>NC_044041.1:161750920-164150920 GCF_901765095.1 Microcaecilia unicolor
GGGAACCTCAGCATGCACTGCAACACTGGAGAAAACAAAACAAAACAAAAGTGCATTTCCTTTTCTACTTAACACAATAAAAAGACATCCACCATGCACATTTCCCAAAGCTAACATATTCCATTTAAAACATTCAAAATAAAGTGATTTTTCTACCTTTATTGTCTGGACATTTTATTTTTCCATCATGTTGGTTCCAATTTCTCTTTCCTGCTTTCCTGTCTGTCTTCTGCTAATTCTTCAAGCGGCTGTCCATTTGTCTTTTTTCTCCTGTCATTTCATTTCCTCACTGCACCTGCCTCTGAAATATTGATCTTTCCTGTCTTTCTTTCTTTTCTGCTTCTGTACACTCAAATTTCATCCTCTTTCTAAATCTTTTCCTTCAGATATCTATCACATTTCCATTTCCTTTCACCCACTAGCTCTCCCATTCCCCATCTCTCTCCTTCCCAGCCTATCATTCCTTCCATCTTCAATCTACGCACCATTACCATATTTCTACCTCTGTAATCACTGTTCTCTCATTTATTTCCTTGCCATCTCCACTCCCTGGGCCTCTCCCCCTTGCTTTCCACCATTCCCAGTGTCTCCCTCCCTCCACCCTTCCAGCCCAGCATCTGTTCCCTCTTTCTCCCATCCTCACCCTCATAGCCTGATATCTCCCTATCCCTTTTACTACCAGCATCTTCCTGTCCCATCTCTCTCCCTTCTCCTCCATTGTTCAGCATTTTTCCCTTTCTCTTCCCTACCATCCATTGTCCATCTTCTCTCCCTGGATCCATCTTACCTCTTTCTCCCCTCCCCCGCTTGTGCATCTCTCCTTTCCTCTCCTCCACCTTCATGTCCAACTTTTCTCCCTCTCCCTGCCTTAAGCCCCTGGTCTAACATCTCACACCCCCCCCCCCCCCGCCACACAGTATCTCTCCATATTTCCTTCCCCTCACCTCAAAAGCCATGTTCAACATTTCCCCTCTCTTCTCTCCCTCCTTTTCTTCCACTTCCATGTCCAACACTTTTTTTTCTCTCTCTGGTCCTTTACCACTCCTATGCAGCCTTTCCCTCCCTCTCCCCATCCCATCCCATCCCAACCCTATCCAACAATTCTCCCTATCTTTCCCCTTGCAGCATCTCTCCATCCCTCCCCCCACATCGAACAATTATTCCTCCACCCCATCTAGCACTACCCTGTCTCACTCCCTACCCTCATCCCAACAGTGCTCCTGTCTCTCCCTCTCTCCTTGATCCCTCAAGAAAACCTGCCAGCATGCTGTAGATTTATTTCTCTCCCTCCCTCCTCCCACCCGCTGACATGCTGCAAATTTTTCCCCTCTCTCCCCCCAGCCAACCGCTGCAGTTTTTGCTCTCTCCCACCTCCCAGCCACCCGTGACCCACCAGCTAGCTGCAGGCCTTCTTTCCCCTCACTCCCCTTCCACCTCCATCAGGCGGCGCCGCCGCGATCTAACTCTGTATGCACGTCTGCAGCAGTGCAGCGGAGCCGAGCCGCTACGTGACTCCTTCCTTCCGGCTGGCTTCACATTCTCCCATCCGAAACTCTCTGAAGAGGAGGTGGGGCCAGCGCCGCGGCGGAAGAAGCATATTTTGTAGCAGCGTGCGTGTGGACTGCCCTGGGCACCGCGTGGCTCTGCTGAAGCAGCTAACACACAGCTGCCCGATGACGGGGATGACGGGAGGGAGCAGGGAGGGAACAAAACCTGCGGCGTGCCGGCGGGTGGCTGGGAGGAGGGAAAGCAGAAGTGACGGTGAGCAGCAGCAAGGGAAAAGTCGCGGTTTGGGCTTGAGGTGCACCATTGCTGGGCGGGCCTGAGCCCAAAGTGGGTGGGCCCAGGCCCACCCGTGGCTACGCCCCTGCAGGCTCTACACACCAATTCTGCCTTGTCATAGATTCTGTGACTGGTTGCAGGGAACCTGGCTATTGTGGGGTGGGTCCCTCAGTGAGCACGCCACCCCTGATGGGTGGACTGGCATTTGAGTACCAGCACCTTTTTCACTAGAAAAAATGCACTGCATATAACTCTCGTTGTGATGGTAGCATCGCTCTTCTTTATAACTTAGTTACAGTGGCATAGCAAGGGCGGGGCGGTGGGGGCGGTCCGCCCCGGGTGTCATCGGGTGGGGGGGTGCTCCGCTCCCGCTGCTCCGCCTTCAAAAATTTTTTTTTTCGAAGCGCCGGAAAGTGGCAGGCAGCGCGCCTCGCGTCTGCCCTGCTAGTAAAGAAGATCTCGCTGATGTCGTCGCCCTTCCCACATTGAGTCCCGCCCGCCCTCGCGGTAATAGGAAGTTGCCTCAGAGGGGGGCGGGACTCAATGTGGGAAGGGCGACGACATCAGCGAGATCTTCTTTACTAGCAGGGCAGACGCAAGGCGCGCTGCCTGCCACTTTCCGGCGCTTCGAAAACAATTTTTTAAAGCAGGACAGGGTAGGAGAATGGATCTCGGGTCGGGTCGGGGACTCAGGGAGAAGGGGATTGGGGGGGGGTGGGGGCGCTCAGAGGGGTGCTTAAAGGGGATTAGGGAGGGTGGGAGAGCATCAAGGAGGGGAGAAGGGGATTGGGGAAGGGTGGGGGAGCTCAGAGGGGTGCTTAAAGGGGATTAGGGAGAGTGGGGAGCTCAGAGAGGGGAGAAGGGGATTGGGGAGGGGTGGGGGACCTCAGAGGGGTGCTTAAAGGGGGTTAGGGAGGGTGGGTGAGCTCAGAGAGGGGAGAAGGGGATTGGGGAGGGGTGGGGGAGCTCAGAGGGGTGCTTAAAGGGGATTGGGGAGGGTGGGAGAACATCAAGGAGGGGAGAAGGGGATTGGGGAAGGGTGGGGGAGCTCAGAAAGGTGCTTAAAGGGGATTAGGGAGAGTGGGGAGCTCAGAGAGGGGAGAAGGGGATTGGGGAGGGGTGGGGACCTCAGAGGGGTGCTTAAAGGGGGTTAGGGAGGGTGGGCGAGCTCAGAGAGGGGAGAAGGGGATTGGGGAGGGGTGGAGGAGCTCAGAGGGGTGCTTAAAGGGGATTGGGGAGGGTGGGAGAGCATCAAGGAGGGGTGGGGGAGCTCAGAGGGGTGCCTAAAGAGGATTAGGGAGGGTGGGAGAGCATCAAGGAGGGGGGAAGGGGATTGGGGAGGGGTGGGGGACCTCAGAGGGGTGCTTAAAGGGGATTAGGGAGGGTGGGGGAGCTCAGATGGGTGCTCAGAGAGGGGAGAAGGGGATTGGGGGGGAGGGGAGTGCTCATATGGGAGAAGGGGTCTGAAGCTGGAACTGGGGTCTGACATGGGGGCAGGAGGGAAAATGGGTCCATGCCTGGGGCAGGTGGGAGAATGGGTCTGGGGCTAAAAGGGGGGGGGGGGATGCAAGGCATGTGGTGGATGAAGGGGACTGGAACTGGGGGCTGAAAAGAGGGGGCAGAGAGAGAGGGGACAGATCCTGGATGGAAGGGGGGCACGTGAGGGAGGGCAGACCCTGGACGGATGGGAGAGGGAGGGCAGACGGATTGAAGGGGCAGAGAGAAAGGGCAGATGGTGGGTGGAAGGGGAGAGAGAAAGAGGGCAGACTGGGGCAAATGGTGGATGGAAGGGGCAGAGATAGAGGCCAGATGTTGATGGAAGGGGGAGAGAGAGATGGCAGACTGGGGCAGATGGTGCATGGAAGGGGCAGAAGTGGATGGAAGGGAGAGAGGGCAGACAGTGGATGGAAGGGGCAGAGAGAGAGGGCAGACACTGGATGGCAGAGAGAGAGCGAAGACAGATGCTGGATAGAAGGAAGACAGTGAAAAGATGAGGAAAGCAGAAACCAGAGACAACGAACTGTAAATATATATATATATATTTTTTGCTTTAGGATAAAGTAGTATTGTAGCTGTGTTAATAAATGTTTATAATAGAACATGTAAATAAGGTAATCTTTTTATTGGACTAATTTTAATACATTTTACTTTCGGAGAACAAAACCCCCTTCCTCAGGTCAGGATAGGACACTGTAACAGTACTATACTGAATTGACCTGAGGAAGGAGGTTTTGGCCTCTGAAAGCTAAATGTATTAGTCCAATAAAATGATATTATTTGTTTTATTTCTATTTGTTAATTTGTAAAGTGGTGATTGGTATTTGTTAGTTTTTTCAAATTTACATCTGCTGTCGTTATATTTTGCACAGTACTAGAGGACATTTTCTGTTTCTGTGGTGTTGCATTGTATGCAGAGTCTGGCATTGGGGGTTCAGTTTAATTTTTGTCAAAATAGAAAGTTTATGATTACTTATTCTATAGTGGATTAGGGTGTATCTATTTGTGAAAAAGACATGGCTTTCAGTTGGCATTGACTGTGCAGGATCGACGATCTGTACTAATCTGTCTGTTTTCGTTTTACAATAGGTGAATTGATGTTCTAGTGCTCACTGTAGTGTTTAAGATGCTTTCCTTTTCCTTGTGTGACTCGTAGAAATGACTGCTTATGGTATGGTAGAATTGCTCTATAGGTCCTGAGTGTTTTGTATTCTCGGTATGCCTAGTACTGGATTTCGGGGGGGGGGGGGGTGTTAAAAAATGACCGGCCCCGGGTGTCAACTACCCTAGCTACGCCACTGCTTAGTTATCCCCTTAGTTCAGATTTCCAATGATCATTGTTCTTATTCTGAACTTATTATTGCATGATCTTCAATTTGTCCCCCTCTTTAATTGCTTATTTTATATCACCCACCCTTATCTGACACTTTCCTCTGGGAATCATTTGTTTAAGCTATTTCTGAAGCAGTGATTTCTTATTCTAATCTTTTAATCTTAGGAAATTTTAATTTCCACCTAAATGATCCCAATACTTTCTGACCTGGATCTGACCCAACACATTTCCTTTCCCACACACATTGCAGGTCACACCTTAGATTTAATTCATTCCTCTGATACATTTACAGGCACTTCTACTAATTACGTTGCATCCACTTCTTTTTCTTTCCCAATTAATTCTCCCTGTCCTCTTCTTCCTATCTCTCACCAGATTTCTTTAATAAAGAACTTTTCCTCTTTTACTTCCTCTTTTTTCCCCATCAAATCTTATTTTTCAGTCAATCCATGATCAAGCTACCATCTGGGATACTGTTATTTCTGCTGCTTCAGATGTTGTAGCTCCATTTCGTCCTATTTACATCCAATTCCATCATTCTCACCTTTGGTTTCACTCAGGCCTTTGTATGCTTAAACAACAGTTATGAAGTGCAGAAAGACAGACAGGACTTAGCACCACCACCTCTGGCTAAATGTCATGAAATGAGCTGGTTCTATCATACTCAAATTTAGCTGTCTTAAGAGGTATTACTTCAACAGGAAGATATATGCTGCTGTGAACAAACCCAAGAAACATTTTGCAGTTTTACATGAATTAACTATGACCGGATGACATGATCCAATCATCACAGCTCTGGCTGTTTCAGAATTAGAACAATATTTTTCTGATAAGATTTCTTCTCTAAGGAAGTCCCCCTCCTTAGCCATGGTTTCTTCCACAGTCTCACTTTCAGTCCAATCTCATATCTGGTCTATTACATTCAGGCCCAGATGCACTAAAAAATCGTTAGAGCTCTTCCCTTACCGATTCCCTTAGAATCTACATGTCAAAGTGCTTTCTCTCATACAGCCCCCTTTCTTTGGAATTCACTTCCACTTTTTATATGCTACTACTACTTAACATTTCTAAAGCGCTACTAGGGTTACGCAGCGCTGTACAATTTAACAAAGAAGGGCAGTCCCTGCTCGTAGGAGCTTACAATCTAAAGGACAAAATATGCAGTCAATCAAGTTGGGGCAGTCTAGATTTCCTAAATAGAGGTGACATGGTTAGGTGCCGAAGGCAACATTGAAGAGGTGGGCTTTGAGCAAGGATTTGAAGATGGGCAGGGAGGGGGCTTGATGTATGGGCTCAGGAAGATCATTCCAAGCATAGGGTGAGGCGAGGCAGAAAGGGCGGAGCCTGGAGTTGGCAGTGGCGGAGAAGGGTACTGAGAGGAGGGACTTGTCCTGTGAGCGGAGGTTATGGGTAGGAATGTACGGGGAGATGAGGGTAGAGAGGTAATGCTCTTAACGTGCCTGGCCCAAATTTAGAACAACAATCAAAGCACTACTTTTTACTAGGGCCGTTGGTGACTGGGCTGCTCACAGCCAACCTGTCTGTGTATGAAGAATATCCAGGCTTAATTCAACCCATGGCTGTTAGCATTTAAAAAAAATGCCGGCTGAATATTGATTGGAATATGAACAAAATTCAATTAATGCAACAACCTCTGACTCTTTCACATTTCAAAATATCAACAGTAACAATAATCTTCTGCAATTATAACCATACTATTTGTGCAAGTGCAATCCCGTGGCTCCATTTTTACTTTACTTTATTTGATGACACGCTTCACCAATAAGCTCAAGACAAGTTACAAAAATGTATGAATATTCAAAAATACATCATAAACTAAATAATTAAAAAAACATATAAACTAAAATACGAATCAGAACATTTATTCTATTATCATCAAATAAGAATAAAAATAATTATTCTTAACATTTAAGAACACATTTTGCTCTGTTACTAATAGTGCCTTGCAGGAGGTAGGCCCTGGGTCACCTTTAGATATGAAGAGTTGTGGTTCGTGCATTTTTGAACTTAACTGTACACATTAATACAAGGAAGTTGTAAGCAGGAATACAAACAATTATGGACATAACATTATGATTTGATTTACAGACATACACTTCAGCTTAATAAAATTAGCTGGCAGGACAGAATTAATGAGAAATAGGTCAAACATTTTTAGTGTGTGCACACTGTTCTGTTTGAGTCCAGGCACTATATAGAGAATGTAGGTATGTGCTGGGCAGTTCCTGGTGCTTTAGGTATTAACTCAGGCCTTGATTAGAATGAGTTTATTAGAAGTGGCTGCAATTTGTGGCCTGGGTTTGGCAAATCTGATATTCATCCCATGGCGGTAAGCGGCTTGTAAGCCACTCACAGTCATCGACTAAACTAATCCCAAATATTCCGTGCCAGGGCATCCATGCTATCCAGCACTGAATATCTGGGTATATGTGGCAACCTGGAAGTTAACCAGACATTGGTTGATATTGATATTCAGACTAGTGCCTGGTTAACATGGTGAATAAAGTTAGGACAGCTGTTTTGCTGAACTGAGAATGCACGGGAAGTACCGGTGTAGACTGCTAGAAGTGTGCTTCTGATCTCCCTGCTGTTCAGATAGCACTAGGGCTCCGCAGAGGATGGCTTCAAATGGCAGGGAGTTAATTTCTTAATTTTTTACATGGCGGTTGGGGTGAGGAAATATATGGGCCTACTCAGAAATACACTTCTGGCTTTGCGTCTGTCACATAAATAACCCTGTTCAGCGCTGCGTAACCCTAGTAGCGCTTTATAAATGTTAAGTAGTAGTAGTAGAAGTCAGAATAAAATTAAGATCCTCATTCTGACACATAAAGCATTGCATCATATTTAGCCAATCTCACCATACCAAACTCACCGACACGTACACTCCGGTCACTCACAGATAATAGATTAGTAATTCCGTCACCTCTGATGGCTAGATGGGAATCTACGCGATTGTCAGCTTTCTTTTTCTTATCCCCCACACTTTGGAATTGCCTCCCGCGTCCGTAAAACCTTAAAAACATACTTTTTCCACAGTATGTTTGAAAACAACGCATGATAAAGGGATAACAGATGCAATGGATGTGCTATTTTCAACCTGCAGCATTATAATCTTGTTTTTTTGTATGAATGTTATTGTATTTTTGTTCACTCACCTCTTAGTATGGATGTTTCTGTTTTTGCTGTGCTTTCCTATCGACTAATGGATTTCTTAGTTTGTATGTCCATGTTCTAAATGTATATTTTTACAATGTAAACTGTTCTGCTTTGCCAATGCAATAAATAACGATATCCTATATAATAAAACACACCTCCAACATTCTGAAGCTGACTGCATGGCTGAGGCATTCCTGCTCTCTGTATCCATCTCCTGAATTGACATCACGTACTTCCGGGTTCGTCACAAGCAGAAGTGACCAACCACACGAGGTTTCTCGGCTTCAGAATGTTGGAGGTGCATTCTATTAAATAGGATTGGTCAGTTCCTTGAAGCACAGCCAGAGCTCAGCGTCCTGCACAGTAACACTCAGACACCAGAGAGGGGGGGGGGGGGGCCTGACGCCGGGGTATCTCTGTCACACACACACTCCCTCTCTCTCACAGCAGTGGCGTAGCCAGACAGCCAATTTTGGGTGGGCCTGAGCCTAAAGTGGGTGGGCACAAAATTATCTCTGCCCCGCCATTCCTCCACCTCAAAATATAAATAATTTAGCTAATGAGGATCCTCAAGCTCTGTTAGCTGAAAACTTTCTCCGAAGGCAGCCAGAACTCCCTTTTACCAAGCTTGGCAGGCAGCAGCAATGTCCCTAAGCCACTAATGCCAGCACCACATGCGAGCTTAGTAGTCAGTGGCTCAAGGATGCTGTCACTGACTGGAGAGTTTGGTAGAAGGGAATTCTGGCTGCCTTTGGAGGAGGTTCTCAGCTGGGGATGCTTTGGGTTCCCCACCAGTTATAAATCAAGGGTCAGGGCCAGTGTTAGACATGCTATGGCCCAGGTCAGAAAATAAAGGAAGGCACTTTCTCTGATCCCTTCCCCTCCCTGCCTCCCCTCCAATTTCCCCACCTGCCAATACTAATCACACCAAGGGATCATAAATTAGAAATTAAAATATTTACACAAACATTGAATTGAGAACCCCAAGAAGTTAAACGTAACATATACTACAACACTGGAGAAATAACAACAGAAATGCATTTCCTTTCTATTGAACACAATGCAAAGACAATTGCTATGCACATTTCCGAAAGCTAATATATTCCATTTAAAACATTCAAAATAAAATGCTTTTTTCTACCTTTGTTGTCTGGATGTTTTATTTTTCCATTATGTTGGTTCCAATTTCCTGTCTGTCATCTACTAATTCTCCTTCAAGCAGCTGCTGTACATTTGTCTTCTCTCTGCTGTCTATTCCCTCACTACACCTACCTCTGATATAATGATCATTCCTTTTTAGTTCTGTCCTCTCATTTTTTTCTTTTCCGCCTCTGTCAACTCAGATTTCACCCTCTTTCTCATCTTTCTCCTCCTTTTTACTTTTCAGCTACCTATCAGATTTCTATCTTCTTCTTTCGCCCACTAGCTCTCTCATTTCCCATCTCACTCCTTCCCCAGGCTTCCATTCCCTTCTATCTTTATCTATTCTCCATTACCATATTTCTACCCTCTGTAATCACTATCATCTCATCCATTTTCTTGCCACCCTTCTCCTCCCCTTCCTGGCCTCTCCCACATGATTCCACCATTCCCAGCGCCTTTCTACCTCCACCTTTCTAGCCCAGCATCTGCTCTCTCTTTCTTACCTTTGTAACCTGATATATCCTGTCCTCTCTTCCCTCCTGTCCTGTTCCCCATGGTCCAGCATATCTCCTTCTTTCTTCCCTCAATCCAATTGTCTGGCATCTCTCCATCATTTCCATCTGCTCCTGGATCCATCTTCTTCTCTTCCCCTCTCCACCTGTGCATCTCTTCCTGCCTCTCATCCAATCCCATGTCCTAAATCTCTCTATCCCCCTCCCTTGTACCCCAGAGCCAACTTCTCTCTTCCCCCTCCTTCCCTCCCACCCACCCACCCACCCATGCAGCATTCATGCCCTTCCTCCGCCACGTCCAATATTTTTGCCTCGATCTCACTGTCCACCATTTGTCTCTCTCCCCCTCCTTTGTGCCCCAGGTCCAACATTTCTCTCTTCCACCCCCCTCCCCCCAATGCAGCATCTCTCCCTTCTTCACTTCCAGTGCCCCCCCCCCCCCCCGGTCCAGCACTTTTCTCCCCTTCCCCTCCTCCAACCGGTCCAGCACTTTTCTCCCTTCCCCGCCTCCAGTCTCCGATCTGGCACCTCTGTACTTTTTTTCTTCCCTGCTTCTAATGCAGTGTCTGCAACTTACAGCATTGGAACTACCCGGCAGTGATTCGCACACACAGGCTCGCACGAGTCGCACCTCGCAGTAGCTCCGGAGTTCCCGCCACGTCCTGTCCTAATAGGAAGTTGCGTCATTGAGGGCGTGCCGCGTGATGCGTCAGTGAGGGCGTGATGCGTCAGAGCGAACGCCGGAGCCGGCCTGTGCTGTGAGTTTGAATCGCTGCTGGGTAGCGCCAATCCTGTAAGTTGGAAGCACCGCGGCAGAAACAGGGAGGAAAAAAAGAGAAGTGCCAGCTCTGTGGGAGTGGAGGGAAGGGATCATGGGTGGTCGGGGTGCGCTATTCCTGGGTGGGCCTTGGGCTTAAGTGGGTGGGCCTGGGCCCACCCAGGCCCACCCGTGGCTGCGCCCCTGTCTCACAGTCAATGTCTTTCTCTCACTCTCACACACTATCTCTCACACACTCTGTGTCTCACACTGTATCACATTCACTCTCTATGTGTCACACAGTCACTCACACACTCTTTTGGTCTCATACACTCAGTCTCACAGAGAGTCTGTGTCTCGCACACACTGTATCTGTGTGAAACACACTCTCTCTCTCACTGTGTCTCACATACGCACTTGCACACACTCTCATTCTCACACACACACTCTCGCACCCAGACTCACTCTCTCTCTCTCTCACACACACACACTCGCACATTCACTCTCTCTCTCACACACAGTCACTCTCAAATACACTCTCAAACATACACACTCCGAGGAAAACCTTGCTAGCGCCCGTTTCATTTGTGTCAGAAATGGGCCTTTTTTACTAGTAGTAAATAAATAAATGATAAACAACACTTGGCAACTTACTACATCTCACAACAGTGTTTTCATGAAAGATTCCTAGTACTGTATGTATCCCACAATTTTGAATGATGATGGTCTGCTATGACTCTGGAGGCCAAGTATATGTTTCCATGGTAATGTAGTGCCTCTGCTGTCTCTCGTGACGAAGGTATGGTATCCATGGCAACTGGCAACTTTAACCACCCTTTATGTGTTGTGCTACATGACTCATCTTACCTGGGGGAGGAATGAGGACAACACAATGTGCCAGAATTTAATGTTACAGCATACAAATAACAATACAGTAACAGAATAACACGACAGGCTTCTTTTCAAAGCTGTGCTGAGCACAAAGCATTGATTCTTCTTCTAGTGTCTTCTACTAAAGTCATTCATGAGCAGGTTTCAAGAATTGTGAGTCAGCAATGAGCATACCCAATGGTGCTGTATTTTTATAAAACTGTTAGCCAGAGTCTGCTTCTTATTGCCACCACAGGTCTCATGTCTAGCAGAGTATTTCCATTTTGTTATGTTGGATCTTGACTAGCTGACTTGATCATGTAGGTGATTTAGGCAGGCTAGGGCTAATACAAGAACATTAGGTGCCTTTCTCTCCTCTCCTCACTTCAAATAAATGCACACAATTAACTTTTGAACATTAATGCACTTGAGAATGAATATACCTTCTGCATTTCCTCTTGTACTGAGCAAAATATAAAGATATTAAAAATGCACATTCCCACAGGTGACCTATTACTAATATTTTGAAATAAAATGCCTTTTTTATACCTTTGTTGTCTGATCATTTAATTTTTCAAATCACAAGTTGCTGTTGGTCTCTCTTTTTTTAAATCACTTTCCCCTTGTTGTTCGTTTTCTAACTACTACACCCCAGGGAATTATGCACTGAAAAAAAAACCTGAATTAAGCAAAAGTAAATACTTTTGTTTCGCATACAAATAGATTACATAATGGCATGAAACTTGCTTACAAACAGATGCAACAATTCTGAGAATATATTCCTGGAATCAGGTGTCTCAGGCCACTTAATGTGATAGAGACCTGCACAGGAATGGGGTTTGTGGGAATCCTGCAGAACCCATGGGGTTACCGCGGGGACGGAAGAAGTTCCTATGTGGCTCCCGTGGGAATGGACACAATTCCTGCAGGGCTGCCGCGGGGATGGAAACAATTCCTGAGGGGTTCCCATGGACGTTTACGCTGCACTTGCGCCAGCCTCTCACCTATTGAGTACCAAGTTCTTTGAGTGCTGTCTCCTCATTCTCCTTGCTTTAACAGCACAGATGCGGAAAGCCTCCATTAAGGAGGTGGTAGAGACACTAACGGTGATGGAATTCAAAGAGGTGTGGGATGAACACAGAGGATCTCTAATTAGAAAATGGAAGTTATAAAAAACCTAAACTTAAATGGATGCATGTATGTAGATGTCGAGTGACGCTTAGATGGTGACTCTGGCTGTGATGAACTAGGGCTGATACCAGGCAGACTTGTATGGCAATCTGGTTTAGGATGGGCTGGAAAGGGCTTAGACAGCAACCTTTGTGGTTGGAACAGTGCTGGACAGACTTTTACAGTCTGTGCCCTGCAAATGAGAAGACAAATAGGCTGGAGTAGGCTTCGATGGCAACTCCAAAAGTTGGAACATAAGGAAAGGGCAGCACAGACTTCTATGGTCTATGTCCCAGAAATGCCAAAGAAAGACCATAATCAAGTATACAATATCACGTTCATTGTTGATTTAATTATGAATTGATAATGAGTGTGACTATTGGACAGACTGGATAGACCGTCACTATGTTACAGGTTTTATCTGCCGTCATTTACTACGTTATGTTATGTTATTAATCCTCTCTGGTCACGGGCTGATGCAAAGACCTCAGCTCTGACACAGGCACAAGCATCAGATGTCACCTGACCTACTGGCAAATGCATGTGGCAACCTTTCAGTACACAGCTCCAGTAAATCAGAGACAAGTTTTACATGTGCACACCAGAGTGTTCCAAGTTCCAACTTCCCTTCTTTCCTTGCCTGCAATGCTGTGGCTCAAACCTAGAGAGAGACAGAGAGCTGACCGGAATTTTTTTTTTTGTACCATTAAATTCTTGCGGGACTGAGTGGTGACAGGTTAAATTCTTGCGGGGATGGGTGAGGAGGTGTTAAATTCTTGTGGGGACGGGTAAGATTCCAGCGGGGACAGGTAAGATTTCTGTCCCCATGCAACTCTCTAGTCTGTATAGGTAGAGTGACTGAGTGCAGTATGTTGAGTAGGGAAGGGGGTGCAGTGTGTGACTGTGTGAAAAGTGAATGATTGATTGCAATGTGTTTGAGATATACCTGAGTGGTTGCTAGGTGCAATGTGTTTAAGTGTGTGGAATGAGCGTGTCTATAAAAGTAAGCAACTGACTTTGGTATATCTGAGTGGGTGGGGGGTTACCTAGGGGACCATATATGTCTGTCCATGGATGAATGGGAGTAGGTGGAATGCATAGGTGAAGGATATGTTGTAGGATAGAGGTGTGGTGTTGGTAGCTGTGTATCTACAAGTATGTAGTTTGGGTCCGTCTGTGCATTGTTTAAAAAGTTTGTAAATGAGACAATGTGATTGAGTGTACTGTTGTGACACAGTGTGTTGATTTGGCTGCATATGTAAGACTATAGCATGCATGTGGTGCAGTGGCGTTCCTAGGGGAGCTGACACCTGGGGCGGATCGCCGATGCGCCCCACCCCCCGGGTGCAGCGCCCCCCCCCCGGAACAGTGCGACGCCCCCCCGGAGAAAGAACCCCCGATCCCCTGGCGAAAGAGCCCCCCCGGGTGCACGCTGCTGGGGGGGGGGTGCCGCGCACCTGCCGGCTCTTCGTTTTCATGCTCCCTCTGCCCCGGAACAGGAAGTAACCTTTCCGGGGCAAAGGGAGCATGAAAACGAAGAGCCGACAGGTGCGCGGCACCCCCCCCACCCCCAGCGGCGTGCACCCAGGGGGGCTCTTTCACCGGGGGATCGGGGGTTCTTTCGCTGGGGGGGGGACCAGAGCTGAACGAGGGGAAGGAAGGCTCCCAAAGCACCGCCCAGCAGCTCACACGCTTTTCACTGCTGCTGCTACCTGCCGGCCGCTGCGACGTCGACGAGGTAACTTAAAATTCAGAGGGTGGGAGGACTGGAGCTTGGGCGGTCGGGGCGGGGCGACTTCAGGCGCACCGTGCGGGGCCCCCTTGAGCACGAGGCCCTATGCGGTTGCCTCGGTCGCCTCGCCCTAAGACCGGCCCTGACCTTGAGACCTTGATCTTCTGCTGCCCAGAATGCTAGTCTCCCCCACCTCCCATCATCAGACACACCTTCTGTCTCTTTCCCCTTCAGGAAACATTATTCTTACCCTTCTCCATCAAGTGTTTCAACTGTCTCTCTCCCCTTCTCCCCTCTGTTCCCCATAAGGAACATCCTTGCCTGAGTCCTTCCCTGTAAAGTGCCCCTTCTCTCACACCTGCTGGCCTTTGAAATCCCTTCTTCAGTTAGGATCCTTTGTGGGTCTGTTTTGCTGAAAACACATTTATAGCTCAAGAGTTGTATTTATTATTATCATGAGCTGTGGGAGAAAAAAAATATTGCTCCTTTGCATGGTGACAGTAAAAAATGAAGGACCCACTGGCCCAAATGGGAGGCCTTTCTGAACCCCTGGTCCCCAGGAGGCTGACCTGTTGCCAATACCAACACAGGACTAAAATGTTATAAAGACTCCCTACCTGAAGTCCTGCCCAGCCCTGCCCCTTACATACATAATTCTGAGAGTTGTCCTTCCCCCTTTGCATCTCCTTCCATTACCTGTCTCACGGAACCTCCGGCTTCCCCCCAGAGGTCTGGGAGATGATGGGGTAGGACTCATCCTCACTTGCTCCTGCTCCAAAGGCTGCTTCTGCAAAACTGATGCCACCTGAACCTGGGCAATAGTCTTGTGGTACTATCACTAAGGATCAGACTATGTCTAGTTAATTTGTCTAACTCTTTTTTATTGGTGGAGGTAAAGAACCCTAGTGGTCAGTGCTAGAAAGAGAAGGAGGATAAAGAATTAGGTTGTGGAAAAGAAATGGAGGATGCGAAGGCAGAGAGAGAGAGATCTTAAGGAGGAGGAGGAATTGAAGCACGGGGGGCAGAAGGGGGATCAGGGAGAAGATGGAGGAAGATCACAAGCAGAAGAATGAAGGTAGAAAAATAGGAGCATCATAAGGGATACTTAAACCTCTGGCTCAGCAGTGCCCTCTCCCCCCCCCCCCCCCCCCCCCCCCCAGTCCAGCAAAACCCTTTTCTCCCCATTCTACATCTCTGGCCCATCAGCACCATTTCCCCCTACTCCGTACCCCTCCTGGTCCGGTAGCCCCCTTTCCCTTCTTGCCCTCCCCAACATGGTCCAGCTGCACCCTTTCCCTCACTTCCTACCCCCTCATGATCCAGCAGCGTCCTTTTGTGGGGCAGCTTCGCTTTGTGCCCATAAGTAAAGGTGGACTATAATGTCCAAGGCTGTCTGATGAATACAAAATTAGAATATTAAATTTATTGTTGCAGTTTTCTTCAAAACATAGAAAGGCCAAAACACACGAGGGTAATTGTGAAAACAAAATCTTCTAACACACTGTAGGGTATTCTCCACTCTTATCTTTTTCTCCTCACTGGCTTCTAAGATTAGCTACACTAAATGAGCCCAGGGCCAATGCAAAGGTGAACCTTCAGCCTTATACCCTTTCTCAATTGAATTTTTGGGCTCTAGGGTCCTCCTGAGATTCTGATATTTAAACTAAACAATTATGGTCACCTCAGTACCACTCCTCTCAGAACAATCCTGTATTAATGTTGATACTTCAGATAGTGCTTTATCTTTCGTTGGTGCAAGTCTATGGCATAAATTACCAAGTACTATTGGGATGATTTCATCAATTCTTGATTTCAAAAGAAAGCTGAAAACACAGCTGTTTGTACAGGCATATGCATGATGTTAGTTAAGACTGGTGATGTAATGATAATATTATTTTGTTTTTGTATGATTTTTATATATGTTTTTACATGTATCCCACTTAGTCGATAGGTGGGATATAAATGAATAAATCAATAAATCCAAATCAAATCAATCAAATAATTGGACATTGTAGGGTAAATTTTCAATCCAGCATCTCCATTTTTTCCTCTGCCTCCCCCCTCACCACCAGTCCAGCATTTCTATTTTCTCTTCCCTCTCTTTCCCCTATCCAGCATTACCAGTTCTCTCCCCTCCCTCCCACCCACACCTATAGTATCACCCTCCTCTCTCGCCTCCCTCTGGTCCAGCATTGCCCCTACTCTCTTCCTTCCCTTGCACCTGTCCAACATCATTCCCTCTCTTTCTCCCTTCCTTCCTGGTTCCAGCTTTGCCTCTTCTCTCTTTCCTCTTCTCTCCCCTCTCACCCACTTGTCCAGCATGACCCTCCCTCCCTCCTTCTCACTCTCTCAAATCAAATCAAAATAATTCTTATAAACCGTTATCTCCCCTTTTCAGGGTTCAATGCAGTGTACAATAGTTCAAATCAAAGTAAAATACCTATATCAAGCCAAAAGCAGTATAAAATCAAATAAAAGTTATCATTCATATCAATCTAAGTGCTAATATTGTTAGGTAACAGTAATGGGGGAAAGGGGATGGGATTTGGTTCCAATGAAAGCAGTTTACATGTTGTATATAGGTACTTATTTTGTACCTGGGGCAATGGAGGGTTAAGTGACTTGCTCATAGTCACAAGGAGCTGCAGTTTGACTTGAATCAAGTTCACAAAGTTCAAACCCTGCTGCCCTAACCATTAGGCTACTCCTCCACTCTGCCAAATGTCTTAACCTTTTTTTCTAAAGAGTAAGTAATCTCTCTCTAATTTAATAAAAATTTGGAAAAAGAGTTCCAGAGCTGAATGTAACTCGAGGGGTTAATAAAATAAATAAAATTACCTGAGTCCCAGAGTTCCGTCGTGGCCAGCACCATAGGTCCATGGAATTGGCTGAGACCTGAGCTTCTGTTGGCTTGGTAGCAGCAGCTGGCAGTTGGCAGAGTGGGGCTGACTTCTGAAGAGAGAGGATGTGCTGTGCGGTGAGAGAGAGACAGTGGTGTGAGTGAATAGTGAAGTAGGGGGAATCTAGCGGGATTTTTGGTTTACTCAGTATACTAAGGCAGGTGGGAGTGAGAAGGTATAATTGGGAAGGGTTTTACCTAAATTATTCAAAGCTGGAGAGTTTGGGGTAATGGGTGGATAGATGGTATAGGAAGTGGGTTGGAGTGTTTGAAAGGTAGTCAAAGGAGAGTATTATGCTTGTATTGGGGAGGGAATTTTAGGAAATCCAATAATAGGAAGAAAGAAATAATCCTGATTTGCAGTGTGAGTGCATGGTTAGTGCTGGGATAGAATGTTAATACTGGTGCTGCTGAAGGAATAGTAACATAGTAACATAGTAGATGACGGCAGAAAAAGACCCGCACGGTCCATCCAGTCTGCCCAACAAGATAAACTCATGTGTATACCTTACCTTGATTTGTACCTGTCTTTTTCAGGGCACAGACCGTATAAGTCTGGCCAGCACTATTCCCTCCTCCCAACCGCCAACCCCGCCTCCCACCACCGGCTCTGGCACAGACAGTATAAGTCTGCCCACCACTATCTTCGCCTCCCCACCACCAACCCCTCTTCTCCCGACCGGCTCCACCACCCAATTTCGGCTAAGCTTCTGAGGATCCATTCCTTCTGCACAGGATTCCTTTATATATATCCCACGCATGTTTGAATTCCGTTACCGTTTTCTTCTCCACCACTTCCCGCGGGAGGGCATTCCAAGCATCCACCACTCTCTCTGGGAAAAAATACTTCCTGACATTTTTCTTGAGTCTGCCCCCCTTCAATCTCATTTCATGTCCTCTCGTTCTACCGCCTTCCCATCTCCAGAAAAGATTTGTTTGCGGATTAATACCTTTCAAATATTTGAACGTCTGTATCATATTACCCCTGTTCCTCCTTTCCTCCAGGGTATACATGTTCAGGTCAGCACGTCTCTCCTCATACGTCTTGGAACGCAAATCCCATACCATTCTAGTAGCTTGTCTTTGCACTGCTTCCATTTTTTTTACATCCTTAGCAAGGTACAGCCTCCAAAACTGAACACAATACTCCAGGTGGGGCCTCACCAACGACTTGTACAGGGGCATCAACACTTCCTTTCTTCTGCTGGTCACACCTCTCTCTATACAGCCTAGTAACCTTCTTGCTACAGCCACCGCCTTGTCACACTGTTTCGTCGCCTTCAGATCCTCGGATATTATCACCCCAAGATCCCTCTCCCCCTCAGTACATATCAGACTTTCACCGCCTAACACATACGTCTCTCGTGGGTTTCTATTCCCTAGGTGCATCACTTTGCATTTCTTTGCATTGAATTTTAATTGCCAAACCTTAGACCATTCTTCTAGCTTCCGCAGATCTTTTTTCATGTTTTCCACTCCCTCCCGGGTGTCCACTCTGTTACAAATCTTAGTATCATCCGCAAATAGGCAAACTTTACCTTCTAACCCTTCGGCAATGTCACTCACAAATATATTGAACAGAATATATTGAATGTTGGGGAGATGTGCTGTAAATGAAATTGTGTCAGCCACACTCCATAGCTGAGGGACAATTAATTCAAGTGCAGGCCTGGAAGCATAGGAGAATTTGATTTATTTTATTTGACTAAAGCTATTGGGCAACAGTTTTTGGTTAAAACTTCCCATATAAACCCTACAGCAAATATAGGGAGGCAGGGTTTTCCCTCAATTTACTTTAATTAAGTGGAAGGTGTAGGGGGAAGCGAGGTGCCGGAAAGAGCACACAGATTGCAGAAGACAGCACGGGCCCCAACGCAAGGAAGACTACTTGACATCGGAATGAAAGAATTCTACCGAAGCTAAGTGACTTTGTGAGACACAGGGACAATTCTGAGGGTTTAATTGAACAGGGAAACCTGAAAGAGAAAAAGATACTTACCTGATTCCTCCTGGAAAGTGGGTAAGAGGGACGACATCTGCAAAAGACAAGAAAATAACCCAAAGAATCAATTTCTTGGTATTTCAATAAAAGAGAGAAAATATTTTGGTTGAGAAATTTAGGAATGAAAGTTTAAGTACTTATCTGATATTCATTCTGTTTGATGCAAAGATTCCTGCAGGGAGGTAAAAAAGTGAAATAAGTGCACTGAAACTACATTAATTTAAACAATACAAAATTTCTAGTTAATTTTTCTGATTTCATTAACATTACAATGGTTAATTATACAGCTGAGAAATGTTCTAAATAAATCCTTTAAATTGTTTCACAGTCTAATTTGTGAGATTGTGTTTTGTTGTCCGAAAAGGGGTAAAATCCTGAAATTAGTTTTATTTCCTCATCTATCCTTTGAGGGTAAGTGACGTGGTTAGTTTTTGTTGCTTGCTCCTCATTCCTGTGTGCTGGTTTCAAAGAAGTTGCCACAACTGCTAACATCTGGCTTCCCGGAATCCTGCTCCTACATAACATCATCCACATGCGTGAGTGGGGCATAGCTACATGAACTGCCATAAATATAAAAATAGTATTAGTAATTCTTAGGAATCGGACGTTTTTAGAACAAGGCAGTCATAGAGTTAATTGATCTTGTAATCAGGATGAAAAAACAAATAAGGTAATTGATAATGTTTTGATAAGTAGTTCAGAAGTACATCCATATATAATCTGAAAAAGCAGACATGCCACTTTAAAATTAATTCTATCCTGAATAGGAAGGCAGTGTAACTTTGTTAAACATGATGAAAAACTACTGAAAATCAATCTTGCTGCAGTGTTTTGGATAAGTTGTAATTTTTTAGAATGTTTGAAGCTAATGCCCCTAAAAAGGGCAGTGCAATAGTCCAAATAGGGTAATATTAACATTTGGACATTTGGGCAAAAGCATTTTGATTGAATAAAGCTCTAATTAAGCGCATTTGTCAAGAATTACACCTAGAACTCTGGCCTCCGACTCAACAGAGAGAACTTTGCCATTAGATAGAGTAAGAGAAGAAGGTACCCTAACGTTCTGATTCTTAACCCATAGGACCCTGGTCTTATCTGGGTTTAATTTCAATCTATTATCCTGTGCCCACTTTTCAATGTTATCTATTCCTACTGTAATGCACTATACGCCGGCTGCAAAGAACAAACCATCAAAAAACTCCAAACAGCCCAGAATACCACCGCCAGACTCATATTTGGAAAAACTAAATATGAAAGTGCAAAACCCCTAAGAGAGAAACTTCATTGGCTCCCACTCAAAGAATGCATTGCGTTCAAGATTTGCATGATTGTACACAAAATCATTCATGCAGATGCCCTAACCTACATGCTAAACCTTGTGGACCTGCCTCCCAGAAACGCTGTAAGATCCCGCAAATTTCTCAATCTACACTTCCCCAGCTGTAAAGGACTAAAATATAAGCTGACATATGCCACCACCTTCTCCTACCTGAGCACGCAGTTGTGGAACGCTCTACCTACAGACCTGAAAGCTACCGACGGGATAACTAACTTCCGCAAATCTCTGAAGACACATCTCTTCCAAAAGGCCTACAAAGAAAACACATAGCCTACAAAACTACCTCAATAATCCACACAGCTACTACAGTTCACCTCTATAATACCTAACACCTCCCGTCTATCTTCCCTTACCTAACCTTCAAACATCAATATTTGTACCTGTTACGATGAAATGATTCTGTAGATATTCCCGTACCTAATCTTCAAACATTAAGCACTGTACCTGTTATCTTGAATTGATTATGTCATAACCACACTCTGTAAGCCATATTGAGCCTGCAATAGGTGGGAAAATGTGGGATACAAATGCAATAAATAAAAAATAAAAATAAATAAAGTAAGCTGCATTACTAAATCCTGATAGAAATAGTATAAGATGTCATCTGCATAAGATAGCAACAGTTCCCCTGGGCCTAAATCAATTTTTCCTAATGTAGCCATATAAGAGTTGAAAAGAATTGGAGAGCCTTGCAGCACTCCACAACTCAGAGACCAAGATGTTGAGAATTGATTGAGTCATAGAATAACTCTGATTGGACAGGAATTCCTGGAACCAATCTAACACAGTTCCAGAGATTCCTATTTCCTATCTCCTGGTCCAACATTACCCCTCTCTTTCTCCCACTCCCATCCAGCATTTCCCCTCAAATCTACCTCCCTCCCTTCTTCTGCTGCTATGCCTTCAGGCCTATAGAAACAATGAATGAAACACCAGCCAAAAGCACCAGGGAGCTTTCCAGTCCATGTACTTGTGAAGGTCCACTGGTCTTGCCCTCTGTGATGTGTTCCTGATGCATGCATAATGTATCAGAAGAGGTGGGACCAGCATAGCCTTTGCGAGCACATAGGCTCAAAGGCTCCTTGGAGCTTATCACTAGTGGTTTGTTCATTGCTGCTGCAGGCCCAAAGTCACAACAATGGCGGCAGCAGGGGAAGGGAGGAAATCAGCCCTAGCCCTGTGATCTGATTTACCACTCCCTCATTTTAGCTATAGGTAAGTGAGGAGCTGATGCGCAGTGGCATCCAGTAAATATGGATGCCACTAGAAAAATTACAGGGTCGCAAACAGTAACCAATGCACAAAGGGGATCGCATACAAATGAGATGCATGGATCACCTTTTGTGCATCAATCGCTGTTTGTGACTGGAAGCTATCACATGCATTTTGACAGCTTCTTCCAAATCCCTGATGGTTCAGTGGACTGCCTCTTGAACCCCCCAGCACCCCAAACCCCCTGCACAAAAGCCCCTGGTGGTCTAATGGACCCCAATCTTCCTGCATCACCTCCCATGCTGACCCCCCCCCTGCAAAAACGACACCCTGATCCCCCCATTTCTTCTCCATGCCTCCCGACCCCCGCAAAGAAATTCTTGGTGGTCCAGTGGACCCTGACCCCCCCCCAAGCAAGAATCGACCTGGTGGTTCTAGTGACCTCCTCTCCTCCCCTCTCTGTACCTTGAAAATGATAGATGAAGGAGGGCAGGAGCAACACCTCCACCCCTCCTGCCTCTGTGCTCATCCTGCACAAAATGGTGGCATTCAGCCCTGCCCGGTGCATTCTGGGATGCTCTGGGCAGGGCTAAGTACCATAAAAGGTTTGGGATGGGGATGGGAGTGAGATCACATTGCAGACTTTCACCGACAATGTACGGAAAAGGTCAGGTATCCCTTACAAGGTTTTCCCCAAGGAGGTTTTACTATCCCCTCACCACGCACTCCCCGGAATGAAAGCATAAGCTCTGTAATCAAAACCAAAGGAGATGCAAAATGCAAGCAAGGAAATCTTTTCTGCAACAACACCGTGCATAAACCCAGGAGAGAAAATGCAAGAGTTTTCATCACATTGCTGGGCAGCAGAATCCAACTGGAGTTCTTACCTTTTTTATGCCAGCTCCTAAAAGCAGGCAGTCAAAAGTAATGCAGGTGGCACTATGACAGCTCCTGACTTCCCATAAAAATTTAAGCGTAAAAGGTAGGTGTACCTTTCTCTGCTTCGCACAGAAATTACTGTGTATCGGTTGGAATGCACACTTGAATGCTAAACAGCTCATTTAAATATATTAGCATAGGATTCCCATTGTCTGCTGCCACGAATGGTAAAGCCCACAGAGCCCCTTTGTGCATTCATCGCTGGATTCCCTGCTCACTAAACCACAGGTACAGTGGGGGAAATAAGTATTTGATCCCTTGCTGATTTTGTAAGTGTGCCCACTGACAAAGACATGAGCAGCCCATAATTGAAGGGTAGGTTATTGGTAACAGTGAGAGATAGCACATCACAAATTAAATCCGGAAAATCACATTGTGGAAAGTATATGAATTTATTTGCATTCTGCAGAGGGAAATAAGTATTTGATCCCCCACCAACCAGTAAGAGATCTGGCCCCTACAGACCAGGTAGATGCTCCAAATCAACTCGTTACCTGCATGACAGACAGCTGTCGGCAATGGTCACCTGTATGAAAGACACCTGTCCACAGACTCAGTGAATCAGTCAGACTCTAACCTCTACAAAATGGCCAAGAGCAAGGAGCTGTCTAAGGATGTCAGGGACAAGATCATACACCTGCACAAGGCTGGAATGGGCTACAAAACCATCAGTAAGACGCTGGGCGAGAAGGAGACAACTGTTGGTGCCATAGTAAGAAAATGGAAGAAGTACAAAATGACTGTCAATCGACAAAGATCTGGGGCTCCACGCAAAATCTCACCTCGTGGGGTATCCTTGATCATGAGGAAGGTTAGAAATCAGCCTACAACTACAAGGGGGGAACTTGTCAATGATCTCAAGGCAGCTGGGACCACTGTCACCACGAAAACCATTGGTAACACATTACGACATAACGGATTGCAATCCTGCAGTGCCCGCAAGGTCCCCCTGCTCCGGAAGGCACATGTGACGGCCCGTCTGAAGTTTGCCAGTGAACACCTGGATGATGCCGAGAGTGATTGGGAGAAGGTGCTGTGGTCAGATGAGACAAAAATTGAGCTCTTTGGCATGAACTCAACTCGCCGTGTTTGGAGGAAGAGAAATGCTGCCTATGACCCAAAGAACACCGTCCCCACTGTCAAGCATGGAGGTGGAAATGTTATGTTTTGGGGGTGTTTCTCTGCTAAGGGCACAGGACTACTTCACCGCATCAATGGGAGAATGGATGGGGCCATGTACCGTACAATTCTGAGTGACAACCTCCTTCCCTCCGCCAGGGTCTTAAAAATGGGTCGTGGCTGGGTCTTCCAGCACGACAATGACCCAAAACATACAGCCAAGGCAACAAAGGAGTGGCTCAGGAAGAAGCACATTAGGGTCATGGAGTGGCCTAGCCAGTCACCAGACCTTAATCCCATTGAAAACTTATGGAGGGAGCTGAAGCTGCGAGTTGCCAAGCGACAGCCCAGAACTCTTAATGATTTAGAGATGATCTGCAAAGAGGAGTGGACCAAAATTCCTCCTGACATGTGTGCAAACCTCATCATCAACTACAGAAGACGTCTGACCGCTGTGCTTGCCAACAAGGGTTTTGCCACCAAGTATTAGGTCTTGTTTGCCAGAGGGATCAAATACTTATTTCCCTCTGCAGAATGCAAATAAATTCATATACTTTCCACAATGTGATTTTCCGGATTTAATTTGTGATGTGCTATCTCTCACTGTTACCAATAACCTACCCTTCAATTATGGGCTGCTCATGTCTTTGTCAGTGGGCACACTTACAAAATCAGCAAGGGATCAAATACTTATTTCCCCCACTGTATGAACATCATGGATCGGGAGGGAAGGAGTGAGGATCCAGTATTACACATCTCTTCCTGATCAGAACTGCAAAGTTACCCAGTTCCTGGATGGAGACTTTTGGCCCAGTCCTGGTTTGGAACATACTTCCCAAAGCAGTAGTGTGGACTTTTTTTTCCTGGTTCTATCTATTGAAATCTTTGCTGCAGATCCCATAATGCACCATGTTAGGGTAGTCAGAGATTCAGGTGTGGCCCAAAATCTCCTCCATAGGACTGGACAAGATGCAGCTCTGGTGCCTCTGCTTGTTTTACCTTCATTGCATACATCTTGACAGCAGGGGTAGTCTTTACCGAATCTGACAAGGCTGGAGTTGCCACATTGCCCGGTTCCAGGACGGAAGCATTTTTGCAAGCTCTAGTTGTAGACTTATATCTCAAAGCAGTATGATATTTGTAGTCCCTGCTTCCATCCATTCAAATCAGTACTGCAGGTAATACACCAGGATAGGGTTGTCAGAAAATCTGGACTGGCTTATGTCCAGAAGCGTAGCTAGGTTGAAGGCATGGGGGGAACGGAAAGCAGACTGCTGACAGCACGGAAAGCAGACTGCTGACAGCGACGGCACATATTTTAAATGGGACAGATCACATGAAAAATAGGCATTTGAAGTCCATTTGGGGGAGCAGCCGCTCCCCTGGCAACCCACCTAGCTTCGCCTTTGCTCATGTTATTTTTTGCCCAAAATGACAGAAAAAACAAAATATTCCTTTTACAGTCCTTTTTTTTGCTGTGTCATAAACAGTGCACCAGGTCTTAGCCAGACCTCAAGGTGGGAGGGGGCCAGATCCCAAAGTGGGGGGGGGCATGTTTTAGTTCACCTCCCCATGTACCGCTCCCCACCCATCGCTGCTGCTGCACATACCTTGGCTGGTGGGGGTCTCCAACCCTCGCCAGCTGAAGAACCACTGCTGCCACTGCACATACCTTGGCTGGTGGGGGTCCCCAACCCCCGCCAGCTGAAGAACCGCCGCCAAAACCGCACATACCTTGGCTGGCGGGCGATCCCAACCCCCACCAGCTGAAGCACCACCGCCACACATACCTTGGATGGCGGGGGTCCTAAACCTCCGCCAGCTGAAGCATTTGTCCAACACTGGTCTCCAGTGCCGCTGCCTTGTCTGCCCTGCTCTCTCATCCCCTCATGTATGGCATGCTCGTTTTAATGAAACTGAGCATATGCCACTGCAGTGCACACTCTTTGCAAATAGTGCACCTTATTTGAAATAGTGCCTACTCTTCTGGCAGTGTATACACTATTTCCTGATAGTGCACACAGTTTGGAAGAGTGCACACTACTAATAATATTGCTCTCCTACCAAAAAGAAAATTTCCTTAAATGATGTGGAGGGGCATAATCGAACACAAACGCCCATCTCCATGGGCGTCTATGTCTGAGAACGGGTACGTGAAGGGGCGTGACAGACTGTATTTTCGAAAAAAATGGGCGCCCATCTTTTTATTCGATAATACGGTTTGTGCCGGCCAAATGCATCGGATTTGTGCCGATTTGAGCTGGGTGGTTTCGTTTTTCAGCGATAATGGAAACCAAAGGCACCCAGCTCAAAAACGAACAAATCCAAGGCATTTGGTCGTGGGAGGGGCCAGGATTCGTAGTGCACTGGTCCCCCTCACATGCCAGGACACCAACCGGGCACCCTAGGGGGCACTTGTAACAATTAAAAAAAAGAAGTAAAATACCTCCCAATTCCATAGCTCCCTTCCTTTGGGTGCTGAGCCCCTCAAATCCCCCCCAAAACCCACTGCCCACAACTCTACACCATTACCATAGCCCTTATGGCTGAAGGGGGGCACCTAGATATGGGTACAGTGGGTTTTGGGGGCGGTTTGGAGGGCTCCCATTTACCACCGTAAGTGTAACAGGTAGGGGGGGTATGGGCCTGGGTCCATCTGGCTGATGTCCACTGCACCCACTAACAACTGCTCCAGGGACCTGCATACTGCTGTGATGGAGCTGGGTATGGCATTTGAGGCTGGCATACAGGCTGGAAAAAAAAGTTGTTTTTTTGGGTGGGAGGGGGTTAGTGACCACTGGGGGAGTCAGGGGTGGTCATCCCCGATTCCCTCCGGTGGTCATCTGGTCATTTAGGGCACTTTTTTGAGACTTGTTTGTGGAAAAAAAAAGGGTCCAAAAAAAGTGACCTAAATTCGCGCTAAAAACGCCTTTCTTTTTTCGATTATTGGCCGAGGGCGCCCATCTCTCCTCGACCGATAAACACGCCCCAGTCCCGCCTTCACTACGCCTCTGACACGCCCACATCAACTTTGCCCGTTTCCACGACAGATTGCAGTTGAAGACGCCCAAAATCGGCTTTCGATTATACCGATTTGGGCGCCTTTGCGAGATGGGCGCCCATCTCCCGATTTGGGTCGAAATATGGGCCCATCACTTTTGAAAATAAGGCCGATAGGAAACTAAACAAGATGAAAATTCTTGAGTTGCACAGTCCTAGTGACCTTGAGGACAAAATACGTCTGAAGCTTTGCTTTTTTTCTGTTTCCTTACTGTGGATACTGAGCATCATAAAGTTGATTTAACTGACTTGCAAGCAGTTGCAAAACATTTGCAGAAGAATGATACTTTGTCTGCCCTCTTTTTGTCTGACTCTACAGAGATGCCAAGTTACCCAATTCCAGGCTGGAGATTTTTTTGAAAGCCCTGGTTTGATTGTAGTGCTTGATTCTGCCCATTGAAATCAGTGCTGCAAGTCCCATAATGCATCAGGATGGGGTTTATTTACAATATGTATAGTCCACACTGCAAAATTTTCCAGGTGGAGTACAAATCAAATATACATAATATCAAAATCAAACATTTAACAAAACATAGAACATTGAATATAAATACATAGAATATGATATACTTAAAACTAACATATAAAAAGCAATACAATTCTAAAGCAATCCAAAAACAATCATCATTGAAAGAAAACTTCATTAAATAGGACTGACCTAAAATCTTCAGCCTGGTACTGGGTAATCTGACTTCTCTGCTCTAGTGCATATTCTCCTAGTTTGAGAGCAGTGATGTTCTGTGTCCCCAATCACCATCCGTTGAAGCTTACCTCTGCTGCAGCATGGACCTCTCGAGATTAGTGGTAGTCCATTGCACAACCAACATGGCTCAATGCTGGCTGTATCCATGCCATTTTGAAATGCCCAAACTTCCTTCCAAGTTCCAACCCATAAAGCTGCTACTGCCGTGGAAGGCAGTACCTAAATGAGGTGTACATACAGGGCTGACCCTATTAAGTGACTAGTGTTCCACACATGCCCCCACTTTTCAGTTTCTGCTGACATGTGGATCAGTAGCCCACTGGTTAGTTCAGTGGCATGTGAACCAGGCAAACTGGGTTCAATTCTCACTGCAGTTCCTTGTGACTCTGGGCAAGCCACTTAACACTGTTGTCCCAGGTACAAAATAAGTACCTCTATATAATATGTAAATCACTTTGATTGTAACCATAGAAAGGTGGTATATCAAGTATTATCCTCTTATGCCAATGAGGAAAATCTATGGCATATTCTAGGATAAGCAGCATAAAATCAGTTTTGCTATTCTGGGATCTTTGCAGGTACTTGTGGCCTGGATTGGCCATTGTTGGAAACAGGATACTGGGCTTGATGGACCTTCAATCTGTCCCAGTATGGCAACACTTATGTTCTTATAAGTGTCTGTGCATGACCTTGTATCCCCCATGGGCCACCCCTTGTATCTGTATACATACTTCATTGGTCCCCAATAGGGAAACACTACAAAGAGTC
The DNA here is from genome assembly GCF_901765095.1 of Microcaecilia unicolor. Classification (NCBI taxonomy): domain Eukaryota; kingdom Metazoa; phylum Chordata; class Amphibia; order Gymnophiona; family Siphonopidae; genus Microcaecilia; species Microcaecilia unicolor. The sequence continues at coordinate 161,778,938 of NC_044041.1, forward strand.
TCTCTGTCTCTCTCTCTCTCTCTGTCTCTCTGTCTCTCTCTCTCTGTCTCTCTCTCTGTCTGTCTGTCTCTCTCTCTCTCTCTCTCTCTCTCTCTCGAGAGAGAGAGAGAAGTTGTAACCAGTCACAGCCATCACCCTAGGGTGATGGTTGTGACTGGTTACAACTTTTCCCTTTCGAGGAGTGCCCTCTACAGAACTCAAGGCCAGTAGATCTGCTCAGACTGGACCCATCCAGCTCAGCAATATCAGGAGACTCTGTCCACATTAGGAACAAGCTTGTGCTCTCACCCTCTGTTTACCTGGAAACTATTTACTTTAACAGTTTCCACACAATTATTTTTATCACAATTACTTATTAAGTTTCTAAATTACTGATTAAACAGAACTCATGTCACTGCTCTCTCTCTCTCTCTCTCTCTCTCTCTCTCTCTCTCTCTCTGAGCTGCTTCTCAGCTCTTTTCCCTTTACCTTTTCCCTCTAGCTCTTTACATTTTCCTATCTTGCTGCATCCCTCCTCCTCCTCCTTCCTTTTCTCTTTATGTCCTGCTCTCTCATTTCCTGCTTTTCTCTATTTTCCTTTCTCTTTTTCTTCCCTTGTCTCTATTCTCTCGCCTTTCTTTCGTTACCCCTTTTTCTCCTTGTTTCTTTCCATTCTTCCCTCTCTGCCTTTCTTTCCTTCTTCTTTCCTTTCCCCCCCTTTTTTTCTTCCTTTGATTTTCTTTCCCTTATTTCTCTTTCCCTCCTTCCTTTCTCCTCTCTTGTTTCTTTATTTATTTTAAAAACTTATATACCACTTAATTGACCACGCGGTTTACAAAAGAACATATATAATCGTATTATATAGAACCTAATGTACAGACACATCTTTTTTTATACAAAATCACAGTTCAATTCATGTTGTATCAGAGGGCATAACATTCCAAAAACTAAAAAAAAAAAAAAGCAGCCACAAACAACTGTGTTTTGAGAGATTTCTCATCACATTACTACAAAGCTGCAGGTGTCCTGTAAGAGTGTTCCACAGTTGTGTACCAGCAACAGTAAAGGAAGACGTTCTGGTTTCCACATAGCGTGTCTGCGTCACTGGATTTAAGGACAGCCGCATTGTGTTTCCTTATCTTAAATGCCTTTTTGGATGGTACAATTTGAGGACATGTTTAAAGTACAAAGGGGTATGAGCTTATTTGAATAAGCAGAAAAATTGGTAGCTAATGCAAATTCCTAAGAACCAGTAATATATGTGAAAATTTTGATACACGAACAATAAGTCATGCTTCAGCATTCTGTACCACTTGCAGTGCCCTAAGTCGTGGAGTTGATAAACCAAGGTACAGGGCATTGCAATAATCCAACCGAGACAATATCAAACTTTGCCCAACAGTTCTGTAGTCATATGCAGATAATATAGATTTTAATCTGTGCAAGAGGTGTACCTGAAAAAAAACAGGTTTGTACTACCTTAAAGACTTGCACACATATTGAATTCACTATCTAAATAAATTTCTAATAACCTCATCTCTTTATCCACAGCAATATATCTATCTCCTAAGTTCACATATCTTGCTCACTTCTTCCCACAATCATTACTTCACTTTTAGCAATATTCTCCCTCTCCCTCACTTCCCCTTTCACACTCTTTGGTGTGGAAGGTTTATTCTTGCTGGCTGTAAACATTGCCATTTTCCTTATTCTCCTCTTCATTCTCCCCAGTGGCATCATGTTCCCCTCTCAGAAGTTTTTCAATATCCACCTGAGTGGGAATACATTCAGCATATATACAAGCTGGACCAGCAGATCCTAGACTCATAAGAAAATAAAATCCATGCCAAGTCAGACCAAGGTCCATCAAGCCCAGCATCTTGTCTCCAACAGTAGCCAGTGTGTGTCATAAATACTCCTCAGATCCCAAAAAAATAGATGACCAATGGCTCCTCCACATCTACCTGACCAATAAAAGTTTATTCACGTTTCCTCGAAAAACTTATCCAATCCTCTTTTGAATCCCGCTATGTTAGTCACCTTGACCACAGCAACAGATTCCACAGCTTTGGCTAAGTTCAGTAAATGGCACTGAAAAAAACTGGCACCGAAACAAACCCCCTTTATTAGTATTCTATAAGCCGTGTCTAAAGTTCAGTGCAGTTATAGAATAGTGCTTAAGTGTTATGGTCATATAAAAATTTAGGCGCGACCGTTAGCACTAATGAAAACATGGTAAAAATGCCCATGACTAAATCTACACGTGGAGTACCCTTATTCTGTACTTATGCGTAAATCAAAATCACATCCCCGTTCTGCCACCAAACACCCATGACTGTCCCCTTCCTGTGCCCCAATTTTTGTGCTGTGCGTAAATTTTAGGCACATAGTAACCAATTAAATCTAATTGGTGCCAATAATTGCTTGTTAAAAAGCAGTTGTCACGGTCCCAGGCTTTAAACAAACAGTCACAGACTCTGGAAACAACGTGAGCCCTTGGCCTACTGTCGTCAAGTGGGCAGCAGGAAGCAACCACCCCCCCCCCCCCAAGCAGGACTGGACTAACAAGCTTGGCTTGGCTGGAACTGGATACTGGAACGGACTTGGCTTGACAGGAACCAGATGCAGGAACGGACTTGGCTTGATTGGAACAGGATTCAGGATACTCAAGCAGGATTCAGGATTCTCAAATAAGCTTGGCTGGAACAGGATTCAGGATACTCAAACAAGCTTGGCAGGAACAGGATTCAGGATACTGGAACAGGATTCAGGATTTTCAAACAAGCTTGGCATGAACAGGATTCAGGGTACTGGAACAGGCTAGGCTGGAATGGAAGCTGAAAGCAAACAGGGCAGACACAAACAGGAAGGGAACTGGAGCTGAAGACAAACAGGGCAAGCACAAACAGGAATGGAACTGGATCTGAAGACAAACAGGGCAGACACAAGCAGGATACAAAGCTGACCCACACAGACAAACAAACAACAGAACTATGGTTGAAGGCTGAACCTAGCACACAAACAGACCGAGAAGAACAGAAGCAGAAGTGCCCACAGGCACCCTAAACAAGGAATCAAGACAGAAGTGCCCACAGGCACACAGACTAGAACAAGGCAGAAGTACTACACTGCACACGGACTAACCTGTAGACCTTAGGCATTGCAAAGGCACTGAATGAACGTGCACCACTTCCTTATAAACAGGTCAGAGGCAGGAAATACACTGAACACCAAAGTGAAGCTTGAAACACACAGGAAGTACAAACCCTACAGGACAGAGGCAAGAAACACACTTAACACCAAAGTGAGGCTTGAAACACACAGGAAAGAAACAACAGTGCAGACAGTAGCCAGCTCAAAAGCTGACGATCGGAAATAAGGTGAGTCAAAGAGGGGTCACGGCCATAGTTGTGACAAAAGTATTGGCACTAATTGGTTTCTTATTCAATTTAATTGCACACACAAATCAGAACTGTGCCTAAATTTGTGCTTGCAATTTTTGGCAACCTTTATAGAATCAGGGAGCTTATGTGTTGCAAAAAAAAAAAACCCTAAACCAAAATGCAAAAACAAAACCTTTCTACAATTTGTTTTCGGTCTGCTGGTTGTTAGTTTTATGAGGTATTCTCTTATTTTTCTGTTTTGACAGGTTAAACAACTGTTCCCTATTTAATGGTTCCTCCCCATTCATTAATGGTTCCTCCCTCTTCTTTCATATCCCCTTTGTCTCCAAGCTGAAAAACCATAACCTACTTGTATTAGCTCTTCATGAGGGACGTGTTCCATTCTCTTTACATTTTTGTTGCCCTTCTCTGAACCTTTTCTAGTTGTGAGTTTATACTTTGATTGTGATGCCTTAGTCTGTAATCCGCAAAGAACCTGACACATATTTTGTGGAATATAAATGATTTTATTGTTTTGTAAATAGTGGAGTGCCCCAGAGATCTAGAAATGGGAACAATGAGTTAGGTCATTGAGTGGGACTTTTACAAAGGTGCACTAGTGTTTTTAGCGCATGCTAAAAATAAGCATGTGCTAAATACTAGACACACCGATATATTCCTATGGGTGTCCTTAGTGTTTAGCGTGCGCTAAAAACGCTACCGCAGCTTTATAAAAGACCCCCTGAATTTGCAGGTGACACTAAAGTTGTTAAATCGTATATGGATTGTTAGAAACTGCAAGAGGACCTTGTATAACTGAGAGACTGGGCATCCAAATGGCAGATGCATAGTTTTGCACTTGTCTACTTTAAATTTAATGTAAGAAAGAATAATCCAAATTATAACTACCTAGGAGGTATCACCCAGGACAAGGATCTAGATGACGTTGCGGGGTATAATTGTAAAGGACGTCCTCGTTTCGATTTGGACATCCTCACAAAATGTCCCCATCCAGGGGCGGGGAAACCCATATTTTCGAAACAAGATGGATATCCATCTTTCGCTTCGATAATACGGTCAGGGACACCCAAATCCTGAAATCTGGTTGTCCTTAGAGATGGTCGTCCCTAGACTTGGTCGTTTCTGATTTTCGGCAATAATCAAAACCAAGGACGTAAATCTCAGAAATGACCAAATGCAAGCCATTTGGTCGTGAAAGGAGCCAACATTCGTAGTGCACTGGTCCCCCTCACATGCCAGGACACCAACCGGGCATCCTAGGGGGCACTGCAGTGGACTTCATAAATTGCTCCCAAGTACATAGCTCCCTTACCTTGTGTGCTGAGCCCCCCAAAACCCACTACCCACAACTATACACCACTACAATAGCCCTTACGGGTGAAGGGGGGCACCTAGATGTGGGTACAGTGGGTTTCTGGTGGGTTTTGGAGGGCTCGCTGTTTCCGCCACAAACGTAACAGGTAGGGGAGAGATAGGCCTGGGTCCGCCTGCCTGAAGTGCACTGCACCCACTAAAACTGCTCCAGGTACCTGCATACTGCTGTGATGAACCTGAGTATGACATCTGAGGCTGGCAATCAATATTTTTAAAGATGTTTTTTGAGGGTGGGAGGGGGTTAGTGACCACTGGGGGAGTAAGGGGAGGTCATCCCTGATTCTCTCTGGTGGTCATCTGGTCATTTCGGGCACCTTTTTGTGCCTTGGTTGTAAGAAAAACACGAACAGGTAAAGTCATCCAAGTGTTCGTCGGGGACGTCCTTGTTTCTTTCGATTATGGGTCAAGGACGTCCTAGTATTAGGCATGCCCAAGTCCTGCCTCCGATACGCCCCCTTGAACTTTGGCCGTCCCTGCGACAGAAAGCAGTTGGGGATGTCCAAAATCGGCTTTCGATTATACCGATTTGGACGACCCTGTGAGAAGGATGCCCATCTTCCGATTTATGTAGAAAGATGGGCGTTGTTCTCTTTCGAAAATGAGCCCAATTGTGGACCCTACATTGAAATCTTCTGCTTAGTGTGCAGTGGAAAAGAAAAAGCAAGCAGAATGTTAGGAATTATTAGAAAAGGAATAGAAAATAAAACAAAGATTAACACTATGGGGGTCCTTTTACTAAGGTCCGCTGAAAAATAGCTGGCGCGGGTTTTGGGCACATGCTGATCCATTTTTCAGCGCGCCTGTAAAAAAGGCCTTTTTTTATTTTTGCTGAAAATTGACATGCGGCAAAATGAAAATTGCCATGCGTCCATTTTGGGTCTGTGACCTTACCGCCAGCCATTGACCTAGCAGTAAAGACTCATGCGGTAACCAGGCAGTAATGACCTACATGTGTCAAGTGCCACTTGGCATGCGTCCGACACGTGTGTCCAGAATAAATGATTTTTCGGATGCGCATATTGGATGTGTGCCAAAAATAAAACTACCACAAGAGCCATTCGGTAGCCAGGCGGTAACTCCATTTTGGCACACGGGCACGCATAGATACTTACGCAGCTTACTAAAAGGGCCCCTATATTGGGCCCCCAGAGTCACATTAACTTTTCCTGCTCCTCCTCTGCTCCCCCCCCCCAGATCTTCATTCATGGCCTGTCCTTCACATTTCACTTTTCAAGCGGCAGCAGGAAAAATGCAGAGCCTGGCCGAGCAAATAAAAGTTGGTGAATGTGCATAGGAATTAACAAGCATATTCTTCAAATGGTGCAGTTTAATGGGTACAGCTGGAGACCTGCCAAATTACATAGTTTACCTGCTCGTTAATTCGTTAATGGCCGCTGTAGGCTAGATTCTATATGTAATGCCAAAAAAAAACTGGCACCGAAAAAGCGCTATTCTATAAACAGCGCTTAAAGTTGGATGCAGTTTACAGAATAGCGCTTATGCCCAGGGCGTGGCCATTTGCACCAACTGAAACATGGTGCAGTATGTGCTATCTCCGTTATTCTAATACAACACGTGTTAATTATAGGACTGCCCCCCATTACGCCTATGACGCTCCCATTTCTGCATCCCCTTTTTCAAATTGCATGTAAATATTAGGCACAGATCCCACACCTAAACTTACGTGCGTAAATAGCAATTAAATCTCATTAGTTGTTGGCACTATTTAGCTCATTATTCAATTAAATTGCATGTGTAAATTGGGCATACGCTCCAATTTTACATGTGTAATTTTTGGTGACTTTTATAGAATTAATGGGTGTATGCTAAAAGGGTTTCTGCACTCCTGTAGTAGACATCAACGGACAGCATATTAAAATGCATGCTAATGAACTGATCATGCTACCATGCAGGGGCTCAACACTAGAAACCTACTGCCAGGTCTGAGGCTGGCATAGAGCCTTTGCTGTCAGCAATAGGCCCACGGCGCTCCCTCCCACTCCTTCCTATTGCCGCAATTTGACTTTCCTCTCCTCCCCCGAGCCACCCTGGTGGTCTAGTGGAGTCTTCGGGGCAGAAAGATCCCCAGTCTCTCCTGCCTGCTGCCGGCGCTGACCCTCTTGCTGCTACATTGCTTTTTAAAAATGGCTGCCGAGACTTCCAGCAGCAGCCTTGCTATACAAGAGAGAGATAGAGAACAGAGAGGCCAGTTGATCCTGGTGGGGCTGAGAGGGAAGCTGGCTGTGCCGGAGCCGGTCCCTTCAGGGGGATATCAAGGAGGGGACTGAGTTAGACGGGAGGAGAGGTGAGGGGGCTGGTTCAGATTAACAACACTTTTTTCTTAATGTTATTCTGTCTGTCACTGTATCAGCCAGTCCTGGCTCAGGGACTTACAGGAAGGATGACATTTGGCAATGAGCTGCAGATTACTGCCACAATTTTATCTTGCTTCTTTCTGCATCGGCAGCCTTAATCAGTGTTCCCATACCCACTCTAATGTGAGGTAATACTAAGGAGGTTATAGCTGTTCAGCAAAGAGAACAGATAGCAAAGGTGGGGGAGGGGCAGATAAAATGGAGTGGATTGAAACAGGTACGTATGAATTACTTGTTTACTCTTTCCAGAAGTATAAAGATTAGGGGCCATGCCATGAAAATACAAAATAATACATTTGAAACAAATAGATTTTTTTCACTCAACAAATAGTTAAGCTTTGGAACTTATTACCTGAGATGTGGTAAAAGCAGTTAGTGTAGTTATGTTTGAAAAAGGTTTGAACAAGGTCCTGGAGATAAAGTTGATAGACTGTTATTAAGGTAAACCTGGGTAAAGCCATTACTTATCTCTGAGCGTAAGCAAAATGGAAACTATCTACTTTTTTTGAATCCTGCCAGGTACTTGTAACCTGGCCACTGTTGGACATATGATACTAGGCTTGACAGATCTTTGTTCCGACCCACTATGGAGATTCTTATATTCTTATTCTAATAAGGATGCGTCAGGCACCACAGTCATAATGATATCTCCTATATAATAATTTGTCAATCTGCGTCTCTGGATGGCTGGCTGGCTGGGTTCGTAACCGTATGCAAATAAGCTACTTTGTAATCGGCTCGCCTCCAGCCTTCCCTTCCCTCTCAGTGTCCCACCCTCACGGAAAGAGGAAATTACGTCAAGAGGAGGGCGGGACACTGAGGGAAGGCTGGAGGCAAGATGAGCCAAGCCTGCTGCTTTCACTGACGCCGCTGCGACTTGAGGTAAAATAAGTTTTAAAGGAAGGGCGGCAGGAAGGAAAGGAGGGTTGTTGTGGGAGAAGAGGGCAGATAGGTGAGGGCTGGGGTTGAACTGGAACTCGGGTACTTAAAAGGGGAGTTGAGTGGGGGCTGGGGCGAGTCACTGGACATGGATGGGATGGGAGGGCAGAGGAGAATCGCTGGACATGGGTGGGATGGGAGGGCAGGGGAGAATCACTGGACATGGAGGGGAGGGCAGGGGAGAGAGGAGAAATCGCTTAGACAATAGCCTTCCTAGGGCCCGTTTCATTTTTGGAGAAACGGGCTTTTTTGCTTGTTTTCCAGAAAAGGAAGCTTTAGTTCTTGCTGCTAATTGGAGGATGCTTTCTGATGACAGTTTCCCTTCATGCTTTGTGGGCACATGTTCGGGGTTTGCAGATCCTCCAACTAAGATTTTACCCCTCTGACAAGAACAGTGCAGGAGTGTAGGCACCACATGGCACTAACATTTTCAAGGGGAGGGGGAGGGAAACAGATAAAAATAGAGGAAATAATCCCTGTATACCTGTAGATGAAGGCTCATTGTACCGATCGTGGCCCTAGTTCTAATTGAGCTGGAAGTATAAAGGAACAGGAGAAAATCACTGAGTCAAAAGACAAAATGTTTCCTAAAATCTCACGCTTTAACTGTATTAGCTATTCGTGTTGTGTTCATGCTTTATGTAGCTGGAGAGGTGTGGTACTTTGGGAGGGGAGGGAGTCCAGATGACAATCAGCACAACAGCACCCTCAGCATCCTATATAATAAAACTCACCCTCAACGTTCTGAGGACACTGACATCAGTGTCACTTCCTGCGGGCACTTCCTTCGGGTTCAAAGGGTTTGTGGTGGTGAAGCCATCGAAATCACTGTGTCTGGGCCCCACCCTCACGTCAAACGTGATGACGTCGAGGGCGGAGCAATGGTGTCAAAGATCGAGGGCGGAGCAATGGCATCAGTGGATGAAGGTGACGTGCGTTGACGACGTGAGGAGCAATGGCGGTCAGTGGCTTCACAATGCCGAAGGGGTGGGTAGGGAGGGGGGGTTCGGGAGGAAAACCTTGTTAGCGCCCATTTCATTTCCTCCAGAAACGGGCATGTTTTACTAGTATTTAAATATATGACAGCAGGTGACTGAAAGTTCAATGTAATAATGTGTGGGACGCTTATCACAGAACTAAGGGCAGGTTCTGCGCTTAGTTTTTTGGTGTTATTATGGCTGCAGTCTGCAGAAAGGAGTTTAGCGCACAAAAAACTGTGCACTGTTCATTTCAATCCAGTGGTAATGAAGGCATTAAGTAGTAAACTCAGATGCAAAGAAGTGTGCAGACGACCCGAAGGCTTAACACCTGTTTTTTTAATGCTAGGGTTTAGCATATGGTTTGAGGAGGATTAAAAGTTACCTTGTTCTTCTGCCTCTAGTGTTAGTGAGGATTTCATGCTTTTCTTCTGTTTTGCGCTAGCAGGAAGAATTCACAGCTTTTTTCTTGCCTTTTAGAAGGGGATGCATCAAAAGAATAGTAATAGTTTACATAGCCATTCGTCTATGGAAACGGGAGACTTACTTTTCTATCTTTTGGCTACAACACATCTTGTTGCTAATAAACAATGATGAATAAATAAAAGGGTGTGCTCTTTAACTACCCCATAATCTTCCCTTCCCAACACCAATATTTCATATAGAAATGGGAGATGAATAATATGGTTGAGATATTCCTCTTAATTTCTTTCTAAAATGATTGAATCTTAGGACAATTCCACTACCCGTAATCAAAATCTCCTGATTGTTCACAATTTCACCAACAATGCAGAGAATTACTATGATCCCATTGATTATTATAATCAAAGTAGGATAATATAATGATCTCATTAATATCTTAGTTTGAACCACAATTAAGTTTAAAGATATGGAAGTTTTAGACGTTTAGCTTCAAATATTTTTCCCAGTCTTCTTTAGTTGTAGTTCCGGCAACAGATTCCCATTGAATCTGATACTTAAATTGTTGGGTTGGACCCAAGGCACTATATAACTTTGAAATAAGCTCTTTATTTTTTTTTTGTTTAAGAACAGCACACCCTTATATTATTTATCATTGTTTATTAGCAACAAGATGGGTTGTAGCCAAAAGATGGAAATGTATCTCTCCTCCTTCCATAGATGAATGGCTATCAGGCTTATTTTCGAAAGAGAAGGGTGCCCATCTTTCGACACAAATCGGGAGATGGGCGTCCTTCTCCCAGGGTCGCCCAAATCGGCATAATCGAAAGCCGATTTTGGGCGTCCTCAACTGCTTTCCAAAGTTCACGGGGGCGTGTTGGAAGCATAGCGAAGGCGAGACTGGGGAGTGCTGAACACATGGGCGTCCTCGGCCAGTAATGGAAAAAAAAAGGGCATCCCTGACGAGCACTTTGCCGACTTTACTTGGTCCATTTTTTCTTGCGACCAAGCCTCAAAAAAGTGCCCGAAATGACCAGATTGTTTGTACAATGGCTGTTTTTTTTTTTTAAATCACACTGTTTATATTTGTTCTTATAAATGTTGAGAAACTTTAACTTTGATTCAGATGCATCGCTCTATGGTTCTATAAACTGTCTCCGATTCTTATGCTCACATTTATAGATTTAAATGGTTTTTAAATGGTTAATTACAAGCCTACAGTACACAAGCAAGCAAGTAAGGTATGATCAAGTCAACAGCCTTGGTCTCAAGTTTTAATGAATGCCCCCAACCCAATTCTGTAATCTACCAAACCCAACACTCACCCTTGCTCTATAAACCACCTGTAGCTATTACCGGATGAAACTGAAGAAACTGAAAGAAGCCAAGAAAGAGATACGTCTGGCGAAAGCGCAAGCGGAAGAACAAATGGCTAGAAATGTAAGGAGGGGTGACAAATATTTCTTCAGGTATATTAGTGAAAGGAGGAAGACTAAAAAGGGAATTGTGAGACTGAAAGATGCTGCGAACCGCTATGTAGATAATGATGAAGAAAAAGCAAATTTGCTAAATAGATACTTTTGTTCTGTTTTCACAGAAGAAAGTCCTGGAGAAGGACTGCGATTGACTGGCAAAAGCACGAATGAGAATGGAGTGGATAGAGCACCGTTCACTAAAGAGAGTGTGTATGAACAACTTGAAAATCTAAAGGTGGACAAAATCGTGGGACCGGACGGGATCCACCCTAGGATACTGAGGGAGCTCAGAGAGGTTCTGGCAAGTCCTCTTAAAGATTTGTTTAATAACTCCTTGGAGTTGGGAGAGGTTCCGTGGGATTGGAGAACGGCATCCCCACAAAAGTGGTGATAGGGAAGAAGCTGGAAACTACAGGCCGGTAAGCCTCACTTTATTTATTTTATTTATTGCATTTGTATCCCACATTTTCCCACCTATTTGCGGGCTCAGTGTGGCTTACAATACATTGTAAATAATGGAAATACAATTTGTTACAATCAGTTATGGATTACATTGTGAGAAGTTAAGCGAGACAAAGTCAAGGTATCGTTAGGGAATAGGACAAGGAAATGAACAATGGAACAATTGAAAGAGACAACGGGAAATTGGTATGGTTGTTAGAACCTTAGCAAAAGAACATTCGGTATAACATTTTCTGTGAGTGAAGGTTTAAGTGTGATGAGATTACGGGGGATGAGAGTTCAGAAAAGAATGTATTGGTGTATTTCTGGAATAGTGAGTGTGGACTTCATGTGTATTGCTCCTTACAGTAAATTTTATCGAAGAGATGAGTCTTCAGTAGTTTGCGGAAGTTGGTTAGTTCGTGGATTGTTTTCAAGTTGCGTGGTAGTATATTCCAGAATTGCGTGCTTATGTAAGAAAAGGTTGATACGTGCAGCGCCTTGTATTTTATGCCTTTGCAATTAGGGAAGTGGAGGTTAAGAAAAGGTTATTGGAAAAGTAATGGAAGCAATGCTGAAGGAAAGGATAGTGAATTTCCTGGAAGCCAATAAGTTGCAAGATCTGAGACAATATGGTTTTACCAAAGGTAAATCGTGCCAAACGAATCTCATTGAATTCTTTGACTGGGTGACCGGAGTATTGAATCAGGGACATGCTATAGATGTAATCTACTTAGATTTCAGCAAAGCTTTTGACACGGTTCCCCACTGGAGGCTGTTGAATAAACTTGACAGGCTGAAGATAGGACCCAACGTGGTGAACTGGATTAGGAACTGGTTGACGGACAGATGCCGGAGGGTGGGGGTTAATGGAATTTGTTCCGATGAGGGAAAGGTGAGTAGTGGAGTGCCTCAGGGATCGGTGCTGGGGCCGATTCTGTTCAATATATTTGTGAGTGACATTGCCGAAGGGTTAGAAGGTAAAGTTTGCCTTTTTGCGGATGATACTAAGATTTGTAACAGAGTGGACACCCGGGAGGGAGTGGAAAACATGAAAAAGGATCTGCAGAAGCTAGAAGAATGGTCTAAGGTTTGGCAATTAAAATTCAATGCGAAGAAATGCAAAGTGATGCACGGGAGACGTATGGGTTAGGCGGTGAGAGTCTGATATGTACGGACGGAGAGAGGGATCTTGAGGTGATAGTATCTGAGGATCTGAAGGCGACGAAACAGTGTGACAAGGCGGTGGCCGTAGCTAGAAGGTTGCTAGGCTGTATAGAGAGAGGTGTGACCAGCAGAAGAAAACAGGTTTTAATGCCCCTGTATAAGTCGTTGGTGAGGCCCCACCTGGAGTATTGTGTTCAGTTTTGGAGGCCATATCTTGCTAAGGATGTAAAAAGAATTGAAGCGGTGCAAAGAAAAGCTAAGAGAATGGTATGGGATTTGTGTTCCAAGACGTATGAGGAGAGACTTGCTGGCCTGAACATATATGCCCTGGAGGAAAGGAGAAACAGGGGTGATATGATACAGACGTTCAAATATTTGAAAGGTATTAATCCACAAACGAACCTTTTCCATAGATGGGAAGGCCGTAGAACTAGAGGACATGAAATGAGATTGAAGGGGGGCAGACTCAAGAAAAATATTTTTTCACGGAGAGAGTGGTGGATACTTGGAATGCCCTCCCGTGGGAGGTGGTGGAGATGAAAATGGTAACGGAATTCAAACATGCATGGGATAAACATAAAGGAATCCTGTTCAGAAGGAATGGATCCTCAGAAGCTTAGCCGAGATTGGGTGGCAGAGCCGGTGGGGGGAGGCGAAGCTAGTACTGGGCAGACTTCTACGGTCTGTGCCCTGAAAATAGCAGATACAAATCAAGGTAAGGTATACACAAAAAGTAGCACATATGAGTTTATCTTGTTGGGCAGACTGGTTGGATCTTGCAGGTCTTTTTCAGCCATCATCTACTATGTATTATGACCTTAGTACTTCAACAATAAAATATTACTACACCAGCCAACAGTGTGTCAAGATTCTCACTCTTCACTCCTTGTCACAGCTGCTGCACTCCTGGACTCACCTCTCACAGCCACTGCTCCTGCTTTGATTCCCCGTGCCGAGGGGGGGGGGGGGGGGTTATGACTCCACTGATGGTGGGCTACTACTACTACTACTATTTAGCATTTCTATAGTGCTACAAGGCGTACGCAGCGCTGCACAAACATAGAAGAAAGACAGTCCCTGGTCAAAGAGCGTTCCTTGCGTGAAGCACTGGCAGGCGCCACTGGATGATGTCACTATGGAGCCATACTTCAGATAAGCAGTACCGTACCTCAGCCCTTTCACGTCACTAGCCTCAGTTCCTGTGTAGCTCCACCAAGCTCAGCCTGCCAAGCTCCGGTTCCTACCAAGCTCCTCTCTCTATAGTTTTGATTCTAAGGGGACTGCTTCAAACAGACCCTTTGAAGAAAACCCAGTAATCAGATTGCCCTAGTAACCTTCGCAACTATTCTACTTCCTCATACCTTAATTAATACCTAATTCAGGTCAGTAGTAGTGCTACCTCTCCAGCAGCTAAAGAACAGAAAATAACTTTCTTTTAGGACACAGTTTGATCCCTGCTACTATCCTTTTAATGCATTTTTAATGTGCATTCTAGAGGCTGTTAATGCTGTGGCAAAAAGTTCAAATTTTAAAACTATGGGGAAACAGGAATGGAGACTAGTTAATAAAGTTTGCTTTTTTTTTCTGTCTTTATGAATAACCTATAATTCCTCTTTTAAACCCCAATCTTTAAGTTACCAAAGCACAGAGCAAAATAATGTTCACTTACCCAGAGAAATGTCCTCTTCTATCAGAACTTCTGAATGCCTGTATGTAAGGTAGAGAAGTCTAGTACACCTCGAAGGGGTCAAAGTTTGCACAATATAGAGAATCTTAATTTAACTACAGCAGAAATCTGAGCCTGGAAATTAAGATCAGAATCTAAAATAATACATAAATAGAGAAAGGAGGACACTGGGTTGACAGAGTGATCAAACAAAACTGGGACCAAAGACGTTTGTGATAATTAACCTGTTACCCAGCAATCCATCGTCTTGTCCAGGTTAAGGACCAATTTATGGTTAGCTAGCCATTGAGAAAGCAATTTCAAACAGAGTTGAAGTGGATCAAGAACAATACGTGAAGTAGGGCAGACCAAAAGGATGTCATCTGCATAGAAAAAGGCTTTGATATTATGTGGTTGGATGCAGGGCCGGTCTTAGGCAGAGGCGACCAAGGCGGCCGCATAGGGCCCCGCGCCTAAGGGGGCCCCACTCAGCGTGCCTCAACTCTGCCTCGTGCCTCTGCTCCGAGCCTGACCAGGACCGCATCGAGTCACTCAACCTCTCTCCAACCTTAGGCAGATAAAGCATTCCTGGCATACCTTGTACACTGTAGCACTGTGCTGGATCTTTTCTTAATATTTTTCTTTATTTTCTTCTTTGTTATGAGAATTGGAACCACTAATTGTAGTGGACTTGAACTGAATAATTTCTGGGGAGGGGAGGTTTCATGATGATAGCATTGTGCTTATTATTTCAATCAGGTTTTTTTGTACAAGTTTAGCTTCATTTGTCTTTATTTGAAATTTCATAAATAAAAAATTTTCTAAAAATGGAATAATCTTATGAATGGGGCGGAGCTAGGGTGGGGTCAGGGCTAGGATGGGGCCCCACCAAATTGGTCTGCACAGGGCCCCGCACTTGCTAAGATCGGCCCTGGTTGGATGAGTGTGGCTAAAGAGCTGAGGAATGTGTTGAAAAGTAAAAGAGAAAGGATGGAACCTTGTGGAACACCGCACGCCATGTGGTGAGGTCTGTAGATCTTAGAGTGAAATGTCACAGTGATGGAATGGTCTTGTTGGAAGGAGACAAACCAGCAAGTAACAGTGTCCGAAAGACTGACCTGAGATAGACGGGCAAGAAGAAGTGAATTACTGACCAAATCAAATGCAACCGAAAGATCAAGTGAGACCATCAGAGCGATAGGGCCATTGGTAGTGAGCAGTGCCCCTGCTGAGGAAGGGGCTGAATCAGTCCTGTGCTTTCTCCATGTATTGGCTGGCACACAGCATTGCCTCTGTTGAAGGCTTCACATTGACAAGGAAAATGAAACTCCACTGTTCTAATAAGATTGATACTCAGTTAGGAATGGGAAGCTCTTATATCCCAGGAAATATATAAGTGTGCTTGAAGTTCTGATGTGCATGTACTATGCATTATATGTTATGAAAATGATTGACATAAAAAAAACTATAAATGGAAAGAGAAGATAAAAAATTAAAAAATATATAATAAAACATACTTCTGTGATTATATAACAGAAGGAGGTTTTTTGGCCAATGATGACTGCAAGTCTTAGTGGTGATTAAGCTTGTGCGTGAAAGCGTTCAAGCACCACTGGTGACTTATGAGGCCTTTTTCTTCACTATTTTTATAGAATTGTAACACACAATGAGGGGCATAATCGACCAGAAACGCCTATCTCCATGGGCGTTAATCTCCGAGAACGGGTCCGTGAAGGGGCGGAGTGAACCGTATTTTTAAAAAAAAAATAGACGCCCATGCTTTATTCGCCAAGGTGTGAGCTGGGCGTTTTTGCTTTTCACCGATAATGGAAAATGAAATCGCCCAGCTCAAAAACGAATAAATGCAAGGCATTTGTTCGTGGGAGGGGCCAGGATTCATAGTGCACTGGTCCCCCTCACATGCCAGGACACCAACCGGGCACCCTAGGGGGCACTTTTACAAAAACAAAAAGAAAAGGTAAAAGAGCTCCCAGGTGCATAGCACCCTTCCCTTGGGTGTTGAGCCCCCCAAATCCCCCTCAAAACCCACTGCCCACAAGTCTACACCAGTACTATAGCCCTAAGCGGTGAAGGGGGGCACCTACATGTGGGTACAGGGGGTTTGGGGGGGTTGGACGACTAGTAGCATTAAGCAGCACAATTGTAACAGGTAGGGGGGGATGGGCCTGGGTCCACCTGCCTGACGTCCACTGCACCCCCTAACAACTGTTCCAGGGACCTGCATACTGCTGCTTGGGAGGAGGGTATGACATTTGAGGGTGAAAGTAAAAAGTTGTGAAACATCATTTGTTGTGGTGGGAGGGGGTTAGTGACCACTGGGGGAGTCAGGGGAGGTCATCCCCGACTCCCTCTGGGAGTCATCTGGTCATTTAGGGCACTTTTTGGGGCCTTATTCGTCAAAAAACAGGGTCCAGGAAAAGTGCCCTAAATTCTAGCTACAAACGCATCCATTATCGGCGAAGGGCGCCCATCTCTGTTCGGGTGATAACCACGCCCCAGTTCCGCCTTCACCACGCCTCCGACACTCCCCCGTCAACTTTGTCCGCATCCGCGACGGAGTGCAGTTGAAAGCGTCCAAAGTTCGGCTTTCGATTATGCCGCTTTATTTGTTTTTGTGAGAAGAACGCCCATCTCCCGATTTAGGTCGGAACTTGGGCGTTATTCTCGTTCGATTATAAGCTGGAATGTTTGTTTAACTCACTACATTTGTTGATATGAAATGATTTTCCTATAAGGTTGTGTAGTGTTCTTTTGGGTTGGAAGTCAATTCCGGTACCTGGTCAAAATAGCCCCGACACAACGGTCACCGACAAAAAAGCTTCGAATAAAAAAAGCTCCCGACATAATAGCCCCTGACATAATTGCCACTGTCAAAATGACCTGCCCACAATATAGCCCTTGACAAATTAGCCCCCCCCCCCCCCGACAAAAGGGCCCAATCAGGCTGCCCAAAATATGGCACTGCATGTTTTTCCTTGCCAAACAGGATAAGGTTGGAAAGACTATGAAAATTATGACAACATTATTTTTTTTTAATTAGCATGTTGATGGAAGAATAGTTTCCTTAAACAGCAGAACGGATCATGAATACCAGTTGGTAGCTATAGAATTTTGTTTATTTATATATGCTTTATACAATGCAATGCTGGTAGGAGCCTTTATCAGTGAAGATTTCACTTGTAGTTTATCATCTTTTTTGTGATGTTATTTTTTTTTCTAGGGGGCTATTTTGTCTAGGGGCCATTTTGTCAAGGGCTATTTTGTTAGGGGTTGATTTGTCGAGGGCTATTTTGTTACAAGGCTGTTTTGTCAGGGCTATTATGTCGGGGTGCCATCAATTCCCTCTTTAACATAGAGCACAACCCCCCATCCAATTTGATCCACTCTGTCATTGCGATATAATTTGTACCTTCACTGCCTTGCCTTTTTACATATATTTAACATACCTAAGTGTATTCTGGGTCTGTGCAGAATAGAAACTGCAAGACTGCTGAGAACATAAAGACACTAAAGTGTTTGAATATTCAGGAAGAGAAGAAATCAAGCAGTGGCAACCGCTCCCTGGGCTATGCTGCTGTAATTAATGCTTCAGCCCTGCCTCCAGGGACAGGAGAGGTTTGTTTTTAATTCTCAAGGGATTAAGTGAGAAATATGAATCTGCATGATAATGCGAACAGGGCCAAGAGTACACAGGTGGGTCTGTCATCACCTCCATGGCCAAGACATGAGGCAACTGTCTGACATGCAGGGGCACCACTAAGCCTCCAATTTTCTTTCTGGGAAAAACATAATCTTTCTGGTGACTTTACAGCACTTACTACTTTCCAGTACTGATTAACCCATCTCCCCTCACTGCAAGAGCTGCTGTGGGATCTGCAGTCCTAGCCATCCTCTGCCATATTACTCAGTTAACCAAATTTCTTCTTCTTGAGCCATAGGCTTCAACATCTTGATGAAAATTATTGATCTACATCATTCATGGTCTTTCTTTGAGCCTTTTCCCTGCTACATGCAATTTATAGAACATAAGAAATGTCACACTGGGTCAGACCAAGGGCAAATCTAGCCCAGTATCCTATTTCCAACAGTGGCCAGTCCAGGTTACCAGTACTTGGCAGAGTCCCCAGAAGTAGCGAGATTGCATGCTACCGACCTCAGGTCTATCTTAATAATGATTTATGGGCTTTTCCTCCAGGAATTTGTCTAAACCTTTTTAAATCCAGCTACATTAATGCTTTTACCACTTGCTCTGGCAATGAATACCAGAGCTTAACTATATATTAAGTGAAAAAAATATTTTCTCCTATGTAACTTCATAGACTTTCCACTAGTCTTTGTACTTTTTGAAAGAGTAAACAATCAATTTGCTTTTACCTATTATACACCATTCTGGATTTTATAGACTTCACTATCATCGCTATCATATCTCCCCTCAGCTGTCTCTTCTCCAAGGTGAAGAGCACTAACGTCTTTAGCCTTTCCTCATGTGAGAGTTGTTCTATCCCTACAATCATTTTGGTTGCCTTTCTTTGTACCTTCTCCAGTTTCACTAAATCATTTTTGAGATGCAGCAACCAGAATCGTGCACAATACTCAAGATGTGGTCGCACCATGGAGCAATACAAAGGTATTATGATATTCTCTGTTTTATTCTCTATTCCTTTTCTAATAACGCCCACATTCTGTTTGCTTTTTTTGGCCACCACTGCAAACTGAGCAGATGTGGCTGTACCACATGAACTTTATTCTTACCACAACATCAATCTGTATTTGTTTACACCGGAGTCTGCAAACGCCTCTCCGGTACTACGTAAGCCACATTCAGCCTGCAAATAGGTGGGAAAATGTGGGATACAAATGTAACATAATAATAATATCATCCACGATGACACCTAAATCCTTTTCCTTAGTGGTGATCCTGATGTGAAACCTAGCCACATATAGCTATAACTTGGGTTATTTTTCTCAATGTGAATTACTTTGTAATTGTTCATATTAGATTTCTTCTGTCCTTTGGTTTCTAGTCTCCTAAGGTCCTCCTGCAACTTCACAAAATCTGCTTGCAATTTAACTACTTTTAATAGTTTCATGTCATCTGCAAATCTAATCACCTCACTTGTCATTCCCATTTCTAGATCATTAATATACGTATGTTAAAAATCATTGGACCCAGTTCAGACCCTTGTGGCACTCCACTATTCATCTTTCTCCATTGAGAGAATTTACCATTTAACCCTACTTAGTCTATCTTTTAACCAGCTCCCAATCCACAACAGAACATTGCCTTCTATCCCATGACATTTTAATTTTCTCAGGAGTTTTTCATAAGGGACTTTGTCAAAAGCTTTTTGAAAACCTAGATATACTACATCAATTGGCTCACCTTTACCCAGCACCTTCCTGCCGACGCAACTTGTGTTTCTTCTTTCTATAAGCTCAAACCACACCAAATTTAACTCCCTCATCCTTTTTTGGATCTCAGCCAGCTTTAGCCTGTTCGTAATTTCTTCATTCCTGACCTTATCACCTTGGGTCACCCCAGGCATCCTGCGTTTCAAAATGCATTTTGAAGAGAGCAGAAAGAGACAAATCTATAAGGGTGTGAAGACTTTTAAAAATGTATCGTACAACATTCCCTCTCCTCAGCTGAACTGCCACTCTCACTAAGGTAGGAGGTACTGCAATCAGTTTCCCAGAATATTGTCATCTTTCCAGAGCAATAACCAGGACATGTATAGAGGATTATTGCTTGCTTTAACAAATCCCGAGCCAGAGTAGTATCACTGGATAGGATTAATTTGCTTTCAATCATAAAGGGGCTTATTATGAAGCAGGGTGCCTTTCAAAAGATATTGGCAACATTTTTAAAGATTTAAATAAGCCAGCTTGGTGGCTCAGTGGCAGGTGCTGGCAAAAAACTTTCTTGGATCGAAACTCTGCTTTCCTCGCCATACTCATGATAGAACTGCAGTTTGTGGACCCCTGGACATGGCTCCAATGATTGAATTCAGCCAGCAAGAGGGATTATCAAATAGGCAAATCTCCTAATAGTGTCAGATTTCAGCCGGGTTCTCATTGATCTAGAAGTCCAAAGGAGCAGGAGGAAACTGCCAATTAAAACAAACAATACTTTTAAATAATTTCAGACAACTACAATTCAATTCAAATCATTTTTTTAAAATTGAGATTGCTATCTAATTCCTGAAATATAACAGTGTTGAAAGTGTTGTGGATACTCCTGCTTTTCGGCATTCTGCAATTACAATTCTAAATAAATTAGGGGGAGGCACTGGAGTGCTGATCATAAACACCTAATAAGGCCACCCCTACTCCTCACAGTGGATAATTTCCTACAAATACATACCCTGCTATGTTTTACTGGGGTCCCAATGATCAATTCCCTGTGCTATTCTGAAATAGCACCGTAAAATAGCAGCAGAACAGCACAGAGAAGTAACTCCCCAATAGTCTCTGCTAATAACATGCAAATTTAGGTGTGTTATTAGCGTTGATCATTGGGGGAAAGTGCGGGAAGAATGTGCCTGGGCATGTTCTCAAGCACAATCCTCCCACACTTGTTTGATAGGTCCAGGCTGTCAAAAAAATGCCCAGATCTGTCAGACATTCCAAGGATTCCCCAAAGGCAGGGCCTTGGTGGCCTAGTGCCCCCCATAGGGCTGGAGATCTGGTGGACCTCCAGCCCCTCTAATGCCCCCCCCCAACAGACAGTGACCTCCAGCCCACACCTGGTGGTGTAGTGCGCCCCTCTCCTCTGGTGGTCAATTGGTCCTGAACCATCCCCTCTATACCTTAGATGCCAGAGGAGAGAGCAGCACTTCCTCCTCCTTCCATTGCTGCCTCCAAAATGGCGGCACCCTGCCCTGCCCAGTGCAACTCTATTAGATGGTATGGAAGCCTCACCCAGTGCATCCCAGGATGCACTGGGCAGGGCAGAGCACTGCCATTTTGGAGGTAGCGCTGGTAGGAGGAGAGAGTACTACTCCCTCCTCCGGCATGTAAGGTATGGGGGGAGGGTTCAGGCTTCTAGACCACCAAGGGAGGAGAGCTAGACCACCAGGTGTGGGCTGGAAGTCCTGTGACCTCAAGCCCTCTTTTCTGTTGCAGGAGGCATTAGGGGGCTGGAGGTCCACCGCCAGACCCTCTCATGACACACTGGTAAATGCGGGCTCTAGTCCGGCGCTAGTGGCCTCTACTGCCTGCATTTACCTTTGATTATCGGGTCTTGGGTGTTTTGCTGATTCAATAAATTCCTTCTTCCCCTCTTCTCACTGCAAAGAAAGCTTCTAAATACGTATTTGATGATTCCAAAGTTTGTTTGTATACCAACAGCAACCAAATTGGAGATTTATTTCCATGTTAGTCATCCCTTTAAGTATAGAGAGGGCTGCCAAAGAGAATATTATGCTACTGTTATCAGAATGGACTAGAAGCAGGAGTATTAGAAATCCAGGACTATCCTAGAGTCTCCCTCCAGGCCACTTGGTAGTTTTCCTCTCCTGACCCAGCCTTTTTTCTGCTTCATTTGGTCTGGGCATGCACCCGGAACCTCAACTTTCTTCCAGCGCCATTTCCTGTTGCCAAAGTCCAAGTCCAAGCACAAACAAACCATTTATGGTTAACATGTGTCCTAACAGAGTGGATAGAACTACACCTGACCCAGGTCAACACTGACTGGCTGACTGGGTTCTGTTTTTTCCCTTTGCATAAGGACTTATTGTTCCTGTCTTTACTAGAGAAACTGGAACTGCAGATCCAGAGATGCAACAGGGCAAAGTCAGAATTAGATTAACCACTAGGGGTGGACCTGGAAACCTCAATGAACTTGTCCAAACCCTTTTTAAGCCCAGGTATGCAAACTGCCTTGACCACATCTTCTAGCAACAAATTCCATACTTTAATTGTATGTTAAGTGAAAAAGTAATTTATCTGATTTGTTTTAAATATACTATCTATTAGTTTCATAGAGTATCTCTTAGTCCTAGCACTAATTTGAAGGAATAAATAACACTTCCCTCGTTACCAATTCCACTCCTTTCATTATTTTATAGACCTCTATCATATCTCCCCTCGGCTGTCTCTTCTCCAAGCTGAAAAGCATTAACCTTCCTAGCTTTTCCTCATAGGGTAGTTGTTCCATCCTCTTAATCATTTTGTTTGCCCTTCTATGTATGTTTTCCAGTTCCACTATGATGGTTATTTTAGAAGCATTATTTGTATTGTGTACATCTGAAAACTGACATTTAGATGTTCATATTGCATGGATGTCCAAATACCAATTTTATAAAACCAGGATATGGATATCAAAAACTGCAGTATGTCTATATGGCAAAGGGGCATGGTCTAGGCATATTTGGGTGGGACTATGGAGAGCTACAGGGGTGTGCTGGTAAATTTTTAACAACAGGCTCTTTCTCCGGACATAGCCAGCTCTGCAGTTGGAAGGGCCAGGGGTGGCCGGGTGGGGGGGTGGGGGGGGAGCAACACTTGCCTCTCTCTCCTCCCTCCCTTCGTGTGGGCACGCTAGGCATACCTTTGCTGGCAGCCAATAAATGGACTGCCACCACTCCCAACGTCTTGCTCTGAGCAGCATGCTGGAACTTCTCTCACATGCTCGAGAAGTCCCAGCCTGCTGCCCAGAGCTGGAAACAAGGAGCAGGGAGCAGCAATAGTCTATTGACTTGGCTGGCAGGGCTCAGCATCCCCACCAGCAAAGTAAAAGATAATTCAGCAGGGAGCTCAAGCCCACATTTTGGGAGCCAGTTGTTAAAGTAGCCATGGAGGGCCGTACTTTAACAACCGGCTCCCCAAATTCTTAAAAACGTAACAACCGGCTCTTGCGAGCCTGTGAGAGCCTGCTCCAGCACACCACTGGAGAGCTGAAAAGATGGATGTACAACTCTGATTGCAGAAGGAGAAGGGACATCCATGTCCAAAAAGATAGATGTTTGTATTTAGACCAGGTACTTGGCACATCCAGGTTACAGAAAAGTGCTCTGATTGAGCAGTTCTCCACTGGAGAAAATAAGGAATGACACAGTAGATATTTTTCTGTCCCTAGAGGGCTCACAATTAAAAAAAAAAAATCACTAGCAGCTACATGGGGATTTGAATCTGTGACCTCAGCTGTGCTGGTTCTCCACTAACTGCTCTAACTAATAAGCTACTCAGCCACATATATGTCTAGACGGACATTTTATAACATGGATGTTCCTCTGCTGCCACAAAGATGACCATGTCAGGGGCGTAGCTAAGGGCGGGTCTGGATGGGCCCAGGCCCGTCCAGTTTTGTCTCAGGCCCATCCAGAACAGTCCCACCACCTCCGTCAGTGTCTCCTCACCTTCTCCAACCCCCGCCGTAGCACTTCCATTTAATACTATCGGCGCTGCCTCCTCTCCTGCACTTCACGGTCTCCATCTCCTACCCCTGCGGCAGCGCTTGCAATTTGCTATCGGCGCTGACAGACACGGCACGACGTCCTGCTCTGGGGCCTTCCCTCTGCCGCGCTGATTAAACTTCCTGTTTACGCAGGGTGGAACGCATGCAACAGCGGGAAGGTCCCGGAGCAGGACGTAGCACCGCATCTGTCAGCTGTCAGGCAGCGCCGATAGCAAATTTCAAGTGCTGCCATGGGGGTGGGAGACAGAGACTGTGAGGTGCAGGAGGCAGCGCCGATAGCGTTAAATGCAAGCGCTGCGACGGGAGTGGGAGAGGGTGAGGAAGACAGTGGGGCGCTGGCCCTGCAAGGGGAGGGGCTAAAGGGGAGAGTATCTGGACATGGGGGAATGAGGAAGACAATGGGGTGCTGGCCCTGCAAGGGGAGTGGGCTGAAGGGAAGGGAGAGGTTGTAGGGGGGAGGTTGGAGGGAAGGGGAGAGGAGCTGGACATGCAGTGAGGGGGGGGGTTGGAGGGAAAGGGGAGATGGGCTGGATATGCAGAGGGTTGAACTGAAGGGGAGAGGTGCTGGACATGTAGGGGGGGCTGGAGGAGAGGTGCTGGATATGCAGGGGATGGCTGAAGGGAAAGGAGAAAGATATTTATTTATTTATTTATTTATTTGTTGCATTTGTATCCCACATTTTCCCACCTATTTGCAGGCTCAATGTGGCTTACATGGTACCGTGATGGCGATCGCCAATTTCAGTATGACAAATACAGAGGGGTATTGCGTTAGAGATCATGAGTGACAGAATACATTAGGTAGTCAGGGAGGAAGAGTTAAGTTTTGTCCAGTTCTGGTATGAGTTTCATTGTGTTGCAAGGTTCAGGTGTTTAAGCTGGATCGTTATGGTATGCCTTTTTGAACAAGTTGGTTTTTAATGATTTCCGGAAGTTTGTTAGGTCGTGCATTGTTTTCATGACGTTTGGTAGTGCATTCCATAATTGCGTGCTTATGTAGGAGAAGCTGGATGCATAGGTTGATTTATATTTTAGTCCTTTGCAGCTTGGGTAGTGGAGATTTAGGTATGTGCGTGTTGATCTTTTTGTGTTTCTGGTTGGTAAGTCTATGAGGTCTGCCATGTATACTGGGGCCTCGCCGTGAATAATTTTATGAACCAGGGTGCAGATTTTGAACGCAATTCGTTCTTTGATCGGGAGCCAATGCAGTTTTTATTGTAAGGGTTTGGCGCTTTCGAATCTCGTTTTTCCAAATATGAGTCTGGCTGCGGTGTTTTGGGCAGTTTGGAGTTTCTTAATGATTTGTTCTTTGCATCCCACATAGATTCTATTGCAGTAGTCTAGGTTACTTAGTACCATTGATTGTACCAGGCTGTGTAATATTTCCCTTGGGAAGAAATGTTTTACTTGTTTGAGTTTCCACATTGAGTGGAACATTTTCTTTGTTGTAGTTTTCGCTTGGCTTTCTAGCATGAGGTTTAGGTCGATTGTAACTCCAAGAATTTTCAGGCTTGAGAATTTTCAGGCTGTCTGAAACAGGAAGGGTGTAATCTGGGGTGTTTATATTGGTGGGTTTGTTCGTTTTGTATTGGGATGAGAGGATGAGACAGTGTGTTTTTTCTGCGTTGAGTTTTAGTTGGAATGCATCCGCCCATGAGTTCATGATTTGCAGGCTGAGCTTACATAGTAACATTTTATTTTATTTATTTATTTACATCAATTTATATACCGTATCTTATTGCTACTGCAAGACAGAACGGTTTACAATTTATAAAAAAAAAAAAAAAAAAAAGATTGTAGATGACGGCAGAAAAAGACCTGCATGGTCCATCTAGTCTGCCCAAGACAAACTCATATGTGTATACCTTACCTTGAATTTGTACCTGTCCTTTTCAGGGCACAGACCATATAAGTCTGCCCAGCAGTATTTCCCGCCTCCCAACCACCAGTCCCGCCTCCCATCAGCGGCTCTGGTACAGACCGTATAAGTCTGCCCTCCCCTATCCTCGCCTCCCAACCACCACCCCCTCTTCCCCCCAACTGCTCCGCCACCCAATTTCAGCTAAGCTTCTGAGGATCCATTCCTTCTGCACAGGATTCCTCTATGCATATCCCACGCATGTTTGAACTCCGTTACCGTTTTCATCTCCACCACCTCCCGCGGGAGGGCATTCCAAGCGTCCACCACCCTCTCCATGAAAAAATACTTCCTGACATCTTTCCTGAGTCTGCCCCCCTTCAACCTCATTTCATGTCCTTTCGTTCTACCGCCTTCCCATCTCCGGAAAAGATTCGTTTGCGGATTAATACCTTTCAAATATTTGAACGTCTGTATCATATCACCCCTGTTCCTCCTTTCCTCCAGGGTGTACATGTTCAGGTCAGCAAGCCTCTCTTCATACGTCTTGGAACGTAAATCCCATACCATCCTCGTAGCTTTTCTTTGCACCGCTTCCATTTTTTTAACATCCTTCGCAAGATACGGCCTCCAAAACTGAACACAATACTCCAGGTGGGGCCTCACTAACGTCTTATACAGGGGCATTAAAACCTCCTTTTTTCTGCTGGTCACTCCTCTCTCTATACAGCCTAGCAATCTTCTAGCTACTGCCACCGCCTTGTCGCACTGTTTCGTCGCCTTCAGGTCCTCAGATACTATCACCCCAAGATCCCTCTCCCCGTCTGTGCCTATTAGACTCTCCCCGCCTAACACATACGTCTCCCTTGGATTTCTACTCCCTAAGTTTATCACTTTGCATTTCTTCGCATTGAATTTTAATTGCCAAACGTTAGACCATTCTTCTAGCTTCTTCAGATCTTTTTTCATGTTTTCCACATCCTCCGGGGTGTCTACTCTGTTGGAAATCTTGGTGTCATCCGCAAAAAGGCAAACTTTACCTTGTAACCCTTCAGCAATGTCACTCACAAATATATTGAACAGAATTGGCCCCAGCACCGATCCCTGAGGCACTCCACTACTCACCTTTCCCTCCTCCGAGCGAACTCCATTCACCACCACCCTCTGGCGTCTGTCTGTCAACCAGTTCCTAATCCAGTTCACCACTTCGGGTCCTATCTTCAGGCCGTCTAGTTTATTTAAGAGCCTCCTGTGGGGAACCGTGTCGAAAGCCTTGCTGAAATCTAAGTAGATGACGTCCATAGTACGTCCTTGATTTAATTCTCCTGTCACCCAGTCAAAGAATTCAATGAGATTCGTTTGGCACGATTTCCCTTTGGTGAAACCATGTTGTCTCGGATCTTGCAACTTATTGGCTTCCAGGAAATTCACTATCCTTTCCTTCAGCATGGCTTCCATTACTTTTCCAATAACCGAAGTGAGGCTTACCGGCCTGTAGTTTCCAGCTTCTTCCCTATCCCCACTTTTGTGAAGAGGGACCACCTCCGCCGTTCTCCAATCCCTCGGAACCTCTCCCGTCTCCAAGGATTTATTAAACAAGTCTTTAAGAGGACCCGCCAGAACCTCTCTGAGCTCCCTCAGTATTCTGGGGTGGATCCCGTCCGGCCCCATAGCTTTGTCCACCTTTAGCTTTCCAAGTTGTTGATACACACTCTCTTCTGTGAACGGCGCTCTATCCACCTCATTCTCAGGTGTACTTTTGCTAGTCCCTCTCGGTCCATCCCCAGGGTTTTCTTCAGTGAAAACAGAACAAAAGTAAAGCTTAATTTCGTTTGTGATTTCTGTTAGATCGTGTTTGTACGGGATGTATATCGTGACATCATCTGCGTAGATGTAAGGGTTAAGGTCTTGGTTGGATAGGGATTTGGCTAGTGGGGTCATCATTAGGTTGAAAAGGGTCGGTGATAATGGTGATCCTTGGGGTACTCCACATTCTGGTTTCCATGGTGATATGTTCGAATTTGATATCACTTGGTATGTTCTTGTGGTTAGGAAGCACTTGATCCAACTAAGTACACTTCCACCAATCCCAAAGTATTCTAGGATGTTTAGTAGTATTTTATGGTTTACCATGTTGAACGCACTAGACATGTCGAATTGTAGGAGAAGTATGCTTTTGCCAGTTGCAATTTCTTGTTTGAATTTGGTTAGGAGACTACTTAGTACTGTTTCGGTGCTGTGGTTGGAGCGAAATCCTGATTGTGATTCGTGTAATATTGAGAATTTGTTTAAGTAGTCGGTAAGTTGCTTGGTTACCATGCTTTCCATCAGTTTGACTACCAGAGGGATAGATGCTACCGGGCGGTAGTTGGTGATTTCATTTGCTTTTTTCTTTGTATCTTTAGGTATTGGGGTGAGTAATATGTTGCCTTTGTCCTTAGGAAAGAGTCCATGTTGCAGCATGTAGTTCAGGTGTAATGTGAGGTCTGCTATGAAGCGTTGAGGGGCGGATTTTATTAGGTAGTTGGGGCATGTGTCTAGTTTGCAGTGAGTCTTGGCGAACCTGTTCATCGCTTGGATGACAATTTCATCGATAAGGACAGCGAAGTTTGTCCAGATTCGGTCTGCTGGGTATTCACCGTGGATTGGGTCCAGACAGTCAATGAATTTTTCGATGTCGGTGGTGTTCTGTGGTAACGTATTACGTAGGTTTACAATTTTCTTGTTGAAGTATTTAGCAAGTTTGTCTGCAGATGGGGTGTCTGTGTTGGTTATGGTAACCAATGTGGTATCTAGTACTTTGTTCATGAGTTGATATAATTTGTTTGTGTCTTTGTAATCTGGCCCTATTTTGGTTTTGTAATGACCTTTTGGTTTGTCTTATTGCATATTTGTATTTTCTTTGCGTTTGTTTCCATGCGTTGAGTGTGTGTACATCTTTTATTTTTTTTCATGCTTGCTCAAGCCTCCTAGCTTGTGTTTTTGCAAGGAGGGCTGGAGCAAAGAGAGAAAGGTGCTGGACCTATGGGAGGGGTTAGAGGGAAGGGAAGGGAGAGAGATGCTGGATAAGGAGATAAAGGAAGAGAAGGTCAAATGCTGAACCCACTGTAGGGGAAGGAAAGAGAGAGGAAGAGAAGCTGGTTGGGGTGGGATCAGAGAGAAGGACACATTGGTGTGGAGGAGGGAGAAAGGGGACATAGGGAGGTGTACAGATACAGAACACAGAAGGGAGATGATGGGCATTAGGTGGGAGCATGGGGACAGGGACACAAATGTGAGGCTGTACGGGGATGGCATATGGGCACAGGGGAGCAATGCCTGACAAGGGGGGGGGAAGGGGGGATATGGAATAGAGATACAATGCTGGACACTGGGAGGGGGTATATTGACAGAGAGGGGGGAGAGATACCAGACAAGGGAGAGAATAGGAACACAGAAGGGGTATGCTGGGCATGGGGTGCATAGGTGAACAGAGGAATGATGATGGATGAGGGGATATGAACACGGGAGATACTGGACAAGAAATATAGGAAAAGAGAGATGGGAGATGGATGATGGACATGGATAAAGAAGAAATGTCAAATAGACAGGAGACCCTGGCAAGTGAGTTAAGGAAGACAGAGGGAAGCAGAAACCAGAGACTGGGACCAATATGATTTGAAAAATAAAATGACAAGACAACAAAAAGGTACAAAAAATTATTTTATTTTTAATGTTGTGAATATAGTATGTTGGCTTTGAAATGTACATCTTGCCAGAGTTGATTTTAAATATGGCTGGGATCCAGGACAGAAATCTAGGAAAGGACCCCAAGGTCCATTACCAGGCTGCGGCCTTCAGCTTCCAGCAGACAGGCTTTCTCTGGCAGGGAACCAAGCACAATTGCCCTAGTTGCAACCCCTAACACCTTCCCTGGAATGTGCTGTCTTTATATTTTGCACTGGTGGAAATGCCTTTCTTTCTTGTTTCTCTGGTGTTGTACTACATGCAAGTTCTGGTTTCTTGGGGTTTCTGTTTAATTTATATTTCTAGAGTTTGTGGTCACTTAGTCTGTATTTGACATTTGTGTTCTCTGTGTGTGACTGAGGTATTCTGTTAGCATGAAGTTTCTATGTAGCATTCTATAGTAATTTGGCTTGTTCAGCTTTCCTGATAAATGTATTTGTATTTTAGGGCCCCACTATAATATTTAAGGCACTTCTTTTTCATAGGAAGTTAGTGTTGGCATGGTAGATTTGCTGTGGGTTCTGAGTGACTTCTGTTTTATAGATTTTTTAAAATTAATTTATAATATGTCTGTTATTGAGATTACACTAGAAACCAAAAATTTTTTGTATGATGATTTTTATGGGGAAATGTCCTTGCTGTGCTCTGCATCCATTGTTGGTGGAGGGCCAGGAGGTTCTCTGGATACAGAATGTGTTTGGCTTCAATACCATATGTGTTTTGGAGGACCATGGCTCAATGGGGCTGACGTGCAGTCTATTGTACTTAACTCTCAATTGGGCAACCACTGAAGCCTGCACTGTAACCCTCATTGAAGTTTTGGGGAGTGAGGTAGAAGTCGAGCATGGAGTGGGGTAGGGACAGAGCATCAGTTGTAGTGCCCACCCATCCAACCTGTTGACCCACCCAAAAATTGCCTTCTGGCTACGCCACTGGTCCCTGTCCCTTTTTTTATTATCTTATTCATAATTTGGACATTTCCATTTGTAAAATGGATGTTCATGCTGGTTATATATCAGCAGATTCTGTTGTAAAATACATGAGAAATGGACATTCATATCTGATGTACAGACTTGAACGGCCATATTATGCTGGCCTCAGCTGAATATCACCAAAGACCCACATAAGAGGAAGCAGGTCCGTCCATACCCCCCCCCAAAAAAAAATATACTGATACCCCCCTCCTGTCCCCCCAAATCTACTTTCCCCTGTTAAGGGATCACGATCCCCAAGCCAGACCCCACCCCACCTCTGTAGGCCTCTTCCAGGCCTACTTGTGCTATAGTTTCTGGTATAGGGCTCTGGCAGGCAGCAGTGATGCCCACTCACTCTGGCCCCTCATGACTCCAGCAGGTGGCCTGTGGAGCGGGTTCTGACTGGAGGATTGTGGTTCCTTTTGGGGGGAGGTGGGAGGAGGATGGTGGATTTTGGGGGTGGAGGGGTCCAACGGGCACCTTGGGCCATGCCCAGAGGTTAGCCTGGCACTGGTTGATATTCAGTGCCAGTGCCCAGTTTGCTCAGTAGCTAGGGATAGAGTGGCCTTTTTCAGGGCTGCCAAGGAGGCCCAATCTTTGGGAGAGAGATTTGGGCCATGCCATTGGCTCCGCCCCAGTCTGTCCTGCTGCGCCCCCCCCCCCCCCCCCCAGTCATACCCTGTTGCATCCCCAGACCTGCCCACTCCACCTCCTGGCTCCACTCTGACAAAACTCAGCCATAGCAGTAACAAGCCACCTCCCCCTCAAGCAGCAGACGATGTCTTTATAAAACATCCTCTTGCTGCCGCGGGACCAGTCTTGCAGTAAGAGCTATGAGAATTTGCAGCTCTTATTGCAAGACTGGTTCTGCAGCAGCAGGAGATGATATCTTATTAATGCCATCTCCTGCTGCCAATAGAAGGGGATGCTGCTTAGCTGCTTAGTGTCCGATTAAGTGGAGTTCACCAACTGGAGGTCCTCTGCTTTTTCTTTATCCTATTTGTCTCTCCTTCAATTTCCTTTTCTGTTTTTTCTCTTTTTTCTTTGTGAGAGTGTTTATCTTTCCTATCATTAATGGCGTTCTTTTCCTGTTTTCTATTTTTAGCCTGTACAGCTTGAGTGGTCAAGAAAGTTTGAATAAACCACAACCATAACCATAGAATACAGTGAACCCTTGGGAGGAAAATATAAAATGGGTCCCCTATAACTCCATTTCTCTTCATGGTATAAGGGATGGGAGTGGGAGGGGAAACCATTTCAGAGCGCCAATAAACAAACCTTGCCAAAAGCAAACACATTCCAGACCTATATAGGTTATCAATAGAAATCAAACAAAATAAAACATGGAAAAGAAAATAAGATGACACCTTTTTTATTGGACATAACTTAATACATTTCTTGATTAGCTTTCGAAGGTTGCCCTTCTTCGTCAGATCGGAAATAAGCAAATGTGCTAGCTGACAGTGTATATAAGTGAAAACATTCAAGGTCAGACTGTCATAGTAATGCTTGAATGTTTTCACTTATATACACTGTCAGCTAGCACATTTGCTTATTTCCGATCTGACGAAGAAGGGCAACCTTCGAAAGCTAATCAAGAAATGTATTAAGTTATGTCCAATAAAAAAGGTATCATCTTATTTTCTTTTCCATGTTTTATTTTGTTTGATTTCTATTGAAAACCTTAAGAGTGGACTAACACGGCTACCACACAGACCTATATAGAAAATCTATTATAGAAATAGAAACTAAAATACAAGATATCAGATATGCACATTTTCCAAAGATAACATGTTACAATTAATAAACTTAGAAAAAAGATCATTATTCTACTTTTGTTGTCTCAGCATTGCTTTGGTTTCAGTGTCTCTTTTCTGTTTTTCTATATTTTTAAACTCTTTCCAAGGTCTCTGTCCTTTTGAATATTTCTTTTCTCTCTCTATGTCCACCATCCATCTTTCCTCTGTGTCTCTTATCCATCCTATCCAGCATCTCCCTATTCTCCTCCTGTGTTCCTCTCCATATTCTCCTCAAGTGTTCAGCATTGCTCCTCTGTGTCCCTGTCTCTGTCCCTATGCTCCGTCCATGCCCAGCATCCCTTCTCTGTACTCTGTGTCTCTGTTCTTCCCCATATGCAGCTTCTTCCTCTTCTCTTCCTTTCCTGCTGCATCCCCTACCCTGGCTTCAAAAATTTTCCTTTCTTTGTCCTGCTCCCCCCCCCCCACTATGGGACCAGTATTTCTCCCTCTCTTTCCCTTGCCACACCTGCCCCCCATCCACCCACCCATCACCTGCAGGGAGAACATCTTTTCCTCTCACACCCTGAATCCCCTCCTTGCCCCCTGTGGTCTAGTATCTCTCTGTCTCTCTCCACTGGCCAAGCAGCTCCCCCCTTCCCACCTCTCCTTCTGGTCTGGGTCAATTTCTCTTCCCTCACCCTCCCAGTCCAGCATCTCTCTTCCTCTCTACCCTCACCCTGTTGGAATAATGTATTGTATTTTACATGCATTGCCTGTCAGCAATTTTTCTCTGTGATTACTCTGTGACCTCTGATGTGAATTGCCTAGAGAGGTCACACCTATGCAACTTCCTGTGGGTGTGATTAGGCACAGCACATGGAGCTCATGATCTCTCCTAGCCTGAGGATCTATGGTGTGAGCATCCATTACCATCTAAGCACATGGAAAGAGCTGATAATCCAAATGTATAGTATTATGTTTATATAAGCCTGTCTGAATATAATCTAACTACAAACTGTGAGTAAACAGATGTTTTGTTACTTCAACTTTAAAGTGACTCAGCAGTGAATTATTCTGGGGTGTATGTGAGAGAGATGAAGAAAAGAAATTAACATTTCTAAAGCTGAAGCTGTGTGTATAAAATCTGCTAATTATTTACTACAAATAATCCAACAAAAGGGTTATGGGCCCAGCCCAGGAATTGAAAAAGGGAGAAATATTACCAGGCAGTGAAAAAGCCAAATTTTTCTCTTAAGTTTTAAAAGAAAGATTCAGTCTGTCTCTCTCTCCCCCCACACACCAAACAGAAGGCAAGGCTAAGAAATGGCTGAGGGAGGAAATTCACCATTTTTCTACTCTCTCAAGGTGCCTAAATTAACTGAATATAATTATCAGCAATGGGAGCTAAGATTCAGATGTCTCCTTCAAGCAAAGAAATTAAGTATATGTTTAGACCAAAACAGAACAGCTGAAAATATGGCTGAATGGGACAATGCAAACTATTATGTGAAGTGCATGTTTTTGGAAGCTCTCTCAGAGAAACAAGCCATATTAGTGGAGGCAAAAGATACAGCAAACGAAATTTTATATAAACTGAGAACTATGTATGCAACTACATATGCAGAACAGCAACCAATTTGGTTAGCAGAGTTAAATGAGACCAAATTAAGGGATAAAAGTAAATGTAATGATCACATTATGCATCTTATGTCTTCATTTCAAAAGTTAGAACTTTCTGGAATTCCCATGTGTGATGCATTGAAAAGAGCATTTCTTTTTACCTCACTATCAAAGAAGTTTGATGTTTTTAGGTCTGTAAATGAAGCCATTGAAGGGCAATCTTTTGAACAGGCAGCATCAAAACTGAGGCAGGAATGCATAATTAATGATTCTGAGGAGATGTGTTCTCAAAGACAGTCAGAGAGAAATGAAACAAATTTCTTGGCAAAGAATAGAGGAAGGCGGAGCTATGGGAAAACTCCACCCAAGGGCAAGCTGATTTGCTATTCATGTGGAAAGGAGGGACATGTATCTAAATGGTGTAAGGAAACACAAAACACCCCCTCTAGCTCACCTAAGCCAATGGAACAAAAGAATTTTCCAAGCAGGACATGTACAAAAGACAATGATAAACATAAGAGCTTTCTAATGGCAGAAAAATCTTTGACTATGGTAAATAATAATTCAAATGAAAGTACTTGGATTTTGGATTCGGGGAGCACATGCCATTTAACCAATTGTAAGGATTTCTTTCAGGAAATGTGTCCAGAAGAAGGTATTCTTCATACTGCAAATGCAGGGACTACTCAGATCCAAGCAAAAGGCATTGGATTCTTAAAATGCAAAGTGTCTAATGAAGTTAAAGAAATTCCTGTAAGTGATGTCTTGTATATTCCCCAAGCAGTTTGCAATATGCTTAGTGTATCTACATTAGATAAGAAGGGATTTGCGATTCATTTTGAAAACAATAAGTGCACAATCTCTAAAAATGATGAAGTGTATGCTGAAGCTTTTATGCATAATGATGTTTATAAAATGAGCATTTCAGGTGAAGCCTCACATATGGCGCAAGTAAGGAAGAATGATGGTAAATGTAGTCTGGAAATCTGGCGCCGCCGCCTGGGACATCGTGATTTTAAGGTGATCCAGGATCTTCACAGTGGGCAACTAGCCACAGGCATTCAGATAAGTGCAGATACTGGTAAAATGGAGAAATACATAGACTGTGTTACTCAAAAAGGTGTGAGACCCTCATTTCCTGCATACACAGGAAATAGGAGTAATAAAGTACTGGACTTAATACACAGTGACTTATGTGGACCGTTTAATATCCCATCATTGGGAAATAACAGATTTGTGCTAATATTCTTGGATGATTTCTCTAGATATTGTGTGGCCTATTTGCTGAATGAAAAAAGTCAAGTCACAGACATGCTGAAGAAATACGTAGCCATGGTGAGCAATAAATTTGAAAGAAAACCAAAGGTTCTTCAGACCGACAATGGTGATGAGTTCACTTCACAAAGCATGCGCACATTTCTAGAACAAGAAGGCATTCAGCATATCACAACAGTAGCTTATACACCAGAGCAAAATTCTGTTGCAGAGAGAAAATTTAGGTCACTTGTGGAAATGACCAGGTGTATGCTGTCAGATAGCAATCTCCCTAAAAGACTATGGGGGGAAGCCATTCTCACAGCAGTGTACCTACAAAACAGAATGCCAACTAAAGGCGCTGAGCGCACACCACATGAGACATGGCATGGTAGGAAGCCAAACCTGTCACACATAAGAACATTTGGAAGTACAGCATATGCTCATGTACCAAAGCAAAGAAGGCATAAGCTGGATTCCACAACAGAAAGGGGCATTTTAGTTGGCTATGCTCCAGGACACAAAGGATATAGAATTTTGAATCTGAAAACTGGCATTGTTGGCATAAGACATGTTACATATTTTGATAAAAACAAAAGGGTTGATAAAGGCTGGATTATCCCAGATGAGCCTTATCATCCAGAATATGAAACTAGAACCATAATAGACATGCCAGTGTATATAAATGCCATACCAAGGCAGATGTCTGAAAGCAACTCATCTGTATCTAACGAGGAACAGGCAGAGGAAGCAGACACAGAAAGGATCATTGCAGGAGACAGTACAGTTGGAGAAGGGGAATCAATTGGAGAAGGACTCTCAGATTTAGAGGATGCGGAAAGGTCAGACCAACCTGTTGTCAGACGCTCATCCAGGGAAAACAAAGGTGTTCCACCCCCAAGACTGTCTTACCTAACAAAGTCAGCAGAAGCTCAAGAGCCCTTAACATGGGATGAGATTGAGAAAATGCCAGCAGAAGAAGCTGCTGAATGGCATAAAGCTGCACAAGAAGAAATTGATGCATAAAAATAAAACTTGGATTCTTACAAAATTACCTCCTGGCAAGAAAGCTATAGGATGCAAATGGGTATTCAAGTTAAAAAGGAATGCACAAGGAAAAGTGGAAAGGTATAAAGTCAGATTAGTCGCAAAGGGATATCTTCAAAAATATGGAGAAGATTTTGATGAAGTGTTTGCACCTGTAGTGAAACACACGACAATTAGAACACTTCTGAGCATTGCAGTCTCAAAAGGCATGCAAGTCAACCACATTGATGTGAAAACAGCATTTCTTCATGGAGATATAACTGAAGACTTGTACATGGAACAGCCAACAGGTTTCATAAATACAAAACAAAGACAGCTAGTGTGTAAATTAAACAAAGGTCTTTATGGATTAAAGCAAAGTGCAAAATGTTGGAATGACAAATTGCATGAAATATTGACAAATTTAGGATTTAAGCAAGGTGAAGCAGATAAATGCTTGTACACTAGGTGCAGAAATGGACAATATGCATACATTTTAGCTTTTGTTGATGATCTGCTCATTGCAAGCGAAAGTGAGCAAGAGTACAAGGACATTGTAAAATATTTAAACCTGAATGTTGAGATAAAAGAACTTGGTAATGTGTCATACTATCTTGGTATAGAAATTGAGAAACAAAATGATGGTTCTTATCTTCTAAGCCAGAAGCAGAAAATAAATGAGCTTATTGAAAGTTTAGGTATGCAAGATGCCCAAGTTGTAAGCACTCCCATGATCACTGATTTTCTGAAGGATGAAACAGTAAGAGAACCTTTACCAGATAACATCCAATATAGATCAGCCATAGGTAAGCTTTTATATCTGACTACCACATACAGGGCTGATATAGCAAATGCAGTAGGAATTTTGAGCAGAAGGGTCAGCTCACCTACCAAATCAGATTGGACTGCAGTTAAAAGGATGGTAAGGTATTTAAAAGGTACCATTGATTGTAAATTAAAGATTTCAGCCAATAGTAATCCAAAACTAATATGTTACTGTGATTCAGATTGGGCAGGGGATCATTCTGATTATAAATCCACAAGTGGATATGTGTTTATGTATGGAAATGTACAAATTTCTTGGGCCAGTCATAAACAAAGTATTGTGAGTCTGTCTTCTACAGAAGCTGAATATGTGGCTGTATCAGAAGCATGCAGAGAACTGATGTGGATTGAAAAACTTTTGCTGGATTTTGGAATAGCTGAAAAGAGACCAATCCAGATAATGGAAGATAATCAGAGCTGCATCAGACTGTCACAGAATGACAAGGTTCAGTCACGCACCAAGCACATCGCAACGAAATATCACAATGTGCGAGAGCTGGCGAAAGAAGGGGTCATCAGTCTAGACTATTGTCACACCAGTGAGATGACAGCTGACATCATGACCAAACCGTTACCCAGAGAACGTTTTGAGAATCTGCGAATAAAGCTTGGACTTTCTATGAATTAATAATTGCATGACAGTTATGCATGAGAAGGGGTTTGTTGGAATAATGTATTGTATTTTACATGCATTGCCTGTCAGCAATTTTTCTCTGTGATTACTCTGTGACCTCTGATGTGAATTGCCTAGAGAGGTCACACCTATGCAACTTCCTGTGGGTGTGATTAGGCACAGCACATGGAGCTCATGATCTCTCCTAGCCTGAGGATCTATGGTGTGAGCATCCATTACCATCTAAGCACATGGAAAGAGCTGATAATCCAAATGTATAGTATTATGTTTATATAAGCCTGTCTGAATATAATCTAACTACAAACTGTGAGTAAACAGATGTTTTGTTACTTCAACTTTAAAGTGACTCAGCAGTGAATTATTCTGGGGTGTATGTGAGAGAGATGAAGAAAAGAAATTAACATTTCTAAAGCTGAAGCTGTGTGTATAAAATCTGCTAATTATTTACTACAAATAATCCAACACACCCCCCCTCCGAAGGTCCAGCATCTGTGTCCTCTCTCCCTCCCCCTATGCAGACTCGGCTCATTCCTCCCACCCCACATGGATCTGGCAACTCTCTCTCTCATCCATACCCACACACCCCTCCCATTTGGTCCAGCATCTCCTTACCCCTCCCTCTCTGCTCCTCACAGTCCTCCCAAAGCAGCAGTGGCGGCTGGCTGACAGATACAACTCTGTAAACAGGCTGCCTGTGGCCAGCCCCACTGGGCACTCTCCTCTGTTGCATCTGCATACAGGAAATGACATCACAGGAGGTGGATGCAGCAGAAGAAAGGCCCCAGTGGGGCCATCCACAGGTAGCCTATTTACAGCCCTGTCTCTGCCAGCCAGCCACCGCTGCTGCTTTGGGAGGGCTGCTGGGAAGAGGGGGGAGGAGATGCTGGACATGCAGGGGGGAGAGGAAAAGTGGCATTGGACACTTGGGCGGGGGGGGGGGGGGGGAAGGTGGGTCAGAATCAAGGAAGACATCTGGAGAAGGAGAGCAAAGGGTGGCCCTTGTCTCAGTGGGAGATCCTTGGTCTGTAGCAGGAGTGAGTGAAATGACAGTTCTGCTTTTTGCTGTCCTAACTTTAGCAGCTTACTTAACTGGTTAGCAGTGTGAATATCGCCACTAACCAGTTAAGTACCAGCTCTGCTCAAATTCCACCCATGGACCACCCCAGCACTAACTAACTGATGGATATACTGCCTACGATGGTCAGCGTTTTTTTTTTTAATGCTGACTGCCATGGGCAGAATTAGCCCCAGATATTCAGTGCCAGGCCATGTCCGGACACTGTCACTGAATATCCGGGACTAATTCACATTATCCTTGCTGTCAGGGCTTATACAGCTCTCAGTTGATATTTTCAGTTGGGACCTGCATAAAAATTTATTGCCCAGATCCCAGTTCCCCCTGGCACGATCCCCCCTCCCATCCAGTCCTCAAAGATAGAGCAAGGTAGGCCCAGGCTCCCCCAACCCTGCCAGCTTCCCCAGTCCTACCTTGACAAATCTCTGGTGGTAAATGAGCAGGAGCTTAAGAACATAAGAATAACCATACTGGGTTTAAATCACTTTGAATACCTATGCTACTAGGGATGCCACTGAATATCAGTAGAAGATAGGGAGGAAAAAAACTTTGAATGTCTGGCAAATCTTTAGTAATCTTATAATTAGATTATTGTAATTCTCTTCTTCATGGTATGCCACAATACCAGTTTAGAAAACTTCAAATCATACAAAATACTGGAGCTAAATTAATCCATAGAGCTAAAAAAATATTATAATTTTACTCCTCTTCTCATTCATGAACACTAGTTTCTTAGCCTTTGAAATTTTTGTCCTGACATCACATTTTCCATACATTCCTCTATGGATCTGTTGTATCATATCATACATTTCATTCATCTCAACTGCACCTTGAGTACTGTGTGCAGTTCAATTGCAAATCTGTTCTCATATAGTCAGGACATCCTGTTTTAATGTAGCTCCTACTTTATGGAACTTTCTACTATTGGACCTTAGATCTGAGCTTAGCTTTAAAACTTTAAAAATATTCTTAAAGCTCTTCCTCCAGCAAACATCTGACATAAGGCATAATCCCAGCTGTGGCCACATCCCCCCCCCTTGAACAGCAGTGCTCACATAGGTTAATATCCTTTTCTGCACAATCCTCACTTTCTAATGTATCACAGAATAATTCTGACCTTATTATGTTTTATTTATTTTTAAATCTTTTTATAAAAGTTTAAAACAGAAAAACAAGTACAATCCTATATATAATCCCCTTCTCAACACCCCCCCCCCCCCCCAAATACACTTTACAAATCCAGAAACAAGCATCTCAAAGAAACAGTGCAGAATACATCTTCATCTGAGGCCTTGACTCTTAGGTCCCAAACTTATTATGTTTTAAATCGTACAATTAGGCCTCCTCATTATGATTTTACTCCCATTATTATATTGATGTGACCCACTTAGATATTTCTTTTATTTGTGGTAAATTAAATAAAGTTGAAATGTCAATGTGAAATGTGAGTACTACGTTCAGTTTTGGAGTCATATCTCACTAAGCACATAAAAAGACTGGAGATAGTACAGAGGAAAGTGACCAAAATGGTAAGAGGCCTCCTTCAGAAGACATATGATATGGGGTCCTAAATATGTACACCCAAGAGAAGAGGAGAGACAAAGAAGATATGATGCAGACCTTTGAAAGAAATTACAGATCAAATTAGCCTTTTTCGAATAAAGAAAAGCGCTAGAATGAGAGAACATGACATGAAGCTACAGGGAAGTAAAATCACAAACAACATCAGGAAATATTTTTTCACAGAAAGGTGCCTCAAATGCTTTTGCAAAAGAAGTGATAGAAACATTGATGCTGGAATTTAAAAAGGAGTGGGATATACATAGAAAATCCCTAAAAGGCAAGAGGATGTAAACCAATGATACTGTGCTTCAGTTCAAAACACCTGTGTAATGACTTTTGTACTTCTGTGAAATAGTGGCAAAAGTAACCTGCACTGCACAGCATGTAAAACATCAACAACATAAGCATGGGGAACACAACCTTCACTGTTTGGCAGGTAGAACCTAAACAACACAAGCATGTAAAAAGTAATCTGCACTATACAACAGGTACCACCCCAGCAACACAAGGATGGGGAATGTAACCTGCAATGCATGGTAGATACTACTACTACTTAACATTTCTAAAGCGCTACTAGGGTTACGCAGCGCTGTACAATTTAACATAGAGGGACGGTCCCTGCTCAAGGAGCTTACAATCTAAGAGACAAGTGAACGGACAGTCCGATAGGGGCGGTCAAATTGGGGCAGTCTGGATTTAGTGAATGGTAAGAGTTAGGTGCCGAATGCAGCATTGAAGAGGTGGGTTTTAAGCAAAGACTTGAAGATGGGCAGGGAGGGGGCTTGGCGTAAGGGCTCAGGAAAGTTGTTCCAAGCATAGGGTGAGGCGAGGCAGAATGAGCGGAGCCTGGAGTTGGCGGTGTTGGAGAAGGGTACAGAGAGGAGGGATTTGTCCTGTGAACGGAGGTTACTGGCGGGAACATAGGGGGAGATGAGGGAGGAGAGGTAGTGAGGGGCAGCAGACTGAATGCATTTGTAGGTAAGAAGGAGAAGCTTGAATTGAATGCGGTATCTGATAGGAAGCCAGTGAAGTGACCTGAGGAGAGGGGTGATATGAGTAAATCGGTTTTGGCGGAATATGAGACGTGCCGCAGAGTTCTGAACAGATTGAAGGGGGGATAGATGGCTAAGTGGGAGGCCAGTGAGGAGTAAGTTGCAGTAGTCAAGGCGAGAGGTAATGAGAGCATGGACGAGAGTTCGGGTGGTGTGTTCAGAGAGGAACCCCAACCCCAATCGTCAACGCCCACAGAAGGTAACCGTTCCACTGAAGATCAAACGCCAAGCGAAAAAAATGGAGCCAAGAAAAACCTCTCTCAGATGGTGTCCACAATAAAGTTTTAATTCAAATCGATAAAACCTAATGATGATACCTCTAGCCAAGCTACTAGCCAATCAAAACCTCAACCCCTACATTTATGCAGATGACGTCACAATTTATATTCCATTCAAACATGATCTAAGTGAAATCACCAACGAGATCACCCAAAGCCTCCACATAAAGCACACCTGGGCACATGCATTCCAACTAAAACTTAACGCAGAAAAAACACAATGCCTTGTACTCACCTCACAACATAACACAAAAAACTTCAACACCATAACCACGCCATACTGTTCCCTTCCGGTCTCACAAAACCTGAAAATTCTTGGAGTCACCATTGATCGAAACCTCACTCTCGACACCCATGTGAAAAACACGACCAAAAAGATGTTCTTCACCATGTGGAAACTTAAAAGAGTAAAACCTTTTTTCCCGAGATACATCTTCCGTACCCTGGTACAGTCAATGGTAATAAGTCATCTGGATTACTGCAATGCACTGTACGCCGGGGTGCAAAGAACAGACAATCAAAAAAATCCAAACTGCCCAGAATACAGCCGCCAGACTCATATTTGGAAAACCTAAATATGAAAGTGCAAAACCACTAAGAGAGAAACTTCACTGGCTTCCACAGAAGGAACGCATTGCCTTCAAGATCTGCACAATTGTACACAAAATCAGTCATGCAGAAGCCCCAATCTATATGCTAAACCTCATGGACCTACCGCCCAGAAACGCCACAAGATCATCTCGCAAATTTCTTAACCTGCACTACCCCAGCTGCAAAGGACTGAAGTACAAACTGATGCATGCCACTACCTTCTCGAACATGAGCACGCAGTTATGGAATGCATTACCCATAGACTTGAAAGCAATCAACGAAACAACTATCTTTCAAAAAATGCTGAAAACATTCCTCTTCAACAAGGCCTACAATGAGCACCCACAACCTCATTAACTCACCTCACCAACCCTCTCAACTATGAAAGCTTACCTTATACAGCTATCCAATTCACTCCCTCCCTTCTTCCCTCTTCCCTTCTTGATCGCTACACACTTCTAACTGTATCTGATATCCTGATATGACAATGTCAACAAATCTATGTAAGCCACATTGAGCCTGCAAATAGGTGG
Organism: Microcaecilia unicolor; assembly: GCF_901765095.1. Taxonomy (NCBI): domain Eukaryota; kingdom Metazoa; phylum Chordata; class Amphibia; order Gymnophiona; family Siphonopidae; genus Microcaecilia; species Microcaecilia unicolor. Next base: position 161,821,342 of record NC_044041.1, read on the forward strand.
GGGAATGTGGGATACAAATGCAATAAATAATAATAATAAATAATAATAAAATCAGCGACCCAACATGAGTCGTGTTTCAGCCCTATCGGCCTGTGTCAGGGTTCTAGGAATTTGTTAGGCAGTATGTATTCCTAGAGCAGCCAAATCTCATATGGTTTCGCAGAAAAACCTCACAAAAAGCAAATAGCAATCTACCTGTGACACGCTTGTATCTATGTGGACCAACCCCAACACACAAGCATGGGGAATGTAACCTGCATTGTGGGACAGGTGCAACCCAGTACCACAAACACAGGGAAAGTAACCTGCATTGCATGGAAACTACAGCCCAACACAATAAACAGAGAGAAAGTAACCTGTATTAAGTGGCAGGTGCAACCTGACACCACAAACATAGGGAAAGCAACCTGCCCTATACAGAACTCCAACTCCAACAGCACAAGCATGAGGAAAGCAACCTGCACTGCATGGTAGGTATATCCCCAACAACATAAGCATGAGGAAAGTAACCCGTACTGCATGGCAGCTACATGGTTGCTAGGTTGAAGGCGTGGGGAGAGTGGACTGCCGACGGTGACAGATTGTGTAAACAATAGGCACCATCGCCATCAGAAGTCTGTTTGGGGCGGCAGCTGCTCTCCTGGTGCCCCTTAGCTACGTCACTGAGCTAAAACTCTGATATGCTGCCTTGGCAGTGGAGGAGGTGGGAATATCCCAGAGAGAGGATGTGGAGAGGGTTCATTCAAAATAAAACAACTTTGTTAAGAATGGGTATTACCTCAAGGGATGTTTGTCTGGATAGGAACATCTGAAAGAAGTTGGAAAGCAGTGGGCAAAACTGAAAGGAGCTATTGTAAGGGCAACCAACCTTTTTGAAAGAAAGAAAATAAAAGTAAGAGGAAAAGGAGGTCGCTTTGGTTCTCAAAAGTAGTAGCTGAAAAGGTAAGGGAAAAAGAGGTTAGCCTTTATAAACTACAATAGATTGCAGAAGGAGGAAGACAACAATATCTGGAAAAGCTAAGAGAAGCTGATATTTGGGAAAACAAAGATGCAAATGGAAGAAAAAAAAATAGCCAATATGGTAAAATGGGGAGACAAAAAGGGCCGTGGATGGGGTATAGAAGACTAAAATCGTGCATAAGACTGCTCAGTAGTTTTAACGGCAGCAAGTTAAGTAACCCCCGAGATTTATATATGGAATGACCAGAATAATACTGGAGGGTTACATAGTAGAGGTTTTTAAGCCTATGATGAACAGGCAGTGCTCCCTAAAGTTGGACTCAACATAAGGAGTATTTGTCTGGATTTGAGGCTTTTCGTCTATATAAAGTAAAATCTCATCTGACATCACATTAGTAATAGGGGTCACTTGATTTGAGTGGTTAAAAATGGGAGACAAGACATTTTTTAGATATGTTAGTGATAGGAGGAAGTGCAAAACGGGGGGGGGGGGTAGCTACGTGGGGCCTCAGGGGCCTAGGCCCCTCCATTCCTTACTAAGGCCCCCCTAGTGTGTGACCGGCATACACGCCTCCCCACTCCATTATCTCCCTCCCTTCTTTCCTCTCGCAGTCTGGCGTCTTTTCTTCCTGTGGCCACCCTCCAGCAGCATCTGCAATCAAGGCAGCCTTGTCTCCTGCCTGCCAGCCCCGGTAGTTTTCCCTTTGCACAATTTCCTGTTCCCACGTAGGTGGGCAGATACAGACAGAGGCTGTGAAGAGGGAAAGCTTCTGGGGCTGGCAGGCGGCGAGGATGCTTTGATTGCCGACACTGCCAAAACTAACTTAAGTTAGAGGATAGCAAGAAGGTTATATTGAGAAAAGGGCGTGACCATCAAAAAGCAGATGCCAATTAGGGTTGTCTCCATTTCCGTCTCCTCCCCACAGCCACATCATCCCCGACCATCCAAAACAAAGTAAGCACAACTATGAGTTGCTCTAGCCTCGTTGTCATTCTTTATTGTTGGTAACATTTTTATTTCATCTCACTTATATTTTCAAACATGTTGGCTTGTGCAGCATACGATGTACACAGAGGAAGTATTGGTTTCATCGGTTAGAGTACTAATTTGTTCTGCATTTTAAATCATTATGTCATTTGGAGGGGCTGGCTATAGGCACTCCCTGTATTCATGCAGACATGTTTTCACCTAATAAAAGACCACCAAAACAGACATCATGTTATGAGAATCAGGTTCTTAGCAATATGGCTTACTATTTATAAGTACAATTTAAAAACAAAACATGAATTAGTTTGAAACCTGGAACATTTAACATTTTCTTTCTTGTGCCTATATCAAAAGAAAAAGATGGCATGCGAGAACTTGCTTCTTTTGTTTTGTGGAATGCAGTGGTATATTATAAAAAGGTACTTGCCTTTTCTATTACTATTATTTCACAAGGGGGTATTGAATAATGAGTGAATGGTTTCCTTCATGCAGAAGTTCTGGAGGCCAAGGAAGGAAGAAAAGAGGGTTTGAGCTGGAGCTGGTGAGGGGCTGAGAGAGTAAGTACAGAGGTTAGAAATGGGGGACTAGGGAGTGGGTTAAAGATGAGGGGAGGATAGGAGACTGGGGAAGGAGAGAGACAAAGGGTCCAACGGGAGTGCTGGAGAGGGCAATAGGAAAAGCCAGTAGGTAGATGAGATGTGAAAAGGAGAAGACTAAGGACTAAAGGTGAGGAATGAATGAAGTCTGAGCAGATAGAGAGGCAGAAAACTACATGAAGGAAAGCTGAAAGGAAAAGATCGTATCCTCCCCTACATCCATCTCTGACTTTGAAGAAGACAGGAAGAGAGAGAAGAAGTGGCAGATGGACTGGAGACTTTGGAAAGAAAGTTAAGAAAGGACAGAGGAAAGCAGAAACAGGAGACTGGGACAAACATGATCAGAAAAAAAACAAAATGACCAGACAGCAAAGGTAGAAAGAAGAATTTTATTTTTAATTCAGTGAATGGAAAATGTCAGTTTACAGTAGATTTACACTGCTTTATTTATATTTTGCAGAGTTTATGGCACTTTTCCTCTTCTCTAGTGTTGCACTGCCTGCAGAATGTGGCTTCTTGGGGGTTTAAGTTTAATTTCTGACTACATATTCATATCTTAAGCTTGTGGTCACTTATTCTGTACTTGGCAAGGGTCTATTTGTGTTCATTATTTGTGAGCAAGACCAGAAACTCTGCATGGAGTTTCTATTTCAGCATCTCTAATAATTCAGCTTGTTCAGTTTTCCAATAGGCATATTGATGTTCTAGGTCCCACTGCGCTATTTACTGTGTTGCTTTTTCCTAGGTAGGGTCCTTGTTGTGTTATTTCTGTAAGTTAGTGGTGTTATAGTTAACTAGATGAGTTCTATAGGTCTTGATTGATTTTTTTTATATTTTGTATTACAGGTACTTCACAATATACTTGGGACTAGAGGGGGTTTATATTTTTACGGAGATTGCGCCAATATCAGAACTTTTTTTATATGGAGAGTTCCTGGGGAATAAAGCATCTATATTTGTTATAAAGAAAAGTTGCAAAATATGTGCCATTGTGGTAATTATTTTGTAGGATACTGTGATATGTGTTGAGATATTGACCAGATGCAAGTCTACTATATTGGCAACGTTCAAGTTATGGGATAATGCAAAACTTTTCAGTGAACTTCCAAGTTTCCATAAGTGTGTATGTGGTTTATGTTGATGCAAGACAGACTGTTTACTTAGAAATCCATAATCAAGTACACTTTAAGGCATTATTTATGAGTATACCAAGCACTTCTCATACCTATATGCCTAGTACCCCCCCCCCCCCCCCCCCCCCCATGTTAATTCTAGGTCTCCCCAAAATGTCAGGTCTGGCTATGCCACTGGTGCAAAAGTGGCATCCATATCTTTTTCTTGTTAAATTATTAGACAGATTAGTTACATCTCAGCTTACTGATTATCTTGAACATTCACATATCACAAAAAAGGTTTAGAGAGTGTTTACACTATATAACATCAAACATTTCTCTCACATGATGGCAAAGGATATTTTAGTAGGACCATTGTTCTGTGAAGTGCATTTGAAATCTTTGATTCAACAGTTTCTTTAAGAAAAGGGGGGAAAAGCCTCTGAAAGAAGCCCAACCACCAGCCCAAAGAAACGTTAGTAACAACATGGGTTGAGGAAAATTCAAGGGCTGTTTTATCTTCACTGGCTCAAAAAAAAACCCTTGTTTCTTTAAATGTGGGTATAAAAATGCTGACTTCACAGAACTGACTTAAAGTGGATCCCCAAAATAAGTGAAAAAATAATTTTACTTAGCTCATTTTTCAATATAAAGCAGGCAACGTGCAAGTGGTCGACCACTTGCACGTTACGCTAAGTAAAATTCTTTTTTTTGGAGCCAGTGAAGATAAACTGGCTCCAAAACTAACTTGCACTACACGGCAGGTACAATCCCCAACAATACAAGCAGGGGGAAAGTAACTTGCATTGCATAGCAATTACAACCAGACATATTGAACATGTATACCCTGAACATGTATACCCTGGAGGAAAGGAGAAACGGCTTATATGATACAGACGTTCAAATATTAATCCGCAAACGAACCTATTCCGGAGACGGGAAGGCAGAAGAACTAGAGGGCATGAAATGAGATTGAAGGGGGGCAGACTCAAGAAAACTGTCAGGAAGTATTTTTTCACGGAGAGAGTGGTAGATGCTTGGAATGCCCTCCCGCGGGAGGAGGTGGAGATGAAAACGGTAACGGAATTTTAAAATGTGTGGGATAAACATAAAGGAATCCTGTTCAGAAGGAATGGATCCTCAGAAGCTTAGCGGAGATTGGGTGGCAGCGCTGGTGGTTGGGAGGCGAGCTAGTGGTTGGGAGGCGGGCTAGTGCTGGGCAGACTTCTATGGTCTGTGCCCTGAAAATGGTAGATACAATCAAGGTCAGGTATACATATAAAGTAGCGCAAATGAGTTTATCTTGTTGGGCAGACTGGATGGACCATACAGGTCTTTTTCTGCCGTCACCTACTATGTTACTATGGTCTTTCTTTTCTGTCATTTACTATTGTATGTTACTATGGGAAAATATTTATTCTGTGGTGGTCAACGTTTTGTCAACACTGGCCCGGATATTCAGTACTGGGCCACACCCAGACACCAGTGCTGTATATCCAGATATTCAGTTCCACCTTAGCTCTATCCCTGGACTACCCTAGTACCATCCAGATAATGCTAATCAATGGCTTTATCCATATAATGCCACTGAATATCTCTGACTGGTCCCAGTGAGCACTAGTTATCCAGGTAGCAGATACTGTAGCTTTGAATATTGACCCTATGCCACTAATTAGATGCTTAGTACTTCTGCCAGTCCTGCCAGATCTTCCTGCAGCTCCTCACAATCTGCTACTGATTTAACAATTTTAAATTTGAAAATGATACAAAATTATTCAATCACCCCACTTTGTTCCTTTTTCCTGATCATTTATAAATGTTAGAAAGCACCTGCCCCAGTACAGATCCCTGGGGCACTCCACGATTCACCTGTCTCCATTGAGAACACTGACCATTTAAGTCTACTCTCTGCTTTCTATCTTTTAACCAGTTCCAAGTCCACAATAGGACATTACCTCCTATCCCATGACTTATTAATTTCCTCGAGTGTCTTATGAGGGGTCTTTTGTTCTAGAGTTTTCTTTCCTCTGGACATGGATCCAGGTAGCCCCCTATCCATGTCTAGCAGCATGTTTATCTTCCATCTTTCAGGAAACATAGCAGGGGAATAATCTAGAAACGTAAAGGAGGACAAAAACTTATCTAGCCTGATATTTTGTTTTTTGTAATTTTTGCTCTAGTTTTCCTGCCCGTGGGAAAACATAATTTTAGAAACCAGGAATAAGGATTGAGGAGTCCAGATTATAGAAAGATATTGTAAAAACAAGTTATAAAAAGCAGGGAGGAACTTTTCTTACCCAGAAGGTAACTTCTAGACATTGGAATTTCATCATCTCTGCAGGAAGCACCTGCGGTATGTTTACCAAATCATTAAGCACAGGCATAAAACCAACATTTACTGTTCTGTGAAAATATCAGATCTCCAGTATAAAAAGCACACATCTGACAGATGCTGACGTGATACAGTGGGGCAGCCTGGGATGATCTTAAAGGAGACCTGCTGTCTGCTCAGACTGTTATCCTGTCCTTGAAAGCTTTGGATTACCTATACTTTTTAAAATGCATGGCAGGCTGATGGCAAAGGTCATAGTAGGGTTAATACAATTCTCTGCTGAGACAGCTGGTAATGTGATCTCAGGCTGGAGCACAGAATCCAAGTAGGTTTTCAATGAATATGTATGAAGCAAATTTTCATGTACTACCTTAAACCATTATTAAGATAGACTTACGAAAATCCACTATGTTTTTAAAGTATAAGCAACATAAAATCTGTTTTACTCTTTTGATATATTTTCAGGTACTTGTGACCTGAATTGGCAATTGTTGGAAACAGGAAACTAGGCTTGACGGACCTTTGATGTGTCCCAGTATTGAAAGGCTTTTGTTCTTAAATTAACCTCATGCATATTCATTTTGGATATTCTGAAAATCTGACCATCTGGGCACATCCACATTATTAGGTTAAGAGTCACTGGTGTAATGGGCTTCCCCTTTGTCTATCTCAAGAGCAAACTATGGACTTTTCCTGTGTGACTCATCCACTGGTACCCCCTTGCTTTGCCCATTTTGCCACCATCAATGAAAGGAGACAGAGCTGGGAACAATTTTTGCAACCCTTCATATTTGCACTCTGTGTGGTCGCACTGCTTGCACAGCCATTGGTATGGCACTACCATCCAACTTCCTTGACAACATATGGTGTGATCCTGACTTGGAGTATCCAGCTATGGGCATCTACTAAACACAGCAGAAGTCTCAAAGTACTCAGCAGTAAGTCAGCTGCTGACTAGCAACGTGAAAACCATGGAAGGATGGAGCTTTGCCACCCACAGAAGTCTATCAATCCTGCCCACCCCCTGCACATTGTTCTCCAGCTGGCAGGATCCTCTTGAGTTACCCTTCTTACCTGCTGCCATCTCCTCATCCTGTTTCTTTTGTAATTGGAACTGTTTGGGTCCCTGCAGTTCTGCAAGATCCCTTGGCCCCACAGTTCAGACTGCACAGGAGGAGGCAGCAGCAGCAGCAGCAGCAGTAGTTGTGAAGCGCAGCTCGCTGAAAGGGGTCTCCAAGGCTGTCTTGACCTAATCACCAAAGGCCCATATTTAAAACTATTTAAATGGCATGGGGAGGCTCCTAGCCATTTAACTTGCCTGCCCAGGGCTAACTGAGAATATTCAGCAGCACTTAACTGGATAGTCCCACTGAAAATTTCTGGTTGGTGCCCAAACTGAAACTGACTATTTTGAGGGTGTTCCAAAGGCAAAGTCAGCACTTGGCCAGTAAAATGACGATATTCTGCATTTAACCAGCCAAGTTAACTTCATAAATGTTAGTCCTATCATTATGCAGTTTGCCATAGTCGTTTAAGTACCCAGTGTACCTGAATGTAACTCACCCTGGGCTACTACTGAAAAAGGTGTGAGCAAAATCCAAATAAATAAATAAGTGCTGCAATCACACTTAACCGGCTATGTACCCGGAAATTCAATGCTGGAGCCCAGATATGGCCCAGCCTTGAATTTCTGGGGATAACACCAGCGTCTGTCAATGCCGGCTGAATATCGAGCCCTAAATTAATTTTTTTATTTATTAGTATGTCTTGATATACCGCTATAAAAACCTGGAGGGGAACAACGCAGTTAACAATATAATAAAAGGTTCACTATATAAGGAAAGAGAAAAAGGTTCAGATACAGAAAAGAAGAAAAATCAAGGGAAGAAAATATAGAACGCCAGGAAATCTCAACACTGTGAGTGGGATACAAAGGTTCACGATGGATCTGTGCTGGGAGGAGTAAAGAGGAGTTGTACCATATTTAAAAAAAAACAAACACCCAACAACTCATCACTCAGCTGGTGGTGATGAAAGTAAATGTGCCAGGGGGCATTGGGGACAAGAGGTGTTATGTTACTAGGCTAGAGAGCTGGGGAGATGAAGGGGTTTAAAACTGTATTTATATTACCAAACGATTGACCCTGCTTTGCCTTTAAGTGCATTACCAAGAAACATTGCAGCTAGCATTAGAAGACAAATTCATAGACTATTTGGCTCCTCCCCCTCCTTTGAAGGGGGAAATCAGCAGAACGTCCGCATCTGTTTGTGATAACATTTCAGAGGGTAGTTGCATCATGCACCCTAGTTAAGGATGCTTAGTGAGGAAACTGAGCTGAGCAGCACATACAGATCAGAGGGTACCAGAATACCCTCATGCAACTCTGGGTGCTCTTGCATCAGGTACTGCTTCCCAGTGCTGCTTGCCACTCCCCTAACCCTGCCCAGCTCAGCACTCTCCTGCAAATATATCTTTGTAAGACTGAAAATAGAAAAGGTCCCTCCCTCCTCAAACCACAGATACAGCCTCTTCCTCCTCCCTATTTCCATGACAACTTTTAGGGACACTGGCTTTTCACTCAAATAAAAGGCCGCTTTTTCATTCAGCTTTACTTAATTCCTCATTGAAGTTTAGCTTATAAAATTGTTATCTGCCTAGCTGCTCCAGCCATGCACACACATATTTATAAATACACGCATTCACACTAAAAATTTAATTCTGTAACAGTGCCCCTGTTTTTAGGCACCAAGAATGCACATAAATGACCAGAATACCAGCTATGTGCTACCCTGCAAACTGGCACTTAAATGCAAAGTTTGAAAGGGGGCTTACACATGGGCTGATCGTGCACAGTTACACCTGTTGTTAACTACTGTTCCCTCCAAACTGAGTGGGAGTCCTCCAACTGCATTGCTGCCAGCAGAGGGAGGTGCTTCAATATTGTGTTTACAATTGCTAGAGACAGGCAGGTTCCTTGGAGTCCTGCAGAGGTTGCCTGTCCATCACTATTGAAAATGTGATAGTGAAACAGAACCTCCCAACCATTTAGTTAAGTATAGAATACTATAATTCAGGAGCAATTTTGGGTGGGCCTGGGCCCAAGATGGGTGGGCAGAAGAACCTTGCCCCTTCCCACAGGTGATTTGGTCTCTCCTTCTCTCGCCTGCATGCCATGTGGTCTCTCAAACATCCCCCCTCTCCCGTATACCTTTTAAATAGCAGATTTTCACCAGCAGCAAGCAGCAACTAATACACACTGCTCATGTTGGCCCCCCACCCTTCCCTCTGATGCAACTACCTGTTTCCACCTAGGCAGAATTACATCAGAGGGGCCGGTGCGAGCAGTATGCATCAGTCACTGCTCACTGCAGGTGAAGATCTGCTACTTACAAGGTATGCAGGAGGGACACTTGTTGGGAGTTTTTGGCTGGTGGGGCTTGGGGATCCCTGCCAGCCACATCATAGGTATGCTGCTACTGGGTGGACCTGAACCCAAAGTGGGTGGGCCTGGGCCCACCCAAGCCCACCCTTGGCTACGCCACTGGGCAGAGGAGACGCTTCCGGGTTAGAAGGAGGCAGCGTGTATGATTCGCTACCGCTGCTGCTGAGTGCTGAGACGGAGGGAGGTAGATCTTACGATCGTGGCAGTGGTGGGCAGCGTTTGGGAAGCGCTGCCGTGAGAGTGAGGGAGGCAGATGCGGGAACGGAGCTCAGCCTGCACTGTAAATTTTTTGGGGGGGAGAAGAGGGCTCCGGGCGGGCAGGTGGAATCGCAGGACATGGATGGGAGCGGGAGGGGCGAGAGGAGAATCGCTGATGGCTGGAGGGAGGGGACAGGGGAGAAAAGAGAATTGCTGGGTATGGTATAGATGGATAGAGGGGGGCAGGGGCAAGAACAGAATTGCTGGGTATGGCTGGATAGGGGCAGGGCAGAGAGGAGAATTGCTGGGTATGGATGAATGGAGGGGGCAGGGGAGGGAAGAGAACTGCTGGGGATGGATGGATGGAGGGGACAAGGGGAGAGAGAAGAGAATTGCTGGGTATGGATGGATAGAGGGGGCAGGGGAGAGAAAAGAAAAGAATTGCTAGGTATGGATGGCTGGAGGGGAGAGGAGAGTTGCTGGACATGCGTGGATGGAGGGGAGGAAAGAGGAGATAGGAAGGTTGCTGGACATGGGTGTATGAAGGGGAGGGCAGGGGAGAGGAGGGTTGCTGGACATGGATAGAGGGAAGGACAGGGGAGAGGAGAGTTGCTGGACATGGATGGAAGAGAGGGAAGGGAGAGAGAAGAAATGCTGGACATGGATGGAGGGGATGGAAGAGTGAGGAAGGAGATGAGATGAGGGAAAAGGAAGAGAGGAGAAAAACTGCACATGGATGAAGAAAATAGGCAGAAACTGGATCCACTGGACAGTCAAGCCTGCGGAGGACCCAGCTTTTACTTATGGATATAGAGCAAGAAATGAAGAAGAAAGGAGGAAAGTAAAGAAATAAATGGAAAGGAAGCCCTGGAAATGGAGTTAAGAGGACAGATAGCAGCAGAATCGTATACTGGGCCAGCATGATCAGAAAAACAGTCACCAGACAACAAAGGTAGAAAAAAATCATTTTATTTTCATTATAGTGTTTGGAATATGTCCACTTTGAGAATCAGGTGCTCAACATTAAAAGTTTATATTTATTTACTTATTTATGGCATTTTATCGCACATTAAACATGAATTAAATTGGAACCTGGGATCATTTAATTTTTTTTTCCTGGAGAGAATAATGCATTGCCCCCCCCCCAGGCTCTCTCCCCGGCTATAGCCAGCTCTGCAATTTTGAGGGGAGGTGCACAGGTGGACGGGGGGGGGGGGGGGGGTGCAGAGGTGGACCGGGGAGAGAGCCTGTTGTTAAACATTTACCAGCACACCACTGTCTAGTGCCCACCCATCCAACCTGTTGGCCCACCCAAAAATTGACTTCTGGCTATGCCACTGCTATAAGTAGGTACGGTAGTTACCCAAGTTGTGAGCCCTTGTGCTATACCGGGGCCAGAGGATCTAGCCCAGAAGGGGTGAGTTCTGTTCAAGGGCCAGCAGTAGGTAAGCTCAGTGCTTCACCTGTGAAGGACGCCATTTCCCAGGGGTTGAGCCCCTGGGTGCTGGTGGCCGACAGGACTTAAGGAGGGTCTTGGGCGAAAGAGGAGAGCAGACTGCAGGTCCAGACAGGTGGCAGCATCACGTTCAGGCTCAAAGGTTCAGACAGGCAGCTGGCAGGAGGCAGCTTCAAGGTACAGACAGGCAGCCAGCAGTGTCAGGTTCAGACTTTAAGGCACAGGCAGGTAGCTGGCAGAAGACAGCGTCAGGTTCTGTCTCAATGGTTCAAGCAGATGGTAGTAAAAGACAGTGTCAGTTCAGGCTTGAAAGTACAGGCAGGCAGCTGGCAGAGGGTAGCGTCAGTTCAGGTACAGTGGTTCAGGCAGATGGCAGTAATAGATGGCATCAGTTCAGACTTGAAGGCAGTGGCGTAGCCACAGGTGAGCCGGGGCCCACCCACTTAGAGCTCAGGCCCACCCAACAGTAGCACACGTTTAGTGGTAGCTGATGAGGATTCCAAGCTCCGCCAGCTAAAGACTTCCCCCTGATGGTAATGAAAGCGCTACTCTCCATGATACCTGTGCATGCTCAGTTTTCAGCATATGCCTGCTGCAGATTGCCAAGGTGGAAAGAAGCATTTTCCTGCCAGCTGAGATATATTTTTGGGGGTGGGGATGGGGAAGAGAACACTTGGTGCCCACTCACTTCTTGACTAGGCCCACCCAAAATCTGTTGTCTGGCTACGCCCCTGCTTTGAAGGTACAGACAGGCAACTAGCAGAAGGCAACATTAGATTCAAGCTTAGAGGAACAGGCAGGCAGGCAGTGGCAGAAGGCAGCGTCAGGATCAGGCTTAAAGGTACAGACAGGCAACTAGCAGCATATAGATAGGCAACTGCAGAAGACATCATCAGATTCAGACTAGAGGTACAGACAGGCAGCTGGCAGTGTCAGATTCAGGATCAAAGATACAGACAGGCACCTGGCAGAAGACAGTCAGACTAAAAGATACAGGCCGACAACTAGTAGAAGAAGACAGCATCAAGGCAAGGGATACAGACTGGAATAACTAAGTAACGCACCCGGAGCCTCCAACATAGTTGTAGGTGAGGCAATGTGGCCCGGACTGGCTACCTCTTTAGAGCTGAAGGTGTCTGACGTCAAGTTAAAGATCCACCCTCATGGGGAAAAAAAGCCATGCACGTCAAGCGCCACAGCCCGGGAAAAACGTGGGCATGAGCCCACAACGCCCCCGCTTCCTTCCAGATCAATGGTGCCGCGGCTGTGTATGCCGAACGCACCACACCTGAAACCGGACTCTCCTCAGTGAGTGCGACACCTAGGGGTTGGAGGGAGAAGGGGAACAAAGCGATGGATGGGACTGGGAGAATAGAGCAGATGACTTAGGATGGAGGTAGGAAAATAGAACAGAAGATGACTGGGACTTGGTGATTAAGTGGGAGAGTGCTGATGAGCAGAGCAGAGAATTTTGAGGATATATTGAGTACTTGGCAATTGATAGGTTTGAGTGTGTGTATGTTGATGGGCTGGGAGAACGAATGAGGGTATGAAATGGAGGCTAAGAGAGAGGGGATAAAGTGTGGGAAAAGGTTGAGGCAGTGTGTGAATGACCTGGAAGAATGGAGAGAGGATGAGAGGCATTGGAAAGGGATAAGGATACTGGGGAGGGATATAACAGGAAGGGGATAGGTTTCTGAAGGGGTTGTGTGAGGGCAGAAAGGCAAAAATGTGGCTAAAAAGATGCTGAAAGAGAGTTAATAGGAGATGGGGTACAGGTTAAGAGAAGAATGGTCTGGAGGCAAGAGAAGGAAGGAGAGTCAGGGATGGAGCTGGGGCTGGTGAGGGGATGAGAAGCAATGGAAGGTAGATGAGAGCCAAGAGGGTGAGTACAAAGGATGGAAATGGGGGATAGGAAGTAGGTGAAAGATGGGGAGGGGTAAGAAACAGGGGAAGGAGAGAGAGGGAGCAATGGGAGTGCTGGGGAGGGGATGAGAGGGAAATGGGAAAAACCAGTAGGTAAATGAATGTGAAAAAGAGGAGACTAATGACTAGAGGTTGAGAGAAAGGGAGAATGAGAGCACAATTAAATGGGCAATAAAAACAAAGAGAAGAGAAAAGTGAACCCCCCTCCCCCCCATAACAAATCAGAGCTGGACAGGTATAGAGAAGGAAAGGAAGAAGACAAAGGAGAGAGAAGACGTGGAAAGGCAAACCTGGAAAAGAATTTAGGAGAAGACTGACACAAGGAAAGTAGAAAAAAGACTGGGACCAGCCCAATTAGAAAAATAAAATGCCCAGACAACAAAGGGGGAGAGAAGAGGATATAGTGGACTCAGGGATGGAGTAAGATGGCTGAATAGAAATGCTGAATCAGGATGGGGGAATGAGAGGGGAAGTACTAGAATGGGATGGGGGAAGATGCTGGTTTGGAGGAGGGGAAAGTGAGAGATTATGTTAGATCAGGTAGGGAGGAAAAAGGGATAATGGAAGATGCTGTACATGGGATGAGCAGGAAGATGGGAGATGATAGGCATGGGGGGATTAAGAGAACAATGGGAGGTACTGGACATTGGACAGGGATGGGGATAGAGAGTAATACTGGACATGGGAGGAGCAGGGATATAGGAAATGTTGACATGGAAGGGGGAGAGGGACATGGAGGAATGCTGGATACGAGGGGGAGTAGGGTGACAGTGAGACATGCTGGATGGAGGTGAGAAAAAAGAGGATATGCTGGATGGAGGGGGTGAGAGAAAGAGAGAAAAGATACTGGTCAGAGAAGTGAAAATAAAAGGTGCTGTACAGAAGGGAGGAAAGAGAAAGAGAAGGTGTTGGAAGAAAGGGGAGAGTTAGCAAAAACTGGTCAATAATAGGATGAAGAATGGGAGGGCTGGGGTTAGGAGATAAAAAGCTATAGGTAGATGTGGTTAAAAAAAAAAAAGACTGATGACTAAATGAATTAAATCTGAGCAGATAGAGACGCAGAAAAATAAATGAAGAAAAGCTAAAAGGAAAAGATCTAAGTCAAAGATGGATATAGGAGAGGAAGTGAAGAAGTGGCTGAAGAACTGGAGATCTTGTAACGAAAGTTAAGAAAAACCAGAGGAAAGCAGAAACTAGAGATTGGGATTTACATGATTGGAAAAAATAAAACAACCAGACAACAAAAGTACAAACAATTTTATTCTTAATTCAGTGAATGGATAATGTCAATTTTACAGTAAATTTATTTATTTATTGAATTTGTATCCCACATTTTCCCACCTTTTTGCGGGTTCAGTGTGGCTTACAATAAGAAATGAATGATTTAAGTACAATTTGTTACAAATTGGTTATGGATTACATTGTGCAGAATTATGCGAGACAATCGAAGTGTCGTTAAGGAGTGCAACAATGGAACACAAACATTGAACATTGGAAGGAGACAATGGGAGCTTAAAGGGCAATACTAAGGCATAAAGACATATGGTATACATATTTCTGTGAGTAAAGGTATGAGTGATGTGAGATTACGGGGGATGAGAGTTCAGAAGTAGATGTATGGTGCATTAATGAACAGTAAGTGTGGACTTTATATGTTTTGGCTCTTTCCGTAAGTTTTTTCAAAAAGATGGGTCTTCAATAATCTGTGGAAGGAAGCTTGCTCGTGGATCGTTCTTAAGTTGCGTGGCAGTGTATTCCAAAACTGCGTGCTCATGTGAGAAAAGGTTGACGCGTGTAGCGTCTTGTATTTCAAGCCCTTGCAGTTGGGGAAGTGGAGGTTGAGGAAAGTTCGGGATGATCTTTTGGTGTTTCTGGGTGGTAAGTCTATTAACTCAGACATGTAGGCTGGGGCTTCGCCGTGGATGATTTTGTGGACTAATGTGCATACTTTAAAAGTGACGCGTTCCTTGAGTGGAAGCCAGTGCAGTTTCTCTCGTAATGGTTTTGCACTTTCATATTTTGGCTTTCCAAAGATGAGTCTGGCTGCTGTATTCTGAGCTGTTTGAAGTTTCCTCAGTGTTTGCTCTTTGCAGCCTGCATATAGTGAGTTGCAGTAATCCAGATGGCTGAGTACGAGGGATTGCACTAGGCTGCGAAAGACGGATCATGGGAAGAATGGTCTTATCCTTTTCAATTTCCACATGCAGTAAAACATCTTTTTAGTTGTGTTGTTTGCGTGAGTTTCGAGTGTTAGGTGGTGGTCGATAGTGACTCCAAGGATTTTGAGCGTTTCTGAGATTGGAAGGTTTAGGTTTGGTGTGTTTATAGCGGTGAATTCCTTTGTGTTGTATTGGGAGGTGAGTATCAGGCATTGAGTTTTTTCTGCATTTAATTTCAGACAAAATGCATCTGCCCATGTGTTCATGATGTGTAGGCTTTGATTGATTTCGTTGAAGATTTCGTTAATGTCTTGTTTGAAAGGGATGTATATTGTCACGTCATCAGCGTATATATATGGGTGGAGGTTATGGTTTGATAGGAGTTTTGCCAGAGGGATCATCATTAGGTTGAAAATGGTTGGTGAGAGAGGTGATCCTTGTGGTACTCCACATTCAGGTGTCCATGCCTTAGACGTGGTTGAATTTGATGTGACTTGATACGAACGTTGGGTTAGGAACCCCTTGAACCAATTCAGGACATTTCCTCCAATGCCAAAGTATTCAAGTATGTGTAATAGGATTCCGTGGTCAACCATATTGAAGGCACTTGACATGTCAAATTGTAGGAGGAGTATATTGTTGCCAGTCGCAATTATTTGTTTAAATTTAGTCATAAGGGTGACTAATACTGTTTCTGTGCTATGATTCGACCGGAATCCTGATTGGGCATCATGCAGTATTGAGTGTTTGTTTAGATAGTTTGTGAGTTGTTTAGTTACCATTCCTTCGGTTATTTTGGTTATTAGTGGTATGGATGCTACTGGCCTGTAATTGGTTAATTCACTCGTGCTTTTCTTTGTATCTTTAGGTATTGGGGTGAGTAAGATTTTTCCTTTTTCTTTTGGGAAAAGTCCGTTTTGTAGCATGAAGTTTACATGGTTCGTTAGGTCTATTATGAATTGTTGAGGAGCAGATTTCATGAGGTTATTTGGGCATGTGTCTAGTTTGCAGTGGGATTTGGCATATCTTTTCAGAGTTTCAGAGATAAGGTCTTCTGATAGTATTTCGAATTCGGTCCAGGTTCTGTCTGCTGGGTGTGTTCCTTCTTCTGGATCTAGACAATCTAAGAGTTTGGCGTATCCAATAGGGCTAGCGGGTATTTTGAGTCGTAGTTGTATAATTTTCTCCTTGAAGTATTTCGCAAGGTTGTCAACATCTGGTATATCATTGCCGTTGTTTGTAACTGGTGTGGTGTCTAGCAGTTTGTTCACAAGGTTTAAGAGTTTATGTGTGTCTTTGTAGTTTGGTCCTATTATTGTTTTGTAGTGTAGTCTTTTGGTCTGTTTTATGGTGTATTTGTATTTTCTCCGAAGTGATTTCCAGGCGTTCAGTGTCTGTTCGTCTCTCTTTTTGTTCCATTCTCGTTCTAGTTTCCTGACTTGTGTTTTAAGTTTTTTCAGCTCTTCGGTGAACCATGGATTTGCTTTTTTCCTGTGTGATGTTCTGGTTTGGATTGGGGCGATTTTGTCTAATGTTGTTGTACATAGATCGTCCCATTCTTGGAGGAATTGGATGGTGTCAGCGTTTGTTGACCATTCGTTCAGGTAGATCTGTTGCCAGAATATTGTGGGGTCTATTTTTCCTCTCGTTGTGTATGTTGTTCGCTTCTGTTTATTGATTGTGTTTATGTGTGTTTTTCGCCAGCAGAGAGAGACGTTTGCTTTATGGTGGTCTGACCATGATGTAGGTGTCCATCTTGTGTCAGTGAGTATGATAGTTGAGTCCGGTTCGAATTTGTTTGTTATGATATCTAGTGTGTGTCCTTTTTTTACACTGCTTTCTTACATTTTGCAGAGTTCAGGATGCTGTTTCTATTTCTCTAGTGTTGCACTGCCTGTAGTGTGTGGCTTATTGGGGTTTAAATTTAATTTTTGTTTACGTATTCATATTTTAACTTTGTGCTCACGTATTCTGTACCTGACGAGGGTCTATTTGTGTTCATTTTGTGACTTAGGCCAATAAAATGCTTGGAGTTTAAGCATCTGTAATAATTCAGCTTCTTCAGGTTCCCAATAAGCATATTGATGTTCTGGGTCCCACTGCAATATTTACTATGTTATGTTTTCCTAAGTAAGGTCCTTGTTGTATTACTTCTGTAAGTTAGTGGCAGTGGCATACCAAGGGCGGGGTGGTGGGGGTGGTCCGTCCCGGGTGTCAGCACGAGGGGGGGGTGCTATGCTCCCATTGCTCCCACACAAAGGCCGCTGGCACCGCAGTCCCTACCTGCCTACCCTCAGCTCCGTTGACAGCCCTCTTCTCCCTGCCACACGGCACCCTGCCTTAAAAAAAAAATCTCTGAAGCAGCGGCGCAGCACCTTCCATCTGCATGTAAAAGAAGCAGATCGCCTCGTTGGGCCTTCATTCACTGTGTCCCGCCCTCCTCTGGTGTAACTTCTTATTTCCGCGAGGGTAGGACACAGTGAGGGAAGGCCCAACGAGGCGATCCGCTTCTTTTACATGCAGATGCGTGGCGCTGCGCCGCCACTTCAGAGATTTGTTTTTTAAAGGTAGGGTGCCGGGTGGCAGAGAGGCTGTCGACGAAGTTGAGGGTAGGCAGGTGGGGACCTGGAGCTGGAACTGGGTCTGAGAAGGGGGCAGGAGGGAGAATGGGACTGGAGCTGAAAAGGGAGCTCCTAATGCAAGGCATGTCGATGAAGGGGACTGGAACTGGGGGCTGAAAAGGGGCAGGGGCTGAAACTGTGTGGACTGGGGGCTGAAAGGGGGACAGAGAGAAGTGGCTGGGGCTGAAATTCAGGACTGGTGGGAGAAAAGGGCTGGGGCTGGAACTAGGGGCAGGTGGGATAATGGGGCAGAGAGAGAGAGACACACAGAGAGAGAGGGGACAGATCCTGGATAGAAGGGGGAGCGAGAGGGAGGGCAGACCCTGGATGGATGGGAGAGGGAGGGCAAATGGTGGATCAAAGGGGCAGAAAGAAAGGGCAGACAGTGAATGGACGGGAGAGAAAGAGCAGACAAGATGGGGGGGGGGGAGAAAGAGGGCAGATGGTGGATGGAAGGGGCAGAGATAGAGGGCAGATATGGATGGAAGGGAGAGGGCAGATATTGGATGGAGGGGACATGAGAGAGAAACGGCAGACACTGGATGGCAGGGAGAGAGAAAAGGCAGACACTGGATGGCAGAGAGAGAGCAAAGACAGATGCTGGATGGAAGGAAGACAGTGAAAAGAAGATGAGGAAAGCAGAATCCAGAGACAACAAACTGTAAATAATATATATATATATATTTTTTTTTTTTTTTGCTTTAGGATAAAGTAGTATTGTAGCTGTGTTAATAAATGTTTATAAATAGAACATGGAAATAAGGTACTTTATTATTGGACTAATTTTAATACATTTTGATTAACTTTCGGAGAACAAAACCCCCTTCCTCAGGTCAGGATAGGATACTGTAACAGCACTATACTGTATTGACCTGAGGAAGGAGGTTTTGGCCTCTGAAAGCTAAATGTATTAGTCCAATAAAATGGTTATTTTATTTTCTATATTTGTTTGATTTCTATTTGTTAATTTGTAAAGTGGTGATTGGTATTTGTTGTTTTTTTTTTCAAATTTACATCTGCTGTCTTTATATTTTGCACAGTACTAGGGGACATTTTCTCTTTCTGTGGTGTTGCATTGTATGCAGAGTCTGGCATCTTGGGGCTTCAGTTTAATTTTTGTCTAAATAGAAAGTTTGATTACTTAATCTATAGTGAATTAGGGTATTTCTCTGTTTGTGAAAAAGACATGGCTTTCAGTTGGCATTGACTGTGCAGGATCGACGATCTGTATTATTCTGCCTGGTTTCATTTTACAATAGGTGAATTGATGTTCTAGTGCTCACTGTAGTGTTTAAGATGCTTTCCTTTTCCCTGTGTGACTCGTAGAAATTACTGCTTATAGTGTGGTAGAATTGCTCTATAGGTCCTGAGTGTTTTGTATTCTCGGTATGCCTAGTATTGGATTTTGGAGGGGGTTGTTAAAAAATGACCAGCCCTGGGTGTCAACTACCCTAGGTATGCCACTGGTTAGTGGTTGTAGGCTTTATTATAGGTACTTCACAATAAGCTCGGGACTGGAGAGGGTCTATGTTTCTACTGAGATTACACCAGAATCAACTTTTTGTATATGGTGAGTTCCTAGGGAAATGTCTTTTTTTCTGCTTTGCATCCATTTTTAGAGGAGGAGTTATAGGGGTTTCTGTGGATGCAAAAAATATGTTTGAAGTAACAGCTGATAGTCCACAGTGCTGTGTTAGGGGTTTGTATTTTTTATATCAGTTTTCTTAGGCCAACTATTTAAACTGCTACTTCAAATGCATTAACCTGTTTTATTAATATAGCTTAAAAAGGTGTTTATATTTGTTATAAGGCAAGTTGAAGGATATGTACCATTGTAGTAATTCTTTTGCAGGATACCATGACGTGTGTTGAAATGTTGCCCAACTCAAGTCTATTATAATGACTAAGTTTAAGTTATGAGATAATGTGACTATATTTAAAAATGTCAGTGTTTCCAAAGTTTCTATAAGTGTGCGTAGGGTTTATGTTGATGCAGGACAACTGTTGGGCAGAGTGTTTACTTAGAATTCTATCATCAAGTGCACTCTAAGGCATTATTTAAGAATATACCAAGCACTACTCACACCTATATGCCTAGTGCTCCCCCCTTGTTGTCTGCCCCCCCCTCCCCTAAAATGTCAGGTCTGGCTACTCCATTGGTACCAAGACTCCTATTAGGCCTAACATGATCAACAGCCTAATAGGAGTCTTGGTACCAACGGAGTACCAGAAAGCAGCACATTGTTGAGTCGGATTTCTTGAAACTAAGCACTGGAATCTAACACAATCCTGATCTGGCCTAGTTTTTGTGAATGATACAAATCAAAGGTAGGTAAGTACCAACATTCTTCGTTGTCTGTTAAGGGTGGAGCTGGCTCTGCCTGGCCATTATCCAGCATATCCTGCATGAATGTTTTAAAGGGCTGTTTTATCTCTGGCTTCCTTCTCATAGTCTGTTGCAATGAAATGAGATGAGGGTTTGCTCCCTGCTATTAGGAAATTATGATCTGGGCGTCCGGAATGGTAACAGAGCCACCCAACTCTGACTCATTTCTCTAGAATTCCTTATCCATAATTTTTAGGAACTCTCTCTCTTCTACTGAAAGAGTTGATTTGTCATCATCCTTGATAACTTTAAACACTGAATTCCTCAGATGTTCTCCTAATTCTGGTAGAGAGGTGTTCTGATTGATGGTTGAGCTAGGGTCTGGTTCTTCCCAGCTGCAAAACCTCCTTCATGTGCAGATGGTTATAACAAGGCTCAAACAAAGTTGTACACCCATTCTCCAAAATGCACATTTTGTATACATCTACATTTGGTCTCAGTTGGTTCAGGCTGACATCACCACCTATCACCCATCCCAGGGAGAGTTGGTAGGCATATGTATGATCAGGTGGTCCTTCACTTAACTCATGGACTCTGATCAGTGGTGGTACATCTCTGCCCAACAAAGGCAAGATTTTGGTATTTGGGTCGAAAGGCTGCATATACTTAGCTATAGGTTGTAAATGAGGGTGATGTTGTGAAATCTCTGGGGTGTGAATTTCTTCTCAATTATCAGGTATCTGATTGCACTCAATAAGAGTTGGTAGCTGGGTCTTGTTACTCCATCCATCGCTTCTATCACCTATCAACTTGATCTTCTCACCATCCTTTTTGTCCTCCCTGTACAGGGCTTGAGGTGGTAGGGATAGCAAGTTCCTTGGATGTCAAATAGGTCCTTGCTAGGGACTGATTACTCTGCTCAACTATGATGACATACATCTTTACTGCCTTTTCTGGTTGCTCTGTTGGATATACTTTAGCTATACATATCTTGGTGCATGATCGTCCACTGTGGCCTCCTCTGCACACTTGTATACAGTTTGGAGTAGCAATTAGTGGTTACGATTGCTCTACCTCACTCTCCCCGCCATGGCTTAAATCTAGGGCTGGGATTCCTGTAGGCTTAACTCTTGTCAGGGTGTAAAGCATTGACATGCTGGTCACTATTGCAGTCTGCACACTTGACGACTGCTTTATAGTCTTTAGCCATGTGTTTAAGATGCCAAGCAACATTTGTAACACATTCTGTACTTTTTCAACAATTCTTTATGTTCTTTCATGGGTTTCTCCCTAAAACCTCTACATTTCTTGAGAGGATGTTTCTTATGAATAGGACATTGGCAGTCTGGATCTTCTACTTTCTCTGTAGTAGGAGGCTGATCAGTTGGTGGTGTAGCTGTGGGCGACATCTGTCTCGTGCAATGTGTTTCTTCTAGCAAAAAAGGTGCCGGTACTCAAATGTCAGGCCACCCTTCAGGGATGAGGTGATCACTGAGGCACTCACCCTACAATAGCCAGGACCCCTGCAACCAGTCACAGAATCTATGACAAGGCAGAATTGGTGTGTAGAGCCTGAGCTCTTTCAATAAAACTTGGGAACCATGGGCCAATTTCAGCACACAATGGAAAAGGTGCCAGTACTAAGTATCCCCAAGTACCCCCTTAAAAAAAGCCCTGGGCATGTGTACAGCAATAGGTGTTGGTGTTCTTGTATTTCGTGACCGGCCTTTCATTCAGGAAGTAGTCTATTATACCTGCTTCAGGTACATCAATCTTGAAGCTGGGATCGTTTTTCCTCTTTGCCAAATGTTGGATAAATTTGACAGACTGTAAAGGGAAGAAACTTCTCTTGGTGATTGTCTTTATACTTTGTGCCTACTGACAACCATTTTTTTCCTATGTCATACAGCAGCTTTGATATAATCTCATTTATGCCCCAAACTGTATCCAAGTAGTACAGACTGGGAAGGTTTAGATCCGCTTTGAGTGCTTCCAGTTCTTGGAAGAGATCACCTAATCCCTGTCTTATAATATTTGATTGTTATACTACTATCATGTCTTATCATTCATGTTGCCAAAAATGTTCTGTAACACTAAATGTCTATTTTCTATTATATTTCCACTACCCATGATGTATTGTAAGCCACATTGAGCCTGCAAATAGGTGGGAAAATGTGGGATACAAATGCAATAAATAAAATAAAATAATAATTTGTTATTATCTTTATTTGTGATCTTTGGGAAACTCCTTATTCTTTTCATCAGTGCCTGTTGGATAGCTTCTGGGCTGCCATAGCACTGTCAAGTCTCTCCCACATTTCTTTCAATCATTTGGAGGGGTCGTGCAAATCTGGTATTCCCTGCACACGCTTGGCTGACTCTGTTCCCAGCTATTTTATTATCAGGATCATTTCTTGGTTCAGGTGGGCTCTTGATTACTGTGGCATCCTTAAAGTTAGATTTCCACTTTCTATACTTTCTAGGGTAGTCATTGAACTGTGTAGCCCCATGTTTACCATCTTTTTGTGAGCCATCTATGTTGCTAGATCTTCTCTCTCTGAAGTTTCTACCATGCTGGCAGTATGTACCTACAGTTGGTTGTTTGCTGGGGATTGTCTAGAGTCAGGCATGGAGTGTGGTGGATTAGGCAGCTCTTGCTTAATTACAGGGTGTTTTGTTGGGTATAACTGCTCAACTTTTAACTAAGCCCAGCTCCTGGATGGCGTCAGAGTTTGTGGTTGAAATGAAGCATTTCCCTTGGAATGCTTTTTTGGAGCGAGAGCCAGTGATAATGCATCCGTTTGTGTGCATGCGTGTGGATCACTGTGGTGGCAGCTTGCCTCCTTGGTGTGTTTTATCTTAGGCTTGCTTCTTTTGGGTGAGCTAGAACCTGGTGTGGAGGAACGTGCTTGTTAAGAATCTAATGGCTCTTCTGAGTCAGACTGTGATGGTGTGCTGTTGTGTACTTGGGTGTGGGCCTTCACATATGCTGCAGTTCGCTGAGCAGAATCTTCTGCAATAATATGACTAAGCTGGCTCGCCCCACCATCCGGCTTTATACCTTTTTCAAGAGCCTTGGCTTCGGCCTCAAGGGCACCTACTTCTTTCTCATGCTACAGCCCTTCCAAGGAGAAGACTAACTCCACCTTCTTGCATTCAGAGGTGGCAGCAATGGTGGCTGCAGTGGCCTCAGCAATAGCAGTCGCAGCAGCAACTTCAGCAGCTACTTTCTTATCCTCTTCTTCTAATCTGAGTTTTTCAATTATTTTGGCTGCTTCTTGTTTACCATAAAGAACTCTTGATTTCGTGGCATGAGCCACCAAATCAAGAGCTACAGAACTAATTGCAGACTGACTGGAATAGCTGGTCCGGTATGATTTTAGAGACCTGAAACTTCTAGTGCTGCCAGAGGGTTGGGATTGATCTTCCCCTGCTAGCCCTGTGTGAGGTTCTGTGCCTTTAATTGCTTTTGTCACCATGGCCTGGCATGTTAGGGCAGTGGCTTGTGCTGCATTTTGTACAGTCTGCTCAGTTACTTCTCTGTCTGACTCAAAATCTTCCATTGCTTGTAGTGGTTAAAACCTCACCCCCTTTTTATTTTCTAACTGTGACTGCAAACCCTGGCTCTATGCCACAAAATGCTACTTTTGCTGAGAGGCTAGGAAATCTATATATGGAAATTCCTTTTTTTTTCCCTTTGCAAGCAATGATTATGCCTAGGAGAGGGGGTGTGCCCCAAATGGATACTTTGTTTGCTATCACTATAACAATGGTGGAGTTTGCACAACTGTTTCTTTTGCTAACACTGTGCAATCTGCTAATTAATTATGCAGCTTGATCAACAGTTGCAGTTTATTTACAGATACCTCTGTTTGCTTAGCTAGCCAGCAACAGTCCAATAAATTTCTGCTTTCTAATATGCTTATGGTAATGCTTGTAATATTCTACAGTACAGCAAAGAGAGGGCGCAAAGTACAAGCAAAAGTCCAGACAGCAAAGAAAACAGCACCAAGGGCCTTTAAAAGGAGGGCCACAATACTTTAATTATTTAATTGGAACCTGTATAAAATAGTCTTTTGAAAAAGACCCGACACGGGCCGTGTTTCGGCTCTCCACGCCTGCATCAGGGGTCTACATAAAATACGGACAATAATCAGTATGAAAATAAAACTTTGAAATAAAATGTAGTATAATAACATTGCAATAGATAAAAATTTGAAATAAAATATACTATGAAAAATACTGGACTAGGAATCCATAATAAATCTATAAATATATAACATGTGAAATAAAATGCATTCATAAAAACCTACATGATGATATATAAAAAAATTACATAAACAAACAGAGAAATTAAAAATAAAAATTACAAAAGACAAAAATTGCATTGATAAAGTATAGCATAATCCAGATAGGGTATATATTGATATTTCAATGATGACTAGCATATCTGAAAGTTGTATACATAAAACCATAGCATAATCTTGATGAAATATATGTTAATATGTCAAAATGGAATGCCTTTGTCACGGTCTGAGGCTCTAAACAAACAGTCACGGACTCTGGAACAGGGGTAGGCAACTCCGGTCCTCGAGAGCCGCAGGCAGGTCAGGTTTTCAGGATGTCCACAATGAATATGCATGAGATAGATTTGCATGCCATGGAGGCAGTGCTTGCAAATCTATCTCCTGCATATTCATTGTGGATATCCTGAAAACCTGACCTGCCTGCAGCTCTCGAGGACCAGAGTTGCCTACCCCTGCTCTGGAACAACGTGAGCCCTTGGACTACTGTCGTCGAGCAGCAGCAGGAGGCAAAACCTCCCAACCAGGACTGGACTAACAAGCAAGAATGGAGCTGAAGCTGTAGGCAGGCAGGGCTGGAACAGACAAGACTGGAACAGCAGGACTGGAGCTGAAGCTGTAGGCAGGCACTGCTGGAACAGACAGGACTGGAGCTGAAGCTGTAGACAGGCAATGCTAGAACAGACAAGACTGGAGCTGAAGCTGTAGACAGGCAATGCTAGAACAGACAAGACTGGAACAACAGGACTGGAGCTGAAGCTGAAGGTAGAGAGGACTAGAGCAAGCAAGGCAGACTAGGCAGAACACAAAGCTGACCCACACAGACAAACAACAGAACTAAGGCTGAAGGCTGACCCTAGCACACAAACAAACAGAGAAGAACAGAAGCAGAAGTGCACACAGGCACCCTAAACAAGAAATCAAGACAGAAGTGCCCACGGGCATACAGACTATGAACAAGGCAGAAGTGCTTCACTGCACACGGACTAACCTGGAGACCTTTGGCATTGCAAAGGCCCTGAATGAAAGTCCACCACTTCCTTATAAAGGCCCTCACTAATGATGTCACAACTACAAGACAGAGGCAGGGAACACACTGAACACCAAAGCGAGGCTTGAAACACACAGGAAGTGGAAACACTACAGGAAAGAAACAACAATGCAAGGTGAAAGAACAGACAAGAGCCAGTTCAGAAGCTGACCATCGGGAAATAAGGTGAGTCAAAGAGGGGTCATGACCACAGTCGTGACAGCCTTAAAATAGTGAACAATCAATCAAGTGCTTATCTAACCTACATTGGGTGTTTTAAAAGATAAATATAAGGCATATCGTATTAATAATGATAATAAAACATAAAAAGACAAACTCACCACGATGGTAGCAGGGAAAATTGTCTGGGATAACTTCAGCAGAGCTATCAGACGCTACATCTAGCAGCGATATGTATTCCTTATGGAGATTGATATCGTGAAAAACGAAAAACGTGGTGTTCATATGAATATGCTCAAAAAAACCCAGGCAATGATATTTAATCAACAACTTTTAGCGCTAATAGCGACATCTTAGAACTATGCATGATGTTTGAGAAATATATATATACTAGTAAAACTTGCCCTTTTCTGGAGCAAATGAAACGGGCGCTAGCAAGGTTTTCCTCCCGAACCCACCCCCCCCACCCCTTCGGCATTGTGAAGCAACTGACCGCCATTGTTCTGGACCTCGTCAACGCAAGCCACCTTCATCTCCCGAGTCCTTGTTGGTTGTAAAGCCAGTGACGCCATTGCTCTGCCCTCGACGTCATCACGTTTGACGCGAGGGTGGGGCCCAGACACAGCGATTTCGGTGGCTTCACCACCACGAACCCTTCGAACCAGAAGGAAGTGCCTGCAGGTACTGACAGTGACGTCAGTGTCCTCAGAACATTGAGGGTGAGTTTTATTATATAGGATGAGTGGTGGGAGTAAACGAATTAAACTTTAGGTGACTGACTTGGTGAGAGCAGTAGAGGTGAGTGACTCAAAACCAATATGTTTGTCTAAACCAACTGTGGAGAGTGTTCCCGGTGAGGAACACATATCTTATATTAAAAAGATATATTACTGCATGGACTCTGAAAGACTAATATCAACACAGGTGGTTAAATTAGCATACTGCAAAAGGCGGGAAAACCGCGTAAATAAACTTTGACACATAACGAATCAACATAAATTATTTAAAATAGTCCCGCAAAAGGCGGGAAAACGTATAAATAAACTTTGACTGACATAGAGGGGCATAATTGAACGAAAACGCCTATCTCCATGGGCGTTTATCTCCAAGAACGGGTCCGTGAAGGGGCGGACCGAACCGTATTTAGGGAAAAAATAGACGCCCATGTTTTATTCAACAATGTGTGAGCTGGGCGTTTTTGTTTTTCAGCGATAATGGAAAATGAAAGCGCCCAGCTCAAAAACGAATAAATCCAAGGCATTTGTTCGTGGGAGGGGCCAGGATTCGTAGTGCACTGGTCCCCCTCACATGCCAGGACATCAACCGGGCACCCTAGGGGGCACTTTTACAAAACCAAACAAAAAGGTAAAAGAGCTCCCAGGTGCATAGCACCCTTCCCTTGTGTGTTGAGCCCCCCAAATCCCCCTCAAAACCCACTGCCCACAAGTCTACACCATTACTATAGCCCTAAGGGGTGAAGGGGGGCACCTACATGTGGGTACAGTGGGTTTGGGGGGGTTGGACGACTAATAAGCATTAAGCAGCACAATTGTAACAGGTAGGGGGGATGGGCCTGGGTCCACCTGCCTGAAGTCCACTGCACCCCCTACAACTCCTCCAGTGACCTGCATACTGCTGTCAGGGAGCTGGGTATGACATTTGAGGGTGAAAATAAAAAGTTGAGAAACTTCATTTTTTGTGGTGGGAGGGGGTTAGTGACCACTGGGGGAGTCAGGGGAGGTCATCCCCGATTCCCTCCAGTGGTCATCTGGTCATTTAGGGCACTTTTTGGGGCCTTATTCGTGAAAAAACAGGGTCCAGAAAAAGTGTCCTAAATTCTAGCTAAAAACGCATACTTTTTTCCCATTATCGGTGAAATGCGCCCATCTCTGTTCGGCAGATAACCACGCCCCAGTTCCGCCTTCGCCACACCTCTGACACGCCCCCATCAACTTTGTCCGCATCCGCGACAGATTGCAGTTGAAAACGTCCAAAAATCGGCTTTCGATTATACCGCTTTATTCGTTTTTGTGAAATAAACGTCCATCTCCCGATTTAGGTTGGAACTTGGGCGTTTTTCTCATTCGATTATAAGCAGGATAACGAATCAACATAAATTATTTGAAATAGTCCTGCTTTTAAGAAGCATTGGCAATTTATTTAAAAACCAATGCTATACAGAATATTAAACGCTAGTGTGTTGAAAGAAATTTGTTTAAAATTGGAAAACCGCTGCTGTCAATGTTGTCAAAAAACAATGTCCGTGTGCCAATATTTAAAGGTCATATTTAACATATATTATCAAACGCTGTATCCTGAATAAAAAGTCTTACCTCTGCATGTGTAGAAAAGTGCTCATATAATGAAAAAACAAACGCTCTCCATCTGTATTGGTGTCCTAGAAAAAACGAAGTAGCTAGTACAAGACCCGATATAAATGTATGCAAACTAGTGACGTCAAAGATGACATTTATCGTACGATCTAGTGACGATAATCACGGATGAAACAACATAATATTGTTTATGAAAAATTTAAAAATGGATATAGGGTATATTTAAATAACTACAGCAATAATAGCCTGGACAATAACGTGACCTGTTGTGTTTGTATAAATATTGCTCTCGCACTGGAAACGTCTATGATGACGTACGAGTACAAATAGCCTGGACAGTAATGTCATCTATTGCATGTGTATAAGTTTTTAGCTCCCGCACTAGAAACATTGATGAAGACATATAGACTAAAAAAGGCAAACAATTGCCCTACTGTCTGAGCTGCATAAGGTTTTGAGGATTGGAATATGCTATTTGCCTGTATATAAAAGCAAAACATTACAAAAAAACAAAAACTTAAAGGATATATCAGCATAAATACCCATCATGGTGTTACTGTAGTGCAAGTTTTTACTGGAGGGAGAACAAGTTTTCACTGTTCAGCCCTTTCACTAGCTGTGATAGACTGCAGCTTAAACCAGAGCATAGAACATCACTGTGAATACTCAGAACTCTTGAACCAAAATCTTCTTTAACGCAAATCAAACAAAAGAAAAATGACAAAGTTCTGAAGTGTTGAACAAGAGTTTCTGCCCAGCAGATTGGAGTCTGTCTCTACCAGATCTCTTTCTCTCTTTATCACTGCAGACATAAGCAGCACTTGCTGAAGAGTGGATGATGTAAATACTTTTAAACTGGCAAAAACTTGGTGAAATTACAATAGCTTAAAGGGGAGGGGGCAGCATGCAACGAGTGACAACAAGTCAGCTTACAGTTCTTAGAAAAAGCATACTGTACATGCAAACAGATTCCCTCCACCCCACTGGAGAGAGAAGAGTGCCATCTACAACTCAGCATACAGAGAGACAAGGACCAGCCAATAGGAAACGTCACATAAGGCATAGAAAATAGGGACATGTGCTCAGGAAGAGCCTGTCATAGAACACTGCAGGAAGACTAAGTCCCAAAAGTGCTTCATGCCTTTTTAAAGGACATAAGCACTGTAAACTGTTACAGGCAATTAAATCTGATATCAACAATGTCCAACATATACATATAAACAACAGCAACCTGCCTCCATTCAAATGGAAAACCAGTTAAACAAAAAAAAACCCTCAAAAAAGTTTTTGACGTATGCAAACTCAAATATGCTTAACCCTGAACATACTCCAGGAGCCCTAATAGTGAAAAGATTGACCTAGTACAGTTCTGGGTGACCAATCTATAATTATATATTATTTTAAATGAATCGAGATGTCCTCAGAGATGTAAACTCACCCAAGCGAGGCGCCTCCTATTAGGAAGCCCTCTAAGGGTGGACGAATTTCTCAATCATAGGACTTCTCTGAAATGATTTTATAACAATGTTCTAAAACAAAACACCCTTGTGAACTCTAAACTTCGATCATTTTGTATATTTTCACAAATCTCAGAACCGAGTAAGTCAATCCTGTAAAAACCTCATGCGCATCCCATATCTCT
Source organism: Microcaecilia unicolor (assembly GCF_901765095.1). Classification (NCBI taxonomy): domain Eukaryota; kingdom Metazoa; phylum Chordata; class Amphibia; order Gymnophiona; family Siphonopidae; genus Microcaecilia; species Microcaecilia unicolor. The sequence goes on from NC_044041.1 coordinate 161,850,948, forward strand.
AATGTGCGCCAAAACTTACTATGATTAAATCTCTATATAATGTCTCTATGATAATCATGCACTAATAAGTGCTATTCACTGCACAGTTCATTCAAAAATCAAAAAAGGGACTTAGCATGTATTCAAATGGAGGCAGAACAGGTTTGACTGATATTTCTTAACAGGCAAATATGAGAGTATTTCACCTTTCTATAAAAAAAACTGCATTGGCTTCCTTTGGATGCAAGGATTCTGTTCAAACTGTCTTTTACTTTAACGCAAATCAAACAAAAGAAAAATTACAAAGTTCTGTAGTGTTGAACAACAGTTTCTGCCCAGCAGATTGGAGTCTGTCTCTACCAGATCTCTTTCTTTCTCTCTCTGGTTCATAAAATTATTTATGGCGAAGCCCCGGGATACATGACAGACCTCATAGACCTGCCAACCAGTGCCGTAGCGAGGGCTAATGGCACCCGGGACGGGTCGCCGCTGTGCACCCCCCCCCCCCCCGGGTGCAGCACGGCATGACCCCCCCCTCTGTGGCGCACCCCCCACCGGACCGCATTCTTACCTGCAGGAGGGCCGATCCGCCCCGAGTACACGTCACTCAGAGCTGTGTCAGCCCAGCTGGTTCCCTGCTCTCTCTGCCCCGGAACAGGAAGTAACCTGTTCCGGGGCAGAGGGAGCAGGGAACCAGCGGGGCTGGCACCCCCCGAGCGTGTGCACCCGGGGCGAACCGCCCCTCCTGCCCCCCCCTTCCTACGCCACTGCTGCCAACCAGAAACACAACAGGATCAGCACGAACATAACTAAATCTCCACTACCCAAGCTGCAAAGGCCTCAAATACAAATCAACTTATGCATCCAGCTTTTCCTATCTAAGCGCACAACTATGAAACGCACTGCCAAAAGTCGTAAAAACAATGTATGACCACCTAAATTTCTGGAAATCACTAAAAACAACCCTGTTCAAAAAGGCATACCCCACCGACCCAACATAAAAGCCTGATTACCTGCAACACAACAAAACCAAAGATTGTAATGGACATAACTGAACTCTTCCTCTCTAAGATCCCCCAATGTGTCTATCACACATGATCCTTATTCTACCACAATATCACCTTGTATTTGTTTGTACCGGAACTGGTGAACGCCGATACGGTACTATGTAAGCCACATTGAGCCTGCAAATAGGTGGGAAAATGTGGGATACAAATGTAACAAATAAAATAAATATAAAGTTCTAAATGGATAGGCACCAGTTTTTTTGGTAGAGCAATTTTCTTTTATTAACTCATTTAGAACTCGGAGAACATATAATAATAATCCAGTTGTGTTTCCATCATTGAAAAAGAGATACAGAATGAACATTTATGAATCACTACTTGCTTTTCAGGAAGCTAAAATAGAGGAGATTTATAACCTTTTTCTTTACTCTTATAGCTACAACGTTTTTAGAAATTCTTTGAAAATGTTTCTTTTTTTTAAAATATGTGTTAATGCAAGAATCGTAAATTACTTTTATTGTTATTTATGTAATTCCTAGTCGTTTGTTCTAGTTTCTTTTAATGTTAACCACTTAAAACTGTGAGGTTGTAGTGCTATATAAGAGTAGTTGTTATGTTAAATGTTTTCAATAAATTTGAGGGTGGAAAAGATTATAATTTATATTTAGACACATATTTAAATCTAGCCAACCTACTGTAAGGTCCAGGCACGTCCCTAACAGAGGCATGTATACAAATACAGAGGAATGTGATGGAAGTACAGGCAAAGACAGGGTCTTGTTACATAAGCAACAGCACCATCTAGTGTCTTAATCAGTGCATAAGAGTTTAACCCACACCCATTACTGGGAATTAGGAATATAATTGCATAGATTATTTTGGGAAAAAAATTATAGCAGCTCAATGGCACGGCTGTGTGCTGTTTTGCAGAGGACCTGAGTTCAGTTATCTAGGCAGAACTCTGCTTCATTGTTGGCAGCCCAAGGAACAGGAAGAAACAGCCAGGCTCTAAATAAATACAAATCCCCTACCCCTTATACACAACAAAATAAGTAAATTCTCACCCTGTCCATTCCCAGATATACAATGGTCTAAACCCTCACATCATAGCTGCCATGCTACCCAGTTCTAGGAGGGAGATTATGGGCCAGTATTGGATTTTTTACAAGCCAGTCCTGGTGCATTATGGGACCTGGAGGACTGATTTCAATGGGGAGAATCAGGGACAAGAAATACCACATTACTTTCAGATGGGAATTCAAAATTAGAACTAGCCAAAAAGTTTCCCTCCTGGAACTGAGCAGCTTGGCAGCTGTGCATATCTATCTCCAGCTCAGCAGGCTACAGCAGCCTCCTGGTTCCTGTTGGCACACCTAGACTGCTGCAGTGCAAAGAAAGTGGACATTTATTATGTCACTTTCTTTACTACCTTTTGTGCAGTATCAACAAAGTGGTTTACAATTAAAACGAAAATAAAACAAAAGTATACCAATTAAAAGTACAAAAGTATACAAAATTAAGCACACAATTATCAATCCTAAAGCACAATCAGAAAAAAAAACAGCTTTTAAACAACATCAAGATATTATAGTGACAAATATGAAGGCACCTGTCTTCTCTTGCTGCCCCAGAAGTGTCTAATCAGCTGCAAACAGCTTCCAAGAAAACAGTTTTTAAACCTTATCTGAATTTCTTATGTTTCAGCACAAAGAAAAGGAGAAAGAGAATTCAAGGATAGGCTGAAAGAAAAAACCTGAGTGTTTAATGGCGTCCAACAAGGAGAGAAAAACTGTGGAACACCCAGATCTGCATTTAAGGCATGAATCAAAGACGTCAATGCATGAGTGACCAGGAGTGACTTCAGCAAATGAGTTTTTCTGAAAGCAAGATTCTGTTTGTTATATGGATCTTGTTGACTTTTGTCATCGATCATATTCCTCGGGCTGAGGAGAAATGTTGTTGGGCCTTATGTATGGACTTTTTCCTGTGGCCTTTGCTGATGTTTGTACTTTTGTCAATGTTCAATAAATTCTTCTTGAAATTAAAAAAATAATAATTTTTGGACTACATGAGAGATATGGGGGCCAAAGGATAGGGAACCATCAAACAGAACAACAAAAGACAAGATAGTGACTTCAAACAGGATAGGTGTAAGATCTGTCAATGGTTGAAGAGTTAATGGAGAGCTTTGCCTAGACAGCCAAGGTGCCTCAGATTTTGCAGGGTTGAAGACTAGTTTGTGCCAGGAAAGACATGAAGTGATCTTAGAAAGGCTATCCTTGAGATATTCCTGAAGTCTTAAAGCTCAAGAATCTTGGGCGATTAGAAGCTGAATATGTTCTCTGCAATTTTCATTCAGGACTTGGGGATCAGTGTTTCTGAATGAAAATTGCAAGAGGTGCTAAATTGTTTTATTCTGATGATATTTATTTATTTATTTATTTGTATTTGTACCTAACGAACACCGAAGAAGCAACGACAATGACATTGACCCAGACTACATCTCCCACATCACCCCCCACATCACCTATCCCTACCAACTCATCCATTCTTCCACTTCTCCATCCAATCACTACCCCATATCGCCTATATTTACGGTGTCATTGACTTCCCGGGTCGGCTCTCCCGAGACATCAGTGCAGGAAGCTTCGCCGGAGTCTCAGGGACCGTCAACTTCTCGACATCATCATCGAGGACGTCAAGCCTCTTCGTCGAGACGGGCTCAAATTCGGGCGGCTCTGTCTGAGCTTTTAGCCCCATCTGATAATACCTCATCAGAGGATGATGATGAAATGCATGGGGAGTTCTCTGGTGAGGACTCTCAAGGCATCCCATCTGAATCTACTCCCTCGCCCCAAAGACAGCTTTCTCCTCCCGAGAGCTTGTCTTTCTCCTCTTTTGTTCGGGAGAAAGTTGAGTCCCAATACCGGATCCACGGGGAACCCAGTCTCATGCGGGCTCAATTGTCTCATGATTCAGCGGTGGTGGATTCCGCTCTCAGAAGAGCCAATAGTTCTAGGAACTTCTCCTCGGCGCCCCCAGGGCGGGAGTATAGAACTCTGGACTCTTTTGGGAGGAAGGCGAATCAGGCTGGTCTGCTCGCCGCCAAAATTCAATCATACCAGCTCTACACGAGTATTCATTTACGGAACTCTGTGAGGCAACTTGAGAGTTTGGTAGACGCACTCCCACAGGAGAAAGCTGAACCCTTTCGCCAAGTGATCAGGCAGCAGAAGGCGTGTCGCAAGTTCCTGTCCAGGGGCGTTTTTGACACTTGCGATGTGGTATCTCGCTTCTCTGCCCAAGGTATAGCGATGCGCAGACTCTCATGGCTGCGTGCCTCTAACCTGGAGGAACGAACTCAGCAGAAGATAGCAGATATCCCATGCCGGGAGGATCACCTTTTTGGAGAGAAGGTGGAAGAGATGATTGATCATCTCTACCAGCGTGACAACGCTATGGATTCTCTCTCCCGCCGGGCGCCTTCTGCATCCACTTCCACCTCTAGGAAGTTTTTTAAGGGAAAAAGAAGTGCTCCTTACGTTTCTAGAGGCCGCAAGTACATTTCTTATTCCCGTCAGCCGGTTCAGGCTCGACCCCAGCCCGCTCGCTCTCGTCAGCAGCGGGCACCGAAGCAGGCCCCTGCAGCTCCCCAGCAAAAACCAGGGACAGGTTTTTGACTGGCTCCAGCAGAGCATAGCTGAAATCAAAGTACCTGTGCCGGACGATCTACCGGTCGGGGGGAGGTTAAACTTTTTTCACCAAAGATGGCCTCTCTTAACCTCCGATCGGTGGGTTCTCCAAATAGTCCAGTCCAGGTACACTCTCAATCTGATTTCCGAACCTCCAAATTGCCCACCAGGAGCTCAGTCTTTCAGCTCCTACCACAAGCAGGTACTTGCAGAGGAACTCTCCGCCCTTCTCAGCGCCAATGCGGTCGAGCCCGTTCCACCAGGGCAGGAAGGGCTGGGATTCTATTCCAGGCACTTCCTTGTGGAAAAGAAAACAGGGGGGATGCGTCCTATCCTAGACCTAAGGGCCCTGAACAAATATCTGGTCCGAGAAAAGTTCAGGATGCTTTCCCTGGGCACCCTTCTACCCATGATTCAGGAAAACGATTGGCTATGCTCTCTGGACTTGAAGGGCGCTTACACCCACATATCGATACTTCCAGCTCACAGGAAGTATCTTCGATTTCAGCTGGGATCACAGCACTTTCAGTACTGTGTTTTGCCTTTTGGCTTGGCGTCTGCTCCCAGGGTATTTACAAAGTGCCTGGCAGTTGTGGCAGCGTCGCTACGCAGACTGGGAGTGCATATGTTCCCTTACCTGGACGATTGGCTGGTGAAGAACACTTCCCCGCAAGAAACTTTGCAGTCCATGCGGATGACTATTCAGGTGCTAGAGATGCTGGGCTTTGTCATCAATTATCCCAAGTCCCATCTCGTCCCAGCCCAGAAATTGGAATTCATAGGAGCTCTGTTGTGCACAAAGACAGCTTGTGCTTATCTTCCAGGACCCAGAGCAGACAAACTTCTGTCTCTGGCTTCCAGGGTGCAAGCGTCTCAGCAGATCACAGCTCGGCAGATGTTGAGACTTCTGGGGCACATGGCCTCCACAGTTCATGTGACACCCATGGCACGTATACACATGAGATCTGCTCAATGGACCCTAGCTTCCCAGTGGTTTCAAGCTACAGGGAATCTAGAGGATGATATCCAGCTGTCCATCAATTTTCGCAACTCCCTCAATTGGTAGACCATGCGATCCAATCTGGTCTTGGGACGCCCATTCCAAATTCCTCAGCCACAAAAAGTGCTGATGACGGATGCATCCCTCCTCGGGTGGGGAGCGCATGTAGATGGGCTTCACACTCAGGGAGCTTGGTCTCTTCAGGAGAAGCATCTCCAGATCAATCTCCTGGAATTGAGAGCGATCTGGAACGCTCTAAATGCTTTCAGAGATTGGCTATCCAACAAAACTGTTCTAATTCAGACAGACAATCAGGTTGCAATGTATTACACCAACAAGCAAGGGGGTACCGGATCTCGCCCTCTGTGTCAGGAGGCCGTGCAGATGTGGTTATGGGCCTGTCATCACGGGATGTTTCTCCAAGCCACTTATCTAGCCGGTGTAAACAACAGTCTGGCCGACAGGTTGAGCAGGATTATGCAGCCTCACGAGTGGTCCTTGAACATGACTATTGCCAAAAAGATTTTTCAACTCTGGGGCACCCCATCGATAGATCTTTTTGCTTCCCAGGACACTCACAAAGTTCCTCAATTCTGTTCCAGACTTCAGGCCCACAGCAGACTAGCATCGGATGCCTTCCTCCTTTATTGGGGGACAGGACTCCTGTATGCGTATCCTCCCATCCCTTTAGTGGGGAAGACTTTACTGAAACTCAAGCAAGACCAGGGAACCATGATTCTGATAGCGCCCTTTTGGCCCCGTCAGATTTGGTTTCCCCTTCTTCTGGAACTTTCTTCAGAAGAGCCATGGAGATTGGACTGTTTTCCGACCCTCATTACCCAGAACGAGGGGGCGCTTCTGCATCCCAACCTCCGGTCTCTGGTTCTTACGGCCTGGATGTTGCGAGCGTAGAGGTTGCCTCTTTTGGTCTCCCTGAGGGTGTCTCCAGAGTCCTGTTTGCTTCCAGGAAAGATTCCACACGTAGGTGTTATTCTTTTAAATGGAAGAGGTTTGCCATCTGGTGTGAAAGCAAGGCCCTAGATCCTTTTTCTTGCCCTGCACAGACCTTGCTTGAGTACCTTCTACACTTATCTGAGTCCGGTCTTAAAACCAACTCGGTCAAGGTTCATCTTAGCGCAATTAGTGCTTATCATTCACGTGTAGACGGTCTGCCCATCTCTGGACAGCCTTTGGTGATGCGTTTCATGAGAGGTTTGTTTTTGACAAAGCCCCCTGTCAAACCTCCTCCAGTGCCATGGGATCTCAACGTCGTTCTCACCCAGCTGATGACAACTCCTTTCAAGCCACTGGATTCCTGCCATCTGAAGTACTTGACCTTAAAGGTCATTTTCTTGGTGGCGGTTACTTCAGCTCGTAGGGTCAGTGAGCTTCAGGCCCTGGTAGTTCATGCACCTTTCCTTGTCTTTCATCATGACAAAGTAGTTCTCCGCACGCACCCAAAGTTTTTACCGAAGGTGATGTCGGAGTTCCATCTAAACCAGTCAATTGTCTTGCCAACATTTTTCCCCCTCCTCACATGAACCCGGGCGAAAGCAAGTTGCACACTTTGGACTGTAAAAGAGCACTAGCCTGTTACATGGAGCGGACACGCCCCTTCAGACAGTCCGCCCATTTGTTTATTTCTTTTAATCCCAATAAGAGGGGAGTTGCTGTCGGAAAACGCACCATTTCTAATTGGCTAGCAGATTGCATTTCCTTCTCTTATGCCCAAGCTGGGCTGACTTTGGACGGTCATGTCACGGCTCATAATGTTAGAGCCATGGCTGCGTCACTGGCTCATCTAAAGTCAGCCACCATTGAAGAGATTTGCAAAGCTGCGACGTGATCTTCAATCCACACATTCACATCTCATTACTGCCTTCAGAAACATAGCCGACGCGACAGTCGGTTTGGACAGTCGGTGCTGCAGAGTCTGTTTGGGGTTTAGAATCCAACTCCACCCCCCAGGCCCCTTTTTATTCTGTTCCAGGCTGCACTCTCAGTTAGTTGTGTTTTGTTTCAGGTCAATTTCAGTTATGTCCTCGCCGTTGCGAGGCCCAATTGACCGCTCTTTGTTATGTTGAGTGAGCCTGGGGGCTAGGGATACCCATATGTGAGAATATTAGCCTGCTTGTCTTTGGAGAAAGAGTAGTTACTTACAGTGGGGGAAATAAGTATTTGATCCCTTGCTGATTTTGTAAGTTTGCCCACTGACAAAGACATGAGCAGCCCATAATTGAAGGGTAGGTTATTGGTAACAGTGAGAGACAGCACATCACAAATTAAATCCGGAAAATCACATTGTGGAAAGTATATGAATTTATTTGCATTCTGCAGAGGGAAATAAGTATTTGATCCCCCACCAACCAGTAAGAGATCTGGCCCCTACAGACCAGGTAGATGCTCCAAATCAACTCGTTACCTGCATGACAGACAGCTGTCGGCAATGGTCACCTGTATGAAAGACACCTGTCCACAGACTCAGTGAATCAGTCAGACTCTAACCTCTACAAAATGGCCAAGAGCAAGGAGCTGTCTAAGGATGTCAGGGACAAGATCATACACCTGCACAAGGCTGGAATGGGCTACAAAACCATCAGTAAGACGCTGGGCGAGAAGGAGACAACTGTTGGTGCCATAGTAAGAAAATGGAAGAAGTACAAAATGACTGTCAATCGACAAAGATCTGGGGCTCCACGCAAAATCTCACCTCGTGGGGTATCCTTGATCATGAGGAAGGTTAGAAATCAACCTACAACTACAAGGGGGGAACTTGTCAATGATCTCAAGGCAGCTGGGACCACTGTCACCACGAAAACCATTGGTAACACATTACGACATAACGGATTGCAATCCTGCAGTGCCCGCAAGGTCCCCCTGCTCCGGAAGGCACATGTGACGGCCCGTCTGAAGTTTGCCAGTGAACACCTGGATGATGCCGAGAGTGATTGGGAGAAGGTGCTGTGGTCAGATGAGACAAAAATTGAGCTCTTTGGCATGAACTCAACTCGCCGTGTTTGGAGGAAGAGAAATGCTGCCTATGACCCAAAGAACACCGTCCCCACTGTCAAGCATGGAGGTGGAAATGTTATGTTTTGGGGGTGTTTCTCTGCTAAGGGCACAGGACTACTTCACCGCATCAATGGGAGAATGGATGGGGCCATGTACCGTACAATTCTGAGTGACAACCTCCTTCCCTCCGCCAGGGCCTTAAAAATGGGTCGTGGCTGGGTCTTCCAGCACGACAATGACCCAAAACATACAGCCAAGGCAACAAAGGAGTGGCTCAGGAAGAAGCACATTAGGGTCATGGAGTGGCCTAGCCAGTCACCAGACCTTAATCCCATTGAAAACTTATGGAGGGAGCTGAAGCTGCGAGTTGCCAAGCGACAGCCCAGAACTCTTAATGATTTCTAAATCATCTGCAAAGAGGAGTGGACCAAAATTCCTCCTGACATGTGTGCAAACCTCATCATCAACTACAGAAGACGTCTGACCGCTGTGCTTGCCAACAAGGGTTTTGCCACCAAGTATTAGGTCTTGTTTGCCAGAGGGATCAAATACTTATTTCCCTCTGCAGAATGCAAATAAATTCATATACTTTCCACAATGTGATTTTCCGGATTTAATTTGTGATGTGCTATCTCTCACTGTTACCAATAACCTACCCTTCAATTATGGGCTGCTCATGTCTTTGTCAGTGGGCAAACTTACAAAATCAGCAAGGGATCAAATACTTATTTCCCCCACTGTACCTGTAACAGGTGTTCTCCAAAGACAGCAGGCAATATATTCTCACAACCCTCCCACCTCCCCTTTGGAGTTGTATTCCTCTATTTCTTGGAATTTAACTGAGGAATGTGTCCTCGCGGCGGGTGGGAAAAGGGACTCACGCATGCGCACTGCATCCGCCCGTGCGGCGAGTGACATTTTTTCATTTTGATGAAGACTTTACTAGAAAGTCCTCCGGGCCGACGTGACGTCACCCATATGTGAGAATATATTGCCTGCTGTCTTCGGAGAACACCTGTTACAGGTAACTACTCTTTTCATGAAACAGGAAGTTGCATCAGAAGGCGGGAGTCAGCAGAGGAGGGAAGGCCCTGGAGCAGGCCTATGGGAATCTCCGTGCATTGCGACGTGGAGGAAGGTAAGGAAGGGATGAACAAAGGAAGGAAGGAGAAAGGAGATGCCGGACCCGCAGTAATCGTGGTTTTTATTTTTTTACCGTGGGAGCAAAGTTTTAAAATTTCACTCCTGCACCTGCGGTAAACCTTGGAAACCTTTTACCACGCTTTACTGTGGATTACCGTGGGTCCCCGTCCCTGTGCCATTCTGTACTTCCAGCCCATTAGAGCCAACTTGAAGTTGAGATGCAAAGAAATGATTTGGTTTATATTATTAATGTCAGAAACACTCAGGGAATTAATTTGGCTAAGCTCAGTGTAGTGCTTTGAGAATCATAATGCCCAGCATTCACTTTAATTTCTGTAGTGTCCTGACTATTAAGGGACTGGGAAGATTCAAAGCCCACTATGTGGCCAGGACAGCCTGTGCTAGGTGATCTACAGATGGCTGTCTGGAGCAGAAGCTCACTGGTGGAGAACAGATATTTTAAAGTGTTCTGCACTCTTAAAAGATGGACTGTACCACTGCTGAAATGGCAGAGACAGGTGGCACCTTATAGATTAACCAATTTATTGAGGAATGAGCATTTGAGGACCAGAGTCCACTTTGTCAGATGGTCCTTGAAATCTCATGCCTAGAGAATTACGTGGGGACAAAGTTTATCCCTTCTCCCTGCGAACTCTGTTCCCGTCCCTGCCTCATGCCCGTGAACTCTGTCCCTGTTCACAGAGGCCTCAAACAGTTGATTTTATATTTAAATATTTTTATTACAGTATAAACATGAACAAACAATATTCTGAACTGTCATTTATAAAGCAAAAATAGAAGATACATCCCCTCATCTTCCCTCCCTCCTCCCCTTTCAGTCTCATCAACACTTTCACCATAGTAGTGGCAGGCAGCTGTCTTCTCTTTCTCTCTTCCCTGAAACTCAGTGCAGGCTGTGCAGCAGGCGTTTGTTCTGCCTCATTTCAGCACAGCATAAAAGTTAAAGGCCCAGGTGATGGCTATTAGTGGAACATAACTACAGAGACACGGTATGGTCGCCTTTTAAATATGGTAGAGCCCAGCTAAGGAACAGGTTATTTTGAGTTAGTCATCACTGGATCAAACTTGCTTTTCTATCCTTGTGTCATCACCAGCTGGATAGGCACTGTTAGGCAGTGTCTTAAAAGATGGAGGTAAAGGATTTTTTTGTTTGTTTTACATTTATTATATCCCACATTATCCCAAGCAAACTCAGGTGGTTCAATGTGCCTTACATTTGAAAATACAGTGAGACAGAATAATAGGATTCAATGTCTGAAACATGATGTAACAAAGTTGAGATTAGAAGCAATAGCATACCCAACAGGGTATTTAAAACAGTCTCTTCTTACATGATGTCGCATCATATGTTCAAAAATCATATCCATTATGTATCATGCACAGTGCACAACAGGCACCCATATTCCATGTACACACACTTCAAAACTTATTAAACAAACCAACTTCTACGGAGACTCTCAAATTACATCCAAAACTTAAATTTTATTTTCACATTTCCATCTTCCAAAATTGTAGACAGCAGATGTACAGATCAGTAGGAGCAAAGAACCCAAAGCAATCCAAAACAAGTAAAGTCAGAAACAAAACAGTTTATAGCTAATTTTTAAACCACCCTTAAGATTTACCTTTGGGTTTAAAAAGTAAAACCTTGTGCATGTAAGGACTAAATAAATGAATTAAAACAAAGTTTAAAGCAAATGCCCTTAATATGTAATACACTTCGAGATTTATAAAAGCAAAATCATATGACTATCTTAGGTACAGTGAATCCTGCTTGGAGGCAGCAAATGAATTAAATGACCAGAAGTTCCTTCCAGTCCTATTATGCTTTATAAACAGAAAAATATATATATTACTTACTTTTCAAACAATTATTTTTAAAGAATGCTGAACAGATAAACATTTTAGTTGGTATAAAATAAATCTCATTGTAGGGTTTGAATCCCTTAAAACATCTGTCACTCTGTATTAAGCCCTGATGTGTTGCATTTTGATGGCAGCCATCTGGAGAAACTACTAATCTGGTTTGAATAAAAAACCAATTGCTTGGACAGTCTTCTGCTCCATCTTTGACGGTTCCCTCTTCCATACTCCAGGCCGCTTCCTGCTTCACCAATCGTCTTGGGAGCTGGTGTGGACGGTTAGAAGCAGATTTCAACACCATTTGCAACATGCTATTTCAGCATGGCCAGTCCAGCCACTTCACATCTCTTCCTGCCTCAAACGGTTCTAATCGTGCCATGCTTATTTCTCCTGGTCTGGATGGGTATTACAACCACTCCCCATCATGGATTGCCTTGCCGATAGCTGTTCACGCCACTCTGAATCATCTCAGCATCTGGAATCTACCTGAGTCCAGCCTATCTCAGAAAGCCAACTTCAGAAATTCCACATATTACCTACAGTCCTTCCTAATAACATGTCCATAGACCTTTTTTAGTCTCTCTTACCCTTTCCCTTTTTCTTCTTACCCTGTTCCTTCTATCCTATTTCATGTAATTGTAATTGTATAACAACTGGTCTGGCGATAGCCTTATCAGTACATTGTAAGCCACTTTGAGTCTGCATACATGTGGAAAAAAGTGGGATATAAATGTGCATAAATAAATAAATAAATGGCCCACGTTCCCAGTTGTGAATTTTATGTTATTTCCTATTAAGCACACAAACCATTTGATTATTTTAGTTATAGAAAGAAAGGGAAAACAGGCCAAATTTAAGTCAACCAGGGTCAGAGAGCTCAAAATTTAGTTTATATGCTACAGTTAGTAAACATCCCAATGTGGAACCAAATTTAACTAAAACAGCACTTGCAATTAGGTGCCAGAAAGAAAAACAAATATCACACATACACTACTACTACTACTACTTGACATTTCTATAGCGCTACTAGGGTTACGCAGCGCTGTACAATTTAACAAAAAGGGGGGGCAATCCCTGCTCAAAGGAGCTTACAATCCAAGGACGAAATGACAAGTTGGGGTAGTCTATGTTCTTCATTTTCTAATCTTTCTTGCACTTAAAGTTCTCTTGGACACAGACATTGCAATAAGCAGCTTACCGGTCTTCAGAAAGGGCCGCCCATGAGTATGAATGCTGTAACTGTCTCTAATCTCCGGCTCCTGGCTTGGGCTCATGCACACTAGCTCCAGCCTCCAAGGCCTCTCCAACTCATTCAAGTCCTTTCAGCTGCTGAGCTGCCTGAGTCTTCCTTCTCCTGCGTGAATGGGAATGAAAGAGGAAGACTCAAGAGAGACCAATTGGGCGTCCTCTCTTCTGGTGACATCGTGTGTGCTGGGCGGGAGGGGACTATGTTCACGAAGGATGGCATACGTTGTGTGTGTGCCTGCACGCTATAGTACACTGCAGCCTGGGAGGAGCAGCCGACTAGTAGCAAGCAGGGCAGAATGGACAGTAAAAAGGTAGGCATCCGTTTTACCGTGGGTGCAGGGGTTATTACTACTCCCACGGGGTGGGAAAATAACCAGTTTGCATCTGCAGTAAAACTCTGACATTTTCTGTTGTTTCCGTGGTTCTATAAGTACCACTGCTGAGTTCAGGGACTATTTGTGAGGCTGGAGAACTCTGTTGGGTCTGTTACCTGACTGTTTTTGCTTTCCAAGAATGTAAGTGACATGGAGGGATATTTAATTGAGAATCACAAAGTTCTACATACTTGCTGACTCTTGCCAGAGATGAAAGGAACCTTCCTTTGTTTGCTTCTTAATATATAACATTGCAACTTCATTGTTTAGATGAGCACTGAACCTCTGTGAAAAGGGTTGCAAAATACCAAAGAGAGTAGAATATGTCCCTCAGTTCCAGATGATTAATCTGCAGAGGTTTCTCAGCTCTTGATTAAGAATTGTTGTGGATATGGTAAAGGCTGAGCTGGACTTCTTAATCATTGGTGGAAGCATCTGTGGTAAGGACACAATGATATTGTTGAGGTGTAAAGGGAAGAGAAGGTTGGATTCTGCAGTCTACTACTGGAGAGTGGCTTGAAGTCAAATAGAAGGAAAGATTTTGTGTGACTAAAATGTGACAGTTTGAGTCCATTGAAGCACTAGGTCCCATTGGTAGTTTTCTCATCTTGAGCAAAGGCTGTCCCCCGGATTCTGTATAGGTCACCCAACGTTGGGTGCAGATCCCAGCTTTGCATGCAAACTAGTCAATTAGGCACTAATAATCAATTATTGGAGTTAACAAGCACTTAAATAGCAGTAATTAGGAGTAATGCACGGATCTGCCCTATACCATATTCTATAACATAGGCACCTAAATTTCATAGTGCAACTCCAAAGGGGGCATGGCCATGGGAGGGGCATGAGCGGGTCAGGGGCATTCTCATGCTAATTCTCATTCTCAGGCGTGAAAATCCATGCTAAAACAGTTTTCTATAAAGGACGCTCCACGCAGAGGGCTCTTTACAGAATACTAGTTTAGCATGGATAATCCCAGTGCTTAACCTTAGGTGCCATTTATTTTTAATCTAGGCCTATATGCACTGTGGAAGCCATATGATCAATGTGTCTTTAGGTAGGTTCTTATTCTGACTCAAATGGAGCATTGTCTACAATGACACCTAGATCCTTTCCCAATGTGCATCACTTTGCATTTGTCTACACTAAATTTCACCTGCCATTTTGGGTCGGCTAGTGTAGTCAAATGCTTGTTTGGATCTGTGTCAACAAGCCTTTTATAAGACACAATTACAATTTTCCATGCATGAACCTAGATATCCTATACAAATTAAGGATACGTGTATGCTATTTTCTGCCCTGGCTCAGTTGAACTCTGTTACCATTTTCTGTTTCTCACCCTTTCTTGGAGATTTGTTCTATGCATCCACAATTTCGTTTTGCTATTCCTAAGTTTCCTTGCCTTTTTCTAAAACTTCCTTTCTTCTGAAAAGTTCTCTCCTATTTCATATACACTTGACTGTATCTATACTAATAATAATGATGGCTATATGTAGGGTTATTAGATGACTTGCTCACTGGTCCTAGATTTGTCCCATAATATATAGGATTCTGTAGTTCCCAGGATGCAATGGGTTCCAAATATGGTTTGCTTGGACTGTTCCTTTCCAGCTAGAGTCATTGAGCTAGTATCTCCAATTCAGTGTATGGTAGCATACAGTAGACAAATTGGCAACTTAGATTCTCAAGTGTTGCAAGCTGGTTGGATTTTTAAGTCACCCACACTGAATATTCATGACATATATTTTCATGCAGTACCTCCATTGTATGCAGATATATATTTGTGGATATCCTAAAAATCCAACCAGCTAACAGGTACTGAGGATCAGTGTTGTCCTACCCTGGCACAGTAACTTGTATGTAGCTGCCTTCCCTGTTAATCTTATATACAATATCCAGATGACCTCAGGGGGCCAACAGCAACTGTCCCCATGTTCAGGAAACCAGGCTCCAATTGAAGTCAATATCAACTAATTGTTTTTAGTTTTGCTGGGCTCAGCACTGACATATCTGAGGAAGCTCTGCAAGGTTTCCTGCAGGCTTCTGCATTGTGTCTTTAGACTGATTAGCTGGAAGGTGCTTGCTCAGAGTTGGCTCTTCCGGCTTCTCCTGAGTCCTCACAGAAAGAAGGGGGGGGGGGGGGTGAGGAGTGGGGAAGAAGAGAGAGGAAAGTTTGCACTTTTGGGTTGAAGCTATTAAAAAGGTACTTAATAATTAATTCTATCTGAAAATGGCAAAACCTTTGCATTCTTATTAATATCTTGTACTCTTGCAAATGCAGAATTTCTGGCTATTCTTTCACTGAAGGGGGTGTGGAAGGGGAGGGTGTCTTTATCCCTCAATTTAATCTCTGCTCTTACTTGCATTCCCATTCCTTCTGGTCTATCTAGCCCAGTATCCTTTTCCACCAGTGGCCAATCCAGGTCACAAGTACCTGTCAGAAACCCAATTAGTAGCAACATTCTATACTACCAATCCTGGGCCAAGTAGTGCCTTCCCCCATGCCCATCTCAATGACTATGGACTTTTTCTCCAGGAACCTGTCCACACCTTTTTAAACCCAGATATGCTAACCGCTGTTATCACATCCTCAGTGAGTCCTAGAGCTTAACTATTCTTTGAATGAAAAAATATTTCCTCCTATTTGTTTTAAAAGTACTTCCACGTAATTTGAGTGTCCCCTGGTCTTTGTACTTTTTAAATGAGTGAAAAATTGATTCACTTCTACCATTCTACACCACTCAGGATTTTATAGACCTCAGTCATATCCCCCTCAGCCATCTCTTTTCCAAGCTGAAAAGCCCTAACCTCTTTAGCCTTTTTCTCATACGGAAGGAGTTCCATCCCTTTTATCATGTTGGTCACTCTTCTTTGAACCTTTTCTAATTCCACTGGAATTCATTGCCAGAGAATGTAGTAAAAGCAGTTAGCTTAGTGGAGTTTTTAAAAAGGTTTGGATAGCTTCCTACAAGAAAGGTCCATAAGCCATTATTAAAATGGACTTGGAAAAATCCACTGCTTATTTCTATAATAAGCAGTATAAAATGTATTGTACTGTTTTGTGATCTTGCCAGGTATTTGTGGATTGGCCACTGTTTGAAATACGATGCTGGGTTTAATGGACCTTCAGTCTGTCCCAGTCTGGCAATACTTATGCACTTATGAAATACAGCAACCAGAACTGAATGCAATACACAAGGTGAGATCGCACCATGGAATGATATAGAGGCATTATAATATTTTTGGTCTTATTTTGCATCCCTTTCCTAATAATTCCTATCATCATGTTTGCTGTTTTGGCTGCTGCCACACACAGAAGATTTCAGTGTATTGTCTATGACATCTAGATCCTTTCCCAGTGTGCATCACTTTGCATTTGTCCACATTAAATTTCATCTGACATTTGGATGCCCAGTCTTCCAGTTTCCAAAGGTCTTCCTACAATCTTTCACAATCTGCATGTGTTTTGACAACTTTGAATAGTTTTGTGTCGTCTGCAAATTTAATACCTCACTCATCGTTCCGTTTTCCAGATAATTTATAAATATGTTACATAGCACCGGTCCCAGTATGGATCCCTTCAACACTCCACTATTCACCGTCCTCCACTGAGAAAAATACCATACTAAATTAAACCAATCATCAATCGAGTCTAGTATCCCTTCAGTCAAGGTCACAAGAACCAGGAAGGATCCCAAAGAGTGGATTCATTCCCTGTTAATTACTACCAGAAAAAAGAGGTGATAATCTGACTAATTGGATCAAAACTGCCAAGTGACTCAATTCAAGGAGGGAGAATTTAGGACAGTACTGGATTTATAACAACCCCATCCTAGGGCATTACAGCCATCCATCACTCTTCCCATGTAGAAATAGTTCCTGTTATTGCTTTTGAATTTATCTCCTTGTTGCTGCATATCATGTTCTCTAGTTCCATAACTTCCTTTCATTTGGAAAAGACTTGTTTGTTCACTAATACCTTTCAAATTATTTAAAGGTCTGTATCATATCCTCTCTGTCCTTCTTCTCCTTGAGGGTATACATATGTCTTACCATTTTGTTCGCTTTTCTCTGGACCAGCTTGAGTGTCTTTCTATCCTTACTGAGATATGGATTTCATATTTGGATGGTATTTAGGTGACTAAACTATCAGAATTGATTTTAATTTTTATTTCCAGATCTTTTGGCTGTCTAGTCTTACTGTCTAAACTGTTAGAATTGATTATAATGTCTGTATAGTCACAGATCTTTTGGATGGTTAGTCTTACTGTAATCTGCATTGAACGTTTTTGGTTATTGTGGAATATAAATAGAAACATAGAATCAGGATGACAGATAAGGGCCAAATGGCCCATCCAGTCTTCCCTTCTTCAGTAACCACTAGCTCCTCCTTTTCCTAAGGGATCCCATGTGCCTGTCCCATGCTTAAATTCCGATACAGTCCTGGTCTCTATGAACTCCACTGGGAGGTCATTCCACGTATCAACCACCCTTTCTGTAAAATAGTATTTTCTCAGATTCCTTCTAAATCTATTTCCTCTTAACTTCATCCTATGCCCTTTCTTTCCTCTTAACTTCATCCTATGCCCTCTCTTTCCAGAGTTTTCCATCATATGTAATTGTATTCCAATTGAGACTTCACCAATGACCTGTATAGGGGTATTTCATCCTCTTTCCTATTGGTTATGCCTCTCTCTGTGCAGCCTGCCATCCTTCTGACTTTGGGCACCATCTTGTCACATTGTTTTACTACCTTGAGATCCTCAGACACTACTACTGCAAGGTCTCTTTCCTGGTTCATGCTCATCAGTGCCTCCCCTCCTATCGCATAGGGTTTCTGCACCCCTAATCCATCACTCTGCAATTTTTAGCTTTAAAGTGTAACTGCCAAGCATTCAGCTAGTCCTCCAGATCATTCCCATGTCATCAATACTCCCTTAGGGATGTCCATTCTGTGGCAGATTTTCATGTCATATGCAAAAAGACAATCTCTTCCTTCACATCTTTGGCAATGTCACTCATGAACCTATTGAACGGAATTGATCTTAGGGCTGACCCTTGAGGCACTTCATTACTTTTTTTTTCTTCTGAAAGATTTTAATTTACTACCACCATCTGTAGTCTATCAGTCAACCAATCTTTAATCCATTTTATCATCCTGGGACCCATTTCAAGGAGAGGTGGGGGGTGTGGTAGCCGTGTTAGTCCACTTTAAAGGTAAACAATAGAAATCAAACAAAATAAAACATGGAAAAGAAAATAAGATGATACCTTTTTTATTGGACATAACTTAATACATTTCTTGATTAGCTTTTGAAGGTTGCCCTTCTTCGTCAGATCGGAAATAAGCAAATGTGGTAGATGACAGTATATATAAGTAAAACATCCAAGCATTTCATTGATAGTCTAACAGGGTGGGAGTGGGTAGGAGGTATGCATGGGAATATCAAAGCATTTCAGAGATAGTCTAACAGGATAGGGGTGGATAGGTGAGAGGAGGGTGATAAACATAGCAATACAACTTTATGGTTTATAATAGGCTAGAAAACCCAGATCTTTGTTAAGTCCTGTCTGTTGGGTGTCAAAATATTCAATCATTCTGACTTCAAAGGTCTTACGTTCTTGTATTGTTTTAAAGTTACCTTTCAGGATTCTTACTATAAAGTCACTGGTACAGTGATCTGGTTTTGTAAAGTGCTGACCCACAGGGGTGGGAATCGACTACTCCCCAGAAAAAGTCAAATTTTTGGATACCATGGTCTCAATCAGTGATGGCTATATACAAGAAACCCACAGACAGATGCAGCTACCTCCACAACTCCAGCTTCCACCCTTCACATACAAAGTTCCATTATTTACAGCCAAGCCACAAGATACTACTGTATCTGCTCTGACCCAAGGGACAGAGACACACATCTTGAAATCCTGACTGCATCCTTCAAACGGAAAGGCTACAACCCCAAAATAATCTCCAAAAATATGGCCTCCTCCCTCAAAACACCCAGGAAAATCTGCTACAATACAAAGAAAAGAAGCCACAGACAGAATCCCCCTTATAGTGACATACAACCCAGAGCTGGAAAAATTAAGAAAAATCATAAAAGATCTTCAGCCTCTACTCCAAGAGGATGAATTACTGAAAGAGATATTCCCAGCCCCACCAATGCTGGCCTTCCGATAGCCACCCAACTTGAAACACAAGCTAATCAGAAGTAAACTCCCAACAAGGACTGAAAAAGAAGAGAAGGGCACACATCCTTGCAATATATCCAGCTGCAAGCTATGCCAAAACATCTCACAGGACCCCACAGTCATTCACAAAGGAAAAATATTCAACATAAAGGAATATTTCACATGCTTATCTTCCAATGTGGTATATATCATTCAGTGTAAAAAATGTAACGAAGGATGCTATATTGGAGAAACAGGGCAGATGCTAAAGACAAGATTTAATCTACATAGACATCACATGAAGAATGCTGGTGCCAGCCTGGTTCCCACCCATGTGGGTCAGCACTTTACAAAACCAGATCACTGTACCAGTGACTTCATAGTAAGAATCATGAAAGGTAACTTTAAAACAATACAGGAACGTAAGACCTTTGAAGTCAAAATGATTGAATATTTTGACACCCAACAGACAGGACTTAACAAAGATCTGAGTTTTCTAGCCCATTATAAACCATAAAGTTGTATTGCTATGTTTATCACCCTCCTCTCACCTATCCACCCCCATCCTGTTAGACTATCTCTGAAATGCTTTGATGTTCCCATGCATACCTCCTACCCACTCCCACCCTGTTAGACTGCCAATGAAAGGCTTGGATGTTTTACTTATATATACTGTCATCTACCACATTTGCTTATTTCCGATCTGACGAAGAAGGGCAACCTTCGAAAGCTAATCAAGAAATGTATTAAGTTATGTCCAATAAAAAAGGTATCATCTTATTTTCTTTTCCATGTTTTATTTTGTTTGATTTCTATTGATTACCAAGGAGAGGTGGGAAGCAAAAAACAGGTAGCAAAATTCAACCAAGCCTAGGGAGGAAGTAGCATGTGAATTTCCTTAATTTGTATAGGATGTCAGAAAACAAATGTTTAGGTTAATGTGTGCAAAACTGCAATAGTGTTTTATAAAAGGCTTGTTGACACAGATCAAGCAAAAGATTTTCTCTCGCTAGATGGCAAATGCAAAGCGGAGATAAGGAGGGCAAAAAAGGACTTTGAGAAGAAATTAGCGTTGGAAGCAAAAATACATAGTAAAAATTTTTTTAGATACATTAAAAGCAGGAAACCGGCCAAAGAGTCGGTTGGGCCGCTGGACGAAAATGGTGTTAAAGGGGCGATCGAGGAGGACAAAGCCGTAGCGGAGAAATTAAATGAATTCTTTGCTTTGGTCTTCACCGAGGAGGATTTGGGGGGGACACCGGTGCCGGAAAGAATATTTGAAGCGGGGGAGTCGGAGAAACTAAACAAATTCTCTGTAACCTTGGAGGATGTAATGGGTCAGTTCAGCAAGCTGAAGAGTAGTAAATCACCGGGACCTGATGGTATTCATCCCAGAGTATTAATAGAACTAAAAAATGAACTTGCGGAGCTACTGTTAGAAATATGCAATCTGTCCCTAAAATCGAGTGTAGTACCGGAAGACTGGAGGGTAGCCAATGTTACTCCGATTTTTAAGAAGGGTTCCAGAGGAGATCCGGGAAATTATAGACCGGTGAGTCTGACGTCGGTGCCGGGCAAGATGGTGGAGGCTATTATTAAGAATAAAATTGCAGAGCATATACAAAAACATGGACTGATGAGACAAAGTCAGCACGGATTTAGTGAAGGGAAGTCTTGCCTCACCAATCTAATGCATTTTTTTGAGGGGGTAAGCAAACATGTGGACAATGGGGAGCCGGTTGATATTGTATATCTGGATTTTCAGAAGGCGTTTGACAAAGTGCCGCACGAAAGACTCCTGAAGAAATTGCAGAGTCATGGAATTGGAGGTAGGGTATTATTATGGATTAAGAACTGGTTGAAAGATAGGAAGCAGAGAGTAGGATTGCGTGGCCAGTATTCTCAGTGGAGGAGGGTAGTTAGTGGGGTCCCGCAGGGGTCTGTGCTGGGTCCGTTGCTTTTTAATGTATTTATAAATGACCTAGAGATGGGAATAACTAGTGAGGTAATTAAATTCGCCGATGACACAAAATTATTCAGGGTCGTCAAGTCGCAGGAGGAATGTGAACAATTACAGGAGGACCTTGCGAGACTGGGAGAATGGGCGTGCAAGTGGCAGATGAAGTTCAATGTTGACAAGTGCAAAGTGATGCATGTGGGTAAGAGGAACCCGAATTATAGCTACGTCTTGCAAGGTTCCGCGTTAGGAGTTACGGATCAAGAAAGGGATCTGGGTGTCGTCGTCGATGATACGCTGAAACCTTCTGCTCAGTGTGCTGCTGCGGCTAGGAAAGCGAATAGAATGTTGGGTGTTATTAGGAAGGGTATGGAGTCCAGGTGTGCGGATGTTATAATGCCGTTGTATCGCTCCATGGTGCGACCGCACCTGGAGTATTGTGTTCAGTACTGGTCTCCGTATCTCAAAAAAGATATAGTAGAATTGGAAAAGGTACAGCGAAGGGCGACGAAAATGATAGTGGGGATGGGACGACTTTCCTATGAAGAGAGGCTGAGAAGGCTAGGGCTTTTCAGCTTGGAGAAGAGACGGCTGAGGGGAGATATGATAGAAGTGTATAAAATAATGAGTGGAATGGATCGGGTGGATGTGAAGCGACTGTTCACGCTATCCAAAAATACTAGGACTAGAGGGCATGAGTTGAAGCTACAGTGTGGTAAATTTAAAACGAATCGGAGAAAATTTTTCTTCACCCAACGTGTAATTAGACTCTGGAATTCGTTGCCGGAGAACGTGGTACGGGCGGTTAGCTTGACGGAGTTTAAAAAGGGGTTAGATAGATTCCTAAAGGACAAGTCCATAGACCGCTATTAAATGGACTTGGAAAAATTCCGCATTTTTAGGTATAACTTGTCTGGAATGTTTTTACGTTTGGGGAGCGTGCCAGGTGCCCTTGACCTGGATTGGCCACTGTCGGTGACAGGATGCTGGGCTAGATGGACCTTTGGTCTTTCCCAGTATGGCACTACTTATGTACTTATGTACTTATTTAGGGTTACCATACATCCGGGTTTCCCCAGACATGCCCTCCTTTCCAAGGGCCTGGTAGGCATCTGGGTGGTTTTGTTATACCATTTTTCCAGGTTTCTGGCAGTAAATGCACCTCCCCAGGAGAGAGTTGCATGGAGACAGAAATCTAACCCATCCCCACTAGAATCTTACCCGTCTCCACCCGTTCCAGCCAGTACTCTGGCTGAGTACTTTTATGATAAGGTTCACAAGATTAAACTTGAATTCTCAACCAGGTCACCTCCACCTCTCCTTCCCTTAGTCCATTCTCTCAATTCTCCAAACCCTGCCTCCTTTTCTGAAATCACTGAAGAGGAAACTACACATCTTCTTTCCTCCTCGAAACTAACTACCTGTTCCTCTGATCCTATTCCCACCCATCTACTTAACACTATCTCTCCTACTGTCATCCCTTTTATCTGTCATATCCTCAATCTTTCACTTTCCACTGCGACTGTTCCTGATGCCTTCAAACATGCCGTAGTCACACCACTCCTTAAAAAACCTTCATTGGATCCTACCTGTCCTTCCAACTAATCGCCCCATCTCCCCCCCCTTTCCTATCCAAGATGCTTGAATGTGTTCACCATCGTTGCTTTGACTTTCTTTCATCTCAAGCTATTCTTGATCCAATTCAATCTGGCTTTCGCCCCTTCATTCAACCGAAATAGCGCTTGCTAAAGTCTCCAATGACCTGTTCCTGGCAAGATCCAAAGGTCTCTATTCTATCCTCATCCTTCTCGATCTGTCTGCTGCTTTTGACACTGTTGACCACAACCTACTCCTTGATACGCTGTCCTTACTTGGATTTCAGGACTCTGTTCTTTCCTGCTTATCTCTCCCAGCATACTTTTAGTGTATACTCTGGTGGATCCTCCTCTACTTCTATCCCACTGTCAGTTGGTGTACCTCAGGGATCTGTCCTGGGACCTCTTCTTTTCTCCATCTATACTTCTTCTCTTGGTACTCTGATCTCATCCCATGGTTTTCAGTATCATCTTTACGCTGACGACTCCCAGATCTACCTCTCCACACCAGAAATCTCAGCAGGAATCCAGGCCAAAGTATCAGTCTGCCTGTCTGACATTGCTGCCTGGATGTCTCAGCGCCATCTGAAACTAAACATGACCAAAACTGAGCTTCTTATCTTTCCACTTAAACCAACCTCTCCTCTTCCCCCATTCTCTATTTCTGTGGATAACACTCTCATCCTTCCTGTCTCATCAGCTCGTAACGTTGGGGTCATATTCGACTCCTCCCTCTCCTTCTCTGCACATATTCAGGAGACTGCTAAAACCTGTTATTTCTTTCTCTATAATATCATCAAAATTCATCCTTTCCTTTCTGAGCACACTTCCAGAACTCTCATCCACACTCTTATCACCTCTCGCTTCGACTATTGCAATTTGCTTCTCATGGGCCTCCCACTTAGCCATCTCTCTCCTCTTCAAAATTCTGCTGCATGACTAATATTCCGCCTATGTCGCTATGTTCATATTAGCCCTCTCCTCAAGTCACTTCACTGGCTCCCTATCTGTTTCTGCATACAGTTCAAACTCCTCTTATTGACTTATAAAGTGCATTCACTCTGCAGCTCCTCAGTACCTCTCCACTCTCATCTCTCCCTACACTCCTCCCTGGGAACTCCATTCACTGGGTAAATCTCTCTTATTTGCACCCTTCTCCTCCACTGCTAACTCCAGACTCCGTTCCTTTTATCTTACTGCACCATATGCCTGGAATAGACTTCCTGAGCCGGTACGTCAAGCTCCATCTCTGGCCATCTTCAAATCTAAGCTAAAAGCCCACCTTTTTGATGCTGCTTTTAACTCCTAACCCTTATTCACTTATTCAGAACCCTTATTTTATCATCCTCACTTTAATATTCCCTTATCTCTTATTTGTCCTTTCTGTCCTAATTAGATTGTAAGCTCTGTCGAGCAGGGACTGTCTCTTCATGTTCAAGTGTACAGCGCTGTGTACGTCTAGTAGCGCTATAGAAATGGTAAGTAGTAGTAGTTCCTGCTGGAATTTTACCTCTCCCCACAAAAATTTAACCTGTCCCCTCTCATCCCTGCAAGAATTTAATGGTACCTAGAAAAAATTCCGGTCGGCTCTCAGTCTCTGAGTTCAAGCCGCAGCACTGCAGGCAAGGAAGAAATGGAAGGTGGAACACTCTGGTGCGCATATGTTTGGTTTATCTCTGATTCACTAGCACTGTGTGCTAAGAGGTCACCACATGCATGCATCAATAGCTCAGGTGACCTCTGATGCTCGTACCTGTGTCAGAGCTGAGGCCTGTGCATCAGCCTGGGTGCAGAGATGGTTAATGGAAGACTTTCTCCATCTGTGCTGTTAATGCAAAGAGGAGGATGAGGTGACACTCAAAGAACTTGGTACTTGGTAGGTGAGATGCTGGCACAGGTGCATCTTACACTTCCACGGGAACCCCACAGGAACTGATTCCGTCCCCACAGGAACCCCGCAGAGCTGCTTCCATCCCCACAGGAACCCCACAGCTCCAGAGGGGATTTCTACAGGACTCCCACAGATTCAGCAGGTCTCTACTCCCCAGCCCAACCACGATCACAATCTACATGGCAGCAATGAAAACCAGCTTCCCCTGCTTACTTGAACGATCCACTGCCTCCCTGATTCAGTGCTGGCAAATAAACAGAAACTGTGTGCGGGGCCATAGAGCTCTGTGTGCCACTACCAGTCCTGCCCGTTCCTGTTCAAGGAGGACCAGCAGTGGCGTGCAGAGCTCTATGGCCCTGCACATAGTTTGTTTATTCGCTGGTACCAAATTGAGGAGGCAGCAGGTCAGGTAGATTGAGAGGGTAAGCTCTGTTTGTTTTTCCTGTTATGGCCGGCTGCTGGGTGTAGGTGTCTATGGGCTTATGAGTGGGTAGGGAGGAAAAAGAGAGAGACAGGACAATGGAGGAGGGGGAGGAGAAACAGAGAGACAAAGCTCTATAGTGGGGGAACGAGAGAGAGAGAGAAAAAGATGGGCAATGCTAGATGGTGGGTGAGAGAGAGGCACATGGACAACTTTGGATGGGGGGGGGGGGGGGGGAATATAGAGAAGTGATCCTAGTGGGGAGGGGTGGGACAAAGCAAGGTGAATGAGAACCATTGGAATGGGAGGAAAGTTTGAGCAAGATGATAGTGCAGTATCAGTATGGGAATGTGCCCTCTTTTTTTGTCTCCACAAATATGGTAACCCTAATGGTCCCCTTGGATCAGAACCAGAATCTCTCTATAGACATTCAATTATATGGCTTCCACAGTATATGTAGTCCTCTTGCTCAGCTCAAGATGAGAAAGCTGCAAAAGGGACTTAACGCTTCAGTTGGATCAAACTGTCCAGCTGTAGTCATACTTCCAGTGTGCTCAGTTTACTATGGAGAACCACTTCAAATGTTTTCTTAAAATCATGAAGGATTCTATGTTGGGGAGATAGGCCAGATGCTAAAGACAAAAATCAACATACACAGGAACCACATTAAATACCAGGTGAGTGAGTGTTAGCAGTAAATTTGAGAGACTGAGATCATACTTAGGAATGGCTTAGGAATGAGATGTGCAAAACTACATTAAACACCGGGTGAGTATTAGCAGTAAATTTGAGAGACTGAGATCATTCGTAGGAATGGCTTAAGAATGAGATATGCAAAACTAACCCATTTGGAGAAGTTGACCCCAAGACTAACCACGGTGACACCTCTGTGGGAGAGAACTTTGCAAGACTAGAGCACTGCATCAATGATTTTATGATCAAAATATTAAAAGGAAATTTTAAAATAATCCAGGAACGCAAGTCCTTTGAAGTTAAAATGATGAAACATTTTGACACCCATTAGACAGGACTTAAAGATCTGGGGTTCGTATCAGTTTGTAAACTATAAAATTCTACTGCTTTGTTAGGACTCCCTATATTATAGTGGGCTATTAATAGTTTTCTATTTTCCCCTTTCGGGAGATTTAAGATTTCAATTATTTAAGTGGTCTTTTACTAAGTGGTGGTAAGTCCAATGCAGGCTTACCACTCACTAAGCAGCAAGTACTGCCGGGCTACCACAGCACGTGCCACTTCTGGCACGACAAAAATATTTTTTCTTTTTGTAGTGCCGGTGTTTATCCGGTGGTAATCGGGCAGTGCCACACACTGCCTGGGTACCACTGGGTTAGTACAGGAGCCCTTACCGCCACCTCAATGGGTGGCGGTAAGTGCTCCCCCTGAAATGGCCACGTGGCAAGTGCTTTATTTGCCATGTGGCCATTTCATTTTTTTTAAAACCCAGCCTTTTACCCACTGCGGTAAAAGGGGGCCTCAGCGTGCATCAAAAACAGACCCTGATGCCACTAGTGGCCCCCTTTTGCCACAGCTTAGTAAAAGGACCCCTTCATGAGTATGTTTTCAGGAACCGTAAGTGCTTGGAACATATATTTACTTGATTTTTGAGTTAACAGCTAGATTTATAGTTTGCTTCCTAGAGGTTTGTTTGTATAACAATAAAGAATCAACAATTGGATATACGTATTGTAAGATAAAACATAAGGTGGGATAATCAAAATACAGTTAAAATCCATTCCAGAAGTAGAGTGACAGTTGAATAACCGGTATGATAAGATCATCATTATAGTCCTGAATTAATACCAGAAATAATGAATTAATTTGTGAGTTCATTTTCTGATAATAGAATTTTTTTTAAAAGAAGAAAGCTTTTAAAATTTTAATAACCTCATATAGTTGTTCTGCCATGTAATGGATTTAGGTAAAGCGTTCCATCACTTAACACTCTGATAAGTAAAAGCAGCCGAATGAACTGATTTATAGTTTATTAGATTTTCTATGCTGCTTGGCAACAGTGAGATCACAGCGGTTTACAATATAAAAATATTGAAAATGGAAGAATAGTTAAACTGATGCAAGCAGTTCAGAGCTGGGTGGCAGGAATATGTAATATCTTATAAGCAGTGGCGTAGCTAGGTGGGACGCCAGGGGAGGGGCCGCTTCCCCAAATGGAGTTCTGCTAGCACCTATTTTTTTTTCATCCTGTTGCACTGAAAATGTGCACCGGCAGAAGTCCGCTCTTGCTTCCCCCGCGCCGTCAACCTGGCTCATCCTGGCTCCGCTTCTGCTTATAAGAAAGAATGAACGAGGTAAAAAACAGGTTTGTTACAAGGGGGGGGGGGGGGGGTAGAAGGACAAGTGCTGTCTGAAACAAGATGGAGAATGCCTCATAGAGAAGGGCAGCTCAAGAAAAGGCTCACACAAGCCCAGGGAGAAAGAGGAGGTAAAGGGACCAATAGGGACAGAACCTGCCATCAGACAGCAGGGATGGTCCCAGGGGCAGTCATTGATTGGAGGAAAAGGTCAAATCCAGCTGACCTCTCAGGACAGAGATAGTAAGAATGACCAGAAAATGATAGCAGGTAGACAAAACAGCCAAGCTTGGCTGAGCAAGAGAGGAGGTCTTTGAAGGAGAATAGATCACTAGTAACAGACTTTATACAAACAAGCAGGGATAACTACATTACATGTGAGACTACATTACACATAATGCACTGCTCATATATCTTTGCAGTGAGGACTGCTGCAGTAAAAATCCATAGAAGTGAGAATAACAGTAGAGGCATTAAACATATTTTAGGCCCACACTATAGACTAGTGTAAGGTTGTTAGGGGACAGAACAATGACAGCTCATGCTCTAAACTGAATATTGAGAAGACAGTTTTAGAAATATGATGGCACATAAAGAACATATGGCCCATCCAGTCGGCCCATCCTCTGTAACTCCTACCTCTTTCTTTTCCTAAGCGATCCCACAAGCTTATCCCATGACTTTTTAAATTCTGACACAGTCCTCAACTTCACAACCCTTTCCGTGAAATAATACTTTCTTAGATTTCTCCTAACCCTATTCCCTCTTATCTTTATCGCATGCCCCCTTGTTCCAGAGCTCTCCTTCAGTTGAAAAAGGCTAGATTCCTGTACATAAATGCCCTTGAGATATTTAAATGTCTCTATCATGTCTCCTCTCTTCCAGCATATACATGTTGAGGTTCATAAGCCTGTCCCTATATTTTTTTGTGTTCAAGACTGCTTACTAATTTTGTAGCCGCCCTCTGGACTGACTCCATCCTGTTTATATCTTTCCTTAAGTGCTGTCTCCAGAACTGTACACGGTACTCTAAATGGGGCCTCACCAGAGACTTATAAAATGGCACCATCACCTCCTTTTTCCTACTGGTCATCCCTCTTTATGCACCAAGAATCCTTCTGGCTTTGACCATTGTTTTTTTCTACCTGTCTGGAAGCTTTAAGGTCATCGGACAAAATCACCCCCAAGTCCCGCTCTTCCTTCATACACTGAAGCACCTCCTATACTGTACCATTCCCTCAGTTTCTTGCGACTCAAATGCATGACCTTGCATTTTTTGGAATTAAATCTTAGTTGCCAAATATTGGTCCATTCCTCCAGCTTTGTTAGGTCCTTCCTCATGTCATTCACACCCTCCAGGGTGTCCACTCTGTTGCAGAATTTGGTATCATCCGCAAAGAGACAAACCTTACCAGACAGCCCTTCCGCCATATTGTTCACAAAGACATTAAAAAGAGCCGGCCCAAGGACCAATCCCTGCAGTACTCCACTGACGACATCCTTTTCTTCAGAGCAAGTTCCGTGTACCACTTCCCTCTGTCTCCTTCCATTCAACCAATTTTTAACCCAATCAGTTACTCTAGGGTCCATACCGAGGGCACTCAATTTTTCTTATGGGTAGCGGAACAAAGGAGGCCTAGTCCCAATAAAGCTCCTGAAATTAATGGTACAGTTTTCTCTTTAAATTCTGCAATAGGTAGTACTGAGGTACTCATTGACTCTAAACTGGAAATGAACTCTCAAGTAACACAGGTAACAAGAATTTTTTTTTTTTTTTTTTGCAAATTACAATTATTTTGGCACATCTGGAATTATTTTCCTTACATGATTTACAGAGCATTATGCAAGCCATTTTACTAAGTTGCACTAATGGATGTAGTGTGTGCTAAATGCCATGCAGCCCATTGTATACCTATAGGCTGCATGGCACTTAACACACAGTAATATGTTAATGTGCATCAAATCAGTTAACTACCTTAGTAAAAGGACCCCTTAGACTATTTCAATGTTTTATATTTAGGGATGCCTAAGAAAACCTTGACGAGAATTCAGTTGCTTCAAAATGTTAGTATTTAAGTACATAAGTACTGCCATACTGGGACAGACCGAAGGTCCATCAAGCCCAGCATCCTGTAACAGTGGCCAATCCAGGTCACAAGTATCTGGCAAGATCCCAAAAAAAGTACAATACATTTTACGATGCTTATGCTAGAAATAAGCAGTGAAGTTTCCCCAAGTCCATTTTAGTAATGGTCTATGGACTTTTCCTTTAGGAAGCCATCCAAACCTTTTTTAAACCCTGCTAAGCTAACTGCTATTACTACATTCTATGGCAATGAATTCCAGAGTTTAATTACACGTTGAGTGAACAAAGATTTCCTCTGATTTTTTTAAATTTACTACTTTGTAGCTTTATCACGTGCTCCCTAGTCCTGGTATTTTTGGAAAGAGTAAACAAGCGGTTCACGTCTACCTGTTCCACTTCATATGTTATAGGCCTCTGTTGCTGTAAAGCTTATTTTATTTAAATCAAAATTTGTCAGGGTTACGCCTCTACTGAAGCAGCTGCATTGGCTTCCATTAGATGCTAGAATCAAGTTTAAAACTGGGGCCCTTTTATCAGTGCATTTTTTCTAGCAAAAAAAGTGCTGGTACTCAAATGCTTGGCCACCCTTCAGGGGTGGGGTGATCACTGAGGGACCCATCCTACAATAGCCACGACCTTTCAAACAGTCCCAGAATCTATGACAAGGCAGAATTGGTGTGTAGAGCCTGAGCTCTTTCATTAAAACTTGGGGTCCATGGGTCAATTTTAGCAGACAATGGAAAAGGTGCCGGTACCCCCAAGTACCCCCTCAAAAAAAGCCCTGCCTTTTATCAAACTGCAGTAAGCACCAATGCGTGCTTACCTTAGCTTAAAATGGAGTACTGTGAGGCACGCTGAGATGTCCCACCGTAAGTTGCAAATGTGCATGTGTTACCCAGGCACTAAAAAATGTTATTTTTTAGCTGAGGGGCATGTCTGGGGAGTGGAGAGTGGGCATTTCTGCTCCAATCAGTTAGTGCAGCTACATTACTGCACACTATTAGTGCAGGATTAGCATGTGAGCTCTTACCGCCTACAAAATAGGTGTCAGTAAGGGCTCACATGCTAATTTTTGTTAATGGCTGCACGCTAATCGTAATGTTAGCTCATGGAAGCAAAATATGTCTAATGAGCTTTCACAGAAACATATATAATAGAAATATTAGGAGAATATTTTTTTGGGACCTCAGTGGAGAATTCTGATGGAAATAACTTTAACCATCAAAATAGGTGTCTCCAATATCGTCACTGGTCCTGTTTTTTTAAATTTTACATTATCTTGAAATCATTCCTAAACTACATATAGATTCATATATTTTCTCAACGGCATATGAACTTGAAAATGTGTAAGAAATCAAATCACTTAGCTTAAAGTAGAGAAGTTAGTTGGCATGAATGGTTTGGTGGAAAAATGGGGGGGGGGGGGGGGGGGGGGGTTTGTTGATCCTTGAAACAGCCAATAGGCGAAACATGACTCATGTTGGACCATCAGACCCCCTTAACAACGTTGTAAGCTAAGTGATTGATTTCTTATACATTTTCAAGTTTATATGATTTTGAGAAAATATATGAACCAATGAAGAGTTTTGGAGTGATTTCAAGATATTGTAAAATTAAAAAACAAGACCAGTGACAATACCGGAGACATTTATTTTGGTGGTTAAAAAAAAGTTATTCCCATCAACATTCTCCACTGAGGCCCCCCCCCCCCCCCCCCAAATATTCTTCTAATATTTATATTATATATAAGAGTTTCTAAGTAAGCTCACTAGTCATATTTTGCTTTAAAGGTTTATTTCGAGCTTGCAAAACACCTGTTTATGTGAGATAGAGGCTGGATACGTGAACATTGGCTCATGGCCATTACATCAGAAAATGGAAAATTGGCCATTTTCCAGCTGTGGCAAAAAGTGGCATTAGCGTGTGGGAAACATCCTCGTAAGGGCACGCTAAGGCCACTTTTTTGCCATTGCTTCGTAAAAGGGCCTCTCTGTATCTCCTTTAAAATTTACATGGTCTGAGTCCTGATGACTTGGCATTTTAAATGAAATTACTTAAAAATTGAGCTGCCAATCCCTACAACCTTTAGATTTATGTTGAGCCCCTTTTTTCTGGAACTGGCAGAAGCAAGGTCATGTGAAATGTGTAAAAACATGGTTATTTATCAAATACTTTTTCTGATTGGTTTTATTGTAATTACTATTGTAACTGTACTTTGTAAATGACTCTGAGCTATAGGTTGAGACGATATATAAAAACTAATTGTTATGTTACATAATAACACTGAGATATGGAACAAAAAAGTGAGGAAAATGAATGAGGATACCAAAAAATGCTTTATTATATTAAAAAAAGACGACGCGACACGGCCGTGTTTCGGCCCAAAGGCCTGCCTCAGGGGTCTTGAGCAACCTAAACAGGACATTAAAAATAAAACAGAAAATTAAAATTAAGTATATGTTATAAAATAACACAGAAACATCAATGGTTAGTGATTTTACATAAATAAATATGAAACTGAATAAAAATAAGAACCTGACTCCAATGAGTTAAATATTAAACATTATTAGAAAACAATTATTGAAAATTAAATGTTAAAACGCATGGAATGTGGAATGCATAAATATGTCTTAGGGGGCTATAAATATTGAATACATAAACCATCCATATGGAAGACTATATAAAAAAATGTGTGACATAAAAATGAAATGCCAATAAATCTATGAGAGAAAGTACAGAAGATATTCTTACCTGTGTTGTACGGTTTTCTTTTCAAAACACGATAAGACACTACCACCATAATATTTTATCATTACTTTCATGTTTTCAAGACTAGACAATGGTTTGCCTATACAAGCAATTTACATTTGAAAGAAATTCTTAGTCCATAACTGTTAAAGGAAAAGAGCAAAAAAATATACAGTAATCATATTAAATGGATGAGTAGCAAGAGGACATTAGGGGACAATTCTATAGCATAGGTGTTAAAATTTATAAGCTGATTATATGCATCAAAGTTTAGAATAATAGCATTTCTCTGAGGACAAGCAGGCTGCTTGTTCTCACTGATGGGTGACGTCCACGGCAGCACCTTCCAATCGGAATCTTCACTAGCAAAGGCCTTTGCTAGCCCTCGCGCGCCAATGCGCACCGCGCATGCGGGCCATCTTCCCGCCCGAACCGGCTCGTGTTTGTCAGTCTTCTTTTGTCCGCGCTCGGGAAGGTCGTGTTTTGCCGCCGTTTCGTGCCCCTCAAGTTGACCTCGCGCGTCTTCGCGATTTTCGCTAAAAAAAAAAAGAAGGGCCTTTACGGTCTTTACCCCTTTCCCGTGCTTCCAGCTTTTGCCCCGCGTAAGTTTCCTTTCGCTTTCGGGACCGGCATTTTTGGCCTCGGTACGGGTTTTTTCTCCCTTCTTTTTGGTGCCTTCCGTCATCATCGCGAATTTTGATTTCGCCGGCGTGATTTTTCCGCCCATGTCATCGAAGTCTTCCAGCGGCTTCAAGAAGTGCACCCAGTGCGCCCGGGTAATCTCGCTCACTGATAGGCGCACGTCGTGTCTTCAGTGTCTCGGGGCTGGGCACCACCCGCAGGCCTGTAGTCTTTGCGCTCTTTTGAAAAAGCGGACTCAGGTAGCGAGATTGGCCCAGTGGAACGCGTTGTTCTCGGGCTCTTCGATGACAACAGCACAGGACGCACCGAGCGCATCGGCGTCGACAGCATCGAAGTCATCGACCTCGGCATCGACTGCATCGTCGGTACCAAGGCATCGAAAGGCTGCGTCGACGTCGGTGGTACTGAGGCCTCCGCTGTTGCTGATGTCGTCGGACGGTGGTGCTTCATCTGGAGTGCAGGTGAGGGCTGTCCATTCCCCTGCTGGTGGCGGTGAGCCTTCGGGTGGGTCTCCTCCTACCCTGAGGGCTCCTGCGGTACAGCTCCCCTGAGATCGACCTTCTTCGGCCTCGGCCCCGAGGAAGCGACGGTTGGATTCTACGTCCTCGTTGGTACCGGGAAGTTCCAGTGACATGCTTCGCTTGAAGAAGTCAAAGAAGCATCGTCACCGGTCTCCTTCCCGTCTCGGTACTGAGAGCTCTGGGTCGCCAAGGCAGTCGGCACCCAGTAGGCATCGGCACCGGGAGGACCGCTCACCCTCTGTTCAGGAGGTGTCGATGTGCTCCCCCTTGGACAGCCCGGAACCGCCTCCACGCCCGGAACAGACTCTGACCTCGACACCGGCATCGGCTTCCCAGTCTTTCTCCACAGCCGCTCTGCACGAGAGTCTCCGGGCCGTTCTTCCAGAGATTCTGGGAGAGCTGTTGCGCCCTTCTCCGGTGCTGGGGATGCTTGCGCCACCGGTACCGTCGAGTGAGGCGACGGCGGGCCCCTTGCCCGAGGTGAGGTCCCCGGTACCAGCTACGGCTGCCTCCCAGGCGGACTCCCCGACGACGTCGGCGGAGGGAGCTTCGCCGGTGCTGGCGAGGGAGTCCACCTCTCGACGTTCCTACCGTGGCCGTGTTTCCACGGAGTCGAGTCGGGCACGGCTTCAGACACAGGTTCGTGAACTTGTGTCTGATACCGATGGTGAGGCCTCGTGGGTGGAGGAGGAGGACATCAGATATTTCTCTGACGAGGAGTCCGATGGCCTTCCTTCTGATCCCACTCCCTCTCCTGAAAGGCAGCTTTCTCCTCCCGAGAGTCTGTCTTTCGCGGCCTTTGTCCGGGAGATGTCTATGGCCATCCCCTTCCCGGTGGTTGTGGAGGATGAGCCCAGGGCTGAAATGTTTGAGCTCTTGGACTATCCTTCTCCACCTAAGGAAGCGTCCACAGTACCCATGCATCATGTCCTAAAAAAGACATTGCTGGCGAACTGGACCAAGCCTCTAACTAATCCCCACATTCCCAAGAAGATCGAATCCCAGTATCGGATCCATGAGGACACAGAGCTGATGCGCACTCAGTTGCCTCACGACTCTGGTGTGGTGGATCTGGCCCTAAAGAAGGCTAAGAGTTCTAGAGAGCATGCTTCGGCGCCCCCGGGCAAAGACTCCTGAACCTTAGACTCCTTTGGGAGGAAGGCCTATCATTCTCCTATGCTCGTGGCCAAAATCCAGTCTTACCAGCTCTACACGAGCATCCATATGCGGAACAATGTGCGGCAGTTGGCGGGATTGGTAGACAAGCTCCCTCCTGAGCAAGCCAAGCCGTTTCAGGAGGTGGTCAGGCAGCTGAAGGCGTGCAGAAAATTCCTGGCCAGAGGGGTATATGATACCTTTGATGTTGCGTCCAGGGCCGCTGCTCAAGGTGTGGTGATGTGCAGACTCTCATGGCTGCGTGCCTCCAACGTGGAGAATAGGATCCAGCAGCGGATTGCGGACTCTCCTTGCCGAGCGGACAACATTTTTGGAGAAAAAGTCGAACAGGTGGTAGAACAGCTCCACCAGCGGGATACCGCTTTCGACAAGTTCTCCCGCTGGCAGACTTCAGCATCTACCTCTTCAGGTAGACGTTTTTATGGGGGAAGGAGGGCTGTTCCCTACTCTTCTGGTAAGCGTAGGTACAATCCTCCCTCTCGACAGCCTGCGGCCCAGGCTAAGCCCCAGCGCGCTCGCTCTCGTCAGCAGCGTGCGCCTCAGTAAGGCCCCAAGGCTCCACAGCAAAAGCAGGGGATGAGCTTTTGACTGGCTCCAGCAGAGCATAGTCGACATCAACGTGTCCGTGCCGGGCGATCTGCCGGTTGGGGGGAGGTTGAAAGTTTTTCACCAAAGGTGGCCTCTTGTAACCTCCGACCGTTGGGTTCTTCAAATAGTCCGGCAAGGATACACCCTCAATTTGGCCTCGAAGCCTCCAAATTGCCCACCGGGAGCTCAGTCCTACAGCTTCCAGCACAAGCAGGTACTTGCAGAGGAACTCTCCGCCCTTCTCAGCGCCAATGCGGTCGAGCCCGTGCCATCCGGGCAAGAAGGGCTGGGATTCTATTCCAGGTACTTCCTTGTGGAAAAGAAAACAGGGGGGATGCGTCCCATCCTAGACCTAAGGGCCCTGAACAAATATCTGGTCAAGGAAAAGTTCAGGATGCTTTCCCTGGGCACCCTTCTTCCCATGATTCAGGAAAACGATTGGCTATGCTCTCTGGACTTGAAGGACGCCTACACGCACATCCCGATACTGCCAGCTCACAGGCAGTATCTGCGATTTCAGCTGGGCACACGTCACTTCCAGTACTGTGTGCTACCCTTTGGGCTCGCCTCTGCACCCAGAGTGTTCACGAAGTGCCTGGCTGTAGTAGCAGCGGCGCTTCGCAGGCTGGGAGTGCACGTGTTCCCCTATCTCGACGATTGGCTGGTGAAGAACACATCCGAGGCAGGAGCTCTACAGTCCATGCAGATGACTATTCGCCTCCTGGAGCTACTGGGGTTTGTGATAAATTATCCAAAGTCCCACCTTCTCCCAGTACAAAGACTCGAATTCATAGGAGCTCTGCTGGATTCTCGGACGGCTCGTGCCTATCTCCCAGAGACGAGAGCCCACAACTTGTTGTCCCTCGTCTCTCGGGTGCGAGCGTCCCAGCAGATCACAGCTCGGCAGATGTTGAGATTGCTGGGCCACATGGCCTCCATGGTTCATGTGACTCCCATGGCCCGTCTTCACATGCGATCTGCTCAATGGACCCTAGCTTCCCAGTGGTTTCAGGCTGCTGGGGATCTAGAGGACGTGATCCACCTGTCCACGAGTTTTCTCAAATCCCTGCAGTGGTGGACGATTTGGTCCAATTTGACTTTGGGACGTCCTTTCCAAATTCCTCAGCCACAAAAACTGCTGACTACAGATGCGTCTCTCCTGGGGTGGGGAGCTCATGTCGATGGGCTTCACACCCAGGGAAGCTGGTCCCTCCAGGAACAAGGTCTACAGATCAATCTCCTGGAGTTGTGAGCGGTCTGGAACGCTCTGAAGGCTTTCAGAGATCGGCTGTCCCACCAAATTATCCAAATTCAGACAGACAACCAGGTTGCCATGTATTACATCAACAAGCAGGGGGGCACCGAATCTCGCCCCCTGTGTCAGGAGGCCGTCAGCATGTGGCTGTGGGCTCGCCATTATGGCATGCTGCTCCAAGCCATATATCTGGCAGGCGTAAACAACAGTCTGGCCGACAGGTTGAGCAGGATTATGCAACCTCACGAGTGGTCGCTCAACTCCAGAGTAGTGCGCCGGATCTTCCAAGTGTGGGGCACCCCCTTGGTAGATCTCTTTGCATCTCGAGCCAACCACAAGGTCTCTCAATTCTGTTCCAGACTTCAGGCCCACGGCAGACTGGCATCGGATGCCTTCCTCCTGGATTGGGGGGGAAGGCCTGCTGTATGCTTATCCTCCCATACCTCTGGTGGGAAAGACTTTGTTGAAACTCAAGCAAGACCGCGGCACCATGATTCTGATCGCTCCTTTTTGGCCGCGTCAGATCTGGTTCCCGCTTCTTCTGGAGTTGTCCTCCGAAGAACCTTGGAGATTGGAGTGTTTTCCGACCCTCATCACCCAGAACGAAGGGGCGCTTCTGCATCCCAACCTCCGGTCTCTGGCTCTCACGGCCTGGATGTTGAGAGCATAGACTTTGCCTCTTTGGGTCTGTCGGAGGGTGTCTCCCGTGTCTTGCTTGCTTCCAGAAAAGATTCCACTAAGAGGAGTTACTTCTTTTTATGGAGGTGGTTTGCCGTCTGGTGTGACAGCAAGGCCTTAGATCCTCGCTCCTGTCCTACACAGACCCTGCTTGAATACCTTCTGCACTTGTCTGAGTCTGGTCTCAAGACCAACTCTGTAAGGGTTCACCTTAGCGCAATCAGTGCATACCATTACCGTGTGGAAGGTAAGCCGATCTCAGGACAGCCTTTAGTTGTTCGCTTCATGAGAGGTTTGCTTTTGTCAAAGCCCCCCGTCAAGCCTCCTACAGTGTCATGGGATCTCAATGTCGTTCTCACCCAGCTGATGAAACCTCCTTTTGAGCCACTGAACTCCTGCCATCTGAAGTACTTGACCTGGAAGGTCATTTTCTTGGTGGCAGTTACTTCAGCTCGTAGAGTCAGTGAGCTTCAGGCCCTGGTAGCTCATGCTCCTTATACCAATAGAGTAGTCCTCCGCACTCACCCTAAGTTCTTACCGAAGGTAGTGTCGGAGTTCCATCTGAACCAGTCAATTGTCTTGCCAATATTTTTTCCCCGTCCTCATTCCTGCCCTGCTGAACGTCAGCTGCACACATTGGACTGCAAAAGAGCATTGGCCTTCTATCTGGAGCGGACACAGCCCAACAGACAGTCCGCCCAATTGTTTGTTTCTTTTGATCCCAACAGGAGGGGAGTGGCTGTGGGGAAACGCACCATTTCAAATTGGCTAGCAGATTGCATTTCCTTCACTTATGCCCAGGCTGGGCTGGCTCTTGAGGATCATGTCACGGCTCACAATGTTAGAGCCATGGCAGCGTCAGTGGCTCACTTGAAGTCAGCCACTATTGAAGAGATCTGCAAAGCTGCGACGTGGTCATCTGTCCACACATTCACATCTCATTACTGCCTGCAGCAGGATACCCGACGCGACAGTCGGTTCGGGCAGTCAGTGCTTCATAATCTGTTTGGGGTTTAGAATCCAACTCCACCCCCCTAGGCCCATGTTTATTCTGTTCCAGGCTACACTCTCAGTTAGTTGGATAAGTTATTAGGTCAATCTCAGTTATGTCCTCGCCGTTGCGAGGCCCAATTGACCTTGTTTGTTGTTTTGAGTGAGCCTGGGGGCTAGGGATACCCCATCAGTGAGAACAAGCAGCCTGCTTGTCCTCGGAGAAAGCGAATGCTACATACCTGTAGAAGGTATTCTCCGAGGACAGCAGGCTGATTGTTATCACAAACCCGCCCGCCTCCCCTATGGAGTTGTGTCTTCCCTTGTCTTTGTCTTGCTACATACGGGACTGACGAACACGAGCCGGTTCGGGCGGGAAGACGGCCGCGCATACGCGGTGTGCATCGGCGCGCGAGGGCTAGCAAAGGCCTTTGCTAGTGAAGATTCCGATTGGAGGGGGCTGCCGTGGACGTCACCCATCAGTGAGAACAATCAGCCTGCTGTCCTCGGAGAATACCTTCTACAGGTATGTAGCATTCGCTTTATGCACGTATCCTAACCCTTACTTTTTTTCTCCATATTTCAATTATCTTGCTTAAATCACTATTATTTAGCAGTTAATTACGTCTGCTCCTAACTCAAGTTCTACTGGTCTAACATTATATGATGTA
Organism: Microcaecilia unicolor; assembly: GCF_901765095.1. NCBI lineage: Eukaryota > Metazoa > Chordata > Amphibia > Gymnophiona > Siphonopidae > Microcaecilia > Microcaecilia unicolor. The sequence goes on from NC_044041.1 coordinate 161,890,004, forward strand.
TTTTACTTTCTGTTAATATATTTTGAACATGTTCATGCTTTTCTAAATGTTATGTAAGCCACATTGAACCTGAGTTCTACTTCGGCTAATGTGGGATATAAATGTCATAAATAAATAAAATAAATAAAAATTTTAAATGGTAAGATGAAAAGGTAGTTTATAGGGAGACAAAAAAATTTGTGGTCTCACAATAGGCAATCTACTGCTATCTGCAAGCACATTTTGAGGCTGGTGTAATAAGTTGTGCATTAAAGCTGTGGGCTCTGCTAAAATAAACATTTACTACTACTACTACTTAACATTTCTAGAGCGCTACTAGGGTTACGCAGCGCTGTACAAATTAACAATTAAGGACGGTCCCTGCTCGGAAGAGCTTACAATCTAAAGGACGAATTGTCAAGTTGGGGTAGATAAGTTTTCTGAGAAGAGGTGTAGTGATTAGGAGCCAAAGGCGACGTTGAAGAGGTGGGCTTTGAGCATTGATTTGAAGATGGGTAGGGAGGGGACACGGCGTATGGGCTCAGGGAGTTTGTTCCAGGCATGGGGTGAGGCGAGATAGAAGGGACGGAGCCTGGAGTTGGAGGTGGTGGAGAAGGGTACTGAAAGGAGGGATTTGTCTTGAGAGCGGAGGTTACGGGTAGGGACGTAAGGGGAGATGAGGGTAGAGAGGTACGGAGGGGCCGCAGATCGAGTGCATTTGTAGGTGAGTAAGAGAAGCTTGAACTGTATGCGGTATCTGATTGGGAGCCAGTGAAGTGACTTGAGGAGAGGGGTGATATGAGTATATCGGTTAAGGCGGAAGATAAGACGTGCGGCAGAGTTCTGGATGGACTGAAGGGGGAGTAGATGGCTACGTGGGAGGCCGGTCAGGAGTAGGTTGCAGTAGTCAAGGCGAGAGGTAATGAGAGAGTGGATGATAGTTCGGGTGGTGTGCTCGGAGAGGAAGGGGCGAATTTTGCTGATGTTATAGAGGAAGAAGCGACAGGTCTTGGCTATCTGCTGGATGTGCGCAGAAAAGGAGAGGGAGGAGTCGAAGATGACACCGAGGTTGCGGGCAGATGAGACGGGTACGATGAGGGTGTTCTCAACTGAGATAGAGAGTGAAGGGAGAGGGGAAGTGGGTTTGGGTGGGAAGACAATAAGTTCAGTCTTAGACATATTCAGTTTCAGGTGGCGGTTGGACATCCAGGCAGCAATGTCGGATAAGCAGGCCGAGACTTTGGCCTGGGTATCCGCAGTGATTTCTGGTGTGGAGAGATAAAGCTGGGTGTCGTCGGCAAAATAAACATTTCCCCCTAATTCTATAAAAGTCACCAAAAAATTGTGCATGTGCAATTTAATTGAATAATGAGCTCATTAGTGCCAACTGGCTTTTTAACAAGCAATTATTGTTACTAATTAGATTTAATTGGAATTTTACGTGCGAGTAAAAAAAGGGGTGAAGAAATGGAAGAGTCATGGGTGGAACTTCAAACAGAAAGTGACCAACATTAGATTGAGCCTTCCAATGACCATCCTACCACTAGAGAGATGTCTAATCTGTGGTTTGCTGGGAAATTTTTAACAACAGGCTCTCTCCAGTCATATCCAGCCTGCAATTTGGGGGGGGGCCCCCGAGGTCAGTGGCGTAGCAAGGGCGGCTGCCACCCGGGGCGGTTCGCTGCTGCGCCCCCCCCCCAGGTGCAGCATGACACCCCCCTTGGTGCATCACTCAAGCCCCCCCCCCCCCCCCCGAGTGCATTCTTGCCTGCCGTGTGCACGCTGCTGGGGGGTGTCGATTCCGCTGGTTACCTGCTCCCTCTGCCCCGGAACAGGAAGTAACCTGTTCCGGGGCAGAGGGAGCAGGGAACTAGCAGAGCCGACACCTCCCCCAGCGGCGTGCACCCGGGGCAGACCGCCCCCACCGCCCCGTCCTTGCTACGCCACTGCCTCAGACGGACTAAGGGAGCAAGACATTCCTCTCTATCCTCCCTCCCCCCACCAGTCAAATAAATGGACTACTGCCACTCCCTGCTGCTTGTTTCTGGCTGTGAGCAGCATGCCAGGAATTCTCAGGTATACTTGCACAAGAAGTCCTGGCATTCTGTTCAGCGGAGAGCAGCGGCAGTCCATTTATTTGGCTGAAGGAAAAGTCCATTGAACATTATTAATTTTTTTTTTGTTTATTTTTGTTTTGCCAGGTTCTTGAAGCCTAGATTGGCCGCTGTCAGAGACAGGATGCTGGGCTTGATGGACCCTTGGTCTTTTCCCAGTATGGCGGTGCTTATGTGCTGGGTCTCGGTATCCCTGACAGCAAAGGTAAAGGAGTTCAAAGACGCCAAGGGTGGCCTGTCAAAACTGGAGATTTACCACCTCTATTTTAGAGACTGAAGGCCAATGAGTAAAGTTTTTCTTGTGGGCTCCAGCCATATCTAAAACCAGTTCTGGCAGATGCACATTCAAAATTTGACGTATACATAATACATCCAAAACGTAATTATTTTCTCACTTCCATCCTCCAAAATTCCAGACAGCAGATGTACAGATCAGCAGGACCCAAAGTAGTCCAAAACAAGTAAAGTCAGAAACATAGTTTATACGTAATTATTCAACCACCCTTAGCATTCACCTTTGGGTTTAAAAAGCAAAATCATGTGCATGTAAGGACTGGATAAACAAATTAAAACAAAGTTTAAAGCAAATGCTCTTAATATGTAATATTTGGTAAAAATAATGAAACAGTGATGGAAATTTCACACAGCAAGCAGCCTGAGCCAACAGATTTATTTTCCATTGAACATAATTAACTTTGTATGAACTTGGTGGCTAATAGTGTGCTGAACTGAACAATGTTGGCACATTTAGACTGACTCTGGACAGTTCTGCATGACGGCAACCCTTCCGCCATTATTCAATACCTTTTCTGTGAAATAGTAGTAATAAAAAAAGGCAAGTGCATTTTTATACTATACCCCTGCAATCCACAAAACAAAAGGAGCAAGTTCCCACAGGACGTCTTTTTCTTTTGATGTAGGCACAGGAAAAAAAAAAAAAAAAAAAAGATGTTAAATGCTCCCAGGTCTCAACCTAATTAATGATTTTTTAAAAACTGTACTTATAAAACGTAAGTCGGATTGATAAGCACCTGATACTCAATGTCTGTTTTGGTGGCCCTTTACTAGGTGAAAATATCAGAATACAGTGAGTCCCTCTAACCAGCCCCTCCAAATGACATAATGGTTATGATTTAGAACTCATTACTACTCTAATCAATGAAACCAATATTTCCTCTGTGTATAGCCGTATGCTGCACTAGCCGGCATGTTGAAAAATATAAGCAAGACCAAATAAAAATGCCATCAACAATAAAGAACAACATGCATAGAGATGCTCATAGATTTGCTTGCTTTGTTTGGGTAACGGGGAAGACGGGTGCACAGAGGAGAGGGAAAGGGAGACAAACCTCATGTGCTTCAGCCGTCTCAATCTAACCGCCTTGGTCAGCTCTCTCATACCTACTCCTTTAGTTCTCATTCCCAGTACCACTGCCTTCTTCATTTTCAAGGCTACCATCAGCATAAGTAAGGTAAGCACACTGACTTCGGAGGACACAGCAGCTCTCCCTTTGTTGCAGCATGGAATTTGCAGCTGAGGGAAAGCTTCTGGGCCGCCGAAGGCAGTGTGCATATCTCACTCAAGCTGCTGATGGCCTGGAAAATTGAAGAAGGCAGCACTGCAGGGAGCCGAAAGGGAGTAGGAGAGAGCTGACTAAGGTGGTTAGATTGAGAACAGGAGACGGCATGATGGCTGAAGCAGGGAGCGAGAGGGCAGGGAGTGAGAGGGCAGCCAGTAGTGCCCAAAACCCAGGCACTTGAATGGCCACCAGATTGGGGGGTCCTGAGGATGGAGTGGGGGGCACTGGGCCCGCAAGGCCCCCTGTAACTATGCCACTGCAGAATAAGCCACAGGGGAGGAAGAGGACAACAATGTTGAGAGGGGACCCAAGTCACTTGAGCCCACATTTTGGGAGCTCGAGGCAGGAAGCTGGAAATTACATCAGCAAGGGCAGGACCCAGCCAATGGAAGCCTGCGGGGCCAGTGCAGGCAGCAATAATGTATCACTGCATGTGCTGGGGACACCTGTAAGGTACACCGGGGAGAGACAGGGTTCAGCGATGGGCAGGCAGATGCTGGGGTGCCGGAGGACAGATGTTGATGTGGGGTTCAGCTGCTGGGTGGGCCTGAGCCAAGGCCCACCTGTAGCTACACCACTGGCAATAAGTTCCCCTTGGGCCCAGTCTATTTCTGGATTATGTTCTTGCAAACAAGGTACCCCAAGATAATAGGATTCACTGAAGTTTGAAACACATAAAAGGCAACAGCCTCCCTGCAAAGAACTCCAATTCTAAGGCATAGCAGAATGGTCTTGACTTTCAGATGTCCCTGCCTTTTCCCATACACCGAGAAGACCAGGATGGGTCTAGGAAGCTCCAGGGTAGGAATTTTGTAGTGACAAATGAATGCCTCATCAATACAGTTCCCTCTAGCTCCAGAGTTGACGAAGGCCTCAGTGATAGCCAGTTCTTTGTCTAACTTGAGAGATGCTGGTACCCAGAATGGGTGCAGAGAATCTGGTTAGAGGATCCTAGTGCTGTTTCCCAGGCCAGGGCTAGGCCTGAAAGTTTCCCAACTTGTTAGGGCAATTAAGCGCATAGTGTCCTTTCTCAGCACAGTAGAGACACAAATTCTGTGTTCATCGTCTCTACTTCTCAAGTTCCAAGAGAAATAGTCCACCTGATTGGGACCCCCCAGGATCAGGAGAGAGGGACTCCTTCATGACTGGATGCATGGCTCATTGGAAGCTAGATAACAGATGGAGTATCCGACAAAAAGATTGCTGTTCCCGGGCTTGCTCTTGGAACAGGATATCTACCTGATTACATAAATGGATAAGGTCATCCATTGTGGTAGGAAGATCCCATCCTGCTAACTCATCCTTGATTTGTGGTGACAACCCTTGCAAAAAACTGCCACTACGCTCTTATTATTCCACTTTAGTTCTGCTGCTAAAGTACAAAACTGGATGGCATAACTTTCCATGGTTTGTAAACCCTGTTTCCGTTCGAGAAGCTCTGAGGCAGCGGAGGTAGGCTTCCCAGGCTCCTCAAAGACTCTCCTGAATTGCTGTAGAAAGTTGTCAAGGTTATTCAGTACAAGGTCGTTCTGCTTCCAGTGAGGAGAATCCCAAACAAGGGCTTGACCTGATAGTAGAGAGATGATGTAGGCCAATCATGCTCTGTCCAAAGCAAAGTCCTTCACTTGAAGTTCAAAGATGATCTGGAATTGATTTATAAACCCTATGCAGGTTTTTGGACTCCCATCATATCTTGGAGGAGCCACAAATCTGATATCAGGTGTCGTGGACACAACTGCCTTGACAGAACTGGAGCATGGCTCTAGAGAGGCCTCCGCCTGTGGTGCTACCGATATCTGGAGATGGTAGTTAGGTCCTGGACGGAACCAGAGAGTTGTTGGAGCTGAAGCAACAATTGTTCAAGTAGCTGCAAAGCGTGTGACTCTCCCGAGCTCATGGCCCTTGCAACCTGTCACACCACAGAAAGTGAGCCCTTGGGCCACAGATGGGAAGAATGGCAACCTAACCCAAAGGCTAGGTGGAGCCTAGTCCGGTTGCAGGTGTCACCCTACATAAGTCTGGGCTGTAACCAAGGAGGCTTGAGAAAGGAGATAGAATGACATCAAAAGGTTGAAGCCAATTAGGGTAGTTTCCTTTTCTGAGGAACCCAAACTATAGTTATGTGATGCAAGGTTCCACATTAGGCGGCATCGACCAGGAAAGGGATCTAGGTGTCAACATTGATGATACTTTGAAACCGTCTGCTCAGTGTTTGGCAGAGGCTAAGAAAGCAAATAGAAAGGTATTATTAGGAAAGGAATAGAAAACAAAAATGAGGACGTTATAATGCCTTTGTATTCCTCCATGGTGCGACCACACCTTGAATACTGTGTGCAATTCTGGTCACTGCATCTCAAAAAAAAGATTTATTGGAATTAGAAAATGTACAGAGAAGGGCGATGAAAATGATAAAGGGGATGGGATAATTTCCGTATGAGGAAAGGCTAAAGCGGCTAGGGCTCTTCAGCTTGGAGAAAAGACAGCTGAGGGGGAGATATGATAGAGGCCTATAAAATAATGAGTGGAGTGTGTTAGGCTTCTCACGGAAACACTGGGTTTGTGAGCCCTTGGACCACTGCCATGGAGCGGCAGTGGCAGGCAAAACCACCCCCAAACCAGAGACAAGGCAGAACAAAACTGGAACCCCGGACTGGAGTTGCAGCTGAGGCAAACAAGCTGGAACAGGCAGAGCAGGAACAGCTAGACTTCACCTGCGCTTGACCGCTGTTCCCCAGGAGTTAAGCCCCTGGGTGCAGGCGGCCAGCAGGACTTACAGGACAGGGCAGGAACTAGATGCCAACAGGATACACACAGGGTCTAGAATACACAAGGGCAGCTAGGCAGAATACTAGACTAGGACTCTCAGACAACAATACCACACTAGGTTGAAAGCAGATAGGCTCAAGAACAAGGACTGAAAGCTGCCAAGTAGCCACTAAGAAAAGAAACACAGACAACCAAGAACTAGACAAGGAATACAGACCAGAAACAAGACTAGGAAATAAGCAATAAAACCAAAACTAAACTACACACAGACTAACTAGAACCAGACAGGCAAGAAACTGGACTAGGCAGAAGTGCACAGAGCACACCAACATACCAGGGACCTTAGATGATGCAAAGGCAAACACAGAAGTTTCCAGGTGGTTAATAAAGCCCATCAGCAGCTATAGTTCAGCTGCAGGAATCACAAGGCAGCTAAGGGTGCTATGCAGGCACAAACAAGAGAAGCAAGTCTGGCAGCCCGGAAAATCCAGACCAGACTGGGCTGAAGGCTGGAACGTGCGACAGTCCATAGCAGCCACCAGTTCTGGCCACCAGAGGGTGAGGTGAGCACAGACAAGAAAACAGTCACCATCATGACAGAGTGGAACAGGTAGACATGAATCACTTGTTTACTTTTTCCAAAAATACTAGGACTAAGGGGCATGAAATTAAGCTACAAAGTAGTAAATTTAAAACAAATTAGAGAAAATATTTCTTCACTCAACCCTTGCTGAATTCTTTCACTACAAGGTTCAAAAGATAAACCTTGCTTTCTCTACCTCACCACCTCTCCCTCCACTAGTCTGTTCCCCTCTCTCTCCTTCCCCTCATTCCCTTTCCTCCTTTCCTGAAGTTACTATTGAGGAAACTACACTTCTCCTTTCTTCCTCAAAATGTACCTCTGATCCCATTCCCACCCACCTTCTTAATGCCATCTCTCCTGCTCTTATTCCTTTTATCTGTCACATTCTCAACCTCTCACTTTCCACTGCGACTGTCCCTGCTGCCTTTAAACATGCTGTGGTCATACCTCTCCTTAAGAAGTCTTCACTCGACCCTACTTGTCCCTCTAATTACCGACCCATCTCCCTCCTTCCTTTTCTCTCCAAATTACTTGAGCGTGCTGTTCACCACCGCTGCCTTGATTTTCTCTCCTCACATGCTATTCTTGACCCACTACAATCTGGTTTTCGCCCTCTCCACTCAACCGAAACTGCGCTTACTAAAGTCTCCAATGACCTATTACTGGCTAAATCCAGAGGTCAATATTCCATCCTCATTCTTCTTGATCTTTCCGCTGCTTTTGACACTGTCGATCACAGCATACTTCTTGATACCCTGTCCTCACTTGGATTCCAGGGCTCAGTCCTTTCCTGGTTCTCTTCCTACCTCTCCCTCCGCACCTTTAGTGTTCACTCTGCTGGATCCTCTTCTACTTCTATCCCTCTGCCTGTCGGCGTACCTCAGGGTTCTGTTCTTGGTCCCCTCCTCTTTTCTATCTACACTTCTTCCCTTGGTTCATTAATCTCTTCCCATGGCTTTTCCTACCATCTCTATGCTGATGACTCCCAAATCTACCTTTCTACCCCTGATATCTCACCTTGCATCCAAACCAAAGTTTCAGCGTGCTTGTCTGACATTGCTGTCTGGATGTCTCAACGCCACCTGAAATTAAATATGACCAAAACCGAGCTTCTCATTTCCCCCCCCCCCCAAACCCACCTCCCCGCTCCCCCCGTTTTCTATTTCTGTTGATGGCTCTCTCATTCTCCCTGTCTCCTCAGCTCGAAACCTTGGGGTCATCTTTGACTCTTCTCTCTCCTTCTCTGCTCATATCCAGCAGATTGCCAAGACCTGTCGTTTCTTTCTTTACAACATCCGTAAAATCCGCCCCTTTCTTTCCGAGCACTCTACCAAAACCCTCATCCACACCCTTGTCACCTCTCGTTTAGACTACTGCAATCTGCTTCTTGCTGGCCTCCCACTTAGTCACCTCTCCCCTCTCCAGTCGGTTCAAAACTCTGCTGCCCGTCTCATCTTCCGCCAGGGTCGCTTTACTCATACTACCCCTCTCCTCAAGACCCTTCACTGGCTCCCTATCCGTTTTTGCATCCTGTTCAAACTTCTTCTACTAATCTATAAATGTACTCACTCTGCTGCTCCCCAGTATCTCTCCACACTCGTCCTTCCCTACACCCCTTCCCGTGCACTCCGCTCCATGGATAAATCCTTCTTATCTGTTCCCTTCTCCACTACTGCCAACTCCAGACTTCGCGCCTTCTGTCTCGCTGCACCCTACGCCTGGAATAAACTTCCTGGGCCCCTATGTCTTGCCCCATCCTTGGCCACCTTTAAATCTAGACTGAAAGCCCACCTCTTTAACATTGCTTTTGACTCGTAACCACTTGTAACCACTCGCCTCCACCTACCCTCCTCTCCTCCTTCCTGTACACATTAATTGATTTGATTACTTTATTTATTTTTTGTCTATTAGATTGTAAGCTCTTTGAGCAGGGACTGTCTTTCTTCTATGTTTGTGCAGCGCTGCGTATGCCTTGTAGCGCTATAGAAATGCTAAATAGTAGTAGTAGTAGTACTAATGTAATTAAACTCTGGAATTTGTTGCCAGAGAATGTAGTAAAAGCAGTTAGCTTAGCGGGGATTTAAAAAAAGGTTTGGATAGCTTCCTAAAAGAAAAGTCTATAAGCCATTATAAAGATGGACTTGGAAAAAATCCACTGCTTATTTCTAGGATAAGCAGCATACAAAGAAAAAGCACAGCTGGGCCTTCAAGACTGAGACAACAGGAGTCCTTTATTAAGATCAGACCAGATACGGGACGTGTTTCGGCGTAAACAACGCCTGCCTCAAGGGTTCAAATTTCAATATAATGATACACAAGCAGGGAGTTCAATAAAAGCAAATCCTTTGGATAAGTATGCAACTCCCCAAGATTTTGATAGCAAAAGCTGCTGTCTAACGCCGTCGGTCAAAAAAACCACCAAAATGCTTCAAGTGCTAGGATAAGCAGCATAAAATGTATTGTACTGTTTTGGGATCTTTCCACGTACTTGTAACCTGGATTAGCCACTGCTGGAAACATGCTGAGCTTGTTGGACATTTGGTCTGTCCCAGTATGGCAACACTTATGTTTTTACTTTGTAGGCCGAAGTCAGTAGGCAGAGCTTGCCAGCACATTGAGTCACCCAAAACAATAGCAAACACTATTGAAAACAATAGCAAAATGCTTATTAGAAATAACGGACTGCCTATGCGTGGTCCATCTGTAAAAAGTCTAAAGCTGTTCCAGTTGAATAGGCAGTAAGTTAAAGGGTGGAAAATAAAGAATTTTATTTTATTTTTTATTTTACAGCTTCCCATATATACCATGAAATAAAATCGAAAATAACTAAAATAGCATTAAAAAGTTACTGTAGCTGGTAGAAACAGCAGTAATAAACTATGTCTTTTGTGCTAATTTTTCTACAGTGTTCTTTAGAAAATAGTAATACATGGCCAAATCACATTGAGGATATCCTGTTTCCTGATGGGTTCATCTTAATCGTTGTTGTAATCTGCCTTGGGAAGCTTGGTGCTATTAAGATGGAATATACTGAAATTAAACGGAAGTAAAATTATACCTCCTTTCATTAGGGCACATGGAATCACATCTTCACTTCATCTCTTTTGTAGAAGTTTACATTTTAGATACATAGATTATTCTGTTTTGAGCATGTTTCAGGGACAAGTGGTTTTATAAATCAAAATAATAAAAATATTTTGTTTCATGCAGATCTCTTATTTGTTTAAACATAACTAATTGGGCTATAAGCCCCTAATGAAAGGCCATTGGTTTTCTTATACTGTGCCAAAACTGAAAACTCTTATCTCTTCTATCTGGTAGATAATAAAAGGAGCTCATTGCGAACACTATCCACCCTAAAATGTTGTTTTGTGACTGTACATGAAGAATTGTGATATTGCACAAACAAGTGCGTGTTTTTGTTCCTAGCCATACATCCATAGGTTATATAATCATTTCAAGAAAGCCAGTTAATCGTACATAAGTACATAAGCACTGCCACGGTGGGAAAAGACCAAAGGGCCATCAAGCCCAGCACTCCATCTCCGATGGCGGCAAATCCAGGCCCCAAGAACCTGGCAAAACCCCAAAATTTAATAACAATCAATGGACTTTTCCTTCAGGAATCTGTCCAGACCCCCTTTAAACTCAGCAAGGCCAGCTGCCGTCACTACCTTCTCCAGCAATTGTTTAACCTATTAGTGGAGCATATCAACAAACATACGACGTGGTTGCATTTTCAATATGGTAATACTAGAGTCCAGCAAAGGAGCAGGTTATTTTGAATTAGTCTTCACTGGACCACACTTACTTTCCTTGTGTCATCACCATCCAGTTGGATAGGCAGTGTGCCTTGAAAGGTGGAGGATAAAGGATTAAAAAAAAAATTTTTGACAATTATATCTTACATTATCCCAAGCAAACTTGGGTTCAATGTAGCTTACATTTGAAAATACAGTGAGACAGAATAATTGAAAAAAAATGTTTCTGACATATCAATTTGTTCCCATGAATTCTAAGTTGAGATTACCATATATACCCAACTGGGCATTTAAAAGCCTGTCCTTTAAATGATGCTGCATGATCAGAAAACATAGCCATAAATATAGACAGTTATTTAAACATTATCACATGCACACACCAGATTAGGCATCCATACACACATTGCAAAAGGAAACAACTTATACAGAGTACATCTAAAACTTTTTTATATTTAAATCATCTTTATTCAAAGCACAACATATTGGTAGATAAGCTTCATACAGAACAAGAAAAAAACAGTGAACCATCCAAAATGGCACAATATAAACTTTTACAGAGAAACATACCCCAATAACCCTTCCTTTTCTACTCTACCCTCCCTCCCTATAAGCCCACTCAACTGTTTCCACCTGCCAAAATAACTAAGAAATGATTTACTCTGTTCTGACAACAAGGACATGCCATTCATTCAAGCATTTATATACTGCTTTAGACCTTAGCAGTTTATAGTTTCATTTTACAGGTACTAAGTCTGTCCTTAGTAGGCTCACAATTTAAGTAGTACACTGTACTACTGTTGTACCTGGGGTAATGAAGGGTTAAGTGAATTGCCCAGGGTCACACGGAGTTGCAAAGGGAATTGAACCTGGTCAGGCATCAGTGGGAATTAAACCCAGGTCCCCAGGTCCACAACCTGCTGTACTAACCATTAAGCCACTCCACTATATCACTATTTGCAAAATATAAATGTCATTCAGCTCCAGCTCTGAATCATGGATGTGCTATAGAAGTAATCTACTTAGATTTCAGCAAAGCTTTTGACACGGCTCCCCACAAGAGGCTCTTAAATAAACTTGACAGGCTGAAGATAGGACCCGACGTAGTGAACTGGATTAGGAACTGGTTGACAGACAGACGCCAGAGGTTGGTGGTTAATGGAATTCGCTCGGATGCGGAAAGGTGAGGAGTGAAGTGCCTCAAGGATCGGTGCTGGGGCTGATTCTGTTCATTTGTGAGTGACATTGCTGAAGGGTTAGAAGGTAAAGTTTGCCTTTTTGCGGATGATACTAAGATTTGTAACAGAGTGGACACCTGGAGAGTGGAAAACATTAAAAAGGATCTGCAGAAACTAGAAGAATGGTCTAAGGTTTGGCAATTAAAATTCAATGCGAAGAAATGCAAAGTGATGCATTTAGGGAGTAGAAATCCACGGGAGACGTATGTGTTAGGCGGTGAAAGTCTGATATGTATGGATGGAGAGAGGGATCTTGGGGTGATAGTATCTGAGGATCTGAAGGCGACGAAACAGTGTGACAAGGCGGTGGCCACAGCTAGAAGGTTGCTGGGCTGTATAGAGAGAGGTGTGACCAGCAGAAGAAAAGAGGTTTTAATGCCCCTGTACAAGTCGTTGGTGAGGCCCCACCTGGAGTATTGTGTTCAGTTTTGGAGGCTGTATCTTGCTAAGGATGTAAAAAGAATTGAAGCGGTGCAAAGAAAAGCTACGAGAATGGTATGGGGTTTGCGTTACAAGACATACGAGGAGAGACTTGCTGACCTGAACATGTATACCCTGGAAGAAAGGAGAAACAGGGGTGATATGATACAGATGTTCAAATATTTGAAAGGTATTAATCCGCAAACAAACCTTTTCCGGAGAAGGGAAGGTGGTAGAACTAGAGGACATGAAACGAGATTGAAGGGGGGTAGACTCAAGAAAAATGTCAGGAAGTATTTTTTCACGGAGAGAGTGGTGGATACATGGAGTGCCCTCCCGTGACAGGTGGTGGACATGAAAACAGTAATGGAATTCAAACATGCGTGGGATAAACATAAAGGAATCCGGTTCAGAAGGAAGGGATCCTCAGAAGCTTAGCCGAGATTGGGTGGCAGAGCCGGTGGTGGGAGGCGGGGCTAGTGCTGGGTAAGACTTCTACGGTCTGTGCCCTGAAAATGGCAGATATAAAATCAAGGAAAGGTATACACAAAAAGTAGCACATATGAGTTTATCTTGTTGGGCAAACTGGATGGACCATGCAGGTCTTTTTCTGCCGTCACCTACTATGTTACTATGTTACATTTAGGCCGTAGCCCTGACCTCAGTGTAACCTAGTGGGTTAAATTTAATTTTTTTCTTATTTTTATTTTTACCTGGGATCCGGGGGAGGCTCCGGGCTTCCAGCAATTGTTGGTGGCCAGTGCTGTGGTTTCAAAAGCAGTCCTGGGCTTCCTGCGCGGAGCAGCGCTGTCTGCAGTTTGTCCCAATGCAGGGTTACCATTCGTCCGGATTTCCCCGGACATGTCCTCTTTTTGAGGGCGCCATGGGGAGTCCGGGCGGATTTTCGCATTTCCCCGATTTGTCCGGGTTTCGTCGGGACGAATGGTAACCCTAAATAAAACAAAAAATGTTATTTTTTCCTCCACCTTTTTTTAAGGCACTTCCTATCCAACTGAAAGAGCTTTAGACTATAGCGTTTGCTATTGTTTTGGGTGTACTAAAATCACGGCAACGGCAAGCTCCGCCTACTGGCATTCTCATATAACGGACTTGATAGGCTCACTTCGTCTCCCGACTGTTTTATCCAACCTCCTTGGGGATTACGGCTGCGCGGAGGAGAGGGAAAGGGAGATAAACCTACTCGGCTTCAGTGTTTTGACGTCATCCCCACAGCTTTCCTTCTCGTTCTCTGGCGTCGCGTCCCGCCCTTTCTGTCGTACTTCCTGTTGCCAAGGAGGAGGTTCATCTCAACCTAAACTCCTCGGAGAGGCTATGTCAGAGAAGGGGCAGAGTGCCGGAGTCGGAGAAGAAAACCGGTGGGAGTCGCTGTGGCGGCCGGTGACTGATGGTGATGGGCAATCTCAAACATGAGTTTGAAGGTTAGGATGGGAGAAGGAGTTTGAGATTCAGGGTTATTGTACCGGATCGCGGATGGGGAGGGAAGTGGAAGAGAGAAGAAGAGTTGGCAGACCATGAGGGAGGGGACGAGTTCTGGCACAGAATGTTGCATGGTAATAAAATCTCTGGAGGAGCTGAAAAGGTAAATGCAAGTAAGGGGACATCAATAAAGTTACAAAGTTAGTCCACTTAATATAATTTCATTTATTTGCACTCAACATCTTGTTAAACTTTGGAACTTATTGTTAAAGAATATGGTAAAAACAGTGTAACTGATTTTAAGAAAGCTTTGGACAAGTTCTTGAAGATCAACTCAATAGATTAAGATAGATATGGGGAAATGGTCTCATAATGTCATAATGTGAACCTTTAGTTCAAAATGAGGTGGTAGACCACCGGGGCTAGATAGTAAGTGAGGGGGGGGGGGGGGGTATGTGACGGGGGGGGGGGGGGAGTATGTGACGGGGAGGGGAATAGGGGGCGTGACATGTGTCCTCTTTTTCAGAGGACACAAAATGGTAACCCTACCCCAATGCTCTGAGCTTTGGATTTTCATTTTTTAGTGGGCATCACTCGGGCATGTGTGTGGGATGATGCAGAATTTAATTAGTGTGACTATCTCTAGTTAGGGTTACCATATGGGTCCAGAAAAAGGAGGACAGATTGAGCCAGTCTGGGTTTTACTTCCATTGCTTTCAATGGAAGCAAAACCCGGACTGGATCAATGTGTCCTCCTTTTTCTGGAGCCATACAGCAACCTCTCTCTAGTTTTATAGAAGTTTTGATAGAGATTTATAATAAAAATCTGTAAATGTCTTTAAATGTGTGTTGAAATTTATTTTAAAAAATGCATTGTATGTGTAGTTCGATGGCACTAATGATTGTAGGATATTTTGATCAAATTGTATAGAAATTTTATGGGGGGAGGGTTTCTATAGAAAGTTGTTTTCCAAAATGGAGACTGTGAAAAAATGCTAATTAGAGTCCATGAGGCAAACACCCTGTATTCTGAAACCTGATTGGCTAGCAGAGGTCAGCTGGTGACTCAGTCGGTCTCCATTTGGCAACAACATGCTGCCAGGAAATGGGGAGAGGGGCTGAAGACACTGAAGAGTGAAGATATGTGTGTGGGAGCTCTGACTGCATGACAGGATTTCTGAGACAAAGTATGTGAAAGTAAATTTTTCTGCAAGTGTTTGAGCACTGAATGCAGGTGAAAGGTGCTGGATTTGAGCAGAGGAAAAAAGTTCTAAAAAAAACCTGATTTGTGTGTGTGTGTGCTGTTTGTATGTGAAAGGGAGTTTTTCTGCAAGTGTTTGAGCACTGACAGGGGGATGATGATCAGAAGCAAATGCTGGCACTAGAAGCTGTTAGCCCCATACCAGCGCCGGCGTTTGCTACCACCCCATGATCAGAGCCCTCGAGCGCGTGAAACAATGCTCTCGAGGGCTCTGAACGCAACTAGCATGCAAAACAGGGCTAACATCCCCAATGATCAGCGACCAGCACGCCAAAGATTGGCTCCGAGCTGGCATTAGGGTTTGCAGATCATTGAGAAGGAATGGTGAGCCCTGTCCAGCATGCATTTTCATGCTGGCAGGCCCACATTCCCCCTAGCAAACCTGGACCCCCCCCCCAGCAACAGGGGGCTGGAGGTCTGGCGGACCTCCGGTCCCCCCGACGATCCCTCCCCAAGTTCAGGGAGGGCTGGAGATCCGGTGGGTCTCCAGTCCCCCCCTAACTCCCCTCAACAAACAGTCCCTGGTAGCCTAGTGGGCGACTGAGCAACCAACCCCCCCCCCCCCCCGACGATTCCCCCCCCAGGTTCAGGGAGGGCTGGAGATCCGGTGGATCTCCAGCCCCCCCTAACCCCCCCCAGCAAAGGGTACCTGGTGGTCCAGTGATCAATTCGCCCCCTCCCTCCCTACCTACATACCCCCCTACCTTGTGGGTTGGAGGAGGGAGGTAGGCTGCCTCTCTCCTCTTCCTTCGATGCTGCAAAATGGTGGCGCCCAGCCCTGCCCATTGTATCCTGGGATGCGCTGGGTGGGGCTACACACCATATAAGAGTTTCTCCCTTATATGGACCTCTAGCTCCTGTGTTTGACAGGTTTCGGCTTTTGACAGCCCAGACCTGTCAAACAAGTGTGGGAGGATTGTGCTGAGCGCATGCTCAGGCACAATTCTCCCGCACTTCTACCCCATGATCAGAGATAATTGTGTGCTTAAATTTGCATGCAATTATCTCTGATCATAGGTCTAATAACACCCTGCGCTGTTCCAGCGCTATTTTTGGAGCACCGTTTAGAACAGCACGGGGTTTTGATTATCTGAGGGTGAGTGCTGGAGGAGAAAGGTACTAGATTTGAGTAGAGAAAAAAAAGTTCTAAAACTGATTTTTTTTGTGGAGGGTTTGTGTGCTGTTTAAAAGTTTTGCAGTTAAGACTGAGGTGGAGAGACCAAGTGTATGATTGTGTAAAACAAGTTTGTGCAATTGAATTAATCCTAGTTAAGTCACTAGGAAGACTGGTCTCCAAAGCTTAAGGTTGGGCTTGCAGCATGTGTGTTGTGCATGATCTGCTAGTGTGGAAGATTGAATGATTTTGGAGAGACCAAGTTGCTGTGGGCAGTATGACTACAGGATCCAATGAAGAGTGCCCTTCCTTAGTTGGGAAAGTCAGTAAAAGAATAGAAAAACTATTTAAGGTTACAAAATTATTATTTATTTTGTTAGTTAGAAAGCCACTGTTATCCCTGAATCTCAGGTAGGGCTGTTCCTGCTGTTAGTCAAGGAGGAAGTCTTTTTTGTTGTTGATTTTATTTAAAGTGTAAGGCAGTAGGTTCCTGTACTGGAAGAGAAGAACCTGAGTTCCAACGTACAAGCAAGGAGAAGAAAGAAACTCAACCAAAGATAAGTCTGCACTCCCATGCACAGCTAAAGAAAGGACACTGAAAGGTCACCGAGTTTTAATCTGACTTACCTGTTCTAGAAACTGGCTCAGGGTGTTCACACCTGAAAGACATAAATTAGTTCAAAAAGAATTGATTCTTGAGACACACACTATAAAGGAAAGTTATAACTATAGAGTAAGAGAGATCAGATAAGATACTTTGGTTGATAGGTTAATACTTATCTGATGATTTCACTGTTGTTCTTAAGCTATACTACTGCACCTGTTAGAAAAATTTCTGTTGTTAGTTTATTTTTAAACGTATGTTTATGCGACAAAAGACCCTAATGTGTTAACACCACATTTTCTATACCTCAAATCGGGTTTAAATAAGCAACTAGTAACTTGTACTTACCATTTGTCTGGTTACTGGGTCTTAAAATCCTTTTAGTTTTGTCTTCTCCCTAGTTTAGAACTTTGGAGACAAGGTTAGTTTAATTGTCTCTGAGCTCAGGGGTGAACTGCAAGCTTGAGGTATTCGGCCACAGGTAATAGTAGAGCTTGCAGGGCCTTCAGAGACTCGGAAGCTGCATCAATTTGAATGCTTCCACTTTTTTTAAATTCAAGACTGAGGAGTTTAATTTGGCCTAGATTCTTTTTACAATGTCCCAGAAGACTCCCAGTGGCTTCAAG
Source organism: Microcaecilia unicolor (assembly GCF_901765095.1). Taxonomy (NCBI): domain Eukaryota; kingdom Metazoa; phylum Chordata; class Amphibia; order Gymnophiona; family Siphonopidae; genus Microcaecilia; species Microcaecilia unicolor. The sequence continues at coordinate 161,907,484 of NC_044041.1, forward strand.
CACTGCACTAAATGCAGGCACATGATATCTGCCACAGACATGCACAGTTGGGTCAGATCATGACCCCTCTGTTTGTGACCTTTGTTTGCATATGCAGGCAAGAATCCAGAGAGTGCAACTGGCTCAAAGGGAGCAACTGTTTGGCCCTTTGAAGGCCGGACCATCAACTTTGGCACCAGCAGCATCAATCTTCATGGATGCTCCGACTCCAACATCCACTGAGTGCACTGGCATCACGTAGATCTCCACCTGCATCGACACCGGGTGCTCTTAGCAGACCCCGGGGCAGGTCAGCACTGGACTCGACACCCATGAGGATTCAGTGTTGTCCTCATCGGCACTGGGAGATCGGGGCTGTAAGCATTGGGGGAAGCCCAAAAAGCATAAGCACTGGTCTTCCTCAATGCACAGTGCCAGGAGCACTGGGGCATCGGTGGATCCAATACCCGAGAAGCACCAGTGCCAGGAGCACTGGGGCATCGGTGGATCCAATACCCGAGAAGCACCAGCACTGGGAGGAGCACTGCTCCTCCTTGGCAGAGGTGTCAGTACGCGAGTCACCAAGCAGACCAGTCCCTGCCACTGGTTCGGCAGTGACTTCTTCTCGGGCTGCTTCTGCCCCGGCTTCCACATTTGCCAATGTCCATCTTCAGTGAGTGGTTCCGCAGCATGCTGCAAGAGGATCTGACGCAGTTGCTTGCAAGGGGCTCTCACCTTGGCATCAAGAGTGCTTACACCTTTGCTAGAACAGCATCAGGCCCTCAAGGCTCCCTCAGTTCCAGTGTCCAGGCCTTCACTGGTGCCTCGTCAGGCATCCAGTGTCAATGCCTGGGTAGGCAGTGCCGCCTCAATGTTGGGGGAGGAGGCTTCCCCAGAGTCTGAAGCTGCTCCTCGGAGCATGGACATCATTCCACCATATCAAGGTCTGCACGGCCTCATTCACCTGCTCCTGAGTATGGTGAACAGTCTGATTTGGACTAATGGGAGTCAGATGAGGATCCATATTACTTCACGGAGGAGGAGTCCTGTGGAATTCCTTATGATCCCTCTCCTCCTCAAGAGGGACTGAAATCTCCTCCAGTGGTGCTCTCTTTCAACAGTTTTGTAAGGGAGATGGCTGTGGCTATCCCATTTAAGTTGGAGACAGAGGAGAAGCCCCGGGCAGAGATGTTGTAGTCTATCCTTAAGGATGCAGTGATGAAGAATCGAGAGTCTCCTCTCACAGTGCAGAAGGTGGATACACAGTATCATATCCAGAAGGCTCCTGGATTCGAGAAAGCAAGTTTCAAAGATATACCAGAATAAATGGCATTACAATAATCCAGCTGCAAAAGAATCAACAACAGAACAATTATAGTAAAATGGTAATTAGTGAAGTAAGCTTTAACCAATTCAACGGACTATCCCACTCAACCTAATATAAGCTTTGCTTTACAATCAAATAGTGGTCAAAACAACATGACAATAATTTTCTTTTTATTTTCTTTCAACATTTCTTATTGGTTGTACAAATGAACAATTACCACCATCAATATACAATTCAAAGGTATACTGTAGACAAAACTATCTAAGTGTACACATATCAATGGTGACATCCTCAATTATTTTATCCATGACCACCCTCCCTTCCCCCCTCATCTTATCACTGTCTTCTCTGAGTATTTTAGTTTCCATTCCACATATTTCAACATTTTTATGAAAGACAACTCAAACCAAGTTGCAATTTTCTACAGAATACTTAACAGTACAACAGAAACCTTAGTCAGCTACAGTTCTATAGGTTATATATTCCACCTCAGAACATAACTAATCCCAATCTGATCCCCTCCCCCACTAAGACCCCTAATCCCTTGGATCTCCCCCCCTTCTACCCAGGAACCTAGGGAGCCTATATATTACCATGATAATGGGTTCAACCTTCATTAAAAAACTAAGCTACGCCCTTAGGGCTTAGAATTTGCAGATAGGGACCCCAAGTGGCCAGAAAAGCAGTTCGTCTCCTCTGGGAAAGCCTAGAATCTCTAGCCTCCCAAGAGATTAACAGACATAGCTGATTTCTCCAGTGCCAGTAAGCAGGGGGATCTTTAACAGTCCAATATTGTAAAATGCATTTCCTAGCTACGAGGCACATCTTGCAGAGCATTAATATCTCAAAGCGATTTCTGCCTCTAAAGGCCCCCGGCACATCCAATAATACTTGCTCTACTGTCCCCAAAGCCCAACACACAAACCACCAGGATTCTTAGTTAGTCCAGACAAGCAGAGTCAATAAACTAAAACATTTGTCATTAAAAATATTGAACAGTTAACTATAAAAACAGATGGAAAATAACAGGTAACTGAATAAGGATCAATTATAAAACTATCGAAACGCTAGAGGAGAAGGTGACGTAACGATCCAATATGGTGGCATGATCGAGGAGCTCTGCTGGGGCTGATGATTAAGTGAGCTAAAAAAACCTTACCCAAACGGAGTGAGGAGCGCGGAGAGCGAGTGATAGCAACAGCCCTGGGCTATGCCGTTGAAAAAAACGCTGGAGCGGTTCCGTTTCACACCGGAACGAAGGAAAATCGGGACCGGAGCTGCGGGGAAACAAAATGGCGCCTGTGCATGAAACCCACGAGCAAGCCGAATGGGTTGAAGACAATACAGAAGTTGCAAGTATGCTTCAATCGGATGTGGTGGGGCTGCTGCAGGACTTAAAGGCAGATTTTGCGGGATTAGAAAGGATGTACAAAATGCCCTTAAAGAGATACGGGATGAGTTACATGACTTGGGGTCCCGCGTGGGCGAGATGGAAGGGGGAATGACGACCCTCAAATCAGAGATGGATAAAATGTGGGGGAAAGTGGCAGTGGAGCACGAAGAGTTGAGCCAGCTCAGGGAGCAAGTAGAAGACCTGGAAAACAGGTCCCGGCGTAATAATTTATGATTTAAGGGCATCCCTGAATTGGATATCTTTAATAACTCTGAAGCTGTGATACGTGAGCTGTGCCAGTATATATTGACCTTGGGAGTAGAGGCCCATCCCCCGGATATACGTATCCAACGGGCACATTGAGCTGCGGGACAGTGGAGAGATTCTAACCTAAGGGATGTCGTCGTATGCTTTCTGGACTACCCCATTAAAGAACAAATCCTGAAACAGGCCTGGCTGTGCAAGGACATTACCTGGAAAAATTATGATTGGGGTTTATCAGGATTTGGTGTGCATTACGTTGCAGAAACGCAGGACATTCAGAGAGGTCACAGGATTCATGCACTCAAAAGGGATCAGATATAGATGGCTCTTCCCTTTCACAGTGGGGATTACAGTGGCTGGGAAGTCACGCAAAGTTAAAACATCGGAAGAAGCGTGGTCAGCGTTGCAGGCCATGGGGTGCTTGGACATGCCGGTGCAGGCACAGGAGTTGCGTGAGCCAGTGGCGCCTAGGAAAGACTCGGCGTGGCAGGTGGTGGTGGAGTGCAGGAAGAAGACTGACAAGCAAGTCTCATGAGGACCTGGTTAGCCAGGTAACATTGCATTCTGAAAAATGGGATGTAATAATAATCATAATGAAAGGAAAAAAAAAAAACAAAAACTGGAAGTTATACAAGAGTTGATGATTCATCATAGAAGTATTATAGACAAGCAAGACTGGTGTACTGAAATGACTCAACATGGCAGATGCAAGGGTGTTACATAGAATGGTGAGAATCGAGTGTGGAGATACTATCTGCCAGCTGCTGGTTGATTATGGCTGTATTGTGGCCAACTGTAAGGATGAACAGAGAAGACCTGGTCTGTTACGCGAGGTGGAACACAACTCAGATGGAGAAAGAACCTGAGGCTTTATACAGGCCGTGTGACTGGAATATGGACAATGTACAGATAAGCATACTGGTGGACAAAGGGGTTTAGATGGGAGGATAAATGGGGTTGGAGTTGGGTAAGGGGGAAGTTATTGGGCTAGTGGGGGACTAGGCTGGAGGGGAAGTGCAGGTTATGGGTATGTTTGGTTACAGAGGGTGGTTGGTAGGAGAGGTTTGGTATTGTTGTAACCAGTTTGAGCCTCTGGGAAAGTACGTTAATTCTTCCACCGTGGCTGATCTTTTGCAACAGAGATCGGCAAAAGGGGGGGGGGGTAGGGGTGAAGATAATGGTAAACAGGGAGGGTGGAGGAGGGGGAAGGGGGTAAGATCTGGGGAGACCCTGGTGGTGGGATCATGACCCCTACTCATGGACAGGAGTTTACTTAATTTAACCCCTCCTGGGTCCTTCTTTCCCTCCAGCTTTTTCTGGAGGTCTACAATGCAGGCCTGGGCTTCTTGAAGCTCTTTCAGTCTTCTCTGCCCATCCTGGAAGAAGACATCTATAGCTAGGGTCAGCACCCTGCACTTCTCTTCCAGGGCCTCCCTGCCTCTTCCTGCCCTTTCTAGGGTTTCCTTAGCCCGCTGTTTCTCTACAGCCCACTCAGCTACCACCTGAGCTTGAACCTGTTGCAACTCCTTTATCTGAGTTTCCAACTCGAGGTTCCTCTGGGACAGGTATCCAACCCTTTCCTGCGCTGCCTGCAGCTCCACAAGTACCCCGTCTATCCTTTGGGTGTATACATTGTGCAGGTTCTCTAACTGGATCACCTTCTCCTCCTTAAGCTCCCTCAGGCCCCTGGCCTCAGCTTGGGCCTGCTGCCAGGCCTCAGTTAACTGAGCCACCGTTTCAGTATACCCCTACTGCGCTTCTCTCAGCTGGCTTTCCTGTTGGCCCTTTAATTCTCCCAGCCAAGCCATTACCCGGGTCAAACTCTCCCTCAGCTCTCCTATAGCTGTTTGCTGTAGTTTACCCATCTCCTTAATGCTTTCCTGCCTCTTGGCCAACTCCACTTCCTTCTGCTTCACCTCCTGCTTGGCTTCTTCTAATTCTGCCTTTACAGAGGTGACAAGCTTATTTTCCCTTTGCTTCTGGAGTAGAATCAAGCTTTGCTGTTCCCTTATACCTCCCGCTCATTTTGCCACTCCCGGCGAGCATTCTGGAATCCAGTTTTAACTAAGGCTACCCTCTGCTCCTGGCCTTGTTGCAACTTGTCTGTGAGGTCCCTTATCTCTTGATCATGTGTGGACTGCAGCTTCGCTAATCGGGTCTCATTTAAGGCTCGGGTCTCTTTCAGGGTAGCTGTAAGATGGGCTACTTGTGCTTCCTTTTCCTCCCTTAGCCTACTTTCTGTGCGCAGCTCAGCCCTAACAGTGGCTAGCAGTGCCTCACAGCCTTCCTTCTGCTTAAGGGACTCTGCCTGTTTGGCCTCCAAGGCATGCACTGAAGCAGCCATTTCTCTCTTACAACCTGACTCAACTAGGACCCATCTCCGCTCCGCCTCCCTTAGACCATTCTCCATTACCTTATGGGACTCCTCTTACTGCTGTATATTGCCCACTAAAGTTACCATCAGTCCCTTATTATGTTCCAGGACCTCCCTCAGACATTGCTCAAGTAGGGCCCTCCATGGATACTTTAACAACTGGCTCCCAAAATGTGGGCTTGGGCCCCCTGCTGAATTACCTTTTACTTTGCTGGTGGGGATGCTGAGCCCTGCCAGCCAAGTAAATAGACTACTGCTGCTCTCCGCTCCTTGTTTCCAGCATGCTGCTCAGAGCAAGACGTTGGGAGTGGTGACAGTCCATTTGTTGGCTGCCAGCAAAGGTATGCCTAGAGTGCCTGCACGAAGGGAGAGAGGAGAGAGAGGCAAGTGTTGCTCCCCCCCCCCCCCCCCCGGCCACCCCTGGCCCTTCCAACTGCAGAGCTGGCTACGTCTGGAGAAAGAGCCTGTTGTTAAAAATTTACCAGCACACCCCTGAGCGGGTTCCTCCTGACCCTCTTCCCTGCAGACACCTCTTTCCCCTTGAGTTCCCGGCCTAACCATGAAGCCTGCCCCTGAGGACTGGGTCACCTCCCGACTCCCATTGCCTTTGGGCTTCCTCTTGCCTGCTATGTCACTTAACCCCCACCAACTGACTGTAGGATTTCCCTCCTCCCAGTCTCCCAGTTCATCCTCTGAACTGAATACTGCCAGAGACCACTTCCCAACATGGCCCATTTCCCCACATTGGTCACACTCTGGCTCAATCTCTTCTCCTCGGGGTCCAGTCCTCCCACAACATCCCTTCAGGCTTACACAATGTCACAACAGTCTCTACACACAGTCCCCTTCCAAGTCCCAGAACCTGGATCATGGTGTCCAACTCTGCCATGTCCATTCCTTCTACTGGTGACTTGGGCTCCAGCTCCTCGGGCCTCTGGACTTCTCTCTTCGGTCTGAACCGTCCCCACCTTCCCATGGCTCCGACGTCCTCCTCGACTGTCTGATGGGATGTAGCCTGCAACACAAGAGAAATATCCAAGTGCGGACTGTCTGTTTCCCTGGTCCTACACTTGCGCTAATTCTTGGAACTCGTACCAGAATTCACACCAAACAAGCCTCTCTATCCTTTACATGAACTGCTCTTCTCAGCTTACTGGATCCTCCCTCGCCTCCCTCCTAGGTACCCTTTACCTGGGTAGGCGAGTAATGCGCCTTTGTCAGCATTGGCCCCCTCGACGGGCTTCAGGAACCTCCCGGACACCACCACCTCGCTCCGGCTACTCGACTGGTCTGGTCTGGAACTCCCTCTGCTTTCTCGAGACCTCTTCTCCTCTACATGGAAGTTCACTGTGATCCCACCACTGCCACCAATTGTGAAGCTCCCGGCCCCTGGGTAATCCAGAAATGCAGCCCTCTGCTGGCTGGGGTCTCGCCAGTCTCCTTGGAGTTCCCTTGGCTCCCAAGCCAAGCTATGTATTGCGATTGGCCCGGCAAACTGCTCAGCCACAGACAGTTCAAAACAACTTGTGGTAAATCCCTGGTAACTCCAACAAAAACAGCACAGAAGCAAACAGTTCCAAAACAAGGGAGTTTCCTTTATCTTCCCTTCCCCCCCTCCTTCAGGGTAACTCCTGCAAGCACAGCACAGAAACAAACAGTTCAAAACAATAGGGGTTTCCTTTATCCTCCCCTCCTCATGGTATTCTTCAACTAAGCCCCCTTGAGGCTCCCTGGCACTTGGCTTCAAGACAGTCTGTGAAGACACATGCCCTTCCTGCTCTCTACCTAGCCTCAGGCTCCTGAGCAGGACTCTGGCTGGTCTTCTCCCAGTTACTTGCAAGCACCCACCTCTCTATCTGGGGCTCCCGCCTTACTCAGGGTGACCGCTCAGGCATGCCTTCCTTCGGCTGGAAATCCTCTCCGGTCCAGTCCAGGGTGCCCCGGTCACCCCTCTGATCCACGAGCCGTGACCCCTCGCACTCTCCTGGAACTGCAACTAGGATTCTCCAGCCTTCCCATATATGCAAATGAGACAACCAAAATGCAAATTCACTTTATTAGGACTTGGATTCGGTCTTGTGGGGACACAACTTCCTTCCAAGTATCCTTCACTCGCAAATACACTGACTGAGCCCCTTTACTTTGAGAGACCGGGGCCTCAGTGTAAAACAGCCACCACCCGTGGATAGGACTTCTTCACTCGCATTGACCTTACAGTCCTATCCTCCACCCCACGGCTGTTAGTCCATTTTACAAAAGTCACAAGTTCATCAGCAACATAGCCTGGAAAGTACCTTCCCAGCTTTCAGAGTTTCCTTCCCTCTCTCTCTGGCATCTTCCCGATACTCCTCATTTGTAATCCTCAGGCTCTGGGCACTGCAGGTCCCCCCCCCCCCCCCCCCCCCCATCTTCTCCCTTCCCTTCTCCAGGAGACATGGTTTATATAGGGCTGCCAATAGCCCACCACACCCTTTCTGGGCCCCTCCTCCCAGTTCTGGAAGAGTCCAGAGCCTTCTGGCTGCCCTTCTCTTAACAGGGAACCTCTACTGCATACTCCCTGATCCCCATGTACAGTCCATGGCTGGAGCTCCCCCTGCTGGCTCCTTCAGGTCATTACCCTGATGTTCCATTTGGAGCTCCCCCTAGGGATCAGAACAGAGCATTATTTCTTGGAGGAGAGAGCCATCTAGTGGCCTCCTCAGGGTAGGGCAACCACTGTGTTTATTACAATACCTATCAGAAGTGAGATAAAAACAATTGTTCCAGAAATCTAGTGCTATACAGATAAAAACAAATAATGAGAGTGACTCATGGGAAAGGAGCAAACTGATGAGATGGGGGCTTGCGGCAGCAAAGTGTCTTACAGCACGGAGGTGGCGAACTGCTGATCCTCCGTCTGTGGGGGATTGGAAAGGTAGACTGGTACAATTTATAACCATGGAACACCTTACGGCGTATCGCAGGGATGGAGAGTTATGGCGTAAGCGGGGATGGTCCCGACTGCAAGACTGCTTGGAAAAAATTAAGACATGATGTGTTTTGATTGGGGCTTGTTCTATGGCGGGGGGGGGGGGGGGGGGGGGGGGGGGGAGGACAGAGCTAAGTAGGGGAATGGGAAGTAACTTTGGAGCGTGTTACAGTCAGTCAATCAAAGGGGGTATGCTGTTATCAGGGGCCTTGAATCCAGTTTGAAACATTTGAAGTTTGGTATGTCATGACTTTTTTGACCCAGGCCCCAGGTTCGATTTTGTTTCTGATTCATTAAAAGCTATATACATGTATCTTGGTAAGTGTGTTGACAAGGTAATGTATTGTGTGTTATATGCTTTTACATTCAATAAAACATTTAAAGTGGAAAAAAAACCTAAACGTATCACTACCTGGATAGTGCCTGGGAAGTACAATAAATATAGCTGCTCACAGGGTCTCAGTAAAGTGGTCTTTCCTTCTCTACTTCCAAACTTAGACTGGAGAAAAATCCAGTATTTCCAGAATGAATTTGAGCTCCCAGGCCCATCAGCGCCCAGAACATTTTTTAAAAGTAGCTGGCCACATCACTGCAGGTTACTTCCTCTTTGTGTTAAACTAAAGAAGGAACAGTAATTTCTTTTGTAACAGCTTTAAACATAAAACACGCACCACCTGCTGGCCAAACTAGAGAATTACACAAATAATTAATACAGTTTACAGGCTTACAAACCCACTGTTTTGTCACAGGTCTCCATTCTGTCTCTGCAGCATCAGGCAGCTGAACCCTAGAAGCCATGAGCTATCTTTCCTTTTACCACTGTCTCCAGGTAATCAGAGACCTCTGATCCTACCCTTCCCCTTCTGTTAGGGAGCTGACCCGAGACCTGGTCTGCCTTATGGCTCTGCTAACAAAGGACTCCTTCCTTTTTACAGGACATGGCTGCTCAACAAGATACAGCACAGGCACTGGTCAGCAAACACAAGGGACAACAGCGGACTGTGATACAAACTGCTTTCATGCTATTTACCTATTTATAGTTTAAAAACTGAAGCAATGGGACTGAAGGGATATGTGCATCTGTGAATGTCATGGATACACCCATTTGTGGCTGCCTGACCAGAAAAGGGGAGGGGAGGATGACCTGGGAATGGGTCTAAGCATCATGCTCTCCACAGGCCTGAGGTTCACAAGGTCCACATCTGATAGCTTTTCTCCAGCCTTGCACTTCACATCTCTTTTCAGCTGGCTCCTTGCTCATGTGCCCACGTGTTCCCAAGGTTGAAGGGGACCGACCATGTTATGTATTGTAAGTCCTAAAAAGTTCACTCACCCCTACAAGCATCAGAATTCCATCTTATTTTAATGTTATTCCTGTCCTGCCACTCATGTTTAGTAGGCTCTGAGTTGGGGCCCCTCACCCTCTACAGGGCCATCTGCAAAATCTATTGGGGGGGGGGGGTGGTATGTGGGTTCCTCTAGTAAACAGTTTCTGGTATTCCTTCCCAGCAGACAGCTTCTGGCTGGTGTCTAAACTAATCCCCTGCCCTTTGGCATGTTAAACACAGAGTAAACGCTAGTCTCTGCTATGGGCAAGGACACGTGCTGACTATAACAGTTCATTTCCCTCCTCATGTATATATGTGTCTAGTTTGTTTCCCTTCCCTCCCCTCCAATTTCCACCATTGCTGTAAATTTGTCAATACGAAGATATGAAGCAGATGTTTACCCTGTTGGTTGTGGGCAAGGATGCATGCAGAACAGAGAGTAAAGTATAATCTAGCCACTGCCTATCCATACTGCTGATGGATAGTCCGAAACAACACACGTTAACAGTGTGGGGCAACAAGGGGCTGAAAGCTGTCAGGAACCAACAGGGAAATGCTCAGAGTAGGGGAATTGTAGACATCAGTACATTTAGCCCCCTACCTAGGATCTTTGGTAAGGGACACCTGTGATGAGAACTCGGTTACAGCCTCCAGCATGCTAGGTTTACACCAATGTTAATGTCATTGACCATGTAGCCCCATCAACCCCGGCTTTCCCTCAAACCAGATTATCTGTTGGCAGCAGTATAGGTTAATAGACAGTTTGTGAACCCCCAGGGGACAGATAGCTACAGAGTGCAATGGTGATGTATTTGGGCAATCTGGCCTGTACTGTGACCCACACTACTGTTTCTTTGACCTGCTTTGTATTTTTATGTCTAGTAACTGTAGCTACATTAGGGGATTATTTCCTTTGGTCATTCCACCTTCAAAACCTTCCCCTAATCCCCTGAGGGACACAGGAAGAACTCATGGATATAGGGCACCTGTCAGGTCCTGGGGGCAGGCCAGCCTCTCAGTTATTGAGGAGCTGGTCCAGGAACCTGTCAGATATGTGCATGCACTGGCCACATCTCTCAGACATTTGTCTTGGCCCTCTCCTTGCCAACTGAGGGGCCGGCCTGGTCCAAGGACCTGGCAGGGCAATATCTGACTTCATCAGTCAGCTAAGGAATGGCCTCACTCCCAGATGCCCTACAGACATGATCTGGGAGAAGGGAATGGAAAGGGAGATTGCAGGCCTGCACGTTCCCCCTCCCCCATTGGAGAACTAGGTAGCAGCTTGCACAGACCTTACACCTGTGTCAAGTGCTGTGATGGGCAACTTTAGTTCCACCTATATCGCTAGCTGTGACAGGCCCTAAGATATTTGACGTCACCTTATTTTGGAGGTACAGCATGGTTTGTGGTGCGGCATGAGATCTGGGGGGTGGCGTCAGGTTTGAATCCCACATGGCCTTCTTCTCTTGCAGGGCACTTTAGATCCTCTCCGTAAGCACAACCCTCTGCTTGAGCACTTGACATTCAGGGGGAGCTGCTCTGATTGTGGACACTAAGGGCCCTTTTAACCCTTCTCCACCCCCCTCCCCCAGTCTCAAGGGTTTGCCTAGTAGTGTTGACTCCACAGCACCTGCAGCCTTGAATATCTATTGGCAGCAGCTGTATAGGTTATTGGAAAGATAGTGAACCCCCACAAGGAACAGATACCTACAGAGAGCAATGGTGATGTAGGTGGGCAGTCTGGCCAATACTGTGACCTGCTTTGTATTTTCATGCCTAGGTAACTGTAGCATTTTTTACAGAGTGGAGACAGGCCTTTGTATGTGAAAAACTAAACATAACATAACAAGGAAGATGTTCCACTCAATGTGGAAACTTAAAAGAGTAAAACCTTTCTTCCCAAGGGTTATTTTTCGCAACCTGGTACAATCAATGGTTCTGAGTCATCTTGATTATTGTAATGCACTCTATGCTGGCTGTAAAGAGCAAATCAACAAGAAACTTCAAACAGCCCAAAACACTGCAGCCAGACTCATATTTGGAAAAACAAAATACGAAAGTGCCAAACCCCTAAGAGAAAGACTACACTGGTTTCCACTTAAAGAGCATGTCGCGTTCAAGGTCTGCACTCTTGTTCATAAAATCATTCACGGAGATGCCCCGGCCTACATGTTAGACCTCATTGACTTGCCAACCAGGAATGCTAAAAGATCAGCACGCACATTCCTGAATCTTCACTTCCACAGTTGTAAAGGACTAAAATACAGATTAATACATGCGTCCAGCTTTTCCTATATGAGCACACAGTTGTGGAATGCACTGCCACTTCCCCTGAAAACAATCTACGAGCTAACCAACTTTCGTAAATCACTGAAGACTCATCTCTTCAACAAGGCATACTACAATGATCTATAATAGGAATCTGCAACGCATCACCATTTACCTGATATTCTGAATGTTATCTCACTATACCTGATTGCTTAATTCTGTTATCCATGTTCTTTATGTAACACCAATTGTATCTTTTACTCTGGAATGACGATTGTCATGACGGAACATTGTAAGCCACATTGAGCCTGCAAATAGGTGGGAAAATGTGGGATACAAATGCAACAAACAAACAAACAAACAAATAAATAAATAAACAGTGTATTTAGTTATTGGGATGGGATGTATTTGTACTAAATAAACACTAAAAATTATATATGATGGTTATTGTCCATTGCCCTTATTGAGGCTGGCCCCACTCCAAATGGAACATTCTGCCAGAATCTATCCCAGTATATGGCAATGGGCCACCAGCTCTTGTATCAAGTCTCTGTGCATGGGAGACTTGATGAAGGAGCGGAGTTGGGGGGCTGCTCTCTTGGGGGCAAGCTGGTCCTGGGAAGGCTCTGGTGGGGTGTGCTGGGCCTGTGAAGGCTGTTCATCAGCTGGAGGATGCCCTATGTGTGTAAAAGGTTTCACAACTCTACTGATTGGCTTTACTTGCTGTTTTCACAAAATCATTATAAAAAGCTAGCAAGTAACAAAGTTGCTGAAAAAGTATCAAAGTATATACAGTGCACTCCATTTAAGTGCACATCGGATAAGCGCATGCTGTACTTCGGTCCTGTTTTTGGAGCCATCAATTTCTATGGGGACAAACTTCAGTTTAGCACACCACTGATAAGTGCAAGATTCGCTTACATGCATGGTTTTAAGACCGCTCCTCTGCAGGAAAGACTCCGCATAAGCGCATGCACGGAATATGGAAGCCGACTGGCGCCTGACAAAGGGGCGGTAAATTTGAAATCTCGTTGGTTAACTGCCATAGGCAGAATAAGCGAAAGTATGTTGTTAGAGTGTACACTGGAGGAGGAGTCGTTGCGCAACTGTAAGACTTTTAGCACTGGCTGAACGAATAGAAGTTCTTAAAAAATTAGAAAACAAAGTCAAGCATCTATTCCTAAAGAATATGGCGTCAATCCCAATCAAATTTCAAGTATCTTGAAGCAGAAAGACCAGCTTCTGGAAGACTGGCAAAACAATACAAATCCACACCGGAAATGTAAACGGGCGGGAAAAGCTGAGGATGTAGAAGATGCTCTTCTTCAGTGGTTTTCTCAAGTCAGGAGCAGACAGTTTCCTGTCAGTGGTCCACTGCTTTGGAGAAAGCTAATCAGCTAGCTGAAAGTCTTGGACTAACTGAATTCAAAGCCACTGTTGGATGGTTGGAAAGATGGACGGAGAGGAACAACATAAAATTAAAGAAACGGCATGGTGAAAAACAAGATGCTGATGACTTTGGTGCTGAAAATTGGGTTGTTTCAGTTCTTCCTACCATCTTGAACGAGTTTGCACCTCATGACATTTTCAATGCTGACGAAAACGGTCTCTACTGGCGAGCGATTCCTGATGGAACACTTGCATTCAAACAAGCCGAAACTACAGGAAGTAAAACGTTGAAGGAACGACTGACGATCCTCCTGTGCTGCAATATGGATGGGAGTGAGAAGTTGGAACCACTAGTCATTGGAAAGAGCAAACAGCCCCGTTGCTTCAAGAATGTTAAGTGACTTCCTGTGTCATAGTAACATAATAGATGATGGCACAGAAGGACCTGTACGGTCCATCCAGTCTGTCAAACAAGATAAACTCATATGTGCTACTTTATGTGTATACCTGACTTTGATTTGTATCTGCCATTTTCAGGGCACAGACCGTAGAAGTCTGCCCAGCACTAGCCCCGCCTCCCCCCACCAGCTCTGCCACCCAATCTCCACTAAGTTTCTGAGGATCCATTCCTTCTGAACAGGATTCCTTTATGTTTATCCCATGCATTTTTGAATTTCGTTACCGTTTTCATCTCCATCACATCCCACGGAAGGGCATTCCAAGCATCCACCACTTTCTCATACGAGGCTAACACAAATTCATGGATGACTGGGGACCCACTTTAATGTGGAGACTGGCAGGAGGCTTGGGCTTTGAGGGATGTCTCACAGGACAGCATATTGACCTTTGGAGCAGACAATGGTATATCCAGTGAATGTGGGTTATGGGGCATGAGAGAACATCCATTTGGGGGGCAACTGATTATGTGACAGAGAAGGGTGATAAAAATGATAAAGGGGATGGGCCGACTTCCCTATGAGGAAAGGCTGAAGCATCTAGAGCTCTTCAACTTGGAGAAAAGACAGCTGAGGGGAGATATGATAGAGGTCTATAAAATAATGAGTGGAGTGGAATGGGTTGACGTGAATTGTTTGTTTACACTTTTCAAAAATACTAAGCCTAGGGGGCATGTGATGATGCTACAAAGTAGTAAATTTAATACAAATCAGAGAAAATGTTTCTTCACTCAACGTGTAAACTCTGGAATTCGTTGCCACAGAATATGGTAAAGGCGGTTAGCTTAGCAGGGTTTAAAATAGGTCTGGACGGCTTCCTAAAGGAAAAGTCCATAGACCATTATTAAATTGACTTGGGGAAAATCCACTACTTATTTCTGGGATAAGCAGCATAAAATATATTGAACTTTTTTGGGATCTTACCAGGAATTTGTGACCTGGATTGGCCACTGTTGGAAACAGGATGCTGGGCTTGATGGACCTTTGGTCTGTCCCAGTGTGGCAATACTTATGTAATTAGCCCTCTGAAGGAGTAGCCTAGTGGTTAGTGCAATAGACCTTGATCCTAGGGAACTGGGTTCAATTCCTTGTGACTACTACTACTACTACTTAGCATTTCTATAGCGCTGCCAGGGTTACGCAGTGCTGTACAAGTTTAACATGGGGAAGGACCGTCCCTGCTCAAAAGAGCTTACAATCTAAAGGTTACAAACTATGTAGTCAGTGTAGGTATCATGAGTGGGGAAGGTGGTTATGCGCCAAAAGCAAGGGAGAAGAGATGGGCTTTGAGTAAGGACTTGATGGGCAGGGAGGGCGCATGACGTATGGGCTCGGGAAGGCTGTTCCAGGCATATGGTGATGCGAGGCAGAAGGGGCGGAGTCTGGAGTTAGCGGTGGTGGAGAAGGCTACAGATAGGAGTGATTTGTCCTGAGAGCGGAGGTTACAGGCGGGAACATACGGGGAGAGGAGGGTAGAGAGGTACTGCAGATCGAGTGCATTTGAAGGTTAAAAGGAGAAGCTTGAACTGTATATGGTAGCGGATCGGGAGCCAGTGAAGTGACTTGAGGAGAGGGGTGATATGAGAGTATCGGTTCACGCGGTAGATAAGACGTGCGGCAGAATTTTGGACAGATTGAAGGGGGGATAGATGGTTAAGCGGGAGGCCAGTGAGAAGAAGGTTGCAATAGTCAAGACGAGAGGTGACGAGCGAGTGGACGAGGGTTCGGGTGGTCTGTTCAGAGAGGAATGGGCGAATTTTGCTAATATTATAGAGGAAGAAGCGACAGGTCTTAGCTGTCTGCTGGATATGGGCAGAGAAGGAGAGGGAGGAGTCGAAGATGACTCCGAGATTGCGGGCTGAAGCGACGGGGAGGATGAGGGCGTTGTCAACAGAGACGGAAAGTGGGGGAAGAGGAGAAGAGGTTTTGGGTGGAAAGACAAGGAGCTCAGTCTTTGCCATGTTCAGTTTCAGATGCCGGTTGGACATCCAGGCAGCGATGTCTGAAAGGCAGGCCGAAACTTTGGCCTGGGTTTCGACCGTGATGTCGGGAGTGGAGAGATAAAGCTGGGTGTCCTCAGCATAAAGATGGTACTGGAAACCATGTGATGAGATCAACGAGCCCAGGGAAGAGGTGTAGATCGAGTAAAGAAGCGGTCCAAGGACAGAACCTTGAGGAACCCCAACAGAGAGCGGGATGGGGGTGGAAGAAGAGCCATTAGAATATACTCTGAAGGTGCGTTGGGAAAGATACGAAGAGAACCAGGAGAGGACGGAGCCCTGGAACCCGAATGAGGACAGTGCGTCAAGAAGTAAATTATGATTGACGGTGTCAAAGGCGGCAGATAGGTCGAGGAGGATGAGGATGGAATAGTGACCTTTGGATTTGGCAAGGAACAAGTCATTACAGACTTTAGAGAGTGCTGTTTCTGTCAAGTGTAGTGGGCGAAAGCCGGATTGGAGCGGATCGAGGACGGCTTGAGAGGAGAGGAAATCACGGCAGCGGCTGTGGACAGCGCGTTCAAGTAATTTGGAGAGGAAGGGTAGAAGAGAGATGGGACAGTAGTTGGAGGGACAGGTGGGGTCTAGTGATGGTTTTTTGAGAAGTGGTGTGACTACAGGTGTCAGGGACAGTAGCAGTGGAGAGAGAGAGGTTGAGGATGTGACAGATTGAGGGGTTGACTGTAGGAGAGATGTTGTTAAGCAGATTGGTGGGAATGGGATCAGAGGAACAGGTGGTGCACTTAGAGGAAGAGAGAAGGCGAGCAGTTTCCTCTTCAGTGATCTCAGGGGAGGAGGAGAAGGAGGAGGAGGCCAGGCTAGGTTGGTTGGGGGAGTGGGTTAAGAAGTCACATGGAGGAGAAGGCTTGGAAGTGAATTCAAGGTTTATCTTCTGCACCTTATCGCGGAAGTAGTCAGCTAGTGTTTGAGGAGCGAGTGAGGGGGGGTGGGAGCGGAGGGCACTTTAAGTAGGGAGTTGAGGGTGGCGAAGAGGCGACGAGGGTTGGAGCCAAGAGAATTAGTTCATTGAGAATAATATTCCTGTTTGGCAAGGAATAGGGAGGACTGGAAGGAGGGTAGCATGAATTTGTAATGGGTGAAGTCTGACAGGGTGCGAGATTTCCTCCAGAGTCGTTCAGCAGATCGGGTGCAGGAGCGAAGGTAACGGATGCAAGGGGTTAACCAGGGCTGAGGATTAGTGCGCTTAGTGGGTCGAGAGACAGATGGTGCTAGGGTATTCAGAGCAGTGGAGAGAATTTCATTGTAGGCAGAGACAGCTGTGTCGACAGATTCGGAAGACGAGATGGAAGAGAAGAGATTGGAGATGTGAGAGGATAGGGTGTGGGGGGGGGGGGGGGGGGGGGTCGACGGCCTGGAGATTCCTGAAGGTAGTGGCTATAGTTGGGCGAGGTTGAGGGGGAGGGTGATGAAGTGTGAGGGTGATTAGGTGATGATCTGAGATAGGAAGGACTGAGGTGCAGAAATTGGAAGGTGAGCAGGAAGAGAAGAGAACGACGTCGAGACAATGGCCATTACGGTGGGTAGGGGTGGTAGAGCATAGTTGGAGGTTAAAGGAGGATGTCAGTGAGGAATTTAGAAGCGTAGGAGTTGGATGGGTCGTCAACGTGAATATTAAAATCACCAAGAATGAGGGATGGAGATGAGGGATCAAGAAAGACGGTGAGCCAAGCGTCGAAGTCAGTAAGGAAGGAAGAGAGGGGCTAATCAGGGGGGCGGTAGATGACTGCAACTCTGAGTGGTGTCGGGTAGAATAACCGGATGGCATGAGTTTCGAAGGATGAGAAGCAGTGAGACTGTGGCAGGGGGAGGGGTTGGAAACTACAAGAGGGTGAGAGAAGAAACCCAACGCCTCCACCGCATGCGTCTGGGCAGGGAGTGTGGGAGAAAAGATATCCTCCATGGCATAGGGCTGCGATTGAGGCAGTGTCGTTAGGGGTTATCCAAGTTTCAGTTAAAGCGAGCAGTTGAAGGGAACAGTAGATGAACAAATCGTGGGTGAAGGAGAGTTTGTTGCATACTGAGTGGGCATTCCATAGGGCACACGAGAAGGGGAGGGAAGCGGAGGGGAGAAGGGGAATAGAGATGAGATTGGAGGCATTCTGGGATCGGTTACATGGATATGGAGAGGAGAGGTGGGGGGGGGGGGGGACCTGGATTGGGATTGATGTCACCTGCGGAAAGTAGGAGAAGGAGTAAGAGAGTGCGGAGGAGGGTGGAGGAGGAGGGTTGACGAAGATGATGAAGATGGGATGTGTTAAGGAGGAATGGGGATGGGTTAATGGTGGGGAGGAAGTGTAGAAGGTTGAGAGCTAGGAATGACGAGGGGGGCAGGAGAGCAGGGGAGTAATGAGCAGGACAGGAGGGGACAAGGGTGGGCAGTGAGTTCCTGAGGTAGACAGTGGAAGGGGAGGGGGGAAGAGGTTAGGAAGGGACAGGGCGATGAAGAGAATGTGTATAGGGGCCATATATAGGGGCTAAGGTGGATGCGGATAGATGTAACGTGGCTAAGGTGATAGGAGTAGAGGAGGAAGGCAGGAAGGCTAGGACAGGGACAGCAGGCAGCAGCTAAGGCATAGGGAGTGATAGTGTTTAAAGGAATCCTAGCCAAAAAGCACCTGGAGACTCTGTGCACTTGGAGCGAGAGCCCTGGGAAGCTCGGGGTGGACCTGGAGTCACCCCGGATACAGCTGTGAGGAAATGCAGAAGGGCTGCAAGTCCTCCACAGCACCTGGTGGGAGTGCTGGGCACCTAGAGCGGAGGCCCTGGGTGTCACCCCGGAGAAGGCTGTAAGGATATGCAGATGAGCTGCAAGTCCTCCACAGCACCTGAAAGGCAGCCGGTGGTACAGCTGGGCACCTCTCAGCTGAGGAAAGGCTTACCAAGGGTTAGGCCGAAGCCAGCATTCCTCCCCCTGAGGGTCGCCTGACTCTGGGCAAGTCACTTAACCCTCCATTGCCCCAGGTACAAATAAGTATCTGTATCTACTATGTAAACCATTTTGAATGTAGTTGCAACAACCACAGTATATCAAGTCCCAAGTCCCTTTCCCTCTATGGTCAGTGTACTGTCCTCCATGAACACTCCTTTGTCAGATGCACATTTTTAATATTTATTTATTCATTCTTATATCCCCCAATTATCCCAAAATAAGGTTCGGTTCAATGTGGCTTACAATTATCAGTTAGGAGAAATTACAGTATTGACATTTACAATTACACACAGTATATAGTATTTGTATGACATATGGTTAAACCACAAATTTTTTTTTAAAGATAGGGTTTTAAATCTTTTCTGAACTGAAGGTATTTGGTATTTCTTCTTATGGCCTTAGGAATTGAATTCCACAATTTAGAACCCAGATAACTAAATCCAGCTGTATAGATGGATTTGTAAGTTATGTTTCTACAGTTGGGTAGATGGACTAGTAAGTAACCTCTGGTTTCTGGTATTGAATTTAATCAGTGATAATTTGATCAAATCTAGCATGCAATCAGGTGACATTCCAAATAATATTTTAAAAATAAGAGTTCTAGATTTAAAAAACAGTCTGGCCTTGATTGGGAGCCAGTGTAACATTGCAGCAGTGGGGTTGCTCTTTCATATTTTGACTTTTTGAATATCAGTCTTGCTACTGTGTTTTGACATAGGGGTTAGGGCTGTGTGCCCAAATTCCCAGTGTGGGTGTTTGGGGTTATTGTTTTATTTTCCCTGCCATGGCGGCTGTAACGTGCAAGGTAGGTATGTGTGACACACTGGGCACTATTGTATTGGTCACTGGAAGATGCTGTCCAAAGGACTTCCTCCCTCCCCCCCTTCATTTCCATCCCCCTTGCTTACCCTATGCTATCTATTAAAATGTTTTATTACCTATTGTGTTGACATTGTAGTTTACTATGCTATACTTTGTATTGCTATTTGAATATTTTTACTGCTGTAATTGTCTATTGCTTATGTTTGATGTATTCTTCCTGTATACCGCTTTGAATGAATTCTTCCAAAAAGGTAAATAAATCTGAATAAATGTTATCTCATAGGTTGGGGTTGGCTATAACATACTCTAATAGATATAGGGGTTGTGGGCACACTCTAAGGAAGCATACTAAGGCCTTGATTGGGGACAGAGCTGTGCTATATCTGTGGTACTTACATTGGGCCCGGAGGCTTTCCTCCATGCACCAGATTACGGCGGGGTCCTCAAGTCAGGATGTGCCTGTACTGGCACCAAAGCAATTCAAGGTCCCGGTGAATTCCAAAGCATCTGCAAAACACAAGGTGGTGGAGACAAGGTTCAGGTGGTAGGCCTTCTTGCCGTCACATACATTATTATTTTTGACATGTTGTGCAATGCTCCTCACATAGCCGGTTACAGATGGCAACATGCAGATTGGGGGGCGGGGGGGCTGAGTATGCATTACACTGGCACAGGTGCTATGTGAGCTGAGGTGATTACGGGGACAGAGGGTGGCATGGTAGCCTTGCTGTTGAGCATGTGCACTGTTGCTGGGAGGTGGGGATGGGTAGTGGGGTAAAGCAGGTATGCCTGTGGGCTGATCAATATACTTTAGTGAGCTCCTGCCAACACTCCTATCAGTATGTAGGCATGGGATGGGATGCGGGGGAAGGTTAGGGGGTCCAGATGTGTGCAGCCCCTCATTTTAGCATTGCATGGTAAGCGGAGGGGGACCCCATAATTAGTTGATATTCTGTACATTCTGATTTCAGCAAATTTTTTTCTCTTAAGAAAGAGCAATATCATGTATTGCAACACAAAAGAGACCTCAGTGCATGCGACCCTGCATATGTACGGTGCTTGAATGAGTAGTGCTGTGTTCCTGGGTGGCAAAGTTTCACACTCACCTTTCCAGCCCGCATGAAGACATTGTGGGGCGGGAGGTGACAGTGCTTGAATATTTGCCTCCTGCACGTGAGGCACAGAAGGACCTTTCTCTTCTAGTGTCGTTGAGTTATGTAAAAGCTAAAAGAATCCCTAGGGGACTCAGAATGACAAAAGCACCCACTATGTTTTTGGATGATCAATCCTTTTTAGATAAGTGGTGTTGTATATTAAATAAATGCAGTTTAGACCTTATGATCCTACTAGCTGAAACATCTAAACAAAAAAGTACTAGATTAGAAGAAGTTTTAGAAACCAAGATCAACAATATTCATTCCGTAGATCCGAATCATGAACACATTTCCAAAGATGTGGACTACAAGATGTCCAGATTTAGAAATGAAATTAAAGAGATTAAAAACCATAAATTTTCAAGAGACGAATTGGATTACAAGAGAGGCAATGTGTATCCTTTTGCGAAAGCCAGAATTTACTATCATAGAGATAAAAGTAATATAACATTTCATAGGAACAATCATACAGTTCCCTCTGACGACATAACATTTCATAGGAACAATCATACAGTTCCTTCTGACGACACTAGAAGAGAAAGGTTACCTACCACATCAGGACCTTCGAGATTGGTGGCACCCAACGAACAGAGACGGAAAAGAATTAGGAGTGAATCAGATGATGAATTTACATCACCTATTTGTAGCCCTACAGGAATACCTAACTTTCAACAACCATCGAAGAATGACATCAGGGAATCATACCTACCAACAGATGAAAGTTGCCCACCATCAGAAAACGTGCAAGGTGACCACACACGTATTTTTTTTAGAGAAACTGTGGACCAAAGACATAGAATTCAAGAGGTCATTATCAGAATCAGAGGAGAAAGGGTATGATACATACCTGTAGCAGGTGTTCTCCGAGGACAGCAGGCTGATTGTTCTCACGACTGGGTGATGTCCGCGGCAGCCCCCACCAACCGGAAAGAAGCTTCGCGGGACGGTCGGCACGCAGGGCACGCCCACCGCGCATGCGCGGCCGTCTTCCCGCCCGTGCGCGACCGCTCCCGCCAGTTGAATGACTAGCAAAAGATGAAACACACAACTCCAAAGGGGAGGAGGGAGGGTAGGTGAGAACAATCAGCCTGCTGTCCTCGGAGAACACCTGCTACAGGTATGTATCATACCCTTTCTCCGAGGACAAGCAGGCTGCTTGTTCTCACGACTGGGGTATCCCTAGCTCTCAGGCTCACTCAAAACAAGAACCCAGGTCAATGGAACCTCGCAACGGCGAGGAAACAACAGAAATTGACCTACGAAGAACAACTAACTGAGAGTGCAGCCTGACCAGAATAAATTCGGGTCCTGGAGGGTGGAGTTGGATTTACACCCCAAACAGATTCTGCAGCACCGACTGCCCGAACCGACTGTCGCGTCGGGTATCCTGCTGGAGGCAGTAATGTGATGTGAATGTGTGGACAGATGACCACGTCGCAGCCTTGCAAATCTCTTCAATAGTGGCTGACTTCAAGTGGGCCACTGACGCTGCCATGGCTCTAACACTATGAGCCGTGACATGACCCTCAAGAGTCAGCCCAGCCTGGGCGTAAGTGAAGGAAATGCAATCTGCTAGCCAATTAGAGATGGTGCATTTCCCGACAGCGACCCCTAGCCTGTTAGGGTCGAAAGAAACAAACAATTGGGCGGACTGTCTGTGGGGCTCTGTCCGCTCCAAGTAGAAGGCCAATGCTCTCTTGCAGTCCAATGTGTGCAACTGACGTTCAGCAGGGCGGGTATGCGGCCTGGGGAAGAATGTTGGCAAGACAATTGACTGGTTAAGATGGAACTCCGACACCACCTTCGGCAGGAACTTTGGGTGGGTGCGGAGCACTACTCTGTTGTGATGAAATTTGGTATATGGAGCATGAGCTACTAGGGCTTGAAGCTCACTGACCCTACGAGCTGAAGTAACTGCCACCAAGAAAATGACCTTCCAGGTCAAGTACTTCAGATGGCAGGTATTCAGTGGCTCAAAAGGAGGTTTCATCAGCTGGGTGAGGACGACGTTGAGATCCCATGACACAGTAGGAGGCTTGATAGGGGGCTTTGACAAAAGCAAGCCTCTCATGAATCGAACGACTAAAGGCTCTCCAGAGATGGCTTTACCTTCCACACGATAATGGTAAGCACTAATCGCACTAAGGTGATTCCTTACTGAGTTGGTCTTGAGGCCAGACTCTGATAAGTGCAGAAGGTATTCAAGCAGGTTCTGTGCAGGGCAAGAACGAGGTTCTAGGGCTTTGCTCTCACACCACACGACAAACCTCCTCCACTTGAAAAAGTAACTCTTTTTAGTGGAATCCTTCCTAGAGGCAAGTAAGACCCGGGAGACACCCTCAGACAGACCCAACGCAGTGAAGTCTACGCCCTCAACATCCAGGCCGTGAGAGCCAGAGACTGAAGGTTGGGGTGCAGTAACGCTCCGTCGTTCTGCGAAATGAGAGTCGGAAAACACTCCAATCTCCACGGTTCTTCTGAGGACAACTCCAGAAGAAGAGGGAACCAGATCTGACGGGGCCAAAGGGCGCTATCAGAATCATGGTGCCGCGGTCTTGCTTGAGCTTCAGTAAGGTCTTCCCCACCAAAGGTATGGGAGGATAAGCATACAGGAGGTCGGTCCCCCAATGGAGGAGAAAGGCATCCGACGCTAGCCTGCCGTGTGCCTGAAGTCTGGAACAGAACAGAGGCAGCTTGTGGTTGGTCTGAGAGGCGAAAAGGTCCACCGAGGGGGTGCCCCACGCTCGGAAGATCTTGCGTACCACTCTGGCATGGAGCGACCACTCGTGCGGTTGCATGACTCTGCTCAGTCTGTCGGCCAGACTGTTGTTTACGCCTGCCAGGTACGTGGCTTGGAGGAGCATGCCGAACCGACACGCCCAACGCCACATCCCGACGGCCTCCTGGCACAGGGGGCGAGATCCGGTGCCCCCCTGCTTGTTGACGTAATACATTGCAACCTGATTGTCTGTCCGAATTTGGATAATTTGGCAGGACAGCCGATCTCTGAAAGCCTTCAGTGCGTTCCAGATCGCTCGGAGCTCCAGGAGGTTGATCTGCAGATCCTTTTCCTGGAGGGACCACAGACCCTGGGTGTGAAGCCCATCGACATGGGCTCCCCACCCCAGGCGAGATGCATCCGTCGTCAGCACTTTCCCGGGCTGCGGAATTTGGAATGGACGTCCCAGGGTCAAATTGGTCCGGATGGTCCACCAGAGCAGTGAAGTGCGGCAACTGGTGGAGAGGCGGATGACATCTTCTAGATTCCCGGTGGCTTGGAACCACTGGGAAGCTAGGGTCCATTGAGCAGATCTCATGTGAAGACGAGCCATGGGAGTCACATGAACTGTGGAGGCCATATGACCCAGAAGTCTCAACATCTGCCGAGCTGTGATCTGCTGGGACGCTCTGGTCTGCGAAGCCAGGGCCAAGAGGTTGGTGGCCCTCGCTTCGGGAAGGTAGGCCTGAGCCGTCTGGGAATTCAGCAGCGCTCCTATGAATTCCAGAGACTGAGTTGGCTGGAGATGGGACTTTGGGTAATTTATCACAAACCCCAGCAGCTCCAGAAGTTGAATAGTGCACTGCATGGACCGGAGGGCTCCTGCCTCCGAGGTGTTCTTGACCAGCCAATCGTCGAGATATGGGAACACTTGCACTCCCAGCTTGCGTAGGTAGGCCGCTACCACCACGAGGCACTTGGTAAACACTCGTGGGGCAGAGGCGAGCCCAAAGGGCAGCACACAATACTGAAAGTGCCGTGCGCCCAGGCGGAATCTGAGATACTGTCTGTGAGCTGGCAGTATCGGTATGTGAGTATATGCGTCCTTTAAATCCAGGGAACATAGCCAATCGTTTTTCTGAATCATTGGCAGAAGGGTGCCCAAGGAAAGCATCCTGAACTTTTCTTGACTAGGAATTTGTTCAGGCCTCTCAGGTCTAGGATGGGACGCATCCCCCCTGTTTTCTTTTCCACAAGGAAGTACCTGGAATAGAATCCCTGCCCTTCCTGCCCGGGTGGTACGGGCTCGACCGCATTGGCGCTGAGAAGGGCGGAGAGTTCCTCTGCAAGTACCTGCTTGTGATGGGAGCTGAAAGACTGAGCTCCCGGGGACAATTTGGAGGCAGGGAGGCCAAATTCAGGGCGTATCCGCACCGCACTATTTGGAGAACCCACTGGTCGGAGGTTATGAGAGGCCACCTTTGGTGAAAGAATTTTAACCTCCCTCCGACCGGCAGATCGTCCGGTACGGACACTTGTAGGGCGGCTATGTTCCCGTGGATCCAGTCAAAAGCCCGTCCCCGGCTTTTGCTGTGGAGGCGCAGGGGGCTGCTTAGGCGCACGCTGTTGACGAGAACGAGCGCGCTGGGGCTGTCCCTGTGCCTGACGAGGCCTTCGGGCCGGCTGGTTGTACCTACGCTTCGCAAAAGAATAGGGTGCAGCCTGCCGGGCCCGGGAAAAAACGTCCACCTGTAGAGGTGGATGCTGAAGGCGCCCGGTGGGAGAGCTTGTCGAGAGCGGTTTCCCGCTGATGCAGTTGGTCCACCATCTGCTCGACCTTCTCACCGAAAATGTTATCCCCCCGGCAAGGGACGTCAGCCAGTCTCTGCTGGGTGCGGTTGTCCAGGTCAGAGGCACGCAGCCATGAGAGCCTGCGCATCACTATACCTTGGGCCGCAGCACGAGATGCCACGTCACAGGTGTCAAAAATACCCCTGGACAGGAACTTTCTGCACGCCTTCAGCTGCCTGACCACCTCCTGATAAGGCCTGGACTGCTCCGGCGGGAGCTTCTCGACCAGGTCCGCCAGCTGTTGCACATAGGTCCGCATGTGGATGCTCATATAGAGCAGGTATGACTGGATGCGGGTCACGAGCATGGAGGATTGGTAGGCCTTCCTCCCAAACGAGTCCAGAGTGCGAGACTCCCGCCCCGGGGGCGCCGAGGCGTATCCCTCGAACTCCGTGCCCTCTTGAGAGCAGAATCCACGACCGCTGAGTCATGGGGCAATTGGGGCCGCATGAGCTCTGGGTCAGAGTGGATCCTGTACTGGGACTCTGCTTTCTTGGGAATGGTGGGGTTAGTTAATGGTCGCACCCAGTTCCGGAGCAGCGTCTCCTTCAGGACATTGTGCAGCGGCACCGTGGAGGACTCTCTAGGTGGTGATGGATAGTCGAGGACCTCGAGCATCTCGGGCCCTCGGCTCTTCCACAGAGACCACGGGGAAGGGAATGCTGATAGACATATCCCGCACAAAGGAGGCAAAGGAGAGACTCTCAGGAGGTGAGAGCTTCCTCTCCGGTGAAGGCGTGGGGTCCGAGGGAAGGCCCGTAGACTCCTCTGAGGAGAAATATCTAGGGTCCTCCTCTTCCCCCCACGAGTCCTCATCCTCGGTATCGGACATTAGCTCATGTAGCTGAGTCCTGTACCGGGCCCGGCTCGACGTCGAGGCACCGAGGTCTCGGTGTCGTCGAGCGGTGGACTCCCGCGCCGGCGGGGACGGAGCTCCCTCCATCGACGTCGACGGGGACTCCACCTGCGTGGCGGTCGAGACCGGCACCGCAAGCGGCGGCGGTGTCGACAGCCCCGGCGCCGGGCTAGAGCTCGCCGGCGCCACAGTCATCGGCGCTGAGGGCGCAAGCACCCCCGGCGCCGGCACAGCCTGGCGCATCAGCCCTTCCAGGATCCCCGGAAGGATGGCTCTGAGGCACTCGTCCAGGCCCGCTGCCGGGAAAGGCGGTGGGGCCGGTAAGGGTGTCGGTGCCGGAAGCTGCTGGGGGCCAGGAGACGGCACCGAGGTGCCGGAACACCGACGCGTCGGTACCTCCACAACCGACGGAGACCTCTCCTCACGACGATGACGCTTCGGCGTCGTCTCCTCTCCGACATCGGGATGCACCGAAGGCGACCGGTGACGACGCTTCTTGTCTTTCTTCCGATGCACGTCACCGGCGCCGGAGGGCATGGAGGAGGAGGAGGTCGATCCCCCTCGGTCTCGAGGTACCGGGTCAGACAGGGTTCGGATCCCCGCGGCCCACGAGCTGAGGGCGTGACCGGGGCCGACTGCCCACGCGGCCTCTCCCCACTCTCACCGGAGGACCGGCGGGCCGACGGGACCTGTTCTCCTGGGGTCGCTGCCATCGGTGCCGAAGTCTCGGGCATCGATACCGGTACCGAAGGGCCGGGCGTCGATACCGATGCCTTCGAGGTCGACGTCGAGGGGCCGGCGCAAGTTCCAAAAAGACGGTCCCGCAGAACTTGCCTCGCAACCTGAGTCCGTTTCCGGAGACCGAGACACAAAGAACACGACTTGAGATTGTGCTCCGGCCCGAGGCACTGGAGGCACCAAGCGTGGGTGTCGGTCTGCGAGATCGGCCGGCCGCAGCGACCACACTTTTTAAATCCACTCGGGACCTTCGAGGACATCGACGGAAAAATCGCGTCGGCGAAGTCAAAGTCATCAATGGTGGCTAAAATCACACCACGAAAAACAAACGACCGAGCGGCCACTAGGCCGCAAACGTGGCGTCCCCGCTGGAAGCGAGGGAAAAAAGGGAGCGCGTGTCCCACACGCGCAGGGTTTCTTTTTTTTTTTTTTTTTTTTAAAAGGAAACCGGGCGGTAACTAAAACCGAAAAACAAAGTTAGAAAAAAGCACGATCAGCGTAAACGCGATCGAACGATCCGGCGGCTGAACAGAGAGAGCGCAAAACACGACTCTCTCCAGGCGCGGAAAAAAAGGAACTGGCGGGAGCGGTCGCGCACGGGCGGGAAGACGGCCGCGCATGCTCGGTGGGCGTGCCCTGCGTGCCGACCGTCCCGCGAAGCTTCTTTCCGGTTGGTGGGGGCTGCCGCGGACGTCACCCAGTCGTGAGAACAAGCAGCCTGCTTGTCCTCGGAGAATACACCCACACAATCAAGAACTAATCAGCCATTAGAGATGATATTCCCAATTTTCAATCTCTCCAGTAAAACATTGACCAGTGTAGAGAAAGATGTTTTGCAAAAAGGATTGTCGTTTGTACCCACGGTCAAATACAATGCCTTTCAAACAAGGATTGACCTTTTTAAATTCAATCGGAAACTACAAATTATCCAAGCCTTTTCTAACACTACAACTTCAACCAGTGATATGTCTATAGTGAAAAAAACCTCCACCTGTATCCCACCAGGTCCAGCCAATTCTCTTATTCAAGCTTTCTCCGCATGTGTTGAAAATGATGTCCGCCAACTTGAAAAGAAAAAACACTTACGTTACTACAACACCACCAGAAGAGAGCAAGAAGCAATTGCACATTAGGCCGTAATCAAGAAATAGTAATTAAACCGGCTGATAAAGGAGGAGGGATCGTTGGTGATGGACAGAGACCAATATGTAGGGCGAGGTCCTACAACAGTTATCTGATTTGGAATTTTATATTCCTCTAGATAAGGACCCTACCCCAGCCTTCAAGAAGATATCAAAGAATTGATTGATATATCCTCATGAATAGGTTTTCTGACAAAGAAAGAAAAAGAATTCCTACAAGTCGAGCATCCAGTCATTCCAACTATCTACTTGTTGCCTAAAATTCACAAGTCTTTAGAGAATCCACCGGGTAGACCCATTGTGTCAGGGAATGGATCTGTCCTAGAACCACTATCCATATTTGTAGACTTCTTCCTTCGGCCGTTTGTCCCTCAGATCCCCTCTTATGTTCGTGACACCACTGACATGATTAACATACTAGAAAATTATGAAGGAACCTTAACAGACACAATTATGGTCACGTTGGACATCGAATCATTGTACACGAATATACCTCAGATAGAAGCATTACAGATTATCGAATCAACTCTTCTTAAAAGAACTACTCACAAAAGGATTCCAAATCACCTCATTCTAACGTGCGCGACATTAGCACTTACCAAAAATTACTTTTTATTCCAGGACGCTTTTTAACAATAAGTTAAAGGGACTGCCATGGGGTCTACCATGGCTCCCGATTTGGCCAACCTGTACGTGGGTAACTTTGAAGAACAACATCTTACTTCATGTAGCTTCTCAGAACATATTAAGGATATATAGAAGATATATTGATGACATTTTCATCCTGTGGCAAGGTAGTATAGAATCCTTACATCAATTCTATACTTGGCTCAACTCGCGAGACCCAATCTCAAATTCAAAATGGAGTATAATGAAGAACAAGTTCATTTTTTGGATCTTAACATCTCTAAAGGCCCATATTTTTTCAGACATCTATTTACAGGAAACCCAACCGATAGAAATGTTTTTTTGCATTACACCAGCTATCATAATGCATCATTGAAGCGAAACTTACCCCTCAGCAATTTTGAGATTACGCAGGATTTGCTCAAGTTTGAAGATTTCAACATGCAGGCAGAACATTTAAGCAAGAGATTTTGCGATAGGGGCTATCCGGAGAAATGTATCAAGTACGGATACACGAAAGCACTCTCTAAAGACAGGTCTGTTCTACTGCAATCCGCCAAACACAGAGAGAAACCGGACATAGTATGTACCTTACGTTTCTCTCATCTAGCAAAAGATATACAGAAATCAATAAGACGCAATTGGCACATTTTAGATAGTCTGGACTGCTTTAAAGATAAGAACTTGGTTGTGGCCTACTCAAGGAATAAAAACCTTAAAGAACACCTAATACCATCTTATCTGCCAGAAAGAAGAGAATCCCATCATGGTCACCGTCCTTGTGGCAAATGCAGTGTATGCAAACACTCCATGGACACGTCTGTCTTCCTGCATCCCAAAACTCTTCAGACCTTCCATTTACCTCACACTTCAGATTGTAATACTGCATGTGTAATCTACATTATACAATGCCCGTGCCTCAAGTTATACATTGGCAAGACAGTTAGAGCCATAAAAACAAAGCTGATAGAACACCGCAGCTGTATCAATAGAAAAATTGAAAGTGCTCCACTGGTCACCTATTGGCTTACAGCCAACCATGATATCTCTGATCTGAAGTTCTTGGTGTTTAAGACACTACAAATCAACAAGAGAAGAGGAAATATTGACAGTCAACTTCTGAGAGAGGAACAAAAATTGATATTTGAATTAAAAACCCTCGCTCCTGAAGGACTCGTGAACTAGATCTCTCTGTCTATCTATAAAAATCACAGATATAAGACCTTTAATACAATCTTTCAACCCCCGTGATTTTTAGATATGATGCCCCCAATAGCACCTCACCACAGAGAAGCTATTATCTGTCTTTTTCCTTTTTGTTTAGACCAAGATAGACTATCAAATATGATACACAGAGTCATTGACTAAAGTGGTTCTTTGAAATCCTATCTCCCATTCTCCTGCAGTCATTGGTCCACTTCCCACTCTCTCTGTGCTTTTATATTTACGTGGGAGTTAGTGTTCATCCACTTAGGAAATTTTCAATACATTTTTTTGGTGTATTTTTGACTATCAGAAAAGAGTTTTTTTCCCCTTTTATTATGCACTTCCAATGTTTATTTCACCATTTGGATATCATATTTCTGGGCAAGTCACTTAACCCTCCATTGCCCCATGTAAGCCGCATTGAGCCTGCCATGAGTGGGAAAGCGCAGGGTACAAATGTAACAAAAATAAATAAAATAAATATTGAAAAATGCCTCTCTAATTTTCTCAAGGTAATCAAACAGCTGTAGGCCTACAAAAAAAAAATCAATTTTGAAAAAAAGGTATATTTGCTATTGGTTGAAAATTAGCAACTGAGGTTAGATCTAGCCCAGCCATTTTAGGAATTTGTCTCAACACAATATTGCTCATGGATGAAGAGAACCAACCAAAATGCAAGGTCAAATTTACAAAATTAACCACAAATTAATTACTGCCAAATTAATTACGTCCAAAGAAAAGGGCATTTAATCCAATAAGCAGGTAGTAGAAAGCTTCTATATTATTATCCCTAACTAGAGAGAAATTAGGCCATCCCCAATCTGCAGAAACCCCAGAAGTTATGTTCATACTATTATCCTCCCAACACTGGATGCCATTTGGTAGCACGGTAAGGACTTATGAATTATTTCACTTTATTAGAAAAATAATAAGCAAGAGCATTAGCCAAGGGCTGAGAGTCAACAGTAGATGTAGTAAGAAGGTTTATCAATTTGAATAACTTTCCCAAATCTGGTTAGTCAATCCCCACCAAACTAGAATAATGTTTTCTTAATTTCTCTTATCTGTCACATAAATCAAATGCTGTTTTCAGTGATCTTTTGCAGCAGCATTTGTTGGCTTGTGCCAAGCTCTCTCCAATCTTTGGCATTCTTGTTTCTGTTCCAATAAGTGATCAGAAAACTAGGGTGCTTCTAAAATTTGTTCAAACAAAATTGATATTATAGAGGTCCCAGTACCAGGTGTATAGACTAACAGAATATCTAACATCTCATTAGAGTGCACCCCTTGACGTAACATTTCTAAAACTGGCTCCACACAAGAACTAACCATTGAAAGCGATAATAAAAAGCCTTTATAAATCACAGCTACACCACCTCTTTTTTTTTTTTGTAACCCAGCTCTAGTAATACAGGGTCTGAGTGGTCCCGTAACCATGTTTCCACAATAAAAGCCAAGCTATAATCAGAGTCATCAATTAAATCCATAATAATAAAAGTCTTATTATACACAGATCTTGCATTTAGAAAGTAACATAGGAGTAGAGAAGGAAGAAAATGAGACAATGGAAAATTTTCTCAAAGAAGATTCTAACAGCCTGGTAGAAGCAGATCTACTTTTGCAATGATGTTTATTACCAAAAACTACATCAATATTCTGTTGCATTCTATGCAAACAATCTGCTAACCATCTTCCTACTGAAAACTCACTATTCTTGATATCATGGTCTGAAAAAGTTCTGTAACGGAGAGGATCAATAATGAGGAATAGAAAGGAATATGACTATGGTATAGATGGACTGTGGGTGAGGAGGTGAAACAGGGTCAGTTTAACCACTGGACCAGATAACGTGGAGGCGTAATTTCAAAGCACTTAGACTTACAAAGTTACATAGGAGCCTAGCAAGTGCTTTGAAAATGAGCTCCACAGTAACATAGTAGACTGCAATTTTATAAACAGGACCAATGAGGATTGGCAGCAAGAAAATGCAGTTGTATACTGCATTATTGCATTACTGCTCTTCGCTATTTCTGACAGTCCACAAAAATATTTTGAACTGAGAAAGCGAAGTGTTATGAAATAAAAACAGAAGGTAGGTATAAATTAAAGTCATCCATAAATTGTACACTTGAAGTGATACATGCTGGGACTTTTTGTGCCAATGTGTAATTGGGGAGTCCAGTGATAAGAAGGTAACCCTTATAATTGGATTCCTTCTGTTTTTATGTACCCCTCTCTAGATCTCCGTTGGACCTGTGCCCACGGAGGTGAAGAGAGGGTTTCAGAAGGCTCATTCTAAGTCTGTTAAATGAGATCTCGGCTTTCTGGCTCCTAGTATCTAAGTGCATCTTTGAGCATCTATTCTCCCACATAATGCACTGATGAGTAGGAGTTTCCTTGCTTATGTGAATATTATGGGGAATAATTTGTGTTGGTGTATTCAGAGAAATAAATATGCAGCCAAGAAATTGCATATAGACGAGAGAAAAGTGTTAGAATTGATCTTTATTCTTACCAACTGGTACTTCAATCAATCTGGCACGCTCATCAGTCAAGATCTTAGGTTAACCGACCGTAGTTCTGCCCTCTGGGTAGCGTTGGGGAAAATTCCAAACTCCTCCCAAATTGGCAGAGCTTAAATACCCTCTCCTTACCCATTAAACCCAATGGGCACACATTTTTTTCATATGTGAATCATATTTTCTGACAGTTAGCTCAACCGCAGATCGGAAGCCCATCTCACCCTCCCTTCATCTATTTCTTCATAACTGTAACACCCTGACTTGTAAACAAGTCTTTAAAAAAGTGCAAAGACAAGTATTCATATTTCACGAACAGGACTCCATCTTACAAAAACAGACTCCATTTTATTGACCTAACGTTTTACTATTCTAGCCATTTATTCCTCCATCTTGGCCCTTACATTGTATTTGGATGTCACACCAGATCCTGATAAGGCCTGCCAACCAGTGCTGCTTCAGCAAGTACTCAGCTGCAAAGCCATCATCAGATTTCTGGCCTAGTCAGTGCTTCTTAGCAGACTATGCTATAGTACTCGGCCCACCAGTGGAGGGGTCTCAAGCTGTAACACATTAACACTTCATACCGGACAGCTCTAGGATTTGCTCAGGTGATCAAATCTCCAACCTATGAAAAGGGCTATATGCTAGACTTGGTGTTTTGCAAAGGGATCAACAAATTTGAACACAAGGCCGGTGGCCATTGCTTATTAGGTGTTTCATTTGAATATTCTTCCATGCTATCATGGTATTGTTTGTATTGTACTAATGTATTTCCAAGTTTATCTCATTTTTCCTTAGTGCAGGCAGCAGATGAATCCAGTAACTGGTGGGCTGTGTCTGTCTACCAGAAGTGGAGATAGAGATTACTAACCGGAGTGATACTGGACGACCAGCCCCTCCTCTATCAGTCAGTATTATCTGTATCACCAGCAAGGTGGTGGACAACTTCTCATCAGCTCCTGTATTCTTTATAGTGGGGCTACTCCTGGACTAGTTTGGGCCAGTTGAGTCTGGGGGCGACTGGCTGCTTGGTGTCATCTTTAGAGGCATAACTGATTCTGGGTCCCTGCTTCACCCCATGTCCCCTTGCCTCCCAGTGTTTGCTGCTCGCTAACTTTCTTACACTTTATAAAAAAGAAGAAGAAAAAGAGTAGCAGCTGTGCAACCAAAACAAAACACAAATAAAAAAAAAAGCTAAAGGAGGGAGCAAGCACAGGACGCCCAGACTGAATGGTATTGGTGAATGCCTTGTTTATATTTGATTTCTTCCCTTCCCACAATGTGCGTGTCGGAGGCTATGGTGGCTGAGACTGTTAAGCTGTGCTCCCACTGTGGGAAGAGAAGATCTGCAGTGGGACTGTGCGTGGTGGGCTGCTCTGAGTCTTTGCCAGGCAGCGATATTTCCGATGCATGGGTGGCCATTTCCAACGCTGAAGGTTTGGGTGTGCACGCCATTTTTTCTGTTGCTACCAACGCAGCTCCTGCCAGTCAGCTGATGGCGGTTTCTGAGCCTTTACGCAGTCTGGCGGATTTGACCGAGATTTCTGCAGGGTTTTCCTCATAGTCTATGGCGGTTGCTCAAGGGATCTCCTCAGGGGTTGGGAACTCTGGGGAAGGGTATTCCCTACAGTTTGATCATCTGGGCCCTGACCAATAAGCTGAAGTTGAATGTGCAAAAAAGCAAGGTCCTGTGGTTCTGAAATCAGGGAGTTGAGGTCCCATCATCAACATCCTTGACCAATGGTCAAATCTGAAACCAGAGTACTAGGGGTCTTGCTTGACTCTTCACTTACCTTTGCTTTCCATATTAACCAGCTATGGAAGCCAACACTCGAATATAGTAGCTGAAAAGATAAGGGAAAGGAGGCTAGCCTTTGCACATTATAAGATGACTCAGAAAGATGAAGACAGGAGAGAATACCTAAACAAGCGAAGAGAAGCTGGAAAAGCTATCAGGAAAGCAAAGCGGCAAATGAAAGAAAAGAGATAGCTAATATGGTAAAATTGGGGGAAAAGACCTTCTTCAGATATGTAAGTGACAAGAGGAAGTGCCATAACAGCATTGTGAGGCTCAAAAGCAGAGGGAGACCCCTCCGAAGGGACACCACCTTGTAAGTGGTGGAGGGGCTTCCGTGTTTCAATGACTCAGAGGGCTATGCTGCAGGGTTACCCATATCAGACAGGCCTCTGAGGAGAAACCAGACAAAGAGTGTCCCAACTTGGAGGATCCAAGATGGCGTTGAGGGAGGACGTATGCTAGTTGAGTTCCCGTTTTACACCAGAATGCCTGAAGAAGAGGGCGTGCTCCCCAGAGAATGGGGAAGAGAAAAGGCAAAGCTGTGGTGCTGTCCTCCTTGAACACGGCTGGGGTTCCCACCACTTCTCAGTCTATTTTGGAGAGATTTGGGGTCATAACGCCGGGGATATCGGTTCTTGCTTCGGGGAACAGCAAGGCTTTATTGCCGAATCTCAGTGGAGGGAGTAACTTTGTCCCCCTGTTGGCATGACCCCTCCAAGACCCGGAAATAGTAATGCTTCGCTATGGAGGTCAATAATGGAAACACCCGGTGGGTTAGGATTTTCATGTGACCCGAGGAGGTCCTGGCGCAGCATCGACTCGGATAATAAACCACTGGGGATTGGAGAGTGAGCTCTTCCCCCGAAGATATCTGGAGCGGTTTCTGTGGAGAAATTGGACTTGGTGAAGCCAATAATGTCATAATGGATGTACTATAGGAACTGCAGCAGAATGTGAATAACTCTCTTCTTCAGATGTTTAAAATTTTTCACTATGTGAGTTAAAGAATTTATATTAATACTTATCTAACAAAGTGGAAGTCCAAGATATAAAAAATAGAGACTTTGATTACGGAAATGGCTTCTCTATGAAAATCAGATAATTTGGTAATGAAGGACAGCCATCTTTCTTGTAAAAATTGGAATTTCTGGAGAATCAATTAAGGGAAAATAACTTGAGAATGATAAATTTACCTATAATATCCTATATATCAGCTACTGAATTCTTGAAGAAATATTTCTCTGATACTTTGCTAATACCTTCTGATAGCCACCTTTTGGTGACTAAAATTATATTTCCTTTAAAATCTTCTTTATCAGAGAAAAGAGATGCAAGTTTAACTGACATTTTGGGAAATTCAGAAGTTATAGATTTATTATTAGTGACTTTCGTCTTTGATTTAGATAGGAACAATGTTTTGAAATTGTATTTCCGATACATGGTTGATAGTTTTTTGGGTTCAAAGATGCATATATTTCCTGACACATCAAGGGAATCGCAGACTGGGAGGTGTGAGGTCTTGGCTTTTAAGCCGGGAATCATTGCCCTAGGTGGGACCTTCCTAGCGCGATTCCCTTGTAAGTGTTTTATTTCCTTATTACTTATTTGTTTGCACCTAAGAAATTATAAGAGTTTGTGGAAACAGATGAAGAATCCTCTGCAGCAACTTCCTTCAGTTACCACTGTACCGGCTGCAATAACCGATTAACCTTCCTCCCTCAGAAAATGTGAAGTGTAAGATTAACCATTTTGAGTTTTTCTTATTTTCATTGATTGTTTTCCTGATCTTGGATCTTCCAATTGTGGACAATTATGTAAATATATATTGTTGAGAGAAAATGTTTTCCTTTTTATATTAATTTCTGTATTTCCTTACATTTGTGTGATAAATGTGAATGTAATTAAGTAAAATGATAAATAAATAAAAAAGCAGAGGGAGAGAAATATGTGGAAGATAAGGATAAAGCTGAACTGCTTAACGATTATTTTAGCTCTATGTTCACGAATAAAAGACCGCGGATAGGGCTGCAGAAAAAAAAAGGCTAAAGGGGATGGATGTATGGTAGACCAAGACCCGTTTATGGAGGACTGTGATCGTGCGGAGACGGACCTCTTCAATGCTTCCTTAGAAACTGGAGTGGTCCCGGTGGACTGGAGAAGGGCGGATGTGGTTCTTTTGCACAAGAGTGGAAGTAAGGAGGAGGTTGGGAATTACAGACCTGTCAGTCTGACCTCAGTGGTGAGTAAGCTAATGGAAATGCTTCTAAAAGAGGAGGATTGTGAGATTTCTTGAACTACATGGAATGCGGGACCCGAGGCAGCATGGCTTCACTAGTGGCAGGTCATGTCAGATGAATCTGTCTTCTTCGACTGGGTGACCAAACAGCTTGATGTGGTATACTTGGATTTCAGCAAAGCCTTTGACACAGTTCCACACAGGCGACTGATAAATAAATAGAGTGTCCTCGGTTTGGAACCCAGAGTAACTGATTGGGTTAAAAATTGGTTGAATGGTAGGAGACAGAGGGTGGTGGTAAATGGAGCTTGCTCTGAAGAAAAGGATGTCGTCAGTGGAGTACCGCAGGGATCGGTCCTAGGGCCGGCTCTTTTTAATGTCTTTGCAAGTGATATTGAAGAAGGGCTGTCTGGTAAGGTTTGCCTCTTTGCGGATGATACTAAACTCTGCAACAGGGTGGACACCCTGGAGGGTGTGAATGACATGAGGAAGGACTTAGCGACGCTAGAGGAATGGGCCGATATTTGGCAACCAAGGTTTAATCCTCAAAAATGCAGGGTTATGCACTTGGGTCGCAAAAATCCGAGGGAACAGTACAGTACAGGGAGTGAAGTGCTTCAGTGTGCAAAGGAAGAGTGGGACTTGGGGGTGATTTTGTCTGATGACCTTAAAGCTTTCAAACAAGTACATAAGTACATAAGTACATAAGTAGTGCCATACTGGGAAAGACCAAAGGTCCATCTAGCCCAGCATCCTGTCACCGACAGTGGCCAATCCAGGTCAAGGGCACCTGGCACGCTCCCCAAACGTAAAAACATTCCAAGTAGAAAAAGCGATGGCCAAAGCCAGAAGGATGCTTGGATGCATAAAGAGAGGCATGACCAGCAGGAAAAAGGAGGTGATAGTGCCGTTGTACAAGTCTCTGGTGAGGCCTCATTTGGAGTACTGCGTGCAGTTCTGGAGACAGCACCTACGCAGTGGCGTACCAAGGGCGAGGCGGTGGGGGCAGACCACCCAGAGTGCAGCTCCTGAGGGGGTGCTGCCTTGTATGTCTTCCTCCCTCCTCCCGACTGGTGCGGTGCTGCCGTCTTTACCCCCCCCCCCCCCCAAGATGGCTTCCTAGGATAAGATCTATCCAAGATGGCTGACTCAGCTATCCAAGATGGCTGCGGACATTGATCCAACCAAGATGACGGCTGCCAGAAATAGGAAACAGAAACTGACCTATCCTGGAGAATCACATCCAGAATAGCCGGCTCTCTCTGCCGGACCGTGCCTCGCCGGCGAATCGGCCGCGCATGCCTGGAACCAGGTGAGGAACGTAACAGCCTGCTTAAAAAAAAAACAAACAAAACACTAACCTGCCAGAAGCAGGCTTACACTGCAGTGAAAGGGTTAAAGCAAACAAAGGGAAAAAAACCCCCAGGACGATACAAAGGGACAGGAGGTTGCCAACAAAGGCAGGATTACAAGGCAAACACTAAGCACGGCACAAAAAGGGTTAACACAGAGGAAAGGGAAACTAAACAAACAAACTGGAACCATACAAGGACAAGCTTACCATGAACAATACAACACCAGCCAAGCAGAGAATAGACCTAGGTGCAGTGTAGTGAGGCAATCAGGCACACGCTGGGAACACCCAGCACTCACACAGAATCTACAAGCTACGAGGAGAGAAAGCAAATCTCCAACATGAACACAGTGTGCACTAGCACAAACAGAGAGAGGAAAGCTGGCTTCAGCTGACAGCAATCAACGCTAAAGCAAGAGAGGTAGGGAAAGGTAGGCTTAAGTAGACCAGGCTTCCGACATCTGCTGCTTCAGCCGTCAGCTCAGCCCCTGATAAGCCAATCAGGAGCGAGTCCCAAACATTCCCCTGCCTGTCAGCAGATTCATAACAGCCGGTCTCTCAGGATTAAATCGACACCATCTTCCATGGTTGCCTCAGTCCCGGAACAGTATGGCCTGGTGGCTTTGAGACATCAACTTGTTGAAGGGAATGCCACTTGCACCACCACAGTGGGTGGTCATGGTGATGGATGCCAGCCTGACAGGTTGGAGGGCTCATTGCCTTCACCGCTATGCACAGGGGACTTGGGACTGTGTTGGAAACAGATTGACAGATCAATTGCCTGGAGCTGCGTGTGGTTCTGACCACCTTACAGGCATTTCAGGACCTGCTGACAGACAGGGCAGTCTGCATATTTTTGGTCAACACAACGGCAGTGGCTTACATCAATCGTCAAAGCGACATTCAGAGTTGAGCTCTGGGCCGAAGCCCATCTTCAGTGTCTATCGGCAGCGCACATTGCGGGACACAGCAATGTACAAGCTGATTATCTCAGCTGTCATATCCTGCAGCCAGCAGAATGGGAGCTGTCTGTAGAGGCATTTTGTCTGATTTGCCGGAAATGGGGCACACCACAGATAATAATGGCAACCCGAGCAAATGCCAAGGTGCCCGCCTTCTTCAGCAGAAGAAAGGAGTCTGGTTCCACCAGGCTGGATGAGCTTCTCCAGCCCTTGTCTGAGTCAACACTTCTATACGTCTTTCCTCCATGACCCTTGATCGGCCGGGTCCTGCTCAAGATCAGGCAGCACCCAGGACATGCCATTCTGGTGGCTCCAGATTGGCCTCAACGCCCTTGATATGCGGACTTAGTTTGACTTCCGGTCCACCCCGAGCTTCATCAGGGGTCAGTTCAGG
Source organism: Microcaecilia unicolor (assembly GCF_901765095.1). NCBI lineage: Eukaryota > Metazoa > Chordata > Amphibia > Gymnophiona > Siphonopidae > Microcaecilia > Microcaecilia unicolor. The sequence continues at coordinate 161,946,560 of NC_044041.1, forward strand.
ATCCCTGCTGCTTTGGTCTTATGGCCTGGCTGTTGAGCAGGCATGTTTGAGAAAAAAGGGCTAGTCGGATGCGGTGATAGCTACTTTGTTGCAAGTTCAGAAGTGATCTACCTCATCGTATGCCCCAGTTTGGCGCACCTTTGTTGCGTGGTGTGAGGCCAGCGCTCGGTCTCCTTTGCAAGCATCCGTGTCCCAGATCTTGGCTTTCTTGCAAGACAGGTTACAGAAAGGTTTGGCCTATAATTTGCTTCAGGTGCAGGTTGAAGTTCTGGCCTGTTTTCGGAGCTGGGTGTTGGGTTCATCTACATGTGGTTTGGTTTTTTGCGAGGGGTGCTTTATCTGCGCCCTCTGTTGCGCTGGCTATGTCCAATTTGGAACCTTAATTTAGTCCTTAGGGCATTACTTTTTGAGCACTTGCAGAGGACTTCTGATAAGGACCTCACCTTAGTGATTTTGGTGGTGATAGCATCAGAGCGCAGGGTTTCGGAGATCCAAACCCTGTTGTGTTGAGATCCCCGTTTGCAGTTTTCAGAACCTGGAGTCACCTTGCTGACTCCTTTTTTGCCTGAGGTCATCTTGATTTTTCATCTTAAATTGCTTCTTTTTCTTCCATCCTTCCAGGAGGAGGATTATCCTGAGGATTTCGGGAGGCTTCCACTCTTGGACAATTGGTGAGTCCTTCTCTGCTACTTGAAGATGTCCAATGAGTTTAGACGGTCAGATCTGGCACCCAAAAGAACAAACCGATGAAGGGGTGATGCGGCTTTGAAAAAAAAAACCCCAAAGAACTACTATTGCCAGATGGATCAAGGATGCGATTTCTTTAGCTTACCTTACATGTGGTCATGCTGCGCCGGAGGCGTTGCATGCTCATTCTACTAGTACACAATGGACGTTGTGGGCAAAGACGTTGGTGCTGTCCCTGGATGAGATCTGTCAAGCGGCCACTTGGGCCTCTTTGCATAATTTTCTCAGCATTATAGAGTGGATGCGGCCGCCAGGTCAGATGCTTCTTTGGAGTGGCGGTGTTGGCACGGGGGGGGGGGGGGGGGGGGGGGCAATGGCTTCCCTCCCGTGTTAGGGATTGCTTTGGTACATCCCACCAGTTATTGGATTCATTTGCTGCCTGCACTAAGGAAGATAAAATTATGTCATACTTGATAATTTTCTTCTATTTAGCCATAGCAGATGAATCCAGGATCCCTCCCTTATTTTCCTGTTGCGTGTATTTTCCCTTTCTGCTAGGATGTTTAAAAAAAAAAAAAAAAGGTTTACGAAGAGGAACAGACAGGATATGGTAGACTGGCTGCCAGAATGCCATGAATTATAGTTCTGTTACGATTGCTGTGGTTTACAGTTAGCAAGGAAGGTTTCCAGATTGTTGCCAGGTTCTGCTTTGCGATGAGACATACACTGGCTGATGGAAGGACTGGTCGTCCAGTATCACTTCAGGTAGTAATCTCCATCTCCACCTGCTGGTAGACGGACACAACCCACCAGTTACTGGATTAATCTGCTGCGGCTAAAGGAAACAAAATTATCAGGTAAAACATAATTTTACCATTCTATTTAATGTTTATATTTGGTCATTTTAATATTGTTATGCTGTTAACATTGTAAATTTTATGTTAAAATGGACCTGCTGTACACTGCCTTGGGTGCATCTACTCATAAAGATGGTTAATAAATCCCAATATATAAATACAAACAAAGCCTTAACCCAAACAGTAAAATGGTCTATCCCCACGGCTTTTAAGAGAGTGAGCAAGAAATCCCCCTTCATTCTATCAAAGGCTTTCTCAGGATCTAATGCAACACACAGGCCTTTCTCCTTTTTGGGCCGCAACCAAGTGGCAATATTTACTATCCTGCATACATTATCAGAAATGAGGCTCCCCTTCACAAATCCCATCTGGTCGGGGGTGTATATTATTTTTGGCAATACATCTTCAAGCCTCTTCGCTATAATCTTAACATCACAGTTTAGTAGAGCAATAGGTCAGTAGCTATCACATCTATCAGATGGTTTTCCTGCTTTATGTAATATTACCACATTTGCTTTATACATAGTATTCAGGAACCCTATCCCAACTAAGGCCTCACTCATCATTCTGGTCAATAGACCAGTAAAAGTCAGACATCATCTGATAATATCCATCTGAGAAGCCATCGTCCCCCAGCCTTCCCCTTCCATCATTTTTTTAATTGTTGAGACCACTTCAGCTGCGACTGGCTAATTTAACAGAATTTTGTCTCCCTCCTCAATGACCAGGAGATGTGCCCCTTTATATAGTTTTACAGACCTTCCACATCCCCACAACCCTCCGATGTATAGAGCAGCTGGTAGTATTTATGAAATTCCTCTGCAATATCCTTGTTTTATTTGTAACATTTATATTCTACATTATCCCAAACAAGTTCGAGTTCAATGAGGCTTACAATAAACAGTATAGAATACATAAAGAATAATGCATAAGAAAGTAATTTGTTGTAAGAATCCAATTTTACAATCCAATATCATAAACATACTGTGATAGCTATGGATGTTTAACATTTAGAAAATCTATTATGAATGAGAAATTGCATATGTAGCAAAGAGAAAGTTAATGGTAAATAGAGTAATAACCAATTCTTTGAGCTATGGTCGTTCTTTGTGAGGGTTTGTTTGAATAGGAACGATTTGAGGATTTTGCGGAATCTAGCATATTCCTGTATATTTCTTATTTTGGGTGGTAAGGAGTTCTACCATTTGGTTCCTAGGTAAGTGAAGTCTGCAAACTGGATAGTTTTGTAGATCACTTTTTTGCAATTTGGGAGATGTAGTCTGAGATAGTTTGCCTCATTTAGTGTTTCTTTGAGGTAAGTTTATTAATGACCTTGTTGGTCCAAACCTTCCTCCCCTGCAGTTCAATTATCTTTTACAAATCTTGGATGATCTGTTTTGTTGACAGGCAAGGAATCAGGAGTGTAGCTACCACTGAGCAAGCCTAGAAAAATGCCCAGGGCCACTCGATGGTAGGGGCCACCTGCTGCCCCCTATGCTCTCCATCCTCAACTGACCACCTACAGTTTCCAGTACCACTCTCTTCCTTGCCTCCCCCCCCCAACTCCCCATGCAGGTCCAGCATCATCTTCTGCCCCCCCCCCCAAACTGGTCCTCCAGAATCCCAGTGGGTGATGGGCAGAGGCAGTGATGTGAGCAGGCCTATCCTCTGCCTCCTGCGATGTTGCTTCTGGCAGGGTCAGTCACAGGCAGCCTGTTCACATTGCTGCTTCTGCTGGGATTCTGGAGGACATCCGGGGGGGGGGGGGGGGGGGGGGAAGAGGAGGAGGAGAGAAGAGCGAGGAGAAAAAAAAATGCCGGACCTGCAGGGGGGGAGGACACAAAGAGAGAGACTCCCAGACTAAAAAGGGAGGACTGAGGGGAATAAACACTGGACCAATAAAAACAAATATGCCAGACCATGGGGGAGAGGAGCCTGATGGGGTCAGGGTACTAGAGAGATGCTGGCCCTGCAGTGGAGGGCAGGGGTGACAGAAGAGAGAGGGAGGGAGAAATGCTGGTCCCAGGGTAGGAGGTGCAGGAGGAATGGAAGACAGAAGGGAGAAGCTGAACACAGAAAAGAGATGCTGGGTATGGAATGCACAAAGGGACAGGGACATAGAGGAGCAATGCTGGACAGGAGACCCTGGAAAGAAATTTAAGAAAAAAAAGAAAACAGAAAAGAGACACTGGGACCACAGCAATGCTCATACAACAAAGGTAGAAAAATTTATTTTTTGCTGAATTTATTATATCAGCTTTCAGAAATGTGCATCTATGATATCTTGTATTTGAGTCTATTACTATGTCATGTAACCTACATAGGCGAGGAATGAGTTTGCTTTTTGCAGGGTTTGTGTATTGGAGCTGTGAAACGGTTTGTGCTCCTCCCCCCTCCCCCCACCCCAGTCCCTACTATTTTAGGAGAGAAGGTATTATAGGGGCCCATTTTAATTTTTCCATCCAAGGCTCATTCATTCCTAGCTAGGCCACTACAAGGAGTTTTTGCTGGCTTTGTTGCTATGTTCCAAAATTTTTTTTAAATGTTATTTTATCATCTCACCTTTATCCAAGGCTGGTAACAAAGAATAAAACATAAGAAAAATGAATGCAATAAGATTAACACAATTAGCTAAAATAGAAATAAAATTATACACATAATTCTTCCAAAAAGGCTTTCAAAAAGAAATGGGTCTTTTTTTAAACATGGGAGTAATGTTCTGATTTTGAAACTCCAGTAATCAACCTTTGGGGCTGCATTTTGGATAACCTGCAGAGCCTGGAACCGGGAAGATGCCAAACCCAATAACAAAGAATTTCAAAAATCTATTTTTGTTAGTACCAGGCTCTGCATAATCATTTGAAAATCATAAGGTGTCACCGTACCTTTCAATTTACTCAAAACCCGAAGTTCGAAAAAAAAAAAACCCAAACTTTTTTTTTTAATGTAGAAATTACATGGTCTACTTGTTTTTGCATTGCCAAATTACTATCCAAAAAACTCCAAGACTGCAAACAAATGGTTTCACAATAAATTTTTCTCCCTGATATTCAAAAGTTGTCAAAGATGAATTCCGAGTTCTTCCCACAAACATGCAATGAGGCTACAACCATGTGTATACATATATGGGGGACCACGTGAAAGGGGTAATTCAGATGAGGTATATGTGTGAATAGTAACAAAAAAGGTATGATCACTAAGATATGACGAGAACCAATTAAATACATTGCTAGACGGTCCAACAAGAGTGAATGATTTACCAGATCGAAAGCAGCCAAAACGTCAAGTGAGACCACAAGAATTATATCACCTGCATCGACAGATGAGTGAAACTTGCTTGAGCAGTATAATCAAAACTTATTAAAAACTATCTTAAAAAATGTGTAACGGTAGTTTCAGAGTCACGAATGGAAGCCTCACTAGCGAGGATGAAGTATAGAGAGTTAATCAGTATGAGAAATCAGCTGATCAAAAACAACTTTTTTCAGTAAGTTTTGAGACAATGCAGAGATCTGAAACTGAACAAAAATTCTCAGGGAGAGAAGGATCTGAAGAAGTCTTCTTGAAAATGGACTTGACAACAGCTTTCTTCCAAAAGATGAGGGTCCAAGAAAACAACAGGGCAACCGGTCTGCAAACTACAAAATGGAAACACAAAAGAGCAGATCGATGAGAGAAATATCAATTTATTAAATAACAAAAATATTCAGAATCAGCCCGACACAGGCCGTGTTTCGCCCAGCAGGGCTGCGTCAGGGGCTACAAAACAAATGACATGACATTTAAAAACTTGTATAATCACAAACAAAATGTATCTAGATATACAAAATTAAAAACATATAAAAATGTATTAATATCCATAAAAATCAATGATTTATATACCCAAGAGCAACCAATGTAAAATGATATGTGTATTCTAAAAGTGGCACATATGAATTAATATAGAAGTTTTTGTATAGAATCCTTAAAGTACGTAGGGCTCTAACAAATGTAAAATGTAAAAATAAAATATCACACTAGAAAACATTAAAATATAAATATCCCACATGAAAAACGGGACTTCGAAAAAAAGATTGCGTTGGAGGCAAACACACATAGTAAATTTTTTTTAGGTATATTAAAAGCAGGAAGCCGGCAAAAGAATCGGTTGGACCGCTAGATGACCGAGGAGTAAAAGGGGTGATCAGGGAAGACAAAGCTGTATCGAAGGTCTTCACCGGGGAAGATTTGGGAGTGATACCGGTGCCAGAAATGGTATTCGAAGCTGACGAGTCGGAGAAACTTAATGAATTCTCTGTAAACCTGGAGGATGTAATGGGGCAGTTCTACAAACTGAGGAGTAGCAAATCTCCTGGACCGGATGATATTCATCCTAGAGTACTGATAGAACTGAAAAATGAGCTTGCAGAGCTATTGTTAGAAATATGTAATTTATCCTTAAAATCGAGTGTGGTACCGGAAGATTGGAGGGTGGCCAATGTAATGCCGATTTTTTTTAAAAGGTTCCAGAGAAGACCCGGGAAATTATAGACCGGTGAGTCTGACGTCGGTGCCGGGCAAAATGGTAGAGACTATTATTAAGAACAAAATTACACAGCATATTCAAAAGCATGGATTAATGAGACAAAGTCAACATGGATTTAGTGAAGGGAAATCTTGCCTCACCAATCTACTACATTTCTTTGAAGGGGTGAACAAACATGTGGATAAAGGTGAGCCGGTTGATATTGTGTATCTGGATTTTCAGAAGGCGTTTGACAAAGTACCTCATGAAAGACTCCAGAGGAAATTGGAGAGTCATGGGATGTGGATTAAAAACTGGTTAAAAGATAGAAAACAGAGAGTAGGGTTAAATGGTCAGTATTCTCAATGGAGAAGGGTAGTTAGTGGGGTTCCCCAGGGGTCTGTGCTCGGACCGCTGCTTTTTAACATATTTATAAATGACCTAGAGATGGGAGTAACTAGTGAGGTAATTAAATTTGCTGATGACACAAAGTTATTCAAAGTTGTTAAATTGCGGGAGGATCGTGAAAAATTACAAGCGGACCTTACGAGACTGAGAGACTGGGCGTCTAAATGGCAGATGATGTTTAATGTGAGCAAGTGAAAAGTGATGCATGTGGGAAAGAGGAACCCGAATTATAGCTATGTCATGCAAGGTTCCACGTTAGAAGTCACGGACCAAGAAAGGGATCTAGGTGTCGTCATTGATGATACGTTGAAACCTTCTGCTCAGTGTGCTGCTGTGGCTAAGAAAACAAATAGAATGTTAGGTATTATTAGAAAAGGAATGGAAAACAAAAATGAGGATGTTATAATGCCTTTGTATTGCTCCATGGTGCGAACACACCTCAAATATTGTGTTCAATTCTGGTCGCCGCATCTCAAAAAAAGATATAGTGGAATTAGAAAAGGTGCAGAGAAGGGTGACGAAAATGATAAAGGGGATGGGACAACTTCCCTATGAGGAAAGGCTAAAGCGGCTAGGGCTCTTCAGCTTGGAGAAAAGGTGGCTGAGGGGAGATATGATAGAGGTCTATAAAATAATGAGTGGAGTTGAACGGGTAGATGTGAAGCATCTGTTTACGCTTTCCAAAAATACTAGGACTAGGGGGCATGCGATGAAGTTACAATGTAGTAAATTTAAAACGAATCAGAGAATATTTTTCTTCACTCAACGTGTAATTAAACTCTGGAATTTGTTGCCAGAGAATGTGGTAAAGGCGGTTAGCTTAGCGGAATTTAAAAAAGGTTTGGACAGTTTCCTAAAGGAAAAGTCCATAGACCGTTATTAAATGGACTTGGGGAAAATCCACTATTTCTGGGATAAGCAGTATAAAATGCTTTGTACTTTTTGGGGATCTTGCCAGGTATTTGTGATCTGGATTGGCCACTGTTGGAAACAGGATGTTGGGGTTGATGGATCTTTGGTTTTTCCCAGTATGTCAATACTTATGTACTTATGAGAGGGGAAATTAGAGGTGGAAAATGTAATAACAAGGTCCAAAGTATGTCCAGCTACATAAAGTGGGAAAGGATTAACAGTTCAAGGCCAATGTCGTTAAGAGATAGAAAAGAAGTCTAACGTGAATGAGAAGATGAATTGACATGAATATTAAAGTCGCTAACAATAAGAAGATCAGAGAAGCAAATGAAAGCATCAGCTAGAGTCTGCAGTAATGCCTCCCAAACATGAGCGGAAACAGAAGGGGGACAATAGCAGACTAAAATAATAAAAGAGCAAGTGGTGGATATTTTCAGAGCAAGTAGTTTGGAGTACAGAAAAGTATTACGAAGAACTTCAAGCACAGCAAGCAAAGAAGGCAAATGCTACATATCTCCTTTTTCTTGAAAGCTGAGCAGAGTGATAAGCAGTGAACCCCGGTGGGAGATTGGTATAGGTAGGCCTCTTCGCCTTCCCTAAGCCAAGTTTCTATGATGCACAGTAAATCTAAATGAAAGTTATGAAAAAGAACATTGGTAAGGACTGATTTATTATGGACTGAGCGGGAATTAAACAGACTGTTAGAGAGATAGAAGGGGAGGGTGTTGCAGTAGACAGTGGACAATATTTGAGGTTTTCAGTGTAACATGCAGATGTTTGTCAGCAAGGTAGGGGACGATGATAGCAGAAAGTCAGAATACAGGAGCCATTGGTATATGATAGTGAACTTACCAGTGGAGCCATCAAAGGAGAAGAAACAAATGGTTATAGATGAAAAAAAGCCAAAGAGCAAATAATAGTAAGCTAGGGAAATACTATCGCCCCTGGAGTTCGCTATACAAGAACACACAACCTACAGCACAAGAGGCCAAATAGACCCGGAAATATTCTGGCAACAGATAGACAAAAACGAATGGACATCACAAACGGACTCTATATACTACCTCTCAGAACGGGATAAAAGATGCAGAAGCATACTGGAGGAAATAGCATCCTTACGAACAAGAACCTCACGTAGGCATAACTCGATACCGTGGTTCAACGAAGAACTGAAAAAAATAAAAACACAATCCAGGAAACTCGAACGAGCTTGGAAAAAAAAAAGACGAACACACACTCAACGCATGGAAACAAATACAAAGAAAATACAAATACACAATAAGACAGACCAAAAGGTCATACTATAAAACTAAAATAGTGCCAGATTACAAAGACACGAAGAAATTATACCAACTAGTGAACAAACTACTAGACATCACCTTGGTCACCACAACCAATACAGACATCCCATATGCAGACAACCTTGCTAAATACTTCAATGAAAAAATAGTAAATCTACATAACACGCTACCTCAGGACAACACTGATATCAAAAATTTCATCACTGGCTTGGACCCAATCACTGGTGAATACCCAGCGGACTGAACCTGGTCAAACTTCACTCTCCTCACCGTGGAAACAGTCACCTAGACGATTAATAGGTTCTCCAACTCTCACTGTAAATTGGATACCTGCCCCAGCTACCTAATAAAATCCGCCCCCCACCGCTTCAAAACAAGACTTTACATCCCACTTAAACTACATGCTTCAACAAGGTCTCTTCCCTAAGGAAAATGGCAACATCCTACTCACCCCAATACCAAAAAATCCCAAGAAAAAAATCAAACGAAATCACTAACTACCACCCAGTAGCATCAATCCCACTGGTGGTCAAACTGATGGAAAGCATGGTAACCAAACAACTTACTGATTATAAAAACAAATTCACAATATTACATGAATCACAATCAGGATTTTGTCCCCTCCATACCACTGAAACTGTACTAATTACCCTCCTAACCAAATTCAAGCAGGAAATAGCAACAGACAAAAGCATACTTCTCCTCCAATTCGACATGTCCAGTGCATTCGACATGGTAAACCATAAAATACTACTAAGACTGCTAGATTACTTTAGGATTGGCGGGCACACACTTAGTTGGATCAAGGGTTTCCTAACCACTAGAACATACCAAGTGAAATCAAGCTCAAACATATCACAACCATGGAAAGCAGAATGCAGAGTACCTCAAGGATCACCAGTATCAACCTGATGGCCCTTTCATCTATGCAGACAATGTCACAATATAAGTTCCTTACAAACGTGATCTGACAGAAATCACCAACGAAATCAAGCTCAGCTTGAATATCATGGACAAAAGCATTTCAACTAGAACTCAACACAGAAAAAACACACTGTCTCATCCTCTCATCTCAATACAATACGAACAAACATAAACACCCCAAATTATACCCTCCCTATCTCAGACAGCCTGAAAATTCCGGTGTTACAATCGACCATAACCTGACACTAGAGAACCAAGTGAAATCTACAACACAGAAAATGTTCCACTCAATGTGGAAACTCAAACGCGTGAAACCATTCTTCCCGAGGGAAACATTTTGCAACTTGATATAATCAATGGTACTAAGCCATGTAGACTACTGCAACGGAATTTTATATGGGATGCAAAGAACAAATTATACAGAAACTTCAGACTACTCAAAACACAGCAGCCAGGCTTATATTTGGAAAAACGTGTTTTGAAAGTGCCAAACACCTCCGAGAAAAACTGCACTGGCTCCCAATCAAAGAACGTATATGCACCCTGGTTCATAAAAATATCTACGGCGAAGCCCCGGGATACATGACAGACCTCATAGACCTACCAACCAGAAACACAACAGGATCAACATGAACATACCTAAATCTCCACTACCCAAGCTGCAAAGGACTCAAATACAAATCAACCTATGCATCCAGCTTTTCCTACATAAGCACACAATTATGGAACGCATTACCAAAAGCCTTGAAAACACCTAAACGTCCGGAAATCATTAAAAACTAACCTGTTCAAAAAGGCATACCCTTCTGACCCAACTTAAATGCCTGTACCCTGCAACACAACAAAACCAAAGCTCGTAATAGATATATAATAACGCTTCCCTACGATTCCCTAATGTGTCTGTACACACGGACCTTATTCTACCACAACATTATTGTATTTGTTGTTGTATTTGTTGATACTGAAATTGGCAAACGCCTTTACGGTACTATGTAAGCCACATTGAGCCTGAAACAAGTAAAATAAAGGAGCATGTCCTGCTCCCTGGGCGAGCTCATTGGTGCTTATCCTGCTCCCTGGGCGTGGGTGAGCTCCTTTGGTGCATGCCCACAGTGTGAAACACTGCTGACAGCATGAATATAATTGCTGGAACTTCCAGGTAGGGCTTACATAGTAAATCACATCAAATCAAGTAAGGGGCAGGGTTGCCAGATGGGCGGTTTTCCCGCCCAATTGGGCGGTTTTTCGCAACCCGCCGCGGGAAACTTTTGCCCGCGGCGGGCTGCGGTTTTTTGGGCTCGTTTTGTTTTTTCTGTGCGGGTTTTGGGGCGGTTTTTCGGCCGGCGGGGGGGTAGAGCTTGTTGACGTATTGGGTGGGGCGATGACGGAAGGGGTGGGGTGTGTGCGGTTTTTGGGTGGGTTTTGGGCTGTTTTGTGTGGGAATTTTTTTTTTATATGGCAACCCTGGTAAGGGGGCCAGTAAGGGACACCAAGGTAACCACAATGCCTGAAATCACAGAAAGAGTATCCACATTATACACAAAGTAAAGCACATGCAGAACAATGAGAGTTAGAACTTGAAATACCAAACTGTTGGCATTCCTGGGGGGGGGGGGGGGGGGGGGGGGGGTAGGTTGTATTTAAAAAATACACATGGACATACAGAGAGATTACACACACCACACACATTTACACTCAAGGCTGTGGAATGGTTGTGGCTGGTCCTACCGAATTTTTGCTCCACACAGTATCAGCAACCAGGAAAATGAGGGGCCAAGATTAAGAACAAAGCTTTGTTTTTTTAGCCCTCCAGAGTCCAAAGCAAAAAAAAAAAAAAAAAGAAATGCTCCGCTACCCGGATTTGTATTCGACTAACACTTTCTCTAGATACCTTTATTGCCAGAGATGGATGGTTTAACCGTTAGGCAAGACTAGACAATCAACTAGGGTGGTAGTTTCTAGGGAGCAACAAAAAAAACGGATGCAGTCAGAGCAAACAACGAGTCCTGACAGTCACAAGAACTTAAAACATCAGCACATACTTTACCTGTAATACAACATTCAACATTTCAAAGTATATCAAGCGTTTTTATAGCATTGTTGTAGTAGGATAATCATAATTCTCAACTCTTAGAGAAGTAGATGAGCTAGGGACTTGAAAATTAATGGGCGTGGGTGTAAGGTTTGTTCCCTAGGGTGCCCAATCCTCTTGCACCAGCCCTTATATTGTATTTCTAGAAAAAAGCACCTTTTCTCGAAGTTGGATATAGGCGTTCTTTTATAAAATATGTCGTACGTATGTTAGGCATACTCTTATAAAATTACATGTTAGGTATGAATATGCTATGCGACGAGTACAAATGCAAGAGTACGGGAGTATGAACACATTGAATGCATACTGCACAGTCATGACTTCGCAGTTCGCACGCAGTCGTGCTGTTATAACTATTCCAACTGCGCTTGCTTCAATGCTTGGCTTGCTTTTGCTTGCTTCCTACATTCTTTCAGACGTCCATAACAAGGGACAGGGCGGAGCGACCCCATCTCATCCAATCGCACTTTAATTCAGACAGCTTCTCACTCCTCTTGTCTGCGCACGCAGTGGCTCATTACGTGCCATGTATCCCTCCCTTGCTTGGCTCCTACCATTCTCTTTTGTCACGACACGCACCCAAGGAGGTTTCCTTGCACGCACCATTCTATTCCCTCGTTCCTTCTTTTCTCCAAAAAGGGGCGGTAGGCGTGTCTCTTCTTCAACTCTGCGTCTCTTCTTTCACGCGCCTTGCCCCTCCCTCTTTATTCTCTTATCGACAAAGCCAATCAGCGTTCATTTTGTTTTGCGTTAAGCTTCGCTCGTTCTTTTAGGGCATTGGTTCAGGCGCACCCTCAACCCTCCCCCCTTCGCTTCCAACTACCCGTAGTCGTTAAGGAGTCTACTCTGTGTTGCAGTGCACAGCGCGCAGCGGTGTGGTTTTTTTTTTGTGTTTGTGAACGCGGCACGCGCGTCTTCTGTTGCGCGTTCTGTGTAAACCAACGAACGCCCCTTGCCCTCTCTTCGTGCACGCGCTCTGCGTTCCCGGCTCCCCCCCCCCCCCACGTTGCGTCTCGCGCGCTCTCACGGTCTCGCTCCTCCCGATTTTTTTTTCTTTCTCTATCAGTTCGCGCCCCGTTTCTTTCTATCTTTCTGTCCCCTACTCCTGCTTCTGAAGATCTCCCAGCCTGGTCCCAGTTGTCTGGTAGGCAGGAGCTGCAACTATTATTATAGGCCGCTCTTGCCCCGAGGGACCATCTGTGTGTGCGAGGAGACGGAGCGCTGCCTCGGCCGCGCCCGTAGGCCTGACCGAAGGACGCTGCTATGGTAGGTACTATGTCTCCTTAGCTACCTCTGTCAGTTACTGGCAGGCTAAGGGGGAAGCCTGATCTCGCTGGCTTAGATCTGGAGGAGTGCGCTGGGACTGGTCTGTCTGTACCTTTACAGCCGTGCTCTTAACCAAAAGGGCAATTTCACTTATCTCACTCACACCCCTTTGTGAGGGCAAATCTCTGGACAAAGTTCCCTATTCCTCACTGCCCCACATCTGTCTTCGAACTTCCCCCTGCATCCTCCCTCTCCCCTCCCCCCCCCCCCCCCCCCCAGCATCCCGCATCTTTCCACCCCTTTCCCACCCCTCCCCGTTGTACCTCTGCATCCGTCATCCCCTCACTGCTATTTGTGGAGGAGTAGTGGTCAGAGAACCGGTTCAAATTCCTTTGCAGCTCCTTGTGATCTTTGGCAAGTCCCATAACCTATTGCTTCAGATACAAACCCAGATTATGAGCTCTTCAGGGACAGAAAAATATTTACTGTACCTGAATGTACATTGATTCAGTAGCTTTCAAGTAGTATATATGAAATTAAATAAGTACCTACTGTACATGAATGCAACTCACATTGAACTCTATCTGGAAAGGTTTGAGCTAACTATAAATAAGATAATATTGTGATCGTATTTCTGTACCATCTCCCTGATCAAAGGGCACTCAAGGTGTTTTGTAGCAGTTTAAAAATAACACAGTAAACAGAACACAAAAATTGCATGTTTTCTTCCAATTGGTGCTCCTAATTCATAGAAACCTAGAAATTGACTTCAGATAAAGACCGTATGATCTGTCCAGTCTGCCCATCCATGTCAACTAATCTCACTACAATCCTTTTCTCGTGCCATGCCTTTTTGAATTAAGATAGTCTTCTCAACCACCTCTAATGGAAGGTTGTTCCACCTGTCCATCACCCTGTCAAAAATTTTTCCTTAGATTACTCCTTTCTAGTCTATCCCATTTCATGTTCATCCTATGCTTATTCCTTGTAGTGCTTTTTTCTCAATTGAAAGAGGCCTATCTCCTGGTGCATTTATGCCACAGAGTATTTACAGTAAATGTCTTTCATGATATCTCCTCTCTCTTTCTTGTTTTTCTTCAAGTAGAGGAGTGTGGTAGCCGTGTTAGTCCACTCTTAAGGTTATCAATAGAAATCAAACAAAATAAAACATGGAAAAGAAAATAAGATGATACCTTTTTTATTGGACATAACTTAATACATTTCTTGATTATTTTTCAAAGGTTGCCCTTCTTCGTCAGATTGGAAGCATTTGCTTATTTCCGATCTGATGAAGAAGGGCAACCTTCGAAAGCTAATCAAGAAATGTATTAAGTTATGTCCAATAAAAAAGGTATCATCTTATTTTCTTTTCCATGTTTTATTTTGTTTGATTTCTATTGTTTTTCTTCCAAAGTATATATATACTGACCCCCTGTGGAGGACCATTGACCATTTTAATAGCTGCTCTCTGGCCTGATTCCATCCTATTTCTATCTTTTTGATGGTGTAGTTTCCAGAATTGAGGTCTCGCCAGAGACTTTTATTGACCTTCTTTTTCCTGCTTGCCATTTCTCTCCCTGTTCACTAAGCGGCCTTCTGGCTTTTGCCATTTCTACCTTTTTGGTCACCTAAGATAACCAGATACATTCACCCTCAGGCCCTGTTCTTCTTTCATATTCAGAAGTACTTCATCCTTTTTGGTTTTTGAAGCCTAACCTCATAACACCACATTTTTAAATCATTAAATCTTAGCTGCCAAATTCTAAATCATTTTTCAAGTTTTGCTAGATTCTTCCATGTGTTATCCACATGTTACAGGGTGTCTATCCTGTTGCATATTTTAGTATCATCTGCAAAGAGGCAAACCTTACCTGACAACCTGGAATCGGAGGTAGGGTATTATTATGGATTAAGAACTGGTTGAAAGATAGGAAGCAGAGAGTAGGATTGCGTGGCCAGTATTCTCAGTGGAGGAGGGTAGTTAGTGGGGTCCCGCAGGGGTCTGTGCTGGGTCCGTTGCTTTTTAATGTATTTATAAATGACCTAGAGATGGGAATAACTAGTGAGGTAATTAAATTCGCCGATGACACAAAATTATTCAGGGTCGTCAAGTCGCAGGAGGAATGTGAACGATTACAGGAGGACCTTGCGAGACTGGGAGAATGGGCGTGCAAGTGGCAGATGAAGTTCAATGTTGACAAGTGCAAAGTGATGCATGTGGGTAAGAGGAACCCGAATTATAGCTACGTCTTGCAAGGTTCCGCGTTAGGAGTTACGGATCAAGAAAGGGATCTGGGTGTCGTCGTCGATGATACGCTGAAACCTTCTGCTCAGTGTGCTGCTGCGGCTAGGAAAGCGAATAGAATGTTGGGTGTTATTAAGAAGGGTATGGAGTCCAGGTGTGTGGATGTTATAATGCCGTTGTATCGCTCCATGGTGCGACCGCACCTGGAGTATTGTGTTCAGTACTGGTCTCCGTATCTCAAAAAAGATATAGTAGAATTGGAAAAGGTACAGCGAAGGGCGACGAAAATGATAGTGGGGATGGGACGACTTTCCTATGAAGAGAGGCTGAGAAGGCTAGGGCTTTTCAGCTTGGAGAAGAGACGGCTGAGGGGAGATATGATAGAAGTGTATAAAATAATGAGTGGAATGGATCGGGTGGATGTGAAGCGACTGTTCACGCTATCCAAAAATACTAGGACTAGAGGGCATGAGTTGAAGCTACAGTGTGGTAAATTTAAAACGAATCGGAGAAAATTTTTCTTCACCCAACGTGTAATTAGACTCTGGAATTCATTGCCGGAGAACGTGGTACGGGCGGTTAGCTTGACGGAGTTTAAAAAGGGGTTAGATAGATTCCTAAAGGACAAGTCCATAGACCGCTATTAAATGGACTGGAAAAATTCCTCATTTTTAGGTATAACTTGTCTGGAATGTTTTTACGTTTGGGGAGCGTGCCAGGTGCCCTTGACCTGGATTGGCCACTGTCGGTGACAGGATGCTGGGCTAGATGGACCTTTGGTCTTTCCCAGTATGGCACTACTTATGTACTTATGTACTTATAACCCTTCCACAGTACGGCTAACAAAATGTTAAAACAAAAAACAGGACCAATGATGGCACTCCACTAGTAATGCACTAATCCTCAGTGAAAGCCATTTATTAATAACTTTTGTTGCCTTGCACTCAACTAGTTTCTTATCTTAGTTAAGGTTTATATAGCTCATAATCCAAAAATGTGGTCCTAGGTGGTTTACAAAATTGAATTATAAAAGAAGATAAACATCCTATACAAAGTATAAATTATATCAGGATATAAGAGAGAAAAAGAAATGCAGTATTACTAAGTGAGATTAATCAAAAATCTAAATAGTTTACAATACTAGGGGCCTGAAAACTAACCTAGTCAGTCACTAGGGCCTATACCAAAGGTGCTCAGTTTATTTAGAAGTTGCCTGTGTGACCATATCAAAGGCATTAAGTACATCACATCCAGTGCTTTTCCTCAGTCCAAATCTCTGGTCACTCTTACCTCTTCCCTGCATTCTTCCATCCTCATCCCCTGTTCCTTATGACCCTGCTTTCTCCCCCTTTCTTTCAGTGTTTCTGCTTCTTTCTGCCTGTTCTCACTCTTTCCTTTCATATTTGATCTCCTTACTGCTTTGCTTCTGGATTTCTTCATAGTAAATGTTGGCAGATAAAAGACTTGTGTGGTCCGTCCAGTCTGCCTAACAAGATGGCCAGAGTTGAATCTGGCCCTCTCCACAGGTTCCACTTCATGATTAAACACAGATATAGTAGACTTAATCGCGCTCTACTACTACTACTTAACATTTCTAAAGCGCTACTAGGGTTACGCAGCGCTGTACAGTTTAACAAAGAAGGACAGTCCCTGCTCAAAGGAGCTTACAATCTAATGGACAAAATGTGCAGACAAATTGGGGCAGTCTAGATTTCCTGAATAGAGGTATAATTTTAGGTGCCGAAGGCGACATTGAAGAGGTGGGCTTTGAGCAAGGATTTGAAGATGGGCAGGGAGGGGGCTTGGCGTATGGGCTCAGGAAGTTTATTCCAAGCATAGGGAGAGGCGAGGCAGAAAGGGCGGAGCCTGGAATTGGCAGTGGCGGAGAAGGGTGCAGAGTGGAGGGATTTGTCCTGTGAGCGGAGGTTTCGGGTAGGAGCGTAAGGGGCGATAAGGGTAGAGAGGTAATGAGGGGCTGCAGATTGAGTGCATTTGTAGGTTAGTAGGAGAAGCTTGAACTGGATGCGGTACCTGATCGGAAGCCAGTGAAGTGACTTGAGGAGAGGGGTGATATGAGCATATCGATCCAGGTGGAAGATAAGACGTGCAGCAGAGTTCTGAACGGATTGAAGGGGGGATAGATGGCTACGTGGGAGGCCAGTGAGGAGTAGGTTGCAGTAGTTAAGGCAAGAGGTAATGAGAGAGTGGATGAGAGTTTGGGTGGTGTGCTCAGAGAGGAAAGGGCGAATTTTGCTGATGTTATAGTGAAAGAAGCGACAGGTCTTGGCTATCTGCTGGATATGCGCAGAGAGGGAGGAGTCGAAGATGACTCCGAGGTTGCGGGAAGGATGAGGGTGCCATTGACTGAGATAGAAAGTGGAGGGAGAGGAGAAGTGGGTTTGGGTGCAAAGACAATAATCTCTGTGTTGGCTCTCTCTCCCTTCTGGTTTTGGGGATATTACGCATTTCTTCCACATCCTTTAAATTCCCCTCTCACATAAACATTCCTGGGCTGGTGGAAGGCTAGACAAAGGCAGGTACCTGCCTTGGGGAAGGGTACAAAAGTGAGGATGCCTAGAGACTTCATGGTGCCACAAGGGTGGTCACTTTAAAAGCAGCATAGGCTGGTTGACTATCATATGAGCCACCCCTGGGTGGCCGAGATACTGGTGTGGAGGGGACCCCTTTTGGAAGGACATTGCGACTTCAAGAAAATTCTCTTTCCTCATACTGCCCGGGATCTGTGCAGTGGTTCTTTAGGATCTTTTCATGCTTTCTGACCCTAAAGGTATAATCATGCATATTTGCACTCCCTCCACACTGATTACCTGTCCAGTCTTTTTTCTCTAATTTCTCTGTCTTCCCCCCCCCCCCCCCCCCCAAATTTGGACGGTAGGAGGAGCACTATATACTATTCATAGTTTTTTATTTGCCCACATCTTGCATTTGTTTTCCATCCAGTACGGGCCTCTTGCCCCTCTCAGAACTGAACTTGCACTCTTCTAATGTATTCTTTCATGTTTCATCCCCCTTGCCAATTCTTTATTGCAGAGGCATTTTCAGCCTTTTTCTCTTTGAGTCCTTCTACTTCGCACTCATGCCTCATTGCCTTGTATTCTGCTGTCTTTACCCTGCTCCATGCCTGAACCGTCCTCTTTCACCTGTAGTCCCTACATCCATTCTTACTTCTGCCCCTTTTTGGCCTTCCATGTGCTTTCCTTTTTCATCCTCATTGGTCTGCCTTCCTCCTACTGTCTTTCCTTTCATATTATCTTGCCTTTCCATTCATCTTCCTTCTCTCCTGCACTTTCTAGGGGGTATGGACTTGATAATACTGCCTTTCTGTGGGTACAGCTAAACCGGTTTACATATACTATATATAAATACAGGTACTCTTTCTGTCCCTAGTGGGCTCACAGTAAGTTTGTACCTGGGGCAGTAGAGGGTTAAGTGACTTGCCCAGGTTCACAAGGAGCAGCAGTGGGAATCAAATGCAGTTCTCCAGGTTCTAAGCCCACTGTACTAACCATTAGGCTACTCCTCCACTCATTGGTTTATACTTCTTTTCTTGCTCCCTAGCTGTAGTTTCCATTTGTGCCTTAAATCTTATCTTTCTCTTTAATTTCTCTTGCAGCATTCTTCTACTCTTTCCTACCTCCTCATTGCCCTTGTCTATACTTTTATCACTCCAACAAAGAGTGCCCCTTCTTTCCTTGAGCTTTACTCTGACTTTATCCCCTATCTTGGTCTGAATGTTGCCTCTCTAAATGTTTGCCCCTTCATCCCTCTCCTGCTAAATGGGAGGGTGCCCATTCATTTCCTATCTTGGGCTAGAAATTGTTTTGCCAGTCTGATTTCCTCTTGTACCCTTTGTTCCTTGAATGTGCTTTTGCCCTAATTTCCTTTTCTAATGTGATTATATCACTCTTCTTCTAGCTTAGTGGTGATTTTCATCTGTTTCTGAGCCTGAACCCCAGTGGTTCTCCTCTTCTGTCTTTATCAGGGTCTCTTCATTCCCTTATCAGATCACTACTATTGCATTTGGCATTCCATGTGAAACATCCTTAGGAAATGCTAAAAAGTGCAGAGATTTAAGTTGAAAGGACTATATTCAGGCTCTGATTATTAATGACAGTGGAACAGTTTGTTTCCATTTGAAAAGTATGTCCAGGTGTATGAGTATGTTTGCAGGGGGTAGTGTCTCCAAATGGATTTGTTTTGCAGAGTGAGCGTCACTCGTAAATCAGAGTATGTGGTGCAATCTGTCTCTGTAAATTTATTGCTAGTGCTCTTAATAGTTGCACTATTCTAATTAGCATAAAATAGCATAACATTCTCCTTTTTTTAGACTTTTTAATTTTTTTTTCCATTTAACATTTCTGTAACCTGCTGCTGTTGCTGGCATTTTCTCTCCAGGGTGATGGGGTAGGAGTAGAGTGGTGAATAGATGGGCGAGTGGCTCTAGGAAGATTTGTACCCAGCAGAATTTTTTTTTCCAGCTTATCAATCAGCTTTACCTTTTGGGGTTGTGAAATAATTGTTCAAAATTCTAGGCCTATTTTAAATTTGTGGATCAGTTGAAATCAAACAGAAGCATATGAAGTCCTGTGGATTTGTAGGATTGGACTAAAATATGCTTATCTTGGTTGCAGGCAATTTTGGGACCCTTTTACTAAACTGGGGTAGGCACTAGCTTATGCCCACTGCACGGCAAAAACTACCACTGCTGGATGTTCTGAGGTATTCCGCTGTAGTGTGCCCATCAGCGCTTGCTAATCCTGTGCTGAAAAATATTTTTTATTTTTCAGTGCGGGGGGCATGACTATGGGCGGAGAGTTAACATACACTTCTCTAATCGGATAGCGTGGGCACATTGCCGCATGCTGCCTGATTACTGCGGGGTTAGTATGGGAGTCCTTACCACCAACAAAATAGGTGTCAGTAAGAGCTCCCACGTTAGTGGCCATGTACTAATTGGGAAACCAGCACATGGCCATTAAAGAAAAGTGTGGCAATGTGGCCATTTTACTGCTGCGCTAAAAGTGGCCACAGTGCGTGGAAAACCCATTCACTGAGAACAGCTCTCACCACTTTTTAACGCAGCTTGGTAAAAGGGCCTCTTAATAAAATAATACACTGTGTATTTAATTAAAGGTAGTAGCTTCAAGTGCATCTTATATATGTGTTTTGTCAAAACATATTATTTAATAGTTGACCCATGAAAATTATAGCATAGATTATTTAACCAGCATTACTTTATTATAACTGTCCTAAGCCTTTTTCATTCAGCCATATTAAGATGAAAGATCGGTGTAAACTTGTTTTCACATTTATTTCAGAATTGCAAATTTTAACATTTTTTGCATGGGATAAACACAAACCGGCCTATATTTAAAACTATTTAACCAGCCTGGAACAGCTGGCTGGGTGCTGATATTCAGCATGGGATAGCTAGCTGTCTTGGCTGGATATCACCGCTTAGCAGCTAGCTCGGTCACCGGCTATGTTGCGCAACATGGCCGGTTAGCACCAATATTCATTGGCTGACTGGCTAAATTTAGTGACCAGGTGGATCTGCGTAAATAGCAGATCTATCTTTGGCCACTGTAGCTTGGCTGGTCAGTCAATGAGTGTCAGCTTGAATGACTATGTTTTAGTGGAAAAATGCAGAAATTCAATGCCGGTCGCCGGATACAGCCCTGGCATCGAATTTCTGGGTTCACCGCAAACCGCAGGAGTTAGCTGGGCTCCCTCTGCGGTCTCAGTATCAGCTCCCAAAGGATCCTTGAATGGAAAAAGGATGGAATCAAAACAAAAAATTGTATGTGCTTAGATGGCAATTCCCGTAGTAGGGAAGTAAGGCCACACTGGGCGGACTTCTATGATCTGTGTCCCCAAAATGGAAAAACGGGGCAGATTTTTACTGTCTGTGTCCCAGTTATGGATGGGCAGAAGTGGACTTTAATGGCAACTCTAGCAATTGGGAAGTCGAACCAGTGCTAGGCAGACTTCTATGGTCTGTGCAACCTGAGGATAGCAGGGACAGGTCAAGAACAAGTGTTCACTTTTTGTGTCATGTTCACCTAAAGGTTGATAGAGAGTAATATGTCAGTTTGCAGCATTGTTGAATTGCTGGTTTATTCACTTATTGACAATACATGTGATTCTTCAACATTAGAAATCCACTCTTCTATGACTGTGTGACTGCCCTATTAGTTATGCCAGTATTGATCATGACGAAGTGTAACTTGCATAGAGTGGCAGTTGTGGCTCGGGCAGTCTTATTTGGAGGACTAGATGCTTCAGTCGCGGCCCTATGCCATGGAGGTTATCTTTTCTCCCATACTCCTCGCCCCGTTGGCCGCGGAGGTGGTATCGGGCTACTACGTTCACCCTCTTGTAGATTTCAACCTCTTCTTCTACCTCAGTCTCACTGTTTTTCTTCCTTCGAAGTCCACTCCATCCGTCTATTTGCTCCTCTGCCTCTCTGAGTAGCAGTCATTTATCGACCCCCGATAAGTCCCTTTCTTCCTTTCTCACTGACTTTGATGCTTGGCTTTCCTTCTTTCTTGAACCTTCATCTCCTTCGCTCATTCTTGGGGATTTTAACATTCATGCTAATGAGCCCTCTGACTCTTATGCTTCGCAGTTTCTTGCTTTAACATCCTCTTTCAATCTTCAACTGTGCTCCACTGCCCCCACTCACCAGAATGGCAACTGTCTTGATCTTATCCTCATCTCAAACTGCTCACTCTCCAGTTTTTGTGCCTCAACTCTTCCCGTCTCTGACCATCATCTGATAACTTTCACACTTAAACACCCTCCTCCCCAGTCCCGTCCAATCTTAACCAATACGTTTAGGAATCTTCAGGCTATTGACCCTTCTACTCTGTCCTCAAATGTTTCAAGTCTCTTCTCTACCACTATGTTATCCAAGTCTGCCAATGAGGCTGTCTCTTCCTATAATACTATTCTCTCCTCTGCTCTGGATACTCTCGCTCCTTTCATTCCCCGTTCTGTAAAACGTACCAAACCCCAACCTTGGCTGACTTCTAGAATCCGCTACCTACGTTCCTGTGCCTGCTCTGCCGAACGCCTTTGGCTGAAATCCCGTGCCCATGCTGACTTCATACATTTCAAATTCTTGCTGACCTCCTTCCAGTCTGCTCTTTCACTTGCCAAACAGGACTATTACATCCAGTTGACAAATTCTCTTGGCTTAAACCCTCGTCGTCTCTTTGCCACACTGAACTCTCTCCTCAAAGTGCCTTCACCTCCAACTCCCCCTTCACTTTCCCCCCAGACTCTGGCTGAGTTCTTTCATGATAAGGTTCACAAGATTAAACTTGAATTCTCAACCAGGTCACCACCACTGCGACTGTTCCTGATGCCTTCAAACATGCAGTAGTCACACCACTCCTTAAAAAACCTTCATTGGACCCTACCTGTCCTACCAACTATCGCCCCATCTCCCTCCTCCCTTTCCTATCCAAGATACTTGAATGTGCTGTTCACCGCCGTTGCCTTGCCTTTCTTTAATCTCAAGCTATTCTTGATCCACTTCAATCTGGCTTTCGCCCCCTTCATTCAACTGAAACAGCGTTTGCTAAAGTCTCCAATGATCTGTTCCTGGCCAGATCCAAAGGCCTCTATTCTATCCTCATCCTTCTCGATCTATCTGCTGCTTTTGACACTGTTGATCACAGCCTACTCCTTGATACGCTGTCCTCACTTGGATTTCAGGGCTCTGTTCTTTCCTGGTTTTCTTTTTATCTCTCCCAGCGTACCTTTAGTGTATACTCTAGTGGATCCTCTTCTACTTCTATACCACACTGTCTTGGTGTACCTCAGGGATCTGTCCTGGGACCTCTTCTTTTCTCCATCTATACTTCTTCCCTTGGTACTCTGATCTCATCCCATGGTTTTCAGTATCATCTTTACGCTGATGACTCCCAGATCTGCCTCTCCACACCAGAAATCTCAGCCGAAATCCAGGCCAAAGTATCAGCCTGCCTGTCTGACATTGCTGCCTGAATGTCTCAATGCCATCTGAAACTAAACATGACCAAGACTGAGCTTCTTATTTTTCCCCCTAAACCAACCTCTCCTCCTCCCCCATTCTCTATGTCTGTAGATAACATTCTCATCCTTCCTGTCTCATCAGCTCGTAACGGGGTCATCTTCGACTCCTCCCTCTCCTTCTCTGCACATATACAACAGGCTGCTAAAACCTGTCGTTTCTTTCTCTATAATATCAGCAAAATTCGCCCTTTCCTTTCTGAGCACACTACCAGAACTCTCATCCACACTCTTATCACCTCTCGCTTGGACTATTGCAACTTGCTTCTCACAGGTCTCCCACTTAGCCATCTCTCTCCTCTTCAATCTGTTCAAAATTCTGATGCACGACTAATATTCCGCCAGTGTCGTTACGCTCATATTTGCCCTCTCCTCAAGTCACTTCACTGGCATCTTATCCGTTTCCGCATACAGTTCAAACTCCTCTTATTGACCTATAAGTGCATTCACTCTGCAGCTCCTCAGTACCTCTCCACTCTCATCTCTCCCTACATTCCTCCCCGGGAACTCCATTCACTGGGTAAATCTCTCTTATCTGCACCCTTCTCCTCCACTGCTAACTCCAGACTCTGTTCCTTTTATCTTGCTGCACCTTATGCCTGGAATAGACTTTCTGAGCTGGTACGTCAAGCTCCATCTCTGGCCATCTTCAAATCTAAGCTAAAAGCCCACCTTTTTGATGCTGCTTTTAACTTCTAACCCTTATTCACTTGTTCAGAACCCTTATGTTATCATCCTCACTTTAATATTCCCTTATCTCTTGTTTGTCCTGTTTGTCCTAATTAGATTGTAAGCTCTGTCGAGCAGGGACTGTCTCTTCATGTTCAAGTGTACAGCGCTGCATACGTCTAGTAGCGCTATAGAAATAAGTAGTAGTAGTAGTCTTTTTTTATTTTATTTTTTTTTGCAAAAATTTTTTTACATCTTTTCAAGGTTATACACTTGATTCAGAAAGTGTTAATACATTTTAGAATTTACTAGGAAAATATAAAGTAATATAAATAAGTACTGATTAAACACTCAAGTCCACCATAATATGGATCCAAGATTTCAAAGACAGGAAAATCAAAAGGAAAATTGAAAATGGTTATTCAGCACCTAGAAAGGACAGAAATTATTAATTAACTTGAATCCCTCCAGTTCTTTTAGAAGATATGAAAGATGTTATTTGTGAAGGGTCCAAAAAAACATATTTGCTTGAATCAAAACGTATAATACATTTGCAGAGAAACCTTAAATAGAAAACACCTAATTGGAGAACAGCAGGTTTTAGTAACAAAAATTGTTTACGCCGTTTCTGAGTTTCTTTTACAATATTAGGAAACGTATTTATTCTTAAGCCCAGGAATAATTTATCCCTGTTCTTAAAAAATAGGCGAAAGAGCCACTGTGTCTGGAGTTAAAGCTACAGTTGCTATCAATGTTGCAGGTTGTATTTGTTCTATTTCAGAAGTTTCCAAAAACGCTGTCAGGTCTAAGGAATCTTTATTCTCTTGAGGTAAATCCTTTTGTGGAATATAGTACACCTGATTAAAAGGTGGTAAATTAGTCTCAGGAATCTCTAATATTTCACGGAGATATCTTTTTAACATATCCATCGGTTTCACCAATTTAATATTAGGAAAATTTATAAGTATCACATTATTATTCCTCAGGTAGTTGTCATATACAGTACTTCCATTTTCCTTCTTAAATTAGAAATGTCTTTTAACATTACTAATTGCAAATTGTCCATTTCTGTAACTTTTTTTCTCGGTGGTTTCTCTTTTTTCATTTAAGGATTTAACATCCAATTCTGATTTTAATAACTTTTGATCAATTTGAGAAACTTTCTCTTATATAAGATTTACTTTCTGAGTTGAGGTTAGCATAAACTGGGATATTAAATCCCATAAGGAATCTAGTGTTACTTCTACCGGCTTCTCCATTATTTTAAGAGGTATATTATCTACGAGGTCTGGACACTTCTCTAAATCCATAGCTTGTTGCCCCACAGTCATTTTAGAAGCGTTGCTCAACTCAGAAGACTGCAAATGGCCTCTGGATCCTCCCTCGAGTTGTAATTGAGCTTCCATCGTGGGTTTTACCCTATCGCACTTTGGCAAGAGTCCCAACGATCCTTCGAGGGGTGAGCTAAACAACTGTGGGGGTAGGGTTCGTTGATCAGGGCTCAGAGTGATATTATGCCCAGAGGACGTTGAA
The DNA here is from genome assembly GCF_901765095.1 of Microcaecilia unicolor. Classification (NCBI taxonomy): domain Eukaryota; kingdom Metazoa; phylum Chordata; class Amphibia; order Gymnophiona; family Siphonopidae; genus Microcaecilia; species Microcaecilia unicolor. The sequence continues at coordinate 161,972,037 of NC_044041.1, forward strand.
GTTTCCTGCATATCACCGATGCCTTCTAGGGGTCCGCTCCCGATTTTATGATTCTGTCCCGGAGTGCCCACAAAATGGTTCATTAGGCCTGAAGGTAATCTGGAAGGTGGCTGCGAAGCTCGGGCTGACGCTGTTCCTCGTCTTTTTGGCATTTTCGTAGAAAGAATGTGAGCGTCTCCTACTAGCTAAGCACTGGCGGCCATCTTGGATCCATGAAGGTCATTATCTGCCTCATATCAGTGTTACTATGAAGCGGTGCAAAGAAAAGCTACGAGAATGGTAAGGGATTTGAGTTACAAGATGTATGAGGAGAGACTTGATGACCTGAACATGTATACTCTGGAAGAAAGGAGAAACAGGGGTGATATGATACAGATGTTCAAATATTTGAAAAGTATTAATCCGCAAACGAACCTTTTCCGGAGATGCGAAGGAGGTAGAACGAGAGGACATGAAATGAGATTGAAGGGGGGCAGACTCAAGAAAAATGTCAGGAAGTATTTTTTCACGGAGAGAGTAGTGGATGCTTGGAATGCCCTCCCGCGGGAGGTGGTGGAAATGAAAATGGTAACAGAATTCAAGCACGCGTGGGATAAACATAAAGGAATCCTGTTCAGAAGGAATAGATCCTAAGGAGCTTAGCCGAGATTGGGTGGCACAGCCGGTGGTGGGAGGCGGGGACAGTGCTGGGCAGACTTATACGGTCAGAGCCGGTGGTGGGAGGCGGGGCTGGTGGTTGGGAGGCGGGGATAGTGCTGGGCAGACTTACACGGTCTGTGCCTTGAAAAGGACAGGTACAAATCAAGGTAAGGTTTACACAAAAAGTAGCACATATGAGTTTATCTTGTTGGGCAGACTGGATGGACCATGCAGGTCTTTTTCTGCCGTCATCTACTGTGTTACTATATTACTATGTTTACTATCTGATCCTGATAACAGCGGATGCTATTTGAATCAATATGAGTCTCGCTGCCATATAGCATATGGTAAAATTCAAGGAAGTGAACAAATATTTTTTCACTCAGTGTGTAATTAAACTCTGGAATTTGTTGCTAGAGAATGTAGTAAAAGCATTTAAACAGAGTTAAGAAAGGTTGGCTAACTTCCTGAAAGAAAAGTCCATAAACCATTATTAAGATGGACTTGGGGAAAATCCATTGCTTATTTCTAGGATACTAGGATAAGCAGCATAAAATGTGTTGTACTGTTTTGGGATCTTGCCAGGAACTTGTGATCTGGATTGGTCACTGTTGGAAACAGGTTGCTGGGCTTGATGGACCTTCTGTCTGTCCCAGTATGGCAACACTTATGTTCTTGTGTTCTTATGTTCTTCTTTGTAGAGTATTTATTCATGTCCTGCGAACTAATTAGTAGCTTTGCTGTTATGAAATTTTTATATTAGGCTTGTTTTGTAAATGTATTTTGAAGGTATGCTGATGGATGGCAGGACATGGTTTCCTTGGCATTTTTAGGTTGTTGGTTTTGCTTATGATTCCCGGTTTGGTATTATAAATCACAAAAATATGTCTCTTATTTACTGACTTTTTTTTTTTGCATGATCAATTTTAAGAACAGCTTTTACGTGAAAGAATTTTACTTCATCAGGAATTTGGCCATTTGCTGATAGTCTGTAAATGCAGCTTTTTGAATAGAACAGGTATCATAATAGATCAATGCACCACTCTGACGACTTCTAGAAATAGTCCATGTTCCAGCAGGTGTTCAACTTTACATATCTGTTTGTTATGTAAATTTTTTTAGCTGTCGAAAGAAAAACCTGGGGCCCTGTTTACAAAGGCATGCTAGTGTACTTTAGCGCGCGCTGTGTAGACGCCCATAATTTTCCTATGGGTGCCTACAGTGTGTGCTACTTTTTAGTGTTTGCTAAAGAACGCTAGCGTGCCTTTGTAAACAGGGCCCCTGGTTTCAGTAGTGAGGATTTGAAGGGGCAAATGAATATAGACACTAAATGCTTTGTTTTGCTTTGAAATCTTACATTTTATTTTCAATCTCGTAAGGCAGTTTTTCTCAAGTGGGTCCTGGAGTACCCCCTTGCCAGTCAGATTTTCAGAATATTCACAATAAATATTCATGAAAGACTTACATACAATGGAGGCAGTGTATGCAAATAAATCTTATGCATATTCATTGTGGCTAATCTGAAAACCTGACTGGCAAGTGGTTGCTCCAGGACCGGCTTGGGAAATACTGTCATAAGGGATGTATTCAGGAATCTTGTGTTTCTACTTTTGCCGCTCCCAATCAGCCACTGTTTTCTGCAGTCATTCTGATTTTAGTAAAAGTGAAAACAGCATAAGTTTATTTTTATTTGTTAAACTTTGTCCAGCTCTCTGGAATTCAATGGAATTCCTGAAGCAGTTTACAAATGCAGATACAAGCTCTACATATATTTTAAGTCATTAAGTTCTATTTTGTAATCTTTAGGTTTGTATTTTGTAAAAAGGCTTGATGGGTGGGGGAGGTTACCTTTGCTTCATTTTATAACTCCTTGCTGGTTGTATGTGTGTTTAATACATTCCTCCAGTGTTTGACCTGTGGTGTTTCCTAAAAGGAAGAGGAAAAAGCAGAAATCTGAAGACACATCATGGCTGTAAGACTTCTAACTCGGAGGATGTCTGAAACCAGCATGTTAAGATGCTGTTTTGTTTGTAAGAGGAATTCTCTGCTAATAAGGAACCTATTAAAAGGGTGCAGAACTTAAACTTCAGTGTAATATAAATCTAGTTTTTAATTGGTTATTATTTTTGACCTTATCCTGCAGTAGTATAATGATCCAGGTTCTGAGGAAGAATTAAGAGAGAAAGCACTGTTCCTAGAAATGTTTATAAAAACAGGGGTGGGAAACTTTATAGAACTGAGGGCTGCATTTGACTGATGGAGAAGGTCAGGAGTATGGCATTACAGAAGCAGTTCCCTTTGCACTGTCCCTTAAAGATTTTCTTTTTCAAACACATTTGTTGGTTGGCAGACACTGGCCTAGGAAAGGAGAGAAGAGCTAGAGACAAGGTAGAGTTAATTGGTTTCTTTTTGTTTTAATTTTTTTTTTGTTTGTTTTTTTGTTTTTGGGGAAGGAGTGAACAGTAATGAGAGGAGCTGGAAACATGTTCTCATGTCCTCTGTTCTCATGTTTTATCCCCATCCCCTCACTTATCCTAGGAGGAAGAGAGAGGAGCACAGCAGCAGTGTGGCACCTCAAAGCCACATCTTACTCCTTTTCTACCTGGACTTGCTGTCATGCTTTGAATATATGGGACATATTTGTTTCAAAGTGTGACACTTTGGTGGAAGCCATGCCCTGAAGCTTTATGCGGCCACCATCCTAAGTCAGAAGCGAAGATTAGTATGAGATGGAAAGGTCTGATTCTACCACAGCCAAGTGGATAGAAGGGAAGGTGGGGAATCGCAGAAAGCAGATCCTGGCTTAATGACTATCACAGTGAGAGCCCCTGATTTCATGTGGCAGATTTTTCAAGATTGGGAAGAGGTAGCAAATTGTCACATTTGTTTGTGTGTGTGTGTGTATATATATATATATATATATATATATATATATATATATATATATATATATATATATATATAACATAATTAATAAAATTATTTCCTTATCCTACTAGGCCAGACCAGTAGTCTCTCTCAGAACAGTGCTACCCTTTTTATCTAAAGTTGTTTCTCCCCTCCACCTAACTTTCCCTGTTTTTGCCAACGGGGATGATTCTGAGTCAATCCGTGTCAAGTGGACCAGTTTTAAAGGTCGTCCCCACCTCACCATCTCAGATTTTGATGAAATTTGGTACATAGTATTTTTATGTTAAAAAACTAAGCTGTGCAAAATTTTAGTTCAAAAGACTAAAAATTGGAGGTTCTAGGGGACCTCAAGTAAAGGGTTGCAAAATGTCGCCTGAGCAAAAATGACATTTTGGGCCAACTTCCAGAAGCTGTAAAACTGGAAGTTTCAGTAGTACAAGGGGGATATTTGGAGAACCTGCACTACTTTTAGGGCTTAATGAACCGGCAAAACCCCATGTTCCTAGTCCTCTTACTTTTTGAATGGTTTAGGCTCAATCTTTGCCAAAAAAACGGCAAAAATCAATTTACAGCGATGTTGAGGCTGCTGTAGCTTCTAAACTAGTTGGCCTTTCAGGTTGATTTTTGATAGGTGTACTAAATGCATGGCTGTAATGAGGCATTCCAATTTGCAGCACTTTCCTTCAAGTGGTTGAAAAATTATAAGCGTTCAAAGTTGGTATAAAAAGCATTTTTGCCCATTTTGGGCTATCTTTGATGCCCTTGATCTCCAGTGGGACAGCTTCAATATTCTTTCTTTTAGCACCATTAGAAAGAGCAGATTTCCTTCTATCAGAATATGTAGTTTTCAATTTGGAGTCTCTCCATATAAGGATTGCAAAAAAAGTGTTTTTTGGCCAGTATTGTTGAATGATAGATGAAACGAATATAGGGCCCATCGATGTTTCTAATTGCTGTATAAGTCACTCAGTTGCTTTAAGCATGCGTTGGTCCATGGTGGCTATGCCACTACCAATTCAATAGGAAGTGGCAACCTCATCGCCAAGAGGTCACGCCCGATAGCCAGGCAAGACCAGCCACTTGGCACAGGTTCCCAAGCCTGAAGGTGGGCATCTTACTTGAGGTTCCCAAGCCTCATTTGGTTGTCTTTGCCTAGTTTCTGAAGCCTAATGGGGGTGTCTTAATGGTTCCCAAGTTAAACCTCAGTGCTGAAGTGACAAGAATTTTTCACTGATAAGTTTCACTGCTGTTTCTGGAAATGTATACTGTCATCCAAGTGCTGTAGTTGCTGGTACTGGAAGAACTGCTAGAATATGCTGTTCAGAAATCCAACAAGAATCTCTTCTGCTAGGCCAATGAAATGATCGTGCAGGCCCGCATGGATGCATAAAGTTGACCAAGGCATCATGTTCTTCAAATGATGTGTCACAGACATTGCCAATTCACCATTTGTTGTCATAAACACAGGCAACATACTGCCCAGGCTGAAGTTGAGACACATTTATGCCAGGTACACTCACTGGGTCATCTGACTGACAAAGTTTGACAACAAATGAGGAGGAATCATTTGACACTCTACTGACTGAAATTTGGTTCAAGTCAATGGGAATAAACTGGTGATTTTCACGAGTTCCAGCAACTGTGGAAGCTTTACTGAATCTTTCCTCTTGTGCAGATCTTGAAGATTCAATTTCCTCCTTGGAAACAAAAATGAACTTGATTTTATTTATTTTTTGATCACAAAATTCAAACAAGCCTTGTGCTGTGAGAATTTGGCAATTTTTAGGTCGTTGCAAACTAGCCTGAGCAGCTAGTCGCTTTGTTGTACCACCTATGGCATCACATGGTGACTTGCCATGGCTTGTGCCAAAGAAATTCCACTGTGCACTTATTCCAAATTCTGTTTGATGATAGCACAAGTTGGCAAAGTTTTTGAAGTTCTTGTATTGTGCAACTGAGCCATCACTAAAGTATGTTACATATTTTATTTCTCCAATTTTGCTTTTCAAGAACGCGATTAATTTTTCCAAGAATGCATGTACAGCAACTGCATCATGCCGCAAGCTGTCACTTATTATGCAAACACTTATGCACTGAATTTCACTTGAAGCATCACGGAAGTACACAACAAATGGATGCAGTGTAGCTTGACTGTTTTCCCAGTGGAAACCTTGAACAGCATCTTGGACAATAAAGGAGTAGTTTTCAGCAAAGTCCAAGAGAACAACAATTTCACAAGGATTTAGGTTTTCTTTAACAGTTTTTAAGTATTGTGTCTGATGTTTGGAAATGTAATGGTGAATTGACAGGTTTGAAACTTTCAATGCAAGCTCAGATACAAAATCATCAACATACATCTGTTTGGTCTCCAGTGTGGTGCGATCTGTATGAACCCACTGCTTAAACTTGATTGTTTCACCTGGGTCAGCATCACTGAACACTTCTGTCAGGTAATTTTCAAGCACATCTTTACCTGGACATATTTCACACCTGTGAAGCATGCATTCTTTGCATTCCAAACTGCACACAGTTTTAGCCATCAGTGCTTTGTAATCTTCGTTCAGCAGATGGCTTCCAGCAAGCATAAGCTTCACATTTTGATGAATGACACAAACACACACTGAATGCATACCAGATGAGCCAACAGTGACACACCATTTTGGCCTTAGCTCACAAAATTTGGAAAAACCCACTTCTGGCCCATTTTGAGTACGATATGCAACATACATTTCTTTTAGATTGCTAAGCAGCAAGCGCTTTTGCATTTGAATTTTTTCAGTGCCAGTTCTGACAGAGACAAAATCTTTTTTCCCTGGGCACAGTCTACTGAATTCATCATCTTCAAAAAAGCCAAGAATTTTTTTTTTCTGTTTCTCCTGGTAAAACTTTACCGTTCTTCTTGTCTGGTTTTGCCAGAATTCCACAAACTGATTTCAGATTTCTTGCTTTTTTAACCATTCTAGTTGAAACCATGAATTCTGAGGCAGTTCTTTCAATAGACCAGCTGTTTGGTGCTAAAGTTAGTATTTGCAGTTTTTCTGCATGATTTGCTGAAACTTGGACTTTGTTTTTCAACTCGTTTAGCAGGTCATCATAATCAGAACATTTGTCACATTTCTAACTGGTAGAAGGTTGAGTTTCAAACTCATTTAGGTCTAAGCCACCAGCAACTGCAAGATGATAAAGTATTTTGCACTCGCCTGATTTTGCGCTTGGTGTAGCCTCGTACATCACGCTTGCTGACTTTTTTGAACTTTAATGGAGAAATACCAAGAGATGTCAAACTTGTGTTCAACTTGCCAGAAATGTCACTGTGTTCATCATCTGCTGCTGTTGATGATAAAGAATCAGCAGCTCTGTTACTGACGTCTTTTCGACAAGATGGACATAGTTTCTGACCCGGCACAAATATTTTGCTTGTTAAGGCCTTTAGCTGGGCTGCTAGTGTGTCATCCAGCACTCTTAAGCCCCTTTTTGCATTATGACCACCTTTGGAAAATGGGTTACAGCAGGTTCTTTGCAAAAATTCAAACTTTTTCAACAGTAAGGATTCATGATGAAGGTAAATAGTTGATCCAGCATCGAAAAGTTGACCAGAACGCTCTTGTAACAACTTCTGTTGATCAGGCAGAAGCTCTTCAATTAATTTCAAACCTTTATTTTTATTGTATGTCAGTAAATGACACTCTGATGTACTTGAACAGCCAACTGAGCAAAGTGGAAATTCATCTGATCTTTCTGGATCCATTGATGACCATTAGCATTAGTTCAACAAACGCATTTATTCTTGCAATCAGGTTTTCAATGGGTAAAATTTTACTTCAGTCTAAAGTGATTAATATCTTCATTTGTGGCATTTAATTCAATATAAATGAGCCTGTCGGTGCAGGTGCGAGTTTCTTCAACAAGATGTATGTATACAATGGTTTCCACCCTGTTTTTTAGTTTACTTGAACACAGTTTTATAACATAATGTTTAAAGAAAACTTCTTTAGCCAGTTAGACTTGGCCAATTATGATTCGTGAACCCTGTTGCAAGGCAGAATTGTTTGTTTCATTGCCCAATTGTATGCTTCTGGTACCTCCTGGCTCCTGAGTGTCTGTTGCTAGGCTTACTTTGATGCCTACAGTTCACTAAGAGGTCAAACTGTAGCAAGGGTGAAGAAACACCAGCAACATCACAGGGTCCACCAATCATAATTGGCCAAGTCGGTCATCCTAACTGACTGCAGTTTTCTTTAAACCTGTTATGAAACCTGGCCTCATCCTTCCACATCCTAAAAAACATTCCTGTTTTTTTAGTTTTCTTGAATACAGTTTTATAACATAATGTGTTCTTTATTTTAAAAAATTGGTGCTTTTTGAAAGAAGAATCACTTTTACTACACTTGTATCAAGGGTGTAGTGAAGAAATCACAGGCTGCTGCCCGCAAACATTTGAGGGCATTTTTGCAATCCTTATATGAAGAGACTCCAAAATGAAAACTACATATTCTGATAGAAGGAAATCTGCTCTTTCTAATGGTGCTAAAAGAAAGAATATTGAAGCTGTCCCACTGGAGATCAAGGGCATCAAAGATAGCCCAAAATGGGCAAAAATGCTTTTTATACCAACTTTGAACGCTTACAATTTTTCAACCACTTGAAGGAAAGTGCTGCAAATTGGAATGCCTCATTACAGCCGTGCATTTAGTACACCTACCAAAAATCAACCTGAAAGGCCAACTAGTTTAGGAACTACAGCAGCCTCAACATCGCTGTAAATTGATTTTTGCCGTTTTTTTTGGCAAAGTTTGAGCTTAAACCATTCAAAAAGTAAGAGGACTAGGAACATGGGGATTTGCCGGTTCATTAAGCCCTAAAAGTAGTGCAGGTTCTCCAAATATCCCCCTTGTACTACTAAAACTTCCAGTTTTACAGCTTCTGGAAGTTGGCCCAAAATGTCATTTTTGCTCAGGCGACATTTTGCAACCCTTTACTTGAGGTCCCCTAGAACCTCCAATTTTTAGTCTTTTGAACTAAAATTTTGCATAGCTTAGTTTTTTATCATAAAGAAACTATGTACCAAATTTCATCAAAATCTGAGATGGTGAGGTGGGGACCCCTGGTCCACTTGACACGGAATGGCTCTTCTGCTACATCTTGGAATATTCACAAGTTGAATGTGATGGAACTCCCCCATTCACACTAGGATCTGAATGAGTTTAGCAGATTGCGGATTGTCAGGAGTTGGGGTCTCCTGCCCCTGAAATCAGCTAGATCCATTCTGGCCCTAGGGTCCCGTGGGCATCCCATCACATCCAGCTTGTGAATATTCTGGGATTTAGCAGAATTATCCTGTTAACAAAAGTGGGGAAAATGATGGAAGGGAGAAATCACCTTAGTAAAAAGGACAGCACTGTTCAGCAAGATACTGCTGGTCTGGACTAGGTAGTAGAACTCAAGGAAATTAGCAGGTAGTCTAGCAGAACTCAAGGAAATTAGCAGGTCTGAATAAATTTCTCTTTATAAAAAAACAGAACTATTGTCTGTTTCTTGTGTCAAATTTGATCCCTACTTTTGGGGAAAAGGGATCTTAGAGTACAAGCAGGCATTCACATTCTCACAGCTGGGTGACATCAGCTGACAGCCCAGTGTGGATGCTAATGAACAGTATTACCAGAGAACATTCTAGCAGCATCCCACCATGCATGTGCTGGTGCCTTCCTGCCCAACGCGTGAGCGCCTAAGTCTTTGTTTTTCCACAAGCAAGGAGGGCGTGTTTTGTTCTCAAGTGCATATTCTTTTTCTCTTGTGCCTTCCCATTCATTTTTTTCCCAGTACTCTTGGATAATTTTTTTTCTTTAATTATCCTTTCTTCAGTTATCCTTTTAATTTCTTTTAGTTTTTGGACCCTTAAAGTTTCCTTTATTTTTCTGTGTTGCTCGGCCATTTTAGGCCAGAACACCAACCTCAGTTTGAACACTGCTCCTTTTTTCCAGTTCAAAATTGAGGAGTTTATTTTGGCTGTGATCTTTCCTCGATGTCCAACAAAGACCCCCAGTGGCTTCCAAAGGTGCACCCAGTATAATCGGGTGATTTTGATGACTGGCCTGCACAACTGGTGCATTAGGTGGCTTGGACCGGACCATGAGCCTAACTCTTGTTCTCTGTTTGCAAGTGCAGTTGAGGACACACAGGGCGCGGCAGGTTCAACAGGAGAAGCTTTTTGGCTCTCAAAGCCTAATACATGGACATCGGCACTGGAAACATTGATCTCGATGGCTGCCATGACTTCAGCATCCACTGGGAGTGCACCAGCATCAAGGAGGTCTTTAACTCTCTTGACATCAAGTACTGAGAGTAGGCCCTGAGACCAGTCAGCATCAGCCATGATACCGAGGGCACGTACGGGTTCAACATCCTTGTTGGCACTGAAGAACCACGATACTGTGCATCAGGGGAAGGCCAAGAAACACAAGCGTCAGTCCTCCTTGATGCATGGTGACAGGAACACCAGGACATCAACATCGCTGATACCTGAGAAGCGTTTGGCGCTGGGAGGGCCGCTATCCATCCTTGGAAGAGGTGCCGGTGCGCAAGTCTTCTAGCAGCCAGGTCCCCACTACCAGTCCGACATGGACACCTTCTCAGGCTGCCTCTCTTTTGGCTCCCCCGCCTTTGTCAATGCCTTTCTTCAACGAGCAGTTCTGAGCCATGCTCAGGGTGGAGCTGGTGCAGATGCTGCAATTGCAAACCACTTGGGCATTGAGAGTGCTTGTGCAAATTGTGGATCGAGCCAATTATTCCTGAGGCTCCTTGCATGCTGGTGCACTGATCCTTGATGCCAGGATCTTTCTGGGTGTTGACATCGACCTCAATATCAGCGCATACAGTACTACTATCAGTGTTGGAGGAGGAAGCTTTTCTAGCGTCAGAGAGTAGGACTGTACCTCAGTGCTCTTTGGGGCATGGACATAGATCCACTGAATGGAAGAGGCACAGACTCATTCAGTACAACCTGACTATGATGAAGAGTCTGAATGAAAGTGCTCATGGGATTCAGAGGAGGACCCACATTACTTCATGGAGGAGGAGTCTTATAGGAAACCACCTGAGGGTCTCTTTCATTGGTTTTATCAGGGAGATAAAAAATAAACATACACAATAAAAATGCAAACAAAAGCATACTCAAACCTTGGAAACTTTGGCAACATCCTTTATATGTCCATGAGTCCAAAGAAAAAGGCAAAAGTTCAAACAGGCCCAAAATATTCCTTACAAAACAGGTAATCTTTCAAGTTCCTCTTAAAAATAGCAAGCTGTGGTTCCACCTTTAGTTGCTGGGGTAGTTTATATCACTCCACTGGCGCTGCCACTGAAAAAGCACCAGCCCTAGTTAACTCAAAATAGAGAGTTGCACGGGGACAGAAATCTTACCCATCCCCGCCTGTCCGCACTGGAATCTTACCCATCCCCGCAAAAATGTAACCCATCCCAACCTGTCCTCACCCGTCCCCGCAAGAATTTAACCATCCCCACCCTTCCCTGCAAGAATTTAATGGTACATAAAAGAAAATTCCAGTCAGCTCCCTCACTCTCTCTGGATTTGAGCCACAGCACTGTAGGCAAGGAAGGAATGGAAGCTGAAACTTGGAACATTCTGGTGTGCACATGCAAGATTTGTCTCTGATTTACTGGCACTGTGTGCTGAGAGGTCGTCACATGCACGCACCAGTAGGTCAGGTGACATCTGATGCTCATGCCTGTGTCAGAGCTGAGATCTGCTCATCAGCCCGGGAGCAAAGAGGATTAATTGTAACATAGTAAGTGACAGCAAATAAAGACCTGAATGGTCCATCCAGCCTGCCCAATAGTCACACTCATTATCAATTCATTATTAAATCAATGAGTGTGATATATACTTGATTATGGTCTCTCTTTTGTGTTTCTGGAACATAGGCCATAGAAGTCTATCTGGCCCTATCCTTATGTTCCAATTGCTGGAGTTGTCGTTGAAGCCCACTTCAATCTATGCGTCTTCTCATTTGTGGGACACAGATCGTAAAAATCTTTCCAGAACTGTCCTTATGTTCCAGAAACAGAAGTTGCTGTCTAAGCCCTTTCCAGCCCATCCTAAACCAGACTTCCATATGTTAGACACAGACCATACAAGTCTGCCCGATATTGGCCCTAGTTAATCACAGCTAGAGTCGCCATCTAAGCATTACTTCACACATCCACACACATGCAGCCATTTAAGGTTAGGTTTTTTATAACTTCCATTTTCTAATTAGAGATCCTCTGTGTTTATCCCATGCCTTTTTGAATTCCATCATCATTTATGTCTCTACCACCTCCTTAATGGAAAATTTTCCACATTTGTGCTTTTAGAGCAAGGAGGAAGAGGAGGAGGAGACAGCACTCAAGAACTTGGTACTCGGTCGATGAGAGGCTGGTGCAGGTGTAGCTTACACTTCCATGGGAACCCCGCAGAGCTGCTTCATACCCGTGGGACCCCCACATAACTGCTTCCGTCCCTGCCACAAACCTCGTTTCCGTGCAGCTCTCTAACTCAAAATGAAAATGTTGAAGAGTGGGTACCACAATATTAGTGTTCCTGTGACCACAATACACACATAGGAGCATACCGTACCACAACCTTCTTCAAATAAATTGATCCCAGAGTGGAGGTGTTGACTGTCCTGGACTATGAGTCTTCTCCCTAAGGAAGGGGTCACTGTACCATTGCACCCTTTCCTTAAGGATGCACTGATGAAGTACTGGGAATTTCCCCTCTTGTTGCAAGTTGCACCTAAGAAGGTGAATACAAAAGGCTCCCAAATTCGAGTGGGCTCAACTATCGCACCATTCTCTGGTCGAATCCTTTCTCAGATGAGCTAAGTAGAGCCAGGATTCATGCCTCAGCGCTCCCAGGTAGGGAGGCCAGGACACTGGATTCATTTGGAAGGAGACCTCATTGTTCTTCGCCTGCATCCAGTCCTACTAGCTCTACATGAGCCTCTACTTGCAGTCTGTAGTCCACAGTACATTAAGTCTTGTGGATACTCTCCCACATGAGCAGACCGCAGAGCTTTGCCCGTTGACCAGAAGGCAGCTGAAGTGCAGAAAATATCTGGCTTGGGGTACCTGTGACTCTTTTGACATCGAGTCCAGGCTCTTTACCATGGGTGTAGGGATGCATGGACTCTATAATGACTGCATGTCTCTGACTTAGGACCAGTGGATCAAGGAGAAGGTGATCCACCGAGGTGGATGAACACTAACTCCCACGAGAACACAACGGTTAAAGGGAAGTGGACCAATGACTCCAGGGACACGGGATACTAATGTATAAAGTACCACTTTATTCACAGACTCGACACAGTACCGTGTTTTGGCCACAGGCCTGCCTCAGGAGTCTAAAACAACTAGTCAAAGAAAATACAATAATTAAAAAACACACATATATATATATATATATACACACACACATATAAAGTGATGTAAAACAGGCATAGAGATATCCTGAATCATACACAGAAAACCTCGAGAAAATATTTTTATACACACATATGTGTGGACTCATAATGTATAAAAGCATGTAAAAGATAAAATGTATCATAAATAATGTTGAAATCAACAAATGTATATAAAAGATTTAAAATATATCATAAAAAATGTAGAGAGCAACAAATATATGTGTATAATAATCTAAGGCCTATAAATATGTAAAGTCAATATAAATCGAGGACAACTACAAAATAGGTGCATTGGCATATATATATAAAAATGCAACATTTAAATAAAGAAATACATAATGTATAAAAGCATGTAAAAGATAAAATAGGGTTAGTAGGGACTACTCCAAGTCCCACCTTCTCCCAGTCCTTACTGTTCTAATAGAGTTCTATGATCTCTTAATGACCACCATCTTGTGCCAAATCTGAAAACTGCACATCATGATTCCACCCAATGTATGGCTTTTTATTTTTTGGCCCCTTATCCTTGGAACAACTTACCACTATCTTTACGTACAAATTCATCAGTTAAAAAGTTTTAAGGTTGATCTCAAAACCTGGCTATTCAAAGAAGCGTTTGGCGCCCCTGATTAACTTGTAGGACTGTCTCACGCTGACCCATTCTTCTTTCTGTCTCCTTATTTTTTTTTTCTTCTTTGTACTATATCCCTGTTTTTATTTCTTTGGTTGTGCTTGTGTTTCTTTCCTATGATTTATGGAGTTCCTTTCCTGCTATATTTTAGATTTGTAAACTGCTTTGTTCTGATTTCAGTTTCAGTGGTATAGTACATTTTAATAAACTATAAATTTCTATTTCTGGCTCATATCACTTGGCAGACAAGTGTCAGATATCTTTCTCTTATATTAGGGAGAGGAACTTCTGTATGTGTATCCTTCAGTACCTCTCATAGAGAAGACTGCTGAAACTCAAGGAAAACTAGGGAACTATGTTCCTGATTGCACCTTATTGGCTGAGACTGATAAGGTTTTCTCTTCTTCTGGAGTTATCCTCAAAAGATCTGTAGAAATTGGACTATTTTCCAACCCTCAACACACAGAACGAGGGGTCTCTTTTACATCCCAACCTCCAATCCCTGGCCCTCATGGCTTGGATGTTGATAACATAGAATTTGAAACCTTAAATTTGCAGGAGAGTGTCTCCCGCATCTTTCTGGGTTCTAGGAAAGACTTCCTTAAGAGGTGTTAATAATTTAAGTGAAGGAGGTTTGCTATCTGGTGTGAGGGCAAGGCCTTAGACCCTCTCACGTGTCCTACACAAAAGCTGCTTGAATACCTCCCATACCTATCTTTAGTCGGAGTTGAAAACCAAGTCTGTAAGGGTTCATCTCGGTGTAGTTAGTTCTTATTGTTTTTTAGGGGATAAACCCATATCAGTATAGCCTCGAGTTCGCTTCATGCGAGGTTTGTTATTGACAAAGCTCCCTATTAAACCTTCTGCTGTTTCATGGGATCTTAACATTGTCCTCTCCCAGCTGATGAATGCTCCTTTTGAGCGGCTTGATTCCTGTCATCTGAAGTATTTGACCTGAAAAGTTGTATTTCTGATGACGTTCACTTTAACTCGCATGGTCAGTGAGCCTCAGGCCCTAGTAGCTGATCTTACATTAAGTTTCATCACAATAGAGTAGTTGTCATGCACTCTTCCTTCCTAATGTAGTGTTGGAGTTCCATCTTGATCAATCATTCTACCAACATTTTCCCCAAAACCACATGTCCATCCTGGTGAGAGTGTACTGCATAGTTTGGATTGCAGGCAAACCTTAGCCTTCTATCTGGAGTGGACTAAAGCCCATAGACAGTCCACCCAGCTTTTTGTTTCTTTTGACCCAAACAGGAGGGGGGGGGGGTAGCCATTGGCAAATGCACAATTTTCAATTGGCTAGCAGAATACATCTTTAAGCGCATTTTGGGCTGACTCTAGAGGGTCATGTCAAGGCTCATAATGTTAGACCCATGGCTATGTCAGCAGCCCACTTGAGGTCAGCCTCCATAGAGGAGATTTGCAATGCTGCGACGTGGTCATCTTTCCACACATTCTCATCGCATTGCTGCCTTGAGCATGATACCCAACATGACAGCTGGTTTGGGCAAGCAGTCCTGCAGAATTTGTTCAGTGTGTAGGATCCAACTCCACCCCCCTAGGCCCAGGTTTGATCTGTTCCAGGCTATACGTCCACAACTAGTATATAATTAGTTTCAGGCTGACTGAATTGCAGGCCTCAATTTGAGGCCCTATTGTCTTAGCATTGTTGTTTTCAGTGAACCTCATAGCTGGACATTCCTAGCTGAAGGCCTGCTTGTCCTTGGAGAAAGCGAAGTTGCTCACCTGTAGCAGGTGTTCTCTAAGTAAAGCAAGGCCAAGTGTTTTCACATACCCTCTCACTGTTGGAGTTGTATTCTTTACCATTAAGCTTTCTGTTAATACCGCTAGGCAATGTTTACGCTGGGCTCCCTCGAATGAACTGTGAGAATACTTGGTCTACTATCCTCGGAGAACATCTGTTACAGGTGAGTAACTTTGCTTTAGTGGTTGGTGTTGGGAAAGTGAAAGGATCTGGGAGATACATTTCAGATTAGGGAAGTAGAGAAGGGATCTCAGATAGGAGAAACGGAAGGATGTGTGTTTCCATATCATCAAGCTGATCAATCCATAGACTGGTGGGTTGTGTCCATCTACCAGCAGGTGGAGATAGAGAGCAAACTTTTGCCTCCCTATATGTGGTCATGTGCTGCCGGAAACTCCTCAGTATGTTCTCTATCTCAGCAGGTGGTGGTCACACACAGCAGCAGCTCTGGCTAGGCCTCCAAGCCTAATCCTTAGGTTTTGTTGAGGCCTGGGGTTGAGGGCTCTTTTGAGCAAGTGCAAACCTGGTGGTGCCAGGTCCCTCCTTTTCTCCCCCCTCCCGCTGGCTCCGTTTAAAAAAAAAAAAAAAATTTTTAAACGTCTTTAAAGGCGTTTAATTCGACGTTTCTTTAAACGTTCATTGCAGCTACTCACTGGGACACCAGTTCGTTACAGCTCGGAGCGGCAAGCAGGTAATTTTACCTTTTTATAGCGGGCAGGGGGTTCCCCGATTCTTCTCCTCGTGGCATATGGCGTCGGAGGGCGAGGGCGCAAAGGGTCGCTCCCCGGATCGCTGGAGCGCTTCTAGAGGGGATGCGGGGGTTTTACAACCTGATTCGCCCTTGATGGGTGACAGTTTAGTGACCGATGAATGTCCCGGTCGTTCCTCCGGCGTGGCGGTTTTTTCCCGCCATAAACGCCCATCCCCCGCTCCTCGCCTCCGCCATCTTGGCCGGCCACGCGGCTCGGACGGCTTCTTCGTGGGCCGCCCTTGAGGTTGGAGACATTAATGCCATGAACGCCCTTAATTTGGGCGACGGCACAAAGCGGCTAAAGTTAAGCGCCGTTCTTCCCGCGCGGCTCCTTCGCGGAGTTTCGCGCCGGACGCCATTTTGGATGCGCAGCATGTCTCTCCCCCGCTATTGCGAGCGCCGGTTGAGAGTGCGTCTAGGGCTGTTGCCCAGGCTGCGGAAGTGCACAGTCTGGGGGGTTTCTCCCCCGAGTTTGTTTTGCTGCTGCATCAGGCTTTCCTCATGCAAAACGCTGCCCCTGCTCCCTCTTCTGATAAAGAGGTTGAGGTTCCCAGAGGTAAACGCCCTCGGGTTGATTTCCAGGCCTTGGAGGACTTTGTCTCCTCCGATGTAGATGAGGGCAGCGTGTCTGAGGTCTCCCAACGGTCCTTTGCGGATTCCTTGGAGGAGATAGATCCCCGCTCGGATGGAGCGGATGACCCCTCTGCAGCGCGGCTTTTTAGCCCAGAGGATTTGCCCAACCTGTTGTTACAGGCCATGGACACTTTGAAGATTTCCTCTCCGGAGGACGTCTCTCCCTCAGCCCCTGTTGGCTCTGCCATTATGCTGGGGACGAAGCGCCCGCCTAGATCCTTCCACGTGCATGATGCCATGCACACCTTAATTGCGGCTCAATGGGATGTCCCGGAAACGAGCCTTAAGGTGGCTAGGGCTATGTCCCGCCTCTATCCTTTGGCTGTGAGTGAACGTGAGGCCTATCTGTGGCCTACCGTGGATTCTTTAATCACTGCGGTGACTAAGAAAACGGCGTTGCCGGTGGAAGGTGGCACGGCCCTAAAGGACGCCCAAGACAGAAGATTGGAGGCGGCCTTAAGGTCGTCCTTTGAGGCGGCTGCGTTAAATTTGCAGGCCTCAGTTTGCGGCTCCTATGTGGCCAGGGCGTGCCTGACTATGGTGCAGCGGGCTTCCCCCTCGGATCTTTCCTTGAGGGCTGATTGGCCGGCCCTGGATTCGGGCTTAGCCTATTTGGCAGACTTGCTGTATGATGTCTTGAGAGCCTCAGCTAAGGGCATGGCTCAGACAGTCTCTGCGCGGCGGTGGCTTTGGCTGAAACATTGGTCGGCTGACCACGCCTCTAAATCCCGCCTGGCTAGATTGCCTTTTAAAGGCAAGCTGCTCTTTGGGGTCGAGCTGGACAAAATCGTGACCGATCTCGGCACGTCTAAGGGCAAGAAATTACCAGAGGTCAGGGCTCGGGCTAGTACTCGTCCCGGTACCTCCAGAGGACGGTTGCTGGAAGCCCGTCGGTACCGCCCGGGCAAGTCGGGTTCCTCTGCCCCCTCTTCCTTCAAGAGGAATTTCTCCCCCAAGCAGCATTCCTTTCGCAGAGACCGCCGTCCCGGAGGTGCTCCCTCCGGTCCTCCCCCAGGGTCTCGTACCCAATGACGGGGCCTTGGTCCACGCCCCAGTGCAGATTGGAGGACGGCTGTCCTCGTTTCTGGGCGAGTGGACCACTATAACTTCAGACGCGTGGGTGCTGGAAGTCATCAGAGACGGCTACAAGCTAGAGTTCTGCCAACCCTTAAGAGACGGGTTTGTACTCTCTCCCTGCAAGTCTCCGGTCAAGCTGTGGCAGTGCAGCAGACCTTGGACAACCTGATCCGCCTGGGTGCGGTCGTTCCGGTGCCAAAAAATCAGATTGGCAAGGGACGTTACTCCATTTACTTTGTGGTTCCAAAGAAAGGAGGTTCTGTCCGGCCTATCCTCGACCTCAAAGGGGTCAATCGGGCCTGGAAAGTGAGGCACTTTCGCATGGAGACTCTCCGCTCTGTTATAGCGGCAGTGAAGGCAGGAGAGTTCTTGGCTTCCTTGGACATCAAGGAAGCGAACCTGCATATTCCCATCTGGCCTCCTCTCCAACGCTTTCTGCGTTTTACAGTCCTGAGACGACACTTCCAGTTCAGAGCCCTCCCTTTCGGGTTGGCTACTGCTCCGCGGACCTTTTCCAAAGTAATGGGGGTCATAGCGGCCTTCCTGCTAAAGGAAGGAGTACAAGTCCATCCTTATCTGGACGACTGGTTGATCCGAGCCCCCTCTTATGCAGAGTGCGGCAAAGCTATGGACCGGGTAGTTGCTCTGGTGAGCTCCCTGGGATGGATCATCAACTGGAAGAAGAGCCAGCTGCGCCCGACTCAGTCCCTGGAGTATCTGGGAGTTCGATTCGACACCCAAGTGGGCAGAGTGTTCCTGCCAGACAATCGGATTGTCAAGCTTCAGGCTCAGGTGGACTAGTTCCTAGTAGCCTCTCCTATTCGGGCTTGGGACTACGTGCAGCTGTTGGGCTCTATGACGGCCACGATGGAAGTAGTGCCCTGGGCCAGGGCTCATATGAGACCACTACAGCTATCTCTGCTGCTGCGCTGGACTCCGATGTCGGAGGATTATGCTGTGCGCCTTCCCGTGGACCCAGCAGTGCGCAAGGCGCTGAGCTGGTGGACGCAGACAGACAAGTTGTCTGCAGGATTGCCTCTGGTGACCCCGGAGTGGATTGTCGTCACGACAGACGCCTCTTTGATGGGCTGGGGAGCCCACTGCTTGGGAAGGACAGCGCAGGGGCTCTAGTCTCCTGCAGAGGCAAGTGGTCTATCAACCTCCTGGAACTCAGAGCCATTCGGTTGGTGTTATTGGAGTTCATCCCGGTACTGGTGTTGTAGCCTGTACGGGTCCTGTCGGACAATGCCACGGCTGTGGCCTATATCAACCGCCAGGGAGGTACCAAGAGCGCCCCTCTAGCCAAGGAGGCTATGAGTCTTTGCCAGTGGGCGGAAGCGAACCTGGAGCAGCTTTCAGCGGCCCACATTGCCGGAGTCATGAATGTCAAGGCGGACTTTCTCAGTCGCCATACCTTGGAGCCCGGAGAGTGGCAACTATCTGCTCAGGCGTTCTTGGACATCACGAAGCGCTGGGGCCAGCCGAGCCTAGATCTGATGGCGTCATCGGCCAATTGCCAAGTGCCGCGCTTTTTCAGCAGAGGACGGGACCCTCGATCCCTGGGAGTAGATGCTCTTCTCCAACAGTGGCCGACACAAGAGCTTCTCTATGTGTTCCCGCCCTGGCCCATGTTGGGCAGGGTGCTAGACCGGGTGGCAAAGCATCCCGGCAGGGTAATCCTGGTGGGTCCGGATTGGCCCAGACGTCCCTGGTATGCGGACTTGATCAGGCTCTCAGTCGACGATCCTCTGCGGCTGTCAGTGGAGCAGGGCCTGTTACGTCAGGGTCCCGTGGTGATGGAGGATCCCTCTCCCTTTGGTCTTACGGCCTGGCTATTGAGCGGCAGCGTCTGAGGAAGAAGGGCTTCTCAGACAAGGTCATCGCCACTATGCTGAGAGCGAGGAAGCGCTCTACTTCTACTGCTTACGCCAGGGTTTGGCGTATCTTTGCAGCATGGTGTGAAGCAGGCTCACTTTCTCCCTTCACTGCTCCAATTTCTTCAGTGTTGGCGTTCCTGCAAGAAGGTCTGGAGAAAGGCCTGTCGCTCAGTTCCCTTAAAGTCCAGGTAGCGGCTCTGGCTTGCTTCAGGGGCCGCCTGAAGGGTGCTTCCCTGGCTTCGCAGCCAGATGTGGTGCGCTTTCTCAAGGGAGTTAATCACCTGCGCCCTCCTCTGCACTCAGTGGTGCCTGCGTGGAATCTCAACCTGGTGCTAAGAGCATTGCAGAAGCCGCCTTTTGAACCCTTGTCGAGGGCATCTCTGAAAGACCTGACGTTGAAAGCAGTCTTTTTGGTGGCTATCACTTCAGCCAGAAGAGTTTCCGAGCTCCAGGCGCTCTCATGTCGAGAGCCTTTTCTGCAGTTCACTGAGGCAGGAGTGACTATTCGCACAGTGCCTTCCTTCCTGCCCAAGATTGTTTCTCGCTTCCATGTGAATCAGCAGCTCTGTCTCCCTTCCTTTCGTAGGGAGGACTACCCAGAGGAGTACTCCGCTCTTGAATATCTGGATGTGAGACGAGTCATCATCAGATACTTGGAAGTGACCAATGATTTCCGGAAATCGGATCATCTGTTTGTCCTGTTTGCAGGTCCTCGTAAGGGTCTGCAGGCTGCTAAGCCTACAGTGGCAAGATGGGTCAAGGAAGCCATTGCGGCGGCTTATGTGGCCGCGGGGAAGGTGCCGCCTATCCAGCTGAAGGCTCACTCCACGAGAGCTCAGGCGGCCTCGATGGCAGAGGCCGGATCCGTCTCCTTGGAAGAGATATGCAAGGCGGCAATGGGGCTTCGGCTCATACATTCTCCAAGCATTACCGTTTGACTGTGGCTGCACGGGCGGAGGCCCGGTTTGGAGCTTCAGTGTTGAGGTCAGGGATTTCTATGTCCCGCCCTGGGTGAGTACTGCTTCGGTACATCCCACCAGTCTATGGATTGATCAGTTTGATGATATGGAAGGTAAAATTATGTATAATCATACCTGATAATTTTCTTTCCATTAATCATAGCTGATCAATCCATAGCCCCTCCCAGATATCTGTACTGTTTATATTCTGGTTGAATTTTAGGTTCAAGTTTAGCCTTCAGTTACTTCAGGAGGACTTCGTGTTCAAGTTCTTCTTTCACTTGGATTCTTCAAGAGTTGAGACGAGTTTGTGTTACAGTGAGCTGCTGCATTCCTCTCCCCTCCGTTTTACGGGGCTGGATTGAGACATAAATTCTGCCGGCACTCCCTCCCGCTTCGTGCGGCTGTAGGGCAGCTTTGTACCCCTCCCGCTTCGGCGGTGTTAGGGTCAGTCAGCTCCTCCCGCGGTTGCGGTTGCAGGATAAGCCAGATCCCCCCGCATCGGCGGGTGTGGTGTCCCTCCCCCGCTCCGCGGGGATGAGCTGGACGGATTCCCCTCCCCCACTTGTGTGGGGATGAGCTGGGTTAATTCCCCTCCCCCGTTTCGGCGGTGGTGAGCTGGGCAGAGTGTCTCTTCGTGGGTGTAATTCTCTAAGTGCTGAGTCCTGCGGATGGAGCTTTGATATCGACATACTGAGGAGTTTCCGGCAGCACATGACCACATATAGGGAGGCAAAAGTTTGCTCTCTATCTCCACCTGCTGGTAGATGGACACAACCCACCAGTCTATGGATTGATCAGCTATGATTAATGGAAAGAAAATTATCAGGTATGATTATACATAATTTTACCTTAGGAGCATAAGTACATAAGTACATAAGTAGTGCCATACTGGGAAAGACCAAAGGTCCATCTAGCCCAGCATCCTGTCACCGACAGTGGCCAATCCAGGTCAAGGGCACCTGGCACGCTCCCCAAACGTAAAAAACATTCCAGACAAGTTATACCTAAAAATGAGGAATTTTTCCAGTCCATTTAATAGCGGTCTATGGACTTGTCCTTTAGGAATCTATCTAACCCCTTTTTAAACTCCGTCAAGCTAACCGCCCGTACCACGTTCTCCGGCAATGAATTCCAGAGTCTAATTACACGTTGGGTGAAGAAAAATTTTCTCCGATTCGTTTTAAATTTACCACACTGTAGCTTCAACTCATGCCCTCTAGTCCTAGTATTTTTGGATAGCGTGAACAGTCGCTTCACATCCACCCGATCCATTCCACTCATTATTTTATACACTTCTATCATATCTCCCCTCAGCCGTCTCTTCTCCAAGCTGAAAAGCCCTAGCCTTCTCAGCCTCTCTTCATAGGAAAGTCGTCCCATCCCCACTATCATTTTCGTCGCCCTTCGCTGTACCTTTTCCAATTCTACTATATCTTTTTTGAGATACGGAGACCAGTACTGAACACAATACTCCAGGTGCGGTCGCACCATGGAGCGATACAACGGCATTATAACATCCGCACACCTGGACTCCATACCCTTCTTAATAACACCCAACATTCTATTCGCTTTCCTAGCCGCAGCAGCACACTGAGCAGAAGGTTTCAGCGTATCATCGACGACGACACCCAGATCCCTTTCTTGATCCGTAACTCCTAACGCGGAACCTTGCAAGACGTAGCTATAATTCGGGTTCCTCTTACCCACATGCATCACTTTGCACTTGTCAACATTGAACTTCATCTGCCACTTGCACGCCCATTCTCCCAGTCTCGCAAGGTCCTCCTGTAATCGTTCACATTCCTCCTGCGACTTGACGACCCTGAATAATTTTGTGTCATCGGCGAATTTAATTACCTCACTAGTTATTCCCATCTCTAGGTCATTTATAAATACATTAAAAAGCAACGGACCCAGCACAGACCCCTGCGGGACCCCACTAACTACCCTCCTCCACTGAGAATACTGGCCACGCAATCCTACTCTCTGCTTCCTATCTTTCAACCAGTTCTTAATCCATAATAATACCCTACCTCCGATTCCATGACTCTGCAATTTCTTCAGGAGTCTTTCGTGCGGCACTTTGTCAAACGCCTTCTGAAAATCCAGATATACAATATCAACCGGCTCCCCATTGTCCACATGTTTGCTTACCCCCTCAAAAAAATGCATTAGATTGGTGAGGCAAGACTTCCCTTCACTAAATCCGTGCTGACTTTGTCTCATCAGTCCATGTTTTTGTATATGCTCTGCAATTTTATTCTTAATAATAGCCTCCACCATCTTGCCCGGCACCGACGTCAGACTCACCGGTCTATAATTTCCCGGATCTCCTCTGGAACCTTTCTTAAAAATCGGAGTAACATTGGCTACCCTCCAGTCTTCCGGTATTACACTCGATTTTAGGGACAGATTGCATATTTCTAACAGTAGCTCCGCAAGTTCATTTTTTAGTTCTATTAATACTCTGGGATGAATACCATCAGGTCCCGGTGATTTACTACTCTTCAGCTTGCTGAACTGACCCATTACATCCTCCAAGGTTACAGAGAATTTGTTTAGTTTCTCCGACTCCCCCGCTTCAAATATTCTTTCCGGCACCGGTGTCCCCCCCAAATCCTCCTCGGTGAAGACCGAAGCAAAGGGAAAGACTTGAAGAAAGTCAACAAGTCACTCAAAGTATGGCATTTCCACATGGAAACCCTGTGCTCCGTCATTGCGGCGGTACAGCCAGGAGAGTTTCTCACGTTTCTGGACCTGAAAGAAGCTTACTTGCACATCCCTATTTGGCCCCCGCACCAACGGTTTCTCCGGTTTGCGGTGTTGGGAAAACAGTTTCCGTTTCGGGCCTTGCCTTTTGGCCTCGCCACAGCTCCCCGAACCTTTTCCAAGGTAATGTTGGTAGTAGTTGCCTTTCTCAGGTGAGAGGGTATCCGGGTTCACCCGTACCTGGACGACTGGCTCATTAGAGCGGACTCTGCAGAAGAGAGTCGTCATGTAACAGCCAGAGTGGTCTCAGTACTCTGCAGTCTTTGGGCTGGGTCGTCAATATACCCAAAAGTCACCTGACCCCCTCTCAATCGCTAGAGTATTTGGGGGTTCGGTTCGACATGGCCTCGGGGTTGGTTTTTTTTTACCCGAGCAAAGGAGGTGCAAGCTTCAGACCCAGGTCCGTCTGCTCCTGAGGATGCCTCGTCCGCGAGCTTGGGACATTGTCCAGCTCTTGGGGTCGATGATGGCCACCCTAGAAGTGGTGCCTTGGGCGAGAGCGCACATGAGACCGCTGCAGTGTTCCCTGCTACAACGTTGGTCTCTCGTTTCCCAGTATTATCAGTGCAGACTCAGTTGGCTCCCTGCAGCCCGGCTCAGCATGGAGTGGTGGCTCTCAGACAGCAAGCTGCGGTGAGAAATGCCATTAGCGCTCCCCGACTGGTGCTTGGTGGTAACCGATGCCAGCCTGTAGGGCTGGGGAGCTCATTGCCAGGAGAGGCATGCCCAGGGTTTGTGGACACTCGAAGAATCGAAGTGGTCCATCAATCGCTTGGAGTTAAAAGCAATTTTCAGGCGTTGCTGGCCTGTCAATCGACCTTGGAGGGATTGGCTGTCGGACATTATGACGGCAGTGGCCTACATAAATCGTTAAGGCGGAACGCAGTGCAGAGCACTGGCCGCGCAGGCCGCTCAGATTTGCCACTGGGCCGAGCTGCATTTACAGTTCCTGTCAGCAGCTCATATTGCAGGTCAAAGCAACATGCAAGCCGATTATCTAGCAGATACCACATCGACCCAGCGGAGTGGGAGTTGGCAGACGAAGTGTTCCTTCAACTCTGTGCCAAATGGGGAATGCCCGTAGCGGATCTGATGGCGTCAAGCACAAATGCCAAAGTCCCGTGCTTTTACAGCAGACGGAGAGATCCTTGTTCGGCGGGGTTGGATGCCTTGGCTCAACCCTGGCTTCTGGGGCTCCTATATGTGTTCCCGCCTTGGCCCTTGATAAGGCGAGTACTCCTGCGAATTCGGCTTCACCAGGGAGTCACCCGTCTCCCTCATTGCCCCGGATTCGCCCAGGTGGCCCTGGTATGCGGACCTCCGGCAGATGCTAGTGGAGGCTCCTCTTCCTTTGCCTCTGGTACCGAACCTGTTGATGCAGGGCCCAGTAACCATGGAGGATCCCTGCCGCTTTGGTCTTACGGCATGGCTATTGAGAGGGCGCAGTTGAGAGACAAGGGCTATTCTAACAAGGTCATCTCCACTTTCTTACAGGCCCACAAGCGGTCCACTTCCTTTGCATATGCCCGGATTTGGTGCCAGTTTGAGGCCTGGTGTGTTCCAAAGGCGATCACACCCATGTGGGCTTCTGTCTCGCCGATTCTTGACTTTTTGCAGGATGGTGTAAAAAAGGCTTGGCCTATAATTCCCTGCGGGTGCAAGTGGCAGCATTCGAGGGAAGGTCGCTGGCCTCTCCTTAGCTGCGCATCCAGACATTGCACAGTTTCTTAGAGGGGTGCTTCGGCTCCGTCCTCCCGTGCGGGCCCCTTGTCCGGTGTGGAACCTGGGTCCGGTGTGGAACCTGGGGCTGGTATTGAAGGCTCTGCAGGGTTTGCCCTTCGAGCCGCTGCAGTGGGCTTCGGAGAAGGACATGACTTTAAAGGCAGTCTTCTTGGTGGCCATCACATCGGCGAGACGGGTGTCTGAGCTCCAGGCGCTGTCCTGTTGAGACTCATTTCTGCAATGTTCGGAGTCCGGAGTAATGGTACGTACTGTGCCTTTCTTCCTGCCTAAGGTAGTTTCAGCGTTTCACCTAAACCAGCCTATTTTTCTGCTCTCCTTTTCTAGGGAGGAGTTTCCAGAATCCTTTGGGCAGTTGCACCTTTTGGATGTGCGCAGGGCTCTGTTGCAGTACCTGCGAATGATTAATGTTTTCAGGACCTCTGATCACCTTTTTGCATTGTCAGTCCTCGCAGAGGGTCTCCAGCGTCTAAAGCCACTATAGCCCGTTGGCGTAAGGAAGCCATTTTTTCTGCATATCTGCTATCTGGCCAGCCTCGGCCTGACGCCTTTAAGGCACATTCCACAAGAGCGATTTCTTCCTCTTGGGCTGAGACGGGAGCACTCTCTCTTCAAGAGATATGTAGTGCAGCTACAGTGGGGGAAATAAGTATTTGATCCCTTGCTGATTTTGTAAGTTTGCCCACTGACAAAGACATGAGCAGCCCATAATTGAAGGGTAGGTTATTGGTAACAGTGAGAGATAGCACATCACAAATTAAATCCGGAAAATCGCATTGTGGAAAGTATATGAATTTATTTGCATTCTGCAGAGGGAAATAAGTATTTAATCCCTCTGGCAAACAAGACCTAATACTTGGTGGCAAAACCCTTGTTGGCAAGCACAGCGGTCAGACGTCTTCTGTAGTTGATGATGAGGTTTGCACACATGTCAGGAGGAATTTTGGTCCACTCCTCTTTGCAGATCATCTCTAAATCATTAAGAGTTCTGGGCTGTCGCTTGGCAACTCGCAGCTTCAGCTCCCTCCATAAGTTTTCAATGGGATTAAGGTCTGGTGACTGGCTAGGCCACTCCATGACCCTAATGTGCTTCTTCCTGAGCCACTCCTTTGTTGCCTTGGCTGTATGTTTTGGGTCATTGTCGTGCTGGAAGACCCAGCCACGACCCATTTTTAAGGCCCTGGCGGAGGGAAGGAGGTTGTCACTCAGAATTGTACGGTACATGGCCCCATCCATTCTCCCATTGATGCGGTGAAGTAGTCCTGTGCCCTTAGCAGAGAAACACCCCCAAAACATAACATTTCCACCTCCATGCTTGACAGTGGGGACGGTGTTCTTTGGGTCATAGGCAGCATTTCTCTTCCTCCAAACACGGCGAGTTGAGTTCATGCCAAAGAGCTCAATTTTTGTCTCATCTGACCACAGCACCTTCTCCCAATCACTCTCGGCATCATCCAGGTATTCACTGGCAAACTTCAGACGGGCCGTCACATGTGCCTTCCGGAGCAGGGGGACCTTGCGGGCACTGCAGGATTGCAATCCGTTATGTCGTAATGTGTTACCAATGGTTTTCGTGGTGACAGTGGTCCCAGCTGTCTTGAGATCATTGACAAGTTCCCCCCTTGTAGTTGTAGGCTGATTTCTAACCTTCCTCATGATCAAGGATACCCCACGAGGTGAGATTTTGCGTGGAGCCCCAGATCTTTGTCGATTGACAGTCATTTTGTACTTCTTCCATTTTCTTACTATGGCACCAACAGTTGTCTCCTTCTCGCCCAGCGTCTTACTGATGGTTTTGTAGCCCATTCCAGCCTTGTGCAGGTGTATGATCTTGTCCCTGACATCCTTAGACAGCTCCTTGCTCTTGGCCATTTTGTAGAGGTTAGAGTCTGACTGATTCACTGAGTCTGTGGACAGGTGTCTTTCATACAGGTGACCATTGCCGACAGCTGTCTGTCATGCAGGTAACGAGTTGATTTGGAGCATCTACCTGGTCTGTAGGGGCCAGATCTCTTACTGGTTGGTGGGGGATCAAATACTTATTTCCCTCTGCAGAATGCAAATAAATTCATATACTTTCCACAATGTGATTTTCCGGATTTAATTTGTGATGTGCTATCTCTCACTGTTACCAATAACCTACCCTTCAATTATGGGCTGCTCATGTCTTTGTCAGTGGGCAAACTTACAAAATCAGCAAGGGATCAAATACTTATTTCCCCCACTGTACTTGGGCTTCTAAGCTCTCTTTTGCCCGTCATTACAGGCTGGATGTGGCTGCCAGGAGGGACGCGCGTTTTGGAGCACAAGTGCTGGCGCGTGGTGTGGCTTGTTCCCACCCTATCTAGGGATTGCTTTGATACATCCCATTCGTAATGGATTCATCTGCTGCTGATGACAAGGAAGGGAAAATTAGGTTCTTACCTTAGTAATTTTCTTTCCTTTAGTCACAGCAGATGAATCCATGATCCCTCCCTGATTGACTGTGTTTTCTGTTCAGTTTTTCCTGCAGACATGTTCCTTCATTGGGAGAAGTTGGAAAACAGTCTTCAGGATTTCTGTTCTACTACAGGAGGTTGAGTTCGTCCCTCCTTTGTGTTATTGCTCCTGTTCTGGGGCGTTAGTTCACTGTGAGGAAAGTTCATGTTATGCTACTTTGCGGTTTAACACTGCTTTGGAAGCTTCAAATACTGAGAGGCAGATGGAGCTAGTCGTCCAGGAGGCACTATAGTTTTCAGTGTTCTCTGTCTCCCCCTGCTGGTAGGTGGACACAACCCATTCGTAATAGATTCATCTGCTGTTACTAAAGGAAAGAAAATTACCAAGGTAAGAACCTAATTTTCCCATCCTTTCAGGATCCTTACCTCTCGGGGGGGGGGGGGGGGGGGGGGGGACAATTCTCCAGATGGGTTAGTTTTGTGCATACCATGACAGGAATGAACCTTGCTTCTAAGCCAGGATATGTAGAGTATGATTTCGCTGTAATAATTGCATTGTGCCAAAGAGAGCTTCTTTTGGAGTTCACATGTTGTATCGTGTACAGGCAACTTATCTAGGTGCACTTTGAAGTTCTTTTTAATCAAGCCTGTGGCACCCCAACAATGGGAAATATTTCTGTCTTTCTGCCACATTTTCTTAGTTTGGACTCTATTTCTTGATACATGAGGATTTTTCCTCCACTGATTCACCGGATAATTGTTTGGGACTGTCACCACTATAATTGAAACCCTTACCTCTCCTTTGTGGAGGACTTGAGACTGATGCACAAAAGTCCCCATTAAAAACCGTTTAGATCCTCTCTAGAACTTAAACGATTTGGAAATAGCGATTAATGCTCAAAGGATATTGCAAGCAAATGAGCTGCAAGCAGCTTGGTAGGGAAAGCGCTTAGCACATGTGCTAGGGCTGGTTGTACTCTTTCCTTTCCCCTGCAGTACTTGCTGGTTCCACTGTCCCCCTGGCTCCTTTCCTTCGCAGTGCTGTAGTTCTGGCTCCACCTTTCTCCTGCAGCTTACTTGTCTTCCCTCTGCTCTCTGATTCCAAGCTGATATAGGGACTTTCCTCAGCCGATTGGTTCTCTGCTTGTTTCTCTGCCCCTCCCCCCAGCTGACATCACAGGGGCTTTCCCCAGCTAATTGGCTGCTTGTTTCTCCACCCTCCTGGCTGACATCACAGGGGCTTTCCCTAGCTGATTGGCTGGCTGCTTGTTTATCCACTCCCC
This sequence comes from Microcaecilia unicolor, assembly GCF_901765095.1. Classification (NCBI taxonomy): domain Eukaryota; kingdom Metazoa; phylum Chordata; class Amphibia; order Gymnophiona; family Siphonopidae; genus Microcaecilia; species Microcaecilia unicolor. The sequence continues at coordinate 162,000,982 of NC_044041.1, forward strand.
CAGCTGATGACATAGCTGACATTACAGGGGCTTTCCCCAGCCAGATTGACTGTCTGCTTGTTTGTGCACCTGTAATACATTTGCATAGGATTATCGTTAGCTGCTACCCCGAACAGTAAAAACCACTCAGAACTCTGTTGTGTATTACACACTGAGGGCTAGATGCACTAAAATAAACGAGCCAGTAACGTGGGTTTTAAACTGGTTCTAGCCAATTAAGCGAGCAAGTAGTAAACCGTGAGCAAGTGCAAGGTGATGCATGTGGGGGAAAAAGAACCCGAATTATAGCTACGTCATGCAAGGTTCCACGTTAGGAGTTACGGACTAAGAAAGGGATCTGGGTGTAGTCGTCGATAATACACCGAAACCTTCTGCTCAGTGTGCTGCTGCGGCTCAGAAAGCGAATAGAATGTTGGGTATTATTAGGAAAGGTATGGAAAACAGTGTGAGGATGTTATAATGCCGTTGTATCGCTCCATGGTGCGACCGCACCTAGAGTATTGTGTTCAATTCTGGTAGCCGCATCTCAAGAAAGATATAGTAGAATAGGAAAAGGTGCAGCAAAGGGCGACTAAAATGATAGCGGGGATGGGACGACTTCCCTATGAAGAAAGATTAAGGAGGCTAGGGCTATTCAGCTTGGAGAAGAGACGGCTGAGGGAGACATGATAGAGGTATATAAAATATGAGTGGAGTGGAACAGGTGGATGTAAAGCATCTGTTCATGCTTTCCAAAAATACTAGGACTAGGGGGCATGCAATGAAACTACAGTGTAGTAATTTAAAACAAATCGGAGAAAACTTTTCTTCACCCAACGTATAATTAAACTCTGGAATTCGTTGCTGGAGAAAGTGGTGAAGGCGGTTAGCTTAGCAGAGTTTTAAAAAGGGGTTGGACGGTTTCCTAAAGGACATGTCCATAAACCGCTACTAAATGGACTTGGGAAAAATCCACAATTTCGGGAATAACATATATAGAATGTTTGTACGTTTGGGAAGCTTGCCAGGTGCCCTTGGCCTGGATTGACCGCTGTCATGGACAGGATGCTGGGCTCGATGGACCCTTGGTCTTTTCCCAGTATGGCATTACTTATGTACTTATGTGCCATGCACAAAAGGCATCTCCAAGCCATTTTCCGATCAGGGTAGCAACTAATGAAAATGGAATGCAAACGAGCTAACTATTATAGTAATGTGGACGCGCCGCGATGCACTACCGATTCCGATGCATGCACAAAAGGAATCCAAACCCTTTACCATGATATATTGAACGTGTGCTCAGAGCCTGCCGGTAGTCCAGAGCTGTCATAACACGTCCATGTAGTGCGTGCATAACCCTCCGACGTGCTATATATGCGTGGGTACATTTGTCTGAGAAGTCATGGCTGCACGTGGGAGAAAGCCCAACTTCTCTGACATGGACGTGCTGTGGCTGGTGCAGCTGTTTCACAATAACGAGAAGCGCTTATTCCCCCGTCCAGGAAGAGGAGCAATATAATGCGCTTGGACCAGGGCTGGGAAGTACTGCAGCGCCTGTTCAACAGGCGTTCTTTGTACCCCAGATCCGTAAGTATTGCCAGCATATATGGACGTTCGTATGTGCGTGTAAAAAGGTATTTGATCAAAAAGTCACTCGCGCGCCTATAAGCTCCGCTTCCGAGTGACGTGTATCTTACACGCCCTGGACGCACGTCTATGATGTGTGACACCATGTGATACCATGTGTTTAGCAAATGACTATTGTGCACATGCGTTTCCTACACGCTACCGGGGATTTCACCAGAATATCACCAGAATATCGATATTTTTCATGCAGCCACCTTTTTAATACCGCACCAAACATTTGCAAGTTGTTTTTTTAGAGCATCCATCGTTTTTTCAAAATCGGTAAGTTTACTACGTGACTTTTACGTTTTTGGTTCTTTTATGTTTTGTTGATGCATCTACCCCTGAATAACGTGATCGCTAGACTGGCTAGAACCAGGCGTTGCTGGCACGGTAAGCTTTGAGCATTGGCTCCTCAGTGTCTATTCATACTCTACTATCTTTTTTTTCTGCCAAGCTGATCTCTCCATTTCACATGAAACAGGAGGGATGTTTGCCCTCCTTTGTGGGGTGGACTCAGTGGCTTTGGGTCAAAGGCATCACAAGTTGGATGTCTGTAGGGTTCTTTGGTACTTGCATGTGATAAAGTAATTTCATCTCTCAGATCACCTCTTTGTTCTCTTCCATGGCCCTCTGAAAAGTCATGTGGCTTCCAAGATCTCCATTGTGAGATAGCTCAAGGCAACTATTGAGGCTGCCTACATTTGCAGAAATAAGACTGCCATCTGGGTAGCAAGCTACTTTCACTCAAGCTCTAGCTGAGGCATGGTTGCTCTGGAAGATATCTGCAACCCCCTCCCCCAATCCTGTAATCAGCGAGCCTCCCACCCCCACTCCAGTTAGCCGAACAGTTGCCCAGCCACCCCCTTGCCCACAGTCATCACCCTAGCAAGCCCCTATCATCACCCTAGGGACCTGGTTAGCTACCTCCCAGTCCCTACCCTAGCAAGCTGGTCGCCTTACACTTTCTCCTGCAGTTATCCTTACCTTGACGTCTACAAAGCAAGAACTTTCTTCTTTACATTGCGGAAAGGAACTTTTCCTCCTTGCACAGTACTACCAGTGTAGGTGTCACCTTTTCTCTGTACCATGCGACTCGTGAGACTTGAGCATCTCTGCATTGTGCTACTCAAACTTGTAGAGGTGTGCAGTGCAGAGAGAAAAGCAGCACCTGTACTGGTAGTAGCTGCCACAGGTCAAGATAAGATCAAGGTAAGGAGCTAGCCTGATGGGAAATCTGGAGGATAACTGACAAACTCGGGGGGGGGGGTGGGGGGGGGGGGGGGGGGGGGGGGGGGGGGAGAGTAGTTGGCTACGTAGAGTTGGAGGTAGAAGTTGGACGCATTGTTGCGTTTGTACTCCTGAGGGGTGAGCCCTAGTTTGAGGGGATGTAGCTAGCTACATGGTGGGGTATAGGGGGCTGCTGTGGGTGGCTGACTGGCTCTACTGGTTGTTGTTATTATTTATTGCATTTGTACCCCACATTATCCCACCTTTTGGCAGGCTCAATGTGGCTTACAGAGTAAGGTTATGATAAAGTCAGTGCATGATTTAAATACAATTGATCATAAGCTGAGGTAAAGAGGATTTACATGTTCATATATTGGGTAGGTGTGAGAGGGTGTTTTAGGGTTGGAGGGATAGCTGATATTGGGAAACAGGAAATTATGGGGATAAAGGGGTGGGGAACAGATGGGAAAGAGAGGGACGAGAGTGGTTGTCAACAGAGTGCAGGGAGGGGAGGAGGAGGAGAGAAAAGGACACGGAGTGACACCAGGGGAGGGGGGCTGCTGGCTTTGTATTTCTACTATTGGCCTGCAGTGGTGCTTGAAGTGGCAGATTTACCAAGCTTTCTTTTTTCCTTAGACATAGATTTATTTAATTTATAAAATGTTTATATCCTGACCATCTACAAATCTAGGTGGCAGTGGGAGGGGAAAACAGGCATCAGGCCATAAAATTTGCTGCAGCAGACCTTAGAATCTTCCTCCTCACCCCTCTCTCACCTTCTCTGCTTTTAACTTGAGTTGGAGGAGTCGGGGTTATAGATCCCAGCCACTGGCTCTTAAGTATTTGGGCCAGCTCCTAAATATGAAAACAATTGTGAAGTCCTGTTTAGCGTTGATTATTTATCATAATTGTTTTGTTATTGATTTATAACTACCCTTCAGCTAGTTAGAGGGTGTATGTAAATGTGAGTTATAAAGAAATGTATTTGGGTCATTATAAAACTTGAAGTTATTGAATAATCTGCCGTATCTGGTATGTAATCAGTATGTATTTCCGTCATGCCATCAGACTGTTTATTTGCTTAAGGCATGGTAACGGTTTCCCTTTTCTTTTTAAATCATAGAAATAAGGGTTCTAGAAAGTGGAGAGTTTTGAAGAAAAAATACTCATCATTTCTTCACTACTTAATATAAATAAACATACAGCAGGAGGTTGTGGACTACAATACTGATTACCAGTTTCCAAAGTGAAACAATATGAATAGATGGCGTTTACATTTAAAGTAAATTCTGTAACTTTCCTTAAAACTGCATTCTGTAGGAAAGCAGCATTTCCCCCTTTCAGATTGGCAGGGAATTCCTGTTCCTTCTGAGAGTCCCCACACACCATGATAACCCTGAATAGAATAGTTTCTATGAGAAGAGAATCTAAAACAAGACAACTGCTATCTTGAAAGCTCTTACTGTTATTTCTGTTTAACAGATAGTCCTACTTCACCACTATCAGCCAGTAGGAAAAAACATCCTCCTATATAATAAAAAGCACCGCAACGTTCTGAAGCTGACTCCGTAAAAGGTGAAGCCTTGAAGCATTCGTGCTCTAGTATCCATCTCCTGAATTGACGTCACGTACTTCCGGGTTTCTCATCAAACAGCAATGACCAATCACGGAAGTGAACGCTGCACAGTGCCAGGCAACGGAATGCGATGTCACACACATGAGGGTGTCGTCGCCCTCCCTCCAGTTCCAGCCCCCTCCCTCCAAATTTTAAAAGTCACTTCACTACGAAAGTCCGGTTTACGGCGGCCGGCAGCAGCAGTAAAGGCGTGCAGGCTCAGCCTTCTCTCTCTCTCGCAGCTCTGGTCCTGCCTTTGCGGAAACAGGAAATGAGGGCGGGACCAGAGCTGAGAGAGAGAGAAGGGCCGTGCCTGCACGCCTTTTACTGCTGCTGACGGCTTGCCGTAACCCCTACTTGGTAAGTGAAGATGACTCTAAAATTCGGAGGGAGGGGTGCTGGAACTGGAGGGAGGAAGGAAGGGACGACGACCCTGGAACTGGGAGGGAGGGGGATCTTGAAACTTGGTCCCCTGGAACTCGGAGGGCGGGGACGACCCTGGAAACTCGGAGGGAGGGAGGGGGGAACCTGAAACTTGGTCTCCTGGAACTCGGAGGAAGGGACCGACCCTGGAACTCGGAGGGAGGAGGGGGACGACCCTGGAACTCAGAGGGAGGGAGGGCCCGACCCTGGAACTCGGAGGGAGGGGCCCATGGCGCACACTCTCATTGTCACACACACTCTTTCTCTCTCACAGACACACTTGCACCAGTCTCACTCTCTCTCACACAGTCACTCTCACACACACTCTCTCAAACATACACACTCCGAGGAAAACCTTGCTAGCGCCCGTTTCATTTGTGTCAGAAACGGGCCTTTTTTTACTAGTTCCCAATAATGATCCTCAGTGGAATACAATTTTAAAATTAATCTTTTAATAATCTTGCCAGTTTGTGCATCGGTTAGGCTTTACCTTCTATCTGTTCTTGCACTGTAATCCTAAATAATTTGTGTCAGTAGCCCTGTAATTTCCCTTACAATGGTATGAACAAAATTAGACTATTTGGAGACATTACCCTGAGAGTGGCTGTAAAATGAGGTTTTTTTCAGATTTTAACATCAAGCTTATGGTTGCATTCTATGCTGTTTTTATTTTATTTCAAATAGTATTCCATGATTAGACTACTATTTTATTTTATTTTTTTTCTAGGATAAAACACAAATTGACCAGTTATGAGGATCAGCAATTACCACACTGCTGCAGGCACATGCATTATGGAACAACAATCGGCTGCAACAGTAGTCTGTCTAGCTACTAATAGTTACATATTCTATTTTCTCTGATTAGAAACTGCATGGGGGTACTGGAATCACAAATCCTCTAGGCAGCAGTTAATTTGGGCAGGATGAGTCTACAACGATGATGATGGCAAGGAAGCAAGATGTCGCATCCCTACCTACAATATCAGCGTGGTGGGATTGTCTGGAACCGAGAAAGAAAAAAGGGCAAGGCGGGCATTTGGGAAATCATGTCTGTGCAATCGGTTTGTACGACCTAGTGCAGATGATTTCACCTGATCACACCTCGGGTCCTTAGCACCAGTTGACTTTGGAGACGAGTTGTCAACAATGATCACTTTTTGTACTGGGGGAGGGTTGGGCGTTCTCTGGAGGATTGCATGGAATGTAAAATACACATCGTTGAACAGACAGAATTTATTGATGATCAGACTTTTCAGCCTCAGCGTAGTACAGCCCTACAGCCCTATATCAAAAGGGCAGCCTCAACTAAACTGGGCATCTGCTGAGAAACTCATGTACTTTTGCACTGATCAGCTGGGGCTAGAGCAGGACTTTGAACAGAAGCAGATGCCAGATGGTAAGCTGCTAATAGACGGCTTCCTTCTCTGCGTAGATGTCAGCAGGGGGATGAACAGAAACTTTGATGATCAGCTCAAATTTGTTTCAAACCTTTACAATCAACTAGCAAAAACTAAAAAGCCCATAGTGGTGGTTTTGATGAAGTGCGATGAAGGAGTAGAACGGTACATTAGGGATGCGCATACTTTCGCCTTAAGTAAAAAGAATCTGCAGGTGGTGGAAACTTCCGCTAGATCCAATGTGAATGTGGACTTGGCTTTCAGCACCTTAGTGCAGCTAATAGACAAGAGTAGAGGTAAAGCTAAAATCATCCCATATTTTGAAGCTCTGAAACAACAGAGTCAACAGATAGCTGCGGCAAAGGACAAGTATGAATGGCTTGTAAGTCGCATTGTCAAAACCATAATGAAACTTGGCCAAATGTCAGCCATAGAATGCAGAGTTGTAGTAGAATATCAAGACTATATTTATTTGGAAGGGACACAAAAAGCCAAGAAACTGTTTTGCAACACGTGGATCGTCTCAATTGGGAACATATAGAGCACAGAAGGAAGACCTATTTGTCAGTACTGCCCACAGCTTTGGATACACTCATACCAAACTTGGATGAAATAGATCAGTCAAACTGGTGAGAGTGATGAAACTCCTGGAAATCAAGCCAGAGTTTCCCCAAATGGTTCTTTATCCTAGAAGAGACCCCCTGGGATGCAACCAGTCCATTGACAATATGGAGGACGAGAGGATTCCCTTTGACCTACTGCAGGCGCAACCAGCAGAGGAGCTCTATTTGCAACCCACTTAGAGAAACTGAGGACTGCTAGGAGAGGGCCGAAATGAAAAAGGCCTTCAAGAGAAACCGGAAACATCCCTTTTCATAACTCCTGGGCAAACCTTGGGAAGAAGCTCGTAGTTTTTATTATGAATGAGGAATTTTACCTGTGGCTGGAAGAGAGTGTGTATATGGAGATCTATAGCAAGCACCAAAAGAAATCATAGAAAAGGCAAAAGAGGACTTTCAGGAATTGCTTCTGAATATTCAGAGTTGTTTTATGAGCTGGAGCTGGATGCAAAGCCAGCAAGGAGAAAATGGGTGTTATTCAAGATGTTCTTGGTGAGGAACCGAGATTTAAAGCTTTGCAAAAGCTACAGGCAGAGAGGGATGCTCTGATCCTGAAACACATTCATTTTGTATATTACCCAACAAAGGAAACCTGCCCCAGTAGCCCTGTTTGTGTAGACACAAAAATTGAGCACTTGGTTAGTTCAAGAGTCATCAGGCCATCTGATCGCAATCAGAAGAATGCTTCTTTGGACCCAAATGTAGATCGAATAAATTTAGTAATTCTTGGTAAGGATGGACTTGCACGAGAGTTGGCAAATGAGATACGAGCGCTCTGCACAAATGATGACAAATACGTAATTGATGGCAAATGTATGAACTTTCCTTGAGACCAATTGAGGGCAATGTACGACTTCCAGTGAATGCTTTCCAAACACCAACATTTCAGCCCCATGGATGTCTGTGCCTTTATAATTCGAAAGAGTCTCTGTCTTACATTGTGGAAAGCATTGAAAAGAGTAGAGAATCAAGCCTAGGCAGAAGGGACAATCATACAGTTCACCTGCCATTAACATTAATATTGGTTAACAAGAGAGGTGACACAAGCGGTGAGACAGCGCACAGCTTAATCAGCAAGGTCAGCAGGGTGCTAGTTAAACTCCAGGCATCTTTCTTGACCCAGCTTCTACAGGCATTGGCTATGGGCGCAACATTAATGAAAAGCAAATTGGTTCAAGTTTTGCAAGGGTTGCTGGACTCAAAGCGTAACTTGAACCTTATAAGTTCTACATCAGGTATGAAAGATCTGGTGGATTTTGATCTCGAATTGTTATGTGCTTGATGTGTGGAGACCCATTCAACACAGATTGACATTCTTCTACCTATCCTTCAGTCCTCAACCTGCAAACCTTCCCAGTGCGGAAAACTGCAATTCTGTTGTGCTGAATTGCCAATAGGAACACACAGAAAGCGCATTGAACTTTCAGTCCTCTCATTACCATTCTTCATTTAGCATTAGGAAAAGCCAGTTAGTCCATGGATACATTGTTTTTTATTCAGCCAAGCGTAGGGCATCCTTGGCCATGCTCCGTGCCTTTCTATGTGAAGTTCAGGACATTATACCCATCAAACTGGTTGGCACTTACCAATGGCTTGGTAAGCAGTCTAGACAATGATATACGCCAAGAACAGTTGGACTGAGGGGAGGAGATTGCTCAAGATATTGATGGAAAGTTTACAGTTTATACCTTGTGGCCATCTAAACTCAGACTTGATATATTTCATCCATTTTTCAAAGATGTGATGGAGAAAAAAAAATGTAATAGAAGCCACTCATATGTATGACACTGCTGCTGAAGCCTGCAGTACCACAGAAGAAGTGTTTAATTCACCACGTGCAGGCTCACCCCTCTGCAACTCCAACCTGCAGGACTCTGAGGAAGACAATGAGGCACCACCACAACCATATCTTATTCCGAGAGGACCAATCCATGGCTGCTTTGCCCAAAGATCACTCGAAGCTTTCCATGGAATTGGAGGGAAATGATAGTCTATCATCATTCATGTCCTGTTATGAGCACTTTTGAAAGCAAACTGAACAACAAAACACCTCCGGCAGTTAAACCAAAGCCTTCCATTACTTATGACATTGCAAAGGGAGATCGACATACCTGGAACCAGGAACGAGGGATGGACAGAGGAAGTCCTTGGCATGTGTAAGTTGGGTACCCTCAGATGGCTTTGATCCATCTGACTATGCAGAACCCATGGATTCAGTGGTAAAACCAAGAAGTGAGGAAGAAAATATCTACTCTGTTCCACATGATAGTACCAGGGTAAATTATCACCATACCTGAACTCAACAAGGTTCAGTCTAATATGCAGTGGGAATGGTTCAGACAGTGAAATGGACACTAGCTCCCTGGAACCGTGGCCGAAAAGTTTCCATTATTAGTAAGCCAGTGTTGTATCGGACCAGGTCGGTAAAAGCTAGGGGAATTGCAAGTTATAGGACCAGTTTTCAGTGTTGGAAGTGTGACGAGATGGGCATATAAGGAAGGAAGAAGAGGATTCTGAGTTCACAGGGCTATAGAGAGGGGACACGCTGTCATTCCATATGACCCTGATGGAGAGGATCCAAGGAGAAGGAACATTTTGCGCATCCTAGGAGAGGACAACTAGGGGAGGCAGCACAGGTGGTGGTTGTGTGTGGGGGGGGTTGGTGGGGGGGGGGGGGGGGGGGGGGGGGGGGGGGGGGGGGGGGGGGGGGGGGGGGGGGGGGGGGGGGGGGGGGGGGGGGGGAGGGGGGTTGGAGGAGAGGGAATGAGGGAATAACTAATGAGGATTCCTTGGGTTCTCATATTGTATCTTGAAAAATGCTACTTTATATGCATGCTCATGCCAACCACCCACTGAAATAAATACTGCATGTTCCTTGTTGCCCATGTACCCCAAGCATAGTTCATTTTAAGTAATTGTTGTAGAATAGGGTACTCCAAGGCACAGCCTAAAATGAACCCCTATTGTTTCTTCCCCATTTGAGTGATTGAAATCATTGATGGTATGTAGCATTTCCTGGAGAAGCTGAGAAGGTGCTTTTGGTATGCAGAGGAGTTTTTGCTCAGCTGCTTTCCTGTGCTGCTCCCTTAGTCTTTTCGTGATATATGACATTGGATCTGTTTTTCAATACTTGAGTTGGTTTGCTTTTGGTTCCTGGACTCTTTTTGTCCTCTTAATATCTTGAGGTTTTGGCTCTGTTTGAACTCCTGAGGCACTCATGTTGGCATGCTTCAGGCAGATATAGATAGATAAAGATAAGATGCAGACTAGGTTTAAATCTAATTTTCCTCTTTCAACGTAGTTGATGGCTCCTAAGATTTTCTCTTTGAGGTCAACTGAAATGATCTGGGCTATCCTTGTTAAACAGCAGCTTAAGTCGTGTCATCCTGCAATCACAGGATTGAACCTCATTGCATGTGCTGTCATAGCAACATAGAAAATTACAGCAGATAAGACTATATGGTCCACCCAGTCTGTGTATCCACTACATGCTTAGTTTTACAGTTTGTTCTTCTCCCTCAGAGATCCTCTGTATTTGTTTCATGTTTTCTTGAATTCTGATCCTGTCTTTGTTTCCATGACTTCCACTAAGAGGCTCTTGCATGCATACATCATCCTCTGAAATGAAATATTTCCTTAGATCAGTGCTTCTCAACTATTTTATTTTAGGGCACTTTAAAATTTGCTTCATTCTCGTGCCACACAAAGCCAAATGTTGACATCCCCCCACTTTTGCACCATCAACAGCATGATCAGTTTTCTGCTCCCCACCACACCCACCAAGCATGTACTTTTTACCACACGCATTCACGCACACACATGCATACACACTCTCACCCATCTAGCATGTCGTCCTTGCTGCTACTCACACCCATACCCATCTAGCATGTCCTTCTCTTTTCACTTATCTCCTTCACTGCTGGCAGTACTTTTCACTGAGGACAAGCAGGACATCATTTACCACAGATTGGACGACGCTGATAGAGCCCTGGTGCAAACACTGCCCAGCATTCTAAGGCTTCTAGAAGATTTTGGCAGCCCTCTTCAGTCTCGCAGGACTAATAGTTGTCTTTACATGGAGCTGAGAGGATGGTTTTCTCTGCTGTCAGTGTGGCTGTTTTTGTTTTGTTTTTTTGGTAAACTTTTGTGGCCTTCCCTGTCTCTGTGCGTAAAAAAAAAAAAGACAATAGTACAGACTTTAAATACTAAATATTCTAGCCATTCTTTGTGTGAGTAGTACTGGACCAATTCCCCTTTTCCTCATCAATCCTCCAGACCGTTCAAGATGCTTGGGTTATGCACTCCTACCAGTAGAGGGAGACTGACAACACTAAAACTTCTTATACAAGTAGCCTGTGCAGACCTTCTACGAACCAGTATTTTCTCAGTCTCAGCAGAGGGTAGATGTGTGCAGCCTGTGCAGTGTACTCAGTCTGGCAGGCCTGTTTGGGGTTTCTAGGTTGGGTTGTAAATGTTAGAGAACCCACAATTGGATCTCTATTACAGGGTGTAAGTCCTAAGGGGCTTCTTATTCCCTGTGGGGTGTCACACCCGGGTGGCCGGGTCCCTCCCCCCTGTGCTCTTCCTCTGGAGGACTGCTTGACCTGGGCTACAGACCTCATTCTGTACCCTTGAGGTGTTTAGGCATCAGCAACGAGGTTTAAAAAAAAATAAACGTTTTTAAAAGGTGGCTATTTTGGCCGTTCTTGTGGCAGTCCAGAGATAAAACGTCTTCAAGGGCGTTCTTGCCTTAGGCGGTTTTGCCTATTAGTCTGTCAGAGCACAAAGCAACTGTTTGTTGTTATTGTGTTCGCGGCCATTATGTCTAAGCCGGCGGAGTCGGTTTTGCGCGAAGCGCAGCATTGAAGTGAAAGGTGGCCAATGTAAATTTTGTGGGGAGCCTACGTTGTCAGCGCTCTTGCCCCTTGTGCTTTCCCCTGAGTTGGCGGAGGTGTTGGGCGGCGTTTTGACCGCACATTCCGGGCCAGCAACGGTGGGGCCGGTTTTGGCGGGAAATGTGGCCATTTTAGCTGCGTGTCCCGGGTCATCCTCGACGGAGCCGTTTTTGGCGGGAAGCGCGGCCCTTTTGGCCGCACATTCCGTACCGACGCTGGGGGACCCGTGTGTGGCGGGAAGCGCGCCTAGTTTAACTGTGGATCACGTGATGGACCTGCCGCCTCGGGAGCGAGGGGGGGTCCGTTGCGGAGACTGCGGGAAGTGTTGTTGGGGCTTCAGCGTCAGGTGGGGGGTCTGGCTTCCCCCTGAGTTTGTTTGGTCTCTATATAATGCCTGGAGAGCTGGCCCCTCTCAGGCTGTTTGTTCCCCGGGGGCTGCTAGTTCAGTGGGAGTTAAGCACCCACGGGTGGTATTTCAGAGCCTATGAAAATACTTTCTCTGCCTGGGTCGGACGTTTGAAGTGACCCAGGAGAGGAGAATCTCTTAGATGTGTCTGAGGATCAGGATGGGCTAAGTCCTGGGGAAGATTCTTCAATGGTTCGCTTTTTCATAAGGAGGAGTTGTTAGAGCTCATTGATCAGGTGATCTCTACTTTGAAGTTTGCTCCAGTGGCCACTCCCTCTACGGAGGGACCCCAGGTAGATCCCTTGGTTAATGGGATTCGGAGAGCCTCCCGTTCCTTTCCCATGAATTCAGACATCAGGGACATGGTTTTTCAGGAATGGTCTGTGCCGGAGGCTACTTGTAAGGTGTTTAGGGCTATGGCGCGGCTGTATCCCTTGCCTCCAGAAGATTTAGCCCTGCTGAAACCACCTACTGTGGATGCGGTGGTTACGGCGGTTACTAAGCCTATGGCCATTCCAGTGGATCCTTAAGGGATCCTCAGGATAGGAAGCTAGAGTCCTTTCTGAAGCGCAGCTTTGATTTGTCGGCTTTGGCTTTGCAAGCCTGTGGTGTGGGGTCTTGGTAGCCAGAGCTTGTTTCCGTTGGGCGGAGAAGCTCTTGGATGAGCCTGCGTTAGATAGGACTGGTTTGTTTCAGGACCTGGCCAAACTGGAGATGGGGTCTTCGTTTTTGGCAGACACCCTTTATGATTTGCTAAGGGCTTTGGCTAAGAATATGGCTCTGGCGGTGACGGCTCGCAGGGCTCTTTGGCTTAGGGGCTGGGTGGCAGATGCGGCCTTTAAAGCAAAGTTGTGTTCTCTACCTTTCAAAGGTTCTATGTTGTTTGGAGAGGACTTGGATAAACTGATGAGTGGTCTTGGGGATACCAAGGTCTCACGGTTGCCGGAGTACAGCCTAAGGGGCTAGTCGAGGTGGTTCGGCTAGAGGTCGGTGTAAGGACGTGGCGGTACAGGCCGGGCCACGATTTGGTGTCTCCTTCTAAAAGCCGGTTTTTTTTCCAGCGGACGCAAGTCCTTTTGAGGGGGTCGTCGGGGAGGTCAGAACTCCTCCGGATGTGCCGAATGAAATGGTAATAAGTCCTCCTTATGAAGGTGTGCGGGTCCAACCTCTGGTGAAGGTCGGGGTGGGGACCCAAATTACTTCAGATCAGTGGGTGCTGGAGGTCGTTCGCGACCGGTTATGCGCTTGAGTTCGAGCACCCGCTGCCGGATCTGTTTCTTCCCTCTCCTTGTCACTCTCCGAGTCAAGTTAAAGGGCTATTCAAGAGACTCTGGGTCGCTTAATCTAGTTGGGAGCTGTGGTACCCGTTCCTCGGCACGAGCTGAGAAGGGTTGTTATTCCATTTACTTTGTGGTGCCGAAGGAGGACCAGTTTCGACCCATTTTGGATCTCGGTCAATGGGGCGCTCAAGGTGCCATCCTTCCGCATGGAGACTCTGCGCTCAGTGACAGTGGCTGTTCGTCAGGGAGAATTTCTCATGTCACTGGATCTCACGGAAGCATATCTGCACGTGCCGATTCGAGAGACCCATCAGCGTTTCCTTCGTTTTGCTGTTTTAGGGAGGCACTTTCAGTTCTGTGCTCTGCCTTTTGGTCTGGCAACGGCTCCACACACCTTCTCCAAGATAATGGTGGTGGTAGCAACGGCTTTGCGGAGGCAGGGAATTCTGGTACATCCGTATCTGGACGACTGGTTGATCCGAGCGAAGTCTTGGGCTCACAGTGTGGCGGCGACGACTGAGGTGGTCGCGTTTCTGGAATCGCTCGGATGGGTAGTGAATGTAGTCAAAAGTCAGTTGATCCCATTGCAGAGTCTGGAGTACTTGGGAGTGCGGTTCGACACAGCAGTGGGTCGTGTTTTTCTGCCAGATTCTCGGATCGCCTCTCTTCAGCAGCAGGTCCGGCTGTTAATGTCCGTTCAGAGTCCGACAGTTCGAATGTACCTTCGGGTTCTGGGCCTCATGGCAGCGACAATAGAGGTAGTACCATGGGCCAGGGCGCATAAACGTCAGCTTCAGGCGGCTCTGTTGTCCCGATGGTCTCCTCAGGTACACAGTTTGGAATTGAGGTTGCCATTGAGGGTGGCTGTGCTCGGCCCATCTGAAAAAGGGCATGCCGTTGGAACCTCCTCAGTGGGTGATTCTGGTAACGGATGCCAGTCTGCTGGGCTGGGGAGCTCAGTGTCTCGGTCGGTCCGCGCAGGAGCGGTGGTCGATGGAGGAAGCTCAGTGGACTATCAACCGGTTGGAGACGAGGGCAATTCGGCTAGCTCTGTTGGCGTTTCGCTCAAGTGTGGTCAGAAAGGTGGTAAGAGTTATGTCCGACAACGCGACAGCGGTAGCGTATGTCAACTGGCAGGGGCGGTACAAAGAGTCTGCGGTTGGCAATCGAGACGACTCTGCTCATGAGTTGGGCGGAAAGGCATCTAGTGCAGATTTCGACGGCGCACGTGACTGGGGTGGACAACGTGAACGCGGATTTTCTAAGCAGGCACATGTTGGACCCCGGAGAGAATGGTCTCTCGGCACCGTTCGGTGTTCGACCAGATAGTTCTAAGTGGGGAATGCCAGTAGTGATCTCATGGCATCTGCACAGAATGCTCAGGTTCCTCGGTATTTCAGTCGGCAGCGGGATCTGTGAGCAGAAGGGATCGATGCGTTGGTCCTTCCGTGGCCTCAGCAGGTATTGCTGTACGTGTTTCCCCCGTTGCCCTTGATAGGTCAGTCCTGCAGAGGGTAGAATGTCATGCGGGTCGTTGTTGTTGGTGGCTCCGAATTGGCTGCGTCGGCCATGGTTAGGGTGATCTGATGCGCTTGTTGAAAGCGAGCCTCTGCGGCTGGGGGGCTCGGTGCTGTTGTGTCAGAGTCCAATTGTCATGCCGCATCCGATGGTTCTCTCTTACGGTGTGGCCCTTGAGAGGAACGGTTGAGAAGGAAAGGGTTTTCCCCTCAGGGATTCAGACGATGCTGCAGTCTCTCAAACGTTCGAACGTCTTTGCCTGTGTGCGTGTGTGGCGCATATTTGAAGATTGGTTGGGGACCGGGCATGTGTCCCTTCGACCACTTCTGTGTTGTGCATTTTAGATTTCTTGCAGGATGGTTTTGAGAAAGGGCCTTTCATTGTCACTTTGAGGGTGCAGCTGGCTGCTTTGGTGTGTTTTCGGAGTAAGGTGCATGGGCAGGTTGGTTGCGTCTTCCCCGGATGTGGTCCGTTTTTTTGAGGGGGGGTGAAGTTGCTTCGTCCTCCTCAGCGGCCGGGTAGTTCCTCAGTGGGATCTTAATATCGTTCTTGACTCCTTGGGCGGTTCTCCTTTGAGCCCTTGGAGTCTTGTTTCGATAAAAGACCTTACTATGAAGGTGTCTTTTTGGTAGCTATATCGTCGGCTTGCCGAATTTCGGAACTTCAGGCTCTTTCATGTAGGCCTCCGTTCTTTGGTTTTCTAAGGAAAAGGTTTCGCTGCGTCCAGTGCCTTCACTTTGCCTAAGGTGGTATCCTCCTTTCATGTCAATCAGGTGATTTTCGTTGCCGGTCTTGGGGGACTGGACAGGGGATGCTTCTCGATGCCGTTTGGCGAAATTGGATGTGCACAGAGTGTTGAAGGTTTACTTGCACAGGTCGGAGGAATTCAGGTCTTCGGACAGGTTATTTGTCCTTCATGGGGGGCCCAAGAAGGGAGCGGCCTGCTTCTAAGGCATCTATAGCTCGGTGGTTGAAGGATGCCATCTCTTCAGCTTACATATTGCATGGCCGTACGGTGTCGGTGGGGCTCAAGGCACATTCCACTAGGGGGATGGCGGTTTCTTGGGCAGAGAGTAGTTTTGTTCCACCGGTGGACATTTGTAGAGCAGCGGTGTGGTACTCCCTGCATTCTTTTGTCAAACATTACAGAGTGGATGTACAGGCAAGGGAGGATGCCAGTTTTGGAGCTGCACTCCTGCACCCTTAGATGTGTTTATTGCTTTGGTACGTCCCAAGCGTCTTGAACGGTCTGGAGGATTGCTGAGGAAGGTGAAATTAGGCCTTACCTGCTAATTTTCTTTCCTCTAGATCCTCCAAGACCGTTCAAGAGCCCACCCCAGTGTATCGAACAGTTCAGTATGATAATTCTTTAGATTTCAGTTGCTGATATTTCTAGTAGCTCCTGTGATTTGGGTCCTGGAGTTTTACTAAGGGCAGTTTGTTCAATCAGTTTGTGCCCATCTGCAGTTGAATTCCCCCGTCTTAAGGGGAGGAGATCTGAGTGTGGATTCAGTGGTTTTGTTTAGGTGGAGGTGTTTTTTTTTCCTCTGCTTTGTTACTGTTTTACTGGTTAGTAGAAGGTCTGCACAGGCTACTTGTATAAGAAGTTTTAGTGTTCTCGGTCTCCCTCTGCTGGTAGTGCATAACCCAAGTGTCTTGAACGGTCTGGAGGATCTAGAGGAAAGAAAATTAGCAGATAAGTCCTAATTTCACCTTTTTCTTTTGCATTTATCTCCTTGATATTTTTAGTTTTATTGGACTTTGTAAGTTTTATTCTCCGAGGACGAGCAGGTTATAATTCTCACACGTGGGTAACATTTCTGCTCTTCACAGTTCGGTCCTAAAGATGTTTTTGGATGCCTTTTCAGCATTTTTTTCGACTGCTTTTTGCTGTTCCAATGTTCTGGTTACTCTTTTTGCCTTACCCTTATTGGTTTAGTTATCTTTTTCCCACTTTTAAGTTTCCTTTATTTTCTGCATCATTAGGCCGTTTTTAGGCCTTGACTTTGGACAGGTTCTCCCGTTCTTTTTTTTTTTTTTTTTTCCTCTGGTGCTTTGCCCCTTTTTCGGCATCATTGAGTTGTTTGATTTGGCTGTGGAAGTTTTTCCCTCCATATCCACAAGAGTTCCCTGTGGCTTTTAAGTGCTGTACCCGGTGCAATAGGACCATCTCTGCAATATACACCAATTCTTGGTGGGTGTCTTCAGTGTTTGGGGCCAGATCATAGCCCTTCCTACTGTGTCCTGTGTTATAAGAACCCAGTTATCCAAAGAGGCTCAGTGTGAAGATTTTTGGAGCCAGGTCTGAATCCTCAGTGTCGACATCAACATCAGTTGTGCCGGCATCAATGTCGGGGTGTTGCATTGGTCCATACAGCTACTAGACCTATTGACACTGGGATCAGTGTTGAACCTGACACCCGTGATGACGTGAGGATTTGACGTCATCCTCGTCAGCAGCAAGGTGCCTTGATGACCGGCTTTGGGTGAAGGCTGAGAAGCATCGGCATCGATTCCCCCATGACACACGGTGCAGGGAGCTCCAGGGCATTGATTTCGGCACTCGAGAAGTATCGGCACCAGGAACACCACTCTCTTTCCACACAGGAGGTGCCGATTTGCTGGTCTCGCTGCAGCCAGGACCAGCCTCCCATCTCAACCCCAGCAGCTCCGCAGACTGTCTCAGAGCTGATGCCCTCAGCCTTTCCCAATGTCGGCCCTCAACGAGTGCATCTGGGCTTTGTTCCCTGAGCTGCTGGCTGGCTTCCTTCATGTAACAGACTGGATCGGCATCGAGGGTGCTTGTGCTTGCCATGCCTCTTGTTTTGGCCTCGTTTGGCTCTCAGCTTGTGGTGTGGCCTCTGACACCAGTGTTGCTTGTGGCCCCCGGTGTTCACCACCACCCAAGCCGGTTTGCCCTCAACGATAGTGGAGGAAGCTTTGCCAGAGTTGAGGAGGAAGCTGCCCATTCGATGCCTTTCTTGAGGACATGGCTCTTCTGAGTTGAGGCAGGCTCAGTCTCAGCTGTCCCATATGGAGTTTTTGACTGACACTGATGAGGAACGCTCATGGGAGTGTCTGAGGAAGATCCACGGTACTTCTCAGAGCAGAGTCTTATGGTATTCCTTCTGACCACCTCCCCTCCAGAAGAAAAGAGAAAGTCTTTGCTAAAGAGCCTTTCCTTTCCCTTTCCCTTTGTTGTCAAGGAAATGGCAAGTGCCATTCCATTTTCTTTAGAGATGGAAGACGAGCCCAGGGCCAAGATGCTCGAGGTCCTGGACTACGAGTCTCCTCCTAGAGAGGCTGTGATTGTCCCGCTGCATGAGATCTCTATCGGTCCTGATACTTCCCAAAACGATTGACACAATGCAGTAGGTTCAGAGTACCCCTGGGTTTTATTAGCTTCAGCTGCCTCATCACTCCTTGGTAGTTGAATCCGCACTCAAAAGAGCCAAGAGTTCTAGAGACTATGCTTTCATGTCCCTGGGCAGAGAAGCCAGGACTTTGAACTCTTTTGGGAGGAAGATGATTCAGTCCTCTCAGCTCATGTCCTGTATTCAGTCATACCAGCTCTTCATGAGCATGTACTTGCGGGACTCAGTGTGGAAGCTGCTAGATTTGGCAGACTCTCTCCCTCCAGAGCAGGCCGAATTGCTTTACCAGTTGGCCAAGTAGCAGAAGGCATGTCATAAGTTCTTGGTCAGGGAAACCTAAGACACTGATGAGGCTTCCAGGAACTCTGCCCAAAGTATAGCAATGTGCAGACTCTCGTGGCTGCATGTCTCTGACTTGAAACCGGTGGATCAGCAGAGATTGACGGATGTCCTATGCCGGGGGCATAATCCTTTTGGCATGAAGGTGGAGGAGGTCTCTGACCAGATCAAAAAACACACTGATACCATCCACACTCTCCCGCTGAATGCCTTCTGTGTCTGCCTCCTCATCTAGGAAGTTTTTGGGCAAGTCAAGAAGGGGGTGCCTATTACTCGCAGAAGTGTAGATACGCTTTCTCCTCTCACCTGCCTCAGCAGGCACAACCCCAGCGCGCTCGTTCACATCAACAGTGTGCGCCTAAGCCCCTGTAGCTCCCCCCCAGTCAAAGCAGGGGACAAGTTTTGACTGGCTCCAACAGAGCATAGCCATAGTAAAAGTGTCCATAGCGGATTACTTGCTGGTAGGGCGAAAGCTGAAGTTCTTCCACAAAAGGTAGCCCCTTATAACCTCCGATTGGTGGGTTCTCCAAATAGTTTGCCTCGGTTATGCCCTAAATTGGTTTCTAAAACCTCCAAATTGCCCACTGGGAGCTCATTGGTGCAGCTCTCAGCATGGAACTCTCAGCCCCTTTGAAGGCCCATGCGGTCGATTCCGTTCCACCAGGGAGGAAGGTGTGGATTCTGTTCTAGATACTTTCTCGTGCAAAAGACGACAGGGGGGATGTGTCCCATACTACACTTAAGGGCCCTGAATAAATTTCTGGTCAAAGAAAATTTCAGGATGGTTTCTCTGGGCACCCTTCTACCCATGATTCAGGAAAACGATTGGCTATGTTCTCTGGACTTAAGGAATGTATATACTCACATCCTGATATTTCCAGCCCACCAGGAAGTATCTATGATTTCGGCTGGGATCACATCACTACCAGTACCACATGCTGCCTTTTGGACTCGCATCAGCTCCCAGGGTTTTTAACAAATGTGTAGCAGTAGTCACAGCATCGCTATGCAGACTGAGAAGGCCATGTGTTCCCTTATCTCAACGATTGGCTGGTGAAGAGCACGTTGAAGAACAGTGCTCGGGAGTCCATTTGGAGGATTGTTTGGGTGCTAGAGCTACTAAGGTTCATTTTAAACTACCCCCAAGTCCCACCTTCGCCCTACTAAACAATTGGAATTCATTGGAGCCCTGCTCGATACACAGAAGGTTCGAGCCTTTCTCCTGGAGCCGAGAGCAGACACTCGCAGCAGGTCACGAGCCTCACAGTAGGTCAAATCTCAGCAGATGTTGAGGTTATTGGGCAACA
Organism: Microcaecilia unicolor; assembly: GCF_901765095.1. NCBI lineage: Eukaryota > Metazoa > Chordata > Amphibia > Gymnophiona > Siphonopidae > Microcaecilia > Microcaecilia unicolor. The sequence goes on from NC_044041.1 coordinate 162,020,991, forward strand.
TGGTGTCCACAGTATACATAATACTCAGTGGTGTCAAGCCACGATAAGTCTGGAAGATGTCATCCAAGTGTCCCCAGAGTTTGTTTGTTCTCTTCTGTGGTAGACCATTCAAACCAGTTTGACTCTGGGACTCCCATTCCAAATTCCTCAGCCGCAAATGGTGCTGACAGCGGATGCATCTCTTCTGGGTTGGGTGTGGATGGTCCTCAAACTCGAGGAGCTTGGTCCGCCCAGAAAACAGATCTTCAGATTAATCTTCTGGAGCTCCTGGCGATCTGGAACATAAGGTACATATAAGGCTTTCAGAGATCAGCTGTCTCACCAAATTATGCTCATTCAAACAGACATTCAGGTTCACATGTGCTACACCAATAAGCAGGGGGACACCGGATATTGCCCTCTGTGTCAGTAGGCCATCTGGATGTGGCGCTGGGCTTGCCTCATGACATGTTTCTTCTAAATACTTATCTAGTGGGCAAAACTAACAGTCCGGCCGACAGGCTGAGCAGGGTTATGCAGCTGCATGAGTTGTGTCTCCACATGGGCATTACCCGTGAGATCTTCCACTCGTGGAGCACCCTCTCGGTGGATCTCTTTGCCACTCAAATGAATCACAAGGTCCCTCAGTTCTGTTCCATGCTTCAGGCCCACAACAGACTAGCGTCAGATGTGTTCCTCCTTCATTGGAGGATGGGTCTTATGTACCTCCCATTCCTCTTGTAGGAAAGACTTTGCTGAAACTCATGAGAGACAATGGGGCCATGATCTTGATTGCGCCTTACTGGCTTCCGGCAGATCTGGTTCCATCTTCTTGTGGAGTTATCCGTAGAAGATCAGTGGAGATTGCAGTGTTTTCCAACCCCCATCATGCAGAAAGAGGGATCTCTTCTGCATACCAACCTTCAGTCTCGGGCCCTCACAGCCTGGATGTTGAGAGCCTAGAATTTGCTTCCTTATGTTTGTCGGAGAGTGTCTCCTGGGTCTTGATGGCTTCTAGGAAAGATTCCACCAAGAGGTATTATTCTTTCAAATGGAGGAAGATAAAGACCAGTATGGTCCATCCAGTCTGCCCAACAAGATAAACTCATTTTACATGGTATGTGATACTTTATATGTATACCTGAGTTTGATTTCTCCTTGCCATTCTCTGGGCACAGACCATAGAAGCCTGCCCAGTACTGTTCTTGTAGTAAGTTCTGAAGCTAACATCGAAGCCCCTTAAAATTTACACTCCATCCCATCCCTATCTATTCAGTCACGATCAGGGCGTTGACCATAGAAGTCTGCCCAGGGGAGACTAGATATAGAATCCAACTCTACTCCCCTAGGCCCGTTTTATTTTGTTCCAGGCTGCACTCACGCTCAGTTTGTATTTAGTTTCAGGTTAATCTGATGTATGTCCTTGCCATTGCAAAGCCCGATTGACCACTGTTTGTTGTTTTCAATGAGCCTGGATGCTAGGGATACCCCGGTTGTGAGAATTAATGGCCTGCTTATCCTTGGAGAAAGTGAAGATATTTACCTGTAGCAGGTATTCTCCAAGGACAGCAGGCCTTATATTCTCACAAATCCACCCACGTCCCCTTGAAGTTGTCTCCTATTTTTCCTTTTTTTTATGCTGTAGTATTTAACTGCAGTAACCATGCTTTTGCGGCAGGTGGGAGAGCACTCGCAGATGTGTGGTGTAGCGGCTCCTGTGCTCCACAAAGCTCTTGTTTTTTTAGCTTGTTACAAGTTCCGGACTGAGCAGCAAGGGGATCGCATTACACAATTGTGAGACTGTAAGGCCTGCTGTCTTCAGAGAATGCCTGCTACTCTTCGCTTTTGAGGGTGACACAAAACTATTCAAAGTTGTCAAAACACATGTGGATTTTGAAAAATTGCAGGAGGACCTTAGGAATGTGGAAGAATGGGCATCCAAAAGGAAGATGAAATTTAATTTGGATGTTAACCCTAAAGGATGCACTGGGCAGGGCAGGGCTCTGCCATTTTGAGGAGGCTCCTGAAGAGGAGAGAAGGGAGTGCTAGTCCCTCCCTCTTCCAACTACTACAACAAGGTAGGCTGCGGACCGAGGGGGGGGGGGGGGGGAGTTGGGGCGGCGTCAGGAGAGAGGGATAGCAGTCCACTGGACCACCAGGGCATTTTTGTTCAATATGGGAGGTGGGAGAGGGGAAGCTTGGAGGTCCACTGGTGGGGGTGGGGGCGGGCTTAGGTTTGACAGGTCCGGGCTGTGAAAAGCCCGGACCTGTCAAACAAGTGCGGGAGCTCTCAGGCACAGTCCTCCCTTCACCCTTATGATCAGAACTAATAGTGTGGCTAAATCTGTATGCTGTTAGTTCTGATCATAGGGACGTTATAGCCTTGCACTGTTCCAGCGCTATTTTTAGAGCGCAGTTTAGAACATTGCGAGGCTTCTGATCATCATCCTGTAAGTGCCCTGGGTGTGGGTCCCCAGGATAAACTAAATTACAAATTGGTTCACTGGCAGTGATAGTGACATGAATTTGGAAGAAAGAAAGGGTGAGTGAGTGCCTCAGGGCACCTAGCACTGATTCTGTTCAGTACCTTTCTAAGTAATACTGCTGAAGGGTTAAGAACATACTAGGATAGACCGAAGGTCCATCAAGCCCAGCATCCTTTTTCCAACAGTGTCCAATGCAGGTTACAAGTACCTGGTAAGATCCCAAAACAGTACAATACATTTTGCTTCATATCCTAGAAATAAGCAGTGGATTTTCCCAAGTTCATTTTAATAATGGCTTAAGGACTTTTCTTTTAGGAAGCTATCCAACTCTTTTTTAAAAACCCTTCTAAATTAACTGCTTTTACTACATTCTCTGGCAACAAATTCCAGAGTTTTATTACACATTGAGTGAAGAAATATTTTCTCTGATTTGTTTTAAATTGACTACTTTGAAGCTTCATTGCGTGCCCCCTAGTCCTAGTATTTTTGGAAAGAGTAAACCAGCAATTCACGTCTACCCGTTCCACTCCACTCATTTTATAGACCTCTATTATATCTCTCCTCAGCATCTTTTCTCCATTCTGAAGAGCCCTAGCCGCTTTAGCCTTTCCTCATAGGGAAGTCGTCCCATCCCCTTTATCATTTTCATCTCCCTTCTCTGTACCTTTTCTAATTCCACTATATCTTTTTTGAGATGTGGTGACCAGAATTGCACACGATATTAGAGGTGTGGTCACACCGTGGAGTGATTCAAAGGCATTATAATGTCCTCATTTTTGTTTTCATGCCTTTCCTAAAAATACCTACCATTCTGTTTGCTTTCTTAGCCACTTCCACACACACAGCAGAGGAAAATGTGCATTTATGCAGATGACACGAAGATTTGCAACAGATGGACACCCCCCAGGGGGAGTAGCAAAATGAGAAATAACCTACAAAAACTAGAATATTGGTTGAATAATTAATAGTTAAACTTTAATGCAAAGAAGTGCAATGTAATGCATTTGGGCTGCAGAAACCCAAGGGAGCTGTATGCAATTGAAAGAGAAAAGCTGGTGTGCGTGGACCAGAAGGACACCTTATGGTGACAGTGTCTGAGGATCCCAAGGTAGCAAAACAATATTACAAGGCAGTGGCTAAATTCAGATGCAACCTGGAATTGTTTCTTCATAGAATGAATGATGGATGCCTGGAATGCCCTTCCAAAAGGAGGTGGTGGAAGCAAAAACAGGGCTGGAATTCAAAAATAGTGGGATAGAGTGGATCCCTAACATTTGAGAGGATGGAAACAAAAAACGGAGTCCCTAAACTCGGAACAGCAGAAAACACTATTGTGTTTATCTTTAAAAAACATGAAAAAAGTAATCTGCACTGCATGGTAGATTCTACCCTGACAGACTGGATGCACCATGTCAGTCTTTCTGTATGTAATATGGAAAATTTCAATTACTGTAATATTGTTTGGGCAAAAGTGTCATCGGTACATGCTAGGGAAGTAAAGTTTCTAGATGCCATAAATGACTGCTTCATGGAGCAGTTGTTCCAAGATCTGACCACAGGAGAAACTACTTTGATTTGATTTAGTCTTTATTGGTAGGGGTAATAGTTTTGGAGCCATTAGGCTACAGTGATTGTAATGCAATCAGATTATTCATAATAAGCCATTAAATGTATTTATTTATTTATTCATGACACACCCCACACTAGCCTGAAATAGACACAAGTTCAGTGTGGCTTACAAACAGTAAAGTGAATAAAACATAATAATGTACAGAATATAACACAAACTACAATAACTTCAAGAAGCAAATTAATATTTCCTTGTCATCAAGCAGATGAAGCCATTACGTATGGGTTGTGTCCATCAACCAGCAGGGGGAGATAGAGAGCACTCAACTTTTCACAGTGCCTCATGGCCAGCTAGCTCCACTGCCTCTTCAGTATCTCCCCAAGCAGGGTGGCTGCAGCTTCTTCGAGCTCCATCAAAAATCTGCCTGGGGGTGGCTCCTGGTTTGCCAGTTGTTAGCCGTGGTGTTAGAGGCTATAGCAGCTTCACTTTGAAGGCACATAGGTCAGCCCTTTCCCTGCATTATCCATGCCCCCCCGTGGATGTGGACATATTAGCTTGCTTTTCCCTGTCCTTTCCCACTGAGTGGATGCAGGCACATTGGTTCGCCTTTCCCTTCCTTTCCCACTTATCTGAGCCTCCGGAGTGATTTTATTTACCTCTTTTGCCTCTGCTTTCCTCACAGCGTCAAAAAAAAAAAAGTCGCGTCGCACTTTAGCACAGCGATCTTGGAAAAGAGGTTTTTTCGTGAGATTCTTCTGCAGGACCGGAGCTGTGATACTCGGTCTAGTGAGGTAAGAGTGTTTTCTGACTCCTCCGGGGTGGGCCCACGATCAGGACGTTTTTGGCGCGAACCGCCATTTTGAATTTTACCGCCATTTTCGGCGATGGCTGCGGAGACTGTAAAGCGCTGTTCTAACTGTGGCAAGCGCAAATCAGCAGCGGGGCTCTGTAAATCGTGCTGTACAGACGGTAGAGCCGGCCCGAGTATGGCGAGCGGCGATTTTTCGCGCTCTGAGCTGGCAGCGGACGCCATTTTGGATTTTCCATGTGGTGCGGCCTCCGTTGCGATGGAGAGCCCTGAATCCGGGGGGGGGGGGGGGGGGGGGTCCTCTGAGTGAGGCTAATAATAGAGCTGATAGCCCTGGGCAGAATCCGGGCGGTCAGGGAGCGGTTTTCTCCCCTGATTTTGTTTTAATGCTGCATAAGGCATACATGCTTAAAAGAGCTCTTCCACAGGGATCTTCGGAACCTCTGCCTACCCCCCCCGGTGGATCCTGGCCTTTTGGAGTTGGCTTTGCCAGTTTCTTATCCTCCTGATAAACGCAGAAGGGCTAATTCCCCTTCTGAGTGTGGCGCACCCCCCTTTTCCCCCCCCATGGTCGGGCTATGAGGATTCTGAGGGGTCTGGCAGAACTTCTTGGGCTGAGGAGCCAGAGTCGGGTGCAGAATTGCCACAGGAGCTTGATGATCCGTGTGCGGTGAGGATTTTCCACCGCGAGGAGCTGCCAGCGCTTATTTCAGATGCCTTACAAGCCCTCTCGATTGAAGATCCTGGGAGTGGCACAGCCTCCTCTGTTAATCCAAGGATGGCTAGTACCAGAAAGCCTGCTCGAGCCTTTCCTTTGCATGACTCCATCCAAGAGCTTATTTCGGCTCAATGGGCTGACCCCGAGGGACCTTTGAAGGTTGCCAGGGCTATGGGGCAATTATACCCTCTGAGTGAGGAACATTTGGCTCGCTTTGCAATGCCTAAAGAGGATGCCCTGGTCATGGCTGTGACAAAGAGAACTACCCTCCCTGTTGAAGGAGGTGTTGCCCTGAAGGATATTCAAGACCGCAGGCTTGATTCAGCTCTGAAGCGGTCCTTTGATTTGGCAGGTCTCACTGTTCGGGTGTCTGCATGCAGTTGTTATGCTGCTAGAGCCTGCCTGGCTTGGTTACAGCAGGCAGTGGAACAGCCCGGTGATGGAGTGGAGACCTTATCTGAAGTGGCTCCGCGGATGGAGTCGGCCTTGTCCTTTTTGGCTGACGCCCTTTATGATATGGTCAGAGCTTCGGCTAAACAAATGGCTGTAGCAATGGCGGCTCGCCGCACTCTTTGGCTACGATATTGGGTGGCGGACATGGCCTCTAAGCAAAGGTTGGTGAAGTTGCCCTTTCAAGGCCTTCTCCTGTTTGGTGAGGAGCTGGAAAACATTGTTAAAGGCCTGGGGGATTCCAAACCTCAGCGCTTGCCCGAAGATAGGCTGAAGCCTTCCTCTAAGGGTCAGGCGGTCCGTTCCTCTTACAGACCTTGCTTCCGTGAAGCTAGAAGGTACCGCCCGGGGTGTGCTGCTGGGTTCACTTCGCGTGCCCGCTTTCAGCAGAGAAACTCCTTTCGCTCGGACAGACGTTCCGCAGCTGCCGGTTCAAGGCCTGGAGTTCAGGGGCGACCCTCTCAATGATGGTGTGCCGGCCCCTTCCTTGTTTCCTGTCATCGGAGGAAGACTTTCCCTCTTTTTCGAGGAGTGGGCCAAACTCTCCGCAGATCAGTGGGTCTTGGACCTGATCAGAGACGGATATCGAATAGAATTTGATGCCCCCGGTGAGAGACGTGTTTGTGGAGTCCCGATGCAGTTCTGCCGCCAAACGGGCGGCGGTAGAGGAGACTTTGCACAGTCTGTGCCAGATAGGGGCTGGGACCCAGGTGCCTTCCGCCGAACAAGGTCTAGGACGCTACTACATTTACTTTGTGGTGCCACGAAAAGGCGGGTCTTTTCGCCCGATCCTGGACTTAAAAGAGCTAAACAGGTCCTTAAGAGTGCGGCATTTTCACATGGAAACCCTGCACTCCGTCATTGCGGCGGTACAGCCAGGAGAGTTTCTCACGTCTCTGGATCTGAAAGAAGCTTACTTGCACATACCAATTTGGCCCCTGCACCAGAAGTTTCTGCGGTTTGCGGTGTTGGGAAAACATTTCCAGTTTCAGGCCTTGCCTTTTAGCCTCGCCACAGCTCCCCGAACCTTCTCCAAGGTAATGGTGGTAGTAGCTGCCTTTCTCAGGCGAGAGGGTATCCGGGTTCACCCGTACCTAGACGACTGGCTCATCAGAGCAGACTCAGAAAAAGAGAGTCATCTAGCTACAGCCAGAGTGGTTTCAGTCCTTCAATCTCTGGGCTGGGTCGTCAATATGGCCAAAAGTTGCCTGACCCCCTCGCAATCTCTAGAATATTTTGGGGCCAGGTTCGACACAGCCTCGGGCTATGTGTTTCTTCCCGAGCAAAGGCGGTGCAAGCTTCAGAATCAGGTCCGTCTGCTCCTGAGGATGCCCCGCCCGCGAACTTGGGTCATTGTCCAGCTGTTGGGATTGATGACGGCCACCTTGGAAGTGGTGCCATGGGCGAGAGCGCACCTGAGACCTCTGCAGTATTCTCTACTTCAACGATGGTCTCCAGTTTCTCAGGATTATCAGTGCAGACTTTCTTGGCTCCCTGCAGCCCGCCTCAATATGGAGTGGTGGCTCTCGGACAGCATGTTGCGGCGGGGAATGCCGCTGGCACTCCCCGATTGGTGCCTAGTGGTGACAGATGCCAGCCTGAAGGACTGGGGCGCACATTGCCAGGGGAAGCATGCCCAGGGTCTGTGGACGCCCGACTAGTCGGAGTGGTCTTTCATCCGCCTGGAGTTGAAAGTGGTGTTTCTGGCTCTTCTGGCCTTTCAAGTGACCCTGGAAGGATTGGCTTTCCGAGTGATGTCGGACAACACGACAGCAGTGGCCTACATAAATCGACAAGGCGGCACTCAGTGCAGAGCTCTAGCTGCACAGGCCGAACAAATTTGCCACTGGGCCGAGCTGCACCTACAGTCCCTGTCAGCAGCTCACATTGCAGGTCAGAGCAACGTGCAAGCCGACTATCTAAGCAGGCATCAGATCGATCCAGCGGAGTGGGAGCTAGCAGATGATGTATTCCTGCAGATATGTGCCAAATGGGGCAAGCCAGTGATGGATCTTATGGTGACCAGTTCCAATGCCAAAGTCCCGTGCTTCTTCAGCAGACGGAGGGATCCTCGCTCTGCCGGGTTGGATGCCTTGGCTCAACCCTGGCCCCTGGGCTTGCTGTATGTCTTCCCTCCGTGGCCCTTGATAGGGCGAGTGCTCCTGCGGATTCGGCTGCATCCAGGAGAAGTGGTGCTCATCGCCCCAGATTGGCTCAGGAGGCCTTGGTATGCGGACCTCCGACAGATGCTGTTGGAGGCTCCCTTTCCGTTACCTCTGGTTCCGCACCTGTTGTCACAGGGTCCGGTGGCCATGGAGGACGCCTGCCGCTTTGGTCTTATGGCATGGCGATTGAGAGGGCACAATTGAGAGGTAAAGGCTACTCAAATAAGGTAATTTCCACTCTCCTGCAGGCCCGTAAGCGCTCCACATCCGTGGCTTATGCCAGGATTTGGTGCCAGTTTGAAGTCTGGTGTGTTTCAAGAGCGCTTTCTCTGTTGCAGGCTCCTGTCTCGCCAATTCTGGACTTTTTGCAGGATGGTGTACACAAAGGCTTGGCCTAAAATTCCCTGCAGGTGCAAGTGGCAGCATTGGCCTCCCTGCGTGGCAAGTTTGAAGGCGTGTCCTTAGCTGCTCATCCAGATGTGGCACAGTTTCTTAGAGGGGTGCTTCGGCTCCTTCCTCCCGTGCGGGCACCTTGTCCAGCTTGGAACCTGGGGTTAGTATTGAAGGCCCTTCAGGGGGCTCCCTTTGAACCGCTTCGGCGTGCTTCAGAGAAAGATTTGACACTGAAGGCCGTCTTTTTAGTGCCCATTACCTCGGCGAGACGGGTGTCAGAGCTCCAGGTGTTGTCCTGTAGAGACCCTTTTCTGCAATTCTCAGAGTCAGGGGTCACGGTTCGGACCGTGCCTTCCTTCATGCCTAAGGTGGTTTCAGCGTTTCACCTAAACCAGCCTGTTTTTCTTGCCCTCCTTTGTTGAGGAGGAGTTTCCAGATTCATTTGAGCAGTTGCACCTTTTGGATGTGCGCAGGACTCTGTTGCAGTATCTGCGAATTACAAATTATTTCAGGACCCCTGATTATCTTTTTGTGCTGTTTGCAGGTCCTCGCAGAGGGTCTTCAGCGTCTAAAGCCACTATTGCCCGTTGGCTCAAAGACGCTATCTTTTCAGCATATCTGCTGTCTGGCCGGGCTCCGCCTGAAGCCTTTAAGGTACATTCCACAAGAGCGATTTCCTCTTCCTGGGCGGAAACGAGCACTATCTCTTCACGAGATTTGCAGTGCTGCAGCATGGGCTTCTAAGCTCTCTTTTGCCCGACATTACAGGCTGGATGTGGCTGCCAGGAGGGATGCGCGTTTTGGAGCACAGGTGCTAGCGCGTGGTGTGGCTTGTTCCCACCCTATTTAGGGATTGCTTTGTTACATCCCATACGTAATGGCTTCATCTGCTTGATGACAAGGAAGGGAGAATTAGGTTCTTACCATGATAATTTTCTTTCCTTTAGTCATAGCAGATGAAGCCATGAGCCGTCCTTGTATGATTGTCTGTATTGCAGTGATTCTGATTTTAGGTGCTGTTCTTGTTTCCTGAAGTTATATTCCTTCCTTGGGGAGTCGGAAAACAGTCTTTAGGATTCTTGTTACGGTTATAGGAGGATGAGTTCATTCCCTCCAGTTCATGTTTTGGGAGGATGAGTTTATTCCCTCCAGGAGGATGCAAGTATTCCCTCCGTTTATACAAAGTGGAGGACGAGTTTATTCCCTCCAGGAGGATGAGTTCATTCCCTCCTTTTTTGAGTTTATGCCCTTGTTAAGGGGCCATCGTTCGCTGTGAGGAAAGTTCATGTTATTCCCATTGCGGTTTGCCATACTGCTTTGGAAGCTTCAAATACTGGAGAGGCAGTGGAGCTAGCTGGCCATGAGGCACTGTGAAAAGTTGAGTGCTCTCTATCTCCCCCTGCTGGTTGATGGACACAACCCATATGTAATGGCTTCATCTGCTATGACTAAAGGAAAGAAAATTATCATGGTAAGAACCTAATTTTCCCATATGATGTCCCCATCTTGGCCCACTCCTGCGACCTCAACTTTTCGTAGGTTTTTGGGTGGGAACCAAAGGAGATACTACTACTCAAAAATGCATAGATATGCTTCTCTGGCTTGCCCTTCTCAGCCATCCCAGCGATCCCAGAAGGCCTGAACAGGTCTCAGTCAATATAAGCCAAAATAAAAGTAACTTCCCAGGCAACCTTTGGGTAGGGTGGAAGCTAAATTTTTTTTCCATGCAAGATGACCCCTTATAACCTCCGTCTGGTGGATTCTCCAAATAGTCTGGGGGAGTTATGCCCTAAATTGGCATTGGGTTCCTCCAAATTGCCCAACAAGAGTGTTAAATATCAGCTGGCAACTCCAGGCTGTGCTTGCAGAGGAACTGTCCTCCCTTCTACAGGCCCACACAGTCAAGCTCATGCCGCCATGGGGAAGAAGGAGGGGATTCTATTCCGAAGACTTCCTAGTGCTCAAGAAGATGAAGGAATGTCATCCCATTCTAAACTTAAGGGCTCTGTACAAATATCTGGTCAGAGAGAAGTTCAGGGTGGTTTCCCTGGGCACCCTACTTCCCTTGATTCAGTTAAAATACTTCCCAGTCACAGGAAGTACCTAAGATTTCGAGTAGGGAAACACCATTATCAGTATTGCATTCTGCCTTTGGGCCTTGCATCTGCTCACTGAGTCTTTACCGGTTGTCTTGCTGTAGTTACAGCATGACTGTGTAGACGGGAGTGCTTCTTGTTTCCCTGCCTGGGTGATTGACTGAGAACATATCCAAAGAAGGCACTCAGGGTTAATAACATAACGTAGTAGATGATGGGAGACACAGACTTGTACAGTCCATCCAGTCTACTCAACAAGATAAACTTGTAGCATAAGGTATGATACGATACTATATATGCTTATTTGATCTTGCAGTTTTCAGGGCACAAACTGTAGAAGTCTGCCTGGCACTGGCCTTGTTCTCCAACTACTGAGTCTGTCATTGAAGCCCCACTCTGGCTTATCCAGATCTGTCCAGCCAAGATCAGGGCACAGACAAGAAGTCTGCCCGGTACTGGCTTTACTTCCCAATTACTGGAGTTGCCATCCAGTCGCCACTAGGTTGGTTTGGTTCCATTCCTTTTATGCACGATTCCTTTGTGTTTATCCCATGCATTTTTGAATTTTTTTAGTTTTCATCTCCACCACCTCCTGCAGGTAGATTCCAGGTACCTACCATGCAGAAAATCGTTTGGGTGTTTTATGACAAACCCTAGTAGCTCTAAGTCCTTTCTCCTTCACACTCAACAATTGGAATTCATAGGAGCCCTGCTAGATGTGGTTCAAGCCAGGGCATTCTTCCCTGGGTTGAGGTTTTAGGGTCCATCGCCTTATGGGTCTGGCAGGGCCAGTAGGTTTCAACTCTGCAGATGTTGAGATTGTTAGGCCACATGGCCTCCTCCATAGTGCATGTAACGCCCATGGCACATCTCCATTTGAGAGAGAGGCTCGGTGGATCCTAGCTTCCCAGTGGAAATTTAGTGGATCTCATATCGGTCACTCCTCTACAGGAGTCCCTCTTGGGTGGACAATTCAGCCCATTCTGACCTTGGGACTTCCATTTCAAATGTATTCTTCATACAAGATGTTGACAACGAATGCATCCAACCTTGCTGGGGGGCCCATATGGATGGGCTTCACACTCAAGGTCTCTGGTCCATTCAGACTTCCTTTCACATAAATCTACTGGTGTTACAAGCCATTTGGAATGCTCTAAAGGCTTTCAGAGATCAGTTGTTCAATCAGATAATTGTTCAAACTGAGAATCAGGTTGCAATGTATTACCTTGAGCACACAGGCACGAGTTCATACCTCTTGTTGGGATATGGCGATGGGCCTCTGTTCAGGGCATGATACTCAGAGCCACATACCTGGCAGGGAAAGACAACAGCGTCACAGACAGACTGAGCAGGATAATGCAACTTCACAAATGGTATCTGAACATGGGCATTGCTGAGCTGATCTTCCAATTATGGGGCACCCCGGTGGTGAATCCTTTTGACGCTTACCTTAACAAAGTCCTTCAGTTTTGCTCCAGACTCAGATCATATGGTAGGCTAGCATCGGACACCTTCCACACCTTCCTCCACTGGGGAAAGGGTTTTCTGTATGCATATCCTCTAATACCTCTAATGTGGAAGACTTACTGAAACTCAGCTGAACTGGGAAACCATGATCATCATCACGCCATACTGGCCGAGGCAGATACGGTTTCTTGTACTTCTGGGGTTAGCCTCCAAAGATCCATGGAGATTGTACTGCTTTCCAAACCTCTTTACTCAGAATGAGGGATCACTGTTGTATTCCAATCTTCTGTTACTGGCTTTTATGGCTTGGATGCTGAGAGCGTAGTTAGTATTTCTTCAGCTGCATGAGGGGATCTCCAGAATCCTGCTTGCTTTCAGGAAAGATTCCACAAAGAGGTCATATAATTTTAAAATTAAGAGGCTTACTGTCTGATTTGGGGGCAAGACCTTATACCTTTTTTTCCTGTCCTACACAAAAGCTGCTTGAGTACCTTCTGAGTCTGGCCTCAGGACCATCTCTGTAAAGATTCAACTTGATGCAATTGGCGCTTACCATCATCATGGGGAAGGTAAGCCCATTTCTGTAAGCCTCTAGTTGTTTAATTCATGAGAGGTTTGCTTCTAATGAAACCCCCAATTACGCTTTCCACTGTGTTATAGGATCTCAGTGTCGTCCTCATCCAGTTGTTGAAATTCCTTATGAGTCGCTTGACATGTCACTTGAAGTTTTTCAGTTGGAAGGTGGTATTTCTGGTGGAGGTCACTTCAGCACATAGGGTCAGTGAGCTTCAGGCCCTAGTAGCTGTGCCTATTATAAGATGGCTTACTAAAACAGATGCTTGGAGGCTAGCTCTTGGGTCACAGCTGCCCCTGCCAACTGGGAGCCCGGAACCACAATCCTGACTGCCTGAGCAGCGCCAAGGTTGCCGGCCTGACCAACTGAAGGGCCGACCACCCACGTGGGGGAGCGAAGTGGCGCCAACCTGCTCCAGACCAGAGCGAGCTCTCAGCGGGCCCGACCACATCCCGGAGCGATCGGCAGCCAACCGGACCACTTCTGTCGGAGCGGACCCACACTGCCAAACTACTCGGGGAGGGCGGTTGGACTGAGCGGCTCTGGAGAGACATGCGGCAAATGGCGAAGCCCTCACTGCCATGGAGACTGGCGTGAGTGCAGAGCCAAGTACCAGCAGAGGTGTGCTGGAATCCCTACCTGCAGCCTGCAGACAGTGACTGGCAGCGAGAAACAGCAGCGCAGACCCAGCGATGGCCAACAGTGTGGGCCACGGCGATGCTGGCAGCGCTATAGAAATGCTAAGTAGTAGTAGTAGTAGTGAGGAACAGTGACGGGACACCACCTGAGAAGAGCAGGCTTGCAGGCTCATCTGTTTAGTGAGGTGAGACCAGAGCTGTATCGGCAGTTTGTTCATGCAGAAACTAGAGCCAGTTAACAAACCCACAAGCCACATGTATAGAGACAGGAGCCCAATTGGAATCCACTAGGGAAAACTGAACTGTGGGCAATAGAAAAAAAAAAAAAAAAAGCTTTGTTCATTGTTGAGTCTGCTGTGCTTGAATGCAAACATGTTGCATCTGGAGGTTGTTAATTTGCCTTTTCTCTAGGCTGATTGTGACCTGGGAATTTTGCCACAGACTTAATCATATGTTGGTCATTTGACTGGGTGGGAAGGGAGAATCGGGACCAGATCTTCACACAAGAAGTGTGGTTCTTGAAGTGACATCTGAAAGAAAGGTTGGAGCTGAGTCTACATTGTCTGTTTCCTATTTGCATAGTGGTAGTTAGACAACGTTGCCCTGAGGAATATAAATGGGAATGGGCATGCGGGTCCTACAAACGAGGAGGGGGAGTAGTAATATTCTATAAAAAGACACTGTCGCTCAAAATGCGATGCGCAGAATTCCTTATAATAGAATGTAAGCACATAGCCTTCTGCTTATTCTATTGTCCACCAGGAAAAATAACCACCGACTGTTCACCATTCCTAGAATTTCTATCCACACTACCGGTTGACCCCCAGAATGTCTGCATTTTAGGCGACTTTAATGTACCAGGTGAACTACCTATAGAGGAGTTGTCACCACAACAAAGGACTTGGAAGCTATTACTAGAACAGCTTCAATTTATTCAAATTGTAAAAGACCCTACACACGCAGCAAGGGTATATCATCCAAGAAATTGCATGGACAGACCACACTTTAGTAATGTTTGAACTCTCTATTGAAAGACTTAAAAGAAAAAAAAGATAGATGAGTCACACTAATGACAAGGTCCAAATTTGAACTGGTAGACTTAAAGGATTGTCTGGCAGGTAAACAGGCACACAATTTAGATAAGAGTCAAAACTGCATAGTTGAGCACTGGACAAAATCAATAATAGATAGCTTAGACCAGATAGCACCAAAAAAGACTATTAAAATTAAGAGCTCAGGAGACACTAGCACTAAAACAAGTAAGACCTAAGAACCGCAGAAAGAATATGGAAGAAAACAAAAATCAATGAGAACCTGTAGACTTATAGAACCAAAATGGTAGAATACAAGATACTATGGGAAGAAGTGAGAAACATACTTCAAAGACAAGATTAAAACATCCCTAAACAAGCCCAGAGAGCTATTCCACACAGTAAACTACTTAATCGAGGGAAGGAAAGATGAGATAACACAGAATGTGAATCCTCATGAATATGCAAATTGGTTGCATCAGAAACTGAACCCCAAAATATCAATCTCTGAATCTGAGACCTTGGTTATACACGCTTTGAAACAAGAGGCTGCAAACCAAGCCTGGAACCCTTTCTGCTTATTGGGTGAGAACATGATAGAAAAATTAGTGAAGCCTATCTCCAACCAGAGCGCAGGCAGATCCCTGCTGTTCAATAATCCTGAGAGCAATGCCAGACATAATTGTCCCATTTTTTTAAAGCTAGTGAATAAATCGCTTCAAGAAGACATGTTAGTGGACTTGCTCAAAGAGGCAACTGTTAAGCCACTCCTAAAAAAAAACCAACACTTGTTCCAAAAATAATGAATAACTACAGACCAATCTATGTGCTCCCTTTCTTGGCAAAAATCATTGAGAAAAGCCAACTAAAGGAGTTTGTGGAGGAAACTCACCTGCTAAATGATTTTCAGTATGGATTTAGAACCAACCATAGCATCAAGTTTTACTACTATCAATGCTAGATGAACTAAGGATCGAAATGGACCAGAACACTAATTTCCTTGTCATCAGCAGCAGATGAATCCATTAACTGATGGGTTGTATCCGCCTACCAGCAGGTGGAGATAGAGAACACTGAAAAACCATAATGCCTCTTGGACGGCTAGCCCCCAACTGCTTTCAGTATTTCCCTATCTCCAAGCAGGTGTGAACGTAGCTTGATCAGCTCCTGGATTTCAGACTGCCTGGGGTGGCTCCTGTGCTTTGCCAGTTGAGCAGGGGTGTTGTGGCTGGTGGTGCCCACTTTAAAGGCATATAGGTTCGCCCTTTCCCTGCCTTACCCATTCCCCCCCCCCCCCCCCCCCCCCCGCCTCCCGGAGTCCCTCTGTTGCTGCCTGCCTCCAACTTTCCTCACAGCGTTAAAAAAAAAAAAAAAAAAAAAAAAGCGCGCTTTTACTGCGTGGCTGTTCTGAGGCTTTTCCCAGTGATCCTGGTTCTGTGCATCTTGACCGGAGCTCGTTCTGAGGTGAGAGTGGTGCCCAGCTCCTCCGGGAAGGTCCCGCGGACGCCGTTCCGATCGGGGTAAGTTTTGGTGCGAAGCCGCCATTTTATTGCTATATTCCCGTCCTGTGAAAAAACGGACGATGGTTGCTGAAGGAGTTAAGCGCTGCTCCTGTTGTGGTAAACGCAGATCAGCAGTGGGGCTGTGTAAAACGTGCTCCTTAGACGCTCATGCTAGTTTGAGCATGCCAAGCGATGTTTCTTCCCGCTCGATGGAGCTGGCAGCCGGCGCCGTTTTGGAAGCGCCGCATGCCTCGACCCTCGCGGTTGCAGAGGAGTCTGAGGGCAGGGGGACGCCTCGTTTAGAGGCTGCCAGAAGAGCTCCTACATCCGTTTCTCCTAATTCGGAGGCGGAGTGTCAGGGTGAGTTTTTCTCCCCTGAGTTTGTGCTTTTAATGCATAAGGCAGTCATGCTGAAAAGAGCTCTGCCGCAGGTGTCTGACACTGCGTTGCCTCCTGGCTTCCCTCCGGGTGTTGATGCCCCGGGGATGACTTCAGAGGTTATTTCCTCCCCCGAGTGTTGGAAACACGCTAAACATAGACGGGTTAATTCCCCGTCTGAAAGTGGCGCATACCCTTTTTTCCCCCTGTGTTCGGGCTGTGGAGAGTCTGAGGGATCCGGCAGACCCCCAGGGACAGATGATCCAGAGGAGGGTGCCTGTTTGCCACTGGATTTGGATGATCCCAATGCGGTCCGGATTTTCCACCCGCGACGAGCTGTCAGCTCTCATTACTGACGCCTTGTAGGCCCTCTCGATTGATGATCCTGCTGAGGGCGACGCCTCCTCTATTAATCTTAGGATGGCGAGTACTAAGAAGCCTACTCGGGCCTTTCCTGTGCATGACTCCATCCAAGAGCTTATTTCTGCTCAATGGTCTGACCCTGATGGGCCTTTGAAAGTGGCCAGGGCTATGGGTCAGTTTTACCCTCTGCGTGAGGAGCACTTGGCCCCTTGGGGGATGCCTAAAGTGGATGCATGGTCACGGCGGTGACAAAAAAGACCACTCTCCCAGTAGAGGGAGGAGTTGCTTTGAAAGACATGCAGGACCGGCGGCTTGAGTCCGCGCTGAAGTGGTTCTTTGAAATTGCGGGCCTTGCATTGAGGGCGTCTATTTGCAGTTCCTATGCAGTCTGGGCATGTCTTTCCTGGTTACAGCAGGCGGTGGAACAGCCCGCCGATGATGCGGGCCCCCTTTCTGAGGTTGTCCCGCGGATGGAGTCGGCCCTGTCATTTTTGGCTGACGCCCTGTATGATCTGGTCAGAGCTTCAGTTAAACAGATGTCTGTGGTGGTGTCCGCCCGCCGCCTTCTTTGGCTGCGGCATTGGGCGGCTGACATGGCTTCTAAGCAAAGACTGGTGAAGCTACCCTTTTGGGGCCTCCTGTTATTTGGACAGGAATTGGAGAAGATTGTGAAAGACCTGTGGGAATATAAACCCCAGCGGTTACCCGAGGACAGGCCGAGGCCTTCTTCCAAGGGTTCTGTTTCCCTCCTTTTCCAGACCTCGCTTCCGTGAAGCTCGAAGGTATCGCCCGGGGCGCTCTGCTGGGTTTTCTCAACGTGCCCGTTTTCAGCAGAGGAACTCCTTTCGCTCGGACAAACGTTCCGCAGGGGCCGGTTCAAGGCCAGGAGTTCAGGGGCGTCCTCCACAATGATGGGACACCGGTCCACTCCTCCTTGCCTGCAATAGGAGGACGTCTTTCCCTCTTTCTAGAGGAGTGGACCAAGATTACCTCAGATCAGTGGGTCCTGGACCTGATCAGAGAAGGTTACTGACTGGAATTCGGTGCCCCGGTGAGAGACGTGTTTGTGGAGTCCCGATGCGGCACTGCCGTAAAACGGGCGGTGGTAGAGGAGACCTTACAAGTCTTGCTGCACCTCGGAGCGGTGGTCCCGGTGCCTCCCACCGAACGCGGCTGCGGCCGCTATTCCATTAATTTTGTTGTGCCTTGAAAAGGCGGGTCTTTCAGGCCAATCCTCGACTTACGAAGAGTAAACGATGCTCTCAGAGTACGACATTTCCACATGGAAACCCTGCGCTCCGTCATTGCGGCGGTACAGCCAGGAGAGTTTCTGACGTCTCTGGACCTAAAAGAAGCTTATTTGCACATTCCTATCTGGCCTCCACACCAGCGGTTCCTCCGTTTTGCAGTGTTGGGAAAGCATTTCCAGTTTCAGGCCTTGCCTTTCGGCCTAGTCACAGCTCCCCGTACCCTTTCCAAGGTAATGGTGGTAGTAGCTGCCTGTCTCAGGCGAGAGGGTATCAGAGTTCACCCGTATCTTGATGACTGGCTCATCAGAGCGGACTCGGCAACCGAGAGTCGTCTTGCCACAGCCAGAGTGGTGGCGGTCCTGCAGGCGCTAGGCCGGGTGGTCAATATACCCAAATGTCACCTGACCCCCTCTCAGTCTCTCGAGTATTTGGGGGTCTGGTTCGACACGGCATCGGGGTTGGTCTTTCTCCCCGACCAAAGGCGGTGCAAGCTTCAGAATCAGGTCTGTCTGCTCCAGCGGATGCTCTCGCCGCGAGCTTGGACTTTGTCCAGCGTTGGGGTTGATGACGGCCACCTTGGAGGTGGTGCTCTTGGGTGAGAGCACATATGAGGCCTCTGCAGATTGCCCTCCTTCAACAATGGTCTCCGATGTCCCAGGAATATCAACGCAGACTAGCGTTGCTCCCTGCGGCCTGGCTCAGTTTGGAGTGGTGGCTCTCCGACAGGACGCTGTGCCGAGGAATGCCCCTGGCACTTCCTTCCTGGTGATAACAGATGCCAGCCTTCTAGGCTGGGGAGCGCATTGCCAAGGAAGCTATGCTCAGGGTCTGTGGACACCCGTGGAAGCGGGGTGGTCCATAAATCGCTTGGAACTGAGAGCGATATTCCAGGCTCTTATGGCCTTTCAAAAGACTCTGAAGGGGCTTGCTGTCTGGGTTCTGTCAGACAACATGACAGCGGTGGCATACATAAATCGTCAGGGCGGCACTCAGTGCAGGCACCTGGCCATGGAGGCCGCTCAGATTTGCCACTGGGCCGAGCTACACCTGTAGCTTCTGTCAGCAGCTCACATTGCAGGTCAGAGCAACGTGCAAGCTGATTTTCTCAGCAGGCATCAAATCGACCCGGCGGAATGGGAGCTGGCAGAAGAAGTCTTTTCTTCAGATTTGTGCCAATGGGGGACACCCGGAATGGATCTAATGGCGTCAAGTGCAAACGCCAAAGTACCGCGCCTTTTTTGTGTTCAGCAGAAGAGAGATCTTCACTCGGCGGGGTTGATGCTCTGGCTCAACCCTGGCCCTCGGGCCTCTGTATGTGTCCCTCCTTGGCCCTTGATAGGACGAGTCTACTGCGGATTATGACTACCGAGATCTCGTGATTCTCATAGCTCAGATGGCCAGGCGTCCGTGTATGTGGATCTCCACCTGATGTTGGTGAACGTGCCGGTGCATTTGTCCCTGGTGCCTAACCTGTTGGTTTCAGGGTCCGGTGGCTATGGGGATCCTTACGATTTGGTCTTATGGCCTGGCTGTTGAGAGGGCGCAATTGAGAGACAAGGGGCTACTCTAATAAGGTCATATCCACTCTCTTGCAGGCCCGCAAGCGGTCCACCTCTGCAGCTTATGCGCAGATCTGGCCGCAAATTTGAGGCGTGGGGTGTTTCAAAGGCGATCACAACCACGTGAGCTACAGTCCTCAACTGTGCTGGACTTTTTGCAGGAGGGCTTACAAAAAGGCCTGGCTTACAATTCCCTGCGGGTGCAAGTGACAGCATTATCATGCTATCGAGGGAAGGTCGCTGGCTGGTCCCTTGCTGCTCATCTGGACATTGCCAGATTTCTCAGAGGGTGGCTTAGGCTCCGTCTCCTGTCTGGTTGCCCTTTCCGGCCTGGAACCTGGGGCTAGTGTTGAAGGCTCTTCAGTGTTCACCCTTCGAGCCGCTTCGGCGAGCTTCGGAGAAGGATGTGACTCTTAAGACAGTCTTTTTGGTGGCCATCACATCGGCTAGGCGCGTATCTGAGCTGCAGGCGTTGTCCTGTCGGGACCCTTTTCCTCCTTTCTTCTGCAATTCTCGGAGTCCGGAGTAACGGTACGTACAGTGCCTTCCTTCCTGTCTAAGGTGGTTTCAGCGTTTCACCTGAACCAGCCCATTTTTCTTCCTTCCTTTTCTAGGGAAGAGTTCCTGGACTCCTTTGGGCAGTTACATCTTTTGGATGTCCGCAGGGGCGCTGTTGCAGTATCTACAGATGTCTAATGACTTCTGTCACCTTTTTGTCTTGTTGTCAGGTCCTCGGCGTGGAGATCCAGCGTCTAAGGCCACTATAGCCCATTGGCTCAAGGAAGCCTGTTGCTGCGTATCTGCTTTCAGGTTGGTCTCCACCTGAAGCGTTTAAGGCGCATTCCACGAGAGCCATCTCTTCCTCATGGGCTGAAACGGGTGCATTCTCTCTTCAAGAGATCTGTAGTGCGGCTACTTAGGCTTCTCAGCTCTCTTTTGCCCGGCATTACAGGCTGGATGTTGCAGCGAAGCAGGATGCTGTTTTTGGAGCTCAAGTATTGGCTCGTGGTGTGGCCTGTTCCCACCCTAAGTAGGGATTGCTTTTGTACATCCCATCAGTTAATGGATTCATCTGCTGCTGATGACAATGAAGGGAAAAATAGGTTCTTGCCTTGGTAATTTTCTTTCCTTTAGTCACAGCAGATGAATCCATGATCCCTCCCTGTCTGACTTTGTTTTTTGTTCTGATCTTTCATGCAGATATAAATCTCATTGGGAGAAGTTGGGAAAACGAGTTATCAGAATTTCTACATGATGTGTCTACTACAGGAGGTTGAGATCGTCCCTCCTTTGCTGCTCCTGTTCTGGGGCGTTTGTTCGCTGTGAGAAAGTTTGTGTTACTATACCTTTATGGTTCACTCTGCTTTGGAAATCCCAAATACTGAAGGCAGTTGGGGGCTAGCCGTCCAAGAGGCACTATGGTTTTTCAGTGTTCTCTATCTCCACCTGCTGGTAGGGCGGATACAACCCATCAGTTATGGATTCATCTGCTGTGACTAAAGGAAAGAAAATTACCAAGGTAAGAACCTAATTTTCCCTTCTGCATTATCATACTCGACATTGCACTAGCTTTTGACACCATAGACCATCAACTCCTAATCAACGCGCTATCAGATTTGGGCATTGGGGGTCAAGTCTTATCCCGGTTTCTCTCGTACCTACAGAGTAGAAAATTTCATGTTAAAGTACAGGAATCAGTGTCTAACTGCTTCTCAGTTACAAGTGGTGTACCACAAGGTCAGCCCTATTGGCAGTACTGTTTAACTATTTATGGTATCTCTGGGAAATGTCTTTCAAGACTTGCACATCTCATATAGAATATACACAGACGACGTCCAATTCATTATCCCTATTTCAAACAAGATAGGATTTATCCGTACAACTGAAGAGTATTTTTGACTGAATTATTGATTTGGATGAGACCGGCAAAAGGCTCTAAATATTGCAAAGACAGACGTTTGTAAGACCCCTGACTCATCCCTACCAACAGCGTTCAAATATCAAGGTGAGAAAGTGATCATAAAGCCCTATGTCTATAGCCTTGGAGTTTTCCCTAGACACCAGTTTGACAATGTGAAAAACATATAGACCATGTGATTTCAGCTACGCGTGTTGAGCAAGTTGAAAGATGTGGTCACACCGTATGACTTCAGAATGATTGTACAGAGCCTAATACTGACTAAATTGACTATTGTAACTCGCTATTTCTGGATATACCAGCATCCTGAATTCAAGCTCTAACAGGTCATCCAAAATGCAGCTGAATGATTGATCACTGGAGTACCAAAATCATGGAGCACATCACGCCAACACTAAGAAACTGCACGGAGTTCCTGTACAGTACAGAGTACCAATTTAAGATTCTTGTAATGACGCATCACAGGGGCGTAGCTAGGTGGGGCCACGAGGGCATAGGCCACCATAGATTTAGTACTGGCCCCCTCTACTTTTTGACCCTCCTCCCACTGACCCTCCCCCACCACTTTTGACCTGCCGTCGCAAGGTATCTTTGCTGGCGGGGGTCCCCAACCCTGCCAGCCTTAGTCTTCTTCAGCGCCTGTCTCCGTTAAAGGAACGTGCAGGACGTGCTGGACATCAGGACTCACAGCACAGATCAGCGAACGCCACCGGAGACCGGCATTGAAGAAGACCTAGGCTGGCGGGGGATGGGGACCCCCGCCAGCAAAGGTACCATTGCTGGGAGGGGTCAAAAGTGGCAGGGGGGGGGTCGGCGTCTGGGGGAGACAGGCTACACCCCCCAACACCTTGGGCTTTGGACCCCCCTCCTGCCAAGGTCTGGCTACACCCCCAGACGCATCAACACATATTTGGGGACACGTCCCAGTCTACTTCTGAAATATTATGCCAGCATATAAACTGAAACAAGCGCTAAGATCCAAGAAGTTGCATCAACTATGTCTACCTGCAGCAAAATCAAATAACTACGTACAGACAAAATAATGAGCCTTATCCATTGGCCGTCCCATCCTTGTGGAATGCCCTAACCAGGATACCTGAGAACATGTGAAGACATTTAACAAGACACTTAACAATTCAGCAGTTACTAAAAAAAATCTGTTCATGACAGCCTTCCAACCACATGAGGGCCTAAACTAGTCCATTTCCAGTTTATGCTTCTTTTCAACCAACACCCAGCACCTACCCATTCTGTTTCCTCTCCACATAATTATAACTGTAACCATCGAAGACTATATATGTGACTACCGGTCCTATATAGTGAAGACTATGTATAGACACAGGCAACTAGATGTCCTCCCCATATATTATAACTACCACCCAGCTAAACCAACGTACGTGACTACTGTCTTAGACTATGTATGGACATCTATGTAAAATTATGTATTGATATGTTACCCGCCTTGGATAAAAGCAGGATATAAATGTATTAAATTAACTCCACTTATACAAATTCATCATAAAGAATGGTTCTCTGCACGCATCTTAAGCCTTCCAAAGATGATGTCAGATTTCCACCTTAATCAGTTAATTGTTCTGTCAACCTTTTCCCCTAACCTCATACCCATCCTAGTGAAAGCACACTACATACCTTGGACTGCAATGAGCCTTAGCTTTCTGTCTGGTAACTAGGGATTCCCATATGTGAGAACATAATGTCTTGCTTGTCCTCGGAGAAAGCGAAGTTACTGAACTGTAGCTGATGTTTCTGAGGACAGCAGGACATGGATAGGATAGTATCAAAAACATACACAATTAAATGTGTATATTTTTGATACTGTTTCACGGTAGTTCTATTATTAGGTTTCAATTTACTGTTTTCAAGTTTACCTCATTTATTGTATTTATGTTTATTCTTGGTTATTTTACTATTGTTATGCTTTTAGCAAGTTTTATGTTAAACTGTATGTGCTGTACACTGCCTTGGGTGAATCTCTTCATAAAGACGGTTAATAATCCTAATAAATAAATGGATTATTCTCACATCACCTCCTTCCTCCTCTTGGAGTTGTACTCTATCAGCTTTTTTACTGCACTGCTGTCCGTGTGTTTGTCAGATGGCAAGGCACCCATCCATGTGGGGTAAAGCGTTGCCAAAGGCTTTGAGATTCTACTTGAATGCTGGGCAGTATCTGTACCAGGGCTATGTCGGATGACGTTGCTCATATATGAGAGTAAATGTCCTACTATCCTCAGAAAACATCTGCTACAGGTGAGTATCTTCGCCTTATATGATTACTATTGCCCGTTGTTCTCTATCACACAGCTTTCTCCTGCTGTTCATCTCACTTTTCTATTCTAAGTATTTTGTTCCCTTTTGAGAGAAATTATAATGTGAGAGCAAATGAAAATGAGACAGCTTGTGTATTTGGCCTAGTTTATTCAGCTGTGAGTTTGTGGTCCTTTTTGTTCTTTCAGAGACCAAAGCTCAAACCTCGTCCATCCATCACCAAGAGTAACTATTTTGGCGTGCCTTTGAGCAGTGTAGTAACTCCAGAGAAACCCATTCCCATCTTCATTGAAAAATGTATTGAGTACATCGAAAACACAGGTAAGATTGCCTCCAGCGCTGAATCCTGCTGTTGGCTTAGGTTCTATTTATGTAATTTATTTTAACCTGCTCATTTTGGTACTATTCTTAGCAGGGTAGAATCCAGAATCTCTCTCAAACAAAATGTTAGCATAAAGAAAAAAATTAAATATTGTATCCTTATAAATACGGCAAACTTGACTTAACCTAGAAGTACTACAACAATAATTGTATGACTGAATTGGAACCTTTTGTGATCTTGTTTTTCTTGTATTTCAGTAGAGCAGAAATTCTTGTTAAAGTGAATATAGTTTCCAGTTAGTCCTCAGGAAGCCTATATGAGTTAAAGGATAAAGGAATAGATATATCATAAAGTAAAATTGTTACTTGGAAATGGCTTTTATTCCCTTCATTGAAAGAGTAGAGAGAGAAAAACCTTGGGATATTTTTTGTTTGCATTCTGTAATATAGTGAGATACAAATGCCTAGGAGTGTTCTTTATCTTTGTAGCCAGTATCCTACTTATGGACAAACAAATATATTCAACACTCAATCCTTAACTGCAGGAGTGTACCGGTGTGATCAAACAGTAAATCTATACTAAACATAACAACACACCAGTCAAAATAGCCAATCACACAGTGATTTGTAGGAGAAAACTCCTCAGAACCTATCGGACCTTACATCCTAGGTTTACAACATGCCAAAAAAAATGGCCGTTGATAGTTTCTGTCATCAGGGTTATGCACTTATCTCCATTAATTCTTCTTTTCTTTTTTCTGTGCAAATAAAAATGCCTCAAAATTAACTATTTCTTCACTATAATAATACTGGAAGCGCCAACTGTGAACAACATCAATACGCTCTACTGAAGCAGAGAATGCAGCACTTAGCTTTTATGTCCAACGGCGCCACCGATTCACCATAAAGTGGCTTCCTCAGGGACTTCAGTGCTTGCTTGCTTATTGTTTTTATAAAGCTTTCCAGTTTTATTCTGTTTTTGATGTGGGCAAACAGAATAAAACTGGAAAGCTTTATAAAAACAACTCGGACAAATCCAAAATTTAACATAATACTCCAAGTGAGGCCTCATCAACGACTTGTACAGGGGCATCAACTTTCTTCTGCTGGTTATACCCCTTACACAGCCTAGCACCCTTCTGGGCTCGGCCACTGCTTTGTCGCACCATTATGTCACCTTGAGATCTTCAGACACCATCATCCCAAGGACCCTCTCCAGAGCTGAACTTAACAATCTCTCCCCTCCTATCCGGTACATCTCTTTTGTATTTCTGCACCCCAAGTGCATCACTCTTCACTACTTGGCATTAAATTTTAACTCATTTATTAAATTGTGCTCCAGAAATCTTTTTCAGTTATCAATAGGTTTATTAAAAACCTCAATTAACAAACATTTCCTTCCTGTTTACTGAATAAGCTCAATCCTGTCAGCATGTATTAATTAACTCACTTATACACATTGAGGACTCCTCTTATCACATCACGTTCATTTTACATTATTAACAATAATCTTATCCTAACCAAACAAGTTAAATACATTACTAGATGGTGAGGTCCAAGTTCTGTTACCCCACCCAACCAATTACTCCCCTAAGTTATCAAGTGGGCACAGCTTCAGAAAGTTCCTTCATTCCACAGTTTATGTTTCCACGCTCTTCAGTTCTCAAATCCAGTCAACGCCTTTAAGCTTTTTGAATTTTTTAAGCTGTCATATCCTCACGTACGTTTCAACAAACGTTTAAAACCAAAGGTTCTTTTTCCTGAAAATATCTCTATATTCCTTATTGGTTGGCCGTAGAACATCGAACTTGCACTCCTCAACAACTTATAACCTTTTTGTCTTCAACACGTGATTTTCTATTAATGCAGGAGAGCGTTGTTCAGAACAGCTGAAAAATAGATAGCCATCTCAAGTTGTTTTACTCCACGTTTCCCAATGCTGGCCGCATTTCAAATCCTTTTCTTCAGGAGGAACTATTTTCTTATCTATAAACACCCAACAACACATCTTTAACTTCATCATTAATTTACCTGATATATTTTGTCCATATTTATCAACTTTAGTCATGGAATATATAAATAGCATTTCTGACTACTCACCAGCGGGACTAGCGTCCAGTCCCGGTCCCAGATTACTGATCCTCAGGCTTCATGCCTTCACAGTCTATTACCAAGATTAAATGCACCCATCCTTAATCTAACTCCGCCCATCTCTTAAAGGCAACCCATCCTAGACTCACTCAACCTCCATATTTAGTCCATTCGGGGCCACCGTATTCCAAGAGAAGATGTATCATTGCTCAATCAGCATCAGTATTTTTTTTTAGTCTTAGCTCTGTAACCTGCATTCTTTGTTCTTGTGACCCACTTTTCTTTTCTCCTGCTTCCTCATAGGGTTAAGTACTGAAGGCATCTACCGTGTGAGTGGGAACAAGTCTGAGATGGAGAGTCTGCAGAGACAGTTTGATCAAGGTAATTCCTCTGTCTACTCTTGTACAACAGGGTAGAGAGATCTCTGTGGGAAGTTTTTTCAAATAAACTTGTATCCATCTTTTTCTTCCCCAAGAGTATAACCATAGATCTATATCATAAGACCTATCATTGAGTGACCTCTTTTTTGCTTTCCTCAAAACATACTGCATATGCTTATCTATGAAGTTGAAAAATTGTGCTGTAAAATGTATCGGAAAAATTGAGGCCATCTTATCTATGGATACAACCTCATAGCACTAAGGAAATGAATCCTCCTCCACACCTCTCCCTTCACCAGCCGCAGTTAAGCATCTCAATTCCCACCCACCAACCCACCCCCTGCCTCGTACCTTCCTTTGCAGAAACAGGAAGTTGAGTCAGAGGGGCGGGATGAGTCAGATGGAGTGCTCTTGAGCAGACCTTTGGCAACCTAGGTTTACTGCTGCACTGCCAGTGCTCTATGAAGGAGAGATTTCAAGGTAATAAAACTTAAAACACATTGGGTGGGGAAACCAAGAAAACAAAAAGTGCTAGCTGTGTGAGAAGCTGTGGCGGGGGGGGGGGGGGGGGGGGAGGGGGGAGAGAAAGACATGCTTGGATGTATGTATTTGAAAGGGGGTCAGCAGAGAAAACAAGTAGTGGCACTGTGTGTCTGGCGGGGGGGGGGGGGTGGCAGCAGACTGATACCAGTGTCCTGGGTGTATATAAAGGGTGGCAAGCTGGCTGTGTTCTGAAAAATCAGGACAATCCTGCCTGTGGCATGTGGGAGGGGAGGGGTGTGCAGCAGAGGAGGACATGCTGTCTGTGTGTGTGTAGGGTGAGCAAAAGGAGAGACGTGCTGGGTCTGTTGGCGGGGGGTGCAGCAGAGACTGCATGCTGGATCTATGGTGGTAGCCATGCTGGCGTGAGGAGCAGGGAGAAGGATATTGCTGGCTCTGTGTGAGTGTGAGTTAGGCAGGGAGAAAAACCTGTTGGCGGTGAGGGTCCTTGACTTATACATGGAATCACATCATTTTTGGTCATTTTTAGTCCCAAATTGCCCTCAACTTACAGATGAGATTGATTTATAGACAAGTATATGTGGTAGGTCAAATGAAGCTTGCCTTTGTGTACACTCTCAGATGCAATGTATCTGGATGTTAATCTATTTTGAGGTACTGCAATAAATCCTGAGCTAGTTCAGCTGGGAAAACGTGGACTATGGTCTGATAGTTGCAGCAGTAAAAACACCAGGCTGGTTATATAGTCCATCCATCTGCTGTGTGTGTGAAGGTGGAAGTCTAGAGCTTGTATTTCCCTCCGCATGTTGGCTATGCAGGTGCTGAGGACCATATACAGGTTGGTTGATATTTTGAAGACACTAGCTCCTGCGGTATTTTTAATGGAGACATTGTGTGGTTTTGTTCTTCATAAAACTAAGTCACAAAAGACCGCTGTATGTGTTTTTTTAAAATAATTAAACTTCTCCATCGTACCTCGCAAGCTAAGAGGAGTGTTTATTTTATTTATTAGAATTTATTTTCTGCCTTTCTGAAGACATTCACCCAAGGAGGTGTATAGCAAGTATAATTTGTACTTCCCGCTATTCTCGGATGTGTGAGTAGTTATGTCCATTGACCAACAGGTGGAGATAGAAAATTCAGAACTGAGCTGTCTCATATATACTCAGTCAGCCAGCCCAGTTCTCCAGTACTTTCTTATCTCCAGCAGGTGAATGGACATGTTTTACATCTTGGTTCTGAGATCCTGCTCCTGGTCCAGTTGGTCAGCTGGTCTCCCAGTCAAGCTTAGCGAATAACGGTCTAGTGGGGGTCGTAACTGTTGGTGCCAGATCCCTATCCCTGTTCCCTGTGGAAACCTGTGCTCTTACTTTCCCTCTGCTCTCTAGTGCTTCCTGACACCAACAGCTTTAAAGTTGGGTGGGGAAACAAAAAAAAAGAAGATGCCAGCTAAAGCTAAGAGAGAGGGCTGATGATGGGCTCTTTTCATTGCAGCTGCTCCTGGGACATGGAGCAGGCAGTGCAGGATAGTGCTCGAGTGCAGCCACAGGACAGCCCCCGGTCGTGGAGGCTGAGCTGAGAGATGCCTTTGAGGTGAAAGTGAGGGGGAGGTGCAATTCTGCTTTGGAACCGCGGTTGACGAGCGTTCATGGGCTGAGCTTCCACTTCAGTGGTTTGTAAAAAAAAAAAAAATGGTACCTTGGTTGCTTCTTTGGTGGGCACTGCGGGGGTCAGTGGTTTCCTGCTGGCTTGGTGGCGTAGAAATGTTCTCTATTCTAGGCTTCCCTTTGCTGTGTGCATCTACAGCCCTGAAGAGAGGAGACTGCCGGTCTGTGAAGTTCAGAGTAACTGCTACTGTAAAGAGAGGAGACTATTGTAGTTGTGAAGCCCAGGAGGCGTCTGCCACTCCGCAAAGGAGACAGCCGTAACCGTGAAGCCCAGGAGGTTGCTATGGCAGGCCTTTTTCATCGGAGTTGCAGGCCATTCTGCTTATTATTATTATTACATTTGTACGCCGCGCATTACCCACACAATGCAGGCACAATGCGGCTTACATAGTAATTTGAAATACAAAGTTAATAGAATTTTAATAAAACAGTAGTAAAACCATGTAAAGTTGGGCTTAGTAGTGTATGATAAGTTGAGTGCTGCACTCCATTGGCCTTAGGGGCTAGGCTGCTGCTGGCCTGGGCAGTGGGGCCTCTTCTTTGACTGTCTGAGGCACATGTTTGAGAGGGCCTGTAATGGGGTGGCAGACTCTTTGGTGGCCCCTCCTTCGGGCTGGCATGGGGGAGTGTCTGCCAAGGTCTTTCAGCTCCTTATGGCTCGCCAGGGGGTTCCCGAGTTCCCTCTCTTAGCACTTAGGTGCATGCCAAGGTTCCGCAGTTTTTTTTCATCGCTGACAGGACCAGGGTTTTAGGTCCAGCTATGGCCTTTTCAGCGGGGGCAGGATGTGGAGCTCCTGTTTCTTCTTTTTCCTTTGTTAGGCTGTCCGTAGTGGCACATGGCTCGTCACAGAGGGACAGGGGTCTTGGTCGCCACATTCTGACTGCCCCGGCCTTGCTACTCAGCTGGTGTGGTTGTTGGGTTGGTGTTTCACCTGGTCTTCCTCAGATTCGGGGCCTGCTTTGGTTGGGACTGGTCCTCTTGGTAGATCCCTTCCTTGTTAGTCTTGTGGCCTAGCCGTTGGTAGGGCTTGGTTGGATATGAGTGGTATAGAGCCCTGGCCTTGTGGTTATAGTTCGTACCTTTGAACGATGTTATGGGTTTAGCTCCCACTTTGTTTATTTATTTTATTGTAATTTTTAAATTTACAATTCAAGTGAAATCACTTGTCAGAAATACAGATAAGCATATAATTTAACAGATAAATTTTTCTAGGCATATTGTAACAATCTTCTTTAGACCACAATTATTGTAGGGGGAGTTTCATATTATTCCAGGAGAAAGAAAACTTTAAGTAGAAATTAAACCAGCATATAGCTTTATACACCAATCCAGAAATTCAAATTCAATTAACCCCATTTAGATACTAGGTTGCCAACAATTTCTTAGAATTCACAAATGTTTTAAATGCTCAGGATTGAAGAAGATATATTTAAGCCCCAAATACTTTATCACACATTTACAGGGGTAGTTTCAGGGTAAAAGGAGGCACCTATTTCTAAGACCTCTTTTCTTATGGCTAAAAATGCCCTTCTTCTTTCCTGGGTCTGTCTGGCAACATCTGAGTACATCCATATTTTCGCCCCACAAAACAGGGACTGTGCATTTCTAAAGAATAATCGTTTAAACTGCTTCCAAAATCCTGTTCAAAAATAAAAGAAACAATTAAAGTAGTTCTTTCAGAGTCCTCATTTAAAGAGGACTCTAAGATTTCAGTTAAATTCAAGCTTTGTCCTTTCTTTTCTTTTTGTGACTCCATATCCATTCCTGGTTCACTTTTCTTTTTTTGTGGAAGATAGTAGATTTTATTTATCGGAGGAATAAGTTCTGGGGAATATTTCAAAACCTCTATTAAGTATCTTTTAAATGCGTCTAAGGTGAAAATCCAACAGTTTGTGGAAAATTTAAAAAACGCAATTCAATCTGCGGTTATAATTTTCCAATTGTTCAAGCTTCCTATGAATTGCTGTATTATCTTTTATAATCGCATTAGAAGTTCCTTGGAATTTTTCCACTTCTTTTTAAATTGATCCATTTGATTTTTTAGAGTCAGTTTTTGTGGTATCTATAGATTTAGAAAGATTGTCCACAGTACTCACGAGTGTTGCCATACCATCAGTTGCGTTAGAAATCTTCGTATCTAGTTGTTGGAGAGCTTCCCATATGCTCTCAAGGGTAACAGTCTCAGGTTTTACCAAGGAAACTCTATGGGTTTGAAAACCCAGCAATTTCAGACCTCCGTCGATTCGACTCCATTCCTGACCTCTAACTTGGGATACTACCTCGACCACTTCTGGTTCGGGCGTCCCAACAGGAGAGAGAAGACCTTCGGGCAGAGACGGTACGTGGGGTTGCCGGGGCGAAAGAGTAACATCAAATCCCAATTCTCGTAGTTCTCCCAACAAAGAGACAGCAGGACAGCTCCCGGCTAATAGTTCTGGCATTCACACGGTGAACCATCTCGATTGATGGCTGCGAAGGAGAAGAGGTCCTGACCGATGAGGTCCGGTCTTTACCGCTCCTTTACGCTTTGTATGCGGCATAATGTTAAAGGTATAACTTGTTATTCGCTGTCGTCGTTGTCGTCGAGAGGTTTCATCCATGAACTGGCGTGCCCCCATTTTGAAACGCTCCCTTAGTACCTATCTTATTTATTTATTTATTGCACTTGTATCCCACATTTTCCCACCTATTTGCAGGCTCAATGTGGCTTACAAAACCTGTCATGGCATCGCCATTTCAGGGTACAGAAATACATTTGGTAATACAAAGATAACAGTAATAGTAAGGCTAATATTCTATCTACTCAAGCAATAATAGAAAGACGATCAAAGTGTTGGGGAAGTATTGATGTGTTGTGGTTAGTTATAGGTTTCGTGGTAGGCTTTGGTGAAGAGATAAGTTTTTAGCGAGAAAGTTTGTTATTTCGTTAATTGTTTTCAAGTGGTTTGGAAGAGTATTCCACATCTGCGTGCTCATATAGGAAAAGCTGGATGCATGTGTTAGTTTGTATTTCAATCCCTTGCAGCTGGGGAAATGTAGATTAAGGAAAGTACGGGCGGATCTTTTGGCATTTCTAGGTGGGAGGTCCACGAGGTCCAGCATGTAAGACGGGGCGTCTCCATGAATGATTTTATGAACAATCGTGCAGATTTTGAAGGTGATCCGTTCGTTAAGTGGGAGCCAGTTTAGTTTCTCAAGTAGGGGTTTTGCACTTTCATATTTTGACCTTCCAAATATGGGTCTGGCTGCAGTATTTTGGGCGGTTTGGAGTTTCTTAATAGTCTGTTCTTTGCAGCCAGCGTAAAGGGCATTGCAGTAGTCCAGGTGACGTAGTACCATTGATTGTACTAGGGTTCGAAAATGGCTCTTGGGAAATAAGGTTTTACCTCTTTGAGTTTCCACATGGAGTGGACATTTTCTTGGTTGTAATCTTCACGTGGTTTTCAAGTGTGAGATTTCTATCGATGGTCACTCCAAGAATTTTCAGAGTGTTAGAGACGGGGAGGGAGAGGTTTGGAGTGGTTATGGTGAGGAATTTATTTGTGTTACGTTGTGAGGTAAGTATAAGGCATTGTGTTTTCTCTGCATTTGAGTTTCAACTGAAATGCGTCCGCCCATGAGTGCATAATCTGGAAGCTTTGGTTAATCTCGTTTGAGATTTCTTTTAGATCGTGTTTAAATGGGATGTATATCGTGACACCATCTGCATATATGTATGGGTTGAGATTTAGATTGTCCAGGAGCTTGGCTAGAGGTACCATCATTAGGTTAAGAGGGTTGGCGAGAGGGGGATCCTTGGGGAACTCCCCATTCAGGTGTCCATGGGGCTGATGTCACTGCTGTAGTTGTTACTTGGTATGATCTTGTTGTCAAGAATCCTCTGAACCAATTGAGTACATTACCTCCCACTCCGAAGTATTCTAGGATGTGCAGTAGTATTCCATGGTTGACCATATCGAAGACACTGGACATGTCAAATTGCAGAAGGAGTATGTTGTTGCCAGTTGCAATTATTTGTTTAAATTTATTCATTAAAGTTACTAGTGCTGTTTCGGTACTGTAGTTCGCTCTAAATCCTGATTGAGATTTATGCAGAATTGAGTGATTGTTAAGGTAGTTTGTGAATCTGTTTCGTTACTGCACCTTCCATAAGTTTGGTTATCAATGGGATCGATGCTACAGGGCGATAATTGGTTAGGTCGCTTGTGGATTTCTTTACGTCTTTAGGTAAAGATGTGAGTAGGATGTTTCCTTTGTCTTTTGGGAAGAGACCATTTTGTAGCATGTAATTCATGTATTTCGTGACGTCTGTTTTGAATTGTTGAGGGGCGGATCTTATAAGATAGCTAGGGCAAATGTCTAGTTTGCATTGTGATTTGGCGTAGTTTTTTTTAGCAGCTGGGAGATGTTGTCAATCAATAGTACGTCAAAGTTAGTCCAGAATCGGTCTGCTGGGTATTCCCCGGGTGTTGGGTCTAGGCATTCAAGGAGTTTTGCGTAATCAGTTGTGTTGATGGGTATTGTGAGTCGTAGCTTTATAATTTTTTCTTTGAAGTAATGCGCCAGGTTGTCTGCTGATGGAGTGTCTGTGTTGTTAGAAGTGACCGGGGTGGTATTCATTAATGTATTCACAAGTTGGAAGAGTTTGTGTGTGTCTTTGTAGCCTGGTCCGATTTTGGTTTTATAGTAAGATCTTTTAGTTTGTCTAATGGAGTATTTGTATTTTCTTTGTATTGTTTCCAATCATTGAATGTAGAATCATCTTTTTTTCTTGTTCCAGGCACATTCTAGTCTTCTGACTTTTGTTTTTAATTCTTTGAGTTCTTCATTAAACCATGGTATTGAGTTTTTTTTTTCCTATGTGAGGTTCTGGTTTGAAGTGGTGCTATGTGGTCTAGTGTGCTTCTGCATCTGTTCTCCCCAATCCTGAAGGAATTGGATAGACTCTGTTGGTGCTGTCCATTCTTTGATATAGAGTTGTTGCCAAAATCTTTGTGGGTCTATTTTGCCTCTCCTGGTGTAGGTTAGTTGATCTTGTTTTTTGATGAGAATTTTTCTTTCGCCAATGAAGGGTGAGGTGTGCTTTGTAGTGATCAGACCATGGTATGGCTGTCCATTTTATATCTTTTAGTGTGATATTTAGCTCTGGTGAGAATTTGTGGGTAATGATGTCTAGTGCGTGTCCTTTGACATGGGTGGGTTGTATTTTGGCCAATGGAGCTCCCAGAGTTGGAGGAAGTCCTTGCATTCAGCTACGTTTGGTAGATTTGTATCTTTAAGGGGCTCCGAGTCCATTCTGGCTTTTCGGCTGCAGGCCGTGGGCACTCACCTTCCTCGGCATTTGCTCAGGTGTGGCGTACGTTTGGGGGCTGGAGCACAGTGCAGGGCATGGTTCCTTGCTTCTCCTCATCCTTGGTTTTTCATGCGGAGGTGGGTTGCCTTTGGCACTCATTTTGGGCTTCCTGTTCAGTGTGGTCTCTCTGCCTTGTGCTGCGGGACTCTGCTGTTCCTGCCCTTTAGACCCCGCCGGATGGCCAACGTGATGGTTCACACATTGCAGACAGTGTTTCTGATGAATCTTTCCTCGGTGCACTGGAGTGTGGAGTTTTAGGTGCTGTAGTTCTGGGACCTGTTCCACTTTTGTCAGGGGCTGAGGTATCGGTTCAGACCGTACCTCTTCTTTTGCATGTGCTGGTCCAGTGTATCCTCTGGCGTTTCGCCAGGGGAGGGATGTGTTCGCCTTTCTGAGGCTTCTGGGCATCCGTCAAGAGTCTTTTTTCTTTCTTTCCGGTGTTTGACTCCTCTGTTCAGCCCTTTTGGGGGTGACAGATGTTGGATCTTGGGGCGTCCTTGGCCACCATGGCCATTTGGCCGCTGTCGTGGACAGGATGCTGGGCTCGATGGACCCTTGGTCTTCTCCCAGTGAGGCATTACTTATGTACTTGTGGTTGGTAGGGACACTCTCTTCGGCTTGCTACTTGGTGGTTGGCGTCCTCCTGGGTGGCTCTGCCTCGTTAGCCCGGTGGATGTTTGCAGGGCAGCGACAATATATTTTCTGGGCTTCTCAGAATAATAATGTGCCGTTCGGAGGGGGCATTCAGGATGTTGGTTCTCCAGGTGGCAGAGCCGGGTTCGCTTTTGGATATCCCACATGTCCTGGAGTAGTAGGAAGCAACATAATTTATTATTATTATTTTATTTGGATTTTGCTCGCATCTTTTTCAGTAGTAGCTCAAGGTGAGTTACACTTCAGGTACACTGGATATTTCTCGTCCCAGGAGGGCTCACAATCTAAGTTTGTACCTAAGGCAATGGAGGGTTAAGTGACTTGCCAAAGATCACAAGGAGCAGCCAGTGGGATTTTGAAACCGGCCAACTCTGGATTTCAAGACCGGTGCTCTAACCACTAGGCCACTCAAGGAAAAATTAGGACTTGCCTGATAATTTTCTTTCTATTAGTTCTTCACACTATTCCAGGAGCCCACCCTTGGTCCTGTTTCTGGGGCGTGCATTTCTGACTTGTACACGGGTTGTCGCATTCTTGTCTCTCTCAGAGGACTCCAGGAACCTTCCAGGAGTCCGGTTGTTGGCATCCTTTAAAGTTGTTGTAGAGGTTGTTTAGTATATTCCTTCTGCTTGTTTAGATAATCTCCGAGGACAAGTAGGCTGATTGTTCTCACGACAGGGTCGACGTCCACGGGCAGCCCAAAAACTGCAATTTTTCCCAAGCAAACAGGTGCGTGCATCGTGCATGCACGCCATCTTCCCGCCCGTCGCACGAGAGTCCTGCTTCAGTTTTTTCTTTTCCGTGGTGGAGAGTGGCTGCTTGTCCGTCTCTCCGTTTCAGCCAATGAAGAGCCTTCGTTTTTTGAGCTTTGCTCCGTTGTTTCTTAGTCCCTTTTTCTTTCTATTACTCTGTTTCCTTCAAATTAAAAAAAAAAAAAACTTCCTTTATTTCTAGTTTTTGTCCTCTTAAGTTTTCTTTCACTTCCGTCATACGCGGCTTCTCATTTTTGTGCCCTGTACTTTTGGCACCATCGAGAATTTTGACTTCGCTGCCACTATTTTTCCGTCCATGTCATCGAGGACTCCCAGCGGCTTCAAGAAGTGTACTTGGTGCAACCGGACGATCTCAGGTACTGACCCCCATGCGTGGTGTCTTCAGTGCCTTGGGCCCAACCATCGCCCAGACGCATGTAAGTTGTGTCTTAGCTTGAAAAAGCGGACGCAGATGTCAAGACAAGCTCTTCGGGACCGACTTTTCGGAGCTTTGTCCGGTTCCTTGACGTCGGCACCGGGGATCGCATCGACCTCAGGAGCGCAGGTAATGGCTGTCCGGAGACCTTCACACGCTGGGAGCAGTGAGCCGTCGAGTGGGGCTCCACCTGTCTCGAAGACTCCTGCTGTGCAGGCCCACCAGGACCGACCACTCTCGGACCTGACCCCGAGGAGGCGCGTGGATTCCACGTCCTCGTCGGTACCGAGGAGTATTGATATTGATGACGTGCATCGAGCAAAGGCTATGAAGCATCGTCATCGATCTTCTTCTAGGCACGATACCGGGAGCTCCAGGGCATCGAAGGATTCGGCACCCGTGAAGCACCAACGCCGGGAGGATCTCTCGCCCTCCATACAAGAGGTGTCGGTGCGTCGGTCTCCTGACAGCCAGGTACCGCCTCCTCAACCTCCACGGGTTCTGATGCCGGTTCCTGCACCGACCCCACAGCCTTGCTCGACAGCGACTCTAGACGAGCGCATCCAAGCCATTCTTCCAGGTCTTCTGGAGGGGTTGCTGTGACAGTCTACTCCGGTACCGGGGTGCGTGTGCCCTCAGCTTCGGTCGATGAAGTGGCAACTTGGTTCTATGCATGTGATGAGGTCTCCGACGCCGGTACCGCCTGCGGCATCTGTGTCCGCTGCCACCCAGGTCGACTCCCCGTCGACATCGCTGGAGTGAGCTTCACCACCGCCGGAATGGGAGTCGACTTTTTGGCATCGCCGTCGAGACGGGCCCGATTTTGGACTGCAGTTAAGGAACTCTTGTCCGATACTGATGAGGATGCCTCGTGGGATGAAGGGCAAGATCCCAGGTATTTCTCTTCTGAGGAGTCTTGTGGTCTTCCCTCTGATCCTACTCCTCCAGAAAGGAAGCTTTCTCCCCCGGAGAGTCTTTCTTTCTCATCATTTGTCCGGGAAATGTCTGTGGCTATTCCCTTCCCTGTGGTATCTGAGGATGTGCCCAGGACTGAGATGCTCGAGGTCCTTGACTATCCTTCGCCACCTAAGGAGTCATCCATGGCTCCTTTGCATAGTGTCCTTAAGGAGACCCTTCTAAGGAACTGGATGAAACCTCTAAGTAATCCCACCATCCCCAAAAAAGCTGAGTCCCAATATCGCAATTACCTCACGACTCTTTGTTTTTGGATTCCGCTCTCAAGAGAGCCAGGAGTTCTAGAGATTTTGCTTCGGCGCCCCCGGGACGAGAATCTAGAACCCTGGATTCTTTTGGGAGAAAGGCCTACCAGTCCTCTATGCTTGTGGCCAAGATTCAATCCTACCAGCTCTACACGAGCATTCACTTGCGGAACACAGTGAAGCAACTGGCGGACTTAGTTGATAAGCTTCCTCTGGAGCAGGCCAAGCCTTTTCAGGAGGTGGTCAGGCAGCAGAAGGCGTGTCGTAAATTCCTGACCAGAGTGCTTACGATTCTTTTGATGTTGCATCCAGAACCGCTGCCCAAGGTATAGTGATGCACAGACTCTCATGGCTGCGTGCCTCTGACCTGGACAGTCGGACCCAGCAGCGGCTTGCGGATGTCCCTTGCCGGGGGGATAACATTTTAAACATCCATTTACTACCCATCCATCCTTCTATTATGTTATACTTAATTTCCTACTTTACATAACAAAATTCTGTGTTACCTATTACTATGTAAGCCGCATTGAGCCTGCTTTTAGTGGAAAGTGCGGGATACAAATATAATAAATAAATAATAAACACATAAGTAATGCCATACTGGGAAAAGACCAAAGGTCCATCGAGCCCAGCATCCTGTCCCCAACAGCAGCCAATCCAGGTCAAGGGCACCTGGCAAGCTCCCAAAAGTACAAACATTTTATACAAGTTATTCCCGAAATTGTGGATTTTTTCCGAAGTCCATTTAGTAGCGGTCTATAGACTTGTCCTTTAGGAAACCGTCCAACCCCTTTTTAAACTCTACCAAGCTAACCGCCTTCACTACGTTCTCCGGCAACGAATTCAGAGTTTAATTATGCGTCGGTGTGAAGAAGATTTTCTCCTATTTGTTTTAAATTTACTACACTGTAGTTTCATCGCATGCCCCCTAGTCCTAGTATTTTTGGAAAGCGTGAGCAGACGCTTCACATCCACCTGTTCCACTCCACTCATTATTTTATATACCTCTATCATGTCTCCCCTCAGCCGTCTCTTTCTCCAAGCAGAAAAACCCTAGCCTCCTTAGTCTTCTCTTATAGGGAAGTTCGTCCATCCCCGCTATCATTTTTTGTCGCCTTTCGCTGCACCTTTTTCCAGTTTCTATATTCTTTCTTGAGATGCAGCGAGGAAAGTCGAGCAGGTGGTCGATCAGATCACGCAGCGGGAAACAGCTATGGACAATCTCTCCCGCCGGGCACCTTCTGCCTCTACCTCAACTAGTTGATGATTTGTCTGGGGAAGGAAGAATGCTCCCTATGCCTATAACAGGCGTAGGTACAATCCTCCTTCTCGACATCCTTCTCAGGCTCATTCCCAGCGCGCTCGTTCACGTCAACAGCGTGCGCCAAAGCAGGCCCCTGTGGCTCCCCAGCAAAAGCAAGGGACGGGCTTTTGACTGGCTCCAGCTGAGCATAGCTGCCATAAAAGTGTCCGTGCCGGACGCATATACCAGTCGGAGGGAGGTTAAAATTTTTTCACCAGCGTTGGCCTCTCATAACCTCTGATCGGTGGGTTCTTCAAATAGTCCGGCTAGGATACTCCCTCAATTTGATCTCCACACCTCCAAATTGCCCACCGGGAGCTCAGTCCTTCAGCTTCCAGCACAGGTAGGTACTTGCAGAGGAACTCTCTGCCCTTCTCAGCGCCAATGTGGTCGAGCCCGTTCCACCAGGGCAAGAAGGACTGGGATTCTATTCCAGGTACTTCCTTGTGCAAAAGAAAATAGGGGGGATGTGTCCCATCCTAGACCTAAGTGCCCTGAACAAATTCCTGGTCCGAGAGAAGTTCAGGATTGTTTCCCTGTGCACCGTTCTTCCCATGATTCAGAAAAATGATTGGCTTTGCTCTCTGGACCTTAAGGATGCTTATACACACATGCCGATACTTCCAGCTCACAGGAGGTATCTTCGATTTTGTCTGGGAGGGCAGCACTTCCAGTATTGTGTGCTGCCCTTTGGTCTGGCATCTGGCCCCAGGGTCTTACAAAATGCCTGGCAGTAGTTGCAGCATCGCTACGCAGACTGGGGGGTGCATGTGTTCCCTTATCTCGACGATTGGCTGGTGAAGAACACCTCGGAGGCAGGAGCTCTACAGTCCGTGCAGATGACTATTCAACTCCTGCAGCTACTCGGGTTGTTATAAAATTACCCAAAGTCCCATCTTCTTCCAGTTCAAAAACTAGAATTCATAGGAGCTCTGCTGAACTCACAGACGGCTCATGCCTGTCTTCCGGAGGCGAGAGCAGACAATCTTCTGTCTCTAGTTTCCATGGCCAGAGCGTCTCAGCAGATCACAGCTCGGCAGATGTTGAGACTTCTAGGCCATATGGCCTCCACAGTTCATATGACACCTTTGACCCGTCTTACATGAGATCAGCTCAATGGACCCTAGCTTCCCAGTGGTATCAAGCTGCAGGGGATCTAGAGGATGCGATCCAGCTGTCCACCGATTTTCACAATTCCCTTCAGTGGTGGACAGTTCGATCAAATTTGACCTTGGGACATCCATTTCAAATTCCTCAGCCACAAAAAGTGCTGACAACGGATGCATCCCTCCTGGGGTGGGGAGCTCATGTCGATGGGCTTCACACTCAAAGAGTTTGATCCCTCCAGGAAAAAGGTCTTCAGATCAATCTCCTGGAGTTACGAGTAGTCTGGAACGCTCTAAAGGCTTTCAGAGATCAGCTGTCCAATCAAATCATCCAAATTCAGACAGACAATCAGGTTGCGATGTACTATATCAACAAGCAGGGGGGCACCGGATCTTGCCCCCCATGTCGGGAAGCCGTCTGGATCTGGCTTTGGACTCGCCGTCACGGCATGGTTTTTCAAGCCACGTATCAGGCAGGCGTAAACAACAGTCTGGCCGACAGACTGAGCAGGATCATGCAACCTCACGAGTGGTCTCTCAATTCGAGTGTCATACGCAAGGTCTTCCGAGAGTGGGGCACCCCCTC
Organism: Microcaecilia unicolor; assembly: GCF_901765095.1. Lineage (NCBI taxonomy): Eukaryota > Metazoa > Chordata > Amphibia > Gymnophiona > Siphonopidae > Microcaecilia > Microcaecilia unicolor. The sequence continues at coordinate 162,060,996 of NC_044041.1, forward strand.
GGTGGATCTATTTGCCACTCAGATCAATCACAAGGTTCCTCAGTTCTGTTCCAGACTTCAACCCACGACAGACTAATGTTGGATGCCTTTCTCCTTCATTGGGGGAAGGGCCTTCTGTACCCATATCCTCCCATACTTCTGGTTGGGAACCACTAGGCCACTCCTCCACTTTGCTGAAACTCAAGCAAGACCGTGGATCCATGATTCTGATTGCTCCCTTCTGGCCGCGTCAGATTTGGTTCCTTCTTCTTCTGGAGTTGTCCTCCGAAGAACCATGAAGATTGGACTGTTTTCCAACCCTCATACCTCAGAACGAGGAGGCGCTTCTGCATCCCAACCTCCAGCCTCTGGCTCTCATGGCCTGGATGTTGAGAGCATAGAATTCACTTCCTTGGGTCTTTCTGAGGGTGTCTCCCGGGTTTTGCTTGCTTCCAGGAAAGATTCCACAAAGAAGTGCTACTTTTTCAAATGGAGGAGGTTTGCCGTCTGGTGTGATAGCAAGGCCCTAGATCCTCGCTCTTGTCCTACACAGACCCTGCTTGAATACCTTCTACATTTGTCAGAGTCTGGTCTAAAGACCAACTCCGTAAGAGTTCACCTTAGCGCAATTAGTGCTTTTCATTGTCATGTGGAAGGTAAACCGATCTCTGGACAGCCTTTAGTTGTTCGCTTCATGAGAGGTTTGCTTCTGTCGAAGCTCCCTGTCAAACCTCCACCAGTGTCATGGGATCTCAACGTCGTTCTCACCTAGCTGATGAAGCCTTCTTTTGAGCTGCTGAATTCCTGCAATCTGAAGTATTTGACATGGAAGGTCATTTTCTTGGTGGCTGTTACTTCAGCTCGTAGGGTCAGTGAGCGTCAAGCCTTGGTAGTGCATGCTCCTTATCTCAAGTTTCATCATAACAGAGTAGTTCTCCGCACTCACCCTAAGTTCTTGCCGAAGGTGGTGTCGGAGTTCCATCTGCACCAGTCAGTTGTCTTGCCAACATTTTTTCCCCGTCCTCATACCCGCCCTGCTGAACGTCAGTTGCACACCTTGGACTGTAAGAGAGCATAGGCCTTTTACGTGGAGCGAAGAAGCCCCTTCAGACAGTCCGCCCAAATGTTTGTTTCTTTTGATCCCAACAGAAGGGGAGTCGCAGTCGGGAAATGCACCCTTTCCAGTTGGCTAGCAGATTGCATTTCCTTCACTTATGCCCAAGCTGGGCTGACTCTTGAGGGTCATGTCATGGCTCAGTGTTAGAGCCATGGCAGCGTCTGTGGCCCACTTGAAGTCAGCCTCTATTGAAGAGATTTGCAAGGCTGCAATGTGGTCTTCAATCCACACATTCACATCTCATTACTGCCTTCAGCAGGATACCCGACGCGACAGTCGGTTTGGGCAGTCGGTGCTGCAGAATTTGTTCGGGGTTTAGAATCCAACTCCACCCCCCTAGGCCCATTTTTATTCTGTTCCAGGCTGCACTCTCGAGTTAGATGTTCTAGTTCGTAGGTCAATCCTTGTTATGTCCTCGCCGTTACGAGGCCCAATTGACCTTTCTTTGTTGTTTTGAGTGAGCCTGGGATACCCCAGTCGTGAGAACAAGCAGCCTGCTTGTCCTCTGAGAAAGCGAAGATACATACCTGCAGCAGGTGTTCTCTGAGGACTGCAGGCTGATTGTTCTCACAAATCCTCCCACCTCCCCTTTGGAGTTCTTCTTCTTCTTGTTATTGCTTTTTTATATAACTGAAGCGGGACTCTCGCGCGATGGGCGGGAAGATGGTCGCACATGCACGGTGTGCACGCGCCTCGCGCTTTGGAAGGCTCTGGCAAAGCTTTGCCTATTTTTGCTTGGGAAAAATTGCCGTTTTTGGGCTGCCGTGGGCATCGACCCAGTCGTGAGATCAAGCAGCCTGCTGTCCTCGGTGAACACCTGCTACAGGTAAGTATCTTCGCTATACTGGAGAACTGGGCTGGCTGACTGAGTACAGCTCAGTTCGAAGTTTTCCATCTCCACCTGCTGGTTGATGGACATAACTACCCACATGTTATGAAGAACTAATGGAAAGAAAATTATCAGGTAGGTCTTAATTTCTCCATAAGCAAGAAGCAATTACAACAGTAAAAGTATTCAAACAGTACAAATTATCTAGAGAGGCGTTTCCGAAAGGGCATCCAAAACAGATGTCCATCTCACATGTATTTTTGAGCAGGAAATACATTGATCTAGGTTCAAATCCCACTTTTATTCTTATTATGTAATTGTGAGCCCTCCAGAAACAGAATACCCAAACTTGCAGGTGGCTTATATATTTAGGTAAAATAAGTATTTTTCTGTTCCTGGAGGACTCACAATAAAACAAATTAAGAGTTGAAGTGGGATTTGAACCTGGGTCCCTTGCACTAACCACTAGGCTACTTCTCAAACTTGCTTCCTGCTTTAAGAATGCCCATCGTACCTGATGTTAAGGATCCTAGTTTCCCTTTCCATTGTCACTTTTATGGATGAGGGAAGGGGACAGTAACTACTGGGATATTAAGGAGGTGTCATGCATTAATCCTTCCAGTGGACAGCAGCTCATTCGGGGTGTCCTTTAGTACCTGGACGTTCCTGAAATAGGTCTAAATAAGGATATCCTTCTTTTTAGACTTAGACGTTTCTTCCACTTTGGTAATCGCTGTTGGATGTCGTGATTTTGGGCCCTCCTTGCTATTTGGACTTATGGCAGTGTTGGAATTCAAATCCTGCCTTTGCAAAATTGGGTTTTGGATGTGTTAAGCACATAGACTTCCATTTCATTCAGCATTTTGGGATGTCCATATGCTTTGAAAATAAGCGCCATAATGTACTACTTACAATGTTAACAGAATACATATTAAAACATAATAGACAGCAAAGGGGGTAAGTGGAGGTGGAACACGCAGATAAGTTAGAGTAACAGGAGTTAGATAAAAGGTAAAGGTGACTAACTGAAGGAAATTTGCACATAGGTGTTAGATGGTTTTGTTCTGATGACATTCCTGTGTTTAATGTGGAAGGCCAGTCTTCTTTGCTGTGCCACTGGCTTGGCCATTCTGTATTTTTTCTTCCCTCCTTCCTCCCTCCCATTGTATATTACCAGTTTTAGGATGCTGTGGCTAAATGACAGGATACGTACGGAGGCTCTGGATTTGGCATGTGGAGCCAAGATGGAGATAGATGCTTGGAATACATTTCCCTTTAACTTATCCCTCCATTGTTGCTTCATCTTGCTTTCATGCTTGGATGGCAATTGCCTTGACAAACATTTCTTCCCTTTCAGATCACAACCTGGACTTGGTGGAGAAAGACTTCACAGTGAATGCAGTGGCTGGGGCAATGAAAAGCTTCTTCTCTGAGCTGCCAGATCCCCTTGTACCTTACAATATGCAGAATGAGCTGGTAGAGGCACACAGTGAGTCTGTTCTGTCTGGGAGAGGATAATAGAATGGGTCATGAAAGACTGCTGTAGGATTGGTGATTATATTAAACTGAGGGAAGAGCTCTTATTGTTGAAAATGTAGAGCAATTCCTGATTTGGGAAGTACTTCTGAGTCATACAGTCAGAGCTAGTAGACCTTAAAGAAGTGGTGTTCTGTGGCAGCATTGTGAGCAGTGTTGGTGTGTCTTTCCCTTCATGAGAAACAGGGATCATAAGCATGCTGAAATCCATGTTTTGCTGTGCACCAGGGTGCATCTTGTAACAGCAGTCAAGCCGTCTTCTGGTCAGAGAGCTCACAGTATGCTTGGGTGTAAATTTCTCTGCTCTGAATGGAACAAGTTGTTTTGAATTTTCAGTGTGAAGGATCTTTCATGTCTAATTAGGTCATCTAGGACACTTTGAGTTATACAGTTAGTCCTACTGCACATTCAGATTCTCTCTTCTTGAACTTGGTCTGTTTCTTAATTATGAGCTCACTATTGAGGGCCCCTTCCTCCCTATCTCACCAATTGCAGCTTGCTGGGTGAGATCTGTAGATGCTGCAGACTTGAAGTTTTGGTGTGGCAGCAATTGCATGCATTTAGGGTTGCACTGCTAAACAGTAGGTCACTTTTTGCTGGTAAGTTGCTGCTGACATTTTGCAGTGACATCTTTTGGCAGAAAAGGATAATACCCTGTAGCCTTCTATTGTACAAGAGCTGCTGATGCAGTCAGTATCTTTAACTCGCTTAAAAAAAAAAAAAAACTATTACAAGAAAAGTTACACTGTTATAAGCTCTTAGTTTCCTGGTATAAAGATGAAACATAATGCTGGTGACACTGTGATGAAACTTGTGTCTTATACTCTCACCAGTCACTTGCTGTGTGGGGGAAAAAAACCCCAACACCTATCCCCCTTAAAACTCAAATTTCTTATCCATACATGGCTTTTCTGTCCCTTTAGGTTCTTTCATTTTGTCTGAAAGCATTCATTCTCTTCCAGAAATCAATGATCATGAACACAAGCTGTATGCACTGAAGGACGTACTGAAGAAGTTTCCTAAAGAAAACCAGGAGATCTTTAAATACGTCATTTCTCATTTAAACCGGTATGTCCAGCATGTGTCTTTAGGCCCCATTTCCTAAGACACATTAGAGTGCTCAGTATCTGAGCTTGGATGACCCATTATTGTACTAGCCATGCATTACAGGGATCTCAAGAGGGTGGGGAGGTATTTGTACTTAATATGCCTGGGTACTATGTTCTTTTTCAGTACCCTTACTTGCCCCTATAATAGACCCTTGAAATGATGATCTCAGTTCCTGGCAGAGGTCCAACTGCATGTGGGCTCTGTTATGTCATATACTGTAACCAATGTTATTACTAGTACTCGCCATTTCAGTAAAAACAGGCGATATGAATAGGCCTGACTCCTTGTTTGGCAGTGCAAACATGGAATGGACATGCCAAGAAATAGTCACCCTACCCAGGCCTAGAGAAAGGAGGGAATTGAGAGAGAGAGAGAGAGGGTGAACAGACCCAGAGCCCTAGATTTAGAGAAATATATTTAGAAGATAGTTATGTTGCAGGAATAGCTGTGCTACCCTGGCATCAAACATAGTGAATGGGGGCTGGCTCAGTGACTGTGTTACTGAGTGTGGCAAAAAAACACCCCCTTAAGACTGGAGTACCATTCCTGAATTAGGTCCCTAGTTTCTCAGGCCATCCTGTACTGCAGAGAAAGTATTCATAGTCGAGAATGGGGAGAGGTGGCATTGTACAGCAAACTTCAGTTGCCTTATATAGGGTCCACAGTTGTACATTTTGTGAGAGGCCTAATGCTTGGCCCCAGGCCAAGAATTGTAGCAGCAATGACTGGATTAGGTGAATTGTCCCAGAAAAAAAAAAAGACCCCAGCAGCCTTAAGATGTACACCCAATATGACAAGACCATATCCATGTCAGACTGCTGAACTAAGTGCTGCTTGTACTATCTTTATATATTTTTAGAAAAAAGATTTTGTCACTCTAGCCACTGCTGTGGTTTTTCTGCTTAAGAATATTTCTTTGATGTTTGCAGCTGGGTTGCTTCTCATTTCTACAAAAAGGTATTCCCTTCCAAATTCCTCTTTCCATAGCATCATCAGCAGATGAATCCAGAAACCAGTTGGTTGTGTCCGCCTACCAGCAACTGGAGATAGAGAACCAAACTCAAGGGAGCTATACCATCCGGCCAGCCCCTAAGCTCTTTAGTTTATCTGTATCTCCAGGAGGTGGTAGACGGACCTGTCCCAACTCCTGGATATTTCAGGGCCTGTGTAGTCTCCTGGGCTGGTAGCCAGTTGAAACCAGGGGTGACTGTATGGTCTCTGACCCCCTTTTAAAGGCATTCTGGCTTGCTTGCCTGTCCCTGCTTAACCCTGTGAAAGTCCCTCTCTCCCTGTGACTTGGCTTCTCTCTGCTAACTTCCTCACTTAAAAGAAAAAGAAGGAAACAGAGAGCGATTCAAGCAGTGCTCTGTTCCTGCTCCTTTTGCTGTATGGGAGTTTTCCTCTGCTCAGACAGGCAGTTGTCTGCAGAGGCAGCATTCTGAGATTGAGGGATTTTGTCTGGCTGCCTCAGCTTGGGGTGAGTGCAGCTCTTTTTGATTCTCTCTATCTGTTACCTCTGTGTTACTATTGCGCTGCCTGTGGCTATGGCGGCCGAAAATGTTAAGCGCTGTGCCCGTTGTGGGAAGTGCAGGTCGACGGCAGGTATTTGCTCCGCAGGCTGTTTGAACTCAAGCAGAGGAGATGCGGGGGCGTTTTCTTCTGGAGCACCAGTTTCCCGTGTGGGGAACGCTGATGCGGGTGCCATTTTGGAATCGCCGTCTGTTTCTTCCCCTGGTTCTCTGGTGCTTACTCAAACTCCGACCCCAAAACGCAGGGATTTCACTGGTGTGGTGGCTGAAGATGTCTCTAGGGGAGCTGGTCCTTCTAGAATGATTGCTGCGGCGGAGGGCAGCGTGGCTGATTCGGGGCAGACTTTTCTCCTGAATTCATCCCCTCTTATTGCATCAGACTTTTTTTGCTGAAGTGCTTTCTCCCCTCCTCATCCTCCCTCAGCTGGTTTATGAGGACATGTAGTGTCTCTAGAGGGTTAAAAATGGAGGTCTGATGCAAGCGCAGATGCAGAGATTCTGGCTCAGATGGGGTTCTATTGGACAGCTTTCTGTCACGCCCTCTCTTCCTGGATGTTTAGGATCTTCCCTGAGGCCTTGGGTACAGAGGATTTAGAGGAGGGGGAGATTACCGCGGAGGAACCAGATGATATGTCCGCGGTATGGATTTTTTCACAGGGAGGAGTTTTCCTCCCTCGTTTCTTCTGCCCTGGAAGTGTTGCACATGAGGACCCTGAGGCGCGGTTGCTGCCGCTGTGAATGTGCGCATGGCTAGCATGAGGAGGACAGTCCAAGGCCTCTCCATGCATGAGGCCATCCAGGAGATTATCACAGCGCAGTGGTCTGAGCCGGATGCCCCTTTGCAGGTGTCTAGAGCTATGGTTCGCCTTTATTCGACTCCTAACCATGACTGTCTTACTCAACACCCTCACTTATCACCCCTACCACTGCAAATTTCCCCACCCCTAGCTGTCTGTTCGTCTGTCCATTTTAGATTGTAAGCTCTGTTGAGCAGAGACGGTCTTTTCATGTTAATTTGTACAGCGCTGTGTAAGTCTAGTAGCGCTATAGAAGTGTTTAATAGTAGTAGTAGTAGTATTCGGTGCAGCCCAGTCAGGCAGAGAATGTTGATCTGCCTCGTGTCGATTCCTTGGTGACAGCGGTCATCAAGAAAACTACCCTTCTGGTGGAAGGCGGGGGGTGGCGCTTAAAGACATGTAGGATAGAAGTCTAGAAGCTATGCTGAAGCAAGCATTTGAAGTTTCAGCTTTGGCTCTTAATGTTTCTGTGTGCAGTTCCTACGCTGCTCAGGCTTCCCTTGATTGGTTACAGCTGTTGGCGGAGCAGGAGCCCGTGACCTTCCTGTCAGATGTCAGTCCTTCCTAAGATGGAGGTGGCTCTAGCATACCTAACGACGCATTATATGATTGGTGAGAGCTTCGACCAAGAGTGTGGCTTTGGCAGTCACCGCTCGTAGGTTGCTATAGCTCGGCATTGGGCCGCGGACATGGCAGCAACGTCTGACTAAGTTACCCTTTCGAGGTAAACTTCTTTTTGGAGAGGAGCTGGAAAAGATTGTTAAGGATTTTGGGGATTCCAATCTCAACGACTTCTGGAAGACAGGACCCAAGCCCTCGGCTTCCTCGGGAACCTCTAGGCCTCGATTTAAAGATACCAGATGATATCGACCAGGTAGACCTTCTCCAGTCTTCCAGCGGCCTAGGTTTCAACAACGAAATTCCTTTCATGCAGACAAAAGAGGAGCTTGGCAGGGAGCAGCCTTTCGACCTACACACTTGTTGGACTTAAAATAGGGGGTCGGTTGACTCTATTTTTCCAAGAGTGGACCAAGATTACCTCAGACCAATGGGCTCTCAAAGTCATCAAGGAAGGAACTCACCTCAACAAAGAAACGACAACTAACAAAAGTCCACTTAACACCCAAAACAGAAGACCCATTCCAAACAATCCAAGTGGGCTACGTCAATGCCAGATCCACTGTAAATAAAACAGCAATACTAACAGACTGGATCATGTCAGAAAACCTCGACCTACTCTTCCTCACCGAAACTTGGATCCATGACCAAAAGGACCCTATAATCCTAGACCTGTGCCCTCCAGGATACAAAATCACAAACTGGACCAGAAAAGAAAAGAGAGGCGGAGGCATAGCACTAATCTAACGGTCCCACTTTACCACCGAAACCACTGCTGAGTCCATAACACCTCAACTTGAAATTGCCTCAATCAGAATCCACAAAAAAATCCTACGCGATCATGTGAATTGTGTCTTGTTTTACAGACCTCCAGGTAATTGGAACGAAGGCCAGACCAACTTCATGGACTTCATTTCAAACACATGTGTAACCAACTCCAATACACTAGTACTAGGAGACATCAACCTTCACTTAGAAGACCCGAACTCTATCAACGCACGAGAATGTAAGGAATTTCTCCTTTTATGCGATCTCAAATGGCCCCAAATGCAAGCAACCCACACAAACTCTCAACAGACCAGAACCTAACAATAACAAATACGATATGGACAGAGACACCCTGGACCGACCACTGCAAACTAAACTTATCCCTACATTGGCAGAAGAAGGGTATACAACGAATACTAGAACACACATCCTACAGCACAAGAGGTCAAGTAGACACGAAACATTCTGGCAACTAATATACAATAACGAATGGGCAACACAAACAGACTCCATATACTACCTCATAGAATGGGACAAAAGATGCAAAAGCATGCTAGATGAAATTGCTCCATTACGAACAAGAACCCCATGCAAGCATAACTCGACACCATGGTTCAACGATGAACTGAAAAAGTTAAATACACAAACCAGGAAACTCGAACAAGCATGGAATAAAACAAAAGATGAACATACACTCAACACATGGAAACAAATACAAAGAAAGTACAAATACGCAATAATACAGGCCAAAAGATCATACTATAAAACCAAAATAGGGACAGTTTACAAAGACATGAATAAATTATACCAACTCGTGAACAAACTCCTAGACACCAACTTGGTCACTACCACGAATACAGACATCCCATCTGCAGATAAACTTGCGAAGTACATCAATGAAAAATTGTAAACCTACGCAACACACTACCTCAGAATAACACTGACATTGAAAACTTCCTTAATGAATTGGACCCAACCATTGGAGAACACCCAACAGATCGGACCTGGTTAAACTTCGCCTTCCTTACCGTCAAAACAGTTACCCAGGCGATTAGTAGGTTTTCCAACACTCACTGTAAACTAGATACCTGTCCCAGCTACCTAATGAAATCCGCCCCTGACCGCTTCATAGCAGACCTCACATCCCACCTAAATTACATGCTTCAGCAAGGCCTCTTCCCTAAGGAAAATGGCAATATCCTACTCACCCCAATACCAAAAGATACCAAGAAAAAAACAAATGAAATCACTACCGTCCAGTAGCATCTATCCCGTTGGTGGTCAAACTGATGGAAAGCATGGTAACCAAACAACTTACAGATTACATAAACAAATCCTCAATATTACACGAATCACAGTCGGGCTTTCGCCCCCTACACAGCACGGAAACAGTATTACTCACTCTTCTAGCCAAATTCAAGCAGGAAATAGCAACAGGCAAAAACATCCTTCTCCTCCAATTCGACATGTCTAGTGCATTCGACATGGTAAACCATAATATATTAATAAGATTACTAGATAAGTTCGGGATTGGTGGAAACATACTTAACTGGATCACAAGAACATATCGAGTAAAATCAAATTCAAACATATCATCACCGTGGAAAGCAGACTGTGGAGTACTGCAAGGATCACCGCTGTCACCGATCCTATTCAACTTAATGATGACCCCACTTGCCAGATCCTTATCCAACTGTGGCCTTAACCCTTTCATATATGCAGATGATGTCACTATACATTCCTTACAAAACCAAACTGACAGAAATCACCAACGAAATCAAGCTCGGCCTGAGCATCATGGATTCATGGGCAAATGCATTTCAACTAAAACTCATTAAAGAAAAAACTCATTGTCTCATTCCCTCATCCCAGCACAGTGCTGTCATCCCCACAAGTATCAACACCCCAGATCACACCCTTCCTATCTCAGACAGCTTGAAAATCCTCAGCGTTAAAATGGACCGTAACTTAACACTAGAGAGCCAAGTGGCATCCACAACAAAGAAAATGTTCCATTCAATGTGAACGCGTGAAGCAATTCTTCCCGAGGGAAACATTTCCCAACCTGATACAAATAAGCCACTTAGATTACTGCAATTGAATTTATGCGGGATGTAAAGAACAAACCTTAAAGAAACTTCAGACTGCTCAAAACATGGCAGCTAGGCTTATATTTGGTAAAACGCAATTTGAAAGCGCAAAACCTCTCTGTGAAAAACTACACTGGCTCCCAATCAAAGAACGCATCACCTTCAAAATCTGCACCCTGGTTCACAAAATCATCTACGGAGAAGCCCCGAGTTACATGACAGACTTGATTGACTTACCAATTAGAAATACATCCAAATCAACACGATCTTATCTAAATCTGCACTACTCAAGCTGCAGAGGACTTAAATACAAAACAACTTACGCATCTAGTTTTTCCTACATAAGCACACAACTGTGAAACGCATTACCAAAAGCCTTGAAAACGGCGTACGACCACCTAAACTTCCAGAAATCACTAAAAAAACAACCTGTTTAAAAAGGCATACCCTACCGATCAACTTAAATGCCTAATCTCTGCAACACAACCAAACTAAAGCACGTAATGGACATAACACAACTCTTCCATTCTCCGATTCCCTATTGTGGTAGTGCCACATGAACTTGATCTTACCACAACATCACCCTTTATTTGTTCACAGTGGAGCCTGCAAAGGCTTCTCCGGTACTATGTAAGCCACATTGAGCCTTCAAATAGGTGGGAAAATGTGGGATACAAATGTAACAAATAAAATAAATAAGATAGAGGATTTCTCTGGGGGTAGTGTCTCACGGGTGGTCCGTCTCCTCCCGGCATATCGGAGGTTCTTATGGAGGAAGCGATGGACTGGCCCCCCTCCAGGAGTGATGGTGCAAGGTGCTAAAGTCTTACTCCTTCACTAGTTTTTTGCAGGATGATCATGGTGAAATGGGAGACACTGGAAGCGTTCCTGAAGGAGACAAGAGACAGGGAGAGATACTATCCCTTGCCCCAGCAGGAGCTCAAACAGCTGTTTTGCCATCCCCATGTAATTACCCTCATAATGGCAATGACTAAAATAAAGCACGATCCCTGTAGAGGGCAGCCTGACTTTGAAGGAGTGTCAAGACAGAAGTCAGAAGATGGACATGTTGCTCAAACGAGTCTATGCGTTGTCATTGCTGAGGGTCAGACAGCAATTTCTGGAGTTTGCATGGCCCAGGCACTTCTGAAGTGGACACAGTAGCTACCGCAGTCAGCATGCTTGGAGTCTGTAGCTGTCTTCTTGGTGGATGTACCACACCTCTGATTGTTGAAAGTTCCACTAGTAGCTGTATACTATAATAAATAAAAAAATTTTTTATATGCAAATAGAACCTTTTTGTGTCACCATATCGCTGTCAGCACTCTCTGGTACCTTTCTACAACATCAAATATGGAGCCTAAACCGTCCACTATTGCTTGTATCGGTGACTTTATCCACACATCCTTGAGGTCCAATATTGTGGAGTATATTTTATGCAATAGTATCAACACCTACCAGGAACTGTATTCAGTTTGCTTTTTCAAACTCAATGTACCCATATTCTTCAAAAATTTTACATGTGAAAAAAATTTGCTTATCTTTGCTTGAGGAAAAACTTATGGCAGACTGGTTTCACTGCAGCTCAGTGAGGTACCCTGTTTCCTACTCTTCCTTGGAAGCCATCATAACAGATTAAACAGATTATTTCCATCTGTCCCCATCAATATCTCACTGTAATTCTGTAATATTTACGTTGAGCAGGCTTACAGCACACATACTGAACCTAGTAAGTTCGCAGTAGGCCTGCTCAGTGTAAATATTATAGAATCACAGTGAGATATTGATGTAATTGTGCAGGCTTACTGCATACATGAGGAAATAATGATGGGACCTGTGGGGGAAAGAGAAAGGGGGAGAGATACTAGACCATCAGGGGTTGGGGGAAAGAAGAGACTGGATACTTGTTGGATTCCTGGAGAGGAGGGTAAGGGAAAGAGAAGAGATATGGAGAAATGCTGAACCTCAGGAAGGGGGACAGGAGAAATGAAAGAGAGATGCAGAACTTCTAGGGTAGGGGGGAAGGGGTGAGAAAGGGAAGAGAGAGGGCGAGCTGCTAGCCCTGGGGTGGGATGAGGTGTGAGGGAGGGGGACAGGAGGAAAGGAAGAGAGAAGGAGACATACCAGCCCTGGAAGGGAGAGGGCCATGGTGTGGGAGAATTTGGGAAAAGTGAGGGGAGAAGTTGGACATGGGGAGTGGGATAGGGACACAGGGTAAATGCTTAACATGGAAAGGGGGATAGGGACACAGAGGGGCCATGCTCATTATAGAGAAGGGATAGGAATACAGAGGAGTGATGCTAGTGACGAGGGGATAGGGACACTGAAGGACAGTGCTGGACAGGGCAAGATAGAGTGAAGATGCTGAATATGGTGGGAGGATAGGGACACAAAGGTGATGCTGGGCAGGGTGGATAGGAACACAAATGGAACATGAGTGGTGAACATGGACAGAGAAGAAATGACAAAATGGACAAGGAAACCATGGCAAGAGTTAAGAGAAGACAGGAAATCAGAAACCAAAAACTGGGGCCAGCACAATTAGAAAAATGACCAGACAACAAAGGCAGAAAAAAATATTTTTTTCTTATGTACTGACTAGAACAGTGCTTCCCAAGTCCAGTCTTGGAGTACCCCTTGCTAGTCAGGTTTTCAGGATATCTGCAATGAATATGCATTAACTAGATTTGCATACACTGCCTCTGTTATATTCAGATCTCTTTTGAAAGACTGGTCCCATGGCAGCGGGGGATGACTTTTTATTAATGTCTCCTGCTGCTGACAGGGGGGAGGTGGCTTGTTAATGCTGTGAAGAATTGAAGGAAGAGGAGATTGAGGTGTACCAGGAGGGTGGGAGCCAGGAAGCAGAGTGGGTAGGGCTCGGCAGAGTGGGGCTGGGCTAGAGGCATGTCCCAAAATCACCCCCTCAAAAATTGGCCTGCTTGGCAGCTCTATAATAAAGAGGCTTTAGAAAGGGATGAAAGGAACTAAAAGGAGGGTTACTGGCAGGAGAGAGATGTCTGCTGTGAAAGACACGACAGCAGCTGAAAAGGGAGGAGAGAATGAGTGATGGGTACAGATGCTGGGACTTAAGCTGTGGGAACAGGGCTAGGAAGGAGTGAAGGGGCTATGAAGGGCTTCCTCTTTAATATCAGCAAGATTCGCCCTTTCCTCTCTGAGCACACCACCCGAACCCTCATCCATGCTCTCATCACCTCTCGCCTTGACTATTGCAACCTACTCCTCACTGGCCTCCCTCTTAACCATCTATCCCCCATTCAATCAGTTCCGAACTCCACTGCACGCCTTATATTCCGCTTGAACCGATATACTCATATCACCCCTCTCCTCAAGTCACTTCACTGGCTTCCGATCAGATACCGCATACAGTTCAAGCTTCTCCTTCTTACCTACAAATGCACTCAGTCTGCAGCACCTCATTACCTCTCTAGCCTCATCTTCCCGCCCGTAACCTCCGCTCACAGGACAAATCCCTCCTCTCAACACCCTTCTCCACCACCGCCAATTCCAGGCTTCGCCCATTCTGCCTCGCATCACCTTATGCATGGAATAAACTTCCTGAACCCCTACGCCAAGCCCCCTCCTTACCCGTCTTCAAATCATTGCTCAAAGCCCACCTCTTCAATATTGCTTTCGGCACCTAACCTTTATACCTTTGTACCTTTCATGTAATCGTGAATGCCCCAAATTGACTACCCCTACTTGACTGACTCTACACTTGTCCATTAGATTGTAAGCTCTTTGAGCAGGGACTGTCCTGTGTTAAAATTGTACAGCGCTGCGTAACCCTGGCAGCGCTTTAGAAATGTTAAGTAGTAGTAGTAGAGAGAGAATACTGCTGTGAGGAGCTGGAGGTAGATGATCTCCCCAGGCCATAGAGCCTTTTGACCTTGTATCAGCCGTTTTTCCCTCCATGTCATCAAGGGTGCTGAGTGGCTTTAAGGGAGTGTACTTGATGCAATAGGACTGTTTCAGGCAGAGACCCCCATAATTGATGTGTTCAGTTCCTAGGTCCAGATGACCAAGACATTCACTGTAACCTCTGCCAGTGTATGCAGGCAAAGTCTCTTGCAGCCCACAGACTGCAGTGTGAAAAAAACATTTTGATTGTGCATCAACCTTGGCATCCACATCAAGCATGGCAGGAGACACTGTACTCGACGAGGAAACTGCATAGACATCAGATACCGATGCAGCTTTGAGAGGGTGCTACATTGACTTGATGCCACGAACGTGTCAGGACTCTATGTCCGTGTCATCGGTGCTACATGCATCGAGTGACTGGCAGTGCAAAAAGCCTAAGAAGCATTTTTATCATTTTCCCTCTATACACTCGACCCATACCTCCCCTGCATCAATGTCTTCAATGCATGAGAAGCGTCCATGCCACAGTGATTGCTCTCCTCTCCAGCTCATATCACATCAAGAGCCTTCTAGGTCTTCCAGAGGAGATCCGGGAAATTATAGACCAGTGAGTCTGACGTCAGTGCCGGGCAAAATGGTAGAGACTATTATAAAGAACAAAATTACACAGCATATTCAAAAGCATGGAGTAATGAGAGAAAGTCGACATGAATTTAGTGAAGGGAAATCTTGCCTCACCAATCTAGTACATTTCTTTGAAGGGGCAAACAAACGTGGATAAAGGTGAGCCATTTGATATTGTGTATCTGGATTTTCAGAAGGCATTTGACAAAGTACCTCACGAAAGACTCCGGAGGAAATTGGAGAGTCATGGGATAGGAGATAGTGTTCTATTGTGAATTAAACACTGGTTAAAAGTTAGAAAACAGAGAGTAGGGTTAAATGGTCAATATTCTCAATGGAAAAGGGTAGTTAGTGGGGTTCACCAGGGGTCTGTGCTGGGACCGCTGTTTTTAACATATTTATAAATGACCTAGAGATGGGAGTAACTAATGAGGTAATTAAATTTGCTGATGACACAAAGTTATTCAAAGTCGTTAAATCGCAGGAGGATTGTGAAAAATTACAAGAGGACCTTACGAGGCTGGGCGTCTAAATGGCAGATGACATTTAATGTCAGCAAGTGGAGTTGAACAGGTAGATGTGAAGTGTCTGTTTACGCTTTCAAAAAATACTAGGGCTAGGGGGCATGCGATGAAGCTACAATGTAGTAAATTTAAAACGAATCCGGGAAAATTCTCTTCCCTCAACGTGTAATTAAACTCTGGAATTCGTTGCCAGAGAATGTGGTAAAGGTGGTTAGCTTAGCAGGGTTTAAAAAAGGTTTGGGTGGCTTCCTAAAGGAAAAGTCCATAGACCATTATTAAATGGACTTGGGGAAAATCCACTATTTCTGGGATAAGCAGTATAGAATGTTTTGTTCTTTTTTGGAATCTTGCCAGGTATTTGTGACCTGGCTTGGCCACTGTTGGAAACAGGATGCTGGGCTTGATGGACCTTTGGTCTTTCCCAGTATGGCAATACTTATGTACTTCCCTTGAAGAGTAAAAACTGCGAGGTTTACAAAAAAATTATAAATAAATACAAGTATATGAGTATACTTTCTCACCCATGTTGTGCAAGGCTAGCTGATTGTAGCACCAAAGAGATGTATAATTGCTGCTTCTCCAAGGACAAGCAGGCTGCTTATTCTCACGATTGGGTCGATGTCCGCGGCGGCCCAGGAAACCAGCAAAAATTTTGCAAGCAAAATAAAAATCTCTAGAAAATGCTCTGGTACACGGGCAGAGCGCACCATACATCCGTGAACGGCTTCACGCCCGTGGCACGAGCGTATCATTCTCAGTTTCTTTTTTTTCTGCGACTGAAGTGACACAGAGGTTTTTTTCGCTGCATTACCTTCGGCCCAGGAGATCTTAGCGTTACGCTTCCTCTTTTGCTTCTTCATTTTCCTTTTTGTTTAGTTTTCACAAAATTAAAAAAAAGAAAAGAAAAATTTTATTAGTCCCTTATTTCCTAACTTTTCTCACCGAGTTTGTTTTCTTTCTTTTCATCGTGGCCATTTTTAGTTTTCCCTTTTTGTGCCTTTTTGATTGGCACAATCGCGCCCTTTAATTTTGCAGCTGCCGTTTTACCGTCCATGTCATCGAGGACACCCAGCAGCTTCAAGCGTTGTACTCGGTGCAACCAGACCATCTCAGGTACCGACCCCCACGCGTGGTGTCTCCAGTGCCTTGGGCCCGATCATCTACCAGCTGCTTATAAGCTGTGTCCTTTGATGAAAAAATGGACCCAAGTGTCTCGGGAGGCTCAACGGGGAAAAACCTTTTGCTGATCGGTCCAGTCCTTCGGTACCGAGGTCGGCGGCGTTGACGTCGAGGGAAGCATGGGCTTTGAGAGCACAGGTAATGGCTGCCGAACGACCACATCGTGCTGGGAGCAGCGAGGCATCGAGTTGGTCTCCACCTGTCTCGAGGCCTACTGCTATGCAAGCCCCCCGGGACCATCGGATCCGGCCCCGAGGAGGCGTGAGGATTCCACATCCTCCTCTTCGGTACCGAGGAGTCTCGACTGGCGTCGAGCAAAGGCTAAGAAGCACCGTCATCAATCTCCTTCTATGCGCGGTACCGAGAGCTCCTGGGAGCCAAGGGATTCGGCACCCAAGAAGCGTCGGCGCCGAGAGGGACCGCTCACCCTCTATACAGGAGGTGCTGATGCGTTGGTCTTCTGGCAGCCTGGTACCAGCTCTCGAGCCCCCACAGATTCTGCCACTGGCTCCTGCACCGGTCCCACAGCCTTTTCCAATGGAGGCTCTCGACGAGCGCATCAGGGCCCTTCTTCCAGAGCTTCTGGAGGGATTGCTGCACCAGTGTACTTCGGTGCCAGGGGTGCTTGCGCCTTCTGCACCGACTGTTGAAGCGGCATCTGGGCATCTGGTCCTTCGCCTGTGGTGAGGTCCCCGACCTCAGTGCCGCTTGCGGCATCAGCGTCGGCTGCCACCCGGGTCAACTCTCCGATGTCAGCGGGGAAAGCTTCGCCACAGTCCAGGCAGGGGTTGACTTCTCGACATCTCCCTCGAGGTCATCGTTCCTCGACGTTGAGACAGGCTCGGGTTCGGGCTTCTCTCAGAGAGCTTTTGTCCGATACCGAGGATGAGCATTCATGGGAGGAAGAGGAAGATCCCAGATACTGGGATAATTGATCATGAACCCCAGTAGCTCTAGCACTCGGTCATCCACATGGACTGTAGAGCGCCTGTCTCCGAGGTTGAGACACTCGAGCCATGGACACGAGGGCCAGGAGATTGCCCTTGCCTGGGGAAGATAAGCAAGTACCCCTGGCCAGGAATTTTCGACACACCTTCTGCTGCCTGACTACCTGGTGAAAAGGTTCGGCAAGCTCCGGGGGAAGCGCTTCAACCAAACTCGACAGTTACCTCACCAAGTTCCGCAAGTGGATGATCGTGTAGAGCTGGTATGTTTGAATCTTGGCTGCGAGCATAGCGGTCTAATACGTCTTTCTCCCAAAAGAATCCAAGGTCCTAGACTATCTGCCTGGGGGCACCGAGGCATAGTCCCTAGTACTCTTGGCTCTCCTGAGAGCAGAATCCACCACCATGGAATCGTGATGATGAAGGGGGTAAGTTACCACTGAGTAGTGAGGTTGTAAGTTAATGGGAGCAAGATAGGAGTTTAGGGAGTTAATAAGTATAACAGGCAGCCCCCTTATTTTTGCACCTTGTTCCCTGTCATTACAGCCTGTTAGGAATGACTGCACCCTCAGAAAAGGTAGCAGAGTATAGCTTAAGTCTGCAGCTCCAAGTCTCCCCCATGCTGAGAAGCGCACACATGATCTTGACAGGAAGAGCATAGGTGCTCATGATCACCATTCAATGCTCAATCACATTCACTGTAGCCCTTAGTCAGTTGCCAATGCTTTTTTTTTTTTTTTTTTTTTGGGAGGGGGGGGGGGGGGGGGAATAACAATATATAAAAATGGTTTGTTATTTTTTTCACCCAAAGGGCTTGAGAACAGTTTACAAAAGAAAGTATTTAACAGCACAAATGTAAAAATAATTTATAAAAATTATCTAGAATATTTAACATATAACCAGGTTTTTAGCATTTTGCAAAACCTCAGATAGTTTGTTTATATTCTAACATTAAAAGGCAGAGAATTCCATTTTTTGAGGAACAACTATATTGAAATGTCTTTTGCTTATTGAGGAGAGTCAAAACGATGGAGACATAAATTCAAGTTTGTTGACAAGACTCGGGAGACACCCTCTGAAAGACCTAAAGAGGCAATTTCTAAGCTCTCAACATCCAGGCCGTGAAAGCCAGAGACTGGAGGTTGGGATGTAGAAGCGACCCCTTGTTCTGGGTGATGAGGGTCGGAAAACACGCCAATCTCCACGGTTCTTCGGAGGACAACTCCAGAAGAAGAGGGAACCAGATCTGACAAGGCCAGAAGGGAGCAATCAGGATCATTGTTCCGCGGTCTTGCTTGAGTTTCAACAAAGTCTTCCCTACTAGAGGTATGGGAGGATACGCATACAGAAGGCCTGTCCCCCAATGAAGGAGAAAGGCGTCTGATGCTAGTCAGTTGTGGGCCTGAAGCCTGGAAAAGAATTGAGGGACTGTGATTGATCTGAGTGGCAAAAAGATCCACCGAGGGGGTGCCCCACGCTCGAAAGATCTTGCGGACTATGCCCATGTTCAGAGACCACGCGTGAGGTTGCATTATCCTGCTCAAGCTGTCGGCCAGACTGTTGTTTACACCTGCCAAATACGTGGCTTGAAGAAACATGCCGTAACGGCGCACCCAAAGCCACATCCGGGCGGCTTCCTGACACAGAGGGCGAGATCCGGTGCCCCCCTGCTTGTTGGTGTAATACATAGTAACCTGATTGTCTGTCTGAATCAGCATGATTTGGTTGGACAGCCGATCTCTGAAAGCCTTGAGAGCGTTCCAGATCGCTCGTAATTCCAGGAATAGAATCCCAGCCCTTCTTCTCCTGGTGGAACGGGGTCGACCGCATTGGCCTTTAGAAGGGCGGAGAGTTCTTCTACAAATACCTGCTTGTGCTGGGAGCTGTAAGAATGAGCTCCCGGTGGGCAATTTGGAGGTTTGGATTCCAAATTGAGTGTGTATCCTGAGCGGACTATTTGAAGAACCCACCGATCAGAGGTTAAGAGAGGCCACCTTTGGTGAAAAAATATCAACCTCCCCCCGACCGGCAAGTCCGGCATGGACACTTTTTCTGAGGCTATGCTGCACTGGAGCCATTCAAAAGCCCGTCCCTTCCTTTTGCTGGGGAGCCGCAGGGGCCTTAGACGCAAGCCGTTGACGGGAACGAGTGTGCTGGGACATTAGAAATTCTTAAATATAAAGAATTACTGTAATCCATATCTGAAAAAAATTAGTCCTGATACCAGTATCTGAAAATCACCTTGAGAGAAAAGAGCAAATTTGACGCAGTGAACCTAGCTGAAAAAAGACTGAAGTAACAATATGATTGACTTGTCATACCATCTAGAGTAGAATCCAGCCAGACTCCCAGACTATGAACTATTGTTAGTAGGGGATTGGTCTTTCCTTCAAACTAGAAATGTTCAGGTGAAGAACTAAATTGAGTTGTTACTGATTCAGTCTTATAATTAAAAATTTTGCCAGTTCATTTGCTGAGAGAACTAAAGAAGACCTTTGAGTGGGTTTAGCAGAAAGAGACAACAGTATGATATAGTGTACGAGACTGATATTGTCCTGAATTGATTTTAGTAGAGAAATACTTTGCTGCCACTATTTTTGCCTTATAATTTTTTATATTTCCACCCTATCATTAACTGAATGGGAATGAACCCATAATCATTCCAATTTTCTACACTGATATTTCAAAGCTAATAGCTCTGGAGTGAACCAGGGAGAGAGTAGTGTTTTCTTGATTTGGCTCATTTCTTAGGAGCTACGTTATAAATTATCTGTGTGAGCTGTGTATTCCAATATTATATCATTTCTGAACTTGGTGTTCCATGAATTGTATCTATAAAAGTCTGGTTGATCTGAGCTTGAAATGTGATTATATAAATTCAGTTTTAGTATAATCAGACCAAATCAAAAGGGAGATTGCATTATTATTAAATTGTATCTGACTGGTAGTGTAGATGTAAAAATAGCTTCCGGCACATGGCTGGCAGTATGTGTTGCCTCTCTGTGGTTCCATGTAAGTCCTATGGAAGATAGTAATTCCATGAACTATGAGGCATTTAAATCTAGATCTTCAAAATGTAAATTAAAATTTCCAAAAAATGTAAGCTATGCTGAGCTATAACTTTAAATAAAGATCTAAGCATGATCGTGTGTTAACTAGGGATTTGATATGAGGCAACAATCCTGTATGATTGTGTAGAGGATAGACTTAACGCCCAAGAGGTATTCAAGGCTGCCTTTCCAATTGCTTTGATAAACTTTAACTGACATTAAATTTTATGTAAAATCAATACTCCACCACTGTTCTAGAAGACCAAGACTAATAAATAACCCTATAACCTGGGGGTGTAACTTCCCAAACTGTAAAGGTCTCAAATACAAACTAACAGATGCGTCAACCTTTTCCTACCTGAGCACACAATTCTGGAATGTGCTGCCGCGCAATTTAAAAACGATCTATGAACTAGCTAACTTCCGAATTCTGCTGAAGACTCATCTCTTCAACAAGGCATACAACAATGATCAACAAATATGAACTCATGTACACATATCCAGAACTACCTCCACTATATCTACCTGCCAAAATATTAACATGTTTTCTCATCATCACGCTACCCAAGATCCTTTTGCTATTACTAAATGTATATTTTCTTATATAATTCTTATATATTTCTTATATATCTCTTATTTGTTGAAAAATATTATCATGTTCTATCATTATCATGTTACCCAAAATCCTTCTGTTATTACTAAATGTATACTTCCTCATGCATTTCCACTACTCATGACGTAAGCCACATTGAGCCTGCAAAGAGGTGGGAAAATGTGGGATACAAATGCAATAAATAAAATGCAGTCTGGGACCACCTTCCTGATTTAACTATGTCTCAGTAACAAAGGCTAAACCATAGTCTATCCCCTAGACTAAATCCATTACATACCGGCCTTGCATATATTAAAACACAAGGTATTGGGATATATGTGCTATCAACAAGTAAAGTTGGTTTTATAGGTACCAAATAGGTGTGAGCACGTCAGCAAGTTCTGCTTCTGTGCCACTATCTCTGGAAAAAATTTAAATCATTGATTAAGGCCTGTCTCTTTCAACATGCCTTCCCCTCTCCCTCTGGCTGATTGCATTTAGCTCCTTGTGACTGACCCTGTTTTATTTCTCAGTTCTTTCTCCTTCTCCCTCTCCCTCCATGTAACTGGGCTTTTTTTTTCGGTGGGTTTTTTTGTTTTTGTTTTTCTTTTTGTTTGTCTTCCTATTGTGTGCGTGACTCATTCTTTCTTATCTACTGTTGTAATTCCCTTTTCTCCCTGATTTTTTAATGGTTATTGTACGCTGCTTTGGACTGTTAGTTAGCAAAGGTGGTGTAGCAAATTTAAATAAAATGCTCCATGAGCATGTGGGCTGTTCACAATGGTCAGGAGCCTGCGTTAAGCAGAATTCAAAGCTCCCTTGCTGCTGATGGGTAGAGCCTTGTCTGCTGTCATGCAGAACACCACCTGCTGCCCTGTTTGTGTGTCCCTTGTGGGTGGGTGGGTGTGGAGTGCGGTTGTAGGTTTTTTTGTTTATTAGACACTCTTGCACCTCTCATGCCCCTTCCTATAAGACGTACCAAACCCCAGCCCTGGCTGACCCCTAAAATCCATTACTTACGTTCCTGTACCCGTTCCGCCGAACGCCTCTGGCTGAAATCTCGTGCCCTTGCTGACTTCACACAGTTCAAGTTCATGTTGACCTCCTTCCAATCTGCTCTCTTGCTTGCCAAACAGGCCTACTACATCCAGCTGACTAATTCTCTCGGCTCAAACCCTCAACTTCTCTTCGCCACACTAAACTCTCTCCTCAAGGTGCCTCCACCCCCAACCCCCCTCACTATCTCCCCAGACCCTAGCTGAGTTCTTCCATGACAAGGTTCAGAAGATAAACCTCTAATTCTCTACCAAACTACCCCCACCTCTCCCTCCCCTTGTCCGTTCCCCTATTTCCTTAACCCCTCTGTCCTTTTCCTCCTTTCCTGAAGTCACTGATGAAGAAACATCACATCTTCTCTCCTCCTCAAAACGAACTACCTGTTCCTCTGATCCCATTCCTACCCACCTTCTTAACACCATCTCTCCTACTCTCACCCCTTTTCTGTCATATCCTCAATCTCTCTCTTTCCACTGCGACCGTTCCCGATGCCTTCAAACATGCTGTGGTCACACCACTCCTGAAGAAGCCTTCACTTGACCCTACCGGTCCTTCCAACTATCGACCCATCTCCCTCCTCCCCTTTCCAAGTTACTTGAACGCGCTGTTCACCACTGCTGTCTTGACTTTCTCTCATCTCAAGCTGTTCTTGACCCACTCCAATCTGGCTTTTGCCCTCTTCATTCAACTGAAACTGCACTTAAAAGTTTCCAACGACCTGTTCCTGGCCAAATCCAAAGGTCTCTTTTCTATCCTCATCCTTCTCGATCTATCCGCCGCTTTTGACACTGTTGATCACAGCCTACTCCTTGATACGCTGTCTTCAGTTGCATTCCAGGGCACTGTTCTTTCCTGGTTCTCCTCCTACCTCTCGCTTCGCACCTTTAGTGTACACGCTAGTGGATCCTCTTACACTTCTATCCTTCTACCAATCGGTGTACCTCAGGGTTCTGTTCTCGGTCCTGTCCTGTTCTCCATCTACACTTCTTCCCTTGGCTCTCTGATATCATCCCATGGCTTTCAATACCATCTCTATGCTGATGACTCTCAAATCTACCTCTCTACCCCTGAAATCTCAACCAGCATCAAGACCAGTGTTTCAGCCTGCCTATCTGATATCGCTGCCTGAATATCTCAGCGTTACCTGAAACTTAACATAGCCAAAACCGAGCTTCTCATCTTTCCCCCTAAACCTACCTCTCCTCTCCCCCCTTTCTCTGTTTCTGTGGATGGCACTCTCATTCTCCCTGTCTCATCTGCTCGTAACCTTGGGGTCATCTTTAACACCTCTCTCTCCTTCTCTGCTCACATTCAGCAGATTGCCAAAACCTGTCGTTTCTTTCTCTATAACATCAGCAAAATCCGTCCCTTCATCTCTGAGCACTCTACCAAAACCCTTATCCACACTCTTATCACCTCTCGTCATGATTACTGTAACCTGCTTCTCACCGGCCTCCCTCTTAGCCATCTCTCTCTTCTTCAATCAGTCCAAAACTCTGCTGCGCGACTCATTTTCCGCTAAAGTCGCTATGCGCACAGTAGCCCTCTCCTTAAGTCACTTCACTGGCTCCCTATCCGTTTCTGCATTCAATTCAAACTTCTCTTATTGACTTCTGCCGCTCCCCAGTACCTCTCCACTCTTGTCTCTCCCTACGCCCCCCCCCCCCCCCTCGGGTACTCCGTTCTGTTGATAAATCTCTCTTATCTGTCCCCTTCTCATCTACTGCTAATTCCAGACTCCGTTCCTTTTATCTTGCTGCACCTCATGCCTGGAATAGACTTCCTGAGCTTGTACGTCTAGCCCCCTCTTTGGCCTTTTTCAAGTCCAAACTTAAAGCCCACCTCTTTACCACTGCTTTTGACTCCTAACCACTGCTCACTTGCCCTATCCTTTTATCCTCACCTCCCTTATCCTTAATTGTTCTGTCTGTCCGCTTGTCTTACCTAGATTGTAAGCTCTTTGAGCAGGGACTGTCTTTTTGTGTATGGTGTACAGCGCTGCGTATGCCTTGTAGCACTATAGAAATGATAAGTAGTAGTAGTTATTTGTTTCCAAATGGATGAAGTAGACTGAGGGAGACGAGCAACTTACACACAGGCAGAGGAACATTTCTACAACCTCAGAGAGCTTTTTGTGCTTTCCAGGGTTCTGGCAGAGCAGATCAGGATTGAATACTGTTAGTTCACGATAGCACCTGTGTCTCATCTTATCCTATCTGTCCAACAAATACTTAAAAAAAAAATTTGTTTACAGAAATGCTCATGCTAGTACCAGAAAAAAAAGCATAAATCTGTTTTTTTGAGAATAAAGCTTAGCTAAACTAATTAAAGGCTTGGATAATCTCTAGATTTTAAGCAATGAACTTAACTCATTTTTTTTTTTTTTGTTCCCCAGGGTTAGCCAGAATAACAAGGTGAATCTGATGACCAGTGAGAATTTGTCAATCTGTTTCTGGCCTACACTGATGCGGCCAGACTTCAGCACCATGGATGCCCTGACTGCCACTCGGACCTACCAGACAATCATTGAACTCTTTATTCAACAGTGCCCCTTCTTCTTTTACCACCAGTCCCCTGTTGATCCTTCTGGGGCTGTGCCCAGCTCACCTTCCTCCATTCTCACAGCCCATACCCCCTTTCCAACCTTGCCATCTCCCCCACAATCTCCTCCCCCCACACCACAGTCCCCAGCGCAGATGCCACTTCTCCCCCCACAGCTTCAAGCTGAACAGCATACACTGTGAAGTGGAACAGAGGAAGGGGAGGTTCTCATCTATGAGGTGGAGACAAGAGCGTGAGACCCAGGATCTGATTAGCCACCCCAATTCCCTTTTACTACCATCAGTACTATTACTACAAACTTTAGCTAGGCCTTGGAGAGGGTTTGGCAAGGGACATTGGATAAGCAGCTGCTCAGATGAAGAGGGGGACACAATATATTATGCCTCTGTTAGAGAGGAGACTCATCTTTCAAGTACTGAGATTGTGTTGTATGGGTTGGATGTCATTCTGGCAAAACTGAGGGTGCACAAATTCATACTAAGAATTCAGCCTTGTGCATATGCTCTTTGGCTGCTGCTGCTGCTACCACCACCACTTGTATTGAGAGCCTACAACAGACAGTGCAAAGAGGTTCAGTTGAAACTACTACTTTGGAGGAACTGGCTGGCTTTACTTTGAGAAACAAACATCACTTTTCTCCTGAAATCCCATATCACTACCTGCTTATAGGCCACTGCTCGGCTGTAAACACTATTCAGCCAGTACCGATTCTGGCGATTCCTTTTATTCCAACACTGACAATTTTTAATACTTGTGAGTAGTTGCTGCCTCTTCTGTTTGCATTCTTCATAGTGTACTGTACCCACATAACTGACAGGAGGGGAGCAGCAGCACTGTATATTTCCAGAGAGAGGCATAGAGCCACTGTTTTGTTTGTGGCATGAGAAAGGTGACACTGGGCCTATACCTAAGAATCTATGGTCTCTTCCTCCCCCCCCCCCCCCCAACCTCAACTTACACATACAGTATGCCAATGGGTCCTGTTTATCACTCTGGATTGGCCAGAGCCACCATCTGGTATCCACTCATTAACATCTATTTGGCAGTCAAGAGATGGTAATTAGCACTTAGAGGAAAGGATAACTAGATAAAAGCCTAGCATAGGAAGGGACAAGGGAGGAAGGAGCCAAGCTAGATATTAAGAGACTGTCACTGAAACACTACTGTTAAATATGTGGGGGGGGGGGGGGGGGGGGCTTTTTCTCTGCGTGTGTTGAGAGGGTGGCAGCAGTTGCACACTACATCACTACAGATAATACACTACAATATTTAAGTCTCTTCATGGTATGTTCGTTCTAGTAAAGAAATAAGTGAGGGTTTTGCCTGCTGCAAATTCCTGTTAAAGAATGACTTTGCACATGTGTTGGCAAGCAGGCATCTGTAGTAGGGAGGAATTCAAAATGGGGTGATAATTTCTGCACTCTTTTCTAATTTTGTCAGAATGCTGTGTGTAAATTGGTGGTACAGATATGTAATTGCAGAATGGGATACATAATATGGCTGTCCAATTTACTTGAGGGTATACTGAACCTGTGCAGACTGAGGGTCTTCGCTTACATGTCATCAGCTACACAAGTCTCCCTCATGCCACATTTCCTGGAACTATTGCACATTTTTGCATGTTCCCATCTCATAGAGGCATGCCCGGAGTGGCATATGTGCCTCCTTTATGTGCATTTGTGATGTGTGTATGTGTTAAAAATGTAGGGGAGCACCTCTCTATAGATGCTCCGTTTGCCACTTCCTGTGGGTTGTATGTGTATGCACAAGAGTGCATGCAAGTGCACATGCATATATGTCTTCACCTTGTTCATTTCCCTATTATTTCCCAGCCCTTGGGTGCATCTGTTCAAACCCTGGTTGATAGAGTTCTTCTGGGCTGCATGGGTGGTGTCTCCCTCATGTTGCTGAGGCATGTAGAGTAACAGTGGGGTGACTCATAATCTCCCCATTCTCTCTCTCTTTGCACTTTAAGTAACCAGTAGAACAGGATAAGGGTTTTCCATCTTTCATTTGTATAATATGTAGCTCTGGATTTTGTAATTGCCGATTCTAATGCATTTTTTTGGCATGAGAAACGAACAATTCATTCTAGAAATAAATTGAGTTATTTATGTACTAATAAAAAAATAAAATGCATTTAAGAACTCTGTGTATCGCAAAATAGTGCCCAAAAGATCTTTGTAAACATTCTATAAGCAGCAGTTTCTATTCGTATTTTTAAACAAAACCAACCTAAGCCTCAATTTGCTGTAAATAATGGATATGTTGCAGCTCCCTGGTATACAAGATGCATATTTTTGTATCTTTCTGGGAGGTAGAGAAGGAGTACTCTCCCCTCATTCTGTCTGTGGACAGCATATACACTGAGAGGGATGGGAATAAGAATTGTGAGGGGTAGTGCCAGGATACAAGTACTGTCACATGAAATAGAACAAAGTAGTTGACGGTTGATTGCATTCTGCAGGCTGCTGAGCAGTGTCATATCTATAATCTGTAGTGTGGATGTGTCCATGAAGAGTGGTGGTATATGACTGAAGTTGGGGAGGCAAAAGGAATCCCACTGCCACGTGGCCCTGTATTATCAAGGACAGGCTGAGCCAGTCCTGATTTTACTTCCAAGCAAGGCTACACAATATTTGTTGCAAAGTAGTGGGGCAAAACCAGGCCTGCTTTAGTTTATGGTGAGGCTGATGACTTGCATAGAAGTCACTTGTAAAGAGCAACATGATGGCAGTGACCAGGCTAGTAAATATCAGCTTGTGGCCACCGCACGTGTGACAGTTATTGCTTTCTCCAACTCTGCCAATAATTTACTGAAGCTCAGTAAATACATTAAATGTTACAGGGGTGATCATTATTTAAATGTCAATTTTATATTTATGAAAAGCTCTCTTCAGGTACTTGAGTAGGACAGTGCTACATGTATGATGAGGCTGCTTTAGTGCTAAAAGTTTTTTTAAATATAATATATGAAAAGAGATATGCACCTCTAAACCGTTCACAAACCCTTACAAGGCTCTGCACCCCTGTTCCATCCCCAGCAGACGGCAACAGTTCTTGTTGGAGCAGTTTACATAGTAGCCCTCCTGATAAGCTCCATTTTGTCTTTGCTGGTCAGTTTTCACAGTGAACAAGAGCAGGGGAGCTTGTGTATGTGTGTGTGCATATATTTTTTTTAATCAGTAGTTACTAATTCCAACTCCTGGACTCCTTTCATTTTTTTTTCATTTCTGTTGTAGATGACAATGGAATTGGAACATGGTCAGTGTGGCATTGGAGATTAGTTTAGTAACTAGTTATTTCACATTGATTTTAGCCTATGCTACCTGTTGCTGGAAGAATTGTGAGAATGAAGCTTTATGGCCTTGCCCAGCATCTTTGAGATGGGTAAAAACTGATAGAACAGAAAATCATACAATTAGTCCTCAAATCCTGTTGCTTTCATAGTTTATTTGTTTGGGATTTTTGTTTGTTTTGAGTTAAGAGGTACAGCTTTAATTTTCTTTGAATAAAAACCTATCCCTTTATGTGATAGAACATCAACATTTTGCACATACCATTAATGGCAGCTATTGCTCAGTAATAGCATGTAGTGCTTTTTACACTTCTAGGAATGAGAAGGGACTTGACACACTCCCAGTACCACCTCTACAGTGTTCCAGTATGTTATACCATAAGGAAAGCAGAAGTGTATCCTGAAGAGGACCTCTAGAAGTTTAGGAGGAGGAGTGTTGAAAGCTTTTGTTTACATTTTCTGTGGTTATATAGGCCTTCAAATATACAGACCCTTATGCTGCATACATAAGTGCTACATCCCTGCCTGGTTAGCACTTTCAGATTGGCTCTGTGTAGTGCTGTCTTCATTTTGGAAGAGAAAATAATGAAAACTCTCCCCCCCCCCCCCCCCCCCCCCCCAATGACAGTTGGAGTTTTTTTAATTAGTGTATGGACTGCTGGCAGCCTTGTTAAAAGTTTTTGAGCTAGTAAAGCCTGTTGGGAGGGAGTGAAGGCTGAAAATCTGCCTGGGTTTTCAGATCATGTACATTCCTGAAGAGAACTGAGCAGTGTTGTCTTGATCATTTATAATGTAAAAACGCTCCAGTATACTATGATTTTAGCCCTGCACAGTGGTCGCATGTACAGACTGAAAAGGATTGTATTACTATATATTGATGCTGAGGGTACAGATGAGTGATTGATGGGTGTTGGTGATGCCTGAAGCACTTCTAACTTTTCCTATTGCACCACAGAAAGTTCTGGGATGGGGAGCAGATGAGCATGTCACAGATCAAAAATCCTTAGAGCTACCCTAATTGAAATATGAGTTTTGGCCTTGCAAACCTCTAGGCCAAGACCAGGGGTTATTTATTCTTTCCAGGTAAAAGGGCCTTCAGATTCTTTCCTACCCTTCCCAGATTGAACACAACAGACACTTGTATATAACTGGTGATACTATTTTTTTTTTTAACCAGTGCCATTTATTCTCACTAAGGAAAGGGAGCCTGCAAATAAACCTCTCCTGCACCTAGCTTGACTTTCAGGAGTAAAATTCTCCACAGGCCAATCCTGGCTTTTCAGCTATCCTCAATGTGCTGTGCTACTTGTCCTCCTCCTTTCTTTAATATGAAAATCAGTACTACGGATACCAAAATGTATTGACAAAGGAGAGGATCAAAGTGCCAGGATGGGCACCTCTCTATGAACTGAGTTACTTGATGTGACTGTGCAGTCTGGTATTTTAACCTATTATTGGACTAACGAGAATTATCTGGTAGCATAGAAGAGCTTTGGAAAGCATGTGTAAGCCCTTTGCTCACATGGGACTAGTGTTCTTTTTTCAGGCCTCTGTGCCTGGGACCAAAGTGGCCCCTTATATCTCCATTCCGTCTGTGTTTGCATCTTCTGAGCACGGTTAGGCCTTTCCACCAGACATCTCTGTTCACTACCTATGTCAATATTGATAATGTCCTAAGTTGGTTTTTCAGCACCCAATTTTTTTAAATTTTTGGAAAACAAAGTACAGCATTACCTGTTGTATTTTTAATTGTAGCTACAGCTAGTATAAGTTATTTGTTTAATAATAATAAAAGAGGGGAAAATATTGAATCCTTTTGGTTGCCTGTGTACATTTAAAATTTATTTTTAATTGTATGGGGATTAGACATCCTTGAACAAACTTGAAATTAGCATTTATTTCCCGGTACTTACATGAAAATCTGGTTTTTTTGCTCTATATGTACATTGATGAATTAACATACATTGAGTTAATAGTATTAAAGAGAAAATAAAAGTTGTTAATGATTTGAGAGATTATGCAGCCAGAAAAGTGTGTCCTAAAAAAAAAAAAAAAGTAGCTGAGTTAAAATTGGATGCTTTCTATTTTTGGAGGGCTTAGTAGATGCATTTTTTTCTGGAATCAATGATGGACTGATTCTTTTTTTTTTGCCTCTTCTAAAGACATTATTTTTCTTTACCACTAGGGGCCTCTTTTACCAAACTGCACTAGTGATTCCTGCAAAGCTGCATTGCCGCACCAGAAATCGTTAGTGTGGTTTGGTAAAAGAGGTTCTAAATGTTTTATTCCCCAGGGTCAATCATTTTAGTGCATGAATGTAAAGTCTCTGGGGAACAGTTTCTGCTAATTCAATATTTTAAAATGTATTTGCTACCAGATATTGTAATTGTAGCAATGGGAATGGTGTAAAAACTTTTAAGGCCTTATGTGACATGTGTCATAGTTAATAAATCAATATTGTTATAAAAAAAAAAAAAAGGAAAGCAAAAATAAGAATCCATTCTTTGTATTTAACACACACACACACACACACATATATAGTTTGTGTGTGTAGTTATTTATTTCCCACTGCAATTCCTTGTGACTGGCCAAGTCACTTAACCCTCCATTGCCTTAGGTACAAAATAAGTACCAGGTAATCTCCCGCCTTCCCACCCCCAGATCCAACATCTCTCCCTTTCTCAACTTTCCCTCCCTCTCCACTTCCCCCAGGTCCATTGTCTCCATTTCTTTCCTAGGGTCTATTATCTCTCTCCCTATTTACTCCCATGAGCCAGCACCAAGCTCTTGTGGCTTTTGGAGCTCACTACCTTGGCCATAGCATCCATCGGTGACCCCTCAGTTCTGCTTGTGGGGCTACAGCTCACACTTCTCCCCCCATCCAGGGTTCATCATCTGTCCCCCTCTCAATACCCCTGCAGGTCTACTTAAATGGTGGTCTGCTGGTTTTGGGATTGGCAGCATTGCATATGTTCTGGCCATGGCTTACTCTGAAGCTTTCCCTCTGACCCATCCTGCCCAGGCAGAAACCAGAAGTGATATTAGAGGGGGTGGGATGGGCCAGGGTGAAAGGTTCGAATCAGGCATATGTGCAATGCTGCCATTGGCAGGGATCAACAGAAGACCACCTTTAAGGTATTTATTTCATTTATATCCCACATTTTCCCAATCCACTCATGGGATCTTAAATGGCTACACATGCAAGCAACCCATGTCAAAGGGCACACACTTGACCTCATCTCACACAATCTGTCCACAGACCAGTGCTTTTGACATGGTTGATCACGCCATACTGCTGAACCTTCTTGATAGCCTAGGAATCTGCGGACATGTTCATAACTGGATCAAGGGCTTTCTTTCTGCCAGAACTTACCAGGTAATCGCCAACTAGTTCTATCAAAGTCATGGAAAGCTACTTGTGGAGTCCCTCAAGGCTCTCTGCTGTCGCCTACTCTCTCCAATATTATGATGATTCCACTGGCCAAGACCTTAAGTACCTTAGGACTTCACCCGCATTTTTATGCTGATGACATTACTTTATATCCCCTTCAAAAATGACCTGTCCGAGATCTCAAGAGAAGTGGACGGCTGTTTAACTACAATGTACTTTTGGGCATCTTCTTTCAAACTTAAACTGAATGCAGACAAAACCCACTGCCTACTATTATCTTCTCAACACAGCAAGTACAGGCCTCCCCCTCCACCTTATGCCTGCCTATACTAGATAGCCTCAAAATTTTAGGAGTCACCCTGGACTGCTCACACTCGAGCAGCACGTTAACGCCACCACAAGATGTTCTTCTCGCTGTGGAAACTAAAAAGAATTAAACCGTTTTTCCCTCGAGGTCTTCCGCAGCCTCATACAATCCATCGTACTATGCCACCTGGATTACTGTAACGGAGTGTATGCTGGATGTAAACGGCAACTGCTTAAGAAACTGCAGACAGCCCAAAACACAGCGGCCAGATTGGTTTGTGGTAAGTCCAAGTTCGAGTCTGCCACGCCCCTTTGAAAGAAGCTACATTGGCTCCCTGTCACAGATCGCATCACCTTTAAACTTTGCTCTCTAGTTCACCAAATCCTTTATGGTGAAGTACCTGGCTATATGATAGATCTCATCTCCCCACCTCTTCGGAATACGTTCCGGCTCTCCCGTTCATATCTTACCCTTCACTATCCGAATTGCAATGGAGTCAAGCACAAGACTGCGTACGCTACCTCCTTCTCTTTCATTGGCACTCAGTTTTGGAACTCTACCAAGGTCCATCAAAACCACTACAGATCATCTAACTTTCCGGAAATCGCTGAAGACCATGTTATTCAGAAGTGCCTACCCTGCGGACTCCCCCAGTGAATCCACTGCTGGAAGCACCCTGATCTAGAGACATTTGGACATATCCCCCTTCCCTCAAATTTTGCCCTCTCCTTCCATCCATTTCTATTCTTCCCCATTATCTCTTGTAGGTTTGCTGTATTAGCTTCATTTTACTGCATTGGCGCCTGCCTCTGTGGTGCATTGTAAGCCACATTGAGCCTGATACTGTTGGGAAACTGTGGGGTACAAATGAGATAATAAATAAATAAACCTAATAACAGAAATTAAATGGACAGAAACACCATGGACCGACCACTACAAACTAAACCTATCCCTAAAATGGTGGAAAAAGGGTTCACACCGTATACAAGAACACACAACCTACAGCACAAGAGGCCAAATAGACTCGGAAACATTCCGGCAGCAGATATACAAAAATGAATGGACAGCACAAACGGACACTATATACTACCTCTCAGAATGGGATAAAAGATGCAGAAGCATACTGGATGAAATAGGACCCATACAAACAAGAACCTTACGTAGGCATAACTCGATACCGTGGTTCAACGAAGAACTGAAAAAAATAAAAACACAATCCAGGAAACTTGAACGAGCTTGGAAAAAAATAAAGATGAACACACACTCAACGCATGGAAACAAATACAAAGAAAATACAAATACGCAATAAGACAGACCAAAAGGTCATACTATAAAATAGGGCCAGATTACAAAGACACGAAGAAATTATACCAACTCATGAACAAACTACTAGACATCACCTTGGTCACCACAACCAATACAGACAACCTTGCTAAATACTTCAATGAAAAAATTATAAACCTACGTAACACGCTACCTCAGGACAACACCGATATCGAAAATTTCATCACTGGCTTGGACCCAACCCCTGGTGAATACCCAGCAGACTGAACCTGGTCAAACTTCGCTCTCCTCACCATCGAAACAGTCACCCAGGCGATTAATAGGTTCTCCAACTCACTGTAAATTGGATACCTTCCCCAGCTACCTAATAAAATCCGCCTCCCACCGCTTCAAAACAGACCTTACATCCCACTTAAACTACGTGCTTCAACAAGGTCTCTTCTCTAAGGAAATGGCAACATCTTACTCACTCCAATACCAAAAGATCCCAAGAAGAAAATCAAACAAAATCACTAACTACTGCCCAGTAGCATCAATCCCACTGGTGGTCAAACTGATGGAAAGCATGGTAACCAAACAACTTACTGATTATATAAACAAATTCACAATGTTACATGAATTACAATCAGGATATCTCCCCCTCCGTAGCACTGAAACAGTACTAATTACCCTCCTCGCCAAATTTAAGCAGGAAATAGCAGCAGGCAAAAGCATACTTCTCCTCCAATTCGACATGTCCAGTGCATTCAACATGGTAAACCATAAAATACTACTAAGACTTCTAGATTACTTCGGAATTGGCGGACACATACTTAGTTGGATCAAGGGTTTCCTAACCACTAGAACATATCATGTGAAATCAAGCTGAAACATATCACCACCGTGGAAAGCAGAATGCGGAGTACCTCAAGGATCACCACTATCACCGATCCTTTTCAACCTAATGATGACCCCACTAGCCAAATCCTTTTCCAACCAAGGCCTTAACCCTTTCATCTATGCAGACGATGTCACAATATACATTCCTTACAAACGTGATCTGACAGAAATCACCAACGAAATCAAGCTCAGCTTGAATTTCATGGACTCATGGGCAAACGCATTTCAACTAAAACTCAACACAGAAAAAACGAACAAACCCACAAACATAAACACCCCAGATTATACCCTCCCTATCTCAGACAGCCTGAAAATTCTCGGTTTTACAATCGACCGTAACCTCACACTAGAGAACCAAATGAAATCTACAACAAAGAAAATGCTCCACTCAATGTGGAAACTCAAACACATGAAACCATTCTTCCCGAGGGAAATTTTTCGCAGCTTGATACAATCAATGGTACTAAGTCATATAGACTACTGCAATGGAATTTATGTGGGATGCAAAGAACAAATTATAAAGAAACTTCAGACCGCTCAAAACACGGCAGCCAGGCTTATATTTGGAAATACGCGATTCGAAAGCGCCAAACCCCTCCAAGAAAAACTGCACTGGCTCCCAATCAAAGAATGTATTGCTTTCAAAATCTGCACCCTGATTCATAAAATTATCTATGGTGAAGCCCCGGGATACATGACAGACATCATAGACCTACCAACCAGAAACACAACAGGATCAACACGAACATACCTAAATCTCTACTACCCAAGCTGCAAAGGACTCAAATACAAATCAACCTATGCATCCAGCTTTTCCTACATAAGCACACAACTATGGAACGCATTACCAAAAGCCGTGAAAACAACTTATGATCACCTAAACTTCTGGAAATCATTAAAAACTAACCTGTTCAAAAAGGCATACCCTTCCGACCCAACTTAAATGCCTGTACCCTGCAACACAATGAAACCAAAGCTCATAATGGACATATAATAACCCTTCCTCTCTACGATTCCCTAATGTGTCTGTACATAAGAATCTTATTCTACCACAACATTACTGTATTTGTTCATACCGGAATTGGCGAACGCCTTTACGGTACTATGTAAGCCACATTGAACCTGAAAATAGGTGGGAAAATGTGGGATACAAATGTAACAAATAAATATAGTTCAATGTGGCTAACAGATTATTATACTAACAATACAAATCGGGTTCAAAGTATCTAACATTATTAAACTAACAATACAAATTACTTGATGCATACATCAGTATAAAAGACTTGTAGGGTTGAACTAAACAATGATTAAATAGAATGTGATAATTAATTTGAAAGAATAACATTATGAAGTGAAAAAGAATGGAAATGGACACTTTGGGTTAGGATTCTTCCTTATGGGGTGGGGGAGGTCCATCAGTAAAAATTTCTTTAAATGTTTTAAAGATTTCTGGAGTTTCAAATAATTATGCTCTCAGCTGTCTAGTTTCGGGAGGGAGTTCCACTATTTGGTATATTGGTAAGGGAACCCTGGTGTGAAAACTGATTTATATACCACTTTTTTTGCAACTAGGATAATGGAGAGTTAAATAGTCTTTGGAACCAGGAACAGCGTTACATAAGGATAGATTAATTAAAGGTTGCATATAATCTAGGGTTAACCCATATAGAGTTTTGAAAACAAATACACAGAGTTTAAAGGCTGTTCTTGCTTTTAGAGGGAACTAGTGTAGTTTCCTGAGTAGAGGAAATGCTTTCTCAAAATGTGTGACCTTGTAAACAAGTCTGGCTGCGGTGTTTTGGGCTGTTTGTAATCTTTTTAAGGTCAATTCTTTGCAGCCGGCATAAATGGCATTTGCAATAATCAAAAGTGTGATAGTACTACTGATTGTACCAAGGTTCTGAAGATATTGGAATCTTTTTAACCTCCACATTACTCTAAATGCTTTTTATGCGACTGCTTGAACTTGGGCGTCGAAAGGCATATTTATTTATTTATTTGTAACATTTGTATCCCACATTTTCCCACCCATTAGCAGCCTCAATAATATCATAAAGGCGATCACCAGGTCCGGTAGATGTTAAACACCCAGTTTAT
This sequence comes from Microcaecilia unicolor, assembly GCF_901765095.1. Taxonomy (NCBI): domain Eukaryota; kingdom Metazoa; phylum Chordata; class Amphibia; order Gymnophiona; family Siphonopidae; genus Microcaecilia; species Microcaecilia unicolor. The sequence goes on from NC_044041.1 coordinate 162,097,041, forward strand.
TATTACTCCTTATATCTTTAGTTCTGACTCCAATGGATAAGTTACTTCATTGATGGTAAAGATATGTTAATGTATAATGTGATGGGGTTAGATAAGATCAATAATTTTTTTTCTCTAATTTTAAAGGTGGAGGCCCAATTTTCTATCAGATCAAGGCCAGATTTAATATTATTCAGCACATCTTCAATGGTATTGGCAAAAGGGATATAAATTGTTATATGTGTAAATGAAATTTTTGTAACCTTGGACATTCAGAAACTTCCCTAGAGGGGCTGTCATGATATTAAACAGGATGGGCGATGGGGGAGAGCCTTGTGGCTCTCCACAGTCTGGTAACCATGGGGGAGAAATAGAGCTTTGTGATCTGACCTGATAGGATCTGGATTTTAAAAATCCTTGGAACCAATTAAGTACCTATTCCTAGATTGTCCATTAGCACTAGTAACAAATTGTGATCGACCACATCAAATGCACTAGCTAGGTCAAACTGAAGAAGAATGATTTTTCTACCTATGCTGATTTATTTTCTAAAGGTAGTACTGGTAAGGACTGTCTCAGTACTATAAGTTTGAAGCCTGATTGTGAACAGTGTAGGTGGGAAAAGGAAGTCAAGTAGTCCGTGAATTGGCGAGTGACTATATATACCTTCCATCACCTTAACCAACAAGAGATGGACTGTGCATAGGGGAAGGAGGAAATAGGGGGAGATGCTGAATTGAGGGAGGGAAAAGAGAGGGGGCAGATGTTGGGCTCAGAGAGAGAGAGTGAGATAGAGAAAAATGAGTTGAGAGGGTGAAGGGAAGGAAGAAAGAAAGGGAGAGGTGTGGGACATGGGGAGGGGGTAGTAGGGAGAACTCAAATTGAGGGAGAGAAGGATGGAGAGAGAGATAATGGACCTGGGGTGAAGATGGAGGGAAGGAAGAAAAAGAGGTGTTGGTGGGTGGGGGGAAGGAGAAATAGAGAAAGAAGCCAAATTGCGTGAGAGAAGGATGGAGGGAGGGAGAGATGTTGGGCTCGGACTGTGCAAGAGAGATAATGGATCTGGAGTGGAGAGGAGGAAGAATAAGAGAGAGGAGTTGGGACCTGGAGGTAGGAGAAAGGAAGAGGTCAGAGGAGGGGCCTTGGAGACCTGGGCCCCCTCCTTTGGGCTCAGACACCCTTCAAAGCTGCAGTACTTGCTTTTGACTCCTAACCACTGCTCACTTGCCCTATCCTTTTATCATCACCTCTTTATTCCCTTATCCTTAATTGTTCTGTCTGTCTGCCTGTCTTATCTAGATTGTAAGCTCTTTGAGCAGGGACTGTCTTTTTGTGTATGGTGTACAGCGCTGTGTATGCCTTGTAGCACTATAAAAATGATAAGTAGTAGTAGTAGTACTTGTTCAATGACTGGTGGCGTAGATCAAGCCCCACCAGCCGAAGAAAGCTGCTGCCTGTCACCCCCTTCTTGTACTGTCTCAGAAGCAAGGAAGTCAGCGGAATGCCTCCGGCCAACAATGCTTTCACTCCCCAAGTATGCTCAGTTCATGCATGAACTGAGCATGTTCGGAAAGTGCCAGCATTGGCGGCTGGAGGCACCCTGCTGACTTCCTCGCTCCTGAGGCAGAATAAGAAGAAGACACTTTGGCAGTTAGATTTCTTTGACTGGTGGGGCTTCAGCATCCCCACCAGGAAAGGTATGATATCTAATGGGCAGGGCCACCGAGAGGGGGGGCAGGGGGGACAAAATTCCCCGGGCCTCCAAGGGGGGTCCGGCGCCACAGTCCCCAATCTCACCCGCCCTCGGCCCCACCTCTGAGGTCACTGAGCCGCAGTCTCCACCCGCCCCCTCCATCCGCCACCGGGGCGGGCCCCCTGCATTGAAATCACAGCGCCTCACCTGTCACCTCCGTGACAAAGTGCAGCAGTGGCAGATCGGATTTGCCTCCCTTCGGGCCTTCCCTCCCTGTGTCCCGCCCTCATCTGATGTAACTTCTGTGAGGGTGGGACACAGGGAGGGATGGCCTGAAGGGAGGCGAATTCGATCTGTCGCTGCTGCGCTTTCAGTCACAGAGCGAAGTGACAGGTGAGGCGCTGTGATGATTTCAATGCAGAGGGCCTGGCCCAGTGGCAGACGGAGGGGGCGGGTGGGGACTGCGGCGCGGTGGCCCGGGGGGGGGGCAACGACAACGATGACCTTGGGGGCTGGGGATCACTACTTCTCATGATACAATTCAATGATTACTGTTGCTCTCTAGATCTCAAGGAAGCATGCATGCACATACCTATTCTCCCTGCACACAGAAAGTTCCTCTGCTTATGCTGTGGGGCTGTGCACTATCAATACAAGATCGGACAATTTGGCTTGGCTTCAGCTCCTTGAGTCTTCACAAAGAGGGGCATTTTCAAAAGAAACATCTAATCAGAATTTGGATGTTTTACAAAGACGTCCAAATTCCGAACAGGAAAGAAGGTCATTTTCAAAAAATATGGACGTCTATCTTTTGTGTTCGAGAATACGATGGACGTCCTGTAATTTGGATGGACTTTTCTTTGGTCCATTTTCGAACAAAAGACGTCCAAATGCAAGACATCCAAAACAGAGGAGGAGTGGCTTAATGGTTAGTGCAGCAGGCTTTGATCCTGGCAACATGGGTTCAATTCCCACTGCTGCTTCTTGTGCCTTTGGGCAAGTCAAATGCACAAGGCGGATTTTTGGATAATGCATCTAAGTCTGAATTTGGACGTTTTTTTTGTAAAACATCCAAAGTCAGAACAGGAAAGGTCATTTTCTACCAAAAAAAAGTCTCTCTTTTCCTTTTGAAAATGCTGTTTGGAAAAATGTTTTGTGATTTGGTTGTTTTATTTTTTGGGCCATTTTCAAACAAATACATCCAAATGCAAAACGTACAAAATATACAAGAAAATCCACAATAAAGTGAAACCGTTCACATGTTCTAAAGTGTGGTAAAAGCTTTGGTTGTAATGTAAATCTTGCTATGAAGTATGGAAAAATAGCACTCTGGTATTTAGATATATGTAATGAGACCTCCTTTTCATCTATAGATCTGAATTCAAAGCCCAAATCTAATGATAAACAATAGACACAAGGCTCAGATGTTATTAAAAAAAAAAAAATAGAAAGCTTGGCATCAGGTAGAATAGTGGAAAAGTGACATCCCAAGAAAGCAATAGGGCCTTCTTGGGGGCACTGCAGTGGACTTTATCAAATGCTCCCAGGTACATATCTCACCATTGCTCCCTTACCTTGTCTGCTGAGCTACCCAAAACCCAGTACCCCTAACTGTACACCACTACCATAGCCCTTACAGGTGAAGGGAGCACCAATATGTGGGTACAGTGGGTTTCTGGTGGGTTTTGGAGAGCTCACAGTTTCCTCCATAAGCGTAACAAGTAGGGGGAGATAGAAGTCTGGGTCCACCTGTCTGCATAGCACTGCACCACTACTAGACTACTCCAGGGACCTACATGCTATTCTAATGGACCTGAGTATAACATCTGAGGCTGGCATGTAATATTTATAATCACATTTTTTGGGGTAGGTAGTGACCACTGGGGGAGTAAGGGGAGGTGATCACCGATTCCCTCCAGTGGTCATCTGGTCATTTGGGGCACCTCTTGTGTGGAGTAGAGGAGTAGCCTAGTGGCTAGTGCAGTAGACTTTGATCCTGGGGAAGTGGGCTCAATTCCCACTGCAGCTACTTGCTATAAATACAGGTCTAGTTCAAAGCATCTTTGTTTTGTTCCATTATGGCTGAAAGCCATCTAAGTCTTAGGAACGCCCAAGTCCTGCCTTGAACACACCCCTGGCACACCCCCTTGAGATTTGGACATCCTTCTGATGGACTTCAGAGAAAGACGTCCAAAAAGAGGTTTCGATAATACTGATTTGGACATCTATCTCTTTTGAAAATGAGCCTGAAAGTGTCTGATAGTGGTAGCTGCAACACTTTGCAGATGGGGCATACATGTTGATGGTTAATAAGGCAGCCTTCTGGGAGTCCGCACACACTTCCATTCTATCTGCCATAAGGCTTCTAGAACTGCTTGGGTTTGTGATCAATTACCCCAAATCACCATCTTCAACCAGTTCAGACCTTAGTATCATCTTGTCAGGTACTCCACCTACTCAATGTTCCACTTCATTCAACAATGAAGAATACTCAAATACTAGGAGACTGCACTGGCAGTTCTGATAGCCCCAAAGAAAATTGATACAATGTATAGGATACGCTGGATTTGGGGAAACACAACTACCCCTCCATTCACTGGTTGTCGAATCTGCTTTAAAGCACATCTGCAGTGCAAGATCTCATGCTTCTGCTCCTCCAGGAAGAGAAGCTAGAACATTAGACTCTTGTGGCAGAAAAACTTTTTAGGCTTCAATGCTAACCAATCGAATATTGAATTATCAACTTTATTCCACAATTTATTTAAAATCTCTTAATACTTTTGCAGAATTCCTTCTGCCTGAAAAGCAGGAGAATTCCATAAACTTCACGGAAAAATTCTCAACTATCATAAATATCTGGTTAGACAGGCTTTTCATGCCTTTGATGTCTCTTCATGTATTTCCTCCTTAGCAGTGGCAATGCAATGTCTTTCCTGGCTAAGGGTCTCCGACCTCAAATCTGCTGTCCAGGAGTGTTTAGCAGATGTCCCTTGTCGTGGAGGAAACTCACTTGGAGACAAAGTCAAGGAAGTGGCTGGCCTAATTAAAAAACATACAGATAGTATTAAGAATCTATCCAGGTCATAAACTTCTGCTACTTCGTCTTCTTCTAGATTTGCAGGAGAATATCGGCACTCCAATTACTATATGTCTAAGCATTGTTACATTTCTAGGTGTCCTCTACCACAAAGGACTATGCCAGAGCACTCACATCCAAGACAGCATTGCCACTGTGCAGTTGTCCATGCCACGCAACCTGTTGGAGGGAAGCTCCCTCTCTTCCAACAGAGGTAGCCCCTCATAACCTCCGACCAGTGGTGTGCTGGAGCCGGCTCGCACTGGCTCTGCAGAGCCGGTTGTTAATTTTTGAAGAATTTTGCAAGCCGGTTGTTCAGCTGTCAGCAGGGACTTGAAGTTTTTTTTCCCACAAATTGCAACGGGAGGCTGGAGGCACGCATGCCCAAACACACCAGCTGTCACCTGATATTGGTGCATGCGTGGTGTGTGGCAGCCCTGCCTCCTCGTGCTGCACTTCGCAGGCAAGAGATTTGTGTGCTCGTGGGCTGGTTCAACTCAGCAGCGCTCCTGCTCACAGCTCAGCTGAACGTGCTACATCATTGCTACAGAAGTGCACTGTGCACAGCAAGCAGCATGCCCTCTGTCTGGTAAGAATTATTTTAGGCAGACTTGTTGCTGGGCCCATTTGTTGGGGGAGGACAAGTCACTGTCAAGTGGTTGGGGGGAGTATTTTCCCCAACCTCCCCCCCCCCCCAAAAAAAAACACTTGCACCGTCCGTGTTCTGATTCTCTCCCCTGCTGCCCTTCCCGCTGCCCCATGCGTTTTAACTTGAACTTTTTGTCCCTTCAGTTTCTCTCTTCCCTCTCGCATCCACTCCCTCCCTCCCTCAACTTCTCCGCCCCCGCCTGTCATCGTCGTCGTCCTACCGTACCTGCAGCTGCAGGCGGTGGTTAGAACAGGATGCCAGCATTGGGGACGAGGTCCTTCTCAGCGTCGGGGTCCTTCTGCTGCCACGTCCCACCTACTCTGATTCAACTTGCTGTTCTCCAAAGACAAGCAGGCCAATATTCTCACTGATGGGTGACGTCACGTCGGCCCGGAGGACTTTCCAGCAAAGTCCATGACAAAAACAAAAATGTCTCTCGTCGCACGGGTGGATGTAGTGCGCATGCGCGCGTCCACTTTCCCACCCGTCGCGCGAGCACATTCCTCAGTTTTTTTCTTCTCCGCGTCTGAGGTGACACGGAGCTCGACCTTCGTCTTCGTGTTCCTCCTATGCCCGGAGGTGAAGATTCAACAAAAGCGAAGTATCCTTTTATAGTTATCTTAGATATTTTTTTGTTTATTAAGTTTCCTTTCTTTTAGCTGCGATTTTATTTAAATCGCTCGGTCGGGTATTTTTTCCCGTTTTTCTTTTATTTTTCTGTGTCATCTTTTTATAGACACAATCGCGTCTTTTGATTTGGCAGGGACTATTTTTCCCGAGATGTCAACGAAGACGCCCAGCGGCTTCAAGCCTTGTGCCCGCTGCCATCGGGTCATCTCTGGCACTGATACACACTCGTGGTGTATCCAGTGCCTTGGGCCGGACCACCGCTCGGAGAGTTGTAAATTGTGTCTCGCCATGAAAAAGCGGACACTGCTCTCTCGAGATACCCAGAGAGAAAAGATTTTGGGCCCGGTGCTTCGGCGCCGTCGACGTCGTCTAAGTCGGCGCCCTCCAAATCGGCGCCGGGGAAGTCGGTGCCGTCGAGGATGATGTCTTTGGAGCCGGCGTCGTCGAGGTCGACGTCGAAGGAGGCGTCGGCACCGGGAGATAGGGGACAGGCTGCCTTAAGACCGATGCACGCTGGGAGCAGTGATGCATCGAGCGGGGTCTCCACCCGCCTCGGCGCTCCTGCTTTGCAGGCCCCCGGGACCGTCCTGCGTCGGACCCGGCCCCGAGGAGACGTGTGGATTCCACGTCCTCCTCTCCGGTGCCGAGGAGTCTCGACGACATGCGTCGGGCGAAGGCCAAGAAGCATCGTCGTCGGTCTCCTTCGAGACACGGCACCGGGAGCTCCGGGTCATCGATGCACTCGATACCCGAGAAGCGTCGGTGCCGAGAGGATCGCTCTCCCTCTGTTACTGAGGTTCCGACGCGTGGGGTCGCTGGCAGCCGAGTCCCCACTCCCCAACCTCAGCAGACTTTGCCTCCGATGTCTCAACCGACCCCGCAGCCTCTTCCGACACCAACTCTGGATGAGCGTATGCAGGCCATGTTCCCATTTTTTATGGACATGATGCAGCAGTGGCAGTCGGCATCGAGGTTGTCGGTACCGACCGGCGTCGGCGGTGCCGGTGTCGATGCTTTCAGAGGCACCGGTGCCGACGGCGGTCGAGTGTGTCGACATTACCGATGCCGGATGTTTCTGCATCAGGCCTTCAGCCTGTGGTGAGGTCTGTGTCACCGGTGTCGCCCCCGGCGCCGGTGGCTTTGACTTCCCGAGTTGACTCTCCCGAGGCATCGGAGCGGGAAGCTTCTCCGGAGCTTCAGGGACCTTCAACTTCTCGGCATCATCATAGAGGCCGTCAAGCCTCTGCGTCGAGACGGGCTCAGATCCGGGCGGCTCTGTCTGAGCTTTTAGCCCCATCTGATGATACCTCATCTGAGGATGAGGAAGGAGTGCATGGGGAGTTCTCTGGCGAGGATTCTCAAGGCATTCCATCTGACTCCACTCCCTCGCCTCAAAGGCAGTTGTCTCCTCCCGAGAGCTTGTCTTTTTCATCTTTTGTTCGGGAGATGTCTGAGGCCATCCCCTTCCCAGTGGAAATTGTGGACGAGCCCAGGGCCAAGATGCTTGAGGTTCTGGACTATCCATCTCCACCTTCATCTTCTGCCACGGTTTCTTTTCATGAGACTCTTAAGGAACTTATGCTGAGGAACTGGGAGAAGCCTTTTTCCTAATCCAACCGTCCCCAAAAAAGTTGAGTCCCAATACCGGATCCACGGGGAACCCAGTCTCATGCAGACCCAATTGTCTCATGATTCAGCGGTGGTGGATTCCGCCCTCAGAAGAGCCAAGAGTTCCAGGAACTTCTCCTCGGCGCCCCCGGGGCGGGAGTTTGCAACTCTGGACTCTTTTGGGAGGAAGGCGTATCAGGCCGGTCTGCTCGCCACCAAGATCCAGTCTTACCAACTCTTCACGAGTATTCATTTACGGAACTCTGTGAGGCAACTTGAGAGTTTGGTGGATACACTCCCTGAGGAGAAAGCTGAACCCTTTCGTCAAGTGATCAGGCAGCAGAAGGCGTGTCGCAAGTTCCTGTCCAGGGGCATTTTTGATACTTGCGATGTGGTATCTCGCTTTTCTGCTCAAGGTATAGCGATGCGCAGGCTCTCATGGCTGCGTGCCTCTAACCTGGAGGAAAGAACTCAGCGGAAGATAGCAGATATCCCATGCCGGGGGGATCACCTTTTTGGAGAGAAGGTAGAAGAGATGATTGATCATCTCTACCCAGCGTGATAACGCTATGGATTCTCTCTCCCGCCGGGCCGCCTTCTGCAACCACTTCCACTGCTAGGAAGTTTTTAAGGGAAAGAGAAGTGCTCCCTTCGCTTCTAGGAACCGCAGGTACACTTCTTATTCCCGTCAGCCGGTTCAGGCTCGACCCCAGCCCGCTCGCTCTCGTCAGCAGCGGGCACCGAAGCAGCCCCTGCAGCTCCCCAGCAAAAACCAGGACGGGTTTTTGACTGGCTCCAGCAGAGCATAGCCGAAGTCAAAGTGCCTGTACCGAATGATCTGCGGTCGGAGGGAGGTTAAAATATTTTCACCAAAGGTGGCCTCTCTTAACCTCCGATCGGTGGGTTCTTCAAATAGTCCGGTACGGGTACACCCTCAATTTGATTTCCAAACCTCCAAATTGCCCACCGGGAGCTCAGTCTTTCAGCTCCTACCACAGGCAGGTACTTGCAGAGGAACTCTCCGCCCTTCTCAGCGCCAATGCGGTCGAGCCCGTACCACCAGGGCAAGAAGGGCTGGGATTCTATTCCAGGTACTTCCTTGTGGAAAAGAAAACAGGGGGGATGCGTCCCATCCTAGACCTAAGGGCCCTGAACAAATATCTGGTCAAGGAAAAGTTCAGGATGCTTTCCCTGGGCACTCTTCTTCCCATGATTCAGGAGAACGATTGGCTATGCTCTCTGGACTTGAAGGACGCTTACACTCACATATCGATACTTCCAGCTCACAGGAAGTATCTTCGATTTCGGCTGGGATCACAGCACTTTCAGTACTGTGTTTTTGCCTTTTGGCTTGGCGTCTGCACCCAGGGTTTTTACAAAGTGCCTGGCAGTTTGTGGCAGCGTCGCTACGCAGACTGGGAGTGCATGTGTTCCCTTATCTAGACGATTGGCTGGTGAAGAAACCTCTCCGCAAGAAACTTTGCAGTCCATGCGGATGACTACTCAGGTGCTAGAGATGCTGGGCCTTTGTCATCAATTATCCCAAGTCCCATCTCGTCCAGTTCAGAAATTGGAATTCATAGGAGCTCTGTTGTGCAACACAGACAGCTTGTGCTTATCTCCAGGACCCAGAGCAGACAGACTTCTGTCTCTGGTTTCCAAGTACAAGCATCTCAGCAGGTCACAGCCCTGGCAGATGTTGAGATTGCTTGGCCACATGGCCTCCACAGTTCATGTGACACCCATGGCACGTCTACATATGAGATCGGCTCAATGGACCCTAGCTTCTCAGTGGTTTCAGGCCACAGGGAATCTAGAGGATGTTGTCCGGCTGTCCCCAATTTTCGCAATTCCCTCAGTTGGTGGACCATTCGATCCAATCTGGTCTTGGGACGCCCATTTCAAATTCCTCAGCCTCAAAAAGTTGCTGGACGACGGATGCATCCCTCCTCGGGTGGGGAGCGCATGTAGATGGGCTTCACACTCAAGGAGCTTGGTCTCTTCAGGAGAGGCATCTCCAGATCAACCTCCTGGAATTGCGAGCGATCTGGAACGCTCTGAAGGCCTTCAGAGATCGGCTAGCCACAAATTGTTCTCATTCAGACAGACAATCAAGTGGCCATGTATTACACCAAAAAGCAAGGGGGGTACCGGTTCTCGTCCTCTGTGTCAGGAGGCCGTGCAGATGTGGCTATGGGCCTATCAAAACGGAATGTTTCTCCAAGCCACTTATCTAGCCGGTGTAAACAACGGTCTGGCCGACAGGCTGAGCAGAGTTATGCGGCCTCACGAGTGGTCCTTGAACATGACTATTGCCAAAAAGATCTTTCGAGTTTGGGGAACTCCATCGATAGATCTTTTTGCTTCCCAGGACACCTCACAAGGTTCCTCAATTCTGTTCCAGGCTTCAGGCCCACGGCAGACTAGCGTCGGATGCCTTCCTCCTTTTTTGGGGGACAGGACTCCTTTATGCTTATCCTCCCATCCCTTTAGTGGGGAAGACTCTCCTGAAACTCAAGCGGGGACCGCGGGAACCCATGATTCTAATAGCGCCTTTTTGGCCCCGTCAGATATGGTTTCCCCTTCTCCTGGAGCTTTCTTCAGAAGAACCATGGAGAGTGGACTGTTTTCCGACCCTCATTACTCAGAACGAGGGGGCGCTTCTACTACATCCCAACCTCCGGTCTCTAGCTCTCACGGCCCTGGATGTTGCGAGCATAGAGGTTGCCTCCTTTGGTCTCCTCTGAGGGTGTCTCCAGAGTCCTGTTTGCTTCCAGAAAAGATTCCACACATAAGTGTTACGCTTTAAATGGAGGAGGTTTGCCGTCTGGTGTGACAGCAACGGTCTAGATCCTTTCTCTTGTCCTGCACAGACCTTGCTTGAGTACCTTCTGCATTATCCGAGTCTGGCCTTAAAACCAACTCGATTAAAGTTCATCTTAGCGCAATCAGTGCTTATCATTCTCATGTTGATGGCTATGCCTATCTCTGGACAGCCTTTAGTCATGCGTTTCCATGAGGGTTTGTTTTTGTCAAAGCCCCCTGTCCCAAAACCCCCTCCAGTGCCCTGGGATCTCAATGTCGTTCTCACCCAGCTGATGACAACTCCTTTCGAGGCCACTGGATCCTGTCATCTGAAGTACTTGACCTTGAAGGTCATTTTCTTGGTGGCTGTTACTTCAGCTCGTAGGGTCAGTGAGCTCCAAGCCCTGGTAGTTCATGCACCATTCCTTGTCTTTCATCATGACAGAGTAGTCCTCCGCACGCACCCGAAGTTTTACCGAAGGTGGTGTCGGAGTTCCATCTGAACCAGTCAATTGTCTTGCCAACATTTTTTCCCCTCCTCACATGAGCCCGGGCGAAAGCAAGTTGCACACTTGGACTGTAAAAGAGCACTGGCCTGTTACGTGGAGCGGACACGCCCTTCAGACAGTCCGCCCCCATCTGTTTATTTCTTTTAATCCCAATAGAGGGGAGTTGCTGTCGGAAAACGCACCATTCTAATTGGCTAGCAGATTGCATTTCCTTCTCTTACGCCCAAGCTGGGCTGACTTTGGATGGCCATGTCACGGCTCATAATGTTAGAGCCATGGCGGCGTCACTGGCTCATCTAAAGTCAGCCACCATAGAAGAGATTTGCAAAGCTGCGACGTGGTCTCAATCCACACATTACCTCACATTACTGCCTTCAGCAGCATAGCCGACGCGACAGTCGGTTTGGGCAGTCGGTGCTGCAGAGTCTGTTTGGGTTAGAATCCAACTCCACCCCCCCTAGGCCCGTTTGTTCTGTTCAGGCTGCACTCTCAGTTAGTTGAATTTGGTTTCAGGTCAATTCTGTTTTGTCCTCGCCGTTGCGGGACCAAATTGACCTTTCTTGTTGTGGTGAGTGAGCCTGGGGGCTAGGGATACCCCATCAGTGCGAATATTGGCCTGCTTGTCTTTGGAGAAGAGTAGTTACTCACCTGTAACAGGTGTTCTCCGAAGACAGCAGGCAAATATATTCTCACAACCCTCCCACCCTCCCCTTTGGAGTGTATCCTTCTGATTCGGGTAATTAACTGAGGAATGTGCTCGCGCGATGGGCGGGAAAGTGGACGCGCGCATGCGCACTACATCCACCCGCGCGACGAGAGACATTTTGTTTTTGTCATGGACTTTGCTGGAAAGTCCTCCGGGCCGACGTGACGTCACCCATCAGTGAGAATATATTGCCTGCTGTCTTCGGAGAACACCTGTTACAGGTGAGTAACTACTCTTTTCCGCGTAAGCAGGACGCGGCAGTCAAAGGACACTGTTGGGAGTCGGGCCAAGGAGGTTTGAAACTAAGTGATGAGCCTGCTGTGCTGCCTATCTACTCCATGGTAAGGAAGCCAATTTCACTGCCCCGCGCAGCTGTCATCTCCTCTAGACAGTGCACTCAAACCAAAATAAGCAAACCTATGAACTGCTGCATCCATGTTGTTGCCCATCTTCTGTAACAACTCTAAAGCTGATTCAATTGGATAGGTAGTGCCTTAAAAAGTAGAGGTCAAAAGTTTTGGGTTTTTTTTTTACTTATTGGACAGCTTTTTAATTTATTTGAAAGTTTCCCATATAGATATAAATTTCATGAAATAACAATTGAATATCACTAACACATCTTAAAAAATTATTATAGCTGGTAGAAACAGCAATTTTAAACTCTGTATTTTGTGCTCTTTTTTCTACACTATAAAAATAAATAAATAAATACACTGTATACAATGCAGATGGCCAAATTTCAGTGAGGATATCCTGTTTCCTGATGGGCTCATCTTAACTGTTGTTGTAATCTACCATGGGAAGCCTGGTGTTATAAAGTTGATGACATATATTGAAATTAAATGGAAGTAGAATTAAACTCTCCTTTCATTGGGGCACACATGGAATCAGATCTTCATCTGTTTTGTAGAAGTTTACCTTTTAGATACACAAATGGATTATTCTGTTTTGAACATGTTTCAGGGGCAAGTGGTTTCTTTTGTTTATACATAAATGGCCTATATAAGCCCCTAATGCAACCCATATTGGTTTTCTTATATTTTGTTCTTGTGATAACTTATACTGTGCCAAAACTGAAAACTCTTATCTCTGTCTGGTCGGTAATAAAAGGAGCTCATTGTGAACACTATCCACCCTAAAAGGTTGTTTTGTGGCTGTACATGAAGAATTGTGATATTGCATAAATAAGCGTATGTGTGTGACCCTAGTCATGATGCATCCTAAGTTTATATAATCCTTTCAAGAAATCCAGTTAATCTTTTAATTTATTAGTGGAGCATAACCACAGAGGCTTGGTATGGGCGCATTTTCAATATGGTAATACTAGGGCCCAGCTAAGGAACAGCCAGGTTATTTTGAGTTAGTCTTCACTGGACCAAACTTGCTTTCCTTCCTTGTGCCATCACTACCCAGCAGGTAGGCAATGTCTTAAAAGATGGAGGATAAAGGATTAAAAAAAAAAAACATTTATCACACATTATTCCAAGCAAAGTTGGCTTACATTTGAAAATACAGTGAGACAGAATAACAGAATTCAGTTATATCATGGGAACAAATAGATGGATATGTCTGAAACATTTAAGATTAGCATATATATGATATATGCCCAGCTGAGCATTTAAAAGTTTGTCCTTTAATGATACCATATGTTCAGAAATCCATAGCCATGTAGTATAGGTAGTTATTCAAAGATTATCACATTCATACACCAGAACAGGCATCCATCACATCACATTGCAAAAGAAAACAAATTCGCCAGAGTACGTCCCGTCCAAAATTTAATTTTTATTTCCTTATTTCATTCTTCCAAAATTCCAGACAGCACATGTACAGATCAGTAGGAGGACCCAAAGCACTCCAAAACAAGTCAGAAACAACACAGTTTATTGTTCAAGCATCCTTAGGATTCACCTTTGGGTTTAAAAAGCAAAACCATGTGCATATCCTTTGTACCAATAATGTATAATAAAATTACATACAACAACATACATATGTACAGTTTTTTGTTTTTTGCCATGTCCCACCAGCCAAATAGACTTCTGCCGCTCTCCGCTGCTTGTTTCCTGCTCAGAGCAGCATGCCAGGCAGTCGGGACTTCTTGTACATGCTCTGAGAATGTGCAAAAAGTCCCGGCATGCTGCACAGAGCCAGAAACAAGCAGTGGGGAGCAGTGGCAGTCCATTTATTAGGTTGTGGGGCTCAGTATCCCTGCCAGTAAAGGAATGTCTAGTGTGCCTACATGGGTAGGGGGGAGATAAATGTGTTGTGTGTCCCCCTAGTCCACCCCTGGGTCCCCCTCCCCCACCCAAATTGCAGGGCAGGCTATGCCCGGAGAGAGAGCCTGTTGTTAAAACTTTACCAGCTAACTCTCTCCCTGGGAATAGCCAGCTCTGCAATTGGGGGGGGGGGGGGGGGGGACAGAGGTGGATGGGGGGTGCAGATGTGGACAGGGGAGAGAGCCTGTTGTTAAAAATTTACCGGCACACCACTGCCTCCGACCATTGGATGCTACACACCATTCAGCACAGCAATGCTCTACATTGGCAAAGAAGACCTCCTGACCATCCACCAAGAGAGTCTTGTTTCAACTCCCTGGAAATGAAACTACTTCAAGAGGCTCTCCTCCTGCAGAATGCAATAAAACCAGTTCCTCTGCCAGACAGAGGTCAAGGGTATATTCTAGGTATTTTCCATACCAAAAAAGATAGGGGGAATAAGTCCAATTTTTGATCTACAAGACTTAAACAAGGTTCTACTCAAAGAAAAATGTTGCTTGGTATCCCTGGAGTCACTACTTCCCATGATACAACTTGATTGGCTTTACTCTGTAGATCTCAAAGAGGCATATACACACATACCAATTCTCCATGCACACAGACAATTCCTCTGTTTTCACTGTGAAATTCTACACTATCAATACAAGGCCTTACCATCTGGCTTAGACTCAGCTCCTCAAGCCTTTGTGAAGTGTCTGATAGTGGCTGCTACACTTTGCAAATGGGGCATACATGTCTTCCCCTACTTGGACTACTGGTTAATCAAAGTAACCTCCCGTGAATTAGCAAACACCTTGATTTACTCCACCATACAGCTCCTAGAACTCCTCAGACTCATGGTCAGTTACCCCAGATCACATCTTCAACCTTAGAGTTCATATGGGCTCTCATCAATATTGCTCAGGAAAGGGCCTTCCTTTCTGAACCGAGGGCAAACAACATACTACATCTTGCCACTCAGGTATTCAGCTCCACCCATGTATCTGCTTTACAGATGCTCGACCTACTCAGTCACATGACTTCAACAGTCCATGTGAAATTCCAACATGGGTATACACGTTAATAACAACAAAGTAAAATAGTCATTATTTATTTATTATTCGTTCACTTGTATCCCACATTTTCCCAGCTTATGCGGGCTCAATGTGGCTAACAAAGTTACTAGAAAATTACATAATACAACAGGATAAAATTGTTCCAGAAAAAAGTGTCAAATACAAGTACAGAAGCAGCTGAATAAGAGAATACAGATGGAATACAGGAGCAACAAAGGGAAGCAGACAGAAGGTAAAAAGTGGGAAAACAAACAAAACGGAAAAAAAAGGGGTTAAGGAGCATTGTGGACTGTGGGGTAGGCTTTTTTGAACAAATAAGTTTTTAGTAATGTTTTGATGATCCGGTGTCTGTTCAGGAGTCTCGGCAAAGCATTCCAGGTTCACGGGCTGATGAACGAAAAGGAGAAGCGTTTATCGTCTTGTATTTTAGATTCCTGCAGGAAGGATAGTGCAGATTAAGATAAGTTTGAGATGATGCCAATGAATTTCTAGGTGGTAATCAAGCATATCACACATGTAAACTGGTGATTCTCCGTAAATGATCTTATGAGTTAAGGTGCAGATCTTGAAATCAATTCGGTCTTTAATGGGAGCCAGTGAAGATTCTCACGGAGAGGCTGCGCACTGTTGAAACGAGATTTTCCAAAGAATAGTCTGGCTGTGGTGTTTTGAACCGTCTGAAGCTTCTTCAGAATATAGAGTGTACACCAGCGTAAATTCCACTGTAGTAATCGATGTGGCTCAGGACCATGGAATGTAATCAGGGTTCGAAATATATCTTTTGGCAGGAGTTGTTTAATGCGTTTAAGCTTCCACAAAGATAAGAACATTTTTTTCGTAATCTGCTTTACATGACTATCAAGTGACAGATGGCTATCCAGCATGACCCCAAGAATTTTCAAACTGTTCGAGATTGGGAGGGTATAATCAGGAGTAACCAGAGCTTTGGGAATAGACATGTTATGTTGTGAAGAAAAAACAATACATTGAGTTTTATCCTTATTGAGTTTAAATTGAAACGCATTAGCCCAGGATTCCATAATGGAAAAACTGGCTTGGATTGTGCCAGAAATTTTAGTCAGTGTGGATTTAAAAGGGATGGATATGGTTACATCATCTGCATAAATGAAAGGATTGAGGCCATGTTTGGATATTGCATTAGCAAGAGGAATCATCAGCCTCTGCGTCTCAATCTACACTGGCTTCCAGTAAAAGAACGAATTGCTTTCAAGCTCTGCACATTAACACATAAAATAATTTACGGATTAGCACCAGAATGTATGATTCCTTTAATAGATCTACCGCCAAGAAATGCCACAAAACGGCTTGCTCCTATCTTCAACTACATTACCCAACTTGTAGGGGAGTCAAATACAAGCTTCTTTTTGCCTCGTCTTTCTGCTACTCCAGCCCGAAGAATTGGAATGCTCTACCTTTGTAGTTAAAATCACAAGCTGATCACCATCTTTTCAAGAAGTTGCTGGAAATGTTTCTATTCGAAAAAACATACTCCATCAGTAACTCTGCTGTTTAGTCATTATTGTTGTTGTTAGTGTTATATCCTTAATCTTCTGTAGCATTCTTGTATTGTACTTTTCTTTTTTCTATAATTCATGTAAGCCACATTGTGCCTGCATTTGTGGGAAAATGTGGGGTAGAAATGAACCATAAATAAATAAATAAATAAATAATGTTGAAGAGCATCGGAGATAGAAGAGAACCTTGTGGAACTCCACAGACGGGTTTCCAAGGTGGTGAAATAGTGGAGTTCACTTTGACTTAATAAGACCTAGATGAGAGGAAACCCTTGAACCAATTGAACACATTGCCACCAATACCAAATTTATCTAATATGCTGAGAAAGATAGTATGGTCAACCATGTCGAACACACTGGACAAATCAAATTGCAGCAGAAGTATATTCTGCCCACAGTGATTTCTCTTTTAAAATTGGACAACAGAGTAATCAGAACTGTTTCAGTGCTATGTTGGGTGCGGAAACCGGATTGAGATTCATGTAGAATATTGAATTTGTTCAAGTAACATGTAAGCTGATTAGTGACCATACTTTCCATTAGTTTTACTAGTAGTGGGATAGAAGCAACTGGATGTTAGAAATGAGATTTGCCTTTTTCCTTCAGGTCCTTTGGAATTGGGGTAAGTAGAATACTACCATGGTCCTTTGGGAAACGACCTTCCTGTAGCATAAAATTGAGATGAGACGTGAGATCAGTAATAAAACATGAAGGAGGAGAAGACAATAGGTAATTAGGGCAAATAGTGTACAAAAAGTTTTTGAAAACCTTGTAAGTGCTTGCGCTACAATCTCCGAGTCAAGGGTGTGAAGTTGATCCAAAAAGCGATCTGCAGGGCAATGAACAGATGAGTAATCAATGTCATTAAGAAAGGTTGCCAAAGTCTGTGGGGAAGAGGCACAGTGATTTGCGCAGGGTTAAAATTTTCTCATTGAAATATTTTGCGAGCTGATCGGCAGTTGGGAAGGTCAATATAATTGCAGTAGTGTCAAGAAGTGAGTTATGAGTTGGTAAAGTTTCTTAGGGTCTTTACTAGATTGAGAATTTGTTTCCTATAATAAAGTCTCTTAGCTTGTTTAATTGCACATTTATATTTTCGTCGCTGTATTTTCCAAGCATTAAGCGCAATTTCATTTTTTGATTTGGACCATGCACGTTCGTACCTCCTAGTTTCATTTTTTTAAGTCCTGATTAACCATGGAGTTGAAGTACGCTTAAAGGAGGCTTTAAATTGCAAAGGGGCCAAAGACGTCCAGCACTGAACAACATCTGGAGTCCCATGCCGAAAGGAAATTCACAGAATCTGGGTGAACTAACCAGTCAGTATTATATAACAATTACCAAAATGAGTTAGGGTCAACAACTCCTCTTGAATAGTAGGAAGAGGGTTCTCTTTTGATAGAGAAACCTGATTTCAACCAGTGCAATGTGAGATTAATTTATAGTGATCAGACCAGGGCACCTCAGACCACTTGATATCAGACAAAAAGAAACTGTTGTCATTGAGGAACTTGTGGGATATGAGGTCCAAGGTGTGACCTTTTATATGCGTTGGATGCATTCTGGGCCAATTAAAATCCCATAGTTTAAGGAAGTCCAACATTGGCAGGCATTACTTGAATTTGTAACTTCAAGGTGGAGGTTTAAATCACCAAGTATTAAAATATTAGAGTTATTGGTGCAGGTATCGGAGATGAAATCCATGAGGTAAGATTGACTATCATTCCAGTTGGAAGACGGTCTATAGAACAAAACACAAGTCAGGCAATCTTGAAGAGTATTACGGTGTATCTTTACAGATGAAATTTCAAGGCATGGCGAGATGGATTCGGCTAATGTTTCAACAGAAAATAGAGATCGATAGATTAATGCTATACCACCACCTCTCTTATCCGATCTGGTCCAATGTGTAATCTTGTAGCCTGCGGGCACAGGTCTAACAAAATAGGATCTTTAGAGCTGTGGATCCAAGTTTCAGAGACGAAGAGAAGGTCCAAGTTCTCATTTGTAATCCAGTCAGTTATAAGTTCAGCCTTATTAACAACAGATCTAGCGTTAATATAGCCCATACGTGCTTGTTGATATTGAGCAGCAGTGAGCATGGAGGTGTTAATTACTCTGAGGCATCTAATCCTAGGAGATTGTAAATTAGAAGAATTCCTTATGGGATTCTGTATAGAGAAGGCGTGGAAATCATTTGTGCCAAGTCAAGGACCAACATAGAGGTGCGAGGAATACTTGGCAATCTTCTATTATAAATGAGTGAAGGAATAAAGGTGTTCTCAGATAAAAGAGTAGTAAGCGAAACATGTATCAAAATGGTGAGTTACAAATAAGAAGAAGGTTTGAGGATATCATAGTTGGTGGCCGCAGATCCACTCAACCTCTGCTCAGCCCACAAGCCACTGAGGACTCTGTTAACTTTCCTAGTGGGAGTAGGTGTTTAAGGATACGGTGTGCCTTTTGAAGCGGCAATCCCAGCAGGAAGAGGAGACGAACCCAATACCGTGGTGAACGATTTCCCAGCAGCAACCACCCATACAGTCAGTGGAAACCTAAGATCACAAGCAGGCACCCACAGAATAAACTGGAGTCCGTTGACCGCTCCTCAGCTCCAACACCAGGGCAGGAAAGACAGCACTGTAAAATCGCTCACGCACTCCGCAACCTCAGCAACGAACAGCTGACTGGAAGGCGGATGCCAATGATCAACAGCTGTTCAGCAGCGTAGAAAGCGGGGCTCCTCTAAGAAGTTAGTGGGCCCACCAATCCCGCAAGTGCACTCCTGCGACAGTCTGCTCAATTTTAAAAACAAAGCTCCCCCGGCAGATAGCAAGCCCAGGTGGTCAGCGTCGTCAAGAGGTGAAGGAGCAGGAAAACCTGTCAAATGTTGGCCCTGAGCTAGTGGTGGACTGAGACTTCAACGTCCTGGCTTGAACATCGCAAATTCTCCAAGTCAGCTGTTCACTTCTCTGTCACTACTTTTACTTGACAAAATCTGTCATTATCTTTACAATGTATTACTACTGCACTTCTTTATAATCGTATTGTTGAATATTACTTTGCTTTTGTCTCTGTAAATTGCTCTTATCCTCCCTACTAATGTTCTCACAAGTCAGTCTCACTAATTGGCTCTGCTACATTGCTTTATGTTCATGGTAACTAAGTCCTCAATCCGAGGCACTAGAATCACAATTTAATATTCCAGTGATCAAAACCAATAGAGAAAAACCTAATTGATATAGTTATGAACACAACCATGCCTATTATCCTAACACACCCAGTAATTTGACCCAAAATAATAAATCAGATCAAAACCACTTTTCTTCACATAGATCTGGTTCTTCTCAACATCAACTATTAAACGTTAAATATATTAACTATCTCCCAATATCCTTCCTACTTATTGCAGTTGGATATATATAACTTGCCAGATCTATAGTAAAGAAAAGTAACCTAATCAGAGGATGGATTGAGGAGGAAAATCTTGGTTTGGCATTAATAACTGAAACTTGGTTACGCCTCATTGATGACCCACTGTTACATGATTTATGTCCTCCAGAATACAAAATTCTCCATCAAACTAGACCAGTAAAAAAAAAGGAGGCGAAATTGCCATTATTTACAAATCTTTCTCAATATTGAATTTACTTTTAATCTTAACTCCCATAATCTAGAAATTATAACCAATAAAATCAAAGTTGATTCCCTACATGACTCAATGTGCCTAATCTCTTTTACTGCCCACCGGGTAATTGGTCAGCCACCGAAATCTGTTTTCTCAGAATTCCTCTAACATATTTGTTAAATATGACAATGTAATACTCATGGGAGACATCCCTTTCAAATCTACGCTGACAGAGATCTATGAGAAGATCGAGGCTAGCTTTTCCATCCTAAACTCATGGGCAAAAGTATTTTTTTTTGTTACATTTGTACCCCGCACTTTCCCACACATGGCAGGCTCTATGCCGCGGGCAATGGAGGGTTAAGTGACTTGCCCAGAGTTTAAGATAAACAAAGACATCCCAACACAATAAGGTAATTCCAACTTCACTTGATGTCAATGAGTTTAAGCTACCAATCCTAAATAGCCTAAAAATCCTTGGCGTCGAGCTAGATAGCCATCTGCTTTTGGACCATCAAGTGAAGGTTGTCGTGAAGAGAATGTTTTTTGCAATGTGGCGGCTGAAGTGTATCAGAAATTGCCTGCCTAGAGATCTATTCTGCACTCTCGTTCACTGGCTGGTCCTTTCTCACTTGGACTACTGTAGCGGGATTTATGCTGGTTGTCATGACTATCTACTACGAAAACTCCAGACGGCCCAGAACACGGCTGCTAGGTTAATACTAGGCAAATCGCGCTTTGCCCATTCACAGCTATTGTGTTTTGACCTGCACTGGCTCCCAGTCAAAGATCGCATCATCTTCAAAGTCTGCTCTTTAACGCACAAGATCGTATACGGAGAGGACCCTGAATACATGCACGACCTAATTGATCTGCCCCCAAGGAATTCTTTGTCAACATCGTGCAATTTTCTCTGTCTTCATTATCCCAGCAGTAAGAAAGTCAGATACAAACATATGTTTGCTTCGTCTTTCCCATATACCAGTGCTAAGTCTTGGAATGAACTGCTGAAGCAATTAAAAGGGATATTAGACCATCAATTATTTAAGAAGTTGTTAAGACATTGCTATTCATGAAAGCCTATTCCTTAACGAATCCCACCATTTGACGTTCCCATTGTGGTTTGAAGTGGGACTCTCACCCACTTGCTCTTGTTGGACAGTTTTTCCTTCCCATGTCTTTTCTGTGAATTCCTCCTAACTCTGTCATTCTATGTTTATACCTTTCTTTTATTGTAATTTTTCTTGAGCTACTGTACGCCACATTGTGCCTGCACTTGTGGGAAAATGTGGGATAGAAATGCACTAAAATAAAATAAACTTCAGACCCAGCAGGTGAGCAAGTGCTGGTTCAAACATTACGCCACTGGTTGCTGCACTTGCAAAATGATCAGGCCACGGTAACGACGGCAATGGTGTGGTTAGATGGTCACCCAAGATGGCCGGTCAGCAACCCAGATGGATCTCCACGGCTCCTCGATCAATGCCAGGCGCAAATCCAAGTGAAAACGGGCCAGACCACAACCAAATAACAAGCAAACACATCGAGGTCTCCGGAGCTAACGGTTTCTTCCTATTAAGGGAGTCCTAGTTTGCTTTGTTATTAAACGTGCATACCCTTGTGTTGTCATTTTATTGGTCTTCCCCCTTTGTTCTTTCTTTTTATGTCTTGGTTGGTATGCTTGGGGTATCTTCTTTTTACAATTAAACAGTCCATGTACCACCATTGACTCGTCTTCACTTCCGAAAACCTCAATGGACACTCTCCTCTCAGTGGTCCCAAGTCACAGGATTACTATCAGCTCGCATTCGGATCACTCCACAACTACACCATTCTCTACAGTGGTGGATTGTTCTCAAAATCTTACCCAGGGATTTCCATTCCAGCACCTTGCGCATCACAAAGTCCTCTCCACAGATGCCTCCATGACACGTTGGGGAGCACACCTAGATGATCTCCATACACAGGGTTCTTGGTTCCTACAGGAGAAAAGACCATCATATCAGCCTTCTGGAATTGTGAACTTGTTGAAATGCTCTGAAGACCTTCCAGAACCATATTCTTATTCAGGTAATACTCATTTGCACAGACAACCACGTAACGATGTATTACCTAAAACAGAGAGGAACGAGTTCTTACCATCTCTGTCACTAAGCAATCCAGATATGGACGTGGGCAGCTTCTCGAAACATCTGTACAAGTGCTGTTTACCTAGCTGTTAAACAGAATGCCATAGAAGACAAACTGAGCAGGATCCTTCAACCTAACAAATAATCCCTTAGCACATTTGTAGTTCTTTGAATATTCCAGAAGTGGGGGACCCTAGCAATTAGACCTCTTCATTTCTCCTCAGAACAACATGTTTCCCCGTTTTTGTTCCCATCTGTATGCTCCCAACCATAGAGCTCCAGACACCGTACTTCACTGGGGAACAGACCTTTTATACACTTTTCCCTCCACTACTTCTCATATGAAAAAGGGACCATGATTCTAGTACCTCCCTACTGGCCACATTAAATTTGTTTCCTGCTCCTAGAATTATCATACAAGGAACCATTGAAGTTGGATCCTTTTCCAACCCTAATAACACAGAACAAAGGGTCCCTCCATTCAGACCCTTGCTTTCTAGCCCTGACAGCTTGGTTCCTGATGATGTAGATTTATGTTCCTTAAACCTTCCTGACAGTCTCGAGGCTACTCCTAGCCTCTAGGAAACCTTCTACACAAAATTGTTACCGCTTAAAGTGGAAAAGGTTTTCTTTCTGGTGTGCAGCCAGAGCACTCGAGCCTACTATAAACTCTCTATCTACAGTTATGGAGGTACCTCCTCTACCTTTCAGATTCTGGTCTCAAAACTAAGTGAGAGTACATTTGAATGCTATCAGTGCTTTTCATTCTAAAGTTGATAATAACCAGTGTCAGTTCAGCCTTTAATAGTTAGATTAATGAAATGTTTGTTTCATACCAGATCTCCTATCAACCTGCGTCCGGTGGTGTGGGTTCTGAATGGCATCCTAACATTCTCATGAAATCTCCATTTGAACCACTTTGTTTCTGTTCTCTGAATTCCTCACATATAAGATAATGTTCTTAATAGCTCTTACTTCTGCCAGAAGAGTCAGGCCCTTCTCTCACCAGGTTCTACTATGACTCAGAGCCCACCCCGAATTCCCTCCTAAAGTGGTATCGGAGTTGCATCTCAATCAATCCATTGTGCTACCAGTTTTCTTCCCTAAGCATCACTGTAATCCTGGAGAAGCAGCACTGCATACCTTGGATTGAAAGTGTGCTCTAGCATAGTATCCAGAATGTACAAAACCTCATTGGAGGTCCTTCGACCCTAACCGATTAGCGATAGCTATCACCAAACATACAGTCAGCCAGCCAAGTTGAGATTGTATCTTCTACACATGCTTAGGATAGGTTGACTCTTCATGGCTGAGGTCACTGCTCACAATTTGAGAGCCATGGCAGCTTCAGTAGCCCATTTTCTGCTCTGCTTTAATTGAAGACATTTGCAAGGCAGTTATGTGGTCTTCTCTCCACACCTTCATTGCTCACTACTGTCTGGAGTAGCATTCCTGGCGGGATAGCCAGTTTGGACAAGCAGTCCTGCAGAATCTTTATACGAATTAAAAGCCAACTCTGCCCTCTGGCCCTTTTTCCCCCCACTAGGTTCACTATCTCTTTAATTGCAAAAAACGATTTATATTGTAAGCCTGGTAGCTGGTGAGTCCCACATGTGAGAATATTATTATTATGCCTGCTTGTCCTTGGAGAAAGCTAAGTTACTTACTTGTAGTAGGTGTCCTCCAAGGACAGCAAGCATAGATTTCACATTCATCCCACCTCCCATTGGCGTTGTCTTCTTACCATTAGTACTACACTGCTGGTCCCATGCTCGAGTGATGGGCAGGAAGGCCCCCTTGCATGTGCGGTGGGTGCACTACCTCAAAGACTTAAAGTGACAGTGAACTTGGCAGTGTCCACACTGGCCTCCGTGAATGATGTCATCCACATGTGAGAATATATGTCTGTTGTTCTCTGATCTGTCCCACCCTTCTGAAAACAGGAAGTTTTGCTGACAAGGTAAACTGATTGGAAGAGAAGGGGACCTGGGAGAAATGCCAGACTGTGCAGGTGGGCATTTTATTTATTCAAGCATTTGATATACTGTGAATAAATCCAATACTGGCAACTAAGTGGTATACAAACAATCAAGCGGTCACGATGCTAGTGGAGAAAGATGGTAGGGAGAGAAAAGGGATAAGAGATCTGGGGGGAAAGATGCAGAAAGGCAGGGTATGGCACAACAGACAGGGAGAGAGGATTAGCTGGAAGAGGAGTCAAAAGCAGCAGAGAAGAGGAAAGTCTTGAGAAGGGCCTTAAAGGCTTGAATGGAGGTAGCAGATCTGAGAGATGGAGGAAGGGAATTCCAGATCTTAGGACCAAGGTAGCTAAAGGCAGTGTCACACAAGAGAAAAAAGCAGAGCACCAAGAGGGAGGGAGTGAAGAGAAGGTTATCAGAGGAAGAATGCAGAAGATGGGAGGGGGGGAGTAGAGAACCAGGAGTCTGTTTAATTAGGCAGGGGCAGAAGGGGAGCGGCATTTAAAGACTATCACGAGCAGTTTGAAATGAATGAGAGGAGACGGGCAGCCAGTGTTCAAGGTAGAGAAGGAGGAAACAGTCAAACCGGTGTGCACGATGAATGAGTTTAACAGATGTAGATTGGATCAGTTGAAGGTGTTTCAAGGAATGAAGTCCGTTATACAGAGAGTTGCAGTAATCAAGTCAAGAGAAAACCAAAGTGTACATAAGAGAGAGGAAGGGATGGACAGACTGAATTCGATGGAGAGCAAAACAAGAGGAGCTAATTACTGAGCTGAGAGAGAACCATGGGCATGGCCAAGAGGGGAGGGAGAGATGCTAGACTGTGCATGGTGAGAGAAAGGGGGAAAGAGGTAGAGCTGCCAAATTGAGGGAGAGAAGGATGGAGGGAGAGATGGATAGAGGGAGGGAGGAGAGATAATGGAACTGGAGAAAAAAGAGAGAGGTGCTGGACTTTTGGACTTTGGGGGAGGTAGTTGGCAGAGAGGGAGGAGAGAGCAATAATAGATCTGGAGGTAGAGTGGAGGAATGGAGAGACAGTTGGACCTGGAGATGAGAGGGCCTTTAATCAGTGGCATAGCCACTGAGGAGGGGAAAGGCCTTGAAGAGTTCATCCTCCTACTTTGGGCTCAGGACTCCTCCTAAGCTGCAGTGCCTGTTCAATGACTGGTGCAGTAGCTGAAGCCCTGCCAGCCAAAGAAAACTGCTGCCTGACTCACCCCCTTCCTCCTTGTACTACCTGTCTGCCTCACGAGTGAGGAAGTCAGCTAGGTGCCTCCAACCAGCAATGCTTGCACTTGCACTCCCCAAGCATACTCATTTTGTGCATGAACTGAGCATGCTTAGGGAGTGCCCGCATCAACAACTGGAAGCACCCTTCTTACTTCCTCACTCCTGAGGCAGCACAAGAGGAAAGGGGGGGGAGAGGAAATGTGTGCCCCCATAGTCCATCACTGTGCCCCCTCCCTATGGACTGCTGGCTATGCCCCGCCTTTAATCATGTGATTAATCGCAATTTAAAATTATAATAGAAATGCAGCCCTAATATATATAGATGAAGAAGCAACAAGGCAGATGATCCACAAGTTCCAAGACTGTAGAAAAGATAGCAGATCACACAGAAATTTTTTTCATCAAAGTTTATTGGCTAAAACATAAGAGCACACCGGACACCGGTGTGTTTCACCCACGCAAAGGCTGCATCGAGGCAATCAAAACAATAATGAACAAATAGATAAATGTTAATTCAATCAATATATATTCAGAAATAACCAGTGGCTTACCATATATTAGACAAAGTAATAAAACTAATAATATAATGAATAATAGAATAAATAATAAAATACAAATAATAGTCATTATTAACAAAATGAAACATAGGAATTGAAACAGGTAAAGGAACAGAAATACACACAATTGGGAACAGAAACACACATAACTATTACGTCATTATGGAGGGGAAAGAGGAACACCTACCCAGACGGTGTTAAACAATAGATTCTCACTAGCCTGGTTTAAAACTATAAAAATGAAGAGATTACTAGTTAAGAACTGATCATAAAAATAAATAAAACAGAACAGCACAGCACTTACCAATAGTGTTCACTAGATGGTAGTTTAACATAGCAGTTCAGTTTGGCATCAGCTGACAGCATGACTGAATGCTGCACTCATTGCTACAGTTAAATACAAACCCTAAGGGAAGGTGAAAGGTTATGCACCAGAACAAATTAATTACAGATAAAACTGTGCCTTCAAAATAATTCCAAATATCAATTGTGACTCTCTAAATGTAAAATAAAAAGTTTTTTAATTTAACAAATAAGCTAAAAAAAAAAAAAAAAAAAGCCAAAATTGCCAGTGTCTAAAATTGCCAATGGACACACAGTAAATGGTGCTCAAATTACAAAGACTCAAAACTGCAACAACCCCATTAGGGATGCCAATTGTGGCAAACCTGTTAAGATTTCAGCATTCTTAGACAGTTCTTACCACTGCAAAGGATTGTCCTCATCTACAAATGCAAAGTGATGCGCATTGGGAGGAATAATCTGAATCATAGTTACCTGATGCTAAGGTCCACCTTGGGAGTCAGCACCCAAGAAAAAGATCTAGGTGTTTTTGTAGACAGTGCACTGAAACCTTCTGCCCAATATGCAGCAGTGGTCAAAACGCACTTAAAAGAAATAGGAGGAAATATTTTTTCACTCACTACTACTACTACTACTATTTAGCATTTCTATAGCACAAATAGTTAAGCTTTGGAACTCTTTGCTGGAGGATGTAGTAGCCAGCAGTTAGTGTGTCTGGATTTAAAAAAGGTTTGGACAAGTTTCTGGAGGAAAAGTCCATAGTCTGCTATTGAGACAGACATGAGGAAGCCACTG
Organism: Microcaecilia unicolor; assembly: GCF_901765095.1. Classification (NCBI taxonomy): domain Eukaryota; kingdom Metazoa; phylum Chordata; class Amphibia; order Gymnophiona; family Siphonopidae; genus Microcaecilia; species Microcaecilia unicolor. The sequence goes on from NC_044041.1 coordinate 162,124,186, forward strand.
CTTGCCCTGGGATTGGTAACATGGAATGTTGCTACTATTTGGGTTTCTGCCAGTAACTTGTGACTTGGATTGCCCACTGTTGGAAACAGGATATTCTCCAAAGACAAGCAGGTTGCTTATTCTCACACGTGTGTCCATTTCTGCGTCGGCCTGGTAATCGGCATTTTGCCACAGCAAAGAACAAAAAAAACTTTGCTAGAGTCTTCTGGCGTGCGTGCGTGCGTGGACTGACTTCCCACCCATCGCGCGAGCGTGTAACCTCAGCTACTCTTTTTCTGCGACGAGCTGCAGCAGGTTCCTCCTGTGCTCCTCATTCTGGCCTGGGAAAGAGTTCTTCTGAAGAGCATTTTCGTGTGCTTTTTTCTTGTTTTCTTTATTTTCTTTTTTAAAAAAAGCACTTAGGATCCCTTTTTTTCTTAATCCTCAGACTTTTTTGTCCAATTTTTAATTTCCTTTCTTTTTCGATGCAGCTGGCTTTCTCCTTATTTTTGTGCCACTTTTTATTGGCACAATCGAGTCTTTTGATTTCGCTGGAGCTGTTTTTCCTTCCATGCCATTGAGGACACCCAGCGGCTTCAAACATTGTACTCAGTGCAACCAGACCATCTCAGGTACCAATACCCATTCCTGGTGTATCCAGTGCCTTGGGCCTGACCACAGCCCAGCTGCTTGTGCTCTGTGTCTTCGTATGAAGAAGCGGACCCAAGTAGCTCGAGAAGCTACTTTTTGGGGCTTGGTCCGGTCCTTCGGCGTCAAAATCGACATTGAGGGAAGCATCAATGTCAGGAGCAGAGGAAATGGCTGCTGAGAGACCAAATCGCACTGGGAGTAGTGAGGTGTTGAGTGGGTCTCCACCTGTCTCGAGGCCTCCTGCTATGCAAGCCCTGGTCGGGCCTGACCCCGAGGAGATGTGAGGATTCCATGTCTTCCTCTCTTTTACATCTTTTGTCCGAGAAATGGCTACTGCTATTCCATTCCCTATGGAGGTGGAGGATGAGCCCAGGGCTGAGATCCTCGAGGTCCTGGATTATCCCTCTCCACCTAAGGAGGATGTGATGGCTCCTTTGTATAAGGTACTCAAGGAAGTCCTTATGTGAAACTGGTCGTTTCCTCTGTCTGGTCCCGTGATCCCGAAGAAAGCTGATTCCCAGTATCAGATCCACGGTGAACCTGGGTTGATGAGGTCTCAGTTACCCCACAATTCCATGGTGGTGTACTCCGCCCTCAAAAGAGCCAAGAGTACTCGGAACTATGCCTCGGTGCACCTAGGCAGAGAAGCTAGGACCTTGGACTCTTTTGGGAGGAAGACGTATCAGGCTGCTATGCTCGCTGCTCGTATCCAGTCTTACCAGCTGTTCACGAGCATTCACTTGTGGAACTTGGTGAGGCAGCTGTCTACCTTGGTCGATGCCCTCCCTCCTGAGCAGGCCAAGCCTTTTCACCAGGTGATCAGGCAGCAGAAGGCATGTCGTAAATTCCTGGCCAATGGCGCTTATGACTCTTTTGATGTGGCATCCAGAATCGCTGCTCAGGGTATAGTGATGCGCAGAATCTCATGGCTGTGTGTGTCTGACCTGGATTTTTCGGTCCAGCAGTGGATGGCGGATGTACCTTGCCAGGGGATAATCTTTTTGGAGAAAAAGTAGAGGATCTTGTTGACCAGATCAAGAAGCATAATGATGCTATGGATTCTCTCTTCCGCCGGGCACCTTCTGCTACAACCTCCTCAACTAGGAGGTTTTTTGGTGGGAAGCGGAGTGCTCCCTATTCCTATGCTAGGCGTAGGTACACTCCAGTTTCTCGACAGCCTAGCCAGGCTCAGCCCCAGCACACTCGTTCTCATCAACAGCGTGTGCCTAAGGCCCCTACTGCTCTCCAGCAAAAGCAAGGGACAAGCTTTTGACTGGCTCCAGTTAAGCATAGCTGCAGTAAAAGTGTCCGTACTGAATGGCTTGCTGGTTGGAGGGAGGTTAATGTTTTTCACCAAAGATGGCCTCTCGTAACCTCCAACTGGTGGGTTCTTCAAATAGTCCGGTTAGGACAGACCCTCAATCTGGAATCCAAACCTCCAAATTGCCCACCGGGAGCTCATTCTTACAGCTTCCAGCACAGGCAGGTACTTGCAGAGGAACTCTCTGCCCTTCTAAAAGCCCATGTGGTCGAACCTGTTCCACCAGGGCAAGAAGGGCTGGGATTCTATTCCAGGTACTTCCTTATGCAAAAGAAAACAGGGGGGATTCATCCCATCCTAGACCTAAGGGCCCTGAACAAATTTCTAGTCCGAGAAAAGTTCAGGATGGTTTCCCTGGGCACCCTTCTTCCCATGATTCAAGAGAACGATTGGCAATGCTCTTTGGACCCTTTCTTCTGTCTGCCACCTGGGTGGGAGGGTGCTCAGAGCTGCTGGGTGTGATGCTGCTGGTGTCTGAGGTAGCCCCAGGCAATAGGAAGAGCAAGAACAACACAGTTTGGAGGTACCAAGGAGGCCAACAGTAATAGATTGCAAGCACACACCAGTATGTACATGTCTCGTCTAGGTAGTGGTGAGCCCTTAGGTTCTCTGAGGCCCATAGGACCTCAGAGGACTGCCGCGCACCCCGGATCTTCACCCGCGGCGACCGCCGTTCACCGGAGGTTGAGCCCCCAGCTGCAGGCGGCCAGCGGGACTGCTGGAACCGCGGGGTGACGGCCGGCCTGGCGGAACACCAGCAACACAGTCCCAACTGAGTGGCTAGCAGGGACGGCTAGCGCTGCAAAAGCACAGTCTCTGAGGGTGGCTAGCAAGGACGGCTAGCGAAAGGAACACAGTCTCTGAAGGTAGCTAGCAAGGACGGCTAGCAGGACGAAGAACACAGTCTCTGAGGTGGCTAGCAAGGACGGCTAGCGGAAGGAACACAGGCTCTGAAGGTGGCTAGCAAGGACGGCTAGCAGGACGAAGAACACAGTCTCTGAGGGTGGCTAGCAAGGACGGCTAGCGAAAGGAACACAGTCTCTGAAGTGGCTAGCAAGGACGGCTAGCAGGACGAGAACACGGTCTCTGAAGTGGCTAGCAAGGACGGCTAGCAGGACGAAGAACACAACCCCTGAAGTGGCTAGCAAGGACGGCTAGCAGGACGAAGAACACAGTCTCTGAGGGTGGCTAGCAAGGACGGCTAGCAGGACGAAGAACACAGTCTCTGAGGGTGGCTTCTGACATTTGAAACGGAAGCCCCGAGCCCTCCTTGTTCCGGGGTTTAAATCCCCCGCCCGTCCATCCTCTCCCTGGAGAAGAGCCAATCCCTGTAGCCCTGACAGGCAAGGATGGCCGGGATTGGAGGACCCGCCTCGCAGGCGGAATTCCTCCTGCCATGCACCAATCCGGCGCAAGGGGGCGGGACTTGCAATCCTCTCAGCTCCGGTCGGGGAGACAACGACGCCGCCGCCATCTTGGCCGGCGTCCTCCCTTCCCTGGGGCCGGCGTTCGTTCCCGCGGGTCGCCAGCCTTGGGCCGCCCCGCGGAAGTGCCGGCCCCGTCGGCGGCCTGTCTCTGCCGCACCGGGGCCCGCGGCCCCCGCCGACCATCGCTCCCCGCCGCGGGAGCACTGGTAAGGTCCCGAAACGGGACAGTATCCTTCCCGGATGCCTCCTTTCCCCCGGACCCGGGTTTGGAAGGATACCGGGCGTGGAAGGCTTTGACCAACTCCGGAGCATATACATTTGCCGCGGGCTCCCAGGAGTTGTCTTCATGGCCAAAGTTCTTCCATGACAATAGGTAATATAACTTCCCCCGCCGCTTCTTTGAATCCAGAACATCCTCCACCTCATACTCTGGATCGGGATCTGCTTCAAGATCTTCGGTCTCCTGCCGTTGGGGGTGCCATCGAGATCCTTGAAAGCTTTTCAATAGGGAAATATGGAAGGCGTTATGCACCCGCAGGGTCCTAGGCAATCGCAACCGATAAGTCACAGCTCCAATTCGAGATTGGATTGCAAACGGTCCAATATACCGAGGTCCTAATCTCCGCGAGGGTACCCGAAGTCGGAGATATTTGGTGCTTAACCAGACCTTCTGCCCTGGTTGCAAGTCGGGAGCGGGTCTCCGATGCCGATCCGCGAAGACCTTGTACTTGGTGGCTGCCTTCTGTAGTTGTTCTCGGGCCATTTCCCAAACTCTTTGCAGATCTGCCAGAGTCACATTAACCATGGGGGTCGGAGATCCAGATGGGAAAGGTGCTGGTAGTCGAGGATGTCGTCCATACACCAAGAAGAATGGAGAGTCTCCCGAGGCCGAGTGGACACTGTGGTTATATGCAAACTCGGCCCAGGGAAGTAGGGAGACCCAGTTATCTTGGCGTTTGTTGACAAACGCTCGTAGGAACCCTTTTAACGTTTGGTTCGCCCTCTCGACCATGCCATTGGTTTGGGGATGGTATGCTGATGAGAAATGGGTCTTCACCCCCAATGCTGTACACAAGGCCCTCCAGAAGCGCGAGGTGAATTGGGGGCCCCGGTCACTAATAATCCGAAGAGGCAGCCCGTGGAGTCGAAAAATATGTTGAATGAAGAGTTGAGCCAATGCGATCGCCGAAGGAAGTCCTGGCAAGGGCACGAAATGGGCCATTCGGGAAAAACGGTCAATTACCACCCAAATCACCGTATGTCCCCGGGAACCGGGAAGGTCGGTGATAAAATCCATGGAAAGTTCCGTCCAGGGCCCTGTCAGTACGGACAGTGGTTGTAGCTTCCCTATGGGGGTCCCGATCACCAGTTTGATCCGGGCGCACACAGGACAGGTGGTGACAAATTGAAGAATGTCCCGTCTCATCTGAGGCCATTGATACAGTCTTGCAATGAGCCGCAGAGTCTTTTGATACCCGAAATGTCCCCCCCATCGGGACGAATGCCCCCATTGCATTACCTTCGCTCGTTCAGCGGCCGGCACTAGTTCCTTAGTAGGAGCCACCTCCCCCACGGCCGCGCTGAGGCAGGCCGGATCCAACATGGAATGGGTTTCCTTAGTCTCCTCAGGAACCTCAAACGCTCTGGAGAGGGAATCCGCAGGGGTATTCTGAGCAGCCGCCCGAAAAACTAATTGAAAATGAAATCTGGCGAAAAACAATGACCACCGGGCTTGTCGGGGATTGAGCCGTTGAGCCTCTTGTAAATACAGTAAATTTTTGTGATCAGTGATCACTGTGAATCGATGTTCCGCCCCCTCCAGCAGATGTCTCCATTCCTGTAGGGCTAATTTCAATGCTAAGAGCTCTCTGTCCCCTACTGTATAATTGCATTCCGCCGGGGAGAATCTACGAGAGAAGAAAGAGCAAGGCTGACGCCGGCCCTTGGAATTCACTTGTGAGAGGACCGCCCCGGCTCCCAACGCAGACGCGTCCACCTCCACAATAAAGGGTTTCTCAGGATCCGGGGCTAGCAAAATGGACGCTGATTTAAAGGCCTCTTTCACCTGGCGAAAGGCCACTTGCGCCTCGGGCGGCCAGTCCCGGACGTTGGCGTCTTTTCTAGTAAGGGCCGTCAGCGGCGCAGTCAGTTGAGAATACTGAGGAATAAACTGGCGATAGTAGTTCGCGAATCCCAAAAAACGTTGTAGGGCCTTCAATCCCAGCGGCTGGGGCCACTCTCGAATTGCCCGGAGTTTGTCCGGCTCCATCTGTAGGCCCCCGGGTAACAGAATGTGTCCCAAGAAAGGTAGCGACCTCTGATGAAAAGCGCACTTACTGAGCTTAGCGAACAGGCGGTATTGCCGTAACCGTTGCAGCACGGCGCGAACATGGCTCACATGGTCGGTGGGGTCTTGGGAAAACACCAAGATATCGTCCAGGTACACAATCACTGTGGAGTTCAAAAAATCCTCAAGCACAAAATTGATAAGTCTCTGGAACACCGCAGGGGCATTACATAGGCCAAAAGGCCTCACCCGATACTCGAAATGTCCCTCGTGGGTGTTAAAAGCCGTCTTCCACTCGTCCCCTCGCCGAATTCGAACCAAGTTGTAGGCCCCCCGCAAGTCCAACTTGGTAAACATCTGGGCCCCTTGCAACCTGCTGAAGAGTTCGGGGATGAGCGGTAGAGGAAAACGATCCTTTACCGTGATGGCATTCAATCCCCGATAGTCAATACAGGGCCTTAAGGAGCCGTCCTTCTTAGTAACAAAAAAGAATCCGGCCCCGGCCGGGGACGTAGAGGGCCGGATAAAACCTTTCCGCAGATTCTCCCGGATGTATTCCTGCATCGCCTTGGACTCTCCTCGGGACAGGGTATATAGGCGACCCCTGGGCGGCACGGTGTCTGCTCTCAAGTTAATGGCACAGTCAAACGACCGATGAGGCGGTAGAACCTCCGCCTCCCTGGGATTAAACACATCTGCAAAGTCTCTATAGTCCATAGGCAGTGAGCCCAGCTCTACCTGTGCCCCTCCGGGTACCACCGCCAGGGCAGAGCAGCTGCCGGTCCGGCCCTTACAACCGTTCTTCCGACAGGCACTACCCCAAGCTTGGATGCTTCCACTGGTCCAGTCAATAACCGGGCAATGTTTCCGTAACCAGGGCAGTCCCAGGACCACTGGATGAATGGTCCGGGATAGAATCAGAAATCGGGCCTCCTCCTGGTGATCCTCCCCCACCTGGAGCTGAAAATAGGGGGTGATCTCAGTGACTGGCTGCGGTAACGTCGTCCCCTGGATGGAGGTTATTTGCAGTGCCGGCCGCCGCGGGAGCGTGGGCCAGCCCATCTGTTGCAGCAGCTCGTGCCCGATGAAGTTGCCCCCCGACCCCGAGTCCACCAGGGCCCGGGTCTGAATCATGGTCTCATGCCATCGGAGGGTTACTGGTAGCGTGATCAAGGCCTCCGGCAGGGGAGCGGAATGCCCCAAGACCCCTCCCCTCAAGGTGCCTTGGGGGAGACGTTTCCCGCCCGGGAGGGACAGGCTCGAATAAAATGTCCAGCCTCACCACAATAGAAGCACAGTCCGTCCCAAAGGCGTTTCTTCCTAGTGGAGGAAGCCAGCCGTTGCCGGCCCATCACCATCGGCTCCTCCCCACTCTCCTTGCCATCCCGGTTCCCACGGCGAGGAGATAGCCCCTTGGCAGTCCGGGACGTTCCCCGCGTCCACTTCTGCCGTTCTGCCCGGGCTCTGGCTCGTTCCTGGAACCGGGTATCTACTCGGATACAAAGCGAAATCAGGGCATCCAACTGGCCTGGGACCTCTCATCCTGCCAATTCGTCCTTGATTCGTTTTTGTAACCCTTCCATAAAAATTGCCATCAAGGACTCAGGGTTCCAACGGAGCTCCGTGGCTAAAGTCCGGAAACGGATGGCATAATCGGCCACCGTCCCCTCCCCCTGATGAATTCGCAGCAGTTCCGAGGCCACAGACGATGGTCTTCCCGGAAGGTCAAACACCATACGGAAACGGCGCTGAAATTCACTATAGTCATCCAGGATGGGGTCCTGTTGTTCATTCAATGGGGTCACCCAGGCCAGGGCCTTCCCTTCACATAGGCCCATGATATATCCCACTTTACTTTGGTCTGAAGCAAATGTCTCCGGTTGCATCCGGAAGGCCAAGTTGCACTGATTGAGGAATCCCCGGCAACCTCCGGGGGCCCCATCATATCGTGTCGGCTCAGGGAACCGAGGTCCCGTGCGGAACCCTCCCGAACGGGGAGCCGCTGCGGCCCCCTGGACCGCAGCGGCCTGGTTCTGTACCTGAAGCGTTGACAGTTGCGAGCATACATTCTGAAGCGCCCCTGATAGGGCGTTCAACTGCTCCTGCTGATGCTGAAGTACCTTGGCCAGGTCCCGTAGATCAGGCTGCGTCGGCGAGCTCATGGCTTCCGTTTCCTGTCTCGTCTAGGTAGTGGTGAGCCCTTAGGTTCTCTGAGGCCCGTAGGACCTCAGAGGACTGCCGCGCACCCCGGATCTTCACCTGCGGCGACCGCCGTTCACCGGAGGTTGAGCCCCCAGCTGCAGGCGGCCAGCGGGACTGCTGGAACCGCGGGGTGACGGCCGGCCTGGCGGAACACCAGCAACACAGTCCCGACTGAGTGGCTAGCAGGGACGGCTAGCGCTGCAAAAGCACAGTCTCTGAGGGTGGCTAGCAAGGACGGCTAGCGAAAGGAACACAGTCTCTGAAGGTAGCTAGCAAGGACGGCTAGCAGGACGAAGAACACAGTCTCTGAGTGTGGCTAGCAAGGACAGCTAGCGGAAGGAACACAGGCTCTGAAGGTGGCTAGCAAGGACGGCTAGCAGGACGAAGAACACAGTCTCTGAGGGTGGCTAGCAAGGACGGCTAGCGAAAGGAACACAGTCTCTGAAGTGGCTAGCAAGGACGGCTAGCAGGACGAAGAACACAGTCTCTGAAGTGGCTAGCAAGGACGGCTAGCAGGACGAAGAACACAATCCCTGAAGTGGCTAGCAAGGACGGCTAGCAGGACGAAGAACACAGTCTCTGAGGGTGGCTAGCAAGGACGGCTAGCAGGACGAAGAACACAGTCTCTGAGGGTGGCTAGCAAGGACGGCTAGCAGGACGAAGAACACAGTCTCTGAAGTGGCTAGCAAGGACGGCTAGCAGGACGAAGAACACAATCCCTGAAGTGGCTAGCAAGGACGGCTAGCAGGACGAAGAACACAGTCTCTGAGGGTGGCTAGCAAGGACGGCTAGCAGGACGAAGAACACAGTCTCTGAGGGTGGCTTCTGACATTTGAAACGGAAGCCCCGAGCCCTCCTTGTTCCGGGGTTTAAATCCCCCGCCCGTCCATCCTCTCCCTGGAGAAGAGCCAATCCCTGTAGCCCTGACAGGCAAGGATGGCCGGGATTGGAGGACCCGCCTCGCAGGCGGAATTCCTCCTGCCATGCACCAATCCGGCGCAAGGGGGCGGGACTTGCAATCCTCTCAGCTCCGGTCGGGGAGACAACGACGCCGCCGCCATCTTGGCCGGCGTCCTCCCTTCCCTGGGGCCAGCGTTCGTTCCCGCGGGTCGCCAGCCTTGGGCCGCCCCGCGGAAGTGCCGGCCCCGTCGGCGGCCTGTCTCTGCCGCACCGGGGCCCGCGGCCCCCACCGACCATCGCTCCCCGCCGCGGGAGCACTGGTAAGGTCCCAAAACGGGACAGTACATAAGTAATACCACACTGGGAAAAGGCCAAGGGTCCATTGAGCCCAGCATCCTGTCCATGACAGCAGCCAATCCAGGCCAAGGGCACCTGGCAAGCTTCCCAAATGTACAAACATTCTATACATGTTATTCCTGGAATTGTGGATTTTTCCCCAAGTCCATTTAGTAGTGGTTTATGGACTTGTCCTTTAGGAAACAATCTATTACTGTTGGCCTCCTTGGTACCTCCAAACTGTGTTATTCTTGCTCTTCCTATTGTCTGGGGCTACCTCAGACACCAGCAGCATCACACCCAGCAGCTCTGAGCACCCTCCCACCCATGTGGTGGACAGAAGAAAGGGTCCAGAGAGCATAGCAAAATGGCAAAAGCAGAATGTTTTAGTGGCACTGTAGAACCCAATGTGACGATGTTTCAGTGTATGTCTATATCAGGGATAACAATTTAAAGAGATGCTGGGATCTGACCGCAGAAATATTGTCTGTGGATATGAGTTTTCAATATGTGATTTAGCTCTGAGGAACAACTATAGGAATGTGGTGTTATGCCAACACAAATGAACTTCCTTGGTATCTCCAGACCAGGTCATTCTTGTTCTGATTGGTCACTTCAGTACTTTTCTTTGAGGTGGCCCCAATGCCAACATCCTGCAGCCTTGCCTGCTGTGCTGTGCCATGGAAGTCTGGAGAAACTATTCTCTGAATGGCACCACTGGAAGCAGCAGGGGCAACATGTGATGGTGAAGGTTACAGCAGAGGAAGCACCCATGATGGTATCTGGGTGCTTCTAAAGATGTTGTTCTAAAGATGGTATAAATGTGTGTGTGTTCTGTGCACGTAACTATGTATTTTATAAATTGTGTGTGTACACTATAGTTGTGCCCAAACTGTGCCTTTTTGATTCTGGTGTGGTTTATTGTAACACTGTTTTGGGTGAATCTCTTCCAAAAGGCAGTTAATAAATCCCAATAAATAAATAAACAAACATTGACCATGTCAGTCATTATGGGCAAATGTTGGTATAGCCCATTAAGGTTAAGCAAGAAGGTTATGAGACACAATGATCAGAGAAAGCGAGAACACAGGAATTACAGTAGTGAGCTGTAAGGAGCAGGTGTTGCCTAAATGAGGTCCATGTAAAAGTAAGGGAAATGGATTTGGAAGTAGTAGTAGATAATTTTTTCAGTCCATTAGGTAGTAGTAGATGATGATGGCAGACAAAGACCTGTATGGTCCATCCAGTCTGCCCAAGAAGATAAACTCATTACATAAGGTATGAGATGATACAACATATGTATACCTGATCTTGATTTGTCCATGCCATTTTCAGAGCATAGACCGTAGAAGTTTGTCCAGCATTCTTCTGAAGTTGTCATCAAAGCCCCTGAAAAGCTTCATTCCAGCACATCCAAATCTATCCAGCCACGATCAGAGCACAGACCATAGAAGTCTGTCCAGTACTGGTTTTGCTTCCAAATTACCAGTGTTGCCACCTAGTCTCTGATAAGCTTCTTTGGATCAATTCCTTCTAAACAGGATTCCTGTGTGTTTATCCCACGCATTTTTTAATTCTGTTATGGTTTTCATCTCCACCACCTGTCGCGGGAGGGCATTCCAAGTATCCACCACCCTCTAGGTGAAAAAATACTTCCTAACATTATTCCTGAGTTGGCCTCCCTTCAACCTCAATTCATGACTTCTAGTTCTTACCACCTTCCAGTTTCTGGGAAAGGTTTGTTTGTAGATTAATACCTTTTTAAAGTATTTGAACGTCTATATCATATCATCCTTGGTTCTCCCTTCCTCCAGGGTATACATGTTCAGGTCATCAAGTGTCTCCTCATACATCTTGCTACGCAAACCCCATACCATTTTTGTCGCTTTTCTTTGAACCGCTTCCAATCTTTTTACATCTTTAGCAAGATACGGCCTCCAAAACTGAACACAGTTAACACCTCCTTTTTTCTACTGGTTATACCCCTCTCTATGCAGCCTAGCATCCTTCTGGCCACGACCAATGCCTTGTCACATTGTTTTGTCATCTTGAGATCCTCAGACACCTGCACCCCAAGGTCCTTCTGAGCCAAGCTTACCAATCTCTCCCCTCCTATCTGGTACATCGCTTTTTGATTTTTGTACCCCAAGTGTATCACTCTGCACTTCTTTGCATTAAATTTTGGCTGTCAGACTAACTCATACCTATTCTCAGAAATTCAGGGTGAGTTACATTCAGGTACAATGGGTACATGCATCTGTGGTCTTGCAATTTTATAAAAGCCCTTTTCTGTTGGTGGAACAGGCTTCATATGTGGAAAAAGTTATATACATTTACCCCTATAGTATTGGTAATATTTATTGTTTTGATTAACCACTTTTCATGTAGAACAGTAGAGGAGTGTGGTAGCCGTGTTAGTCCACTCTTAAGGTTATCAATAGAAATCAAACAAAATAAAACATGGAAAAGAAAATAAGATGATACCTTTTTTATTGGACATAACTTAATACATTTCATGTAGAACAGCAAAGTAGGGTACAGACCAAGAAAGGACCTAAAAGAAAGAGGAAGAGAATTATAATATAGTGCTAAGAACAGGGACACTAGACTGTAGACAGCAAATGAAGAGATAGGGCAGACAGTAGGGTAGTATAGTATAGAGGAAGTGAACTAGTGCAGCAGTGGTTCCTAAACCTGTCTGGGGGAATTCCAGCCAGTCAGGCAGGTTTTCAAGATATTTAAAGTGAATATTGATGAGATAGATGTGCATGCACTGCCTCTGCTGCATGCAGATTGCAATCATGCATATTCATTGTGGATTTTCTGAAAACTCAACTTTCTGAGGGTCCCCCAAGACAGGTTTGGGAACCAGTGACCTAGTGGTTAGAGTATGGGTTCTCAACCCAATCCTAAGGACACACCATGCCAGCCAGATTTTCAGAATACCCACAATGAACGTACATGAGATAGATTTGCATACAATGGAGGCAGTGCATGCAAATTTATCTCATGCATATTCATTGTGGATATCTTGAAAACCAGATTGGTTCAGTGTATCCTGAGGACTGGGTTGAGAACCCCTGAGTTAGAGCGATAAGCTGAAAAACTTGGGAGGCCAGGGTTCAAACTCCACTTCTGCCACTTGGCAATTTGTGACTTTGGGGCAAGTCATTATCTCCATTGCCTTAGGTGCCCACTTAGTATGCAAGCTCTTTTGGGTAGGGGCATATTATACCTGAACATTTATCAGCACGGAACTGTGCTGTGTATATTGAGTAGAGTTATAAAAATGATTAGTAGTTGGATAACAAGATTCCTGGGGCTACAGTGTACACGTTTAAACAGAAACATAAATTAATCATATAACAGCAAATGAAGGGGATATGAATCTGGCCTATTTCAGCATCCACATTTAAAAGCAACTAACAAGAGGAGACACATTAGACCAAACAGGACAGGAATCTAAGACAACATAACCACCTGCCTGAGAATAACCCAGTTCACTAGCTCCTGCACTGAGGGAATGCTTTAGAGATAAGCCATGTTTTTCAGATAGCCCTAAATTTCAAGTAAGCAAGCTGAAACATAAGATCAGTGAGGAATCTGTTCCAGAAAAGAGGTGCCAGATAAGTGAATTTAGTGTAACTTATAGGATCTGGGAGACTCAGAGGAGTGCATTGGGAAGATCTGAGGCTCTGTAGCTACAGGTGCAGTTGGGTGGGCACAGGCCTACCCAGCAGCAGCACCTCACTCCCCTCTCTTCCTCTCCTCCTCCGGTAGCCTGGCATCTGCTCTCTCGCTGAATGTCCCTGGTCTACCTCAGAGGCACCCTGGCGGCTGCAGCAATTCATATTTGTTGCTTGCGCCAGCATCCACAGACTTCCCTCTACCATATCCCACTCTTGCTGGCATCACTTCCTGTTTCCTCACTGGTGGGATGCGGCACAAAGGGAAGCCTGTGGGGGCCAGCACAGGCAGCAAAGATGAATCATTGAAGCCACTGGGATGCCTCTGAGATAGACTAGGGAGATTCAGAGAGGGGGCAGGGGAGGGTGTTGGGAAGGACAGAGGAAAGGGGTGGGGTAGGGTTGGAGCACCACTCTTATAGGTAGTGGAGTGGCATAACCTTTAAGTTGAAAGTATTAAGGGAGACCAATCTAAAATGGTTGGTCAGTATGGGGCATGATCCTGAACTGAAGCCTGAGGGGTAATATGATGATATTTGCAAGCTTTGTAGAGGATTTTTACTGCTGTGTTTTTGAATTAACTGTTTTTTAAATTTACATCCCTTCCACCCATAGTGGAAACCACTGATGAGAAAAAGGGTTGAAATCCTATGGGTTATGATGTAGTGACACCACTAGAGGGAAACCTTGCACTGTACATGTGTGGAGCACATGCAAGCAAAAAATCCCCCTGGTCACTAAAGGTTCACTAGTCTTACCTTGGAGATGGTACAATCCTAGTATCAGGACTACCATAATACATTATTAGAAGCATAAATATTTAGCAGCACTGTAAAACAATCATCCTATATAATAATTCTCACCTCCAACATGGTAATGTGCCTGGTACCGTGGCTCCCTCGGAGGTGGTCTGCTAGGCAGTTTAGAATGCACTGACATCAGTGATGTCACTGACAGCTGATTCCAAGGCAAGGGGAGGAGTAGGGAAACACGCTAAGGGGAGGAGTAGGGAAACACGCTCCGCGTGTTTCCCTACTCCTCCCCCTGCCTACCAATCAGCTTTCAGTGCCCCCCCCCTCGGCGCAACACCCAAGCCCCTCCGCCCCGGCGCAGCACCCAAGCCCCTACCCCCCCTCGACGCATCACCCAAGACCCTCCCCCCAGCGCATCACCAAAGCCCCTACCCCCCCCCCCCTCGGGCACATCAACTCCCTCGCCACCCACAGCCGCCAATACTAACGCTGTCCGGCCGCTGCTGCTTCTCCTGTGGTACAAAAAGAAAAAAGCCAAAAAAAGATTTTTAACCTGAAACGTGTCACTGCAGCTGCTCCTCCTCTCCCCTCCATGTCACTGCCCCTGCAGGAAGACCCCGGAGGAGCGCAGCGACATCAGAGGGGAGAGGAGGAGCGGCTGCAGAGATGAGAGCCAATGCCAGATGGCTGTCTACGGAGCCATGTTTCAGGTTTAAAATCTTTTTTTGGCTTTTTCTTTTTGTACCGGCTGCTGCAGCTCAACAGGAGACGCAGCAGCGGCCGGACAGCGTTAGTATTGGCGGCTGCGGGTGGCAAGGGGGTTGATGTGCCCGAGGGGGGGGGTAGGGGTTTGGGTGATGCGCCGAGGGGGGAGGGGAGGGTCGCTGGACATGGGTGGCTGGAGGTGGGCAGGGGGAGGGGAGGGTCACTGGACATGGGTGGCTGCAGGGGGAGAGGAGGGTCGCTGGACATGGATGGCTGCAGGGGGGGGCAAGGAAGAGGGAGGTGGGGAGGGGGTCCTTAGACCAGATGGGTGGCTGCAGAGGAGGGCAGGGGAGACAGAAGGGACGCTGCAGAGGGGCAGGGGGAGAGGAGGGTCACTGGACATGGGTGGCTGCACGGGGGGCAGGGGAGAGAGGTGGGTCGCTGGACATGGGTGGCTACAGGGGGGGCAAGGGGAAAGGAGAGGAGGGTCATTGGACATGGGTGGCTGCAGGGGGGGCAGGGAAGAGAGGTGGGTCGCTGGACATGGGTGGCTGGAGGTGGGCAGGGGGAGGGGAGGGTCACTGGACATGGGTGGCTGCAGGGGGAGAGGAGGGTCGCTGGACATGGATGGCTGCAGGGGGGGGCAAGGAAGAGGGAGGTGGGGAGGGGGTCCTTAGACCAGATGGGTGGCTGCAGAGGAGGGCAGGGGAGACAGAAGGGACGCTGCAGAGGGGCAGGGGGAGAGGAGGGTCACTGGACATGGGTGGCTGCACGGGGGGCAGGGGAGAGAGGTGGGTCGCTGGACATGGGTGGCTACAGGGGGGGCAAGGGGAAAGGAGAGGAGGGTCATTGGACATGGGTGGCTGCAGGGGGGGCAGGGAAGAGAGGTGGGTCGCTGGACATGGGTGGCTACAGGGGGGGCAAGGGGAAAGGAGAGGAGGGTCGCTGGACATGGGTAGCTGCAGGGAGAGAGGAGGGTTGCCAGACATGGGTGGCTGCAGGGGGGGCAGGGGAGAGGAGAGTCGCTGGACATGGGTGGTTGCAGGGTGAGCAGGAGAGAGAGGAGGGCCGCTGCACATGCGTGGCTGCAGGGGCAGAGGAGGGTTGGTGGGGAAGGGGTCCTGAGACCAGATGGGTGGCTGCAGGGGGGGCAGGGGAGACAGGAAGGACGCTGCAGGGGGGGGGGTTACCTTGCTAGCGCCTATTTCATTGCCTACCGAAACAGGCCTTTTATACTAGTACAATATAAATATGATAAATTACAGCAGAATACAAATTATACCATAATAGGCAGCATGAAAGAACATTCATATGACATAGGTATGATACTCACAATGTTAGCACAATACAAATGACACACCTTGAGAGGCAACATATTAGAACATACAAAATAAGTTATGATGTTAACACTGTTGTTACAATGCAATGAAACATCTTAGTGTGTAGAGGAGGGGGTAAGTGCAGTTAAGATGCATAGATGGCACAAGATGAGTAGCTCAAGGTCACCATATGCCATAATTTATCAGAGTTTATAAGGAGGTTTAGAGCTCTTGGAACCCCCACCTCACCCCATAAGTTGATGTGCATCCCACACTTTTCAGTAGATAGCGGTAGCGAGCCTTCTCGCTGCTGCATCCTGCCCTTGTGGAAGCAGGAAGTGACATCAAAAGGAGGTGGGATGCAGCAGTGAGGAGGCTCTGGGCTCAGCAGCTGATGAGATATGAAAATTGCTGCCGATGCCTGATACTCTCTACTGAAATGTGGATGCACATTAAGGTACAGAACAGAGAGGTATAAATAGATGGGTGGATAAACTGAAGGCAGTTGAATAAGTTATGAGGAACTGGTCTAAGTTGCAGGGGGTGCAGCAAACTAGTTCAAGTGAAGAGTGAGTGGATAGTAAGTTGCAAATGTATTAAAAGTTTGTGAAAAGAGCCAGGCTTTCACCTGCTTCCTTTAGAGGTGGTCTTGACTTCGGTATAGCCTCTCTGCGAGTGAGTTTCAGAATGTGGGGCTGTTCCTGAGATGGCTTGCTGACGGATATCACATTCTGCAATTTTTTTGATAAGGATACAGATCATGATGCTCTGACGGACCCATTTTGTCTGAGAACCTTGAAAATTAAAGACAGAGCTTTAAATTTGGCCTTGTAAGTACTGGTAGTCAGTGTAGTTTTTGCAGGAAGGTTGTGATGTAGTCATGCTGCTTGCAGTCCTCTATCAGTCATACTGCAGCATTCTTAATTAGTTGGAGGTGGCGCAAACTCTTTTTCGTTTGTCCAATGTACAGGGCATTACAATAGTCCAGACATGATGTTATCATAGTATGGACCACTGTAGTCAGACTTCTCTTTTCAACATATGGAGAGAGAGATTTCATAGTTGCTGTAGGTGACAGAACTAGTTTTAAAAAGTTGTTTCCCATGATTCTTTACATGTGATTTTAGGGGGAGTTCATATTTCCCAAATGGTAGATTGAAGTCAGGTACCTGACAGGAACCCACAGACTCTCTGTTTTGCTTGGGTTTAGGCAGAGTTTTTTCCATTCCTGATTCAGACAGTTAATTTACTCAAAGCTGTAGATAGCTCTGACTTGGTGGGTTTATGAGTAGTTGCACGTCATTGGCATAGATATTGCATTTTGTGGCCATGGAGTGGAGGAGTTAGCCTAATGGTTAGTGTAGTGGGCTTTGATCTTGGTGACCTGGGTTTGATTCCCACTGTAGCTCCTTGTAACCTTCGGCAAGTCACTTAGTCCTCTAGGGTTCTCATCCTCTGCCTCACAATTTAGCTGCCTCCTTGCCTAACCCCCATGTTTGCCTTCATTCTCTGCAGCTGCCTCATCAGTTCCTCCATACCCCCTTACAGCTGACCAGCTTTTCTAACTTTCTCTATGCTTCTTTTGAACTGCTTTTTGCTTCACTCCAAAACCATTCTACTTTATGATATTCTCCAGGCTCATCCTTATTGCCTTTTCTTCCTCACTGACACCTGGCTCTGTGAAGGTGAGGATGTGTTCCTTTCTCAATGTCTGCCTCCAGAGTATTCTACATTTTCTTCTCCCAGACCCTCTCAAAGTAGGGGTGATGGGCTTGCGTTACTTGCCCCTTCCTCCTTCTCGATTTCTCCAGTATCACTTGATATTTTCCTACTGAAACTTACATCTCCTAGCATGTATATTTTGCTGGTTTACCTTCCCCCTGCCCTGCCTTTAACTGTTCAGGAGACCTTTGTATTTTTCCTCTCTGATATTTCATTATGATACCCACATCTTCTTCTGCATGTAGATTTTAATATTCATTTCAGTCTTCCTCGCTGTCCTTTCAATAGGCAACTCTGCTCCTTGCTTGAGGATTTAGATTTTTCCCAACATGTTTTGGCTCCAACTCATTCAGTGGGTCATACCCTAGACTTAGTTCTTTCTCATGGTCTGGATTCTTTTACTGTCTCTGATTGTTCTTATACTCCTTATCCCTGGATGGATCATTTTTGTTGATCGCTCCTCTACCATCTTCTTCATCCTCTCCCTGTTCTTCCCACCACCCACTTTCCTCTTTTCCCTGTGATCCTTCCTCCATTCCAGTTTTATTTTCAGTATTCACTTCAGATTTTGTTTCCTGTCTCTTGATGATCAAGTCTCTGTCTGGAACACGACTTTACAGTCTATTTTACATTCTTCGGTCTGTGTTAAAAGTAATGCTCTTAGCCGTCCCTCTCGCCCCTGATTCCAAGGTCACTTTCAACTTGTGATATGACAATTGAGGAGAGCTCAGTGAATCTGGAGAGCTGTACAAGATCCCTCAACCCTTCAATATTACCAAACTCTTCAATGACACTATCGTTCGTCGTTGAGGTCTGCTTGATCTAAATACTTCTCTGATATGATTATGAGATCTGGAATCAATTGTTTTCCTTGGTCTCTAGACTAACTGACCTGAATCTGGACCACGCTCTTTCTTCAGAACTATCAGTTCATGATTTCTTGGCATTCTTTTCCTCAAAGATATCACTGCGGTCTATATTTCCATCTTCACCCACTTCCATGTCTCATCCTTCTTCAGACACATTGGATTTTCCTCTTTCATGGTCCTCTACTTCCCTTGCCCATCATTGGGCAAACATTAACATTCCATCACTGACACAGTTTGACCACATCCTTCAATCTGCACGAAAGATCACATGCTCACTGGATTCTGTTCTATCTCAATGGCTTCCCCAAAATTCACATAGTCTTGGCCCACTAGCATGGTCTATGATTACTAACAGTCTCACAACTGGGAAAGTACCTCCCCAGTGGAAGACAGCTTTGGTTCATCCCCTGTTGAAGAATCAGTCTCTTGACCCAGCCCCCTTAAGTAGCTATTGTCCTGTTTCTAACCTTTCTTTTTTGAGTAAACTCTTAGAACATTGTGTTTTTAAGCAGTTCTCGGATCATCTTGAATCCTCTAACATGCTCCATCACTCTCAGTCTGTGTTTTGACCAGGGGTCTCAACTGCTTTGTTACTGAATGACTGTTGTATGTCGATTGAGCACAGTAAAGCTCTTCTATTGGTTTAATTGGATTTATCTCCAGCCTTTGATTTGGCTAGACACTCACTTCTGCTCTCCCATCTCTCCTCTTTAGGCCTCTCTGACACTGTCCTTCTCTGGTTTCCTTCTTCTTATTGATCACTCTTTTCGGGTACTCCTCCATTCCTCCCTCTCGAATCCTGTACCTCTTAGCTCTGGTGTTCCCCAGGGTTTGGTCCTTTCACCATTGCTTTTTAATGCTTTCTTAAGCCCTCTGGCATCTCTCATCCAGGGAACCATGTGAAATGCTATATTTACACTGATTACATTCTCTTAGTCTCTACCCAAGATCCCCTTCACCCTAATCCTGGCTCTTTACAAAATTGATGCTGTTTCTTCTTGCCTTTTCTCTCATTACCTCCACCTTAATCAGCAGAAATCTTCAGCTATCTGGCTTACTGGGCATTGCTCCGTACCCTCTGCTGTGCCATCCATTGATGGGGATCCTGTTCACCTGATCAATAGCATAAAATATCTCAGAGTTTGCTTGGACAATGACTTAACTTTCTCTATGCACGTTTTTGCTACCATTAAGAGCTGTTTTTATTCTCTGCGCCTAATGTGCTCACTCCGTCCGTTTCTCTCCTCTGAGAGCTGTGCCACTCTTGTTTTTGCTCTGGTTGCCTCAAAGTTAGACTACTGCAATGTAATATATGCCAGCCTCCCAGATGTTTCCCTTAATAAATTACAGACAGTCCAGAATACTGCTATCCTTCTTCTTGCACATGCTTGTCGCTATGATCATGTAACTTCACTCTAAAAGAACACCATTGGCTTCCCATAAATTATCGGATTATTTATAAGATTGTGATCCTCACTTTTAAGGCATTGCGCTTGGGTTCGCCCCCATATCTGGCCAATATGATTAATCCTTACTGTCCTGCTCGTGAGCTCTGCTCAGCATTTGATGCCCATCTGGTTTTACCATCTGTTCACTGTGCTCACTTTTGCTGAACCAAACTGATTGTTGCTTGCCTAATAGGATTTGAACCATGTAATAACTGTGCCACTGCTACCTGTTTCTGCCAACTTTGTGAGCCTAATATTATGATCCACAGTATCAAAGAGGGCTGAGAAATCCAGCAATAGTATCAAGGTGGATGTCCTGTCACAGTTTCTGTGGCGATTATCAAGAAGGGACACAAGAACATGTCTCCTTCTAGTGTGTTATTGCAGTAGCCAAGCAAATCTGTTATGTGCATCTGACAGACAGCCTTGCCCTCCTCAAATTGCCTCTACCTTCTACCTCCACCACTTCGTATATACTATGGCTGATTTCTTTCATGACAAAGTTAATAAGATTAATCTTGAGCTCTCCACCAACCCCCCTATCATCTTTTCCTCCTTTTTGCAAACTGTAGAGGAAACTGAACACCTTCTTCCATCCTACAAACATTATTGATTGTTTCTCTAACTTCATTTCCATTCAAGTTCTCAGTTCATCTTACATATAAGCCACCTTCTGTGTACCTCCAGCCAATGCAGTATGTATTTTTTTTTATTTTTAATTTTTGTTCTTGACTGCTGCAACATTCACCAGACACGCACCTCTATTCATACACACACACACACACACACCAAAGTTTAATATTTGAAAGTATAATGTCTAATTATGTATTTTACAAGATCTTTCTGTGAGAGGATAGTGCTGAGTTTAATATGATTGCTGAGTTTAAATAAAGGTAAGGGGGGACCTAGAGGCTTGAAAGTTAATTGTGGGAAGAGGAAAGGTTTTATGGCTAAAGGTTTGCACTGGCCCTGATAGCCCTGTTAAATGGTACATGCTTTTAAATTTCCAAGAGATGTAAACCTGGTAAAAAATAAAATGCAGTCTGTCATGCAGCTTTTCACATCTGAACACCTCAGCCCTGTCCTAGAAGCCTGCAGCTTGTACTAGGTCTCATTGGTACATTTAGTGCCAGTGAAGAGGAAATCACAAACCAAGGGCTGTTTTTATGCACAAATGCTGGCCAAAAGAAACATTAGTTCAGTGCATTCAAGGAAAGATATAAGGCATGTTTGCTATGTTCAGAAAGGAAACTTCATCAGAGTTCTCCGGGGGAGGGGGGCTGAAGGGGCACATGACCAAAGGAGAAAGTTCCAATTTGGTGCCCTCCTTGGGGCACTTCAGGATGTTTTTGAACTATAAGGATGAGTTTATTGGAATGGGCAAAAGAAAAGCTAAATTTAAGTTATTTCATCTGCAGCAGGCTCTGTTATTATCTATCCTTCCAATAAATATATGGCATTGAAGCCTTCAGTAAGTAGGAACTTTAAGTCGGTGCCTCTCCCAAATTTTCCACCAACTCAGGGGCCTCAGTGAGCCTTGTTATGACTCCTCTTCTCTACTTCCTGGGAATTCTCCAATTCGGGGTTCTGGGGAAGAAGCAGCATCAGATCTTCACCATAAAGTACAGGTTAGGACGCTGACAGCATGATCTGAATGTAGTCCCTCTGTGATTTTTCTTGCTTCTCCTGAGGAAGATTTACGAACTGCGGTCTCACATTGGGGAGCAGAAGAGCAATTGAATTGTACTTTTAATCTGTTGGCCTAATTGTTGTCCAATGCTTGTTGTGCCAGTACTGCATCATTTGCCCACTTTGGTGGAATTGAAGAAACTGAGCCCAGCGGGAGGACATCGCAAATCAACAGCTTTGAAAGATGACAGTTTCAGCATTTATTTATTTGGTACATTTGTATCCCACATTTTCCCACCTATTTGCAGTACCGTAAAGGCGTTCGCCAAGTCCGGTAATTTACTATGTGTGAGTTATCATTTATTGGTTGATTGACGATATCCTGTTTGGGACTTTGCACACGCGCTCTGTTTTTTCACCTTTTTCATTTTTTACCTGCGGTACATGTTTACATCATTATTTACATGAATATCAATCAAATTGTTACATTGACACTTCACTTTCCTTTATTGCAGTAGGCAAGTGACCTTTCTAATTACCCTTGTTCTCATATTTTTTCCTTTATTGCAGTAGGCAAGCGACCTTTCTAATTACTCATGCTCTCATATTTTACCTCTCCCGTTACCCCTTCCCTTATATTTTTACCTCATGTGTCTCTTAGTGCTCCTTTATCTTAATTTGGGCTGCCACATAGGTAAGTTTTAGAGCGCTTTTTATGTGTTTTATGTTATACCATTTAGAAACAGCCGTATGGTTTGACTGATTTTTATAGCGCATTCTCACAATATGACTTGCTATTAGACGTTATTTTAGCACATACACACAGTGAAACACATTGAATCACTCTGCATTCTTTACTTGCACTTTTTTCCAAACCATTTTTCAGAGTGTACTATCTACCATATGTGCGAACAGTTCTTCATGGTTTTGCATACATACACAGTGAAAATTACATTGTCTCTTGTACAGAACACCGCTAAATGTTTTTCTGCACTGACTGAGGGAAATCTACTTTACTATACATTCACACATTTGCAAGCATTGGCTCATGAGTGCCACACTGGCACAAGGAGTTTCATCCAGGGGCGTAGCCAGATGGCTAATTTTGGGTGGGCCTGAGCCCAAGGTGGGTGGGCATGGAATTTGCCCTGCCCCGGCCCCCCCTCTGGTTTTCTCTTGCTCCTCTCTCCACCCCTCCCTGCCCACAAACCCCAAATATTAAATACATGAGCTGGCGGGGATCCCAAAACACTGCCAGCTGAAGATTACCTCCTCCTTGATCAGCCAGCACTCTTCCAAACGGCAGCCAGCAGCACTTGCCTCACACTGATGCTGCTGTCCAGGCTGTGCATGCTCAGTGCTTTTGCATGTGTGAAAACTGAGCATGTGCAGAAGGGCCGGTCTCAGCGCCAGCTCAATGCAAGTGCTGCTGGCTGACATTTGGAAGAGCGCTGGCTGCCCAAGGAGGGAAAATTTTCAGCTGGCAAGGTTTGAGGATCCCCACCAGCCACAGCAAGAGTGTCACAATTTTGAGTGGGCCTGAGTCCAAAGTGGGTGGGCCCTGGCCCACCCAGGCCCACCTGTGGCTATGCCACTGGTTTCATCACTCATATACATGATCCATATTCACTACTGCAGTCTTGTTTCTGTTATTCCATTCTATTCCATAAGGTATTTATTTACACTTTATCGCTATATCCATTTTCATACTCACTACCATGCTATCACACATATCAATGATCATGATTTTCAATGCTGGATGGTTTTGTAATTTTATTCCATAAGAAGGCGTTCCTAGGGGGGCTGACACCCGGGGCGGATCGCCAATGCGCCCCGCCCCCGGGTGCAGCGCCCCCCCCCAGAACAGCGTGACGCCCCCCGGCGAAAGAACCCCCGATCCCCCGGTGAAAGAACCCCCCCGGGTGCACGCCACTGGGGGGGGGGTGCCGCGCGCCTGCCGGCTCTTCATTTTCATGCTCCCTCTGCCCCGGAACAGGAAGTAACCTGTTCGGGGGCAAAGGGAGCATGAAAACGAAGAGCCGACAGGCGTGCAGCAGCCCCCCAGTGGCGTGCACCCGGGGCGGACCGCCCCCACCGCCCCTCCCTTGGTACGCCACTGTCCATAAGGTATTTATCTACACTTTATCGCTATATCCATTTTCATACTCACTACCATGCTATCACACATATCAATGATCGTGATTTTCAATGCTGGATGGTTTTGTCATTTTATCCCATAAGGTATTTATCTACACTTTATCATACTCACTACTTCATTATCACACATATCAATGATCATGTTTTTTAAAGGAGGACTGTGTCAGAATTTAAAAAGGCATGGGATAAGCATGTGAGATCGCTTAGAAAAAGGAAGAGTTAGGGGTTACAGAGGATGGGCAGACTGGATGGGCCATTCGGCCTTTATCTGTTTCTATTTCTCAATAGCACTTTGGCACTCCCACTTTTATTTGTTTCATCACACTCACATTCTACACCACATCATATAATGCATTTAGGAGAGTAAGGTCTCATTTCTTACTTTCTCTTTTCAGACTAGCCTATGTTTATTTTACCAGACATATTGCCAAAGTTAAATTTGATTGTCAAGTATACGCATCAAAGTTTGTTCACTTGTTTAAAAAAAAAAAAAAACCACATGCAATGATTCTTAACCTTGTCCTTCAGTGATCAATCTCAATTTACATTTCATTTATTATTTTTCCCATTTGATTGTTTTCTTTTATATCATTGTTTTATCTTCATGTATGATTTTAAAATTACTTTGTTATCTATGTATTAATTTGTCTTATTATACATTTGCTTTTATTTGTATAGACTCCTGAAGCAGGCATGCATGTGCTGAAACATGGTACCGTGTCGAGTCGGCTTAAATAAACACCTATAATTTCACTTTGGAGTCCTGAGTCTGTGTTTGAAGATCCTGATCCAGCGCCCACTCCTTGTTTTGTGACTTGCTCCTTTCCCCTTTGACATCTTCTCCTAAAGACATTTCTGAATTGTCTCTACAAAGATCCATCATTTTGTTGATGGGGCTTGCAGTAGATTCTTTGCCATTAGAAACTACATTGAAGAAGTGTCCCTAAAATATATTTGGTGTTTGCTTTCTATGACTAATTTACTACTGTTTTTTTCCCCCAAGAAACTGTTGACAAAATTCAAGATCATGATAAGGTTGAAGGGGGTGGCGGATGGGCTTGGGAAATGGAGTCTCAGGTTAATGCAGTCTCAAGTAGCTGGTAACTACATGGATTAAAGATACATTGGAAATGCATAGGCAGAGACTTTAGAGAATTATATTAAGGCAAAGAACCTGAAACTTGAAAAGTTTCCTACAATGCACCTTCTTTCTCCTTAGATACTTTCATAAAATCACTTTAAGGATAGTTTACTGCTGACTAATTGTGAAAATATCTTTGTTTCAGAATTGTGTTATATATCTTCATCCACAATTGGCCAATCAGATGTTGCTCAAGGGGAAGACAATCTTATTTCTAATCTGATGGATTTCCTTGAATCTTTACAGGATTTAATTTCCTCCAGAGCAACATCAGTGGTTACATTTAGTGCTGAACTGGATAAGATAGCTGTACTTAAGTTTAATTTTTCAAAGAAAGATGTACTTTAATGTGGTCAAAAAGCTATGTTTTAAGAATGACTCAATTAAAAAAGGAACTTTTTTTGAAGTTTAAATCTTGTTTGTTGGTTATTGGTGCTACTTTTGTTCTATGCTTCTCATGCAAACATTTAATTACTTATCAGGGTGTTAACTATGTATATTCTCTCTTATCCCTCCTGCCACAAGCAGCAAGCTGTGGATGGCTAATGGGAATCTCTATAAGCTCTAACGTTCATGCACTCAATCATACAACCCCACCCTCCCTGAACCCTGATTCAGACCAGTGCTGTAGTGTTACAGGTTCAGTAAGATGGATCTGGGCTGCCACAAGTGTAACAGTTTCAATTGCAGGCCTTGCTAGCACTACCCCTTACCATCTCAAGACAATAATGTTAAGTGACTTGCCCAATGCCACAGGGAGCTGCTGTGCGATTTGAACCTAGGACCTGTAGTTCTCCACCCACTGCTCTAACCATTAGACTACATTATGCTTAATATATAGGGCATAATCTTTTCTCCACATTCACATAACCCAACAGTGATGGGTTATCTTAAACTGCATTTCTCTTAGGCCGCAGTCCATAGCTTCATGATGCGTTGTTTGTAAGAAACTTCCTACATCCTTTTCTGAGATTTCCCACCACAACATCTCCTGCCAATATTTTTCCAACCTACTCATGGAATTCAAGTTTCTAACACAAATAGGTGCTCATTTTCAAAGCACATAGACTTACAAAGTCACATGGGGATGTATTTTCAAAGCATTTAGACTTACAAAGTTACATATAGTAACTTATGTAACTTTGTAAGTCTACGTGCTTTGAAAATGAGCCTTATAAGGTAGTATAGCAGTGTACAACTGAATTACCCTTCAACTTACCTGGCCGCATCCACTCTTCTAATTCCCATTCCCTTTATAACCTGTCTTAATTCCAATGCACAGCACCTATGTAGGGTTTGATTTGCAACAATCCATAGAAATGCTGATTCCTTAAATTATATTTTAACTGCTCAAATGCTCACATATTCATATATTAACTTTTATATACCATTTTCCTGATTAAAATTCATTCAAAAAGTTTTACACAATATAAAAAGACAAAAAAATCAAGAAAAACAAAGAATAGAACAGAAAGATTGGGGGGTCACGTGATGCTCTTTAGCTGAGCGGATGTCTCTTAGCCAAGCTCTGCTCCAACCACCCCAAAATCATTTAATTTACCTGTGAGATCTTCCCTTTGCGGGCTTAGAAGATCCCTGATGGCGAGACTAAGTCCCAGTGCACCCTGTGATGGCGCTCAAGTCCATCTTAACGGTAGCACAGGTGGGTTATGCCTGCGAAGACCCCGCGGACAGGAAGGAACCACGGACAGAACTTGGGCCTCAAGATGGCGGCAATGCAAGCAAGTCCTCCACCGGCAAATCTCTCGGCGGAGACCAGTGCTTGAGGACAAACTTTCTAAGCTGCAAACGTTGGTGGATCAAATTCGGGACTCCTTGGAGTGGCAGGGTGCACGTATCTAACAAGCAGAGGACCGTATCTCACGCCAGGAAGATCGTGCTGAGATGGTGGACATGAAGATTTTGGCGCTTGAGAAACAATGCGCACTTCTAATGCAACAAGTCAATGACCAAGAGAATAGAGGAAGGCGAAATAATCTTCGAATCATAGGCTTACCTGAAACTGTAAAAGAAAAGGATCTGTGGAACTTCATCGAGTGGTGGCTCCTGGAACAATTAAACATACAGCTGCCAGACAAGATAATGAGAGTCGAGAGGATCCACCGAGTTGGGGGCTATGCGTGAGGGGGAACAGCGTCTGAGACCTGTGCTGGCCAGAATACTTAATTATGCAGATAAAGAGCGAGTGTTACAAGCTTACAGAGGAAAGAAATCGCTTGACTACAATGGACATAAGCTGCTACTTTTCCAAGATTACTTGGCACGTATTGCTGATCAGAGGAAGCAGATGGTCTGACATTGTAAGCATCTTTTTGACAAAGGCATAAGATTTGCCCTATTGTACCCAGTGAAGGTGCGTGTGGTGCACGACAATAAAATCTTTTTCACGGAACCTGGAGATATAGGCACATTTGTGGACAAACTTCAATGACTGGCGGAGATGTGCGATCAGGGCCGCCGAAAGACTAGGCCAGGCCAGGGGCAAGGCCACCCCGCCTCCGCTGCCCCGCCTCCACCCCCCCTGCCACCCCCCGTTGCTCCCCCCGCCACTGCAGTCCCCGGTCTCACCTGCCTACCTCCACAGCTCCAGGCCCCCTTCATTCAAAGAGGCAGTCACAGATCGCGTTTCTTCTGGCCTTCCCTCCCTGTGTCCCGCCCTTATCTGATGTAACTTCCGGTTTCTGCGAGGGCGGAACACAGGGAGGGAAGGCCAGAAGAGATGAGATCTGCGACTGCTGCTTTGAATGAAGGGGGCCTGGAGCTGTGGAGGTAGGCAGGTGAGACCGGGGACTGCAGCGCCGGTGGCCTGACCTTGGCGCCGGGCCCCCCTTGGAGGCCTGGGGAATTTTGCCCCCCCCTCTCGGCGGCCCTGTGTGCGATTTCTCACTACAGTGCTGCACTTGTGCTGATCAGGGGCTTGGTGTGCTGTCATGCTCTATTATTTTCGAGGAGCCCGATGTTGATTAGAGGTCTGGGCCTCTGCATGGAGCTCGGGTGAGCCTGAAGGCCGTACTGGACATTTTGATTCCTTCATTATTAGCGGGTTGGTTCGAGCGGGGTTTCGTTTAAGTATGTTACTGATTTGGAATTACTATTCCCTGGGAAGATCTTACTTTTACTGCTCATAGAAGGGGGTGGGGGGTGGGGGGGGCATGGGAAGGTTAGTGGTGTGAAGGAAGGGGAATGTTTGTTGTGATTTTGTATGGGTTATGTGTGCTAATACTGTTGGATTTGCTGGTGGGTTGTCAGGAGGGGGGAGGGAGGGATTGGTTTAGTCTTTGGTGGGGAAGGGGGAGGGGGAACATGGGACGTTAGGGGGGATAAGTGTGATTCATGTTCATCAAAATCCTATAAGCTACGGGGGGGGGGGGGGGGGGGGGGGGGGGGGACTGACTTTGCAGGGCGACTGGAGGGGGAAGTCTCTGCTTCTTGTTGTTTACTTTACATTTGTTTGGGGGACTCAGCTGGGAGGTCTCCTAGGCACATTGAGGATAGTGGCGTACTCGTTTGAGCCCCGACTGCTGACGGTGCTCCATGGTTGCTCTTAAAGTGGTATCGCTGAATGTTGATGGTGTCCATTCTCCTGTAAAAAGAGCTGAAATCTTACAGGCGCTTAAGAGGCTGCGTACAGACATAGCGTTTCTTCAAGAAACCCATTTGGAGAAAGCAGAGTACCTTAAACTAAAAAGGGACTAGGTGGGGGATATCTACTTTGCCGCCTATAATAGCAGGCAGTGGGGAGTGGCCATATTGATCAAGAAAAATGTGGTGTTCACGATGCATAAGCTATATTAGGACCCAGAAGGTCAATTTCTAATTGTAGCAGGGTTACTGCAAGGAAAGCGGGTGGCTCTTTGCAACATCTATGCATCTAATTCATATTCACACAAATTCTTTACACTTTTGGCAGTACGCTTGGCCGCCTTCGATGAATATCCTTTAATCTTGGGAGGGGATTTTAACATCACTAGTGACCCACTGATAGACTGCAAGCCACCCAAAAGACCATCCAAAGACCATGAAGGGAAAGGGATGAACTTCCTTATTCAAGAGTTGGGGGTGGTGGATTATTGGCGTTTGTATCATATAGATGAGCGTGATTACACGTTCTTTTCCCACCCTCATGGGGTCAATGCACGCCTGGATTATATCCTGCTTTCGCATTCGCTGTTTCAGGGGGCTGTTCAGGTAGGGATAGGGACGCCCGATGTTTCTGATCATGCCCCAGTATGGGTTGAGCTAGAGTGGGGAGATAGGGTGAACATGTTCCACTGGCGTATGAACCCTGCTCTTTACCAAGACCGGGAGTTTTGTAAATATCTACACCAGGGGTGGTTAGACTACGTTGCTGAGAATGATGCTCAGTCAGTGGGGCCTTGAGGTAAAATCATAGCGTACACTGCATCTTTGAACAGACACAGGGAGCATAAGATTCGTGATCTTACGAAGCAATTGGGGGACGCTAGGAGAGCTTTTATTCTCAGCCTGTCTGATGTATCCCGCAAGGCCTATTTTGATGATAAGAAACAGCTTCAGGTGGTGCTGGACGTCGGAGCACTCTACAGTGTCAAGCTCTATAAGTATTACCTACATCAATGGGGTAATAAGACTGGTAAATTGCTGGCTTCTTTAGTGAAGCAGAGGTCAGCAAAAAGTTACATTGGCCGAATTAGGGATGCTGCGGGGGCCACCTACACACGAAGGGAAGCTATACAGAAGGAGTTTATCCATTTTTACACCAACCTATATGGTAAAAACCCCTTTTCAGTTGACAGTTGCAAGGAGTTCTTTGCCAAAGTGAATCTTCCATCAGTGACACCAGACCAATTGGTGCTCCTCGATGCGCCTCTGTGAGGGATTGAGGTGCAGAGAGTCATTAGGCAGCTGAAGTTGGCTAAGGCGCCAGGTCCAGATGGCCTTGGTACAGAATTCTACAAAAGTTTGCAGGATCTGGTGATCCCTTCCTTTATACCAATATGCGAAGATTTGAAAGACTCACGCACTATGGGCCCTTCCCTGAATCATGTCTATATCACGGTCCTTCCCAAGCTGGGAAAGGATACTGATCTTGTGGGATCTTATAGACCTATCTCATTGCTAAATCAGGATGTGAAGATATTGGCAGTGGCTTTGGCATCCAGACAATTCTTTTCTGCCCCTCCTAGTTCATAAAGACCAGGTGGGTTTTGTCCCGGGAAGGTATGCTTCCGCCAACATACTAAAGGTGAGCCGTATTTTGCTGGAGGGGAGTCTCAGGTCGGGGGATTATGGCCAGTCTGGATGCGGAAAAGGCTTTTGATAAAGTGACTTGGGAGTATCTGTTCTGGGTGCTAAAGTTGTTTGGTATTCGGGGGACATTTCTAGACTGGATTCGTGCAGCTCAGATTATTATCAATGACACTCTGACTGAGTAGTTCTCGTTGCATGGAGGAACCAGGCAGGGATGCCCACTATCCCCCTTTTATTTATACTGACTCTGGAGCCTTGAAAGGGGTGTCCATGGTGGGGGTAGGGAGTGCTGAATTAATTTGTTTATGGATTATATGCTCCTAGTGCTAGACAATGCGTCCTCTGGCTTGCCGCAGGTTATGGCTATCATATGGGAGTTTGGTGCATTCCCCGGCCTTAGTATAAATTTTGGGAAATCGGAGGCACTGCCCATCAGTAGCCTTTGTGTAAGCACTTCTCTGCCCAGCTTCCCTCTGTCATGGGCTGGGGTGGGCCTTAAATATCATGGGGTATACTTGGTAGCGGATCAGGCCTGGGTCTACAAGAGAAATGTCTTGGAAAAGCTAGATGTGATAAAACATTTGTGTCGCTGCTGGAAGGACCTCCCTGTAAATTTTTTGGGTCGTGTTGCATTAGTCAAAATGGTCCTCCTTCCTAAAATATTGTATCCTTTACAAATGCTTCCACTCTGGGTACGTGGACCAGAGGACCATCTATTCCGAAGCATCATTAGTACATTTATTTGGCATGCCAAGAGACCTAGGATATCTTTTACTAAGTTAACTCTTGGCAGGACTCATGGGGGGGGGGGGGGGGGGGGGGGGGGGGGGGGGGGGTTCAGCTGCCTGACTTGAGGATGTATAATGTTTCGGCGCTTCTTTGTTGGGTACATGAGATTCAATCGGGAGTCAGTCTTTTTGCCCCAGCTGATTTTTGGAATAGCTGGAGTGCCCCTCACAACCCTTTTGTGGTGCTAGGCCCTCATCAGCTACGGGGTCTGGCAGCTTTACAGGGAAACCCTTATCTGGGTGCTCTGAGGCGAGCGTGGGAATGGTGGCAAGCTCGCATTGGAGTGAAGGGAGGAACTAGCCCTTTTTTTTACCCTTGGTGGATAACCCCAACTTTCCTGCTGGCTGTGGTTCCCCAGTATTCAAGCGATGGGCTGAGAGTGGATGTCGGTACTCAAAACTCAGTCCTGGATTTCAAGCATGCTGACTTTAGTAAAATGGGGGAATACCTGAAGAAGGAGCTGATGGGCTGGGAGGACATACGAGAAGTGGAAGGGCAGTGGTCCAGGCTGAAAGAAACTGTAAATAGGGCCACAAACCTTTATGTAAAGAGAGTAAATAAAAGCAAGAGAAAAAGAAAACCGATATGGTTCTCCAAGCAAGTGGCTGAGAAAATGCATCCTACAGTCCTGGGCTGATCCGGGCCCTCCATCAATAGTTGCCTGGCATGGTTTTATGTGGGAAATGGCAAGCTGGTTGCTTACTCCTCTTAAGTTTTCTGCCTTAATGGGGCACCGTCAGTACCGTGATATATGGAGCAGATATGCTTCTTTATATGTGTCAGAGACTTCTGTAGCGGATATTACGCTTTGGGTGTCCCTGTGGAAGGAGAGGGAGGATAAGGGAGGTGGGGGGACTTAAATCAATAAACCATGAATCAGAGGGGGGAGCTGACTCTAATCTTGGCAACTAGGAAGACCGGAATGTGATTATTGAGTTTGAATTTTGCCTGTGTGTATTCTGCTATGATTTGTAATGTGTTCTGTTGTAGTGCTCTTGCAGCACTCTGTTGTATGCATTTCTCTGATTCAATAAAGATATTTAAAAAAAAGAACAGAAAAGATTAAAAGTTATATTAAAATCAGTGAAGCAGATTTTAATATATCTGACGGCAAATAAAAACCTGCATTGTTCATCCAGTCTACCCAACATCACATTCACTATCAAATCATGATTGAACCAACAATTTTACTAACTAACAACATTTGAATCACATAGTTCCACTTTAAGATGTTTTCTTTTCCCCCACTGAAATACACATCACCTGCACATATAGCATATGATATGAATGTTGGTATAAAATACACATAATATAGATCCTGATCTGATCTTGCCCTTTTCATGGCTCAGATCGTAAATTCTGCTTTGCACTGACCCTACTTCCCAACTACCATCAATTCCCATTGCCATCAATGCCCACTCCAGCTCATCCTGATCTGTCCTGCCATATACATGACATAGACTGTAAAAGTCCATCGGACAGTGGCATCACTTCCCCACTACTGGAATTGCTGTTTAAGCATTATTCCTGCTCTTCATAAATAAACTCATGGTCGTTGATTTGTTAAGTTTTGTTTTGATACTATACTCTTTCTATTTAGGGATCCTTTGTGTCTATCCCATACATTTTTGAATTCCATCACTGTTTTGTCTCCACCTCCTCCACAAGGAAGTTATATCAGGCATCCACCCAGTGGTGTGCTGGAGCAGGCTGGAGCAGGCTCTTAAGAGCCAGTTGTTAAGTTTTTAAGAATTTTGGGAGCTGGTTGTTAAAGTAGGGCCCTCCATGGCTACTTTAACAACTGAATCCCAAAATGTGGGCTTGGGCCCCCTGCTGAATTCTCTTTTACTTTGCTGGTGGGGATGCTAAGCCCTGCCAGCCAAGTAAATAGACTACTGCTGCTCCCCACTCCTTGTTTCCAGCTCTGGGCAGCAGGCTGAGACTTCTGGAGCATGTGAGAGAAGTTCCAGCATGCTGCTCAGAGCAAGACGTTGGGAGTGGTGGCTGCCAGCAAAGGTATGCCTAGTGTGCCCGCACAAAGGGAGGGAGGAGAGAGAGGCAAGTGTTGCTCCCCCCCCCCACCCGGCCACCCCTGGCCCTTCCAACTGCAGAGCTGGCTACGTCCGGAGAAAGAGCCTGTTGTTAAAAATTTACCAGCACACCCCTGCATCCACCACTCTGTCACCATCTTATACAGCAGGCAGGGATGAAGAAAGAGAACATTTTCAATTTCTTCCAAAACCTCAATAAATTGGACTCCGTTCTTAGGTCAGGAGGTAATCTGTTCCATAACTCAGGTCCTACAACCTGAAATGCTTTTGTTATCCACCCCACTTTTCCTTTGTGGTCCAGCCCAGGAATTTTGATAAAATTCCACATATAATTACCCTCCTTATCATTTCTCAACCTACATTTCCCGGGCTGTAAAGGATTAAAATACAGGCTAGCACATGCTACCAGCTTTTCCTACATGAGCACGCAGCTGTGGAATGCACTACCAACAAATCTGAAAACAATTAAGGAAATTACTAACTTTCGCAAATCTTTGAAAACCTATCTCTTCAACAAGGCCTACCACGAGAATCCAATTTTCAGCACCAAAGTCATCAGCATCTTGTTCTTCACCATGCTGTTTCTTGAATTTTATGTTGTTCCTCTCCTTCCATCTTTCCAACCATCCAACAGTGGCTTTGAATTCAATTAGTCGACGACGACAACGACGACCCCAGTGTACACTCTAACAACATTCTTTCGCTTATTCTGCCTGTGGCAGTTAAAGGGGTGGTAGTTTTGAAATCTTGTTGGTTGTCACCTGCCAATCGGCTTCCATATTCCGTGCGCATGCTTATGCGGAGTCTTTCCTGCAGAGGAGCGGTATTAAACCATGCATATAAGCGAATCTTGCACTTATCAGTGGTGCACTAAACTGAAGTTTGTCCCCATAGAAACTGATGCTGCCAAAAATGGGACCGAAATATGGCATGCAGTTAAACAGAGCATGCACTTATCTGACATGCACTTAAATGGCGGGCACTATATTGCGAAACATCTGCCATGTACCTGCCACTCAACCTCCTCTCCCTCGCTCATCCCATCCTTTGTCTCCATGCAAACTGAGGATTTGAGGAAATGCAGCTGGTACCTGCGGCAGAAGAAGCGGAGTTATCTCCAGGGGGTGTGATGGCAGCTGCAGGCACAGGTAAGTGAGTAACACCGTAGTGTCAAATGCATACATCATGGGCTCCCTCTCTACCTCTCACTCATCCTAGAGGAAAGAAGCTACTGAATGAGCTGTCACTCTATCTGAACACGCTAACAGGGTTACTGTAAACAGGAGGTGGAAATATATAACTAATAGGCAAAGGTTGGGAAATCGGAGGCGCTGCCCATCAGTCGCCTTTGTGTAAGCGCTTCTCTGCCCAGCTTCCCTCTGTCATGAGCCGGGGTAGGCCTTAAATATCTTGGGGTATACTTGGTGGCGGATCAGGCCTGGGTCTACAAGAAAAATGTCTTGGAAAAGCTAGATGTGATAAAACAATTGTGTCGCCGCTGGAAGGACCTGTAAATTTTTTGGGTCGTGTTGCATTAGTCAAAATGGTCCTCCTTCCTAAAATGCATCAGTCTGCCCCCTCACAGGATACAGTTCTGGCCCTGATTGAATCCTGACCTTTACTTACATGCCCCCCAGCCTACAACTGTAAGGTTTTTGTTCAAATCCTGAACCTCTATGGTACAACAAACTTGCAATGTGGGAACTTAGGCAACCTTGCTATTAAGCCTAGCTGCTGTGTATGGGTCAGATAATGATTACCACACCATACCCCAGCTGCAAGCTGATACACTCCCAGCAATATACATAGGTAAAAAAACAAACCTCACAAATTCCTTAGAAATAAAAAGAAAGTTTATTCCAATGGAAATAAATAAAGAATAAGTTTGGTTCTGCAGCACAAGCGCAAGGCAAATCTGAAATATAAAATAGAAACAATTAGGGAGGTCGACCCAGCCAGCCCCCCCCCCCCCCCATATCTTCCCTTACACCTGCCTTTATACTTTTGTTTACATAATAAATATCATAAATATTATGCACAGATCAACAGTTACTGCTCACTAATAATGATATCTCAAAGAACCAAACTAGCAGTGTTATGGTGTCTATATTAGAAAAGGGGAAAAAGTCTCAACTAATGCGGCAACTATTATCCAAGAATTTTGTTGCATGCACAAAAAGTCATCATCGACTGGAAAAACCCCCATGGAAAAATATATTTACTTTTTTGTATTTTTCATTTTGTGCTTCAACCCAATAGACTCTTATCATGTGTCCTTTCCTCTTAAAACATAATTATTATTTCATAAAGCGCACAAAAACACTTATCTTTAAAATGTGTGCTCCAGCTTGCATGTTGATTCCAACGGTCCCGTTTCGATATTCTTCTTCAGGGAATCATAACGCAAGCAAGACGTTTGATAGCAATTACTGCTGGAGTAAAGAACAAAAATCAAACAAAAGAAATTGTATTTCGAGTCTGTATCGCATGTTTTGAAATGCACAAAAGACAATCATGTACAAAATATAGACACAATGTCCTCATGCTGTTACCTTCATGCTGGAGATTACATCAACTGACATCAGCACTACTGGGCCGGGCCAGATTTAAATATGTGGTAACCCAATCCCTAGCTGACACGTCAATACTAGTCCCTCCTAGTCAACTGTCTCCTCAATCAGCTGATAACTACACCAGCTGATGATGACATCTAACTCTCACAGTGCCATTATGAATGAGTAGGAAATGGCCCCATCACTAATTGACCGGTCGTACAGGTTTATCGCTGGACCCAATAGAGAGTCTGAAAAATGTAAATATATGATTTAAAGAAAAGCTGCCCAATGAATGGTAGAATTTAAGCCCTGCGGTTCCAAAGTATGTAATCTGTAGATCCATCTTTGTTCAATCTGTAAAAGTCTTTTACTGCGATCACCCCCACGTATGTGCTCAGTCACACAATCAATCACCCAGCACTTAAATTCATTAAAGCAGTCATTCAATGCTCTACAGTGAGCTACTATCGGAGCTCCCAACTTAAGTGACGTGATGCAAGACTTGTGTTTGCTCAATCTACGATTTAGACGTCTATCAGTCTTACCGACATACAGTTTGCCACATGGGCATTGTAAGTCATAGATGACATGATCTGATCGACATGTAGTCAAATGTCTTAATTTATACATCTTGCCATCCGCAGGATTACAGTAACTGTTGCATTCAATCATCATACTACAAAAACTGCAAGCTCCACAATCTTTGTGTGCTCCATCTGGACACTCTCAGGCTTATTTTCGAAAGTGATCGCCGGCCATTTCCCGACATAAATCGAGAGATGGCTGGCGATTTCTTAAAAGCGGCGAAAATGGTATAATCGAAAGCTGCTTTTTTGACAGCATCACCGCTTTCCCGTTGCCTCACCAGCGAAAGTTCAAGGGGGCGTGTCGGCAGCTTAGCGAAGGCGGGACATGGGCGGGCATAGGCGTGGCTACCAGATGGCCAGATTTCGCAGATACTAGAACAAAAAAAAGCGGCGTTAAGCAGTATTTCGCTGGGTTTACCTGGCCCTTTTATTTTCACGACCAAGCCTCAAAAAGGTGCCCCAACTCACCAGATGACCACCGGAAGGAATCAGGGATGACCTCCCCATATTCCCCCAGTGGTCACCAACCCCCTCCCACACTAAAAAACACAATTATAAACATATTTTGCCAGCCTCTATGCCAGCCTCAAATGCCGTACCCCAGTGGCGTACCTAGGGTAGTTGACACCTGGGGCCGGTCATTTTTTAACACTCCCCCCCCCCCCAAATCCAGTACTAGGCATGCCGAGAATACAAAACACTCAGGACCTATAGAGCAATTCTACCATACCATAAGCAGTCATTTCTACGAGTCACACAAGGAAAAGGAAAGCATCTTAAACACTACAGTGAGCACTAGAACATCAATTCACCTATTGTAAAACGAAACCAGACAGAATAGTACAGATCGTAGATCCTGCACAGTCAATGCCAACTGAAAGCCATGTCTTTTTCACAAACACAGATACACCCTAATCCACTATAGAATAAGTAATCATAAACTTTCTATTTAGACAAAAATTAAACTGAACCCCCAATGCCAGACTCTGCATACAATGCAATACCACAGAAACAGAAACTGTCCCCTAGTACTGTGCAAAATATAAAGACAGCAGATGTAAATTTGAAAAAAACTAACAAGTACCAATCACCACTTTACAAATTAACAAATAGAAATAAAACAAATATAGAAAGTAAAATAATACCATTTTATTGGACTAATACATTTAGCTTTCAGAGGCCAAAACCTCCGTCCTCGGGTCAGTACAGTATAGTGCTGTTACAGTATCCTATCCTGACCTGAGGAAGGGGGTTTTGTTCTCTGAAAGTTAGTCAAAATGTATTAAAATTAGTCCAATAAAAAGATTACCTTATTTACATGTTCTATTATAAACATTTAACACATCTACAATACTTTATCCTAAAGCAAAAAAAATAAAAAAATATATTTTATTTACAGTTTGTTGTCTCTGGTTTCTGCTTTCCTCATCTTCTTTTCACCGTCTTCCTTCCATCCAGCATCTGTCTTCACTCTCTCTCTCTCTCTCTGCCATCCAGTGTCTGCCCTCTCTGCCGTCCCTTCCATCCACTGCCTGCCCTTTCTCTCTGCCCCTTCAATCCACCATTTGCCCTCCCTCTCCCATCCATCCAGGGTCTGCCCTCTCTCTCGCTCTCCCTTCCATCTAGGATCTGTCCCCTCTCTCTCTCTCTGCCCCTTTTTTCAGCCCCCAGTTCCAGCCCCCTTCTCCCCTCTGAACACCCCCACCCCAGTCCCCTTCTCCCCTCCCCTTCTCCTGTCTGAGACCCCCACCCAGTCCCCTTCTCTCCTCTGAACACCCCCACCCCAGTCCCCTTCTCCCCTCCCCTTCCCCCTCTGAGATCCCCACCCCAGTCCCCTTCTCCCCTCCCCTGTCTGAGATCCCTACCCCAGTCCACTTCTCCCCTCCCCTTTTCCCCTCTGAACACCCCCACCCCAGTCCCCTTCTCCCCTCTGAGATCCCCACCCCAGTCCCCTTCTCCCCTCCCCCTCCCCTGTCTGAGATCCCCACCCCAGTCCCCTTCTCCCCTCTGAACACCCCCACCCCAGTCCCCTTCTCCCCTCCCCTTCCCCCGTCTGAGACCCCCACCCCAGTCCCCTTCTCCCCACCCCAGTCCCCTTCTCCCCTCCCCTTTTCCCCTCTGAACACCCCCACCCCAGTCCCCTTCTCCCCTCCCCTGTCTGAGATCCCCACCCCAGTCCACTTCTCCCCTCCCCTTTTCCCCTCTGAACACCCCCACCCCAGTCCCCTTCTCCCCTCTGAGATCCCCACCCCAGTCCCCTTCTCCCCTCCCCATCCTCTGTCTGAGATCCCCACCCCAGTCCCCTTCTCCCCTCTGAACACCCCCACCCCAGTCCCCTTCTCCCCTCCCCTGTGAGATCCCCACCCCAGTCCACTTCTCCCCTCCCCTTTTCCCCTCTGAACACCCCCACCCCAGTCCCCTTCTCCCCTCTGAGATCCCCACCCCAGTCCCCTTCTCCCCTCCCCCTCCCCTGTCTGAGATCCCCACCCCAGTCCCTTTCTCCCCTCTGAACACCCCCACCCCAGTCCCCTTCTCCCCTCCCCCTCCCCTGTCTGAGACCCCCACCCCAGTCCCCTTCTCCCCACCCCAGTCCCCTTCTCCCCTCCCCTTTTCCCCTCTGAACACCCCCACCCCAGTCCCCTTCTCCCCTCCCCTGTCTGAGACCCCCCACCCCAGTCCCCTTCTCCCCTCTGAACACCCCCACCCGAGTCCCTTTTGCCCCTCTCCTTCCCCACCTCAGTCCCGTTAAAACCGGCGAAGCAGCGTCGCAGGCAGCGCCTCGTGCCCTGCTTGTAAAAAAAAAATCAAATCTCCTTCCTTCTCCTCGTCTTGACGTCTTGACGTTGACTCGGGCCTTCCAATCAAATTGATTGGAAGGCCCGAGTCAACGTCAAGACGTCAAGACGAGGAGGAGAAGGAAGGAGATTTGATTTTTTTTTTTAACAAGCAGGGCACGAGGCGCTGCCTGCGACACTGCTTCGCCGGTTTTTTTAATGTGCGGCGCCGCGGGAACGGCCACGGGAGGCGGCGGGAGCGGAGCACCCCCCACCCACTGGCACCCGGGGCGGACTGCCCCCACCGCCCCCCCTTGGTACGCCACTGCCGTACCCACCTCCATGACAGCAGAATGTGTTCTATCCTCTGACAGCCTTTCCCTGGTTCTGATGTGGCTCTCGGATGAGTGTGACACCTTTTCTGTTAGGTGCACTGCAGAGTCACATCAGCAATGCATTGTGGTGGGTGTAGGGCAGTGGGCTCTAATCCCATGGTGCTTTTCCCCCTGCTAACTGGGTCAGAGTGTGCCCTGTTTTGTTTCCGGTAGTCCATGAGGTAGTGGCCAATTTTGTAAGCCAGTTTTAGATCCCTTTCATGTGTTACCCACGTTAGAGACCTTAGTTCTTACCTTGAATGTTGCTGAAAGAGGGCATTGTACACCATTCTTCTAGCTCTGACCTGCTGCTAATCTCAGTACCGGGGAGACTCTTTGCCAGTGGGGCACAACCTCTGATCTGCAGTTAACTGTGAGTAAACATGCTTATTCAAATAAAGGACTTTTTCAAAGAGATTAGTCTTCAGGTGTCAACTGGTGTGCCAAGGTTATACAGCAGCAACAAGTTCTAGAGGCCTGCGTGTATGCAGGTCCCTGGAGCACTTTTAGTGGGTACCGCAGTGCACTTAAGGCAGGCGGAACCATGCCCCCCCCCCACCTGTAACACTTGTGCTGGTAATGGGAGCCCTCCAAAACCCATTGTACCCACATGTAGTTGCCCCCTTCACCCCTAAGAGCTAAGGTAGTGTTGTACATTTGTGGGTAGTGGGTTTTGGGGGGGGGGATTGGGGGGCTCAGTACCCAAAGTAAGGGAGCTATGCATGTGGGAGCTTTTTCTGAAGTCCACTGCACTGACCCCTAGGGTGCCCAGTTGGTGTCCTGGCATGTCAGGGGGGCCAGTGCACTACGAATGCTGGCTCCTCCCATGACCAAATGCCTTGCGTTTCGCCGGGTTTGAGATGGCCGGCAGTTTTTTCCATTATTGCTGAAAAACAAAACCGGCGATCTCAACCCCGGCGAACTCTGGCATTTGGCCGGGCTAAACCGTATTATCGGAAAAAAAAGATGGCCGGCCATCTTTTTCGAAAATACGGTTCTGGCCGCCGCCAAAATAGATCACCGGTGATCTATTTCGCCGGCAACGTTCGATTATGCCCCTCTCTGTCTGCGGGACATAATATTTCTT
The DNA here is from genome assembly GCF_901765095.1 of Microcaecilia unicolor. Taxonomy (NCBI): domain Eukaryota; kingdom Metazoa; phylum Chordata; class Amphibia; order Gymnophiona; family Siphonopidae; genus Microcaecilia; species Microcaecilia unicolor. Next base: position 162,164,184 of record NC_044041.1, read on the forward strand.
TTAAATTCCGTTCTCTGGAGAACGCTATTTGCAGGTCAGAATTTCTGAAAACATCATGAGCTTGAACAATGTCCCAATTTCTACGGATGATGTTAAATCTGGCCCGGCCCAGTAGTGCTGATGCCAGTTGAAGGTACCTCTAGCATGAAGGTACATGAGGACATTGTGTCTATATTTTGTACATGATTGTCTTTTGTGCATTTCAAAACATGCGATACAGACTCGAAATACAATATCTTTTGTTTGATTTTTGTTTTTACTCCAGCAGTAATTGCTATCAAACGTCTTGCTTGCGTTATGGTTCCCTGAAGAAGAATATTGCAGGAAGACCTTAGGAAACTGGAAGATTGGGCATCCAAATGGCAGATGATGTTTATGTGGAGAAATGCAAAGTGATGCACATTGGAAAGAGTAGTCTGAATCATAGTTAACTGATGCTAGGGTTCACCTTAGAAGTCAACACCCAAGAAAAAGATCTGGGTGTCATTGAAATGTCCAGTGCAGACTTAAGAGAATGGTCTAATATAGCAGACCGTCAAAAACATCATCAACGTTTTGTGTAACATTAACCCCCTCCCACACCGTCTCTTCCCCTAAACTTGGAAAGTATACATACACCCATTTATGAAGACAGGAAGGGGCAACCAGCAGACCAACATGAACATAAACTACCCATCAACTAACACCCCCAACACTCCTTCCAACCTACCTACCTCAAGTAAACTCCCAATGCTTAGGTCACCAGGGGCCTGGACTCTGATAGCCCCTCAGGACCCCGCACTCCTCCTAGTCTAAAAACCTTCCCCCCTCTCCACATACATGGAATATTTTTAAAACAAATAGGAGGAAATATTTTTTCACTCAAAGAATAGTTAAGCTCTGAAACTCATTGTCGGAGGATGTGGTAGCACTGGTTAGCATATCTGGGTTTAAAAGAAGGTTTGGAGAACTTCCTGGAGGAAAAGTCCATAGTCTGTTGTTGAGATAAACATGGGGGGAACCACTGCTTGCACTGGGATTGGTAGCATGGAATGGTACTACTATTTGGATTTCTGACAGGTACATGTGACCTGGATTGGCCACTGCTGGAAGCAGGATACTGAGCTAGATAGACTATATGTCTGACCCACTATGGTTATTCATATGCTCTTATGACTTACTCTGTCTCACTGAAACCTGGTTGACTAATTCTGATATCTTTTTCCTTGAACAATCCCTTTCTCTAATCATGTCCACAAGCGTGGTAATGGACTTTTATACATCTCCTTGGTTAAAACAACTCTGCTTCATTCCTATTCTTCTCCACTTCTTGAAGGCATGGCTTTCTGTCTCCACTTCCCACAACCTGCTCTTGCCCTTCTTATTTATGTCCCACCTCCTGTGACCCAAGCAACACTTCAATCATTCTATGATGTAGTTTCTCCATTGTTAATTGACCCAACCCCTCTACTGATTCTAGGTGACTTTAATATCCATTTCTCTGATCCTAAAGACCTACTAGCCTCTGATTGTCGTACTTTTCTCTCTGATTCAGATTTAGCTCAACATGTTCACTCCCCTACCCACACAGTTGGACATACTCTTGATCTTATAGTCACTCACAGTGGTAACCCTATTGCTAACCTTCTTAATCTCCCTATCCCCTGGTCTGTTCAATGTTTTTTGAAATTCAGCCTTCCACTCTATGCTTCTTCTATCTCTCTTTTCAGTGTGGAAAACCTAGTAATGCACAGAAGATTAGGTGCAATGGACTGCACTTAGTAATTTTTGGCACCTCTGTTGCCGATTGGCACCTAATTTAGGTTGGTTTTTTTTTAAATAGAATTAAGGCCTACATAACCTAAGGTGAGGTGGCCAAAAAAAAGCCCCTCCCTCTTTTGACTGCCTAAGCATTTTCAAACTAACCTGTGGTCTTTTAAATCTCCAAATAAACTGTGATATCACTGCCTGCACAGTCTATATATTATTCTACTTGACCCCACAAGGTAACATCTCTTATACACCAGCTTCAGTAATGTTGCCATCTTAAATCAAACCAAACAGAAAATATCTCAGAATTGCCAGAACACTGCTACAATAGAAATCACCACAAAATGTAACAAACTACTGCTACAAAAAACTCCCCATTTTTTTATTCTATGGAAAGGGAATGGGACTTAGTATACCACCTTTCTGTGGTTATAATCAAAATGGTTTACATGTTATATACGGGCACTTATTTTGTACTTGGGGCAATGGAGAGTTAAGTGACTTGCCTAGAGTCACAAGGAGCTGCAGTGGGAATTGAACTTAGCTTCTTAGGTTCACAGGGCACTGCACTCACCACTAGGCTACTCTTCCACAGAAATAATGTAAGGCCCATACAGCAATATGTTATGAAAGGAAACCAGCTCAAACATATTTTACTTGGATTTACCTCACACTTCTTTCAGTTGTAGCTCAAGGTGAGTTACATTCAGGTACTGTAAATATTTCTCTGGCCCTGGAGGGCTTACAGCTAAAATGAGGCAATGGAGGGTTCTTTCTTTTCATGGATTTGACATACTGTCTTTCTGTGGTACAACCAAAAGCAGTTTACATATATGTGGGAATTTTCTCTGTCTGTGTTGGGCTCACAATCTGTTTTTGTACTTGAGGCAATGAAGGGTTAAGTGACTTGCCCAAGATCACATGGAGCTGCAGTGGGATTTGGAACTGGGCTTCCCTGTTTGCAGCCTGCTGCTCCATCCATTAGACTACTCCTTCACTTCTTAATGGCACTTAAATTTTTTCTGATGATCCCAGAGAAGGAGTAAAGGTATATGATTTCAAGAATCAAGTCCACTAAGAAAGACTATACCAGTGTTTTTAATGATGCTATCACATATATCTGAGGAGATGTGGAGGGGCATTTTCGATATGGTGTCTAAATCCGACTTTGGACATTTTGCGGCAAACGTCCAAAAATCCAGTAGTGAACATAGCAATTTTTGAACCTCTTCTCTACAGTGCACTGCACTGATCACTAGGCTACTCCAGGGGCTTGCTTGCTCCTCTAATAGGACTGACTATAACATCTGAAGCTGCCATAGAGCCTGGCATGTACTGTTTTATATCTTTAGGGGTTTGAGGGGGGTCAGTGACCACTGGGGGAGTAAAGGGGGGGTCATGCCCTAATCCCTTCAGTGGTCATTTGGGGCACCTTATTATGACTTAGTCGTTATTAAAACAGGTCTAGCCCCAAACTTCCAACTTTTAGCCCTGGATGTTTTTGCTTTGTTCCATTATGGTAGAACACCCAAATCCTGCCCCCAACATGCCCCCTTGTGATTTGGATGCACTTCAGATGAACTGCATAGGAAATAGCAATTTGGACATTTGGGGGGGGGGGGGGGGGAGTTCAAGTGCTTCTTTGTGCCACTTTTTGGACGTTTTTCAGTTTTGAAAAAGAGCCCCATACTGAATGTATAATGACCCCTTTATTTAGATGCTCTTCTAATAAATCAAGTTTGATTTGGAATACACATGTTATCCTGGACTGTTTTACTGACTGAGAAAGATGTGTGGAGTGAGTAGATTAAAATGCCAGCCAGTCTCCTATTATTACTAGTCCCCTACTAATCCCCACCCTGATCTTCAAACAGTCCATAAAAAATAGATTTGTATAGCCCATCCGATGCCCATACCCCACATAGGGTTGCACTTGAAATTCCTGAGTATGATCTTGCAGCATGCAAATCCAGGTTTCTATCAGGTATACTTTTGCTTGTGCTATATTGAATAGTACATCCAAATATTCCAACTTTGGGAGGGCATCAGTGCACTCTTGACCTTGCTTACCACTAGGCAAAATGGTTCTAGCGGCTGGATTACCACAGTCATGGCCTCGTGTGAGGGAGTTTATCTAACACTGCCCCTCCCCTTAAGAAAAGACCCTCCTTTACTAGCCTGGGCCATCTTTAGAGCACAGATCCCGCCCTGGAAGGAAGTGAGCCGAGAGGGGCGGAGTCCATACCTTGGAGTTTAAACGACAGGGCCAGGCTAAGGTTAAGGAGGCCCAGGGATGGAAGAACTGAAGCCCAAGTCTATGCCTTCTTGGGCCTTCTGAACTACCTTGTTTAATATTTTTCCTGCGTCCCAAGAGGACTTGTTGCCAACTGGCCATGGGTGAGTCTGAAATGTACTACTTGTACTGCTGGAATCCTCTACCCTTTTGGATCCTATTAAATACTTAAACATTCCCTTTGCCTTGTCCCTGGGCAGTCAAAGTGTTTTATGCTCTTCCAACTTTTCCATCAGCCTATGTAAGGAATCTTCAATGAGCTGTTGTTATCTAGAGGGCAATTTATTTAACTTAGCTTTCAAGGCTGAATTTGCCACCCAGAGCCAGAGTCCCCATCACACTCTTTGGTTATCATACGTATCAAATCGTATTGCGCATCTACCATGATGGTCATTGTCATCTTCATCATTGCTCAGTCTTCCAAATGTGATTATGCCTGAAACCGCTGGATGCATTGAAGCAAGGCTTGAGTTACATGGAGGGACATTTTCAATATGACTTCTAAATGGTGCCAGAGATGTTTATCGCAAAACGACCAAAGACAAGTGTCCTGGATTTCAAAGGAACTAAGTTTGCCGAAATGGGGGAATTTCTTAAGGAACAGTTAGTAGGATAGGAACAGCTGAAGGATGTAGAACAGCAATGGACAAGACTGAAAGGAGCTATATTAGAGGCAACTAACTTTTATGTTAGAAAATTACATAAAAGGAAAAGAAGGCTGCTCTGGTACTCGAATGTAGTAGCTGAAAAGATAAGGGTAAGGAGGTTAGCCTTCGCATGTTATAAGATGACTCAGAAAGATGAAGACAGGAAAGAATACCTGAATAAGCGAAGAGAAGCTAGAAAAGCTATCAGGAAAGCTAAGCGGCAAATGGAAGAAAAGATAGCTAATACGGTAAAATTGGGGGATAAGAGCTTTTTCAGATATATGTGACAAGAGGAAGTGCCATAATAGCATTGTGAGGCTCAAAGTTGAGGGAGAGAAATATGTGGAAGAGGATACCCACCTGCCTGTGTGGCTCTCTGGCATGCTGATCTCTGAGGTACAGTGCACTATACCCCTTGGCTCCAGCAGTGTTGCATGTAGAGGCACCCATCTTTGGGTTACGTGACAATGCCATTCCTCACCATCCATGATCTGGATGTGCACATGGAGAGGTATGTACAAAAATGCTGCAAAACAGTGTCAGTTTAGGTAGTGCAACAAACACATTTCCTCCACTTTCCCTATGCAGTTGATGAGACAGACTCAGAGGCCGAGGCAGGCCCTAGTGGCTGCCAGCCCCAGCAGCCCCAAGAGCAAGTTGCAGAGGCAGGAAATGTGCTAACTGCGCCCACACACGAGGCCAATGGGATTGAGGAGCAGGCAGGAGATAAGACCCCCCCCCCCCCCAGGGGCAGATGGAAGTGGTTGAGACACAGGAGGCTGCAGTAGTGGACATCCCCCCCACCCCTGAAGCCTTTGCTGATGTGGCCTATGAGAGTGAAGAGCCACAAGAGGAGGCACAGTGGGCCCATCACAGACCCTCCAGGCAGAGACAGTAGCTGCTGCACCTCGCTAACCAGCTCCTTGGCCACAATGTGCAGCTTGGTGATTATCACTGCCAGAAGTTGCAGCTGCTCCGGGAGGGAGTGGAGGTGCAAAGAGAATGTGAGCAGCTGCTCAGAAGGCTGGAGGAGGGTATCCTGGGCCTACATGGGGATCTGCAAGTGTACACCACAGCCCTAACCTCCAGAGAGGGTACACAACAGCCCCTGGCAGCCCCACCTACTACCGCTGAGGCCACCAGGTGACCCCCACCATCTCTACCTTCCACCAGGTGTGGTGATCCCCAATCAGCTGCCAAGCTGACAGCAAATCAAATCAAATCAAATCTTATATACTGCTAAAATCCCCTCTTCAGGGTTCAATGTGGTTTACAACAAATTACTTTACATCAGTTTTTAAAACACAAGATACCACAGTTCAACAAACAGTAGAGGATACAAAAACATTAGAAAAAAAACAGTCCTATGAGCAGTTAGCGGATACAGAAACAGCAATGGTTGATCACATAACTTCTTCCTAAAGCTTAATATAGCTGTTATCTGTCCTTATAGCAAGATGGAGGGAGTTCCTTAGAGAAGTTACTGATACAGGGAAGGGGGAAATAAACATCTTCTGGAATCTAATGCCCTTGCAGAATAGAGATGACAGAAACAATTGATCTTTTAGTCTATCAGTATGAGCAATACATAATGATAATACATTAATCAACAGATCAGATGTAAAGCCATATACATTTTGAAAAACTATGCAAGCAGCTTTAAATCTGATTCTTTCCGTTATGGGAAACCAATGCAATTTAACAAGACATAATGAGGCACTGCTGTATCTATTTAGTTCAAAAATCAGTCTTGCTGCTGTAGCTGTCCTGGAATTCTACCATCTCCCAGGGGCAGACCACATTCCCAAAGAGGAAAACAACGCTTCAGGCCTTGGAATTGTTCATTAGGCCGTCTCTGCCTCCTTAGATCCAGAAGTGCAACTTGCTGAAGGATTTGGTGTGTTTATGGCTAAATTATTATTATTATTACATTTGTACCCCGCACTTTCCCACTCAAAGCAGGTTCAATGCGGCTTACATAGTAAAAGGAATACAAAATATTATTAGAGGGTAAAAGTAAAAGATATCAGAATAAAAGGCAAGATGAATAGGTAGAAATAGGCAATGGAGAGGGGAGTGAGGTGGGAGATATAGTTAGGGTTAATGTCGTTATCATGGGGTATGTGTAGGTAGATGGTTCATTAGATGGTACATTAGATTTGTCAGGATCATTTGGATAGGCTTGCTTGAATAAATGGGTTTTTAATTACATATGCCCAGACAGTGGCGTAGCGAGACCTGACATTTTGGGTGGGCACAGAGCTAATATGGGTGGGCACTATATCTATATATATATACATAGTAACATAGTAACATAGTAGATGATGGCAGAAAAAAGACCTGCACGGTCCATCCAGTCTGCCCAACAAGATAACTCATATTTGCTACTTTTGTGTATACCCTACTTTGATTTGTACCTGTGCTTTTCAGGGCACAGACCGTATAAGCCTGCCCAGCACTATCCCCACCTCCCAACCACCAGCCCCGCCTACTGATCTTGACTAAGCTCCTGAGGATCCATTCCTTCGGCACAGGATTCCTTTATGCTTATCCCACGCATGTTTGAATTTCGTTACCGTTTTCATTTCCACCAACTCCCGCGGGAGGGCATTCCAAGCATCCACTACTCTCTCCGTGAAAAAATACTTCCTGACATTTTTCTTGAGTCTGCCCCCCTTCAATCTCATTTCATGTCCTCTCGTAATGGTAATCTTCCCATCTCCAGAAAAGGTTAGTATGCGGATTAATACCTTTCAAATATTTGAACGTCTGTATCATATCACCCCTGTTTCTCCTTTCCTCCAGAGTATACATGTTTAGTTCAGCAAGTCTCTCCTCATACGTCTTGTAACGCAAATCCCATACCATTCTCGTAGCTTTTCTTTGCACCGCTTCGATTCTTTTTACATCCTTAACAAGATACGGCCTCCAAAACTGAACACAATACTCTAGGTGGGGCCTCACCAACGACTTATACAGGGGCATCAACACCCCCTTTCTTCTGCTGGTCACACCTCTCTCTATGCAGCCTAACAACCTTCTAGCTACGGCCACCGCCTTGTCACACTGTTTCGTCGCCTTCAAATCCTCAGATACTATCACCCCAAGATCCCTTTCTCCGCCCGTACCTATCAGACTCTCCCCGCCTAACACATACGTCTCACGTGGATTTCTATTCCCTAAGTGCATCACTTTGCATTTCTTCGCTTTGAATTTTAATTGCCAAACCTTAGACCATTCTTCTAGCTTCCTCAGATCCTTTTTCATGTTTTCCACTCCCTCCCGGGTGTCCACTCTGTTACAGATCTTAGTATCATCCGCAAATAGGCAAACTTTACCTTCTAACCCTTCGGCAATGTCACTCACAAATATATTGAACAGAATCGGCCCCAGCACCGATCCCTGAGGCACTCCACTACTCACCTTTCCCTCCTCTGAGCGAATTCCATTCACCACCACCCTCTGGTGTCTGCCCGTCAACCAGTTCCTAATCCAGTTCACCACTTCAGGTCCTATCTTCAGCCCCTCCAGTTTATTTAAGAGCCTCCTGTGGGGAACCGTGTCAAAAGCTTTGCTGAAATCTAAGTAGATTACGTCCATAGCTCGTCCCTGATTCAATTCTCCTGTCACCCAATCAAAGAACTCAATGAGATTCGTTTGGCACGATTTCCCTTTTGTAAAACCATGTTGTCTCGGATCTTGCAACTTATTGGCTTCCAGGAAATTCACTATCCTTTCCTTCAGCATCGCTTCCATTACTTTTCCAATAACCGAAGTGAGGCTTACCGGCCTGTAGTTTCCAGCTTCTTCCCTATCACCACTTTTGTGAAGAGGGACCACCTCTGCCATTCTCCAATCCCTCGGAACCTTTCCCGTCTGCAAGGATATATTAAACAAATCTTTAAGAGGACCCGCCAAAACCTCTCTGAGCTCCCTCAATATCCTGGGGTGGATCCCATCCGGTCCCATGGCTTTGTTCACCTTTAGCTTTTCAAGTTGTTGATACACACTTTCTTCCGTGAACGGTGCTCTATCCACTTCATTCTCATTTGTACTATTTCCAGTCCATCGCGGTCCTTCTCCAGGATTTTCTTCTGTGAAAACAGAACAAAAGTATCTATTTAGCAAATTTGCTTTTTCTTCATCATTTTCCACATAGCGGTTCGCAGTATCTTTTAGTCTCACAATTCCCTTTTTAGTCATTCTCCTTTCACTAATATACCTGAAGAAATTTTTGTCACCCCTCCTTACATTTCTAGCCATTTGTTCTTCCGCTTGCGCTTTTGCCAGTCGTATCTCTCTCTTGGCTTCTTTCAGTTTCATCCGGTATTCCTCCATGTATTCCTTTTCTTGAGTTTTTCTGTATTTCTGGAACGCCAACTCTTTAGCCTTTATTTTCTCAACTACTTGCTTGGAGAACCATATCGGTTTCCTTTTTCTCTTGCTTTTATTTACTTTCCTTACAAAAAAGGTTCGTGGCCCTATTTATAGCTTCTTTCAGCCTGGACCACTGTCCTTCCACTTCTTGTACTTCCTCCCAGCCCATCATCTCCTTCCTCAGATATTCCCCCATCTTACTAAAGTCAGCACGCTTGAAATCCAGGACTTTGAGTTTTGAGTGGCCGCTCTCCACTTTAGCTGTTATATCAAACCAAACCGTTTGATGGTCACTGTTGCCCAGGTGGGCACCCACTTGGATATTTGACACGCTATCCCCATTTGCGAGCACCAGATCCAGTGTCGCTCCCTCTCTCGTGGGTTCCATCACCATTTGTCTGAGCAAAACACTTTGGAAAGCATCCACGACCCCTCTACTTCTTTCCGATTCCGCTGACGGAACCTTCCAATCTACATCCGGCAGATTGAAATCTCCCAGCAACAGCACCTCTCTCTTGCTTCCCAACTTTTGAATATCTGCGATCAGGTCTTTATCTAATTCCTCCAATTGTGTCGGAGGTCCGTATCTATCTATCTATCTATCTATCTATCTATCTATCTATCTATCTATCTATCTATCTATCTATCTATCTTTATATATATATATAGATTTATTTATTTATTGTTCACTTATATCCCACATTTTCCCACTCATGCAGGCATAATGTGGCTTACAAACATTAAATAAAATACAGAATAGGAAAACTTAGAAGAGTATACAAGGAGTATGCAGGGGGAGAAGCATCTAAGAGGGTGAACTAGCAGGGTAGGAGCCAGGGAGGGTGCATCAAGCAGCGGTATAAAGTGAGGAGTAGGTCTTGGCAAAGAAGTAGGTCTTCAACAACTTCTTGAAGAGGGCGTGGTCCGCTTGAGTTTTAAGGTGTTGCGGGAGAGCATTCCAGTGCTTAGGACTTATAGATAGATAGATAGATAGACATGAGACATGAGTAGTGTTTCTGCCATGCACCGGTCCACCCAGAGAAAACCGCCGGTGCCTATACTTTTTTTAAATTTTAAACTAGGCACTGCAGAGACCATCCTCACCCAAAAACCCACCAAAATGAGAGAAAGACAACTTTTTTTAAAATTAAGCTAGCTTGCCACTATTAAAATTTATTGTTGGGGAATTTTTAGGTGGGGATGGGCTCCTCATTGCCCTAGGGCGGCACTGGCAGTGAAACGTGATGTCTACCCCCCCCTCCCATCTAGAAGCCCACCACACCACAGCCATCATTTTGATTACAAAAGAGTAATCAAAATGCTGGCAGGTCATGGTGGTGGGCTTCTGGGTGGGGGTGGGCTCTTCACTGCAGGGCAAAAAAAAGGTATATTTTAATAATTAAATATATACATTTTTTTGCCCTAGGCAGTGAAGTACTTACCCCACCCAGAAATTCCACAACAATAAATTTTAATAGTGCCCAGGCCCCAGCTAGTGTAATTAAAAAAAAAAATTACAAGATGATGTTAAAATTATATGATGTAAAAAAAAAACATTTACAATTTTATTACCTGCTGCTGGGCTGGGCTGGGCTGGGCTGCTGGCAGCTGCTGCTGCTTGGCAGTAAAGTTACTCAATTCTGGAATGATCTTCTCGAGTCGATTCCAAGAGAACCTTTCATTTCTTTCCCAATAAATTCCCACGTTTCAGGGCAGGGCCAGGCTGAGGCTCGCACTAATCAATAATAGTGCAGTGTGCGTGCGCTTGGGTGGGCGGGCCTGTGCCGAAATTGGGTGGGCCTGGGCCAACCCAGGCTCACCCGTAGCTACGCCCATGCCCAGGAAGCCTGCTGTTCAGAAAACTGGTTTGTGCATTTTTCGATGACAAAACTTTGGCCAATTCCTTGCCCAACGGGAAGAACAAAAGAGGGCGCAATGATAACTGCAAAGGGCTGGATCAGAATATTGTGGGAGCAATAACGGTGATGACATCAAACACTTACCACTTTGGTGACAAACCACAGTTAACTGCCACTGTGCAAGATCTCTGAGTCCTCCCTTCAATAATTTAGTTCTGCACTTGCTCTCTACTCAGGCTGAGGTAGCAAGGCTGACACTGACAAATACGTGGGTGAGCCAGCTGCATGTTGAGGACGCCACATGCCATGTGTCAGTAGATCAGGTGGCCTCTACTGCTGGCTCATGCATGCATCTGTGTGAGCCTTGCTGCCTCAACCCAGGCAGAGAGCAAGTGCAGCTGTGCTGAATTACTGAAAGGAGGAGGAGGAGGAGGTGGTACTTGGGAATCATGGAGGACCCATCGGTAAGAATCTTGTAACTCCCATGGGAATTCAGCAGGAAGTACTTCCATGCCTGCGAGATTCCCATGGACCTAGAGGGGATTCTGGTGGGATCCCCACAGATTCCCCATTCAGCTCTGGGCCGTGGCACAACTCAGGAGCGGCCATGGCACACTGGTTGAAAAACACTAATTTAAATTATGTTTTATAAAAAATGTTTTTTTAGTGTTTTAGTGTAGTATATAATAAATTACATCTCTCTCTCTCTATATATAGATATATAATTTATTTTTATTGCTATCATTGGGGCCCTTTTGCCAAGCCGCAAAAGCATCTACGCACTCCCATTGCATGCCAAAATGGAGTTACCACACGGCTCTTGTGGTAATTTCCTTTTTGGCACGCGTCCAATACGTTCGGCTGAAAAATAACTTTTATTTTTGGACACGTGCCAAGTGGCATTTGACACGTGTAGGTCATTACCGCCTGGTCAATGGCTGGTGGTAAGGTCACAGACCCAAAATGGACATGCAGCAATTTTCATTTTGCTGCACGTCCATTTTCGACAAAAATTTTAAAAAGGCATTTTTTGCAGGTGCGCTGAAAAATGTTTCTGTGCACGGCCAAAACATATGCCTACATTACCACAGGTCATTTTTCAGTGCACCTTAGTAAAAGGACCCCATTATGTATGTATATGTTCACAATATCCATTCACCCCTGAATCAGCCCTTTTATTTATTACTTTTTTAAAGTTACATTTGTAGCCTGCGCTTTCCCACTCATGGCAGGCTCAATGCGGCTTTCATATACAGGTACTTATTTGTACCTGGGGCAATGGAGGGTTAAGTGACTTGCCCAGAGTCACAAGGAGTTGTGCCTGAAGTGGGAATCAAACTCAGTTCTTCGGTTTCCCGGGACCAGAGTCCACCACCCTAACCACTAGGCCACTCCTCCACTTTTAGGGAAACATGGCCATGTCAGGTGTGTATGTATAAAACCTGGTTGCTAAAGTAGTGAATAAAGCCTTCAACTTTACACGATCTGCTTTTTTTTTCTGTTGCTAACCATATTGGATTTTGCAAATTGTTTGCCTTGCTGTTTCCTTGGGCCATCCCCTGAACTCTCCAGTCATATAGGCAGGGCTTTTTTTGAGGGGGTACTGAGTACTGGCACCTTTTCTATTGTCTGCTAAAATTGACCCATGGTCCCCAAGTTTTAATGAAAGAGCTCAAGTTCTACACACCAATTCTGCCTTGTCATAGATTCTGATACTGGTTGCAGGGGGCCTGGCTATTGTGGGGTGGGTCCCTCAGTGATCACCCCACCCCTAAAGGGTGGTCTAGCATTTGAGTACCAGCACCTTTTTCACTAGAAAAAAATGCACTGCATATAGGTAACAGGTTGTGTATCCCTGTGCACATCCCCTGAGCTCTCCAGTCATTGAGGTGTCAGGTTCTGTATCCCTGAGCACTCCAATCCTAGAGGTGACAGATTCTGTATCCCTGTGCCCATCCCCTGAGCCCTCCAATCCTAGAAGCTACAGGCTCTGTATCTCTGTACCCATGCCTTGAGCCCTCCAGTCCTAAAAGTGACAAGCTCAGTATCCCTGCACATATACCCTGGCCCTCTAGAATTGACAGTCTCTGTATTCCTGTGGCCATCCCGAGACCTCAAGTTCAGGAGTTGACAGGCTCTGTATTCCCGTGCCCATCTTGAGCTCTCCAGTTCTAGATGTGACAGGCTCTGTATTCCTGTGCCCATCCCAAGCCTTCCAATCCTAATGATGACAGGCTTTGTATCCCTGTGCCTGCCCTCTGAGCTTGCCAGTCCTAGGGGTGATGGGACCTGTGCTCATCTACTGAACCCACAAGTGCTAGTCAGCTCTATATCCCAGTCCCTACCCTGAACCATCCAGTTACGATCTTGATGAGTCCTGCTGAGAAATGTGCTACGTAGACCACCACCCCCCAGCTATATTTTTGGCGTTTCTCAAGGTGGGAAAAGAGCTGGAGGGGCCCAAGTGTGAATGCAGACTCACACACAATCACATTAAGTTTGAGTAGTGCCCTGTTACTGTACCCCCATCCGGAGCTCTGTGTCTATGGTCCACAGCAGTGTTGAGGAGTCCAGTATTGGTTTGCCAGGCAAGGGTTAAGTGATGCCTGTACTGAACATCAGTATGCTGGGGGTGTGTGAGTGTGTTTATGCCTGAATATTCAAGAAATTAATGGAATCTCCTCCTTCCCCCACCTCCTCCACTCACAATGTCCGCTAATCAGCATGTGAAAGACAGAACTGATGGGCTTGAAAAGGGGTGGGGGATGTATGTGTGCCTGCATGAGAGAGAAAAAGAGAGAGAGAGAGAGAGACAAGACAAGCTGTGAAAGAGCCAAACCTGTCTGTAATTCATAAAGACTCCAGAATGCTTCCAGAGACCATGGCACTCTTGAAAGGAAAGTGGCAGTATTGAGGAAAAAGGTTTCTGCACCGGAGAGTGAGGGTAACTCCTGCCCAAGGTCTATGGAGTGTCCGGCTGTCTGCAGCCTGACCCCCCCAACAGTTTAAAGGAAAAGCAGAAACAGCAACGGATGGTCAGCTGGCAACACCCTAGGCTCCAAGAGGAGTGGGCTCATGCGGTGCAAAGGGTAGAGCTGGAGTCAGTCATGCTAGCCAGGTAAGCTGTCCTTTTACTTCCAGGACTTGCAGGGGTGGGTGTTGCAGGCAGCAAAGGAGGGATATGTGTATGAAGTTGGGCACAGCTTCCCACCCTGTGATCAAGAGAGGAATGGAGACTTCAGTCCCTTCACATTTTGTTTTTTGTTTTTTTCAAATCTGATCACAGGACAACAGTGAGATGTGTCACTTTTGCTTCTCTGTCCATCTTTTCTTCTCTCCTCTGTGCTCTTTCTCTCTTCTGCCCGATGCGGGGGGGGGGGGGGGGGGGCTGCTTGACTCTTGCACAGGACAACATGACCCTGATATCTGAGCTGACAGGTATCTGCTTAGGAAGTAGTTAAGGAAAGGTAGGGGAAGGGGCAGGTTCTGACCCATGCTAGGGAGGAGAGGCAAGAGTTTTCCTATTTGGAGGTTTGGGGTTTTCACAAATTTTACTTCCACATAATGTTTGAAAGAAGAGCAACAATATTGAAGATCTTAAAACGATGTCTCATCAAGGGGATAGAATTAGTTGCTCAGAATGCAGCATACAGACACTAAAACACAATATGTGCTGTGTTGGATCACAACAGACGTTTCCAACAGTGGCCCATCTGATCAGAAGGAGCAGATCTATTCTTTGTTGCTGTCTTAGGTCTACCTCATTAGTTTATAGACTTTTCCTCCAGGAACTTGCCTGAACCCCTTTTAAATCCAGCTATGCTAGATGTCTTGACTACATCCTCTGGCAACAAATCTCACAGTTTACCTGTGCACTGAGTGAAAACTTACTTTCTGCAACTTGTTTTAAATCTGTTACCTTCTAGTTTCATTGAGCATCCCCTATTCTAGTAACATAGTAAATGAGGGCAGATAAAGACCTGAACTGTCCATCCAGTCTACCCAACAGTCACATTCATTGTGATATAAAATACTTGATCATTGTCTCTCTTTGGGTTTCTGGGACATGGACCGTTGAAGTCCACTTGGCCTTGTCCTTAGTTTCCAACTACTGTAGCTGTCGTCCTACTATTTGAAGGATGGATAACCATTCTACCCCACTCATGCTTTTACTCTATACACCTCTATCGTATCCCTTCTGTTGTCTCTTCTTCAAGCTGAAAAGCCCTAACCTGTTTAGCCTTTCTTCTTACCAAAGCTGTTCCATTTCCTTTATTATCTAGGTTGCTTTCTCTCTACCTTTGTAATTCTGGCCAGAATTGTACACAATACTCAAAGTGTGGATGCACTATGGACCTGTACAGAAGCATAATAATATTCTCTATTATTTTCTGAATAATTCTTAGCATTCTCCTTGCTTTTTGAGTCAGACTGCTGCTGCACACTGAGCAGCAGATTTCAATATATTATCCGCAATGACTCTGAGATGCTTTCCCTGGGTGGAGCTTCCTAATGTGGAATCCAGGCTTGTGTACTTATAATCTGGATTATTTTTCCCTATATGCCTCATTTTGCACTTGTCCACATTAGAGTTCAGCTGTCATTTAGATACCCAGCTGCCAAAATTATTGTTATTTAACTACTTTTAATATTTTTGTGTCATCTGCAGATATGATCATTTCACTTGTTACTCCCTTTTCCAGATTATTAATAAATAAATTAAATAAATAAATAACACTGGTCTCAGTACACATCCCTGAAGCACTCCACTACTTTCGTCTTTCCACTAGGAAAACTGACCATTTAGTCCTACTCATTGCTTCCTATCTTTTAACTAGTTACTGAGCCACAATTAAAACATTATCTCTGATCCTATAACTCTTGATACACTGCCTTTCTGTGATACAACCAAAGCAGTTTACATACATACAGGTACAGTAGGTATTTTCCCTGTCCCTAATGGGCTCACAATCTGTTTTGTATCTGGTGCAAATGGAAGGTTACATGACTTTCCTGAGGAAATTAAGGAATTTATCAAATCCTTTCTGAAAATCCACATACACTGTATGGACCAGTTCACCATTATCCATATACTTATTCACACCTTCAGGGAATTATAATAGATTGCCTAGGTATGGACCTACCTTAGCTAAATCCATATTGGTTCATCTTTATTAAGCCATTTCCATATGACCAATAAGTTTGTTGCAAGGAGGATGTGGTCAAGTCAGCATTGCTGGTTTTAAAAGGACAAGTTCCTAGAGCAAAAGTCAATAAATAATTCTGACCCCACAAGGCAAAACCTAGTAACTGCCTGAGAAATGTGTGAGAAATCAAGAGAATGCTTCTTTAAAGCTCCCTTCATTTTCCCCATCACCAACTAACTAGACCTAATCCATCTGATATTCAGCTGGCAGTGGTCAGTGTTTTTTAAATGCTGACCGTAGCTGACTAGATTGGCCTCAGATATTCAGTGCCAGGCCATGTCCGGGCACCAGCACTGAAAATCCAGGCCTTACTGTAAGGGGCATGGCCACCAGAGCTTATGTGGGTCCCAGGAACCACATAAAACAGTTATGCAGGTCCTGCTTGAATACTGGCCAGGACCTGCATAACTTTGTTTGGGTGTTTTAGCCCCCCCCCCCCCCCCCACCTTGCCCCTGAAAAAAACTCCCTTCTTCTTTCTCCCCTCCTAGAAACATAGAAACATGATGGCAGATAAGAGCCAAATGGCACATCCAGTCTGCCCATATCCCTGTCCCATGCTTTCTTAAATTCAGGCACAGTCTTTGACTCCACCACTTCCACTGGGAGGCGATTTCACACATCCACCACCCTTTCCTTGAATCCCTTAGATTACTCCTGAGCCTAAACTTCATCCTATGCCCCCTCATTCCTGAGTTTAACTTCATTTGAAAGAGGCTCACCTACTGTACATTAATGCCACAGAGGTATTTAAGTCCTGTGAGGGATATGGCTCCCCTCCCCCCTCCTATCCTGATATCCCTGGTGGTCCAAGTGGGGGGGGGGGGGGGGGGATGGGGGCAGAGGCAGGTACTACTACTAGTACTAATCATTCTATAGCTAATCTGTGCTGTATGTATTATATGTAGGTTCTTAGACTGTGAGCCCTCTAGGGACAGAGAAAGTTTTTTGTACCTGGGCAATGGAGGGTTAAGTGACTTGCTCAGGGTCACAAGGAGCATTAATGGGAATTGAACCCAGGTTGCCAGAATCAAAGCCTGCTGCACTAACCATTAGGCTACTCCTTCACTCCAAAAGTCCCCCCCCCCCCCACTTTGGTGGACCAGGCAGGCGGGCTTGAACCCATGACCCTTACATTGGGAGGCAGCTGCCTTCCAGATCAGGCTATTGTAGGTCATATTCACTCCTGCCCCATGCGCCTATATTCAGAGAATGGCTGCTGTGACCTTTTGTGGCAGTTCGCAGTACTTGTGTAGTACTATGAAGCTGCCGTGAGAAGTTTGCAATAGCATGAAGGCAGCAGCAAGAGGCAGGAGGAAATGGGCTTCGCTCCTACTCCCATCACCCCCAATTGGACCATCAGGGATATTAGATAGGCCTGGGGGGGGGGGGCGCAAGACACCTAAACAAAGTTATACAGGTCTCATATTCAGTTCAGGGACCCACATACCTAACCTGGCCTGACTTGGCCTAACTTGGCTGTGTTAGCTATATGGGTCCTGGCACTGAATATAGCCGGCACCTACATAACTGCTGGCTCCTCTCCAGTGCTGTCCTTTGTACCACCCCTGACCTGCCCACTCTTAACATGAGCAGTCAGAGATAATATTCAGCAGCACTTCCCAGTTTAATGCTGATGAATATAGGCAGTTCGGCGGCTCACCATGACTTAAGTGGCCAGAGCCTCTCCTGCCAGCTTAAATTGCTCTGAATATCAGGCCTAATGAGTTCAAGGAGAATTGAACTGTTTTCAGCTAACTTCTATGCATCACTGCATGAGGCAAAAACAAGTATCTACAAAAACAGCTCAAACTCACACCAATTTTGTCATATACAAGGTTTTGTGTTGGGGAGGGGGGGGCACAGCCATGTAGACTTGAGAAAGCCACTGCTTATCCCTGGGAATCAATGAGCAACAAGGAATAGATCTACTCTTTCAAATCATGTTGGGTACTTGACACATGGAGTGGTCAGAGAGAATATTGGGATCAATGTACCTTCAGTCTGCTCCTGAATGGCATATCTTATGTTCCTGGTACTGATCTCAGGCCCACTGGTCTGTATTTACTTGGAGTCACCCTAGTGCAGTTTTTGAAAATTGGTTTTACATTGGCTCACATTCAGTCCTCAAGTACAAAGATTTGAATGATAAACTACAGATTACCAGTAGCAGATCTGCAGTTTTGTATTTGAATTCCTTTAGAACTTTGGGAAGAATACGAGAAAGCAGATGGGATATGATATACCACCGTTCTGTGGTTACAATCAAAGAAGTTTTTTTATATCGTGTATAGGTACTTATGTTGTACTGTGGGCAATGGAGAGCTAAGTAACTTGCCCAGAGTCACAAGGAACTTCAGTGGGAATTGAGCCCCATTCCCCTGGTTCTCAGGCCACTGCTCTAACCACTAAGCTACCCCTGTACTCCATGCCAGTGATTTTCTACTTTTTAGCTGGTTAGTTTTCTCTAGCACATTGATTTGTTTCCGTTCCTGTGAATCATCACCTACAAAGAGTGGTTTGGGAATGGGTATCTCCTCAAAATCCTCCACTGTAAAGACCAAAGCTGGAGGGAGGTTCTGGAAACGATACAAGCCTGATTTAAGACATGAGTCAGGTGATGCACTGGCTCAGGGCACCAAAAGCTTGCCTCACCACTTCACCCTTCACAGTTACCAGAGTGTGCTGTTCTGTTCTGTCCATTGTGCTTTCCTCCTTAGGCTGCCACTGCACAATTACAAGTTTAAAACATGAGAATAGGTATTTTCTGTTCATGTGTTTAAACCTGCGGCAGTGCTGGCAGCAGCTCAGGGAATATGAGGCTTCTTAGAATCCACTTTCTTGAGGGGACCTGAAGTCCCTGGTGGTCCACTGGCCTGATGCGACCTCCTCCCCATGTAAGCCTGCTCCCAAAGCACCTCCTATTTCCAATCACACTCCTTCTCCTCCACACCAAACTCTGACTCGCCCCAGGGGTCCTGAGGATGACATAGGCAGGAGAGATTCTCATTTGTTCCTGCCCCAGCAGCTGCTTTCTTCACAATAATGGTGCTGACCCCCTAGTGGTAGTCTTATGGTGCTACTGCTAGTGGTTCAAGCTGTCATATAAAGTCTCTTTTCCCTTACATTTAACTTGAACCCTTAGCAGTAGCACCACGAGGCTATGGCTATGAGTCAGTGGTGGCATTTTAAAGAAGTCAACTGCCAGGGCAAGAAGCAAGTAGGGCACACTTCTGCCCCCATCTCTGCTGGGTTCTTTGGGGTGAGTCAGGGTTATGTGGACTGGCAGAGGGGATCCAGTCCACATAACCCTGTTTCACTGTAGACATTATTGTGCTTGTGGCTTATGCTGAGTAATTGTGCCATTCCTTTGTGTTATTTACTTTACTTTATTTCTTATTAGTTGCCAACATTGCCATATAGAGTTCAATGCGACTTACTTCAAGAAAAGAAGTACATTCTCAAGAGTTACAAAGAGGGGCATTTTTGAAAGAAACGTCCAAGTTGCGATTTGGATGTCCTTGCAAAATGGCAAAATCCAGGGGTGGGGAAACCCGTATTTTTGAAACAAGACGGGCGTCCATCTTTTGTTTTGAAAATACCATCAGAGACGTCCAAATCCTTAATTTTGGATGTCCCTAGATTTGAATGTCCCTAGACATGGACGTTTCTGACTTTTAGCAATTTTCGAAACCAAAGACGTCCATGTCAAAAACATCCAAATGCAAGCCATTTGGGCGTGGGAGGAGCCAGCATTTGTAGTGCACTGGTCCCCTGACATGCCAGGACACCAACCAGGCACCCTAGGGGGCACTGCAGTGGACTTCATAAAATGCTTCCAGGAACATAGCTTCCTTACCTTGTGTGCTGAGCCCCCCCAAAACCCACTACCCACAACTGTACACCACTATCATAGCCCTTATGGGTGAAGGGGGGCACCTATATATGGGTACAGTGGGTTCGTGGTGGGTTTTGGAGAACTCGCTGTTTCCTCCACAAATGTAACAGGTAGGGAGGGTATGGGCCTGGGTCCGCCTGTCTGAAGTGCACTGCAGTACCTACTAAAATTGCTCCTGGGGACCTGCATGCGCTGTCATGGACCTGCGTATGACATCTGAAGCTGGCACGACAGATTTTTAAAGATGTTTTTTGAGGGTGGGAGGGGGTTAGTGACCACTGGGGGAGTAATGGGAGGTCATCCCTGATTCTCTCTGGTAGTCATCTGGTCATTTCAGGCACCTTTTTGTGCCTTATTCGTAATAAAAACACATTTGGGTGAAAACATCCAAGTGTTCGTCGGGGACGTCCTTGTTTTTTTTGATTATGAGTCAAACATGTCCAAGTGTTAGGCACGCCCAAGTCCTGCCTTTGCTATGCCTCTGACATGCCCCCTTGAACGTCCTCACGACGGACTGCAGTTGGAGACATCTAAAATCAGGTTTTGATTATACTGATTTGGATGTCTCTGTGAGAAGGATGTCCATCTTCTGATTTATTATTAATTTGGATTTTGCTCACACCTTCTTCAGTAGTAGCTCAAGGTACGTTACATTCAGGTACACTGGATATTTCTCTGTCCCAGGAGGGCTCACAATCTAAGCTTGTACCTGAGGCAATGGAGGGTTGTGTGACTTGCCCAAGATCACACAGAGCAGCAGTGGGATTTGAACTGGCCACCTCTGGATTTCAAGACTGGTGCTCTAACCAATAGGCCACTCCTTCACTCCATTTATGTTGAAAGATGGACGTCCTTCTCTTTCGAAAATGAGCCCGATAGTGAATTTTACAATAAGGGGAGAGGGGGCTCGAATATCATATAACAGACTAATACTGGTAATCATTGATTATTGTATATTTTGTAAAGCATGTCTTTCAAATAGATAGGCTTTCAACTGTTTGCGGAATGATCCAAAATGAGTTATAGTCCTTATCTGAATTGGTAACTCATTCTAATACAGGAGCTTGCTGGAAGGGAGCTGATATGGGCTGGCAAGGAAAGCTGCTTGGTTGGGATCTGATGCATGCAGGCTGGCTGGCTAGAAAGAAGTTGACCGGGGGGGGGGGGGGGCACTGCCAAAGCAAAAATTTTCACCACCCTCGGTGTAGATTGTCCTTTTTTTGTTTTTGGTCATCTCTGCTGTTTGCTTTTTACTGTGAGTTACTTGAGGAAGATAGTTCTCCTGTTTCTTTGCAGGTAATAAACTGAAACAGAGAACCTTCAGGCTAGCATCCATAGAAATGCATCCTGCTCCTCACATAGGATCCTAAGAGGTTCTTTTCTATTTTAAACAGTGTTCCTTTCTTTTATGTTTTATATTTCTTATTATTTTGTTGTAAACTGCTGTGATCTGTTAAAGCCTGGCGGTAAAGTGAATTTTAATCTAATCTGATACTTGTAACCTGCTTGACAAGTGCAAAGTGATGCATGTGGGTAAGAGGAACCCGAATTACAGCTATGTCATGCAAGGTTCCGTGTTAGGAGTTATGGACCTAGAAAGGGATCTGGGAGTCATCGTTGATAAGACGTTAAAAACGTCTGTCCAGTGTGCTGCGGTGGCTAAGAAAGAATGTTGAGTATTATTAGGAAAAGAATGGAAAACAAACCGCAACTCGAGTATTGTGTCCAATTCTGGTCGCCGCATCTTAAAAAAGATATAAAGGAATTAGGAAAGGTGCAGAGAAGGGCGACGAAAATGATAAAGGGAATGGAACGACTTCCCCATGAGGAAAGACTGAGAAGGTTAGGGCTCTTCAGCTTGGAGAAAAGGCGGCTGAGGGGTGATATGATAGAAGTCTTCAAGATAATGAGCAGAGTAGAGCGGACAGATGTGAAGCATTTGTTTACACTTTCAAACAACAACAAAACCAGGGGACACAAGATGAAGCTAGAATATGGTAGATTTAAAACAAATAGGAGAAAGTTTTTCTTTACTCAGCATGTAGTTAGACTGTGGAACTCGTTGCCGGAGAATGTAGTGACAGCAGCTGGCCTTACGGAATTTAAAGGGGGTTGCCGGGTTCTTGAAGCCTGGATTGGTCGCTGTCGGAGACAGGATGCTGGGCTTGATGGACCCTTGGTCTTTTCCCAGTATGGCGGTGCTTATGTACTTATGCTTATGTACTTATGTACTCTATAAAAAAATGTCCAAAGTGGTGTACAATCTATTGCATGTATGAATTATACATAAAATGATTGGTCAAAATAATATACAATAATTGAGTAGACAGTAAGTAGTAACTAACATTTTGTTTAACATATAAATACATTTTCTAACTTCTGCGAAATAAGGTAGAGGAAAAATGATGTCTTATAGTTAATGGTAAATTATTCCAGGGAAGAACTGCTTGATAGGTGAAAGAGTTCTCCAGTCTCTTTTTAAAACAAATCCCTTCGAATGGTGAAAAGCCTAATTCTGATCGATGTAAAGTTTGGTTAGCGCTAAACCCAGATGGAATGTGAATCAAGTGTGTGAGATGTATTGGGAGTTAAACCATGCAAAATCTTGAAGATAAAATAAGAAGATTTAAATACAATATGAGGAGCTATCAGAAGCCAGTGCAAGCTTAGCAATAAGGGTGATGTATGATAGAATGTTCTTCATCTGAAAATTAAACATACAGCCATGTTCTGTAGCAATTGAAGTTGATTCTATAATTTGACTGATATATCATGATACAATACATTACAATAGCCCACCTGTGGCAATGTTAAACTCTGGACCAGAATCCTAAAATGTTTCTTGTGAACGTATGAACGGATAGTTCTAAACTGCTTAAGTTACAAAAAAAAAACCCAAAACACCATTTTGAACAGATGATTAGTTTGCAAATCAAAAGATAGAAATGACTTTAAAATTAATTAAAGCACTTTAGTCGATTTTTCTACCATCAGGCTTTCATTATGACCTATTGAAATTGACATATGCATTACCTCCTGATTGTTACCGAACCAGAGTATTTTAGTTTTACTGGCATTCAGTTTCAACAGATAGGATAATGCCCAATTTTGAGTTTGGCAATACAAGTTGTAATTTTGGTTGATGACAGATTTAACAAAATAAAAATATCATATGCATAGGAAAAAATAGTTCTATCTGCTGCTAAAGAAATAGAATCAAGAGAACTCATAAAATATTAGAGTACTGGCGACAAAGGTGATCTCTGAGGGACCCCATATGAAGGGTGCCAAGCATTGGAAAATACACCCTTTATTTTAAGCATGTATTTCCTATGAATCAGAAAATATTTAAACTAACTCAGAGCTAAACCTGTAAACACTGTCCAGCTTATTTTCGAAAGAGAAAGACGCCCATATTTCGACCCAAATCGGGAGATGGGCGTCTTTCTCCGGTGTGCGACCAAATCGGTATAATCGAAAGCCGATTTTGGTCGTCTTCAACTGCATTCCGTCGCAGGAATGATCAAAGTTGACGGGGGCGTGTCAGAGGCATGGCGAAGGCGGGACTGGGGCGTGGTTATTGGCCGAGGAGAGATGGGCGTCTTTAGCTGATAATCGAAACAAGAATGGCATTTTGGACGAGAATTTGGTCTGCTTTATTTGGACCCTTTTTTTTCAGGTCCAAGTCCCAAAAAAGTGCCCCAACTGACCAGATGACCACCAGAGGGAATCGGGGATCACCTCCCCTGACTCCCCCAGTGGTCACTAACCCCCTCCCACCAAAAAAAAAACCCACTTTAAAAACTTTTTTTTCCAGCCTCTATGCCAGCCTCAAATGCTGTACCCACCTCCATGACAGCAGAATGTGTTCTATCCTCTGACAGCCTTTCCCTGGTTCTGATGTGGCTCTCGGGTGAGTGTGACACCTTTTCTGTTAGGTGCACTGCAGAGTCACATCAGCAATGCATTGTGGTGGGTATAGGGTATTGGGCTCCGTGATTCCAGTAGCTTGTGTTAACTGCTCACGATGTTGGTAGTTGGTAGGCTCTACTCCCATGGTGCTTTTCCCCCTGCTTACTGGGTCGAGTGTGCCCTGTTTTGTTTCCGGTAGTCCATGAGGTAGTGGCCATTTGTGTAAGACACTTTTAGATCCCTTTCATGTGTTAGCCACGTTACAGCACTTAGTTCTTCCCTTGAATGTTGCTGAATGAGGGCATTGTACAGCATTCTGCCAGCTCTGACCTACTGCTAATCTCAGTACCAGGAAGACTCTTTGCCAGTGGGGCACAACCTCTGATCTGCAGTTAACTGTGAGTAAATGTGCTTATTCAAATAAAGGACTTTTTCAAAGAAATTAGTTTTCAGGTGTCAACTGGTGTGCCATGGTTATACAGCAGCAACAAGTCCTAGAGGCCTGCGTGCATGCAGGTCCCTGGAGCACTTTTAGTGGGTACCACAGTGCACTTCAGGCAGGTGGACCCAGACCTATCCTCCCTACCTGTAACACTTGTGCTGGTAAATGGGAGGCCTCCAAAACCCACTGTACCAACATGTAGGTGCCCCATTCACCCCTAAGAGCTATGGTAGTGTTGTACATTTGTGGGCAGTGGGTTTTGGGGGAGGGGGGTTGGGGGCTCAGCACCCGTGGTAAGGGAACTATGCATGTGGGAGCATTTTCTGAAGTCTACCGCACTGACCTCTAGAGTGTCCAGTTGGTGTCCTGGCATGTCAGGGGGGTGAGTGTACTACGAATCATGGCTCCTCCCACGACCAAATGGCTTGGATTAGGACATTTCTGAGCTGGGCGTTTTTATTTTCCATTATCACTAAAAAAAAAAAACCGCCCAGCTCACAAACAACTAAATCCATGGCAGAATCTTTTTTTGAGATGTGATGACCAGAACTGCACACAATATTCGAGGTGCAGTCGCATCATGGAGCGATTCACAGGCATTATAATGTCCTCATATTTGTTTTCCATTCCTTTCCTAATAACACCTAACATTCTATTTGCTGCAGCATACTGAGCAGAAGGTTTCAATGTATCATCAACGATGACACCTAGATCTCTTTCTTGGTCGGTGACTCCTAATGTGGAAGATACAAATATATGGTCATTACAATGAGAGTCTCCAGCCAGGGGGCCATCTACCAGCAATGACCATGATTCCCTTCCTTCCCCCTCCCCCCACACCTTCCATTATGTGAATGCTGCTTCAGCTGACCCAGAGAACGGAAGATCTGACATAAAGATTGAACTAGACACCTCCCGCTTGCCCTGATCTTGATACACATATATTCATGAGACTATGACTCTGATTCACTGAGGCTTTACTCCCATACTGACTCTGGAAAAATGACATGGATCAATGAGCAACATTGCTTCTAAGCCGTGCAGAAATCTTTCACCCATGCTCCTACCATTTTAGATAAGTTGTGGATGTGGAAATATCAACGTTTTGTCGAAAATGTACATACTCTCTGACTTATTTCAGAAGACCAGAGTTGTACATGTTTGTGTATACTAAAATCAATATAACTCTACTCCCTGCCAAAGACACCCTGAAAACAGTATAAAACATATAGGAGATAAACATGGATCTCACAAAATATAGCTATGGTACACATATAAATTCAGGATGTTCTGAAAGGGTGCCTGTGGCACAGAAACCGGGTCTACATGGGCAAACATGGGCATGTCCTGCCCATGCACATGGAGAAAATAGTGTCCGTGGGGGTCCCCTGGCTGTGGAAGCTGCTCATGTAGCACCTGCACAGCAAAACATCTACAGGGGTTCTGGTGGTGACAGAAAATTTGAAGTGCTATTTGTATAGCAGCACTAACCGTGAAGTCCTATGCATACAGCAACACAAATCATGCAGCACTTTCCATACAGGCGCAGCAAGTAGACAGCCCCTCCTAGCAATGATGAGGGCAGCCATGTGCCTGTAAGCCATCTCGTTAAATATACACAGTTCCCCTCTATCAACTTGTCACATGCACATGGAAGATGGAGGCCAGGAGAAATGCAACTTTTCAGAAAAAGAGTGTGACCTCCTGGCACTCCACAATCTACAAAACGAGGCATGTCTGTTGAGGGAGGGAAGGTGGAGGGTCCTGCAGGCATCAGCAGGAAGAGTCTTGGAGGACACACACTGCCCACAGGTTCACACACCTATCTGAGACCATGGCAAGCCATACAGCTACCATACTGTTGACCACACATGTTCCTAGCAGAGATCACAGCACTGTGGCAGCACAGCCGATACACACTGCACACATGATGCCTAGGGCAGTTCCCATGTGCAATAAGACAACCCTTGACCCCACAATGCCAAATTGTCTAGCACATCTACCTGCACCAGCCAGCCCTGGCAGGACTGGCCACAATGGACAGGTTACCCTATCACACTTTCATCATTCCCCCCACACCCCAAAAATCACAGTGTTGTGACAGCAGATGAGACCTTGTTATGGGGGATGTCTGATAGCAACCCCAACCTTCTGTGTGCTGCTCCCAGTGTGTCACTCATAGGCAGCATGAACCCAGGGAGCATCATCCTATAATTCAAACAGGCCTTTGCAAAATGGTATCTAACTCCATCACTTCTTCAGACCCCTGTACAGTGTTTGTCAGAAGCCACTACCTTAGCAGTGCAAGCACAGACAAAAAGAGAGCTTGAAAACTCATAAAGACTTTTATCATCCGGAATTACATGCTTGGCATATCACAGTTTGTGGACCCCTAGTGCAGGCATATTACACCAACACACAGTTTGTGTCAGGTCTCTGTGAACGCCTTGAACTGTTTATTAACTGGAACTTGTAATAAATCCTTATGGTGCTCATTTTCAAATCAGATGGATGCCCTAAAATGCCTAAAAAAACATCCATCTTCTAAAAAGGTCTAAATCCTGATTTTGGAAAGTCAGAATTTGAATGTTTCACCTACTTGTATAACTTTAGATCTCAGCTGAAGAAAAGACTCTCTCCTAAGCTGTGTGGACCTAGCCACATCAGGGAACAAAACTAGTATTTTATCTTTCCAAGCAAAAAAAAAGTAACCGAAAGAGTGGCTCTAGAAACAATATTAGCTGTAGACGTTTCTCAAAAGTTAGTCAAATTAAAGTCACTACTTTCTAAGGAATCAAAAGCTCCTTCCACAGGATTAGATACTGATTTCTTACTAGGAAGATAATAGCATTGATAAATGAGCATGCCGGATGTGAGGGAAAGAGAGAGCAGGGCAGGCAATGCGGCGGTGCCAGAGACCAGCGCTGGACAAATGCTTCAGCTGGCGGGGTTTGGGGACCCCCACCAGCCACGGTATGTGTAGCGGTGGCAGTGGGTGGGGAGCATCAGGATGGCGGGGAGGCGGACCAAAATGTGCCCCCCCTTTGGGCTCTAGCCCCCTCCCACCTCGAGGTATGGCTACGCCCCTGCTTAAATCGCTGTTCAGGGCCTCCTATCCATTTGCCATGTTTTTCTCTCCTCCTGTGTTCCTATCCTCTGCTTCCACCATGATCCCCTGATCTCTCTTTCCACCCCCTCCATAACCAGGCCAGAATGTTCCCCAATCTCTTCTCCTCCATTCCTCTGTGCCCAGCATGCCCCTTCAAACTTCCCTTCCACAATATCCAGCAAAAAATTATTAGAAATAAGGGACTGCCTATGTGTGGTCCATCTGTAAGAAGTCTAAAGCTGTTCTAGTTGGATAGGCAGTGCCCTAAAAGGTATAGGACAAAAGATTTTTTAAAACTTATTTGACAGCTTTCCATATGTAGATATAAATATCATGAAATAAAATTTAATATCACTAAAACAGCTTAAAAATGATTGTAGCTGGTAGAAACAGCAGTTATAAACTCTGTATTTTGTGCTCATTTTTCTACACTGTTCTATACAAGACAGATGGCCAAATTTCAATGAGCTTATCCTGTTTCCAGATGGGTTCATCTTAACTGTTACTGTAATCTGCACTGGGAAATCTTATAATATACCACTGCATTCCACAAAACATGCCGTCCCCTGTTCTCAATCTAACCTCCTTAGTCCCATGGGGCTCTGGTTCCTGCAGTCCATCTACCCCCCCCCCCCCCCCCCCCCCCTTGGTTTAAGACTGGAGGCTCCTTACCGATGCAGCACTTCTAAGCTCTAAAAAGAAAAAGATAAAGCTGCCGGGACAGAGCCGCGTGTTGCAACACTGACAGCGAGGCTCTGCTGGAACCTCCCCCACTGCAGCAGGAAGTGTTTCACAGGGTGAGGTTCCAGCAAGCTTCGCTGTCAGTGTTGTAAGCACAGGGCTCTGTCCCGGCAGCTTTATCTTTTTCTTTTAGAGTTTAGAAGCGCTGCATCGGTAAGGAGCCTCCGGTTTGAAGGGGGGGGGAGGGGGGAGACGGACTGCAGGTATTTGTGAGTTCTATTGGCCACTGTTGGAAACAGGATACTGGGCTTGATGGACTTTCGGTCTGTACCAGTATGGCAGTGCTTATGTTCTTACGACAGCTCACCCAGTCTCTCACTTTCATCCTTCCTCCTTGTCCTCAGGTAGTCCTTCACAGGCTTGATCAAAAAGAATTTTCAAACACACCTGGATGGGTTGCCTATACATGTTACATCTTACAAATTCCAGAGGGAAGTTCTCTTTGGCACGATGCAAGTTTTAAGACAAGCATTAGCAATCAATTTGAGAGACTGAGATCACACTGCCCTGAGAAAAAACAAGTGAAACCTATGTGAGAGAAAATTGTTCTAGAGCCAGAGCACTGCATCAATGAGCATATGGTCAGAATACTAAGAGGAAATTTTAAAACAATCCAGGACCATTGAAGTTATGATGATAAAATATTTTGACATCAACATGACAGAGATCTGGTTTTCCTATCACATTACAAACCATAAAGGAAGAAGCTTTTGGCCATCAAAGGCTAGTCAAAACATGTATTAAAGTTAGTCCAATAAAAAAGATGTCTTCTTTTTTGTTTTGTTTTATTGCTATTTATTCACTCATCCCATTACCCAGTCCACGGCAGTGTCTCTCTCTCTCTCTTACTCACTCTCACTCACAAATGCAACTCCCTTCAGTCTCAAGTTTTTCTCTCTCATATGCGCACGGATTTCTAGCAGCCAACCACTCCTCACAATCAGTCCTCATCAACCATCTCCCTTTAGCTAACTAGTCACTCCTCCATTTAGTCAGCTATCCTCCCAGTTGGCCAGCCTGCCAACTAGTACCTCCCTCCAAGGGTTTCCCTTCCCGTTTAGTCATCCATGTCCCCTCATCTTGTGGGTTGCTAAAGGTTTCTCCTTTTTGGCACTGTAGCTAGAGACTTGAGACCAGCACGGGAGTTCCTTATCTCTACATCTCAAACTCAATGAGATCTGTGTGGTACAGACAAGGAGAAAGTTCCTGCTTTGGTGGTGGTAGTGGCAGTGGCAACAGCAGACAGTGCTGAGGGCATGAAAATCTCAAGTGCCCTGGTGAGATTTCTTATTGCCGGATTGGTATCTAGAATTTGTTAGGCCTTGTGACAGAGGAGTGTGGCAGAATCAGGTAGATAGGGAAAGGTTATTCACCACTCTAAATAGGGCCAGGAGACTTTCCAAGAAACTAAGTTGCAGCATATTTAAAACAAATTGGATAAAGTATTGTTCAGTTAATGCTAAATAAGCTGTAGAATTTGTTGCCAGAAGATCAACAAAGATATAGTCAAAGTTAATAGTATAGCTGGCTTTGAAAAAAGGTTTGGATAAGCTTCAAGAAGTCAAGGATAGGTCAGTTTAACCCGTATTTAGCTAGATTGCCTTAGGTGGCTCCAGTTCCTACATCAGGCAATGAGCAACAGAGAAACGTTCTTCCAGATCTTTCCAAATGACCTGGATTTGCCACAGTGGGAGACAGAATGCTGGGCTCAATGGACCACTGACCTATCCCAGCCTGGAACTGCTTATGTTCTTATAAATGGCTAAATCCCACTAGATTTTAATTTTGGGTCCTGGGATAGCTCTTTACACTCCACCATGCTAGATATACTGAGAAGCATCACACTTGGAAGTTGCAAAGAGCTGACCCTGTGCCTGTTGATTCTGTGTAGCAGAAAAAGTTGCACTCTAGGAATGTTTATGCTTTGATGGCAGCAGAGAACTATATGGTGGGCAATTTTTATTTTATTATTATTGCTATTATTTTTTACTGTGTAACTATAAAGACATGCACCTTGTGATTCTACAGTGGCTGTAAAGATCTGGCACCCTGGGCTTGTCTACAGTGTGCAGCCATAGAGAGAGACACCCTGGGATGATTTACACTTTGAGGGCTGTAAAGAGCTGACCTATGGTTTGATGGTGGGCAGTACTGAGGACCCACACCCTGGGGTCATTTACAGGCTGTGGTTTGATCTCAGGCACATGGCAAACAAACCTTTTACCACTACTAATGAGGGAATTAGTAAGGAGTGCACAAGAGGCCTGCAGTATCTTAAGTCTCAGTTTTAGCCTATTACTGTGGGTCCTGTGGAGAGCAAGCAATGGAGTAATTACGCCAAACACCTCTGACATTTGTAAATTGAAAGTCATTATGCCCCATTAAAGAATCCCTGTTAATACAACCATAAATTTAAGGCTCTCCAGCTCTGGAGATGAGGGGGGCAATGTCATTCACACAAGGGTCCTGGCACTTTGCAAGGATTATTATTTTGTAAAAGAAGTTTGATAAGGTCACTACCTAAGAACAAAATCCTGTTCCAGCTTGTTACTTGTTGAACATGCCTGTAATCTCCTGAGGAGTGTGGAAAAGAGTGTGTGTGTGGGGGGGGGGGGGGGGGGGGGGGGATAGAATGTTTTTGA
This sequence comes from Microcaecilia unicolor, assembly GCF_901765095.1. Taxonomy (NCBI): domain Eukaryota; kingdom Metazoa; phylum Chordata; class Amphibia; order Gymnophiona; family Siphonopidae; genus Microcaecilia; species Microcaecilia unicolor. The sequence continues at coordinate 162,195,058 of NC_044041.1, forward strand.
GATAATAGGAGATTTCTATTGCAAAAAAAACATGCAAAACTATTATTATAAGGGGAATGTTCTTACAACAAGCATTACTTTTATAGGGAGATGCATGCTTGTAAAGGGAATGCGCTTACAGTACGAATTACTGGCAGAGAAAGGGATATGATTTAGGGATGTACATTCGTTTATGATGACATAAGAAATGTCAGTGACATATTCTATGTTGTTTCGTGTCATTGGTAAATGAAAATAAGCAGAAATGTTTTTTTTCATTTGCTGTCAATAGTGTGCATTCTTTCCTGTTACCGCATACATGTGCAAGCATTGTGCATGTGCACACTAATAGTGCACACTCAACAGAAGAGCACTCACTCTTTTGAGCAAGCATGCACTATTCAAGGAGTTAGCACTCTTTCCTGATAGTGCATACATGTGCACACTCTCAGAAAAGAGCACTCACTCTTTGTGAATAGTTCACACTCAATGCTCCCATATTGACACAAGGGAAAGAATGAACAAAATGAACATTCCCAAAAATGACATGGGAAATGACATGAAATAATAATGTTATGGCTGCACACTCCTAATATGAATATTATAATAGGAGCGTGAAAAGGTAAAACAGAAGACAGAATACTGCTCATTTTGGCCTGCATTAGTGTCCTTAACAAAGAGATGCTTAAAATCTCAGACAGCAAATTCCACACAGCCTAACTGCCATTGTTTAACAAACAGAGGGGCCCTTTTACAAACGTGTGCTGAAAAATGGCTTGCGATAGTGTAGGTGCGGGTTTTGGGCGCGCGCCAATCCATTTTTCAATGCACCTGTGAAAAAGGCCTTTTTTTTTGCCAAGAATGGACATGCGGCAAAATCAAAATTGCCACACATCCATTTTGGGTCTGAGACCTTACCGCCAGCCATTGACCTAGTAGTAAAGAATCCGGGTGGTAGTGACCTACACACGCACCCAGTACATGCATCCAAAAATGTTTTTTCAGATGCGCGTATCGGACGCGCGCCAAAAATGAAATTACCACAAGAGCCATGTGGTAGTCGAGCGGTAACTCCATTTTGGCGCTCGTTGGATGCGTGGAGATGCTTACGCGGCTTACTAAAGGACCCCAGAAAGAGGGAGTAGGGTTGCCACCTGACTCCATGTCATAAGGAACAGGCTAATCCAGTCCTGCAAACATGGATTTTATCATTTTGATTTTCTGGGGAAACTCAATGAGACAATCAGGCAACAGTTTTAAAGAAGCTTAATTGGCTTCCAGTTGATTATAAAGTAAAATTTAAAATTCTCTGTTTAATTTTTAAGGTCCGACAGGTCAGATGCCAACACTATTGACAAATAAATTCCACATTTATCAAACTAGACATCCCCATGGGGTCTGCAAATAATTTTTTATTAGATGTGGGGAACAATGAGAGAAAGGTGTATGCTAACATATAGGATACCTATATTTAGTTCCATCTCTGCCCCGTTACCCTTTTGGTGCCCACTTGAGGGGTGCTGGGAACTAGTATCCAGTCCGCTCCTTTTCTAAACCCTTTCTCTGGTATACATGGTATAATTAATCCAGCCAATAGATCATTGTGGATTTAAGGTCAGCTGCAACCTAATTGAGCATTTTAAAATCATCTGGCATCCCCCCTAGGAACTCTAATAGAGTTTCTCCCTCTCGTGGTTTGTTGAGTGGAAAATATATTGTCTAGTGAATGATGAACGTGGAATTTTTCACATTTTTTGTTCCGGCTAATGTGTTCCGACTAATGGCTCCTTTATGGTTGTACCTTCCCCCATGATCTTACATGTGTTTTGTTTTGCTTTAAAATATTTATTTTCCTTTTTACTCTTTTTACTCTTTCCTGCTTTACTATTTCTGAAGTATGTTTCAGGGACTTCTCCCTGGGACATGCTACAATCCTATTTTCTTATTCCCTCTTCCACCTGTGTCACGCTAGATCCATTGGCTTTAATACCGATGCTTGAGGAATCGCTTACACCCACCTATGGGACTCATATCTGCTGGTATAAACAAATTGGTAGAAATTGAGCAATATCCCACTTCATTCCCGAAGTGTGCTAGCTCCACAGCTCAACCTTTTGCCCCTGCATGAGTTAGCTTTGCTCTGATGCGTGCAATGCCATAAAGAGACGTCTAGTGCATATGTTGCCATTTGGACAAGCTGACTAGGGGATTTTAAATTTTTAGACGTATATTTAAGTATCCCATGGGGGTTAGTTGAATTGAGTGGAATCTTCAGTTGAATATTTTGATTTCTGGTAAATTGCTTTCACTAGAAATCCGAGCACTTTTTAGTTCTAGTAGCTATAAATAGATTAAGGGTTTTCGATAATTTATCTTTGTTGGCTCCGGTACTCACATCCGGATTCTAAATCTGGATAAGACAGATATACTGGACATACTTGTCATTCTTATTCATCTATCATATGATAGACTTCTTAGTTAAAGAGATCCACTTACGGATTTAATTTTATAGGTGTGCATCCGTGTATGTGTTCTTTGAAAATTGCATAATTATTCCAGATATTTACTATGAAAGGTTCTGTATTACATGCCATCTAAAACACTGTTTATTTGTGACGTTTAAAATAACTAGTGCTGATGTTCACTTCCTGGTTCTCTATTGGGGATGTGCTCCGTAAGAATGAATTAACTGTTTTAATTTTCCTTTTCACGTCTTATCTACTACTTTCAAACTTCCTTCCCTGCCTCTTAAAGATTTATAGTTTTAAAGCTCTATGTTCTTGGTTTGGTTTTGGAAATTGCTGCACACGTTACTTAATCCCTGTCTGCAGGTTAAACAAGATTGTTGCTTTTGAGCTGCTTATTTTTGTGCCCATGTGGTCAGAGTTTGAAATGCCCATCCATGCCTTGCAAGTTGCAACTCTCTCTCTCTCCCTGACTTTGCCACTGTAGATAATAGACGTGAGCTACTTTTGGCTAAGATTGTAAGCTCTTTGGACAGGAACTGTTTTTTATGTATGGTGTACAGCACTACGTGTGCCTTATAATGTTATAGAAATGATCCCTCCGCCTTTGCTTGTTTCTAAGTGGCTTACTGAGACCTTTTATTAATCTACACTTCTTATCAAACTATAAGGTTGAAAGAATATAGGAAATATGAGTTTCATATAGCTGGTCCTGCACTTTGGAATGCACTTCCTCTGAAATTGAGAGAAATTCAAAGTTTGAATGAATTTAAGAAAGAACTCAAACCATTTTTGTTTGTGCAAGCTTATGAAGGAGTATGAAATTCCAACTTGCAATTAAAGCTGTTTAGAATCTGATGTAATGGATATGAAGAGTATAATGAAGTCTGTATTATGCCTATTGACTAGTATGGATTGATTTTATGTTTTTGTGTGAATTTTAAATTTTGGATTATATTATGTATGTTGAAGATGTAAGCGACCTAGAACCTTTTGTGATAGCGTGGAATATAAATTTTAAAATAAATGGATAACAAATCCCTGCATGCGATAGGATAAAACCAGGCAGGATTAACCTGTTCCTTATGACACGGAGTCAGGTGGCAAACATAACATCGGGGGTTCATTGCTTTATCATTTACTAAAGTCTTTTTCCTTTTTCTTACAGTTTGCATGCACTGAGGAAGGAGAAATCTAGGAATGCAGCCCGCTCCCGGCGTGGGAAAGAAAATTTTGAGTTTTATGAGCTGGCAAAAATGCTGCCCATCCCTGGAGCCATCTCCAGTCAGCTGGACAAGGCATCCATCATCCGACTGACCATCAGTTACCTCAGAATGAGAGACTTTGCTAGCCAGGGCGATCTGCCATGGGGCTGGTGCTCTGAAGGCAATGCTGTTAAGGGTAAGAAGCTGGGGATGGAAACTGGAGCTCAGCGGTGATGTTGTCAACACTGTTCTATGATTTGGATTTCAGATTTAATCTGTTGCCCTTCCAAATCTGAGCTGAAAGCAAGATATATATTCCTGTATTATGGGTAGGTCCTTTACCAAGAGTGCTTACAATCTAAGTTGTATCTGGACAATGGAGTATAAAGTGACTTGGCCAACGTTACAGAAAACAACAGTGGGAGAAGTGAGATTTGAACCCTAGCTTCTATGATTCTCAGCCTACTGCTCAAACCACAGGCTCTTCACTGCAAGACCCAGGGGCCAGTAACAGCCGCCACTGACCCTAAATGTGACCCCTGGCTCTTTCCCCAGTACAAAATCTCTCTTCACTTTTTCCTCAGACTTGCTTCAGGCATGCCTCTGTAACAGTTATTCAGGCCACTGTTCAGCTAGCAGTGATCAGTATTATTTTAAATGCTGCTTGTTCCTGGCTACATTAGCCCCGGATATTCAGTGCTGAGTCATGTGTAGGCACCAGCACTGAATACCCGAGGCTAACTGTCCCACTGCTGGCCGCTGTAGGGTAAAGGGTCTTGGCCAATATTCAGCCAGGGCCTGCATAAGACAGTTGAATATCACCCGGCACCTACATAACAACTGAATATCAGCCAGCACCCGCATAACTTTTGAAATCCTTTTTGAGTCCCCTCCCACCCCCTCCTTCTGTTCCCCCTCACCCCAGCCTGTGACATTACATAAATATATAAGTATTGCCATACTGGGACAGACCGAAGGTCCATTAAACCCAGCATTCTGTTTCCAACAGTGGCCAATCCAGGTCACAAGTACCTGGCAAGATCCCAAAACAGTACAATACATTTTATACTGCTTATCCCAGAAATAAACAGTGAATTTTCCCCAGTCCATTTTAATAATGCCTTATGGACTTTTCTTTTAGGAAGCTATCCAAACCTTTTTTAAACCCCACTAAGCTAACTGCTTTTTCTACATTCTATGGCAGTAAATTCCAGAGTTTAATTACAAGCTGAGTGAAGAAATATTTTTTCAATTTGTTTTAAATTTACTACTTTGTAGTTTCATTGGGGGTCCCTAGTCCTAGTATTTTTGGAAAGAGTAAACAATCGATTCACGTCTATCCCTTCCATTCCACTCATTATTTTATAGATCTCTATCATATCTCCCCTCAGCCGTCTCTTATCCAAGCTAAAGAGCCCTAGCTGCTTTAGTCTTTCCTAAAAGGGAAGTCATCCCATCCCTTTTATCATTTTCATAGCCCTTCTCTGTACCTTTTCTAATTTCACCATATCTTATTTGAGATGCAGTGACCTGAACTGCACACAATATTTGAAGTGCGGTCGCACCATGGAGCAATACAAAGGCATTATAACATCCTCATTTTTGTTTTCCATTCCTTTCCTAATAATATCTAACATTCTATTTGCTCAGCGATGACACCTAGATCCCTTTCCTGGTCTGTGACTCCTAATTTGGAACCTTGCATTACGCACTGTAGTTTGGGTTCCTCTTTCCCACATGCCTCAATTTGCACTTGCTCACATTAAACGTCATCTGCCATTTAGATGCCTAGTCTCCCAGTCTTGTAAGGTCCTCTTGTAATTTTCACAATCCTCTTGCGATTTAACAACTTTGAATAACTTTGAATAAGAGGGTGGTGGACGCTTGGAATGCCCTCCCACGGGAGGTGGTGGAGATGAAAACGGTAACGGAGTTCAAACATGCGTGGGATATGCATAGAGGAATCCTGTGCAGAAGGAATGGATCCTCAGAAGCTTAGCTGAAATTGGGTGGCGGAGCAGTTGGGGGGAAGAGGGGGTGGTGGTTGGGAGGCGAGGATAGGGGAGGGCAGACTTATACGGTCTGTACCAGAGCCACTGATGGGAGAGGGGGTGGTGGTTGGGAGGCGAGGATAGGGGAGGGCAGACTTATACGGTCTGTACCAGAGCCGCTGATGGGAGGCGGGACTGGTGTTTGGGAGGCGGGAAATACTGCTGGGCAGACTTATATGGTCTGTGCCCTGAAAAGGACAGGTACAAATTCAAGGTAAGGTATACACATATGAGTTTGTCTTGGGCAGACTGGATGGACCATGCAGGTCTTTTTCTGCCATCATCTACTATGTTACTATGTTTGAATAACTTTGTGTCGTCGGCAAATTTAATTACCTCACTATCTCTAGATCATTTATAAATATGTTAAAAAGGCAGCGGTCCCAGTACAGACTCTGGGGAACCCCATTAGCTACCCTTCTCCTTTGAGAATATTGACCATTTAACCCTACTCTCTGTTTTCTATCTTTTAACCAGTTTTTAATCCACAATAGAACACTACCTCCTATCCCATGACTCTCTAATTTCCTCTGGAGTCTTTCATGAGGTGCTTTGTCAAATGCCTTTTGAAAATCCAGGTATACAATATCGAACATTAAGAACCCCTCTTCCACCCCTCGATATTGATAGGTTCCCATTACACAGTGGGCTCCTGCCCTCAACACCCAGTAGAAGTGATGGGGGCAGGAGCGAAACCCACTTGCTTCTGCTCCTAGCATCAGCATCCTGCCTGCTTAAATCACTTCATGTATCGGGCTTATTGTGCTTAATATCTGTACCACACAGCTCTTCGTCAGATTGAACTATGTGCTGCCCAAAATCCCACTCTATTCTCACAAGACTCTGAGAGCACCACACAGTTCAAACTTACTCTGAGCTACATGGTGCTGGAAGAAAACAGAAGAGCTGTTCTGAAGTTTGCATCACAAATACACCTCTAGAGAAAGTATAAACTAGAGAGGGTGGGAGAGCAGATTAAAAAGCATGGGGGTGGAATCTGGATGGTTGAGGGTATCAGGGTGTCTGCCTCTTTGTCTAGTGATGATCTTGGTTCTCACATTGAGAAACTGGCCTCTGTTTGACAAATGGTGTAGATTAACACTTCACTGATGTTAAGGTTGCCACCTTACCCTATGGTTAATGTTACATAAGTACATAAGTATTGCCATACTGGGACAGACCAAAAATCCATCAAGCCCAGCATCCTGTTTCCAACAGTGGCCAATCCAGGTCACAAATACCTGGCAAGATCCCAAAAAAGTACAAAACATTTTATGCTGTGGATTTTCCCCAAGTCCATTTTAATAATGGTCTATGGAGTTTTCCTTTAGAAGCCGTCCAAACCTTTTTTGTTCCTAGAAAGATATATCATATTTTCACATAGACAAGAGAAGCAAAGCCAGGTTTCAACCAGCCTGTTTAGATGGTATAGTTCTGTCAGAAAAATGTTTCACATCAGCCTCTCAGAGCTGCAACTTCAATTCCAACACAACACTAACTAAAAAAAATAGCATTGATTATGAACACAATAAATCACGATTTAAATAAGGCAAGCATCAATGTCTATAATTAAGCAAATTAATTGCTGTGGAAGATTCCAGGATTCCAGAAGATTCTGATTACTATCATTATTGGAAGGAGTAATTATCAGATGTGTAACATATGTTCCTGAAAGCAGGGAAGAAGCAGCTGCCACTTCTGGAGGGGGTAACCTGGGGATGGCAGGAGCTGAGCCCTTTCAGTTAGCCATTTCTCTTTCTTTCTCCCTGCTGCCCTAAAATACAGCTGAAGGGTATGGTTGCTAGAGCAGGATTGAACTAGACTATTCTAAGGTGAACTTTCAAATCTGATGCATGGACTCCTATATAAACATCTTGAGTAGAGAGATGTGGTAGCCGTGTTAGTCCACTTTTAAAGGTAATCAATAGCAATAAAAGAAAATAAAACAGAGAAAAGAAAATTTTTTATTGGACTAACTTAGTACATTTTTTGATTAGCTTTCGAAGGTAACTGTTCTTCATCAGATCCGAAATAAGCAAATGTTGATAAATAACAGTATATATAAGTGAAACATCAAAGCATTTCAGTGACAGTCTCACAGGGGTGGGGTGGGTTAGGTAAGAGACAGGGAGAGCTGGGTGGCTTCCTGTCCCTTATCCACCCGCATATCTCCCTGTCCCTCATCCACCTGGCTCTCCCTGTCTCTCACCTAACCTATGTAAACATGAAATCAACTACAGATGACAGGATGCACAGTACCTCTAGATCAGGGATGGGCAACATGGTCCTTGAGGGCCACAACCCAGTTGGTTTTTCAAGATTTCCATAATGAATAAGCCTGAGATCGATTTGCCTACAATGAAAGAAGTACATGCAAATCAATCTCTTGCATATTTATTGTGGAAATCTTGGAAATCTGACTGGGTTGTGGCCCTTGAGGATCGTGGTTGCTCACCCCCAGTGCATTTTTTTTCTAGCAAAAAGGTGCCGGTACTCAAATGCCAGGCCACTCTTCAAGGGTGGGGTGATCACTGAGGGACCCACCCCACAATAGTCAGGCCCACTGCAACAGTCACAGAATCTATGACAAGGCAGAATTGGTGTGTAGAACCTGAGCTCTTTCATTAAAATTTGGGGACCATGGGTCAATTTCAGCAGACAATGGAAAAGGTGCCGGTACTCAGTACCCCCAAGTACCCCCTCAAAAAAGCCCTGCTCACCCCTGCTCTAGAACATGAACTGGACTGTAGCAGAATTGCTGCTACTACCAAAAAGCAAAAATGAAGGAGTCAGTATTGAAAATGATTTAACTGGGCAGGGGAGGTTCCTGCCCAGGGAGGGCGCTAAACATTAGTTCTGACTACTCCGGCACAATCCAGCCAATGCTAGGGAGAGCCAGAAGCTATACAGGCATTGGTGACTGGACCAAACAAAAAGCAGTCCTATCTTTGCCCAGTTAGATATGTGGGTACCGGCACCAAATGTGGGCTGAAGACCCAGATATTCAATGCCAGTGCCATTTCCAGAATATGAATATGGTCTGGCATTAAATATTCAGATCTAATTCAGCCCATAACTGTCAGTGGCTTTAAAACCGCTGATTGTCACAGGTTGAATATTGGATTGGATTTATTATTTATAACCTGCCCTTATTTAGGGCGGGGAACAAAAAAACATACGTAACATATATAAAAAATAGAAAACATGCACAGTAATACCATACTCAAACAATAATTTGAAAAAAAAAAGTCTATGCAACACACTTCATTGGCATCCTTTGTGTCTCTGTCCCAAACAGAGAGTTATATGTGTTCAGTAGAGACGTGGAGGGGCATAATCGAACGCAAACGCCCATCTCAATGGGCGTCTATGTCCGAAAACGGGTATGTGAAGAGACGGGACAGACCGTATTATCAAAAAAGATGAGCGTCCATCTTTCATTTCGAAAATACGGTTTGGACGGACCAAATGCCATGGATTTGATCCCTTCTGAGATGGGCGTTTTTTTTTTTTTTTGCGATAATGGAAACTAAAAACGCCCAGCTCAGAAACGTCCTAATGCAAGCCATTTGGTCGTGGGAGGGACAAATGTACAACACTACCATAGCTCTTAGGGCTGAAGGGGCAACTACATGTGGGTACAGTGGGTTTTAGAGGCCTGCCATTTACCACCACAAGTGTTACTGATGAGGGGGGGATAGGCCTGGGTCTGCCTGCCTGAAGTGCACTGCAGTACCCACTAAAAGTGCTCCAGGGACAGGACTTGTTGCTGGTGTATAACCTTGGTACAGAGGTTCACACCTGAAGACTAATCTCGCTGAAACCGTCCTTTATTTGAATAAGCACCTTTACTCACAGTTAACTGCAGATCAGAGGTTGTGCCACACTGGCAACGAGTCTCGCTGGTACTGAGATTAGCAGTAGGTCCGAGCTGGCAGAATGGTGTACAATGCCCTCTTTCAGCAACATCCAAGGTAAGAACTAAGTGCTGTAACGTTGTTAACACATGAAAGGGATCTAAAAGTGTATTACACAAATGGCCACTACCTCATGGACTACCGGAAACAAAACAGGGCACACTCTGACCCAGTAAGCAGGGGGAAAAGCACTATGGGAGTAGAGCCTACCAACTACCAACTACCAACATCGTGAGCAGTTAACACAAGCTACTGGAATCACGGAGCCCAATACCCTACACCCACCACAATGCATTGCTGATGTGACTCTGCAGTGCCCTTAACAGAAAAGGTGTCACACTCACCCGAGACCAGTGGCGTAGCCAGACTGCCAATTTTGGGTGGGCCTGAACCCAAAGTGGGTGGGCACAAAATTTTCTCTCTACCCCCCTCCCCCAGTAAAATGTAGTCACACTCAGATACATTTGTCACACAGGGTAAAGTGCTGCTTTTCAGTGCATCAGATTTCAGACAATTTATTTAATAGCCTAATCCTTTTCAGTGAGCTTTCAGAGGCCAAAACCTCCTGCCTCAGGTCAGTATAATGTTGTTACGGTATCCTCTCCTGACCTAAGGAAGGAAGTATTGGTCTCTGAAACTTTATTAACACCATATTACTTTATCCTAAATTAAAAATACAATTATTTTCTTTACCTTTGTTGTATGGCCATTTACTTTTTCTCATTGTGTTGCTCCCAGTCTCTAGATTCTGCTTTCCTTCGTTTTCGCTTAACTCTTCTGCCAGGGTTTCCTGGCCATTTGTCATTTTTCTCTCCTTTTTCTTTGCTTTCTTCAATATTTTTCTGCCTCTCTCTCTCTGTCCAGATTTAATTCATTCTTACTATCCATACTTTAATTTCCTTCATCTACTTATGGCTTTTCATCTTTTTCTCACCCTTGTTCTCCCCATGCCCCTTCCTCTTATTCTCCAGTCTTTCACTACCTCCTTTTCCATCCAGCAGCTTCTCTTCTTTCTCTCCCCATCCTTCCAGTGTCTCCCCTCTCTCTCCCCATCCTTCCAGTAGTCTCCCCTCTTTCTTTCTGCATCCTTCCATCCAGTGTCACCTCTTTCTCCCTACCCTTCCATCCAGCATCTTCCCTCTTTCTCTCCCATCCTTCCACCCATCTACCCTCTCTCCTGATCCTTCCATCCTATGTCTCTCTCTCCCTCCTTCTAACCAGTGTCTATCTCTCTACCCTTTCTGTTCAGTGTCCCTTCTCTCTCCACATCCTTCCAGTCTCGCCCCTTTCTCTCTGCATCCTTTCATCCATCTCCCCTCTTTCTCTCCCCATCCTTCCATCCAGTATCTCTCTTCCTATCCATCCGTTTTCCCTCTTTCTCTGCCATCCTTCCATCCGTTTTCCTCTTTCTCTGCCATCCTTCCGTCTGTTTTCCCTCTTTCTCTCCCCATCCTTCCATTTTCCCTCTTTCTCTGCCCTCCTTCCATCTGTATTCCCTCTTTCTCTCCCCATCCTTCCATTTTCCCTCTTTCTCTGCCATCCTCCCATCTGTTTTCCCTCTTTCTCTCCCGATCCTTCCGTTTTCCCTCTGTCTCTCCCATCCTATCTGTTTTCCCTCTTTCTCTCCCCATCCTTCCGTTTTCCCTCTTTCTCTGCCATCCTCCTATCTGTTTTCCCTCTTTCTCTCCCCATCCTTCCAGTGTCTCCCCTCTCTCTCCCCATCCTTCCTGTAGTCTCCCCTCTTTCTTTCTGCATCCTTCCCTCCAGTGTCACCTCTTTCTCCCTACCCTTCCGTCAGCGTCTTCCCTCTTTCTCTCCCCATCCTTCCACCATCTACCCTCTCTCCTGATCCTTCCATCTAATGTCTCTCTCTCCCTCCTTCTAACCCAGTGTCTATCTCTCTACCCTTTTCTGTTCAGTGTCCCTTCTCTCTCCACATCCTTCCAGTCTCGCCCCTTTCTCTCTGCATCCTTTCATCCATCTCCCCTCTTTCTCTCCCCATCCTTCCATCCAGTATCTCTCTTCCTATCCATCCGTTTTCCCTCTTTCTCTGCCATCCTTCCATCCGTTTTCCCTCTTTCTCTGCCATCCTTCCGTCTGTTTTCCCTCTTTCTCTCCCGATCCTTCCGTTTTCCCTCTTTCTCTGCCATCCTCCTCTCTGTTTTCTCTCTTTCTCTCCCCATCCTTCTGTTTTCCCTTTCTCCCCAGTCCCCATCCTGCCATCCGTTTTCCCTCTTTCTCTCCCCGTCCTTCTGTTTTCTTTCTCTGCCATCCTTCAGTCTGTTTCCTCTTTCTCTCCCGATCCTTCCGTTTTCCCTCTTTCTCTGCCATCCTCCTATCTGTTTTCTCTCTTTCTCTCCCCATCCTTCTGTTTTCCCTCTTTCTCCCTAGTCCCCATCCTGCCATCCGTTTTCCCTCTTTCTCTCCCCATCCTTCCGTTTTCCTTCTTTCTCCCCAGTCCCCATCCTGCCATCCGTTTTCCTTCTTTCTCCCCAGTCCCCATCCTGCCATCCGATTCAGGCCCACCCGATTCGGCCCGCCAGCCCCAGCTACAAACAGAAGAAGCGCTCAGCTGATTGAGCTGAGCGCCGCCACCAACGCTAAAGACGAGAAAAAAATGTAAAAAAAAAAAAAAAGCGCGGCACCGCAAGCAGCCTCGAAGCATTGGCTGCTGGCTTTGCAGGCTCCTCCCGTCTCTTACGTCACTGCCCCTGCTTTGCTCCAGGGGCAGTGACGTAAGAGATGGGAGGAGCCTGCAGAGCCAGCAGCCAATGCTTCGAGGCTGCCTACGGTTGCCGCGCTTTTTTTTTTTTTTTACATTTTTTCTCGTTGTTAATGTTGGCGGCGGCGCTCAGCTCAATCAGCTGAGCGCTTCTTCTTTTTGTAGCGCCGGCCCTGCTGCTCAACAGGAAAAGCATTAGTGGCCGGCAATGGGAGCAATGGGAGTGGGCGGGCCAGAGCTGAAATTGGGTGGGCCTGGGCCCACCCAGGCCCACCCGTAGCTACGCCCCTGCCCGAGACCCACATCAGAACCAGGGAAAGGCAGTCAGAGGATAGAACACATTCTGCTGTCATGGAGGTGGGTATGGCATTTGAGGCTGGCATACAAACTGGCAAAAAAGTTTGTAAAGTGGGGTTTTTTTTGGTGGGAGGGGGTTAGTGACCACTGGGAGAGTCAGGGGAGGTCATCCCCGATTCCCTCCGGTGGTCATCTGGTCAGTTGGGGCACTTTTTTGGGACTTGGACCTGAAAAAAAAGGGTCCAAATAAAGTGGACCAAATTCTCGTCAAAAACGCCCTTCTTGTTTCGATTATCAGCTAAAGACGCCCATCTCTCCTCGGCCGATAACCACGCCCCAGTCCCGCCTTCGCTATGCCCCGCCATGCCCCCATGATCTTTGTTCGTCTCCGTGACGGACTGCAGTTGAGGACGCCAAAAATTGGGTTTTGATTATACCGATTTGGGCGCCCACGGGAAACAGATGCCCATCTCCCGATTTGGGTCGAAATATGGGCGTCTTTCTCTTTCGAAAATAAGCTGGATAATAAGCCAAGCACAATAATTGTGCCTTCAATTGATGTTTAAATGTCAATAAGCCAGTCTCATTTCTCAGTCCAAAAGGCAACTTGTTCCATTCAGTTGGACCAGTAACTGAGAAAGTCCCCTTCTTGGTCACATCCAGATGTAGGCGATTCAAAGCAGGTACAACCACATTGCCAGCTACCTTTGAGCGTGACTGCCGTGATGGTACGTATCTCTTAACTACAAGCCTCAAATAAACAGAAGAGTCTTGATGCAGTGCACAGTGAACCAGCAATAATAATTTAAACTTTACCCAAAAACAGTTGGTAACCATTGCAATCTCTTCAAATATATAGAAAGATGTTCAGACATATCACCCCAAAATAGTTGGGCCAGCTCAGTGGCACTATAATGTAGGGGGGATCTAGGTTTAATTCCTGGCTCTGGGGATGCCTCAAAGTAAAGTCCATAGCAGTGAGAAGGAATCATATTCATTGCACAGTGGTGACAATAAATGGGTGTGGGTGCATATCTGTAACATAGTAAATGACGGCAGATAAAGACCTATACGGTCCATCTCATCTGCCCAACAACTGCTTTCCTGTCCTGTTTCTTCCTCTCCTTCTTTTGCTCAACTCACTTTATCTTGTGCATTGCTAAACTACTGTTTCCTAAAACAGAAATCTCTTTTTATTAAGGACCTATTGATTGCTAATCATTTGGATCTTTTTGGCCTCACGGAAACCTGGCTTCTTCCAAGGGAGAAAGTCTATCTTTTTCAATGCTTACCACCAGACTACTCTGCGGGTCTACTCCTCTCGGGTAGGTAGGCATGGTGGGGGGGTTGGCATTACTTTTCTCCCCTATGCTCACTATCACAGAAATATCCTTTCACAATTTTCCTTATTCAGAACAACTTCTGGTTGAACTATCTTCTCGCTCACTGATTCAAATTCTTCTAGTCTATTGCTCCCCCTCACTAAAGTGTACCAGACTTTAGTGGATGCCTCAGCCAAATTTCCTTATCTTTTTGTATTAGGGAATTTTAATACTCATGTGGAGTTTGTTGGGCACCCATATTCCACTTATTTATCTTCATTGGTCTCTGATCTGGGTATGATACAGCATGTTTCTTTTCCAACACATATTGCTGGACACACTCTTGATCTGATCATCTTGCCTCAGAAAACTCTCTCTCTCTCATTTCTTTGCATGCTATGCCAATATCTTGGTCTGACCACTACTATCTCCCTTTCTCTTTTTCTATATCTACACTAAAGAGACAGACTGGCACTAAAGATTTCTGGTCCAGAGGTCTTGGTAGGATAGACATTCATACTCTCTCATGTGGTTAAGGCGGTTAGCTTAGCAGAGTTTAAGAAAGGTTTGGACGGCTTCCTGAAGGAAAAGGCCATAGAATGTTATTAAATGGACGTAGGAAAAAATCCACTATTCTTGGGACAAGCAGTTCAAAATGCTTTGCTCCGTGGATCTTGTCGGGTGATTGTGACCTGGATTGGCCACTGTCGAAGACAGGGTGCTGGGCTAGATGGACCTTTGGTCTGTCCCAGTGTGGCGATGCTTATGTCTTATGCGAGACTATCTTCCTTCTGACTTCCAGGATCTAACACTTGTTGAACAAGTAGATACTTGGAATTCTTCATTACAGGAGGCACTTGACCTTATTGCTCCACTTACTTTGATTAAGCACCGGATCTCTGCCCATGAACCTTGGTTCCATCCCGGTTTGAAACTGTGCCAACTCCAAGTAAGGAGGGCTGAATGCCAATGGCTGAAAACTAAATCAGAGGCCTCCAAAAGGACAGTTAGAAAAGTACAGCACTATTATATGACTAAGTTGTGTACGGCAAAAAAAAAAAAAGCATTCTACACTAAACAAATTTAGTAGGTATCTAGTTCAGGAAAGCAATTGTTTCAAGTTTTTAATAAACTTACTTCTGCCCATCGCAAGTGAATTCTAGGGTTCAACTATCATCAGATGTTCTGGCCAATTATTTCACCACAAAAATAGTCTCACTTCAGGAAAATTTTACGTCACTTGCCTTGCCTATTAGTCCTGTCCCATCTGCCCAAGTTCAGTCGGCTACCTGGACTTCTTTTAATATCCCATCTTTGAAATCTTTTTCTAAAACAGTGATGCACCTACACAATACTTTTTGTTCATTGGATCCCATTCCTTCAAACTAGCTGAAATCCCCATCTATCAGCTTATTTCCATGTCTTCATTCTATTCTCACAAATAGCTTATCTTCTGATGAGCTGCCAGTCCCACTGAAGACAGCCATTATTAAACCTATTTTTAAAAAGCCAGATCTTGATCCTCTGCAGGCTAAAAACTATTGACCAGTCTCAAACTTACCTTTTCTTTCTAAAATTGTGGAGACAGTGGTCCTTGATCAACTTCTAGCCTACACAAAGTCCATTAATGCATTACATCCAAGGCAGTCCAGATTTTGAGCTGATTTCAGCACAGAAATAGTGATCACTGCCTTACTTAGGGGTCCTTTTACCAAGCTGCGGTAAAAGCGGGCCTGTGCTACTGTCAGCATGTGTTTTTGATGTATGCTGAGGCCTCATTTTACCACAATGGGTAAAAAGCTATCTCTTTTTTTTTTTTTAAAAGAAATGGCCGTGCAATAAGTGAACCACTTACTGCGCGGCCATTTCAGGGAGGAACACTTACCACCACCCATTGAGATGACGGTGTGGGCTCCTGTGCTAACCCGGCAGTTTGGCCTCTCAGTAAGGAAAACGCATCTCCAGATATGGGCGAACCTATGCAGGTGGACTGCGTTTCCATTTCTGAACAGGAGAAGCAAAGATGCAAAGCCCTCAATTTATATCTCTACTGTGGGGAATCAGGTCATTACTCCCAGAAATGTCCTAAGAAGTTGGAAAACTCGCTGGTCTAGCTCTGGTAGGGGAATCAGCACTAGGGTCAGAAGACCAAGTTCCGCACCCAATTCTTAGTTCCAGCATTGATCAAATTTGACCAAGAAGCTAAGATGACTGAGGACTTCATAGACTCCGGGGCAGGAGGTAATTTCATTAATGAGGCACTCGTTCATCATTTTGGTATTCCTATTCAGAACTCTCCAGGGCCATTCCAATATCTTTGGTTTACATGAATATGAGAGGCACATTAAAGATAAAACTATATTTGTACATTTAAGAGTTGGGGGTCCTCCATAGAGAGGCCATCACCTTCCATGTACTACAGACATCGGTAAATCCAATTATCCTGGCTTACTCTGGCTTCAGAAGTATAACCCGAGCCATAGACTGGCAGATGGGAAAAATCTTGGCCTGGGGAGATATATGCCAGCAACACTGTTTGGATACTGTAACACTCATCTTCACTTTTGCCTTTGTGGACATAAGCATTCCTCAGGCTTATGTGGCTTATGAGAGTAATCCACCTAAGTGGATGAACACTAACTCCCACGTAAAAATAACAGCACAGAAAAAGAGTGGGAAATGGACCAATGACTCCAGGAATTTTATCTCCCGTTCTCCTGGAGTCATTGGTCCATTTCCCACTCTTTTTATGTGGCTTATGCCAATGTTTTCTCCAAGAAACAAGCAAAGACTCTTCTACCTCATTGGGATTACAACTGTCCCATTGACCTTCAGCTGGGGAGGACACCATCATGCAGGAGGGTTTACCCTCTTTCTAAACCCAAGACCCAGGCCATGTCCAACTAGACATGCGGAGAATCTTCAAAGAGGGTTTATCCGACTGTCTACCTCTCCTTTGGGAGCAATTCTTCTTTGTCAGGAAGAAGGATGGTACTTTACGTCCATGTATTGATTATCAAGGCCTTAATGCTATAACAATCAAGAATATGTACCCACTTCTGCTGATAACAGAGCTGTTTGATTGTCTCCAAGGGGCTCGCATCTTTACCAAGTTGGATCTGAGGGGTGCCTACAATTTGATCCGGATCTGTGAGGGTGATGAGTGAAAGATGGCCATCAATACCAGGGATGGTCACTGTGAATACCTGGTTATGCCATTTAGGCTTGCCAACGCAGCTGTCTTTCAAAACTTCATCAATGACATCTTCCCGGATCTGCTTCTGACTTAATTGCTGGTTTACTTGGACAAAATATTGATCTTCTGTAAGACTCTTACACCACACCGAAAACATGTGAAACAGGTCCTACATCATACCTGGGAGAATAAGCTGTACATTAAATTGGAGAAATGTTCCTTTAAACATAGGGAATTGCCCTTCCTGAGCTACACAGTTTTGGACTGAGGACTTAAAGTGGATTTGGTGAAGCTAACAGCCATTCTTAATTGGTCATGCCCCCAGGGGTGATGAGCCATCCAGCGTTTCTTGGGTTTTGCAAACTACTACTGTCAGTTTATACAGGGCTACTCCACTCTTGTGGCGCTCCTTACCGCCCTGACTTGGAAGGAGGCCAAAACTCGACATTGGCCTGAGGAGGCGATACTTGCAAGCATTTATCTCTGCTCCAGTGCTCCACCACCAGGACCCAGAGAAGATCTTCATGGTAGAAGTTGATGCCTCATTCATTGGGGCTGGAACCATCTTATCTCAGCCTGAATCTAGGGGTAAGCCGTTACCATGTGCATACTTCTCCAAGAAATTTTCACCAGCTGAGAAAAATTATACTGTTAGAGATTGGGAGATGCTAGCTATCAAGTTGGCTTTAGAAGAGAGGTTTCATCTCTTAGAAGGAGTCAAATTCCCTTTTACAGTGACTATGGACCACAAAAATCTGCGAAATCTTCAGAAGGCTCCTAGGCTCAATTCCTACCAAGCACAGTGGTCTCTCTTCTTCTCCTGTTTCGATTTCAAAATGGTCTTTCACCCAGCTGAGAAGAACTTATGGGCAGAGATCCTCTCATGGTCCTTCAATTCCATCAACAAGGGTCCAAATTGGCAGCCTATCTTGGATCCAGCTAAAATCCTGGCCTTAGTCTGTTTACTCATACCCCCAGTCAAGACCGTTATACCTAAATGTCTCCAAGATGCTGCTCTTAGATGGGGTCATGACTCTAACTGGCTGGACATCCTGGGATACAGCATGCTCTGGAACTTATTTCATGAACTTACTAGTAGCCCCAGATGAAGAGAGATATGCTCAATCTTGTATCCTCATGTCCAGTGTGTGCCTGCCATAAACCATCATGGTCTCACCCTTGTGGCCTACTTCAGCCTCTTCCAGTACACATGACCCTGTGGACCCACATCACTGTGAACTTTGTGACCAACCTTCCTGATTCTGGAGGCTTCACCACCATCTGGGTAGTCATTGACCGGTTCTCAAAATGGCCCACTTCATTCCTCTGGCCAGCCTACTGTCTGCATCTACCATGGCTCAACAGTTCTTTAAGGAGATCTTCTGCTTGCATGGTTTACCAGAGACCATCACTTCTAATCAGGTAGTCCAATTCACCTTGAGGTTATGACATATTCAATTGAACTTCTCCTCTAGTTATCATCCCCAAACTAATAGTTAGATGGAGCGAGTCAACCAAATCTTGAAGACTTTTTTATGCAGCTATGTGTCTGCTCAACATAATGACTGGTTGCAGTAGTACCTTGGGCCGAGTTCAGTTATAATAACCATGTGAGTGAAGCCTCTGGCTCCTCTCCTTTTCAGTTAGTCTTCAGACAGCACCACTGGGTACCTTGCTTGTACCTACTTCTGCCACCATACCGGCTGTCAGGACCACAGCTTTGTCTCTAGAGAAGCTTTGGAAGAAAACCCACTAACTTTTCTTTGTGCTTCTGTGAGGTACAAAGAACAAACAGATAAGAAGTGACGTCCAACTCCTTAGTGACATCCTTGGTGAAGTAGGTGTGACCCGGAGATCTAATCTGGTTGTCCACAATCTCAAGACCCCCTCTGCTAAGTTTGTTCCTCGATTCATCGGGCCATTTCCTGTTGTTTCCCCAGTGGGGTCTGTGGCTTACCATCTGAAGCTACCTTCTACCTTATGGATCCATAATATTTTTAATGCCTCTCTAATCAAGCCTCTAGTCCTGAATAGGAAAAGGAGATCGCCCATAGCCGCCACTGTACATGTAGACCCAGATAGTGAGTATGAAGTCTGGGACATTCTCAGCTCCAGAAGATTGTGGGGTAAGCTCCACTATCTCATTGCCTGGAAGGGGTATGGTCCTGAAGAGAACTCCTGGGAGCCTACACTCCATATCCACGCTCCTCAAGTGGTCCTGTGGTTCCATCACGTTTCCCTTGAAACCCAAACCATGGAGGGATTTTTTTTGGGGGGGAGGGGTACTGTCATGGCCCCACCATGTCCTTCTCCACAGTAGCTCACCTGGGGTTGCTGCTGGGCATGGTCTTTGGGTGCTGTGGCGTTCCCCAGCATCTCCTCCCACTTCCGCTGCTTGTGGATCTATGCGTGCATGCATTCCTGGCATCCTGGGTCCTACTCTAGGTGCTGTGGGCCATTCTTTTGCTGGTCTCCCTGGGGACATGCGTGCATGCATGGGGCTGTTCAGGTATCTCCTATGGGCAGGTCTGAGTGATGACATGACACCCAGGCTTTTTAAGAAGATGATTATTATTATAGCCTTGTTGCCTTGTAACAGGTCTCCATGCTATTCTAGCTTTCATTTTCCAGCTTCCTGTTTCATGTCTCCAGTTTCCTGCTACAGTGTCCATTTCAGCTTCCTGCTACCTGGTTCCATCTTTCAGGCTCCAGCATCAGCTGCCAGCTTCCATCTTCCTGGGTCAGAGTTCAGTCTTCAGCCTCCTGCTTCCAGCCTCCTGGATCAGCTTCCAGTCACCAGCATCAGCTGTCAGCTTCCAGCTTCCTGGGTCAACATCCAACTTCCAGCCTCCTGTTTACAGCTTCCAGTCTCCAGCGTCAGCTGCCAGCTTCCAGCCTCCTGGGTCAGATTCCAGTATCCAGCTTCCAGCCTCCTGCCTACATTAGCCAGGATGATTCGCCTACTGTCAGTTGGGCAGCTTTCTCCAACTATGGTCCTAGGGCTCATCAAACCTGGGACGTGACAGAAACTTCCCAATACTGGGCTCCAGTTTATGTGATGCCTCAAAGTTCCCCACTCTTGTCTCTTCTTTTTAACCTGTTTATGTTATCCCCTGGAAATATTAGGTTGGGGAAAAATGAATTATTACTCTCTTATGCAGATAATATTTTTATGTTAACACCAGCATGTGATGAGCTGTCTGAAATTGCCTCAAGGCTATTATGTTGTCTGAATCATATTCAAAATTGGGCTATTAACAACATGTTAAAAGTAAATAAGTACAAAACCAAATTATTATTCTAATTTTACTATCCCAGACACAATAACCTTATCTTCTGGCTTATCTCTTCTGATGGAGAATAAATCTAGGGTATTGGGCATTGTTCTTGATTCATCCTTTTGAACCACAGATTAACTATCTCTGGCAGAAAACATTTTTAAAATTCAGTTAAAACTGGTCAGATCCTATTTTGATCAGTTCACGTTTGATCTGCTTGTTCAGGCGCTTGTAGTCTCTCACACTGATTATTGTATGTGTTATATTTAGGAATATCATCTAAGCTGATGTCTAAACTACAACTTATTTAGAACACATCTGCTCGTTTAATTTTCAGGTTAAAAAAGTTTGATAGGATCACTCCTTGTTTGCACTCACTTCATTGGCTTTCTATACATAAGTGAATATTATTCACAGCTACTTTTTTGTTATTCCAAGTAATTTATGGCCTCACTTCAAAGATTTTTTTATTTGGTTGCTCAACACGGTTACAATGCCTTTGATACTTTGCTCCCCAAATGCAAAAAGTGTCCATTTTTTTTAGAATATTTTAATTCATTATTTTCCTTTATTATTATTATTCCTTTTTGGAATATTTATTTATTTATTAGGATTTATTTACCACCTTTTTGAAGGAATTCACTCAAGGCGGTGTACAGTAAGAATAGGTCAAACATGAGCAATAGGCAATTACAGCAGTAAAAATATTCAACTAATAATACAAAGTATGGCATGGTATACTACTTGCAATGTCAACACAGTACGTAATAGAACATTATAATTGGTAGTGAAGGGTAAGGCAGAGTTGTAACATATAGATGGGTAAGAAAGTAGGAAGAATTAGAAAGTAAGGTGACTGATTTGAAGAAAGTTGCACATAGAGGAGTGGATAAACTCTACCTGTTATAGTGCGTCTTGAATCTTCTTATACTGTATTTAGGAAGAAATTTAAAACTTTTTATTTGATGATTGAGATTTGATCGATGTAATTATTGAGCTTCTATGTTTTATGATGTGTTTTATTGCCTTGTTGTAAACTGTAGTGAACCCTTGTTAGGGGATACAGCAGTATATAAACAATAAATTGATACTGATAATATATCTCTCATTCTCTAAACAAGTGAAGAAAGCATGCAGAACATAGCTCATGGAAATTGCATATGTGTCCATGTGTGTATGTGCCATCTATTTCTGCTTTGCCAGTGTGTGTGCACTGAGTGTCACATGTGTGATTATCCCCCAGTTGGTAAGAGGCTGTATGTGTCTGTTCGATGCAAGGAGCTCCTAGCTCTCAGAGTTCATTCTCTTGAGGCTAGAGTAGCGGAGGAGCTGAGAAAGACAGAGAGGTACGTAGATGAGACCTACAGGGATGTTGTAAGAAGTCCCACCTCCAGTCTGGCAGCCCCTGTGCTGCCTTGGAGGAGGGAAGTCTCCTAAAAGGAGAGTATCACCCTGGTGAAATAGGAAGTAATCCTGTAGCCAGGACCTGCCCACCAGGGGGTGAACTATCCTCTTGCACCAAGGATCTACCTCCAAGAACTTCTGCCCAGGTGGGAAGGGTTAGAACAGCTGTTGTGGTCGGTGATTCAATCATTAGGCATGTAGATAGCTGGGTGACTAGTGGACATGAGGATTGCCTGGTCACTTGCCTGCCTGGTGTGAAGGTGACAGATCTCATGCATCAACTAGATAGAATTTTAGAAAGTGCTGGGGAGGAGCTGGCTATCTTGGTACATGTGAATACCAATGACATAGGAAAATGTGGGAGGGATGTTCTGGAAGCCAAATTTAATCTCTTAGGTAGAAAGCTGAAGTTCAGATCCTCCAGGGTAGCATTTTCAGAAATGCTCCCCATTCTACATGCAGGACCCAAGAGGCAGGCAGAGCTCCGAAGTCTCAATGCGTGTTTGAGACGATGGTGCAGGGATGAGGGATTTAGATTTGTTAGGAACTGGGCAACATTCTGGGAAAGGGGGACCCTGTACCGAAGAATGGGCTCCACCTTAACCGGGATGGAACCAGGCTGCTGGCGCTAACTTTTATAAAGGAGATAGAGCAGCTTTTAAACTAAAATTGGTAGGGGGAGGGGAGCTGACAGTTGCCCAGGAGCGCATGGTTTTGTGCGGAGTATCTTTGAAGGATACTATTCAAATAGGATCTTTAGGGAATCCCAATAGAGAGGGTTCAACGATGGTGAAAGAAAGCCAGGAGTGCTTAATGGGAGAACAGAAAAGGCGGCTGAGGGGAGATATGATGGAGGTCTATAAAATAATGAGTGGAGTGGAACAGGTAGATGTGAAGTGTCTATTTACGCTTTCCAAAAATACTAGGACTAGGCGGCATGCGATGAAGCTACAATGTAGTAAATTTAAAACGAATTGGAGAAAATATTTCTTCACTCAGCGTGTAGTTAAACTCTGGAACTCGTTGCCAGAGAATGTGGTAAAGGCGGTTAGCTTAGTGGAGTTTAAAAAAGGTTTGGATGGCTTCCTAAAGAAAAAGTCCATAGACCATTATTAAATGGACTTGGGGAGAATCCACTATTTCTGGGATTAGCAGTATAGAATGTTTTGTACTTTTATGGGATCTTGCCAGGTATTTGTGACCTGGAATGGTCACTGTTGGAAACAGGATGCTGGGCTTCATGGACCTTTTGTCTTTCACAGTATAGCAATACTTATGTACTTATAAGAGTAAAGGATACAAATTATTCCCCTCGACTTCAAAGCAGCTTGTAGATAGAAGGAAAAAAAACACAATTTGAAGTGCCTGTATACAAACGCTAGAAGCCTAAAAAATAAGATGGAAGAGTTAGAGTATATAGTACTAAGGGGTCCTTTTATTAAGGTGTGCCAAAAAAATGGCCTGCACTGTTGTAGGTGCATGTATTGGACGGTGCAGGTCCATTTTTCAGTGCACCTGCAAAAAAGGCCTGTTTTTTGGCTAAAAATGGACATGCAGCAAAATAAAAATTGGTGCATGTCCATTTTGGGCCTAAGACCTTACTGTCACCCATTGACTTAGCTGTAAGGTCTCACGCATTAACTGGGCGGTAATTGTCACACTGATTACCTCCCAGTTAGCGGTAGAAAATAAAAAAATATTTTCTGCCGTGTGTATCGGACACGCGTAAAAAAATGGAATTACTGCCTGGGGCATACGATAGCCGGGCAGTAGTTTCAAATTGACATGCGTTGGACGTGCGTAGGCACCGACTCGCCTTATTAAAAGTACTCCTAAATGATGAGGTATATATAATAGGCATTTCAGAGACTTGGTGGAAGGAGGACAATCAATGGGCACTGTGTTAATAGGGTACAAATTAGATCGCAATGATAGAGGGGATCAAATTGGAGGGGAGGGTTACACAATATGTTAAAAAGGGAATTGAGACAAACAAAATTAACATTCTACATTAAACAGATAGAAACGTGGAATCATTTACGAATAGAAATTCCATTTGTGAAGGGAAGGAGTATTCTTGTAGGGCTATATTAACGTCCACCAGGACAGAAAGAACAGACAGATGAAGAAATGTTTATGAAAGCTGGCAAACTGGACAACAGTATAATAATGGGTGGTTCAATTTTCCCAATATTGACTGGATAAATGTTACATTAGGGAGTGCCAGGGAGATAAAATTCCTGGATGTAATAAATGACTGCTTCTTGGAGCAACTGGTCCAGGAACCCACAAGAGGGGGAACCATTTTAGATCTAGTCTGGTTGGGGGAAGAGGAGGTATTGGGGTTTGGGAGGGTTGAGGGTTGGAGTATAGACAGGAGCGTAGGAATCTTCTACAAAAATTTGTTGTGAGTGCATTGACCGGTGTGTATGGCTGTGTACATGCTGTGTATATGGAGGGCTGCTTCCGATGGTTTTTTTATGGGCTGGATGCTATGTGCTCTCTATGCTCAGGGGTGGGGGCTGGAAACTCCGGGGCAGTTTTTATGTTGGCTTCATCTGTTTCTTATCCCTACTGTTATTTCCACTGAGCACTACTACTGGGAAAGCCATTCGTATTTGTTCATAGAAAGTGGATGGAATAACTTCCCCTATAAAGCAGGCCAAAATATTACTGGCACTCCAGCGCCATAAGGCGGACATAGTTTGTCTTCAAGAGACTAGGTTCTCGGCGGAGGAACACCTTAAACTTAGTCGCCAGTGGGTAGGCAAGGTTATTGCTCCCCAGCCACAGGACGAAGGGATAGGGCGGCAATTCTGGTTTGTAAATTGTTAGCCTGTCAGACTGCATTCCTATTTGATGATTCTGAAGGTCGGTTTGTGGGGAGTTTCTTTTAATTTACAAGGTAAGGACTTCATCTTACTTTCTGTGTATGGCCCCGTGCCCTCTGATTCAGTATTTTTTCCTAGATTACTGGCGATGTACTACCTCGGTCATGGCTGGGGATATGAATTTATTTTTAATGACTCCCTTGATCATTCTTCTTCTCCATTGGGAGCTGTGCTGCAGGACTCGAGCAACTTCCTGAAACAGACCCCTGACGCAGGCATTCTTCGCTAAAATACGGACCGTGTCAGGTCTGATTAATAAAGAAAAGTTCTGACGCCCCACCCTTGAAGGCTCCTTCTGCTTCTTTGGCTAATAACATTAACACATGGCCATTAATGCAAAAAGGCATTTTTATGACTGTGGTAAAAATGGTCTTAGCACTCAGGAAAGACCCACATAAGGGTGCACTAAGGCCACTTTTTACTGCAGCTTAGTAAAAGGACCCCTAAACGAAAATGGACAAGAGAAAAGTAGAAAGAAAAGATTAGAACAAATGCAGTTAGAAAACTAAAATGC
Organism: Microcaecilia unicolor; assembly: GCF_901765095.1. Lineage (NCBI taxonomy): Eukaryota > Metazoa > Chordata > Amphibia > Gymnophiona > Siphonopidae > Microcaecilia > Microcaecilia unicolor. Next base: position 162,220,299 of record NC_044041.1, read on the forward strand.
CCAAACAAAATGTGAAAAAAAACAAAAAAAATTTTATTTTCAGTGTAGGTTCAGAAAGGTTATCTTTAGAATGTGCCTCTCGTACATCTTTGTATTTTGCCAACTATGGAAGGAAATATGTAAGAACCTAAGAACATAAGCATGGCCGTAATGGGACAGACCAAGGGTCCATCAACTTTATCCTGTTTCCAACAGTGGTCAATCCAGGCCACAAGTACCTGGCAAGATCCCAGAACAGTAAAACAGATTTTATGCTGCTTTTCCTAGAGTATGCAGTGGATTTTTTCAAGTCCATCTTAATAATGGCTTATAGACTTTTCTTTTATGAAAGTATCCAAACTTTTTAAAACCCTGTTAAGCTAACTGCTTTTACTACATTCTATGGCAATGAATTCCACAGTTTAATTACTCGTTGAGTAAAGAAATGTTTTCTCCAATTCATTTTAAATTTACTACTTAGTAGCTTCTTTGCATGCCCCCTGGTCCTAGTATTTTTGGAAAGAGTAAACAAGTGATTCACATCTACCTGTTCCACTCCACTCAGTATTTTATAAACCTCTAGCATATCTTCCCTCAGCTGTCTTTTCTCCATGCTGAAGAGCTCCTTTCCACTTTAGCCTTTCCTCATAGGGAAGTCATCCCATCCCCTTTATCATTTTCATCACCCTTCTCTGTACCTTTTCTAATTCCACCACATCTTTTTTTAGATGCTCTGACCAGAACTGCACACAGTTTTCAAGGTGTGGTCACACCACGGAGTGATACAAAGGCATTATAACATTCTTAGGTTTGTTTTCCATTTCTTTCCTAATAATTCCTAAGTTAACATTCTACTTGCTTTCTTAGTGCAGCTGCACATTGAGCAGAGGGTTTCAACGTATCATCAACTATGACACCTAGATCCTTTTCCTGGGCAGTGACTCCTAATGTAGAACCTTGCATCACATAACTATAGTTTGGGTTCCTCTTTCCCACATGCATCACTTGCTCACATTAAAAGTCACCTACTATTTGGATTCCCAGTCTCGTAAGGTCCTCTTGCAATTTTTCACAATCCTCTTAAGATTTAACAACTTTGAATAAATTTGTGTCATTAGCAAATTTAATGACCTCACTAGTTACTCCCATCTCTAGATCATTTATAAATATGTTAAAAAGCAGCGGTCCCAGCACAAACCCCTGGGGAACCCCACTATCTACCCTTCTCCATTGAGAATGCTGACCATTTAACCCTACTCTCTGTTTTCTATCTTTTAATCAGTTTTTAATCACACTACCTCCTATCCCATGACTCTCCAATTTCCTCTGGAGTCTTTCATGAGGTACTTTGTCAAATGCCTTTTGAAAATACAGATACACAATATCGAACGGCTCTCCTTTATCCACATGTTTGTTCACCCCTTCAAAGAAATGTAACAAATTGGTGACACAAGATTTCCCTTCACTAAATCCATGTTGGCTATGTCTCATTAAACCATGCTTTTGAATATGCGCTATAATTTTGTTCTCTATAATAGTCTCTACCATTTTGCCCGGCACCGACATCAGGTTCACCGGTCTTTAATTTCCCGGATTATCGCGTAAGTGCTGTTATCAGAACTCATTAGTTTGTTTAAGCTTTATAAGTTACATGCATTGTTATAGAATCTGCGCTGATTTCAGCGCGGATCCCTAGGCGAGCTATATAGAATCTGGGGGACTGTGTGAGAAACTATAGCCGTACTTTTTTTTTCTGGTCTGGTGTATTGGTGCTTTAGGACCTGGTATAATACATGTGCTGCCTTTTCATTGCTAGGATTGTTTGGAGTCTGGCAGTTTGTGTTGATATTGCAAGTTTGCTCTGAGGGTGTTTTTGCAGGGTTTTGTACTGCTTCACAATGTAGCTTTTCAGGCTGTTTTAGTTTAAGTGAAACTAACAGAATATCCTTGCAATGTTACCAAGTGTTGTGGAAGCTGCCATTGTCCATCACTGACTTTCATCGCAGCAAACTGGCCAGAGGAATGACCCACTGACTTTTCCCATCCGAAAGCCAGTCCGTGTTAGCAGAGTTTCAAGAGGGCTATCTAGCAACTGCTCAAGTTAAACATGCCCGGCCTATATCATTTAAGAATCTTTCTATTTATTTATTTTAATGAGCTGGTATCTTTAATGTACTGTTTTGTAACTTTAAGAGGGCAACTTGAAAAAAAATATTAGATTAAAAAATATATATATTCCATTGGAGCTGTTTTAAATCTTATTTTCCATTTTCTGTGCTAAATGCTTTTTAATTATAGGAGTATATTTTCTGACCTGTGAGGTTATTTCAAAAGAAAGGAGGAGAGAGCGAGTGGAAAAAAACATGAAAGAATTAAAGGAAAATGACAGGGAAAATTGCAGTAATTAAGCTCTGCTTCTTATTGTTTAAGGTGTCTGTCAATGGAACGCTGTGTTTGCTGCTTACAAGTAGAATTGCTGTGATGATGGAATTAATTCAGAGAAAGGCTGTTGCTTTGGTTTGTAGAGCCTGATGAAATCTTTTGGACTGTGTGTACGTGTACTGCTGGGCAGAGGTTAGGTTTACAAGGTCAGACAGGAGAGGCTAGTTCAGTCCTGGTTTTGCTCCCATTGCTTATATGGGCTTGATGTTTATTATTATTTCGGAAATCAGAACCACACATCTATGCAGGGCCAGTGCAAGGTCATTAGGCATCCTAGGTGAACCTTCAGCCTTGTCCAGATCCAGATGTGCCTTGAGTCAAACAGACTCTTGGTAAGCACACAGTAAGGGACCTCACCCCCCCTCCCCACGTTGGTTTCTTGGCATGATCCAGGAGTGGTTTGCTTTTGCCTTCTCCTTTGCCAAGTAAGGTACCACTATTTTGCTGCTGCCCAATTAAAAGTGAACATCACGTCTATTTTTTTTGGTTTAAGTTGATAGCCCAACACAGGGGAGGGGCATGATCTGGACTGTTATTGCTGTTATTGGCTCCAAGGCAATGGAAGGCTAAGTGACTACCCCAAGGCCACAAGGGGTTGCTAAGAGATCTGAACCTGGGCCTTTCAGTTCACAGCTTGCTGCTCTAACATTAGTCTACTCCTTCAGCTTTGTACGCCTTCAATTACCTTTTAAGCCCCAGGGGCTCCCCAGATAATTAAATTAAAAATCATGATCACTCCAAAACCTCCTCTCCCAAAGTGATCCTGTAAAAACAGATAATTTGACATTGAAACAGAGTTTCTAGTATTTGAAATTACACATACCTATTGAAGGCAATGACCAAAATAATTGAAAAGTGTTCACCCTCCTTGTAGGTAAAATACATGTTGATAGTTCTTTGAGTTATTGTGGCTGTTAGGACATTGTTTTCTTTTATTTGCAGCCATTTTCTTTTTGCCACTCTCTTACATTATATTTATGTTTATTAAAAAAACGTAATATACCACCAAATAGCAACAAAGAGGAACTAAGAGGTTTACAATAAAATTATTCAACAGAATAAAATTGAAAAGAACTCTGTTTCAGATAGGACAGGAGACAAACATTCATTCAAGACCATGTGCGCTAGGAAACTATATTGTCAACTGAAAGTGGAAACGACATTAATCAAAGGCTTGTTGGAAATAATAATTTTTTAACCTTTAAAGGATAACTCAGAATATAGAGTTCCTGAAAGAATAATCCAAAGTGAGGGAGCTAGGTAACCCTTAGAAGTTGCGACCTTAGGAGACTGCCTAGTCCACCTGATGTTTAAGCTGTCCTTATATCTGTGCATGCAGTAGGGAAAGCCAGGATTGGACCAGCCTGTTCAGGAAGACCTGAGTTCAAGGGGGAACCCTAGGAAAGACCACTGAGCATATATGCATGCGTGTGATGAGGTTAACGCTGTGCTCCTGGGGTCCTTTCTTTTTTGCTGTGAATGTGGGACATTGATCATGAATCTCTGATATTGCTGCCATTGCTGCTGCTCTGAGGGAGAACTTGTGGAATGAATTAATTTTAGGTCCCCACCCACTTGTGTGTGTGTGTGTGTGTGTGTGTGTGTGTGTGTGTGTGTGTGTGTGTGTGTGTGTGTGTGTGTGTGTGTGTGTGTGTGTGTGTGTGTGTGTGTGTGAGAGAGAGAGAGAGAGAGAGAGAGAGAGAGAGAGAGAGAGAGCCTGGTAGAAGCTTTGGAAGGAAACGATAATGCACCTTTATCTCCCTTCATATACCTTCCTCCCTCCACTTATTCTTCCCCCTCTACTCACCAGTCTTTTGTCTTTTACATATCCATCTCCTTGGCTGGAAGAAGAGGAGAGGAGACATATACCTCCCTCCTGCCATCTGTCTTCTGCTGCCTCAACTCTAGAGAAGCCCCGAACAGTGGTAGAAGGTGGCCATGACATGAGGAGGAAAGGAGGTGACTGTTCTTCTCCTGCTGGTTGGGAGAAGAGGGTAGTCAGGAAGGCGAGCAGACTGAAGGAGTGGTGGATGAGGATCAGGGATGGCTGGGTGACTGCATCAGTGATAAAGTGGGCGGGGGTAGGCTATGGGGACAGGGTTGGGTACGGAGCGAAGGAATGAGAACACTGGAAGGGAGATTGAAGGTTGACCTTTTTTCTACAGGTGGGATATAAATCTAATAGGGGGGTTTGGATGAAATGAAAAATGGGTGAATGCATCCAGGGACAAATGGAAGAATTGTCGAAATAGCCATTGGCAAGAAGCAGTAGCCATACTGAGGCCACCCAAAATTTTGTTGAATGTCCTTGAGCCAGAATCAGACTCCAACCCAAAATCAGCCAATCTCAAGAATCAACGAGCTGAATGGAAATGTGAAGGTGTCACAATATTTAGATATATAGAAGTTCCTTGAAGCTAACCTCTGGACAAAACAACAGTAGGCCTGGAGGAATGTCACCATCACTGCTCAGTTAACCTAGATCATGAAGCTATGACTGTGTTTTAACCTGGCTCAGTGTTATAATTTACATAGTACAATCAGGTGTGCACATTGCTTTACAGACATACCTACAAGATTTTCCTGGGTATTTTTTAAAGCTCATAATCTTATAAGACACACAAGAAACACAGGCCATGCACACCGAGAGAAGGGATATTTAGGTTAAAGCAGTGGCGCATACTGGAAGGCTTACAGCATCCTCTTTCATTGATATAGGAGGGAAAAGCTGTAGCTGAGAGAGAGCCCAAAATGAGGGAACAAAGCAGCTGCAGAACAGGATACCTGTGTGACCCCAATACTCTTGTTCATTTAATACTAATTGTATAATTCACTTTATGAAACAATATTTAAAGCTGAATATATTTTTGAGATACCAAATACTTATTATAAAGCCTCAGAGAGCAGAAGATACACTCTAATCTCTTATTTCCTGTATAACATTCCCAGAGTGTTTTTTTTTTGGGGGGTGGGGGGGAGTGTGGTTATGTTCCCCAATTTGTATACCAGTTTGGAAAGGATCCATTGTTTCACAGATTACTCACAAAATGGGAGACATACAAGTACTTTATAATAAGTTCATGTATAGTACAATAATTATCTGATATAGGCTTTATTAAACTTTACCTCTGTGACATGCTTTGGAAATGAAGCTTTAGAAGCATGTTTCTGTTTATTTGGATTTGCCCACACCATTTTCAGTAGTAGCTCAAGGTGAGTTACATTCAGCTACACTGGGTTATTTCTCTGTCCCTGGAGGGCTCACAATCTAATTTTGTACCTGAGGTAATGGAGGATTAAGTGACTTACCCAAGATCACAAAGAGCAGCAATGAGATTTGAACCAGCCACCTCTGGATATCAAGAATGGTGGATATTTAACCACTAGGCTACTCCTCCATTCCACTAAAACCTTCTATCCCGCCTACAGGAAGAACCATCGAGGTGGCTTACAATCAAATAAACAAAGGTAACAACAAAAAATGTTCAGTTTACAATTATATTTAAGGCAGCCTGTTTTTTCATATTTTGTGTGGTATACGGTTTCTGTTTTATTTGGATTTTTATCCAGATTGAGAAATCAATTAGTATTATGTCTGTCTCTTATTAAGGAAATGTGATGTTTAAAAAATTATCAGCACCATATTTTCAGTCAAGGGGGTGTCATTGTGGAATTCATTTCCATCTTTTATTAAAGCAGAAACAAATTACCTTATATTCAGAAAAAAGGTAAAAACTTACTTTTTTCCTGAAGATTTGACTGTTAGGTAAATATATTTCCAATGTATCTTATGACATTAATGTAATATCATAAGTACATAAGTACATAAGTACATAAGTAATGCCATACTGGGAAAAGACCAAGGGTCCATTGAGCCCAGCATCCTGTCCACGACAGCGGCCAATCCAGGCCAAGGGCACCTGGCAAGCTTCCCAAACGTACAAACATTCTATACATGTTATTCCTGGAATTTTGGATTTTTCCAAGTCCGTTTAGTAGCGGTTTATGGACTTGTCCTTTAGGAAACCGTCCAACCACTTTTTAAACTCTGCTAAGCTAACCGCCTTCACCACTTTCTCCGGCAACGAATTCCAGAGTTTAATTACACGTTGGGTGAAGAAAAATTTTCTCCGATTTGTTTTAAATTTACTACACTGTAGTTTCATCGCATGCCCCCTAGTCCTAGTATTTTTGGAAAGCGTGAACAGAAGCTTCACATCCACCTGTTCCACTCCACTCATTATTTTATATACCTCTATCTTGTCTCTGCAAGTTGTTGTTTTAGATTTTTTAGTTGTTATTGTAAACCACACTGAACCCTGAAAAGGGGAGCTTAGTGGTCAATAAGAATTATTTTGATATTGATATTTGAACCCTTGTTTAACTCTTTTGATGAAGAAGTTTGAATGCATTAGTTCTGTGGTTCTCAGTCTGGTCTTTCAGTCCACCTCACCAGTTGGGATTTCAGATTAAGCAGGCCCAAATGTAAGCATTGACAATATAGGAAACCGCCTAGGGATCCCAATTTGAAGACGTACAAAGAGCAATCCTACAATAAGGTGTCTGTATTTATGCACTACTAGTACGTGTAAATATACAGAATATTTGGAAGAAGGGTGACGTGGAGGGGCATAATCGAAAGGGGCGCCAAAGTTTTCCTCAGGACGTCCTCGCAGGACGTCCAGACGAATGGGTGGGGAAACCCGTATTATCGAAACAAGATGGGTGTCCATCTTTCGTTTCGATAATACAGTTGGGAACGCCCAAATCTTGACATTTAGGTCATCCCTAGAGATGGTCATCCTTAGACTTGGTCGTTTCTGATTTTCGGCGATAATGGAAACTAAGGACACCCATCTCAGAAACAACCAAATGCAAGCCCTTTGGTTGTGGGAGGAGCCAGCATTCATAGTGTACTGGTCTCCCCTGACATGCCAGGACACCAACCGGGCACCCTAGGGAACACTGCAGTGGACTTCAGAAAAATCTCCCAGGTACATAGCTCCCTTACCTTGTGTGCTGAGTCCCCCCAAAACCCACTCCCCACAACTGTACACCACTACCATAACCCTTATGGGTGAAGGGGGGCACCTAGATGTGGGTACAGTGGGTTTCTGGTGGGTTTTGAAGGGCTCACATTTACCACCACAAGTGTAACAGTTGGGGGGGATGGGCCTGCCTGCCTGAAGTGCACTGCACCCACTAAACTGCTCACGGGACCTGCATACTGCTGTCATGGAGCTGGGTATGATATTTGAGGCTAGCTTAGAGGCTGGCAAAAAATATTTAAAATTTTTTTTTGAGGGTGGGAGGGGGTTAGTGACCACTGGGGGAGTAAGGGGAGGTCATCCCCGATTAGTCAGTTCAGGCACCTTTTTGTGGCTTGGTTGTAAGAAAAAAAGGACCAGGTAAAGTCGTCCAAGTGTTCATCAGGGACGTCCTTTTTTTCTATTATGGGTCGAGGACACCCATGTGTTAGGCATGCCCAAGTTCCGCCTTTGCTACGCCTCCGACATGCCACTGGGGACTTTGGTTGTCCCTGTGACGGAAAGCAGTTGGGGGCGCCCAAAATCGGCTTTCCATTATACCGATTAGGGCGACCCTGTGAGAAGGATGCCCATCTTGCAATTTGTGTCAAAAGATGGGCATCCTTCTCTTTCAAAAATAAGCCTGTAAATGTCAGAGGACTATACCAGCCCTCAGTGACACATGGCCCATGTTGATTGTGGGTCCGTACATTCAGATAAGTACACTTTTACAAAAGGTTTTTTTCTCCCCTAAAAATTGATGAGTAGAATTATATATAAAAATAAGAAATGATTAAAGACCAATGACGAGGTTGGCGAGTCATAAGCCTGTGAGTCCCTATGTGAAAAGAGTCATCATTGAGGTCTTAAAACTTTGAATACTGACATATGTGGTTAAATGTTGTGAGTTGATTTTAGCATTGGGTGCAGTTTAACTTATAACATTGGCCCCAGCTATAGAGATAACAAGGACCTTTTTCAGAATGTACAGAATACTGACACTTTCATGAGTAATTTGTGCTCATTTTCCCTTATGCTCATAATTGACAAGAAGGGCATTCACATTGGCAGAGCATGGGAGGGGCATGGATGAGCTCCTGCTTACATGCGAATTTACAGAATAGTGTCAGTTATGAGCATCCCTGCTGCATTTATGTGAACGCAGTTATGCCAGGTCTATGGCTGGTGTAACAGTAGGTAGATAAATGTAAGGTGCCATTTCAGGGTTATGCTATTATTCTGTAATGAAATCTGGGCACTTAGGTGCCATTCTAGAATAGGCTATCACTGTGCGGCATCAGGACATCTGAATGGAGGCACCCACCTATAGAATTGCTCCCTAAATACCTGGGTTGCACAGGAGCCTGATTCTACTTGCTTTATGACCATGCTGTATGATCTCTAGAGGAGAAAACTCTTTCCACTGCTCTGCGGTCGTCGTGCCTATGGGTGCCAACATCTTAAGAGCAACAGAAGAAGTAGTGACGCAACAACGAAGACAGGATTCAATGACAGCACAAGAAACTTTTAATTCATTCATAAAATCCAAATCAAGGAAAACATCTATAGAGGTGACTCGACACGGCCGTGTTTCAGCATATGTGCCTGCGTCAGGAGTCCTTCTACTTGTACAAACAACAAAACAATATGTGCAGATACGGCAGAAAGAAACATTGGTCGTGGGAGCAGCGTGAACGTGAAACAGCCTCTAGAGAGATTTTATTTGACTGCTTCATTGAATCCTGTTTTCTTTGTTGTCTCACTATTTCTCCTGTTTCTGTTGCATATTCATGAAGCTTGGACCTCTTTCCGTTGTTTTGCTTGCCAACATCTTAAATCAGGCCCTAAGGATATCCACAATGAATATGTCACCACTGTGTAGTGACATATCTCATGCATATTCATCTTGGATATCCTGAAAATGCAACTAGTCAGGTAGTCTTTCAGGAGTGGGTTGAGAACCACCATTCTAGGGAAATAACTTACAATGTAATAACTACAGTATATACCCCCGGACAACATTTCTATCAACTGTTGCAGACTTCTGGGTTTGGTTAAGTTGAAATGTTTTTATATTTACTTAGCTTGGAGTGGAGGAATAGTCTAATGGTTAGCACAGCAGGCTGCAATCCAGGGAAGCTAGGTTCAAATCCCACTGATGTTTCTTGTAATCCTGGGCAAATCACTTAACCCTCCATTACCTCAGGTACAAACTTAGATTGTAAGCCTTCTGGGGACAGCAAATACCTAGTATACCTGAATGTAAGTTGCTTTGAACTACTACTGTGTAGGTGTGAGCTAAATCCATTTATCTGGGGGTTGCACGCCAAAACCTCTATAGATTAGTCCATCCCCAAAATAACATGTAAATTAAGAAGGCAGAGGGAGGTTAAGTGACTTGCCTAAAGTCCAGGACTTAAGTCTAGCACTTCACAGGCCACCCCCTACCTGGGTGGTTGTACCCCCACTAGCCTGTGGCACTCTTACACTGATGACTGAATCAATGAGATTCACTTTCTTGTTGCTCGATCCAGTCTGATTTCATAAGCACTAGCCAGCAGATCTTATGCCATTTTGACTTTTCAGGCTTGGCTGTTTGGGGACTGGAATGGATGGAGGGGAGAAATGTGCTGACTTTTTGGGTTTGTTTTCTTTGTCCAGCTCCAGGAAGTCAGGGGAAGAGGAAGGCAACATCCTTGTCTGAGGGAATCATTGAGCAGCACCTGGGGGGACACATTCTTCAGGTGAGTAAGGAGTGCAAAGGACATCTGAAAACAGAGGCAGTGGGCAGAGAGATGGATGAGAGGGGATCAAAGCAATCTTCCTAGGGCTGTTTTCCTTAGGAAGGTTTGTTCTTTATTTCCCCCCCAGCTAAGGATTTATTGAAGATTTCCATTAAGATAAAATACTGCCTCATCCACCCCTTTTCTCTTAATATTGGATAGCTGCTTCTCTTCAGTGTAGGACAGAGACTTTGCCAGAGTCAACACCCTTCAAGGTCAGCTTAAATACTTCTGATAGCTAGTTGGAGGTTCCCATCAAGATGGAAACTTCTCCAGAGGTCACCCTAAACACTCCGACTAAGGACAAGTTGGAGGTTTCTACAAAGATCATTATGGCAATTTATTCCAAGGGTTGACTTGAAACTCCTCCAAGGGATAGATGGATGCTCTTCCTAAAGGATGGGTTGGAGACATTTTGTGATATAGCAAATGAAGGCAGATAAAGATCTAAATGGTCCATCCATCCATCCAGCTAATCTGAGATTTACCCACCTTAAGTAGAAGTACTAGGTTGTACGTGAGAATTTGTATGTACCAAATCCTCCTCCCATGTCTTTTACAGGCCTCTCAACCATCCCTACTATCTTCCATTTTTTCCCCCAAGCATGCCCAAAATATGTTAGAGGGATGGCCTCCACCACCTCCACTAACAGGCCTTGCCATCATCAACTTTGCTTCTTAACATCCAGGTCCCCTTTATCTTGTTATCAAGTTTTGTAATAATCCCTAGCCACTAGGGTTATTGAGGATTCAAAGTTTGGCCTCCTTATTGAAATCAGGGTTTCAACCATGGTATCTCCATGAAGGTCACCCCACCTATCTTAGAAGCCCAGTGCTCTTGTACTATTGCTGTAACCATGCAGGTTAACCCACTGTTGTTTTGGACTGAATCATTTCTTCATGCATTTGAGGCATCCACTACCTTTTCCATGAAAAAATTATTTTCTGGTATGGTTTCTCATTCTGCCCCATTAAGGTTTCATATCATGACTCTTAATGCTATAACCCCCTTAACACTGAAAAAGGTTTGTATTTTGTACATTGATATCTTTCAGATATTTAAAAGTTTATATCATATCCTTTTGTTTCTCCTCTCCTGTAAGGTATATACATTCAAGTCCTTAGGTCTCATATGACTTTTGTTACCAGGGCTGGGGCAAGGATATTAGTTGCCTTAAGTGAATCTTTAATTTTGTGCCCCACAGACCACTACCCGCAATACAGATTCTCACCACTCCCTCTCTTCCCCACAATTTTCTGTTTTCCCATCTCATGGCTCAGCATTCCTCCCTCTCTATTCTCTTTCTCCTCTCCCTAATCCAGCATCCTATGTCCCATCTACCTGGTGGATCAGCCTCTCCCATTTCTCTTTCCCTGTGCCTTGCTCAGGCAGAACAGTGGGGAAAATGGGCAAGGTGTTCCCACCCACTCCATAACAGGAAGACTCTGTCAGAATGGGCAGACATGTGGCAGGCAGTGTGTGTATGTGCTGAGGCCCTATGCTTCCTTGTTCTTTAGCTGCTGACTTACCTGTTCGTTCCCACTGTTCCGCCAACTGCTGATTGGGAGGGGGGATCTAGTATTTACCCAGGCTACCTACTAGTTTGCTGTGCCACAAATCTTGGTGTTGTAGGCAACCAGCAAGTTCACCTAATGGAAGCACTATTGGTTACTGATGAGCCACTATTTTGTGTTTTAGGGTATCCACAATGAATATTCATGAGACAAATATGCATATACTAAGCCTCCAATATATAAAACCACTCTTCCAAGATTGCATCAAATACAACTGCTTATTTGTGATTGGCATTGTGGCAAATTGTCAACTGCCCTGTTTATATGACAATATTTGATCATAAAGGAATTTAACCTACATAGAGTGACAGATGCGGCTCTGGCTGCCTTGTTGGGCAAACTGGATGGATCTTGTGGGTCTTTATCTGCCATCATCTACTACGTTACTTTTCTCTCCCCAAGTGAATTTCAGTTACCAATACCCTCTCTCATCTATCACTCAACAGTTTCTAACTCATCAAATAGCTACCTTGAGTTGTTGGAGAGGAAGACATGGTGCATGGTGAATGAATAGAATGGAGAGCCCTGTTCCTAAGCTTCTCTAAGGTCATCATCCCCATACCTTACCCCTATGGTCAGAGTAGCCCCTGTAAATCAACTGAGTAGGTTTCAGTTGCGTGGGTATGCACCAGTTGGCCTTCTTTCTGCATCCCATGAGAGTACCTATGACTATTTGCTCTCAATCAAGGCCCAGATAACTTTGAGGCAAGAGCTCCCAAAGCAGACAGAATTGACTAATTACTGCTTAGGAGCTCCCATTACAGCTGTCTCCTGGGGCTGCTGACTAATTGTGAAAAGTGGCATATGCTAATACATACAAACAGCAATTTATTAAACCCTGTTTACTACAGCAGTCATCTGGGTTGGGCAAGAGAGAAGGGGAGAAGCATCGAAAAGACTGTAGTTTTCTTCCCCATGCACTGAGGATGAGAAAAGCAATGAAGAGAACAGCAAAAGTAATTTTTAAAATGCCGTTGATAAGAGGCAAGATTTTCATCTGCCTCTCAAAAGAAAAATGTTGGCATTGTTAGTAGTATATTATGCCATACTTGTATTGTTATTTGAATGTTTTTACTATAATTGTCTATTGCTAATGTTTGATTCTATTCTTATTGTACATTGCCTTGAGTGAATTCCTTGAAAAAGGCGGTAAATAAATCCTAATAAATAAATAAATAAATAATCTGGTCAGTGGTCAAATATCATGAAGACTTAAGAGCAGAAGCAAGTAGCTCGCTGGCATTTGTACTTTATGTTCATTGTAGGTTGAATTCAGGAAAGGAACAAAATCTGCAGCTGATACTAAGGATGTTTTGACACTCAGTGCATATTGGCAATAAGGCATGGCAGGGTCTAATATACACTGGACTAGCTGAGGGCCTGATATTCAGCCGGTGGTAATCAGCATTTTGCTGACTACTGCTGGCATTAAACCCGTAAATTCAATGCTAGGCCGTATCTTGGCACTGGCATTGAATTTCTGTGTTTCCAGGGAGTACAAAATTCAGCACTTAACTGGCTATGGGTTACCGCGTAAAGATAGGACTGACTTTTATGCAGACCTATTTATGCAACTAACCTGGCTGGTTAAATGTTGAATATCACCATTTAACCTGTCAAGTGCTGACTCCACCCACGGAATGCCCCAAAATTTCAGTTTGGCGCTAACTGGTTAAGTGCCACTGAAAATTAGCAGTTAGCCCCGAACAGGTAATTTATCTGGCTAGAAGCCATTTCTGGCTGGTTAAATCACTTTGAATGCTGACCTCTTATTACCAAGTATTGCTGAACAAATTCAGTATCTAAAACTCGACATTTCAGAAAATAGTCAAAGTTACTTCTGAAATATATACAGTATTAGATCAGATTTGCATTGCAAAGTATTGGGATTATACATTGTTGAACTGGCACTATAAGTGCATTAATTTAAGAGCTGGTGTCGGCACATAAGTTAATACACATATATTGCTTCTAAAAGGATAATTTTAAAGCCCAATCCTTAAGCCATTTCACGCTCAGCCCCATATTATACAGATAGTATCAGACCATTCAGCCTGATTTTTGGCCCGTTATCTTAAAATAGAGGATAATCATTTTACTTGCCACCAGTGAACATATAACTTGGTTTGAACATTTGTTTGTTTGTTTTTTGGAGCAAACATGTATACATTTTTTCCAGTTCCAGCTCTTCAGCATGTTATATAAAGATGGCCATGAGCAAATCAAGGAGTTCATAACTTAATACCTCTTAACTGATTGGCCTTCAGGTTTATTAATGGAGAGTCAGAGAGAGAGAGAGAGAGAGAGAGAGAGATAAAGAGATTAATAGCTGGTTACAGCCTGCAGGTGGTAGTTCAGGCAGCAGTTCTGTTATTGGTCAGGAGAAGGGGTAGAGAACATAGGCAGCCTGGAGAACTCTTCTGTTTCAAAGAGGCTATGGAAGGGCACGCAAGCAGTCAGAAGAACTTTGCTGTTGGTCAGAGGCTGTGTAAGGGTTAGGGAACATAGGTGACCAGGAGAACTTTCTAATTGTAAGAAGCTGTGGAAGGAAGCGCAAGCGGAACTGTGCCATTGGTAAGAAGTTGTGGAAGGAAATACAGGCAACTGGTAAAACTCTCTTCCGTTGGTCAGACACTATGGAAGTGATACAGGTGTGGAAGGAAATACAGGCAACTGGTAAAACTCTCTTCCGTTGGTCAGACACTATGGAAGTGATACAGGTGGCTGGAATAATGCTTTTATTTGTCAGGGACCACAGAAGAATATGCAGGTAAATTGAAAGCTCTTCTCTATGTCAGACTGTATAGGCTAGATTGAATCAGGCTGTGCTGGTCCTAGTTTTACCAGTGTTTCAATGGACTTGTAATTTTTTTAGAGACATTGGAACTAAAAGTCCATAGATGTGGTGCAATTAAAGTCAGAACAAGCTGAATCTGGATCTTTTGTGACATGGAGCTATCTGGTCATCATCTTATCTATTTTGACAACACTCCAGGACTCGGTGATTGCCATTCCACTGTTCAGAAGTGATTCCCGCTGGAAAGACAGATCCTTGATTTCCCTGAAAGGCACTGAGCAGTGTCCTTCCAACACAACCCTGGGACAACAGCTCTATGCTAGCAGTAAAGAGCAGAGCACTCCTACTGAATCAATGCATCCTTGGGGATCACTCTTGGGAAACTACATGGCTGGCATTCTAAATTTCAACCAGAGGACAGGAGCTTTTGGAGAATCAGTGCAGCTTTTTTTTTTTCTTTCTAGTTTTTCATTCAAATGAAGAACTTAACAAAGTAATTTGTGGACAATTATCCCTTTACCTCATCAGATATGGAAAACTTTTAAGTCTAATGTTTCTGATAACAAAGACTGTCAAAGGGGAAAGGATTTAGCTTCAGGAGCAGCTAACCCGAGTGTTTCTGAGAGGAAGACCGTCAACTGTGCTTACTGTGTGCTATTGATTTAGACAACTGTGATTTGACCAGCCTTAATAGCTCTTTAGTATGCAGATGTGTGGGGGAAGAGAGGAGTGAATACTATAATATTCTGTCTGTCTCCTGGCTTCTTCTGAAAGATTGATGCTTGTTGAGATATATCCATCAAGCCTGTTTCCATCCACTTATCAAGGCCTACCTTCTATCCATCCACCAATTGATCCCTGCCTCCTGTTGTCCATCAAACCCTGCCTGAGCCTCCTGCCAAGGCATGACTTTCATCCTTCCATCAAACTTTGCCTTCCATTTCTCTGTCCAGCAACTCACATGGAGCAGTTACAAAACATATGTAGGGTGGCATGTGTGGAATCTTGACAAATTCACAGAATATAGTAACTTAGTAAATGATGATAACAGATAAAGACCTGTCTGGTCCATCTAGTCTGCCCAACAAGGTGACCAAAGTTGTATCTGCACCCCAGAAGGATGAGAGGCTTTGAATCATTCACAACCAGTTATGTAGGGTGACTTGGAACCATGGTAAGTATAAAAGACAGGTCCTCCTAAAACTGCCCTGATAACGCCACACCCATTTGGATTTTCAGGGTGTTCAGCATGGCCATTCAAATATATATCATGCATATTCATTGTGGATATCTTGAAAACCAGACTGTCTGTGTGGTCCCCAAGGACTGGACTGAGAATCACTGAGCTAAGGTCTGCACCTTGATGACTGGAAATTACAGTTTGACTACCAAAACCATCAGAGTCACATTTCTAGGTTCAAGATGGAAGTCAAAGAGAAAAGGCAAAAAGCCCTTGTTTGATTGCAGACCCTCAAAAGAGCAGAAGCTTAACAATGAGCTGAACATACACCAACCCCTGAGATGCTAATTCTTGACCATCCAGAGAACATCTTTCTGTGTGGTGGCAACTACTGCATCCGTGTGTTCTGGGTTTCACAGGGAGGAGGGAGCGTGAATAAAACTAGAGCCTTGGTCTTCACACCCAACCTCTGAAAGCCACCAACAGGTCTCTCATGCATATTCTTTAGAGATATCCTGAAAACCCAACCCATTGGTGGACCTTGAAGACTGGGAGTGAAGACCAAGGGTCTAGAGTGATCAGTTACCATCATCTTTTTTTTCAGGATAGGTGAATCCAGGCCTGTTTTTACCACTTCCATCCCTAACCCCCTTTCAGTGCATGCTTGAAGAATTAATTTCTGCTTTTGTTAGAGAAATCAGAACTGAATTCCACGTATGGAATGAAGTAAAACAAGGATTGGATCAACCTGTCCATTATAATGTACAGCAGTGCTTCAACCCACTCCTGGAGGCATACCTAGCTAGTCAGATTTTCAGGATTAACCTAATCATTAACATAGCCACCAGTGGGCCCTACTAAGCCCAAGCCTGCCCACTTTGAGCTCAGAGATCCACAAACCCTGCCAGCTAAAGACTCCCAGTGATCTGGCATCTCTTAACTTCCTCCTCCAACCCCCCCCCCCCCCCCCCCCCCCCCCCCCGGTACCTTTTAAATCCTTCAGTGCTGGACTGGCAGTAAGCTGTGACTCATACCAGCGGTTCGCACCAGCCCTGAGCGTTCCCTCCGACACAACTTCCTGTTTGCACAAGCTCTTGATGTGTGCAGAGTCCCCTTTTACCACAGAGGGTACAAAGGTGGAAAAAGGAAATGGTCGTGTGGTAAGTTTGCACTTGCCATGTGGCCATTTTGGGGGCAGCACTTATCACTGCCCATTGAGGTGGCAGTAAGGGCTCCCGTGCTAAACCAGTAGTAACTGGGCATTGGTTACCACTGGGTAACGCCTTGCTGTATTATTTTTTCAAAAATTCAAGCAGTGCTAGTAATGCTGCACGCTGGGGGTGGAACTACCACTGTAGGCCGCATTGGGCCAGTAGTAGGTCTGGGATGCCATGCGGCAATCCTTTAGTAAAATGGCCCCACAGTTTGCAAGGAAATTACCATTTTCCAGAGGCATTAGTGCACCAAGCCATCAGTACAGGTGTCCAAATTAAAAGCCTCTTTAAACAAAAGACGCTTTAATAACATTTTGAATTTCTTAAAATTTTCTTCCAAATGAATATGGTTTGGAAGATGATTCCAAAGGAAAAATGCTATGTAGAAAAGTGCTCTAGTTCTAGTTAAATTTAACCTAACCCTCTTTAGAGAGGGGCTATTAATTTGTGATCTTGTAGGAACTTAGAGACCCTAGATGGAGTATAAGGGATGGTTAATGAATGTAAATAACCTGGTTGTAAAGAATAATATGCTTTATGAGTTAATGTCAACACCTTAAATTTCATGCTAAATGAAACTGATTCCAATAAATTTTCAAAAAAGGGGTGCAATTTGATCATACTTCCTACAATTACCCAGTAATGTAAGTGGTGTATTTTGTAATGTTTGAAGGCACTTAATATTAGCATTCAAAGTCCCTGCGTAAATTGCATTACAGTAATCTAACCTGGAAATTAATAGTGCATGAAGCAATATATGAAGTGATTTTTTAAATCAAAAAGATGTCTTACTGACCTCAATAATCTCAAAGTACAAAAGCCTTTTTTCATTACTTCAGTGACTTCATTGTCAAAGGTTAATCATGAATCAACTGATATTCCTAAATATTTTCAATAGAAATCAAACAAAATAAAATAAAGAGTGGACTAACACGGCTACCACACCTCTCTTCCTAAATATTTGAAAGTATCAACTGGGGGAATAGGTATCCCCCAGAATATTGGTGTAATGATGGCTGCTGAGCACAAGTATCTTCAATGTGCTCTCCAGAGACTGTCAACACAAACATAATTCTGGTGAGGATAAAATCACAGTGTGACCCCTCTCCCCCCAAGACTGGAGCCATGAGAAGGAACTTGACTAACACAGCCAACAGGTGCATGGAGAGCTTTCATCAAGATCACGGAGAGCCTCCTTGACCAACACCACGTGACAACGAATCTGGAGCCTCCAACGAACACATAGAGGATGAACCTCATACTCGCTAGCAGACATGCCACCTTCCACCATCAGGAACAGAAGGGAGCCACTGCATAGCTCCAAGAGACACTACCACAGTGATTCCCCCAACCGCACAAATGCTGAAAACAGCCAGAAGCAAAAGGACAAACTGCCCAGCCCAGAACAGGCAGAACAGGTAGATTTTCTATGTCACAGCTATGCTCTGTCTCTTCTTTCTTTCTTTCTTTCTTGTATCCCACTGTTATCCAAAAACAAGTTTTGGTTCAAAGTGGCTTACATTTTGCAGTTTGCAGTTTAGCGTAGTTACAATAGATTTTAGTAGTCAAGATTTGGAGAACATTGATAGCTTATGTGTATGACCATGTCATTTTAGGCAAGGTAGGATTTAAAGTGGTTGGAATTTGATAGCTTATGTGGTTAGCTATAGAATGTTTTGAAGAGGTAGATCTTCAGTTCTTTTCTAAATTTAAGGTAGTTTTGTGATGCTTCTCGTTGTCTCTGGTATAGAGTTCCACCATTTGGAGCCTAGGTAGCTGAAGCCTGCTGTGTAGATGGTTTTGTAGGTTACATTTCTGCAGTTGTATAGGGAAAGGAGTAGGTATCCTCTGGTTTCTGGGTTTGCATTCCTTGGGGACAGTTTGATCAAGTCTATCATATACTCAGGCACTGTACCAAATGGTATCTTGAAAATTAGGGTGCTCACTTTGAAAAATAGTCTTGCCTTGATAGGCAGCCAGTGTAGTATTTTGAGTAGTGGAGTTGCCTTTTCATATTTCGACTTCTTGAATATCAGTCTTGCTGCAGTATTCTGAACAGTTTACAATTTTAAAGTGTTTTCCTTAGACCCTATCACGTATGCTCCGTTACAGTAGTCTAGTTGTGATAGTACCGTTGATTGTACCATTATCCGGAATGCTTGTCTAGGGAAGTAGTCTCTTATTCTTCTCAGCTTCCATAGTGTTCTGAAGCATTTTGCAGCTACAGCTGATATTTGTTTGTCCAGTGTTAGGTGTTTATTGAGAATAATACCCAATATCTTTAGTTATGATTTGATTTGATATGTTTGCTGATTTATTGTGAAATTTTGGTAGGGTGTGGGGTTATGTGGGCTGAATACAACCAGGAATGTTGTTTTCTCTGTTTAGTTTGAGTTTGAAGGTTGATGCCCAATTTTCCATGACGTCTAGGCCTATTTGAACTTTGTCCTGTATTTCTGTGATACTTTTGTTGAACGGTATGTATATAGTGACATTGTCTGCATATATAAATGGGTTGAAGCCCATTTGTTCCAGTTTTTGTCCGAGTGGTGCCATCATTACATTGAACAGTATTGGTGATATTGGTGATTAAATGAGACAAATGCAGTGTGGCTGAGGTAAAATTGTAACCTAATACCAAATAAAGCAACTTCAGCCAATGTTGTATATGGGTCGCGTTATTCAATGGGTATAGTGGAGAAAAAGCCCTCAGAAACCTCCAGTGATTCTGGTGGTTTGATGCGAGGTTATACACAATTTTGTGAAGTAACTCACGCAGTGATTCTATCATAGGGCAAAAAACTCCACTCCCTGACTGTTACTTAAGTCTTAATCTGCACACAGTATGAACAGTGTTTAAGCGATGTTTTAATAGTCGCGATTTAAACAGTGTTGAGGCAATATTTTTGTGCTCTAATGTATCTTTCAACTGCACAGGGAATAAAGTAGCACTTAGCTTTGTGATTTAAATCGGCACTCTTCTGTGACCGTTCACAGAAGAGTGCCGATTTAAATCACAAAGCTAAGTGCTACTTATTCCCTGTGCAGTTGAAAGATACATTAGAGCACAAAATATTGCCTCAACACTGTTTAAATCGCGACTATTAAAAACATCGCTTAAACACTGTTCATACTGTGTGCAGATTAAGACTTAAGTAACAGTCAGGGAGTGGAGTTTTTTGCCCTATGATAGAATCACTGCGTGAGTTACTTCACAAAATTGTGTATAACCTCGCATCAAACCACCAGAATCACTGGAGGTTTCTGAGGGCTTTTTCTCCACTATACCCATTGAATAACGCGACCCATATACAACATTGGCTGATATTGGTGATCCCTGTGATACTCCACACTCAGAGGTCCAAGAGGATTACATTTGGCTGTTCATCTTTACAATGTAGGATCTGGTCTTTAGGAAACAATTGAACCATGCTGCCACTGCTCCATTGATTCCCATGTTGTCGAGCAGGGTCGTTAGTGTTGTGTGAACTACTAGGTCAAATGCACTTGACATATCGAATTGTAGTAGTACTAAGCTTTGTCCTTGGCAGATTAGGCTTCTGAACTTTGTTATTAGGGTGGTTATGACCGTCTCTATACTGTGTTCTGGTCTGAAACCTGATTGGGATTTGTGAAGGATTGAAAATTGTCAAGTATTCCATTAGTTGCTGTGCTACCAGGCCTTCTATCGCTTTGGTCACCAGTAGTATTGAGGCCACTGGTTTGTAGTTTTGGATATTGCTGATTTTGCTGGTTGTGTTTTTGGGGATTGGTGTGAGTACAATGTCACCTTTGTCTTTTGGGAATTGTCCTTTTAAGAACATGCACTGCACCTCAAGGCAACATAGTCTCGTGCAGCTCTATTAAGTTTTTTTTTAATCGTCACAAACATGACTGTGAGGTCACCACAGGTCTGTTTTCTAAAATATGTCAATGTTAAGGATAATAGATAGCTGATCCCAAGCCATGTGAAGGACTATTGCTCAATTCACTATCAGGCTCATTTTCGAAAGAGAAGGACGTCCATCTTTCCACATAAATCGGAAGATGGACATCCTTCTTCCAGAGACGTCCAAATCGGTATAATCGAAACCTGATTTTGGACGTCTCCAACTGCAGTCCGTCGCAAGGACGTCCAAATTTCAAGGGGGCATGTCAGAGGCATAGCAAAAGCGAGACTTGGGCGTGCCTAACACTTGGACGTCTTTGACCCATAATCGAAAAAAGCAAGGACATGCCTGATGAACACATGAACCCGGACGTGTTTTTTTTAACGAATAAGGCACAAAAAGGTGCCCGAAATGACCACATGACCACTGGAGAGAATCGGGGATGGCCTCCCGTTACTCCCCCAGTGGTTACTAACCCCCTCCCACCCTCAAAAAAATCTTTAAAGATATTTTGTGCCAGCCTCTGTGCCAGCCTCAGATGTCATACTCAGTTCTGTGACAGCACATGAAGGTCCCAGGAGCAGTTTTAGTGGGTACAGCAGTGCACTTCAGACAGGTGGATCCAGGCCCATACCCCCCTACCTGTTACATTTGCGGAGGAAACAGTGAGCTCTCCAAAACCCACCACAAACCCACTGAACACATATATAGGTGCCCCCTTCACCCATAAGGGCTATGG
This sequence comes from Microcaecilia unicolor, assembly GCF_901765095.1. Taxonomy (NCBI): domain Eukaryota; kingdom Metazoa; phylum Chordata; class Amphibia; order Gymnophiona; family Siphonopidae; genus Microcaecilia; species Microcaecilia unicolor. The sequence continues at coordinate 162,241,925 of NC_044041.1, forward strand.
TAGGGGTGTACAGTTGGGGGTAGTGGGTTTGGGGGGGGGGGGGTTGGGGGGCTCAGTACACAAGGTAAGGGAGCTATGTTCCTGGGAGCATTTTATGAAGTCCACTGCAGTGCCCCCTAGGGTGCCCGGTTGGTGTCCTGACATGTCAGGGGGACCAGTGCACTACAAATTCTGGTTCCTCCCACATCCAAATGGCTTGCATTTGGACGTTTTTGACATGGACATCTTTGGTTTCAAAAATCGCTGAAAGAAACGTCCAGATCCAAGGACGTCCAAAGCTAGGAATGTCCAAATGTAAGGATTTGGACGTCTCTGATTGTATTTTCGAAACGAAAGATGGACGTCCATCTTTTTTTCGAAAATCCGGTTTTCCCGCCCCTGGATTTGGACATTTTGCAAAGACAAACAAATCACAACTTGGACGTTTCTTTTGAAAATGCCCCTCCACATACGCCCTAACACACTCCAAAATGACTAAATAAGGGCATGGCTTTTCTACTATATGTTCATGATATATGGATAACTAGGCTACAAGTTGCCTCACTTTATGACTGGAACAAAATCCCTGTACTTATTTCTGACAGATGACACACACTGTCAACTGGAAGGACCAAACTACAAAACACACTACAAACCAGAAAACAATATGTTAACCAAGGGGAAAAAAAATCAATAAAGAAAAAATGCACAGACAATTACAAACTGTTAAACATACTAATATTAAACATGATACTTATGTTCCTGTTTAAATAGGCTATATAAATGCAAGGTCAGCTGTATATCTCCTATCAAACTGAGCTCTCTTTTTCATCAAGCACTGCCATTTCCTCCCCTCACCCTCCCCACTGACAGTTTGAACTTCGTGGGTGTGGCTTGGATCTCTTTCAGGGAGAGAAAACTAACAACTTATAGCAGCAGCTTCAGAGAGCATTTTCCATCTCACAGATAGGCTGCAGAGAATACCTTCTCCTGCTTCCACCCACCCTACCCCTCTACCCACCCACCCCTAGAGTGACATGTCTTATATAACCTCCCTATCAACCCACTCATTACTTTACCTCACCCATTTCTATTCTTCTATCACCTTCTCCCACTACTCCAACCAGAGTTACACCTAATCACACTGACCACCCTTCAACATCTTCTGTCCTTCTGTGACTGTTCTCTTGTGCTTGACTGCTTAAATATTTTAAATTTAAATGCTTTACTTTTTGTCTATTAGATTGTAAGCTCTTTGAGCAGGGACTGTCTTTCTTCTGTGTTTGTACAGCGCTGCGTACACTTTGTAGCGCTCTAGAAATGTTAAATAGTAGTAGTAGTAATAAGTCAGCTATAATCAGATACTGGATTGCAAATGAACAACTAGGATTACTGTTCTTTACAGAAAAGTGGATGCACCTTAAAGATGACCCAGTACTGCTTGACTTATGCCCACCAGGTTACAAAATAATACAAATCAACAGAACTAAAAAGAAAGGGGGGTGTTGCCTTAATATATAAATCCTTCTTCACAGTACAGCCCATAGCAGAAAACATATCCTCTACAATTGAATTTCTGGCATGTAAAATCACTGATACAACACTAGCTGGTCAACTATGCTGCGTACTTTTCTATCGTCCTCCAAGAAGCTAGTCTAACACTCAAGACAACTTCATGGATTTTATATCAAATACCTGTGTTAACTCCACTGATGTCCTTCTACTAGGAGACATTAATCTGCACCTTGAAAAACACCATGACACCAACACTAGGTCCTTAATAAACTTCCTGAACCAATGGGACCTCACATTACTACAAGCCACTTCATCTCAAGCAAAAGGTTACCTATTAGACATACTACAGGTTCTCAGCCAATAATAACCATTTACTAGAAAATCGTAAATGGGAAGAGGTGATATGGTCAGATCACAGCAAACTCACATTCACACTAGAGAATGACACGGGGACGGGGACCAGCAGTAACCACGGGGATGGGGATGGTGACAGAGCTTGTGGGGATAGGATGGGGACAGATCCTATGGGGAAGGGGTGGCACATCTTCTAAGAAGACATCTTCTATTGCAGGAAGGACTGTGGAGGACAGGAGAGCTAGACTGAATCCTGAGATTGTTGATGACTTCTTATTCATCCACAGATTAAAAAATCATAGCAATGCTTCATAGGGCATATTTCTCCCCTTTAGGGCATACAGAACAAGTTGTATTTTGTATCCTGGACATTTTAACAGAGTGGATTAGGATTCCTTGGGGTAGTAGAAATCAGCTATTGTTGGGGTTGGAAGGGTAGAGGGTGGTGGTGAGGAGGGTTATTATAGCTGATCGCTGTTACTATTGTTTTCTATTTGTAATTTATACACAGTAGTTGCACAGCATATTGTTCCTTTTTATACTTTAATAAAAATATTTAAATACCCTTCTCCACCACCGCCAATTCCAGGCTCCGCCCTTTCTGCCTCGCCTCTCCCTATGCTTGGAATAAACTTCCTGAGCCCATACGCCAAGCCCCCTCCCTGCCCATCTTCAAATCCTTGCTCAAAGCCCACCTCTTCAATGTCGCCTTCGGCACCTAACCATTATACCTCTATTCAGGAAATCTAGACTGCCCCAATTTGATTGACTGCACATTTTGTCCATTAGATTGTAAGCTCCTTTGAGCAGGGACTGTCCTTCTTTGTTAAACTGTACAGCGCTGCGTAACCCTAGTAGCGCTTTAGAAATGTTAAGTAGTAGTAGTAGTAAATATAAAATCATAATTGTTCGAGGCTTCTGCAGATGAGGACAGAGCCCATGGGGATGGGGCAGGGACGGGGACAGAACCTGCGGGGATGGGGTGGGGACGAAGATAGGGCCTGTGGGGACGGGGTGGGAATGGGGCAAACTTTGTCCCCATGTCATTCCCTAATTCACACTCCAATAGAAAGAAAATGGCAAGAATAGGGAATCAAGAACACCGCACACCATTACAACCAGAGGAAAGGTGGATAATCAAAGCTTCTGGATAACAGTGCAAATGGATCAAGCAAAAATACCACCTAATAACGTACATTTCATGGAGAATTGGGATGAAGTAAGCAACAACATACTGAACAAAATAGCACCACTCAAACTGAAAATAAGAAATAAAAGACAGTCACATCTATGGTTTAACATTGAGTTACTAGAGATGAAACAACATTGCAAGAAATTGGTTCCTTCCCATGTCCCATAATCCAGCAGGAGCAGGTACATGTGTTATTGACATTAAAACCAGGCGCTGTTCTTTCAGCCATTTGACTACTGCTGATAAACATTCTTGAAAAGGTGTCAAATCTGGGTGAAGAGGGCTCACTTTTGCCACTATCAGAATATCATCCACATAACAATTAAACATAAAATATGTTCTTTTTCCTGCCCCCCCCCCAATTCTCAGCCCCTTACCCCAAGGCATACCTCTTACATACTCATCTCCACCTGCATTTCTCTCTTCCCTGCTCCTTCCCCAATTTCATTCCCTCTCCAACATTCTGCCTCCCTAAGCTTCAGGTCCACTACCACCCTATCCCAGTATTGACCCCATCATTCATGCCCACTCTCTCCCTACCCTAGGTTCACATCCCACTGCATTCACATTCTCTCTCTTCCACCAAAGCAATCTTTCCTGGGTTTGATCCTCATATCTTTTGCCCTTCCCAGTCTTGATTAGCCCCAGTTGTATCTCTCTTTCTCCCAAAACCTAGTTCTCCTCCTTGGTTTGACCCCCCCCCCCCAGCACTTTCTGCCACTCCCATCCCTCCCCCCCCCCCCAAGGCTTGACCCCCCTCCTCAGCTCTTGCTGTATCTTACTAGGCTGACACCCTAGATCTCTCCCTTGACTTCACCCCCTCCAGCTCTCTCTCTGTCCCCTTCCCCCCAAGACTTGACCCCCCTCCCCACCTCTTCCTGTACTTTACTAGGCTGACACCCTAGTTCTCTTCCTTAGCTTGACACCTTCCAGTTCTCTCTTTCCCCTCCCTCCTCCCAAGGATTGATCGTCTCTCCACCTCTTCTTGTACTTTACTAGTCTGACACACTAGTTCACTCCCTTGGCTTTACCCCCTCCAGTTCCTTCTCTCCTCCCTCTTCCCCAAAGCTTTACCCCTTCCCCAGCTCCTGCTGTGCCTTAAGAGGCTGACACTCTACTTTTGAAGTTGGAGCCCACTGCACTATTTGACTCTTCCTTCTCCTGCAGGCCCACAGTTAGCTCTTTCCAGTGCCATAGGAATGCAGATCACACATCTCCTGCTGTCCTGGATAGCCCCAGAGCCAACCCTTTCAATTGCCACACTTATCTGATAACATAAGAGTAGCCATACTGGGTCAAATCAATGGTCCATCTTGCCCAGTATTCTGTTTTCCAAACAGTGGCCAAGCCAGGTCAGAAGTACCTGGCAGAAACCCAAATCGTGGCAATATTCCAGGCTACCAATACTGGGGCAAACAGTTGCTTCCCCATATTTGTCCAAACCTTTTTTAAACCCAGATACGCTAACCGTTGTTACCACATCCTCTGGCAAAGAGTTCTTAATTAGAATAACTTATTATAAATGAAGAGTTGTGTTAGGGGTGGGTGGGAGTTGGGGAGTGTGGGTGGGATTGAAAACTAAACTAGGCCCTGCTCTGCCTGCTAGAGGCTATCTGCTTCCATCTTTTTCTCTGCTAGCAGGCCCCCCTGCTGGCTCTTCACTTTTCTGCATGCAAAAGGTAAATTCCGTGCCTTTTGTGTGTGTGTGGGGGGGGGAGGGGGGGGATACATGAATTCTACCCAGCACCCAGGAGTAGCTCCTTAACTTATTATGAGCCTTGTTATGACAATTTTTGTAAATACAGTTTCTACTTCATCTGTACTATGTGCATTTGCAGTTCTATTTCCAATATCCTTCATGTTTTAAAAAAAAAATTATTTTGTAAACTATTTTGGTTTTTACCCAAAGAAAGGCGGTATATAAAATTTTAATAAACCTTAAACCATAATGTGAGTTTCCTATGATAAAAGGTGTGAAAACATATAATCAAGACATTTTGGTTTCTTATTCTTTTGATTAATATTTTAAATACTTCTATAGTTGTTTTTTCATTTTGAAAGTGTAGAGTAACTTGAATAGATCAGTGAATAGAATGTTTAAAATGTAGTAATACCTAGTACTAGTGGTAGATTATCTTGCAGCATGGCATCATCAGTATTTAAATCCTTCATTTGGTGCCACTCCCCTCCTTTTCTGCTGTCTCCAGAATTAAGTTGTAGCTATCCTAGAGCCAAGGTGCTAACCACAGGGTCTGATATTTGTAATTTTTCCATCCCACATAACTCATGTGCTTGCTAGAGATAAACCAAGTTATTCTGAAATGAGGTTCTATGTCCTTTTAAGGCATGCTTGGGATAGTAAAGCCTACCCTTCTTTTCTGTCTTCTGCTTCCCACAGTCTTTGGATGGTTTTGTGTTTGCACTGAGCCAGGAGGGCAAGTTTCTCTACATTTCTGAGACAGTATCCATCTACCTCGGCCTGTCACAGGTGAGATGCCTTCCTTACTAATGAACACACATTGATACATAAGTTCTACTGGGTATGTGATATCTAATATACAGGGCTGTGCCTAACGTTAGCCGCAATTCCTAGGCTTAAGTGCTATTCTATAGACCGTGCCTAACTTTAAGCGTAGTTTATAGAAAAGCGCTTTTTTTGCGCCAATTATTTTGGTGCTATATATAGAATTTACCTCATAGTACAGAATGGATAGCTGAAAAGCAATCTTCGTCAACAACACCAAGCCCCGGGTATTCAGAGCTATATTCATACTTACCCGATACATTATGAATATAACATAGACTGCTAAAAATGGACTCATTGAATGACATTTTGGTTGTTAGGAGCCGGCTCTGTGGGTGCTGTGGGTGCTTGAGCACCCACAATATTGAGAAAATTCCTTGTATGTGTCCAGGGAGGGGTTATTTTCATTGGGCCTAGCACCCTCAATAATTTTGAAAAGTTGGCTCCGTCATAGTTAAGGTGCTCACTCACCATTCATCTAATATAATAAAACGCACCCTCAACGTTCTGAGGACAACGTTCTGTGAAGCCCTGAAGCCATCTGACGTCACTGAGGCTGTAGGGTTCGTGGATTCGTGGTGTGAAGCCTTCAAGCCAGCCAGCCGTCTCTGCCCCGCCCTCGCGACAAAACAAACAAATCAGGAAGCGAAACGTCAGGGAAGGAGGCGGCGCTCCCGACATCTAGCCTTCCCTTCGCTGTGTTCCGCCTTCTTTTTAAGGCGGAACACAGCGAAGGGAAAGCTAGACGTCGGGAGCGCCGCCTCCTTCCCTGACGCTTCGTTGCCGGAAACGCCATGGAGGTAAATTGAAAAAGAAGAAAAACAAAACAAAACGATGCATGGATGCGAGGGGGGGGGGAAGAAGAGGGCGGGCCAGGCTGGGACATGGGAGAGAGAGGAGCATGGATGCGAGGGGGGGTCATGGAAGGGAGAGAGGGGACTTGCTGGAAAAGGATGAATGGAGGCGGCAGGGGACAGAGGAGCATGGATGGGCATGGATTGGAAGGGCAGGACTCAGGGAGAGGGGAAATGCTGGATAGGGATGAATGGAGGGGACAGATGGGCATGGATGGATATGGATTGCAGGTCAGGGCTCAGGGAGAGAGGGGAATTGCTGGATAGGGATGAATAGAGGGGACAGATGGGCATGGATGGATATGGATTGCAGGGCAGGCCTCAGGCAGAGAGGGGAAATGCTGGATAGGGATGAATGGAGGGGGCAGGTAACAGAGAAACATGGATGGCCATGGATTGGAAGGGCAGGACTCGGGGAGAGGGGAAATGCTGAATAGGGATGAATGGAGGGGACAGATGGCCATGGATGGATATGGATTGCAGGACAGGCCTCAGGCAGAGAGGGGAAATGCTGCATAGGGATGAATGGAGGGGCCAGGTGACAGAGGAGCATGGATGGGCATGGATTGGAAGGGCAGGACTCAGGGAGAGGGGAAATGCTGGATAGGGATGAATGGAGGGGACAGATGGGCATGGATGGATATGGATTGCAGGGCAGGCCTCAGGCAGAGAGGGAAAATGCTGGATAGGGATGAATGGAGGGGGCAGGTGACAGAGAAACATGGATGGCCATGGATTGGGAGGGCAGGGCTCAGGGACAGAGGGGAATTGCTGGAAAGGGATGAATGGAGGGGGCAGGGGACAGAGGAGCATGGATGGCCATTGATTGGGAGGGCAGGGCTCAGAGAGAGAGGGGAATTGCTGGAAAAGGATGAATGGAGTGAGCAGGGGACAGATGGCCATGGATTGGGAGGGCACGGCTCACACTCTCTCTCTGATATGCAATGTCGTTCTAACTCTCACTCTCACACACTCTGTCTCACACTGTATCACATTCACTCTCTATGTGCCACACAGTCACTCACACACTCGCTTGGTCTCATACACTCACTCAAACAGAGAATCTGTGTCTCACACACACTCTCTCTCTCGCCCACACACACACACTCTCTCTCACACTGTGTCTCACATACACACTTGCACACACTCTCATTCTCACAAACACACTCACACCCAGACTCTCTCTCTCACACACTCACACTTTCACTCTGACTCTCAAACAGTCACTCTCACATACACTCTCCCAAACATACACACTCCGAGGAAAACCTTGCTAGCGCCCGTTTCATTTGTGTCAGAAACGGGCCTTTTTTACTAGTTTGAAATAAAAGGAAGGCATAACTATAAGAAATGCAACCTAATAGGATAAAAAAGAAAGGGGAATGCCAGGGTAAGCAACAGGTGAAGTGATGATCTGAACAGAAAGAACTTAGCAAGGGTTTTAACTATTCACAGAGGTAACAAAAAGCAGTCACTTCTTCTCAGTTTTACATTTTGGCCATTACTGCCTGAATAATTAATAGCAGTAATTATCTCTCCTGCAAGTGAAGCCTTTTCCATGTGTTGTGTAATTCATGACTGCATTAAGAAGTGAATCGATTTTGAAGGGGGGTTGGGCAGAAGGAAATGTGGAGTCTTTTGACCAGGAGGTGCATCCTTAAACGTTAAAATTCCCAAATGAATAGATTCCAGCCAGTCCCCAGGTTTTATTGGCCTGCCTGACTGTAGAGCTCAAAATTAGGTGCCATCAGATCACCCTGTCGGTGGGATGGGGGTGGGAGGGGGCTCTCTATGCGACCCTCCGAAATAGCTTACATTTTTCTCATGTTTAAAAATCAAAGGAGTATTGTTTTGCCATCACAAGACAATGCCTGGTGTGATGTCTGTATGTGGGTTTTAGACAATTGGGGTTATGTTAATTCCCTTACCTCTTAGTTGTTCTGTCTGTTTGCCTGTCCTATTTAGATTGTGAGCTCTTTGAGCAGGGACTGTCTTTTCATGTATGGTATACAGCGCTGCATATGCCTTGTAGCGCTATAGAAGTGATAAGTAGTAGTAGTAGTAATTACAGCATTTTATGTATCCAGGTAGGTGCACATAAAATGTTCCTGTATATACATCATAAAAGTAAGTGCTATGATAAGTATCTATTTTTATGTGGTACACATGTAGACACTCCCAGGCGTGGAGAATGAGCAGAGCGGTGGTGGAATCAGCTCTTATGTATGTGCTTAGCCGAAGCTCTGATAGGTGGTATATAGTGGCATATTTATTCAAGGTATGTGTGTTGCATACGCACCCCTGTCAGACCCGACCCTCCGCTCATGCCTTAAAATGATCTCCACTCCAGCCTTCACTCGGGCAGCGGCAGCGATACTCATAGGCTGCCTGCGGCCTGCACTGGGACTTTATCTCTGAACCGTCCTATGCCTTATGACACAACTTCCTGTTTTGTGAAGGGTGGGACGGTTCAGAGAGAAATTCCCAGTGTAGACCGCAGGCAGCCTATGAGTGTTTCTGCCCGGGAGAAGACTGAAGCAGAGGTGATTTTATGGTACCGAGGGTGTGCGTGTGTGGGAGATGCACCACCTATTAAAATTTCCTGGCTGCACCACTGGTGGTATATCAAAATAAAAATGAACGATCTTATAAATTTACACACAAACCCCTAAATTCTATGAACTTGTGTGTTCAAGTTTACATTAACCCCTGGGTTCTACCTAGGTCACTCAAATTTCGGAGCCAGAATTTGCATGCAGATCCGAGATCCATGCATGTCTTAATGAAGAAAGGGGCACCAATTAGCCACTTAATTGGTGCTAATTGATATTTGATTGAAGTTGTGCATGAATCTCCCTGGCATGCTATTCTATAACTTGGCTTCCAACTTTTCCCAAGCACAAACCAAAACGGGACGTGGCCATGGGAGGGGCATAGGTAGGTCATGGATGTTCCCAAAAGTTAGGTGCCAACATAGTAACATAGTAGATGACGGCAGAAAAAGACCTGCACGGTCCATCCAGTCTGCCCAACAAGATAAACTCATATGTGCTACTTTTTGTGTATACCCTACCTTGATTTGTACCTGTCCTCTTCAGGGCACAGACCGTATAAGTCTGCCCAGCACTATCCCCGGCTCCCAATCACCAGCCCCGCCTCCCTCCACCAGCTCTGGCACAGACTGTATAAGTCTGCCCAGCACTATCCCTGCCTCCCAACCACCAGTCCCGCCTCCCACCACTGGCTCTGGCACAGACCGTATAAGTCTGCCACGTTCTAGAATAGTGCCGATCTGCACCTAAGTTGGAAACTAAACTTATACCTGTTTCAATCAGGTGTAAATCTAGTGCCCAAAATATTCTATAAAGGTCAGTTACTCAGCATGGATCTTTCCAGCATCTAACTTCCGGTACTTTATGTATAATTCCCCTTTAGTGTGTGAAGTTGCACAAAAGAGTTATAGAATAGTGTCAGTTGTGCATGTAATTTAATTTAACAATTAGCTGCTAATTGGCATTTACCAATAAGTGGCTATAATTGGTGTTAATTGGATCTAATTGAGACTAATTAGCTGTTATACATATAACTGCTCTTAGGATTGGGGTGAATTCTATAAATTGCGCCTAAAAATATCAGTGCTGAAAAAACCCACTTAAGCGCTATTCTGTAAGCCGTGCCTAAAGTTAGGTGTGATTTATGGAATAGTGCTTAAGCACAGGGGTGACATGTAAATTTAGGCACGTCCATTTGCACCAATGAAACGTTTGTTGCCGGTATGATGCACGCTAAGTGCAAATTCAATATCGGCAGTAAGTCCACATTTATGTGCATAAATAAATAAATATATAAAATATGCATGTATTTGCAGAATACTGCTTAGGCAGATTTTTGGCATGTACATATATATCTACATGCGCACATACATATTTGCTGGCATTTGTAAACGTTTACATGTGTTATTAGCATGGAAATGTTAGCACCTCCTTTATAGAGTTACCCCCTAGGTGTCTTTATAAAACAGGCACAGCATATTATTACTAATATTAGGAAAGAAATGCAAAACAAAAATGAGAATATTATAATGTCTTTGTATTGCTCCATTGTGCGACAGCATCTTGAATACTGTGTGCAATTCTGGTCACCGCATCTCAAAAAAGATATAGCAGAATTAGAAAAGGTACAGAGAAGGGCAAAGAAAATGATAAAGGGAATGTGATGACTTCCCTATGGGGAAAGGCTAAAGCAGTTAGGGCTCTTTAGCTTGGAGAGGAGACTGCTGAGGGGAGGTCAGATAGAGGTCTATGAATTACTGAGTGGAGTGGAACAGGTAGACCTGAATCATTTGTTTACTTTTTCCAAAAATACAAAGACTAGGGGGGCACACAATATAGCTACTAAATAGTAAATTTAAACAAACTGGAGAAAATATTCTTTACCTCAACGTGTAATTAAACTCTAGAACTCATTGCCAGAAAATGTGGTAAAAGCAGTTAGTTTAGCAGGGTTTAAAAAAGGTTTGGGCTAATTTTCTAAAAGAAAAGTCCATAAGCCATTATAAGATGGACTTGGGAAAATCCACTGCTTGTTTCTAGGATAAGCAGCATAAAATGTATTGTACTGTTTTGTGATCTTGCCAGGTACTTGTAACATGGATTGGCCACTGTTGGAAACAGGATACTGGACTTAATGGACCTTCGGTGTGTCCCAGTATGGCAACTCTTATGGTTCTTATATACTTCTGTGTGCTGTCACAGCCTACGCGCCCTATTATAAAATTACCCTTTTAATATCTGTCAGAATTGATCCCCAACTTTCCCGTGTGCATAACCTTGTGCTTCTAAACTCTGCTAGGTCATAAGCCAGGATTATTGTATGAATATTAGGGCATTTAGCTGCCAAGTATGTGAGCAGATGAGTCAGGGGGATGCAGACACAGAGTATAAATTAACTGGAGCCCAAGTGCTTGATGGAAAGTTCACTTCCAAAAGTATCTTGCCAGTGAGCAGAAACGTTTATGGCGAAATAATGTCAAATTCTAATTTATACCTGTGGGACTGTTTTTGGACTTTTTTTTCTCCTCTTTTTCACTGCTGCCCACTTTAATAGACAATGAAACATATCCCATCAGCATCACAACTCATTCAAAAAGAGAAAGTGAGCTATGGAGTGTCGTGAGATCCAATATAGTTTTATTTGGTTCCGCTACTGTTTTCATAAAGGATAAAGGTCGATGGCAGGGGGAGGATAGGGGGTAGCTTGCTTTCTTCTGCTTTCTTTGTCCAGGAACAATGAAACCTTTTAGGAGAAGGCAAATTTTCCACCTCCCCTGAGTGTGTTTCCCCTATCCGCTCTGCTATAAAAATAAACAGCTGAGTGCTGGGAAATAGAAGTTGGGATGTTATTTCGTAAGGTGTTTTGCTGGAGATAAAGAGGTGGAAGACAAGAGAAATGTATTTATTATTTATTTATTTGGTTCACTTATATCCCACATTTTCCCAGCTTGTGCGGGCTCAATGTGGCTAACAAAGTTACAAGAAAATTACATAGTACAGCAGGTTATAATAGTTATATAAAAATGGACAAATACAGTAACGTAAGCTGCTAATTAAGTGAAAAACGGATGGGAAAACAGGAGCAACAAAAGGAAAAGCAGACATAAGGCAAAAAGCGGGAAATCAAACAAAACGGTAATATGGGTTTAGATAGTATTGAGGGCTCTGGGATATGCTTTACTAAACAAATACGTTTTTAGTAATTTAATGGTTTAAAGAATTTGATTTTGGGCTTAAAAACTAAATTGTTCTCTCTCTGTGATGTATGATAAAATCTAGTGACTGTCTGTCATACTCCCATAAAAGGAACATGGCACCTTGCCTAGAATCACTGATGGGCTGGAGAGGAAGGTGAATAGGCCCCGCTATTTGAGTAGCTACGTAGCTGAATGCTGGTTTCACTGGCATGGATGATTTGCTACTGCATTGGCCAAAGCAGGGCTGGCGTTAGACATTCAGGGCCCCAGGGCAAAAACAGGAAGGGGGCGCAAAAGCGGCCTTCTCCTATGCCTCCTTTAGCTTGAGGCAGGTTTGGGGCCCATTATGGTATAGGGGCCCAGGGCAATAGCCCGTTTGCCACCCCCTAACCCCGGTCCTGGGCCAAAGAGAATTTAGTGAAACATGGTAGCAACTTTTGGAGAGTGGAATAATTTTCGTCTTGCCCACCACCTCCCTCTGCAGCTCTGGGGTGATAGGACAATCAGGTGAACAAGGACTACAGGATAGATCGAGGCTGTCACAAGAACTCTAAGTTTTCAATCATTGTTAATGGGCCTTTGATGTTCTATTGGCAACAAGCAATAGATATAGTGGAATTAGAAAAGGTACAGAGAAGGGCAATGAAAAATGATAGATAAAGGGGATGGGACGATTTCCCTATGAGGAAAAGGCTAAAGCGCTATGGCTCTTCATCTTGGAGAAAAGATGGCTGAGGGGAGATATATAGAAGTCTAAAAAATGAGAGTAACTGAATCGCTTGTTTACTCTTTCCAAAAATACTAGGAGCACGCAATGAAGCTACAAAGTAGTAAACTTAAAACAAATCAGAGAAATAGTTCTTCACTCAATGTGTATTAAACTCTGGAATTCATTGCCAGAGTATGTGGTAAAAGCATTAGCTTAATGGGGTTAAAAAAGGGTTTAGATGGCTTCCTAAAGGAAAAGTCCATAGACCATTATTAAAAATGGACTTAGGGAAAATCCACTGCTTGTTTCTAGGATAGAGCATAAATAGATTGTAACTGTTTTGGGATCTTGCCAGGTACTTGGTGACCTGGATTGGCCACTGTTGAAACAGGATGCTGAGCTTGATTGGATATTCGTGTCTGTCCCAGTATGGCAATACGTATGTACTTATTTGAATGACAGGTGTGTTCACTATGTATGGGGGCGGAGGTTGAGCCACAACACAGCCTGTGGAATGTCTGATTTATTGTTGCATTGAGAACTTGCTTGCATGTAGGGGCATTAAAAATCCTTAATAGAATTGTCTTATTCTACAAATAATTCAGAAGGTCTGTTTGAAAAATGTTCTGAATGGCGTACTCAGCAGGGGTGATATGCACTCGCCGGGGTACTTTTAGAACAGGGCACCTATATAAATTCTCCAAAAGGCATCCATTTTAAAGGAATATAGGGGCCTATGTGCCTTTATAAAACAGGCTCCTACTATAATCCCCACAGGTGCAAATGTTCTCACAAAAATGTACATCTACTCTGTGTGTACTCTGAATGTACATGTGGACATTGCAACTCCACCTAAACTATGTCCCTGGGAACATTGATGCATGGACTGCATAAAAGTACACAACTTTATAAGAACCATTTCCCCACTTGTTAAACATGCTTTACAATGCATATACCATTTCTCCCAGTGAAAGTGTACCTTCCCCTCAACGCTACCCTCATGCAGCCCTAGCTTCTACATTCCCCCACTCCCCAGCTCAGTGCAGTCCTGTCCTCCCCTGCCCCATAATTCATGTGACATCCCCTTTCTCCATTCCTCTAGTTCCCTCATCCAGTGGCATAGTGAGGACTGATTTTAGGGGGAGCCTGAGGGGCTAGACAATATGGATGTTCACAACACCTCCAGTTCTTTCTCATTGGCTAGTGCTGCTGCGGCTGACTGGTAGTTCTGTCTACAAATTAGTGGGCCATGGCCCCCCGAGGCCACAAATGGCTGTGCCTTTGCCCCTATCACTTTCCTCTTCTCTCCTTCCTACCCCCTTCCAGCCCCTCTGTCTTCCCAGCCCCAAAACACTGTTTCGCTCCTTTAAGGAGGGGGATTTCTGGTCCAGCTCCTCTTTGGCAGTGGTGGTTGTTGCTGATGCAGCTGTCCAGCTTATTGGTACTCTTGCTCCTTTTCCAAGATGGGGATGTTTCTTGTAGCCTGACTCTGCAGCCTTGCTCTCTGTCAGCTGTCAAGTCACTGCCCCAAATGCTGCTGCTTCTTGTCAATGGTGCTGCCAGTCATTGCTTCCTTAAGGGGGGGGGTGGGGGGAATGGAGGGGAGGGGAGTGCCCTCTACTGCTCTCCTCTTGATCTTCATAAGCAGGGTTGGGGGTGTTGCCATTCATGTCAGTGGTGAAAATTAACTTGTCTGAAATGAGCAGGTAAGGGTATTTTTTTAACTTTGCCCATGATATCTTACCTATTGAAGTTTTCAGCTCAGGGAAGGTTAAGGGATTCTCTCAAGGTTATACCGTGAATTCTAAGAGTGGCAGTCAAACTTCTTGAAGCCTCTGACTCTGTTTTTCACAGCTCTCTGCTTTTTCTTTTGCGGAAATTTAATATGGCTTATTGTTCAGTCAGGTGAAGTGAGGAGTAGGTTTTGGATATTAATTTCCTGAACTAGGGGCAAGTGTATGCCTTTTAGACAGCCTCCCTTCCTGCTGGCAAGCTGGGAGCAGCTATGTTCTGGTGAAGACAGCACAGCAATTCACAATGCCAGCATGTCATACTCTATAGAGAGCATTCTATAAGGAGGTGCCAACATTTAATTGCCAAGAAACGCTTCTAAAGAAGAGATTGTGACATTTCTTGCACTACATGGAATGCGGGACCCGGCAGCATTGCTTCACTAGTGGCAGGTCGTGTCAATGATCTGACTGTCTTCTTCGACTGGGTGATCAAACAGTTGGATGTGGGAGGGGCGCTTGATGTGGTATACTTGGATTTCAGCAAAGCCTTTGACACGGTTCCGCACAGGCGACTGATAAATAATTGAGTTCCCTCGGTGTGGGACCTAGAGTACTGATTGGGGTTAAAAAATTGGTTGAATGGTAGGAGACAGAGGGTGGTGTAAATGGAGCTTGCTCTGAGAAAAGGTTGTCAGTCAGAGGAGTACCGCAGGGATCGGTCCTAGGGCCGGCCCTTTTAAACGTCTTGTGAGTGATATTGCGGAAGGGCTGCCCTAGTAAGGTTTGTCTCTTTGAGGATGATACTAAACTCCTGCAACAGGGTGGACCACCTGGAGGGTGTAAATGCATGAGGAAGGATCTAGCGAAGCTAGATGAATGGACCGATATTTGGCAACTAAGGTTTAATCCCAATAAATGCAAGGTCATGCAAAAATCCGAGGGAACGGTACAGTATAGGGGGTGTAGTGCTTCAGTGTAAGAAAGGAAGAGTGGGACTTGGAGGTGATTGTGTCGGACGACCTTAAAGCTTTCAAACAGATAGAAAAAGCAACGACCAAAGCCAGAAGGATGATTGGGTGCATAAAGAGAGGCATGACCAGCAGGAAAAAGGGAGGTGATAGTGCCGTTGTATAATCTCTGGTGAGGCCTCATTTGGAGTACTGCGTGCAGTTCTGGAGACCACACCTATGGAAAGATATAAACAGGATGGAGTCGGTCCAGAGGGCGGCTACGAAATTAGTAAGCGGTCTTGAATGCAAAAACTATAGGGACAGGCTTATGAGCCTCAACATGTATGCGCTGGAAGAGAGGAGGGAGAGAGGAGACATGATAGAGATGCTTAAATATCTCAATTACATTTATGTACAGGAAGAGAGCCTTTTTCAAATGAAGGAGAGCTCTGGAATGAGGGGGCATATGACAAAGATAAGAGGGAATAGGCTTAGGAGTAACCTAAGGAAGTATTATTTCACAGAAAGGGTGGTGGAAGCGTGGAATGGCCTCCCAGTGAAGGTGGTGGAGTTGAGGACTGTTCCAAAATTTAAAAAGGCATGGGATAAGCATGTGGGATCACTTAGGAACAGGAAGAATTGGGGGTTACAGAGGATGGGCAGACTGGATGGGTCATATGGCCTTTATCTGCCGTCATGTTTCTATGTTTCTAAGAGAGTGTATAAATGCCAGTGTTCTGGCTACATAATATTCTATCATATGGCATTATCTGTTGGGATTTATTAACCACCTTTATAAAGAGATTCACCCAAGACGATGTACTGCAGGTACAGTCTAACATAAAATTTACAATTTCGTTGACAGTATAACACTAGTAAAATATAAATACGATAAATGAGATAAACTTGGAAATGGCAAATTTAAACCTAATGATATGACTAACATGAAACAGTATCAAAATATACACATTTAACAGCACTGCAGAACTATCATATAACATTACATGTGATGATGTGTACTTTGAAGGTGGGCATACACATGAGTAGCGTCTAGGTGAAGTTTGGGAACACTGCACAGTTACATTCATAAATTATAGGATACTATAATTTATGTGAGTTTTCTAGAAATTTAGGCATGAGCATTTATACCAGCTCTATAGCTGGTCACACCTATAATATATTTTTATTTTTTTAGATTTTGCTCACACCTTTTTCAGTAGTAGCTCAAGGTGATTTATATTCAGGTACACTGGGTATTTCCCTGTCCTACTACTATTAAACATTTCTATAGCGCTACTAGACTTACGCAGCGCTGTACAAATTAACATGAAAAGACAGTCCCTGCTCAACAGAGCTTACAATCTAAATTGGACAGATGAACAGACAGCTAGGGGTGGGGAAATTGCAGTGGTAGGGGTGATAAGTAAGAGAGTCATGGTTAGGAGTCGAAAGCAGTAGCAAAGAGGTGGGCTTTTAGCCTAGACTTGAAGACAGCCAGAGACTGAGCCTGACGTACTGGCTCAGGGAGTCTATTCCAGGCATAGGGAGCAGCGAGATAGAAGGAACGGAGCCGGGAGTTAGCAGTGGGGGAGAAGGGGGACGACAGGAGACATTTACCCAGCGAACGGAGTTCACAGGGAGGAGTGTACGGAGAGATGAGAGCGGAAAGGTACTGAGGAGCTGCGGAGTGGATGCACTTGTAGGTCAAAAGTAGAAGTTTTAACCGTATGCGGAAGTGGATAGGGAGCCAGTGAAGCTGTCCCTGGAGAGCTCAAAATTTAAGCTTGTTCCTGAAGCAATGGAGGGTCAAGTTACTTGCCCAAGATCACAAGGAGCAATAGTGGGATTTGAACCAACCACCTCTAGATGTCAAGGCTGGTGCCATAACCTTTTAGCCACTCCTCCATGCCACTGTGTGGTGTTTGTCCTGCTATGCTAGTATTTTATTAATGAGCATAGGTACCTACTTTCCTTTATAGACTAGGCTCCAAACAGGTGCTTTCTTGGTGCCTAAAAATAAACACCCCTTTATAAAATTAACCCCATAGGGGTGAATTCTATGTATGGCACTGAAAGAATTGGCGTTGAAAAAAGCACTATCCTATAAGCTGCCTTAAAGTTAGGCATGGTTTATAGAATAGCACTCACACCTAACTTTAGTCATAGCCATGCGCATCAACTGAAATGTGGTGCAAATGTACGCACCGTCCCCCTCATTCTATAACAATGCAAGCAAATGTTAGGAACGCCCCCATTACACCCATGACTCTCTCATTTCTGAGCCCCCTTTTTGAACGTGTGCAAAATTTAGGTGCAGATCTTGTGCCTAGATTTATGCATGTATATTTCAATTAAAACTAATTAATGCCAATAATTGGTTAACAAGCCAATTATCAGAATTAGCTCATTCAGTTAAATTGCATGTGCAAATTGGGCACATGCCTAAATTTGTGAGCACAATTTTTAGCAACTTTTATAGAATTAGGGGGAAAGTGAGTAGGGCGTACTGATAACAGGGACTGCAGCATAAGGAGTGAAGCACCCATTGTCCATCCCACATTGTATCTCCCTCCATTGTTTGAGGTTTTCAAGTTTTATTTTTTATGTTATGCATGCTTTTCTAGGCATCTTGCAAGAACCAAAGTCTTGGCCATGGAGCAAGGAGAGGAGGATGTGATGTCTGATGGAAGGGCCATATACCAGCTGTTAAACCGCAGTCTTAACCCTCCCTATTTCCCCTCACTCTGAACAATACAATAGCTGGGAATGTCTCAGGAGAGATACTTGCCCATCCTCTGTGCTACTGAATCAGATGGTTGGTGCTTTAGCATACTGTAATCAAGGATTTCAGACTTAGGGCGCACCCCAGGCAAGGAGACGATGTCCTTTGATGAAATATTCAGTTCTGAGCAAAAGAACATTGCCACAGGCTTTGGTAAAGGCTGCTAGGGAGGCTGTAACTCCTGAAATAGGAGTCATGGCTTGTGAACAAGCTTGCTCCAAACTCAGAGCTGGATCTTGGTACTGAGAATGATCCTTCCTATGTCTGAGAGAACTGCAGAAGGGAACAGGTGCCCCCTTCTACCTGCATATGGTTCCCAGAATACACTGTAATGCACAGTAGATTGCAGTATGTACTGCAGAGGAAACTGTCGTTCAGTGTCACAGTGGCATGCATATGGGGATGCTGTAATTTGGTGAAAATGTTACAGAGCAAACTGTGGGACATGCTGTAATTCAGTGGTAATACTATACATGCTGAAGGTGAAGCCATCCTTCAGTTCTGAGGCAAGGACCTATGCAGCAAGTGTGCATTAGAGCCGTGTGGTAATACTTAGTGTAATGCAAACATTTTGCTCCCCATTGCAGTAACCAAATAGCATGAAAATAAGCCAAGCACAAGAATTGTGCACCAAAATGGGAGAGGATACCAGACGCTTGCACACACAGCTTTGCACTAGGGCTGCTATATCTTGCACACAGGTCTGAACACAAAATTGTATCAGCACCTGGAGTGGTATGTACATACATCTGTGCATGTTCTGGAATGCTATTTGTGCATAAAATACCAATATTTATGTGCGCAATAACATTCCATGGCATGTGCAGATGTATGTGCATATGATTCTGGGTGCTGATATAATTTTATGTACTCAGACCTATGTGCACACGCAACTCACAACAGTCCAGTACTCTGCTTTTGTTTCAGTGCACCTCCTCCTCAGTTCTGTCTTTTATTTTAACCATGCTCTATATAGAGCCTAGAAAAGCATCATAGGTCTTATATGCTCACAGTAAAGAGAAGAATGAGGCATGGAATACACACTAAAACTGTCTGCAAAATGAGCTAACCTTTCATGTCTCCTCAGACCTGGCTTGAAAGTCCTTTGTGTTGCACTCAGCTTTTTGGTCTTCCATACCAAATAGTTATATTATCATGGGATTTAAATGTGCTGTGCAAAGATTTTTATACGAGGCTTCCTTATCATCCATGCCAGACCAGTCCAGATAAGTAGTTATATCCACCTGCCATAGAAAAACAGCTCAGAACTGACTTTATTCCCCTATAGGGGCTAGTGCTGCCTTCAGCTCCACAGCATATCTCTGGCTTCAGAAGAGGGTGCAGCAACTATGAGTAGGCTGCTCCTGAGAAGGCTGTAGGCCCAGATTCCTGGTGGAGCACAGACTAAGCCTGGGGGATGCTATAGGCAACAGTTCTATGGGCTGATTTCCTTCTCCTCTTGGTAACACACTAGAGGGCTAAAATTGGCAGAGCCCAAGCGTGCTAAACATGGTGTGCTGGCAGAGCTGCAGTGGGAATTGAAGCCAGTTTCCCAGGTTCTTAGCCAACTGTTTAGTATTTTACACATTTTCAAAAAAACATAGTGCAATTCAAGAACCAGAAATAACATCCCACAATACCAACAAGTCATACCTGTATTCTTAGGTACAATGCAGTATACATGCTGGGGAACAACCCCCCCCTCCCTCCCCACCAAAAAAATTATCACCTAGAATAGAATAAGGTTCAATAAGCAACAGAGCTCAAACAACTGTTCGTTCTCTCCATTAAATATAAGGGTAAACATTTGGGTAAAGTTCAGGAATCGATTCCAACTAAGCACTGTGAGATGAGACATCCTGCAAAGAAAGTTCACTTTATTCAGCACCTGCAAATTTGATGGCAAGAAGGGTTGCTTCCAGGATGCAGCCACCAGCAACCAGGCTGCAGTAACAATATGAAGAACTAAGTGTACACATTTCCTCGGGAGCTCCCCTGGTTTAATATGAAGAAGACCACAGCCTATGGATTTCTGTAAGGGCAACCCAATGATATCAGAAATCAAGCAAAGATCATATCCCAATAAATTTCTACAGAAGAACAAGTTCTCCAAATATGGATAAATGTACCTTGACTACCACAAGCCCACCAACATGCAGCTGGAAGAGAAGGATACATTTTATGTAAATGGGCAGGAGTGAGATACGACTGATATAACATTTTATATCCGTTTTCTACTAAATTGCTAGCAATATAAATCTTAAGGAGATGTTTAAAAACTGTATCCCAAACCTTAGCATCATAAGTACGTAGGCCTTCCCAAAGGGAAATGTATTTAATGGGTGGGGAAAAGGTAGAGGAGTGGCACTGTATGTGAGAGGCAACATCAGAGCAGCTGAAATGTGGGGAACCTGGGGAAAGGAAGAAGCTTTATGGATTGTCCTGGAAAGAGAAGATGGAACCTGTATCCACACGGGGATTATCTACAGATCTCCGGCAAAAATGGAGAAGTTAGACAAGGATCTGATAGAAGATATTTAAAAGACTGGTATGAAAATGGAGGTGCTACTGTTGGGAGATTTCAATTTATCTGACGTGGATTGGAACGTCCCGTCTTCAGAATCAGGAAGTAGGGAGATTGTGGATGCCTGTCAAAATGCCTTGCTCAGACAAATGGTGACAGAACCCACGAGGAAAGGGTCAAAGCTGGATCTAGTGCTCACGAATGGAGGAAGAGTTTCCAATATCTGGATGGGTGCCCACCTATGTAATAGTGGTCATCACACCATATGGTTTTGCTTATTAAACAACAGTAGATATTTACCCTCACTGATGTATATGGATCATGTCAATGTTGCCAGGTGGCAACGGTCCCTCTCTGCTACTGCCCAGGATGGTGGTAGGATCCAAGATGATGCCTCTGCCATGATCCAAGATGGGACTTCTACATTCTAGTAGTGCTAGAAGGTAGAGTAACTTTCTTGGATCTTGTCAGCAACCCGGGCAGCAGTGGAGGGGACACTGCTGCCACTTGGCAATGCTGACATGGCCCATCTACATCTCAGGTAAATCCTAGTGGGTGTGTGGGGGAGTTGTGGGGGTGGGAGAGGATATAGCTCTGAGGGGCTGCCGCTGTTGTGTTGAAGGTGGAGTTTGGTGTGAGAAGGCATTGGAACTGAATGGAGGGGTTGAGAGTGTGATGATCAGAACTGAATGAGAGGGTCTGGAAGGGGATTGGATACAATGGCGAGGTTTGGGTGACAGCAATATAGATGTTGATGGGCTATGAATGGGATGTCTATGCCTGCTGCTTGGATGTTCCCCCTGCATGTAGCTGCACAAAGATGTCCATTTCACAGTGCATTTTAGAAAAGTTCAATGTCAGCAGATCCTGTTCTAAAACTGAATGTCTGATTTTCCATTTGAACATTCTTTCTAAAATGTCATTCAATATCTTCTTTGCGATGTGACAACTAGAATTGCACACAGTCCTCAAGGAGTAGTTGCCGCTGCAGCATAGACCAATACAGAGACATCATGATATTCTTTGTTTTATTCTCCATTCCTTTTCTAAAAATTTGTAACATTAATTTACTTTCCTGGCTGCTCTCCACTTACTGAGCAGAAGATTTTAACATATTGTTCATGATGATGAATAGACCCTTTTCCTGGGTGCTAATTCAATTTGGATCCTAGCATTGTGCAGCTATAATCTGTCTTATTTTTCCCCTTGTTTAGTCTGAGTTTATTTATTGAATTTTGTTACAGAGAAATGTAAATACAACAAACAGATAACAAACAAAATCACATGAGAGGCAACTATCATGTTGCACTTATGCACATTAAATTTTAGCTGCCCAATCTCTTGTCCTGCAATTTCTCACAATCTGCATGCAGTTTAAGAACATAATTTTGGTTACTTAATCTTTATCTATTTTTTTCACAGAAACATATACAACATCCTCCCCTTCCCCCTCCCCCACACACAATTGCCTCACCAATCTATTACATTTCTTTGAAGGGGTGAACAAACATGTGGATAAAGGCGAGCCGGTTGATACCCTATCACTTGACTGACTACCCTCTTTCACTTTAACCCTTATGTTGAATATAGTTTCTCTACAGTCGATGACCTAATGTATGTTACAATCTTATCTTTCACATAGGAATCAATATGCACTACCACAATGTATTCTTCGTTACCATGTATGTATGCACCTTAATGCAACGACTTTTGTACTCTGTTACCTGGAAATGGCAATCGCCATTACGGCAAATGTAAGCCACATTGAGCCTGCAAATCGGTGAGAAAATGTGGGATACAAATGCTACTAAATAAATAAATAAATATTGTGTATCTGGATTTTCAAAAGGCGTTTGATAAAGTACCTCATGAAAGACTCCAGAAGAAATTGAAGAGTCGTGGGATAGGAGGTAGTGTCCTATTGTGGATTAAAAACTGGTTAAAGGATAGAAAACAGAGAGTAGGATTAAATGGTCAGTGGTCTCAATGGAGGAGGGTAGATAGTGGGGTTCCTCAGGGGTCTGTGCTGGGACCGCTGCTTTTTAACATATTTATAAATGATCTAGAGATGGGAGTAACTAGTGAGGTAATTAAATTTGCTGACCACACAAAGTTATTCCAAGTCATTAAATCGCGAGAGGATTGTGAAAAATTACAAGAAGACCTAACGAATCTGGGAGACTGGGTGTCTAAATGGCTGATGACATTTAATGTGAGCAAGTGCAAAGTGATGCATGTGGGAAAGAGGAACCTGAACTATAACTACGTAATGCAAGGTTCCACGTTAGGAGTTACCAACCAAGAAAGGGATCTCGATGTCGTTGTTGATGATACATTGAAACCCTCTGCTCAGTGTGCTGCTGCGGCTAAGAAAGCAAATAGAATGTTAGGTATTATTAGGAAAGGAACGGAAAACAAAAGTGAGGGCGTTATAATGCATTTGTATCGGTCCATGGTGCGACCGCACCTCAAATATTGTGTTCAATTCTGGTAACCGCATCTCTAAAAAGATATAGTGAAATTAGAAAAAGTACAGGGAAGGGCGACAAAAATGATAAAGGGGATGGGATGACTTCCCTATGAGGAAAGGCTGAAGCATCTAGGGCTCTTCAGCTTGGAGAAAAGACGGCTGAGGGGAGATATGATAGAGATTTATAAAATAATGAGTGGAGTGGAACAGGTAGGCGTGAATCATTTGTTTCCTCTTTCCAAAAATACTAGGACTAGGGGGCATGCGATGAAGCTACAAAGTAGTACATTTAATACAAATCAGAGAAAAGTTTTCTTCACTCAACATATAATTAAACTCTGGAATTCATTGCCAGAAAATGTGGTAAAGACGGTTAGCTTAGCAGGGTTTAAAAAAGGTCTGGACAGCTTCCTAGAGGAAAAGTCCATAGACCATTATTACATTGACTGGGGGAAAATCCACTGCTATTTCTAGGATAAGCAGCATAAAATGTATTGAACTTTTTTGGGATCTTGCTAGGTATTTGTGACCTGGATTGGCCACTGTTGGAAACAGGATGCTGGGCTTGATGGACCTTTGATCTGTCCCAGTGTGGCAATACTTATGTACTTACATACTGGACACAGATTCACCACAATCAGTAACAATAGAGTGGAAATGGAGATTCTAGCCACCTAGGAGATAAGGAGGAGAAGGGAAGATGCTGGCCACCTGGAGGGTAGTGTAAGGAAGGGAAGGAGAGGTGCTGAACATAGGGGGTGGGGTTAGGGCCTTGAGCTGCCCCAGGGACAGCCAAAGATTCACATAGAGCTGTCTGCCCTGTCCATCCCATCCCATTCCCTCTTTGCTCCCCTACCCCCTTTCACCTCAGCTCTTCTTCTCATGCTAGCCTGCCAATACCCTTTCTCACATTTACATCCCATCTCCTTTCTCCCACACCCTATGGTTGTTTTGTTTTTCCTTGGATTACTTTATGTAAAATTATGATTTTTTACTATTTTCTTTGCTTGCTGAGGGTCTTTCCTGTCTTATATGGATCATGGTGTTCCTTTCTGTTTCCAGCGAATTTACAGATTGTACACTTTTATGCTGTACACTATTACAAGCACTATATTAAGCATCTAATAAACCATAAACTATACCCCATCCTGGCTGCTCCCTTTCACCCTACACACTAAGCCCCCTGTTTACTAAGCTGTGCAGCAACGCCGACACAGCCCATTAAAAGTGAATGGGCTGTGTTGGCATTAGTGCACAGACAGCCTCCACTAGCGCGGCTTAGTAAACAGGGAGGTAAAAGATCTTGTAGGAGGACTGTATTTATTTGGCTTTAGAATGTTGGTATCTAGTTACTAGAAGAAGGGGGGGGGGGCTAGGGATTAACACACAGGGCAAGGAAGAGAAAGGGAGAGACAAAGGTGCAGGGTGAAACAAGATAAAAACTAGTAGGTTATAGTTTATTGGAGCTTGATATACTGCTATTAGGTAATACTGACATAATGGTTTACATACAATATCACAAAATATATTAAAATTAAATTAAAAAATAACAGAAAATTATACAATTATCCATTCTGCCATCCACCTAGCAAATATTTCCTGGATAGTTATGGATAAAGGCTCAAGCTGTTGTAGACCAGTTCTGAATGAATTAGAAGCAAAACTAAACTAAACTAAAATAAAGAATAAACCAAGTAAGTAAATAGGAAATGGCAGCAGGAAATGCAGCGAGGCACCTGCCCCCCCCCCCCAGGTACAGTGAACTGGCAAGGAAGTTCCCCACCCCATAGGAAAGAGTGAAATGGAAGCTCCCCCCCCCCCCCACCCAAGGACAGAGTGAAATTAAATGAGCCTCCCTTCAGGGTAGAGTGAAGTACAGGGAGGGGTTTCCCCTCCCTTGCAGTTCAGAGTGAAATGCAAGGAGGCGTGCTTCATCCCCTCACCCAACCAACAAGGCAGATTGAAATGCAAGGAGCCCCTACCACCACCACCACAAGGGCAGAGTGAAATACAAAAAGGCTTCCTTTCCAGTGCAGGGTAAAATGAAATGACAGGGAGACTCCCTCCCCCCCCCCCCCCCCCCCCCCACATGTAGTGAAATAGCAGGGAGGTTCCTCTTCTCCCACAGCGAATTGAAGTGGCAGGGAGACTCCCTCCCCCACAGACAGAGTGAAATGAAGTAAACCCCCCCTTCAGGGCAGAGTGAAGTACAGGGAGGCTTTCCCCCTCCCTTGAAGGCCAGAGCAAAATGGAGGGAGCTCCCCCCTTCCCCAATAAAGCAGAGTGAAATACATGAAGGCTCCCCCTCCCCCCTACATCCAATGCAGGGCAGAGTTAAATGGCAGGGAGATGAACCCTCTTAGGTGATGCTGCAGCTCCTAGAAATGGATATTAGGAATCTGACCTATCTAATGCAAGTCACCACCTGTATTCAGCAGCTTCATTCCTCACCTTTAGTATTCAGACAGAGTGCTGGAGTGCTGGCAAGGCAGCACAGTGTGGAATGATAATCAGGTCTGCACTGAACTGAGATCACCTAATATCTACCAGAATATCAGCCGCATCTCAGGCTGATTGTATGGAAAATGAAAGTGTCTGGATCGCCCTGCTTTAATGTTATAATCTTAATTCCAATGTACGTTATGGGCAGCTGTCTGTATGTCTATATTTTGTTGCCTTCTACATAGGGTGTTTTATGCTCCCCTCCCATCTTCAGCTTTTGATGCCCTTTGGCACAGCCACTTTATTAATCAAGCCTTCACACCATAACCCTCTTGGTGAACCTCCAATCCCATTCCTAACTCCTCTGTACAGCGGGGATTCCTCCTATCCATTCCTCCCACGATCTTCTTGCTCCAGCAGAAGTATCAGGGATAGACTGAGAAAACATGGAGACTGTTAACCATTGCTTACAGCACCAATAGCTCCAAAACCCTGAGCATGCATATAGGAAGCATCATTTAGGGGCTCATTTTCAAAACAGAAAAATGCCTAAAAATAGCACAAAGTGGCAGATGGGTGTTTTTATTGCAAAAATGTCCAAACCACTATTTTCAAAACACATGGAGCGATACAACGGCATTATAACAGCCTCACACCTGTTTTCCATACCTTTCCTAATAATACCCAACATTCTATTCGCTGCGGCTAGGAAAGCGAATAGAATGTTGGGTATTATTAGCAAAGGTATGGAAAACAGGTGTGAGGATGTTATAATGCCATTGTATCGCTCCATAGTGCAACCGCACCTTGAGTAATGTGTTCAATTCTGGTTGCCGCATCTCAAGAAAGATATAGTAGAATTGGAAAAGGTGCAGCGAAGGGCGACTAAAATGATAGCGGGAATGGGACGACTTCCCTATGAAGAAAGACTAAGGAGGCTAGGGCTTTTCAGCTTGGAGAAGAGACGGCTGAGGGGAGACATGATAGAGGTATATAAAATAATGAGTGGAGTGGAACAGGTGGTTGTGAAGCGTCTGTTCACGCTTTCCAAAAATACTAGGACTAGGGGGCATGCGATGAAATCGGAAAAACGTTTTCTTCACCCAATGCATAATTAAACTCTGGAATTCATTGCCGGAGAACATGGTGAAGGCAGTTAGCTTGGCAGAGTTTAAAAAGGCGTTAGACGATTTCCTAAAGGACAAGTCCATAAACCATTACTACATGGACTTGGGAAAAATCCACAATTCTAGGAATAACATGTATAGAATGTTTGTACGTTTGGGAAGCTTGCCAGGTGCCCTTGGCCTGGATTGGCCGCTGTTGTGGACAGGATGCTGGGCTCGATGGACCCTTGGTCTTTTCCCAGTGTGGCATTACTTATGTACTTAAGTACCTTCTTTCCTGTTCAGATTTTGGACATTTTGTGCAAAAAGTTGGACTTAGATGTCATATCAAAAATGCTCCTCCATATCACCCTATAAGATCTAAACTTCAAAAAACCCTGAAACCACTTCAACACATTACCTACTATTCATTTTTTTAAAAATATCTTTATTGAGTGATAGAGGCAAATACAGTGAAACATAAGAGGAACGTATCAGGCCCCCAGAACACATTGTTACAGAGAAAAATTCACAAACGATGGGTAGGATGACCGGCCCATACAAAGAACTGTGCACATGAGTAGTACAAAAGCGTATCACCTCTATTACATTTTTACTTTAGCTATACAAAAGTTAAATGAAATAAGGTCCCCCTCCCCTCCCCCCCACCGTCCGTCCAGAATAAGTTCAGCAAGCATCATCTACTAAGCTCTCTGTTGAGAGCGAAGAGAGCACCCTGCCCCTCAAATCCCAGTATTGGCATTATCCTATAGAAGTAGAAAACTTAAGGGAGGTGAGCACCCAGCTGGCCATCTCCTTCATAACACCATGCCAATGACCCACCGAAGGGGGTTCAGGATCTACCCAGGCCTTTAAAATGCATTTTTTAACTAACAGGGTGGCTAACAGTAAGAATTTCCACTGGGCCTCTCCCAACCCCTGCTCTTGAAGAGAGGTTGCACTTCCCATGAGCACAGCTGTGTACCCCCATTCTACGGAGCACTACAAAATACTTTCAGTGGTGGCCAACGCACCGGACCACAACCGGAGCAGCGTGGGACACTCCATAAAGGAGTGTAAAAACGTACCCACGTGTCTCTTGCACTTATTGCAGATGTCACTATCCCATAAACCCATGATTGATTGATTGATTATGCATTCTTGTATCCCACTATTATCCAAAAACAAGTTTTCGGCTCAAAGTGGCTTACAATTTACATTTTAGTGAAGTTAAACAGTGTGGTGGAAAGTGGAGAGAATTTCTGCAGTTCATATGTTTATTCATACAGTTTTGAAGAGATAGAATGAAAGGAAAGGTAGAAATAGCCTTGTGTACAGCATGTAGTGTTTTGGTGATGTTTATTGATACAGTTTTAAAGAGGTAGGTTTGGTAGGAAGGCAGTAAAGCGAAGATACATACCTGTAGCAGACCCTCCCTTTTTGTTTGGTGATGTGCACTCTGTGCAAGATTTTATACTGAATATCCTGTAATGCTGCATTAGAGGTCACATGATGAAAATTCTTGAACACCTCTCCCAGTCTCCTCTCCGTTATGGGCTCAGCTGTGTCCAACGTAGAAGGGCCGCAACATTGTAAGCCCTTAGGTCGGGCAAGTGGAGTCCCCCTTGGGCCCTACTATGGGTTAGTTTAGCAAAAGATATCCTGGGACGTTTAGCATGCCAAATAAAAGAGCCAATCGTACTGCGAAATATGCCATCCTCAGGTTTTCGAACCCAGATCGGGAGCATCTGCAGGGGGTATAGCAGTTTGGGCAGCAAAACCATTTTAACTAATGCGATCCAGCCCATAAAACTCACAGGAAGATCCCTCCACTGATGACAAAGCTTTTTGACAGCTTCTAACCTCTCTAGCACATTTTTCCTATAGACCCAGGCCTGGTCTGCACCGAGATATACGTTGAGATATTTTATGCCCACTCTAGCCCAGGACAGAGGAAAACTTGGCAAGGCAGCGCTGGCACAAGGGCAACTTATGGGCAATGCCTCTGATTTCCCAAAGTTTATACTTAAGCCGGAGAACGCACCAAAATCCTGTATGATAGCCATTACCAACGGGAGCGTCAAGGACGCATTGTCCAGCAGCAATAACATGTCATCAGCAAATAAGTTTATACAGTACTCCCTGCCTCCCGCAGAGACTCCCTTCAAAGCCGGATCCTGCCGGATTCTAGCTGCCAAGGGCTCTACAGTGAGAATGAATAAAAGGGGAGACAGGGGACACCCTTGTCTAGTGCCTCCACTCAAGGACAGCACTTCTGTGAGGGAATTATTGATAATAATCTGGGCCGTGGGATTGCTATAGAGAACTCGAATCCAGTTCAGAAAGTCCCCCTGAATGCCAAAGCGCTGCAACACCCAAAATAGATAGTCCCACACTACTTTACCAAACGCTTTTTCAGCGTCCAAGCTAGCCAAAATTGCATCCCCTACCCGACGACTCCCCTCAAACAGGATACGGCTCACCTTTAAGATGTTGGCAGATGCAAATCTGCCTAAGACAAAACCCACCTGGTCCGGGTGGACCAGACGGGGGACCAATACGTTTAAGCGGGATGCCAGCACTGCTGCCATGATATTAATGTCCTGATTGAGCAAAGATATTGGTCATAAGAGCCCACTAGCGCTGCGTCCTTTCCTGGCTTTGGGAGAACTGTAATGTATACATGAGTCAGTGATGGGCCCATTACTCTAGTAGCCTTTAGGTCATCTCACATTGAAATGAAGGACGGGACTAGCAAATCCTGTAATATTTTGTAAAATTCAGTGCCCAGACCGTTCGGCCCCGGTGCCTTGGCTAATTTCAGTTTCTTGATAATTTGTTGTACTTCTTTCTCCTGCGGCGACGCATTGAGATATGCTAGCTGGTTCTCAGTCAAAGAGGGGAGGTTCAACTTGGCAAAAAAATCATTACATTTGTCAGCAGAGAAAGAACCCTTACTATAAAGAGAGGCGTAAAACCGAACAAATTCTCGTTTTATGCTGTCTTTCCCCGAATGGTTAGTTCCCTTTGCATCTCTTATTCTGCTGATATAACTTTTGGCTGATCTCTGTTTCACCAGAGAAGCAAGTAGCTTGCCCGTCTTATCGCCCCACTGGTGCAACCTATATTTATACAACTTTACGTTATAAAGTGCCCTAGCGTCCAGCAATACTTGCATTTGTTTCTTGCTCTCTAAGTAGGCTTTGCGCATGGCCTCCGAGGGGGAAAGGATAAAACGCCTTCGGGTATCTCTCAGTTTAGATGTGAGATCTCTGATTTTAGAGTCACTGCGCTTATTTAAAGATGCCATGTAAGCTATGATTTTACCCAGAAGCATGGCCTTAGCCGCCTCCCAGTACGTTCTAGGCCCAACAGAGTGCATGTCATTTTCAGCCACATAATCGAGCCAGCCCTGCCTCAGATATGTACGAAAATCTCTGTCCTGATATAAAGCAGGATTCATTCGCCATTGGAAAGAGCCCGCCCTTTCCCCCATCACATGCTGGTCCACACGGGGGAGTGATCAGAGACATCCAGTTCCCCTATTCCTGCTTGGTCAATCACCTGGATCAATGAGTGGGACACGAGTATATAGTCTAGGCGTGCATGGACTCCATGAGGGTATGAAAAGAAAGTATAATCGCGCTCATCCACGTGGAAAAGGCGCCACACATCCATCACCTCCAACTCCCTAGCTACAAAGTTCACCCCCCGCCCATCATGATCTTTGCTAGGCCTTTTAGGGAGTGGACAATCTAGCAAAGGGTCACTAGTAATGTTGAAATCTCCCCCCAGTATAAGTGGGTAGTCGTCAAAGATTGCTAGGCGGGCCGTCAGGAGTGTGAAGAATCTATGGGAATAGTTGTTAGGCGCATAAATGCTACAAAGCGCCACCTTGACTCCTTGCAAAGATCCCGCCACAATTACAAAGTGTCCCTCTGGATCCTGATATAGCCTGTGCATATTAAACGCTATAGTTTTCTTTATCAAGATGGCTACTCCTCTTTGCCTGCTATTGAAAGCCACAAAGTAAAGATCACCTACCCAATCTCTCTTCAATTTAAGATGTTCTGATTTCCTTAAATGTGTTTCCTGTAGCAGTACTATGTCAGTGTGCTGTCTCTTAAGGGCTTGCAATATCTTAGTTCGCTTTATGGGAGACTGCACACCATCAACATTTAGAGACACTATTTTGAGACTAGCCATAGGCCATCTCTGCCAGCTGAATAGCATACAGGTAAGTTGAAAACGTACATGTGCCTAGGAGGCCTCCCAGCTGAGCCCCTCTGGCGGTCAAATAAACATTAGGGTAAAACACCATACCAATCGCTCTTTCTGTAGCAAAAATATTCACACCCCACTTCGGTGGGTCAATAGCCCGCAATGATAATGGATCGGACAGTCCCTCCCAATCCTCCCAACCACTCCCAGCCTTCCCAAATGGAAACTCAACCGCTTTCCTAATGAAACACACAGAAACTAAAAGAAATACTGCATACAAACCAACCGAATCATACCAGTTCACAGCAATCATTCCCCCTCTTCCTCAACACCAACCTCCCCGCACTCCTCGCCCACCCCACCTCCAGGAGACATTGCTTAATACATGCCCTATAGTAGCTGTAATATACTTGCAGGAATAAGAAAAGGAAAGAAAAGAAAAGCATGTTATGCTCAAGAAAACAACACTAGAGCTTCCTGGCCCCTTGCAACATCCAGGGAGGTGCTTGGTCTCTTCAGCAGAGTCCACGACTAGTAGCATAGGCGCGAAGAATCAGGCCTCTGCTTAAATTTCAAAACAAAGTAGCTGAAAAAGTTCTGGGACTTCAAATTCACCAACTTGGTAAGCTGCACCACTCGCAGGAACTCAAAGTGTCACTGTAATTTATCCACAAAAGTACACAGATCCTTGGGATCAGTGAAATAGAGCAGCTTGTTGTCATGCAAAACAAGCACTTTAGCTGGGTATAACAGCGCAAAACGGATCCCTTTATCGAAGAGGCGCTTGCAATGGCGCCCCATCTGTTTCCATTGGTCAGAAACAAGCGCGGAGTAGTCCTGGAAGAGCAATATTTTCTGGCCTTCATATTCCACGTTCTTTTTTCCTCTGTATGCCTGCAATATTTTATCTTTGTCGGCATAGTTAAGGATCCACGCCAGCACCTGTCGCGGCCTCTGCTCGCCCTCTCATGCGGTGCCTACTCTATGGACCCTCTCGATGTGCAGCACTTTGTCAGCTAGCTGCAGGCCTAACTGCGCAGGCAACCATCGCTCCACAAGGTTCCACAGGTCCTTCTCCTTCACTGATTCGGGGACTCCAATAATCCTGAGTGCCTTATTACACCTGCTTTTATTTTCCTGGTCATCCACTTTCTGGGCTACCTGCGTGCACTTTTGCTCCAGCGCTGTAATCCTCACGCTCGCATTCTCAGTGCAGTCCTCTTGGCGCAATATACGCTCTTCAGCTTGTCGTAAGCACACGCCCTGCCGCTCCAGAGAAACCCGAATGTGATCCACGGAGGCTTGGAGCTTGGACAGCTTCTTCTCAAGGACCACTGAGATCTGCTGGACTAAATCTCTTACTATGTCCGCAGGTAAACTGACCACAGGTGAGGCCTCGTGTGCCATTGCCATTTTGGACTGCGAGCCTTGTATGCAATGCTTTTCCCCCCCGCGGGGTCTTCGCGGGCATAACCACCGTTTCCCAGGTTGTTGGGGCTTTACACCCCGCCACAAGGAGCACTCGGGCTTCCTGTCTTCAGCCGATTAACTTTAGAGCCTATTCGGGGGCTAAAACGCTGATAGTTAGCAGATTTCCGGGTGGTAGGAGCGGAGCCAGGTAAAGAAGCGTCTGTTCAGCTCACCAGCATCACGTGACCCTCCTACTATTCCTAAAGATTCCAGTTCCTGCAATAAGATATCATGATCTACTAGGTCTAAAACACTAGAGAGATTGAATAAAAGTGCTTTATTACCTTTACTAATAATTAACATAGTGTAATCTGATATGGAACCAATCACATTTTCTGTCCTGAAGGTTGAACAAAAACCTGATTGAAATGAATATATTATGAAAATCAAGAAAACTTGTCAATTGCAGAGTAACTAATCCTTCTAAAAGCTTTGCAAACAGAGGAATAGATACAACAGTCTATAGTTACTAGGTAGCTGACTAGACGTTTTTATATTTTGCAGTATACGTGTAACAATAATCTCCCCAAGCTCTGAAGGAAAAGTGCCAGAACGAAGATATAACAGAATCCAATCAAAAACATGAACTCTTAAGTTTAATGGTGAAAGTATCAAAATATTAGTTGGACAATTGTCTAATTGGTAATAGGATTTGGCATATTTCTTAAATAATGTGTTAAATTCTTGCCACGTAGGAGAAGCAAAATGTGACCAAAATCTATCCACCAGAAATCCATTATTTTTGTAGAGTTGAATACAATCCCTATCAATAATATTCTTGGTGTTAGCAAACTGGTCCCTGATAGTTTTTATTTTATCTTGAAAATAGATCGCTAAGGGGCCCTTTTACAAAGGCACGGTAGGGCTACCGTGCAGTTAGCATGTGCCAAATCATTCCTACCACCAGGATAGAGCAGGAGCCCAGTGGTAGTTCTGAAGTCAGCGAGTGCCTTCCCGCCTGCTGTGAAAGCGCAGTCTCCTCGGTTTTTTACTACAGCAAAAAAAAAAAAAAAAAAAAAGAAAGAAAGAAAGAAAGAAAGAAAGAAAGAAAGAAAGGAGACAACTCCAAGGGAAGGTGGGAGGGATTGTGAGAGTATAAGCCCTGCTGTCCTTAGAGAATACTTGCTATAGGTAAGTAGCTTCGCTTTCTCTAAGGACAAGCAGGGCATTAATTCTCAAAAGTGGGGAATCCCTAGCATCCAGGCTCACCAAAAACATCAAACAGTGGTCAATTGGGCCTCCCAACAGCGAGGATATTATGCAGATTAACCTGAAACTATATACAATCTGAATGAGAATGCAGCCTGGAACAGAATAAAATGGGCCTAGGAGGGTGGAGTTGGATTCTAGACCCCAAACAGGTTCTGCAACACTGTCTGCCTGAACTGACTGTTGTGTTGGGTATCTGCTGAAGACAGTAGTCTGATGTGAATGCCTGGACTGCAGACCACGTTGCAGCCTTGTAAATTTGTTTAATGGAGGCTGACCTCAAGTGGGCTACCGGCGCAGCCATGGCTCTGACATTGTGAGCCATGACATGACCCTCTAGGACCAGCCCACTTATGCCTGGGCATAAGTGAAGGAAATGCAATCTGCCAGCCAAATAGAAATGGTGTGTTTCCTGATGATGATCCCCATCCTGTTGGGATCAAAAGAAATAAAACGGATTGTTGGTCCACTCCATGTAGTAGGCCAATGCTCTCTTGCAATCCAAGGTGTGCAAGATGCTTTCACCAGGATGGGGATGAGGTTGAGGAAAGAATGTTGGCAAGACAATCAACTGCCTGTGCTGACAGCTGAACGAATGAGCTCTCAGTGGGCAATTTGGAGGTTGTAGATACCAATTGAGTGCGTATCCGAGACAGACTATTTGAAGAACCCACTGGTCAGAGGTTATAAGGGGCCATCTTTCTTGAAAGAAATGTCAGCCTCCCCCCGACTGGTAAGTTGTCCAGGACGGACACTTTTACTGTGACTATTCTCTGCTGGAGCCAGTCAAAAGCTCGTTCCTTGCTTTGCCTGGGGAGCAGCAGGGGCCTTTGGCGCACATTGTTGATGTGAACGAGCATGCTGGCATTGAGCCTGAGCAGGCTGGCAAGCTGAGGGGTTGTACCTATGCCTCTGATAGTAATAGGGACTCCTCCTTGGCTTGCCAAATCTTCCTCCTAGCTGAGGAGGTAGATGCAGAAGGCGCCTGGCGGGAGAGAGATGAAATGCTATCAGTATGCTTTTTTTTATTTGGTATACGACCTCCTCAATCTTCTCTCCAAAAAGGTTGTCCCCCCAACATGGGGCATTCACCAACCTCTGCTGAACAGAATGTTCCAAGTCAGAAACACGCAGCCATGAGTCTGCACATTGCTATACTCTATCATAAGTGCCCCGACCAAGAACTTTCAACACGCTTTCTGATGCTTAACCATCTGACGAAGTGACTCAGCCTGCTCCAGATGGAGCATCTCAGCCAGGTCCAACAACTTGCGCACTGAGTTTCTCAAGTGGATGCTCATGAAGAGCTGGTAGGATTGTATTGTGAGGCGACTGAGGCATCAAAACCAGGTGTACTGTGGATCCAGTACATGGTATCGATCTTCTTGGGCATGACCGGGACAGACAGAGAGAACTCCCAATTCCTAACAAGGACATCCTGGAGTACCTCATGGAGAGGGACAGTCACAGCCTCCCTAGGAGGAGACGTGTAGTCGAAGACCTCAAGCATCTTGGCCCTGGGCTCATCCTCCACTTCCAAAGGAAATGGAATGGCGTCAGCAATTTCCTTGATAAAGGAAGGGAATGAAAGGCTCTCTGGAGGAGACTTTCTCCTTTCAGGTGAAGGGGAGGGTTCAGAGGGAATTCCATAGGACTCATCTGAGGAAAAGTATCTTGAATCTTTCTCTGAAACCCATGAATGCTCCTCTTCAGTGTCAGACAATACCTCCTGGTGGGAATGTTGAGACTGAACCTGCCTCAATGTGGAGGATCCATGTCCTCAAGAACAGCATCTCAAAGTCGGTTCCCACCTCGACTCCGGCAAAGCTTCCTCCACCGATGTCAAGGAAGTGCCAGTTTGGGTGGCAGTCAGTATTGGATCCACATGCGGTGTCTGTGTTGGAGACTGAACTGCAGGCTGAGGGCCAAGCGAGGCCACAATAGGAGGCAAAGTAGACGCAAGCACCCCCAGTGCCAATGCACACCATTGCAGAAGGCCATCCAGCAGCTCAGGGAGCAAGGCCCAGATGCGCTCATCGAGGGCCAACACTGTGAAAGACTGGAGTGTTAGTTGAGGTACAGGTTGCAGAACTGCCGAGGTCGATGCAAAGCTGGCTCTTAGCTGCTGGAAGATCAATGCATCGGCACCTCCTGTATGGAGGGAGAGCTGTACTCCTGGTGCTGACACTTCTAGGGTGCTGAATCCTTCGACACCCCAGAGCTTCCGAAACTTTGCTTTGAGGGCAATCGATGTTGATGCTTCTTGGCCTTCACCTGACGATTGTCATCGAGGCTCCTTGGTGCTGACGAGGACATCGTTAAATTCACACATCGCCTCGGGTCAGATCCAACAATTGACACTCGGGGGTCTTGTATGGCAGGAGGCCTCAAGGCAGGTGGGGACTTACTCAATGCTTCACTGCTCCCAGTGTCCAAGGGTCTAACAGCAGCCATGCTTACTAAAGCTCCTGATGTCAGTACGATGCTTGATGTCGATGCTGACACCTTCGATTTCGATGCTGATGCTGACATCGAGGAACCAGACTTGGCTCCAAAAACCGTCTTTTCATGGAGCCTCTGTGGAAACCTGGGTCCTCTTCTTTATATAAAGACAGAGAACACAGTTAGTTGGGCTATGGTCAGGCCCAAGACACTGAAGACACCAAGAATGGGTGTCTTTCCCAGAGATCATCTGATTGCACCATGTACAGTGCTTTAAGCCACTGGGAATCTTCGTGGGCAGGGAAGGAAAAACTTCCTTGGCTAAATTAAATGAAGCGATGGAGCCTGAAAAAGGGGCAAGGCACGATAAAAAGGAAGGGAAAAATCCCGGCCGAAGTAAAGACCTAAAACAGCCGAATGATGACGGAAAAGAAAGGAAACTTAAAACCAAGCAAATTTAAACTAGAAAATAAAGGAATAAGGCAAAAAAAGGGACTGAGCGAAGTGAGGAGACGATTAAAAAAACACACCCTCTCCTCACCGCAATAGAAAAGGAACTGAGGAGACTGCGCTTTCAAAGCAGGTGGGAAGGTACATGCGCATGTGTGGTGGAGCATGGTTTGTGCTCCACAAAGCCCTACTTATGCTAATCATAAGTCCCGGATCGGGCAATGTGGGTCGGCATCACCCACTTGTGAGAATTAATGTCCTGCTTGTCCTCGGAGAAAGAAAGTTACACATGAAGTCAGAAAGGTGCATGAATTTAATCTCAGCTAGATTAAGAGTGGATAAGTAAGTCTTGCTACAGTATGTGCAGGCAGTGTGTGTGTGTGTATGTGTGACTAGCAAGTTAGTTATGTCTTCCATTAAAGGCCTGGCTGAAGAGCCAAGCTTTCACCTGCTTCCTGAAGTAGGGAAAGCCTCTTGTTAAGCAAAGACTTTCATGGCTATAGAATAGGCTCCCACTGTGCAGCCTCAAGGTACCTATATGGAGGCAGCCAATAATAGAATTGCCTCTGATAAGTCTTTCTGAATATATTTCTACTAGTAAGAAAGGCCCGTTTCTGAGACTAATGAAACGGGCGCTAGAAAAGTTTTCATCCCTGGCACTGCCATGTTCAAGCTGGCTCCCTCCCTCCATTCCACTCACATTCAGGCTGGCTGTTTGTTTGGTCACTTCGCTCCCTCCCTCCCTTCTTCAGACGTTCAGGCTGCGTGCCTGCCTGCTTGCTTCCCTCCCTCTCTCCCTTCTTCAGACGTTCAGGCTGCGTGCCTGCCTGCTTGCTTCCCTCCCTCTCTCCCTCTCACCTTTAGGTTTTGTCCATTGTGTACAGCAGCAGCAGCGGCCGGAGAGCGAGGGAAGGATGGCAATGGGGGTTGATATTGCTGGGGGGGGCGCGTGTGCACAGCATTTCGGAGCCTGGAAGGGGCGTCGCTTTCTTTGTGTGTGTGTGTCTGGAAGGACGGCGTGGGGCAGGCATTGCAGAGCGCAGGACGTTTTTTTTGTCATGACCCGCCCTCGATGTCATGACGTGTAGATGCGAGGGTGGGGCTGCTGCGCGATGCGATTCGTTGATTGTCTTAGCTCTGCCTTCTACGTCACGACGTCGTGATGCGAGGGCGGGACAGACAGTCCTGGGAGAAAAATCCAAATTTCAATCTACACCACCATGCAAGACCGGAAGCTGCAGCTTCATTTAGAACGTTGAGGTTGCGAATTATGTCCGGAAGGGGCGTGGCTGTGGGGGGGGGGGGTCTCTGACTGAGAGTGAGTGGTGCATGAGGTGAGTGGTGCTGGCAGCCTAGCCTACCAACATTGCAGGGCTTCAGTGTGTCCCTGCCACAGAGTGAGCTTCAGAATGTTCAAGGTGAGAATTATTTATATAGATTTTGAGAATAGAGTGGGATTTTAGGCAGCACATAGGTCAAACTCACCAATGTGGTATAGATATTAAACAGAATAACTATTATGGCGAAGTTTCAGCAAGTCTGAGGAAGAAGGGCAACCTTCGAAAGCTAATCAAGAAATGTATTAAGTTACAGTATGTCCAATAAAAAAGGTATCATCTTATTTTCTTTTCCATGTTTTATTTTGTTTGATTTCTATTGATAACCTTAAGAGTGGACTAACACGGCTACCACACTCCTCTACTTAAGCAAGTCTGAGGAAATGGTGGGAGGAAATTGAGGAAAGAGTCAGGACGCCACACTTAGGGTTGAGGGGGCTGCCATTGCCCCCTGGGCCTTGCATTTGTAATGAGGGCCTGGTGTATGCTCAGAGACTGTGTGGTAGCACCCCTCACATGAAGAATTTTTGATATGGAGCCAGGGCCAGGACTGGAAGAAACTAGGAGGCTGAAGGCAATTATTCCTCTCATGCTGCACTCTTCACACAGTCAATGAGGCAGACCACTCTGGTACTGGTGTTCTATTGGATTTACTTCAAATCTCTTCAGTATATAAATTGGGTCACTAACAGTTGCAGTCAGTAACTATGAAAGAAGCAGTAATTACACAGTCTCATATCTCCCTTATAACCTCCCTCCTTGGCAGAATATGTGGATATGTTCTCCTGAATGCTGCTTAATAACAGTGTAGCAAGTAGTAGAAGTATGTTTCAAAGAAGACTGTCACTTATGGTGTTTGTTGTTAGATACACTGAGAGACATAGGGATTCTGAGGCTTCAAAACAGTGCTTAGATGGCTTGATGCTGGGGGGAAGTGTGATGGGCCCCAGGAGGCTTTTTGCTTTAAGTGGTTCTTGTTGGTTCAGCCTCTGTAGATGTTCCAGGAACCTGTGTAGATGGTAGGTGGGCCTGATCACCCCGCAGGAAATACACGACTATGCCCAGATTCTCTTTACTCCTTGGTCTAGCAGTGGGTGCAGCAGGTTTCCTGTTTTCACTGTCCCGTCACAGTGTAGCTCTTAAGTGGTTCTTAGGTTTCTCCTTACAGATTGTCTTGACTACAGCAGTTAGATATGTCTTTCTAGTATGCTTGCTTGGGCTTGGATGACGAGGGTCTTTGGGCATTGATTTCTCTTAGATACCCAGAGCCACAAATCCATTAATCCAATGTGCTAAAAAGTATTGGATCAGCCTGTTTTATAAACTTGGGGTGAACTGGCAACCTGAGGTGGCGAGGGGGAAGAACTGCTGTGGATGGTGTTTCTGTGTATATTGGCAGTGCGAAATGTGCATATTCAGGAAGTGCTGCTTGTTGGGGATGTGGGCTAGATTCAGTAAATGATGCTCAAAAATCGGCACCGAAAAAAAAAAAAAACTGGCACTCAGTGCTATTCTATAATATAGCATTGAGTGCTGATTTCAGTGCCCAACTTTGGCCACCAGGATTTATGCCTGCTGAGACCAGGTATAATTCCCAGCACCCAATGCTCACAACCCCAATATTCTAAACACCTTACACAAATTTTAGGAATGCCCCCGACCCACCCATGCATCTCCCATTGCCATGCCCCCTTTTGGATTGCGCGCTATGGAATTTGGGTGCACATTTTCATAGAACAGTGCATAGCAAAATGTGTGCCCAAATCCAAATTGGTGCCGATTAGTGCCAGTTAGCACCCAATTATTGGCATTAATTGGCTCGTTAACCAATTTAGTTGGATGCACATCTAGGATTGGTGCCCAAATATAGGCACCCAATTCTGGGCACCGTATAGAGAATCCAGGGGTTTATGTAAGGGGGGAGGGCCTGAGAAACGGATCATGTATATGGGGAGGTCTGGTGGATGTGTTAAATTGGTGAGGAAGTATGGAATAGTTAACTGGAAGAAAGGTTTTTCTGTGCATTAATGTTTACAATATTAAAGGTTAATAATGGGAGAGGGCAGTAGTCAATGCCCTTTCTGCAGGTAAAATAGTATTTTACCAGCTGAATTCAGCAAGTTGATTATCACCCAGCCTATCCATGGATATAAGTACATGTGAATTTTTTTCTTGTTGCCCACCTACTAAAGAGGTTGTCCAGGGAAGGTGCAGATGGCATGGTGATGGAGGGACTTTTTTTTTTTCCTTTCAAAAAATGGCAACCCTCCTATCCCTCCTTCTGCAATGTGTGTATATGCATAGGTATAGTTTGGAGTGGCAAGAGTAGAAAGGTCATATTGGTTGAGGGGAGAGAGAGGCCAATTTAGCACTAGGATCCAGAACATTTGGGGAGTGTTGCACCCTTAAACTATGCCTCTGTGTGTGTGCGTTCACATGTTTCTTCTCTCTCTCTCTCTCTCTCTCTCTCTGCAGGTAGAGCTCACAGGGAGCAGTATGTTTGATTACATTCACCCTGGAGACCACTCTGAAGCTGCAGAACAGCTGGGATTGAAGCTGCCTACCAAAAGTTCCAAGTCAGCCAATCAAAAGCCTTCCTGCATCACTTCCTCCTCTTCCTCTCTACTTCATTCATCAGACTCTGGTAAAAAAAATATATATATTTTTTCTGTTTCTTTTTTTGCTTTTGTTGTTATTACTTAATCATACTTTCTTTTTTCTTTACAAGCATAATCTTGGATTTATTATTAAAAGTTGCATAAATAATTTTTTTTTTAATTCTTCTGTTTCTTCAGAAACCTGAAAGCTTAACCAATAAACAATATCCTATATTCACCTCTTAAAACTCAGCTTCCTTAATCTCTTTTCCTACCATTTTTCCCATTTTCAACATTGTTCAGCCCTTCCATCCCTCTTCCCCATTCTCTCCAATGTCTCCCTCACCTCACCCCTCTCACATTCTTCCTATCCCATTCTTTCCTCACTTTGGTCACTTTCTGTTTTTTGGCCTTGCTGTTCCTCCTTTTTCCTTTCCTCTTCCAGCTCAATCAATTTAAAATATTGGTTGGGCTGTGGTCTCAATGGCCCACCCCATTCCACTACACATGGAAGTAAGTAAGGTATACAATCATCAGTACAGAAATTGAAAAACCTTTGCAAAGTCCAGTACAGTGACATGAAATATTAGCCCAACATTTTCTTATTCATGAGAATCTCATTTGCTGAGGTCGTCTTCTTTCATGAGGCCAAATGTTTGTATATCAAATAGATTCTTATTGTACTGAAGTAGTATGGTCAAAGCATTAGTGATTATGTCTTTCATTGGGATGTAGTCCTTTTGATCAACTGATATTTACTTCTTGTCCACATGTTTTGGTCAATACCTAAGATTCAACTTGGCTCTTCTAGATCTTTAGTTAAATTCTGGTCTCTAAAAATGTTTTACCTTTTGTAGAAACTTGTCATATGTTGTGTGACTAGTAATGTCTTATCAATACAGGTAATTAATATAGCATATTCTTCTCCTTGTCACACCATATGGATGCATTGATCTGGTTCTGTCTTATGACACCCTTTGTCACCTATTATTTCATCTAATGCTATGCACCCTGCACAACCTGGCTGGTTAAAAAGCATTTAACCGGCTATCCGTGAATATTCAGTGGGAGACAGCTAGTTATCTCCCGCTGAATATTCCTAGTCAGCACTTAACGGATAACTAGTTATATTGTGCAATATAACTGGTTATCTGCTAATATTCAGTGCATAGCTGGCTAAGTTTGGTGGCCAAATGGGCTGCCAAAACAGCAGGCCTATCTTTGGCTACTTTAAATGTATCTGGCCAGTGCTGAATATTAGTTTGGCTGATTAAGTTTAAATCAACCAAAAATAAACCAGATGTTCAATGCTGGTCACTGGAAACAGCCCTGCATGGAATATCTGGTCTCACTGCTGACGCGGGTGCTGGTCGGGCTACCTCCCACGGTTTGAATATTGGCCCCATAGATTTTGGAATGCCTTAGTTAAATGTGCAAGTTGTTATGCCACAAATTAAAAATTAATTGCTTGTGCCATATTTGCATGATCACTCATTGATAGAGCCTTCATCAATAAATACCACAGTCCTTTGATATGATGAACAAAGTTCCCTTGCCATTCTTGACTTTGATGCATCTTTATAAAATTGCACCTCCTGTGTTGACATCTCTCTGTTCTCACCCATCTGCACCTATGCTGCCCTCTTCCTTTGCTCCCCATAGCTCTTCTATTGCCTCTAAGGTTCTCATTGAGGCTGAAATTGTTCTTTTCGCCCATGAAGACTTGGTACTTCCTCCCAATTCCAACCAGGTCAAAGCTGTAAACCCCCCCCCCCCCCCCATACACTCATCTGAGATCTGAGCTCTGATCAGGTTTTCTTGTCTTATCAACCCTACTCATCACCCATGAAAATCCACTTAATTTGATTTACAAATGAGTGGATTTAAAAAATATATATATTAGCATTACAACATAGATAAAAAGCCATCATTATCGTATTGTTCAGTCATAATTAATTTCCTCAAGTCATGGTCAACAAACACAGTCACAATATTGTTAATCACAGGCCAACCTTTCTCGAATCTGGTTCACAACTACAGTCATGGTACTACCAATCCACTGTCAGCATTTGTTGAGCATTGTGTTTTGGGTTCACATGCAGTGAAACATGAAGTAAAAATGATTACACCAAATTATCTGCAGCAGATCCTAGAAATCCTGTGCTTCCTGACTGTGAAGACTTAGAGCGGTCCTTCTTCATCCGGATGAAATCGACACTAATCAAACGAGGTCTCCATGTCAAGTCTTCCGGTTTCAAGGTAATGAAAAGTCTACAATAGTAATCTGAGTAGTTATATTTATCCATTTACCTAGTCCATTCAGTCATCTTCAGAATGTCAAAAACAGTCACCCGATTTAACTCTTTCCAAGATAGACACCTCCTTTAGTCATGTGACTATTTGTCTCAGTTTTTTCTCTATCACTTTATCTATAAATCAAGTTCAGTTGAGACCTGCTAAGGCTAGCTCTCTCCAGTACTATTCATTGACCAGCCAAGATGAGTTAATGTAACAGCAGGAGTTGGTCCTTACTTCCAGCCTGGGATAGTTTCCAGTGGGCCCTTTTACAAAGTGTCAGTAAGCCCAATGTGGTAGTTCCACCTTGAGTGTGTGCCATTTCCAGCATGCTGTAAAAACAATTTTGAATAGCGTGCTGCCCAGTTACCACTGAGTTACCATGGGAGCCCTTACCGCCACCTCAATGGGTGGCGGTAAGTGCTCCCCCCCCCCCCCCCCCACCCACCGCATGGCCACATGGTCATTTTTTAGGGGATTTTTACCCACTGCAGTTCAGGAAAAACGCTACCGCGGGGCCCTTTTTCCCGCAGCTTAGTAAAAGGACCTCCAAGTTTATTATGAATTTACTATTCCACCCAATATACAGAGATATCTGAGTAGCTTACAATCTAAAGAGAGGGAAAAGAAATAAGGCAAGCGTGATAGGTTAGATATGACAAATAGGATAAAGGGGAAGAACTGCAATTCTGATGGGACAGCATAGGATAGAACATGAGGAAGGAGAAAATAAAAATCATTCAGGCTCTTCTCGGGACCGGCATAGTACTCAGGCAACCAGGGTCGGTCTTAGCAATTGCAGGACCCTGTGCAGACCAGTTCAGTGGGCCCCCAGCCGGCACCTGCCACCATAGCGATTTTCATATCCTGTCAGCTGTCAAGCCCAGAGCCTCTTGGCTGCTGCATCCCGCCCTTGCAGAAGCAGGAGGTGACATCAAAAGTGGGCGGGATGCAGCAGCCAGGAGGCTCTGGGTTCGGCATCTG
Source organism: Microcaecilia unicolor (assembly GCF_901765095.1). Taxonomy (NCBI): domain Eukaryota; kingdom Metazoa; phylum Chordata; class Amphibia; order Gymnophiona; family Siphonopidae; genus Microcaecilia; species Microcaecilia unicolor. The sequence continues at coordinate 162,285,813 of NC_044041.1, forward strand.
ATGGGATATGAAAATCACTGCCCCTGCCTGATGCTCTCTACTGAAATGTAGATGCACATTAAGGTACAGAGCAGAGAGGTGTCCTGAGACAGGAGGACAGACATGCCAAAGATGCGGGGCCCCTAGCAGCGCGGAGCCCTGTGCGGCTGCCCCTGTCACCCCTGCCTAAGTCCGGCCCTGCAGGCAGTAGAGCCATAGGCATCTGCAAGCAGAAAGGTTTTAATTTCTGTTTTAAAGTCTGCTAATGATGTCTGGTGGCAGAAGAATTGTGGCAGTTTATTCCAGAGAAAAGGACCTTGGACAGAGAAAATTGCACTTCTGTTGTGCTCGTGGAAGGTTTCCTGAAATGAAGGCACAGTCAACTGATTTTGAGGTTAAGATCTTAAAGTTCTAGAAGTTGAATAAGGGATTAACAGTCGTGAAAGATATGGGGGCTCTTGATGGGGTATTGGTAGGCTGACTTCAGGAGGGTTGTGACATGGTCAAATTTTCTTGCCCCCACGATCAATTTTATAGCTGTGTTTTGTATTAATTGTAATCAACGGATGTCCCTTATTGTAAGTCCAGCATAAAACGTGGACTTACAATAATCTAGTTGGCAATTAACAAATAATAAACAAATGAATCAGTATACATAAGGCCAAAGCATAGGAGTCAACTTTTCAGAATTATTGGGGGTACTAAGCCCAACGAAAATAACCCCTCCATGGACACATACAAGGAATTGTCTCTATATTTGGGGTGCTCAAGCACCCACAGCCAGTGGCGTTCCAAGGGGCGCTGACACCCGGGGCGGATCGCCAATGCACCCCGCCCCCCCCCCCCGTGCAGCGCGACCCCTCCCGGCGAAGGGACACCCCCCCACCTCAGTGAAAGAACCCCCGCCGGGAGCACGCCGCTGGGGGGGGGGCTGCCGCGCACCGGTCAGCGTTGATCGTTTCCATGCTCCCTCTGCCCCGGAACAGGTTACTTCCTGTTCCGGGGCAGAGTGAGCATGGAAATGAATGACACTGACTGGCGCGTGGCACCCCCCCAGCGGCGTGTACCCGGGGCGGACCGCCCCCACCACCCCCCCCCCTTGGTACGCCACTGCCCACAGCACCCACAGAGCTGGCTCCTGTGGGCTGGAAGGTAGAGTAAAGATCTAATAAATTGAATCTAGCAAAGCTTGAAGAAGCATTTCTTAACTACTAGAGAAATTTGTGGCTAGAATGATAATGTATTGTCTAGGATGGCACCAAGTATCTTGGCATGCGGTTGGAGACTGGCTGAACAAAGAAGAATGGGTAAAGGCAAAGTGACAGTCACAGAATTTGAGAAAAGAATACATCGCAGTTTACCTTGATTAAGGATCAGCCCGTTTCCTCTTAACCAGTTGGTTAGATGCATCAAATTGCTATTAATATTATTAATCAAATGAATATCAGTTGGATCTAGGGCATGAAGAATCTGGATATCATCCGCGTAAACAAAAGCTCTAAAACCTAAAGTAATCCTCCAAATCTAAGGAGCAGGAGCCGGAGTCAGGAACTGAACCCAGGTTTACTTCACAGAAAATAACACTGACTAACAGGTCTCAGGTGACAATTAGCCCTGCACAGGTTGATCAAGTCCTTGATTGGCCTACTGCAGGTTCTGACTTCCCTAAAATGAGCAATACTTTGCTTGCATATGAGAGGGCTGGATCAGCTTATCTTGATGAGGAGCTAGTGTTAACTTTGACTCAAGCTGGTTCAGCTGCCACAAATCTATATTTTAGACTGTTGGGACAAGGAAATAAAATAGGCCTGGGGTGTGCATTTTCTAAGTAAGAGCTACCACACACTTCAAAAGTGAAAGATCTGGGCTAGGAACATTTATCCAGGAGTAGTGGCCTGCAGCTTCTCTATATATTGTGATATAAAGCGTGAAACTACTCCACATAGAACACCAGCAACCAAGGGAATAAACTTTCCCACCACACTTCCTTCTTGTCTTTCTACATGTTGCAGGTGGTTCATGTGACGGGTCGCCTGCATTTGCTGTCCTCCTCCTGTACCCATTCTGTCCCCAGCCGTGTCCTGGGGTTAGTGGCGCTGGCCCATACCCTGCCACCCTCCATACCGAACGAAGTCCGCATCGACTGCCATATGTTTGTCTTCCGGGTCAATGTGGATCTCCAGATTGTATACTGTGAGAGCAGGTGAGTGGGAAGTGCCCATCCCCTAAGATCTCCATTCTTGTAAGGGAAGGGATTTTGGATTTAGCTCACACCTTTTTCAGTTGTAGCTCAGGTGAGTTACATTCAAGTACAGTAGATATTTTCCTGTCCTTGGAAGGCTTATAGTCTCTAAGTTTGTACCCAATGCAATGGAGGATTAAGTGTCTTGCCCAAGATTGTAAGGAGCTACAGCTGGATTTGAATTGGGCTTCCCTGGTTCTCAATCCTGTTGCTCTATTAGCCTATTCCTGTTGTCGGGGTGTGGGTGTCTGTCCCTTTGCCTGAGCAACTGTGAAATTTTCATATTTTGTGAAATTTGTCTCTGTTGTTTTTATTTAAACTAGGAAAAAAATAAATATGAATAATCTGCATTTATTTATTTATTTAAAGTCCACTCTATTTTAAAATTCTAGGTGGATTACAAATAAAACATATGCAATAAAAATAATTTTAAAAAAATGCCAACAATAAAAACAAACAGCCTAAATACATCAGAAACATGTAAACAAAATATCAAAAAAGAATACGCCGAAAAATTGTAAAGTATCATTAATGGCCTTCTCAATAAACGGAATTCTCAAAAACTGTAATCTAAAAATTATAAAATATCATGGAATGCCTTCTTAAAAAGAAAAATCTTGAGTGATTTTCTAAAGACCTAGGGCCCCTTTTACAAAGCGGCGGTAAGCTCAACGGGGGCTTCCCACCCCCAGCGCGCTGTCATCCCTGACTATGATAAAAGAGGATACTGAGCAGCGTAATGCACAATGGTAAAATTATGTATCATACCTGATAATTTTCTTTCCATTAATCATAGCTGATCAATCCATAGACTGGTGGGTTGTGTCCATCTACCAGCAGGTGGAGATAGAGAGCAATCCTTTGCCTCCCTATATGTGGTCATGTGCTGCCGGAAACTCCTCAGTATGTCGATATCCAAGCTCCATCCGCAGGACTCAGCACTTAGAGAATTACACCCACAAAGGGACACTCTGCCCAGCTCACCACCGCCGAAACGGGGGAGGGGAATTAACCCAGCTCATCCCCACACAAGTGGGGGAGGGGAATCCGTCCAGCTCATCCCCGCGGAGCGGGGGAGGGACACCACACCCGCTGATGCGGGGGGATCTGGCTTATCCTGCAACCGCAACCGTGGGAGGAGCTGACTGACCCTAACACCGCCGAAGCGGGAGGGGTACAAAGCTGCCCTACTGCCGCACGAAGCGGGAGGGAGTGCCGGCAGAATTTAAGTCTCAATCCAGCCCCGTAAAACGGAGGGGAGAGGAATGCAGCAGCTCACTGTAACACAAATTCGTCTCAACTCTTGAAGAATCCATTGAAAAACTTGAACACGAAGTCCTCCTGAACAGGAACTGAAGACTAAACTTGAACCTGAAATGCAACCAGAATATAAACAATACAGATATCTGGGAGGGGCTATGGATTGATCAGCTATGATTAATGGAAAGAAAATTATCAGGTATGATACATAATTTTACCTTCCATATCATCATGCTGATCAATCCATAGACTGGTGGGATGTACCGAAGCAGTACTCACCCAGGGCGGGACATAGAAATCCCTGACCGCAACACTGAAGCTCCAAACCGGGCCTCCGCCCGAGCAGCCACAGTCAAGCGGTAATGCCTGGAGAAGGTATGGGCCGATGCCCAAGTTGCCGCCTTGCAAATCTCTTCCAAGGAGACGGACCCGGCCTCTGCCATCGAGGCCGCCTGAGCTCTAGTGGAGTGAGCCTTCAGCTGGATAGGCGGCACCTTCCCCGCGGCCACATAAGCCGCTGCAATGGCTTCCTTGACCCATCTTGCCACTGTAGGCTTAGCAGCCTGCAGACCCTTACGAGGACCTGCAAACAGGACAAACAGATGATCCGACTTCCGGAAATCATTGGTCACTTCCAAGTATCTGATGATGACTCGTCTCACATCCAGATATTTGAGAGCAGAGTATTCCTCTGGGTAGTCCTCCCTACGAAAGGAAGGGAGACAGAGCTGCTGATTCACATGGAAGCAAGAAACAATCTTGGGCAGGAAGGAAGGCACTGTGCGAATAGACACTCCTGCCTCAGTGAACTGCAGAAAGGGCTCTCGACATGAGAGTGCCTGGAGCTCGGAAACTCTTCTGGCTGAAGTGATAGCCACCAAAAAGACTGCTTTCAACGTCAGGTCTTTCAGAGATGCCCTTGACAAGGGTTCAAAAGGCGGCTTCTGCAAGGCTCTTAGCACCAGGTTGAGATTCCACGCAGGCACCACTGAGTGCAGAGGAGGGTGCAGGTGATTAACTCCCTTGAGAAAGCGCACCACATCTGGCTGCGAAGCCAGGGAAGCACCCTTCAGGCGGCCCCTGAAGCAAGCCAGAGCCACTACCTGGACTTTAAGGGAACTGAGCGACAGGCCTTTCTCCAGACCTTCTTGCAGGAACGCCAACACTGAAGAAATTGGAGCAGTGAAGGGAGAAAGTGAGCCTGCTTCACACCACACTGCAAAGGTACGCCAAACCCTGGCGTAAGCAGTAGAAGTAGAGCGCTTCCTCGCTCTCAGCATAGTGGCGATGACCTTGTCTGAGAAGCCCTTCTTTCTCAGACGCTGCCGCTCAATAGCCAGGCCATAAGACCAAAGGGGGAGGGATCCTCCATCACCACGGGACCCTGATGCAACAGGCCCTGCTCCACTGGCAGCCGCAGAGGATCGTCCACTGAGAGCCTGATCAAGTCCGCATACCAGGGACGTCTGGGCCAGTCCGGACCCACCAGGATTATCCGGCCCGGATGCTTTGCCACCCAGTCTAGCACCCTGCCCAACATGGGCCAGGGCGGGAACACATAGAGAAGCTCCTGTGTCGGCCACTGTTGGAGAAGAGCATCTACTCCCAGGGATCGAGGGTCCCGTCCTCTGCTGAAAAAGCGCGGCACTTGGCAATTGGCCGATGACGCCATCAGATCTAGGCTCGGCTGGCCCCAGCGCTTCGTGATGTCCAAGAACGCCTGAGCAGATAGCTGCCACTCTCCGGGATCCAAGTTATGGCGACTGAGAAAGTCCGCCTTGACATTCATGACTCCGGCAATGTGGGCTGCTGACAGCTGTTCCAGGTTCGCTTCCGCCCACTGGCATAGATTCATGGCCTCCTTGGCTAGAGGGGCGCTCTTGGTACCTCCCTGGCGGTTGACATAGGCCACAGCCGTGGCATTGTCCAACAGGACCCGTACTGGCTTCAACGCCAGTACCGGGATGAACTCCAAAAGCGCCAACCGAATGGCTCTGAGTTCCAGGAGGTTGATAGACCACTTTGCCTCTGCAGGAGACCAGAGCCCCTGCGCTGTCCTTCCCATGCAGTGGGCTCCCCAGCCCGACAAAGAGGCGTCCGTCGTGACGACAATCCACTCCGGGGTCACCAGAGGCATTCCTGCAGACAACTTGTCTGTCTGCAGCCACCAGCTCAGCACCTTGCGCACTGCTGGGTCCAAGGGAAAGCGCACAGCATAATCCTCCGACACCAGAGTCCAGCACTGCAGCAGAGAGTGTTGTAGTGGTCTCATATGAGCCCTGGCCCAGGGCACTACTTCCATCGTGGCCGTCATAGAGCCCAACAGCTGCACATAGTCCCAAGCCCGAAGAGGAGAGGCTACTAGGAACCGGTCCACCTAAGCCTGAAGTTTGACAATCCGATTGTCTGGCAGGAACACTCTGCCCACTTGGGTGTCGAATCGAACTCCCAGATACTCCAGGGACTGAGTCGGGCGCAGCTGGCTCTTCTCCCAGTTGATGATCCACCCCAGGGAGCTCAAAAGAGCAATCACCCGGTCCACAGCTTTGCCACACTCTGCATAAGAGGGGGCTCGGATCAACCAGTCGTCCAGATAAGGATGGACTTGTACTCCTTCCTTTCGCAGGAAGGCCGCGATGACCACCATTACTTTGGAGAAGGTCCGCGGAGCAGTAGCCAACCCGAAAGGGAGGGCTCTGAACTGGAAGTGTCAGCCCAGGACTGCAAAACGCAGAAAGCGTTGATGAGGAGGCCAGATGGGAATATGCAGGTACGCTTCCTTGATGTCCAAGGAAGCCAAGAACTCCCCTGCCTTCACTGCCGCTATAACAGAGCGGAGAGTCTCCATGCGAAAGTGCCGCACTTTCAAGGCCCGATTGACCCCTTTGAGGTCGAGGATAGGCCGGACAGAACCTCCTTTCTTTGGTACCACAAAGTAAATGGAGTAACGTCCCTTGCCAATCTGATTTTCTGGCACCGGAACGACCGCACCCAGGCGTATCAGGTTGTCCAAGGTCTGCTGCACTGCCACAGCTTTGACCGGAGACTTGCAGGGAGAGAGTACAAACCCGTCTCTTAAGGGTCGGCAGAACTCTAGCTTGTAGCCGTCTCTGATGACTTCCAGAACCCAAGCGTCTGAAGTTACCCTGGTCCACTCGCCCAGAAACGAGGACAGGCGTCCTCCAATCTGCACTGGGCCATGGACCATGGCCCTGTCATTGGGTACGAGACCCTGGGGGAGGACCGGAGGGCGCACCTCCGGGACGGCGGTCTCTGCGAAAGGAATGCTGCTTGGGGGAGAAGTTCCTTTTGAAGGAAGAGGGGGCAGAGGAGCCCGACTTGCCCGGGCGGTACCGACGGGCTTCCTGAAACCGTCCTCTGGAGTTACCAGGGCGAGCACCACTGGCCCGAGCCCTGACCTCTGGTAACCTCTTGCCCTTAGACGTGCCGAGATCGGTCACAATTTTGTCCAGCTCGACCCCAAAGAGCAGCTTGCCTTTAAAAGGCAACTTAGCCAGGCGGGACTTAGATGCGTGGTCAGCAGACCAATGCTTCAGCCAAAGCCACCGCCGCGCAGAGACTGTCTGAGCCATACCTTTAGCCGAGGCTCTCAAGACATCATACAGTAAGTCTGCCAAATAAGCCAGGCCCGATTCCAGGGCTGGCCAGTCAGCCCTCAAGGAAGGATCCGAGGGGGAAGCCCGCTGCACAATTGTCAGGCACGCCCTGGCCACATAGGAGCCACAAACTGAGGCCTGCAAACTTAAAGCAGCCGCCTCGAAGGACGACCTTAAGGCCGCCTCCAATCTTCTGTCTTGGGCGTCCTTTAGGGCCGTGCCACCTTCCACCGGCAACGCCGTTTTCTTAGTCACCGCAGTGATTAAAGAATCCACGGTAGGCCAAAGAAAGGTCTCCCGTTCACTTTCAGGCAAAGGATAGAGGCGGGACATAGCCCTAGCCACTTTGAGGCTCGCTTCCGGGACATCCCATTGAGCCGAAATCAAGGTGCGCATGGCATCATGCACGTGGAAGGTTCTAGGCGGGCGCTTCGTCCCCAGCATAATGGCGGAGCCAACAGGGGCTGAGGGAGAGACGTCCTCTGGAGAGGAAATCTTCAAAATGCTCATGGCCTGCATTAACAGGTTGGGCAAGTCCTCTGAGCGAAAGATCCGCGCTGCAGAGGGGTCATCCGCTCCATCCGAGCGGGAATCCGTCTCCTCCAAGGAATCCCCAAAGGACCGTTGGGAGAACTCAGATACGCTGCCCTCATCTACATCAGAGGAGACAGAGTCCTCTAAGGCCTGGAAATCCACCCGAGGGCGTTTACTTCCGGGGGCCTCAATCCCTTTATCGGACAAGGGAGCAGGGGCAGCGTTTTGCATAAGGAAGGCCTGATGCAGCAGCAAAATAAACTCGGGGGAGAAACCCCTCAGACTGTGCACTTCAGCAGCCTGGGCCACAGCCCTAGATGCACCCTCAACCGGCGCTCGCAAGAGCGGGGGAGAAACATGCTGCGCATCCAAGATGGCGTCCGGCACGACACTCCGCGAAGGAGCCGCGCGGGAAGAACGGCGCTTAACTTTAGCCGCTTTTCTGCCGTCGCCCAAATGAAGGGCGGCCATGGCATTGTCTCCCACCTCAAGGGTGGCCCAAGAAGAAGCCGTCCGAGCAGCATGGCCGGCCAAGATGGCGGAGGCGAGCAGCGGGGGATGGGCATTTATGACGGGAAAAACCGCCGCACCGGAGGAAGAACCGGGACACTGACCGGCCTCCAAACTGACACCCAACAAGGGCGAATCAGACTTTAAAACCCCCGCATCCCCGCTAGACGCGCACACGCGGTCCGGGGAGCGATTCTTTGCGCCCTCGCCCTCCGACGCCATCAGCCACGTGGAGATCAATCGGGGAACCCCCTGCCCGCTACAAAAAGGTAAAATTACCTGCTTTCCGCTCCGAGCTGTAACGACCTGGTGTCCCAGTGAGTAGCTGCAATAAACGTTTAAATAAACGTCGAAATAAACGCCCTTAAGGACGTCCAAAATTTTTATTTTTTTTTTAAACGGAGCCAGCGGGAGGGGGGAGAAAAGGAGGGACCTGGCACCACCAGGTTTGCACTTGCTCAAGAAGAGCCCTCAACCCCAGGCACTCAACAAAACCTAAGAATTAGGCTTGGAGGCCTAGCCAGAGCTGCTGCTGTGTGTGACCACCACCTGCTGAGATAGAGAACATACTGAGGAGTTTCCGGCAGCACATGACCACATATAGGGAGGCAAAGGATTGCTCTCTATCTCCACCTGCTGGTAGATGGACACAACCCACCAGTCTATGGATTGATCAGCATGATGATATGGAAATCTCCACTACTTAAGATAAGTAAACAATTTATTATTTAAAGTTAAAGAGAAAGAGTAATATTTACAGAAAAGAAAATACATAAAAGAAAAAAAGAAAAAGCTTAACTCTGGGACCAATGAAGACCTAGGTATATTACCTGCTTACCATATAGGAGAGAAGATTCTCTCAAGGAAGTCCACCTCTGATGGTCCTCAATAACTTACAATTTTGAACAAGGTTTAATAGAAGAACTACAAAAATATATGTGGAATTGCGTTGATTGATTAGAACTGTAGTTATAGTTTGTTCATTCAGGTATATAGGCTTGACATTGGATACTATCTGGATAGTGACAGGTAAATATTCAAATTGAGTGATCGGTACTGGTGTTCTCTAGATAACTTTAAGCAGTGCTTTTTTTGTAGAAAAAAAGGTGCCAGTACTCATTGTGGGCGGGGTCACCACATATGGCTCCACCCCTGTTATAGCCACACCCACATTAGCCACACCCCTTATACCAGCCATGGCACATATAAACAGACATTGAAAATATTATAGTAGTATAGGAGAAAAAAAATAATGTGATTTTTATTATAAATAATTTCTGTAAGCTGTTACAGGTCCAGTATCCCCAGTGGGATACTAGACCTGTAACAGCAGATGTAAATTCTCAAATTGGACATATTCCAGACACTAAAATGAAAATAAAATGATTTTTTCTACCTTTGTTGTCTGGTGACTGTTTTTCTGATCATGCTAGCCCAGTAACCGATTCTGCTGCTATCTGTCCTCTTAACTCCATTTCCAGGGCTTCCTTTCCATTTATTTCTTTACTTTCCACTTTTCTTCTTCATTTCTTGCCCTACATCCATAAGTAAAAGCTGGGTCCTACTCCGCAGACGACTGTCCAGTGGATCCAGCTTCTGCCTATTTTCTTCATCCATGTGCAGTTTTTCTCCTCTCTTCCTTTTCCCTCATCTCATCTCCTTCCTCACTCTTCCCTCCCCTCCATCCATGTCCAGCAACCCTCCTCTTCCCTCCCCTCCATCCACCCATGTCCAGCAACCCTCCTCTCCCCCTGCCCCCCTCCAGCCACCCATGCCCAGTGATTCTCCTATCTCCCCTGCCCTCCCCTGCCCATGTCAAAGCATGTCTCCTCTCCCCCCTGCCCTCCCCTCCATGTCCAGCGATTCTCTCTCCCCTCCCCTCCATGCCCAGCATGTCGCCTCCCTCCCCTGCCCTCCATGCCCAGCATGTCGCTTCCCTCCCCTGCCCTCCCCTCATCCATGCCCAGCAATTCTCCTCTCTCCCCTGCCCTCCCCTGCCCGTCCAGCATGTCTCCTCTCCCCCCTGCCCTCCCCTCCATGTCCAGCGATTCTCTCTCCCCTCCCCTCATCCATGCCCAGCACTTCTCATCTCTCCCCTGCCCTCCCCTGCGCATGTCCAGCATGTCTCTTCTCCCCCTGCCCTCTCCTCCATGCCCAGCATGTCGCCTCCCTCCCCTGCTCTCCCCTCATTCATGCCCAGCACTTCTCCTCTCTCCCCTGCCCTCCCCTGCCCATGTCCAGCACTTCTCATCTCTCCTCTGCCCTCCCCTCCTTGTCCAGCAATTCTCTCTCCCCTCCCCTCCATGCCCAGCATGTCGCCTCCCTCCCCTCATCCATGCCCAGCACTTCTCCTCCCTCCCCTGCCCTCCCCTCATTCATGCCCAGCACTTCTCCTCTCTCCCCTGCCCTCCCCTGCCCATGTCCAGCATGTCTCCTCTCCCCCCTGCCCTCCCCTCCATGCCCAGCATGTCACCTCCCTCCCCTGCCCTCCCCTCATCCATGCCCAGCACTTCTCATCTCTCCTCTGCCCTCCCCTCCTTGTCCAGCGATTCTCTCTCCCCCCTCCCCTCCATGCCCAGCATGTCGCCTCCCTCCCCTCATCCATGCCCAGCACTTCTCCTCCCTCCCCTGCCCTCCCCTCATCCATGCCCAGCACTTCTCCTCCCTCCCCTGCCCTCCCCTCAGCCATGCCCAGCACTTCTCATCTCTCCTCTGCCCTCCCCTCACCTACCCTCCATGTCCAGCACGTCGCCTCTCTCCACTGCCTGCCCTCCCCTCTGCAAGTCGCGCGAACCGGGCCGGAAGTGAAGGCAGCAAGGCAGGCACGCAGCAGACAGGTTCCTCTCTTCTCCCGTTGCTTCCCTCAGCATGTCCCACCCACGAAGGTGGGGCGCGCTAAAGGGAAGCGACGCAAGAGGAGAGGAACCTGTCTGCTGCGTGCCTGCCTTGCTGCCTTCACTTCCGGACTGGTTTGCGCGACTTGCAGAGGGGAGGGCAGTGGAGAGAGGCGACGTGCTGATGGAGGGTAGGTGAGGGGAGGGCAGGGGAGGGACAGAGAATCAAGACGGGTAATGTTATTTAAACGGAGCGCGGGGCAGGAACGGACGGGAGCGGGGCCTCACGAAAAAGGTGCTGGTACGCCGTACTGGCGCATACCGGCACAAAAAAAGCACTGACTTTAAGACAGCAAAAGGGCTGCCTTAAGTCATCCGGATAGTTATCTGGATAATGGTGCGGAATATAGCCACTATCTGGATAATTGCTTCATCCATGGACCGCCCGTACACTATCCAGATGGGACTACATTCTGTAAATGGGTGCCAAAAAAAAATGAGTGCTGAGCACTATTCTATAAATGGCGCTCTCAGTTGGGCACTGTTTATAGAATAGCATGTAATATTGGGATCCATGACCAACTTTGGGCGTGAGGATTTACACCAACTGAAACCTGATGTAAATCCTCACACATAAATTCCCTCAAATTCTATAATAGTATGTGCCCCTGACCTGCCCATGCTCCTCCCATGGCCACTCCCCCTTTTCAGTTGCATGCAAAGGGGCCCTTTTACTAAGCTGCGGTAAAAAGTGGCCTGCAGCAGTGTAGGCACATGTATTAGGCACATGCTGGGCCAGTTTTTACCATGTCTGCAAAAAAGATTTTTTTTTTTTATTAATGTGACAGGAAAAGGGCAGCCGATAAAACTGAAACCAGCGTGCGTCTAAAACCGTCCTGAGCCCTTAGCGCCACCTATTGATCTAGCGTTAAGGCTCATGCGCTACACGTGCGGTGACCAGTCGGAATGTGCCAAATGCGATTACCACCAGAAATGGCACACACAGGATGGAAATAAATAAATAATTCATCCAGGCATTATGGGCGCGTGCCAAATCTGAAATTATTACAAGGGGGCATGCTGGCCTGGCGGTAGTCTCATTTTGGCATGCACTGCATGCGCGTAGAGTCTACCGCAGCTTAGTAAAAGGGCCCCTAAGAGATTTGCACGCGCATCTTTATAGAATAGCGCTTAGCGAGATGCATGCATAAATCTAAATGGTTGCCAATTAACATTAGCACCCAATTATTGATGCTAATTGGCTAGTTAATCAATTAAATTGTGTGAGGGCACAAATTTGCACCTAATTTTGAGCGCCATTTATAGAATCCAGGGAATAGAGCCTAGGCAGGCTGTAATGATAGATTCAGTGGTACTATCTGGATAGTGCTGCCGAATGACAAAGCTGCAAACAGGGCAAAGACCCCTACTGAAAAGTCAGTCAGAACAAAGTAAAGTAGAGGTTGACCCAATGACAAAAAAATGTAGGAAGTGTTGCCTAGGAAACTTTTTAGCTTTATGTCCGGTTTTACAAAAACCAGTTATCTATGGGATCCTTTTACTAAGGTGCACTGAAAAATGGCCTGCAGTAGTGTAGGCGCGGGTTTTGGGCACACGCAGATCCATTTTTCAGCGTGCCTGTAAAGAGGCCTTTTAAAATTTTTGACGAAAATGGACATGCGGCAAAATAAACATTGGCCCACGTCCATTTTGGGTCTGAGACCTTACCACCAGCTATTGACTTAGCGGTAAGATCTCACACGGTAACTGGGTAGTAATGACCTATGTGTGTCAAATGCCACTTGACGCTCGTAGCAGACACAAGTTAGAAAATAAAAGTTATTTTTTGGATGCACGTAGCGGACGCACGCCAAAAATGAAATTACCACAACAGCCATGCGGTAGCCGGGTGGTAACTCCAAATTGGCCCGCGTTGGCGCCTCTGAGGTACGTGGTTCGTGTTCTTCAAAACACAGCCTGTGTCGGGTCAAGTGTCTGGTGCCTTCAATAAAGTTTCCTAAGCAACACTTCCAAGTCACTTAACCCTCCATTGCCCCAGGTACAAATAAGTACCTGTATATAATATGTAAGCCGCATTGAACCTGCTATGAGTGGGAAAGCGCGGGGTACAAATGTAAGAAAAATAAAAAAATAAAATACGTTGGCTTGTCATGGGTCAACCTCTACTTTACTTAGTGCTTGAAAGAATATTGGCCTCTGTGACATCTTCAGCAACATAGATGTATATGTTTGTAAAATGGCTAACATACAGCTGTACATGCTGACATGGACACATGTATGTTCTAAAATACTGGCTTATACACATTCATGTTGCCATGTTGTGCCCATTGATATTGTCAACATTGATGCTTGTGAAAATTTACTCCAGCTGCAAGTATCTGGTGCATATACGTATATTTCTTGATGTATTTAAAAACAGGGTCTACATCAGCAGTGCCTGTTCTAAAATACTAGTGGAATTGGAGAAGTCCCAACCTGGACATCTCAATTCCATTTCATACGTCCTTGCAAAATGATGCTCCACATATGTAAATCTTAAACTTCGCCTACCTTTGTCCCTGGGAACGCCCACTTATAAACTATTTCAAAATATGCATAGGATGGCTGCCTATGCACTTTTTCCATGTGTAAAACCCAGTTTCACATATGAAAAGCCCTTCTAAAATTTAGTAACCAAAGTGAATGGATGACTGGGTTGGTCAGAGGCCAGCTACCTGACAGAAATCCCAGTTCAGGATTCAAACTCAGGTCATAGTCACAGTAGGCAAGTAACCTACCAATTGCACCATGAGGCCTCATTTTTTGCTTTTGAAGCAGAAAACAAGCTATGACATTTGTTGGTTTTAACTTCTCTGAATGCAGCATCACACTTGGATTGTTTGATGTAAATTGGATCCCCATAATGCCAAAGTAATCCCGATCAGGCACAACATTACAATTCCCTGCCCCAGCTCATAGAGATGGTATTGACACGGGGCTACTCTAGTCTGTATTGGACTGCTGTGAAAATCCTGTGAATCACAACAGTGTATAATTTCTATTTCCCCCTTTCTTCATCTATTTTCATTTTTCCTTCCCTCTCTTACCTCCCTTTTTATCCAATTTCCTCTCCTTCTCCCTCTCTATCTTTCTATCTGCTTCTCCATTAGCGACCATTGTTTCTTACTTTTGTTCTCTCTTCTCTTCTCTATCATTCATGTGCATTTTTATCACTTTCACTTTTTCTTCAAGTATTTCATCTTGTCTTGTCATTCTCTATTTCTGCCATCTCTCTCATATTTTTTTACTTCATTTTTATTAAGTTATAAACATAATTTTATAAGCTATCCACTTGATTCAGAAATATGATTAACTTCCAAAACAATGTTACAATAAATAATTTTTTCAAGAAAATAAACAATCCCAAAGTCAATCCATAAGACCACAAACAAAGCTGGTGGGAAGGGGAAGAAAAAGAAAAAAAAAAGTGGAACTTCTAAAAAAGAAGAAAAAAAAGACAGAAGCAATAAGGCATTGGCATGATGACTATTCAGAGTACAATACTAAACCGGGGGAGGGAATACCTAGGGAGAGCTTCTTCAAATCTAAAAAGGAACAAAGCTGTTCCGGGACAAAGAATATACATCTAGTACCAACATATTTAATTATACATTTGCAAGGATATCGCAATACGAAAGTGGCACCTAGAGACAAGACCTCCTGCTGCATGGCCAGAAAGGTCTTACGTCTCTCTTGAATCATTCTCGCCTAATCTGGAAATATCCATACTCGCTGTCTTGTAAATTGTGGAAATATAAATGCATCAGCATATTTAAATCCTGTTCAAACACAAAATTTACAAGCAAAGTAGCACAATCTGAGACATATTCCTGAGAAGAGTCCAAGATAGCAGATACATCTAAATTAGATTGTCCATTATCAGCCAATACTTTAGTTGGTATATTAACTGGCAGAATTAATTCTGCTGATAAACTCAAAACCTCAGTCAAATATTATCTCTCTCATGTTTTCTCAACTTTTCCTCCCAACTCCTCCTCTTCTCAACTCTTTTCTTCTTCTGGCCTTTGCTTCCCCTTCTTTTTTCTTCTCTTCTATTTTCTCTTCCCTTTTTGCTCTCTCTCTCTTTGCCTTTGCCCAAATCTTCTTCCTGCCGTCTTTCTCCTCCTCTCCTTTTCATCTACAGGATCACTGACTACATGGACCTGTCCCCCTCAGAGCTTGTGGGCAAAAGCTGTTACCAGTTTGTTCACGTGGAGGATGTGGAAGGAATCCGTCAGAGCCACATAGACTGTAAGCATTAGAGACCACATTAATCCACTATGTGAGCTGTGGCTTGAATTAGTGGAGCGGTGGAGAAGATAATTGTTTTCCAAAGAATGGTGAATTTTCCACACAAATATTCCATATCAATAAATTGCTGGTTTGAAGTATAACCAGTGGTGTGAACCAGGCATGCAGAAAATATCTCAAATGCTATAAACAGAACTGTGGCTAGGAGAGAGGGAACATAGCTCATAAATTCTGGTTTGTTTGTTTTTTAAATTATAATCCACATATCGAAACATCTACACAGATAACAGTAAAAACATATACAATTTGAGACATAAAACAAATTAGTTTAAAACAAAGACAGTCACTTCACATAAGTACAAACCGCAACATGTACTTCATATTGTCCATCAAAAATAAATTCTATCATAAATGATCAAACCTTCACTCTGCCTCCTTTAGATTATCACACAGTAATGTAGATCAACTGGTTATTATGCAAAGGCCTGCTGAAATAGATACGTTTTTAATTCCTTTCTGAAACTCATCACATCAGTTATAGTGCACAATTCACTCAGTAGCATATTCCATAAAATGGGTCCTGCCACAGATAACATATGCTCTTGTATAAGTGACGATCTCACTAGCTTCACAGGTGGAACATATAAACATTTCTGTCCTTTGGACTGCAACAATCTTGAGTAGGGAAAATCTGCAACATTGATGTCATACATTTTGGTGAAACTCAATTCCAAATTTTAAACATCATAACCAAAACCCTAAATTTTACTCTCCACAGTACTGGCAACCAATGAAATGACACCAAAATAGGTGTAATATGTTCACAGTGTCATGCTGCAGTAATTACTCACATTACTGTATTTTGTACCAATTGTAAGGCATGTAATACATATTTCAGCTGTTGTCAAGATATGTGATAACTATTGATTGGTATTGATTGAACAACCAATGAAAATTATCATAATTGAGAAAAGGTCTCAGTCTTCATATCATCCCCAATTTAAAAAAATCTATTCCAAACCACCAACTTCACCTGTAATTTTAATGACAGATGTGAATTGAGTCTTTACTTCAGACACAAATTTTATCTCATAATCCTCAGATTCCAATACCTCCAAAAACTCAGGGTCTACTTTAAAACCACCAGATCTGTTTTCTTTACATTCAAACTCAACCTTTGACTAAATATCCAATATTGAACTTGCATCAATGTACTAGAAATCCATCCCAGCACATGTTCCTTTGTGCCATCAATTGGAATCAGGTACTATATGTCATCATATAATCTGTATTCCACTTTAAAATGCTTGAAAACCCGTTGAGTCAGGCATCTCTTTTTGTTCTCTGCATGGAACCGCTAGTACAGCTGATGACAAGATAATGGAATGTGGAGTATTTATCTGCATTCCCGTGAAATAAAAATAGCATTGTTTGCTGATAAAATTTTGCTCTTCATAATGGCACCTCAGACTGTGCTTTCTCAATTGTTAGCCCATTTTAAGGAGCTTTTGGATATTGCGGGCCTCAAACCAAATTTGGGGAAGTCTTTTATGCTTAGTACTAGAGATGATCAGCAGGGGAAGTGGAAGGGGACTTTTTCCTTGCAATGGGCCTCAAATCAGTTTAAATATTTAGGATTATGCATCCCCAGACAATTCTGTAAATTATAGTCGTTAAATATAAAACCATTCTTAGAAGACATGGAAAGACTCTTGAAAAATTGGCAGGATTTGCCCTTATCTCTAAATGGAAGAGCACAACTAGTTAAAATGATAATATTGCCCAAGTGGCTGTATGCATTATAAAACCTTCCCATAAGACTAAAAGATGAAGATATTAAGCGGTGGAATAAACTTCTAAATCATTTTCTCTGGAGGGGAAGAAAACCGTTGATGCAATTGCATCTGCTTCAGGTCTCCAAAGAGGAAGGAGGCTTTGGCCTTTCTGATATTAAAGTCTATAATATGCCTTGTTTAATGAGACATGCTAGGGACTGGATTCAAGAGACCAGTATCTTTTGCATTAGGTGATAGAGTGCCAAATTGTTAGACTGTATAAATGATCTTATGTGTTCCATGCTAAAGGTAAAGAGTTAACCACTGAAATCATACAGAACTCCTTGATTCAATCAGTAAGATGGGCCTAGAAACAGAGAAGATACAGATTTTCAGTACCAGTACACTGTTCACTTTATCTGCCCTTGATGGATAATGAGGATTTTATACCAGGCATACACGGTATGGGTTTGCTGCTTGGAATCAACAGAGTATTAAATCACTTAAGAGGGTAAAGGAGTCAGATTTCTTGCAACGTCTTTTATTTGAACAACTGAAGCAGACATTTCGGTTTGGAGATAAGGACTATTTTAGATATTTACAGATGAAACGTTATGTCCAGTCCCTAACAGACCAGTATCCAGGGATAGGGGAGAGGGGAACTTTTGATCAATTCTGGCCCCAGGATAGGATTACTAAGGGACTCATAGGAACCTACTGTGCAGCATACATGCAGAAAAGATATTAGAACCCATTTAGACACACAATACAAAAATGGGTTTGGGATACAACAGTTAAATATAATACCAGGGATTTTTAGAAGGAGTAAGGAATAGAGAGGATCTGGTAGAAAGCGCCCAGCTTAGGGAAATGCACTATAACATCTTACATAGGCTTCATATTCATCCCAGAAGGGTGAGTAGTAAGATGAGAAAGAATATATATATATATAGTTCATTGTTGGGGGGGGGGGGGGGGTTGCTCTAGTATAGCTGCTTTTTCGGAAGCATTTTGGCAGCATTTAGAGAAACTCATTGGACAATCTTTTGTGAAAAGTACAAAACTTTACTTATTGGATTTAGATGATGATTTGAGGAGTGTGGTAGCCGTGTTAGTCCACTCTTAAGGTTATCAATAGAAATCAAACAAAATAAAACATGGAAAAGAAAATAAGATGATACTTTTTTTTGGACATAACTTAATACATTTCTTGATTAGCTTTCGAAGGTTGCCCTTCTTCCTCAGATCGGAAATAAGCAAATGTGCTAGCTGACAGTGTATATAAGTGAAAACATTCAAGCATTACTATGACAGTCTGACAGGGTGGGAGGAGGGGGGTGGGTAGGAAGTATGCATGGGGACATCAAAGCATATCATTGATATTCTAACAGGATGGGTGTGGATAGGTGAGGGGAGGGTGATCAACAGAGACATACAGCTTTATGGTTTATAATGGGCTAGGAACCCCAGATCCTTGTTAAGTCCTTTCTGTTGGGTGTTAAAATATTCAATCATACTGACTTCAAAGGTCTTACGTTCTTGTATGGTTTTAAAGTTACCTTTTAGGATTCTCACTGTGAAGTCACTGGTACAGTGTCCTGGTCCTGTAAAATGTTGACCAACAGGCGTGGGAACCCTGCTGGCACCAGTATTGTTCATGTGATGTCTATGTAAATTGAATCTTGTCTTAAGCATCTGGCCTGTTTCTCCAATATAGCATCCTTCGTTACATTTTTTACACTGAATGATATATACCACATTGGAAGATGAGCAAGTGAAAGATCCCTTTATGTTGAATATCTTTCCTTTGCGGATGACTTTGGGGTCATGTGAAATATTTTGGCATAGTTTGCAACTGGATAAATTACAGGGAAGTGTGCCCTTCTGTTCCTTTTCAGTCTGTGATGGAAGTTTACTTCTGATTAGCTTGTGTTTTAAATTGGGTGGCTGTCGGAAGGCCAGTACTGGTGGGGATGGGAATATCTCTTTCAGTAATTCATCCTCCTGGAGTATAGGTTGTAGATCTCTTATGATTTTCCTCAGTTTCTCCAGCTCTGGATTGTATGTCACTACAAGCGGGATTCTGCCTGTGGATTTTTTCTTCTTGTACTGTAGCAGATTCTCCCTGGGTGTTTTGAGGGAGGAGGCAATATTCTTGGAGATTATTTGGGGGTTGTAGCCTTTCTGTTTGAAGGATGCAGTCAGGCTTTTAAGGTGTCTGTCTCTGTCCCCTGGGTCAGAGCAGATACGGTGGTATCTTGTGGCTTGGCTGTAAATGATGGATCTTTTTGTATGTGAAGGATGGAAGCTGGAGTTGTGGAGGTAGCTGCATCTGTCTGTGGGTTTCTTGTATATAGATGGTTGTATACAGCCATCACTGATTGAGACTGTGGTGTCCAAAAAATTGACTTTTTCTGGGGAGTAGTCAATTTTGAATCTGATTGTAGGATGGTATGTATTGAAGGCAGAATAAAATTGTTTTCTGAATACACACCAGACCAAACCTCTAAAATACTACCGGTACATCGATGACATTTTAATGATTTGGACGGAGGGTCCGCCCCTGCCGCCACGCCCCCCCGAGGTCGCCGCTCACCCCTCCACCCACCTCAAGGTCCCCACCGCTCCCCTCCTGAGGTCACCACAGCCACTGCCGCTCCCCCCCTCTCTGTCCGTCCGCCCACCCACCCAACAGACCTGCACAAGTCTCCAGCGTCAGAGGCGGCACCAGCTCCGATTTCTGGCCACTGCTGCTTCTCCTATTGAGCAGCAGTGGCCACTACAAAAACATCAACAGCTGATTTTAGGAAGCAAGACGGCACCGCAGGCAGCCAGCAGGCATTTGCTATTGACTCTGCAGCCACTCCTCCTCTCGCCTCCACGTCACTGCCCCAGGAGGATGACTCTGGAGGAGCACAGCGACGTGAGAGGTGAGAGGAGGAGCGGCTTTAGAGCCAACAGCCAATGCCTGCTGGCTGCCTGCGGTGCCGTCTTGCTTCCTAAAATCAGCTGTTGGTGTTTTTGTAGTGGCTGCTGCTGCTGAATAGGAGAAGCAGCAGTGGCCAGAAATCTGATGCTGGAGACTTGAGCAGGTCTGTTGGGTGGGTGGGCGGACGGAGAGGGGGGAGTGGCGGTGGCGACACACACACACTTGCACATTCACTCTCTCTCTCTCACACAGTCAATCTCACACATACTCTCTCAAACATACACACTCCGAGGAAAACCTTGCTAGCGCCCGTTTCATTTGTGTCAGAAACGGGCCTGTTTTACTAGTAGTATTCTATAATTCATGCATATAAATAGAGAAATACAGATCTTGGACACCTAGCCAGTTGGGTTTTCAGAACATCTACAATGAATGACCTTACCTCTGCTAAAGATCTGATAACTTCCCCAAACCAACCAAGCACCTTTGAACTTGCTATTTTTCTAGAAAAAGTGGTATTAGTTAGACAAACTGTAATAAAGTAACAGTGAGATCAGACAGAAACTTTGCCTTTCATTGCAGAGAAGGAAGATGGAATACCAGCTGATAGATTATAGTCTACTTTTAGACATATTCAGTGGTGTCCAAGATCTGTATTTCTCTAATTCTTGACAATGATGTGAAGTTTCTCCCAACCCTCTCTTTCTTTGATTCTGAACAATGGCATGAATTCCACCCAGACCCTTTCTCTGGATAAGTGCTTGATTCTAGATAACCTTTCTAGCCATCTTTTTCTGAATGGAGGCTCAGATTTCTGTGGATGACCTCTTAAGGTCTCTCACAGTCATCTTTTTTGTTGATTCTGGATAACCAATTGAGTTCTCTTCTAGCTCATGATCAGATTTTAGATCAACTCATAAGGTCCTTCTCAGCTTTCTCATTGTCTGACTCTGGACAGTCATTTGAAGCTCCTACAAGCTCTCCCTCTCTTGATGAACACTTAAGAATGTAAGAAATGCTGATATCAGACCAAGGTCCATCGAGCCCAACATCCTGCCTCTGATAGCAGCTAGTCTAGGTCACAAGTAGCTAGCAAATTCCAAAAATTGGAACTATTTCTCATAACTCATATCTGTTCCAGCTCTGTCTTTCTCTAATTCTAGACAACTGCATTTGGTCTCCTCAGTCTTCTCCTTTTCTGATTCTTTTGACTGCTTTTCAGTGTTGAGGAAAGGACAAGTGGTAACTCAGTACTACCGCTGGCTACAGAAGAGTGCTGGTTTTGTTTGGGTCCAGTCATATGCTACAGTCTCAGTAAACCTGAAGAACCCAACCGAAAGGCACATGGTGTGGTTGAACTACATCCTCAGGTAAGGTTCCTAATTACAGCTACCTAGAGCATTATGCAGTACTGACATCATACAGTGGGACTTATCTGTTTCTTAACTCCATTGTATTCATATTCAGTCTTATTTCTGGGTCTTCTTTTTTTATCCTAATATGTTTTATTTTATTTCAAAAATTTGTTTAACTTTTCTTTTGGAATACAAAGGAGTGTTTCTTTTACCATTACTACACAGCCATTTTTATAAATCTTTTGTTATTTGTGCGTTCTACTTATTAGTTAGGTGCCTCCATGGAGATCTGATGATCTGCTGTTCAGCTGTCCATGCTGGGTTCATACTTTACATATAATCAATGTTGTGAATGCACTAGATTCTTGTGAATATCTGTTCTTCAGTTGTATGTGCTGTGTTCATAATTTACATATACCAGTGACATACCAGCATAGAGTTTGATAAAGATATGCTCTTCAGTTGTTTAGGTGTCTAGGTGTGGATGCTGTTCAAAAACACCATCCTGGAAGCCCAGGCCAAATATATTCCGCATATTAAAAAGGGAGGATGGAAGACCAAACGACAGCCAGCATGGTTAAAAAGTGAGGTGAAGGAAGCTATTAGAGCTAAAAGAAAATCCTTCAGAAAATGGAAGAAGGAACCGACTGAAAATAAGAAGAAACAGTATAGGGAATGTCAAGTCAAATGCAAAGCGCTGATAAGGAAGGCAAAGAGGGACTTTGAAAAAAAGATTGCGTTGGAGGCAAAAACACATAGTAATTTTTTTTTTTTTTGGTATATTAAAAGCAGGAAGCCGGAAAAAGAATCGGTTGGACCGGTAGATGACAGAGGGGTAAAAGGGGCGATCAAGTAAGACAAAGCCATAGCGGAGAGATTAAATGAATTCTTTGCTTCAATATTCACTGAGGAAGATTTGGGAGAGACACCGGTGCCAGAAATGATATTCAAAGCTGACAAGTTGGAGAAACTGAATGAAATCTCTATAGACCTAGAGGATGTAATGGGGTAATTTGACAAATTGAAGAGTAGCAAATCTCCTGGACCGGTTGGTTTTCATCCCAGAGTACTGATAGAATTGAAAAATGAACTGGCGGAACTATTATTAGTAATATGTAATTATCTTTAAAATCATGTGTGTTACTGGAAGATTGGAGGGTAGCCCATGCAACGCCAATATTAAAAAAAAAAAAAAAGGCTCCAGAGGGGATCCAGGAAATTATAGACTGGTGAGCCTGATGTTGGTGCCGGGCAAAATGGTAGAGACTATTATAAAGAAGAAAACTACAGAGCATATTCAAAAGCATGGATTAATGAGACAAAGCCAACATGGATTTAGTGAAGGGAAATCTTGCCTCACCAATCTACTACATTTCTTTGAAGGGGTGAACAAACATGTGGATAAAGGTGAGCTGGTTGATATTGTGTATGTGGATTTTCAGAAGGCATTTGACAAAGTACCTCATGAAAGACTCCAGAGGAAATTGGAGAGTCATGGGATAGGAGGTAGTGTCCTATTGTGGATTAAAAACTGGTTAAAGGATAGAAAACAAGAGAGTGAGGTTAAATGGTTAGCATTCTCAATGGAGAAGGATAGTTCCTCAGGGGTCTGTGCTGGGACCGCTGCTTTTTAACATATTTATAAATGACCTAGAGATGGGAGTAACTAGTGAGGTGATTAAATTTGCTGACGACACAAAGTTATTCAAAGTAGTTAAATTGCGAGAGGATTGTGAAAAATTACAAGAGGACCTTACGAGACTGGAAGACTGGGCATCTAAATGGCAGATGACGTTTAATGTGACCAATTGCAAAGTGATGCATGTAGGAAATAGGAACCCAAATTATAGCTACGTCATGCAAGGTTCCACGTTAGAAGTCACGGACCAAGAAAGGGATCTAGGTGTCGTCGTTGATGATACATTAAAACCTTCTGCTCAGTGTGCTGTGGCTAAGAAAGCAAATAGAATGTTAGGCATTATTAGGAAAGGAATATAAAACAAAAATGAGGATGTTATAATGCCTTTGTATCGCTCCATGGTGCGACCGCATCTCGAATATTGTATTCAATTCTGGTTGCCGCATCTCAAAAAAGATATAGTGGAATTAGAAAAGGTGCAGAGAAGAGTGACAGAAATGATAAAGGGGATGGGACGACTTCTGTATGAGGAAAGGCTAAAGCGGCTGGGGCTCTTCAGCTTGGAAAAAAGGCGGCTGAGGTTAGATATGATAGAGGTCTATAAAATAATGAGTGGAGTGGAACGGATAGACATGAAGTGTCTGTTTACGTTTTCCAAAAATACTAGGACTAGGGGGCATGCGATGAAGCTACAAAGTAGTAAATTTAAAATGAATTGGAGAAAATGTTTCTTCACTCAATATGTAATTCGACTCTGGAATTCATTGCCAGAAAATGTGGTAAAGCTGGTTAGCTTAGCAGAGTTTAAAAAAGGTTTGGACGACTTCCTAAAGTAAAAGTCCATAGATCATTATTAAATTGGACTTGGGAAAATCCACTACTTCTGAGATAGGAAGCATAAAATATTTTGTACTTTTTGGGGGAGCTTGCCAGGTATTTGTGACCTGGATTGGCCACTGTTGGAAACAGGATGCGGGGCTCGATGGACCTTTGTTCTGTCCCAGTACTTATGTACTTATGTAAGTTGTATTCATGATTTACATGTATCAGTATCATATATGCATTGGACTGATGAAGATCTGCCTCAGGAACAGAGCTAGTGTTGCTGGCATCCTCCCCTCCATTGCTGCTGCTGCTGTTACTGCCACCTCCCCCCCCCCCCCCCAGGTCCACCACCACTGCAGTGCTAACTGAGGCCTATCTGAGGCCCATGGTCTAACGTTGTTTCCCATTCCCTCAGATGACTTCCTGTTGGAAGGAGCAGGACACTCAGTACTGGAGTGCAGGCTTGGCACTGCAGTAAACCAGGTAAGTGTGGCACTGTGGCACCCCTCAAATGGTGCCCTTCTGCCATGCTTGCTTGGCTTACCACGTTCCACTGGCTCTGATCTTGATGTTATTTATGCATTACACATATCAATGTGGTGCCAGTGGGGAGCTCTTATGAAGGTTTGCTCTTCAAGTGTCCATGCTGTGTTCATGCATTACATGTATCAGTGTCACACATGCATGGTATTTTCATGAGGATTGGTATCATGTCTGGAATTTTTCTATATCACCCTGAGATTTACAGGCAGCAGGACAGTAAAAGAGATGCTGCAATTTGGAATCCAAGAAACATTCTTTGAATGTCATAACCACTTATCAGAAAATGTTTGCTTTTAGGTTTCTTACTCCTTCTCCACCTGCACGTTAAAAATATACCACAATTATGCTGCATTTTTTTAAACATTAAAAAAATATTAATATATGAATCACTACAACAGATGTTATTAATGGATATTTTTTTTCTACAGAAGCAAAAGGCGGCTTTATTATGCTAATTTTTCTGTAATTACAGATACTGATGTATGATTTGTCAGGGTGATTAGTATTTTAGTTAATTAGTGCTGTAATTACAGAGACTAATTAACTTTTTCTACAGCTTTCAAGGAGCAGAGCTTATGGGGTTTTTGAAAGTTTTTGCACTGGGAGTTTGGGCCTTGATGGATCTGGTTTGGGGGGAGGGCAATGAACAAATTATCCCCCTCCCTTTCATCACCTATCTTCTCCTTTGTGGGTATATTTGTTCCCTGCGGGAGTTCAGATCTCAGCTGAAGTGCAGTAGTGGGAGCTTCTTAGGCAACTGGGATAAAAGCCCCTTTAGCAACATCCTACTCAGTTTCAGGAAAGCGTAAAGGGTCTAAAGCGGGAAAGAGACAACTGGAAGGCAGAGAGAGAGAGAGAGAGAGAGAGAATTAAAGCGGAAAAGAGAAAGAAAAATTAAGGGAAGATATTACAGACAAAGTTAGACTCAAGCTATCATTTGTGAAATGCCATCAATATACACAGCACAGTGATGTGTACACATAAAACACATCATGTACACTGTATTCTACAGTTGGAGCAGTGATTTTTCTAAAATTCAGTTTTAGAAATAATCTCTTCCAAATAACTGAAGAATTAAGCAAATTGAACAGAATTCCCAGCAAAATAAGCATTAATAATTATAACAATTACTGGACAACATTAACTAATTTATTTATTTATTTGTTACATTTATATCCCACATTTTCCCACCTATTTGTAGGCTCAATGTGGCTTACATAGTACTGGAGAGGCGTTACAGACTCCGGTGTAAACAAATACAAAGTGATGTTGTGGTAAGATAAAGTTCACAGCCACACTAGGGAGGAACTAAAGGAGGAAAATACAGAATTCTCAAATTAAAAAAACAATACAGAATTGTGAGCTATAAAAATGAATAGAGTAAGATTTCTAAAGGGATTTACCCAGCTAGAATGTCTGAAAATTGCCAAAATTATGCACATGTTTCCACAGTGTGGGACTATTCTATAAAGCATTTTCGGCAAGTGTGTGTGTGGGTATACACTTGTAAAAAGTAGGAATATCGAAATATAGGGGTTGATATCCAAAGTGATTTAACCAGTCAGATTTGGATCCTGGCTGGTTAAACCACTTGTTCAGGGCTAGCCATTCATTTTCAGCAGCATTTAACCATTTAGTGCTGCTGAAAACGTGTGGTTAGCACCAAACTCAAAACTGTCTATTTTGAGGGCGTTCTGAGGGCGCTTGGCCAGTTAAGTGCCAATGTTTAGCACTTAACCGGCCAAATAGAACCATGTAAAAATCAGTCCTATCTTTATACTGCATGCCATAGCCGGGTTAACTACTGAATATTGCACTTAACTGGCTCCATAAATCCGGAAATTCAACACCAGGAGCCTAGACATGGCCTGACATTGAATTTCTGGGAATAACGCTGGTGGCGGTCAGCAAAACTCTGAGCATTGCCAACTAAATATCGACCCCCCAGCAAACATACTTTTACATAATAGTGAGCAATTCAATAATAGGGCACCCATATTCAGGTGCTTACTTTCCTTTATAGCATACTAGTGAAGCAGATCAGATTTTTATTTGATTTGATTTATTAACTTGATATACCGCATTGCACAAAAAATGCATCAAAAAGGATTACAATAAAATATAAACAACAATACAATACAAACATTGCCTCTCCCAGTCAGTGCTGAGCCCAGGTATTCAATGCTGGGCCTTTTCCAGTGACCGGCATTGAATATCCAGGTGTGTTTTGGCTGGATTAAATTTAACCGGCTAAGCCGATATTCAGTACTAGCTGGTTAAGTTTAAACCAACCAAAGATATATACCTGCTATTTTGGTAGCCGAATTTGGCTGCCAGACTTAGCTGGCAATGTGCTGAATATCTGCAGATAGCCAATTATATCAAGTAATAAGCGCTAACCAGCAACATTCAGTGGGAGATAAGTACCATTTAACCAACCAGGTGTCTTTCCTGGCCAGTTAAATGGTTTTAAATATCAGCCAGAATGTATCATTATTTCTTTTAAAAATAAAAAAAGCTTACATGAAACTGAGGCCCTGATATTAAGACAGCGGGAGTTAGACCGGCAGCTCCTGCTGTTGCTGGTGAACCCGGAAATTCAATGCAAGCCTCCAGCATTGAATTTCCAGGGGGATTTTTGGCACCGCAAACATAAACGGTTAAGCCGATAATTATTGGCTGATTGACTAGGTTCTAGCGGCCAAAGATAGACCTGCTATTTACGCGGCCGCTACACCTAACCGGTCAGCCGTTGAAAGTCAGCGTTAATCGGCTATGTCATGCGACATAACTGGTGACCAGGCTAGCCGCTGACCAGTTAAGTACTTTCTTCAACATTACAGAAAACTAAAACAACTGCCCAAAAGAGCTTTTGAAAAGCCATGTTTTCAAGGCTTTGCAAAACATTCAATAACTATTAATGCTTCTAATTTCTTCTGGCAAAGAATTCCACAGATGAGTACCACAGTAACATAAAACATGATTCATAATAGAAGACAATTTAGCCAAAGATAATGAAGGGAGTACCAGCAAAGATTGCTGAGAACAGCGTAGTTGCCTTGTGGGAGTATACCTCTTGACCATACCAGAAAGATAAGTAGAATTTAGATGTTACCACTTAATAGAGCTGATGCATGTGCTTGTGCCTAAATGCTGGTAATATGCCTGTAACTTATAGTATTCTCTATGTTAAGTGGGTACGAGTCTCACTCATGCCCTGCCCAGATTTTGCCCGTCTATTTACCCACCTGTAAAATACATGCTGCCCCCCCCACATTCTATAAATGGTGCCTTAAGTTGGGCATGCTAATTTGGCCACATGGCCTAATTGTACGCACAACTTAATTGATGAACAAGCCAATCAGTGCCGATAATTGATGCTTAACAACCAGTTAGCAGCACTAATTGGCTTTAATTAGAATTTATATGCACAACTTTCTAGGCATATTCTATAATGTGGTGTATGTAAATTCTAATGTACACAGCCGAAAAGGGAGCATGGAATGGGTGTCATGGGCATATTAAAAAACTATGTCCACTATTATAGAATACACCTATATTTAGGCCTAGTTTTAGGTGGCCTAAATAGGTGTGCCTACATTTTAGTCGAAAGAATGGCTGCTAAGCATATTCTATAAACTGCGCCTAGCTTTAGGCATACTTTATAGAATCTCACTAAGTGCATGGTTTTTTGACACCAGTTTTTAAGGCGCCATTTATAGAATTTGGCCCTATATAACTTACATGCATATTTATAGAATAGCACTTAGGAGGAACATTGGCATGCATGCACATATACGCACACTTGCATGCATATATGCTGTTATTTTAAACATTTATGTGCTTAATTGGTGCATAAATGTTAGCACCTAATGAGTCACCTACTTTTATGCAGCAGGAGGAGCACAAGTAAATTACCTCTTATAGAATACAGACTAGCAGAAAAGTCTGCGCCATGTTATGATGGTGCATAATTTGGTGGTGGGTGAGTGGGCAGAGTATGCAAATGACATGTAAATAGTAGAATACTATAATTTACAAGTATTCTGGATAACCTCTATGTGTAGGCAAAGGAAGGAAGAGAAGGGATCCGAAGCACAGGAAAACAAGCCAAGCAAAAAACACACAGCAGGCCTCCAAGAATGGGTTGGCATCCAAACTTTAATGAGAGACCGTGTTTTAGCAGTAGGCCTATTCAGGGGTCCAAAGAAATGTCCTCTTCTCTCAGAACTCCTTGGAAAAGTTCTTGTATAGCCACTTGGTTTTGTCTGCATTGTTCTCTAGCAGCAGCCGCTCATGGCTCAGCCTCAGCGCTGTATCACTTGCTTCTCGCAACCATATTGGCTGTAAGTGGCTGCTGCTAGAGAACAATGCAGAGAAAACCTAGGGGTTATACAAGAACTTTTCTTAGGAATTTTGAGAGAAGAGGACATTTCTCAGGACCCCTAATGCAGGTGTACCACTGGAACACAGTCCGTGTTGGGTCTCTCATTAAAGTTTAGATGACAACCCACTCTTGGAGGCCCACTGTGCTTTTTTTTTTTGCTTGGCCTGTTTACCCTCTAGGTGTAGGCATTTACACTAGCTATAGTGATGGTGTAAGTGATCACACTTTAAATGTAAGCATAATTTCTACCACATGCACTAGTATTCTATAAAGAAAAGTAAACACCTACTTTTTTAGACTTGAAATAGGCACCTGCTTATCGTCTTAGTTGGGGGGGGGGGGAGGTATACAGGATTAGGGGGAGATTAGAGATAATTGTTAGCATTATTTAATATTGTAAAATAAAATTTGGTCAAGGACTTATATTGAACATTATGTGCTACTGCTTTTTATTTGCCTGATTGTTTGGTAAGAGTTGTATTATCATTCCACTGCTGTACTATTTTCTACCTTGACCAATAAAGAATGTTTAAAAAAAGTTAAATTAAATCACGCCTACAAGTACGTGCATTGCAAACCTGCATGTACTTTTATCAAATATGTGCATAAGATACATGTAACATTTACACCTGCTCTTAAGCAGGCAGAAAAGTACCTACCGTTACTGAATATATAACAGATGTGCAAGGCTATTGAAGTGGTGTACATTCAGGAGGGCTCACAATCAGAAAAATAATAATCACAAACAGCTGAAGTGGTTTTTGAATCTAGGTCCCCTAATTCTCAACCCACTGCTCTAACCATTAGGTTACCCCTCTGCTCTGAACAGACATCTGTGTGGCCCATTTTATAAGATGGATGTTCCTATGCTGCTATACTGACATCCATATCCCTTGTTTTCCCCTATTTAATTTGGAAGTTTCAGTTTCTAAAATGGATGTTCATGCTGGATGTTACCAGCACATGAACTTCCATCTCACATGTATTTTAGAACAAGTTGCATCCTTTACATGTGAGATGGACATCCATTTGTGATGTACTGATGTGGACATCCATTATCTATCTATCTATCTATCTATCTATCTATCTATCTATCTATCTATCTATCTATCTATCTATCTATCTATCTATCTATCTATCTATCTATCTATTTTTTTAGATAGATAAATAAATATAAAGAGAGAGAAAATATGACACAGTAAAAAGAGGGAAGTTGAAGATAGGAAAATAATGATGAATGAAATCTGGACAGAGAGGCAGAAAAATAAACGGATGAGAGCTGAAGTAAAAAAATTAGTACATAAGTACATAAGTAATGCCACACTGGGAAAAGACCAAGGGTTCATAGAGCCCAGCATCCTATCCACGACAGCGGCCAATCCAGGCCAAGGGCACCTGGCAAGCTTCCCAAACGTACAAACTTTCTGTACATGTTATTCCTGGAATTGTGGATTTTTCCCAAGTCCATTTAGTAGCGGTTTATGGACTTGTCCTTTAGGAAACCCCCTAACCCCTTTTTAAACTCTGCCAAGCTAACCGCCTTCACCACGTTCTCCGGCAACGAATTCCAGAGTTTAATTACACGTTGGGTGAAGAAAAATTTTCTCCGATTTGTTTTAAATTTACTACACTGTAGTTTCATCGCATGCCCCCTAGTCGTAGTATTTTTGGAAAGCGTGAACAGACGCTTCACATCCACCTGTTCCACTCCACTCATTATTTTATATACCTCTATCATGTCTTCCCTCAGCTGTCTCTTCTCCAAGCTGAAAAGCCCTAGCCTCCTTAGTCTTTCTTCATAGGGAAGTCGTCTCATCTCCGCTATCATTTTAGTCGCCCTTCGCTGCACCTTTTCCAGTTCCACTATATCTTTCTTGAAATGCGACGACCAGAATTGAACACAATACTCAAGGTGCGGCATTATAACATCCTCACACCTGTTTTCCATACCTTTCCTAATAATACCCAACATTCTATTCGCTTTCCAAGCCGCAGCAGCACACTGAGCAGAAGGTGTCAGTGTATTATCGACGACGACACCTAGATCTCTTTCTTGGTCCACAACTCCTAACGTGGAACCTTGCATGACGTAGCTATAATTCGGGTTCTTTTTTCCCACATGCATCACCTTGCAGTTGCTCACATTAAATGTCATCTGCCATCTAGTCGCCCAGTCTCCCAGTCTCGTAAGGTCCTTCTGTAATTTTTCACAATCCTGTCGCGAGTTAACGACTTTGAATAACTTTGTGTCATCAGCAAATTTAATTACCTCGCTAGTTACTCCCATCTCTAAATCAATATATTAAAAAGCAGCGGTCCTAGCACAGACCCCTGAGGAACCCCACTAACTACCCTTTTCCATTGTGCATACTGCCCATTTAACCCCACTCTCTGTTTCATATCCTTCAACCAGTTTTTAATCCACAGTAGGACTTTTTCTCCTATCCCATGACCCTCCAATTTCCTCTGTAGCCTTTCATGAGGTACCTTGTAAAACGCCTTTTGAAAATCCAGATACACAATATCAACCGGCTCCCCTTTGTCCACATGTTTGTTTACTCCTTCAAAGAATTGAAGTAAATTGGTCAGGCAAGATTTCCACACACACAAAAGCCGTGCTGACTCGGTCTCAGTAATCCATGTCCTTGGATGTGCTCTGCAATTTTGTTTTTAATAATAGCCTCTACCATTTTCTCCGGCACCGACGTCAGACTCACCGGTCTATAATTTCCTGGATCTCCCCTGGAACCTTTTTTAAAAATGGGTGTTACATTGGCCACCCTCCAATCTTCCGGTACCATGCTCGATTTTAAGAATAAATTGCATATCACTAGCTCCGCAAGCTCATTTTTCAGTTCTATCAGTACTCTAGGATGAATACCATCCGGTCCAGAAGATTTGCTAATCTTCAGTTTGCTGAACTGCCCCATTACGTCCTCCAGGTTTACCGTGAAATCAGTAAGTTTCTCCAACTCGTCCGCTTGAAATATCATTTCCGACACCGGTATCCCACCCAAATCTTCCTCGGTGAAGACCGAAGCAAAGAATTCATTCAATCTCTTCGCTATGTCTTTGTCTTCCTTGATCGCCCCTTTTACCCCTCGGTCATCCAGCAGCCCAACCGATTCTTTTGGAGATGGATGTAGTGGATGAAGAAAACAGGAGGTGATGCAAAAATGACACATGGCCAGGAAACCCTTTCAAGAGAGTTAAGAAAAGACAGAAGAAAACAGAAACCAGAGACTAGGACCAAAACAATTAGAAATATAAATGGTCAGACAAAAAAAAAGTTAGCAAAAAGAATTGTCCAGTCAATATTCAGAAACTCAGTGAACAGTTAAACAGCTGGATCAGGCGACCCTCAGGGGGAGGAATGCTGGCTTCGGCCTAACCCCTGGTAAGCCTTTCCTCAGCTGAGAGGTGCCCACCTCTACCACCGGCTGCCTTTCAGGTGCTGTGGAGGACTTGCAGCTCATCTGCATATCCTTACAGCCTTCTCCGGGGTGACACCCAGGTCCACCCCGATCCACTCAGGGCCTCCGCTCTAATCTTTTTCCAGTTGCTAAAGTACTTTAATCGTTTATGGCCCCTATTCACATTCTCTTCCTAGCTCTGTCCCTTCCTAATCTTTTCCCTCACCCCCTACCTCTCTCCGCTACAGGAACTCACTTCCCATCCATTGACTTCATCACCTCACCTTCTCTCCTACCCTCTTCCTCCCTCTTGGCTTTTAATCTCCGTCTCTTTCTTCCCTCCATTTTGCCTTCCCCATTCCACCTAAATACCTCTCGCCTTCGACACCTTCGTGGCCACACCTCTCCTACTCTCCTCCGCTCTCTTTTACTCCTTCTCTTACTCTCAGCTGGTGACATCAATCCCAATCCTGGCCCTCCTCACCAACTATTATCCAAACTCTACAGATCTCACCGTGACCTCTCTAACCTCATCTCTATTCCTCTACTCCCCTCCTCTTCTCTGCCCTTCTCTTGCGCCCTATGGAATGCCCGCTCTATCTGTAACAAACTCCCCTATATCCAGGACCTCTTTATCTCGCGTCACCGCCATCTGCTTGCCATAACAGAAACCTGGCTCTGCCCTGATGACTCTGCTTCAGTCGCAGCCCTCTGCCATGGCGGTTATCTATTTTCACATACTCCTCGCCCTGCTGGCCGTGGGGGCGGTGTTGGACTACTTCTCTCTCCGTCCTCCAGATTTCAACCCCTTCTTCCACCTCAATCTCACTGTTTTTCCTCCTTTGAAGTCCACTCTATCCGCCTTTTCTCTCCTTTGCCTCTTCGAATAGCGGTCATTTATCGTCCCCCTGATAAGTCCCTTTCATCCTTTCTCAGTGACTTTGACGCCTGGCTTGCCTTCTTCCATGATCCTTCCTCTCCCTCTCTCATCCTTGGTGACTTTAATATTCCTGCTAATGATCCTTCCAACTCTTATATTTCCAAGTTACTCGCTTTAACGTCGTCCTTTAATCTCCAACTATGCTCCACCTCCCCCACTCATCAAAATGGTCACTGTCTTGATCTCATCTTCTCCTGCAACTGTTCACCTTCTAGTTTCCTTGCCTCTGATCATCCCTCCTCTGATCACCATCTTATAACTTTCACACTTCAATCTCCTCCCTCCCAGTCCCGTCCTATCCTATCTAATTTATCTAGGAATCTTCACGATATTGACCCTTCATCTCTATCCTCCCATGTTTCAAACCTCCTCTCTACTGTGGCACCATCCACGTCTGCAACGAGGCTGTTTCTTCTTACAACAATACTCTATCCTCTGCCTTAGACACTCTTGCACCTTTGATGACCCACCCTGTAAGGCGTACAAAACCCCAACCTTGGCTGACTTCTAATATCCGCTACCTACGTTCCTGTACCCGCTCAGCCGAACGCCTCTGGCGGAAATCTCGGGCCCTTGCTGATTTCTTACACTTTAAGTTCATGCTGACCTCCTTCCAATCTGCTCTTTTACGTGCCAAACAGGATTATTATATCCAACTGACCAACTCTCTTGGCTCTAATCCTCGACTTCTCTTCACCACATTGAACTCTCTCCTCAAGGTGCCCCCTCCCCCAACTCCCCCTTCATTATCTCCTCAGACCCTTGCTGAATTCTTTCACAACAAGGTTCAAAAGATAAACCTTGCTTTCTCTACCTCACCAGCTCTCCCTCCACTAGTCCGTTCCCCTCTCTCTCCTTCCCCTCATTCCCTTTCCTCCTTTCCTGAAGTTACTATTGAGGAAACTACACTTCTCCTTTCTTCCTCAAAATGTACCACCTGTTCCTCTGATCCCATTCCCACCCACCTTCTTAATGCCATCTCTCCTACTCTTATTCCATTTATCTGTCACATTCTCAACCTCTCATTTTCCACTGCGACTGTCCCTGCTGCCTTTAAACATGCTGTGGTCACACCTCTCCTTAAGAAGCCTTCACTTGACCCTACTTGTCCCTCTAATTACCGACCCATCTCCCTCCTTCCTTTTCTCTCCAAATTACTTGAGCGTGCTGTTCACCGCCGCTGCCTTGATTTTCTCTCCTCACATGCTATTCTTGACCCATTACAATCTGGTTTTCGCCCTCTCCACTCAACCGAAACTGCGCTTACTAAAGTCTCCAATGACCTATTACTGGCTAAATCCAGAGGTCAATATTCCATCCTCATTCTTCTTGATCTTTCCGCTGCTTTTGACACTGTCGATCACAGCATACTTCTCGATACCCTGTCCTCACTTGGATTCCAGGGCTCTGTCCTTTCCTGGTTCTCTTCCTACCTCTCCCTCCGCACCTTTAGTGTTCACTCTGGTGGATCCTCTTCTACTTCTATCCCTCTGCCTGTCGGCGTACCCCAGGGTTCTGTTCTTGGTCCCCTCCTCTTTTCTATCTACACTTCTTCCCTTGGTTCATTAATCTCATCCCATGGCTTTTCCTACCATCTCTATGCTGATGACTCCCAAATCTACCTTTCTACCCCTGATATCTCACCTTGCATCCAAACCAAAGTTTCAGCGTGCTTGTCTGACATTGCTGCCTGGATGTCTCAACGCCACCTGAAATTAAATATGACCAAAACCGAGCTTCTCATTTTCCCCCCCAAACCCACCTCCCCGCTCCCCCCGTTTTCTATTTCTGTTGATGGCTCTCTCATTCTCCCTGTCTCCTCAGCTCGAAACCTTGGGGTCATCTTTGACTCTTCTCTCTCCTTCTCTGCTCATATCCAGCAGACCGCCAAGACCTGTCGTTTCTTTCTTTACAACATCCGTAAAATCCGCCCCTTTCTTTCCGAGCACTCTACCAAAACCCTCATCCACACCCTTGTCACCTCTCGTTTAGACTACTGCAATCTGCTTCTTGCTGGCCTCCCACTTAGTCACCTCTCCCCTCTCCAGTCGGTTCAAAACTCTGCTGCCCGTCTCATCTTCCGCCAGGGTCACTTTACTCATATTACCCCTCTCCTCAAGACCCTTCACTGGCTCCCTATCCGTTTTCGCATCCTGTTCAAACTTCTTCTACTAACCTATAAATGTATTCACTCTGCTGCTCCCCAGTATCTCTCCACACTCGTCCTTCCCTACACCCCTTCCCGTGCACTCCGCTCCATGGATAAATCCTTCTTATCTGTTCCCTTCTCCACTACTGCCAACTCCAGACTTCGTGCCTTCTGTCTCGCTGCACCCTATGCCTGGAATAAACTTCCTGAGCCCCTACGTCTTGCCCCATCCTTGGCCACCTTTAAATCTAGACTGAAAGCCCACCTCTTTAACATTGCTTTTGACTCGTAACCACTTGTAACCACTCGCCTCCACCTACCCTCCTCTCTTCCTTCCCGTTCACATTAATTGATTTGATTTGCTTACTTTATTTATTTTTTGTCTATTAGATTGTAAGCTCTCTGAGCAGGGACTGTCTTTCTTCTATGTTTGTGCAGCGCTGCGTATGCCTTGTAGCGCTATAGAAATGCTAAATAGTAGTAGTAGTAGTAGTGGTTAAAAGCAACTGCACAAACCTAAACCTGCATTTTGAAACCCCATGCGATATCTGCATATCACATAAATATCCTTGAATGAGTATCAACAATGAAAATGCCCCAAAATGGTGCTATTCAAAATTGATATGGCCACCATACAACCTGCTTGCTGATCAATACTGGCCACTGAGCAGCCATGATGTTGGTCTTTCAGTGCTGAATATCGCATAATAAAGCAACTATGTTGACTGACTGTATGTATGTGTGTGATATGAATTGCTGTGTGTGTATGACCAAACCTGGGTAGCTATCAGCATCCATCCAGACGTATGTTGCCACCTACCTGGGGGCATAGTGCCAAGTACCTGGGGACACAGCACGTTACCTGAGCATTTAAAGGAGATTGTGTAGAAACACATTCAGTGGTTTAGTGCCCTCTCAGGCTGGGAGACTCACTACAATCATGGCACAATGCAGAAGAGAGAACCAAATGTCTCAGAGGAGTAGGTGGAGGAACTGTGCAAGTTGGTACTCCAGCAGAAGGCCACCCTTTACCCTAAGGGTGATAAGACGACCAGCTTGCATGCTGCAGGAATCTCTGGAGGCAATTCCAAAGCAGGTTGCACTGGTAAGAGGCAATATGTCACTCCATATCCTTTTTAATAAATCAGGCCCCAAGTGTGTAGTCACTGCATGTGTAAAAACAATTGTTTCCTTACTTATGGTGTATATTACAAAGGTTCACTTTACTACTGATGTTTATAGGTTTGGACTCAGGCACATGACATTACTACTATGCCATGCCCATCTTAATCACCATTCCATATGTAAGACTGGGGTGATAGGGTGTCATCTGACCCAACCACGTTCACCTTGCCAGAGCTACCACAGATAATGTTACCATGTGAGCCCATCTCTAATTTCATGAACCCTCAAACATGCCTTATGCATTACGGATTGTGGAATGACAGTAGAGCCCTTAGCATGAGATGCGTGTCCAGGACATGAAGCAAACTGGCAGGAACATATCTGCACATGGATACATGTTCACCTACAATGCAGACTAATATTGGTAGTAAGATGTGCCAGATGAATGCTGTTGCTGCACAATACATCCACATTGATAGGAAAACACAGCGAGGGAGAGCAATGTGGATGGAAAATATCTTGCAGAGAGACCTGACGTGTTCAAACTGTAACAAACCATCATGTTTACCTTCCAGACAGTTCAACCTCTGGCAAGACCTGGAGGTCTTAAAGGCAAAATACAGAATGGTTCAGAGGCTGCAGGTGGGGATCATAAGTATGCCAGGTGATGGCTGCTAGAAGAAATAAGTCTGTTCCCACCGTAGGATGAATGAGGTGCCACAGACCATAGAGGCAAGCATTCTTTGGAGGAGGTAAGAGGTAAGGATTTTTTTTTTTTTGCAGTCTGCCATTGGCTATGGTGTACACTCATGAAAAAGCCCAGTGCCTAGTAGCTTAATCTAACTTTTCAACAGTGCATTTTTCAATCAATAAATCAGGTTTCAATCAAGCAGATCTCTATACTCAATATATTTTCCACAAATAATGAGGTGGACCTCAGCGGCACTGACTGTGCAGCGGCGATTCATTTATTAAGCGAAAAGAATATTCATGACTGTCTTAATTCGCCATTTCCTCTTTACTGGTCCAGTTTTATCATCATATTACTTGTGCAAACATTATTGTAACTTCTATTAAATATATATCTTAAAGCTCAAAAAAGAGAAATTAGCTGTTTAAAGCCATTGTATAGAATGGGACCACTGGCCGACATGCGGTATGTTTCGCTATGGCTGTGTCGGGGTCGGGTCCTCTCGTTGATCACCACCATGGTGACACAGCCATAGTGAAACATGCTGCATGTCGGCCAGAGGTCCCATTCTATACAACGGCTTTAAAAAGCTAAGTTCTCTTTTTTTGAGCTTTAAGATATATATTTAATAGAAGTTACAATAAAGTTTGCACAAGTAATATGATGATAAAACTGGACCGGTGAAGAGGAAATGGCAAATTAAGAGAGTTAAGAGTCATGCGTATTCCTTCCTCTTAATAAATGAATCACCACCGCACAGTCAGTGCTGCTGAGGTCCACTTCATTATAAGTGGAAAATATATTGAGTATAGAGATCTGCTTAATTGAAAACTGATTTATTGATTGAAACATGCTCTGTTGAAAAGTTAGATTAAGCTAATAGGCGCTGGGCTTTTTCATGAGTGTGGACTGTGTTACCTGGCCCCTGCCTGGTGAATAAGTGTGAATTCCTTAAAACTGACCTCCATAATTAGATTTATTGGCTATGGTGTGGCATGCACTATCCATAGGGATGGGTGCACTAGTCATGTATATAAACTCCTGGCCCCATGGCACCTGGAATCCCTTTATAGACTCATGTACAACTTTCTGCATGGCATCGATACACCTAAATTGTACATATTCCAGGGCACATGGGAGAGAGGAGAGCAGACCATGTCCTCATACAGACATGTATTGTCCTCCATCCTTGGCAAGGTGACCTCATTGTGAACCTTATGTTAGTAACATGTTACAACAAACAGAAGCATTAGCAATATCTGTAAGTCCAAAATCATGTATACCTGGCATATGCATCCATCCCTGGCCACTCTACGTTTTAGCCAAATGGACATGCACATGTTGAACTATAAAGACTAATGTATGCATTATGACATTAAGGCCACAGCTTGATTCCTCAGTGTATACATTTACCTTCCTTACTGAGTGACATCTAATTTATCCATTATGTGTCTCTGTACATGTTGTCACTCTGTGTACTGCCCCAAATTTGATCAGAATTATGCCACTACATTACCTTCTTTAATGTTTGCAGATGCTCGAGGTCAGGAGGCATGGTATGCAGTTGGGGAGCAAGGCCAGCGACCAGAAGATGCTGCAGTGGCAGGACCAGAATGGCAGGGGAAGGAAGAAGATTCCTCTTGCTCAGACTCCTCCTCAAAGTCAGAACAGGAGGGCTGTTGAAGGGAGAAACCAGCACCCATCATATCCTTCTCCCAATGCTGGCTCTCAGACCCAACCTTCATTAACTATCGAGCTGGTGATTGAAGTGCAGGCAGTGAGGGCCACCATTGAGAAGATGGCTGCAGTGGGTAAATAGGTCATGGAAGCAATGCAGGCAAACACTGTTGCCATCTTGTGTCATGTTGCCTGCACCACTGCTCCGCCCTGGGCCTGCTTTGAGGGCCTTTTAAAAAAATATATATTATTGTAACCACTAAGGAGTCCTTTTACTAAAGCGTGCTAACAAATTTAGCACCCACTAATATTTAGCATGTGTTAAATGCTATGCAGTCCATAGGGATAGAATGGGCTGCGCAGCATTTAGTGCATGCTAAATATGTTAGCGTGCTTTAGTAAAAGAACTCTTAAGTCTGTTGTCCCTGTTCATTTTTATTATTATTATTTTGGTCAATGGCAAATAGCCTGTGTTTTTGTTGGTTATTTATTTGATAAATATATACTTTTATAAAGACCTCGTGTCATTTCTGCATGTCCCTGGGAAAACTGGTAAGGGGTATAATTCAATACTGTACAACATTATACATGAGGTCTTCATGGCAGTCCTATGTTTCTATTTGGAGGTCTAAAGTCACAGAATCAACAAGAGAAAGGTCTTCACAAAGGGCACCAACAGCAAAAGGACAGTGGTGACCATCAAATGAAGAGGTGAAATGACCAAGGAATTAAACTTAATGTCATCACAATTTATTTAAATAAAAATCACACTGACCCACCATGGCTATGTTTTGGTGTATGTTGCTTGCATCAATACTATAAATATATATAATATAAATACTAAAGACTGAAGATATAGTTGTTCAAATAAAATGTGCACATTTTATTCTGAGAGCTGTGTATCTTTAGTCTTTTGTTTAGTATTTTTATTTGTATATTTGCAGACCTCTGACTCAGGCAACATATACCGAAACACAGCCGTGTTGGGTCAGTGTGATTTTATTTGAATACATTGTGATGACATCAAGCTTAACTTCTTGATCACTTCGCTCTTCATTCAGTTGTCACAGTTGTTTATTTGGAGGTATACCATCTATTTTAATAACTGATTTGTCTGAAAGACATGCAAGGAAACACACAGGCCCAGATCTGTGATGCACTATATCACCTGACCACCTTCCATTAGTGTATATACAATGCTTCCTCCCACTTCACCACCTCCTGTACATCATCTTTATTGTAGTGCGCAGGTCACCTAAGTACATAAGCATCACCATACTGGGATAGCCTGAAGGTCCATCATGGCCAGTGTCCTGTTTCCAACAGTGGCCAAAACAGTAAAACAGATTTTCTGTTGCTTTAAAAAATGTATCCAAACCGTTTTTAAACCCTACTATGCCAACCACTTTTACTACATTCTCTGGCAACAAATTCCAGAGCTTAATTATATGTTGAGTGAAGAAATATTTTCTTCAATTGGTTTTAAATGTACTACATAGTAACTTTATTGCCCCTAGTCTTTGTAAATTGCCTTTTATTTATTACATTTGTACCCTGCGCTTTCCCACTCATGGCAGGCTCAATGTGGCTTACATGGGGCAATGGAGGGTTAAGTGACTTGCCCAGAGTCACATGGAGTTGCTTATGCCTGAGATGAGAATTGAACTCAGTTCCTCAGGACCAAAGTCCACCACCCTAACCACTAGGCCACTCCTCCACTCTTTCAAAAAGTATATTTACTCTTTCCACTTCACTCAGAATTTTATAGACCTCTATCATATCTCCCTTCAGCCATCTCTTCTCCAAGCTGAAGAGCCAAAGCCTCTTTAGCTTTTCCTCATAGGGAAGCTGTCCCATCCTCTTTATCATTTTGGTTGCCCATCTCTGTACCGTTTCTAATTCTCTATTGGGCCAATATGCAGACCATGAGAATTAGTCGGGCTGCCTCCCACAGTCGGCTCTGAGCCCGGATATTCAATGCCAGGTCGTTTTTGGTAACCAACGTTGAATATCTGGTTCATTTTTGACCGGTTTCAACTTAACCGGCCAAGTCAATATTCAGTGCTGGCCGGTTAAGTTGAAACCAACCAAAGATAGGCCTGCTATTTCAGAAGCTCAATTTGGTTGCCAAACCTAGCCTGCAAAAAGCTGAATATTAGCAGATAGCCGGCTATATTGCGTGATATAACCAGTTATCCGCTAAGTACTGACTGTGAATATTCAGCAGGAGATAACTGGCTATCTCCCACTGAATATTAGTGGTTAGCCGGCTAAGCGCTATTTAACCAGCCAGGAGCCATTCCTGTCTGGTTAAGTAGCACTGAATATTGGGCAGTATATCTTTTTTTAAGATGTGGTGACCAAAATTGCATACATTTGAGGTGTGGTAGCACCATGGAGCAATACAAAGTCATTATAGCATTCTCAGTTTTGTTTTCCATTCCTTTCCTAATAATTCCTAACATTCTATTTGTTTTCTTAGCTGCTGTTGCACACTGAGCAGAGTTTCAACGTATCATCAATGATGACACCTACCAGCCGGTTTTCAAAGAGATTTAAGTGGGCAGGAGAGGTTCCAGCCCGCTTAAATCACCTGGAGCTACCCAACTGTTGACATTCAGCAGTACTTAACCAGCTCACCTTGATCCACGTTTATTCACCCCTTCAAAGAAATATTGCAGATTGATGCGGCAAGATTTCCCTTGGCTAAATCCGTGTTGGCTTTCTCCCATTAATCCATGCCTACATATATGCTCACTAATTTTGTTCTTTATAATAGCCTCCACCATTTTGCCCAGCACCGATGTAAGGCTCAGTAGTCTATAATTTTCTGAAATCCTTTTTAAAAATTGGCATTACATTGGCTACCTCCAATCTTCCAGTACTACACTTGATTTTAAAGATAAATTACATATTACCAATAATCGCTCTGCATGTTCATTTTTTTTGTTCTATTAGTATTCTGGGATGTATACCATCTACTCCGGGTGATTTGCTACTCTTTAGTTTGTCAAATTGCCCTATCAAATCTTTCAGGTTTACAGAGATGTATTTAAATTCCTCTGACTCATCACCATTAAATACCATTTCAGACATGGGTATCTTTCCACATCTTCCATAGTGAAGACTGATGCAAAGAATCCATTTAGTCTCTCTACTATGGTTTGTCCTCCTTTTACCCCTCAATCATCTGGTCATCCAATTAATTCTTTTATCAGCTTCTTGCTTCAAATGGACCTAAAAAAGATTTTATTGTATGTTTTTGCCTCCAAGGCAAGCTTCTTTTCAAAGTTTTTTTTAACCTTCCTTATCAGCGTTTTGCATATGACTTGCCGTTCCTTATGCTGTTGTTCTTTTTTCTTCAGTTGGATCCTTTTTCTGAAAGATGTTCTTTAAGCTCTAATAACTTTCTTCACCTCACTTTTTAACTATGCTGGCTGCCACTTGTCCTGCCTTGTGCCTTTTAAATATGTGGCATATATCTGATCTGGGCTTCCAGGATGGTATTTTTGAACAATGTCCACATCTGATGTAAATTTTTGACATTTGCAGCTACTCATCTTTTTTTTTTTTTTTTAACCATTTCCCTCATTTTATCATAGATTCCCTTTTAAAAGTTAAATGCTGATGTACTGGATTTCCTGTATGTACTTACTCCGGGTATTAAAACAAATTTGATCATGCTATTTCTTCTACGAGATCATGTGGTCTAGTCCATTAAGGACTAGATAATCTAGAATTGCTCCCCCTCTGGTTCCCGAGCCAGCTGTTCCATAAATCAGTCCTTGATTTCGCCTAGGAATTTACCTTCCTGGCATGTCCTCAAGTTACGTTTATCCCAACAACACAACAAAATCCAACCTTATAAAATACAAAAAAGCACCAGAATGTCTGCACAAGTTAAACAAAAACTATTCTTCATGGAAAAAGAGATCTTAGTGAATAAAACAATACAAAAGTCCAGGGTAACCCATCCCTAGGGAAAAATCACCATAATAGCTTTAAAAAAAACCTCTA
The DNA here is from genome assembly GCF_901765095.1 of Microcaecilia unicolor. NCBI lineage: Eukaryota > Metazoa > Chordata > Amphibia > Gymnophiona > Siphonopidae > Microcaecilia > Microcaecilia unicolor. The sequence continues at coordinate 162,328,565 of NC_044041.1, forward strand.
TGGAAGTTAAATGCAAGCCAATCAAATTTCAAATAAAGTTGTCTTCAAATAAATTTACAAAAAAACTCAAGCTCAAATATTGTAAGATTTAAAAATTTATGAATTGCTTCCACAAAAATATATAAACATAGAGGTTAGGAGGGGGTCATATCATAAGTGTGCTAAGCGGATGCTCTCTCTATTGGCTCTGCTCCCACTCTACCAAAATCTAACTTTTTACCCTGTTACCAAATCGCTACTTGAGATCTTATATGCTCAACAGAGCGCCACTCGATGAATCCCTTTTGGGAATATTTAACAGTGGAGGAGAGTTATGCCTGTTAAGACCCTGCTTGGGAAAAGAAGAAGGAGGACTCACCAAAGATGGCGACGGGACCAATGTCCTGGTGATCACACTGCAAGAAGAAGCTATTCGAGAACTCACAAAGAATTTGTCCACGATCCTGGACAATAAGCTATCTAAATTGCCGGCATTCATGGATGAGATTAAAGAGAACTTGGAGCGGCAAGGACCGCATATCCAGGTGGACAGGTCTTGGATAATGGAGACACAGATCTGGGGCCTAGAGGAGTAGTGCAAAACTCTCACTGCACATGTAGAGGACCAAGAGAACAGAGAGCGTAGGAATAACATCTGAGTTGTGGGACTGCCAGAAAATATCATAGATGCCGCACTGAGTCCTTCGTGGAAACATGGCTGCCAGGACACGTTGGCATGGGGCCAGAAGGCATGCGCATTCAAGTAGAGTGGGTGCATTGTGTGGGCCCCCAGCATGAGGATGGTGGAAGGCCTAGACCAGTGGTAGCCAGAATATTAAATTTTGAGAACAAAGATATAATCATGCTCTTATATTGGAGGAAATAAAGTCTGGAGTATAAGGGGTCAGAGTCCTCAAGGAAAAGTCCATTGATCGTTATTAAATTCTGGGTTTTTGCCAGGTTCTTGGGGCCTGGATTGGCCGCTGTCGGAGACAGAGTGCTGGGCTTGATGGACCTTTGGTCTTTTCCCAGCGTGGCAGTGCTTATGTACTTATGTACTTATGAGTGTTGCTTTTTAATGATTATTCAGGAAGCATTGCCACCAGCCGTAAGGCATTGGCCCTGTACTGTTCTGAGCTCCACAGCAGAGAAATTTGCTACATAGTGCAGTTTCCTGCAAAGGTAAAGGTCATACTGGAAGGAGGAAGCAGGGTGTTTGACTCTGTGGATGCACTGAAGGCCTACAAGAGGGACAATTCAACATACAGAGGCAGATCTTATTTTCTTGTCTACTATTTTATCTGCCAAATGTATGGATCAGTCAAGTGACATGGTGTTACTGTTTTACAACAACAAGTGCCTGAATGTGTTTTTGCAAACTTAGATGACAGTGCTTGGGGAGATTGGAGCAGGGGGGAAGGTATTCCTCCTCCTGCAGGCACTACATGGAGCAATGGACACTGTTTACTGCAACATTGAGACTTGGGGGACATGGAGGGGTCCCAGGCATATGGAGCGAGAGACCCTTGTGGCATCCAGGAGTGTGCCTTTTGCAGAGGACTAAAGGAGACTAGATTAAAAATTGTCTCGTCCTGCAACATAACTGTCTCTCTTAGACCCCTACCTCAAACCACAGACACAGCACCCAGAATAACGGAGTCTCTGTGCCCTGGAGCATCACTTCTGAACATCTGACTGTGAGTAAAATATCTGTATCTATTCACTAAAAGAAACCTCCGATAAGAAAGTGACTCAGGTCTGTTCTGGGGTGCCACTGTTCACTCCAATGATAATGTCTCCTCACATTGGAAGCAATTACCTCATCCCTCCCTACTGAACATGGTCTACTATCAGCCCAAACTGTAGCAATACCAAAATGAATACCGTGAAATCACTCCTAGCAATCTACTCCTTATCACTGATCCACCTAACATTAACCACCCCACTCGCAGAAAACAACATCATACCCATATTACACAATTATCAAAGAATGACCAGATACTCCACATCTCACCAAACTGATAATAACCAAAACAAAGGAAGAACACCAACATGCGGACAACATCAACAGAACGGAAAGAAAGGTCATAACAACCACACGCTTACAAAGAAACGACAACTAACAAAAATCCACACAACACCAAACCTAGAAGCCCCATACCAAACAATTCAAGTGGGTTACATCAATGCCAGATCCGTTGTAAACAAAACAACAGTAACAGATTGGATCATGTCAGAAAACCTTGATCTAATTTTCATTAATGAAACCTTGATCAAAAGGACCTTTGCCCCCCAGGATACAAAATCACCCACTGGACCAGAAAGGAAAAGAGAGGCGGAGGTATAGCACTAATCTACCGATCCCACTTTACCACTGAAACCATTGCCGAGTCCATAACAAACCAACTTGAAATTGCCTCAATCAGAATCCACAATAAATCCCTGCTAGATCACCTGAACTGTGTCTTGTTTTACAGACCACCAGGTAACTGGAACGAAAGCCAGTCAACCTTCATGGACTTCATCTCAAATACTTGTGCTACCAACTCCAACATACTAGTAGTAGGTGACATCAACCTTCATCTAGAAGACCCAAACTCTACCAACGCATGCGAATGCAAGGAATTACTCCATTTATGGGATCTCAAATGGCCACACATGCAAACAACCCACATCAAAAGGCACACACTTGACCTCGTCTCATACAAATTGTCCACAGACCAGAACCTGAGAATAACAGATATCAAATGGACAGAAACACCTTGGACCGATCACTGCAAGCTAAACCTGTCCCTAAACTGGCGGAAGAAGGGCTCATACCATATACAAGAACACACAACTTACAGTACAAGAGGCCAAATAGACCCGAAAACATTCTGGCAACAGATATACAATAACGAATGGACAGCACAAACGGACTCCATACATTACCTCTCTGAATGGGATAAAAGATGCAGAAGCATACTAGATGAAATAGCACCCTTATGAACAAGAACATCACGAAGACAAAACTCGATACCATGGTTCAACGACGAACTGAAAAAACTAAAAACACAAACCAGGAAGCTTGAAAGAGCATGGAAAAAATTAAAAGATGATCACACACTCAACACTTGGAAACAAACACAAAGAAAATACAAATACGCAATAAGACAGACCAAAAGGTTATACTATAAAACTAAAATAGGACCGGATTACAAAGACATGAAGAAACTATACCAACTCGTACACAAACTACTAGACACTACCTTGGTCACCACAACCAACACAGACATCCCATCGGCAGACAAGCTTGCCAATTACTTCAATGAACAATTTGTAAAACTACGCAACACACTTCCTCAGAACACTACTGATATCGAAAACTTCATCAATGGTCTAGACCCAACCTTAGGAGAATACCCAGCAGACCGAACCTGGTCAAACTTCGCTCTCCTCACAGCCAAATCAATTACCCATGTGATCTACAGGTTCTCCAACACTCACTGCAAATTGGATACCTGTCCCAGCTACCTAATAAAATCCGCCCCTGACTGCTTCATAACAGACCTCACATCCCACCTAAACTTCATGCTCCAACAAGGTCTCTTCCCAAAGGAAAATGGTAACATCCTATTCACCCCTATACCAAAAGATACAAAGAAAAAAAACCAAATGAAATCACCAATTACCACCCAGTAGCATCAATCCCACTAGCAGTCAAACTGATGGAAAGTATGGTAACCAAACAACTCACTGACTATATAAACAAATTCTCAATATTACATGAATCACAATCAGGATTTCGCCCCCTCCACAGCACCAAAACAGTACTAACTACTCTCCTGGCCAAATTCAAGCAGGAAATAGCAACAGGTAAAAGCATACTTCTCCTCCAATTTGACATATCTAATGCATTCGACATGGTAAACCATAATATACTACTAAGACTCCTAGACTACTTCGGGATTGGTGGAAACATACTTAGTTGGATCAAGGGTTTCCTAACCACCAGAACATACCAAGTGAAATCAAACTCAAATATATCATCACCGTGGAAAGCAGACTGCGGAGTACCTCAAGGATCACCACTATCACCGATCCTTTTCAACCTAATGTTGACCCCACTAGCCAAGTCCTTATCCAACCAAGGCCTCAACCCATTCATCTATGTAGACGACGTTATAATATACATTCCTTTCAAACATGACCTGGCAGAAATCACCAACAAAATCAAGCTCGGCTTGAATACCATGAACACATAGGCAAATGCATTCCAACTAAAACTCAATACAGAAAAACACATTGCCTCATCTTCTCATCCCAACACAATACGAACAAACCTACAAATCTAAACACCCCAGATTACACCCTCCCTATCTCAGATAGCCTGAAAATCCTCAGTGTTATAATCGACCGTAACCTTACACTCGAGAGTCAAGTGAACTCTATAACCAAGAAAATGTTCCACTCAATGTGGAAACTCAAACGCGTGAAACCATTCTTCCTGAGGGAAACATTTCGAAACCTGATACAATCAATGGTACTAAGCCATGCTGACTACTGCAATGGAATTTATGCGGGATGCAAAACTCATAAAGAAGCTTCAGACCGCCCAAAACACAGCAGCCGGGCTTATATTTGGAAAAACATGATTTGAAAGCACCAAACCCCTCCGAGAAAAACTGCACTGGCTCCCAATCAAAGAACTCATTGCTTTCAAAATCTGCACCCTGGTCCATAAAATTATCTATGGCAAAGCCCCGGGATACATGACCGATCACATAGACCTACCAACCAGGAACACAAATAGATCAACACGGACATACTTAAATCTCCACTACCCAAGCTGTAAAGGACTCAAATATAAATCAACTTATGCATCCAGCTTCTCCTACATAAGCACACAACTGTGGAATGCACTACCAAAAGCTGTGAAAATAACGTACGACTACCTTAACTTCTGGAAATCACTAAAGACCAACCTGTTCGAAAAGGGATACCCTACCAACCCAACTTAAATGCCTGAACCCTACAATATAACGAAACCAAAGCTCAAAATGAACACTACATAACTCTTCTTCTCCCTGACTCCCCAATGTGCCTGTAACATATGACCTCTATTCGACTATAACATCACTTTGTATTTGTTTCTCTACTGGACTTGGCGAAAGCCTTCACGGTACTATGTAAGCCACATTGAGCCTGCAAATAGGTGGGAAAATGTGGGATACAAATGTAACAAATAAATAAATAAAAATAAAATAAATAAATAGATAGGATATCTTTGCTGGTGACACACGTAGCATGGTAAGAGAAGAGGGTTCTCTGCGTGCTTGATACCAATCTCGAGAGGGCTCCTTATCTATGTAGCTGCAATTCTATGTTTGACTATGCTTCTTTTGTTATATTATAAACATGTAGGGCCCGATATGCAGACCACAGGAGTCTCTAGGAGGGGGAAGAATGTGTGAAATGTAAGAGTATGAGAGACACATTGGTGCATATGTTGCTAGTTATGCTTATGGATCCAATTCTGACTTTGTCTGCCAGCTCCTTTACAATTGCAACTTATGACTTGCCTGAAACTGTTTTTTTTCCCCCTCTCTTCTTCACGTGGGGTTGTATTTATGATGGCCTTTCAGGATGATCCAGGGATTGGGAAGGGGGAGGGAGGAAGGGAGAAGGGAAAGGAAAGGGACGGGAGCAGAGAAGGGCAGGGCAGTGAGGACAAAAGAGGGAAAGAAGAGACAAACAGAACTGTGTGCGAAAGTTAATTTTTGTGGCAGGTTCACTGTTTCTTGTTCATTACCACTGCTTGTGGTTTATGATGTTGCAATGTTTTACTTTTTGGATGGGATCTGGAGGGGGCTTCTCTCTGTGGAGAAACACAGGATACATGGCTGCTTCCTTTGGTGGAGCTCTTATGCTCGTTGGTTTGTTGGAATTGTTGACAAGGGTGGATGGGGAGGGATGAATCTCTGGGATTCTGTTGGTGTGTGTGCTTGGTTTGAAATGAGTGATTATATTTGAGAAGCGTGTGGGTATATGAAGGGGTCGCTGCTGGGGGTGTGGACCATGACTGAGAGTTCTATCTGGGATGGGGTTGACACCTTCTTTTTCTTTGGATGGAAGACCTGTTTGTGTGGTACTGGGAAGCCAGGGCTGGGATGTCCCCCACTTTTCAACTATTGTATGGGTTTCATTCCATGTTGCTATGACTGACTTGAAGATCACTGCCTGGAGTGTGTGTGTGTGTGTGTGGGGGGGGGGGGGTTCAATTCACCAATTAAACAAACAAAAATATTACAATACTTACATATAAATCGTGTAATTCCCCAGTGTGTATTATCACATAAAAGTAGACAGTATGGTGGTCATTTTATGAAGTTGCTTGCAAAATTTGTTGCTCCATTGGTGCACACTGTAAATTCTATAATGGGATCTTGGCATGAAGATTCCGTTATAGAATACTAGTGCAAGCCACCATTAGTACACCAAAAATATAATGCACCATCAGTTACATAACCTACAGAATTCTTTAAGGTACATCTGTTACTTGGCACCCTGTCCAATAGCATGCCTCCTAGCAGTTATGCACATCTTTACAGAATGGAGCTTAGTGCATTTAGGTGCTCAACTGCCAATAATTTTTGGCAGTGATGCATGTAAATGGTGTGTTAGTGTAGATACCAATTTATAGAACTGCCTTCTATGTTTTCTAAGCGCCTACCTTTGAGGGCCTTTTACAAAAGCCACAGTAGTATATTTAGCTGCGGTAGAAATCAGCTGGTGGTAAACGCCGAGACGCCCCAGCTGATTTCTACCACAAGCTAAAAATGCTACCGCAGCTTAGTAAAAGAGCCCTTTTATGCATGTAAATGCTGGGGCAATTTTGAAAGCACTCACTTGAGCTTCTAAAGAGCAGTATTTTTTATGCTCAAGTCACTTATACAAATTAGAGAGCAATTGTGTATCTGGGTGCTTGCAAACAGGGCCCCAGAAGGTACCTGGTAAAAGCCTATTCTATAAAGCAAAGTAGGTGCCTACTCTCCTTTATAAAATACTAGCATAACAGGTAATAAATGCATACGGTATTTAGGCATAACCACTTACACCATCCATACAGCTGGTTTAACTGCAGATGCCTAAATACCTAAGGGATACATGTAATTTATAGCATTCTATAAGGTATGCGTGTGCACAAAATTCTTCTGCACATCTTGTCATTCACCAATGTAATTACACTCACATAACCCCTCTTCATTGGTTCCCTATCCATTTTCATAGACAGTTCAGCCTCCTCTTCCTGATTTACAACTGCATTCTTTCTACAGCTCTTTAATATCTCTTCTTTCTTCTCTCTCCCTAACCCCAGCCAGTAAGTTTGTTCATCAAATAAGTTACTTTTGTCTCTACCCTTCTCTTCCACCAACTCCATTCCTTCCATCTGCTGTGCTGTATGCCTGGAATAGACTGCCTGAGTTGGTGCGTCATGACCTGTCTTTAGCCCTATTCTAATCCAGGCTAAAAGCCCACATTTTTGAGGCTGCTTTTAATTCTTAATACCTTATCCACCTGTACAACACCCATGCTGTTTTAATCATTCCCAAAATAAATGTACCAGCAAGAGGAGTAGTGTGACCAACACGACACTCCCAAAGACAACAGGACAGCTTATATTGAATCAGGAAACTTTAATGTATAAAAGACTCAACACGGCACCGTGTTTTGGCAATGATGCCCACCTCAGGAGTCTTATAATATGAATGATAGTAGAAAAAGACCTATAATATATATCCAAGCAAAACTGAGCGATGAGATAAAATAGTCTTTAAAAAGACTGTAAAAGTGTATCTAAATATGCCTGGGAAAACCCGCAGTAGTAAGACCACATAAATGTACTCCATAATCCCTTATTTGTTCTGCTTGTCTATCTTGAATGGATTGTAAGCTCTATCAAGCAGGGGTTGGCATGGAAATGATTCGTAGTAGTATTCTAAGCATTTATGCATGCTGTTAGCACCCATTGAAGAGAACTGCCCCCCTTAGCTCCTTCATTTGGAGGAGTATTTTCAAAGACTTACAAAGTTCCATACAAACCTATGGAACTTTGTAAGCCTAAGTGCTTTTAAAATGAGCCCCATGGCTTTATGCCCAGGGTGACTCTTTAAGTCAGTAGTGTTATAGCAAGAGCTCTGTGCATAACATCTTTATATGGAGAATGACTCTATAAGCTGGATGTGGTTATAGTGAGCTCTCCTATGTATGTTTAGAGAGCAATTTTAAAAGGCATTTCTATGGGTAAAAATATTTTATCTATAGAAATAGGTTCCTATAAATTATTGTTCTCCTAGGCAATTGAACTTAATGTGTGTAGAATCTATGTATGCATAGGTTTACCCTGATTGAGCAGAGATATTCCTTGCATTGGAGTTGTGGAGGGATTAACATCTATGCAAAAACTTTAGAAAATACCCATGTAAATTAACTCGGGAAATTTGTGGGTGTCAAAGAACTGGAGTTAATAGTTCTTTGATATTCTGACAATTATTCAAAAGGAGTATGCTATTACAAAAGTTCAATATGGCTACTTCAGAATTATTTTGACCCTGCAATCTAATCACACTGCATAAGGATAATTATGCCACCAAAAAGCCTCTGTACAGACTATCCAGCTTATTTTCGAAAGAGAAAGACACCCATATTTTGACCCAAATCGGGAGATGGGCGTCCATTTCCCGTGGGCGCCCAAATCGGTATAATCAAAACCCAATTTTTGGCGTCCTCAACTGCAGTCTGTCACGACGACGAACAAAGATCACGGGGACGTGTTGGAGGCGTGACTGGGGTGTGGTTATCGTCCGAGAGATGGGCTTCTTTAGCTGATAATCAAAACAAGGGCGTTTTTGACGAGAATTTGGTCCGCTTTATTTGGACCCTTTTTTTTCAGGTCCAAATCCCAAAAAAGTGCCCCAACTGACCAGAAGACCACCGGAGGGAATCGGGGATGACCTCCCCTGACTCCCCCAGTGGTCACTAACCCCTCTCACCAAAAACAACCCATTTTACAAACTTTTTTTCCCAGCCTGTATGCCAGCCTCAAATGCCGTACCCACCTCCATGACAGCAGAATGTGTTCAATCCTCTGACAGCCTTTCCCTGGTTCTGATGTGGGTCTCGGGTGAGTGTGACACCTTTTCTGTTAAGGGCACTGCAGAGTCACATCAGCAATGCATTGTGGTGGGTGTAGGGTATTGGGCTCCGTGATTCCACTAGCTTGTGTTAAATGCTCACGATGTTGGTAGTTGGTAGGCTCTACTCCCATGGTGTTTTTCCCTCTGCTTACTGGGTCGAGTGTGCCGTTTTGTTTCCAATAGTCCATGAGGTAGTGGCCATTTGTGTAAAACACTTTTACATCCCTTTCATGTGTTAGCCACGTTACAGCACTTAGTTCTTACCTTGGATGTTGCTGAAAGAGGGCACCATTCTGCCAGCTCTGACCTACTGCTAATCTCAGTATCAGCGAGACTCGTTGCCAATGGGGCACAACCTGATCTGCAGTTAACTGTGAGTAAATGTGCTTATTCAAATAAAGGACGTTTTCAGCGAGATTAGTCTTCAGGTGTGAACTGCTGTGCCAAGGTTATACAGCAGTAACAAGTCCTGTCCCTGGAGCACTTTTAGTGGGTACTGCAGTGCACTTCAGGCAGGCAGACCCAGACCCAGGCCCATCCCCCCCCCAACCCCTAACACTTGTGGTGGTAAATGAGAGGCCTCTAAACGGTCTGTCCCGCCTCTTCACATACCCGTTTTCGGACATAGATGCCCATGGAGATGGGCGTTCGATTATGCCCCTCCACGTATCACACTGAACATACACCATATTAAGGCAGAATCTCTAATAAACCTCCTACCTCCACAATACTTTCTAAGCTCATATGGTACTAGACAGTTTGACTATGCTTAGACATCTCCAATCATTAATAGCCCGTCTAGATACTTTCTATTATGACCAATATATGAACAGACCACAAAGTATTTCACTCCTTGATTATGTAATTAACCTTGTTTGAGCCTGTAAGGCTTAAAATGTTTTAACCAATGATCTATTTAAGTATTTTATTTCTTGATTATGTAATGATGTTCATCTAGACCTTAGGTCTTAAAATGTTTTACCTTTTGATATATTTAGATATTTAATTTCTGATTATGTAATGACATTCATTGTATAAGGAAGGTTCCCTGGATAATTGATGGTTAAATGTCAATTTACAGTCGATTGTATTTGTACTCCGCTTAGAACTTGACAGTCCAGTGGATTATAAATGCCAAAATTAAAACTTTAGAGAAAAGATCATAATCAAAGCAGGAAAGCTGTATCAAGGCACATAAGGAAGAGGGTAGTACAAAGGGAAGTAGGTTACAATGATATAATGCTTAAAACACAGTGCAGCAAGAGGGAGATAGGGAAAGGTCAAGTTGGGCTGGAAACAAATGCAAAGAGGTGAAATAAGGTGGTGACTGACATAGACGGCCTGATGTGCAATAGTCAATATCTTACAAGGTAATCTTGTACGCTACCAGGATTCAGTGCTCAGCTTGAAGGGGGGTTATGTGATCAGATTTCCTTCTTCCTAGGATTAGTTTAATAGAAGTAGCTCATAGCAAAAAAAAAAAAAAAAAGGCTTGGATAGCTTCCTAAAAGAAAAGTCCATAAGCCATTAGTAAGATGGACTTGGAGAAAAACCACTGCTTATTTCTAGGATAAGCAGCATAAAATGTATTGCACTGTTTTGGGATCTTGCCAGGTACTTGTAATCTGGATTGGCCACTGTTGGAAACAGGATTCTGGGAATGATGGTCATTCGGTCTGTCCCAGTATGGCAATACTTATGTAGTTCAAATTTATTTGATATACCACTAATCAGTCAAAAGAAATATAAGCCTTTTTATATACATATAATATCCCACAGATGTACTCACATATTTCGTTTTGAAAATTTACCTGTAGCTACACAGGGAAAAGTATGTGCATAATCTTTATGAATCCACAAAGTTATAAAATTATGCCATAGGCGTATTTGACATGATACAACCAGAATCCTGATGCTAAGGATCCCACGTATTGGTCTTTCTTTTGTGAGAGCCCTGAGTCCTGCTGATGCATTTTCTTTTTTATCTTTAGTAAACCGGACTATAAAACCATACCTCTGGATATGTGCCAGCTGCCAACAATGAAATCAGAATGCAGCAAAGTTGGGGAAACTTCTGCTATGGAACCAGACGATAAAAGTAAGCATTCAGCTGTCTTCTGGGTTTAAAAAACCTGTAAAATTCTACATATACCTAAAAGGGTATTGTCCTATTTTCAGATAGTGGAATGATCAGATCGCATAACTGAAAGATAAAATCAGTCTGAGACCTGTGTGTGTGAATGAGTGGGAATCTATGTGTGATGGCATTTGTGTGTTGTAGTGAATGTGATCTGTTGAGAATGAGGCTGCTTGTACAGGTTGAGAATTTTGAAAGGGGTGCGGAAAGCAGTGACTATTTCAAGATTCACAAAAGTAATTTAAAATTAATCAGGTCAATATTCAAGTGCTGGTAGTCAGCATTTCTGGCTAAATTAGACACAGATATATAGTGCCAAGCCCTGTGTGGGCATCAGCATTGAATACATGGGTTTATAGCAGTGCCCAGAAGCTATCCGGGTATGGCTGATATTCAGTGCTGTACTCACATAACTAATTGGGCGTAATTAGGATTGCTTTTTATGCAATCCAACATGTCCGGTTAGCTATGCTACCACCAGCACTTAAAACTACCAGTGTCAATCCTGCTGAGTACCACATTTATTAGAATGGATATTCAGTAACACTGAGATTTGAATGCACTGCCTCCACTGCATGCAAATCTCTCTCATGAATATTCATTGTAGATATTCTGAAAACCTGACTAGCTGGAGAGACTCCAGGACCAGATTTGGGAAGCACTGCCCTATTATAAAATTTTGGGAGGTTTGGGAATCAGGGTAATAGAGTGTCATGGGTAGGTGCCTATAGAGGTGTTTATGAAGTCAAGTAGATGCCTACTTATTTTATAAAATACTAGCAGATGTATAAGAAAATGTACTTGGGATATAGGTGTGATCATTTACACTTGCTTGAGAGCTGGTGTAAATGAAGGAAAGCAATTTATGTATGTGCATAGATTAAGGTATTCCATAATGTATGTGCATATGTGCTATATGTATTTGTGACGTGAAGAAGAAAAAAGTATAACTTCACTTTTGGTGGTGTTGAGAATAGGAGGTTGGATTTAAGCCAGGAAGAAACCTTAGAAAGGCAGTTGTTGAGTGATGACTAAAGATGAACTGGTGACCCTAAAAAAAAAACAACCTCTAAATGTCAACAGCATAGCAAAAAGGCAAGTGTTGTTCTGAGTGACAGTGAGGAGGGAGGCAGGAAAATGTTAAATAGAGAGGACGTAAGTATGGAACACTGAGGGACTCCAGAGTGCAGATGAAGAGGGTGGGTAGACTCGCAGTTGAACGAGACGATAGGAGCGGTGATTGGCCAGGTGGTCACCGAGGACTGGGTTGAAAACTATGATCTTAGGGCATGAAATAGGGTAGTGCTTCTCAACCCAGTCCTCAGGGCACAACCAGCCACTCAGGGGTTCTGGATACACCCAATAAATATGCGTGCAATGGAGGTAGTGCATACAAACTTATCTCATGCATATTTATTGTGGATATCCTGAAAACCAGACTGGGTTGAGAACCTTTGATGTACTGTGATAAAAACTAGGACCAGGTCAGCCTGTCCTGAATATCTAGGCTAGAGCTAGTTGGGAAATCTAGACATAATGCCACACTATACTGCTGGTAGGTGATCTTTCAGAAATTATTATGAAAAGGAAGATGGCAATTAGTAACATAGGAAGGGTGTGTGTGTGTGTGTGTGTATATATATATATATATAAATAAATAAACATTTTCCAAATTCATATAATTAAAAGAGCAGTGCCACTGGCATTCCTGTAGAAGCTATCACATTAAAGCAGTCATTCTCAACCCAGTCCTTGGAAAACAAACCAGTCTGGTTTTGAAGATATCCAAAAGAATATAATAAGAGATATTTGCATACATGGAGGCAGTGCACACAAATTTATCTCATGCCTATTCATTGTGGGTATCTTGAAAACCTGACTGGCTGGGTGTGTCCTGAGAACTCCTCCATTAAAATGATTCAGTACAAATTTATTTTATTTATTGGGATTTTCTGCAGGTCTTACTCGCTGCAGAGCTTCACTAAGAGACTTGCCAATGCAGCGTAATGCTGTGATAGCAGCACAGGCTCAATTACCAGCTCTTGCTAAAATTAACTTTTAGATTCCCTTTTTCAGAACATGATTCTTCTTTGGAAATCAAGCTGGGAAACCCATACACAACCTGGAACACTGGTGCCCACAGCACAGCCAAGGAAAGAAATGTCACCGGCCCCATAGAAGCTGACTGCAAGAGCAAAGGATCCAGTATTAATCCTAGTGAGGCTGAGGAGATTCAAAAAGGAATGGCCATGCACAAGAAAAGAATTAAGCTGGAAGTCTTCAGGGATGGGGAGATAGCAAACTCAGAATCAGGCAAGAGTGCCAGTGAGGAAGAGGCAGACAGGATGGCTCCTAAAATGGACCAACGGATCAATGGATATAGGTGGAAAGGAGACCCACCCAGGTTTCACACTTCAGGATATCCTCCTGTCATTCAGGCCCAGAGGAACCCAGATGAAGCTGCCACTCTGGGACTCTGCATTAAAACACAGCAGCCTCTGGCTCCAGCCTATAAAGGTAGGATGTGGGATTATATGACCTTCATGGAAGGGTCGTGCACTAGAAACACAGCACTTCCTATGGAAAAGCATAGCTTGAGGCAGCCTAGTTCCAGCTTGTATGTATCAATTCCTGAAGATGTACTGATAACACCAGAGACCGACAACAGTAATGGTGGTGGCCCTCACAAGGTTCCGCTAGCTGCTTCATCACCACAAGGTGGCTTTATCCACCTCCATCCAGCAGCCTCCCTGGAAACCATGTCTCCACCATTCTCTGGGTCCTCTTCTGAGGACAGAGCTGCTATTATGCCTCTGGGGTACCCAAATGAAACAGAGATTCTTCAACAATTCCAAGCACGAAATATGGTCTTGCCACTTATGCATCAACTTAGAGGGGAGCTGAGTCAACAACATTCTATCTCCAGCACCTTGATTTCTTCACAGAGCCTATATTCAACAAGCACTATCAGATATGCCTCAGCTGATACGAGTCTGGCCATGAAAGGAAATACAGGCCCTACTTCCCACCCTATTGGTTTTATTGACCTTGGCAGCACTGAAACCAAAATGCCCATAGAACTCATGTACCACCATCACCTACATAGACTGAATGTAATGCCATCCTCCACAGGTTTTGCAACAATTGAACATCTGTTCCCCTCCCTGTCTCTCTCTCTGGGTCCTGTCAGCACCCAAAGAGCAGCAGAGTGGAAGGAAAGCCATGGTACATCTACAGGCACATTCTCCTGAGCTCGGGTGACAGCTTGTGGTGGAGGGTCTCAGGAATAGCTGGCTCCACATACAGCTGCTTTGAATGAAATAATTTTGCAGGTGTTTTTTTTTTTTGTATTGCTATTGACTACCTTTAAAAGTGGACTAACACGGCTACCACACCTCTCTACTCAAGATGGAACATACCACATACAGCCGCATGAAAAAGCAAATGAACAAACTTATGGAAAAAGAAACAAAAGTGAGCTGTACAGGGGGAAACCTCTGTTTTTTTTCTGGAGTCAGTGATATATGTATATCCCAGGTATTCTATATTATCTGTTGTTGTGAAGTAAGAAACCCCAGTGCCCTAGCTCTTGAACTAAGATCCTGAAGCACCATCTAGTGGGAACATAAGATCACAGCCATTTCCAGTTGATTGTTTTGTATTAGAATGCAGAGTAACCAGGTTAATCCCTCCCTTATTCTCAGTAAACAAAACACCTCTGAGAAGTTTAAAAAAAAAAAAAAAAAAGAAGAAAATGTAGTCTGATGCACAGCCATGGGGTTTTCTGCCCCCCCCCCCCCCTTGCCATATGTTCACACCCTCTGATTATTCCATCTAAAATGCAAATTTTTGTACAACTGAGTTTAAAGGGAAAGTTTCAGAAGAAGATTCTCCCCCCTACAAATTATTTCAAGATTACTCAGAAGTGTTTTACTAGCAAAGAACATAAAAACTGTTGTTCTGTATGCCTTTAAGTTGCTCCCATCCAATTTCCTAGCAAGAGCATTCCTAGAACAGCACACACATGGGGAAGGAGATTTTGGTTATGCTCCACTACCAGGAGCAGCATTACGTATACTGTGTGCATGGAACAGCATTTCATATACTTACCCAAAAGCATCCCTTCCTCTCCCCATGAGCACTCTAAAGAAACTACAAGCAAGCAATGCACCTTGAAATTTTCAAATTTATCCTTTGCCTCTTGAGATTCTCTTCAACTGTGGAATTGTTTGATAACAGATCAGTGCAGTTTGGGCATACTGTGTTTTAAAATAGAAAAAGGCTTGAAGGGGAAAACCAGCTTCAATTCTCTGAGATGGGCACTTGAAAAAACCTTTACACACGTTGTTGGATTAATTTTTCTCTCATTACAAGCACCAGCTCATTTTAATAGAGAACTATTGCCGTAAAAGTACTATTCTAATTTTAAATCTCTCCCCCCCCTACTACATACACCTATTATTCCCTGCCAAGTGTCACCTTTTGAAATCTCTCCCCCCCCCCAATAATTCACTTCCATAAACCTTAATGGTATCAACTTTTCAGTATAATTTTGTGCACTCCTTAACAGGGTGTACATATATGAAGGAACAGGGAAGAGTTTTACCAGTGTTTAATAGCAGTAGAACTATTTAGTACAGGGGTAGGCAAACATGTCTCTTGAGGCCTGCAACCCAGTCGATTTCAGGATTTCCACAATGAATATGCACAAATGCATGGCCTTCATTGCATGTGAATAGGTCTCATGCATATTCACTATGAAAATCCTAAAAATCTGACTAGTTTGTAGCCCTCAAGGGCTGAGTTTCCCCATCCCTGATTTAGTGTCACAGCAATTTATGCAAATAGTTACAGATATACACAAGCCAGATATGCACAAGCAGTCAAAAAATATCTATTCAGTGCTGCTATTTGGATAGTGTCTGGCACTGAAAATCCAGGTAAGTTCCAGCCCTGGAACTTATCTAGATAGCAGACTGGCCACTATCCCCATTGTTCCGAAACCAGGACCTGGAGGCACCCCAACCAGTCACGTTTTTAGGATATTTACAATGAATATTCATGAGAGAGATTTGCATGCACTGCCTCTACTACATGCAAATCTCTCATGAATTATTCATTGTAGATATCTTGAAGCAGTGGTGCCTCCAGGACCAGGTTTGGGAACCACTGCACTATCCCATAAGTTCTGGGACCACCCATACTCCACCCTAGCACAATTCACATAGTGTTACTAAATAGCCTTACAGACCACCCCTGCACTATCTGGATAGTGCTTTTGAATATCCCAATCAGCAGCACTTATCCAGATAACAGGTGCTGTTATTTAGGTAAGTGCTTTTGAATGTGGACTTGACAGTTCCTGAGAAACCAAATCTGACTATGAAAGGGGAGGCTGGTTCAAGCGTTTCTTCAGAACTTGCAACACCAGGATTTTTTTTTCTGTAAAACCATCCAGCTGGCAGGAGATGGTAAAACACATCTGAAGTGCAAAGTTAAATAAAAACTAGATTGTCAAGCACTAAGAGTCACTGTTACTGACTTATAAATAAAAGAAAATGAAGTGTATTCAGAAACCTACTTGCTGTGCTTGTCTTTGCTTCTCATTCACTCTGGGTTTATACTTTAGGTCAGCACTACAAGAGTATGAGGAAACTTCAAACAAATTCTTTGGCTGCCTGCCTTTTTATACCCAAAACTGGGAGAATGAAAAAGATGAAAGGCCTACAGTTTCTGTCAGCAATCTTGACTTAGCACACAGGTGTGATTCTGATCAAAGTAAAGCACTCAGGGATTTGTAGTGCTGCTTACCAGCACCATTACAAGCTCTATTGCCCCAGTGATCTGACCAAATGGAGCCTTGGATCCTTAATAGCTAAAAACAAGGCTGGTTTTCAAAATATATATAATGAATATTCAGGAATATTTGCATACAGTTGGGTCAGAGAGCCAGGTTAATTTGCAAAGCTTTCTAATCCTGAAAACCAGAACTGCATGTAGCCCTCAAAGAACCAGGTGATCAACCTTTGGCTTCAAGGTTTAGAAAAATAAAAAGCTGATGATTTCAATCAAGAAGGGAAGATATTTTAAGAACCTTGATGAACAGTACTTCAAGTCAGTCCTGATTTAATTACTTTGTTTGTTTAAAAAGCTAAGAAACCCTTAGCTTGAACTAAAAGCTAGAATGGCCCACATTACCATGCAATGGAAAAATTATGTCTTACCTGATAATTTTCTTTCCATTAATCATAGCTGACAAATCCAGAGACTTGTGGGTTATGACCCAGCAGGCGGAGATAGAGAGTACCAAACTGAACTCTGCTATATAGGCAGGCATGCTGCTTGGTATTTCTCATAAAGCAGAAGAAATAATAAAGCGAACCTTTCTTCCTCCTCATAGAAATGAAGCATAAACCTGTCAACTAACAGAACTATGCACAAGCAACCACAGCAAGAAACCTAAGCAGAGAAACAGACAGCTACTCGTGCCAACCTCGTTAAAGGTGGGAATCTGGATTCGTCTGCTGTGACTAAAGGGAAAGGGAAATGGGACTTGATATACCTCCTTTCTGAGGTTTTTTGCAACTACATTCAAAGCGGTTTACATAGATTCAGGTACTTATTTTGTACCAGGGGCAATGGAGGCTACTCCTCTACAGGAAAGAAAATTATCAGGTAAGACATTTTCCTTCCTTGTCATCAGCAGCAGATGAATCCAGAGATTTGTGGGATGTAGCAAAGCAGTAGGTGGGAACCAGACACAGCTGCAATAAGAACTGATGCCCTGAAGAATGCCTTAGACCTAAAAACCGTCAACCGGACAAAACGTGTGTCACAAGGACCATGCAGGGGACCTTCATAGAAGAGAATGAAAAGATGTGCTGAGAGGACATATGCCCAAGCAAGCTACAGGAAGGGAGACCATGCCCAGACATCCACTGGTGGCCTGAAGGTACCAGAAAGGCCCACAGCGACCGTGATATAAAGCAGCAGATGGAAACTCCCAGGATGATTTTCCTCACAAAGAATGGAAGAAATAACGGTTGATTAATGGAAATGTGGAAACCACCACATGCAACAATGGCAGAACTGTGCCGAGACTTCCAAGTCATGAATAAGGGATATGCACAAAACACAGTTAGGATTTCAAATTAGTGATGGAACCAAGCAAAAAATGCCAACCTGGAGTCATGTTGACCATGCAGACATGATGCCAGTTCAAGCATGAAGGCACACAGGAGAACTCTGAAGTAGTAAGAAAGGGAGGATCCTGTCACACGATATGGCTGAGGTCAAGGATAGGAAGAGGACTGTGCCCCAGGCTCGGAGCCAAGCAGAACCCTATAGGCACAGGATGAACTGAAATATGCCAGCTAGCTACATTCTGCACAGAAAGGGCTGAGCTGTACACTATGGAACATCAGAGGTGTGCTCCCCAGCTAAACTAGATTCTCTAACAAAGTGGGAAAGTCACAGATGGCAAAGATGAGACCAGTCCGAGTTTCAGATATGGAACAATGTGGAAGCTGTTGTGCATGTTCAGAGATAGATTCACTTCCACCTCCATGAATGGTGTAGTGTTCCTCATCCAGAGATGCAGCTGTGTCCAGATCCAGACAGAGGGCTGCACCCCAGAGCAAACAAGGAGCAGTGCTCCGTTATCAGAGATGGAAATGGACTATACATCAAGAGATGGAGTTTTGAACAACTCCAAGGATGAAGCTATGAGGCATACCCAGAGAAAGAAGGAGATTCACTTCCTAAAATGAAACCTCACCTTGTGTTCAGAGGTGGAGTTGGGCATACGCGCAGAGAAGACATGCCCCAAAACCCAGGAGGAAGCTGTGTCCCATAGACAACAGACTGAGCCAACTGTACTGGAGCGATACAGAAGAAGCTGAGATGAAGCTATGTTCCACACCCCAAGATAGCGTATGATTCATATTCATAGATGGAGCTTTGCTGACTATCCCAGATGGAGCTATGCCCTCCACTCAGAGATGGAGCTGTGCTCTACCCTCAGAGATGGTGCCATGCTCTACATGCAGAGAGAGAGCAGTGCACTAAATTCAGAGTGCACTAAATTCAGAGAGCGAGAGACAGCTTCTCTAGACATACAGAGATGATACAATGGAGATGCGCTCTAAATGCAGAGATGGAATACTGATCATCATTCAATGACGGATCTGCGTTCAACAGTCAGATGGATCAGAACATAAAGATGGAGCCACACTCAATGGGCAACAATGGAGCTGTGCCCAGTCATCAGAAATGGAATTGTGCCCCACAAAGAAGTCTTGGCCACCAGACACAAATGATTGTGTTCAGAGTCAGGACTAGGGCTGCATTCCACACACAAAAAAAAGGAGGCGTTTGCTCCTTATTCAGACATGGAGCCATTCCAGAGAGGAAACTGGGAATAGTATCCTGAGATGGAAACAAACTGAGACTGGGACCAGTGAAGGATGAGTGGCCCATGCTAGATATGGTGATGTGGCCACCGGGAGTAGCCAGAACTGTGCTCCACAGTCAAATACCAAGCAGCACAGCATGTGGAAAGGGGAAATTGTGCTGTACACATACTGATGGAGCCGCGCTCCACATGTACAACAGAAGAAGCTCAACAGCCATGAAAAAGCCAAACAGCTGTGGCTGTGCACTGAGCGGCAAAGGCCGACAACAGCCACAGGAACTTCTGGAGGCTGACACAGCTACAGCTGCTAACAGTGAAGGAGTGCCTGTAAAAGACACAATCACGCCGCCTGTCCAGTGGGGAGAGAGCACGAGACAGCAAGAATCTGATAGTATGCAGTGGGCAGAGAGGCCAGGCAGCCTGCGTAGCCCCCAACAGGAAGATCCCAGAACAGCAGCCAGGAAGAGGCCGGCGATGGCGCCACAAACTGGCTTCTACCGATCAGCAGCAAAAAACAGAAGGCTACAACCTGCCAGGTGCCAAGGGGGCATCCCACCTGGCACCTACTCCAAGCCGCAAGGCTACAGCAGCCTACCGCAAGGCTACCGCGGGAGGTGGTGGAGAGGAAAACGGTAACGGAATTCAAACATGCGTGGGATAAACATAAAGGAATCCTGTTCAGAAGGAAAGGATCCTCAGGAGCTTAACCGAGATTGGATAGCAGAGCCGGTAGTGGGAGGCGGGGCTGGAGGTTGGGAGGCGGGGATAGTGCGGGGCAGACTTATACGGTCTGTGCCAGAGCCAGTGGTGGGAGGCGGGACTGGATGTTGGGAGGCAGGGATAGCGCTGGGCAGACTTATACGGTCTGTGCCAGAGCCGGTGGTGGGAGGCGGGGATAGTGCTGGGCAGACTTATATACACAAAAGTAGCACACATGAGTTGTCTTGTTGGGCAGACTGGATGGACCGTGCAGGTCTTTTTCTGCCGTCATCTACTACTATGTTACTATGCCAATAGTGCAAATGCTAAATAATCTGAAGGGTAATTGCCCACGCTGGAATGGTCCCAAGGTGGATGAAGGTGCAGAGAGCTGCGAGATGGAAATGCCATTGTATGCTAAAGTCAAAGTTTGCGAATCCAGTCGGGAGCTGAAGGCTGACAATGTCGCATGGGACCAAAAAACAAGCCAGACAACCAGGAGTCCCAAAGCCACATAGGATTGCCACCTTAGGAAGGCCATGCCGGGATGACCGACATGCCATGAAGGCAGCTGCTGCAGCAGCATACAACTAGATGCTCATGCGGACACAGGATACCAGCTGCCTCCGCATCACAGAGGAGAAAAATGGCCATGCCTCAAGAAGGAGAAAAAAAAAAACAACAACCTAGTCCAAGTGGCATAGAGCCCAGTTACCAAAACAAGGAACACCGAAATCCAGTACCTTGAGTAAATGCAGCAGAGGACAACAAACACTCCTGTAAGCAAAGGCACAAGCAAAGGCTGCCTATGCAGCTGGGAAAGAGCAGGCCAGGCAACCGTGAGGAGATGTTGCCCCAAAGCTTGAGGCGACAAAGAAGTACACTCCCCACAGGAAAAGAGGACAGCTCATGCCAGCATCATCCAAACCTCAAAAAAGAACTGCAGACTAAAAACGCCGCCAGAAGTAAAATCCTGGAGAAGGCTGCAACAGCAGTCGAGACTGACCTGGAAGCAGCAAGGTCCAGGCTTCTTTTGTACAGGAATTCGCCATGTGAGAAGGAGCCAAGACCCGAAACCACAAAGGTAGACATAAAACCTCTGCCAATCAGGGGAACTGGCGCCATCCACAAAACAATCCTAAAGCTGAGAAGACAGAAAAGGAGAAAGAGCAATCCATTATTGCAGCCTCTGACCAAAATGGCTGCACCAACTGAAGAAAGGTACTGTAAAAAAGCGCGCCAAAATCACACCCGCGCTTGTCCAACGGGGTACTGTCCTGAAAACACAAGCAAATGCCCACACAGGCTCCTCAAAAAGAAATAGTGCACCGCTGCATCTACTACTTGACATTTCTAAAGCGCTACTAGGGTTACGCAGCGCTGTACAATTTAACATAAAAGGACAGTCCCTGCTCAAAGGAGCTTACAATCTAAAGGACAAATGTACAGTCAGTCAAATAGGGGGAGTCTAGATTTCCTGAAAGGTATAAAGGTTAGGTGCCGAAAGCAACATTGAAGAGGTGGGCTTTGAGCAAGGATTTGAAGATGGGTAGGGAAGGGGCTTGGCGTAAGGGCTCAGGAAGTTGATTCCAAGCATAGGGTGAGGCGAGGCAGAATGAGCGGAGCCTGGAGTTGGCAGTGGTGGAGAAGGGTACTGAGAGGAGGGATTTGTCCTATGAGCGGAGGTTACGGGCGGGAACGTAAGGGGAAATGAGGGTAGAGAGGTAATGAGGGGCTGCAGACTGAGTGCATCTGCACTAACTCGAACAGCGCAAACCTGACAAAAGGAAAGAATGAAAGTTCATACTCATAATTTTGATGGCCTTACCGCTACTCACAGACCTTCCGACTGATCAGGCGGCTGAATCGACAGCTGCAGAATGCAGAGACACTTTCGCTCCTGCAGAATGGCACATAAGCAGAAACCTGCTCTTTTCCGGCATTATTTTTTTCCAAAGTTCTGTGAGAAGGAAAAAGGAAGTGGAAGGAGAAGGGGGTGGGACCTGGCACCACCAGGTGTACCCCAACCTAGGCACCTCTACTGGCCTAAACACGCCAAGTTCAACAACCTGGAACAGGAGCCACAAAAGAGAAACCAGGAGCTTGTGACAGACCATCCACCGCCTGCTGGAGATAGAGAATACTGACTGACCAAGCAGCATACTGTCCTACATGGTAGATGGTCATAACCAATAAGTCTCTGGATTTGTCTGCTGCTGATGACAAGGAAGGTTGCGTAAACATGTTTCCTCTTTTAACCATGATGCTGCTGTGGCAGTAATGTGCAAAACTGACACAACAGCATTGGTATACCTTGCTGCCCTCACTTGCCTGGCTTTGCTGATTATGTGTCAGTTGCTGCATTGTGGTACTTTATTATAACGGGTAAATAAAATCTAAATAAAACATTGCAGAGAACAGGGCAGAACTAGACTCATCTTCAGGCCATTTTCTACCCTCCAGGTCTGCTGGTGGTGTCTTTTTTCCATGATGATTTCCACTTTTTAGGAAATTTCTCTTTCAGTGTTTTAACCTTATCTAATTCTTTCTTTGGGCCTCAATGCAGTTCACAAAAGTGCTTCCTAACTGTTCAGGTCCAAGGAGTAACTACTCAATTAAAAAATTAGGTAATTAAAATTTAAGAAAACCCTAACCCTCTTTTGATTTCTTAAAGGAAGGTGGTGAGAGTGTTGAGTGGAGAGACCCTGTATTCTTGATACTGATGACTGAATTTGGTTTATGATTTTTCCCGTGTTAAAGCCTGATGGAGTTTGTAAAGACCTTTTCAAAGTTGCTGTTAATGCGGCCAGGGGTAGAAAGTACCTCTGCAAGTCCAGAAGTGAAAGAAAAGCAACTAGATGCAAGATTAGAGATCCTTCAGAGGATACATGTTCACTGTGACCTTACAATTTGTTAGGATGCCAAAAACACCTGTGGATTATCCCGTAAGAGGTTTGGCCTGCTATACACATCAAGGGCTGGCTGGTTGGATTTTAACTCTCCTGGTCTACTATCACTCTTATTTTATGAGAGATGGACAAGGGACTATGGAGCGTGAGTGTTGCCTGTGTGCTCCCTGGTTGGGATTAATGAAAAAGTCCTGCATTCTGTTCCTGGTTTGGAGTTCTGTTCTTTGGGGTACCAAAGGCAAAGGGGATGCAGAAGTTACTCCTCAGAAGGCATGCCGCTGATTTATCTTCTGGCTAGCTCAGAGGGACATGTTAGGGATTTCTTGGTTTGTTGTTCCTCTCCACTGGAGGTCTAGCGCTCCAAGGTCAGAGCCTGATGAAGCTAGGGGTGAGGGAACAATAGCAGAAGTACAGGCATACAGTTCAGCTACCTTCATCCCCTATCCAACAGAAGCATACAGAGAAAGAATAGCTGGTGGTGGTTGGACCAGAACAAAAAGAAGAAAAGCAGTCCTGGGCCACAAAAGCCCCTAAATAATAAATAAACCCAGGTCTAGAGCAGACTAGTTCCCCCTGTTTCAGGGAAGAATAAAAACAAACCAGCCAGCTCTGTCCAGCACTTGACTGGTGCATATTTTTGTGGCAAATTTTTGCTGTTGTGTCATCAAAACACCAATGTAAAGAGCTGCACAAGGAAGTCAAGCTGTGTCCTGGTTGCAGAAGCAGCTCTGCTTTCAGCTCCTGAGAACCACTGCTCGGCAGGGAGAATATGAGACACTGTCTAGCTTGGTGAAATTTCTCACACTCTTCTACAGCCATGTCATTTTATTTTTCTGACTTGCCACCACCGCCACCATAATCATCATCGCTGCTCTCATCTTCGGGCTCATCATCATGCACGATCTCCACCTCCAGCCGGCCGATATACAGCGAGATAGCACAGAGCCAGAAGAGAGCCACGGAGAGGACTGCTGTGGCGTTTAATGCAGTTGTTGCCAGGGACAGCATCATGGTGCGACGCAGGATAAAGAGGCTGACCAGGTAGGATGCACTTCCATAGGTGACACAGATACCTCCAAGGATGAAGAAGCCTGAAGAAGAGAAAAGAGCCTAAAATGAACCATGTTGGGGGATATGACAACTTATATCCAGGGCAGTATTAAGGTATAGCCAAACTAGGCATGTGCTTAGGACCCCAATGTTTTCATATACTGCCTTTGTATGGTTACAATCAAAGTGGTTTACATATTATAAACAGGTACTTATTTGTACCCGGGGCAATGGAGGATTAAGTGGCTGAAGCTGCAGTGGGAATTAAACCCAGTTCCTTTGGTTCTCAGGCTGCTGCAAAAACCATTAGTCTATTCCTCCACTCCAATTAAACATTAGCTTTAATTGCTGGGACTGGCAGAGTTCAGAATTGTCTCAAGGTACAGCCACTGTAGCAACCTCACCACAGGTGACACTGTACAGAAATGGAACAGCCAGTCCAGCCCATTGTGTATGATCTTCACTTCTGAACACAATAGGGCAGTGCTTCAAAGATTTAGAAAATAATTTTTACATAAAATGGAGATTGTTATTCAGAGGGTTTATCTCCAAATTTTGACAGTTGGCTTCAGAATTGGTCTCTCTGAAAATTTACTGGGCTGAATTTCTAAAATTATGTTCAAATTTTACTAAACTGCTAAATTTAAAGAGCCTAAAAAGTGGGACACAACAGTGGCAGATTTAGGGCAGGAAAAAAATGTAGGAGCTTAGCACCAATTTTCGGCACTAGGAACCTAAGTTAGGCTGATAAATTCCAAGCAACTGAATACCAGGCATAATTTTAAGTTTCTAAATTTAGGTGAATTTTCAGCAGGAAATGTAGGCTCCTATGTTTGAAAATAGGGAACAAATTTAAGAACCTAAGAGTTCAGCTTTTCTTTTTTTAAAACCAGACTACATATGTTTAAATCCTGAAACAGGTATGCTTTTAATTACGTATATCAGTAACACTAATACTTTATCCAATAGTAGTTATAGATACACATGACTACGTAAGAGAGGTTGACAAATATTTAAAATACAGGACTTTTTTCTTTTTCTTAAGAAACTTGGGGCTCCTTTTACAAAGCCACACTATCAATTCTGGCATGGCAAATGCAACAAAGCCCATTCAATTCCTATGGGCTTTGTCATATTTGCTGCATGGCAATTGCTAGCGTAGCTTTGTAAAAGGAGCCCTTAAGGATCCAAAAAGACACTGATTCAGTTTTAAAGATAGTTTCCATCTAAGGCTATATCACTAAAAATATTCTGGCAACAGATATATGACAACGAATGGACAACTTGAATTGACTCCATGAACTACCTCAACCACTGGGAGACCAGATGCAGAAGCGTACTAAACGAAATAGCACCCTTAGAGACAAGAACATCAAAAAAGACAAAACTTGATACCATGGTTCGATGACGAACTAAAAAAACTCAAAACACAATCCAGAAAACTTGAACGAGCATGGAAAAAAAACAAAAAAATGAAAACACACTCAAAGCATGGAAACAAACATACAGAAAATACAAATATGCAATCAGACAGACCAAAAGGTCCTACTACAAGACAAAACTTGGAAAGGATAACAAAGATCTTAAGAAATTATTTCAACTCGTAAATAAGTTACTAGACATCATCCTGATCACTACTTCCAACACAGACATCCCACCCACAGACAAACTGGCTACCTACTTCAAGGATAAAATAACAAAACTATGCAGCACTCTTCCCCATCACAACACTGACATCGAAAACTTTTTCGACGACCTAGACCTAACCCCAGGTGGATACCCAGCCGACTGAATCTGGTCTATATTCAATCTCCTCACTACTGAATCAGTCAAACAAGCGACTCACAGATTCGCCAACACCCACTGCAAACTGGACACATGTCCCAGTCATCTACTTAAATCCGCTCCAAGCCGATTCATAGAAGGCCATACACTCCACCTAAACTTCACACTACAACAAGGTCTCTTCCCCAAGGAATATGGTAACATACTACTTACCCCAATACCAAAAGACACTAAGAAAAGAACAAATGACCTCACCAACTACTGCCCAATTGCGTCCATCCCCTTAGTAGTAAAACTGTTAGAGTTTGGTAACCAAACAGCTTATGGAATACCTGGACCAGTACTCAATACTACATGACTCACAATCAGGATTCCACTCCCACCAATCACTGCGTCTGGTAGCACTATACAAATGTTAATAATAATAATACCGAAACTGTCCTAATCACTCTCCTGCCCAAACTCAAACAAAACTCGCCTGGTGACTTGCCTGCCTGGTGCGAAGGTGGTGGATCTCACGCGTCACCTAGATAGGATTTTAGATACTGCTGGGGAGGAGTCAGCTGTCATGGTACATGTGGGTACCAATGACATAGGAAAATGTGGGAGAGAGGTTCTGGAAGCCAAATTTAGGCTCTTAGGTAGAAAGCTCAAATCCAGATCCTCTAAGGTAGCATTTTCTGAAATGCTACCCGTCCCACGCGCAAGGCCCAAGAGACAGGCAGAGCTCCGGAGTCTCAATGCGTGGACGAGACGTTGGTGCAGGGAGGAGGGTTTTAGATTTGTTAGGAACTGGACAACATTCTGGGGAAGGGGATGCCTATTCTGAAAGGATGGGCTCCGGCTGCTGGCATCGGCATTTATAAAAGAGATAGAGCAGCTTTTAAACTAGAAATGGGGGGAAGGCCAACAGTCGCTCAAAAGCGCATGGTTCAGGATAAAGTATCTTTCAAAGATATCACCAAAACAGGGAAGATAAGGTATCCTGATAGTGAGGTTGCAAAAGAGACCGTAGTAGGTGTCCTTAAATAAAAATCAGACAAAAGATTGCAAATTAATACTGTCAAGTACTGAGCATGATGTAAATAGGAACAACAAACATAATTTGAAATGTCTATATGCGAATGCCAGGAGCCTAAGAAACAAGGTGGGAGAGAGAATATATTGCACTATAATAGGCATCTCTGAGACCTGGTGGAAGGAGGATAATCAGTGGGACACTGTCATACCGGGGTACAAATGATATCACAGTGATAGGGTGGATTGAATTGGTGAAGGGGTTGCATTGTATATTAACGAGAGCCTTGAATCAAATAGATTGAAAATTCTGCAGGAAACAAAACACATCTTGGAATCACTGTGGATTGAAACTCCATGTGTAAAGGGGAAAAGGATAGTGATAGGAGGGTACTACCGTCCACCTGGCCAGAATGAACAGACAGATACAGAAATATTAAATGAAATTAGGGACGCAAACAAACTGGGCAACACAATAATAATGGGTGATTTCAATTACCCCAATATTGACTGGGTAAATGTAACATTGGGACACGCTAGGGAGGTAAAATTCCTTGATGAAATCAAGGACAGCTTCATGGAGCAGCTGGTACAGGAGCTGACGAGAGAAGGAAAAATTCTAGACCTAGTCCTTAGTGGAGTGCATGATCTGGTGCGGGAGGTAATGGTGCTGGGGCCGCTTGATAACAGTGATCATAATATGATCGGATTTGATATTAGCTTTGAAGTAAGTATACACAGGAAATCAAATACGTTAGCGTTTAACTTTAAAAAAGGAGACTATGATAAAATGAGAATGGTTAAAAGAAAACTTAGAGAAGCGATTGCGATGGTCAAAAATTTATATCAGGCTTGGATGCTGTTCAAAAAACACCATCCTAGAAGCCCAGGCCAAATATATTCCACGTATTAAAAAAGGAGGATGGAAGACCAAACGACAGTCGGCGTGGTTAAAAAGTGAGGTGAAGAAAGCTATTAGAGCTAAAAGAAAATCCTTCAGAAAATGGAAGAAGGAACCAACTGAAAATAATAAGAAATGGCATAA
This sequence comes from Microcaecilia unicolor, assembly GCF_901765095.1. Lineage (NCBI taxonomy): Eukaryota > Metazoa > Chordata > Amphibia > Gymnophiona > Siphonopidae > Microcaecilia > Microcaecilia unicolor. The sequence continues at coordinate 162,356,775 of NC_044041.1, forward strand.
GGAATGTCAAGTCAAATGCAAAGCGCTGATAAGGAAGGTTAAGAGGGACTTCGAAAAAATTTTTTGCGTTAGAGGCAAAAACACATAGTAAAATCTTTTTTAGGTATATTAAAAGCAGGAAGCTGGCAAAAGAATCGGTTAAACCGCTAGATGACCGAGGAGTAAAAGGGGCAATCAGGGAAGACAAAGCCGTAGTGGAGAGATTAAATGAATTCTTTGCTTCGGTCTTCACCGAGGAAGACTTGGGAGTGATACTGGTGCAGGAAATGGTATTCGAAGCTGACGAGTCGGACAAACTTAATGAATTCTCTGTAAACCTGGAGGATGTAATGGCACAGTTCTACAAACTGAAGAGTAGCAAATCTCCTGGACCGGATGGTATTCATCCCAGAGTACTGATAGAACTGAAAAATGAGCTTGCAGAGCTATTGTTAGAAATATGTAATTTATCCTTAAAATCGAGTGTGGGACCGGAAGACTGGAGGGTGGCCAATGTAACGCCGATTTTTAAAAAAGGTTCCACAGGGAGGAAGTGACGTCTCTGACCAATATGGTTGTTTGAAGTGTGAGCTCCCGCTTCCCAGAACATTAAGTGTGGCGATACCCTACTTCGCGTTTTAGTTTTGCGAAGCGAACTGTTTATCGGAGTTTCTAAAACATTGCTGCCATTCAGAATCCATGAGTAAAGCCGCGAATCTCTCCCAGTTTGCTTACAGCAGCTCCGTGACGGAGAAGCACATGGCGGCGATGGAGCGCGTGGTGGTGGATTCAGCGTGCGCGGTAGCGGGGCCTGCCTCGCAAGACTTGTTTAATTCAGATCATGGCCAGGGAGATCCTGAGGCAGTTAATTATACGGAGTTGCGGGACTGGATCAAGGAAATGCGGTTGGACCTTAAAGCGGTCCGTTCTGATCTTGCGACAATGGGAACGGAGTTGCGTAGCGAAATTCGGGACCTTGGCAGTCATTTAGAGGAGGTAATGGGCCGAGTGGAAGAGCACGAGGAGGCGATCGGAGGCCTTACCCACCAGATCGGAGAGGTGCATGTGGAGATCCAGCAACTTACAGACAAACTTGAGGATCTTGAAAACCGCAGCAGGCGCTGTAATCTCCGGTTTAGAGGCTTGCCAGAAACTCCATTATATACAGACTGCGAGGATGTGGTGCAGCGGTTGGTGAGTGCCTTATTATCGGAAGCAGGCTCGCCGATTGAACCCAAAGATGTCCACTTAGTGAGATCTCATAGGGCATTGGGTGGGGCGCACAATAATCTGCCCAAGGACATAATTGCCTGCTTTCAGGACTTTAAGCTCCGAGAGCGGGTGATGCAGGCAAGTCACAAGCTTGACAATTTTAAATGGGACTCTTATCCTGTGTCCGTCTTTCAAGATTTGGCTGCTGTTACTCTGAAGAGCGGGCAGATCTGAAATTGGTTACAGCACGGCTGCGGGAGATGGGCATTCGGTATCGTTGGCGACATCCCTTTGCCCTGGCGTTTTATAAAGATAGTCATCAGCATCAAATAAAATCGGTGGAGGAGGCCCGTCAGCTTTTGCCCACAGAGGATAGAGATACAACCTCCACTCAGCCTAACAAGCCACGCTCTGCATCCCTATCAGCTCATCCGAAATGGCAGCGAGTGGCCAAAGGCAATAAAAGATTGGAGCGCCAAAAGTCAGCCACCCAACTGACTTGAGTAGAGGTGTTTGCATGGTGAACAATTTTGTGCTGGAAATTTGAGTATTTGATTATCTGATAGTTATATGTTGCACTTTTTGTGGGACTCCTAGCAATGACCTTACAGTAGGTCCGCAAGACTTGGGTCCTGTTTGCATGTTATTATTATAGGGGTTTTCATGCTGTTTAGGGTATTTTTGTTGTTGCATTACAATGTTTGCTATGCTTCTGGGGAGCGGGAGGAGCAGGGGGACTCACTTTCTCGCTTATATGTCCCTTCTGTCTGTAGGAGGGGGCCCTATTGGATGGCTCGGGTGGGGGGTGGGAGGGTATGGGGAGGGGGGCGGGTTATACACAGGGTATAGTGCGATTGTGGGGGGGGGGGGGGGGGGGGGGGGGTCTGTGTGGGATTTGGAGAGAGGACGGTCCAGGGGATGGCTAGTATATGGATTTCTTTTTTCTTTTTAAATGAGTAATATAAGGTTGGGGCTCTTGAATGTTAGAGGATTAAATGTTTCCATGAAACGTCAGCTTTTATTTAGGGAGCTGCTCCGCCTAAAGATTGATATAGCTATGATTCAAAAGACTCACTTGAAAGCAGCATATGAATCGTTATGCAGACATCGTAAATATCCACAGCAATATTTTGCCTCTAATAGTGAGGGCACAAAATCTAAAGGGGTAGCGATCTTCTTTGCTGATTCTCAACCATGGCAGATTGACAAGATCATCAGGGATAGAGGGGGGCGGTATATCTTAATAGTCTTAATGTTGGGGGGGTCAGAGGTACACATTTTTAAACATCTATGGCCCTAATACTGACCATAAAGCATTCTTTGAGCGGTTAGATCAGGTGTTGCTTCAGCATAAAGATGGTTCTCTTCTGGTGGGTGGAGATTTCAACCTGACGTTTGACCCTACTTTAGACAATTCCACTCGGGGAGTCCACTACGCGGGGCGGGATCGGGAGGTGTTCCGGGCCTTTTTAGAACGGTGGCAGATGACTGATCTTTGGCGACAGGCTAACCCCACTCGCCGAGAGTATACCTATTTCTTCCCTGTTCATAATTCTTTTTCACGTATCGACTTGTGGTTGGGAGAGAGGGGACTATCCTTTGGTAGTTGTGAGGTCAGGATTGAGACGCGAACCTGGTCGGACCATAGCCCGGTGTGGTTGCAAATTAGCTTCGCAGGTCCTCCAAGAAACCCCCCGGAGTGGAGGTTGGATGATTCCTTGCTTACAGATTTGTCCCATGTCTTCCAAATTGAACAACATATTAAAGATTATCTCCAGTTTAATGACAATGGGAAAGTCTCACCGGGAATTCTTTGGGATGGCTTGAAGGCGGTGCTCCGGGGTCACTTTATTGCGTTGGGGGCGCACGTGAGGAGTTAGGAGTCAGCAGGAACGCTCTTTGCGTTCCCGCTTGTTAGCTGTGGAAAGGCAGCTGCAGCAGTGCCCGGAGGCTCAATTGGCACGATTACACGGCCAATCTGATAAACTTAGGCTGGAATTGCATAGCTTGCAGTTAGATGTGCTATCTGAGCAACTTCAACGAGTCCGTCAGACTCACTTTGAGTTTGGCAATAAGGCCAGCAGACCCCTGGCCCATAAACTTAAGCAGCAATCTTTCCACAACCATATTCTATGTTTGAGGGATGAGGCTGGAGCATTGACGTTCGATCCCTTACGCATGCAGCAGCTCTTTCGGCAGTTCTATGAGCAGCTCTACTCCTCTGACATTGCTCCCTCCGATGCATACATATCGGGCTTTTTGGCCCGCCTTCAATTGCCCCGTCTTGGAGTAGGAGCGCAACATCAACTTTCCCGGCCTATTGAGGTAGATGAAATTCTTTGGGCTATCCGTAATTTGTCGCCGGCGAAGGCACCGGGGCCAGATGGCTTCACTAACAGATTTTATAAGATTTTTGGGGGGTTACTGGCCCCGGTGCTTTTGAGGGTCTTTCGTTCGTTTGATGAGGGTCAAGATATCCCATTGTCTTGGAATCTGGTGAATATCACCATAATTCCTAAGCTAGGTAAAGATCCACAACTATGTGGTTCTTGTCGCCCGATTTCCCTGTTGGGGGTAGACTATAAACTTTTTACTAAAATCTTAGCTAATCGTTTGCAGAAGTATCTCCCTCAGTTGATTCATGAGGACCAGGCGGGTTTCATCCACGGGCGTCAAACTTTTGATAATAAACATCGAGCTCTGCACCTTATATATCATGCTGAAACCACTCGTGCGCCTCTTTACCTTTTGTCATTGGACATGGAGAAGGCGTTCGATCGCGTACATTGGCCATATCTGTTTGCGGTGTTGCAGTGGGTTGGAATAGAGAGCCCCTTTTTGAGTTGGCTACAATTGATTTATAGAGAGAGCTCCATGTGCTTCAGTCCGTGTCAATGGTGGGAGATCGTCTTCGTTTCCCTTGTTTAGGGGCACTCGGCAGGGATGTGCTCTTTCACCTCTTCTTTTCGCTCTTGCGGTTCAGCCGTTGGCGGAGTATATCCGTATTCATCCGGAGATCCAAGGCGTGCAGCGAGGGGAATTCGAAACTAAATTGCTTTTGTTCGCAGATGATCTTCTGCTCACTCTATCTGCCCCGACAATACCTTTTCCAGCTTTGACCTCCGTCCTTCGGGACTTTGGTAGTGTCTGAATTCAAAATTAATTTGGACAAGTCGGAAGCCCTTAATGTATCAGTTCCTGAGGATCAGGTGGCTCGGTTGAAGAGAGATTATCCTTTTAAGTGGGCTTCCACAGGTATCAAGTATCTGGGGGTCACACTAACGAAAAAGTTTGCTGACCTTTATGCAGCTAATTTTCCAGGGAAACTTAAAGAACTTTTTTTGGAGCTTGAACGTTGGGAGGGTCATACCATTTCCTGGCTGGGCCGCATTGCGGCAGTTAAAATGGTTTTGCTTCCTAAGCTTTTGTACTTGTTTATGGCGCTCCCTATTTTATTGCCAGATAAGTTCTTTCGAGGGCTGCAGCACCGAGTCTTCTCCTTTATCTGGAGGAGGAGACCCCCTCGGGTCTGTAAGGAAGTAATGTATCAGCTGCGTGCGCAAGGGGGGATGGGAGTTCCCTGGTTTTGGGCATACTATCAAGCGGCCCACCTTCGCATTCTAGCAGCTTCGATGCAAAAATCAGGTAAATTATGGGAGCGTATAGAGCACACTTGGTTGGACCCTTTCCCATTAGCTGCTGTTCCATGGCTACCAGACCATCAGTTAGGTGTGCTCCTTAAGAGTATGCCTCCGTTGTTACAAAGGCCGTTGTCAGTTTGGAGAGTGGTGCGTCGCTGATTTTTTCCGAATCGCCAGTGTTTTGCACCACAGTTTGTACCGGAGACAGAGACTGGAGGGTTTCAGAGGTGGGAAGCACTAGGTTTATGTGAATTGGGGCACATATGGGAGGAGGGTGAGGTGCTTTCCTTTCAACATCTTCAAGAGGATTTATGGGATCTCTGCTTTTCACTCTTTCCAGTATCATCAGGAAAGACGAAACGCCCTTGGAAAAAGCAATGAGGAGTGGGGCGGGCAGAGGTGGAGTGTCTCGGTTATATAGGGCTTTACTATCGCATAGTAGACCAGTCCTTTACTACTTAGCTAAATGGGAGCAGGCTATTGGTGTGTCTTATGAGTTTTCACAATGGGAAAGAGTCTTCAAATCCCTGCTTAAAGTTTCCATTTCTAGTGCCTTAATGGAGAATGGGTACAAAATTTTGTATAATTGGTATTATACCCCAAATAGATTACTTAAGATGTTTCCCTCGGTGTCAGCTTTATGCTGGCGCCAATGTGCTGGGGTGGGGGATATGTATCACATCTGGTGGACGTGTCCCAAGGCTCAAAAATATTGGACTGAGGTATTACGTTTGGTACATAGTATCACCAAGCTCTCCTACCCTATGAAAATGGAACATTGTTTACTCCATGTCAAGCCACGAGGCGTCAAGCCGCATATCCATCACTTAGCTACATTTGTCTTTGTAGCTAGCAAGCTGGTTCTGGCGGTGGCCTGGCAGCAGAGTACACTACCAGGTATGGCGGTCGTGGTCCACAAATTGAATCGTATTCACCTGATGTCTAAGCTGACAGTTAAGCGGACTGGCCATCTTATACCATATCAGAAAATATGGGACACTTATGTGACTTGGTCCTCCAGTACGGATCCCACTATTGGACTTCCATAAGGGCGGGGGGGGGGGGGGGGGGATGGGGAGTTGGGGTTTAGGCTGAGGTTGCTTATGTTTATTAGCTCTAGCGTTCTATGTTTTTGATATCAGATGCTCTGTTGTCATAGATGATCTTACTGTTACTGTAATGGCTTATATTTCTAATAAAAGTATAAAAAAAAAAAAAATGGTTCCAGAGGAGATCCGGGAAATTATAGACCGGTGAGTCTGACGTCGGTGCCGGGCAAAATGGTAGAGACTATTATTAAGAACAAAATTACAGAGCATATTCAAAAGCATGGATAAATGAGACAAAGGCAACATGGATTTAGTGAAGGGAAATCTTGCCTCACCAATCTACTACATTTCTTTGAAGGGGTGAACAAACATGTGGATAAAGGTGAGCCGGTTGATATTGTGTATCTGGATTTTCAGAAGGCGTTTGACAAAGTACCTCATGAAAGACTCCAGAGGAAATTGGAGAGTCATGGGATAGGAGGTAGTGTTCTATTGTGGATTAAAAACTGGTTAAAAGATAGAAAACAGAGAGTAGGGTTAAATGGTCAGTATTCTCAATGGCGAAGGGTAGTTAGTGGGGTTCCTCAGGGGTCTGTGCTGGGACCGCTGCTTTTTAACATATTTATAAATGACCTAGAGATGGGAGTAACTAGTGAGGTGATTAAATTTGCTGATGACACAAAGTTATTCAAAGTCGTTAAATCACGGGAGGATTGTGAAAAATTACAAGAGGACCTTACGAGACTGGGCATCTAAATGGCTGATGACGTTTAATGTGAGCAAGTGCAAAGTGATGCATGTGGGAAAGAGGAACCCGAATTATAGCTATGTCATGCAAGGTTCCACGTTAGAAGTCACAGACCAAGAAAGGGATCTAGGTGTCGTCATTGATGATACACTGAAACCTTCTGCTCAGTGTGCTGCTGCAGCTAACAAAGCAAATAGAATGTTAGGTATTATTAGGAAAGGAATGGAAAACAAAAATGAGGATGTTATAATGCCTTTGTATCGCTCCATGGTGCGACCGCACCTCGAATATTGTGTTCAATTCTGGTCGCCGTATCTCAAAAAAGATATAGTGGAATTAGAAAAGGTGCAGAGAAGGGCAACGAAAATGATAAAGGGGATGAGACAACTTCCCTATGAGGAAAGGCTAAAGCGGCTAGGGCTCTTCAGCTTGGAGAAAAGGTGGCTGAGGGGAGATATGATAGAGGTCTATAAAATAATGAGTGAAGTTGAAAGGGTAGATGTGAAGCATCTGTTCACGATTTCCAAAAATACTAGGACTAGGGGGCATGCGATGAAGCTACAATGTAGTAAATTTAAAACGAATCGGAGAAACGTTTTCTTCACTCAACGTGTAATTAAACTCTGGAATTCGTTGCCAGAGAATGTGGTAAAGGCGGATAGCTTAGCGGAGTTTAAAAAAAGGTTTGGACGGCTTCCTAAAGGAAAAGTCCATAGACAGTTGTTAAATGGACTTGGGGAAAATCCACTATTTCTGGGATAAGCAGTATAAAATATTTTGTACTTTTTTGGGATCTTGCCAGGTATATGTGATCTGGATTGGCCACTGTTGGAAACAGGATGCTGGGCTTGATGGACCTTTGGTCTTTCCCAGTATGGCAATACTTATGTACTTATAAATAGCCATAGGTAAAAGTATACTACTCCTTCAATTCGATATGTCGAGCGCATTCGACATGGTAAACCATAATATACTACTAAGACTCCTCGACCACTTTGGAATTGTTGGAAACGTACACAATTGGATCAAGGGCTTTCTAACCACTAGAACATACCAAGTAAAATCAAATTCAAACATATCACCACCATGGAAAGCAGCCTGTGGAGTACCCCAAGGATCACCATTATCACCAATACTCTTCAACATGATGATGAACCCAAACGAGGCCTTAACCCATTCATCTATGCAGATGATGTCACAATCTGCATTCCCGTCAGACATGACTTGACTGAAATAACCAAAGATATAAATGACAGCCTGAACATCATGAACTCCTGGGCAAATTCATTCCAACTGAACACTGAAAAAACACACTGCCTTATCCTCTCTTCTCAACGTAACAACTTCAAACCCACAACCTTAAACGCCCCAGGACACACACTCCCTATTTTAGATAGCCTAAAAATACTCGGAGTAACTTTCGACCGCAACCTCACTCTCGAGAGCCAAGTGAAAACGGTAATACAGAAAATGTTCTACTCAATGTGGAACTCAAACGAATAAAACCTTTCTTCCTGAAAGACACCTTTCACAAACTAGTACAATCAATGGTCCTAAGCCATGCAGACTATTGCAACGGAATATATGCAGGATGCAAAGAAGAACTCACTACAAAACTCCAGACCGCCCAAAATACAGCAGCCAGACTGATATATGGTAAAACACGATTCGACAGTGCTAAACCCCTTCGAGGAAAGCTGCACTGGCTCCCAATCAAAGAACGGATCATCTTCAAAATCTGCACCTTAGTCCACAAAATAATCTACGGCATAGTCCCAGGATACATGACAGACCTCATTGACCTACCAACTAGAAACAGACTCAGATCAGCACGATCATACCTAACCCTACACTACCCAAACTGTATAGGGCTAAAATACAAAACAACTCACACATCTAACTTCTCCTACATAAGCGCACAACTATGGAATGGACTCACACATGCAGTGAAAACAATACATGGCCACCTAAAGTTCAGGAAATCATTGAAAACCCACCTCTTCAAAAAAAGCTTATCCCACCGACCCAACATAAATCCCCACATCCAGCAACACAAGATAATCTATGATCGTACTGGACAATTTACTATCCTCGACCCCATGACGCCTGAAACACTTCTACCTGTGACCATAACACAACCTTGTATTTATTATCAACCATAATGGCAATCGCCACTACGATACTTTGTAAGCCACATTGAGCCTGCAAATAGGTGGGAAAATGTGGGGTATAAATATAACAAATAAATAAAGAAAGAAAGAATTTGAGTTTTAAAAGTAGATAACTGTGTTTTATATACTACTTCAAAAACATAAATCCCTGCCTACACTCCAAGGTAAAGTCATTGATTAAGCTATAGGATCAATACTGGAATCGTTGTTTTTATAAATCCAATGGTTTTAGCACACCATTACTTCTAAAGAATTCCACTGCACCATAAAGGGTGAAGTTTCCAAGCAGCTTGTGCTGTTACAGCTATGAAGGTGCTTGGAGTGGAGGAGTGGCCTAGTGGTTAGGGTGGTGGACTTTGGTCCTGGGGAACTGAGGAACTGAGTTCGATTCCCGGCACAGGCAGCTCCTTGTGACTCTGGCCAAGTCACTTAACCCTCCATTGCCCACTGCACTGAGCCTGCCATGAGTGGGAAAGCGCGGGGTACAAATGTAACAAAAATAAAATAAGCACATTTTCAAAGACAAGCAGAAAAAAAAGGAAACATTACTTTGCTTTAAAAATTACCAGATGAAAAGAATGTCTATTAAAAGTGTCCATGCACTTCTGCAACTACGGCAGAGGGACGGGGAAAAATTAGCATGTGTGCATCTGAAAATTGAATGGCTGGGTGCTGGTTTCCTCTCCTGACATCACTATGCTCACAGGTACTCCCTCTTTATTGGAGATAATAGCATGTGTGTTGTGGAAGCTGTGAGCACATCAGACAAATTTCAGTGCTGTTTTCACTCAGGCCATTTTACTACACAGGATAATGTAGCCACAACTCTGGCGACATCCCTACCTCTTCTATGCAACCCAGTCAGGCACGTCAGCTCTCTCGCCATAAAAAAAATCAAGACAAAAAAAAACCAAGAGAACTCTATAGCATAAGAAGTTGACTATAATGATGGAGCCCTGCTTCAAAATGCTGACCCAATGGGCCTCTCCGAGGTACTAGTGAGACTTTCTACTGTTAGCGCACCACATGCTTTGGGCCCCAAGAGTTCCACTGCAACACATCTGACTTCTGCAAATCTGACCAAGCCCAAGGACACAAAGAACATAGCAAAGCCTCAAATGCTTCCATGTTTGTGGGATTGAGGCCACTGCTGCCTAAAGCTACCAGGACTCCCAAAGTACTCAACTATGCTGCAGGCACATCAGCCGCGCACATATCTTCTCAGGGCGGAGCCAGGATAATCACCTCTGTTCTCACTGCAACACAGAGTGAGCAGAAGGATGGGTCAAAGCACCCTCCCCTTCTCCATGAAGCCAACCATGGCGCACACAATTCCAAGGAAAAATTCAAAATTCTTCAAAAGGGCTCCCCCCCCCCCCCAAAAAAAAAAAAAAAAAATTAGTGTTTTTTTTTTTGCATAGAAGGCCGACACATCCTGCTGGGTTGCGCGGAAGAGGTATGCCAGTTGTCTACAGAGAACACCTGTTACAGGTAAGCAATTCTGCTTAGTCTGATAAGAACATTTGAAAATTACCCTCTAAACCCATGTATAGTGATATGTATATGGCAATTATAATAATGCCCAGAAAATGAGCTTTAATTATAACATATTTACAAACCATATGCTGCCTCTCGTCCCATATCACTTTGAACATAGGAGATGACCCCGATCCCTGTAGACAGCAACCCATTGCGAAACCAGGAAAGGAACCCTAAGAACAAGTGGAGAAAATGCCACAAAATAGTTAATTAAATCACAAATTTACAGCTGATTTTCTTCCTCTTACAATTAGAAAAATCTGAAGCATGGGAATTGGAGAGGGAATAGCTGCAGCAGGACCATACCGAGTTACATTTGTGTTCTTTGCAACTCTCCCACCAGCGACCTTCCTGTTTTGCCATTGCCAATGAGAGAAGAGAGCAGGCTGGGAGGAATTTTTGTGCCCCCTACACCTGTACTGCTCGCTCCCTTGGTATAGCACTGAGCAGATGCACACTCTTGTTCTTTCTTTTTGGGGTTAAAGTGGTTTTTTTTGTTTTTGTTTTAAGGATTACATATTCCACAGCACTAAGGCTCTTTATTGATCCTTAACTTCCTTAAGGGGAGGGGTTTGGGGCAAGTATATATCCAGAATGTCTTGGCTACAAGATGAAAGGATTTCAACCAACCAGCAGCACTTAGTGCCTAGTGCTCACATGTGTTATGACACTTATGTACATCAGATGTACCAATAACTGTCAGGTGCGTGCATAAGTGCTAGGTGCTGTTCTATAACATATGCACCAAAGCTGATTAGTGCATAACTGTGACGGGGAATACCCATGGGTGGGCCATAGGAGTATCACCAAGCAACATGCACAAATTATACAATATCATCAGCTGCGTGCATTACATGGTGTACTTAGGCATGCCAACGTTCACCAGCCATTGACCTGACGCAACTGGGCATGCCAATGCGGCTTTGCTCTATTCTATCACAGCTTAGGTGTGCCTTATTGCCGTTATAGAATTGGTGCTAAGTGAGCCTCACTGTAGTACCTACATCTTGGTGTCAAGTTACAGAATGTCCCCCTTAGTACATTATGATGCTAGGACAAGTATCAGAATGCTGTGAACAGTTAAAATAAAACAATAAATAAATACATAAACAAACAACCCCAATCAAAAACCTCACAAGCCCTCCCTGAGCTTTAAATCCAGCATGCTAAGCATAAGGAAGAAGGAAAATCATGTTGTGGGTCTCACCGGTTTCATGCGCCTTCCGTAACAGCCAAGCATCAGCCTTGTCCAGCTCTGTGATGGGGTTACTAGCACTGCTGGGTTGGCTGCTTCCCCTAGGCCCAACTGGGCCATGAAAGGAGCCTCGCCAGAAGCCATTACCTACACGTAGATGACCCTGCTTCCACCGAATGTACAAGCCAGCTCCACTTGTGCATCTCAGGGCTGCTCTCCACCAGCCACCCAACACCATTGCTCAGCCAGATGTGGGTTATCAAATCTGAAATACAAAATTATTCATGAGAACCTAAAATTTATACTTTACAAAATATTATCATATACTACCAAAAATAGAAAACTGTGTGCTGTCAAAGGGCTGGAGAATATTTTTTTTTTATTTGTAGCATTTGTATCCCACATTTTCCCACCGATTTGCAGGCTCAATGTGGCTTACATTTGCTGTAATGTTGGTTGCCATTTCCTGGTAACAGAATTACAAAAGGCATTGGGAGCGGGGTTAGTGCTGGGCAGATTTATACGGTCTGTGCCAGAGCCGGTGGTGGGAGGCAGGGATACTGCTGGGCAGACTTATATGGTCTGTGTCAGAGCTGGTGGCAGGAGGCGGGGCTGGTTGCGAGGCGGGGATAGTGCTGGGCAGACTTATATGGTCTGTGCCAGAGCTGGTGGCAGGAGGCGGGGCTGGTTGGGAGGCGGGGATAGTGCTGGGCAGACTTATACGGTCTGTGCCAGAGCTGGTGGCAGGAGGCGGGGCTGGTTGGGAGGCGGTGATAGTGCTGGGCAGACTTATACAGTCTGTGCCCTGAAGAGCACAGGTACAAATCAAAGTATCTAACTGTTCACTCGTCCTCTAGATTGTTCACTTGTCTTTAGTTTGTTCTCTTGTCTTTTAGATTGTAAGCTCTTTGAGCAGGGACTGTCCTTCTATGTTTGAATTGTACAGCGCTGCGTAGCCCTAGTAGCGCTTTAGAAATGATTGTTGTTGTTGTTGTTGGTATACACAAAAAGTAGCACATATGAGTTATCTTGTTGGGCAGACTGGATGGACCGTGCAGGTCTTTTTCTGCCATCATCTACTATGTTACTATGTATGTTACTATATTAGGTGCATACATACATGGTAAAGAAGAATACGTTATGGTATTACATATTATTTCATGAGTGAAAGATTGGATTGTAGTATACATTAATTAGTTCATCGACTATAGAGAGATCATAATTGACATAAGGAATGAAGTGGTAGTGCTTGATCATTATTAACAAAGAGGTTATTCATTCAAGTGAAAAAGAGCTCAGTTTTCTAGTTCATGTGCAGTCTTATTATTTAGTGTTGAGGATGGATATTATTGGTATGCCTTCTTGAACAGTTCAGTTTTCAGTAGCCTTTGGAAGATAGTTAGGTCTTGCGTTATTTTTATGGCCTTCAGTAGGGCATTCCATAGTTGTGTGCAGATGTAGGAGAAACAGGTTGCATATGTGGATTTATATTTTAGTCCTTTACAGTTGGGGTAATGGAGATTGAGGAATGAGTGTGCTGATCTTTTTGCATTCCTAACAGGCAAGTCTATAAGGTCTGACATATAAGCCAGGGCTTCCCCGTGAACGATTTTGTGGACCAGGGTGCAAACTTTAAATGTAATTCGTTCTTTTAATGGGAGCCAGTGCAGTTTTTCTCTTAGGGGCTTGGCGCTTTCGTATTTCGCTTTCCCAAATATGAGACTGGCTGCTGTGTTTTGGGCGGTTTGTAGCTTCTTAATGATTTGTTCTTTGCATCCGGCGTAAATGGTATTGCAGTAATCTAGATGGCTTAGTACCATTGATTGTACTAGGCTGCGGAATATTTCCCTTGGGAAGAAATGTTTGAGCCTTTTAAGTTTCCACATTGAGTAGAACATATTCTTTGCGGTGTTTTTCGCATGGTCTTCGAGTGTGAGATGTCGGTCAATTGTGACTCCCAGGATTTTCAGGCTGTTTGAGACCGGAAGGGTGTAGTCTGGGGTGTTTATAGTGTTGGGTTTGTTTGTGTTACATTGTGAGGATAGGATGAGGCACTGTGTCTTTTCTGCGTTTAGCTTTAGTTGGAATGTGTCCGCCCATGAGTTCATTATTTGGAGGCTGTGTTTGATTTCATTTGTGATTTCGGTTATATCATGTTTAAATGGGATGTATATAATGACATCATCTGCATAGATGTACGGGTTGAGTCCTTGGTTAGATAGCGATTTGGCTAAAGGTGTCATCATTAAGTTAAAAAGGGTTGGTGAGAGCGGTGATCCTTGTGGTACTCCGCATTCAGGTTTCCATGGTGTTGACGTTTTTGAGTTTGAAATCACTTGATATGTTTTTGTTAAGAAGCCTTGAAACCAACTTAGTACATTTCCTCCAATCCCGAGAATAGCTAAGCAAATCTAGAATTGTTGGGCAATTTAAAAGTGCCTGGTTCAGGAACAGAAATGTGTGTCCTTAGTGTGGATGGTAGAGTGGCACCACTTCTGTCCTCCTGCTTTGGCTGCTATTCTAGAAAGGGAAAATTAGGTTCTTACCTTGGTAATTTTCTTTCCTTTAGTCATAGCACATGAAGCCATTACGTATGGGTTGTGTCCATCAACCAGCAGGGGGAGATAGAGAGCACTCAACTTTTCACAGTGCCTCATGGCCAGCCAGCTCCACTGCCTCTTCAGTATTTGAAGCTTCCAAAGCAGTATGGCAAACCGCAATGGGAATAACATGAACTTTCCTCACAGCGAACGATGGCCCCTTAACAAGGGCATGAACTCAAAAGGAGAGAATGAACACATCCTCCTGGAGGGAATAAACTCGTCCTCCTTATTGTATAACTGGAGGGGATACACGCAACCTCCTGGAGGGAATAAACTCATCCTCCAAAACATAAACTGGAGGGAATGGACTCATCCTCCTATAAGTGAACATGAATCCTGAAGACTGTTTTCCAACTTTCTCCCAAGGAAGGAACTTCAGGAAACAAGAACAGAACCTGAAACAGATTCACAGCATACAGACAATCATACAGGGAGGGCTCATGGCTTCATCTGTTATGACTAAAGGAAAGAAAATTACCAAGGTAAGAACCTAATTTGCCCTTCCTTGTCATCAAGCAGATGAAGCCATTACGTATGGGATGTAACAAAGCAATCCCTATATAGGGTGGGAACAGGTCACACCACGCGCTAGCACTTGTGCTCCAAAACGCGCATCCCTCCTAGCAGCCACATCCAGCCTGTAATGTCGGGCAAAAGACAGCTTAGAAGCCCATGTTGCTGCACTGCATATCTCTTGACGAGAGAGTGCTCCAGTTTCAGCCCAAGAGGAAGAAATCGCTCTGGTAGAATGCGCCTTAAAGGCTACAGGCGGAGACTGGCCGGCAAGCAGATAAGCTGAAAAGATAGTTTCTTTGAGCCAGCGGGCAATAGTGGCTTTAGACGCTGGAGACCCTCTGCGAGGACCTGATAGCAAAACAAACAGATGATCATAGATCCTGAAAGAGATAGTAACTCGCACATACTGCAGCAGAGTCCTGCGCACATCCAACAGGTGCAACTGCCCAAAAGATTCTGGAAACTCCTCCTTATCAAAGGAGGGCAAGAAAATAGGCTGGTTTAGGTGAAACGCTGAAACCACCTTAGGCATGAAGGAAGGCACGGTCCGAACCGTGACCCCGGACTCTGAGAATTGCAGAAATGGGTCTCTACAGGACAGCGCCTGGAGCTCTGACACCCGTCTCGCCGAAGTAATGGCCACAAGAAAAACAGCCTTTAGTGTCAAATCTTTCTCCGATGCTCGCCGAAGCGGCTCAAAATGAGAAGCCTGCAGGGCCTTCAAAACTAGCCCCATGTTCCAAGCTGGACAGGGTGCTCGCACGGAAGGCCGGAGCACCCCACTAAGAAACCGTGCCACAATTGGATGAGCAGCTAAAGACACGCCTTCAACCTTACCACGAAGGGAGGCCAACACTGCCACTTGCACCCGCAGGAAATTATAGGCCAAGCCTATTTGTACACCATCCTGCAAAAAGTCCAGAATCGGCGAGACAGGAGCCCACATGGGTGTGATCGCTTTTGAAGCACACCAAGACTCAAACTGGCGCCAAATCCTGGCATAAGCCACGGAAGTGGAACGCTTGCGGGCCTGCAGGAGAGTGGAAATGACTGTGTTTGAATAGCCTTTGTCCCTCAATTGCGCCCTCTCAATCACCATGCCATAAGACCAAAGCGGCAGGCGTCCTTCATGGCTACCGGGCCCTGTGACAACAGGTTCGGTACCAGAGGTAAAGGAAGGGGAGCCTCCACTAGCATCTGTCGGAGGTCCGCATACCAACGCGGCCAGTGCTCTGCACTGAGTGCTGCCTTGTTGATTTATGTAGGCCACTGCTGTCGTGTTGTCCGACATCACTCTGACAGCCAATCCTTCCAGGGTCACTTGAAAGGCCAGAAGCGCCTGAAACACCGCTTTCAACTCCAGGCGGTTGATGGACCACTCCGACTCCTCGGGTGTCCATAGACCCTGGGCATGCTTCCCCTTGCAATGTGCACCCCCAGCCCTTCAGGCTGGCATCTGTCACTACTAGACACCAATCGGGGAGCGCCAGCGGCATTACTCGCCGCAGCATGCTGTCTGAGAGCCACCACTCCACGCTGAGTCGGGCCGCAGGGAGCCAAGAAAGTCTGCATTGATAATCCTGAGAAACTGGAGACCATCTTTGAAGTAGGGAATACTGTAGAGGTCTCAGGTGCGCTCTCGCCCAGGGCACCACTTCCAATGTGGCTGTCATCGATCCCAGCAGCTGGACAATGTCCCAAGCTCGCGGGCGGGGCATCCTCAGGAGCAGACGGACCTGATTCTGAAGCTTGCACCGCCTTAGCTCTGGTAGGTATAAATAGCCCGAGTCTGTGTCAAACCTGGCCCCCAAATATTCTAGAGATTGCGAGGGGGTCAGGTGACTTTTGGCCATATTGACGACCCAGCCTAGAGATTGAAGTACTGAGACCACTCTGGCTGTAGCTTGATAGCTCTCTGTTACAGAGTCTGCTCTGATGAGCCAGTCGTCTAGGTACGGATGAACCCTGATACCTTCTCGCCTGAGCAAAGCAGCTACTACCTCCATTACCTTCGAAAAGGTTCGGGGAGCTGTAGCGAGGCCAAAAGGCAAGGCCCAGAACTGGAAATGTTTTCCCAACACTGCAAACCTCAGAAACTTCTGGTGCGGGGGCCAAATTGGTATGTGCAAGTAAGCTTCTTTCAGGTCTAGAGACGTGAGAAACTCTCCTGGCTGTACCGCAGCAATGACGGAGCGCAGGGTTTCCATGTGGAAATGCTGCACTCTCAGGGACTTGTTTAATTCTTTTAAGTCCAGAATAGGGCGAAAAGACCCACCTTTTCGCGGCACCACAAAGTAGATGGAGTATCGGCCGTAGCCATGTTCGGCGGGAGATACCGGGGACACGGCCCCTAACTGAATCAGACCTTGCAAAGTCTCCTCTACCGCCGCCCGTTTGGCGGCAGAACCGCATCGGGACTCCACAAACACGTCTCTTACTGGGGCGTTGAATTCTATTCTGTAGCCATCTCTGATCAGGTCCAGAACCCACTGATCTGAGGAAATATTGGCCCACTCCTCGGCAAAGAGGGAAAGACGTCCTCCGATGACAGGAAGCGAGGAGGGGGCCGGCGTACCATCATTGAGAGGGTCGCCCCTGAACTCCAGGCCTAGGGCCGGTGGCTGCGGAACGCTAGTCCGAGCGAAAGGAGTTCCTCTGCTGAAAAATGGGCACGAGAAGTGAACCCAGCAGAACGCCCCGGGCGGTACTTTCTAGCTTCACGGAAGCGAGGTCTATAAGAGGAGTGGACCGCCTGGCCCTTGGAGGAAGGCCTCGGCCTATCTTCGGGCAAGTGCTGGGGTTTAGGATCTCCCAGGCTTTTAACAATTTTTTTTTCCCAACTCCTCACCAAATAGGAGAAGGCCTTGAAATGGCAACTTCACCAACCTTTGCTTAGAGGCCATGTCCGCTGCCCAATGTCGTAGCCAAATAAGACGGCGAGCCACCACTGCTACTGCCATTTGTTTAGCCGAAGCTCTGACAATATCATAAAGGGCATCAGCCACAAAGGACAAGGCCGACTCCAGCCGCGGAGCCACATCTGAGAAGGACTCCGCTCCATCTCCGGGCTGTTCCACTGCCTGTTGCAACCATGCCAGTCAGGCTCTAGCAGCATAACAACTGCATGCAGACGCCCGAACAGTAAGACCTGCAATTTCAAAGGACCGTTTAAGTGCTGCTTCCAGCCTACGGTCTTGTATATCCTTCAAGGCAACTCCTCCTTCCACAGGGAGGGTAGTTCTGTCACCGCAGTGACTAGGGCATCTACTTTAGGCATTGCAAAGCGAGCCAAATGCTCCTCACGCAGAGGGTATAATTGTCCCATAGCCCTGGAAACTTTCAAAGGTCCCTCGGGGTCAGCCCACTGCGCGGAAATAAGCTCTTGGATGGAGTCATGCAAAGGAAAGGCTCGAGCAGGCTTTTTGGTACTAGCCATCCTAGGATTCACAGAGGAGGCCGTGCCACTGTCAGGCTCTTCAATAGAAAGGACCTGTAGGGCATCTGAAATAAGCGCTGGCAGCTCATCATGATGGAAAATCCTCACCGCGGAGGGATCATCCAGATCCTGTGGTAATTCTGCACCTGACTCTGGCTCCTCAGACCACGAAAGCCTGCAAGAACTCTCCAAATCCTCACAGCCCAACCACGAGGGGGGGGGGGGGGGGGGAAAGGAGGTGCACCACAATCTGAAGGGAAATTAGCCCTTCTACGCTTTTCTTTATGCCAATTATCAGGGAAAATAGCCTCAGCGGCCAGTCCCAGGCCAGAATCCACCGGGGGGGGGGGGGGGGGGACGGGACAATAGAAGACGACCCTTGAGGGAGAGCTCTTTTCAGCATGTATGCTTTATGCAATAACAACACAAAATCAGGGGAGAAAAACTCGCCCTGGGCACCCAGATCCCGTCCGGGGCTAGCCGCTCCCTGAATAGCCTCAATTCGAGGTCCCCCCCCCCCCTCCAGGCTCAGGGCTCTCCGTCTCTACGGAGGCCGCGCCATGCGGAGAATTCAAAATGGCGTCCGCTGCCAGCTCTGAGCGGGAAGAATCATTGCTCGCCATGCTCGGGCCGGCTCTTACACCTGTACAGCATGATTTACAGAGCCCCGCTGCTGATTTGCGCTTGCCACACTGGGAACAGCGCTTTACATTCTCTGCAGCTATCGCCGAAAACGGTGGGAAAATTCAAAATGGCAGTTTCGCGCCAAAAACACCCCGATCGCGGGCCCACCCCTGAGGAGTTAGAAAACACTCTTACCTCACCGGACAGAGTATCACAGCTCCGGTCCCATAGAAGAATCAAAGGAAAACCTCTGTTCCATTTTTTTTTTTTAACGCTGTGAGGAAAGCAGAGGTAATAAGAACTCCGGAGGCTCAGATGAGTGGGAAAGGCAGGGAAAGGCGAACCAATGTGCCTGCATCCACTGAGTGGGAAAGGACAGGGAAAAGCAAGCTAATATGTCCATATCCACGGGGGCATGGGTAAGGCAGGGAAAGGGCTAACCTACGTGCCTTCAAAGTGAAGCTGCTATAGCCTCTAACACCCCGGCTAACAACTGGCAAGCCAGGAGCCACCCCCAGGCAGATTTTTGATGGAGCTCGAAGAAGCTGCAGCCACCCTGCTTGGGGAGATAAAGAATACTGAAGAGGCAGTGGAGCTGGCTGGCTATGAGGCACTGTGAAAAGTTGAGTGCTCTCTATCTCCCCCTGCTGGTTGATGGACACAACCCATATGTAATGGCTTCATCTGCTTGATGACAAGGAAATGTATTTGTTTTTTCATTTATCACATGTAATTTTCTCTTCATAAAATGTGCCATTTTAAAGTTGCTATGTAATTCTAGACTTATTTTGCTTTTTTCTTCTTTCTTCTCCTGTTTCCCCTTGCTTTTCGTTTTTCTGTCTTCCTTCAAGCACCGCCACTCACCTGTTAGCATATGCCCCCTTCTTTGTTATACCCCCTCCTGGGCTTCTTCCTTCCCACCAAGACTCTAACCTCTCTTTTCAACCTGCTCTCCAATCACTCTTTTCCTACCTCTAGCTACTATTTTCAGTGGTGCGCCAACCTTTGTCCGAGGTCTAACATGGCGACAAAAATGTAACTTTATTTTATAAGCTTATATACTGCCTTATCAAACAAAATACTTGTCCAAAGAGAAATAAAAACAACAAAAAGGAGACACTAGGCCTTACGTGCTAAACTTGCTTTCCTTTAGTCCATCCAGACTAGCCCAGACTGATGGGTTATGAATTCCAGTCAGTAGGTGGAGACTGAGAACTCCTGAGTTCTATGTGAGTAATCTTGTGCAGTCCAGTACAGAACAGAACCACAATTTCCATACCAAAGCAGAAACCTAAGATTCACCTTTTGGGGACATTCCATGCCAAGTGGTCTAAACCTTCCCACCATCATGTCTCCAATTTTGTTCAAATTTTATCTGTTGCGCGAGTCAGGTGTTAAACGAAGTTTCCCAAAATTTGAGGTCTCTCTACCTGCAATAGTTGCAGATCTAGACCCCCTTTTGGACTGACAACCTTTCAGTCTAGATCTGCAACTATTGCAGGTAGAGAGACCTCAAATTTTGGGAAACTTCTTTAACACCTGACTCGCGCAACAGATAAAATTTGAACAAAATTGGAGACATGATGGTGGGAAGGTTTAGACTAGAGAGCTGCACGGGAATGGGGTTTGCGGGATTCCCGCGGGGACGGAGGCAGTTCCTGCGGGATTCCCGTGGGGATGGAAGCTGCTCTGCGGGGGTCCCGCGGGGACGGAGGCAGTTCCTGTGGGGTTCCCGTGGGGATGGAAGCAGTTCTGTGGTCTTCTCGTAGAAGTGTAAGCTGCACCTGCACCAGCCTCTCATCTACCGAATAGCAATTTCTTTGAGTGCTGTCTTCTCCTCCTCTTCTTCTTCCTTGCTTTAACAGCACAAATGTGGAAAGTCTTCCATTAAGGAGGTGGTAGAGTCACAAATGATGATGGAATTCAAAAAGGCGTGTGATAAACACAGAGGATCTCTAATTAGAAAATGGAAGTTATATAAAACCTAACCTTAAATGGCTGCATGTGTGTGGATGTGTCAAGTGACGCTTAGATGGCAACTCCGGCTGTGATGAACTAGGGCTGATACCTGTCAGACTTGTATGGTCTGTGTCTCATACATGGCAATCTGGTTTAGGATGGGCTGGAAAGGGCTTAGACAGCAACTTCAGTGGCTGGAACATGAGGACAGTGCTGGACAGACTTTTACGGTCTGTGTCCCACAAATGAGAAGACAAATAGACTGGAGTAGGCTTCAACGGCAACTCCAGTAGTTGGAACATAAGGATAGGGCCAGATAGACTTCTGTGGCCTTTGTTCCAGAAACACGAAAGAAAGACCATAATCAAGTATATAATATCACACTCGTTGATTTAATGATGAATTGATCATGAGTGCGACTATTGGCAGAGTGGATGGACCATTCAGGTCTATTTGCTGTCACTTACTATGTTACTATTAATCCTCTTTGCTACCAGGCTGGTGCACAGACCTCAGCTCTGACACAGGCACGAGAATCAGATGTCACCTGACCTACTGGCGCGTGCATGTGGCGACCTCTCAGCACACAGTGCAAGTGAATCAGAGACACGTCTTACATGTGCGCACCAGAGTGTTCCAACTTCCGTTCCTTCCTTGCCTACAGTGCTGTGGCTCAAATCCAGAGAGAGACTGAGGGAGCTGACTGGAATTTTATGTACCATTAAATTCTTACGGGGATGGGTGGGGATGGGTAAGATTTCTGTCCCCGTGCAACTCTCTAGTTTAGACCACTTGGCATGGAATGACCCCAACGTATACTTCTCCTCCAATTCGACATGTCCAGCACATTTGACATGGTCAACCATGACATCTTACTACATCTTCTTGACTATTTTGGGATTGGTGGAAACGTACTTAGATGGATTAAGGGCTATCATGTAGATCATATAGGATGAAATTGAATTCAATTATATCATCCTCATGGAAAGCAGTCTGCTGAGTCCCTCAAGGTTTACCTCTATCACCAACACTCTTTAATATTACGATTCCATTAGCTAATTCTCTATCCAACTTAGGTTTAAATCCATTTATTTATGATGACGATGTGACAATCTATATACCTTTTAGTCAGGACTTGACTGAAATTACCAATTTAATTAGGATAGGCTTGAGTACTATGGACGAGTGGCTAACTCATTTCAACTAAAACTGAACACTGAGAAGACGCATTGCCTCATCGTATCCTTTCAGCATAATAAATTTAAACTTACTACTTTAAATATACCCAACTACACCCTCCCTATTTCTGATAGTCTAAAACTACTTGGTGTCACAATTGATCGGCACCTGACCCTGGAAACCCAAGTAAATTGCACCACAAAGAAAATGTTTTACTCAATGTGGAAACTTAAGCGTATAAAACCTTTCTTTCCTCAAGATGTTTTCCGCAACCTAATACAATCAATAGTACTAACCCATTTAGATTACTGCAACAGCATCTATGCAGGCTGCAAAGAACAACTAATCAAGAAACTTCAGATCGCATAGAATACAGCAGCAAGAATGATCTTCGGAAAATCTAAATTCGAATCTGCCAAGCCCCTTCAAGAAAAATTATATTGGCTTCCCATCAAGGAACATATTGCCTTTAAAATTTGCACCTTGATCCATAGGATCATTTATGGTGAAGTTCCTGGATATATATTAAATGGGGGAGTCACATGATTGTATCCTCAGGCTTGCAAAGAATGATGGCATTGTTTCAAAGAACTTCTAACATAGATCTAGCACCCAGAAATAGTTCCAGTCTTTCCCGATCCTATTTAATTTACCATTATCAAGATTGCAATGGCCTCAAATACAAATCTACCTACGCATCAAGCTTCTCCTTCATAGAAACTCAGCTATGGAATGCACTGCCTAAACTCTTAAAATCAACTCAGAATCATCTAAACTTCAGGAAATTATTGAAAACTACCTTGTTCAAGAAGGCGTACCATCCAGAAGTTACTAAGTTTCTTTCTTATCTGTTCAGCAAAATTTATGGACCCTAATGTTTTCCCATCATCTTTTATTATCTTTGTCTTAGACAATACATTTACGATTAATTTTTTACTATGACACTGTAGAGCTCAACCTGAACATCTTCTGCCAAGTCACTCCATGGTAACATTCTAACGTAATGACTCAGCTGAGCATAATGAAAGATATTTCTGGAGGGGATTGAATACTCAAGACTGTAGATCAGTGAAGGATTTAAGTTTGCCATCTGTTGGCACTACATGCAGCAAATATACCAATCCACAATCCTGCCACCCATAGAAGGTGGGATAAATGCAACCCGGCTTGAATGCCGGATTGTTACAAATTGACAAATAAGGTGTCACCTTTGGTGAAAAACAATGTAATTGGCACACCCACTTCCATATCGCTTTAGCAGTGGTCATGATAGATGAAAGTCTCAATAATTTTGGTATCGTACCGCCAGAGACATGCAAGAGGTTACTAAAATGCACGTTAGGCAGAATTTGAAGTTCCAATGTTGTATTAGAATAATCAGAAGTTGAACAAAACCAGTCATTAACATTCCTCATACTACTTGCTACTGTTACATGCCTCATACTTAATAATCCCAACCCACCATATTCCACTGGTATTTGCATCACCGACAATGGAAGACATGCTTTTTTCCCCCTCCAGGGGAAACCCCTTAACAGTTTGTTAAACTTTTTTTCATCTGTCATCTTCAAATATAATGGCAACAATTGAAATACATACAACCATCTTGGTATAATAAACATGCTGTACAAGGCTACTCTGCCGAGCAAGGATATTGGCAAAGCCCCCCAGGCCTGGAATTTCTGCTAATATATAATCTAACCTAGCTTGAGTCCCGTGCGCTCTGGACCTGTGAGTATAGTCTCTTTCACTGGGGTGCAGCACTCGCCACGTATCTACTAAATTAAGAGCATGCAAGAACATGGAGAGTGTGTCAGCTCGATACCCTGCATAATGATGGGAAGCTGGGTTAGTACAGTCCAACCTTGGGTCCGAAACCAAGTTGAAGTCTCCCAATATCACCAAACACTGCCCTCCAATATGCAAACATGTCTGAATTAGTGAGTGAAAAATTTTGGGATGCTGTTGGTTAGGGCCATAGACAACTAGCAAGTAAAACTCTATACCCTGCAACCATATCCAAAGTATAATAAATAGTTGCCTTGTATTCCCTTAGCTACCAGGGACATTTTGTATGTATTGCCTTTCCTAAATAACAACGCTACTCCCCACTTCCTAACCTGGGGAGAAGCCGCGAAAACTTCCCCTACCCATGATTTCTGTAGCTTCTTGTGTTCCAAATCTGTGAGGTGGGTTTCCTGCAAGCAAGCTATGTCAATCTTATGTCCCCCACCCTCCGCCTCAAACCGCCCTTTACCATCGTCCCCCCCCCCCCCAATAGGACACATACTCGACCACATCTTGCTTACATATAGCTCTCAACTCATTCAACAACCACGCTGCTCTCAAAAGTCCACAACTAGCCCATCCCATAATTACCCCATGGTCGTGGAGATAATCACCCCGATGTGTGTCCCCATGTATCTCAAGGGTATTCAGATTTTGGCATAACTTAATTTTCTACCCGACTCCCACCCATCCCCCCAAGCCAACCCTATTCTCCTAAACCCCCCAAACTTCCCCATACTATTTTCACAGGCACCAATTACCCGTGGAAATGAGAGATCTACTTAGATACTAAGGACCCTCAACCCCAAACAGCCATTATTCATATAAACTTACTCACCCCTACAATATCCCTCTGGAAACACACAGTTAAACAAGTACAATTGGCATACCAAGATTTCTATGCGTTTTCAGCCGCATCAAAACGGCCCCTCTCAACGAGGAAGGCCTTCGCCTCAGTCACTGATTTAAAGTTATGCCAGTTATCCTGGCTCAGGATCCTCATTTGCGCTGGGTAAGAGACCATAAGTTTAACATTCTTTTTTATAAGCAATGAACATAATGGATGGAATTGGCGACATTGTTCTTGCACTGCTTGCGAGAAATCAACACTCTCTGATCTTCATACTGTAAGTTTTCTCTTTGCAGGCGGAATCCCATTAGAATTTCAATCTTATGCCTGTAGTTAAGGATTTTCACTATCACTATTGGCATTGAAGGAAGTGAAACTAGGAAATCAAGTACGCTAGCGTTTAACTATAGAAAAGGTGATTACGACAAAATGAGAAAAATGGTAAAAAAAAGACTGAAAGGAGCAGCTCGCAGAGTAAAAAACTTGCATCAGGCGTGGATGCTGTTTAAAAACACCATCCTGGAGGTTCAGGACAAATATATTCCACGTATTAGAAAAAAGGGAAAAAAGACTAAACGTCAGCCGGCGTGGCTAAACAGTAAGATAAAGGAAATCATTAGAGCCAAAAAACAATCCTTCAGAAAGTGGAGAAGAGAACCAACTGAAAGTAACAGGATAGATCATAAGGAATGCCAAGCCAAATGCAAAGCGGAGATAAGGAGGGCAAAAAAGGACTTTGAGAAGAAATTAGCGTTAGAAGCAAAAATACATAGTAAAAATTTTTTTAGATACATTAAAAGCAGGAAACCGGCCAAAGAGTCGGTTGGGCCGCTGGACGAAAATGGTGTTAAAGGGGCGATCAAGGAGGACAAAGCCGTAGCGGAGAAATTAAATGAATTCTTTGCTTCGGTCTTCACCGAGGAGGATTTGGGGGGGACACCGGTGCCGGAAAGAATATTTGAAGCGGGGGAGTCGGAGAAACTAAACAAATTCTCTGTAACCTTGGAGGATGTAATGGGTCAGTTCAGCAAGCTGAAGAGTAGTAAATCACCGGGACCTGATGGTATTCATCCCAGAGTATTAATAGAACTAAAAAATGAACTTGCGGAGCTACTGTTAGAAATATGCAATCTGTCCCTAAAATCGAGTGTAGTACCGGAAGACTGGAGGGTAGCCAATGTTACTCCGATTTTTAAGAAGGGTTCCAGAGGAGATCCGGGAAATTATAGACCGGTGAGTCTGACGTCGGTGCCGGGCAAGATGGTGGAGGCTATTATTAAGAATAAAATTGCAGAGCATATACAAAAACATGGACTGATGAGACAAAGTCAGCACGGATTTAGTGAAGGGAAGTCTTGCCTCACCAATCTAATGCATTTTTTTGAGGGGGTAAGCAAACATGTGGACAATGGGGAGCCGGTTGATATTGTATATCTGGATTTTCAGAAGGCGTTTGACAAAGTGCCACACGAAAGACTCCTGAAGAAATTGCAGAGTCATGGAATCGGAGGTAGGGTATTATTATGGATTAAGAACTGGTTGAAAGATAGGAAGCAGAGAGTAGGATTGCCTGGCCAGTATTCTCAGTGGAGGAGGGTAGTTAGTGGGGTCCCGCAGGGGTCTGTGCTGGGTCCGTTGCTTTTTAATGTATTTATAAATGACCTAGAGATGGGAATAACTAGTGAGGTAATTAAATTCGCCGATGACACAAAATTATTCAGGGTCGTCAAGTCGCAGGAGGAATGTGAACGATTACAGGAGGACCTTGCGAGACTGGGAGAATGGGCGTGCAAGTGGCAGATGAAGTTCAATGTTGACAAGTGCAAAGTGATGCATGTGGGTAAGAGGAACCCGAATTATAGCTACGTCTTGCAAGGTTCCGCGTTAGGAGTTACGGATCAAGAAAGGGATCTGGGTGTCGTCGTCGATGATACGCTGAAACCTTCTGCTCAGTGTGCTGCTGCGGCTAGGAAAGCGAATAGAATGTTGGGTGTTATTAGGAAGGGTATGGAGTCCAGGTGTGCGGATGTTATAATGCCGTTGTATCGCTCCATGGTGCGACCGCACCTGGAGTATTGTGTTCAGTACTGGTCTCCGTATCTCAAAAAAGATATAGTAGAATTGGAAAAGGTACAGCGAAGGGCGACGAAAATGATAGTGGGGATGGGACGACTTTCCTATGAAGAGAGGCTGAGAAGGCTAGGGCTTTTCAGCTTGGAGAAGAGACGGCTGAGGGGAGATATGATAGAAGTGTATAAAATAATGAGTGGAATGGATCGGGTGGATGTGAAGCGACTGTTCACGCTATCCAAAAATACTAGGACTAGAGGGCATGAGTTGAAGCTACAGTGTGGTAAATTTAAAACGAATCGGAGAAAATTTTTCTTCACCCAACGTGTAATTAGACTCTGGAATTCGTTGCCGGAGAACGTGGTACGGGCGGTTAGCTTGACGGAGTTTAAAAAGGGGTTAGATAGATTCCTAAAGGACAAGTCCATAGACCGCTATTAAATGGACTTGGAAAAATTCCGCATTTTTAGGTATAACTTGTCTGGAATGTTTTTACGTTTGGGGAGCGTGCCAGGTGCCCTTGACCTGGATTGGCCACTGTCGGTGACAGGATGCTGGGCTAGATGGACCTTTGGTCTTTCCCAGTATGGCACTACTTATGTACTTATGTACTACTCTTGGTCAACTTCGGTTTTCAATCTTTTGTCCCACTCAGTGCGCCCTCTCCACCACCACAGGGCCCACTGAGTCGGATAACGCCAACTCTTTCGCCAGCCAGTTTTCTAGCCAGACCGTCAAGTTTTGATCTGGCACTCGCTCTGACAATCCCACGATTCTTATATTATTACGTCGTGAAAGTTCTCCAGCTTGGATACAAGCTCTACGATTTGTGTGTTTAGGCGTGCGATATCTGGGCCCTGTCCCCGCAAGTCATCTTCTAGCGCCGACACTCTCGCCTCCAGGTCTCCGGTTCTTATTCCCAAACCGTCTAGCCCCATTTGAAAATTTTCCAACTGTAAAGAGAGCGCTTCCCAGCATGGCTCTAAGGCCTTTGTCACAGCTGTTGTAAGTTGTGCAAGTTGGGAATCCGAAAATACTGTGGTCGATGCCAGCGGACTCTCCGCCATCTTGGAGCCTCCGCACCCGGGTTTATTCTTTTCTTTCCTCGCCGATTTTTGTGTCATCGCCGAAGGAGATTTCTCTAAGAATCTGTCTATTCAAATAGTACTTCAATAATAAGCACAGGGTGAGCAAAGTGCTGAAAAATTATGGCTTGTCAAGAGTCCCTGAGCAACAACCCGAAGCTGCTTCTCTGCATCACGTGACCTCGGTTTTGCTTTTTAAACCTAAAGGTGGTTGAAGAATTAGGTATTGTCACAAAATGTCTAACCTCATGCCTGGAGTTACCCCACAGCCACTCAGAGGGTCTATCCCCAGCACAGCTCAGGTCAGCCTGCACTTGCTGCTTGTGCTCTACACTAGTACCCTCCTCCCACTGATTGGGTCACAACTGCCTCTGGGCAAGTCTCCCACTCTCAAATTATCCCCAGTGACTTCTAGATTACTGGGGCAACACTCCCAGTAGTCCCACAGTTCCCAGAAAGCACGCACAGACCCAACATACAAACCACCAAGATTGTTTATCAGTCCAGGCAGGCAGAGTCAACAAACTAAACAGGTTTACTGTCACACTGGAACAATGAACAACAACAAAAAGGTGCAATCAGCAAACAATAACAGGTAACTGAAATATGGATCAATTATACATTAACTAAACATTCATATACTGTCTCAACAGTACCTGGGAAGATCAGGATATATAACTGTTTACAGAGCCTTAGCAAAGAGATCTGTCTCTCTCTCTTCTCCTGGGCTAACACTGAAACAACAGCCAACAACAACTGCTGGGTAATTTCAAACTCCAGGCCAATCAGAGCCCAGTCAAGTTTTTAAACATATACTGCTCACAGTAATGTAGATTAACTTCTTCACTAAGTGAAACTAAAAGAGGGCATGCATTTTTCTATAACAGCTTTAACATATTTCAAGCGGACGAGTTGGAGAAACTTACTGACTTCACGGTAAACCTGGAGGACATAATGGGGCAGTTCAGCAAACTGAAGAGTAGCAAATCTCCTGGACCGGATGGTATTCATCCTAGAGTACTGACAGAACTGAAAAATGAGCTTGCGGAGCAACTGCTAGTGATATGCAATTTATCCTTAAAATCGAGCGTGGTACTGGAAGATTGGAGGGTGGCCAATGTAATGCCCATTTTTAAAAAAGGTTCCAGGGGAGATCCGGGAAATTATAGACCGGTGAGTCTGACGTCGGTGCCGGGAAAAATGGTAGAGGCTATTATTAAAAACAAAATTACAGAGCACATCCGAGGACATGGATTACTGAGACCGAGACAGCATGGCTTTTGTGTGGGGAAATCTTGCCTGACCAATTCACTTCAATTCTTTGAAGGAGTAAACAAACATGTGGACAAAGGGGAGCCGGTTGATATTGTGTATCTGGATTTTCAAAAGGCGTTTGACAAGGTACCTCATGAAAGGCTACAGAGGAAATTGGAGGGTTATGGGATAGGAGGAAAAGTCGTATTGTGGATTAAAAACTGGTTGAAGGATAGGAAACAGAGAGTGGGGTTAAATGGGCAGTATTCACAATGGAGAAGGGTAGTTAGTGGGGTTCCTCAGGAGTCTGTGCTAGGACTGCTGCTTTTTAATATATTTATAAATGATTTAGAGATGGGAGTAACTAGCGAGGTAATTAAATTTGCTGATGACACAAAGTTATTCAAAGTCGTTAACTCGCAACAGGATTGTGAAAAATTACAGAAGGGCCTTAACGAGACTGGGAGGCTAGATGGCAGATGACGTTTAATGTGAGCAAGTGCAAGGTGATGCATGTGGGGAAAAAAGAACCCGAATTATAACTACGTCATGCAAGGTTCCACGTTAGGAGTTACGGACCAAGAAAGGGATCTGGGTGTCGTCATCGATAATACACTGAAACCTTCTGCTCAGTGTGCTGCTGCGGCTCGGAAAGCGAATAGAATGTTGGGTATTATTAGGAAAGGTATGGAAAACAGGTGTGAGGATATTATAATGCCGTTATATCGCTCCATGGTGCGACCGCACCTTGAGTATTGTGTTCAATTCTGGTCGCCGCATCTCAAGAAAGATACAGTGGAACTGGAAAAGGTGCAGCGAAGGGTGACTAAAATGATAGCGGGGATGGTCAAACTAGAGAAATACACTTCAAGAGTTAATAAAGACAATTTTACAGGTTTAAAACATGCTGTTCTGGCATAGGTATAAACTGTGTTTCTGACTTCACTCGTTTTGGAGTGCTTTGGGTTCTGCTGATCTGAACATCTGTTGTCTGGAATTTTGGAAGATGGAAATAAGAAAATAGAAGTTACTTTTGCAATGTGATGGATGCCTGTTCTGGTGTGTGCATGTGATAATCTTTGAATAACTTTTATACTTATGGCTATTCTGAACATGTGGCATCATTAAAGGGCAAACTTTTAAATGCCCAGTTGTGTATATATGCTAATCTCAGGTTTTTAAAAATATTTCAGACACATCTGTTTGCTCCCATGATATAACTGAATTCTATTATTCTGTCTCATTGTATTTTCAAATGTAGGCCACATTGAACCCAACTTTACTTGAGATGTGGGATATAAATGTAAAAATAAAAAATTTAAAAAAAATCCTTTATCCTCCACCTTTTAAGACACTGCCTACCTGCTGGATAGTGATGGCACAAGGAAAGCAAGTTTGGTCCAATGAAGACTAACTCAAAATAACATGTTCCTTAGCTGGGCCTTAGAATTACCATATTGAAAATGCGACCACACCATGCCTCTGTGGTTTATTTTCCACTAATAAGTTAAATGATTAGCTGGGTTTCTTGTAAGGATTATATAAACTTTGGGCATGACTAGGGACACATAGGTCAACACGCACGTACCTAAACGCATGACTAGGGACACATAGGCCAACAAGCACGTACCTAAATCTCCACTTCTCAAGCTGCAAAGGCCTAAAATATAAAATCAACCTATGCATCCAGCTTCTCCTATATAAGCACACAACTACTGAATGCACTACCAAACGTCATGAAAACAATGCATGACCTAACAAACTTCCGGAAATCATTAAAAACCTACTTGTTCAAAAAGGCATACCATAACGATCAAATTTCAACACCTGAACACTGCAACACAATGAAACTTATACCAGAAATGGACAAAACTTAACTCTTCCTCCTTGATTACCAATCAACTCTGTCAATCATGAACTCTAACGCAATACCACACTGTATTTCTCATACCGGAATTGGCTATCGCCATCAAGGTACTATGTAAGCCACATTAAGCCTGCAAATGGGTGGGAAAATGTGGGATACAAATGCAACAAATAAATAAATACATTTAATATCACAATTCCTCATCTACAGCCACAAAACAACCTTTTAGGGTGGATAGTGTTCACATTGAGCTCCTTTAATTATCAACCAGATCTAAGACTTCAGTTTTGGCACAGTATAAGTCATCACAAGAACAAAATAAAACCAACGGACTGCATTAGGGATTTATAGCCCATTTAGTTATGTTTAAACAAAAGAGATCTGCATATTTTGATTTATAAAACCACTTGCTCCAGAAACATGTTCAAAACAGAATAATCCATTTGTGTATCTAAAAGGTAAACGCTACAAAACAGATGAAGATGTGATTCCATGTGGTCCAATGAAAGGAGAGTTTAATTCTACTTCCATTTAATTTCAATATATTTCATCATATAACACTAGGCTTCCCAAGGTAGATTACAACAGTTAATATGACCGGGGAGTAAAAGGGGCACTCAGGGAAGATAAAGAATTAGCGGACAGATTAAATGAGTTCTTTGCCTCGGTCTTCACCGAGGAAGATTTGGTTGGGATACCGGTGCCGGACAGGGTATTCGAGGCTGACGAGTCAGAGAAACTTAATGAAATCTCTGTAAACCTGGAGGATGTAATGGGGCAGTTCTGCAAACTAAAGAGTAGCAAATCTCCTGGGCCAGATGGCATTCATCCCAGGGTACTGATGGAACTAAAAAAATGAGTTTGCGTAGCTACTGTTGTTGATATGTAATTTATCCTTAAAATCAAGCGTGGTACCGGAAGATTGGAGGGTCGCCCATGTAACGCCGATTTTTAAGAAAGGTTCCAGGGCAGATCCGGGGAATTATAGACCGGTAAGAGTCTGACGTCGGTGCCGGGCAAAATGGTACAGACTATCATTAAAAACAAAATAACAGAGCACATTCTAAAGCATGGACTGATGAAGGGATTTAGTGAAGGGAAGTCTTGCCTCACCAATCTACTAGGCGGGGAGAGTCTGCTAGGTACGGACGGGGAGAGGGATCTTGGGGTGATAGTATCTGAGGATCTGAAGGCGACGAAACAGTGTGACAAGGCGGTGGCCGTAGCTAGAAGGTTGCTAGGCTGTATAGGGAGAGGCGTGACCAGCAAAAGAAAAGAGGTGTTGATGCCCCTGTACAAGTCGTTGGTGAGGCCCCACCTGGAGTATTGTGTTCAGTTTTGGAGGCTGTATCTTGCTAAGAATGTAAAAAGAATTGAAGCGGTGCAAAGAAAAGCTATGAGGATGGTATGGGATTTACGTTACAAGACGTATGAGGAGAGACTTGCTGACCTGGACATGTATACCCTGGAGGAAAGGAGAAACAGGGGTGATATGATACAGACGTTCAAATATTTGAAGGGTATTAATCCGCAAACAAACCTTTTCCGGAGATGGGAAGGCGGTAGAACGAGAGGGCATGAAATGAGATTGAGATTAAGAAAAATGTCAGGAAGTATTTTTTCACGGAGAGGGTGGTGGATGCTTGGAATGTCCTCCCGCGGGAGGTGGTGGAGAGGAAAATGGTAACGGAATTCAAACATGCGTGGGATAAACATAAAGGAATCCTGTTCAGAAGGAAGGGATCCTCAGGAGCTTAGCCTTGAATGGGAGGCAGAGACGGTTGGGCGGCGGGGCTAGTGCTGGGCAGACTTATACGGTCTGTGCCAGGGCTGGTGGTTGGGCAGCGGGGCTAGTGCTGGGCAGACTTATACGGTCTGTGCCAGGGCTGGTGGTTGGGAGGCGGGGATAGTGCTGGGTAGACTTATATGGTCTGTGCCAGAGCCGGTGGTGGGAGGCGGGGCTGGTGGTTGGGAGGCGGGGATAGTACTGGGCGGACTTATACGGTCTGTGCCATGAAAAAGACAGGTACAAATCAAGGTAAGGTATACACAAAAAACTAGCACATATGAGTTTATCTTGTTGGGCAGACTGGATGGACCGTGCAGGTCTTTTTCTGCCGTCATCTACTATGTTACTACATTTCTTTGAAAGGGCAAACAAACATGTCAACAAAGGTGAGCCGGTGGATATTGTGTATCTGGATTTTCAGAAACCGTTTGACAAAGTCCTGCATGAAAGGCTCCAGAGGAAATTAGAGAGTCATGGGATCGGAGGTAGTGTATTGTTATGGATGAAAAACTGGTTGAAAGATAGGAATAAGAGAGTAGGGTGAAATGGTCACTATTCGCAATTGAGAAGGGTAGTTAGTGGGGTCCCTCTGGGATCTGTGCTGGGACCACTGCTTTTTAACATTTTCACAAATGACCTGGAGGTGGGGGTAACTAGCGAGGTTATCAAATTTGCTGATGACACAAAGTTGTTTAAGGTTGTCAAATCGCGGGAAGATTGTGAAAGGTTGCAAGAAGATATTGCGAGACTAGGAGACTGGGCGTCTAAATTGCAGATGACGTTCAATGTGAGCAAGTGCAAAGTGATGCATGTGGGAAAGAGGAACCCAAACTATAGATACGTCATGCAAGGTTCAGCGTTAGGAGTCACAGAACGAGAAAGGGACCCGAGAGTCATCATTGATGATATGTTGAAATCTTCTGCTCAGTGTGCTGCTGCGGCTAAGAAAGTAAATAGAATGTTAGGTATTATTAGGAAAGGGATGGAAAACAAAAATGAGGATATTATAATGCCATTGTATCGATTCATGGTGCGACCACACCTAGAGTATTGTGTTCAATTCTGGTCGCCGCACCTCAAAAAAGATATAGTGGAATTAGAAACAGTGCAGAGAAGGGCAACAAAGAT
Organism: Microcaecilia unicolor; assembly: GCF_901765095.1. Classification (NCBI taxonomy): domain Eukaryota; kingdom Metazoa; phylum Chordata; class Amphibia; order Gymnophiona; family Siphonopidae; genus Microcaecilia; species Microcaecilia unicolor. The sequence continues at coordinate 162,390,457 of NC_044041.1, forward strand.
GATTAAGGGGATGGGACGACTTTCCTATGAGGAAACGCTAAAGTGGCTGGGGCTCTTCAACTTGGAGAAAAGGCGGCTGAGGGGTGATATGATAGAGATATTCTTCTAATATAATAATTCGCACCTCCAACGTTCTGAAGCTGACTCCGTGGCAGCGAAGCTGTGTAGTGTTCGTAGGGTTCATAATCGCACTCCTGATCACTGCCCCACCCTCGAGGGAACTATGTATAGTTGCCAGGGAAAGAAACACGACGTCAGGAGCAGGGACCAACCACAAGCCTCACACTCACTCTCAGTGCCCCACCCTCAGAGGGAAGGTTGCTTATAATATTCACCCACCGGAAGTTCGTTCCCTCCCTCCGAGTTCCACGGTCGTCATCTGTCCCCCCCTCCCTCCCAGTTTCAGGCCCCCTCACTCCAAATTTTAAAACTCATCCAAATTTTTACCTTGCATGGTAAAAAGCATGCAGCTTGGCACTTACTTCAGTTTTCCCTTCTCTGTTTCTCAGCTCTGGTCCCACCCTTGCGGAAATAGGAAATGAGGGTGGGACCACAGCTGAGACAGAGAAGGGAAAACTGAAGTGCCGAGCCTGCACGCTTTTTACCATTGCTGCCGGCTGCTGTAACCCCAACAAGGTAAGTCAGGATGACTTTTAAAATTCGGAGGGAGGGGGCCTGGAACTGGGAGGGAGGGACGACCCTGGAACTGGGAGGGAGGGAGGGGGAACGCTAGAACTTCCCTTAAAATATTAATGGCAGCAGGTGATTACCTTGCTAGTGCCTGTTTCATTTCAATGAGAAACGGGCTCTTTTTACTAGTATAAAGTAATGAGTGGAGTGGAAAAGATAGATATGGAGCGTCTGTTTATGCTTTCCAAAAATACTAGGACAAGGGGGCATGTGATGAAGCTGGAGTGCACTAAGTTTAAAACAAATAAGAGAAAATTTTTCTTTACTCAGCGCGTAATTCAACTCTGGAATTCGTTGCCGGAGAATGTGGTTAAGGCGGTTAGCTTAGCATAGTTTAAGAAAGGTTTGGATGGCTTCCTGAAGGAAAAGGCCATAGAATGTTATTAAATGGACGTAGGGAAAAATCCACTATTCCTGGGACAAGCAGTACAAAATGCTTTGCTCCGTGGATCTTGTCGGGTGATTGTGACCTGAATTGGCCACTGTTGGAGACAGGGTGCTAGGCTTCATGGACCCTTGGTCTGTCCCAGTGTGGCGATGCTTATGTCTTATCAAGAAACAGGATATATTCACTGAAATTTGGCCATCTGTATTGAACAGTGTAGAAAAATAAGCACAAAATACAGAGTTTATAACTGCTTTTGCTACCAACTACAATAATTTAAGCTGTTTTAGTGATATTCAATTTTTATTTCATGATATTTACATCTGGTTACGGGAAGCTTTCAAATAAATTAAAAAGCTGTCCAATAAGTAAAAAAAAAAACACACACACACCTTTTCAGGCACTGCCTATCCAACTGGACCAGTTTTACACTTGTTACAGATAGACCAGGCATAGGCAATTCCTAATCTTTTGCTGTTCTTTTGGGTGTACTAAAACAGCGGTAAGCACCGCCTACTGGCTTCAGCTCATACAATGGCCGAGATAAGCTCAGTCACTTCGTCTCCACTTTATTCAGCCTTTGTGTTGTACCACTGACTCTGACCCCCCCCCCCCCCCCCCCCCCGGCTGTTCAGCATCTACTACTACTACTACTACTATTTAACATTTCTAGAGCGCTACAAAGTCGTCTCTCTTCCCCTCCAGCTGTTTTGTAAACTTGCCTGGGTCACAGGCAGTATATGCAATACAAGCAGGCTTCCTCAGAACCTTCCTGTAGCAGCATCAAGCAACGGAAACATGAAGTTATATCAGAGGAGACGGGGATGCAGTTGCAGGAAGACTAAGGATCTCAGGGCCAGCAGAGAAAGCCTGCTTTCATTACTTCAGAAAACGGTCGAAGGGAAGGGTGGGGATGGCAAAGAATCGGAACTCCAGCGTGAGATGCGATGCTAGCTTGACCCCTATGAGCTGCGGAGGGGAAGGAAAGCGTAGACTGGTGTAAATAACAGGCAGCACAGCTTGCTGCAGTTTTTAAAACTCCCAATGGTCAGTACCCTCTGCAAGACTTACTCTGCTTACTGGGTTGCACTGGTCCTGGTACAATTAAAAGTTAATGCGTTAATTCGCGCAATTACTTCACAGCCCTACAATGTAACCAAATCAAAACTCCAACCCTTCCCCCAACGCACCCTCACACGTACAACTAACACCGCACAGCCCCTGCTTCTCTCGCTTATTTTCCACCCACAACAGGCACCCCCGTCCAACTCTGATTCAGATCAGGAAAACTCCATACACCCTTCAATCCTAAACACAGCATTCCTCACTACCTGACTCCTTACGGGCGCATCCGTTGTCCTAAACTGCAAAGTGCCTTAAGCCCATAGCTACCCTGCCTGGACAGTAATAAATATACCACTGCCGCCACATCCCCACTGATTTTTCAAAGTAGAAAGCAGTAAGCACGTATATCAGAAATGAATAACAAGATTTGCTCCCCCAACCCTTACCCGCCTCGCAACACAGCAGCAAAAAAAAAGAAAAAGACTCGGAGTCAGCAGCACAGCAGCAAACACAGTATTAGAAGAAGAAGCAGCAGCCTGTCTGAGTACTGAGCATGCTCAGTAATAAACTAAAACTCCGCCTAGGCTAGCTCGAGATAGACTGTAACTACCGGCAAAGCTCAACCTCCTTGCCTCTACCAACCCCTACTAAATCCCGCAGATCAGACTGCCTCTGCCAGACTGTGGCAGCTAACAGGATCCTACAGCTGTCTATCATATTACGGAACCTCGAATGTAGCAGGACCTTACATCCAAGGAGGTTGTTAACTGGTTATCTCCTAATGCTCAGTTCCGCCCTTTCCCTCGTATCGGCCAATAAAATCACGCCCTCCTCCCCTAGTATCCGGAGACAAAACTATAGAGAAAGGAACATCAACGCGTCACTTCTCTCACTAACCTATCAACACAAAGCCACATGGGAGCAGTGGCCAATGACGTGGCGAGACTGTCTTACAGTTCCCGCGCAAGTTCAAACGCTTAATGGGGTTTAAAAATATTAGTTCCCAGCATCGAGGGTTTTGCTTTTGAGTAGAAAACGGGACGTCATGGCAGAATGCCCCGAATTTATTCCCTTTATTTCCACTCTTTGTCCTCGTAGGGGTTCCCAGCAGCATCGTTCGCAGATTGTGGGTGGAGGAGGCACTGCTTCTCTTCCGAACCAGGTAGGGGCCGGAATTTTTAGGCTATCGATTCTTCTGTGTTGTAGGATTGGGCTGAGGCTCCACGCACCGACCCTGCACATGCGTACGTTTCCTAATGCGTAGAGCGTCTTATTAGTCTTCCCACTCTTCCAGTGGGTGGGATGGGAGTGTTTGTCGGGTTGTTTCCACAGATTTTCTGGTTTATTGATTTTATATAAAAACAAAGTACAAAATCTATGTATGAAAAGACTTAAATATGTGATGCTAATAAAAACTAACAAGAAACAACACGGCAAGGAACAAGTAGCACTTTGTACATAAATTGAGAGAGGTGACCTTTTGGAGTGAAATTTGTGCGACAGATTAGATTTTTTGGCAATGTATGCTTCATATCTATAGGTAAGGCAAACAGAATTCCACCAGTATCAATAAGTTTTGCCAAATTTTTCCACGCATTGAGGATAGTCTTAATAGCAAATTAAGTTTCTAATAAACTTACATGTGAATTCAAATTTGATAACATAATGATCTCAATATAATATGTTTATATTGAAGAGGATCCTCAATAGGAAAGACTTTACATATAGTGGACCAAACAGAATTCTTATAAGTTTGAGAATATGTACAATAATATATGTTGTAAGATACCCCTTTCTTTACCACAAGACCAGTGGTGTAGCTATAGGGGCCTCCACCTCCCCCCCCCCAAATTTGATTTGGCAGGTCTCACTGTTCGGGCGTCTGCATGCAGTTGTTATGCTGCTAGAGCCTGCCTGGCTTGGTTACAGCAGGCAGTGGAACAGCCCGGTGATGGAGCGGAGACCTTATCTGAAGTGGCTCCGCGGATGGAGTCGGCCTTGTCCTTTCTGGCTGACGCCCTTTATGATATGGTCAGAGCTTTGGCTAAACAAATGGCTGTAGCAGAGGCGGCTCGCCGCACTCTTTTTGGCTACGACATTGGGCGGCGGACATGGCCTCTAAGCAAAGGTTGGTGAAGTTGCCCTTTCAAGGCCTTCTCCTGTTTGGTGAGGAGTTGGAAAACATTGCTAAAGGCCTGGGGGATTCCAAACCTCAGCGCTTGGCCAAAGATGGGCCGAAGCCTTCCTCTAAGGGTCAGGCGGTCCACTCCTCTTACAGACCTCGCTTCCGTGAAGCTAGAAGGTACTGCCCGGGGCTGCTGCTGGGTTCTCTTCGCGTGCCCGCTTTCAGCAGAGAAACTCCTTTCGCTCGGACAAACGTTCTGCAACTGCCGGTTCAAGGCCTGGAGTTCAGGGGCGACCCTCTCAATGATGGTGCGCCGGCCCCCTCCTCATTTCTTGTCATCGGAGGAAGACTTTCCCTCTTTTTCGAGGAGTGGGCCAAAATCTCCGCAGATCAGTGGGTCTTGGACCTGATTAGAGACGGATACCGAATAGAATTCGATGCCCCGGTGAGAGACGTGTTCGTGGAGTCCCGATGCGGTTCTGCTGCCAAACGGGCGGCGGTAGAGGAGACTGCATAGTCTGTGCTGGATAGGGGCTGTGACCCCAGTGCCTCCCGCCAAACAAGGTCTAGGCCGCTACTCCATTTACTTTGTGGTGCCACGAAAAGGCGGGTCTTTTCGCCCGATCCTGGACTTAAAAGAGCTAAACAAGTCTTTAAGAGTGCAGCATTTGAGAGCGTTAAGATGGCGGCACACTAAGTTTCGCTGGTGTTGGCTCTTGAAAGTTTGGAGAACAAAATTGTTTCCGCTTAAGAAATATGCCCCATACAAAACGTAAGGGGATTGTTAGAGCAGTTTCCTCGACTGCTGTACCGATATCCCCCGCAACAACAAACAATCGAACGCTACACCACGAGACAACCGGTCCAACTCACCGAGAGGGGCCCTGCTGAAGCCACGGGGGAAGACACCCTTGGAATCTTGGGGCTTGATGTTTCACTCTCCCCTCCGGATTCTCAACCACCGCAACCGCCCGATGGTCGTCTTCTCAGACGGGACCTGCCCGACCCGGAAGTGGAAGGGGTTTTGGTCGTCGATCGAGGAACTCGAGGGGCGAGCCATGCAGGAGGCCAGGAGTTGGGGAAAGCCCTGGCTGAGCCGGGAGCTCAATCAAACAGACCGATTGCGGTGACTCTGGAGAGCATTTGGGACGCTCTCCAGAGAGTGGAATTGACAACGGCCAGATCAGCAGAAGAGATCACAGCTTTAATAGGTACTGTTGAAAATTTAAAATTTTCTTTAAACACATCTAAACAAGAAACTGTGGAGCAATTTAATATTGTTAAAAAGGATATTTCTCAGCTACAAGGAATTTCAGCCTCAGTAATTAAAGACAATAATATAATACATCGTAGGCTTGAACAAATAGAAAACTATAACCGTAGGCTGAACTTACGTTTTTTGAATTTTCCCCAGGAGTTTGGAATTAACCCACAGGAAGCCTTTAAAACATATCTTCTAGAAATCTTAAATTTTACTTCAGAGTCTTTGCCTCCTTTGAATAAAATATATTACATAGACACTAAAAAACCGGTGGATGATTCCCTTCAGGCATTACCATCTGAGATACGAACGGAAGAACTTAATATATCTGAGTTATTAGAAACCTCTTTAACTGTGGACTCCCAAAGAAAAACTTTAATAGTATCTTTCGTCTTCCAGCAAGATCTGGAAGCAGTAAAGCGTATGTATTTTAAAAAGATGCAGGCTCAATTCAGAGGGAAAAGAGTCTGGATGTACCCAGATATAACCAAGCAAACACAAGAAAGGAGAAAACTTTTTCTTTCTATGATAGCTGAGGTGGTAAAACTGGGAGCGTCCTTTTATTTGAATTACCCGTGTAAGTGTGTCATCAAATACACGGGTATAAAATACATCTTTTTCCAACCAGAACAATTGAAAGAGTTTATAACATTGAAAAAAATTGGCTAATGTCATTTCCCAGTTTTGATGATAGAAATTGGAATTATGGATTTGGTAATGTGTGTTAAGCATATTTTCTTTGTGACAGAAATTATTGATTTAAGAAGTCTTCTTTCTCTTTACGCTCTCCTCTATGTTTGAGGTCTAAAGAAGAAACTATTACTACTGTTTTATTTAAACTTTGCTTATTGTAAAATTTTCCTTTCTGAATTACCTGTCAAGTGTAACAGCTTGTTATTTAATGAAATTAATAAAAAATAAATAATAATAAAAAAATAAAAATAAAAAAAAGAGTGCAGCATTTTCACATGGAAACCCTGCGCTCCGTCATTGCGGCGGTACAGCCAGGAGAGTTTCTTAAGTCTCTAGACCTGAAAGAAGCTTACTTGCACATACCAGTTTGGCCCCCGCACCAGAAGTTTCTGCGGTTTGCAGTGTTGGGAAAACATTTCCAGTTTCGGGCCTTGCCTTATGGCCTCGCCACAGCTCCCCGAACCTTCTCCAAGGTAATGGTGGTAGTAGCTGCCTTTCTCAGGCGAGAGGGTATCCAGGTTCACCCGTACCTAGACGACTGGCTCATCAGAGCAGACTCAGAAAAAAAGAGTCATCTAGCTACAGCCAGAGTGGTTTCAGTCCTTCAATCTCTGGGCTGGGTCGTCAATATGGCCAAAGTTACCTGACCCCCTCACAATCTCTAGAATATTTGGGGGCCAGGTTCGACACAGTCTCGGGCTATGTGTTTCTTCCCGAGCAAAGGCGGTGCAAGCTTCAGAATCAGGTCCGTCTGCTCCTGAGGATGCCCCGCCCGCGAGCTTGGGACATTGTCCAGCTGTTGGGATCGATGACGGCCACCTTGGAAGTGGTGCCATGGGCGAGAGCGCACCTGAGACCTCTACAGTATTCTCTACTTCAACGATGGTCTCCAGTATCTCAGGATTATCAGTGCAGACTTTCTTGGCTCCCTGCGGCCCTCCTCAGTATGGAGTGGTGGCTCTCGGACAGCATGTTGTGGCGGGGAATGCCGCTGGCGCTCCCCGATTGGTGCCTAGTGGTGACAGATGCCAGCCTGAGGGGCTGGGGCGCACATTGCCAGGGGAAGCATGCCCAGGATCTGTGGACGCTTGACGAGTCGGAGTGGTCTATCAACTGCCTGGAGTTGAAAGCGGTGTTTCTGGCTCTTCTGGCCTTTCAAGTGACCCTGGAAGGATTGGCTGTCCGAGTGATGTCGGACAACACGACAGCAGTGGCCTACATAAATCGACATGGCGGCACTCAGTGCAGAGCTCTAGCCGCGCAGGCCGAACAAATTTGCCACTGGGCCGAGCTGCATCTACAGTCCCTGTCAGCAGCTCACATTGCAGGTCAGAGCAACGTGCAAGCCGACTATCTAAGTAGGCATCAGATTGATCCAGCGGAGTGGGAACTAGCAGATGATGTATTCCTGCAGATATGTGCCAAATGGGGCAAGCCAGTGATGGATCTTATGGCGACCAGTTCCAATGCCAAAGTCCCGTGCTGCTTCAGCAGACGGAGGGATCCTCGCTCTGCCGGGTTGTATGCCTTGGCTCAACCCTGGCCCCTGGGCTTGCTGTATGTCTTCCCTCCGTGGCCCTTGATAGGGCGAGTGCTCCTGCGGATTCGGCTGCATCCAGGAGAAGTGGTGCTCATCGCTCCGGATTGGCCCAGGAGGCTTTGGTATGCGGACCTCCGACAGATGCTGTTGGAGGCTCCCTTTCCGTTACCTCTGGTTCAGCACCTGTTGTCACAGGGTCCGGTGGCCATGGAGGACGCCTGCCGCTTTGGTCTTATGGCATGGCGATTGAGAGGGCGTAATTGAGAGAGAAAGGCTACTCAAATAAGGTAATTTCCACTCTCCTGCAGGCCCGTAAGCGCTCCACTTCCGTGGCTTATGCCAGGATTTGGCGCCAGTTTGAAGTCTGGTGTGTTTCAAGAGCGCTTTCTCCGTTGCGGGCTCCTGTCTCGCCGATTCTGGACTTTTTGCAGGATGGTGTACACAAAGGCTTGGCCTATAATTCCCTGCGGGTGCAGGTGGCAGCATTGGCCTCCCTGCGTGGCAAGGTTGAAGGCGTGTCCTTAGCTGCTCGTCCAGATGTGGCACGGTTTCTTAGAGGGGTGCTTCTGCTCCGGCCTCCCGTGCGGGCACCTTGTCCAGCTTGGAACCTGGGGTTAGTATTGAAGGCCCTTCAGGGGGCTTCCTTTGAACCGCTTCGGCGTGCTTCAGAGAAAGATTTGACACTGAAGGCCATCTTTTTAGTGGCCATTATCTTGGCGAGACGGGTGTCAGAGCTCCAGGCGCTGTCCTGTAGAGACCCTTTTCTGCAATTCTCAGAGTCAGGGGTCACGGTTCGGACCGTGCCTTCCTTCATGCCTAAGGTGGTTTCAGCGTTTCACCTAAACCAGCCTGTTTTTCTTCCTTGCTTTGTTGAGGAGGAGTTTCCAGATTCATTTGGGCAGTTGCACCTTTTGGATGTGCGCAGGACTCTGTTGCAGTATCTGCGAATTACAAATTCTTTCAGGACCTCTGATCATCTTTTTGTGCTGTTTGCAGGTCCTCGCAGAGGGTCTTCAGCGTCTAAAGCCACTATTGCCCGTTGGCTCAAAGAAGCTATCTTTTCAGCATATCTGCTGTCTGGCTTGGCTCCGCCTGAAGCCTTTAAGGCACATTCCACAAGAGCGATTTCCTCTTCCTGGGCGGAAACTGGAGCACTCTCTTCATGAGATTTGCAGTGCTGCAACATGGCCTTCTAAGCTCTCTTTCGCCCGACATTACAGGCTGGATGTGGCTGCCAGGAGGGATGCGCGTTTTGGAGCACAGGTGCTAGCGCGTGGTTTGGCTTGTTCCCACCCTACATAGGGATTGCTTTGTTACATCCCATACGTAATGGCTTCATCTGCTTGATGACAAGGAAGGGAAAATTAGGGTCTTACCATGATAATTTTCTTTCCTTTAGTCATAGCAGATGAAGCCATGAGCCCTCCCTGTATGATTGTCTGTATTGCAGTGAGTCTGATTTTAGGTGCTGTTCTTGTTTCCTGAAGTTATATTCCTTCCTTGGGGAGTCGGAAAACAGTCTTCAGGATTCTTGTTACAGTTATAGGAGGATGAGTTCATTCCCTCCAGTTCATGTTTTGGGAGGATGAGTTTATTCCCTCCAGGAGGATGCAAGTATTCCCTCCGTTTATACAAAGTGGAGGACGAGTTTATTCCCTCCAGGAGGATGAGTTCATTCCCTCCTTTTTTGGAGTTTATGCCCTTGTTAAGGGGCCTTCATTCGCTGTGAGGAAAGTTCATGTTATTCCCATTGCGGTTTGCCATACTGCTTTCGAAGCTTCAAATACTGAAGAGGCAGTGGAGCTAGCTGGCCATGAGGCACTGTGAAAAGTTGAGTGCTCTCTATCTCCCCCTGCTGGTTGATGGACACAACCCATACGTAATGGCTTCATCTGCTATGACTAAAGGAAAGAAAATTTTCATGGTAAGAACCTAATTTTCCCATTTCCTCTCTTCCCTACCCCCTCCATTCATCCATCCATGTCCAGCAATTCTCCATTCTCCCCTGCCCTCTCCTCCATCCATGTCCAGCAATTCTCCTCTCTCCCCTGCCCTCCCCTCCATCCATCCATGTCCAGCAATTCTCCTCTCTCCCCCTGCCCTCCTCTCCAATTCCAGCCATCTCTTCTCTCCCCCTGCCCTCCCATCCATGTCCAGCGATTCTCCCTGCCCTCCCTCAGCTCACTGACAGCCCTCCTCTCCGTTCCTCCCTCCCCCCGCGCAATTAACCCTTTTATTTTCAGGTGCAGCGATGGCAGTGAAGAGGACAACACAGCTTCTCCTTTTCCTCACACAGTGTCCCGCCCTTGCGGAAACAGGAAATGCATCATCGCAGAAGGCGGGACACTGTGTAAGGGAAAGGAGAAGCTGGAGGCGAACCTGCTGTTGTCTTCTTCACTGCCGTCCTTCACTGCCGTCGCTGCGCCTGAAAGTAAAAGGGTTAAACACGTGCAAGGGGGGGAGGAGGGCTGTCGATTGGGGAGCGGAGGGACCGTCCGAGAGCTATCTGGCTGCTGTGCCAGACAGCCCTGTGTTTGAGGGGGGGCAGCAGCAGCCAGGGGAAGGTCACGATTGGGCTCAAGCCTCTTATACGGGGCGCCTATGACTGTCCTTCCATCCCATCCATGTCCATCAATTCTCCTCTGCCCTGCCCTCCCCTTCCTCCCTCCCCTCGATGTCCCGCGATTCTCTCCTCTTGATATCATCTCGCCTCCAGCGTTCCCTTTCCCTTCATTGTTCCACCCTCTGTCATTACGTTTTGACGCGAGGACGGGGCAATGAGTGGGAATGGATGTTACAAACCCAGGCATCCAGACGTAGAATGTTGGAGGTGCAATATAGGATATGTCATTAATTGCTAGGCAATGAGACAGAGTGCCCCTGAAGATCCGATGTCTCTGAAATTTTTGCTGTAAAGGTACCTGCTTTTAAACTAACTAATCATGCTAGCTAAAATAAATGAGCAAAACAACAAAAAGTCAATTATTTTAGAAAACAAGTTTAAAAAAATCTGTTAAGTGTTGGACAGTTATTTCTGTCATCTCATGTTTTTTTTTCACCATCCTTTTCACAGATTGACAGGTTTTTACTGAAAAACAAAAGCTGAAGAACACTGGAAATAGCATGATTTAGGCTTGTGTTTTCTGCTAGCCTTACATCTATAAATGATTATTTTGCGTTACTATCTGTCTAAAAAGTGTGTTTGGGGGGGGGGGGGGGGAGTCTTAGTGTGCTGATATGTATAAGGTAAAGGGTTGTGTCTACGCATTGAGGTGCATTATTTATCCCTTACAGTATAATTTAACAAACAAAAGGAAGTTGTACATTACAGGCACCGCCCCCCCCCCCTTCATCCCTCCTTCTTGAAGTTAAAGTGGCCTAGTGGTTAGGGTGGTGGACTTTGGTCCTGAGGAACTGAGTTCGATTCCCACTTCAGGCACAGGCAGCTCCTTGTGACTCTGGGCAAGTCACTTAACCTTCCATTGCCCCATGTAAGCCGCATTGAGCCTGCCATGAGTGGGAAAGCGCGGGGTACAAATGTAACAAAAATAAATAAAAATAATTGGCACTACTGTCTAGCTGTTCTGTGATAAGGGAAGTCAGATGCAGGTGAAGGTGCAACTGTTTCCATCTGCTATGGGTTAATTGGGAGAGATGCAGGGGATGAGGTGATGGGAGAGGACAAAGAAATGGGGTGGGGGCTGAGGCAATGGAGAAAAGAAACATTTTTTAGAGTATGACCAAACCACACATTTTTTCTTTAAAGATGGTGAGATAAGAAGTGTACCAAGAATGTGTTTTAATTAAGAAAGCAGAAAGAATATCTTGTGTTCCCTTTTTGTGATTATGCCAAAGAATGATACAGGTGTCCTTGTACTGTGAGCTGAGACAACTGGATTATAAGAGCTCTGTGAGAAAGGAATGGGGGAAGTCACTGAAACCCTCGCACAGTCTCCCCTAATTGTGAGATAGGTGCCTCTTAGCTGGCTTTTTCCTATTGTTTATGTATCCAACTTTCCCTTGCTTATTTTGCTACAAAATAGTTTTTGTTTGTTTGCTAATCTTGGTAAGAATAAACATTTGCTGATAGCATTTTTTGTTTGTAGTTTTTTTTTTTTTTGTGGTTTGCCAGGCTGGTGTACTAAGAAAGCGCAGCTGGGGATGTATGAGGAGAATCAGAGACTGGTTTCAGTGAACAAATGCTGGGTTTGGTTCTAATCTGACTCGTACAAAAGTTAACTTTCTCTCTGTTTCCTCAATTCCTTATAAATTTTTCTTGGCCCCTTGTTTAACTTCTTTATTAGTGGAAGTGCATCCATCTTGTACTTTTGTTGCAGCCTGATATTTTAATACGTATAATTTATTTATAGCGTGGTTGTGGCGGACCATATTAATTTGTGAACTTCTTTTTCTGTATCTTTGTCAGATCACTCTGGAGAAAGTGCTGGGAATTACTTCATGCAGCAGCGGTTTAACTTGTGACCCAAACACAGGACTTCTAGCCTATTGTGCTGGGTAAGAGCAGCCCTATGAGATGTGCAGTCCTAGCAATCCGCCAGAGCATAGGATCACCTACTGGCGTCATGCCATCCGGACACACTGAGTCAGTCTTGGTTTTACACTGTCTATTTAAACCTCTAATTTCAATTTCTCTAAGAATAGTAATTGTGAAATTGGGACTGCCTCGGCCTGGCCAGATGAAGCAAAGGTCATACTTGAAGTGGATCAGAAAAATGTTCAGTTATTGTCATCCATGCCTATCCATTTCAGAGTGCAGAGAACCAACCTAGACAGACAACTATTTATAGTAAGCCTGATGTTCCAAAGGATTTATTCTCCTAACTTTGAGAGTTTTATAGGGGCAATTCTATAACTTGGCACCAAGATGTAGGCAAAGAAGAAGGAACAAGGAGTTGGCCACAGCACAAATGAAGAACCACAATGTGTCTAGTAAAATTATAAAGAGAGTTTTTTGGACAAACTGACATGTATGTCAACCTTAGAGTGGTCATCTTTTTATATAGGATACAAAAATTGTGTATTAGTGGCAGACAACAAACAGCATTTACCTAATTTTGAAATGCACCTTCTGCCTGTATGGCCAAAATGTAGGGTTCAGGATGGGGTGAACTCAGTGCCAGTTCTATAATAGTTTCAGGGTATGCCTAAACCATTATAGACTACTAGCACAAAACCGCATTGGCATGTTGAAATTTAGGCATGTCCAGTCACCACATGGGACTTGGAGGAGGGGGGAGGGTCTTCCTTTCCTACTCTCCTTTGGGTCCACCTGCTGGGGGGGGCCCTCCGATGGGGCTTTTTTTCCAGAGGTTAACCCAGATGGTTAAGCAAGCCTTGTAGGTAGACACCGTTGGTTTCCTCGGAGGGCCTCTCTGACTCCCAATTCTTGGGTACTGATTCAGAGGAGCTGTCCCATGTATTTATTTATTTATTAAAAAATTTCTATTCTGCCTACAACTAAGCGGATCACAAAGGTACATACATAATTAAATCACAAAAAACAGAAAGTACTCAGTCTGTAACAAAAGCATTGACCCCATGCCTTTACAAACAAATATCCTTGCAGAACTGTTCTGTACTTCTACACATCCTTAAAAATGCAGTCAAGTCATTCCAAATCCAACTCTATTAATCTGAGGAATTCTCGTATCATTGATAAAGTTGCGATGGCCCTGGTGATGGCTCCAGCTGTTGCTTAGAGGTCTTGCGGTACCCCAATGCTTTTTCCACTCCATAAGGCCCTCATCTGTATGATGCTGGCAGAGTGGGAGACTCTGGAGGAGTCCCTCAGGGGCTCCTCTATATTTTCATTTCTGAGCCTCTATATTTTCACTTCTGAGGAGGTTGAGAAGTATTTGGTGTTCCTAAAGTGAACACTCTGGTTACTGTGGTCACTAAGGCAACCACTGTGCCAGTCCAGGGGGGCTTGGTACTTCAGGAGCTCTATGAGATGAAGGTGGAGCAGCACCTTCACCTGGCCTTTTTGGTGAGTCTCGCGTATTCAGGCTGATATTTTGTGGCGGGTATGTAGTTGGTTGCTTGCCTGGAGTCTGGGATGGCCTTTTCGGCGGTTGTCCACTACAACCTGGTCTGTCTTGCCTCCAGCTCTGTGGCTGCTTCAGTGGTGAGGCACTGTTGACTGTGGCTGTGCCATTGGGTTATAGATGTAGCCTCCAAGAAACTCTTGAGTTAACTGCCCTTTAGGGAGTGCTTTCTCTTGGTGAAGACTTGGAGAAGCTGGTAAAGGATATGGGGGCAGCATAGCCCCTCTATGTCCCTGAGCTGAAGCAAAAAGGTGCTCAATTGTCCCCTGCCTCCCAGAGGGCACCCTACGCTCTCTGGACCAAGCGGTGAGGCAGGGTAGATCCTTCAAAACTGGACTCCTTTCATGGTCCTAAAAGAGCCGGAACCTCGGGTCCCTCGGGCGGGACAGCAGCTGCCAGACCTGCTCAATAAGGGTGCTCAGGCCCCCTCGTTTGTTCCAGTGAGAAGCAGGCCATCTTTCTTCCATGATGAGTGGGTCCATATCACCTCCAGCACCCACTGATGAGGTGGTCAAGAAGGAGTTTTCTCTCAAGTTTGCCTGCCTGCCTGGTTCCTGACAGGTTCATGGCTATTCTGTGTGGCTCAATTTTAAAGGGGTAGGCTGTAGCTCTTACTCTGCAGTGTCTGTGTGATTTAGGGGTCATGGAACCTGTTCCGCTGGTGGACTGGGACGGTACTCTATTGGTCTCAAAGGTGACTCCTTTCTACCCATCCTAGACCTCAAAGGGATGAATGCTTGTCTGTGAATCCAGCATTTCCATTCGGAAACTCTCCACACGGTGATTGCATCTGTCTGTCTGGAGGTGTTGTTGACCTACTTGGTTTCTGTGCTTTTTGGCCTGGTTACAGCACCCCACACCTTATCCCAAGGTGATTGTGGTGGTGGGGGTGGCGGCTGCTCATCTGCATTTCCTGTGCATTCGGGTTCATCCCTACCTGGACGACTGATCGATTTGGGCCAACCTGGCTGTGGAAGCCAGTCTGACCACTTCTCAGATTATTTCCCTTCTAAAGTCTCTGGTCCAAGAGATATCTGGTTCCGTCTCAGTCCCTGGAGTACCACCCAGGTGGTGGTGTTCCTTCCAGAGGACCAGGTGCAGAAACTGCAAGCACAGGTTGTATGAGTGCCCGATGCCCACGGTTTAGGACTATTTGCAGCCCGTGGACTCCATGGCTGTGACTCCAGAGGTGGTGCCTTGGGTGAGAGCTCACATGGGCCCTGTTATCCTGGTGGGCTCCAGCCTCTCAGGACTTCCATCGCCCTCTGCCTCTACTGCCTAAAGTGAGATTCAGTCTGGCCTGGTAGGACAGCCCGATTCACCTCCTAAAGAGTTCTGCTGGATCCTTCTTAGTGGGTCTTTGGCCACTACGGATGTGAGTTTTCCTTGGCTAGGGAGCTAATTACTTGGGTCGGGTGGTGCAGGGGACCTGAATGCACCGGGAAGCAGCCTAGCCCATTAATCCCCTGGAGACCTAGGCAGTTCATCTGACCCTGCTGGAGATCTGGCTGTTCCTAGTCAGGAAAGAGATCAGAGTGATTTTGGACAATGCCATGGGGCTTGCACCAAAAGACTTTATGAGAAGAGACTGGAAGACCTGAATATGTATACCCTAGAGGAGAGGAAGAACAGGGGAGATATAACAGATACAGTGGTGGAAATAAGTATTTGATCCCTTGCTGATTTTGTAAGTTTGCCCACTGACAAAGACATGAGCAGCCCATAATTGAAGGGTAGGTTATTGGTAACAGTGAGAGATAGCACATCACAAATTAAATCCGGAAAATCACATTGTGGAAAGTATATGAATTTATTTGCATTCTGCAGAGGGAAATAAGTATTTGATCCCCCACCAACCAGTAAGAGATCTGGCCCCTACAGACCAGGTAGATGCTCCAAATCAACTCGTTACCTGCATGACAGACAGCTGTCGGCAATGGTCACCTGTATGAAAGACACCTGTCCACAGACTCAGTGAATCAGTCAGACTCTAACCTCTACAAAATGGCCAAGAGCAAGGAGCTGTCTAAGGATGTCAGGGACAAGATCATACACCTGCACAAGGCTGGAATGGGCTACAAAACCATCAGTAAGACGCTGGGCGAGAAGGAGACAACTGTTGGTGCCATAGTAAGAAAATGGAAGAAGTACAAAATGACTGTCAATCGACAAAGATCTGGGGCTCCACGCAAAATCTCACCTCGTGGGGTATCCTTGATCATGAGGAAGGTTAGAAATCAGCCTACAACTACAAGGGGGGAACTTGTCAATGATCTCAAGGCAGCTGGGACCACTGTCACCATGAAAACCATTGGTAACACATTACGACATAACGGATTGCAATCCTGCAGTGCCCGCAAGGTCCCCCTGCTCCGGAAGGCACATGTGACGGCCCGTCTGAAGTTTGCCAGTGAACACCTGGATGATGCCGAGAGTGATTGGGAGAAGGTGCTGTGGTCAGATGAGACAAAAATTGAGCTCTTTGGCATGAACTCAACTCGCCGTGTTTGGAGGAAGAGAAATGCTGCCTATGACCCAAAGAACACCGTCCCCACTGTCAAGCATGGAGGTGGAAATGTTATGTTCCATATCATCAAGCTGATCAATCCATAGACTGGTGGGTTGTGTCCATCTACCAGCAGGTGGAGATAGAGAGCAAACTTTTGCCTCCCTATATGTGGTCATGTGCTGCCGGAAACTCCTCAGTATGTTCTCTATCTCAGCAGGTGGTGGTCACACACAGCAGCAGCTCTGGCTAGGCCTCCAAGCCTAATTTTTAGGTTTTGTTGAGTGCCTGGGGTTGAGGGCTCTTTTGAGCAAGTGCAAACCTGGTGGTGCCAGGTCCCTCCTTTTCTCCCCCCTCCCGCTGGCTCCGTTGAAAAAAAAAAAAAAAAAATTTTAAACGTCTTTAAAGGCGTTTATTTCGACGTTTATTTAAGCGTCTATTGCAGCTACTCACTGGGACACCAGGTCGTTACAACTCGGAGCGGACAGCAGGTAATTTTACCTTTTTATAGCGGGCGGGGGTTCCCCGATTCTTCTCCTCGTGGCACATGGCGTCGGAGGGCGAGGGCGCAAAGGGTCGCTCCCCGGGTCGCTTGAGCGCTTCTAGAGGGGATGCGGGGGTCTTAAAGCCTGATTCGCCCTTGTTGGGTGGCGGTTTCGTGACCGATGAATGTCCCGGTCCTTCCTCCGGCGTGGCGGTTTTTCCCGCCATAAACGCCCATCCCCCGCTCCTCGCCTCCGCCATTTTGGCCGGCCACGCGGCTCGGACGGCTTCTTCTTGGGCCGCCCTTGAGGTTGGAGACTTTAATGCCATGAACGCCCTTAATTTGGGCGACGGCACAGAAGCGGCTAAAGTTAAGAGCCGTTCATCCCGCGCGGCTCCTTCGCGGAGTTTCGCGCCGGACGCCATTTTGGATGCGCAGCAGGCCTCTCCCCCGCTGTTGCGAGCGCCGGTTGAGAGTGCGCCTAGGGCTGTTGCCCAGGCTGCGGAAGTGCACAGTCTGGGGGGTTTCTCCCCCGAGTTTGTTTTGCTGCTGCATCAGGCCTTCCTCATGCACAACGCTGCCCCCGCTCCCTCGTCTGGTAAAGAGGTTGAGGTTCCCAGAGGTAAACGCCCTCGGGTTGATTCCCAGGCCTTGGAGGAATTTGTCTCCTCCGATGTAGATGAGGGCAGCGTGTCTGAGGTCTCCCAACGGTCCTTTGCGGATTCCTTGGAGGAGACGGATCCCCGCTCGGATGGAGCGGATGACCCCTCTGCAGCGCGGCTTTTTCGCCCAGAGGATTTGCCCAACCTGTTGTTACAGGCCATGGACACTTTGAAGATTTCCTCTCCGGAGGACGTCTCTCCCTCAGCCCCTGTTGGCTCTGCCATTATGCTGGGGACGAAGCGCCCGCCTAGAACCTTCCACGTGCATGATGCCATGCACACCTTAATTTCGGCTCAATGGGATGTCCCAGAAGCGAGCCTTAAAGTGGCTAGGGCTATGTCCCGCCTCTATCCTTTGGCTGTGAGTGAACGTGAGGCCTATCTGTGGCCTACCGTGGATTCTTTAATCACTGCGGTGACTAAGAAAACGGCATTGCCGGTGGAAGGTGGCACGGCCCTAAAGGACGCCCAAGACAGGAGATTGGAGGCGGCCTTAAGGTCGTCCTTTGAGGCGGCTGCTTTAAGTTTGCAGGCCTCAGTTTGCGGCTCCTATGTGGCCAGGGCGTGCCTGACTATGGTGCAGCGGGCGTCCCCCTAGGATCATTCCTTGAGGGATGATTGGCCAGCCCTGGAATCGGGCTTAGCCTATTTGGCAGACTTGCTGTATGATGTCTTGAGAGCCTCAGCTAAAGGCATGGCTCAGACAGTCTCTGCGCGGCGGTGGCTTTGGCTGAAACATTGGTCTGCTGACCACGCCTCTAAATCCCGCCTGGCTAGATTGCCTTTTAAAGGCAAGCTGCTCTTTGGGGTCGAGCTGGACAAAATCGTGACCGATCTCGGCACGTCTAAGGGCAAGAAGTTACCAGAGGTCAGGGCTCGGGCTAGTGCTCGTCCCGGTACCTCCAGAGGACGGTTTCAGGAAGCCCGTCGGTACCGCCCGGGCAGGTCGGGTGCTTCTGCCCCCTCTTCCTTTAGGAGGCATTTCTCCCCCAAGCAGCGTTCCTTTCGCAGAGACCGCCGTCCCGGAGGTGCTCCCTCCGGTCCTCCCCCAGGGTCTCGTACCCAATGACGGGGTCTTGGTCCACGCCCCAGTGCAGATTGGAGGACGGCTGTCCTCGTTTCTGGGCGAGTGGACCACAATAACTTCAGACGCTTGGGTGCTGGAAGTCATCAGAGACGGCTACAAGCTAGAGTTCTGCCGACCCTTAAGAGACGGGTTTGTACTCTCTCCCTGCAAGTCTCCGGTCAAAGCTGTGGCAGTGCAGCAGACTTTGGACAATCTGATCCGCCTGGGTGCGGTCGTTCCGGTGCCAGAAAGTCAGCTTGGCAAGGGGCGTTACTCCATTTACTTTGTGGTACCAAAGAAAGGAGGTTCTGTCCGGCCTATCCTCGACCTCAAAGGGGTCAATCGGGCCTTGAAAGTGCGGCACTTTCGCATGGAGACTCTCCGCTCTGTTATAGCGGCAGTGAAGGCAGGGGAGTACCTGGCATCCTTGGACATTAAGGAAGCGTACCTGCATATTCCCATCTGGCCTCCTCATCAACGCTTTCTGCGTTTTGCAGTCCTGGGCCGACACTTCCAGTTCAGAGCCCTCCCGTTCGGGTTGGCTACTGCTCCGCGGACCTTTTCCAAGGTAATGGTGGTCATAGCGGCCTTCCTGCGAAAGGAAGGAGTACAAGTCCATCCTTATCTGGACGACTGGTTGATCCGAGCCCCCTCTTATGCAGAGTGCGGCAAAGCTGTGGACCGGGTGGTTGCTCTTTTGAGCTCCCTGGGATGGATCATCAACTGGGAGAAGAGCCAGCTGCGCCCGACTCAGTCCCTGGAGTACCTGGGAGTTCGATTCGACACCCAAGTGGGCAGAGTGTTCCTGCCAGACAATCGGATTGTCAAACTTCAGGCTCAGGTGGACCAGTTCCTAGTAGCCTCTCCCCTTCGGGCTTGGGACTATGTGCAGCTGTTGGGCTCTATGACGGCCACGATGGAAGTTGTGCCCTGGGCCAGGGCTCATATGAGACCACTTCAACTCTCTTTGCTGCAGCGCTGGACTCCGATGTCGGAGGATTATGCTGTGCGCCTTCCCTTGGACCCAGCAGTGCGCAATGCGCTGAGCTGGTGGATGCAGACAGACAAGTTGTCTGCGGGAATGCCTCTGGTGACCCCAGAGTGGATTGTCGTCACGACGGACGCCTCGTTGTCGGGCTGGGGAGCCCACTGCTTGGGAAGGACAGCGCAGGGGCTCTGGTCTCCTGCAGAAGCAAAGTGGTCTATCAACCTCCTGGAACTCAGAGCCATTCGGTTGGCGCTTTTGGAGTTCATCCCGTTACTGGTGTGGAAGCCTGTACGGGTTCTGTCGGACAATGCCACGGCTGTGGCCTATGTCAACCGCCAGGGAGGTACC
The DNA here is from genome assembly GCF_901765095.1 of Microcaecilia unicolor. Lineage (NCBI taxonomy): Eukaryota > Metazoa > Chordata > Amphibia > Gymnophiona > Siphonopidae > Microcaecilia > Microcaecilia unicolor. The sequence goes on from NC_044041.1 coordinate 162,410,335, forward strand.
AAGAGCGCCCCTCTAGCCAAGGAGGCTATGAGTCTATGCCAGTGGGCGGAAGCGAACCTGGAGCAGCTGTCGGCGGCCCACATTGCCGGAGTCATGAATGTCAAGGCGGACTTTCTCAGTCGCCATACCTTGGAGCCCGGAGAGTGGCAGCTATCTGCTCAGGCGTTCTTGGACATCACGAAGCGCTGGGGCCAGCCGAGCCTAGATCTGATGGCGTCATCGGCCAATTGCCAAGTGCCGCGCTTTTTCAGCAGAGGACGGGACCCTCGATCCCTGGGAGTAGATGCTCTTCTCCAACAATGGCCGACGCAAGAGCTTCTCTATGTGTTCCCGCCCTGGCCCATGTTGGGCAGGGTGCTAGACCGGGTGGCAAAGCATCCCGGCAGGATAATCCTGGTGGGTCCGGATTGGCCCAGACGTCCCTGGTATGCGGACTTGATCAGGCTCTCAGTCGACGATCCTCTGCGGCTGCCTGTGGAGCAGGGCCTGTTACATCAGGGTCCCGTGGTGATGGAGGATCCCTCCCCCTTTGGTCTTACGGCCTGGCTATTGAGCGGCAGCGTCTGAGGAAGAAGGGCTTCTCAGACAAGGTCATCGCCACTATGTTGAGAGCGAGGAAGCGCTCTACTTCTACTGCTTACGCCAGGGTTTGGCGTATCTTTGCAGCGTGGTGTGAAGCAGGCTCTCTTTCTCCTTTCACTGCTCCAATTTCTTCAGTGTTGGCGTTCCTGCAAGAAGGTCTGGACAAAGGCCTGTCGCTCAGTTCCCTTAAAGTCCAGGTAGCGGCTCTGGCTTGCTTCAGGGGCCGCCTGAAGGGTGCTTCCCTGGCTTCGCAGCCAGATGTGGTGCGCTTTCTCAAGGGAGTTAATCACCTGCGCCCTCCTCTGCACTCAGTGGTGCCTGCGTGGAATCTCAACCTGGTGCTAAGAGCATTGCAGAAGCCGCCGTTTGAACCCTTGTCAAGGGCATCTCTGAAAGACCTGACGTTGAAAGCAGTCTTTTTGGTGGCTATCACTTCAGCCAGAAGAGTTTCCGAGCTCCAGGCGCTCTCATGTCGAGAGCCTTTTCTACAGTTCACTGAGGCAGGAGTGACTATTCGCACAGTGCCTTCCTTTCTGCCCAAGATTGTTTCTCGCTTCCATGTGAATCAGCAGCTCTGTCTCCCTTCCTTTCGTAGGGAGGACTACCCAGAGGAGTACTCTGCTCTTAAATATCTGGATGTGAGACGAGTCATCATCAGATACTTGGAAGTGACCAATGATTTCCGGAAATCGGATCATCTGTTTGTCCTGTATGCAGGTCCTCGTAGGGGTCTGCAGGCTGCTAAGCCTACAGTGGCAAGATGGGTCAAGGAAGCCATTGCAGCGGCTTATGTGGCCGCGGGGAAGGTGCCGCCTATCCAGCTGAAGGCTCACTCCACAAGAGCTCAAGCGGCCTCGATGGCAGAGGCCGGTTCCGTCTCCTTGGAAGAGATATGCAAGGCGGCAACTTGGGCTTCGGCCCATACATTCTCCAAGCATTACCGTTTGACTGTGGCTGCACGGGCGGAGGCCCGGTTTGGAGCTTCAGTGTTGAGGTCAGGGATTTCAATGTCCCGCCCTGGGTGAGTACTGCTTCGGTACATCCCACCAGTCTATGGATTGATCAGCTTGATGATATGGAAGGAAAAATTATGTATAATCATACCTGATAATTTTCTTTCCATTAATCATAGCTGATCAATCCATAGCCCCTCCCAGATTTCTGTACTGTTTTTATTCTGGTTGCATTTCAGGTTCAAGTTTAGTCTTCAGTTACTTCAGAAAGACTTCGTGTTCAAGTTTTTTCACTTGGATTCTTCAAGAGTTAAGACGAGTTTGTGTTACAGTGAGCTGCTGCATTCCTCTCCCCTCCGTTTTACGGGGCTGGATTGAGACTTAAAATTCTGCCGGCACTCCCTCCCGCTTCGTGCGGCTGTAGGGCAGTTTTGTACCCCTCCCGCTTCGGCGGTGTTCGGGTCAGTCAGCTCCTCCCGCGGTTGCGGTTGCAGGATAAGCCAGATCCCCCCGCATCGGCGGGTGTGGTGTCCCTCCCCCGCTCCGCGGGGATGAGCTGGACGGATTCCCCTCCCCCACTTGTGTGGGGATGAGCTGGGTTAATTCCCCTCCCCCGTTTCGGCGGTGGTGAGCTGGGCAGAGTGTCCCTTCGTGGGTGTAATTCTCTAAGTGCTGAGTCCTGCGGATGGAGCTTTGATATCGACATACTGAGGAGTTTCCGGCAGCACATGACCACATATAGGGAGGCAAAAGTTTGCTGTCTATCTCCACCTGCTGGTAGATGGACACAACCCACCAGTCTATGGATTGATCAGCTATGATTAATGGAAAGAAAATTATCAGGTATGATTATACATAATTTTTCCTTTTGGGGGTGTTTCTCTGCTAAGGGCACAGGACTACTTCACCGCATCAATGGGAGAATGGATGGGGCCATGTACCGTACAATTCTGAGTGACAACCTCCTTCCCTCCGCCAGGGCCTTAAAAATGGGTCGTGGCTGGGTCTTCCAGCACGACAATGACCCAAAACATACAGCCAAGGCAACAAAGGAGTGGCTCAGGAAGAAGCACATTAGGGTCATGGAGTGGCCTAGCCAGTCACCAGACCTTAATCCCATTGAAAACTTATGGAGGGAGCTGAAGCTGCGAGTTGCCAAGCGACAGCCCAGAACTCTTAATGATTTAGAGATGATCTGCAAAGAGGAGTGGACCAAAATTCCTCCTGACATGTGTGCAAACCTCATCATCAACTACAGAAGACGTCTGACCGCTGTGCTTGCCAACAAGGGTTTTGCCACCAAGTATTAGGTCTTGTTTGCCAGAGGGATTAAATACTTATTTCCCTCTGCAGAATGCAAATAAATTCATATACTTTCCACAATGTGATTTTCCGGATTTAATTTGTGATGTGCTATCTCTCACTGTTACCAATAACCTACCCTTCAATTATGGGCTGCTCATGTCTTTGTCAGTGGGCAAACTTACAAAATCAGCAAGGGATCAAATACTTATTTCCACCACTGTATCTAAAAACTTGAAAGGTATTAATATAGAAACAAATATTTTCCAGATAAGGGAAAGTGGTAAACCTAGAGGACATGAATTGAGGTTGCAGGGTGGTAGACTTAGGAGTAATATCATAAAATTCTTTTTCACGGAGAGGGTGGTGGATGCCTGGAATGATCTCCCAAGGGAGGTGGTAGAAGTATCTCTAATTAGAAAATAAATGATATAAAAAAACAAAATAAAGGGTTGCTTATGTGTTTGCATGGCAACTGGCTGCATCAACTAAGGCCGGTGCTGGGCTGGCTTGTATGGTCTGAGTCCCGCATATGGTGATACAGTTTAGGGTGGGCTGGAGAGTGGTTTGGAATATGAGGACTGCTCTGCAGATTTTATGGTCTTTGTCGCGCAAATGACAAAATGGATTTGGATAGGCTGGAGTGGGCTTTGATGGCAACTCCAGTAGTTGGAACATAAGGACAGAGCTGGATGGACTTCTATGGTCTATGTCCCAGAAAAACCATGATCAAGTAAATAATATTTTCATTGTTGTTTTAAATCTTGAATTGATAATGTGATTGTTGGGTAGACTGGATGGACCATTCAGGTCTTTATCTGCCGTCACTTACTATGTTAGTGGTGGATGGGGCATGAATGCATTACAAATGGGACATTTGCTACTTGGGCAGACGCATACTGGATTGTTCCAGGGAGCACCACCACCAGCTTATATCAGTGAGGTCACTAGTAGAATTCAGTTTTCTCTACCTGCACCTGCTGGTAGGAAGGGATAACACCCGGTTGGGAGAATTCCACAAAATTACAGAAGTGTGGGTCTATGACATTTACATCCACAGCCTCTTCACTTATTCCTGGGCAGTCTCTTGCCAAATGTCTCTTGTCTTCACACTTAAAGCAAGTGAAAGAGCCCAGTTCCTGTTCCTAGGTCCACATGGGATGCTGCATTCTGGGCGAGGAAGACCTCTATCTTTCTGACCTTCCCTTCTGAGTTCTGGGCTCAACAGTAGCTTCCTCTCTTTAGGGTAACACCTGCCTTATTTTATTTTTTCCTTCTGGGGCTCCCACCTGTTCTTCTGTTCTTCCTTGGTTCAGGGACTGTTTGTACTTGGAATATTTCTGCCACTTACAAGGCAGTCTCCAATGTTAACTTGGGGTGTTACCTTACCCATTGTCTCATAGACTGAGACAGCCTATCCAGGTTCTGTTCCAGGAGAACCACTTTCTTTGGGGGTCTTTTACTAAAGCTTAGCTCGAGTTATGTGCAGCAGGGTCTATAGGAATAAAATGGGCCTTGCTGCAGATAACTCAAGCTAAGCTTTAGTAAAGGACCCCCTTTATTTCAACACCAGATTTTTCGTGCGGTTGCAGCCACCTTCAATCTCTCTCTCTATAGAAAAAATTAACTGGGGGCATTTCTTTTTCATGGAGATTGTTTTTCCTGGACCATTGCCTATAGGCTTCCGGGGTACACCCCACCCGGTACAGGATAGCTGCCTTAGCATCCTTATAGACAATCCAGCCATTGTGGTTGGCACTTTGAAATGGGGTTTGGCTGCTGCTGGTTAACAAGTTTCCCAGACACGTAGTCCATGTTGTTTCTGGCCAGCTAGCCATAGGCACAATCCTTTCAAAATTTACCAGGAAGTAATCTGGGTCATCTTTCAGGGCCATTCACATGGGATGTTGGTCCCTGTAGTATCAGAGATGTCTAGGCCAGAGGGCCCTGTTACAGTTCTACCAACTTCTGTAAAACTTGCTGCTGCTGAAAGTGCGCCTGCATAAACTGATGCTGTTGCTGAGTTTGCATGAATTGCTGCTGCTGTTGACCCTCCACCAAGGTCTGGAGCAATTTCTTCATGGCTTGCTTGCAGTCCTAGTCACACTGTAAGGGACAGTGGCGTAGCTACGTAGATTTGCCCCTGGACCCCCTTGCCGATGACCCTCTCGACCCCCCCCTCCCGCCGTCAACCCTCCCCTGCCATCGCCCTGGGCTACCTTTGCTGGCGGGGGACCCCAATCCCCGCCAGCCGAGGAGGTCCTCTTCTTCCTCCGATTCGAAGGCTTCGTTCTGTTTCTGACATCCTGCACGTTGTACGCACAGGATGTCAGACTCACAGAAACAGAACGAAGCCTTGCAGATCAGCCAGGCTTCGTTCTGTTTCTGTAAGTCTGACGTGTGCAGGACGTCAGAAACAGAACGAAGCCTTTGAATCGGAGGAAGAAGAGGGCCTCCTCAGCTGGCGGGGATTGGGGTCCCCCGCCAGCAAAGGTAGCCCACTGCAATGGCAGGGGAGGGTTGGCGGCGAGAGGGGTTGTCAGTTTGTGGTGGTGGAGGCAGGGGGGTCGGCAATGATGGGGGGGGGGGGCTAAAATGTGCCCCCTCACCTCGGGCTCTGGACCCCCCTCCCGCCAAAGTCTGGCTACGCCCCTGGTAAGGGGAAAGAAAAAACTTTGCCTCTTTGCACTTGCTACACTCCTTCTGGTCCCTGTCTAGGCCAGGGCTAAACCCTTTAGCCCAAATTCTGTTTTTGTGCTTGTTACAAGGCCTAGAGTCCCAGAGACTGAGGATTCTGGCTTCTATCCACAGAAGCTCGGATCCAACCACTGCCACAACATGTAGAAGTGTGAGCAGGGGTGGGGCCTGGTGCGGTGCCTTGAAAACAGCTGCACAGAGGTTTTAAAGGTGACACAAAAATCTCAATCTCTCTCTCTCTCTCGTGGCCGTGGTGTGCACTAGTCTGTCTCTCAAAAGGCAGCACAAACAGCTGTTCTGTGGACTACAGTCTCAGGGTTAATGTACTGCCTTCCAGTTATTCAGCACAGTTGTGCTCAGGCTTGGCCCTTAGTTCCAACCATACAGTTTCAGGAGGGTTTCATGCGGTGAAATAAATAGCAATAAACTTGGCCTGCCTGACCATGAGCTTCTGTAGCTTATACTTCTGTGGAGGCATAGAGTGGACAGCTTCTCTATTCTGTAGACTTCTCTATGCTGAAGGTTTTTATCCTTCCTTGACCACACCCTCCCTGCTCTGCTTCTTCTGAGTCATTTCTTCCTTGCTCTATAGCCTGCCTTGTAAGGTGGCTCTGTGACTGTGAAGAAGTGCTGTTAAGGGGGAACAGTAATTTCCATAGCGTCCCACAGATAATCCAGAGACAACTGGGTTATGTCCCCCCTACCAGCAGGTGGAGATAGAGATAACTTCAGAGATTTACTATATGTGGACATGTGCAGCCACTTCAACCTCAGTATTCTCTATCTCAGCAGGTGGAAGGGCATATCCTGTGCAGCTCTCTGGATTGAGATTAGCTCCTAGCCTGTTCCCACAGGATTAGTTGAGCTTGGGGGCTGTGCCGCTGTTTAGCCAGTGCCAGGTACACCTGCAAGCTCATTTTCAAAGCACTTAGCCTCCCAAAGTTCCATAGAAACCTATGGGACTTAGCCTCCCAAAGTGCTTTGAAAATATGCCTCCTGGTGATGCGAGGTCCCTCCCCTCACTCCCCGTCGCCTGTTCCTGAGGGCGCTGTGAGCCTGGCCTCCTGCCTGTTAAACAAAAAAAAAGATTATTAAGAAATTTCAAGCACTGCAGGAGTGGGGATTATGCTGCATCAAATGAGGATATCTCTCCTTTGCTTCTTCCAGAGTGTGAGAGTTCTAGGTGAGTTCTTTCTGTGTATAGGGCTGGGTCCGGTGTCGGTCTGATTACCAACATTGGGTCCTGCCCGGCGTGTTGTTATACTCGCGTGCCTTCCGAGTCCTGGGCCGTCCAGGATGGGAGGAAGTCGGGCCTGGACAGCGTTGTGTTGTTTTGGCGGGCTCGGGAGCTCTTGCTCTCTGGCTCCGCCATTTTGATTTTTTCTACTTCTGTGGTTGGAGAAGCTATTGGGTTGGTAGTGGCCCGCTGGGCGCCGTTCCCCTCTCTAGCTTCTGAATCTAGTTGTCCTAGAAGCACTCGTTTTTACCGGCGGTTCTGTTTCTCGCGTTTCTCTTCCCCATTTTGGCATGGTAGCTGTGCCAATCTTGCTAGCGCTTCCTGTCATTTCAGCTGCTGCAGTTCCTGCACGCAGTTTACTGTGAGGTTTCTCAAACGGCCTTTAGGCTGGGTTTTCTCCCTAGCAGTGGCAATTTTCTTTGGGGTTGTTTTTTTTTTCCTTGAAGACGCTGGGCTCCAGCGGTTTGGGTGCTTTAGTGTGGCGGAGTGGGCGGTTCTAAAGAACGAGCGGTGGCTGTTCTTAGCCGCCATTTTGTTCTGCCTTTGCTCGTTTCTGCCTGCTTATTTCCCAAACTTAGTTTGGTGCTTGGTTTTCCTTTCTGGTTTTGAGCATCTATGCTGGCTGTTGCTATTTAGCAACATTTCTGACAGGAGCTTTGTATTTTGCAGTGGCACTGGTTCCTGGCGTACAGCCCCTTAGAATCTTAGCCTGGCTGTTATTGCTGGCAGGTGACTGCAGTCCTCAGGGCTGTTGTCTCTATATGTAAGATGTCCTGCACTGGGTGGTTTCTCATCTCTGGACTATGCTTCAGTGTGGTTTGCTTTGAGTGGCCTTCTTGCTATAGAGGGTCAGTGCTTCTCTTGGGCTTGGCTGCATGGAGTGGCTTGTCTCCTTCCTTGCAGGCCTTGGCTTTCCTTGGCTCCTGTGTGATGTTTTCTCAGCAGGGCAGCCAGTCTGATTGCACCCTTGCGGTGATTTCGTCATTTATTCTGCCCCCAGGGAGAGTCATGCGGGGCAGGTTTTGGTTTCCTGGTGCCCTGTGGGTGATAGCCCTCTGCAATGATACTTGGGCCGCTTCTAGCTCCTCTCGTCTTCTTTTATAGTGCCCTTAATCTCTACGAAATGGGGTGTAGCCCTTGCTAGTTTGAACAGCCACATTTTCTCTATGGACCTAGGGTGCCCTAGATGGGTTCCGTTTCTTGGGTGTCCTGGTGCAGTTTGAGGGTGTTTGCTCTGACACCGTTCCTGGCTATCGAGTTTCTTAGTGCTTGGCTGTCTAGCCTTGCTCACTTCTGGATGGTCAGACCTACTTCCTGCTTGGCAGACAAGCCTAGCTGGGTAGTTGATCATCAGAGTTATTTGTCTTGGGGGGTGCGGGTCAGCCTTGCTTCAGCACTGCTTTTCCAATCTGGCTACACCTCCTTTCATTGATCTTGGCTCTGACTCTAGGGGCCCAATCTCGACCAGCCTCTGGGTGTCAAGCTTGCTCTCTCTGTGGGGCTGGAGTTAGTTCAGTCTCTGGATGTTGGAGCCTTGCTCTGCAGCGGGTTGTTGAGCTTTGCTCTTTCGCTGGCTCCGTCCGGACGCCACGTCTGGCTCCGTCCCCAGACGCCGTGCCTTGTTTCATCTCTGGACATTCAGTCTCGCACCTCAGGTCGTCTGGCCTTGTGCAGTCTTTCTCTTGCATTTTGCTCTGTTTCTGGATGAAGTGCCTGGTTTGGCCCCTGGAGTTGGGCCTTGCACCTGCTTTGGCGTCAGGCCTCGCTATGTTTCTGGCAGTCAGTCTGGCTTGCCTATGGACATTGGACCGTGCTCTGTCTGTGAAGGTTGGGCCAGGATCAGTCTCTGGCCATGAAGCCTTACTGTGTGCCTCGACGTCGTGCTTCGCTGTCGAGCCTCCCTCCATCGCTGAGTGGGGGGCTTGGTTTGCTTTCGGGCTATTGGTTGAGCTTTGCCCGTCATTTCAGGTCGAGTCTTCCACCTCTGGAGGGAAGTCTGGTTCTGGCTCTGGCTTGGACCCTGGTTGCCGGGCCTTCCCTTAGTGGAACCTTCTGGTGACTTGGGAGTTGTTTATTTTTTCCCATCTGAGGGTATCTAGCCTTGTGCTGATTCTGATAGTCCCCTTCATCTGCATCATTTTTTCTGTTCCTTCCTAGGGGCAGGGACTTGGTTTCTGTTGTTTGGAAACAGTCTTGTCTCTTTCCTGCTTGGCGCTTGTCTATTTGGATGGGCGTCGTGATTGCTTTCTCTCCAGGTGACGGTTTTTCGAGCTTCATCTCTGTCTGTCGTCACTGGTCTTGTTTTGGCCTACAGACCATTCCATGCTGAAGCTTCTCCGCTTTGCGCTATCGGGCCGGGCTGCTCATATGTCCCTCCTTCCTCAGTTTTTATCTGCTGGTCTTCATTTCCCCTTGGTGCAGGTCTGGCCCAGTCTTGGGGATTCCCTCTGTTTCCATCTAGAACTCAGCATTGGCTCCTTACCATAGGGTAGATCCATTTTCTACTGCTGGAGCTCATCTGGAGTTCTTTCTCTAGAGCCTTGCTGCCTTCTGGGGTTACAGCCTCTCTGAGTACCCAGGGGACGACTGGAGTTCTTCTCTGGAGCTGTTCCCTTACTCCCTTCTGGGGTTACAGCCTCACTCAGAGGTCCCAGTTAGGCTGAATGGGCCTTGTTTGGTTTCCATCAAGGTCAGAATTTCCTTGCTTCTGGTTAGCATTCCTTTCCCACTTCTGCAGGGAAACCCTATTCCGTCTCTGGCCGTTGAGCCGGACTTGGTCTCTGTAGCTACACCCTTGTTCTTCGCTGCGTGTGGAGAAGGGTTCCTTGCCTCCCGTTCTTGGTTGGATCAGGGTCTGGCAGTTGTGTGTGACTCATTGGTCAAGTCTAGCTCTGTATTGGGCAAGTGACCATGCTATTTTTGGCTAGAGGTAGCACTGGGTTCCACTTCTCCTGAGATCTGCCCTTGCAGGTTGAGCCATGGCCTCCTCATGTGGAGTCAGATGGGGTCGGGTCTCCGATTTTACTGACTGTCTGGTGTGTCTTGCTCCTTCTCAGGCACACAACTTGGGCTTCGCCTTGACTGGAGAGGCTTGAAGGCTGTCTCGGATTACCATGCTCTGTAGAAATGGGGATCTGTTGGTGCGTTAGTAGTCAGGCTTCCTCTTGTGTCCTATGGGGCAACAGTCAGGTCTCCCGGCGCAAGTTGGTCATTTTGACTGGTCCCGTCTCAGGATTTCAGGACTAGCCTCGTTGCCAGGGGTCGTCCGTTTCATTTTTCATTCTAAAAGCTCTCATTTGGTCTGACGGCTATGTGTTCCTTTCTGGCAGGTTCTGCTGTTCCTTGTGAGGCTTTACAGCATAGGATTGGGAGTTTGAGGTCTCTCGGGCCTCACTTTCTTTTTTTTATTGGCATGAAGTCTTGATTAACAGGTTAAACATACAGTACAGGAAAAAAAAAAAAAAAAAATACAGCACTGAGCCACCAAAGATCATTTGACAACCACCTTAACTAGTTGGTACAAAACTATAGCAAACCTTGTTAACCTTTCACTTAGGACAGCAAAACACTCCAAGATTTATAAAACATTTTTTAATAAACCAACCTCCTCCCCCCCACTAACCCTGTTAGGTCCCCCCACCACAAATTACTCTTGTTTTCCCCTAGGCCTCACTGGTTCATTACATGACTGGTAAAAGGACCCCATATTGAGCGCCATCTTTGCTGCAGATTACACCGTTCGGCTAAGAGCCGTTCCGTTTCACAAACATGCCTCGGTTTGCTAAGCCATCACCCTATTGGAGGGGTCGAAGGCCGCTTCCAATAAGTTGCCACTACCACTCTAGCCACACTTATAGCATGCCTCGTCAATGTCTGGTGAGCCTGTGAAAGTCCCGCAGCCTTTGCAGAAAAAAGAAAAAGCTTGGGGTTCCACGGGACCTCACAGCCCAGCCACTTTTGCAACCTACTATGTACCGATTTCCAATATGCCTGTATTTTCCTACAGGTCCACCAGACGTGTCCCATCGTGCCCTTAACCCCACAGCCCCTCCAGCACAAGCCCGACATTGCGGGGTATATGCGCTGAAGATGCTCAGGCGTCAAGTGCCAGCGGAACATCACCTTCACCGCATTTTCCCAAAAAGGTACATGTATGGACACCCTCGCCGCAGCACGCTCCAGCCTCTCCCACTCCGCTTCTTCCAGGGTTATGCCCAGCTCCCTCTGCCAGCTCCTCCTGTGAAGGGTATAATTAGGCTCCCGGAGGTTGATGATGCTATATAAACGCGATATTAAATCGCTTGTCGTGTCAACCCCCTCGCAAATCTCCTCCAAGGGGGTTTTATCCCTGGTTACCACCTCCCGAACAGCTCGTGTGTTAAGGAAATGAGACAATTGACGGTAGGCAAAATCATTGCCCTTCAACTTTGGGGAAAGTCCCCACCACAGCAGTAAAAGGCAGTAGAACGTCCCCTTCAAACATTTGACCCGCACATTTTTAAACCTTCCTCGTGCCACTGCGTAAACACCCCCTTTTCAGTCCCAGGATAAAAGAGTGGATTGAAAGCTATAGGGGAGAGATGCGGCAACGCGCACTTCCTAGTAGGAAACAGACTGTCCCAGTAATACAGAGTAACATGGATAGAAGGACATATCTCTTCCCCAAGTGTCCGGAACTGGGTGGGAATCCACATCACTGTTCTCAAAGGTTGCTGGCCTATAGAATATTGGGACTATCAGGATAGTCCTGGAACCATTCGATAGCTGCACGAGCTTGGGCTGCTCTGTAATACCAGCTCAAAATGGGTACCCCCAGACCTCCCCTCCTCCTGGCCTGATACAGATATGAACGCGACAAGCGCAGGCGTTTCCCTGCCCAGATAAATCTCACAATACGATCCTGCAAAGCTGAAAGGTATTTTTTTGGCATTTTAAGCGAAAGGACCTGGAATAATAGAGCAACCAAGGCAAAACATTCATTTTGGGCCTCATTTTCTTATGGCTATGTGTTGGGAGTCTGGTTTTGGCATGGCAAATTATATGTTAGTCAGTCTCTGTGGTCCCACCCCACTTTGGTACTGCTTTGGTACATCTCACTCGTCTCTGGATTGATCTGTGGGACGCTATGGAAGGTAAAATTAGTTCTTACCTGATATTTTTCTTTCCATTAGTCCCAACAGATCAATCCAGAGGCCCACCCATTGTGATTTTCAATGAGGTATTTCTTCCTCTTTGTTTCAGGGCCTTTAAGTATTTCAACAAGAACGTTGCGGCATGGGGCAGTGCAGCTTCAGATATTTCCTTCTTCGGTGGAGGTGAAGCCTGCTTAGGCTATATAGAGGCAGGAGAAGGCTCCCATTTTGGTCTTCTTATTCTGCTTCTTCTGCTTTGGTATCGATCATACTGAGGTTGAAGTGGCTGCAAATGTCCACATATAGTAAACCTCTGAAGTTATCTCTATCTCCACTTGCTGGTAGGGGAACATAACCCACTCATCTCTGGATTGATCTGTTGGGACTAATGGAAAGAAAATTATCAGGTAAGAACTAATTTTACCTTCCTATAAGGCTCCCTCATACCCTGGCTTACAGTCTAACAGAGTTGCTAGAATGCACTACAGATCACATTGAGGCATATTTTCAAAGCACTTAGCTTTCCAAAGTTCCATAGAAACCTATAGAACTTTGAAAGGCTAAGTGCTTTGAAAATATGCCTCATTGTGACCTAGTTATTCATAACAGATGCAAGCGCGTATAGTATATGTTGCTGTAAGTTTGTACCCGAGGCAATGAGAGTTGAAGTGACTCACTCAAGGTCACAAGGAAAATTGGTGAGCTCTGGCTTCCCTGTTTTTCAGCCCAGTGCTCTAACCATTAGGTCTCTCCTCCATTTTGCTAATTTTGCAACTTTTATTTGGTGGTTTATTTGTTTCTACATTTGATGAAGCCCCAGTAATCTTGAAAGGATGCAGTCTTATGTGTAATTTTCATTGACATTCCACACAGAATTTTAGATTTTTTTTCCAAGAAGAAAAAAGGCTAGACTTCCTGAAAATAGGTGCAAGTACAATAACTCTCAAACCTTAATGCATGTTTAATAGTGCCAAGTATAAAATAGAAGGTTCTGTACTTTCACATAAAATATGGGATTAACACCAAGGATCTTTTCCTTAATGGCCATTTTTTTTTAGATTTTTGTAGATTCATCTTTTTAGAATGACAGTAATAGGGTTCTGATTATGTGTGCATGTTTGATATTTAGCCTTAATGAAATAGTTGGAAGGTGTGTACTCCTTAGCAGCTTTATGTGCTGGAACTAGCCTTCCTGATATATTAGCTGAGGTTTGTAGGCCTTAAGTTTGATGTGTACCATGAGAGGTATCTTTCATTGCATAAGAGCCACACTAAGCAGTGTCTGCAGCTGGAAGCTCTCAAATTTCCCTCTCTACTAATGTGTCTCTCCTCTCAGATGTGTCATTGTGCTTTATTGCCCCAAGAAGAATAAACAGAAGCATATCTTCAATACTGCCAGGTACAGTAACATATTCTAGTGCACAGATATCATGAAATGTTTGTAATTCTGTGATGTAGATACTTCTGTTTTCCTGCATTCAACTTTATTAAACTTCCTACATATCTTTCTTTCCCTTATTCTACCAGTCAAGTCAGGATAGAGCTTCTGTACAGTATATATGCTACTCTGTCTGAAGCAAGTATAAAAGTGGATTCACCAGGAAGTTTTCCCTGTGATCTCAAATAATTTTGGTTTAATCCTTGTCATCTAATGTGATATAATTGATCAGAAAGGCAACTTTTGAGAATGTTTTTCATTGTGTGGTACATAACTTGTTTGCCAATATTTTGTATGCAGAAAGCCACTCAGCACGTTATCCTTCTCACCAGATGGCACACTTATTGTTAGCGGAGAGGTAAGCTCATTTTTCTGAAGCATGGTTATGATTGTATAGCCTTCGCGTCTGAAGCAGATGGGTGATTTCCTGTTTTTGATGTCCTGCAGAGTGGGCACCGGCCAGCAGTACGGGTCTGGGATGTGGCAGATGGGAGCCAGTTGTCAGAAATGCAGGGCCACAAGCATGGAGTGGCTTGTGTGGCCTTCTCTCCCAACATGAAATACATTGTGTCTGTGGGGCACCAGCACGATATGACAGTCAATGTGTGGGACTGGAAGGTACAATCATTCAGTCTTTTTTTTTTTTTTTTTTTAATAATCCCACAATATAATGTTATGATTTTTTTTTAATTTATTTTTTATTTATTGCATTTGTATCCCACATTTTCCCACCTTTTTGCGGGTTCAGTGTGGCTTACAATATGAGTTAAATGTTGGAAATACAATTTGTTACCGATTGGTTATAGATTACATTTTGCATAATTATGCTAAACAATTGAAGTGTCGTTAAGGAATGTAACACTGGAGTATAAACATTGAAACAATGGGAGCTTAGAGGGCGATAAAGAGGCATAAAGACATATGATATATATCTTTCTGTGATTGAAGCCAATGTTTGATTGTGGTTTTGCATTAGTTGCTGGAGAACCTCTAAGCTCTGGTGTTCTAAAGATGTAAATATCTGGAATTATTGGTTTGGTAAGTGCCAGTGTATGTAGGATGTTGTTCTCTCTGGGTAGTTTTGTGTATGAATTTTCCTTTTGAACAAAGAGTCCCATTATAACATCTCTTTTCAGTGGTATCTCAAACCTCCAAATTGCCCACCGAGAGCTCATTCATTAATTTTTCAGCACAGGTAGGTACTTGCAAAGGAACTCTCTTCCATTCTTAAGGCACATGTGGTCGAACTTGTTTTACCAGGGGAAGAAAGGCAGGAATTCTTTTCCAGGTACTTTTGCAAAAGAAAACAGGGGGGATGTGTCCCATCCTAGACCTAAGGGCCCTGAACAAATTCCTAGTCTGTGAAAAGTTCAGTATGGTTTCCCTGAGCACCCTTCACCCAATTATTCAGGAAAACGATTGGCTATGCTCTTTGGACTTAAAGGATGCATATACTCACATCCTGATACTTCCAGTCCACTGATTTTGGCTTGGAATGCATCACTTTCAGTACTGTGTGTTGCCTTTTGGCCATGCGTCAGCTCCCATGTTCTTCAACAAATGTCTAGTGATAGTTGCAGCATTGCTATACAGACTGGGAGTCCTTGTGTTCCCATATCTTGATGATTGACTGGTAAAGAGCACCTTGGAAGAGGGTATTCAGAACTCCTTGTGGATGACTATTCGGGTTCTCCAGCTATTAGGATTTGTTTTAAACTATCCCAAGTTCATCTCTGTCCTGTCCAGCTATTGGAGTTAATAGGAGCCCAGCTCAATACTCTGATGGTACGAGCCTACCTCCCGGACACGAGAGCGGACAATCTTTGTGCACTCGCATCCAAGGTTCATGCTTCTCAGCAGGTACAACTTGGCAGATGTTGAGATTGTTGGGCCCCATGGCTTCTACAGTGTATGTTACAACCACGACACACATTCACATGTGATCTGCTCAATGTATGCTGGCTTTTCAGCTGTATCAAGCCACGAGGAGTCTGGAAGATGTCATGTAAGTGTCCTCAGAGCTTGTACTCTCCCTTCAGTGGTGGACCATTCGATCCAATTTTACTCTGGGACTTTTATTCCAAATTCCTCAGCCACAGAAAGTGCTGACGACGGATGCATCAATGGGGAGTTCATGTAGATGGACTTCACACTCGAGGAACTTGGTCGTTCCAGGAAACAAATCTTGAGATCAATCTTCTGGAGCTCCGGGCGATATGGAACACTCTAAAGGCTTTCAGAGAATGGCTGTCTCACCAAATTGTTCTCATTCAAACAATCGGGGGATGTCTTCCCTATTGCAGATTTTGGTATCATCCGCAAGGAGACAAACCTTACCAGACAGCCCTTCAGCAATGTTGCTTACAAAAATGTTAGAGCCATCCCACGAACCGAAACTTGTGGCATACCACTGGAAGCCATGTGGCCCAACAACCGTAACATCTGCTGAGTTGCGACCTGATGGCTGTGCTGGACCTGAGTGGTGATGCAAATTAAAGTATCTGCCTGCACCTAAGGCAGGTAGGTTTAAACCTGAACAGTGTCTTTCAGGGTTGCAATATACTCTAATCATTGTACGGGAAGTAGGTGGGACTTTTGATGATGAATCCTAGTTGCTGCAACATCTGAATAGTTCTCTGCATTGATTCTTGAACACCTTCCTATGAAGTGCTCTTGGTCAGCCAGTCATCCAGGAAGGAAACGCATGGACTCCCAGTCTGCATAGTGGTGCTGCACCTACAGCTAGACATTTTGCAAACATTGTGGGAGTAGAGCGAGGCCAGTTAGCAGGACGTGATGCTAGTAGTGGGTGTTTCCTCACCCAGAATCTGAAAGCGAGCCTTGCTGTCCTATCTGGAATGAACTAAAGCTCATAGACAGACCACCCAGCTTTTTGTTTCTTTTGACCCAAACAAGATGGGGGCAGCCATTGGTAAACACACTTTTTATCCAATTAACTTATAGACTACATCTCTTTCACTTATGTCCAGGCTGGGCTGATTCTGGAGGGTCACATCGTGGCTCAGAGCCATGGTTGCGTCAGTAGCCCACTTGATTAGCTTCCATTGAAGAGATTTGCAAAGCTGCAGTGTGGTCTTCAGTCTACACATTCACATCTCACTACTGCCTTGAGCAAAATACCCAACATGACTGTTGGTTCAGTCAGTTCTGCAGTATTTGGTGTCTGGAATCCAACTCCACCCTCCTAGACCCATTTTTATTCTATTCCAGTCTGCACCCTCACAACTGTATATAAGTTAAGGTTGATTGGTTTGTGGTTGGCCTTGCCACTGCAAGCCCCTGTTGTCCTTGGTTTGTTGTTTTTAGTGAGCCTGGTAGCTAGGGATTCCCATATGCGAAAAACAATGTCTTGCTTGTTCTTGGAGAAAGCAAAGTTATTCACCTTTAACAGGTGTTCTCTGAGAACAGGAGGACATATATTCTTACATTCCTTCCCACCTTCCCTAGGATTTGCATTCTTTTAGCTTTGATATTGTACTGCTGGTCCTGTGTGTTAGTGTCAGGCGGGAAGGCACTTGCGGATGTGTTGTGCAATGCTGCCAAAGGCTTTTTAAAATGTTAGAATGCTGGGTAACGCCTGCAAGAATTACTTTGCTTTATAGAATACTTGCTTTGGTCTGCAGTTATATACCTAATTTTAGGTGCAAGCACTTACCCTGGCTCAATGACTAGTGTAAATCATTGTTTCTAATTGATATCAGGTATATAACTGACAGTGTTCTACATTTTAGTGCATAAGTACTAGGCATGCCTCTGAGCCTCCCATGCCTCTCCCACATCCACACCCCTTAGCAATTGCACACTAAGGTTATTGAATACCAGCTAAGTGCATTTAGGCGTGTAAGTACAAATTTGTTGCCAATTAACTCCAATTGTAAACAATTATTTTTTAAAATGCCTATTAGTTCCTAATGTAACGGGTCCGAAAATCAGGAGGCGAAAGACAAATTGGTTCCAAAACAAAACAACTTTTATTGCTAGCAATTCACACAGCACCGAGTACAATCTCAGAATACTGTGTGTCGAGCGTCATCTGACACTCGTTCTTATACAGATTACTAGTCATGCGCATAAAACGCATCATACGTCACACACACACATGCGCAGTACAGGCACATGCGCAATACATTAGTAGTTCTGTAGTTCTCACAGAGAAAAGATACGTCAGTTTCATAGCTTTCATAGAAATTGTTACTTTGCAAGAAATGTAACTTATTGCAGTGTTCCAGCACATCTACACAATACAGCCTCTATGCATAGATCACGAGACTGGGCTGGCAGAGCCAGCTGCCTTTCATACAACCCTAAATTGCTGACTACTACAATTTGTTATCTAGCTGCTGGTTAACAAATACATGCTACTAGTAAAAGTCTAAACTGCACAGGTTTTGGTCTTAGTCTAGGCTCATTATATGTAAGGCACAAAAGGTCCAGTGCATTAATAAAGTATGGCTAAAAGGCCAAAAGCAGAGGTAGAGTCCATAAGTATAAGTCCATCCGTAGGCACAAAACATGAGGTTGTTCTGGTGGTCAGTAGTATTCATAGTATTCGAGTAGTATCCGGCGTTCCACCCCTTCATTCCCCCCTTTTGATACTTGAACATCCATCTGGTGGAGAGTATCACCTCCATGAACCCTAAAAAAAAGAAAGAAAGGACAAGGATAGTTAGCGAGGGAGGCAACAAGCGAGCCCTAAGCCCTTGCGCAGCTGTTGATTGCTTCGCCGGGGTTGAGACGGGGGGCCCCTAGTGGAATCCCCCCCCCTTTGTATCCGGTCTTATGCTGACACAAGGGTACTGGCCCATTAAGTGACTCAGGAGGTGAAAGGTGCACGTCAGCCACAAGGTGCTTCATCGTCAGCTTCATCAGACTGGGGAATGGGGGAGTACATCTGGAGAGCCATGAGTTGGGCAGCAGCACGGCGGTCAGCGATGCTTTCCATGGTGGAGCGGAGACACCTGAAAACAAAAGGGAGAGACAAGGGTATTAATAGGCAGGACAACAAAAACAGGCCCCCCATGACGAGGAGACCCTTTAGGCTCCCGGAGGTCGGCAACCAGCTAGTTAGGGAGGAGGTCCAATCCCAAGCACTGTTCCAGGTCTGGACGTGGGCCAATTTGACCATCCGGTTAGTTATCTCGCTGATGACTTGGCTTTGGTCATCTATCTGTAGGCAGCAATTACTGAGGTTAAACTTGCCACACACCCCGCCTTCCTGGGCCAGGAGGTAGTCAAGAGCCAAGCGATTTTGGTAAACTGCGGTAATAAGCTTAGTGTTCTGTCGGGCTAAAATGTTGAGGGCAAAGGCCGAATCATTGGTAAGGATCTCAAGCACCGCCTGCAAGCGGATGATGCGATTCAGCATGTAGATAGGAGTACGGTACCCATATGTACCATCTTCAGCCCATGTGGCCGGTCCATAGTAATGAATGATACGTTCTGGCGGCCACTCGTTGTCCTTCCAGTCTCCTATCTGGACTTTGGGTTTGGTACTTGGGAGGGACCGTTTACGTCTGCCAATGTTTTCAGGCCCTGTTTCCATGTAAAGGGGGATACCCAATGTCTCGCCGACTCGCAGGGGCAGAAGAAAGAAACTAGGTCGGACGGTGCCCAAGAGACAGGTACCGTACCAGCGGGCCGGGAGCTGTTCATAAGCCCTGCGCCCGCAAATATAGTAGTAGCCCTCCGGGGCTACCCACTTAAGGGAGGCATTCCCTCCGTATGTCCATGTTGCGTTCAAGGTGGGTTCAGTCCAGATGGGTTCCGGGACAGGCAGGTGGTCCGTCTGCTACCAGGTATGTCGACTGCCGTTAAACTGAAGGACCCCCGTGCAAGCGGAATCTCCCACGGGTACAGAATAACGCTGCGATGGCGCTCGACTAGCGCAGAGGGTACCTATGATATTGGTTCTCAGGGCCCACTCGTACGGCTTCGGGCGCTGGGGAAAGGTAATGTTTGTGGTGTTGAGCGCATCCCATGTTTGTTGTCGGATCTCCCTCGCTTCCCAAGGCCATTGCTCACCCATATCGGTGCCTCCACAGACGAAACAGTTGGTAATCCCCAGGGAGAAGGCAATGTTTTCGGCCAGGTTAAGGAACATATTCCGCGCTTCTGGGGAGATGGGGAACTTAGTCGCTGCTTCTTCAGCGCGAGCGATTTCATCGAATACCTCTTGGTACCCAACGACAGTAGTCTGGTAGTGCGTGGGAGGCTTTGTTTCGAGGCTTTGATATATGGTAATATACGTCAGCGGATCCATTCCTCCTCCGTCAATGCCAAGGCCCCACGTCCCTCTCCATGGCATGTCGTGGCCTCGGATGGGCCAGTCTAGGGACACATAGTTACCAGAACCTCGACGAAATTCGCCCAGGCCGGGGCATCCGGTATATCCTCCTCCCGTGTAAGCGCATACTCGTTCCCAGCCCGAGGCTCGAGTGTCGCCGGCACACGGGAGCCAAACCCAAGGGGAGCAGCATCTCATGTCTGGACTAAAAGGGCAGACATACTTGTGGTCGTTCACATATGCCTCACGCCAACTTTGGCTTCCACACTTACGGGACCAAGGGTGTTTGTCCATGGCGGCGCAAACGTCGAAGGTGAGTGTAGCCACAGTTTGGGTACCGCCAACAAGGATGCGAGTGGAATTAACGTAATACAGAATGCCATCCCCTTCAACCCCCGGGGACCCAGCCACATACGCAGGGAGTCCTACACTGAGGGTGACATTGTAGTATCTTGGCTTGGTGGGGCTATGGCAGACGGTGAGGTTGCCTTGGAGGCACCTGTGGAACTGTTGGAGGCCAGCCGTGGTGATGATGGCGCAAGTCGGAAGGAGCCAACAACCGCTGTCCGGGGGCTGCGACTGGTGGATGAGGGTGGTGACTAGGTGGTACCCCCCTTCTATACGATGGCGCACCAGGCGCAAACATTCAGTACAGTTCTGGCTCAGGGGGTGATAGCTCGGGACTGAGCAAAGGAGGAGGAGTAGACTCAGCATCATCATATATATGGTGGGAGGTATCCGAGCCTTTGCAGCAAAAAGATGATAAGACCCACGATTATGGCCACAATAAACGCAGAGCCAAAGACACAGTGGGTCCAAAAGCTGGGGTCCTGTTGCTGGGCAGGCATGAATCTACCGGTTCACGTCTTTCTGAGGGTCAGCCGTAGTGGAGCGTTAGGATGTTGATGCGCCGTCCAATGTTTCGGGGTGCTGCTAGTAGGAGCGGCAGGCTTCAGTCGGGTCCAATGTATCCACACTGGGCTTCCTGCAATTTTAACAGCGGTTGGAGTCGTTAGGAGAACAAGGGAGGGCCCTTTCCATTTGGGTTTCAGACAGTCCGATTCATCCCACTCCTTTACCCAAACCTCATCCCCCACCCTAAACTGGTGTGTAGGACTGGTGAGGACTAAGGGACCTACACTCTCAGTGTATTGTTGGATGTCCTGCACTACCTCGCGTAAGGCTTTCATCTGTCTCACTAAGGAATTCTCGCCCTGTATCTGCAAGGAGTCGGGAAAAGAGGGTAGTGGTGGTGGTCTAGCATACATCATCTCATAAGGAGTAAGGCCTGTGGCCTTGGGGGTGCACCTCATATGTAGCAAGGCCAGTGGGAGCAGGTCGGGCCATTTGGCCTTTGCCTCTTGGCACAGCTTGGCTAGCTGATTCTTCAGGGAACGGTTAGCTCTCTCCACTATACCGCTGCTCTGGGGCCTCCAGGCACAATGCAACTTCCAGTCGAGGCCCAGTCTCGTACTGAGCTGTTGTGTAACTTCGCTGGCGAATGCGGGGCCGTTGTCGGAGTTTATTTGCTTGGGGAGGCCGTACCTCGGCAGAATGTGCTGGATCAATAAGGAGGTGACTTCCTTCGCCATTTCCGTTCTGGTGGGCTGAGCTTCAATCCATCCTGTGTAGGTACACACAGCGACGAGGATGGCTTTATATCCCCGTGCTGGGGGCATATGCGTGAAATCAATCTGGCAAACGTGGAATGGGCTAGTGCCCCGGAGAACATGGCTTGGCGTCGGCCCGGGTCCCGTCCTTGGATTGTTCCGAGCACAGGTTAAGCATTGACTGGAAGCATTTTTGGTCCACAGAGATAATTTGTTAATGTAATAGGTCTTCTCGAGCAGGCGTCCCAGAGCGTTCTTGCCTAGGTGGGTTCGTTCGTGGGCCTCCTTGGCCACGGTCCACGCCAGGGCTTCGGGTATCCATATGCGTCCGTCTTGTAGCATCCACCAGCCATTGCGTGCCTCCAGGCCCTCTTGCCGGGCCCATTCCATTTCTTGCGGGGCATAGATAGGGATCTCGGTGGGGAGGTGAACAACGAGTACAGGGTCAGAGGAACAAGAAAGGTAAGGGAGTTGACTTGCTTTTTTTGCAGCGTCGTCTGCCCGCTGATTTCCCCGGGCGATAGGGTCCGTTCTCCCGGTGTGGGCCCTGCAGTGCATCACAGCCACCTTCTTCGGTTTCCATACTGACTCGAGTAACTGGCAGATCTCAGCGGCATTTGCAAGTCCTTTCCCCTCAGCTGTCAGAAATCCCCTCTCCTTGTACAAGGCTCCGTGCACCTGGAGGGTGAGGAAAGCGTATTTGGAATCGGTGTAAATGTTAACAACTTTTCCTTCAGCCCACTGGAGGGCTTTGGTGAGGGCGATCAGCTCCGCTTTCTGTGCTGACGTTCCGGGCGGCAGGGCCATAGCCTCGATCACATGGTCCTCAGACACGACAGCATAGCCTGCTCTTCGAGTTCCTTCTATCACCTGGCTGCTTCCATCAGTAAAAAGGGTGATGCCCCCTTGCCAGGGTTGGTCCTTGAGGTCAGGTCTGCTAGAATGCACTGTGGCCATTACCTCCTCACAGTCGTGGAATGGTGATTCAGGGGCCGGTAGGAGGGTGGCGGGATTAAGGTTAGCGGTGTCCAGGATCCGTACCTCCGGATTTTCGCACAGGAGGGCTTGGTATTTAACCATTCGGGAGTTGGTCATCCATCTGGGTCCGTGGCTCTCGAGTAGGCCGCGGATGGTGTGGGGCGTAGTTACAAAGAGCGTTTGGCCGAAGGTGAGCTTATTGGCCTCGTGTATCAGCAGACAGGCTGCCGCAATGCTTCGGAGGCAGCCCGGCCATCCTCGTGCCACGTTGTCCATGCCCTTGGAGAGGTATGCTACAGGGCGTTGCCAGGTGCCGACCAGTTGGGTGAGGACTCCAAGTGCCAATCCCTTCTTTTCGTCGATGAACAAGTGGAACGGCTTAGTCACATCTGGCAGTCCGAGCGCTGGTGGGGCCACAAGGGCATCCTTAAGGTCCTGAAGGGCTTTCAGTTCGCTTTTCTCCCACTGGAGATTTTGGCCCTCGAGTTCAGGTCCTTTCAGTTTGGCGTACAAACTGTGGGTC
Organism: Microcaecilia unicolor; assembly: GCF_901765095.1. Taxonomy (NCBI): domain Eukaryota; kingdom Metazoa; phylum Chordata; class Amphibia; order Gymnophiona; family Siphonopidae; genus Microcaecilia; species Microcaecilia unicolor. The sequence goes on from NC_044041.1 coordinate 162,433,091, forward strand.
AGGATGGCAGAGTTGATGATCCAAATGCGGCAATATCCAGCGGCTCCGAGGAGTGCCCGCAATTCCTTCTTATTTGCAGGAGTGGGTTGGTCGCGGATGGCTTGGGTTCGGGGGGTACCGAGCCTTCGGGTTCCTTCTCGGAGGCGGAAACCCAGGTATTCGACTTCGATCTCGCATATCTGGGCCTTTTTGCGACTGGCCCGGTACCCCTGGGCTTCCAGGGTTTTCAAGAGGTAAAGGGTAGCTTCTGCACAGTCCGTGTACGTTTCACGGGCCACCAACAGGTCGTCCACGTATTGGACGACTGGCCCATACTCGTCCTGATACGTCTTCAGGTCCTGAGCGAGTTGGTCGCCGAAGAGGGTGGGGGAGTTCTTGAATCCCTGGGGGAGTCGTGTCCAGGTAAACTGCTGCTTATTACCAGTCTGTAAGTCTTCCCACGTGAAGGCAAACAATTTCTGGCTGTCGGCGGCAAGGGGGATGGAGAAGAAGGCGTCCTTCAAATCAATGACACTATACCACTTGCTCTGGGCTGGCACTTGGGCTAAAATGGAGTAAGGGTTCGGTACGAGAGCAACTATGTCGGCTACCTGGTTGTTGACCTTTCTCAAGTCTTGGACGGGCCTATACTCCGACGTTCCTGGCTTCTTCACGGGCAATAATGGGGTGTTCCAAGCAGATCTGACAGGTCTCAGGACCCCGTGCTGAAGGAGTTTCTGTAGGTGTGTTTGCATGCTATGCCGGGCTGCATAAGGGATGTGATATTGTCCTTGGTTGACAACTTGGGCATTTGGTTTGAGTTCGATCCAGAGGGGGATGGCGTTGACGGCTAGTCCACCAGGGTTCACCTCGGCCCATACGTTGGGCACCTCTTCCATTAGGTCCCTTCTCTGTTGTGCGAAAGGGGTGTCCTGGTAATAGCGGCCGCCGTCAGGGCCTGCAATAAGGGGGGCATATAGTCTCCATTCCTCCCGTACCGGGCAGAGGAGCGTCACTGGTTGGTCTTCGAAATGGGCTTCCACTTCGCCCGTTGGTTTGAACTTCAGAGTGGCTTGGAGTTTGCACAGTAGGTCGCGGCCAATCAGGGGGACGGGGCACTCGGGGATATGGATGAACTGGTGAGACACCATCGTCCCACCGATCTGGACTTGGCGTTCCCTGAGGAGGGGGGCTGTGAGCGATTTTCCAGAAGCACCGATAATTGGTATGGTTTCTTTTGTGGCCGGGGCGATGGCTGTGGTGATGACGGAACGTTGGGCCCCCGTGTCCAGGAGGGCCTTCATCAATTGCGTCCCCACGCGGATCTCCACCAGAGGGTCAGTGGGGACTCTGCCCTCCCGGTCCCTTCATGCCGTATGGTCCCGGGTGGCGTCCAGAGCCATCTGCCATTCCTGCTGTTCGGCCCGTTCCCGGCCGCGGCCCCGTCCTCGTTGTCCTTGTCTGGGGGCCTTTGGGCGGTCGGTGTCTTCCCCCCCTCTCTTCTGGTCACGCGGTTTCTCCGGACAGTCCGCCCACCAGTGCCCTTCCTCCCGACAGTTTGCGCATTGGTTGCGTCCTAAGGGGGACCGTGTTCCTCTCCCCCCTCGGCCTCTACCTCTGCCCCGTGGCCTGGACCCTAAGCGTTCTTCCAACACTGTGGCTAACACGTCCGCATTCTCGCGCATCCGCCTGGTGGACTCCTTCCGGGCTTCGGCCTTCTCTTCTTGGTCGCGGTATCCGAACACGCGATCAGCTATGGCCTTCAGTTGGCTGATGCCCATCCCTTCAAATCCTTCGGTTCTCTGGAGTTTCCTCCGTATGTCGGGTGCTGACTGGCTAACAAAACTCATGACCACTGTGGAGACGTTTTTGGGGTCCTCGGGGTTTATTGGACTATGTCTCCTGAATGCATCCATAAGGCGCTCGAGGAAGTCCCCCGGACTTTCATTCTTCTGTTGAACTATATTGTGAATTTTTCCCATATTTGTAATTTTCTGTTTTCCCTTCTTAAGGGCCGCCAGGTATGCCTGTTGGTACCGGCGAATGACGGCCTGTCCTTCCTCGGTCCGGTAGTCCCATGCAGGGACCACGGTAGGGGCTTCTCTATCTAGGATGGCCTGTACGTTAGCATTTCCCGGGTTGGCGTCTCGGATCGCTTGTTCCATATTTTGCTGTAGGAGGCGGCGTTCTTCAGTGGTCAGGATGTGGGCGCTCAACTGCCTGAGGTCGGCCCACGTGGGATTATAACTGTAAATAATGCCTTCTACCAGTTCTATCAGTTGTTCGGGTTTCTGATCATAAGATGGTCCGTGCAACTTCCAGTTATATAGGTCAGCGCTGGAGAAGGGGACGTGGCTGTAGACGGTCGACTGAATGGGCTGGGCATCGGCCACTGGGTTAGGGGTGTAGGTCGTAGACAGCCGGACCGGGTATAGGTTAGTCACTTCTGTCCTCCGGGAAGCCGGAAGTGTACTCCTCGGACTCGACTGGGGGTATCGGGTAATGGCTTTCACTACTCTGTGACTCTTCCTGTTAGTGGTGGGGTCCGGGATTATAGCGTCTCCAGTGTCCGACTCGGACTCGGAGGCCTCAGCGTCATCCGGGCCATCCGACAAGTCCGCGAGGTCGGGGTATAGGGGAACGTATGGAGGAGGCGCCACATCATCTTCGTAGGCTTCCGTGGTAACAAGAACTGGGGCCTTAGGGGGCACCTTTTCGGGCGGGCCCTGAGCTTTCCCTCGGCCTTTCATGGGTGGTCTAGGTTTGGGAAGCGCACTGGTAGCACGGGGCGTGGCCTTATTGTTCTTGGCGGTAGTACGGGGCGTGGCCTCTGGGGCTCTGACGGAAGGGGCGGTGGGCGTTATAGGGGCGGTTCCCCTGGCCTTCGGAACGGCAGCGACTGCCGGAGTTTGGAGAGCGAAGGCCGGGGTTCGTTTAGCTCCCTGCCCCTTCCTCTGTTTTATCACCATAAGGGCGGCCTTCTCTACCTTATGTTGGGCCCAGTCGGGCGGGTCTCGGACAACACTTAACCACGCCTCAATGTAGGGGATGTCCTCTGGGCACCCGGGGTTTCCCCCAACTATAACAATATTCATGACCGCCGCCACCTTTTCGTACTCAAATGACCCTTCCGGGGGCCATTCGGCAATTCCTAACCCGGGCCACATAAATTGACATCGCTGTATCATCCCGGCCCTACTGCATTTATCTTGGTCGAACACTTCGCTAAAGTGTTCCGTCATTAAGTCTAGCGGTGTGGAACCACCCCCGCCCATCCTAACCTGAGTGCCAAAGGATAGGAGACAGACGAAGGGGAGAGGGATGGTGGAGGAGTAAGGGGTCTCGTTCCACCGGACACAGAAGGGTCAACACTCGGCCTGACCAGGACGTGGTCGCCCAGCCTGGAACTGCAGGCCCAATCACACAACTTTCGCACACAACAAGAAACCCTCCCGTACAGTTTCTTCGCCCAAGCCTAGTGAGGTTCCGGGACCTAGTCCGTATTAGTCACTGGCTAAGAGGGTGATCAATCCTCTTCTTCGGCCCTTTACCGAGCCGGTCACTACGTTGAGTATACTCGCCTGTCCGTCGTCCCAGCAGGCCGCGCCGTCGTACGCGTCTCTCCGGAGAGAAAAAGGAAAAAAAATGAGAAAGCTGTTTTGTCGGAGCCACACAGTCCCACTTTCAGCCGGCCGGAATTGATCGGCCCTCCCGCCGTGAAGTGGACGCTGAAGTCAGCGGTGGCCACTAACCACTTTCCCGGCCGGGGGAGTCGGTGAACCGATCCGCCTGCAGTGGGAAGGGGAAAGAATATAATCCGATTTCCCTTTCTATTCCTGTCCCATCTGGGGTGCCAATGTAACGGGTCCGAAAATCAGGAGGCGAAAGACAAATTGGTTCCAAAACAAAACAACTTTTATTGCTAGCAATTCACACAGCACCGAGTACAATCTCAGAATACTGTGTGTCGAGCGTCATCTGACACTCGTTCTTATACAGATTACTAGTCATGCGCATAAAACGCATCATACGTCACACACACACATGCGCAGTACAGGCACATGCGCAATACATTAGTAGTTCTGTAGTTCTCACAGAGAAAAGATACGTCAGTTTCATAGCTTTCATAGAAATTGTTACTTTGCAAGAAATGTAACTTATTGCAGTGTTCCAGCACATCTACACAATACAGCCTCTATGCATAGATCACGAGACTGGGCTGGCAGAGCCAGCTGCCTTTCATACAACCCTAAATTGCTGACTACTACAATTTGTTATCTAGCTGCTGGTTAACAAATACATGCTACTAGTAAAAGTCTAAACTGCACAGGTTTTGGTCTTAGTCTAGGCTCATTATATGTAAGGCACAAAAGGTCCAGTGCATTAATAAAGTATGGCTAAAAGGCCAAAAGCAGAGGTAGAGTCCATAAGTATAAGTCCATCCGTAGGCACAAAACATGAGGTTGTTCTGGTGGTCAGTAGTATTCATAGTATTCGAGTAGTATCCGGCGTTCCACCCCTTCACTAATGTAACTATTGTTACGCACCTTATTGGCAATATTTTATAATCTGTGTGTGCAGTTTTGTGTGCTAAGCGCAAAAATGGGCGCACAAGTTTATAGAATTAGGGGCTTACCCCCAGATTCTATATAGCATGTCTAGAGATACGTGCTGAAATCCAAGCGGATTCTATAACAATGCGTGTAACTTAACAGTTTGGCCATAAATGGTAATTTGGATATTGGTTTAAAATTGTCCACTTGTTCCTTACTTCCTTTTGTTATTTTTCAGAAGTGGTGTAACCACTTTTTTTTTTTTAACTCAACTGGCATACTACCTGCATTTAAACTTTTATTTACAATTTCAGTAAAAACTGGAGCTACCATATCCTTAATCGATTTTAAAATTACTGGTTGACAAACATCTAGCTTACAGTAGCTGTTCTTAACTTGATTAAAAGTCTTCTTGATCACATCTGCTGTTACCAAAGTAAACTCAGACCATTCTTCATCCTCACTCAAAAGCACATATAGGTTCTAGCAGTAATTGTGAATAATCAAATTCTTCTGTTTTTTTCTGAAATACCACTGCAAACTCATCACAAGAAATAGCGGACAGAGAATTATTATTACTTTCCACCTCAGTTAATCTAGTAACAATAGCAAACATGTCTTTGGTGTTAAATGAGGCCTTCTCAATGGACTCATTGAAAAAAGCACATATAACCTTACTTTCGCTCTATAATCCACTAACTTCTTCAAATATCCAATTTGTGTATATCTGGAAGGAAACCTTCTCCACTGCTTCTCGTTTCTACGTAATTCACGTTTCAACACACGCAGATCCTCATTAAACCAAGGTGCTTTATAATTTATTACTAGTTTTTGTTGTCTAAAAGGAGCCACTTCATCAACCACACTAGATAAAATATTATTCCAACCATTAAAACAATCCTCAACTGTATCTTCTTTGCCAACTTCAAACATCTCTAGACTTGTTTTCAGCTTTTCCTGCAATTCTTGCAGTTCAGATGATTTTCTCTTCCTGATCCAATTCTGAGATTTACTAGATCATATTTTTTTCCTCCAACTCAATTTTCACACTTACTACTGCATGATTAGACCATGAAACAAACAGATGTCTTCAACATAGTAAGTATTTCCTCTCTCATTATTTCTTCGCACAAAAACAAGGTGTAAAGTATGACCAGCAATATGTGTTGACCGTGCGACTAACTGGTACCATCCTAACCCCTCCAAGGAATCTATAAAATTTGACAACCACATCAACTTTACACAGATCAGCCTGCATATTAAAAATCACCTATTAACATAGATTTTACCAGTCCAAATTAGTGAATTAATAATTCAATAAGGAAAGAAAAATCATTACATAATATACAGGGGGCTGCATATACTAATCTTACGTTTAAATTTTTAGATGTCATCATAACAGCCTCAACTCCATCAATTGTAATACCCCGTTCTTTCTTTAGATTTAAACTTTCTATATTTATAATCAATACTCCTCCTGTTTTACCTAATCTTGACTGAAACTGAGCTAAGTAACCTACTGGACAAATTTGATTGATCAATATATGGTCTTCATCAGGTATCCATGATTCTGTCACAGTAATTATTATCGATAATTAGAAATAATTGTTAATTTATTTCTAACTGACCTTGCATTGATTAATTGCAAATTTAAACTTTTTTTTTCCTTGTGCAGCAACCTTGTCAATTTTAATATTTAATCAGATTTCTATAAACAGACCTCTTCTCACCTTTATAAAAAGCTAAAACCCCATATCTTCCACTCCCAACCAACACTGAAATTTAAGCAAAACACATTTTGTTTTAGTTCCCTCCAGAGAAGAAAAACAAAGAAAACCTGTTAATACCAAACGCAGTCCTCTTTACTGTATATAGTCTGTACAAAGTCCACATGAAGGAGTGCACATTGGTGTGCCTCTGGCGCAGTGCAGCTCCCGATATATTCTAGACACACCTACTGATGTCACCATAGGATGGAGTCAGATGTCCCGGGAGAGTAGCAGCTGATTTGTTGCCATGGATAGGTCTCACTACAGGTTTCCCCGTGGTATGGTGTTATAAACAGCGTCTCAGGTAGATGTTCCTGCTGCTAGATGTTGTAATCAGCGTTTCAGGCACAGTCTAGCAAGGTAGGTGACTCACTTTATTTGGCGCACTGCAGCTCCCGATATACTCTAGATACTCTGACATCACCAGGGGGCAGAGTCAAGATTTCCTGGGCGTAGCAGCAGATCTGCTCCCATGGATAGGTCTCACTACCGGTTTTCCCCTCTGTATGGTGTTATAAATAGTGTCTCAGGCAGATGTTCCCTCTGCCAGATGTTGTAATCATCTTAGTCTGCACTGATTACCACACCAATTTTTTTTTTGTTTTGTTTTAATTGCAGCTGAATTTTTACAGTGGAAAAACAAATAGTGCAAATCATACCAAAACCTGGGAGGGTGCAGAAGTGTGAAAAGATGAACATTTCAGGACCACCATAATCAAAAACAATGCTCTCCCTTATCTAAACACACACTTGTATTTGAAAAAGGGGCTGAGGTCCCTTTGGTGGTCATTAGTTTCCCAGCATAGATTGACAGCAACTTTCCTGAATTACTTCTTATTCCACAGACGAGTTTATACACATACAAGGTTGGCAGTGCTTTCAGCTTCGTGGTTTACAAGAGAGGTTTCCATATAAGTCAAGTATACATGGTAGTGCACAAATTTTGTTGTTGCAATTATTAAAAAAAAAAAAAAAAATACATTAAAGAAAAAGTCAAAGTAAGTTTGGGTCACAAGAATATGGATAAATAGTGGGGAGTAACAATCACATTTTCACACAAGGGTGAGGATGGGCTTTATAATTGTAAGCATAGAAACACTTATTATGCAGGTAAAATACAAAGAAAATCAAACACTTCATAGAAGGGAAAAATACACTGACCCCAAAACAGCTAAATACTGCAAGATTGAGGCCAGGCATCTACAAAAAACCTTAAGAGCAGTTTTTCCTGTGGTCATCATATACACATTTAAATATTGTTGGAGAGGAATATATTTTGCTTAATAAATATGTTAACCCCTGAAGGAATTTTTCCTCACATTTCTATAAAAAAAACCCATACAATAAAAGTGCTTGCTTTTTACAGTATTTGCTCCAAAGGTAAACCTCTAGCTCAGGTGCTGCTATACACACCAATTTATTTTAGGCGCCATATGTGGTATCTTCCCCTTAGTGTCTGAGAGGTTAATCAACTGTTTCCTATCCAACCATTCTACTCACTCATGGTATTATACATTTTTATCCTAGTACCTCTGAGTTGGTTTCTCCAAGTTGAAGAGAGCGATCCTGTTTTGTTTGCCCTACTTGGAACCTTTTCTAGTTTTTTCTTTATCAGGGTTCAAAATATCCCAGCTGCCAAGTTACCATGGTGGGTTGTAGCAGCCTCTATAACCTGCTGTCGGTTACAGAACGTGGCACTGCATGACTCTGTGTAAGTCTTAGTTGTGCAAGAACTCTCCCAGTGGTCTCAAGTTTCATTAAACAAGCATAAGTGTTCTGTACCATTGTCTCTCTGTGGATGATACTAAATTCTGCACAGGGTGGACACCCTGGAGGGTGTGAATGACATGAGGAAGGACCTAGCGAAGCTAGAGGAATGGACCGATATTTTGCAACTAAGGTTTAATCCCAAAAAAAATGCAGGGTCATGCACTTGGGTCGCAAACATCCAAGGGAACGGTACAGTATAGGGGGTGTAGTGCTTCAGTGTGTGAAGGAAGGGCGGGACTTGGGGGTGATTGTGTTGGATGACCTTAAAACTTTCAAACAGGTAGAAAAAGTGACGGTCAAAGCCAGAAGGATGCTTGGGTGCATAAAGAGAAGCATGACCAGCAGGAAAAAGGAGGTGATAGTGCCGTTGTATAAGTCTCTGGTGAGGCCTCATTTGGAGTACTGCGTGCAGTTCTGTAGACCGCACCTACGGAAAGATATAAACAGGATGGAGTCAGTCCAGAGGGCGGCTACGAAATTAGTAAGCGGTTTTGAATGCAAAAATTATAGGGACAGGCTTATGAACCTTAACATGTATACGCTGCAAGAGAGGAGGGAGAGAAGAGACATGATAGAGAAGTTTAAATATCTCAAGGGCATTTATGTTCAGAAAAGAGAGTCTTTTTCAAATGAAGGAGAGCTCTGGAATGAGGGGGCATATGACAAAGTTAAGAGGGAATAGGTTAGGAGTAATCTAAGGAAGTATTATTTCACAGAAAGGGAGGTGGAGGCATGGAATGGCCTCCTGGAAGTGGTGGAGTCGAGGACTGTTCCAGAATTTAAAAAGGCATGGGATAAGTATGTGGGATCACTTAGGAACAGGAAGAATTAGGGGTTAGAGAGGGTGGGCAGACTGGATGGGTCTTATGGCCTTTATCTGCTGTCATGTTTCTATGTTTCTATAACTCAGACAAACACAGAGCTATGGGGTGCACAGACAGAACATGAAGCTACTCCTGGGGCAGCCACAGATAAGGAGGAGGACAGAAAGCAAGGAAAAGCCTGTCAGAGAATGGGTTACATCTACACAATATAATTTTAATAGATTTTAATAAACAAAGTCCTGTTGTGGTGGAAATTATAGAAAAAAAGATTTGTAAATACAATGTAGACAACAGTTTAAGGATTAAGATAAATCATTCCTTTGCCCCCACTGAGACTAAGAAACAGGTCAGAGATAATTGAAAAACATCATAGGGAAGGTGGAAGGAATTGTGGATTCAGGCCTTTTGATATAACATAATCCAGTATTTCTGTATTGCAAATGCCTTAAAAGTGGTTCTCTGCAGTTTGCAAAATGTAAAATTATAAAATGGGAACAATCTTTCCATGAAAATACAATAAGAATATTAAAAATATCACAAATACTAGCTCAAGTCAAGTTGTATTTAGGTACAGTAGGATTTGAGGCTAGGAGTGGTTGACTTGTGGAGGTGAGAACTAGCTGGAGTGTGTGAGGTAGTGGTTGGGGGTAGTGAAGGGAGAGTGTTGGGAGGAATGGACTAAAGGCAAGAATGAATTACGACAAACCTGGAGGGAGAGAGCAAGTGAGACTAGTTGACGGGACTGAGGAAAGAGAGAGAGAGTGGGTGGGGAGAAGGTGCTGCTTGCTGTATTTCTTGTATTGGTATTCATGGATGCATTAAGGGCTTGCTTTGCTTAGATTTATTTCCCCCCCCCTGGACAAAGAATGGGTAAACAGTAAATCAGGTTCTAAAGGAGCTGCAGTAGATCTGAAAAGATTCCTCATCTTCCCTGCTCCTTATTTCCACTGGCTTCTGAATAGAAAGAAAACTTACCAAGGCCTGTTCTTTATACTTATTGAGTCACACCATAGACTTACAACATGGAGAACAAAACTGAAAATTATGCCTCTAGTTATATCTTTTTGAATAACCCCTAATACTCTATTTGTTCATTTGGCAACCCCAACGTACTGGGCTGAAAATTTCAATGTATTATTCACAATGACTCCAAGATCTTTTTCTTGGCTAGTGACTCCTAACTTAGAACCCAGCATCATGCACCTGTAGTTGGGTGGCTGTTTTCCTATTTGCATTGGATTACACTTGCCCAGATATATTTTATCTGCCATTTGGGTGCCCAGTCTCCTGCTCTCATAAGATCCTTCGGCAGTTCCTTACAATCGTCTGCTGTTTGTGCCATCTGAAAATTTGATCATGATTCATATTAAACAAATTTTTGTCTCTAAAAATTGATTTAAATTTAAATCTCTCATATGTTTGTATTTTGCTAGAAAGACACAGTTGTGGCCACCAACAAAATATCCAGCAAGGTCATTGCAGTGTCCTTCTCTGAGGATAGCAGTTATTTCGTTACTGCTGGTAGCAGGCTTGTCAAGTTCTGGTACTTGGAGACATCCAACGAACAGCAGGTAAAATATGAGATATTAATCATTTGTCTTCTGCCTCATTGTCAGCAAGCGGCATGGCCACCAGTTTCTTTAAGCTGGTGACTGTAGTCTGTGTGCCATTAAGGGTGTGTCTGTAGAGCCTTGGTATGTCCTGAACAAGAGAACACTTGGATTTGTGCCTGCCAGAAGGCTAAGCAGAGAAATTTCAAATTGTCTGGTTTGGTTTTATTCAAATTCTAATCTGCTTTAACTTGTGTTTCCTTCTCTTAGAGATAAATTCAGCAGATAGAATATGCTATCTGAAAAAGACAAAAACGAATAAAAAAAACTCCAACCCTTTCTTTTCACTTGCAGGGATTTTGGCCTTTTAAATTACTATATCTGATTTAATCCTGACTTTATAGTCCCGCCCTGCCCACCTCTCTCCCACTCACCCCTTGGCTAACTCTACTTATGTAGGAACATCCAGAGACAAATATCTTCAATAAACCCTACATTGCTCAATCCTCCTCACTGATATCCCTTAACACAGCTCACCTTTTCACACCTGTGAATCACATCAACATGACCATCTTTCTGTGATTGCATTGTTGGGCCTTAGTCCTATGGCAAACAGTCTGGAACCTTAGAGCTTGCAACAAACAAAACAGTGAGGTGGATCCGAGGAGGATGTCTAAAGGTCTTTATTGGAAAACAGCTAAAAGATGACCTGACACGGCCGTGTTTCAGCACAAAATGCCTGCCTCAGGGATGTGGTAAATCTCTGATGTTATGGCAGAAATGCTTAACAACGAGAGTGTCGTCAGAATCCTGGTTATGAAATCCTTGTGATATCCTCAATGGAACAGGAGTGTTGAATTGCAATGGCCATTCAACCGGCAAAAGTTGGTGATGCAATTCAGCACTCCTGTTCCAGTTTAGTAGTTCACCCATTGATGCTAGCTTCTAAGCATGGAAATTGAGAAGAGGGCTTCCTGGCTGTAAGATCACAGCAAATGATACAAGTTGGTGGACATAAGTTTTTCACACAGTCAGTGAAGTTTCTGAAGACTTTGGGATATATTGATGGACATACATGCCATAAGTATTGACTGAGTTGGTCTCTTTGAAAGTGCATTAAATGATGGACATATAGCTATATAAATAATTCTCACCTCAAACATTCTGAAGCTCCCTCTGTGGCAGGGAAACACTGAAGCCATGCACTGTTGGTAGGCTAGGCTGTCAGAACCACTCACTTTCACTCATGCACCACTCACTCTCACTCATAGACCCGCCCTCAGCCACGCCCCTTCCGGAATAATTCGCAACTCCAACGTTCTAAATGAAGCTGCAACTTCCTCTTGCATGGTGGTGTAGATCGGAATGTGCATTTTTCTCCATGAGTGTCGGCCCCGCCCTAGCGTCACAAAGTGATGACGTCAAGGGCGGGGCTATGACACTGCGAATCGCTCCCCCCCCCTCCGTCCGATGTCAGTTGTCTTCACAACGAACCGGCCCACCGCAGCAACTGCAAGAGCGATGCCCACCTCACACGTCGCTGCCGCAACCCCCTCCCTCCGTCGTCACTGTGTTAAAATGGAAACCGCCCACTGCACCAACAGCAGCAGCGGATGCACAGCTCACACATCGCCGCCCCTCCTCCCTCCCTCCTTCCGATGTCAGCTGTGTTCAAAAGGAAGCGCCCCACCGCTGTGACAGGAGGAGCGGATGCACAGCTCACACTTACATCCGCACCCCCCCCCCCCAGGTCGACGCTCCTTCTCCCCCCCCCCCACCCCCGAGGTCGACGCAGGCATCGCTTTCAACTAATTCACCTGACTGAAGTCCTCCTGATTGTAAAAGAAGCACAGAAGAGCAGAGGGCAGGCTTGCCTTCAGCATTCCCCTGCTCTCTCAGCGTCCCGCTCATTTCCTGTTGGCCGGGACGCTGGGAGAGCAGGGGAAGGCTGAAAGCGAGCCTGCCCTCTGCTCTTCTGTGCTTCTTTTACAATCAGGAGGACTTCAGTCAGGTGAATTAGTTGAAAGCGATGCTTACGTCGACCTCGGGGGGGTGGGGGGGAGGAGGAGCCTCGACCTCGGGGGGGGGGGGGGGAGTGGGGGAGGAGACAATATTAAAATTCCAGATTTATGTCCCTGTCTAAAAACTTTTCATTATTGCCCCCTTACCAGTTTGCCCAACATAGGTATAAAAATCGTTGTGGGAAGCTTGCAAAGGCATCACAAAGGGCTGTTAGGTTGCTCATGCTGTATATATGAACAAGAAAAGAGAGGTCAAGGTAAGTCAGCTACAGAAAGAAGTTAAATGAGCTGTATTAGTCTATAAACATTCTGTGGAGCCTGCTGTCTTTAACAATCTGTATGCATTGGAAGGTCAATTAAATATATTATTCCAAGTACAATTATAATAAAGCAAAGTAAGTTCACACACTCCCACCTCACCAGACACTCCCCACTCAAACATCAAACACACACACTCGCCCCTCCCTCTGAGTTCAACGCACCCTCTCTCATTTTCAGACATACTCATACACACTCTCTGTGTCAATCTCCTGGCCCATCATGCTCAATATACACCCTTCAAAATTACTAATTATCAAGACATCAGGTGTATCATCACCATTTGTTAAACAACTAAACACATTACAGGAAAACCTTGCTAGCGCCCGTTTCATTTCAGTGAGAAACGGGCCTTTTTTCCTAGTGTTATAATAATGATGATATTTGGATAAGATAGTCATCTTTGATATATATTACAGTAGTGCTACAATTGTTAGCATATGAACAATACAAAAGTAAGGAAGCTGCAAGAAAAATATTGTTTTAGTAGTATGCAGTGGGTATGGGCATTTCTTTAGTCCTTCAGAAGAAGGAGAGGTTATTTTAACAGAGGAAGAGTGTGAATGATTGGGTGTAATGAGTTTGAATGAGTAAGAATGTGTTTTGATGTAAGCAGCAAGGGAAAGCTGATTAGGTTAAAGTTTTGAAAAAATTTTCAATGCTTTTTTTCTAATAGTTAAATAAGATAAGTGGTTGTAGTTACTTTTGTATGAGAGGTATTGATCTTATAACTAGAGTGAAATAGAGTTTACTTATTAGGAAGGAAACAATGAATATGCATGAGATCTGTTTGTATGAGCTGCCTTCATTGTATGCAAATACATCATGCATATTCATTGGGGGAAATCCTGAAAACTCAACCTGGTGAGTGCTAAGGTTGGACACCCCTGATTTATAAGAATCGGTGTATGCCAAGGCTACATTCCCAGAGCTGAAGTAGGGGAATAGGTCTCGTAGAAATAGACTATACCTATCAAGCTACTATCATAGGCCTCCAGGTTTACTTAACGGTATCATCAGATCCAAGTGCACAAAAGGCGCTAAAATAAGAGAGAGCTTCCAGAATCCATTTCCATCATTAAGCTTGGACAAGTGCTCTGATGAATTTAAAGTATGAGAGAATCCACCAATACGAAAAGAGAAGGAAGCAACAGAATTTGCGAGGGAAGAGAAAAACCTCTTCAAGGAATTGGATTAGTGGCTGAGGAACAACTAGTAGCATATGCATAAGTACAGTGGGGAAATATCAAGTCTTACTTCAGGAACCATTCGTTGATCAACTCCAGACACATGACTAATTTTTGAAGCACTTGGGAGTCTCGGCCAGCTTGGTCCCTGCTCCCCAAGGATGCAAACTCTGGTCTCCAGGTCCCTCCCCCCCGCCCCCCCCCCCCCCCCCGCCCTTCGGACTTTTTGTGTGCCTCGGGCCCCCTCCCCTGCATTGCCTGGGAGGAGTCCCTTGAGTGGGGGGGGGGGGGGGGAAGGAGCATTGCAGTTTTTTTTTTCTTGTTAATTAAAACAAATAAGAAAAGTGAGTAAGAAGAGAATCGGTACCGTTTGAGGTCTGGGTGCAGCTGTGTGTCTTTTTTGGGGGGGGGGGGGGCAGGTAGAGTGTCAGACTGGCAGTGAGGCTGTTTTCTGGGCACCATTGGGGAAACCGCAATGTCAATACTGCAGGAAAAGTTGTGCCGCTCTGCAGCCTGTTCAGTACACTGTGTGGTTTCTGTATTTATCAGTCTTTGCTGGCGCCTCACTGGAGTATTTGTCGGCTGCAGAGAGTGATGCACAAGGGCCTCTGCAGCTGTGGTTTTGGCAGAAACGTCCATCATATTAGCTTCAGGGACCCTCTCTTCTTCTGATGATCCCCTGGTTCTCTCCAGGCATGAATCCCCGGTAGGCTTCACCCCGTTCTCACCTGAATTTGTTCTTCTGCTCCACCAGGCCTTTTGCATGAAGAAAGGACTTCCTGTGGAGTCTTCTGTGTCTGCTCAGGCATCTCAGTCCCTGGTGAGGCTGGTTGAGAACACAGAGGTAGTGCCTGGGACGAAGAGATCCCGGATTTCCCCTAGGGATGGTTTGGATGACCTTGTTTCCCTGGGTTCCGAACCCCTGGAGGAGGGTTCTCTGGATAAGGACGATTAGGATCCCTGAGACGGGGATCCTCTGGATGAGTTTTCGGAGGTTCCTCTGGGAGAAGTTCTATTGGTGGTGCACATTTTTTGTCACGCTGAATTATCCTGTCTACTTTACTTTTAAAGGTATTGCAGACTCAAAGTTTCAGAGGACCACCCTCCAGTTGCCAGGAAGGGCAGCCCTCTTTTGAAGGGTTTTGGCAAGCATCCTCACACTTTTCTATACCATGAGGACTTGAAGAAACTGGTGGAGGCGGAATGGTAATTCCCGGATGTGCCTTTGCGCATTGGTAGGGCAATGGCACATCCTTACCAGCTCCCTCTGGCTGAGCTTTGAGATCTTTAAGCTGCCCAAGGTGGATTCGCTGCTGACCGCAGTCACCAAGAAGACAGCAATTCTGGTGGAAGGTGGGGTGGCTTTGAAGGACTCTCAGGATCACTGGATGGAAGCCCTTTTGAAACGTTCATTTAAGGTAGAGGTTTTCAACCCAGTCCTCGGGGCACACCGTGGAGATATCCTGAAAACCCCAACTGGCTGGGTTGTGCCCTGAGGACTGGGTTGAAAACCTCTGATTTACGGCTTCAGCCTTGCTGTGGTTATGTCGGCGAGGGCCTGTTTCCAGTGGGCCAAGAGTCTGCCGGACTTGCCTGCTTCTGACTCTTCTTGGTCTTCCTCTGAGGTTATCAACTTAGAGATTGGTACAACATTCTTAGCAGATACTTTGTTTGACGTTATCTGTTCCTCCACTAAGAATCTAGCCTTAGTGGTCTCTGAACGGCATTTCTTGTGGCTTTGAAATTGGTTTGCAGCTTCTAAGGTCCAGTTTGAGTCAGCTTCCATTCAAGGGTAAGTTGTTCTTTGGTGAGGGTTTAGAGAAGCTGGCCAAGAATTTAGGTGATTCTAAGGTTCCGAAGCTCTTGGAGGATTGAGCTCGGATGTCTGGCTGTCAATGTGGTTGGGGACGTTTCCGCAAGCTTCGGCGGTATCGGCTGGGCAGAGATTCTGCATCCTTGTGGAATAGGTTCTGGAAGAGAGGCCAGTCCTTTCAATCTTTTCATTCATTTTGTGCATGCATGCCGGGGAGGTCCTGATGGCTTGTGGGGAACAGCAGGCACTTTCAGTGCTATGCAGTGAGGATTTGCGGATCCAACTTCCAGTTCCCCTCGGTGGCAGGTTGCAGCTGGTTTACTTGGGAGTGGGGTCCACATAACTTTGGACCAGAGTGTTCCTCGATATCATCAAAGAGGGTTATTCTCTAGAGTTTCATCATCCTCTTCCCAACGCGTTTCTCGTTTCTCCTCGCAAGTCCTCAGTCAAAGTGGTGGCCATGTGTCAGACTCTTGACCGGCTCTTGGCCTTAAACGCTGTGACCGGCAGAACAAGGTTCTGGCAGGAATTCTATTTACTTTGTGTTGCCCAACAAGGAAGGCTCCTTTTGTCCCATTTTGGATCTGAAGCATGTCAGTCAGTCTGTGCAGGTTTTCTCCTGCTGTTTGGAGACGATTCGGTTGATCATTGTAGCAGTTCAGAGTGGAGAGTTTCTCACTTCATTGGATTTATCCATATTCCGGTTTGGCCAGTCCATCAACAGTTCCTTCGCTTTGGGTTCTTAGGGGGGCATAACCAGTTCCAGGCGCTTCCTTTTAGCCTGGCTATGACTCAGAGAACCTTTTCCAAAGTCATGGTGGCGGCCTTCCTCCGGAAGGAGGGTGTGTTGGTGCATCCGTACCTGGACGACCTGTTTGATTCGGATGAAGTCTGCTGAAGAGAGTTGGGTTGCCACTTCCAGGGTGGTTCACCTCCTGCAGAGCCTCAGCTGGGTGGTGAATGTGGACAAAAGTTTTATTGCGGCCAACTCAGACATTGGAGTGTCTTGGAGTGTGTTTCAACATGTGCCTCGGGAAGGTTTTCCTCCCGGAAGTCCAGATTCAGAAGCTCCAGGATCAGGTTTGTCACCTTTTCTCCTGTAGCTGTCCATCAGCATGGACGATTCTCCAGGTGCTGGGGTCCATGGCGGCCTCCATAGAGGTGGTTCCTTGTGCGAAGACCCACATGAGGCTCTTTCATGTGAGACTATTGGCCCATTGGTCACCTCAGTCAGATCCTCAGGAGCTTAGCCAAGATTGGATAACAGAGCTGGTAGTGGGAGGCGGGGCTGGTGGTTGGGAGGCGGGGATAGTGCTGGGCAGACTTGTACGGTCTGTGCCCTGAAAAAGACAGGTACAAATCAAGGTAAGGTATACACAAAAAAGTGGCACATTTCTTGGGCAGACTGGATGGACTGTGCAGGTCTTTTTCTGCCGTCATCTACTATGTTACTATGATTCTGCTTTAGCATCTGGTGCGTCACAGATTTCAGTGGTGGCTGGACCAATCTGATCTGATTTGGGGCATGCCCTTGGACCTACCGGACTGGGTGCTGGTCACTACAGATACCAGTCTGCCCAGCAGGGGAGCACATGTCCCTGAGCCACCATACCCTTACAGTGGTCAGCGGAGGAGTTCCTTTTGTCCATCAATCTGCTGGAGACGCGTGCAATTCATCTTTCCTTGTTGAAGTTTCAGTTGCAGATTCGACACCGGGCACGGCAGTCAAGTATGTCAGTTGTCAGGGGTGGCACCAAAGTCTCCAACTAGCAAGGGAGGCAGCCGCTCTCCTGTCTGGGACCAAACAGAACCTCCTGTTGCTGTCAGTGGCTCATGTGGTGGGAGTTGTCAACCTTGAAGTGGATTTTCTCAGCCGCCATCTGCTGAATCTGGGGAGTGGCCCATGCTGCATCCACCTTTCAGCTCTTGGCCCATCAGTGGGGGACTCTGATTATGGATCTCATGGCCATAGCGGGGAATGCCAAAGCTCTGAGATTCTTCAGCAGGTGGAAAGAGCAGATGACGGAGGGCTTGGCTACATTAGCTCAGCTCTGGCTGCACCATGGCCTGTTGTATGTTTGTTTGGTTTCTTTTCTCTGTGGCCGCTGGTGGGGCAAATGCTTCAGCTAATCCAGTCCCACGGTGGTCAGGTCATTCTGGTTGCTCTGGATTGGCCGATGCGGCTGTTACTTGGATCTTGTAGATTTACAGATGGACGCACCTCTTTCACTGCTGGTGATGGACGATCTCCAGCTTCAGGGTCCGGTGCAAATACCGAACGTGTCTCGATTCTCACTTACAATTTAGCTGTTGAGCGGGCGTGGTTGTTGAAGGGGTATTCGTCCCAAGTCATTCACATGCTGCTTAGTTCCAAGAAGTGCTTTACCTCCTTGGCTTATGTCAGTGTCTGGTGTATATTTGAAGCTTGGTGTTAGGAGAGAGAGGTGGTCCCTCTTCGGGCCTCTGTGGTTTATATCTTGGATTTTCAGCAATGTGGTTTGGAGAAGGGGCTGTCTCTCTTCCTTGCTAGTATAGTTAGTGGCCTTAGCCTGTTTTAGAGGTCTGCTGCAGGGCAAGTCCGTTGTGTTCCATCCAGATATTTCTCATTTCTTCCAGGATGTCAAGCATTTACTGTCTCTCTTTCGGCAGGTGATTCCTGAATTTAGTGTTGCCAGCCTTCGTGATGGTTCCTTTGATGGTCCCTCTGAAGCATGTGTCCTTTAAGGATTTTACTCTCGAAATGGTGTTTTTGGTGGTGATAACCTTGGCTCAGTGCATTTTGGAGTTGCAGCATTTTTGTGTCAGGAACGTTCCTTGTTTTTTTTAGGGAAAAGGTGGTGTTTTATGCCCAGTTCCTTCCTGTCTGCCCAAGATGATCTCCTCTTTTCATGTAATCAGTCTATCTCCTTGCCATCTTTCGCTCGAAATGGGTCTTGGAGTCCCTTTCCTTGCTAGATGTCCACAGGGCTCTGCAGTGCTATCTTCGCCAGATGGAGGAGTTCTGGAAGTATGACTGGCAGTTTGTGCTGTTTGTGTGTCCGCTAAGAGAAGAGGCAGTGTCTAAAGAGGTTAGGGCTCTTCAGCTTGGAAAAGAGATGGCTGATGGGAGATATGATTGAGGTCTACAAAATCCAAAGTGGTGTAGAATGAGTAGAATTGAATAATTTTTTTTTTTTTTTTACCCTTTCAAAAAGTACAAAGACTAGGGGACACTCAATGAAGTAATATGGAAACACTTTTAAAACAAATAGGAGGAAATATTTTTTCACTCAACAAATAGTTAAGCTCTGGAACCCTTTGCCAGAGAATGTAGTATAATAGCAGTTAGCGTATCTGGGTTTAAAAAAGGCTTGGACAAGTTCCTGGAAGAAAAGTCCATAGTTTGCTATTGAGATGGACATGGGAAGCAACTGCTTGCCCTGGGATTGGTAGTATGGAATGCTGCTATTTAGGTTTCTGCCAGCTACTTGTGACCTGGTTTGGCCAGTATTCGAAACAGGATACTGGGCTGTTTGGACCATTGGACTGACCTAGTATGGTTATTCTTATGTTCTTAAATTCTGGTAGTATTTTAGAAAAGGATCTTCTGACATAGAGCCTCTTCTAAAATACATGCAGGAATGCAAGTGTATGTATTAGCTGCTTGTGGGGACAACCATTTTATAAACATCAACGAAAGCAACTAGTCAACAAAAAACATCAGTGTCAGCATTTACACTTGTAGGTTGGTATTTTATAAATGTGTATGTGTTCCATTTGGAAACCTACATGTCTGAATGCTCCCAATTAAACACAAAGCCTGCAACCATTTAGCACAATCAATTTTGAGGGGGAAAAACACGGGGGGATTAAGAGGGTGACCTCCCATAATCTTTCTTGTAGGTCACTGTCAGAAACATGCACTTTTTCAAATCCTATATATACACAGGAACAGCTGTAAATCCCAGTGTTGATCACAGTGATCATAGATGTGCATTCCTTTTCTGAAATGAGGAATACAGATATGTATTTTGGTTCTTCCCCATTCATGCCCAAAGCACCCACCCTTGCCATGTGCACATACGCAGAACTGAGTGTTAATGTTTACTAGATTATACATGTATAAATACCAGGATTTACATGTGGAAATTATAAATAAAGCTCCTAAAATAACAGCCATTATTTCTTTGGGTTTAAATTGCTGTGATATGATTTTTACATATTTCTTTCTCTAAATGTTGCATCAGCCAGATTCCAGTTTTCATATGCTGGGCTCCAAGGCTGCATCCTGGTAATTGATTTTCCTGGTTGTAGGTCACAGGGACTGTGCCCTTAGTGGGCCGGTCAGGGATCCTTGGAGAACTTCATGATAACCTCTTCTGTGGTGTGGCATGTGGGAAAGGAAGAGCGTCAGACAGCACTTTCTGTATCTCCTTATCCGGGATTCTCTGCCAATTCAATAAGAAGAGGGTGTTGGATAAATGGATCGACTTGAAGGTAAACATTAGTGTGATATGTTCTGGCTCCATTAAGATGCCCAGCAGAAGATGATCTGAGCATGACAGATTGCATGGGTATTTGTTATACCTTTTACCTACCACAGAATATATTATCACCACATGTAGTTACATTTTTAGGTGTACTCCTATATATGCTAAAGGGAAATCAAACAATATGGGTTAATAAGAGCATATGAACAAAAACACACATTAGCAATTTGATGAAACTAATTTTATTGTTAGCTCACCTTTTGTAAATGCAGGATTTCTAGAATTTGCCAGATTGAGTTTATATTAATGCAGCCCTCACTGTGTGACTTAGAGAAAACTCAGCGTAGGGGGTGGTTGTAGTAATGTTGATGGGTTCAGTAAACATCACTGTCAGTGGATCTTTCCAAACAAAGTTGGAAAATGCAAGGGAGAAGTGAGCTGAGAGCAGAGGATATGGCAGTGAGAGGAGAGGGGTAAGCGCAGACTGTAAGATAAATGATAAATGATTTTAGTCAGTGAAGATAAGAAAGGTTGAGTTGTCTGTGGTTAAAGATTTGGATTCTAGTATTCTTGTAACACAAAGAATAAGGAATTCTGGAGGAAGTCACATCACGGTGCCAAATGGCCACCTAGATCCTGATCTCCCACTACAACCTACTACAATATCTAGCGCATATCCAAACCACCAATTTACCTTCAGGTAGTGGTTTGATTTGAAGGGAGCACTTAATGACATGAGCAAAGCTTCAGCTTCCTCGAGGAGAGACTGAGAACGCTATGGTGTCCGCTGTCGTGCTTCCTCTGCTCCCATTTCTCCCATTGACTCTGCTCTTTCTGTAGCCAATACATGCCAAACTTTAGCGAAGAGGAAGGTGTCGCATGAATTAAAGCCATGCCTGGCAGAGATCTGAGATTAAATTAAAGCCTCTAAGGAAGATATCCTAGAGCTCATGGATACTGTAACTGCTGACCTCCGTGAACTTGACGGGTGTGTGAAAGATGTGGAGGTGCGAATTGAGGAACATACAGAGAGGATCTCTGCGTCCGACTCTTGACTCTAGCAGCTCTCGACAGGATAGGACAATTTATTATACAAATTGGACGAATCGAAAATAGAGGGCAATACAAAAATCGTAATTTCCGCTGTGTCCGAGAGGGCGTGGCCACAGGTGTCCCCGCTATTGTGCGCTCGCTTTGCATGCAACTTTAGGCTCGGAAGGTACTGGCTGTACTGTGGGACTGCGACAGGACCATTGTGCTCTTGGCCACCCTTCAGATAACCATTTCAGGGATATCATAATTTGGTCTACAAAGCTTGCTGACTGGGAGCGCCTTTTGCAACGTGCCTAATAGGCTCAACATATGGATTACAGTGGTGCATGGATCCCTCTTCCAAGATCTTTCTCAATACACTTTGACCCAACGAAGGAACATGAAACCTGTACTAGATATTTTACTCAAGGACAAGATTCAATATCGCTGGGCATTTCCTTTTGCGTTGTGCTTTGTTGCAATGGGAAGATAATCAGAGTTTGGACCCTGGCTGCAGCTTGGAAGATTCTGCACAAGGCTGGCTTGACTTTGACTGCATTGCCTCCCAGCTCGGTAGCTCCAGAGACCAAGGCTAAACTCCTGAAGTGGCAACAGGTCCCTGCTAAAGTGAAGCATCCCCCCGAAGCTAGCTACCACTGAGGCCCCTGTTTGACTTTGTGCCCAGCGTGACTTCATACTCTCTGAATAACTGTTTGCTCTATGGGGTGCTGACTTTTCACACCTTGTTTTCTTTTATTTGGTTCATTGTACCATTTAGTTGTTTGACTTTCTTGGTACTGAGTGGATGGTTTGGAAATATTAGCTTTATATGGTTAGTTCAGGTGTCACTATGGGGGAGGGGGTTAGTTTGGTGCGGTGAGTCGGGTCCTCCAGTTCCCATTCAGAGGTTGGTCAGGGCTTCTGATTCCTTTTTTACCCACCTTAGATCTGGGTTACACACTTTTATGCATGGTAAATTGATTGTAGCTGGGAATTTTAACGCAACCTTAAATCCATCCCTTGATCATTCAGGTGGAGTTCTGAGTTCCGATATTAGACTGTGAAAGTCATTTGTCTCTCTCGATGACTTGGGCTTGTATGACTCTTGGCATTTTGTGCATCCTTCTGGCCAAGATTATACCTTTGTTTTTGCATTCTCATTGGACTCATTTACGTTTAGATTATATCTTCTTGGATAAGTTGTTCCTGCATTTGGGGGGGAGGGTGGGGGATGGTTACTACCACTGTTTGGGGGCATTACTATCTCTGACCATTCCCTGTATGGTCCATTATTCCCTCTTCATGAGGAGAAGAGAGAGACTGCAGGTGGACTTTGAATACTATCTTGGTACAGGACCCTGAGATCAATTCGTGCTATCGATCTCTGTTTAAGGAATATATTGAAAAATAATCTTTACTTGGGTCTTTTGTTGATCATTGTTTGGGATGCTCTGAAAGTTGTGTCATGGGGCGATTTTCTTCAATGGGCTGGTAAGAGAGTTCATGCTTTGCATACTCGAGTAACCGATTGTTTAGTTAAAATTCATTCTCTCAATGAGCGTCACAAGCCGACTGGTTCTGTCTCCATGTTGTGAGAACGTCAGGTTACTTAACTTCAACTTGATGGTATTTATTCTGAACAATTACACTTTATGAATCTTAAAACTAAACAGGTTCATTATGAACATTTGTAGTAAACTTCGTAAGCTTCGAGCGGATCATACAATCGTTAAAGTGGGAGATGGGAAAGGCCAGGTTGTGATCCACTCTTCCTTCATTTGCTCCAGTTTTCAGGAATATTATCAAGTTCTCTATACTCAGGATTGAAGCATTCGATCCAATGATATCAAGGCTTATCTAACTGCTCAGGAATTGCTATCCTTGACGTAGAACCATCACACCTGTTTGGAGTGCCCGGTTATTATTCTTGAAATGCAGAGGTTCTTAAAGGGCTGCCTGTGGGTAAATCCCCAGGTTTGGATGGTCTCCTGAATACATTTTACAAAAGTTTTGTTAGGGAACTTGCTTCTTTATTGGTGAAGATTTTAATTCTGTCCGGGAAGGCAAGGAGTTACCACCATCCATGATGGAAGTATGGCTAGCTATCATTCCAAAACCTGGGAAAGACAGAACTGAATGTGCCTCGTATTGCCCCATTTCTTTGGTTAACTCTGATATTAAAACCTTGGTGAAGAACTTGGCTAATCTCTTGGCAGTTGCTCTTCCTCTTACATACCTGGATCAGATGGGCTTTATGGTTCACAGATAGACTTTGGATAACGTGAGACGCATGGTAGATTTATTATACTGTGCTGAGAGAAGTTTCCCTGGTGCCCTCTTGGATTAGATGCTGAAAAGGCTTATCTTTTGGCAGTCGCTCTTCCTTCTCTTATGGCTCACAGACAGGCTTTGGATAACGTGAAACACATGGTAGATTTGTTATACTATGCTACCTGAGAGAAGTTGCCCTTGTGCCCTCTTGGATTAGATGCCAAGAAGGCTTTCAACAAAGTTCATTGGCCATTTATGGAAAAAGTGATGGAGAGATACGTCGTAGGTGATCACTGTCGGGGTCGGATACAGGCTTTCTATTCTTCTCCTCGGGCTTGTGTGAGAATCAATGGGGGCAATTCCACCTCCTTTGCCCTTATGAGGGTTACCTATCAGGGGTGTTGCTCGTCCCTGATGCTCTTTGCTATGGTGATGGAATCTTTTGCAGTGGCAGTGCGTTCTAACCCAGACATATCTGGTCTTCGTGTGGGGGAGCGGGAATATAAATTATGTCTGTTCTCTGATGTTTACTATTCCTTACTTGCCCCTTGGTTTCTCTGCCTAATCTATTGAAATTGATAGCGGAATATTCGGCAGTTTTGGGCTTTAAAATCAACATAGCCAAAACAGAAGCTATGGCTATCAGCATACAGGGTGGAGTTTGACTAGCTTAGATCCTCGTTCTCTTTTCGCTGGGTTCATTGGGGGATTCAATATCTAGGATTTACTTTAACTCCATCTTTTTCTGATTTGTTTTCAGCTATTTATCCGGACTTGGTTCGGAATCTCTACCGTGACCTGGACTGTTGGGATTTTCTAGATCTCTCTTGGCTTGGTAGAATTGCTGCCCTGAAGATGAATGTCCTGCCCTGTCTAATGTATTTGTTTTAAATTTTACCCTTGTGACTGTCTCAGGGCTTTTTCTGGCTTTCGGGATCGCCTGATCTGGTTTATTTGGCATAACCAGAGGCCATATCTTCCGCTTCTGTTGTATGGTTCTTCTGTGCTATTCCATTATTTTTGTTGCTTGAATTTTTATAAAGACTTCTCGATATTTAAAAAAAAAAAAAAAAAAAGAATAAGGAATGCTTAAGCAAATCAACATGGGAAGCATTTCCATAAGTGTACAGAGGAACTAGTAACAAAGCAGTGAACATTTTTGGACTTCTCCAGCAGTCGGTATCTATTGGGCCACCTCTGCTGAGGTAGTCACTGCCTCATAGGACCGGGATACCACTAGATTCCCTGAGCAGAGGTACCTAGTGAAATTTAACTGTTGTGTGATGTTAACCAAAAATTGACTGGCAATAATTTCTGTTCAGGCATGTTTGGGACAGAGAGCAGTGATAAGGGTGAAGGAGAGAGATATCTCACTTTAAAAAAGGAGCATATAACCTGCTCCGTATTTTTGGCAGTGGCTTCAGCCTATGCTGGCGAAGTTGTGAGGCACTGGGGGATGGGGGCACATAACCTGCTCCATTTTTTTTGGCAGTGGCTTTTGCCTATGCTGGCGAAGTTGTGGGGCACTGGGGGATATGTACTACATTTGGTGGGCATGTCCGTTGGCTCAGCGGTTTTGATCTGAGGTGGTATTGCTTCTTCAAGAAATGTTTCAGCTTAGCTACCCCCAGAAAGCTGTACATTGCCTACTACATTTTAAACCAGTCTTTTTGTGGCCAGTAAATTGGCGGCAGCATGGAAACCACCATTGATGCCACCATTGCCAAAAGTTCTTTGCAAACTTGATTATATTTACCAAATGTCTCAATTGGCAAATTTTCATAAGGTATGGGGTCCTTATATTACTTGGAAAATGGCTACGGGTTGTAGAGGCCTGTATACCTCATGTTATCATATGCAGTTATTTTCTCTACGGACTTCTCTCTCTGCCACAGCCCCATGGGAAGGTTAGGGAGGGCTCCAAGGGGTGGGTGTTTATCTGTTTGGTATTTGTATTGTAACCTTGATGTTGGATTGCTCTATTTCGTTATTTAATAGGTTGCTATTGTTATGGAAATGAATAAATAAGCTTTATTTAAAAAAAAAAAAAAAAGGGAGCACATTGGCATATAGGTCAAGAAGCTCTTTAATACAGTTTTTTCTAAGCCTGTCCTGGAAATTCCATACCCAGTTGGGGTTTCTGGACATTCACAATGAACATTCATTAGATAAATTTGTATATGCTAGGTCTCAAATGCATGCAGATTTGCCTTGTGCATATTCATTGTGGATATTCTTAAAACCCAATTGGCTATGGCTTCCCTAAGACAGATGGGAAGCAGGGCTGTCTTACTACCATTGACCTCGATTTGTTTTAATTCCTAGAGTCTAAATTGAAATTTCTTGTTCTAGGTCTCCCTGTCTAGCTGCCTGTGTGTGAGCGAAGATTTCATCTTTTGTGGCTGCTCAGATGGGACTGTGCGAATCTTTAAGACCCAGAACTTACACTTTCTCATAAATCTTCCCAAGCCTCATCCTTTGGCTGTGGATGTGGCAAAAGGACTTGACCCCAGGTGCAACGGGATATATAAAACATCATTATTTTGTGTTTTTTCCTTTTTCACTTAGTGTATTATGGGTGAGAGGGAGAGTTAAAACCTACAGGGCATCTGCTGTTGTGTTCATCCAATTCTGTTATATAGCTGAGATTGAATCTGTTAAAGAAGCATGACAACAGACACCATACAGCCATCTATGTAGACTAAGTTTTACAGGCCTTTCCCTCAGAGATCCACAGTGCTCATCCTTTGTTTTATTGAGTTCTGATACTGTTCTTGTTTTCACAATCTCTACTAGGAGGCTGGACCAAGCATCTACTACCCTATCTGTAAAGAAATATTTCCTTCGATAATTTCTGAGTCTTCACCCTTTTTAACTCACCCTTTTAAACTCTCAACCTTTGACCCCTCATTTCAGAGTCTCCTTGGCCTTACTTTTGTGTCTTTATACCTTGGAGGTATTTAAATGTCTCTAGTATCCCCCTTTCCAATTTGTCCTCTGGGATGTATTTTTCTCTATCCCCATATACAGTATTCATTCTCCAGAATTGTACATTGTACTCCAAATGAGGGCACAATTTCCATTTTTTTAAAAACTCCGGGCTATTCCTCTCCTTATATAGTCAAGAATACTTTTGAGTTTCCAGGTGCCTTTTCTATCTGTTTGGCTATCTTAGGATGATTAGATCCTTTAATCACCCCCAAGTCTTGCTCTTTTGTGGACAGAAGTAATTCACCCCCTATACTGTACTGCTCCCTTGGGTTTTTTCAGCTCAGATGCTTGACTCGGCATTTTTATTAAATTTTAGCTGCTGAAAAAACTAAACTTCTATGGTTTGGTCTCTTCTGTGGATCCTCCTTGTAAGCTTTTAATTCAGAATAAAGAATTTATACTGGTCACATCTTAGTTCCGGGGGTCATTCTGGACCTATGTCTCTGACATCTCAGATTAAACATTATAGCATGAGACGATATCAACACATAAGAAAATATTTTGTACAAGAACATTTTTGACTAGTCACGCAGGCAACAATTTTGTCATAATTAGAGTATTGTAATCTGTGTTTCGGCTTGTACAGCTTCCTTGATGAAGCGACTGCAGCAGTTTTGAAATGTGGCGGCTAAATTGATTTTTGGCTTGTGCAGGTTTGACAGAGCTGTAAATGTTGGTAGTCAACTTGCACTGGCTTTCCTGTTCAGGAACAATGTTGTTTTAAAAAATGTACCATGATTTTTAGACTCTTATGTGGACAAGCACCAGGGTATCTAATTTTTTGGTGTTTGAAGAATCTCTCGAGCTTTAATTGTCCTTTAGTTAAGACAAAATTCAAGATATTATACTGCCACGTTCTGTTATCAAGCAGCACAATGTTGGAATGCTCTCCCTTTATGTATAAAGTCTGAGGCTTATGTAAAGTTTAGGAAATTAGTACACCTTGTTTTATTTCAAAAGTTTTGATGACATTTTTTGTTATTAATTAATTTTACTTGTTATGTATTTCCTTGAAATAGCTAGCTTTCTTGTTTTGTAATTCACGCTGAGCTATTTTGGTTTGGTTTGCAGTGGTGAATATAAGTATTTTTTTATATTTTATTGCTAAATTATAGACTTCTTCAAGCTTTGCTAAATCCCTCCTCATGCTATCTATATCATTAGGCGTGTTTACCCTAGTGCAGATTTTGTGGGTATCTTCAGAAAGGCAAACCTTACCAGAAAGTTGGTCTGCAATATTGCTCACAAAAATGTTAAGAGCTGGAACAAGGACTGATCCCTGTAGTGCACCATTGGTTACCTCCATTTCCTCGGAGCCAGCCCCACTTACTACTACCCTTTTTTCATATTTTACTCAACCAGTTTCTATGTTTCAACATTTTTTATTGATGACATAGCAAAAAAGGATATCAACAATCCCGCAGAAACAAGGAGAGCATAGTGCAAAATCAATCCTGCTAGATCAGTGCAACGAACATATCACATCATCAACATTTTAAGTTTCTTCCCCCTCCAAACATCCACTTGGAATAGACATGTAACAGCACTTTCAACATATACAGTCCGCTTATACGATCACAATGATTAATAACCAGAAGGACATAAACAGCTCGACCACCTCTGTCCAACACTTGCCGGTGATCTGGCTGCTGGATAAATATACGGCCCAGCAGGAAGCCTTGTTCCTTATAGCCTCCCATGCTCCGGACATACCAGACTTACGGACCAACAATGCTGGAGATGGTTCTCCAGAAAGCGATCGATATAATCACTGTGCTCATACCACAATGTTGAGCCCCAAAGGGGACCCTTCCACAAGGACCCCCGTTCCCCACAGAATCCCCCCCTCCGCCTACCTCCCTCCCCTTACTCAACCACTTTCTAATCTAGTTGTATTAGGGCCCAAACGAGCATTCAGTTTGTTTAAATTGCTTATGTGGAACTGTCAAGGGCTTTGGTAAAATCTAAGTGGCACCCAGTCATAATAGCCAGAAAACAAACCAGAAACACAAGGAGATGCTCAGAATGCATTAGATTTCAGCTCCTGACATGTTACCTCCTTCAGGCCTTTGTTATGCATGCATTAAAAAAACATTTTGCATAACACAATATTGATGCATCTAACATTTTAGGCTTACTTACACCAGTTATAAAGCTGGCATAAGTGTGAGCACCTAAGTGCAGCAGGGACACGCGTATTCACTAACTGTATATCATGCTGAAGGTTCGCTCCGGTTGCCTAAGTTTGACCAGATGGAAATCGATCTTAAACTGAGCTGAAATCAGGCAGAACTTGATCGGATACCTCTGAGACAAGGTGACATAGGATGAGGAATCACTTTAATACCTGTTGATGACAATTGTTCCCCATGGGACAAACTCACCCGTAAGTGGAGTGCAGCAACATCTGGTAGAGTCTGGTACAGTCTTACACATATTTCCAAGGGCACCCAGCCTTACTGACCATTATTGGCAAGTTACTGTGCCTCTTCGTGCCTAGACTTCATTCCCGTGTGCGAGCTGGTAGCTGAGCTTTGGAGACCACTCTGACAAATAGTTACCCTGGCTGGGGTTTGCGGGCGGACATGCTTGTTGCTGCTGAGGCCTTTTGCCGACCGAGGCTTTCACCTTTACCCTGCTAGACGGGTCGTTGTAGATGGTTGACCTACTATTTAGGAAAACACCGGCAGATCGATTGTCAAGGCGGTGTAGCGAGTGAAACTCCGAGGGCATCGCTGTAAGCCCAACCGTTAAGACAGCCGTTGAGACCTGCAGTACCGTTAAACCTGCAGAATGGGTCGCTGTGGTTGGTTGATCCTACCCTCTAGGAATTTACCGGCGGTTCGGCCGATTGGCGAGGTGGTGCACCGAGTGAAACTTCAAAGGAGTCGCTGCAAGCTCTGCAGCCCAACCGTTAAGAAAAAGTGCGAACGAGTGGCACGGAGGTCGCTGGTGATGCGAGGCTGTCCCATAAAGTGAGAAACCTTCGGAGAGAATTGTACCGGCAGTTCAGCTGCCTGCCAAGGCAGAATAACCAGAGGATTACAAAAGTCGTCGCTGAAAGGTATGCAACACAACCATTAAGAGGATAAGGACGAACGAGTGGACGGAGGTTACTGGAGACAGTCTCTAATGGCATGGAATACTTCGGCGTTGCCAAGAAAAGAAATTCAATACAAAGACCATCTGGGTGATATATAATTTGATGGTTAAGCTTACAACACAGTGCTTTTCCCAACTGTTCTACTTCAAACTCCGTGCCTCTTACACCATTATTCCTGCAACTTCATCTCATCCTTTCATCTCATCCTTATATTAAAAATACAGCATTAATACAGACAGCACCTAACTTCTATTTATCTCATATTGTCATTATATTTATTCCTGTAATATTCTGCAATAAACGATGTTAATGCCTTGTTGAGGGTTAATTAGATTTACTACTACTACTACTATTTAGCATTTCTATAGTGCTACAAGGCGTACGCAGCGCTGCACAAACATAGAAGAAAGACAGTTCCTGCTCAAAGAGGCAATTGTTTCTTTAGTACCACGTTTTGACCTCGTGGCAACCATCTTGAGATATAGCACAACCTAAGTACTTTAACGTCTACCGTTTCCTTCTAAGGACAATAACATTTGCATCCTTCTATAAATTACTTTAATCTGTGCCACTAGCACTAGCCCTTATCACCAGTGTTAACCAGCATTATTTAGCACTGTCTCATTCTGGAGTATGATCTGAATTAATGCGAATTATGTATATTTGAAGTTGTCATTTGCTTCAATTGTAGACATCTGTGTCTAGTTGATGCCATCCCTGGTATTTAATTGCAAACTGGCATCATTTAACACCCTGGAATCTAATTTGCAATTATTGCTGATTATTGCTCTTTTGAGCAGGGACTGTCTCTTTGTATCAGATGTTCAGCGCTGCGTGCGTCTGGTAGCGCTATACAAATGCTAATAATATTAATATTATATGCTCTAACTGTAGAAAATAGTGTTTAGCAGTTGTAATCTTGAAATAGTTTTGCTATTAATTACTGCATTTCTCAACACCATTAATAACCTTTAATTGTGTTACAAACATTACCTCCACTAGGAAATTAATCCAGGCTAAAAGCCCACCTCTTTAACGTTGCTTTTGACTCCTAACCACTACTCACTTGCCCTGCCCCCTTTTTATCCCCACCTCTCTTTAATTCCCTTACCTCTTAGTTGTCTGTCTGTTTGTCCTATTTAGATTGTGAGCTCTTTGAGCAGGGACTGTCTTTTTCATGTCTGGTGTACAGTGCTGCGTTATGCTTGTAGCGCTATAGAAGTGATAAGTAGTAGTAGGAAATTAATTGGCACTATAGTTCACTATTTCCATTTTATAATTTAAATTGCTATGCTGATTGTGCATATCTAAAATCGTCTCCATCTTAAAGATTGAAATTGCAGTTGATGATTGTGTCAATCTAAAACTGTCATACACTCTATGTAGATAGCTGAATTCAGTTGATGCTCTTATCAGACAGTTTTGTCATCAACTTATTACATTTGAACTAACCACATATTCTGTTCTCCATAAAGATTTTCCTAAAAATTCTAATCGTTATTCATTCACTTGCTCTTATCCATGCAACATCCAAAACCTTACCTTCGGACTTCAACATCATTCCAGTTTGTCACTACCACAAAAGGACACCCAAGATAATTCCTTTATCATGGATTATTGATAACTATAAAGACTCCTCAACACTCAACCAATCATCACTAAAAACAGCCGTTGTCTCAACTAAAGCAGAAGATAACTTAAACTTCACAACATCAAAAACGTTAAAAACAACTAAAACCAAGGTAAAAAATACTAGTCAAATTTAATATTCGTCCATCATCTCATATAACTAATCCTTACCTACCCGTTCGTGTGGGATATATTAATGCCAGATCAGTGGTAAATAAATAAAGCTGAAATTGTCACTGACTGGATTAAGTTTGACAATCTTGACCTACTTTTTATTACTGAAAAATGGATTCGTGACTTTAAGGACCCCATCATACTTGATCTCTGCCCCCCTGGACACAAAATCTTACACTGGCCTAGAAAAGAAAAAATTGGAGGAGGCATAGCATTAATTCTTAGATCTAACTTCTCATCTGATCCCATCTCCGAAAGCTCTACCCTGGAACTTGAAATTGCTTCAATAAAACTTCACTGCCCCTCACTCTGTGACCATTTAACTTGTATTCTATTTTACAGACCCCCTCATAACTGGACTCACAACAACACTACCTTTATAGACTTTTTATCAAACTCATGTATCAACAGTTCTAACATAATTTTACTTGGTAACTTGAATTTACATCTAGAAGACTCCAAGTTTACCCATACTCAAGAATATATGGATCTCCTTGACCTATGCGACTTTTATACCTCCATTACAACCTACCCACATAAAGGGTCATTCACTAGATGTTATTTCTTATAAATTCTCTACCGACCTTAACTTTATTATATCTAATATTGACTGGTCTCCTACACCTTGGTCCGACCATTATAAAGCTTTTATAACCTTACAATGGCGAAAAAAAGAGCCAGTCCAGATCACGTGACCCTAAAATAATCTTCACCAGAGGACGGATTGATAGTAATAATTTCTGGCAACACATCTATACTAATAACTGGTCGATACAACGTAACTCAGACCTCTTTCTTACCTTGTGGGATTATTAGATGTAAAATGATCCTAGATGAAATTGCTCCTCACCGTGGTTCAATGACGTATTGAAAAACTTGAAGTAAAAAACCAGAAAACTTGAAAAAACATGGAGCAAATCAAAGAATAACGTTATCTTCAATGCATGGAAACAGTCACAAAAGACCTACAAATATGCCATCAAGCGCGCCAAAAGAGACTATTATACACAAAAAATTACTAACTCGGGTGCAGACACAAAAAAACAATTTCAAATTATAAAAACTCTACTTAACACAGAACCAGTAACATCACCTTCAAACTGCCCTTCTGCTGACCAGCTAGCTAAATACTTCAGTGAAAAAATAATTAATCTTTGTAAATCAATTTCCATTGATAATGTCACTGTCGACACCTTTCTTGATGAACTGGACCCTGGATCATTTGAAGTACCAGTTGACAGATATTGGACTAATTTTACCCCCTTACCAATGAAGAAGTTACTAAGACCATCTTTAAACTCTCCAGGTCTTACTGCCAACTTGTTCCTTGTCCCAGCTATCTTTTGAAAGACGCCCCTTCATGCTTTATATCTGATCTCACCGTCCGCTTGAACTTTCTGCTACATTGATGCTCTTTCCCCACCAGTTATGGCAATATTTTACTTACACCCATACCCAACCCCCCCCCCCCCCCCCCAAAAAAAAAAAAAAAAAATTGCAAACGATATCACCAGCTATCGTCCAATTGCCTCCATCCCTTTAATCACAAAATTGATGGAAAACAGAGTGACCAGGCAACTCAACGGTTATATTCAGAAGTTTTGTATCCTGCACGAATCATAGTCGGGCTTCCGTTCGGCTGATAATACTGAAACGGTCCTTCTTACCTTAATATCCAAATTCAAACAAGAAATAGCACTTGGAAACCATATCCTCCTCCTTCAATTTGACCTGTCCAGCGCTTTTGACATGGTTGATCATACTATCCTAACCAAACTTCTGGACAAACTTGGAATTGGTGGCAACATCATAAACTGGATAAAAAGTTTTATTACTACAAGATCTTACCAAGTCAAGGGGACCTCTAACTTTTCATCCCCATGGTCACCTGAATACTACTACTACTACTACTATTTAGCATTTCTATAGCGCTACAAGGCATACGCAGCGCTGTACAAACATAGAAGAAAGACAGTCCCTGCTCAAAGAGCTTACAATCTAATAGACAAAAAATAAATAAAGTAAGCAAATCAAATCAATTAATGTGAACGGGAAGGAAGAGAGGAGGGTAGGTGGAGGCGAGTGGTTACAAGTGGTTACGAGTCAAAAGCAATGTTAAAGAGGTGGGTTTTCAGTCTAGATTTAAAGGTGGCCAAGGATGGGGCAAGACGTAGGGGCTCAGGAAGTTTATTCCAGGCGTAGGGTGCAGCGAGATAGAAGGCGCGAAGTCTGGAGTTGGCAGTAGTGGAGAAGGGAACAGATAAGAAGGATTTATCCATGGAGCGGAGTGCACGGGAAGGGGTGTAGGGAAGGACGAGTGTGGAGAGATACTGGGGAGCAGCAGAGTGAATACATTTATAGGTTAGTAGAAGAAGTTTGAACAGGATGCGAAAACGGATAGGGAGCCAGTGAAGGGTCTTGAGGAGAGGGGTAGTATGAGTAAAGCGACCCTGGCGGAAGATGAGACGGGCAGCAGAGTTTTGAACCGACTGGAGAGGGGAGAGGTGACTAAGTGGGAGGCCAGCAAGAAGCAGATTGCAGTAGTCTAAACGAGAGGTGACAAGGGTGTGGATGAGGGTTTTGGTAGAGTGCTCGGAAAGAAAGGGGCGGATTTTACGGATGTTGTAAAGAAAGAAACGACAGGTCTTGGCGGTCTGCTGGATATGAGCAGAGAAGGAGAGAGAAGAGTCAAAGATGACCCCAAGGTTTCGAGCTGAGGAGACAGGGAGAATGAGAGAGCCATCAACAGAAATAGAAAACGGGGGGAGCGGGGAGGTGGGTTTGGGGGGGAAAATGAGAAGCTCGGTTTTGGTCATATTTAATTTCAGGTGGCGTTGAGACATCCAGGCAGCAATGTCAGACAAGCACGCTGAAACTTTGGTTTGGATGCAAGGTGAGATATCAGGGGTAGAAAGGTAGATTTGGGAGTCATCAGCATAGAGGTGGTAGGAAAAGCCATGGGATGAGATTAATGAACCAAGGGAAGAAGTGTAGATAGAAAAGAGGAGGGGACCAAGAACAGAACCCTGAGGTACACCGACAGGCAGAGGGATAGAAGTAGAAGAGGATCCACCAGAGTGAACACTAAAGGTGCGGAGGGAGAGGTAGGAAGAGAACCAGGAAAGGACAGAGCCCTGGAATCCAAGTGAGGACAGGGTATCGAGAAGTATGCTGTGATCGACAGTGTCAAAAGCAGCGGAAAGATCAAGAAGAATGAGGATGGAATATTGACCTCTGGATTTAGCCAGTAATAGGTCATTGGAGACTTTAGTAAGCGCAGTTTCAGTTGAGTGGAGAGGGCGAAAACCAGATTGTAATGGGTCAAGAATAGCATGTGAGGAGAGAAAATCAAGGCAGCGGCGGTGAACAGCACGCTCAAGTAATTTGGAGAGAAAGGAAGGAGGGAGATGGGTCGGTAATTAGAGGGACAAGTAGGGTCAAGTGAAGGCTTCTTAAGGAGAGGTGTGACCACAGCATGTTTAAAGGAAGCAGGGACAGTCGCAGTGGAAAGTGAGAGGTTGAGAATGTGACAGATAAAAGGAATAAGAGTAGGAGAGATGGCATTAAGAAGGTGGGTGGGAATGGGATCAGAGGAACAGGTGGTACATTTTGAGGAAGAAAGGAGAAGTGTAGTTTCCTCAATAGTAACTTCAGGAAAGGAGGAAAGGGAATGAGGGGAAGGAGAGAGAGGGGAACGGACTAGTGGAGGGAGAGCTGGTGAGGTAGAGAAAGCAAGGTTTATCTTTTGAACCTTGTTGTGAAAGAATTCAGCAAGGGTCTGAGGAGATAATGAAGGGGGAGTTGGGGGAGGGGGCACCTTGAGGAGAGAGTTCAATGTGGTGAAGAGAAGTCGAGGATTAGAGCCAAGAGAGTTGGTCAGTTGGATATAATAATCCTGTTTGGCACGTAAAAGAGCAGATTGGAAGGAGGTCAGCATGAACTTAAAGTGTAAGAAATCAGCAAGGGCCCGAGATTTCCGCCAGAGGCGTTCGGCGGAGCGGGTACAAGAACGTAGGTAGCGGATATTAGAAGTCAGCCAAGGTTGGGGTTTTGTACGCCTTACAGGGCGGGTCATCAAAGGTGCAAGAGTGTCTAAGGCAGAGGATAGAGTATTGTTGTAAGAAGAAACAGCCTCGTTGACAGACGTGGATGGTGCCACAGTAGAGAGGAGGTTTGAAACATGGGAGGATAGAGATGAAGGGTCAATGTCGTGAAGATTCCTAGATAAATTAGATAGGATAGGACGGGACTGGGAGGGAGGAGATTTAAGTGTGAAAGTTATAAGATGGTGATCAGAGAGGGGAAGATCGGAGGCAAGGAAACTAGAGGGTGAACAGTTGGAGGAGAAGATGAGATCAAGACAGTGACCATTTTGATGAGTGGGGGAGGTGGAGCATAGTTGGAGATTAAAGGACGACGTTAAAGCGAGTAACTTGGAAATATAAGAGTTGGAAGGATCATTAGCAGGAATATTAAAGTCACCAAGGATGAGAGAGGGGGAGGAAGGATCATGGAAGAAGGCAAGCCAGGCATCAAAGTCACTGAGAAAGGATGAAAGGGACTTATCAGGGGGACGATAAATGACCGCTATTCGAAGAGGCAGAGGAGAGAAAAGGCGGATAGAGTGGACTTCAAAGGAGGAAAAACAGTGAGATTGAGGTGGAAGAAGGGGTTGAAATCTGGAGGAGGGAGAGAGAAGTAGTCCAACACCGCCCCCACGGCCAGCAGAGCGAGGAGTATGTGAAAATAGATAACCGCCATGGCACAGGGCTGCGACTGAAGCAGAGTCATCAGGGCAGAGCCAGGTTTCTGTTATGGCGAGCAGATGGAGGTGACGCGAGATAAAGAGGTCCTGGATATAGGGGAGTTTGTTACAGATAGAGCGGGCATTCCATAGGGCGCAAGAGAAGGGCAGAGAAGAGGAGGGGAGTAGAGGAATAGAGATGAGGTTAGAGAGGTCACGGTGAGATCTGTAGAGTTTGGATAATAGTTGGTGAGGAGGGCCAGGATTGGGATTGATGTCACCAGCTGCGAGTAAGAGAAGGAGTAAAAGAGAGCGGAGGAGAGTAGTACTTTTTAATCTCATGATGATTCCCCTGCCTAGGTTGCTAGCAAAGCTTGGACTTAATCCCTTCATCTATGCTGACGACATCACCATATTTATCCCCTTTAAATCCAATTTATCTGAAATCTCAGATAAAATTCCTACTGGCATGACCACACTGACCTCTTGGGCTAACGCCTTCAAGATGAAATTAAAGAGAAAACACAATGTCCAGTTCTTTCATCCCAATACTCTTCACCTCTCCTGGCTACTCTTAGCACCCCAGATGTTAAACTATCCATATCAGATAGCCTGAAAATACTTGGAGTAATAATTGATAAACATTTATCATTTGAAAACCATGCTAAATCCGTCACTAAAAAAATGTTTAGCATGATGTGGATTATGAAAAGATTAAGATCTTATCTTCCCTTGAACACCTTCTGGAACTTAGTACAATCAACAGTACTTATACACGCAGACTACTGCAACAGTGTTTTCCTAGGATGCAAGACCATAATCCTCAAGAGGCTTCAGACTATGCAAAACATGGCAGCCAGACTAATTTTTTTGCAAGTCAAGATTCGACAGTGCAACACCTCTTAGAGAGAAGCTTCATTGGCTCCCCATCAGAGAGAGAATAAATTTTAAATCTGTACTATGATCCACAGGATTATATATGGAGAATCCCCCAATTACATGAACAACCTTATTGACCTCCCAACCAGAAATAGATAGTCGTCTCGTACCCATCTGAACTTACACCTCCCCAACTGCAAAAGTATTAAATATAAGACCTCCTATGCATCCAGTTTCCCCTTCTTGGAGCCAGCTTTGGAATGCTTTGCCAAGATCCATTCGAACAATCAAGGACCATCTATCCTTTAGGAAAATGCTCAAGACCCATCTCTTCAAGACAGCCTACCCGCCTGACCTTACTTACCTTTAAACTCTTCCCCCTAACTTCGATCCATGATTTTTTTTACACCTTGACTATATTTTCCAATCTCTTCTTCCTTATCTTCCTACCCATCCTTTGCCCTTTATCTTTTCTCTCCATCCAACATCTTTTCACCCCTCCCAATCACCGTCCCCTTTGCTTTTCCTACCTTGTTTGCCCTGACACGCTCAATTCACTTATTCCTCAAAACCCCACTCTCACTACATTTACTACAGTTCATAGTATTCTCTTTAAAAACTTTGTGATTGTAATTTACTATGTAAGCCACATTGAGCGTGCAATGTGTGGGAAAGCGCTTGGTACAAATGTAATAAATAAATTAGCCCTTACAAAATAGCTCTGACAAAACAGCCTTGTAACAAAATAACCCTTGACATGTCCACGGTAAAGATGATACGTAATGCCGCAGCTGTCCGTAAAAGAAGTTATCACTTGTAGGCAAGCCATATTCTTTTTGCAATTCACAAAATGGTCTGATATGGCCCTCTCTAGTCACCACCTGGAGAAGGTATACAATACTCTTATTTTTCCATCTCCGAAATACAGAGTACATTTGTCCAGATGCAAAAGAGCAATTATCACATATAGATAAGTATGGGGTTATTTTTGGAGAAAAATGGTGCAAGCGACACACCCAGTCCCAAACTGCCTTCGCAGTTGTCAAAATCCCAGAGTGTTTCAAGGAATACGGCATGGGTACGCTTGTGTTATGTAGATAGTTGCTAAAATGTACCCCTGGTGTTAGACTCAACTCCAGGGACGTATTAGTGTAATCACTTGTATGCCTGAACCAATCGTTTATATGCCTCATGCCACACACTACACTCAAGAATCGGATGTTCAGTAACCCCAACCCCCCATATTCCACTGGTATACTCAAGATAGAAATTGGTAATTGTGCTTTTTTCCCTTTCCAGAGGAATTGTTGCAAGTGGCGGTGTAGTAGTCGCTCATCCCCCTTTTTCAAATACAAAGGTATTGTTTGAAATATATATGTCCATCTCGGGGCAATAACCATATTAAATAGCGCAATCCTACTCAATAGGGACACAGGGAGTGCGCCCCAAGCCCGCAAGGTCTGTTTAGTCTCAGTAAGCAGTTTATGCAAATTAAGTTCGTATAACTGGGAAAGATCTACTGGTATGCGCACTCCTAAGTACTTAATAAAATTCGTCTCCCAAGTAAGGGGGAATTTATCTGTCCATCCTTTATGTGGGCCCTTTACTATTTCAAGGGCTACTTTTTTAGATAAATTCAGTTTAATCCTGAGATCTGACCAAAGTGCTCTATTTCCTGTAATAACATTGCCATGGATCTAGGGGGATCTGTCATCGTTATCAATAGGTCATCCGCAAAGGCCAATACTTTTATAGTCTGGCCGGCCATTTGTACTCCTGATATAGCTTCCTGATTCATTAATGTGCGTAGGAGTGGTTCTAATGATATCACAAATAGAGCAGGTGAGAGAGGGGCAACCTTGTCTGGTCCCCCTCATTATGCTAAATTCAGCCTCTTTTATGCCATTAACCAGGACACTCGCTCCAGGTTTGCAGTAGAGAGCTTTAACTGCCTGTGTGAACCAACCCTCAATCCCCATCATCTTCATGGTCTGAAAAAGGTATTCCCATCCCACCCTGTCCGAACGCCTTTTCGGCATCTGCGCTCACTACTACTGAGGGGGTTTCTCTTTCCTGGCAGGACGCCATAGCTAACTGCAAACAGCGGACGTTATGTGTTGCCTGTCTATTTCTAACAAATCCTACCTGTTCAGGACGGATCAACTTAGGTAGGCATTGTGCCAGCCGTTCTGCCAGCATTTCTGCCAATAGTTTGGTATCAACATTTATTAAGGAGATTGGGTTAAAATCCTGTGCCTTATTCAATAATTTCCCCGGTTTAGGGAGTAACGTGATTAGAGCTGAGTTAGCGTATTTTGGGAATGCCCCTGTGGCTATCACCTCCTCGTAGTATTCCAACAATGCCATTTGCGCCTCTAAGGGTAAGGTCTTATAAAATTCCCCGGCATACCCATCAGGACCCGGCGTGGATCGATATTTTAACTTTTTAATTGCCTGTTGTAGGTCCTTTAATGCTAGAGGGGCATTGAGTATAGCGAGGTCTTCTTGGGTTATTGACGGAAGACCCGCCTGTGTTAGATATTCCTTTATCAGTTGCTCATTTGGTGGTTTCCCAGCTGAGTATAATTGAGCAAAAAGTTTAGTAAAAAGTTTTCC
The DNA here is from genome assembly GCF_901765095.1 of Microcaecilia unicolor. NCBI lineage: Eukaryota > Metazoa > Chordata > Amphibia > Gymnophiona > Siphonopidae > Microcaecilia > Microcaecilia unicolor. The sequence continues at coordinate 162,472,783 of NC_044041.1, forward strand.
AATGTCTTTTTGTGTGACAGTGAGTTTACCACGTTCGTCCCGTAATGCTGCCACCGATCCCCCCCAGTTCTTTATTACTTTAACCAGTAGACGCACCGCCTTATTCCCAAATCTATGTAATTTATTGAGGATCTCAGCTCGTTTTCATGGAGCAGGGTATTAAGAGTGATCTGTATTGTCTTCAGTTGCTGTAGTGTAGTCTGAGTGGGCCTGTGGATGTGAGCACGTTTGGCTCTAAATAACTGCTTTTCCAAATGCAATATAGTCGCCGCTCGGCGTTTCTTTCGCACATTACAATAAGCAATAATGTCCCCTCTAAGAACTGCTTTCGAGGCAGACCAGAATAAAACTGGGTCTGTTTGTGCGTGTTCTTTATTATGAAATGCATAATCTCCCCATTTAGTCAACAAGTACTCTTGGAAGTGGGGGTCCTTGTCTAGATATGCCGGGTACCTCCATCCTGCCCCTCCTACACTGTCACCCGATATCTCCAAATCTAGCCACACCGGGGCATGGTCAGAGATCTCCGGCCCTATACTAGCCTCTCTCACCTGATGGAATATGGTTTGGTCTAAAAAGATGTAATCCAGTCTCGATAACGTGCCGTGGGCCCTAGATCTGTGTGTTAAAGTCATGTTCTCTAGGATGCAATGCCCTCCATACATCTACCAAGTTTAAAGTTTTTACAAACATTTGCAACTCTCCTGCCCTCTGCCCTGAATAGGAATATAGTCATTTTAAAATGTATTAATAATTGAAAAAAATGCAGGATCATATGTGGTGATCTTAAAGTGACCTAACAGGTAGAAAAGGTGATGGTGAAAGCTAGAAGGATGCTTGGGTGCATAGGGAGAGGAATGGCCAGCAGGAAAAAAGAGGTGATAATGCCTCTGTAAGACTCAGATGAGACCTCGTTTAGAATATTGTGTACAATTCTGGAATCTGCATCTTCAAAAATCTATAAACAGGATGGAGTTGTTCCAGAGGGAAACTATTAAAAATGGTCCGTGGTCTTTGTCATAAAGTGTATGGGAATAGACTTAAAGATCTCAATATTCTTTGGAAGAAAGGTGGAAGAGGGGAGATATGATAGTGAGGTTTAAATATCTCTATGGCATAAATGCACAGGAGAGTGTCAATTGAACGGAAGCTCTGTAATGAGTGGCATAGGATGAAGGTGAAAGGGGTCAGACTCAAAAGAGTAACCTGAGGAAATACTTCTTCATGGAAAGGGTGACAATTTCTCAAAACAGCCTCCCAGTAGATGTAGTGGAGACAACAACTGTATCTGAATTCAAGAAAGCTTTGGACAAGTACATAGGATCTCTAAGGGAGAAGAAGATGATAGATGGCACGGAGGGCAGGAGCGTAGCTAGACCTGCCGTTTTGGGTGGACCCCAAGTTAACCAGGGTGGGCCCGTTCCACCCCCACCCCTTTACATACATACAATTATTATAAAAACCTTTCTCTCTGCCCCTGTTATTGTCTTATTTCTCCCCCTCCATCTGTCATCTGCTCCTTCCCCCCCCCCCCTCCTGGTATCTGCCTGTCTCTGAAACTCTGCCCTCCCTGGTCTACCTGCAAGTCATCGCTGGTAGTGAATCCTGTAAGCAACCTGCAGGCTTCCCTCTATTGCGTCCATGCCACTAAACAGGAAGTGACACCATTGAGGGCATGACACAATAGAGGGAAGCCTGTGGGGCTAGTGCAGGTCACTTACAGGAATTCAAATATTCGTGGGATAAACATAAAGGAATCCTGCTCAGAAGGAAGGGATCCCCAGAAGCTTAGCTGGTGGTGGGAGGCAGGGCTGGTGGTTGGGGAGGTGGGGATAGTGCTGGGCAGACTTATACGGTCTGTGCCAGAGCCGGTGGTGGGAGGCGGGGATAGTGCTGGGCAGACTTATACGGTCTGTGCCCTGAAAAAGACAGGTACAAATCAAGGTAAGGTATACACAAAAAATGGCACATGTGAGTTTATCTTGTTGGGCAGACTGGGTGGACCGGGCAGGTCTTTTTCTGCCGTCATCTACTATGTTACTATCAGGCTTATTTTCAAAAGAGATCGCCGGCGATCTTCCGACACAAATCGGGAGATGGCCGGCCATTTCCTAAAACCAGCCAAATCGGTATAATCGAAAGCTGATTTTTGGACACACTCGCCGGCATTCCGTCGCGGAGGCACCTAAACTTCAAGGGGGCGTGTCGGCAGGGTAGTGAAGGCGGGATATGGGCGTGCTTACGAGATGGCCGGCTTCAGCTGATAATGGAAAAAAGAAAACCGGCAATGACGAGCATTTGGCCGGTTTTACTTGGTCTATTTATTTTCACGACCAAGTCTCAAAAAGATGCCCAAACTGACCAGATGACCACCGGAAGGAATCGGGGATGACCTCCCCATACTCCTCCAGTGGTCACCAACCCCCTCCCACCCAAAAAAAACCCAACTTTAAAACATTTCCATTATCGCTGAAAAACAGTCGGCCTTCTCAAACCCGGCGATCTGTGGCATTTGGCCGGCCCCAACTGTATTATCAAAACAAAAGTTGGCCGGCCATCTTTTTCGATAATACGGTTCCGGCCAGCTGTTGCGACGCCGCCAAAATAGATCGCCAGCGATCAATTTCGCCGGCGCCGTTTGATTATGCCCCTCTATGTTACTATGAATTGCTGCAGACAACGACTGAACGGTAGATGGGGGAGGCAGAGACTGACAGTTGCTGTGAGAGAGAGAGAGGAGTGAGGCACTGCCAAAAAGGTGCTTTGGGGGCCACTGGACTAGGTGGGCCTGAGGCAAGAATGGGTGGGCCTGTGCCCATCCAACCCACCCATAGCTATGCCACTGATGGAGGGGCAGACTGGATAGGGCATTTGGTCTTTTTGCCTTGATTTTTCTCTTTCTCTGAATGAACCTTTCCATCGCTTTCTTAATATTGAACCCCACTGGATGCCAGATGATCACTTATTATAACACCAGATCCACAATGACCCCATTCCATGTAGGTTCCATTAACTGCTACTACTACTACTATAAATCACTTCTATAGCGCTACCAGTCGTACACAGCGCTTTACAATTGAACATGAAGAAGAAAGATAGTCCTTGTCAAAAGAGCTTACAATCTAAATCAGGACAAACAGGATCAAAAAGGATAAGGGAAGGACAGACCGAAGGACACATAAGGATACGATAAAAGTTACAAGTCAGGAGTCGAAAGCAGCATCAAACAGGTAGGCCTTTAGCTACTACTACTACTATTTAGCATTTCTATAGCGCTACAAGGCATACGCAGCGCTGCACAAACATAGAAGAAAGACAGTCCCTGCTCAAAGAGCTTACAATCTAATAGACAAAAAATAAATAATGTAAGTAAATCAAATCAATTAATGTGAACGGGAAGGAAGAGAGGAGGGTAGGTGGAGGCGAGTGGTTACAAGTGGTTACGAGTCAAAAGCAATGTTAAAGAGGTGGGCTTTCAGTCTAGATTTAAAGGTGGCCAAGGATGGGGCAAGACGTAGGGGCTCAGGAAGTTTATTTCAGGCGTAGGGTGCAGCGAGACAGAAGGCGCGAAGTCTGGAGTTGGCAGTAGTGGAGAAGGGAACAGATAAGAAGGATTTATCCATGGAGCGGAGTGCACGGGAAGGGGTGTAGGGAAGGACGAGTGTGGAGAGATACTGGGGAGCAGCAGAGTGAATACATTTATAGGTTAGTAGAAGAAGTTTGAACAGGATGCGAAAACGGATAGAGAGCCAGTGAAGGGTCTTGAGGAGAGGGGTAGTATGAGTAAAGCGACCCTGGCGGAAGATGAGACGGGCAGCAGAGTTTTGAACCGACTGGAGAGGGGAGAGGTGACTAAGTGGGAGGCCAGCAAGAAGCAGATTGCAGTAGTCTAAACGAGAGGTGACAAGGGTGTGGATGAGGGTTTTGGTAGAGTGCTCGGAAAGAAAGGGGCGGATTTTACGGATGTTGTAAAGAAAGAAACGACAGGTTTTGGCGGTTTGCTGGATATGAGCAGAGAAGGAGAGAGAAGAGTCAAAGATGACCCCAAGGTTTTGAGCTGAGGAGACAGGGAGAATGAGAGAGCCATCAACAGAAATAGAAAACGGGGGGAGCGGGGAGGTGGGTTTGTGGGGGAAAATGAGAAGCTCGGTTTTGGTCATATTTAATTTCAGGTGGCGTTGAGACATCCAGGCAGTAATGTCAGACAAGCACGCTGAAACTTTGGTTTGGATGCAAGGTGAGATATCAGGGGTAGAAAGGTAGATTTGGGAGTCATCAGCATAGAGATGGTAGGAAAAGCCATGGGATGAGATTAATGAACCAAGGGAAGAAGTGTAGATAGAAAAGAGGAGGGGACCAAGAACAGAACCCTGGGGTACGCCGACAGGCAGAGGGATAGAAGTAGAAGAGGATCCACCAGAGTGAACACTAAAGGTGCGGAGGGAGAGGTAGGAAGAGAACCAGGAAAGGACAGAGCCCTGGAATCCAAGTGAGGACAGGGTATCGAGAAGTATGCTGTGATCGACAGTGTCAAAAGCAGCGGAAAGATCAAGAAGAATGAGGATGGAATATTGACCTCTGGATTTAGCCAGTAATAGGTCATTGGAGACTTTAGTAAGCACAGTTTTGGTTGAGTGGAGAGGGCGAAAACCAGATTGTAATGGGTCAAGAATAGCATGTGAGGAGAGAAAATCAAGGCAGCGGCGGTGAACAGCACGCTCAAGTAATTTGGAGAGAAAAGGAAGGAGGGAGATGGGTCGGTAATTAGAGGGACAAGTAGGGTCAAGTGAAGGCTTCTTAAGGAGAGGTGTGACCACAGCATGTTTAAAGGCAGCAAGGACAGTCGCAGTGGAAAGTGAGAGGTTGAGAATGTGACAGATAAAAGGAATAAGAGTAGGAGAGATGGCATTAAGAAGGTGGGTGGGAATGGGATCAGAGGAACAGGTGGTACATTTTGAGGAAGAAAGGAGAAGTGTAGTTTCCTCAATAGTAACTTCAGGAAAGGAGGAAAGGGAATGAGGGGAAGGAGAGAGAGGGGAACGGACTAGTGGAGGGAGAGCTGGTGAGGTAGAGAAAGCAAGGTGTATCTTTTGAACCTTGTGAAAGAATTCAGCAAGGGTCTGAGGAGATAATGAAGGGGGAGTTGGGGGAGGGGGCACCTTGAGGAGAGAGTTCAATGTGGTGAAGAGAAGTCGAGGATTAGAGCCAAGAGAGTTGGTCAGTTGGATAGCCCGGATTTGAAGGCAGCCAGGGATGGAGCTAGACGTAATGGCTCAGGAAGCCTATTCCAGGCATAAGGTGCAGCGAGATAGAAGGAGCGGAACTGCTGTAATGGTTCTCCCTGTAGAGCAGTGTTTCCCAATCTTCTTGTGGCTGTGACCCATGGTTGTGGTCAGATAAAATTGTGTGATCCCTTGGAGGTGCAAAATAATGATGCACCAATGGAGAGCTCAACTAGGCCATGTCTCCAAAGGCAGGTTTTGTGACCCCATTTGGAGTCAACCCACATTTTGGGAATCTCTGTTGTAGAGTATCCAGGATCTCCTTGCTTCTAGACTACCCCACAGTAGGGATGCCCCAATCACCATCTGACATATTGATCTTAGTACTGTCTCTTTCATAGCTCTATTGTGAATGTCTTTAGTTAAATCTGTGCTTTTTATTTCCTCTTTCCGTATAGGTCTTTTTCTTCTGTCACCTACTATGTAACCCACGGTGCCTCTTCCTTACCCTATAAGTCCTGGAATTCTGTTGCTTTAGTATTATCTTTAGCGTATAGGGCTGTATTCTATAAAAGTTATGCTCCTAAATTTGTAAGCATAATTTATGCTCATAAATTTATGAGCGTAATTTATGCTCCTAAATGTATGCTAAATCTATGAGTGTAATAGACCCTAAATTAGGAGCATAAATTTAGAAGCATATATTACACTTGTAATTTAGGAGCATAAATTTAGAAGCTTAACCTTTATAGAATAAGGTACATAATGCCACTCTTCCTCTCTTTCTTCTTACCCTGTCCTTTCTGAATAGATTATAGCCTGCTATAACTATATCCCGGTCATGGTTCTCTGTGAATCACATCTCCGTGACTGCCACTATCCAATTCAGCCTGTTCTATTGCTGCGGTCCAGCTGGAAGGATTACCCGCGACCCAGCCAGCAGCAAACAGCGACCAAGGAAGGGGGAGGAGTACTCCTTCCCTGCCTAGGAATCGCTGGAGCCTGGCTGCCAAACTAACGAAACAACCGCACACCGACGCACCACCTCCATCATTCGAAAGGCATCCACTCTTTCTTCAACAGAAATGCAAACTAATAATACAAAACAAACAAAGAATACCCGGTTTCTCACGCGGCTGCAGGTAACTCCCCACCCCCTTCCTCTTCCCCTTTTGCCGAAGCAGCCAAGGACGTGCCCAACCATCCCCAGCCTCAGGCAAGCTGTCTCCCACCTCGGGGATTCCCCGAGCACCCGGAAAAAGACGGCGCTGCTTCCCGCAGCGCATAAATGTTCCAGCATTTCCCTGCAGCCGGCCTGAAATGGACCAAACATACCGGATCACCCCCCGACGGCCCGAGACCGTGCTCTTCTCCCGCCAACTTAAAACAACCATCCCCGTCCTCAGGCAAGCCGTCACCCACCTCCAGGATGCCCAGAACCCCAGCCCAATGGAAAAAGATGGTGCTGCTTCCAACAGCACATTTCTCTTCCAGCATTCCCCTACAGCAGCCCTGAAACGGCCAAGAAATACCGACAGACAAAGAACGTGCTCCTCTACCTTCCGCCCATCTAAAACAACACTGCTGCCTCAGCACAACACACAAACAAAAACATGGAAAAAAAAAACACTCAACAAAGGCTGACCCCCCTACAACCACATTTACATTTCACCAACAGAAAGACCCCCCTCCACAAACCTCCTTGACAGACAAAACCACACACACAATACAACAGAAACTAGTTTCAAATACTACAGGCATTAGAATGCACAGCTTTCCAGTGTTGCCCCCCCCCCCCCCCCCCTTCTATAGCATTATTTAATGTTTTACCTAAGGGCTTTCTCCACGCATCCCCAATAAAGTAGTGATGCATTCAAAGCTCCACAACAACAAAGTCAGCACCCCACTGCCTCCATGATAAAAAAAACCCTTAGGTATGAACCCAATCTCTTAGAGTCTCCACGCAAGCAGTGTTGGTTCGTTGGCTCCGCAGCTGTAACCTGATGCTTCTTGGCCATCTCTTAAAGGGGCAAGCAATGTGTAATATGGTAAACACTTGTGCTCTCCCCCCCCCCAAAAAAAAACACAGAAAACCCCTACTGTGGCACCCCTAAGTAGCTATCTACCCCTACCCATAGAGGTGCAGCAACTTCTCATCCATATCTTATAAAATTCCCTGGGTCTAGTGGCAGGCAGAAATGATCCCCAGCACCCCAACCCTTGCTGATGCCATTGGCCCCTAGTGGTTGTCTTATGGTACTACCCAAGGGGACCATCTTTCCATATAAGGGCTTAGGTTAAAAAATAAAAAGGGAAGCAGAAAAAATAGCTATAATTGAGTAAGATAAAGCAACTTATTTTTAATATATATATAATGTAGCTAGGGTGTACTTCTGATGGTGTAAAGTACAAAAGGAGTGTATGTATTGTCTTAATGTGAATGATTGATTATTTTCTCATGTGTTCTATACAGGAATCTTTTTACAAGTAAGATGAATTTGGACTACCCTGATGTGTCAGCAGTGGCTTTTGACTCCTGCCACCAATGGCTGTCTTGTGTTTACAATGACCACAGCCTGTACATCTGGGACATTCAGGATACCAGGAAAGTGGGGAAAGTGTGGTCTGCCCTCTTTCACAGCTCCGGTGTCTGGAATGTAGAGGTATGATGTTACCTTGATTAAACTGGATTAGAAGAAAATAACAGCTTTACTAAGCAAAATGTCTTCTGATCCTGTGCTTCCATCAGCCAGGTTTGAGCAAATGAACCAGCACAAGAACACATCTTTCATTTTATGTAATGAAACATCTTTCCTCAGAAACAGAGAGAAATTAATAATTACTTGCAGTTCAGAAATACTTGAAAAGCTTGGTTATTTTTTTACATACTATGAATCTAGAAGAAGTTTATTTCTAAGAGTTGCTTAAATAATCTGTGATAGGGATTGCATGTTCTCTAGTAATTGTTTCTTTTAGTCATATGTTTACACCACTGTTTGTACATTGACAGACTGATTTGCTATAAACTGCCTGTTGCTTATAGCAAATGGCAGTATATCAGAAAAATAAATATAACTGTCTTCTAGATTTTTTTTTTTCGCTTGGGAAGAAGGGGAGGTAGTGTTTCCTTTACCTTGTTCCAACTTAGAGCAGTAACCCCATCATTCTATAACCTTAGCACTTAAATGTAAGCGCCATTTGCTTGCAAAGATTATAGAATACTAGTGCTTATATGTATGAATGTGCTGGTTGGGTGCTAAGTGGTATTCTACAAACTTAACGCAGGACCTGCATAACGTACAACTGCAAGGGGGCATAGACATGGGCGGGGCATGGCCGGGGCCCACGCTTAGTGCATGACTTACAGTTACATGCCTAAAGTGCAATATTTATGCACTTACTTACATTTGCCTTTCACATGGTGTAGTAGTGCCTTAATGTTGGCATGCAAATTCAGATTTAACACTCTGCTCTAGTATAGAATCAGGGTGCCCAGATGCCATTATAGAATTCGCACTCAGCGCCTTATGGTTTGGTGCCCAAATTTGGGCAACCTTTATAGAATTGCCCTGTAACTGCATTGGATCATGCCCTCCACTCACTTCCCCTCCCCCCTTTTTGTCTCTCTACCTCCTTTTTTCCTCTCCCTCCTCCCCCCCACCCAATTGATGATGTCTAGGTTTATCCTGAGCTCAAGGAAGATGAAGCTTGCTTGCCCCCAGGCTCCTTTCTGACCTGCTCCTCTGATAGCACCATCCGTCTCTGGAACCTGGGCAAGAGCACCATTCCAGCATTCCGAAGGAACATTTATAGTCATGTAAGCATCAAAGCAGTCTGGCATGCTCCAACTGATTCAAGATTTGGGTGTTTAACTTGCCTAAGACTGATCTCCTTGGGTAGTATTACCGAATGAAATGGACATTTATTCAGCTGGTTGGTGGCTATGCGATATGTCAATGTTTGACATTCACTGCAGCAATCTGTTCTGCTGCGGCCAATTTTTTTCCACCAAGTGTATATCATCTCTGATGTTTGAATCTACAACCATCTGATTCTAAACTATTTCAAACGACAACTCTCCTTTCTCATTTAGCTGAAGGACACACTGAGGCTTATTTTCAAAGCACTTAGCCTTCCAAAGTTTCATAGAAACCTGTATTTCAGTCTGGTTGCTCACAACACTATCCTTGCCACTCTGTTTTGATAGAGCTAGTGGTGAGAGCCATAGGCCTATGCTACTTTAAGTCACTGATAGCCAGAGAACAGCCTTGGTGCTCTGTCTGGATTATTTCTTTTGAATGTGAACTACACCAATTTATAGCACACAATCTATTTCTCATCCATGTTTGTAGGACCTGCAAAAAGTCATCTATGTTGACGAAAATGTCCAGTGCTTAAAAGATCCAGCAGGCCTGCCAGAGCAGGTTGAGAATGGAGCATCTAGAGTCATGAAGTCAGGTGTCAGAGTAATGCGAATCAGCCCAGATGGGCAGCATCTGGCTTCAGGTGACCGAGGAGGAAACTTGAGGCAAGCTATCTTTTGTAAAGCAGATTTTCTTTTAGTATAGTTGTTTCCAAATCTGGTCCTGGAGGCACCCTTGCCAGTCAGGTTTTTGGGATCTCCACAATGAATATTCATTTACTAACTATTGAGTGAACTTAATTAATTAACTGTTATATAATAATAGTAACAAAGTAGATGACGGCAGAAAAAGACCTGCACAGTCCATCCAGTCTGCCCAAGAAATGTGCCACTTTTTTGTGTATACCTTACCTTGATTTGTACCTGTCTTTTTCAGGGCACAGACCGTACAAGTCTGCCCAGCACTATCCCCGCCTCCCACCATCGGCTCTGGCACAGACCGTATAAGTCTGCCCAGCACTATCCCCGCCTCCCAACCACCAGCCCCGCCTCCCACTACCGGCTCTGTTATCCAATCTTGGCTAAGCTCCTGAGGATCTGACTGAGGTGACCAATGGGCCAACAGTCTCACATGAAAGAGCCTCATACTAGTATCTCCAATAACAGTACACAAACGTTTATTTTCATATATTGATTATTTATTCAATTCACCTGAATATATTATCTACTACTTATTAGTATTGCATGCCTAATGCTATATCATTCATACTACCATTCACTGTATTCGATACTCATATCTAATCCCTTTGCTGCTTATCCCACTACCACAGTATTCAGCTTCAACCTCTGGACTATTAAATACACTCTATTCCAATGTATGGCTTTGCTAAGCAACTCCCATGTGAATAGTCTCTTCTCCGACACAGGACAATTGTATACAAGCAGCAGGGGTCCCTCTATCTTCACTATTTACTTTTCTTGCTGCCCGTGGTAAAGCCTTATCAGTCCCTGGTCTTTTTAATTCCAATCAGTTCTAATGTTGCTTTGCTGTAAGTGTTGAGCTGTGTGGTGTTTCCCTTTTGAGCCGTCTCTTCACTTCTATGCGGCTGCTTTTGTGCTCCTCAGCTTTAACACTGTTTGTTCTGCCAGACGCTCTGCTTTTAATTGTATACTAGCAACAAGGGCGTTTTCTCTTTCTCTTGATTTCTATACTTCTCCTGTTTATCTCTTATAATCACTAAACTCCTACCTTTTTTGTGTGGTGGTGGTTCCTGCTTGGCTACTGCCTGGTGGGTATCCTCTTCGGCACTTTGAAAATGGCGCTTGTCTTCTTTTCTCTCTGTTCGTGCGCAGTTCACTATATAGAGCAAATAAAGTTTGTAGTGCTAATACAGATGGATCTAACTAGAGGGGGGCATATACTACAGAGGTTAATGCAGATAGAACAACGTATCATGTACGAATGGCAAACAGTGACCCCTAGTGGTTTAAATAAAGAAGTAGATTGGGCGGGACTATAAAAACAAGGAGAATCAAGAGACACCAAAAGATAGCACTGCGCACGAGCAGAGAGAAAAGTGCCATTTTCAAAGTACCGCAGAGGATACCCACCAAGCAGCAGCCAAGCAGGAAGAACAACCACACAAAAAAGGTAGGAGTTTAGTGATTATAAAAGCAAAAGAGAGAGATATGAGATAAATAGGAGAAGTATAGAAATCATGTCAATGCTTTATTTTGTTTAGACACTAGAAGCCCCTGAAGACGCCTAACGGCGTAACGCGTAGGGCAGCTGTGACTTTTAAGAAATCAGCATTGAAACAAGGTTACCTCACCAAACACAAAGTGTCTTTGAAATAATCAAGAGAAAGAGAAAACACCCTTGTTGCTAGTATACAATTAAAAGCTGAGCGTCTGGCAGAACAAACAGTGTAAATGCTGAGGAGTACAAAAGCACCCATGTAGAACGAAAGGGAAACACCACACAGCTCAACACTTACAGCAAAGCAACATTAGAACTGAATGGAATTAAAAAGACCCGGGACTGATGATAAGGCTTTACTACGGGCAGCGAGAAAAGTAAATAGTGAAGATATAGGGACCCCTGCTGCTTGTATATAATTAATATAACTTCCTGTGTCAGAGAAGAGACATTCGAATGGGAGTTGCTTAGCAAAGCAATACATTGGAATAGAGTGTATTTAAGAGTCCAGAGGTTGAAGCTGGATACTGTGGTATTAAAGCCTTGCCGAATCCTACAGGTAATTTCAGTTAGGTCTTTCTCAAAAGGGATGAAGATAGTGATATCATCTGTATAGATAAACGGGTTTAGTCCCAGTCTAGAGAGAGCCGTCGCCAGAGGGATCAACATCACGTTGAAGAGGGTAGGTGATAGCGGGGAGCCCTGTGGCACGCCGCAGTCTGCTTTCCAATGAGAAGATAGTTTGGCGTTGGCGTGTACTTGGTAAGATCTGGATGTAAGAAAACCTCTCAGCCAGGCTAGTACGTTACCACATTTAAGTTGATTATCTGAGCATACTGTTTACCCTGCATCTGCTATCGTCTCTGTATCCCAGAAAATCAATGTTTGTGATCAGGCTGCTTTTGAAGTTTATAAATAGTCCAAACCTACATATGTTTCATCTTAGGATCCATGATTTGAAGTTTCTGGATGAACTGGTTACAGTAGATGCCCATGATGCTGAAGTGTTGTGCTTGGAGTATTCTAGGCCAGACACTGGTGAGTACATTGCTGAGGGCTGCAGTTACCTCTTATGCCTGAGAAGAAACGTTGCTTGGGCTACCACTTTGATGTGGCAGGGCCCGAGAGTGGCAAGCTCCACTTAAGGGAAACCAAGTATTGGCCTCAAAACATCACCAAAGAGCATGAATTTTAAGGTCGCACCAGGGTGCTGTCTTTGCTGCAGTTAAGCTAATCTTAAATCTATATGCAGCAAGGGTGATGAGGAGAACATGGGGATTTTTAGGGGTGCTGGCTCCCTGATGAAAACCCAGATGGAAAAGAGCAAAGGGTTTTTGTGCCCATGATGGTTCTCTGATAGGCAGAATATTTTAAGTTCTGTTTTATCACCATTTGAGCTATTCCAGCTTTTAATCTTAAGATTTGTTAGCCAAAGTTTGAATTTGGAAACAGCATTTCATCTCCTAGATTTTCTATTTTTGTAAAGTAATTAGATTTGCTTTCTGTTAAATACACTGTTCTCTGAGGGCAAGCAAGACTTAGATTCTCACAGATGGGTGACGTCCTCCAAATGGAGCCCCGATGTGGATGGTACCCAACATTCCTGTGACTTTTAAGAAACTTTTGGTAGGCCCACACCATGCATGCATACATGCCTTCCCACCAGCACATGTCACACGGGAGTTGCGGTCTTGTTCTTTCCATGGAGCAGCGAAGACTTGATTCGTCTTCATTCATGGTGTGAAGAGATTTTTTAAAAATTTTCTTTTGTATCCTCCTGTCTCACTGTTGTGAGTACCAAGGGGATTATTGTAGGATTTTTCTCCCTTTCCCTTCCCTTGCCCCTTCTCTGAGGGGTTGTGTGTTTTTTATTTTTTTTTAGCTTTCATTTCATTTAATATTAATTTATTGGTATTTATATCCCACATTGTCCAAACAAGGCTCGGTTCTATGGGGCTTACAATGAAACAATAATAGGCTTATTATTATTTATTGCATTTGTACCCCACATTAGCCCATCTATTTGCAGGCTCAATGTGGCTTACAGAGTGTTGTTATGACAGAGGCCCAGATGCACAAAACCTAACGAGCCCACAACTTGCGTTTTAAACTGGTTCCAGCCAGTTTAAAATGCAAGTAGTTCACCCCGGGCATGCACTAAGGGCATTTTCCCTGCCACGGTAGCAGGCAACGAAAACTGAATGCAAATGTTTGAAAAGCTATTATAATGAGCTGCAGTACCGTTTCAGCCCATTATAATCAGATGCACTACCGTTTTTCCGATTCCCTTACCATAGGAACCCTAATGAGATGTCTGACCTCTTGTTAGGGCTCCTGTGAGGGAATTGGAAAGGAAAAGGGCCCCCAAAAAAGGTAAAAAAGAAAAAAAAAAAAAAAAAGCAGGGAGCGCAGGTGAGGGGCGTCCTTTAAGGACGTACTCTCCCTGCGCTTCTGAGAGACGTCTTATTTTTTTTTGCAGTTTTTTGTTCTGCCGGCGCTCGTGGTTTTTTTCCCCCTTCTTGAGAGTCTTCGCCGCGCCACTTACCCATCCACAGCGAAATTTTTCTATTTTCCTGGTTGCCGGAGAATCGAGAAGTCCCTTTAGATTAGGCTCCTCTTCCTGGTCTCTTCAGCCAATCAGAGCGCGTTTCGCTGACAACAGCCAGCTAAGCCCGCTTTGATTGGCTGAAGAGACCAGGAAGAGGAGCCTAATCTAAAGGGACGTCCCGATTCTCCGACTCAGGTACCGAAGGACTAGAGAATGCAAGTGAGCTACAACGAGTAGCTCATTTGCATTCCCTATCGTTGATGCATTCCCGTTCCCTACCGATTCGCTATGGAATCGGTAGGGAACGGGAATTACCAATGTCTTTCATGCATCTGGGCCATAGTCATGACAGGATCTTGGATACAATCGGTAATAATCAGAAGATGTATGAGAAGTAAGTGTTAGGGTGGTTTAAGAGGTATATTTTAATACTTGAGTGGGATGGGTGGTGAATTGAGTCATTAAGGCTTCTTTTTTGTAGGCTTTGTTGAAGAGATGTGTCTTCAAAGATTTGCGGAAGTTGGTTAGATTGTCCATGGTTTTCAAGGCTGTGGGTAGTGCGTTCCATAGCTGTGTACTTATGTACGAGAAGTTCTCCGAGGACAAGCAGGCTGCTTGTTCTCACTACTGGGTTGACGTCCACGGCAGCCCCCACCAACCGGAAGAAAACTTCAGGGGCGGTCCCGCACGCAGGGTACGCCCACCGCGCATGCGCGGCCCTCTTCCCGCCCGTGCGCGACCGTTCCCGCTCAGTTTTTTCTATTCCGCGCTGGAGAGAGACGTGTTACCGTCTCTCTCTCTCTCTGTCAGCCCCGGAAACCGGATCGCGGCCTAACCGCGAGTTTTTTCTTTTTATGAACGTGTTCTCGTATTTTTTCTTTCTTCTCTAAAAAAAAAAAAAGTTTGTCCCCTTGTCGTCTTTTAGCCGCGGGGGCGCCTCGTTGCGGCCTTGTGGCCTCGCGGGTCGTTTTCTTTTTTCGGGTGTGCTTTTCACCGCCACCATCGACGACTTTGACTTCGCCGACGCGATTTTTTTGTCGATGTCCTCGAAGGTCCCGAGCGGATTCAAGAAGTGTGGTCGGTGCGGCCGGCAGATCTCGCAAACCGATACTCACGCTTGGTGCCTCCAGTGCCTTGGGCCGGAGCATAATACCAAGACGTGCACCTTGTGTCTCAGCTTGCGGAAGCGGACACAGGTGGCGAAGCAAGTTCTTCGGGATCGTCTTTTTGGAACTTGCGCCGGCCCGTCGACGGCATCGGTGTCGACGGCCGGATCTTCGGTACCGATGTCGACGAAATCGACGATGTGCTCTAGCCCGATGCTGAGGCCTCCGACAACGACGCCGCTTGCGGCACCGGTGTCGACCGCCACGCAGGTGGAATCCCCGTCGACGTCGATGGAGGGAGCTTCATCCCCGCCGGCGCGGGAGTCCACCGCTCGACGCCACCATCGAGGACATGGTTCCTCGCAGTCGAGACGGGCCCGGTTCAGGTCTGAGCTGCAAGAGCTCATGTCCGACACCGAGGAAGAGGCCTCGTGGGGGGAGGAGGAGGACCCCAGATATTTCTCCTCAGAGGAGTCTGAGGGCCTTCCCTCCGACCCCACTCCTTCACCGGAGAGGAAGCTCTCGCCCCCTGAGAGCCTCTCCTTTGCCTCCTTCGTCAGGGACATGTCTGTCTGCATTCCCTTCCCCGTGGTCTCTGTGGATGAGCCGAGGGCTGAGATGCTCGAGGTCCTCGACTATCCATCACCACCTAGAGAGTCTTCCACGGTGCCGTTGCACAATGTCCTCAAAGAGACACTGCTTCGGAACTGGCTGAAGCCCTTATCTAACCCCACCATCCCCAAGAAAGCGGAGTCCCAATACAGGATCCACTCTGACCCAGAGTTGATGCGGCCCCAATTGCCTCATGACTCGGCGGTCGTGGACTCTGCTCTCAAGAGAGCACGGAGTTCGAGGGATACCACCTCGGCGCCCCCGGGGCGGGAGTCTCGCACTCTGGACTCGTTTGGGAGGAAGGCCTACCAATCTTCCATGCTCGTCACCCGCATCCAGTCATACCAGCTCTACACGAGCATTCACATGCGGAACAATGTGAAGCAACTGGCGGACCTGGTCGATAAGCTCCCTCCGGAGCAGTCCAGGCCTTTTCAGGAGGTGGTCAGGCAGCTGATGGCGTGCAGAAAGTTCCTGTCCAGGGGTATCTATGACACCTGTGATGTGGCATCTTGAGCTGTGGCTCAAGGTATAGTGATGCGCAGACTCTCATGGTTGCGTGCCTCTGACCTGGACAACCGCACCCAGCAACGACTGGTGGATGTCCCTTGCCGGGGGGATAATATTTTTGGCGAGAAGGTCGAGCAGTTGGTGGACCAACTACACCAGCGGGAAACCGCTCTCGACAAGCTCTCCCACCGGGCGCCTTCAGCATCCACCTCAACAGGTGGACGTTTTTCCCGGGCCAGGCAGGCTGCGCCCTAAGCCTACAACAAGCGTAGGTACACCCAGCCGGCCCGAAGGCCTGCACAGGGACAGTCCCAGCGCGCTCGTTCCCGTCAACAGCGTGCGCCCAAGCAGCCCCCTGCGCCTCCACAGCAAAAGCCGGGGACAGGCTTTTGACTGGATCCATGGGAACATAGCCGCCATCAAAGTGTCCGTACCGGACGACCTGCCGGTCGGGGGGGGGGTTGAAAGTTTTGAGAGGGAGCCAGTGTAGTTTCTTTCTTAAGGGTTTCGCACTTTCGTATTTAGTTTTTCCAAATATGAGTCTGGCTGCGGTATTCTGAGCTGTTTGGAGTTTTTTAATAGTCTGCTCTTTGCAGCCAGCGTACAAAGTGTTACAGTAGTCCAGATGACTTATTACCATTGACTGTACCAGGGTGCGGAAAATGTTTCTCGGGAAGAAAGGTTTCACTCTTGAGTTTCCACATTGAGTAAAACATCTTTTTCGTCGTGTTCTTCATGTGGGTATCAAGTGTGAGGTTTCGATCGATAGTGACTCCAAGAATCTTCAGATTTTCTGAAATGGGAAGAGTGCAGTATGGTGTGGTTATGGTGGAGTAGTTGTTTGTGTTGTACTGGGAGGTAAGTACTAGGCATTGTGTTTTTTCTGCATTGAGTTTTAGCTGGAATGAGTCTGCCCAGGTGTGCGTGATTTGGAGGCTTTGGTTGATCTCGTTGGTGATTTCGTTAAGGTCATGTTTGAACGGGATGTAGATTGTGACGTCGTCTGCATATATGTATGGGTTAAGGTTTTGATTAGCTAAAAGTTTGGCTAATGGTGTCATCATTAGGTTGAAAAGCTTATAGAAAACGATAACAGTTGTGAATGGTAATTTTAGCATACTTATAGTGAAACATTAACAGTTACAATCATACATGTTAACTAGTATTTTTGCTCTCTTGAGAGTGGATAAGTATTTGTAATTGTCGTTATCTAGTGACTTGTTTGGGAACTGATATCCTTCATCTGATAAAATCTTTAAGTGAGCTTTCAGCATTTTACGGCATCTTAAGTATTCAGTTATCTGCCTTATGTCTCTAGGTAATGAGTTCCATATTTTTGTGGCCAAATAGAAGAATCATGTTGAGTGTATAGATTTGAGTCAGACACCCTTGTTACTGGGGAGATGAAGTAGTAATAGTAGAAATTGGTTTATTTCAGAGCATGCTGATCTGTTGTAACCCCTAGGATCTTTAGGGTGTTCTCAAGAGTATAGCTGGTGTTCCCTCTTATGATTGCCTTTTCTGCTATTGGGTGGTAGGCGTTATTTTCGAGCAAGTAGTTTAGTCTTTTCTCTGTTTAAAGTCGGAAAGTGGAGGCCCAGGTGTCCATAGTGTCCAGGCCCTGTACAGGGAATGTAGGTCATGATATTGTCTGCATATATTTATTTATTTATTAGCATTTATTTACTGCCTTTTTGAAGAAATTTACTGAAGGCTGCGTACAGCATGAATAAGCCAAATATAAACAATAGACAATCACAGCAGTAAAAATATTCAAACAATATAAAGTATGGCATAGTATGATATATTACAATGTCAACACAATACGTAATAAAACATTTTCATAGACAACCTAGGGTATAAACAAAGGTGGAACATATAGAAAAGATATAGAATAATAGGAGTAAGAAAATAAGGGGATTAATTTAAAGAAAGTTGCAAATGAGATAAGAAAGGTGCTTGAATATTAGCTTGGGTAGGAGTGGGTAAAACATGTCTTGCTATATAGTATGTGCAGTCAGTGTCATTTAGTACTTCTAATAAAGGTCTGGTTGAGGAGCTAAGCTTTCACCTGCTTCCTGAAATATAGATATTGTGTTAAGCAAAGCTTTTCAGGGAGTGCATTCCAGAGTTGGGGGAGGGGGGCTACTTAGAATGCTTGCTTGGGGGTATCACATTGTGTGGATTATATTTGAGATTGAGGCCTTTAAGATGTTAAATAGTATCAGCAAGAATGGGGAGCCTTGTGGTACTCCACATACTGGCAACCAAGGATAATAGAGCATTATGGGAAAAGAAGCCAGCAGATCAATATAAAGCGAATGCTACATACCTGTAGAAGGTATTCTCCGAGGACAGCAGGCTGATTGTTCTCACTGATGGGTGACGTCCACGGCAGCCCCTCCAATCGGAAACTTCACTAGCAAAGTCCTTTGCTAGCCCTCGCGCGCCCGCGCGCACCGCGCATGCGCGGCCGTCTTCCCGCCCGAAACCGGCTCGAGCCGGCCAGTCCAGTATGTAGCAAGACAATACACTTCAAGGGAAGACACAACTCCAAAGGGGAGGCGGGCGGGTTTGTGAGAACAATCAGCCTGCTGTCCTCGGAGAATACCTTCTACAGGTATGTAGCATTCGCTTTCCTCCGAGGACAAGCAGGCTGCTTGTTCTCACTGATGGGGTATCCCTAGCCCCCAGGCTCACTCAAAACAACAACATTGGTCAATTGGGCCTCGCAACGGCGAGGACATAACTGAGATTGACCTAAAAAATTTACCAACTAACTGAGAGTGTAGCCTGGAACAGAACAAACAGGGCCCTCGGGGGGTGGAGTTGGATCCTAAAGCCCAAACAGGTTCTGAAGAACTGACTGCCCGAACCGACTGTCACGTCGGGTATCCTGCTGCAGGCAGTAATGAGATGTGAATGTGTGGACAGATGACCACGTCGCAGCTTTGCAAATTTCCTCCATGGTGGCTGACTTCAAGTGGGCTACCGACGCTGCCATGGCTCTAACATTATGAGCCGTGACATGACCCTCAAGAGCCAGCCCAGCCTGGGCGTAAGTGAAGGAAATGCAATCTGCTAGCCAATTGGATATGGTGCGTTTCCCTACAGCCACTCCCCTCTTGTTGGGATCAAAAGAAACAAACAATTGGGCGGACTGTCTGTGGGGCTGTGTCCGCTCCAGATAGAAGGCCAATGCTCTCTTGCAGTCCAATGTGTGCAGCTGACGTTCAGCAGGGCAGGAATGAGGACGGGGAAAGAATGTTGGCAAGACAATTGACTGGTTCAGATGGAACTCCGACACAACCTTTGGCAGAAACTTAGGGTGAGTGCGGAGGACTACTCTGTTGTGATGAAATTTGGTGTAAGGGGCCTGGGCTACCAGGGCCTGAAGCTCACTGACTCTACGAGCCGAGGTAACTGCCACCAAGAAAATGACCTTCCAGGTCAAGTACTTCGGATGGCAGGAATTCAGTGGCTCGAAAGGAGGTTTCATCAGCTGGGTGAGAACGACATTGAGATCCCATGACACTGTAGGAGGCTTGACAGGGGGCTTTGACAAAAGCAAACCTCTCATGAAGCGAACAACTAAAGGCTGTCCTGAGATCGGCTTACCTTCCACTTGGTAATGGTATGCACTGATTGCACTAAGGTGAACCCTTACGGAGTTGGTCTTCAGACCAGACTCAGACAAGTGGAGAAGGTATTCAAGCAGGGTCTGTGTAGGACAAGAGCGAGGATCT
Organism: Microcaecilia unicolor; assembly: GCF_901765095.1. NCBI lineage: Eukaryota > Metazoa > Chordata > Amphibia > Gymnophiona > Siphonopidae > Microcaecilia > Microcaecilia unicolor. The sequence continues at coordinate 162,492,589 of NC_044041.1, forward strand.
AGGGCCTTGCTGTCACACCAGACGGCAAACCTCCTCCAATGAAAGAAGTAACTTCTCTTAGTGGAGTCTTTCCTGGAAGCAAGCAAGATGCGGGAGACACCCTCTGGCAGACCCAAAGAGGCAAAGTCTACGCCCTCAACATCCAGGCCGTGAGAGCCAGGGACTGGAGGTTGGGATGCAGCAGAGCCCCTTCGTCCTGCGTGATGAGGGTCGGAAAACACTCCAATCTCCACGGTTCTTCGGAGGATAACTCCAGAAGAAGAGGGAACCAGATCTGACGCGGCCAAAAGGGAGCAATCAGAATCATGGTGCCTCGGTCTTGCTTGAGTTTCAACAAAGTCTTCCCCACCAGAGGAATGGGAGGATAAGCATACAGCAGACCTTCCCCCCAATCCAGGAGGAAGGCATCCGACGCCAGTCTGCCGTGGGCCTGAAGCCTGGAACAGAACTGAGGGACCTTGTGGTTCACTTGAGATGCGAAGAGATCCACCAGGGGGGTGCCCCACGCCTGGAAGATCTGTCGCACCACACGGGAATTGAGCGACCACTCGTGAGGTTGCATAATCCTGCTCAACCTGTCGGCCAGACTGTTGTTTACGCCTGCCAGATATGTGGCTTGGAGCACCATGCCTTGACGGCGAGCCCAGAGCCACATGCTGACGGCTTCCTGACACAGGGGGCGAGATCCGGTGCCCCCCTGCTTGTTGACATAGTACATGGCAACCTGATTGTCTGTCTGAATTTGGATAATTTGGTGGGACAGCCGATCTCTGAAAGCCTTCAGAGCGTTCCAGATCGCTCGCAACTCCAGAAGATTGATCTGTAGATCGCTTTCTTGGAGGGACCACCTTCCTTGGGTGTGAAGCCCATCGACATGAGCTCCCCATCCCAGGAGAGACGCATCCGTGGTCAGCACTTTTTGAGGCTGAGGAATTTGGAAGGGACGTCCCAGAGTCAAATTGGAGCAAATCGTCCACCAATACAGGGATTCGAGAAAACTCGTGGACAGGTGGATCACGTCCTCTAGACCCCCGGCGGCCTGATACCACTGGGAGGCTAGGGTCCATTGAGCAGATCTCATGTGAAGACGGGCCATGGGAGTCACATGAACTGTGGAGGCCATGTGGCCCAGCAATCTCAACATCTGCCGAGCTGTGATCTGCTGGGACGCTCGCACCCGCGAGACGAGGGACAACAAGTTGTTGGCCCTCGCCTCTGGGAGATAGGCGCGAGCCGTCCGAGAATCCAGCAGGGCTCCGATGAATTCGAGTTTCTGCACTGGGAGAAGATGGGACTTTGGGTAATTTATCACAAACCCCAGTAGCTCCAGGAGGCGAATAGTCATCTGCATGGACTGCAGGGCTCCTGCCTCGGATGTGTTCTTCACCAGCCAATCGTCGAGATATGGGAACACGTGCACCCCCAGCCTGCGAAGCGCCGCTGCTACCACAGCTAGGCACTTTGTGAACACCCTGGGCGCAGAGGCGAGCCCAAAGGGTAGCACACAGTACTGGAAGTGGCGTGCGCCCAGCTGAAATCGCAGATACTGTCTGTGAGCTGGCAGTATCGGGATGTGTGTGTAGGCATCCTTCAAGTCCAGAGAGCATAGCCAATCGTTTTGCTGAATCATGGGGAGAAGGGTGCCCAGGGAAAGCATCCTGAACTTTTCTTTTACGAGATATTTGTTCAGGGCCCTTAGGTCTAGGATGGGACGCATCCCCCCTGTTTTCTTTTCCACAAGGAAGTACCTGGAATAGAACCCCAGCCCTTCTTGCCCGGATGGCACGGGCTCGACCGCATTGGCGCTGAGAAGGGCGGAGAGTTCCTCTGCAAGTACCTGCTTGTGCTGGAAGCTGTAGGACTGAGCTCCCGGTGGACAATTTGGAGGTTGAGAGGCCAAATTGAGGGTGTATCCTTGCCGGACTATTTGGAGAACCCACTGATCGGAGGTTATAAGAGGCCACCTTTGGTGAAAAGCTTTCAACCTCCCTCCGACAGGCAGGTCGCCCGGCACTGACACTTGGATGTCGGCTATGCTCTGCTGGAGCCAGTCAAAAGCTCGCCCCTTGCTTTTGCTGGGGAGCCGCGGGGCCTTGCTGATTCGCACGCTGCTGACGAGAGCGAGCGCGCTGGGGCTTAGCCTGGGCCGCAGGCTGTCGGGAAGGAGGATTGTACCTACGCTTGCCAGAAGTATAGGGAACAGTCTTCCTTCCCCCGAAAAAATCGTCTACCTGTAGAGGTAGAAGCTGAAGGCTGCCGGCGGGCGAACTTGTCGAATGCGGTGTCCCGCTGGTGGAGAGACTCTACCACCTGCTCGACTTTTTCGCCAAAAATGTTATCCGCACGGCAAGGCAAGTCCGTAATCCGCTGCTGGACTCTATTCTCCAGGTCGGCGGCACGCAGCCATGAGAGCCTGCGCATCACCACACCTTGAGCAGCGGCCCTGGACGCAACATCAAAAGTGTCATAAACTCCTCTGGCCAGGAATTTTCTGCACGCCTTCAGCTGCCTGACCACCTCCTGAAAAGGCTTGGCTTGCTCAGGGGGAAGAGCATCAACCAAGCCCGCCAACTGCCGCACATTATTCCGCATGTGTATGCTCGTGTAGAGCTGGTAAGACTGGATCTTGGACACGAGCATAGAGGAATGGTAGGCCTTCCTCCCAAAGGAGTCTAAGGTTCTAGCGTCCTTGCCCGGGGGCGCCGAAGCATGTTCCCTAGAACTCTTAGCCTTCTTTAGGGCCAAATCCACAACTCCAGAGTCATGAGGCAACTGAGTGCGCATCAGCTCTGGGTCCCCATGGATCCGGTACTGGGACTCGATCTTCTTGGGAATGTGGGGATTAGTTAATGGCTTGGTCCAGTTCGCAAGCAATGTCTTCTTCAGGACATGGTGCAAGGGAACAGTGGACGCTTCCTTAGGTGGAGAAGGATAGTCCAGGAGCTCAAACATTTCAGCCCTGGGCTCGTCCTCCACAACCACCGGGAAGGGGATGGCCGTAGACATCTCCCGGACAAAGGAGGCAAAAGACAGACTCTCGGGAGGAGAAAGCTGTCTCTCAGGAGAGGGAGTGGGATCAGACGGAAGACCCCCAGACTCCTCGTCAGAGAAATATCTGGGATCTTCCTCTTCCTCCCACGAGGCCTCACCCTCGGTGTCAGACACAAGTTCACGGACCTGTGTCTGCAACCTCGCCCTGCTCGACTCCGTGGAACCCCGTCCACGATGGGGGCGTCGAGAGGTAGACTCCCTCGCCCGCGTCGGCGAAGCTCCCTCCGCCGACGTAGTCGGGGAGCCTTCCTGGGAGGTGGCCGCGGTCGGTACCGCACGCGGTACCGACGTCGGGGACCTCAACCTGGGCGATGGGCCAGCCGGCGCCACGCTCGACGGTACCGGTGGCGCAAGCACCGCCGGTACCGGAGGGGTAGGGCGCAACAGCTCTCCCAGAATCTCTGGGAGAACGGCCCGGAGGCTCTCGTTTAGAGCGGCTGCAGAGAAAGGCTGAGAGGTCGATGCAGGCGTCGACGTCAGTACCTGTTCCGGGCGTGGAGGCTGTTCCGGGCTGTCCAGAGCGGAGCGCATCGACACCTCCTGAACAGAGGGTGAGCGGTCCTCTCGGTGCCGATGCCTGCTGGGTGCCGAATCCCTCGGCGACCCAGAGCTCTCGGTGCCGACACGGGGAGGAGACCGGTGTCGATGCTTCTTCGATTTCTTCCGAAGCATGTCACCGGAGCTCCCCGGCACCGACGAGGAGGACGTCGAATCCACCCGTCGCTTCCTCGGGGCCGAGACTGAAGAAGGTCGATCTCGGGGGGGCTGTACCGCAGGAGCCCTCAGGGTAGGCGGAGACCCACCCGAGGGCTCACCGCCACCAGCAGGGGAATGGACAGCCCTCACCTGCACTCCACCCGATGCACCACCGTCCGACGACATCAGCAGACGAGGTCCTGGTACCACCGACGTCGATGCAGCTATCCGATGTCTCGGCGCCGATGCAGAGGCCCGATGCCTCGATGCACTCGATGCAGGGGCGGCCGAGGAAGATGGTCTGGACGCTGACGACGTCGATGCACTCGAAGATCCCGGTGCCGATGCCGACGAAGAGCCCGAGAACAACACGTTCCACTGGGCTAGTCTCGCTACCTGAGTCCGCCTTTGAAGCAGGGAACACAGACTGCAGTTCTGAGGGCGGTGCTCGGCCCCCAGACACTGAAGACACGACGAGTGTCGATCAGTGAGCGAGATAACCCGGGCGCACTGGGTGCACTTCTTGAAGCCGCTGGAAGGCTTCGATGTCATGGGCGGAAAAATCACGCCGGCGAAATCAAAAGCCGAAATGGCGAAATTTGAAGCACCAAATTTAGAGGGAGAAAAAATCTCGACCGAGGCCGAAAAAAGGCCTACCCCGACGACGAAAGAAAACTTACCGGGGCAAAAAAGCTGGAAGTACGGGGAGGATTTACACGAAACCCGGCGGGGGGTTTCCGGAGCACTTCCCGACTAGGACAAAGCTTTCCCGAAGGAAAAAAACACGTTCAAACAAATTGGACGCGCGAGGTCGACTTTCCGGGGCTCGACACGGCGAAAACACGACCGTACCGAGTGCGGACAAAAGAAGACTGGCCGGCTCGAGCCGGTTTCGGGCGGGAAGACGGCCGCGCATGCGCGGTGCGCGCGGGCGCGCGAGGGCTAGCAAAGGACTTTGCTAGTGAAGTTTCCGATTGGAGGGGCTGCCGTGGACGTCACCCATCAGTGAGAACAAGCAGCCTGCTTGTCCTCGGAGAACATCAGAAAGGTTTTATTGAAGATACCGCATGTAAACAAATTGCCCGACACAGGCCGTGTTTCGCCCACCAAGGGCTGCGTCAGGGGCTACAATAAACAAACTGATTGAATTATAATAAATAAAACATCAAATTTAAAATATAAAAACATACTTAAAATATAAAAACAACATACCACCATAGTTTCTCATATATGCATGAACAAATAGATAATGTATAAGCTATAAAATGATAATAAAATGTTATACATGTATGTAAAATCTAAACATGAATAAATATGTGGTGTACATAGAAAGGACCACTTAATACAAATAAGTCAATCATCCCATCACAAAAAACACATTATATGTATTTAAAAATTGTATATATATATATATATATATATATATATATATATATATATATATATAAGCATGTATATGATTCCCAACATATATATAATAAATAATAAATATCTATATAAGAACATATACTTAAAAGCAGCAAAGCAAGGGCACTGATATACAGTATTAGACCTTGAACATATATAAATATGTGAAAATATTGTGTAACATATTAAATAATAAAAATGGAGTGGTGGACACATACCTAATTTGAAACCTTCTGAAAGGAGCAACTCTAAAAACGGAAAACCTAAAAATATGAATGTAATCAAACACTAAATATAAATATATCAAACCAGCAATGATAAAAGATCATAATAATGAAAAATTAAAAAAAAAAGAAATAAAAACAAAAATAAATAGCAATATGAATAAGATTATGCAATAAAAGGTTACTCACTTGTGGTGTATAATAGATTGGAAAAAAACAGCGCATACAGCAGATGCCTAAAATGACTGTCCAAAAAATAAGGAATGAAAATTAAAAATGAATAATGTATATAAAATCACTACTGTCCAGACTATTCAAGGTAAAAAACCAAGTTCATTCCAGGGAGTTTAGCAGGACAAGTGCTGTCTGAAGCAAGATGGAGAATGCCTCATGGAGAGGGAGAGGCTAAGAAGGGCTCACACAGGCCCAGGGAGGAGGGGGTAAATAGACCAATGGGGACAGAGCCTGCCATCAGGTAGCAAGGGGTGGTCCTAGAGGACAGCCCTCGCTTGGAGGGAAAGGTCTTACCTGGCTGACCTCTCAGGACAGAAATAGTAAGAATCACCAGGAAATGATAGCAGGTAGATAAAGGAGCCAAGCTTGGCTGAGAAAGAGAGGAGGTCTAGGCAGCAGCACAAACCAATAGTAACAGTTCTTATACAGACAGGCAAGTGTGGCTGCATTGCCTGTGAACTACATTACATACAATGCATTGCTCACGTATCTTTGCAGTGAGAACTGCAGCAATGAAAATCCTTAGAAGTGAGAATAACCGTAAAGGCATTAAACACATTTTAGGGTAGTGGCCTAGTGGTTAGAGCACCGGTCTTACAATCCAGAGGTGGCTGGTTCAAATCCCACTGCTGCTGCTTGTGTTCTTGGGCAAGTCACTTAACCCTCCATTGCCTCAGGTACAAACTTAGATTGTGAGTCCTCCTGGGACAGAGAAATATCCAGTGTACCTGAACGTAACTCATCTTGAGCTACTACTGAAAAAGGTGTGAGCAAAATCTAAATAAATTATAAACTAGTGCAAAGCTGTCAGAGGACAGAACAAGTCTGTCCAGCTTTAGTCAATCAGTTGAACAACATTTAGTTATTCATTCTGGAGAAAGACTTTTTGTGTTTTTATTGAACCAGAATCAGTGCTGCATTTTTGGTTTCAACTACCTACAGTAAATTCCTTGTAATAAACAGTTGGAAATAAGAGACTGAGCCTTCTGCTTGGATGTTCAACTGATTTAACTCAGTTTAGAATTGCAGTGGACTATACAGTACATTCTTTAGAAACTTAAATTTGTTTTTAAAAAGTTAAAAATAACATTACTAGTACTTTGTACACTGAGGTCTAAAACTGTCAAATGCTGTTTCTCTCTACACCCCTTTCCCAATCGTGTTCTCTAGGCCTGACACTGTTGGCCTCCGCTGGCCGGGACCGCCTGATCCACATTCTAAATGTGAATAAAGAATATAACTTAGAGCAGACTTTGGATGATCACTCATCATCTATAACAGCTGTAAAATTTGCAGGTGAGTATTGGGATTGCTCGCATGACAGTTTCTCCCATTTAGTTGGAGGAAATGGAGAATTTGTTTACTAAGGGGCCGATGTTCAAAGAAACAGAGCTCCTTATTTTATGCTTCTCAGCTGTTCATTTCCTATTTTTATCCAAATTTAGGAAACAAATTTTCAGCTGAAAATTCATCTTAATTTAGGAGCTTAAAACGTTTGCTTATAAACTTAGGCCTGCCATTTATTTACTTAGATTTATGAGCCTAGTACTGAAAATCAGTGCTATGCTACTATTTTTGCTCCTCAGCCTAAACCCACCCTGCTGCCACTCACATTTTATGCTCCTAAATTTAGAAGTTTAATGAAATTTTGAATATAAAATGTATGCACTCAGCCCTAGTAAATTTTCAGAGGTCAATTATGAGCTTAACTCTCCAAGGTTAAATAACCCTTTAGTATCCAATGTTCCCATCAATCTGTTCCCATATGGCTTATTACAGGAAAATTGGACACTAAAGGGTTTTAAGAGCATAAATCCTTTGAATATCGAGCCCTTAGTGCAGGTTATAAATTTTCAGTCTACAAATCTAGGCAATTTACATCACTACTACCCAGTTAAGTAATAGAGCTTAGAGAAAGAACATGGCCTGGTAGAAAAAGGACTACAAAGGGGGAGAGAAGTGTTAATGGAAGTACTTGCTACCCCTCCTTTCCCTTGCAGGGTTGTTTACAATTGGAGGAGAGAGGAAACTGGGAGCCATAGGCAAACTTTCATGGACACAACTAGGAAATAGGGATGGGCAGTCATTTCAAACATTCACTGATGTGTGTGTGTGGTAATTGCACATAGTGCGCACTGTTCCTGATGGTTCGCACATGCTTACTGGTTTGTGCATGCACATATCAGGAAACTGTATGCCCTGTGTACAGTTAGTGGGCATACTCTTAAAAAAAAAAAAAAGTGTGCATTCTTAATGACATTCCTTTTCTAATCAAATAAAAAGTGAACACGAAAATGAAAGATTTCTGGGTGCCAATCCCTACTAGCAAGAGGTTAGGCTGTTTATTTAATGTTTCTTCAGAGGTTTTCAGTTACATTAAGGACATAGAGCACGACGATGGTAGATGAGAGCCCTAAGACCAATCTAGTGTGCCCTGTAATTCCTTGTTTTTCCATTCACTATTTTGTCAGTACAGATTTTGTGCTTGTTTCATATTTCTTTAGTTTCTTTACCATTATTTTGCCATTGCTATTGTGGCAATAGATTGTGGCTGTAACTAGCCTCTGTTAGGGAGATAATAAGTGAGAAGTGTGTGAGATACTCGCACACTTTTTTTCTTCAAAGGTTTTAAACTACAAAAACCTCAGAGATGCTGAGCAGTAAATTAAAAATGAAAGGCCATTTAAAGGCTAAGAAAACTTTGACCTAGATTCAGAATGGAGGCAAGCACTTGGTGTGCTTTCTTATTAATACTTTTGCAGAGATTCCAAGCTGGACAGGTCCAGGAGGAGTTTTTTTTTTAAGCCAGTCCTAGATTTCTGACTAGATGCTGCACAGGAAATGGGGGATTGCGGGAATCCTGAGGAACCCATGGGATTCCCACAGGGATAGAAAATGTTGCTGTGGGTTTCCTGCGGTAGTGTAGTCAAAATCTCTAGTGACTCCAGAATGAGGCTTGGCATGCATTGATAGAGGCAGTTGGAGCACCAGAATGAAGCTTGGAATGCCCAGAGAGGCAGCTGGAACACCAGACTGAGGCTTGGAATCCTCACTGGTTAAATGGTGAATACCATCCAAAAAAAAAAAACCACAGGAGGCTGTTGGGGTCGGTAGGAAACATAGAGCTATGAGCAAGTAAATAATAGCATTGACTGCAGGTACAGATGGGGATGGAAGAGATTAATTGTGGGATGGGTGGAGATGGAATGGATCTTGGTGGGTATGGGTTAGATTCCATTGGGGATGGGCAGGTATGGGTGAAATTTCTGTTCCCGTTCAACTCTCTATGTCTGACAACCCTATCTGGTGCATTATAGTGTTGGAATGTAATTGTATTTTACATGCATTGCCTGTCACCTATTATTTCTCTGTGATTACTCTGTGACCTCTGATGTGAATTACTTAGAGAGGTCACACAGCTATGCAACTTCCTGTGGGGGTTAGATGCAGCAGATGCAGCACATGGAGCACATGGAGCTCATGATCTCTCCTAACCTGAGAGGATCTATGGTGGTGTGAGCATCCATTACCATCTAAGCACATGGAAGGAGCTGATAATACAAATGTATAGTAATATGTATATATAAGCCTGTCTGATTATAATCTAACTACAAACTGTGAGTAAACAGATGTTTTGTTACTTCAACTTTAAAGTGACTCAGCAGTGAATTATTCAGGGGTGAATGAGAGAGAGATGAAGAAAGAAATTAACATTTCTAAAGCTGAAGCTGTGTGTACTAAAATCTGCTAATTATTTACTACAAATAATCCAACAAAAGGGTTATGGGCCCAGGGGCCCAGAATTGAAAAAGAAGAGAAATATTACCAGGCAGAAAAAAAAGCCACATTTTTTCTCTTAAGTTTTAAAGGAAAGATTCAGTCTGTCTCTCTCTCCCCCCACACAGCAGACAGAAGGCTAAGAAAATGGCTGAGGGAAGAAATTCACCATTGTTCTATTCTCTCAAGGTGCCTAAATTAAATGAGTTTAATTATCAGAAGTGGGAATTAAGATTCATATGTCTCCTTCGAGCAAAAAGATTAGATATATGCTTAGACCAAGACAGAACAGCTGAAAATATGGCTGAATGGGACAATGCAAACTATTATGTGAAGTGCATGCTTTTGGAAGCTCTCTCAGAGAAACAAGCCATATTAGTGGAGGGAAAAGATACACCAAAGGACATTTTATATAAACTGAGAACTATGTATGCAACTACATATGCAAAGCAGCAACCAATTTGGCTGGCAGAGTTGAATGAAACCAAATTAAGGGATAAAAGTAAATGTAATGATCACATTATGTATCTTATGTCTTCATTTCAAAAGTTAGAACTTTCAGGAATTCCCATGTGTGATGCATTGAAAAGAGCATTTCTTTTTACCTCACTATCAAAGAAGTTTGATGTTTTTAGGTCTGTAAATGAGGCCATTGAAGGGCAATCTTTTGAACAGGCAACATCAAAACTAAGGCAGGAATGCATAATAAATGATTCTGAGGAGATGTGTTCTCAAAGCAAGTCAGAGAGAAATGAAACAAATTTCTTGGCAAAGAACAGAGGAAGGCGGAGCTATGGGAAAACTCCACCCAAGGGCAAGCTGATTTGCTACTCATGTGGAAAGGAGGGACATGTATCTAAATGGTGTAAGGAAACACAAAACACTCCCTCTAGCTCACCTAAGCCAATGGAACTAAAGAATTTTCAAACCAGGAAATGTATGAAGGACAAAGATAAACACAAGGGCTTTCTAATGGCAGAAAAATCTTTGACTATGGTAAATAATAATTCAAATGAAAGTACTTGGATTTTGGATTCAGGGAGCACATGCCATTTAACCAATTGTAAGAATTTCTTTCAGGAAATGTGTCCAGAGGAAGGTATTCTTAAAACTGCAAACGCAGGGACTGCTAAGATCCAAGCAAAAGGTATTGGATTCTTAAAATGCAAAGTGTCTAATGAAGTTAAAGAAATTCCTGTAAGTGATGTCTTGTATATTCCCCAAGCAGTTTGCAATATGCTTAGTGTATCTACATTAGATAAGAAGGGATTTGTGATTCATTTTGAAAACAGTAAGTGCACAATCTCTAAAAATGATGAAGTGTATGCTGAAGCTTTTATGCATAATGATGTTTATAAACTGAGCATTTCAGGTGAAGCCTCACATATGGCGCAAGTAAGGAAGAATGATGGTAAATGTAGTCTGGAAATCTGGCATCGCCGCCTGGGACATCGTGATTGTAAGGTGATCCAGGATCTTTACAGTAAGCAACTGGCCACCGGCATTCAGATAAGTGCAGATGCTGGTAAAATGGAGAAATGCATAGACTGTGTTACTCAAAAAGGTGTGAGACCCTCATTTCCTGCATACACAGGAAATAGGAGTAATAAAGTGCTGGACTTAATACACAGTGACTTATGTGGACCGTTTAATATCCCATCATTGGGAAATAACAGATTTGTGCTAATATTCTTGGATGATTTCTCTAGATACTGTGTGGCCTATTTGCTGAAAGAAAAAAGTCAAGTCACAGACATGCTGAAGAAATACGTAGCCATGGTGTGCAATAAATTTGAAAGAAAACCAAAGGTTCTTCAGACCGACAATGGTGGTGAGTTCACTTCACAAAGCATGCGCACATTTCTAGAACAAGAAGGCATTCAACATATCACAACAGTAGCTTATACACCAGAGCAAAATTCTGTTGCAGAGAGAAAATTTAGGTCACTTGTGGAAATGACCAGATGTATGCTGTCAGATAGCAATCTCCCTAAAAGACTATGGGGGGAAGCCATTCTCACAGCAGTGTACCTACAAAACAGAATGCCAACTAAAGGCGCTGAGCGCACACCACATGAGACATGGCATGGTAGGAAGCCAAACCTGTCACATATAAGAACATTTGGAAGTACAGCATATGCTCATATACCAAAGCAAAGAAGGCATAAGCTGGATTCCACAACAGAAAGGGGCATTTTAGTTGGCTATGCTCCAGGACACAAAGGATATAGAATTTTGAATCTGAAAACTGGCATTGTTGGCATAAGACATGTTACATATTTTGATGAAAACAAAAGGGTTGATAAAGGCTGGATTATCCCAGATGAGCCTTATCATCCAGAATATGAAACTAAAACCATAATAGACATGCCAGTGTATATAAATGCCATACCAAGGCAGATGTCTGAAAGCAACTCATCTGTATCTAACGAGGAACAGGCAGAGGAAGCAGACACAGAAAGGATCATTGAAGAAGACAGTACAGTTGGAGAAGGGGAATCAATTGGAGAAGGACTCTCAGATTTAGAGGATGCGGAAAGGTCAGACCAACCTGTTGTCAGACGCTCATCCAGGGAAAACAAAGGTGTTCCACCCCCAAGACTGTCTTACCTAACAAAGTCAGCAGAAGCTCAAGAGCCCTTAACATGGGATGAGATTGAGAAAATGCCAGCAGAAGAAGCTGCTGAATGGCGTAAAGCTGCACAAGAAGAAATTGATGCATTGGATAAAAATAATACTTGGATTCTTACAAAATTACCTCCTGGCAAGAAAGCTATAGGATGCAAATGGGTATTCAAGTTAAAAAGGAATGCACAAGGAAAAGTGGAAAGGTATAAAGCAAGATTAGTGGCAAAGGGATATCTTCAAAAATATGGAGAAGATTTTGATGAAGTGTTTGCACCTGTAGTGAAACACACGACAATCAGAACACTTCTGAGCATTGCAGTCTCAAAAGGCATGCAAGTCAACCACATTGATGTGAAAACAGCGTTTCTTCACGGAGATATAACTGAGGACTTGTACATGGAACAGCCAACAGGTTTCATAAATACAAAACAAAGACAGCTAGTGTGTAAATTAAACAAAGGTCTTTATGGATTAAAGCAAAGTGCAAAATGTTGGAATGATAAATTGCATGAAATATTGACAAATTTAGGATTTAAGCAAGGTGAAGCAGATAAATGTTTGTACACTAGGTGCACAAATGGACAATATGCATACATTTTAGCTTTTGTTGATGATCTGCTCATTGCAAGCAAGAGTACAAGGACATTGTAAAGTGTTTAAACCACAATGTTGAGATAAAAGAACTTGGTAATGTGTCATACTATCTTGGTATAGAAATTGAGAAACAAAATGATGGTTCTTATCTTCTAAGCCAGAAGCAGAAAATAAATGAGCTTATTGAAAGTTTAGGTATGCAAGATGCCCAAGTTGTAAGCACTCCCATGATCACTGATTTTCTGAAGGATGAAACAGTAAGAGAACCTTTACCAGATAACATCCAATATAGATCAGCCATAGGTAAGCTTTTATATCTAGCTACCACATACAGGGCTGATATAGCAAATGCAGTAGGAATTTTGAGCAGAAGGGTCAGCTCACCTACCAAATCAGATTGGACTGCAGTTAAAAGGATGGTAAGGTATTTAAAGGGTACCATTGATTGTAAATTAAAGATTTCAGCCAATAGTAATCCAAAACTAATATGTTACTGTGATTCAGATTGGGCAGGGGATCATTCTGATTATAAATCCACAAGTGGATATGTGTTTATGTATGGAAATGTACAAATTTCATGGGCCAGTCATAAACAAAGTATTGTGAGTTTGTCTTCTACAGAAGCTGAATATGTGGCTGTATCGGAAGCGTGCAGAGAACTGATGTGGATTGAAAAACTTTTGCTGGATTTCGGAATAGCTGAAAAGAGACCAATCCAGATAATGGAAGATAATCAGAGCTGCATCCGACTGTCACAGAATGACAAGGTTCAGTCACGCACCAAGCACATCGCAACGAAATACCACAACGTGCGAGAGTTGGCGAAAGAAGGGGTCATCAGTCTACACTATTGTCACACCAGTGAGATGACAGCTGACATCATGACCAAACCGTTACCCAGAGAACATTTTGTGAATCTGCGTATAAAGCTTGGACTTTGTATGAATAAATAATTGCATGACAGTTATGCATGAGAAGGGGTTTGTTGGAATGTAATTGTATTTTACATGCATTGCCTGTCACCTATTATTTCTCTGTGATTACTCTGTGACCTCTGATGTGAATTACTTAGAGAGGTCACACAGCTATGCAACTTCCTGTGGGGGTTAGATGCAGCAGATGCAGCACATGGAGCACATGGAGCTCATGATCTCTCCTAACCTGAGAGGATCTATGGTGGTGTGAGCATCCATTACCATCTAAGCACATGGAAGGAGCTGATAATACAAATGTATAGTAATATGTATATATAAGCCTGTCTGATTATAATCTAACTACAAACTGTGAGTAAACAGATGTTTTGTTACTTCAACTTTAAAGTGACTCAGCAGTGAATTATTCAGGGGTGAATGAGAGAGAGATGAAGAAAGAAATTAACATTTCTAAAGCTGAAGCTGTGTGTACTAAAATCTGCTAATTATTTACTACAAATAATCCAACATATAGGACCTGCAGCGCTGATTTAAATAGGTAGAATCAAGGGACTACAAATACACTGGTTTGGGATGTAAGTACAAAACTGGAATGCCCAAAAAGTTTCTCTCCTGGAACTGGCCAACTAGGACAGTGCTGCTTTTGCACAATTTGCATTCACAGCCTAAAAGGTTCAGTTCTCAGCTCAAGGGATCACTGTGTGCGTCCTGAAATTGACTCTGTCTTAGCCATCAAGACAATATTTGTCCAATTTGATGCCAAAATTAGCAAAACACTATGGATAATTTGTATAGCCAAGTACTAGGTTAAAGTTGAATTATAAGGCACAATAAGTAGGCTGTCATGCAAACCCCTGGCTTTTGTATGGACAAAGGATTCCTGTGTAATGTTATCCTGCTCCAGGTGCTCAGCTATAGTAGACTTGGTTTTGCTGTGTCCTCTTGGTACCCCTCTTGAAAACCTATGAACACTGTGACATATCATGCTGCATGTATAGTGGTTACTAGAGAGATTAAACTTTAATTTTTTATTTTTAATCACGGTTGATTATAAAAAAATATTTTGTGACTAACTTTGAAACTTACCCAGACGGGTCTTGGTTTTTAAATTTTGGCTCTATAAAGCACGTAACATTTTTGGCCGGACAATCTGCTGGGGCAGAGTTCAAAGCTAACCAGATAATGGCAATATTTTTCCACTGTCCAGTTACATTTATGAGATTATTGTACCTTTAGATACAGCAGACCTAAGAGAGCTAAGTGTCTTTTAATCTGCGATAGTGCTACTGAGAACAACGTATTTCACTGAATAGCCCGTTAGATATCGGTATAACATCTCTGTATATCTTTAACCACATGTCAACCCTTACAATTTTTTAACTTACTTTTCTCCTTTTGATAGGAAGAAATGGCCAAGTTCACATGATAAGCTGTGGAGTTGATAAAAGTATTTATTTCCGCACAGCAGAGAAGGTGAGGCTGGTGTTAGGCTATTTTTCTTTGCAGGAATTGTGAGCAAAGTAGACCAGATGCACTGGGTGTTTTGCTTTTGTTTGTTTGTTTGGTTTTTTTTTGGGGGGGGGGAGGGGAGAATTAAGGGTTTTTTTTTGTTTATAATGTTTAAACAATATAAAAAAGTACACACATGTGTGAGTGGGTTGGTTGGATATGCTGTCTTGCCAGCAGGTGGAAACTGAGAAATACTGACCTATGATGTCATCATTTAAGAACTGTGTGTAACTCCTTTTCTAGTTAGTATCTCTGTCTCCAGAAGGGTGGTAGGTCAGATAACGGTACTGCTTCTTCTCAAGTCTGGTAGGGAAGTTGTTTTGTCTTTTTTCTGGAGTTTAAAAAAAAAAAAGAAGAGAAGAAGCTAATGAGTGAGGCTCAAGCTTCAGGAGCTCAGTGATCTAGGAGCCTCAAGGTGTTAACATCTGGGGGTCCCAAGTCTCCCCCCCTCCCCAAACATCCCTATATTCTTGGCATTTAAGGGGTAGCTGTTGTGTGCCTCAGTCCCTTCTTCACAATTAGAGAACCTTGGGTGCCTGAACTAAATATTTCTGCCACATCCAAAAAAAAAAAAGCCTTCAGCTGGTGTATGGTATGCCTCTGTCTGCTTTTTAATTTCTTTTTCTGTGAAAACAAAAGACTATTTCAGTTTTTTGTGTGTAGAGAGAGAGAGAGAAAAAAGTGGTTGCTGGAAACCTTGAGTGATATCAGTAAGCCAGGAGAGCCCGTGGCTGTGATAGGTTTCTCCTCAGAGTTTATTTTAATGCACCAAGCTTTTTGTCTTACAGTGGCCCCAGTGATTTTAAGTTCAAGCAGAGGGGCTGGGGACTCAAAGCAGCAGGAGCTTGCTTAGGAGCTGTATATGGAGGAAGTACTCTCAGTAGTTTCTCGGGAGCTGGCTAGAGAGGCAGGGAAAGCCCAAGGGGTTCAGCTGGGGGAGGGGGGGGAGGGGAGATGAAGTTCTCTTCACCGAAAATTCACTCGATAGTTAGAATTTTCCACAGGGAGAAGCTCCCAGACTTAATCATGCAGATCATGGCAACCCTGGTGATAGCATCCAGGTGGACACCCAATTAGAAGAAATAAAGAAGCTGTCCAAATCATTCCCATAGCATAGAACCATCAAGAGATGATTTCTTCAGAGTAGGATTCTCCAAATGTGGCCTTTAAGATCAACAAGTCTATGACAGGCTTGTATCCAAATCTAGTGGATGAGAAGGAGTCCCTTCAATTTCTGAGTGTGGATACGATGGTCTTGGCAGTAACCAAGAAGACCACCATCTTGTTGGAAGGGATGAGGCCTTTAAAGATCCCCAGGATCAGAACATGGAAGCTATTTTGAAACAGGTTTTTGATTTCAGCTCTAGCAATACAGCCTGTAGTCTGTGGAGATTATGTAGCCTTGGTATGTTTCAGATGGGCCAAGCAGGTCATCTGAATAATGCAGGATAGGTTGCCTGGAGATGGGTTCAGCCTTCCTAGCAGATGCCTTGCATGATCTGATAAGGGTGTTTGCCAAAGGCATTGTATCGTTAGTGGCAGCATAGAGGTTTCTTTGCTTAATTTACGGTTATTGTGTCTAAGGCATGGCTCTCAAGCTCCTGTTTGTGGCAGGTTGCTATTAAGAGAAGAGTTAATGGAGCTGGTGGAGCCCTTGGGAGAGTCTAAGGTGTGCCATAGCTTCCTGAGGGCATCTGAAGAGGTCCATGCCTTCCTCTTCCAGGAAAGGCTGTTTAGGGAGTCTGGAGGTATTGCCAGGAGAGAATCAGTGGGACACTACTTTTTTTATTCCCCCCACCAACATCAGAAGAGCCAGTCCTTTCAGGGAGGCTGAAGAGGCAGCAGAGATACAAGCGATGCTGCCTCCGGTCCAATCTGAGGATCCTAAAGAATGTTTGGGGGCTCACCTCCCAATCCCAGTGGTAGGGGGACAAGTTAAAGAAATTTTACTGAAGTTGTGCCCAAATCCCCTCGGACCAGTGGGTTTTTAAGTACATAAGTACTGCCATGCTGGGACAGACCAAAGGTCCATCAAGCCCAGCATTCTGTTTCCAACAGTGGCCAATCCAGGTCACAAGTACCTGGCAAGATCACAAAACAGTACAACACATTTTATGCTGCTTTTCCTAGAGATAAGCAGTGGATCTTCCCTGCCCATTTTAATAATGGCTTATGAACTTACCTTTTAGAAAGCTATCCAAACCTTTTTTTTAAACCCCACTAAGCTAGCTGCTTTTACCACATTCTCTGGCAACGAATTCCAGAGTTTAATTACATGTTGGGTGAAGAAATATTTTCTCCAATTACTTTTAAATTTACTACTTTGTAGCTTCATTGTGTGCCCCCTAGTACTAGTATTTTTGGAAGGAGTAAACAATCGATTCACGTCTACCTGTTCAATTCCACTCATCATTTTTATAGACCTCTATCATGTCTCCCCTCAGCCGTCTCTTCTTCAAGCTGAAGAGCCTTAACTGCTTTAGCCTTTCCTCATAAGGAAGTCAACCCATCCCACTTTATCATTTTCGTCACCCTTCTCTGTACCTTTTCTAATTTCACCATATCTTTTTTTGAAATGTGGTGACCAGAACTGCACACAGTATTCGAGGTGTGGTAGCATCATGGAGCAATACAAAGGTATTATGACGTCCTCATTTTTGTTTTCCATTCCTGTCCTAATAATACCTAACATTCTATTTGCTTTCTTAGCTACTGCTAACACTGAGCAGAGGGTTTCAGTGTATTATTAACGATGACACCTAGATCCCTTTCGTGGTCGGTGACACCAAATGTGGAACCTTGTATTATGTAGCTATAGTTCAGGTTCCTCTTTCCCACGTGCATCACTTTGCACTTCTTCACATTATTTATTTATTTATTTGTAGTATTTGTATCCCACATTTTCCCACCTATTTGCAGGCTCAATGTGGCTTACATTATGCCGTGATGGCGCTCGCCATTTCTGGTACAGAATTTCAGATGGTATTACATTTAGGTGCATGCATATAAGGTAAAAAAGAGTACGTTTTGGTATTACATACAAATGATTTTGCATTAAGGTGCATACATACATGGTACAGAGGAATGCATTATGGCATTGCATAGAGGTTTCTTAGTGATAAAATGAGTTGTAGCATAAGTTAGGTCATCGACTATAAAGATACCTTGTCAATCTAGGAAGTAGGTTGGTAATGCGTATTATGTAGCTTTCTTTAATAGCAGTGAGGTTAAACAGTTAAACGGCAAAAGTTCGGTTTTGTCTAGTTCTTGTAAAATCTATTTGTTTTGTATTTAAGATGGAACATTATGGTAAGCTTTCTTGAATAGGTTCGTTTTCAGTAATCTACGGAAGATTGTTAGGTCATGTATTGATTTCATGGCTTTCGGTAATGCATTCCATAGTTGCGTGTATACGTAGGAGAAGCTGAATGCGTATATGGATTTATATTTTAGTCCTTTGCAACTGGGGTAGTGGAGATTGAGGAAGGAAAAATTATGTATAATCATACCTGATAATTTTCTTTCCATTAATCATAGCTGATCAATCCATAGACTGGTGGGTTGTGTCCATCTACCAGCAGGTGGAGATAGAGAGCAAACTTTTGCCTCCCTATATGTGGTCATGTGCTGCCGGAAACTCCTCAGTATGTCGATATCAAAGCTCCATCCGCAGGACTCAGCACTTAGAGAATTACACCCACGAAGGGACACTCTGCCCAGCTCACCACCGCCGAAACGGGGGAGGGGAATTAACCCAGCTCATCCCCACACAAGTGGGGGAGGGGAATCCGTCCAGCTCATCCCCGCGGAGCGGGGGAGGGACACCACACCCGCCGATGCGGGGGGATCTGGCTTATCCTGCAACCGCAACCGCGGGAGGAGCTGACTGACCCGAACACCGCCGAAGCGGGAGGGGTACAAAACTGCCCTACAGCCGCACGAAGCGGGAGGGAGTGCCGGCAGAATTTTAAGTCTCAATCCAGCCCCGTAAAACGGAGGGGAGAGGAATGCAGCAGCTCACTGTAACACAAACTCGTCTTAACTCTTGAAGAATCCAAGTGAAAAAACTTGAACACGAAGTCTTTCTGAAGTAACTGAAGACTAAACTTGAACCTGAAATGCAACCAGAATAAAAACAGTACAGAAATCTGGGAGGGGCTATGGATTGATCAGCTATGATTAATGGAAAGAAAATTATCAGGTATGATTATACATAATTTTTCCTTCCATATCATCAAGCTGATCAATCCATAGACTGGTGGGATGTACCGAAGCAGTACTCACCCAGGGCGGGACATTGAAATCCCTGACCTCAACACTGAAGCTCCAAACCGGGCCTCCGCCCGTGCAGCCACAGTCAAACGGTAATGCTTGGAGAATGTATGGGCCGAAGCCCAAGTTGCCGCCTTGCATATCTCTTCCAAGGAGACGGAACCGGCCTCTGCCATCGAGGCCGCTTGAGCTCTTGTGGAGTGAGCCTTCAGCTGGATAGGCGGCACCTTCCCCGCGGCCACATAAGCCGCTGCAATGGCTTCCTTGACCCATCTTGCCACTGTAGGCTTAGCAGCCTGCAGACCCCTACGAGGACCTGCATACAGGACAAACAGATGATCCGATTTCCGGAAATCATTGGTCACTTCCAAGTATCTGATGATGACTCGTCTCACATCCAGATATTTAAGAGCAGAGTACTCCTCTGGGTAGTCCTCCCTACGAAAGGAAGGGAGACAGAGCTGCTGATTCACATGGAAGCGAGAAACAATCTTGGGCAGAAAGGAAGGCACTGTGCGAATAGTCACTCCTGCCTCAGTGAACTGTAGAAAAGGCTCTCGACATGAGAGCGCCTGGAGCTCGGAAACTCTTCTGGCTGAAGTGATAGCCACCAAAAAGACTGCTTTCAACGTCAGGTCTTTCAGAGATGCCCTTGACAAGGGTTCAAACGGCGGCTTCTGCAATGCTCTTAGCACCAGGTTGAGATTCCACGCAGGCACCACTGAGTGCAGAGGAGGGCGCAGGTGATTAACTCCCTTGAGAAAGCGCACCACATCTGGCTGCGAAGCCAGGGAAGCACCCTTCAGGCGGCCCCTGAAGCAAGCCAGAGCCGCTACCTGGACTTTAAGGGAACTGAGCGACAGGCCTTTGTCCAGACCTTCTTGCAGGAACGCCAACACTGAAGAAATTGGAGCAGTGAAAGGAGAAAGAGAGCCTGCTTCACACCACGCTGCAAAGATACGCCAAACCCTGGCGTAAGCAGTAGAAGTAGAGCGCTTCCTCGCTCTCAACATAGTGGCGATGACCTTGTCTGAGAAGCCCTTCTTCCTCAGACGCTGCCGCTCAATAGCCAGGCCGTAAGACCAAAGGGGGAGGGATCCTCCATCACCACGGGACCCTGATGTAACAGGCCCTGCTCCACAGGCAGCCGCAGAGGATCGTCGACTGAGAGCCTGATCAAGTCCGCATACCAGGGACGTCTGGGCCAATCCGGACCCACCAGGATTATCCTGCCGGGATGCTTTGCCACCCGGTCTAGCACCCTGCCCAACATGGGCCAGGGCGGGAACACATAGAGAAGCTCTTGCGTCGGCCATTGTTGGAGAAGAGCATCTACTCCCAGGGATCGAGGGTCCCGTCCTCTGCTGAAGAAGCGCGGCACTTGGCAATTGGCCGATGACGCCATCAGATCTAGGCTCGGCTGGCCCCAGCGCTTCGTGATGTCCAAGAACGCCTGAGCAGATAGCTGCCACTCTCCGGGCTCCAAGGTATGGCGACTGAGAAAGTCCGCCTTGACATTCATGACTCCGGCAATGTGGGCCGCTGACAGCTGCTCCAGGTTCGCTTCCGCCCACTGGCATAGACTCATAGCCTCCTTGGCTAGAGGGGCGCTCTTGGTACCTCCCTGGCGGTTGACATAGGCCACAGCCGTGGCATTGTCCGACAGAACCCGTACAGGCTTCCACACCAGTAACGGGATGAACTCCAAAAGCGCCAACCGAATGGCTCTGAGTTCCAGGAGGTTGATAGACCACTTTGCTTCTGCAGGAGACCAGAGCCCCTGCGCTGTCCTTCCCAAGCAGTGGGCTCCCCAGCCCGACAACGAGGCGTCCGTCGTGACGACAATCCACTCTGGGGTCACCAGAGGCATTCCCGTAGACAACTTGTCTGTCTGCATCCACCAGCTCAGCGCATTGCGCACTGCTGGGTCCAAGGGAAGGCGCACAGCATAATCCTCCGACATCGGAGTCCAGCGCTGCAGCAAAGAGTGTTGAAGTGGTCTCATATGAGCCCTGGCCCAGGGCACAACTTCCATCGTGGCCGTCATAGAGCCCAACAGCTGCACATAGTCCCAAGCCCGAAGGGGAGAGGCTACTAGGAACTGGTCCACCCGAGCCTGAAGTTTGACAATCCGATTGTCTGGCAGGAACACTCTGCCCACTTGGGTGTCGAATCGAACTCCCAGGTACTCCAGGGACTGAGTCGGGCGCAGCTGGCTCTTCTCCCAGTTGATGATCCATCCCAGGGAGCTCAAAAGAGCAACCACCCGGTCCACAGCTTTGCCGCACTCTGCATAAGAGGGGGCTCGGATCAACCAGTCGTCCAGATAAGGATGGACTTGTACTCCTTCCTTTCGCAGGAAGGCCGCTATGACCACCATTACTTTGGAAAAGGTCCGCGGAGCAGTAGCCAACCCGAACGGGAGGGCTCTGAACTGGAAGTGTCGGCCCAGGACTGCAAAACGCAGAAAGCGTTGATGAGGAGGCCAGATGGGAATATGCAGGTACGCTTCCTTGATGTCCAAGGATGCCAGGTACTCCCCTGCCTTCACTGCCGCTATAACAGAGCGGAGAGTCTCCATGCGAAAGTGCCGCACTTTCAAGGCCCGATTGACCCCTTTGAGGTCGAGGATAGGCCGGACAGAACCTCCTTTCTTTGGTACCACAAAGTAAATGGAGTAACGCCCCTTGCCAAGCTGACTTTCTGGCACCGGAACGACCGCACCCAGGCGGATCAGATTGTCCAAAGTCTGCTGCACTGCCACAGCTTTGACCGGAGACTTGCAGGGAGAGAGTACAAACCCGTCTCTTAAGGGTCGGCAGAACTCTAGCTTGTAGCCGTCTCTGATGACTTCCAGCACCCAAGCGTCTGAAGTTATTGTGGTCCACTCGCCCAGAAACGAGGACAGCCGTCCTCCAATCTGCACTGGGGCGTGGACCAAGACCCCGTCATTGGGTACGAGACCCTGGGGGAGGACCGGAGGGAGCACCTCCGGGACGGCGGTCTCTGCGAAAGGAACGCTGCTTGGGGGAGAAATGCCTCTTAAAGGAAGAGGGGGCAGAAGCACCCGACCTGCCCGGGCGATACCGACGGGCTTCCTGAAACCGTCCTCTGGAGGTACCGGGACGAGCACTAGCCCGAGCCCTGACCTCTGGTAACTTCTTGCCCTTAGACGTGCCGAGATCGGTCACGATTTTGTCCAGCTCGACCCCAAAGAGCAGCTTGCCTTTAAAAGGCAATCTAGCCAGGCGGGATTTAGAGGCGTGGTCAGCAGACCAATGTTTCAGCCAAAGCCACCGCCGCGCAGAGACTGTCTGAGCCATGCCTTTAGCTGAGGCTCTCAAGACATCATACAGCAAGTCTGCCAAGTAGGCTAAGCCCGATTCCAGGGCTGGCCAATCATCCCTCAAGGAATGATCCGAGGGGGACGCCCGCTGCACCATAGTCAGGCACGCCCTGGCCACATAGGAGCCGCAAACTGAGGCCTGCAAACTTAAAGCAGCCGCCTCAAAGGACGACCTTAAGGCCGCCTCCAATCTCCTGTCTTGGGCGTCCTTTAGGGCCGTGCCACCTTCCACCGGCAATGCCGTTTTCTTAGTCACCGCAGTGATTAAAGAATCCACGGTAGGCCACAGATAGGCCTCACGTTCACTCACAGCCAAAGGATAGAGGCGGGACATAGCCCTAGCCACTTTAAGGCTCGCTTCTGGGACATCCCATTGAGCCGAAATTAAGGTGTGCATGGCATCATGCACGTGGAAGGTTCTAGGCGGGCGCTTCGTCCCTAGCATAATGGCAGAGCCAACGGGCTGAGGGAGAGACGTCCTCCGGAGAGGAAATCTTCAAAGTGCCCATGGCCTGTAACAACAGGTTGGGCAAATCCTCTGGGCGAAAAAGCCGCGCTGCAGAGGGGTCATCCGCTCCATCCGAGCGGGGATCCGTCTCCTCCAAGGAATCCGCAAAGGACCGTTGGGAGACCTCAGACACGCTGCCCTCATCTACATCGGAGGAGACAAATTCCTCCAAGGCCTGGGAATCAACCCGAGGGCGTTTACCTCTGGGAACCTCAACCTCTTTACCAGACGAGGGAGCGGGGGCAGCGTTGTGCATGAGGAAGGCCTGATGCAGCAGCAAAACAAACTCGGGGGAGAAACCCCCCAGACTGTGCACTTCCGCAGCCTGGGCAACAGCCCTAGGCGCACTCTCAACCGGCGCTCGCAACAGCGGGGGAGAGGCCTGCTGCGCATCCAAAATGGCGTCCGGCGCGAAACTCCGCGAAGGAGCCGCGCGGGAAGAACGGCTCTTAACTGTAGCCGCTTCTGTGCCGTCGCCCAAATTAAGGGCGTTCATGGCATTAAAGTCTCCAACCTCAAGGGCGGCCCAAGAGAAGCCGTCCGAGCCGCGTGGCCGGCCAAAATGGCGGAGGCGAGGAGCGGGGGATGGGCGTTTATGGCGGGAAAAACCGCCACGCCGGAGGAAGGACCGGGACATTCATCGGTCACGAACCGCCACCCAACAAGGGCGAATCAGGCTTTAAGACCCCCGCATCCCCTCTAGAAGCGCTCAGCAACCCGGGGAGCGACCCTTTGCGCCCTCGCCCTCCGACGCCATGTGCCACGAGGAGAAGAATCGGGGAACCCCCGCCCGCTATAAAAAGGTAAAATTACCTGCTGTCCGCTCCGAGTTGTAACGACCTGGTGTCCCAGTGAGTAGCTGCAATAGACGCTTAAATAAACGTCGAAATAAACGCCTTTAAAGACGTTTAAAATTTCTTTTTTTTTTTTTTTTTTTTTTCCAACGGAGCCAGCGGGAGGGGGAGAAAAGGAGGGACCTGGCACCACCAGGTTTGCACTTGCTGAAAAGAGCCCTCAACCCCAGGCACTCAACAAAACCTAAAAATTAGGCTTGGAGGCCTAGCCAGAGCTGCTGCTGTGTGTGACCACCACCTGCTGAGATAGAGAACATACTGAGGAGTTTCCGGCAGCACATGACCACATATAGGGAGGCAAAAGTTTGCTCTCTATCTCCACCTGCTGGTAGATGGACACAACCCACCAGTCTATGGATTGATCAGCTTGATGATATGGAATGTTCGTGATGATCTTTTTGCGTTCCTAGTAGGTAGGTCTATGAGGTCTGACATATAGGTCGGAGCTTCCCCGTGAACGATTTTGTGGACCAGTGTGCAAACTTTGAACGCAATTCGTTCTTTTAAAGGGAGCCAGTGTAGTTTCTCTCTTAGGAGTTTGGCGCTTTCGTATTTTGCTTTCCCAAATATGAGCCTGGCTGCTGTGTTTTGAGCTGTTTGAAGTTTCTTAATGACTTGTTCTTTGCATCCGGCGTAGATGGCATTGCAATAATCTAGATGACTTAGCACCATCGATTGTACCAGGCTACGGAATATTTCCCTTGGGAAAAAAGGTTTGATCCTTTTAAGTTTCCACATTGAGTAGAACATTTTCTTTGTAGTGTTTTTCGCATGGTCTTCGAGTGTTAAACATCATCTGCCATTTGAATGCCCACTCTCGTAAGGTCCTCTAGCAATTTAACTTTGAATAACTTTGTGTCAGCAAATTTAATTACCTCATTAGTTACTCCCATCTCTAGATCATTTATAAATATGTTAAAAAGTATGGAGCCCCAATATCTACCCATCTGCATTGAGAATACTGACCATTTAACCCTACTCTGTTTTATATCTTTTAAACAGTTTTTAATCCACAGTAGTACACTACCTCCTATCCCATGACTCTCCAATTTCCTCTGGAGTCTTACATGAGGTACTTTGTCAAATGCCTTTTGAAAATCTGGATGCACAATATCGACCGGCTCACCTTTATCCACCTGTTTGTTCACCCCTTCAAAGAAATGTAATAGATTGGTGAGGCAAGGTTTACCTTCACTAAATCCATGTTGCCTTTGTCTCATTAATCCATACTTTTGAATATGATCTGTAATTTTGTTGTTTATAGTCTTACAATTTTGCCCGGCACTGACATCAGGCTCTCTGGTCTATAATTTCCCAGATCACCTCTGGAACTCTTAAAAAAAAAAAAAAAAATTGGCGTTACATTGGTCACCCCTCCAATCTTCCGATACCATGCTTAATTTTAAAGATAAATTATGTATTACTAATAATAGTTTACTTCGGTCTTCATTGGGTCGGATACCGGTGTCGGAAATGGTATTTCAAGCGATCGAGTTGGAGAAACTTACTGACTTCAGGGTAAACCTGGAGGACATAATGGGGCAATTCAGCAAATTGAAGAGTAGCAAATCTCCTGGACCGGATGGTATTCATCCTAGAGTACTGATAGAACTGAAAAATGAGCTTGCGGAGCTACTGTTAGTGATATGCAATTTATCCTTAAAATCGAGCCTGGTACCGGAAGATTGGAGGGTGGCCAATGTAACGCCGATTTTTAAAAAAGGTTCCAGGGGAGATCCAGGAAATTATAGACGTCAGTGCTGGGGAAGATGCTAGAAGCTATTATTAAAAAGAAAATTACAGAGCACATCCAAGGACATGGATTACTGAGACCAAGTCAACACGGCTTTTGTGTGGGGAAAACTTGCCTGACCAATTTACTTCAGTTCTTTGAAGGACTAAACAAACATGTGGACAAAGGGGAGCCGGTTGATATTGTGTATCTGGATTTCAAAAGGCGTTTGACAAGATACCTCATGAAAGGCTACAGAGGAAATTGGAGGGTCATGGGATAGGAGGAAATGTCCTATTGTGGATTAAAAACTGGTTGAAGGATAGGCAACAGAGAGTACAGACCCCTGAGGAACCCCACTAACTACCTTTCTCCATTGTGAATACTGCCCATTTAACCCCACTCTCTGTTTCAACCAGTTTTAATCCACAATAGGACATTTCCTCCTATCCCATGACCCTCCAATTTCCTCTGTAGCCTTTCATGAGGTACCGTGTCAAACACTTTTTGAAAATCCAGATACACAATATCAACCAGCTCCCCTTTGTCCACATGTTTGTTTACTCCTTCAAAGAATTGAAGTAAATTGGTCAGGCCACACAAAAGCTGTGCTGACTCGGTCTCAGTAATCCATGTCCTTGGATGTGCTCTGTAATTTTGTTTTAATAATAGCCTCTACCATTTTCCCCCGGCACTGACGTCCGACTCACCGGTCTATAATTTCCTGGATCTCCCCTGGAACCTTTTTTAAAAATCGGCGTTACATTGGCCACCCTCCAATCTTCCAGTACCACGCTCGATTTTAAGGATAAATTGCATATCACTAGCAGTAGCTCCGCAAGCTCATTTTCAGTTCTGTCAGTACTCTAGGATGAATACCATCCGGTCCAGGAGATTTGCTACTCTTCAGTTTGCTGAACTGCCCCATTACGTCCTCCAGGTTTACCATGAAGTCAGTAAGTTTCTCCGACTCGTCCGCTTGAAATACCATTTCCAACACTGGTATCCCTCCCAAATCTTCCTCAGTGAAGACCGAAGCAAAGAATTCATTCAGTCTGTCTGCTACGTCATTGTCTTCCTTGATCGCCCCTTTTACCCCTCGGTCATCCAGCGGCCCAACCGATTCTTTTGCTGGCTTCCTGCTTTTAATATATCAAAAAAAATTTTTTACTATGTTTTTTGCCTCTAATGCTATCTTTTTTTCGTAATCCCTCTTGGCCTTCTTTATCTGCGCCTTGCATTTGCTTTGACACTCCTTATGCTGCTTCTTGTTGTTTTCAGATGGTTCCTTCTTCCGTTTTCTGAAGGCGTTTCTTTTAGCCCTAATAGCTTCCTTCACCTCACTTTTCAACCACGCCGGCTGTCTTTTGGACTTCCGTCTTTCTTTTCTAATTTGCGGAATATGTTTGGCCTGGGCCTCCTGGATGGTATTTTTGAACAGTGTCCATGCCTGTTGTACAGTTTTTACCCTCTCAGTTGCCCCCACTAAGTTTTTTTTTTTTTCACCATTCTTCTCATTTTATCATAGTCTCCTTTTTTAAAGTTAAATGCTAACGTATTTGACTTCCTGTGTATAGTTACTTGAAGGTTGATATTATGATCACTGTTATCAAGCGGCCCCAGTACCATAACATCCCTCACCAGATCATGTGCTCTACTAAGGACCAAGTCTAGAATTGTTCCTTCTCTCGTCGGCTCCTGCACCAGCTGCTCCATAAAGCTGTCCTTGATTTCATCAAGGAATTGTACCTCTCTAGCGTGTCACGATGTTACATTTACCCAGTCTATACCCAGTCTACATTTACCCAGTTTATATTTGGGTAATTGAAGTCACCCATTATTATCGCATTGCCTATTTTGTTTGCGTCTCTGATTTCTTTTATCATTTCTGCGTCTACCTGCTCATCTTGGCGAGGCGGATGGTAGTACACTCCTTTCACCGTCCTTTTCCCTTTTATACATGGAATTTCAACCCAAAATGATTCAAAGGTGTGATTTGTGTCCTGCTGAATTTGTAATCTATCTGAGTTCTTCTACTTGTATTTTTAAAGCAGTGATATATATGATTTTGTCCCTGAGGATTAAAGTACATTGGTCAAACCAAGCATATATTTAAGATGAGACTGAACATAAACATTGTATTGTGACTGGTAAAATGGAGATGCCTTTAGTTAAACACTGTCAGGATTTTGAGCACACTTTTAATGAATTACAATACATGGCTATTGATCAAATTAGGGAGAATGGACGAAGAGGAGATATCTCATGTAGTTTACACCAGAGTGAGCCAAAGTGGATTTTAAATTACAAACGATGACACCGAAAGGATTGACTGGCACAATGGAGGCTTTTTACTGAGGTTGTGCTTCTTTAATCTGTTTTTGTGAGCCTGTGGCTGATATCACTGGAAGGGTGGTTCTCGAGAGTGTTTTGATGTATCAGCAGTTGCCATCTTGCTGCCAAGCTGGAAGTTTGCATGTTGGATTCCTCTTGACGAAGAGTTCGAAACAAAGGGGGACCCTTGTCGATGATTTGTTAATCTGTGCTACAGTTTATGGTTTTGGAATATATGGAGTGAGCAGATGGAACATGTTTTGAATCTTTCCTAAAGTCTCTACAATAGCTAAATTATATAGTTACTGTGCACAGTGTATTTAATTGCAATTTTTTTTTTTTTTAAGCTCTGAATGGACATTAATTGCGAAAAGAACTGACATATATTTATGTGCTTTTGGAGTACCTGTTTTTTTTTTTTTTGTAACAGTTTTTTCTTCCATTGGGAGTTGTTTTCTGTTGTTTTTTTTAGAACTCCATTAGAAACCTATAATAGAAGCCTTTCATGGAGGGTCATCCATGTAGATCCTCCTAGGCAGTTCAGGTTTCATTTGCTTAATGATCTTAATGATCAGTTCTTTTCTGTTAATTTCCTGAGCAAAATTAATTTAGAATTTTTGTGATTTTTTTTCCCCCTTGGTACTGACATTTATAGGAAACTGACTGATGTAAATAATATTTTAAACTATCAGAGCTGTCATAGTAAGTCTCTCAAATCAAATCTTCCCTACAGTCAATTCTTAAGACTTAAAGGCATTGCTTAAAACATGACACACACAGAAAGATCTCAGGAGATGCAGAAATGATTTAAAGAGAAACATTTTTGAGAATATCCTGTTGAGAAGTGCTGTGAAGGCATCGGAGGAGACACAGTGATAGCCAGGAAGACTTTATTGGTAAACAAAATAATTAAAAACAGAAGGCCTGACATGCCCATGTTTTGCCCAGCAGGGGCCGCTTCAGAAGCTCAACATTATTGTTAAGATAAATAAAATCAATATTTGAGAACAAAGCAAAAAGAACAGGAAGTGCTACGATAAAACAGTAGCTATGGATAGACAGTCTTTGCTTGAAACAAATGTTAAGAAAAAGGAGAATAGAATGATATGAATGTTGCACTTTACACACTTATCAAATGATATTTTTAAAATACTTAGAAAGCATTGGCATATTGTGCATATTGAAGATGTCCTTTATCGATTGCATACACTTTTATAAAGTTTTGACAGCACCATCGATTTTCAGCATTTCTAACTGCCATGGATAATTTTTAAAGTATTTTTCATAATTTTATGAGGTTTAAGAAGCTGTTAGATGGAATTTGGAGGCCTTTCAAGGTGTTTTAAAGCCTGCAAGTTAATCGTAGTTAAGTACACGCTCAACGCATTAATCATTAATCATGATTAAAGCATTTAATTGCATTACAGCATCTCCTGTTTCCTTCAAACATCTCTTTTGCGCTCATCCACTCCCGACCCATGACTTCCGTATGATCCAGCATCTTTCCCTCCAACCAGGATTCAACATCACCCCCACATGTCAGCCTACCTTAAAAATGGTCTTCTTTTGGTCTCCAGCAGCAACAGTGGTGCACATATGTTGCTTGAGGTCTGCGCCAAAGCTTTCCCACTGGCCCATTCTGCCTCCTCTGATATCACTTCCTGTTTTTGCGTGTGAGGGATGGGTCAGACGGAAAGCTTCGGTGCCAGGGACCAGCAGAAAACCACCTTGAAGGAAGACTGCAAGCAAAACTGTCACCAGTGGAAGCTATTGCCAAAGCAGTAAGCTCCAGCAGCCACAAAAAACTTTGTGTTGCTCACCACTAATTTTGTGTTGCTACTTATGAGGGTGAAGTACTGAACAATAGGAGGGAGGGAGAGAGAAAGAAAGAAAGAGATAATGGATGTGGGGGAAGAGGGAAAGGGAAGGAAGGAAGAGAAAGGGATATATGTTGGATCATGGATGGGCAATAGGGAGGGAGATTATCAGTCATTTAGGGAAGAGCAGGTGGATGGGATTGATATATACTGCCTTTCTGTGGTTACAATCAAAGCAGTTCACATATTATATATAGGTACTTATTTTGTACCTGTGGCAATGTGTCATGACTATGGTCGTGACTCCAATTTCGGACTCACCGTGTCTTCCGGTGGTCAGCTTCAGAGGTGGCTCTAGTCAGCTTTTTCCTTGCATTGTTGCCTCTGCTACCACTTCTGTGTTTCAAACCTACTTTGGTGCTTCTCTGTGTTTCAAGCCTCACTCAGGTG
Organism: Microcaecilia unicolor; assembly: GCF_901765095.1. Lineage (NCBI taxonomy): Eukaryota > Metazoa > Chordata > Amphibia > Gymnophiona > Siphonopidae > Microcaecilia > Microcaecilia unicolor. The sequence continues at coordinate 162,522,954 of NC_044041.1, forward strand.
TTGTGTGTTTCAAGCTTCTTTCCTGTAGTCATGACATCGTCAGTGAAGGCCTTCATAAGGAAGGTGAGGACATTCATTCAGGGCCTTTGCACTGCCAAAGGTCTCCAGGTTTGTCTGTGTGCTTGTAGCACTTCTACCTTGTTTCCTTGTCTGTGTGAGCACTTCTGCATTATTTCTTTTGTTTGCTAGTCTGCCTGTGAGTTACTTCTGCCTTGCTTATTATTTGTTCGCCTGTGTGCTAGGGTTAGCACTTCTGTCTTGATTTTTGGCTTGTTTGCCTGTGTGCTAGGGTTAGCACTTCTGTCCTGATTTTTGGCTTGTTTGCCTGTGTGCTAGGGTTAGCACTTCTGCCTTGATTTTTGGCTTGTTTGCCTGTGTGCTAGGGTTAGCACTTCTGCCTTGATTTTTGGCTTGTTAGCCAGTGTGCTGGTTTAGCTTTTCTGCTTTGTCTGCCTTGCCTTGTGTTCTGCCCATTCTGCCTTGCCTTGTGTTCCGCTTTGTTTGTTCTGCCTAAGTCCTTGTTTATATGCTTGGGCTTATCTTTAGCCCTTGTGTTTCTGTGGGCTCCAGTGCAGCTTTGCTGCTTGTTCAGCCTTCTTGTGTTTGCCTCTGCCTTTGTGTTCGTGCCTTCTCTTTTGCCTCTGACCGTTGTGCTTGGGTTCCAGTTTGGCCTTGCGGCCCGTATGAGTGGGTTCTGATGTGCACCGGTTCTAATTCGGCCTTGTGGCCCATATGAGTGGGTTCTGATGTGCACCGGTTCCAATTCGGCCTTGCGGCCCATTTGAATGTCTTTCTTCTAACTTTACATGGCTCTGTGCCTGCATACTCTGGTCCTGCCTAGACAAGATCTGTTCCTATGTGCTCTGTTCTTGCCTAGCCAAGCTCTGCTCCTGCCTACTCTGTTCCTGCCTAGCCAAGCTCTGCTCCTGCGTACCCCCCCCCCCCCCCCCCCCCCGTTCCTGCCTAGCCACGCTCTGGTCCTGTGTACCCCATTCCTGCCTAGCCAAGTGCTGTTTCTTAGTATTGCCTGTGTTTTTATTGCACTTCTAGTCTGTTCCAGTCCTGGTTGGAAGGTTCGCCTGCTGCTGCTGTTTGTCGGCAGCGGCCCAAGAGCTCACGTTTTCCCTGAGGTTGTGACAGTTTGCAAAGGCCCTCAAGGTCATGTCCATGACACAGTGGAGATTTAAGTGATTTGCCCAGAGTTACAAGGAGCTGCAGCAGGAAATTAAATAAATTTTGTGTGATTTAATCGTGATTACATTTTTTAATCGGAATGCAGCCCTAATAAACAGCATTGAATCAGTGTCAGCGGTTTCACTACAACAAGCTGCCATTGCATGCTGCTGTTGCAGAGAGAGCTGGTAATACTAATCCTGTTCACACAATTTTTTATCTTAGTAATTTTTACTTCATGACTGTGTGCTTTGACTGCTTATGCTTTTTTTTTTAATCCGTTACTTTTTAGCCTTTACCAAGTAGGTGGAGCCACCTGTCTACACCACTTGAGTAGGTCTGTCTGTTTCACCTCCAGTATTGTTTTGAATGAATTTTTAACCCTTGATTTTTTTTTTTAATAATTCACTGATTATATTTCTTCACATTCAGTTTTATTATTTCTTTTTAATTATATATATATATATATATATATATATATATATATATATATATATATATATATATAAAAGGCAACACCAACGTTCTATGAAGCCTCCAGCCGGAAGTGTGAAGGGGGAGAGATATCCGGTTTCCCTATGAGTGTCTGCCCTGCCCTCTCTGTAACACAAACAGTCAGTGAAGGAAAACACAGCAAAGCAGTGAAGGACTCAGAGGGGGGAGGGGAGAGAGGGCAGAGGGCAGGGACACACACACACTCCCACATGCACACAGAAGAAAACCTTGCTAGCCCCCGTTTCATTTGCATCAGAAACGGGGCTTTTTTACTAGTATTTATATATTCTTCATGTTAGTTTTTGACACAATTATACAATTGAGTTTTTATGATTTCTACTATTTACATTTTCATTAGTTGTGCCATATTAGTTTAATTTGGATTTTATGATTTATACTAATGCGTGTTTATTAACAATCATTGTATGCCCTTGCGTAGGCAGAACATGTCCATGTCAGGCTTTTAGATCTTTTTTTTTTTTTTTTAATTTTCATGAAGTCTTTATTAATAAGTAAAACACAGATTCAAGTACATAGCACTTCGTACACAACATAGTACATTTCAATTGTACAGAACCAATCTCTGGTAATGTGGATGACAGATAATACAGCACACGATGAAACTCTCACTACATACCCAACAAACCAGACACATCTTGCTGTACGAGTGCGCCCAGTAAACTATGCAGTATGTCCAGCCCAATACTTCAAGATTTGTAGATTTGTATATATTAGTTCCCATCCCCCCACTCACCCCTGCCCCTCTGTCAAACATCACCATAGCCGATAACAGCAATCATATTATACATGAAGAAGAAATGGATCCCAGATCAAGTGCCATCTGTTCAGGTGGTTGCGCCTCTCAGCTAGTAGTCTTTCCATCTCACAGTTTTTGAATCCACCGAGTTATCGGTGGAGTTATAGGCTGCTTCCAATGGGCTGCAATTACAACTCTAGCAGTGCATATAGCCTGCCTGAGAAAAATTTGCTGGGTCTGAGGGCGATTTGCAACACCCGCCAAAAACAGGGAAAAGGTCGGGTTCCAAGGTAGCGGGCTGCCCATCCATCTCTGCAGCCTGCTGCGTACAGATCTCCAGAAGGCACTGATCTTCCTACAAGTCCACCATATGTGTCCCGCTGTGCCCTTTACACCGCAACCCCTCCAGCACAGCCCCGTCGTAGTGGGGAAAATACGCTGAAGGCGCTCAGACGTCAGGTACTATCGATATAACACCTTCACCGCGTTCTCCTTGAAGGGCACATGAGACGACACCCTCACCACATCCCGCTCCAGTCTCTCCCACGTTGCCTCCTCCATTGTCAACCCCAACTCCCTTTGCCAGCCCTTCCTATGAAGCGTGTAATTCTGGGACTGCCTATTGACAATGTGATAGAGACGTGAGACCAGCCCACTCGTCTTGGGTGGCCCCTCACAGATGGCTTCAAGTGTGGATTTTTCCCGGGTCACCACCTCCCGAACTGCCTGTGTCTTAAGAAAGGTGGATAACTGAAGGTAGGCATACTGGTCCAACCCAATTATCGGGAATCTCTCAAGAGCCTCTGGATATGACAACGAATCCCCCTCGAATAGTTGGCCCCACATTTGCAAACCTCCCTTATACCATCTTGTGAAGACTCCCTTTGTTGTACCTGGGTAAAATAATGGATTGTGCACTATGGGGGACAAACAAGAAAGTTAGTACGTCCACGTGGGAACATACTATCCCAATTAGAAAGGGTGACGTATATGGAGGGGCACAAGCCTCCCTCTAGGGATCTAAGTGAACTTGGGATCCACAAGAGCGCCCCCAGGGGCCGCGTACCTAAGGTGTATTGTTCCAGCTGCACCCACTGTCGATCCAGGTAGTCCTGAAACCATTCCACTGCCGCACGCGACTGAACTGGTCTATAATACCAGGCCAGGTTGGGTACCCCCAGCCCTCCTCTTTTCTTATCCTGATACAAAACCGAGCGCGCCAGCCGCGGACGTTTCCCCGCCCAGATAAAGCGCATAATACGCTCCTGCAGTGTTACTAGAAATTTCCGGGGCATTTTGATTGGAAGGGCTTGAAAAAGGTAGAGCAGGCGCGGCAAAACATTCATCTTTACAGAAGCTATGCGGCCAAACCAGGAGAGGTCATGGTCGCCCCATCTACCCAGGTCCTCAGTGATTGTCCCAGCCAAGCCCTTATAGTTTACCGCGAAGAGGTCAGAGTGGCGAGCTGTCAGATTGCAAATGCTCCTGTCAGCCCACCGGAAGGCATAGGTAGATCTCAACATTCCCACAAGCTCCTCCGGGAGAGACATTCAAAACTTCAGATTTTGACATATTCACTTTAAAGCCCGACACAGTCGAGAATTCCTCAGTCTCCCTCAAGAGCCCAGGGAAGGTGGTTAGGGGGCGAGTGACAAACAGCACGTCGTCCGCGAATAGGGATAGCTTGTGCTCTCTCCCACCTATGTAGAGACCTGAGATATCTGGGTTATTTCTGAGCCTGGTAGCAAATGGTTCCATCACCATTGCGAACAGCAAGGGAGATAGGGGGCAGCCCTGTCTAGTACCCCGTTGTAGAGGGATCGCTGCAGAGTTGCCCCCATTAACTCGTATACACGCCGTGGGAGAACTGTAAAATGCTTGAATCCACCCCCTAAACTGAGGTCCTATCCCGAAGCCCTCCATCACTTTGTACATAAATGGCCAATGCACGCGATCGAAGGCCTTTTTGGCATCTAGGCTAAGGAGGCAAAGAGGCTTATTCATTTTCTTGGCCAGGTACATTAGGTCAACCACTCGCCTAGTATTGTCTGAAGCTTTTCTATATGAAACAAATCCCACCTGATCGGGGTGGATGACGGCTGGGAGCAAAGGTGCCAGGCGGTTGGCCAAAACTTTAGCTAAAATTTTGACATCAGCATTCAAAACGGATATCGGGTGGTAAGACCCACAGTCCGTGTGGTCTTTGTTCGGATTAGGCAGTACCGCAATCCATGCTTCCAACATGGAAGCAGGCAGAGCCTCCCCCCTCCCAATCAGGTTAAACAGGTCAGCTAACAATGGGGCTAACTCAAGAGCAAATTTCTTGTAAAATTCATTGGGGAAGCCGTCCAACCCCGGTGACTTACAGGAGGGCAGATGTTGGATTGCTTTTTGTATTTCAACCGGAGTGACCGGGGCGTCCAATAAGATCCTCTGCTGTTCAGTAAAAGAGGCAAGGCCACTCTCAGCTAAGTATTCTAGAATAGAGTCAGCAGGAGGATTAATCTCCTGTGCATATAGCCCCTGATAAAATTCACTAAAGCGCCTCCGTATGGACTCTGATGTATTCAACAGTTCACCCCTCTCATCCTTAATGTGTGTCACCGCTCGGTCCACCCTTCGTCTGCGTAGCTTTATAGCCAAGAGACGTCCTGCTTTATTAGTAAATTCGTAAGATCAAACCCTATTTCTATTTTGTATCCAACTTAATTGTTCAGAGTAAATAGAGTCCAGCTGAAGCCTCTGCCCTCGCAGCTCCTCCAACACCACTGAGGAGCCACTTGACTTGTGCTGCGCCTCCAGGAACCTAATCCTTGCCAGGCATTGTGCCAGCTGAGCTCTACGGACTCTCGCACGCTTACTAGCTAACTGTATAAAGTAGCCTCGCGAAAGTGCCTTCCTAGCATCCCATACAGCACCAAGGGGTGGACCTGACTCCATATTGAATTCCAGGTACTCCTTCAAGACCTTTCTACAGCCCTCCACCACCTCCCCCTCCTGCAGCAAATCTGTATTAAGCATCCATCTTTTGTCTTTGACCTCAGCCCTAATAGTTGGCAAGGTAACCCATACTGGGGCATGGTCAGATATTGTCACACTACCAATTCCTGATTGCGGCCCCCTCTCAGCAAGAGTAACATCTAGAAAGATATAATCGATACGGGAGTATGACTTATGTACGGGGGAGAAAAATGTGTAGTCCCTCATGGTCGTATGACTGAGTCTCCAGACATCTAAAGTCCCCAGGGAATAAACCAGAGAACCCAAGGCCATAGAGTCCCTAGACACCGGTTGCTGGGGTATCCCGGATCTATCCAGCGTCTGGTCCATAACTTCATTGAAGTCACCCCCCAAGATCAGAGAGCCCCTGGTGAATGTAGCTAAGATGTTCTTCACTTTGGTGTAAAAGGACCCCTGGTGGTCGTTTGGTGCGTATAAGGATGCGAGCGTGAGTTCAGCTTGATCAATGACAATATGTAGTATCAGGAATCTCCCTCCCGGGTCTCGTTTAATGTTTAGAATTTGGGGCGATATGGATTCGTGGAACAAGACCGCCACCCCACGCTTCTTAGTCCCATCTGCGGAGGAGGCAAAAAAGGCATTGGGATAGTCTGGGCGGGAGAGAAGTCGCTCATGCACCCTGCGGAGATGGGTCTCCTGCAGCAGGACAACATGCGGTTTTATCTGCTGTAGCTCTTTAAACAATTTCTGCCTTTTTTGAGGCATATTCAACCCCTTCACATTGTATGATAGTATCTTAAGATCTGCACACATTACTAGGATCTTTGGTCAAGGTTTAACAAATGGATTCCAACCACTCCATGTACAGGTGCTCCCCTAAACCGGTGATGCCCCCAACCCGCCCCACCCCCTTCCCCTTCTTAGTGACCCCCTACCCTCCCAGCTCCCACACCCCTCCCCGAATGACCCCATAAATCACCAAGGTCCATTAGATTTCTTACCTGTGCCAAATGCACTCAGCCTCATAATGGACCCCAGCGCGCCCCACTATCATGTCAGCTACCTCCCCCCTATGTCCCCAGCACCATTGCTACCTTAAACACAACATTCCCCCCCACTTTTTTGTCCCCTCATAACTTCCATTAATAAAGGGTCTTAAAGTCCCTTTTGCTAAAGTAACATAACGCTTAAAACATAACATGACATTTGTTACTCCCTGCTGTTTTTCCAGTCATTGGCACAGGTATAACCATTGACCCTCCAACTGCCTTGCAGAGTATGACCTCTTATAAGATGTACCGACCAAGCCGCCACTGCAGTAATTCAGGTTTCTTCTGCGGTCCCTCTTCTTTTCGAGTTGTTCCTTTTAGTATTAGTGGAAGGAACCCGCTGCCATTTTTGAAGTTTAGCCTTCGTGACAGACGCTAAGTCACTTGGGGGCTTGCTCGTTTTCACCAGGCCCACCACGTGCAGGGATGTCCAAGCTTCGGACAGTGACGTTACTCTATTTTTGGCTCCCTGGAGAGTATAGTTCAGAGAGAAGGGAAAGCCCCATCTGTACGTGACGTGTTCTTTAGTTAGAATGTCCAGGGCCGGTTTCATGAGGCGTCTCTGCTGTAGAGTAAACTGCGAAAGGTCTTGAAACACAGAAATTTTAGCTCCGCCATATTCCAGGTCAGTCTTTTTCCGAGCACAATTAAGCAGTTGTTCTTTCACTTCATACCGGTGAAACCGTGTAATAATGTCCCGTGCTCTACTCTCCTGCCTCTGACCAAGGGATCTATGTGCTCTGTCTATCTCTCTCTTAGCCGCTGCAGCATCGGCCCCCAGCAGGCTGGCACACAGTGTTTGTAATAATAGCGGGACATCTTCGCTCTCCAACCGCCCTCGGGGACTCCACGGAACCTTAGATTGTTCCGACGTCCCCTGTTCTCTAGGTCATCAAGCTTGTATGTGAGATCTTTATTCTGTTGATCCAGGGCTTGAAGATGGGCCTCATGCGAGAGCAGGAACTCAGAGTGCTCTTCCAGCTTTACCTCCGCATCTTCAACTCTATTGCCCAGCTCACGGAAGTCAGAGCTCAATACTGCCATCTTGTCCAAGATCTCATCCTTCGATTTTTTAATATCCTCCTGTATTCCTGAGAGCAGCTGGCGAAGTTCGCCGGAGATTCCTTTTTTAGCCGGCGGCTTCCGCGACTCTGACATCGACAGCACGGAGTCAGAATCCGACGGGGACGCTCGCGCCGTTGCCTCGTGGCGCTTAGCGGTTTTACTCGCCCCGCCGCCAGCCGACTTCTCAGCCTCCTTAGGCTGCGTTGACGACGCTCTACTCATGTTGTTACCGATGAGGAGCAATAAGGAACGCTGCAATCGATTTTAAAATAGCTAGTGAGTGCTTTTATAGCGATTTTGCGATTCAGGGAGCGGGAGCTCAGAAGCTAAGCTGCCATCGGTAGCGGTGACGGTCACTTCCTCCTAGGCTTTTAGATCTTTTAACTGAATGTTGTGATGAATAAATGTTTTTTACAGACTGCCTTCTTGTGATCTGCTGCTTTGCACCATAATGGATCTTGCAGATCGTCTGCCGCTTGTTTTTTTTTTTTTGGTGCCTCTGGATGGACCCAGATGTGTCACTGGATAAAACAGTGTCAGGGTCATGGCCAGGAGTCTCTTTTAATATGCATAGCAAGCATAAGTTTTCAGGCATAGATTTCAATGCAGTTTGATGTCACACAGCCAGCATTGCAGGTGAAAATAAGCTAAAATCTGTGATACACTGAATATTATGGCAGGAGGGAAGGGGGGAGTTTTCGATCCACAGTGTAATTTGTCAGTACTACCTTTGATATCGTCAGTGTGTGTGTGTGAAGTGAATTATGCTCTTGCTAACATAAGCACTTTAGGAGTGACACCAGCTGCACTTACTATAGCAGGACATGTTTATCCACTCCTACCCTAGCTAAGATAATATTCAAGCACCTTTCTGACCTCATGTGCAACTTTCTTTCAGTTAGTCCCCTTATTTTCTTACTCCTGTTACTCTATCAATACATTGCATCTTTGCTTACACCCTGTGCTGTTTATTAAAATGTTTTATTGCATATTGTTGACATTGTAATGTAGCATACTATGCTATACTTTGTATTGTTTGAATATTTTTACTGCTGTAATTCTCATTGCTTATGTTTGAGTTATTCTTGCTGTACAGCTCCTTGAGTGAATTCCTTAAAAAAAGGTGGTAAATCCTAATAAATAAGAGTGGGGAGGGGTGACATCAAGCAAGGTAAAAATAACAGTTTTGCTGGATATATACTTCTAAATGGTGTATAGTTGCAGTTGTTTTTTTTTCCTTTAGAGGAAGAACATGGCATACATCTGTATCTTTATGTGCATTTCTTGGTGCAGGTTCTAGATGGAGTGAGTTTCTCAAGAACTCATCATGTTGTGGAGAAAACAACTTTCTACGACATGGATACAGATGTGTCTCAGATGTCTGTGGCTGTAGCCTGTCAAGACAGGAATGTCAGGTGAGTATTGCTTAGTGGGTTTAATATGAATGTAAAACTTCAACCCTTTTCTCTCCATCACCACTCCCAACCACCGTACCTGGCTTTTTGTCAGCCGTACCTGGCTTTTTGTCAGCTTTTGAATATTGTGTTTCTCTGAAGTAATAGCAAAATGTCTCACCTAAGTACAAAGATATTCTGCTTTTTCCTGATGCATCAAGTAGGCGGTGCAGTACAGGAGATCTAAGTTTGTACCTTATGTTCAGGGCCACATAGGCTCAGGTATAAGATGGAGACAGCTCTGCTCATATCTAGGGAGAAAAGGTGGCTGCCGCTGCTACACTTGTGGCCCTTTCTAGCCAAAGAGAGAGTACACTGAAGTCTGCTCAGTGTGCGGCGGCTGCCAGCAGAGCAAACAGGATGCTAGGAATTATTAGGAAAGGGTTGTTGAATAAGACCGAAAATACTATAATGCTTTTGTATCACTCCATGGTGCGTCTGCACCTTGAGTATTGTGTTCAGTTTTGGTCGCCGTATCTCAAAAAAGATATAGTGGAATTAGAAAAAGTTCAAAGAGTGACCAAAATGATAAAGGGGATGGAACTCCTTTCGTATGAGGAAAGGCTAAAGAGGTTAGGGCTCTTCAGCTTGGAAAAGAGACTGATGAGGAGAGATATGATTGAGGTCTACAAAATCCTGAGTGGTGTAGAATGAGTAGAAGTAAATCGATTTTTTTACTCATTCCATCTTAAGTAGAGGAGTGTGGTAGCCGTGTTAGTCCACGCTTAAGGTTATCAATAGAAATCAAACAAAATAAAACATGGAAAAGAAAATATGATACCTTTTTTTATTGGACATAACTTAATACATTTCTTGATTAGCTTTCGAAGGTTGCCCTTCTTCGTCAGATCGGAAATAAGCAAATGTACTAACTGACAGCTAGCACATTTGCTTATTTCTGATCTGACGAAGAAGGGCAACCTTCGAAAGCTAATCAAGAAATGTATTAAGTTATGTCCAATAAAAAAGGTATCATATTTTCTTTTCCATGTTTTATTTTGTTTGATTTCTATTGATTTACTCATTCCAAAATTACAAAGACTAGGGGACACTTGAGGAAGTTACATGGAAATACTTTTAAAACAAATAGGAAATAATTTTTCTCTCAATGAATAGTTAAGCTCTGGAACTCTTTGCTGTAGGATGTGTTTGGACAAATTCCTAGAGGAAAAGTCCATAGTCTGCTATTGAGACTGACATGGGAAGCAACTGCTTGCCCTGGGATTTGTAGTATGGAGTGTTGCCACGATTTGGGTTTCTGCCAGATACTTATGACCTGGCTTGGCCACTGTTTAGAAAAAAGGATACTGGGCTACATGGACCTTTGGTCTGACCCAATATGGCTACTCTTATGTTCTAAGCAGGGGAAGATGCTGAGGCTCCACTAGAAGGGGAGTACATGGAGGAGGGAGAATTCTTTTCTGAGGAAGTGCTGATAGCAGAACATGCCTTTTCAAGTTAATATTTATTTATTTCTGACTTGCTATATACCACCTTTAATCACACAAAGAAATTTGAGAAAAGAACATGGCATTGGCATTTAAAAAGGAGATAGAGCAGCTTTTAAACTCAAAAGCGCATTGTTCGGGATAAGGTATCTTTCAGAGATACCACCAAAACCGGGAAGATAGGGTATCCTGATAGTGAGGTTGCAAAAGAGACTGTAGTAGATCAGGTGTCCTTAAATAAAAATCAGACAAAAGATTGCAAATTAATACTGTCAAGTACTAAGCACAATGTAAATAGGAACAACAAACATAGTTTGAAATGTCTATATGCAAATGCTAGGAGCCTAAGAAATAAGATGGGAGAGTTGGAATATATTGCACTAAATGAAAATTAGATTATAATAGGCATCTCTGAGACCTGGTGGAAGGAGGATAACCAGTGGGACACTGTCATACCGGGGTACTAATTATATCGTAGTGATATGGTGGATTGAATTGGTGGAGCCGGTAGCATTGTATATTAACGAGAGCCTTGAATCAAATAGATTGAAAATTCTGTAGAAAACAAAACACTTCTTGAAATCACTGTGGATTGAAATTCCATGTGTAAAGGGGAAAAGGATAGTGATAGGAGTGTACTACCGCCCGCCTGGACAGGATGAACAGACGGATGCAGAAATGTTAAAGGAAATTAGGAATGCAAACATACTGGGCAACACACTAATAACGGGTGATTTCAATTACCCCGATATTGACTGGGTAAATATAACATCGGGGCACATTAGGGAGGTAAAATTCCTTGAAGAAATCAAGGACAGCTTTATGGAGTTGCTGGTACAGGAGCTGACGAGAGAAGGAAAAATTCTAGACCTAGTCCTTAGTGGAGTGCATGATCTGATGCGGGAGGTAATGGTGCTGGGGCCGCCGATAACAGTGATCATAGTATGATCAGATTTGATATTAACTTTGAAGTAAGTATACATAGGAAATCAAATACGTTAGCGTTTAACTTTAAAAAAGGAGACTGATAAAATGAGAAGAACGGTGAAAAAAAAAACTGCAACTGAGAGGGTAAAAACTGTACAACAGGCATGGAACACTGTTCAAAAATACCATCCTGGAGGCCCAGGCCAAACATATTCCGCAAATTAGAAAAGAAAGACAGAAGTCCAAAAGACAGCCTGCGCGGTTGAAAAGTGAGGTGAAGGAAGCTATTAAAGCTAAAAGAAAATCCTTCAGAAATGGAAAAGGAACCGACTGAAAATAATAAGAAACAGCATAAGGAATGTCAAGTCAAATGCAAAGCGCTGATTAGGGAAGGCTAAGAGGGACTTTGAAAAAAGATTGCATTGGAGGCAAAAACACATAGTAAAAACTTTTTAGGTATATTAAAAGCGGGAAGTTGGCAAAAGAATCGGTTGGACCGCTAGATGACCGAAGAGTAAAAGGGGCAATCAGGGAAGACAAAGCCGTAGTGGAAGGATTAAATTAATTCTTTGCTTCGGTATTCACTGAGGAAGATTTGGGTGGGATACCGGTGCTGGAAATGGAATTCGAAGCTGACGAGTCGGAGAAACTTAATGAATTCTCTGTAAACCTGGAGGATGTAATGGGGCAGTTCTACAAACTGAAGAGTAACAAATCTCCTGGACCGGATGGTATTCATCTCAGATTACTGATTGAACTGAAAAATGAGCTTGCGGAGCTATTGTTAGTAATATGTAATTTATCCTTAAAATCGAGCGTGGTACCGGATGATTGGAGGGTGGCCAATGTATCGCCTATTTTTAAAAAAGGTTGCAGAGGAGATCTGGGAAATTATAGACCGGTGAGTCTGACGTCGGTGCCGGGCAAAACGGTAGAGACTATTATTAAGAACAAAATTGCAGAGCATATTCAAAAGCATGGATTAATGAGACAAAGTCAACATGGATTTAGTGAAGGGACATCTTGCCTCACCATTCTACTACATTTCTTTGAAGGGGTGAACAAACGTGGATAAAGGTGAGCCAGTTGATATTGTGTATCTGGATTTTCAGGGGAAATTGGAGAGTCATAGGATAGGAGGTAGTGTTCTATTGTGGATTAAAAACTGGTTAAAAGATAGAAAACAGAGAGTAGGGTTAAATGGTCACTATTCTCAATGGAGAAGGGTAGTTAGTGGGGTTCCCCAGGTGTCTGTGCTGGGACCACTGCTTTTGAACATATTTATAAATGACCTAGAGATGGGAGTAACTAGTGAGGTAATTAAATTTGCTGATGACACAAAATTATTCAGTCGTTAAATCGCCGGAAGATTGTGAAAACTTACAAGAGGACCTTACAAGACTGGGAGTCTAAATGGCAGATGACGTTTAATGTGAGCAAGTGCAAAGTGATGCATATGGGAAAGAGGAACCCGAATTACAGCTACGTCATGCAAGGTTTCACGTTAGGAGTCACGGACCAAGAAAGTGATAACGTTGAAACCTTCTGCTAGTGCCGGTGATGCGACTAAGAAGCAAATAGAATGTTAGGTATTATTAGGAATGAATGGAAAACAAAAATGAGGATGTTATAATGACTTTGTATCGCTTCATGGTGCGACCGCACCTCGAATATTGTGTTCAATTCTGGTCGCCGCATTTCAAAAAAGATATAGTGGAATTAGAAAAGGTGCAAAGAATGGCGACGAAAATGATGAAGGGGATGGGATGACTTCCCTATGAGGAAAGGCTAAAGCGGCTAGGGCTCTTCAGCTTGGAGAAAAGGCGGCTGAGGGGGAGATATGATAGAGGTCTATAAAATAATGAGTGGAGTTGAATGGGTAGATGTGAAGCGTCTGTTTACGCTTTCCAAAAATACTAGGACTAGGGGGCATGCGATGAAGATACAATGTAGTAGATTTAAAATGAACCTGAGAGAATGTTTCTTCACTCAACGTGTAATTAAACTCTGGAATTCGTTGCCAGACAATGTGGTAAAGGCAGCTAGCTTAGCAGAGTTTTAAAAAGGTTTGGACGTCTTCCTAAAGGAAAAGTCCATAGACCTTTATTAAATGGACCAGGGGAAAATCCACTATTTCTGGGCTAAGCAGTATAAAATGTTTTGTACTTTTTTGGGATCTTGCCAGGTATTTGTGACCTGGATTGGCCACTGTTGGAAACAGGATGCTGGGCTTGATGGACCTTTGGTCTTTCCCAGTATGTCAGTACTTATGTAACAGTTATGAAAGAAAAGGGTTCATTCATAACAACAAATAGCAATCGGAGAATAAACATTCTTCACAGGGTACATAAGTACATAAGTAGTGCCATACTGGGAAAGACCAAAGGTCCATCTAGCCCAGCATCCTGTCACCGACAGTGGCCAATCCAGGTCAAGGGCACCTGGCACGCTCCCCAAACGTAAAAACATTCCAGACAAGTTATACCTAAAAATGCGGAATTTTTCCAAGTCCATTTAATAGCGGTCTATGGACTTGTCCTTTAGGAATCTATCTAACCCCTTTTTAAACTCCGTCAAGCTAACCGCCCGTACCACGTTCTCCGGCAACGAATTCCAGAGTCTAATTACACGTTGGGTGAAGAAAAATTTTCTCCGATTCGTTTTAAATTTACCACACTGTAGCTTCAACTCATGCCCTCTAGTCCTAGTATTTTTGGATAGCGTGAACAGTCGCTTCACATCCACCCGATCCATTCCACTCATTATTTTATACACTTCTATCATATCTCCCCTCAGCCGTCTCTTCTCCAAGCTGAAAAGCCCTAGCCTTCTCAGCCGTCTCTTCATAGGAAAGTCGTCCCATCCCCACTATCATTTTCGTCACCCTTCGCTGTACCTTTTCCAATTCTACTATATCTTTTTTGAGATACGGAGACCAGTACTGAACACAATACTCCAGGTGCGGTCTAGTAGGCTTCAACCACTAGAGCTCTCCCCTTCCCCAAAATCAGATTGAATAGGCCTGGGTGAAAAGCTAGGTTTTGATGGCAATTTTTAAACATTTTTGATGGAGAGTTTGCTTCGTACTATCAAAGGGAGCAAGTTCCAAAATGCTGGAGCAATGAAATAGAAGGTGCAGTGATAGGTGGTTTCATAATGGGCCACATGTGGATTGGGTAAAACCAGTCTTTGGTCATTAAAAGAACGTAATATTCACAACGGTGTATACAGTATAGTCAAACAATGGAGATAAACAGGCACTCCATTACTATAAGCTTTAAATGTGAGGAACAAAATCTTGAACTATTATTATTATATTATTTTGCTGGAAGATTTGGTGACTTGGGATAGAGACTTTGTGGATTTATTGATAAAAATCCATTTTAATATCATTAAAAATGTAAAAGCAAAAATTACTAGCTTGTTTAAAGAGCAATATTTTTTGTCTTAGTTTAACCTTTTGTTTGCTTATATGTATTTATTAACAGTTATGAAGAGATTACAGCCCTAGAACATTAAAAGGTAGATATTAGATTGAATAGAGGTTCTTAAATTCTTTTGCCTCAGTTTAGTTTTCTTTCTTACCCACCCATGCTATTCCATCAGTTCTTTCTGCCCATGGTTTTGTATCCTTTTTTTTCTTCTAAGGTCGTGTCCCTCTGCATATCTTTCCCTCCCTCACCTCCCCCTGTTTGCCCAGCTGCTTCTCTTGCCCCATCTCTCCCTAGTTTCCCAGGACATTCTGCTCCTTTGGTTCTTCTGTCTTCATCCCCTCTCTCACCCCCTGCTTCTCGTTCCTTGATCCCCCACTGGTCCCAGTTTAATATTCCATCGTTGACTCAATTTGAAAGAATTTTGCAGTCAACTAGGAAAACTACTTGTTCCTTGGATCTAGTTCCATCACATTGGCTTTCACGTAATTCTCATGATCTTACTCATAAGTGCATAAGCATCGCCATGCTGGGACAGACCAAGGGTCCATTGAGCCCAGCATCCTGTCACCGACAGCGGCGAAAAGAACAAGCAATTTGTCCTGCCCATCCTAGAAATACTGTATTCCCTCGTCCATTCAATAACATTCTATGGCTTTTTCCTCCAGAAAGCCTCCCAACCCTTTTTTTGAAGTATGCTAAGTTAACCGCCTTAACCACCTTTTCTGGCAGCGGATTCCAGAGTTTTACCACTCGTTGAGTGAAGAAAAAGTTCCTCCAATTCATTTTAAATTTACCACACTGCAGCTTCATCGCATGCCCCCTTGTCCTAGTATTTTTGGAAAGCGTAAACAGACGTTCCACTTCGACCCGTTCCATTCCACTCATAGACCTCTATCATATCTCCCCTCAGCTGCCTTTTCTCCAAGCTGAAGAGCCCCAGCCTCTTCAGCCTATCCTGATAGGGAAGCCGTCCTATCCCCTGTTTCATCTTTGTCGCCCTTCTCTGCACCTTTTCCAATTCCACTATCTTTTTTGAGGTGCGGTGACCAGAATTGAACATAATACTCGAGGTGCAGTCGCACCATGGAGCGATACAACGGCAGAATAATATCCTTGTTTTTGTTTTCCATCCCTTTCCTAATACCCAACATTCTATTTGCTTTCCTAGCCACAGCAGCACATTGAGCAGAAGTTTTCAACGTATCATCAACGACGACACCTAGATCCCTTTCTCGGTCCGTGACTCCCAACGCTGAACCTTGTATGACGTAGTTATAGTTTGGGTTCCTCTTTCCCACATGCATCACTTTGTACTTGTTCACATTAAACGTCATCTGCCATTTAGACGCCCAGTCTCCCAGTCTCGTAAGGTCCTCTTGTAGTTTTTCCACAATCTTCCTGCGATTTGACTACTTTGAATAACTTTGTGTCATTGGCAAATTTGATTACCTCACTAGTTACCCCCATCTCTAGGCCATTTATGAATATGTTAAAAAGCAGAGGTCCCAGCACCGATCCCTGATGGACCCCGCTAACTACCCTTCTCCATTGCGAATATTGACCTTTTAGTCCTACTCTCTGTTTCCTATCTTTCAACCAGCTTTTAATTCACAGTAAGACACTACCTCCGATCCCATGTCCCTCTAATTTCCTCTGTAGTGTTTGATGAGGGGCCTTATCAAATTCCTTCTGAAAATCTAGATACACAATATCAACCAGCTCACCTTTGTCCACATGTTTGTTTACCCCTTCAAAGAAATGCAGCAGATTGGTGAGGCAAGACTTCCCTTCACTAAATCTATGTTGACTTTGTCCCATTAGTCCATGCTTTTGAACGTGCTCTGTAATTTTGTTCTTGATTATAGTCTCTACCATTTTGCCTGGTGCTGACGTCAGACTCACCAGTCTATAATTTCCCAGGGTTTCCTCTGGAACCTTTTTTAAATATTGGCGTTACATTGGCCACCCTCCAATCTTCCGGTACCACGCTCGATTTTAAGGATAAATTACAAATCAATAACAGTAGCTCCGCCAGCTCATTTTTTAGTTCTATCAGTACCCTAGGGTGAATACCATCCGGTCCAGGAGATTTGCTACTCTTCAGTTTGCAGAACTGCTCCTTTTCGTCTTCCAGATTTACAGATATTTCAATAAGTTTTTCTGACGATGTGATGGAACTAGGGTATTCTTCAGCTATGAATGTGATGGAACTAGGGTATTCTAGGGTATGAATACCCTGTCTGGCACCAGTATCCCACTCAAATCTTCCTCGGTGAAGACCGAAGCAAAAAACTTATTTAGTTTTTCTGCTATTTCTTTGTCTTCCTTGATCGCCCTGGTCATCCAGGGGCCAACCGATTCTTTTGCCGGTTTCCTGCTTTTACCATGTTTCCCCGAAAATAAGACACTGTCTTATATTTATTTTTCCTCCCCAAAACGTGCTAGGTCTTATTTTCGGGGGGGTGTCTTATTTTCTGGGAAACATCGGTCGCCCCCCCGCGTCGCTCCCAGAACTAACCTGAAGCTCCTTTCACCTTCGCAAGTTCGGATTCGGAGCAGCAGCATGGCGGACCTCGCCTTCCTTCTGTGTCCTGCCCTTGCCTGACGTAACATAACGTCAGGCAAGGGCGGGGCACGGAAGGAAGGAGAGGTCTGCCCTGCTGCTGCTTGCTGCTCCGAATCCGAATTTGCGAAGGTGAAAGGAGCTTCAGGTTAGTTCCGGGAGCGACGGAGGGGGAGCCCGGCAACCTCGGGTGGGGGGGCGACCTCGGGTGGCTCTCGGCGGCCCTGCTTAAAAAAAAAAAGTTTGGTAGGTCTTACTTTTGGGGGGATGTCTTATATTTTAAATTTGCAGGAAAACCCCGGTAGGTCTTATTTTCGGGGTAGGTCCTATTTTCGGGGAAACACGGTAATGTATCTAAAAAAAATTTTTTACTATCAGTTTTCGCCTCTAACGCTATCTTTCTTTCAAAATCCCTCTTTGCCTTTCTTATCAGCACTTTGCATCTGACTTGACATTCCTTATGCTGCTTCTTATTTTCCTCATTCGGTTCCTTCCATTTTCTGAAGGATTCCTTTTTAGCTCCAATAGCCTCCTTTACCTTACTTTTTAACCACGCCGGCTGTCGTTTGGTTTTCCATCCTCCTTTTCTGATACGTTGAATACGTTTGCCCTGGACCTCCAGGACGGTGTTTTTGAACAGCATTCACGCCTGTTGTAGGTTTCTTACCCTCTCAGTCGCTCCTCTAAGTTTTTTTTTTTTTTTACCGTTTTTCTCATTTTATCATAGCTTCCTTTTTTAAAGTTAAACGCTAGCATATTTGATTTCCCATGTTTACCTTTTTGAAAGCAAATTTCCGCTAGCATATGCTATGATTGTTGGTTGCTTGGGAAGGTCCCTAGCCAGTGGAACTCTGCACTTATAAGCCCTGTCCTGAAGAAATCATCTTTGGATCCTGCTTTTCCTTCTAACTATCGTCTCGTCTCTAATCTTCCCTTCTTGAGTAAGCTGACAGAGAAAGTGGTCTGCAGGCAACTCTCTCAGCATGTGGAATCTTCTAATGTGCTACACTCTTTTTAAGCTGGCTTCCATACTGGTTGCTCCACTGAGAGGTGATTTGCTTCTTTTTTGAATAACTGCTACTCTGTGCTATTGATAGTGGTAAGGTTCTTGTTTCTCTTGATCGCTCTGCAGCTTTTGATTTGGTTAGTAACGCCCTTCTGTTAACTTGCCTAGAATCAATTGGTTTGTGCGAGACTGTCCTTCACTGGTTTTGTTCCTATCTGGCTGATTAGTCGTTTTGGTTTGCTCTTCCAGACTCTGTCAACCCCTGTTCCCCTTACTTCTGGCATTCCTTAAGGTTCTGTCCTCTCCCCTTTTCATGTTTTTCTTAGTCCTCTTGCTTCTCTTATTCAGGAATTGCTGATTAGATGCTACTTTTATGCTGATGATATTCTTTTGCTCTCCTTGCAGGATCCTTACAACCCTGACCTTATTTCTCTACAAGCTTGCCTTGATAAGGTAGCGAGCTGGCTTTCTGATCATTGCCTTCAACTTAACCCACAGAAGATGCTTGCTGTCTAGATTACGGACCACCTTTCTTACCTGTCGCTCTCCCTACTATCCTTGGCACACCCATACAACTGGTTGAATCTTTCAAATATCTCAGTGTCCATATTGACTGCACCCTGACTTTTTTCCCACTCACATTTCTGCTAATATTAATATCTTCATAATATCTATTTTGCTTAATGTCCATATATTTAATTCACATAGTATGTTTCTTGTCAACTAAACTCGGTAGGAAAATTCTACACTTGAAAAATGACCACTCCCAATCATAAAGCTTTTCTTATTCAAAGCTTAAATTACTTTGAAACATTTACTTAACTGAAGTGCCGCTTTCCACTCTCAACTTCATTGGTTAGGTGGATTGAAAGACTCGGGCCAATAGGAAATTGACCAGAGGAAAGGCTGAGATTGATAATTGATAATATAGAAGGTAGAAGAACCAGCGATTGGCAGGAAATCCAAGCGGATAGGAGAGGGTCGAGTTCGCAGAAAGAAGGCTTCATATTACTAATTGGATGAGAGAAGTTAGAGTAAGGGGTTTAAATGAGCTACATGAAGAGGAACCTGAGAGAGTAATCACTTGTGGCGGTGACAAAGAAAGAAAACTAGGAGAAAGGGTTTGGGGAGGTAATGACTCTTGAAAAGTGCAGATTTTGGTGCAGAAATATTGAGCCAAAGCATTGGGTGAGTGTCTAAGAACAGATGAGGAAATATTAGGGGAAGAGGTCAAAGAGTTATAAATAGTGAAAAGTTCCTTGGCAGATCATGAAGCAGTGTTAATATGATGACTGTAATAGACAGCTTTAGCCTTATCCAGGTGGAAGTTAAACTCTTTATGATGTAATTGGCATAGTTTAAGATTGTCAGAGGATTTATGTTTGGACCCAAGTCTTTCAGCCCTGTTAGTCTGATGGTTCACCTCTTTTTGAGGCTCTGATGGTGGAAATAAAGTCAAATCCAGGAGGTAGGGATTCAATAAGGTAATGCTCCTCAGCACATTTTAACCAGGTTTCAGTGAGAAAAAAGAACTGCAATTTAGAATCCAAAAGAAAATCCTTAAGCAAAACAGTTCTTGACCTTAGAGCATGGTAATTAAGTAAGGCAGCAGAAAAAGAAAGCAATTTAAAGTAAGAAGTGTGGAAAACTTGTATGTGACAGAGACTTATGTACCTGAGTGTTAGCATGGCAGGTTAATCAAAGGATGATATCCATAGAACACGAGGATATCTGAACGCTAAAAGCAGGGGCGTAGCCACGGGTGGGCCTGGGTGGGCCCAGACCCACCCATTTCTACCCAAGGCCCACCCAAAAATAATGGATCAAAACCGCAACCGCGATTGCAACCGCAGCTTCACTTGAGTCTTCTTTTCTCTTTCCCCTCCCTCACCCCTGCCGTAAGCATCCGTTTAAATTAAGGGCGGGGCCAGCAGTGATTCGCTGAGCACTCCAGAGCCTTCCCTCTGCCACGATCTGCCCTCTGGGAAACAGGAAGTTCCGCTGAAGAGAGCTGATCGTGGCAGGGAAGGCTCTGGAGCAGGTCTCTTCATCTGTGATCAGCGATAGTGAGGGAGGAAAACAGAGTGAGTGGCTGTACCTGTAGGGTGGGAGAGGGACAGGCTGGAAGACAGTGGCTTCACCTGTGTGGGGGTGGGGGGGGGGGCTTGAGGCCATAGGGAAGGGATTGGAGAGAGGTTCTGGACCTTCAAAAGTGTGTGTGTGTGGGGGGGGGGGGGGGGGGGTTGGCTGGAGAAAAGGGAGAGAGATTCTGGACCTGAAAAAGGGGGGAGATGGCTGGCTGAAGGGAAGGGAGAGAGGTTTGGGACCTGCAAGGGGAGAGGTTGCTGCTTGGAGGGTAGGGAGAGAGTTTTGGATTTGCAAAGGGGGGTGGTGGCTAGCTGGAAGGAAGGGAAGTTCTGGACCTGCAATGGGGGGGGGGGGGGGGTGGCTGGCTGGCTGGAGGCAAGGGAGAGAGATGCTGGACCTGAAAGGGGGGGAGGAAGATGGAGGGAAGGATGAGAGGTGCTGGACCTGCAAGGGAGAGAGGCTGGGGGCTGGAGGAAAGGAAGAGAGTTGTTAGACCTGCAAGGGGGGCAGGCTGGAAGGAAGGGAGAGAGGTGCTGGACCTGTGGGGAGGGGGCTAGAGGCTGGAGGGAAGGCCTGCAGGGGAGGCTTGAGGGAAGGGAGAGAGGTGCTGTACCAGGAGGAGAGATTAGAGGGAAGGGAGAGAGATGGCAGATCAAGGGGATGAAGGAAGAGGGAGACAAATTGTTTAACCCACAGTGGAAGAAAGAGCCAAAAGCTGGAAGAGAGAAGCAGAGTAGCTGGATAGGTGGGATCCGGAGAGCAGAGAGAGACATTGGTGTGAGTGAGGAAGAAAGGGGAGATACAGAAACAGACGTGAGATGCTGTATTGGAATAACATATGAACAGAGAGGGGGGAATGTGAGAATAGAGAGGCTATGCTGGACACTTGGAGGGAGGGGTATATGGTCACAGGGGAGAGATACTAGACATAGGGGACAGTAGGAACTCAAAAGGGAGATACTGGGCATGTGAGGGCATAGGGACACAAGGGGTGATGCTGGACACAGGGGTGATGCTGGACACAGGGGTAGGGGATAGAAGGGTGGTGATGGATGCAGGAATTTGAACATACTGGAGATACTGGACAAGGAACTATAGGGACACAGAGATGGGAGATGGATGGTGGACATGGAGAGAGAAGAAATGACAAATAGACAGGAGACCCTGGTAAGTGAATTAAGACAGAAGAAAGCAGAAACCAGAGACTAGAACCAAGCTGATTTGAAAAATAAAATAACCAGACATCAAAAGGTAGAAAAAAAAATCATTTTTTTTTTCAATTTTGTGATTAAAATGTGTCACATTTGGAATGTACATCTTGCCAGAGCTGGTGTTAGACATGGCTGGACAGAGCCCATCACCAGACTGTACTGCCTTCAGCTTCCATCATGCTTGTGGCTCTCTCTGGCCAGGCCGCCAGGGGACCAAGAGCAATTGCCCTAGTTGCACTCCAAACCATCCCTGGCACGTACTATGTTTATATTTTGCACAGGAGGAAATGCATTTCTTTCTGTATCTCTGGTATTGTATTACATGCAAGTTTTGGCTTTTTGGGGTTTTGGTTATATTTATGTTTATACATTTTAGTCAATTATTCTATATTTGGCATTTTTATTCCGTGTGTGTGATCGAGGTATTCTGTTAGCATGAATTTTCTATGTAGCCTTCTGTAGTAAGTTTGGTTTGTTTAGTTTTCCCAATAGATGTATTGATATTTTACGGCCCCACTGTAATATGTAGGACAATGCCTTTTTCATAGATAGGATCCTTCTTTTGGAAGTTAGTGCTGGCATTGTAGATTTGCATTAGGTTATGAGTGACATTTTGTTTTAAAGATTGTTTAATTTACTATATGGCGGCTGTTGAGATTATGGTGAGTGTTATGGGGAAATGTCCTAACTCCGCTCTGTACCCATTGGGGGAGGGACAGGGGGTTCTGTGGATGCAGAATTTATTTGCCTTTAATACTAGACTATACTTTCTGGGATCATTTCTATAGCGTGTAACTGGAAAGATATGTTGAAAAGTGTTTGGTCTTGCTATACAGGCTAAGTATGTGTGTTAGGGACCCGAGGCTCAATGAAGGCGGAAGAGTGCAATCTCTTGTACTTCCCCCTGAAGCCTGCACTGCTACCCTTATTGAAGTTATTGGGAGTGGAGTAGAGCTGGAGCATGGGGTGGGGTATCAGGTGGCAAGTTTTTCAATTTCAAAAAAGTTGGCAACCCTGGTGCCCACCCATCTGACTTGTTGGCCCACCCAAAAATTGCTTTCTGGCTACGCCACTGGCTAAAAGGGACAGGAGAAACAGCTATATGAAAAAAGGGACTCATCTTCGATTAAAAAAAAAAAAGTGGGCAAATTGACAAATAAGCTTTATGCAGTGAAGAAAAAATGTCATCCCAAGGAGCACAATCCGCTCCTTGTGCGTGCTTCTTTGGTGCTCGCTCCATCTTTATGGAACAAGCTCCCATTGGCCTTACAAAAGGAGCGCTCGTTGAAACATTTTGAAAGTCTCCCTAAGGCTGATTATTTTATGACTGCTTTTACTGTTGCCCTTCCTGGAGATTAGTGGGGCTGTATCTGGATTTATTATTTTTCCTGAGTTTTACAGTATCTTTTTACTTTTAGGATTATTTTTTATGTACGAGTACTTCTCGTTTGTGTGTGTGTGTGCTTTCCTATTGATTTTTGTAGTTATTGATTTTTATATTGTACACCTCTGCGTTCTTGAACACAGCCAAACAGTATAGCAAATTCAATAAACTATAATCTTCTCCACAGACTATATAATGTGACAAGTGGGAAACAAGAGAAGCTCTTTAAAGGTTCTCCAGGTGAAGATGGATCCTTGCTAAAGGTAAGCTGATAATCACTTGGGCAGAAATGCAGGAGTCTCACATGGGTGAGGATTGCCCTCATTTTCCTCATGGAATGGAATTCCTCTTGAATGAGAGGATCCCATCGGGATACACTCTGTTTTCTAAGGCTTGATCTTCGTAGATGTGTTTGCTTTCTGCAGTGAATGAGTTACCCAGTTACTGATTTGCTTTCTTACGTACAGGTACATTTGGATCCTTCTGGCACATTCCTGGCCACCAGCTGTTCTGACAAGAATGTTTCCATGTATGATTTTGATTCTGGCAAACACATTGCAACAATTTTTGGGCACTCAGGTTGGTGTCTGTGTGATTGTATTCACAAGTACGTTAATGCAGATGTGTCACACTGGATTAGTGTTCCTCCAACATCCTTGCACAACAGAATAGTTTACTAGCTTTCAGGCTGCTGAACATAGGAATTTTTGAATATGAGTTTAGTTTGATATGTTTGACTGATTTTAGAACAGTACAACAAAGCGTTTTACAAAAACAAAGGCAATAATAAATGAAAACTAGATTTAAGAATAAAAGTTGTCAAATTTTTGAGCTGAGAGGAGGATAACAAGGGTTAGAGGCAAGATTTGTAGACCTAGACTAGGTCAAAGCAAAGAGATACATGGGATTCTCGGTGCAGCTGCTCCAGCCAGTGATGGAACACTTCCTAGCTTCACCTCCTAAGAAGCTGCTGTTGTAATGACATCCACTGGCTTGATTATATAGCCTTGCTGATGACTGCCCCACTCATTTGGTCACAGAAGGTTACTCCAGAGCCAAGAGGAAGATGCTTTCTTGGCCCCTGCCCCCTGCCCCCTGCTGCTTTTCTTCTAGGTTATATCGAACAAGCAAAACATACTGAATTGAGTTCTCCTTGCTTTGTAGAAATTGTGACAGCAATGAAGTTTTCCTGCGATTGTCGAAATTTGATCACTGTTTCAGGTGACAGGTAGGCTATTTGTATTTCGGGGGGGGGGGGGGGGGGGTCCTGCTGCGAATGCTTTAGTGCTGTTGTGGATGTTAGTACATTCTGCTCCAAAAATCAGTGGAAGGCAGAGATCCGTAAACCCATGGTCCTATCATGAAACACCAGCTCAGATATCTAGAGTTCTTGTAGATAAATTGTCCATATTATCTTGTTGAATCATAACATTTTAAAATAAAAATGTAAGACCCCCATATGTGTCAAACAGTAGCATGCAGTGGGGTGTTTGGAGGAAGTATATTCCCCTTGTCTATTACCTTTGTTTCCAGGTCCTCTGAACTGGGAACATGTTGAATCTGTGTTAACATTTCTGGCCACCATGCAAAGGTGACGTGTCAATCTCCTGCTCATAGCCTCACTGCAATTAAGTATTGTCACTGCTGTTTCTTAAATCTGAGTGTTGGGAACAGCTTCTGAGCCTGAGCCCTGTATATCACAGAGGCCATGGCAGGGTACAAACCATCCATATTTCTAGTTTTTATTTTAGTATAGCTGTTTTGCATTTCTTGAGCTGGGAGCAGACCTGGAATTGCAAGACAGCTAGAATGTATTTTTTCTGGTAATTAACCTTCTAAGGCTGTAGAAATTTGTGGTTTGACATTTGCCCTATGGTAACTTATGATACGTTGCTGGTCAGCAACCAAGAGTCGGAGACTCCTATGACTAAGGACACCTGCAGTATCCAGATAAACAATCAAAAGGAGAAGTAAGTGGGTTTGGGTGTAATTGTAGCTTCAGCAAGAGGGTGGGGGCACTAGCATGGTGACTATGCATAGCAAGGGCATAGGTCAAACCATTATCTAATGAAAACTTATGCTTATATGACAGGCCTTAAACTGTCCATGCAATGAGGGAATAAATGATAGGAGTTGGAAGATGGAAGAAAGTGCTGGAACAGGATTTACCATAAAAGAAAATAGAATGTTCTGGAAAGATGCATATTCATTAGGTAGGAAGGGTAATTAAGATAATAAAGAAAGGAAGAAAAAGGTATATAGGAGGAAATAGAACTGAGGATGAGGAGCCTCAGTGTGTCTACACTAGCAGGTGGACATATTGATAGCTCCCAGGGAAAACCGTTTGTTTATTCGCTACATATTATACTCTGTTGGAGTTTTGAGTTTCTTTAATATCTGAATAATTGCTTATTGGCTTCTTTGAATAAACATTTATTAAGTCTAATACTTATTTAGTAGCCAGAGTTTTTCTTGGGGGGGGGGGGGGGGGGAGATTTCTTGAGGGTCCACCCTCCAGGAGACCTCCAGAAGGCTACTCCTGTCTCTGAGGAAAAGAAAGTAGTGCAGCCCTTCGGTGCCATTCTCTGCCAGCAGGGTTCATCCATGCAGCACATAGCTACCCACCTGCCAAGTTCTTTCCTACACTACCTCATTTTGACTGGCTACTTTGGCAAATGGGTTTATTTATAGCCTTCAAAATTCTACTCCCTGATATTCAGCCTATGGCAGCATTTTTAAAGGCACTGATCAACACCAGCTGAATCTGACTCAGATTTTCAATGCCAGGCCTAATGTTGGCACAGGCATTAAATATCTGGGATAGCTAGCCAACAGAAGTTATGCAGGTACTGGCTGATTTTCAGACCAGTTTCCAGATAAGTCCCTGGATAAAGTTAAGACAACCTTTTTGCTGTCCTTACTTTATCCCAGGGTAGCGGATTCAAAATGGCCATTGACCAGGTAAGTCTCATCTCTGCCCACAGACTTCCCCAGCACTAACCAGATAATGCTATGTTGGTTTGTGCTGATATTCCATGGCACTGTCCAGTTAAGTGCTACTGAATATTATGCTATACAAGACATCTTATAGCCCACCGTATACCTTATCAGTTTAAGGTGGGTTATAAAGCTCAGAAAACGAGATCCAATCTTCTGGGAATTACAGCATCAAAGCAGTTAAGACATAAAACCAGAAAGTACCGCAATTAAGGCACTGTTTGTGGAAAAAGAAATGTTTTCAAGTTCTTTCTAAACCAAGCAAAATGTGAGCAGCATCGCAAGACTAAAGGAAGTGAATTCCAAAATGAGGCCATCTGTTAAGCAAGTGGCGCAGAAAAATATGTAATCTAAGCAGTAGCTCTAGGAAACTGTATTTTAAAAAAAATTTGATTTCATGTCTGAGAGAGTTACTAAATCTATCATATTCAAGGGAGCTGCTCATGACAAGATCTTGAATATCATTGTTCATACTTTAAATAAATAAATACTTTAAATTTAATATATGTTCTTTAATTTAATACGTTCTTTAATTGGCAACCAGTGTAATTTCAGATGATAATCTTTCACTGAATCATAGCATGTTAGACCGTAAATAAATCTAACTGCCGGTTTATATAACTTGCAGTTGATCTAATAATTTCATAGAGCAACCAGTTAGTGCCAAATTACAATAATCAAATCTAGCTAGCACTAATGCCTGCACAAACAGTCTAAATGTATCTGGTGCAAAAAAGTTTTTCATAGCTCTGTTTCCTTAAAGTACAATTTTTTCTCAACATCGTTGAGACATATGTTTGCATTGTAAGTAAGTTGTCCAATTCAACTCCCAAAATTTTAGATTTGAGATCTAATACAAATAATTTCTGTCAGTTTTAAACTTAGGTGTAAATCTTTCATCTTGATCTGAGCCTAACCAAAGAAATTTAGTTTTTTTCTTTAATTTCAAGCAATGGTTAGTGACCCAGAAATCTATTATAGACAAACACAATTTTATACGAGATAACGTTTCAGACCAAGTTGGAGAACATGGCAGAGAGACTGATATCTGCATCAATATAATGCACATATTGAAATTTATCTAGTGATCTCATCAGCAAATTAAATAGCATGGAAGGTGTTGACTCCTGGGGAACCCGACTTATAGCTTTCCATTATTCAGACAACACTCCATCTTTCTTGACCTTATAACATCTTGTCAAAAAGCCTTGTAACCAAGAGAGAGCTCTAACTTGTATTCCACAATAATAACAGATAGATCTTCCAGTCAACCAAGTCAAACGTGGTAGACAGGTCAACTTGTAAAACAACGGCGTACTGACCTTTGTTCACTGCTTGTTTCCCCTGTGCTACCAATATACCAACCACTGTCTCTACACTGTGATTCCTTATGAATCCGGTTTGAGTATGATAAGCTCATGGTAGTCGATATAACGTGTTAAGTATTCAGTGATTTGTCCTTCCATCACCTTAATAAATAAGAGGATAGAGGCCACAGGTCTGTAATTTTAAACCTCAGAAAAACTAGCCTTAGGATTCTTTGGAATAGGTGTAAAAACTATTTCATTTCCCGTAGGCAGGAATAGACCTTCCTTCAAATGGAAATTTACCCATTCAGTTAGTAAGCTCAAGAATTTTGAAAGGGTTTTAAACACATAAGGTGCACAACTGTTCAGATGATAGAAAGATTTAGCAAATTTCATTAACAACCTTGATGTACTAAGAGAATCAATATTCTCAAACTTCTGTAATAATCTATCGGCTAGTATGCCCTGCCCCAGCGGAAATTCCTCAGAAGACTAGCTAATACTGGTAGGCAGTTGAGTTCTAATCTGACGAATCTTGTCCTTAAAATAAAATGCTAATTATGAAACTGATGGCAGAGCTGGCCAGCAGGATTTAACGAGGTGGGAACCTTCCTAACCAGTTAAATCCTTTTAAATCTCTACCCCCTAATGTTTTGATTATCTGCTCTGCCTATTGTATAAATGCTTGATTTTTCCTTCATTATAGCTGTGTGTTTTTGTGGCGTTTGGACCCAGAGATGACAAGCTGTATGAGGCAGAAATTGGAGAAAATGAATCCAACAAAACAGAAGAAAACAAAAAGGAAAAGCACTGCTGAAATCAGGTAAGTCTGGTGTTGAAAGACACTTGTATTTTGAGTGACAGAGTGACTCACGGGTGTAGGTCATTGAACTGAGAAAGATTGTTGCACGGACATTACAAAGTGAAGCTCATTTATCCGCAAAATGGAAACTGGAGAGGCAGCTGCAGTGCAAACTTCCTGACATACATGCACAACCCCACTGCAAAGCAAATACAGTAGAGGCAGCACAAATTTCACACTGAACAGGTAGAATACAAGCAACGCCTGTGCTATCAGTATACTCACGTGACCCAGGAACAGGTACAGGATAATAGCACATACATGTGTACATCTCAACTGCCTCATCACCACAGAGTACAGCACATGTAGCAGCAGTGCAATCACATATATGTACTACCCTCAGTGTTTCTGAAGTTGGTCCTGGGTATCCACAATGAATATGCATTGCATTGATTTGCCTACACTGCCCCATTATATGCAAATCTTTAATGTATATTCATTGTAGTTATCCTGAAAACCTGACCATCAAGGGGGTACTCCAGGAATAACTTGGAAACACTGTAATACCCTAATGCAATGTAAGTACAGTATAGATATCAATAAATTTGTACACATACCCCCACAGGTCTTGTTTCATTAATTCTAAAGAATCCACATGCTGTTTCAGGAGAGAGACCTACATTACTGTGCCATTCATCTCACAGCTCGCTGAAGACCAGGCCAAGGATGAAAAGGAAGAAGAGTCCTTGCAGACTCCATTAAAACTCAGCTTTGAGGCAGGTAGGAGTTGTGTGGCTGTATAGTGGCACATAGAGCAAACTCGCAATTTGTCTAGAATATGAAAAAACTGCTGGTCAGGAGACAGGAATACACATCTGACAAAGTGAATTCTGGTCTTTGAAAGCTCATGCTTCAGTAAATTGGTTAGTCTGTAAGGTGCTACTTGATAGATAAAAGCAGGGGCAACATTAAGCTGACATAAGCAGATCCGCTGAATACATGGTCCTACATTTAAACGTATAAGTTAAGACTGATTCAGTCCTACTTATCCAGAAGCAGCTGAAAACATCATCTGGCTCCAAGGCTGTTGGGCAGACCATAGTGACCATAAAAGGCACAGTCCAAAGATAAAAGCCTTAAAGGCACAATACTTGTGAACAGTAAAACTAAATCTTCCTTTTTACAGTTCTGGAATAGTCTCACAGCAGCTTCTGTCCTTTATAGGTAATCTGTACCAGCCACCTAGTGGCCTTTCCCCAACCATTTCAACACCCCTGATGGATGGGGATACTCACAGTTCACTTGAAAAGATCCTGGTAATGATAAATGAGTCACAGAAAAGGGAAATAATAGACGAGCCGCTATATCTTGAAGGGTCTGAAAGCATTTTATTGCAATATTGAGAAGACCGATTTAAACCACATTGCAATAAGCCAACTGAGAACAGACAAAATCACGGGATAGTGTATGTAATGCTTTGAAGTCAAGGATGCCCCTTACTGATTTTATCCTCCAAAGTGTGTAAAAACCCTGTTTTAGTACTAATTAGATTGTAAGCTCTTTGAGCAGGGACTGTCCAACAAGATAAACTCATATGTGCTACTTTTTGTGTATCTGCCATTTTCAGGGCACAGACCGCAGAAGTCTTGCCCAGCACCAGTCCCGCCTCCCAAACATCAGCCCTGCCTCCCAATCTCAGCTAAGCTTCTGAGGATCCATTCCTTCTGAACAGGATTCCTTTGTTTATCCCACGCATGTTTGAATTCCGTTACCGGTTTCATCTCCACCACCTCCCGCGGGAGGGCATTCCAAGTATCTACCACTCTCTTTGTGAAAAAATACTTCCTGACATTTTTCTTGTCTGACCCCCTTCAATCTCATTTCATGTCCTCTAGTTCTACCGCCTTCCCATCTATGGAAAAGGTTCGTTTGCGGATTAATACCTTTCAAATATTTGAACGTCTGTATCATATCACCCCTGTTTCTCCTTTCCTCCAGGGTATACATGTTCAGGTCAGCAAGTCTCTCCTCGTATGTCTTGTAAAGCAAATCCCATACCATTCTTGTAGCTTTTCTTTGCACTGCTTCAATTCTTTTTACATCCTTAGCAAGATACGGCCTCCAAAACTGAACACAATACTCCAGGTGGGGCCTCACCAACGACTTATACAGGGGCATTAAAACCTCTTTTCTTCTGCTGGTCACACCTCTCTTTATACAGCCTAGCAACTTTCTGGCTACGGCCACCGCCTTGTCACACTGTTTCGTCGCCTTCAGATCCTCAGCTACTATCGCCCCAAGATCCCTCTCCCCGTCCGTACCTATCAGACTCTCCCCGCCTAAAACATACGTCTCCTGTGGATTTCTACTCCCTAAGTGCATCACTTTGCATTTGTTCGCATTGAATTTTAATTGCCAAACCTTAGACCATTCTTCTAGCTTCCGCAGATCCTTTTTCATATTTTCCACTCCCTCCCTGGTGTCCACTCTGTTACAAATCTTACTATCGTCCGCAAAAAGGCAAACTTTACCTTCTAACCCTTCGGCAATGTCACTCACAAATATATTGAGCAGAATCAGCCCCAGCACCGATCCCTGAGGCACTCCACTACTCACCTTTCCCTCCTCCGAGTGAATTCCATTGACCACCACCCTCTGGCTTCTGTCCATCAACCAGTTCCTAATCCAGTTAACCACTTCAGGTTCTATCTTCAGCCCGTTTTTTTCTTATTCAGACCAGTATCCAGATAAAACCCTGGATAAAGTTAGGAGAGCCTTGCTGAACCTAGCCTGCTGAAGGCTCTTGACATCAGTCTTGGAACATCTGAATCAATTCTACAATCTTACCAATTTCAGGGCTCCCCAGTATCCCCTGAATATGCCTGGGCATTCCCACTAGAATATGATACTGCTGCTTTTCCAGGAAACAGGTGTAAAGTCTATTCACAGTCTACCCTACTCTGAAATGGATGATTCCGGAGGATCTGAATTCTTCCTGGTCCTGCCCAAGACATCAAAAAAACTACAGGAAGAGGCATCACAAGGACAAGTTGAAGATAAATGGGTATTTGTATTCAATGCGAACCAGAGCCTGCCTCTATGGTATTATGTAAGCCACATTGAGCCTGCAACTAAGTGGGAAAATGTGGGGTATAAATGTGTTTAATAATAATAATAATAATAAATTCTGTCCAAAGTTCCTATAAAAGATATTTAGTCACAACAACCAGGTCTTTGATGTCATCCTACGATCCCTGAGCACCCCAAAAGAGAATGGCTTTCCCTATCAATCAGGTGTTCTGAGATCTACAACTCAATATTCAGCTGTCACGAAACGCCTAGCCACCCACCTGGGGTTTCCCTACGGCCACTTAGAGGGTCTATCCCCAGCACAGCTCTGTTCCGCCTGCACCTGCTGCTTGTGCTCTACACTATCACTCTCCTCCCACCGACTGGGTCACCACTGCCTCTGGGCGAGTCTCCCACTCTCAAATTATCCCCAGTGATTTCTAGGTTACTGGAGGCCACACTCCCAGTAGTCCCACAATTCCCAAAAACCACTCATAGACCCAACTCACAAATCACCAGGATTCTTTCAGTCCAGAAAAGCAGAGTCAATAAACAATTATTTATTGTCTTAAAAAATGTAGCCAGCTAAACACCAGGTGCTCTTGGAGGAGTAGCCTAATGGTTAGTGCAGTGGACTTTGATCCTGGGGAACTGAGTTCAATTCCCACTGCAGCTCCTTGTGACTCTGGACAAGTCACTTAACCCTCCATTTCCTCTACCTGAATATATATGTAAAACACTTTGAATGTAGTTGCAAAAACCTCAGAAAGACGGTATATCAAGTCCCATTTCCCTTTCCCCTTCCTAAGAAATACCTGGGGAGATCAAGACATATATATCAAATATAACTTTCAGCAAAGAGCTCTCTCTGTCTGTCTGTCTCTTCTCTTGGGCTGAAACTGGGGAAAAAAAAACAGTACAGTTCTATTGAAATGAGCTCCTGGGCCAATCGGAGCCCAGTCAAGTTTTAAAAATATACTGCTGACAGTGCTGTAGATTCACTTCTTCACCAAGTGAAACTAAAAAAGAGGGCATTCACTTTTCTATAACTGCTTTAACATAAAAGATGCACCACCTGCTGGCCAAACTAGAGAAATGCACTCCAGAATTGATTTAGGCAGTTTACAAACTAAAAAAAACAAAACCCTGTTTTGTCACAATAAGGAACATAGGTGCCTACTTTCTTTTATAGAATACTAGCATAACCACGAATGTTCATACTTAACTATGAGTGCATACTTTGCCCTGCTCGAGCTTAAATACAAGGTTCACTTAGCACCATTCTCAACTTGCCCATCAGTCTTTGGTAGCAGAGGCAGAGCGTAGGAGATCTAAGACTTCAAAAATTGCACACCAGTTTCCTACTAGGGAAGAATCAAGATACTGGGCATGGTGCAGCAGAAAGTATATCAAAAGTGCTGTTTTTAAGCTCAAAGTATGCAGTTGGTCATTTACAGGTGCTCTACTACTGTTGCTTTGATACAGCAGGCTACTGAAGTATCTCCTCCTGGGGGAATTCTACGCAACTGCACAGAGCAGAATTTGTGCAGAATTCCCCCGTCCTGCAGAATACACAGTATTCTGCTCAATGCCAGTACCAGGTCTCTTTCCCCTTGTCCCCAAAGAGATTGCACAGGAGGAGGAGGAGGAAATGAACTGCGGCACATCAGGTCACTTCCCCTTTCTCTGCTGGCTTACTACTACTACTACTTAACATTTCTAGAGCGCTACTAGGGTTACGCAGCGCTGTGCAGTTTAACAAAGATGGACAGTCCCTGCTCGAAGGAGCTTACAATCTAAAGGACGAAATGTCAAGTTAGGGCAGTCAAGGTTTCCTGAATAGAGGTGTAGTGGTTAGGTGCCGAAGGCGACATTTGAAGAGGTGGGCTTTGAGCAAGGCTTTGAAGATGGGCAGGGAGGGGGCCTGGCATATGGGCTCAGGGAGTTTATTCCAAGCATGGGGTGAGGTGAGGCAGAAAGGGCGGAGCCTGGAGTTGGCGGTGGTGGAGAAAGGTACTGAGAGTAGGGATTTGTCTTGAGAGCGGAGGTTACGGGTGGGAATGTAAGGAGAGATGAGGGTAGAGAGGTAAGGAGGGGCTGCAGATTGAGTGCATTTGTACGTTAGTAGGAGAAGCTTGAACTGTATGCGGTATCTGATCGGAAGCCAGTGAAGTGACTTGAGGAGAGGGGTGATATGAGTATATCGGTCCAGGTGGAAGATAAGACGTGCAGCCGAGTTCTGAACGGACTGAAGGGGGGATAGATGGCTAAGTGGGAGGCCAGCGAGGAGTAGGTTGCAGTAGTCAAGGCGAGAGGTAATGAGAGCGTGGATGAGAGTTCGGGTGGTGTGCTCAGAGAGGAAAGGGCGAATTTTGCTAATGTTATAGAGGAAGAAGCGACAAGTCTTGGCTATCTGCTGGATATGCGCAGAGAAGGAGAGGGAGGAGTCGAAGATGACTCCGAGGTTGCGGGCAGATGAGACGGGGACGACGAGGGTGTTATCAACTGAGATAGAGAGTGGAGGGAGAGGGGAAGTGGGTTTGGGTGGGAAGACAATAAGCTCGGTCTTGGCCATGTTCAGCTTCAGGTGGCGGTTGGACATCCAGGCAGCAATGTCGGATAAGCAAGCCGATACTTTGGCCTGGGTTTCGGCAGTGATGTCCAGTGTGGAGAGAGAAAGCTGGGTGTCATCATCATAAAGATGGTATTAGAAACCATGAGATGAGATCAGGGAGCCAAGGGAAGAGGTGTAGATTGAAAAAAGAAGGGGTCCAAGGACAGATCCCTGAGGAACTCCAACAGAGAGCGGGATGGGGGTGGAGGAAGAACCATGAGAGTGTACTCTGAAGGTACGGTGGGAGAGATAAGAGGAGAACCAGGAGAGGACAGAGCCCTGGAACCCAAATGAGAACAATGTGGCAAGAAGTAAATCGTGATTGACAGTGTCAAAAGCGGCGGATAGGAGGAGGATGAGGATGGAGTAGTGACCTTTGGATTTGGCAAGGAACAGGTCATTGCAGACTTTAGATAGTGCCGTTTCTGTCGAGTGTTGGGGGCGAAAGCCGGATTGAAGCGGATCGAGGATGGCACGAGAGGAGAGAAAATCAAGGCAACGGCATGTTCAAGTATCTTGGAGAGGAAGGGTAGGAGGGAAATGGGGCGGTAGTTGGAGGGACAGGTAGGGTCAAGTGATGGTTTTTTGAGGAGTGGTGTGACTACAGCACGCTTGAAGGTGTCAGGGACAGTTGCAATGGAGAGAGAAAGGTTGATGATATGACAGATGGGGGGGGTGATGGTAGGAGAGATGGTGTTAAGTAAGTTGGTGGGGATGGGGTCAGAGGAACAGGTGGTGCATTTCGAGAAGGAAAGAAGATGGGCGGTTTCCTCTTCGGTGATATCGGGAAAAGAGGAGAAGGAGGCCTGGGTTGGTTGGTTGAGAGAGTGGGTTATAGGGTGAAGAGGAGGAGATGGTTTGGTGGAGAATTCGAGGTTAATCTTCTTCTGCACCTTGTCGCGGAAGTAGTCAGCCAGTGATTGAGGAGAGAGTGAGGGGGGTGGGTGGGAGTGGAGGGCACTTTGAGGAGGGAGTTAAGGGTGGTGAAGGGTTAGCGCCGAGGGAATTAGTCAATTGGGTGTAATAGTTCTGTTTGGCGAGGAATAGGGAGGACTGGAAGGAGGCTAGCATGAACTTGTAATGGATGAAATCAGTATGGGTACGAGATTTCCTCCAGAGGCATTCAGCCAATCGGGCGCAGGAGCGAAGGTATCTGGTGCAAGGGGTCAGCCAGGGCTGGGGATTAGTATGCCTTGTGGAACGGGAGATGGATGGTGCAAGGGCGTCCAGAGCAGAGGAGAGAGTGGTATTGTAAGTAGAGACAGCCTTGTTGACAGATTCAGAGGACATGATGGAAGGGAGGAGATTAGAGATACAAGAGGATAAAGTGGGAGGGTCGACAGCCTGGAGATTCCTGGAAGTAGTGGTTAGTGTTGGGCAGGTCTGCGGGGTAGGGTGATGAAGTGTGAAGGTGATCAGGTGATGGTCAGAGAGAGGAAGAGCTGAGGCGCAGAAATTGGAGGGTGAGCAGGTAGAGGAGAGGACGAGGTCAAGACAGTGGCCAGATTGGTGAGTAGGGGTGGTGGAGCTCAGTTGGAGTTTGAAGGAGGAGGTTAGAGTGAGGAACTGAGAAGCGTATGAGTCGGATGGGTTATCAGTGTGTATGTTAAAGTCTCCAAGAATGAGGGATGGGGATGAGGGCTCAAGAAAAACGGAGAGCCAAGCATCGAATTCGGTAAGGAAGGAAGATAGGGACTTATCAGGGGGGCGGTAAATGACTGCAACTCTGAGTGGCAGCGGGTAGAATAGACAGATGGAGTGAACTTCAAAGGATGAGAAGCAGTGAAACTGCGGTAGGAGGAGAGGTTGAAAACTGCAGGAGGGCGAAAGTAGTAACCTGACGCCACCACCGCGGCCTACTGGGCGGGGAGAATGGGAGAAAAGAGAGCCTCCTTGGCATAGGGCCGCGACTGAGGCAGAGTCGTCAGGGGTGAGCCAGGTTTCAGTTAGGGCGAGGAGTTGGAGAGAACGAGAGATGAAGAGGTCATGGGTAAAGGAGAGTTTGTTGCAGACAGATCAAGCATTCCATAGGGTGCACGAGAAGGGGGGAGAGGAGGGGAATGGATATGAGGTTGGAGACATTCCGGAGTGGTCTGCATAGATAGGATGAGGATTGGTGTGGGGCTTAGACCAGATTATGTGGGAAACTGGCGGGGGATGGGGTCCTGTGGTTCGTTTAAGCAGTCAAATCTAAGCCGGCAGAGAAGGAGGAGGTGACCCAATTGTGCAATGATTCACTTCTTCTTCCTGCCACGCGATCTCTGCAGGAGAGGGGGAGAGCCAGCTACAGGAATACATAGAAAAGAGAAGGGTAGACAAATGTGCGTGTATCATTGGGGAGGGTGAAGGGGGACAGAGAAATGTGTGTGTATCATTGGGGAGGGTGAAGGGGGGGCAGAGAAATGTGTGTGCACACGCTATCGGGGAGGGTGGGGAGGACAGACAAAGGTGAATGTGCTATTGGGGAGGGTGGGTGAGGCTGGAGCTTAAAGAGGAAACAGGAGGGAAATTTCAGGTAGTAGGATGGGGAAATTCTGTGCAAAAAACACTACAAGTAAACAGCGCAGAATTTTCAAAACTTTTGTGCAGAATTTGGGTAACTACATACAGGCATGTGGATTTCAGCTCATATGATCTAAATATGACTCTTATGGTACAATTGATCCTAATTCATTCAGATCCACCTGCCTCAAAGCATCAGGTCTTTGCAGAGATCTTCACAACTGCCTAGCTAATGCTTTGGGAAATATCCTCTTCAGGAAGAAAGTCAAGGACACCATTTCTCAGATCAAGGACTACTGCTCAACCCTGTGACAGCTTTCTACCCAACCAAATGATCAATTCTTCCTGTTCCATAAGGGCCAGTAACTCTTGTAGAAGAAACTTTATCTGTAGCAATGCTGTCTCTACAGGCATTTTCAACCATACGCCAGATCACCCCACAATGCCAAACTGCCCAGAATAAGGAGGATAGGAAAAGAGGACAGCTTCAGAGAGAGTGAGTAAGGCAGTCATGAAGTGAGGAATCAAGGCAAAGTGTAAAGTAGTGGAAGAAAATGACTGGCGGAGAGGTATTGAGCTGGAGCAAAGGGCCTCAGGGAAAGGGAAAAAGTCGAATGCTAGGGATGAGATAGGAAGGGAGCAGGAAGCCAAAAGATCCACATCATCCTACCTCTTGGCAGTTTGACTCAGAGTAGAAAAAGCAGAGTACCCCGGTGGCAGGAACTGAGATAGGGGCTTCTGTGTCATGGAGCCGGGTCTCTGTAAGAAAAAACAGAGACTGGTGCATCTGAAGAGTGCCGCAAATAAGGGCCGATTTTGGAGCACAGAGAGCAGCAGTTAAGGAGCAGTAGGGAGCGAGGAAAGCCCCATAGGGAAGGTAGAAGGAAGAGAAGGGTGGGGTCAGTAGGGGAGATAAGTGTTGAGGAAGCGCAAGAGACAAGGGCTTTGGGTCTGTGAGACAGAAGAGGGGGCATAGGGCAGTCTCCCCCCCCCCCCCCCCCACAAAAGGGGATGGAAGCCATAAGAAAGAAAAGAAATAGACTGAATGTCAAGCACCTGAGCAGAAGTCTATTGAGGAAATGGGAGGACAGAAAAAGAAAGATAGTAAATATATAAGGTCGTTGCCCCAAAGAGCCCATGGCATGCGCCACCGCAGCATAGTTGCTGCTACAAGGACAGAGGAAATAGTGGTAGGCGATGTCACCTATGTGCAACAGGGGTGGATGGGACTTGGTAGAGCATCCGGAGGCTACAGACCAGCACAACAGTGATATGTGAATCATTCAGTCATTTCAGTATTTATATACCACTTGGACCTAAGCTCTGAAAGACAGAAGCAGCAGCAAAATAAAGCACAGGTACAGAGTAGCAAATATCAGTGGTGCAGACTCCAGTACTGGGATGGAGTAACAGTAGTAGACAAGGGTGGGCAGGATGTGCTAGAGTGTTAAGAGGCAGCAGACCAGCACAACGACGATAAGCTGTGCGATGGGGCTGGGCAGGACTTGTTAGAGCATCAGGAGGCAGAATACCAGCACAGCAGTGGTAAGCTCTATGTTCGGGAGGTGGGCAAGACTTGGTAGAGCATCAGGAGGCATCAGACTGGCACAACAGCGGTAATCTGAACATGCGCTGGGAGTGGGTGTGACTTGGTAGAGCATCAGGAGGCAGCAGACCAGCACTACAGTGGTAAGCTGTGCAACAGGGGTGGGTGGGACCAGAATACTGGCAAACACATAAATGCCAAAAATCCAGCTTTGTGTGTATCTATGCCAGTATCTTAGACAGCACATAGTTTGCAGGTAGGCATTCAAATGGGTGGGGCTGCTTTTGTCCAGAATCTGAGCACGATAATTTACACCAGTTCTATAACTGGTCTAAGTGCTCATGCCTGACCTCATACATGCACATATATCCAGGTATGCTAGTATTCTGTAAAGGAAAGTAGGTGTATACTTTCCTCTCCCCCCACCCCCAATTTCAAGAGGTCCTTGTATTTAACACAAATATGGAACATAATACAAAACAGTTACCATAGAAAATCTATGCAAACCATCTAATACAAAATATCCCTAAAAAGGCAAAGCAGAAAAATGTAGCAACAACTTTGACCTCCAATTCCTTCCCACAAACACCAACCCCATCCACCCTACCCCATAAACAAAACTATCAGAGGCAACCAAGCTAAGAACTTAATTGGGTAAGAGGACCCTACAGTTTCTTCCATTTAGAAATGATTTTTGACTGTTCAGCCTGTGAGCTCGTTTTAAAGCTTATTTTCTTCCCCTTTGTCATAGATTTGTTTTACACTGTATAATAGTTTTGTCATTAGAAACACATGTGGATAATTCTACCTGTTGTGATTGTTGTCGGGGATTTTAATCTGTCTTTTCTTGTTGCTTTGTTAGATCCTACCATTCTCCTTACTAATGGAAAGCTTCCTCGATGGGCAAAGAGACTGGTAAGGCACTGTCAATATAAAAAGAATTAATGGGGATACCTGTTAACAGCATCTTTCCAGTGCAATCAGATTCTTTTGTAAATAGATCTCTGGTGGCATGTTTTTTTGTCCAGGTGGGAGATGGCACAGATATCCCTGATAGTCTAGCACCCATTTCCCAGAAAGAATACCAGCCCCAAGGGCGATGGGCTGAGCGTGCTGATGGAAATGCCATCAAAACTATCTTGAATGCAAAGTACCAAATTTGCTGTGACACACCGAGCCCCAGCACTGTGTGCATGCCAGGAAGGACTGAAAAGTATTTCCAAGAGATGGAGAGGATTATTGACCCCCCAAATCTTGAAAGTCTTCTTTTTGAGGTCAGTGTTAACATCTCATTAAGATCCTTTCTAATTTCTGTTCCTCTCAGCTATATGAGCTAGAAGTCTTGCAACAAACCATAGAGGGGTTTATGATGACAAATGATTAGTTACCTGTTTTGTTTTTTTTTGTTTTTCTATTATGCTGTGCATCCTTTTTTTTTTTGGGGGGGGGGGGGAGGGGGAACGGCTTGCATTACGAATTACAGTATGGTCTTCCACCATTGAAGTTTGTGGTACCCTTCTCCTCTTGCATGTGTCTTCCTGTCAAAAGAATTAAGGTTATCCAGTCCTAGTTTTAGCCAGGGAGAGAGGGGGAAAAGCAGCTATGGATACTACTTTTTAATTGACAGTATGGAGGTAAGAAATAGGCACTGGGGTGGGGGGGGGGGGGTGCTTTTTAATTTTGCCATTAGGAGGGAGGGAGAGAACAAGGTGCATTGCTCCCAAAAGAAACTTTTTATTTGAATTAGGAGGGAAGATGAAAACATCTACCACCTCCTTTTTAAGCTCTTATTTGGCCCACCATAATTAACCGGGTAATTCTGTTGCCTGCCAGCACTGAATATCAGTGATAACCAACCGTGGTTTAACTTTCCCACTGGATCCTTCCCTAGGCCAGTCTTTGTACTAAATTTTGTGTGGGCTATGATTTGTCTAGACAGGGGACAAAGGGAGATTGGAAGGAGCATGTTTTTGTCTGACTAATTCAAATTTTTGAATAACTACATCTTTACCTTTTTATTCATTTCATTTGAAAATCATGCATCTTTCCTCTTGTCTGTTTTCCTTTCTTTATATATAATATATATATATAATCTCCTTTTAGTTTGGCATATCGATTTTAAATCGTATATGTATTTCCTTGGAATGCTTTCCCAATTTTACCATGGTTGATGTTTTTGAAATTCAGAACTTTTTTGTTTGATTCCTTTCCACCTAGGCTTTTAAATTCAAACTATATAATGTAATCACCAGCACTCAGGTGAGCACTTGCCTGGATATTAGTAACTTCCTGTTCATAAGTACCAGGCCTAGCGGCCATGACAGTGGGTGCTGCCTAAATGAGCTTCATGAGTGTGCCCTCAGAGAGAGTGCTCCATCCCCCCATAAAGTGGGCGAGAGTCTGGCAGGAGTTGTGCTTCTCACGGTTGGCAGATCACCGCACAGTTCTTGGCTATTGCTAGGTTCTGGCAGGCAGAAGCAGCAGAGTCAGTGAAAATTTGGATAAACATTTCTACAGAATTAAGATGGAAAATAACAGGTAACTAAATAAGGATCAATACTAAAACTGTTTTGTCACTACCTTGGTAGTGCCTGGGGAGCTTCAGGAGATTAACTGTTCTCAAGCCTTGACCAGGACTTGAGAACAAAGTTGTTTACCTCTGTGCTCCCACACTGAGACTAAAAAATTACTTCAAAGCAGGGTTGCCAGGTGGAAAATTTTTTTCCCACCCAAACCAGCCTAAATCCAGCCCAAAACCCGCCCAAACTCAAACCCCGCCCCTGACACCCCCACCCCCATCAACCCCGCCCCCGCCGTCATCAGCCCCGCCCCCGCCGTCATCAGCCCCGCCTCCCACGTCATCGTCCCCGCCTCCCCGTCATCAGCCCCGCCTCCCCCATCATCGGCCCCGCCCAAAACATCACTAACCCCTCCCAAAACGTCACTAACCCCGCCCCCCGCAGCCGAAAAAGACGCCCAAAAAACAGCCCAAAAGAGCAAAAAGCAGCCCAAAAAACCGCAACCCGCCGCGGGCAAAAATTTCCCGTGGCGGGTCGTGGAAAACCGCCCAATTGGGCGGTAAAACCGCCCACCTGGCAACACTGCTTCAAAGTTAGCAGAAAGAAAAAATTGTCACTTCTGGTACTGCTTTAACAAAAAAAAGACAATTGCCATCTGCTGGCCAATTAGGAGAAATACATGTCATCAGTAAAATAATTAGGAGAAATACTGTACATATCATCAGTAAAATAATACAGTTCATAGGCTTAGAAATCCACTGTTTCATCACAGGTGGGATGGGGGGAAGGGTTGGGAAGGACAGACATTTAAAGCTGTAGTTGTACTTGGTTTTCATGTTTGTGCTGGTGCTGTATAGTGGTTGGTTGACATTTGTAAACTTGTACCAGGCCTGATATTGCCAATCCATTACCATTTATCTGAGATCTCTGTAAAGAGAGTTTAGAATCTCACTTCCCCCTTCCCACCCCCAGCAGTTTCTTCCTGCTACTTTCAGCTCAGTTGATACCAGGGCTAGGATATTGGTTCCACGAGCTTTCATTTGTAACTAACCAGGGATTTTTTTCTCTTCCTCAGTGTCCTTCCAGATCAGCTCCAATGAGTGAATACTACTAGCTTCCAAAGTTAGCCTATAAGCACCCTATGCAGCTCACAGCTAGCCAGTATCTCTTTAGCAAAGCCTGATGAGTAGCTGTGCTCCGCTGATGCACTCTTCAAACTCAAACATAAGACTACTTGCTACACTATGTAGGAAGTACCAGAGCAGTGTCTTTCTCAAAGGAGGGATCCCCACACTGGCAGAAAGCACTCACTGAAGCCTGCATCTTTCCTTGCTTTCAATTCCAGATAATGCTTAGCAAAAGAATGTAAGGACACTGACATTGCTGCTTTGTAAATATCTACAGGCAGAATGAAGCTACTCTGTGCCCAGGGGCTACTTGCTTCCTAATGGAGTGTACCTTAAGGACTGACAGAACCTGATTTTTTTAGCTTAGAGATATCTGATTTTGTATAACATTTCTTTGTTCTTTAAACCCGCTCTGAACCTAAATTTAGGGAGAGTAGCGGGCTACAAATACCCGTCATCACCATCTTAAGCCACCATGCTTATGTGCACCTTTGAAGATGCTTCACCTTTCTTCCACCTCCACCGACATGGCCAGGTTTCGAGTCTTCCTCAGGGAAGAGGTTCGATTTACTACAGCTAGCACACTCTCATGGCCATGTCAGTGGAGGTTCTCACACTGTGGAAAACAGCTGCAAGCTAAGCACTATGTTGAACTAATTTTGAAAGTCTAAAGATCAATTTGAAAAGGTGGTAATTTTGAAAAATTTAAGTAATTATATACACATAAAATTGAAAAAAATGGATTGATGAAGATGTGCATATCGTTGCTTTGAAGATTTTGGACTGCAGCATGTTTGCTGTGAACTCTGATGATCCTTATATTTAAAAAAAAAAAAAAAAAACACTTTTACAGATCAAGATTCCATATGTGGATGTGTTTAGTTTGAGGCACTGATGTAAATGTTTTGAACTATTCATTTTGCTGGCACTAGAATTTTGAAAAGATAGTTGCCTGGGAATTGGAATTGTGATGATTATAAATCCCTGAACAAAGTACGAGTTGTAGTCCGCTATATATGATTCATCACTTATTGCAAATGGGGCAGGAGCAGTCGGCTGTGGCCACTCTAACACTAGCTCCTGCATCCCCTCTCCCCTCCCTCCACCACCACCACCTCAATTTGCCATCTTGCATCCCTAATAGAGTTTCAGCCTGAATCCACTGACTGCTGCTGCAGTACTCTGTTAGCTGTTTATTTTTCTTAAACTCTGAGCCCAGAGCCTCTGGTTTCTCTCATTTTGGGAAAAAAGGGATGTCAACTTGCATAGCCCTTCACCAAGTTTATACTTTGGGGAGGGGGGAGGATAAGGATAGTCCTGTCTGTTCCTGATTTGTACAATTACTGCTTCTGCCTATGCTTTGTCTGGGAGATATACTCCTGAGGTGTAATCTCAGGAGCTTGTTTCAGTGATCAACT
Source organism: Microcaecilia unicolor (assembly GCF_901765095.1). Classification (NCBI taxonomy): domain Eukaryota; kingdom Metazoa; phylum Chordata; class Amphibia; order Gymnophiona; family Siphonopidae; genus Microcaecilia; species Microcaecilia unicolor. The sequence goes on from NC_044041.1 coordinate 162,565,870, forward strand.
GCACCTGACACTTATTCACCTTCTGCTGTAGAACCAAGAATACTGACAAGTTACTTAGAACCAGCAGTGCTAATGTCACTGGAAAATAATTTTCTCTGTCTTCATCTTCTGGCAGAGTGGTATAAACCTAGGATTTGAGGCAGTATGGTTAATCCTTTTAATTTTTTGTACTGCATGACCAGAAAGTTGGATGGAGTGAAAGTGCCTTTTACTAAGGCGCGCTCATATTTTTAGCGCACGCTAAAATTGTGGGCGCGCTAAACATTAGAGATGCCCATAGGAATGTTTTGGTGTCTCTTACGTTTAGTGCGCCCACAATTTTAGCGTGCGCCAAAAACGTGACCCAATTAGGGATGCAAGATGGCAAATTGAGGTGGTGGTGGTAGAGGGGGGGGAGAGGGGATGCAGAAGCTAGTGCTAGAGTGGCCACAGCCATGAGAGTGTACTAGCTGCGGTAAATTGAACCTCTTCCCTGAGGAAGACTCGAAACCTGGCCATGTCGGTGGAGGTTCTCACACTGTGGAAAACAGCTGCAAGCTAAGTACTAGATTTCAGCATGCCCTTTGACACTGTTCTACATAAGTGACTTATAAATAAACTGAGCCCCCTAGGTATGCAGAGATGCCCTGTCACAAGTATTAGGCATGACACACTCATTTGGCTGCCCTTAAATGCCAAGCACCCCCTTCATATGCATTCACCTTTGAGATGCTTGTGAATGTATAGGGGAGCAGTGGGTCATTGTAGGCTCTTATCCAAACTCTATAAATCTCTGGATCCAGACCTGGGGAACAAATTGAGGCATATAAGAGCCTGGGAAGTAGGCAGGGGAGTGGAGTTAGAGGTGAAAATGTGGGCAAATATTTTCCAACAAATCAATAAAATAGCTATGTCAGCCACTTTAGTGGCTTTAAATTTCTGTACTGTTTGTTTATGTTTATTAAAAACTTGATATACTGCCTAATACCAACAAGAAGGAGCTAAGCGGTTTACAATAAAAATTTGGAAGTACAATAAAACTGAAAAGAACTCCATTTCAAATAGGACAGAAGACAAAAATTCATTCTAGGTCTAGCATATCCATAAAAATCCAACTACCAAACATAAAAACTGTGTGCCAGGAATTACACCATCAACTGAAAAAATAGAAAACATTAATCAAAGGTTTGTTGGAAGAAACAAGCCTTTAAAAGAACTTTAAACCTTTGAATGGATAGCTCCGAACATAAAGTTCCTTGGAGACTAGTCCAAAGTGAGGGAGCCAGACAAGAAAAAGCAAAATGCCTGGTGACCTCATTATTAATATGCCTAGGATTAGGTATAACCAGTCTGGTTTGAGTCAAGAGATCTAAGTTGATGAACAGAAACATAAGGAATGATAAGGTTTGATAGGTACAAAGGAACTCCTGTGTGATATGTCTTATCAACTAAAATGAGAATTTCAAAAAGAAAGCAAAATTTAATAGGAAGCCAATGCAACTGAAATAATAAAGGTGATGCATGATCCTGATTCTTTGAATTACAAAGGAAATGAGCAGCACAGTTTTGAAGTGTTTGAAGTCGTTTCAGTTGAGATTGTGGTAAACCTACATAAATCACATTACAGTAATCTAAAAGTGACATGAATAAGGCATGAAGTGCGCAGAGATTGGAGTGTGGCAAAACCTAAACTATTTGCCTCTGAAATATGCTTTGAAAAGGAAAGTTGAGAATCAAACCAAACACCAAGATAGTGGGAACAAGGTGTAAGTGATAAAGGGGTTCTACAGCTATTTTATATAACGGGCTGGCGATCCATCGGCTCCCGATCCCCTCTCGGAGCTCGCCCGTTGTCTAGCAGGGTACTGGCCCGGATCTGATCTTTGGGGTCCGCGAAGATCTGGGGCTCCTCTTACCACCCACCTGTCTTGGAGCAAGCTGTGTCGGGGGGCCGCTGGCGATCTTCAAGTTTCAGTGCCAGTGGACGGCCTGTTCACTTTGCCGGAGCGGTTTCGGGTGCCGGGCGGGGTGCTCGATTGGGCTGGCGATTTCTGTCTTCAGGCTCCCTCGGTTCGTCCGTGCTGCCAGTTTCCTCCGCTCTGCAGGACTGGCCTGCCGTGCTCTGCCTGAGCCCTGTCGCTGCCGGGCAGACCGTTGACTGCTGGGTGCTGCGCTGTTGCCTCTCCGCTGCTCGTCATCTCATCCATCGGGGAGTCTGCTGCCTTCGCGTCCTCCTTGCCCGCCTGTTGGATTTGTACCCTGGCTCTTCTCTTCGGCTGGAACTGATGGAGGTGCAGTGGAAGAGGTCTCTGGCTTGGAAAGCCCCGACGGTTGGTGCTGCGGAGGACGACCGTTTGGTCCGCCATCTTGACTCCTACGCCACTGACTCCGTCGCAGAGGAAGCCTGCCTCCAGCGTCGTCCTGCCTCTGCATGCTGCTGCTGTTTCTTCAGATCTTCATTCGCCTTGCTGGACCTGTTCTTGTTAGGCTGGATTTCCATCATCCCTCTTGGCCCACCTGGACTTCTGCTGCCCATCTTTGTCTCCCTTACCTTTCCCTTTCCCTTCTCATTCTGCTCTCCTGCCCTAACTATTGAAATGTAACTGTTGCCCCCCCCCATCTCTCCCTTCCTCCCCCCCCCCCCCCCCCCCATTTTCAGGGTAGTTTTGGCCCTGTCTCCTAAAAAAAAGTAAAACCCAGCCCCAGATGTGAATGTATGCCGATGCCCTGCAGCTGCAATGTGGCACATACAGGAAAAGCAAATGTATGAATGTGAAAGAAAAGGTCCCTTTGCCGCTTTGCTTTTTACGTTGTCCAAGTGTTGACGGTGTCAAAGTTTTGTTGTGTCTGTGAGCTGATTGCTGAGACTCTTTTCCTCTGCTGTGTGTTGGAAAAGGAAGAGCTGAAACGTTTCCTTTGTAGTAGGCAAACAAAACCCTTTTTTTTTTTTCTGTAGAAATTCTTGTGCTTCTCTTCTCTGCCTGTTGTTCGATTATGACTGCAGGCAAAATTGTCAATGTGTTGCAAAGAAGAGGAAGTTTTTAGTGCTCTGTGTTTGAGAGGATGTCAGTCTGCTCAGCTGTTGTTGTTTTTTTTGTGTATGTGAGCGGATTGCTGAGACTCTTTTCCTGTGCTGTGTGTTGGCGAACGAAGAGGTGAAACCTTCTCTTTGTAGTAGGCAAAGAAAACGGGGTTTTTTTTCCGGTTTTGAGGGGGTTTTGAGGCTTCTTTTAGAACGTTGGGGTTGAGAATTGTGGCTGAGGGCGGGTCCTGAGTGACAGTGAGTGGTGCATGAGTGATAGTGAGTGTTGCTGACAGCCTAGCCTTCAGTGTTTCCCTCCCACAGAGTGAGCTTCAGAATGTTCCAGGTGAGAATTATTATAAAGAATATGGTTGCGAGGCCCTTAGACACAGAGTGAGCATGCATCGACTGGGTCTTCACTTGTCTCGAGTCAACGTCAGCTGCTGTGCAGGCCCCCTGGGACCGATCAGCGTTGGACCCAAGGCGATGTGAGGATTCAACGTTTTCCTTGTCAGCACTGAGGAGCATCGATGCCCAGCTTCGGAAGAAGCATCGGTTACTCTCCAGTCATGGTGCCAGGAGCTCCGGGGCACTGAGGGGTCCCCTGGTACCTGAGAAGTGTCTGTGCCGGGAAAACCACTCCCCCTCCATAGAGGAGGTTCCAGTATGTTGGTCTCAAGGCAGCCAGGACCAAGCAGCCACTTCGACCTCGCAAGTTCAGCAGCCTATCTCTACACAGATGCCCCAGCCTTTCCTGATGTCAGCCTTCGATGAGCGCATCTGGGCCTTGCTACCTGAACTGTTGGTGGGGTTCATACAACAGGGTGCATCGGTATCTGGGGTGCTTACAGCTGCCCCGCATGGCCATCGGCCTGCGTTGAGGTCTATGATGCCAGTGCAGCCCGTGTCGGCAACCCCTCTGTCGGTGGAGGAACCTTTGCCGGAGTCGAGGTTGGAACAGACACCTCAATGCCCCTCTCAGGGACATAGTTCCTCCTTGTTGAGGTGGGCTTGGTCTCAGCCCTCCCATGAGGCGTTCCTGGCTGATGCCGATGTGAAGAGCACTCATAGGAGTCAGATGAGGACCCATGGTACTTCTCATAGGAGAAGTCCTATGGCATCCCATCCCTCCCCTCCACAGGAAAGGATAAAGTCTCCACCTGAGAGCCTTTCCTCATCTTTTGTCAAGGAAACGGCGGCTGCCATTCCTATTCCTTTGGAAGTGGAGGACGAGCCCAGGGCCAAGATGTTTGAGGTCCTGGACTATGAATCTCCTCCTAAAGAGGCTGTGACGGTTCCGCTTCATGAGATTTTAATGGACGTTCAGGTGGATGGGAGTCCTCTGTCGGTCCCTGTTCTCCCTAAAAAAGATTTGACACTATGTACCAGATTCAGTCTTCCCCTGGATTTGATAGGCCCAGTTGCCTCATCATTCCCTGGTAGTTGAATCTGCACTCAAAAGGGCTTAGGAGTTCTAGGGACTATGCTTCTGTGCCCCCTGGCATGGATGCTAAAACACTGGACTCTTTTGAACTGCAGATGTATCAGGCCTCTGTGCTCATCTCCTATATCCAATCATACCAGCTCTACACGAGCCTGTACTTGTGGTCCTTGGTGTGCAGTATATCTGATTTGGCAGACTCTTCCACCAGAGCAAGCCATATCAGTTCACCAGCTGGTCAAGCAGCAGAAGGCATGTTGTAAGTTCTTGGCAAGAAAAGGGGGGCAGGTGGGAGATGTGGGCGGGGGCTGGAACTAGGACAGGTGGGATACTGGGGCTAGAACTTGGGGCCGAAAAGAGGGGACAGATCCTGGATGGAGCGAGAGGGAGGGCAGACCCTGGATGGAAGGGGGAGCGAGAGGGAGGGCAGACCCTGGATGGAAGAGGGAGCGAGAGGGAGGGCAGACCCTGGATGGAAGAGGGAGCGAGAGGGAGGGCAGACCCTGGATGGATGGGAGAGGGAGGACAAATGGTAGATTGAAGGGGCAGAGAGAAAGGGCAGACGGTGGATGGAGGGGACAGCAGAGAGGGCAGACACTGGATGGTAGAGAGAGAGCGAAGACAGATGCTGGATGGAAGCAAGACAGTGAAAAGAAGATGAGGAAAGCAGAAACCAGAGACAACAAACTGTAAACAAAATATATATTTTTATTTTTTTGCTTTAGGATAAAGTAGTATTGTAGCTGTTAATGACCTTGATTCAGATTATACATTGGACCTCATCTCCCTCACTCATCCCTAGTCTTTTCTTCTTCATCTCTCCTATACCATATCCCTCTCTATCCCTAGTCCTTTTGCTTATCCTATCTCTGTTTATCGTCCCATATCCAGTTCATTTATTTAATACTTTACTACTATGTTTACTCAGCTTGTATTATTTCTCCTTACAAGACTTTGCTATTCTAGTTACAATGTAAGCCGCATTGAACCTGCTATGTGTGGGAAAGCGTGGGGTACAAATGTAATCTAAAGTCAAATAATATGGAGTAATTTGATCTTGCCTGATGAATTTCTTTTTTTAGTCCTACCTAACCAATCTAGAGCATATGAGTTGTGTCTGTCGACTAGCGGACAGAGACAAGAGAAATAAAATAGTTCTTTGTGACTCACTCCTTAAGGGCACCGTACAGCCTCAGATACTCATTATTTCAACTGATAGAGCAATGTGCTATCAATTAATCCTTCTGCTTGAGGTATTGTACTACATGTATTCATCTGAATGTATTGTTTTGAAACCATTTGGAAAGGTTAAGCTGTTGAAGGAAAAATTAAATCCAAAAGGAAAGAATGGAATGAGAGAAGAATCACAGATTAATAAGGGCAGGCCTCTGTACTGATCTGATTGGGACTAAAAGAGGGAAAATTAGCAAGTAAGATCTAATTTCGCCTTCCTTGACATCTTTGCCAGGCCAGCCCAGAATCTATGGGATAAAGCACAGCACTAATGAAAATAGGTAAGACTTCAAAATTTCTGCTTTTAAACTGCTACAAAGGCAAGAATAATGTGTTTGACACGAATACAGAAACAACTGTGCGTACCCCATTTATCTAAGTTGGATCCCTCAGAAGCAACTAGATCTACAGAGACTAACACCCAAATGAAAAGTAACTCCAAAACCCCCATGAGGAAGGATTCTGATAGAGTGCAAGCTGAGAAACCTTACTTCTTGTCCCTAGGATGAATAGATTTATGGGCCCGTTTGGCTTTAGGACAATTTACTCAACTCTAGACTATGAAAGAAAACAGCAAAAAAAAATCAAAGTGCATAATTCCAATTAAGAAATAACAGAAGGCGATTGGAAGAGTTAGATTAAAACTGACATGGAGGAGCCATCAGTTAAAGGACCTAATTCCCAAATTTAGGAGATATCTTTTAAGAGTAACATACAAGTGTAGAGCTCTTGAAATTCCTGAAGAAGATAACAAAAGGTAAAATATTTTCAATCCTGGAACAGGAATTGGAAGAGAAAAGCCTACTAGTCCGAATGAGCATAGTAATCCCCTCCATTAAATACCCTTTGTTCCTCAAACATAACCATTGGAGAGCCAGACTGTAAAACAGAATGGAGCTGATCTTCTAATAGTTCCAGTTTTACCAGACCTTGATGACAGCCTTTTTGTGTATGTGTAAGTATCAGGGGCCAGTTTCCATAGATATGAATGATGTTTGCAAACCAGAACCTCCAAAGCCAGTTTGGAGCTACGAGGAGCACTGGCTCGGGATGAATCAAGATCCTTGAATTACTCTGCTTAGAGACAGAAACGCCTCTACTAGACTGTACTAAGGTCAAGACTTCTAGACCCTCAGATCCTACCTCCTTCAGACTGCTGTAGAAATGAGATAGTCTGTGCTTTTTCTCTATGATGGTCTTGGATGACAATTCCCACTCTCCCTGGGTGAGAGAGTAGGCATTGAAATCTGCCAGGGTGTTATCCACTCTGGCAATATGCACTGTCTAGAGTGATGAAAGATGCATTTTGTTGTTTTGCTTCCCTCTTCAAGAGCCTTGCTTCTCAGGCTCCTGGAGCAAGGTTGGTGATTTCTTGACTGTTGATGTTAAGTACTGCAATCATGTTATTGAATAAAGTTCTCAACTCTCTCTTCCTGACTTTATGCAAAAGGGACTCAAATGCTGGATGGAGACTAAGTTCTCTGGCATACTGTAACTTGACAACAGTCTCCTAAACCATGTAGTAGTCATTGGTGGTCACTCCCATCTAGAAGAGCGAGTGTATACTTTCCGCCTGCAGCAGATTGTGAATTTGAAGCCGTCAGCTCAGGCTGAAACTTACCTGAGATATCAGGTGACACTAGAGACTGTGTGGTTGGTAACCAACCTACCAAGAAGTACAGAGTATATAGTTAGGCTCAGTGCAAGGTAAAGGGTGCAAGCTGTGGGCCCTACTGGACAATATGGCTCTAGGCTTCATATCTGTAATCCTTAAGTGCAAATAAGAGATATTTACAGATTACTACCAGAGTACCATTCAGCCCATCACTAAGTACAGAAACTTACCCTGGGTAGGACCAAACCTCAGGGCTAGAGGTCAGACATATATTGCACTTCAAGATGTGCTTCCAGAGAGTTTTACTGAGCTGAGATTGTAGATGAGATGGCTGGATGAAGAGGGCAGCTATGGAAATCCTGAAGTACGTTCAGAGCTGGGAAATCCACGCATAAACTGGAACTGAAGGATCCTCTCATGCCTGTAATGATGTCCAACAGGATTTTAGCCTGTTGCAAACAAATGCATACCTATGGGGACACCAGTCTTATCCAGTAGGAACTCAGTCCTGCAGAGGTCAATTTAGAAAAGTTAACTTCAAAGCTACCCTAACTAAAGTGACTGAAAATACAAGTGAAGGATAAGGATGGGGGCGTCCTGTTCATTCAGATGTCATGAGGTTTTTAGCCAACCAAGAACCTGAAGATCCTTATTCTTATGGGGAGTCTAGCTTGTGCTCAGCTTCATTGAATTTGAAGTAGAAAACTATCTGCAATAAGAGAGAAAGGCAAAGTAAGTTGATGCTTCTGCACTTTTTTTTCCCAGAAAGTACGACAACATGACACTTTACTACTACTACTACTACTACTACTACTACTACTACTATTTAGCATTTCTATAGCGCTACAAGGCGTACGCAGCGCTGCACAAACATAGACGAAAGACAGTCCCTGCTCAAAGAGCTTACAATCTAATAGACAAAAAATAAATAAAGTAAGCAAATCAAATCAATTAATGTGAACGGGAAGGAAGAGAGGAGGGTAGGTGGAGGCGAGTGGTTATAAGTGGTTACGAGTCAAAAGCAATGTTAAAGAGGTGGGCTTTCAGTCTAGATTTAAAGGTGGCCAAGGATGGGGCAAGATGTAGGGGCTCAGGAAGTTTATTCCAGGCGTAGGGTGCAGCGAGACAGAAGGCGCGAAGTCTGGAGTTGGCAGTAGTAGAGAAGGGAACAGATGAGAAGGATTTATCCATGGAGCGGAGTGCACGTGAAGGGGTGTAGGGAAGGACGAGTGTGGAGAGATACTGGGGAGCAGCAGAGTGAGTACATTTATAGGTTAGTAGAAGAAGTTTGAACAGGATGCGAAAACGGATAGGGAGCCAGTGAAGGGTCTTGAGGAGGGGGTAGTATGAGTAAAGCGACCCTGGCGGAAGATGAGACGGGCAGCAGAGTTTTGAACCGACTGGAGAGGGGCCAGTCTTATACTAGGAGGAAAAAACATTTTGCCTGGAACTGGATTAAAATTTATGCTGTGAACATTTGCAGTCAACAAACAGGAAAATAGTGACTTGAAGTTGGGTGGTAAGCACCGTGGCATGAAATGCTCATAGTGCAACACATCGGTTAGATTACAGCTCCTCCAAAAAAAGATAAATTTTGCAAACATTGATGACAAGTCAGGCGGCTAAAGAGCACATAGCAGTGGGAAAGAGGAATTAACTGTAAAAATTCCGCTGCAGAGTAAACCATCACTTTTATCTCAGAATTTAACAAGGCACCTTCATGTCCATTACTTCGGATACTCAATCGTTGAGCCTTTCTTGCTGGCTGCTAATTCCAGAGACAGAACCGGAATGTTTGAGGCCAAGCTTCTGCCACCTACATAGTATCATAGTAGATGACGGCAGAAAAAGACCTGCATGGTCCATCCAGTCTGCCCAACAAGATAAACTCATATGTGCTACTTTTTGTGTATACCAAGGATATACAGGATATACAGGACAGGTTGAACATAGAATGAGAGAGAAAATAAGAACAAGCAAAGTTAATAATAATAATGAATAAGTATGCATAAAATGTCAATATTTGCATAACTAATAATACAAATAAAGATGAAATTAGCATAGATAAATGTACATAGAAAATCATCATTAACATAATTAATAAAAGGCAATGTTTTTATGAATTTGGTTTTCACTTTAATGATTTTTCATAAAATCATTTTTTTGTCACCCCTGATTTTATGCTATGACTACTAATCCAGAAATGAAACCCTAACTTGAGGGTATTGACTAAGTCCAGCTACCTTCAGAGTGAGCAACATTGTACTTGCTAATAGTTTTTAGAACTTGTCAGACTGAAGCTTCCCTAGGTGGGTAGTGGACTAGTCTGGCATGACTAAAGGAAAGAAAGTAAATAGGTAAGTTTTAAATTTTACCTTCCTCATCATCCATGCTAGACTGGTAAAGACAAGTGGGATATCTCCAAGTTCTACCCAGATGAGAAGGAAGCCAGCACACCCACACTGCTTGGGGCAGGGTGCCATAGAGACGAGATTGCTTACCTTTCCATGCAAAAAGGTGGGAAAATGTGGGATGCAAATGCAATAAATAAAATTAATATTTAGTGAAAAAAAAGATTCTGCATCCTCAGTGAGCAGGTTTGCTGGCTGTCTGGGATCTGCACATTCTTGATAGTGGTTTTTTTTTTTTTTTTTTTTAAATCATTTATAATTTTTCTTTTTACAAGGGTCACTTGCAAACAGTAATACAGAGATGATTGTACAATAATACAATATTAGAAGAAAACAATCTCAACTAGATAAATGGATTATATACAATCTTTCTCTTAGACCACAAAATAAATAGGGAGTGGAGGAGTGGCCTAGTGGTTACGGTGGTGGACTTTGGTCCTAGGGAACTGAGGAACTGAGTTCGATTCCCACTTCAGGCACAGGCAGCTCCTTGTGACTCTGGGCAAGTCACTTAACCCTCCATTGCCCCATGTATGCCGCATTGAGCCTGCCATGAGTGGGAAAGCACGGGGTACAAATGTAACAAAAAAAAAAACAAGACAAGATCAATTAAACAACAGTAAACAAAGAAAACGTGGTATTAACCTGATTATCCCCAGTTATTATTTATCTGAATCATTATTCCACATTGATCATCTGGTTGGCCTCCTCAAACCCAAAATGGTGTATAGTCAATTAATTTCATTGGAAACATACTTATTGTCCAACATTAGTGGAAATAATACACCTGATTTCATTTTTTTCTCTTTTAAAACCAGAAATTATTTAATAATACAAACACTTGAATCTCTAAACCAATTCCTACTGATTAAGGTAATCCCAGTTTCACAGGCTTCACTCCTTTTGAATTAATATACTAAGAGGAATCATTTCAGAGGAAAAAAAACTTTAGGAGTCATACCTGGAACTCTGGGAAAACAACAATCTCGATATTAATCATTTGTAATAATATTCATTTTGTTCAAATTTTTCTGGTTTATTAACATTTTCAAAATCTTAACCGTTTCCTATTCCTGTAGAACTTCATTTGATGTATCATTTTTCATTCTCCAAGGATTCAATTAGATTATCCATGTGGCTCACTAATAAGATTATATCTGAAGCAAAATTATTTACTACCACCATTAGGTCCTGGCGCGCCTTCCAGATGATATTTAATGTAACCTCCACGGGAGCCAAAAACTCCAAGCTGATAGCTCTTACGGGTTTAGGAGTGGCACCGCCGACACTGGTTCAGCTGTAAACGACTTCCGTTTCAGCATACACTCCTAACTCACTCCTCCACTCCTTTGGGCATGGTGGTTAAATGATTTGAGAGCGATGAAGTTGTTTCCAGGTCCAAGAGCATCGACGCTCCTTCGCCGGTGCTAATCAAAGGACTCATCAACCCAGTCATCTGTGGGCAGCTCGTCGCGCAGAGGTCCCATACTTGCTGCACAGGGGACAAAACGCTGGCCATCGGCGGCTGACCCCCCCCCCCCCCCTTGTCCCCTTCCTCTCAGTTAAGGCAACTGCAAATGCAAAGAGGAAATTTCAAGTAAACAAAGACAGAACTTCAGAGGACAGCTGGGCCGTTGAGCGTACGAGCCCCAGGTCACCATCTTTCCACTCTCCCTAGTTTGGGACACTGTCTGGTTTCTCCTCAGAGGCCTGTCTGATATGGGTAATCCTTCAGCATAGACCCCCTGAGTCATTGAAACACGGAAGCCCCTCCACCACTACAAGGTGGTGTCCCTTCAGAGGGGATAGTTTGTTTGTTTTTTAATTTATCCATTTGTGTGTGTTGGTTCTGTGTGTGTCTGGGAGGAGAGAGCAACCCTCTTATTATATCAGTTTCTATGGTCGAATTGCTTCTCCCATAGAAATGCATTGGGCATTGTATGGGAGCTAATTTCTCTGGAACATCCTCCACCCCCCCCCCCCCCCGCCTTCCCTGTCCAATCTGCCAATCTGGCCCATTTTCAAACTCTTGGTTTTTTACCATTTTTCCCACCTGCCAGATGTAGTCTCATTACATTAAATATTCATTCAGTGAGTTGTTTTGTCTCCAGACATTCTCAGTTCCTTGTATATAATTTTCTTTCTAGCATCCTTTGGGTTGGGAGAAGAAAGGGAAATGGGACTTGATATACTGTGTTTCTGAGGTTTTTGCAACTACATTCAATGCGGATTACATATATTCAGGTACTTATTTTGTACCAGGGGCAATGGAGGGTTAAGTGACTTGCCCAGAGTCACAAGGAGCTGCAGTGGGAATTGAACTCAGTTCCCCAGGATCAAAGTCCACTGCACTTGCCACTAGGCTACTCCTTACCTGCAGTTTTTTAAGCAAATTTGTCTTCCTTAGGTGCAAGAGTCCATCTTCCTACCTTATGGTAAAGGTAGGGTGACAGCAGTTGAGATGGAACTAAATCACAAATGACCCCAACCGTTTAGTGATCTCAGAGTAATCCATGGGCCTTGAACCAAGCTAATGCAAGTCCTACAGAATTGAGCTGATGTGTTCTCGCTAACCATAGCCAGATAAGAACGTTGTGGTGTTTTGTATATATTGGAGATAGTTTAATCGTTTTTTTGTTTTGTTTTGTTTTTTGAGAGCTCATGTGCATTGCTTTGCCAGATCTGTCCAGGATGTAGCAAATGAGACTGGTTTTATCAGTCTCGGACATTGGAGGTGGATAACAGGATGCTTGGCACACATAACATACCAATCTACCCTGCTCCCTTAATCATATTGTATAGCTGAACATGCTAGGAAAGGCCATTGAATGATGTTACACACTTGTGTGACTGACTATCCTGTTGTTCAAACACCTATTACAGGTTAAAAAAAAATTCTTTTTTTTCTTTCCTATTTCATTTTGGGAATTTCTCATTATATCTCTGTTCATACAGTGAGCTAATGGACAGGAAATGTCTAGCAAAACAGCTGCTCCAAGGATATACAGGACAGGTTGAACATAGAATGAGAGGCAAATGTTGGGTTTGGATAGCAGTAAACAGCTGTTAACTACGGGAATGGAAAACAATCTGCTTATTGAATTTCTGTTGTATTGGTCTATGTGGTGGAACAAAAGAAGGCCAGGATTATATACTGACCGTTAGGATGCAGGAAGCATTTGGCAGTTTCTTGTATTTTATATTTCTTGCAGAATGTGAACTTTTTTACTTTACAAACCTCAACAGATGGAGAGCACGAATCTGGGATCCACCAAAAATGGAGACACTGAACAGCCAAGTTCTATCTCTGCCAATGAGATGTCTGCCAATCAGGAATCTGAGTCCGCCAAATTGAGCGAATGCATTTTGTACCCTGCACTGAGTGAGGAGTCACTACTGGGAACGGATGGGTATGTTTGCAAAGATGAGCCTGGATTCTGAAAGTGATTAGGATGAGCCATAAGAGCACATTGCATGCAGTGAAACTGAGCCATGAGGTTTTCTCCTGGGAGAATTCTCCCTGTTGCAGAATTTGCACAGAATTCTACATAGGAATCAGGAGCCAGTGGTGACTCACACTGTAGCTCTCTGTCCATTCTTCACCCCATCACCACTATAGCAGTATCCCCAATGTGCACACCTTCCCACTCACCCTGTGCTTATCAAGTGGAGGAGGTGAGCAGCTACACTTCAGGTTGCGTCCTTCTCCTGCCGTTTTGACGTTGAATGTAGGATTTGAGACACAGGGCTCTACGGTGTTTTGGTGGTTCAAATTCTGCATTCAGTACCAAAACATCAGAGGAGGAGGATTTGGCTCATTGTGCAGCTACTCTCTCCTCTGCTTGTGATGATCAGTAATTTGGGCGGGACTGGGGATTAGAGGGGAGGTGCATATGAAGAGGGGGCCGGGGGAGGGTTGTGTGTAATAACCTGTGTGAATGAGAACAGAGGAGAGAGCTGGGGAGATGTATGGGGTATTCAGCTGTGTGTTTGTATGCCACATGGGAGGTGGTTATTGAGAGATCTATGAAGCGGTGGTGTGCCATAAGGGGGTTGTAGAGGGACTGGTGGCAATTGAGAGACACTGTTGGGGTGTATCTGTGGGAAAGTGAGCTTGAGAGAGCTTTGGGGGTATGTTTGGAGGAGCAAGAGATTGGTGTGAGAGTTATGGGGATACGTGTGCTGGGGAGGGAAGAGTGGATTTAGAAAGTTATGTGAAGTGTTTGCTGTGGAGGGGAGGAGACGTGTGAGAGAGAGAGAGAGCAGATGTGTGTGTGTGTGAGAGAGAGAGCTATGGGGCTGTATTGGGGGAGAAATTGGAGAGAGAGGGAGAGTAATGGTGATTTGTGGACCCAGTTTGAGAAAAAGAGGGATAGAGAACTGGAGGTTCTTTCTGGAGGACAGAGAGAAAGTAAAAACTAGGGAGTATTCACCCCTGAAAGGGGGCAGAGAATTCTGAGGATTGATTGTGTCAAGGGGTGGTGGGGATCAAGCTTAGGGAGTTTGTTCAAGCCAGTAGGTTGAAAAAAACTGCTGCAGGGTGGGGTTGGGGGACGGTGTAAAGCCTGAATTGAGAGAAAACTGAGGAGTGTTAGGCCTGATACATGAATAAGCCAAACCTATATGATGGGGGAATTCTACTCAAAAAAATTAGAAATAAAGAATGTACAATTTTTAAAAACAGTGAGCAGAATTCCCGTGGGATTAATCAGGTTTTACTAGGATCTCAATTCAGATTTCTAGTTACTTGATGTGTGGTATGAGATTTGTCTTAAAACTTGCACCTGGCAGTTGGTACATTAGAAGATGCAACCATTGTTTCATCCTTGATCTAAATGTACCTTTAATAGGGAGGTCAAGCTAGTTGACCAAGAAGAGTATTTACCTGTCTTTATCTTCGTTAAACTTGACTTTGAAATTCCTCATTTTAATTATTTTGATTAGAGGAGTGTGGTAGCCGTGTTAGTCCACTCTTAAGGTTATCAATAGAAATCAAACAAAATAAAACATGGAAAAGAAAATAAGATGATACCTTTTTTATTGGACATAGCTTAATACATTTCTTGATTAGCTTTCGAAGGTAGCCCTTCTTCCTCAGATCGGAAATAAGCAAATGTGCTAGCTGACAGTGTATATAAGTGAAAACATTCAAGCATTACTATGACAGTCTGACAGGGTGGGAGGAGGGGGGTGGGTAGGAAGTATGCATGGGGACATCAAAGCATATCATTGATATTCTAACAGGGTGGGTGTGGATAGGTGAGGGGAGGGTGATCAACAGAGACATACAGCTTTATGGTTTATAAGACACCACAAACTTTCTGAATAAATTGAAAAATATCAAGCAACTACCACCTAACACCCTTCTGGTCACGATGGATGTAGAATCACTATACAGCAACATTCCACATGCGGATGGCATAGCTGCATGTGGAAGACTCCTAAAAAAAATCCACACTGGACCATCAATACTCACCAGAAACTATTACAAAATTAATCAAATTCATTTTAACTCACAACTACTTCCACTTTAACAATGATATCTATCTGCAAATAATGGGCACTGCAATGGGCACCAGGACAGCACCCCAATATGCCAACCTTTTTATGGCTGAGATGGAAGAGACATTTCTGAATACACACCAGACCAAACCTCTAAAATACCACCGGTACATCGATGACATTTTTATGATTTGGACGGAGGGTGAAGAAACTCTGAAACAATTTTATTCTGCATTCAATACATACCATCCTACAATCAGATTCAAAATTGACTACTCCCCAGAAAAAGTCAATTTTTTGGACACCAAGGTCTCAATCAGTGATGGCTGTATACAAACATCTATATATAAGAAACCCACAGACAGATGTAGCTACCTCCACAACTCCAGCTTCCATCCTTCACATACAAAAAGATCCATCATTTACAGCCAAGCCACAAGATACCACCGTATCTGCTCTGACCCAGGGGACAGAGACAGACACCTTAAAACCCTGACTGAATCCTTCAAACAGAAGGGCTACAACCCCAAAATAATCTCCAAGAATATTGCCTCCTCCCTCAAAACACCCAGGGAGAATCTGCTACAGTACAAAAAGAAAAAATCCACAGACAGAATCCCGCTTGTAGTGACATACAATCCAGAGCTGGAAAAACTGAGGAAAATCATAAGAGATCTACAACCTATACTCCAGGAGGATGAATTACTGAAAGAGATATTCCCATCCCCACCAGTACTGGCCTTCCGACAGCCACCCAATTTAAAACACAAGCTAAGCAGAAGTAAACTTCCTTCACAGACTGAAAAGGAACAGAAGGGCACCACTTCCCTGTAATTTATCCAGTTGCAAACTATGCCAAAATATTTCACAGGACCCCGGGAGGAAGTGACGTCACGGAGCTGAATGGCCGCTTAAGCTACTAGCTCCCGAGCTTCTCTACCTTTTTACAGCTACAAGCGCTATATTATCCTTTTATATTGCATCTGGACGACGCCCGGAGGCTTACCTGCAGACCGGGGTGCAAAATGAGTAAGAAAATCTCAGCGAACCCACGGGACAGCGAGCGGGCGGCAGTCCGAAAATCAGCACGGGGTTCATCGCGCCATGCGTCCCCTGGGGCGCGGGAATCTTCGGGGTCTGACTCTGGCTCCTCACATGTAGAACGAGGTGAGCGTGCGGCTAAATCTAAGAGCCCACAGGATTTGACAAAGTGCTTAGAGGCAATACGTGCAGAAATTCGCGCCTCTAAAAACGAGATACTGGAGCACGTGGACGCGCTCAGCGTTGACCTGCGAGAACTTGGAGGCAGAGTGGAAACGCTTGAAGAGCGAGTGGACGAGCAAGCGGATAAGCACGAGGCCATGGAAGTGAGCATGGCTAAATTAGCTGCACAAGCCGAGGACCTGCAGTACAAACTGGATGACATTGAGAACCGCGGACGCCGCCAGAATCTTCGATTTCGGGGCGTGCCGGAAAATGGCGACAAGGAGACTGTTCCAGTCATGGTGCGGGCCCTATGTGCGCAACTAATGGGTGAGACCTTTGACGCTGAAACATTGGGAATAGAACGCGCCCACAGAGCTTTGGGTAAACCTAAAGATAATAAGCCGAGAGACATTGTAGTGCGCTTTTCCACCTATGCAGGTAAAGACCAGCTATGGCAGAAAGCTCGTCAGAATCCTGTTCTACAGTATAAGGATGCCCGCGTTTACATCTTTCAAGACCTCTCTTTGTTTACCTTGACCCAAAGGCGAGCAATGAAGCCAGTACTCGAAATTTTGTTAAAAGAAAAAATTGCATATCGATGGGCTTTTCCCTTTGCGATCTGCTTCGACCTTAAGGGGGAGCAACATCGTTGCCGTTCAGTGGGAGCTGCGTGGAAACACCTGCATGAGGCTGGATTAGCCCTTAAGGAGTCTTTACCAGTGGCGATGGCTTCCTCTACTAAGAAACGGCTCCAAAAATGGCAGAGAGTGGAAAGTGCAGCGAGGAGCCAATCTTGAGACTGGTAGTCTGAACTGGTTTGATAAGAGCTAGTTGGATGTTAATATGCAAAGGGTACTTGACTTTAAAAAGTTACATGTTTTCTAGAGTTGCTTTTGCAACACATATTGAAGTGTATGAGAAAGGAGAAGGATAATATAAAGGTGAAAACTAAAGGTAGGAGGGGGGAGGTGGGCGGGAGGTTTGAGGGGTATGAGTTTGGTTCCTGGGTCATTGTTCCTCTGCTATCCCATTCAGTTGCTTAGTGCGCTGTTTGGTGGGGGGTCTCCAGGGAGGAGGGGAGGACTGGGAGGGTGGGTTTGGGCAAGTAACGGGGGGATAGCTAGGGGGAAGGGGGGGGGGGAGAGTTCAGGGGAATAGAGGGGAATGTAGGAAGTTAAACTTTATTTATCCAGCGAGTGTTCCACATACAGTGAGGTAGATGGTTGATTTTAAAATTCTCACATATAATATCAAAGGTTTAAATACTCCATTTAAAAGGCATTCCTTATTTAAGGAATTACAGCTGCTGTGTCCCCAAGTGGTATTCCTACAGGAAACTCATTTTCATAAAAAACATGAGTACCTGTTGACCTCTTTACAGTACCCAAAAATCTTTCATGCTTCAGATGTTAAAGGTGTCAAGAAAAGGGGAGTGGCTATTATGTTCCACAAAAATGTACAGCTGCAACTTCTGCACTCCAAGAGGGATGCTGAGGGTCGTTTCCTATTCCTGCATGTTATGCTGGACAGTAAGGAATATACGCTGGCAAGTGTCTATGCTCCAAATTAGCGGCAGGAGCGATTTTTCCTGCACCTTCAGAAGGAGTTGCAGAACTTTGCTCGGGGCAAGGTGATAGTGGCGGGAGATTTCAATGCTACTATGCAACCTAGGGTGGATAAGACCGCTCCACCCTCCTCCAATGATTATAGAATTTCTAAAGCTTTGGGGAATTTTGTAGAGACTATGGGACTTTACGATGTATGGAGACTGGACCACTCGGGGGGAAGGGACTATACATTTCATTCCCATGTGCACTTCACTCACTCCCGACTGGATTATGTTTTTTTGGATAAGGGCTTGTCAGAAGGTGGGGGGGGATCATTCATAGGACACACTACCATTTCAGACCATGCCCCTGTTTGGGCAATAATTCCTTCTTTGAAGGAAGAGATGCGAGATAGAAGGTGGACTCTTAACAATTGTCTACTACAGGACCCAGAAATTGTAACTAACTTTCGCTCTGTGTTGAAGGAGTACTTTGACCTCAACTTGGATTCAGGGCCAGCTTTGGGTACAGTGTGGGATGCATTTAAGGCCGTATCTAGAGGTTTTTTTATTAAATGTGCTAGCCTGCGCTCTAGAACCTACAAAGTGAGATTAGCCCAGTGTATGGAGAGGTTAGGTGCTCTGGAGGACAGATATAGGGCCTATGGCTCGGTAGCTGACTTCCGCAAACTGCAAGCAATACGACTGGAGCTGGCAGCCTTACATGATGAGAGCTTGCAGTTTGTTAATGCACGCCTGCGACAAGTCCATTATGAATTTACAAACAAACCAGGCAGGATGCTGGCCACTAAGTTAAGGAAGATGAGGGCAGATAGACATATCTTGAGAATGAAAGACGATAGGGGTACCATGTTGCACACTTCAGACAAGATTAGGGAGCGTTTTGCCCTTTTTTATGAGAATCTTTATAAGGAGGATGCCGCTGTACAGACTGAAGCCATTGACCAATATTTGGCAGACCTGGGTATGTCGGTGCTAACTGACTCACAGAAGAGAGAGTTGGAGGCCCCGGTGACAGTGAAGGAGGTAGCTCGAGTTATTAAAGCGCTGCCAACGGGGAAAGTACCGGGATTAGACGGATTCACTAATGAGTTTTTTAAGCTTTTTGGGGGGGAACTGGCACCCTATTTGATGTTGGTTATTAATTCAGTGCGAGAGGGTGCGCCTTTCCCGAAGTCAATGATGGAGGCGTGGGTGGCGGTGATACCAAAGCCAGATAAGGATATTACTGAGTGTGCCTCGTATCGCCCCATCTCGATTCTTAATACAGACGTAAAAATCTTGGCCAAGGTGTTGGCAAACCGCTTGGGTGATATGTTGCCTAGCCTGGTGCACCCTGATCAAGTTGGTTTTGTAGCAAATAGACAGGCCTTGGATAACATTCGTAGAACGCTGGATCTACTCTTTGCAGCTCGGTCGAAGGCCTTGCCAGTGGTATTACTGGGGTTGGATGCGGAGAAGGCCTTCGATCGAGTTCACTGGGGATATCTGGATAAGGTTTTGAATAGAGTGGGAATTGGCTCCTATTTTAGAACTTGGATTCAAGCACTATACACCTCGCTGCAGGCCTGTGTAAGAGTAAATGGCGGTAACTCGGGGATGTTTGGCCTGGGCCGTGGCACTCGCCAGGGATGTCCTCTGTCGCCTCTGTTGTTCGCTCTGGCGATGGAGCCCTTGGCGGTTGCTATTCGGGAGAACGTTGATATTACTGGAGTGCGGGTGAGGGCTAAGGAATACAAGATTGCTTTATTTGCGGCCGACGTGCTTTTATCATTAACTAACCCGGTGATTTCCCTTCCAAATTTAATGAAAGAGATAGGGGCCTATTCCAGGATATCTGGCTATAAACTCAACGCGAGTAAGTCTGTTGGGCTGGCTGTGGGGATATCGCCGGAGCGATTGGAGGCGTTGAGAGCCTCCTTTGCTTTTAAGTGGACAGACCGGGACATTACATAAGTACATAAGTAGTGCCATACTGGGAAAGACCAAAGGTCCATCTAGCCCAGCATCCTGTCACCGACAGTGGCCAATCCAGGTCAAGGGCACCTGGCACGCTCCCCAAACGTAAAAACATTCCAGACAAGTTATACCTAAAAATGAGGAATTTTTCCAGTCCATTTAATAGCGGTCTATGGACTTGTCCTTTAGGAATCTATCTAACCCCTTTTTAAACTCCGTCAAGCTAACCGCCCGTACCACGTTCTCCGGCAATGAATTCCAGAGTCTAATTACACGTTGGGTGAAGAAAAATTTTCTCCGATTTGTTTTAAATTTACCACACTGTAGCTTCAACTCATGCCCTCTAGTCCTAGTATTTTGGATAGCGTGAACAGTCGCTTCACATCCACCCGATCCATTCCACTCATTATTTTATACACTTCTATCATATCTCCCCTCAGCCGTCTCTTCTCCAAGCTGAAAAGCCCTAGCCTTCTCAGCCTCTCTTCATAGGAAAGTCGTCCCATCCCCACTATCATTTCGTCGCCCTTCGCTGTACCTTTTCCAATTCTACTATATCTTTTTTGAGATACGGAGACCAGTACTGAACACAATACTCCAGGTGCGGTCGCACCATGGAGCGATACAACGGCATTATAACATCCGCACACCTGGACTCCATACCTTCTTAATAACACCCAACATTCTATTCGCTTCCTAGCCGCAGCAGCACACTGAGCAGAAGGTTTCAGCGTATCATCGACGACGACACCCAGATCCCTTTCTTGATCCGTAACTCCTAACGCGGAACCTTGCAAGACGTAGCTATAATTCGGGTTCCTCTTACCCACATGCATCACTTTGCACTTGTCAACATTGAACTTCATCTGCCACTTGCACGCCCATTCTCCCAGTCTCGCAAGGTCCTCCTGTAATCGTTCACATTCTCCTGCGACTTGACGACCCTGACTAATTTTGTGTTCATCGGCGAATTTAATTACCTCACTAGTTATTCCCATCTCTAGGTCATTTATAATACATTAAAAAGCAACGGACCCAGCACAGACCCTGCGGGACCCCACTAACTACCCTCCTCCACTGAGAATACTGGCCACGCATCCTACTCTCTGCTTCCTATCTTTCAACCAGTTCTTAATCCATAATAATACCCTACCCTCCGATTCCATGACTCTGCAATTTCTTCAGGAGTCTTTCGTGCGGCACTTTGTCAAACGCCTTCTGAAAATCCAGATATACAATATCAACCGGCTCCCCATTGTCCACATGTTTGCTTACCCCCTCAAAAAATGCATTAGATTGGTGAGGCAAGACTTCCCTTCACTAAATCCGTGCTGACTTTGTCTCATCAGTCCATGTTTTTGTATATGCTCTGCAATTTTATTCTTAATAATAGCCTCCACCATCTTGCCCGGCACCGACGTCAGACTCACCGGTCTATAATTTCCCGGATCTCCTCTGGAACCTTTCTTAAAAATCGGAGTAACATTGGCTACCCTCCAGTCTTCCGGTATTACACTCGATTTTAGGGACAGATTGCATATTTCTAACAGTAGCTCCGCAAGTTCATTTTTTAGTTCTATTAATACTCTGGGATGAATACCATCAGGTCCCGGTGATTTACTACTCTTCAGCTTGCTGAACTGACCCATTACATCCTCCAAGGTTACAGAGAATTTGTTTAGTTTCTCCGACTCCCCTGCTTCAAATATTCTTTCCGGCACCGGTGTCCCCCCCAAATCCTCCTCGGTGAAGACCGAAGCAAAGAATTCATTTAATTTCTCCGCTACGGCTTTGTCCTCCTTGATCGCCCCTTTAACACCATTTTCGTCCAGCGGCCCAACCGACTCTTTGGCCGGTTTCCTGCTTTTAATGTATCTAAAAAAGTTTTTACTATGTATTTTTGCTTCCAACGCTAATTTCTTCTCAAAGTCCTTTTTTGCCCTCCTTATCTCCGCTTTGCATTTGGCTTGGCATTCCTTATGATCTATCCTGTTACTTTCAGTTGGTTCTCTTCTCCACTTTCTGAAGGATTGTTTTTTGGCTCTAATGATTTCCTTTATCTTACTGTTTAGCCACGCCGGCTGACGTTTAGTCTTTTTTCCCTTTTTTCTAATACGTGGAATATATTTGTCCTGAACCTCCAGGATGGTGTTTTTAAACAGCATCCACGCCTGATGCAAGTTTTTTACTCTGCGAGCTGCTCCTTGGGGGTACAGATCCCAGGGAACCTAGCAGATTTGTTTGCAGTAAACTACCCGGCTCTCCAAAAAGAGGTATTGAGGGATTTAGATAGGTGGAATGGGATGGATAGGGCGAATAGCTGCACTTAAAATGAACATTTTGCCCCGCCTGCTGTACTTATTTCAGGTACTGCCGTTGCGTGTCCCCAGGGCATTCATATCTAAGCTTCAGGATAGCCTGATCCGTTTTGTTTGGCATCAGAAACGACCACGTTTGCCAAGATCTTTCCTGTATAAAAGTAAGCGAGCTGGAGGTCTTGGAGTGCCTAATCTGTATTGGTACTATTGTGCTGCGCAGGCTAGATCGGCTGTGGAGTGGTTCCGAAGGGCAGATCATAAACTGTGGGTCCATCTTGAACAAGATTAATCGGTTCACGTAGGCTGGGGCACTTGATGTGGCTTCCGGGTAAATATAGGGGACAAGTTGACCGGTTTCCGCCTATGATGCAGGCTACATTTTATTACTGGGACCGAATGTTCCGGGAACGCCGGCCTCCAATATCTGGACTGGCCCCGATTGTTGATAACCCCCCTGTTTGGTCCGGGAATGGGGAACACAGTTTTCCGTAGGTGGGCTGCCCCGGGAGTGGAAATGTTGGGTCAACTACATGTAGGAGAACAGTTAGTGCCCTTTGAGACATTGATGGCGGATTATCGGCTTCAAGCTTGTGATAAATTTGCGTATGGGCAATTGATACATTTTCTGAAAGAGCCTGCCTATGTGGAGTGCCGGAGGCGAGAAATTCATCCCTTAGAGGAAGTGTGTGTGGACTCTCGCAGTACACGTGGACTGATAACTTTCTTATACGGTTATTTGGGGACACATCTAAAAACCTCCTACTTGCACCGTAGACGATGGGAACAGGAGTTGAATTTTACTTTACCGGATGCGGATTGGTTGCAATTGGAGAAATGCATTTTGAAATCCTCTATAGCAGTAGCTGTTAAGGAGAACTCGCTTAAGGTATTCTATAGGTGGTATCTTACTCCGGTACGTTTGCATCACATGTTCCCTAGAGTAACTGCGAGTTGCTGGAGAAATTGTGGAGGAGTTGGGACGATGGGCCACATTTGGTGGTCCTGTCCTAAAGCTATAGCTTACTGGAGGGGAGTTCGATCTCGCCTTCAAACCTGGTTGGGCAGATCTGTGCAGTGGCATCCTTTAATTTTCTTGCTGGGGCAGAGACCCATGGGCTTAACGGGTAACCAATGGTTTATGATGAGAGGGTCCTTGCAGGCAGCCCGTTTAAACCTGGCAAGAAGTTGGAAATCTCCGCTAGTACCTTCATTGGTGGGTTGGATTACAAAGGTGCATTATATATGTGAGATGGAGCGATTGACGGCAGTTAAAAAGAAAACCTTGCCTAAGTGGGAAAATGTGTGGAGACCGTTTTTGGATGCTTGTTCTGGATAATTAGTTGATTGAATTGCAAGGGTGGGAGGGGGGAGGCAGGGGTGGAGGGAGGGGAGAAGGGGGGATTAAGGACTCAATAGGGTAGTAGAATAGGGGACTTATAACCTTATAAACTGTTAAATACTGAAGTAAAATTGGATGATGGAACAATGCTGTTATCTTTTGATATTGTAAGGTATTTTGCTATGTTTACTGCAGAATTGATATGGTGTGAAATGTTGTGCACTGTTCTTGGTTTGCTTTGTCTTAACGACACCTAATAAAGACTTCTATAAATTAAAAAAAAAAAATATTTCACAGGACCCCAAAGTCATCCACAAAGGAAAGATATTCAACATAAAGGGATCTTTCACTTGCTTATCTTCCAATGTGGTATATATCATTCAGTGTAAAAAATGTAACGAAGGATGCTATATTGGAGAAACAGGCCAGATGCTTAAGACAAGATTCAATTTACATAGACATCATATGAACAATACTGGTGCTAGCAGGGTTCCCACGCCTGTTGGTCAACATTTTACAGGACCAGGACACTGTACCAGTGATTTCACAGTGAGAATCCTGAAAGGTAACTTTAAAACCATACAAGAACGTAAGACCTCTGAAGTCAGAATGATTGAATATTTTAACACCCAACAGGACTTAACAAGGATCTGGGGTTCCTAGCCCATTATAAACCATAAAGCTGTATGTCTCTGTTGATCACCCTCCCCTCACCTATCCACACCCACCCTGTTAGAATATCAATGATATGCTTTGATGTCCCCATGCATACTTCCTACCCACCCCCCTCCTCCCACCCTGTCAGACTGTCATAGTAATGCTGAATGTTTTCACTTATATACACTGTCAGCTAGCACATTTGCTTATTTCCGATCTGAGGAAGAAGGGCAACCTTCGAAAGCTAATCAAGAAATGTATTAAGTTATGTCCAATAAAAAAGGTATCATCTTATTTTCTTTTCCATGTTTTATTTTGTTTGATTTCTATTGATAATTATTTTGAAAAATTGTACTGGTGCAGTTGCTATACTGTCAATGTAATGCGTCTGAACTAAAGGCAAATTATCAATTAAAATGGGGTGGCAGCTTACACAAAAAATAAAGACTACTAACACCTGGATTATTTTATTGTGATGATCCAGAAGAAGGCAAGCTTCATGCCCAAATATTGCCCAATAATCTCCTGCCTTAACAAAAAAGAAGCAGCCTTCTACTCCTCCTCCTTCCCCCCTTCATTCATTCCAGAAATCTCCACCTTCCTTCCTGAACCTCAAAGTGGTGGGGAATAGTCATTGAATCATCTATTAGAATTTCCTCAGATCCACATTAGGTGGTCCTTTGATGGACCATGAATGCAGTATGTAGATTTAATATTCCCAATCGGTGTGTTGCAGGTGTGCCATGAACTGTAGAAGGAAGATGGGGGGTGGATTTCTGCTGCAGCTACTGATAGCAGTCTTGGTGTATGTGTGCCCACAGTCCCTTACATTATGATTTCTTGACAGCAGTGGGAGGTGTGGCAGCATACCAGCTTCCTTCTGATGTTGGAACCTCCAAGGGATGGGGAGGGTAGTAAGTTTTGGCAAGACCACAGGACTGCATGTGGTTCCAGTTTCAGAAGAAAACTGGCAGAGAAGCAAGCAGCAGCATATAGGGACTGCTGCTGGACTGATTTCTCTTGCTGACCAGAGGATATCCAGAAAGTTAAAAGGAAGAGAAAAAGGAGCTGATGCCAGGGGGATGGGAGGATAGAGGAGGAAAAGTAAAATGGTGACACGAAGGGGAGCATGGTGGGGGAGCTGAGAAAGGAGAGGGGGAGGACAAGGTAGTAATGTTGGAGTTAGGAGGAAAAGGAAGGCCTAGTATCAAATGTTCCATGCTGTGCTGTGTGGAATAAAAATAAGTTGGGAAGCACTGAGGACCTGATCAATTCCCCCATTCCAAAACAGCGCCTTAAAAATAGTGCCTGAACAGCACAGGGAATTAACTTCCCAATGATCAACGCTAATAATGTATAAATGTAGGTGCATTATTAGTGTTGATCATCGGGGGAAAGAACAGGAGGATTGTGTCTCGGCATGCGCTCAGGCACAATCCTCTCGCACTTGTTTGACAGATCTGGGCTGTGCAAAAAAAAAAAAAAAGCTTGGACCTGTCAAAGATTCCAAGGAGCTCTAGAGGTCCAGTGGATCCCCGGACCCCCCTCCCAAAGGCTATCAGTGCCCCCCCCCCCAAGCCCCTACACCCCTCCAGACACTGCCATTGGGGTGTCTGGACACTCCCTCCCCAACAGAAGAGAGGGCTGGAGGTTGGTCTAGCCCTCCCACCCCCAATTGGTCTAGCAGCTTTGAAACCCCCCCCCCCCCCCCCAATACCTTCAGATGCAGGAGGAGAACGTAGCACTTAATCCTCCTTCTGGCACCCTGCCCAGTGCATCCTGGGATGTGCTGGGCGGGGCTTCCATACCATATAAGGAATTTCTCCCTTATATGGTATGGAAGCCCCATCCAGCGCATCCCGGGATGCAGTGCTCTGATCATACAGGCGGAATACCTAAGAGTTACATTTATGAGCTGTTCGGTAGTCTCTGGCGCTAGTGGCCTCTAGCACCCATATTTACTTTTGATCATCGGGGCATAAGTTAAATCCTCAGTAGTAATATCTTCCAAAGATTCCTGCAGCTATAATTCTATCGATGCAGGCTTTTGAAGTATGGCAGTTTTACCTTGTTGTTTTAATGCATCATTTGAGATACATTTCCATTAGTGTGCATAAATCAAGTCTGACAAAGATCTTTTGAAAAACATTTTTTTTTTTTTGGGGGGGGGGGGGGGTTGGGGTGTAACCCAGTATAAAGAACCTTTATGCTTCTTCAAGTCCTAAAGCTTAACTCATTGTTTTGACCATCATTCTTGAGTCAGGTCTGTACTTAAATTTATTACAAGCTTTTCTTACGTTGAAGTAAAAACAACATTGCACAGCTGATAACACGGTACACGATGGTGCTCATTTTCAAAGCACATAGACTTACAAGGTTACATAGGGGCTCATTTTCGAAAGAGAAAACATCCAAAAAGTGTCATAAAGCACCATTTGGACAGATTTCTTCTCAAAACGTCTAAGTCACTATTTTCAAAACCTGTTTTGCAGACATTTATCTGTGCATTTTGTCTGTATTGCATCCAAATCTCGAGGGGGCATGTTGTGGGCATTTCGAAGGTGGGATTTGGGCGAGCTTAGGGTATGCCTAACATTTGGATGTTTTACAGAAATAATAGAACAAAACCAAAACATCCAGGACAAAACATAGTAACATAGTAGATGGCGGCAGAAAAAAGACCTGCACGGTCCATCCAGTCTGCCCAAGAAGATAAACTCATATATGCTACTTTTTGTGTATACCTTACCTTGATTTGTATCTGCCATTTTCAGGGTACAGACCGTAGAAGTCTGGCCAGCACTAGCCCTGCCTCCCACCACTGGCTCTGCCACCCAATCTCGGCTAAGCTTCTGAGGATCCATTCCTTCTGAACAGGACATTTCTCCTTTCTTGTGACCTGCAAAGAGCATGAAAAGATGATCAGAACGACCCTGTTGGCGATCTCCAGGTAACAGAAAAGAATACGACTTACGTCCAGGCATCGCAATGCATAGAAGTCCTCCCTTCGAAAGGCCTGAAGGAAAAGTGGCTGATTCAAGTGAAAACGTGATACCACCTTAGGGAGGAAGGACGTCATCATCCTGATAGAAAGGCCTCCATGAAGCTCCTGCTTTTTTCTCCAACTCTTCCGACTCTCAGCGCTTGGGCTGCATAGTTTTCGCACATCTGCCCCGCAGCCGCGGAGGTACCAGCACGCGGTAAGGAAGAAAAATGGCGCCCCAAGAGAAGGCCTGGGCTTCCCACCAAAACGGTTTCTGGTGCCTCCATGGTATCAGTTGAAAATGATTTCTGGTGCCTCCATAATATCAGTTGGTGCCGAAGACCCTGCTAACTCTGCCGATTGTGGCCCCTGTGCGCCTAGGCGCTCACATGCGTCACATGCCCCGGATGCAGCTCTCTGGTTCCCACACTCAGAGCAGCATTTCGAAGACTCCAACGGCGTCATCATACTGAATCCTCCAGGGGCTGATTACAACCTGACCCCTCCAAGCACTGTTTTTAGCCACAGCCCAGTGTTCCTTCGCTGTCCGCCTGAAAATATTAATATTTAAAATGCTTACCAGCTGCCGCTTTCTTCAGAGGCTTTGAAGGAGGCAGGGAAAAGCTAAAGCCAGGTACAGTCAGAAGCACAAACACACAGAGGGGTCAGCAGGGGGAGGAGAGAGAGGTGTACCCCACAATCCCAAAAAGGGAACTTCAACCCCAAAATAGGTTCTACTGGACCCGGGGAACGGGACAGGAGCCAAATCAATGCAGAGCTGCTTGGTTATGATCCGCCACCTGCTAGATAGAGAGAATACTGATGTGATGGGAGCTGCATAGGGTCACACATACCAAACCTCTGAGGTTCTATCTCCACCTGTTGGCAGAAGGACATAATAGAATTTTATCCTGTATTCTATTCGAAGCCAACGAAAGCGCTGAAGAAGTGGAGTTGCCCTGTCATACCTGTTAGTATCTGAAATCTTTTCCTCATCATAGTAAGATACTAAGGAGAGAGTTTTACTTGCTAATGGTGGACTTACTACTACTACTATTTAGCATTTCTATAGCGCTACAAGACGTACGCAGCGCTGCACAAACATGTATTTAAATTGATTTTAATTTTGCAACACTTATCTGGGCTGTAGAAAACGCGTCATCGGGTACACTCAACAGAGAGCCTCCGTTTCTCTATAGCTTCCTCAGGAGTTGTATCCTCGATCGCTACATGTGCCCTATAGATTAAAATGCAAATCTTGTTATATAAGAGAGTGGACCGAGGAAAGTCCGTCTATGCCTCTAGTCAGTTTATAGAAGCTTACCTTCAGCGCGTCCTGCTCAATCTTTCTGCGGGACTGCTGTATCTCAAAATGGCGTCAAGGTTTTATTAGGATTTATTAGTGATAGGATGAGTGAAAAACCTTGCTTCTAGACTATGGATGCACACACTACAGTGGCTGCATTTAAATACCTCAATGCTATTTTGAGATACAGCAGTCCCGCAGAAAGATTGAGCAGGACGCGCTGTGAAGGTAAGCTTCTATAAACTGACTAGAGGCATAGACAGACTCTCCTCAGTCCACTCTCTTATATAACAAGATTTGCATTTTAATCTATAGGGCACATGTAGCGATCAAGGATACAACTCCTGAGGAAGCTATAGAGAAACAGAGGCTCTCTGTTGAGTGTACCCAATGAAGCGTTTTCTACAGCCCAGATAAGTGTTGCAAAATTAAAATCAATTTAAATACGTGTACACAGAAATAAAGTAGTGCTCTAAGAAATATAACGGTGCATAAGAAGAAAGGTGTACACAAATATACCGATATATAAAAAAAGAGGAGGTTACCTTAGACTAATCACGATTCTGCACCTGATCCTAACTACAGCAGGCAGTGATCTGCAGAGGAGAGGTAGCAACTTACAATTTAAAGAAATACCGATAAGGGCGTTTGCAAGAATCTGAAGTCTTTTTCCTTTGATTAAGAGAGAATCTTTGCTATACATAAAAATCATTAGAAAGATATTCCATAGCAAATAGCTGCTAAGTGTCTAAAGATTAGCAATTAAAGCAATCCATATATTTCAACACCTTCAGTTTCTTTGACTAGCTACAAAGAGGAGCATCTCTTCATTTATTGGCAACTCTTTCATACTTGTATGGAACACACCTACTCTGAAGTTACGTACATACAATGCATTTAGGTGCATGTTTTTAATTTTATGAGATCTTTGACAGTGTACTGGCATGTACATGCAAAATAATTCTTTATAAAATCACCTCCACAGTTTCTTTGCTGTCCTTGAACTGGGTTTATCTTTGAATTATATTCTTTTTTTGTTTGTTTCTTTTAAGTGAATATGATGTGAAGGAAGTAATCGGTGTGGAAGAGGACACAGACAGCTCTGGCTCAGACGGGGTATCTAAAGGTGATCAACAGGAAGAAGGCAAGTCTTCTCTTAAAAGGATGAACACTTAAGCAAAGCCTTTCTCAGGCTTTTAGTTCCCCTTCTGGAGGATTTCACCCAGGTGGAATATGAACTGCAAGGTTCGTTCCTGTCATGATATTTGGAAACCAGTGGCATAGCCATGAGTGGGCATAGGCCCACTCAGCAATGGCACATTTCTGATGTGGCTTGTGGAGCTCCACAAGCTTTGCTAGCTGAAGATTCCTGGCATCTTTCACTCCCCTGCCCCACAGGTGTTCTAGCATCTCTCAACTCCACCCCTCTAACACCCTTTCGCCCATACCTTTTAAAGCCTTCATTTCTTTGCCAGCAGTGACTCAAACCTGCTGCTTTCGACGGCCCCTAGCTGCCTCTCTGTTTCTTCATAGGTGGGACCAGGTCAGAGGGAAGGCTTGGGGCCAGTGCAAGCAACAGGTATGAGTCACAGCTCACTGCTGGCAAACAAATGAAGGCTTTAAAAGGAATGAAAGGGCAGGTGGGTAAAGAGTTAAGAGACACCTGGTTGCCTGGGGAGGGGTTCTTGTGCCCACTCACTTTGGGCTGAGACCCACCCAAAATTGGGTGTCTGGCTATGCCCCTGTTGGAAACACTAATCTGAAGAATTTGTTGATACTTTAATCAAAATGGTTTTACTAGTTCTTAAAGCTCAGAAAGATGTGAATGTTTTATTTAAAATAGTAAAACAGGTATAAGTTTAAAGGATCCATGCACTCTTCCAACCAATCACTTTGTGATATGAACTTTAAACTGAACATTCTAGAAATAATTTAAAAACCTGCTGCTGTAAGAGCTGTCTTGGGATATTTGCCCTTGTTGAATTGAAGACACCCCAGATATGTCTATCATTGATAGGGTGAGAAATTCCTATTTTATGTAGCTGGTTCCTGAGCACCTGTTGGCCCTTCCTCCAACACTGTTTTAAGCCTTTTTCACAGAGCATCTTGCATGCGCT
This sequence comes from Microcaecilia unicolor, assembly GCF_901765095.1. NCBI lineage: Eukaryota > Metazoa > Chordata > Amphibia > Gymnophiona > Siphonopidae > Microcaecilia > Microcaecilia unicolor. The sequence goes on from NC_044041.1 coordinate 162,596,525, forward strand.
GGATACTTCTCTATTCTCATTGGGAACCTTTAGAGTTGAAAGACAGGAGATCAGTTTGTGGTTACTAAAAGAATTAAAGAAGGGCATACACATGGGCAGGGTCAACGCTATGATATATGCAGTACCTAGGTGCTAACACTTACACTAGCTGTATGGCTGGTGTAAGTCATGTACCTAAATGTTGGGTGCATATATACCCAGTTACTCTAGTATTCTAAAAAGGAAAGTAGGTGCCTATGTTCCTTTTATAGAATAGGCTTCTACCAGGTGCCTTGTTATAGAATTGTTCTGAGGTGGGCAAACCTTTTTTTCTTAAACAATGCCACAGTTGTGGCTGTTGTCTGTCCTGGTTGGTCCCTCCTTAAAGCTCCATCAGGGAGTTGTATATTAAGGATGTCCCCCTTAAAAGTTCCAGTTTGAGAGGGAGGGGTGTAGGGGAGTCCCCCTTAAAATTCTGGCGAGGAAGGGGAAACTCTCATTCAGAACAGGATATTGCCCCAAGAATGTATGACAGAACTTATTACTAGGCTGTTTAAATCCCAATACCCAATGTACCTGAATGTGACTCACATTGAGCTGCTACTGAAAATGGTGTGAGCAAAATCCAAATAAATAAATAAACTGGACCCCAGCATCTGCCCTCTCTTTTCGCAGTACTTTTCCCAGTTCATCCCCAGCACCTCCTACCTCTGAAGCTTCCTTCCTTCTAGCCAGTGAGCTATTACAAGCTTCTGTCATCCATATGGTGGCTAGCTCCCTCTTCTGCTGCCCACATGAATAATTTGGTATCCCCTATGTTTGGTTCAACCCTGCGTATTTATCAGCCAGTCAGAACCATGAAATCATCTGATGCCAGCTTATTGGAAGTTCCTTCTTTTAGAGATATTAAATTAGATGAATATTGTTCCACGGTTTTTAAAGTGATTGGTCCTAATCCACTGTTGAGTCTTCGAACAATGAAAAATGTTACTCTGTTTAAAAAAAAAAATTTTAACTTTGTTTCGGCAGGCATTTGGCACTTAGTACAGTCTTATGCGCTCCTTCTAAGGCTTTTCAGATTTTCAGTGAGTTGCGATTATTTGATGATATAATGTATTTTAGTCTGTGTTTTGTTCAGTTTGTTTTATTTTTTATTATGAATGTAGAAACCCAAAAGAGAGATACCGGATAGGAGGGGTGAGATTAGTAAGCTCGACTCAGGAGAGAGACCTTGGGGTGTTGGTGTCTGAGGATCTGAAGGTGAAGAAACAATGTGACAAGGCGACGGCCGTGGCCAGAAGGATGCTAGGCTACATAGAGAGGGGCATAACCAGCAGAAAAAAGGAGGTGTTGATGCCCCTCTACAAGTCATTGGTGAGGCCCCACTTGGAGTATTGTGTTCAGTTTTGGAGGCCGTATCTTGGTAAAGAGTAAAAAAGACTGAAGCGATGCAAAGAAAAGCTACAAAAATGGTATGGGATTTGCGTTGCAAACCGTACTAGGAGAGACTTGCTGACCTGAACATGTATACCTTGGAGGAAAGGAGAAACGGGTGACATGATGCAGACGTTCAAATACTTGAAAGGTATTAATCCGCAAATGAACCTTTTTCAGAGACGGGAAGGTGGTAGAACTAGAGAGCATGAATTGAGGTTGAAGGGGGGCAGACTCAGGACTAATGTCAGGAAGTATTTTTTCACAGAGAGGGTGGTGGATATATGGAATGCCCTCCCGTGGGAGGTGGTGGAGATGAAAATGGTAATGGAATTCAAACGTGCTTGGGATAAACACAAAGGAATCCTGTTTATAAGGAATGGTTCCATGGAATCTTAACGGAGATTAGGTGGTGACACCAGTAATTGGGGAAACAAAACGGGAGCTGGGCAGACTTCTATGGTCTAGCCCCGGTCGTGACTGAATAGATAGGGATGGGCTGGAGTGTAAATTTTAAGGGGCTTCGACGTTAGCTTCAGAACTTGGTACAAGAACAGTACTGGGCAGATTTCTACGGTCTGTGCCCTGAGAAAGGCAAGGACAAATCAAACTCTGGTATACATATAAAGTATCACATACCATGTAAAATGAGTTTATCTTGTTGGGCAGACTGGATGGACCGTGCAGGTCTTTATCTGCCGTCATTTACTATGCTACTGTTGTGCACCGCCAAGTACTTTTGGATCAAGCGTGTTATAAATATTTTAAATAAATAAATGATAGAAATTGGTGGCAAATTATAGACGAAGAGGAAAAGTGGGAGGTTGACGGATACCAAAGACTGGAAAGATGAAAACTTCTAATCAACCATTTATTGATAAGTCGTATCTACACAAACGTTGTGTTTCGGCCGCTAGGCCTGCATCAGGAGTCTACAAAAAAAAAAATAATAATAAATATGTGATAAAATTAAATGGACAAACAGAAAAAGGATAATGGCTGACAATGACAAGTAAAATATACAATTGTATTAAAAAGACAAAAAAATCTGAACATCAAAAAACATATACATCATGCCATCATTTCAGTACGTTAAACAGTAAAAGAATAATAGCTGATAATGACAAGTAAAATATGTATTAAGACAAAAAAAAAAAAATATATATATATATATCAGAATATCAAGAATATATATATATATATAAAGAATATATATACATCATACCCTCATTTTAGTACGTTAAGAAAAATAGTAATTGCAGTTAAAAACAAATATACATAATGACATCAAAGAAGTGAACAAATGAAAAAATAAATTGCTTATATGTATAGAAAATATGAATAAAAATGTACATAAAAACAATTTACATCATCACATCATTTAAAGACATTATTAGGAATGATGAAATGTAAAAAAAAGCAAAAAAGTTCAATATGTCTTAAAGTATGCATGGATAAACAACAGAAGGCGAAACATTGATGGGAACACCAATCTTAAATATGAAATAAGAGAAAATATGAATAAAAATGTACATAAAAACAATTTACATCATCACATCATTTAAAGACATTATTAGGAATGATGAAATGTAAAAAAAAGTAAAAAAGTTCAATATGTCTTAAAGTATGCATGGATAAACAACAGAAGGCGAAACATTGATGGTAACACCAATCTTAAATATGAAATAATGTAATGAGGACTCATAAATTTAAAAACGTTTCAAAACAAATGGGCTTGTGGGTGACATGCTTTAGGGGAATTGTTGGAAACCTTCGGCGTTCAAGAGAGGAAGTTTTAGAATTCAAATAAAAATACCAAAACTACAAGAAACTGAATTTCTGTATATGATCAGGCAGAATGTTATGTGCGAAAACGGAGAATCAGCAACGGATTTACTAGACCATAATGAATTTAAAAGATATAGGAATGCGGAATGTATGAAGGGCATATTAAACCTTGCCGATAACATAATGGGAAATATAATATATCAAAAACAGATGATAAATTACGTATAGGCATATTAGAAAGTGGCACTGACCTTTATGGACAAAGAACATCTGATGCGTGTACATATGGTAATATACAGTCAAAATAGGTGGTCTGCAACGAAATGTAAACATTTTGATGATGAAAAGGCAACAGAGGTAAAAATATATATGAGAAGTGATGTAAAAGCGGGATATATGCGACCCTTGGGGAGCAAAGAAAGAAATGCTAAAAGAAATCGAACTAATGAAAAAAGCGCGAACTAATGAAAAATTGATAGCATCTGCAGTAAAAAAAAAAAAAAATCCTAAGTTTACTCTGCAAAACCTTTTGGACAAAATGTCTTTGAGCAATGTGCATGACTAATTACTGGTATTGTGGCATCAAAAAAGTTTGTTGAGAGAGCCTTACCTTTAAAAAGACCCTTAAACAAAAGACGTGCTTGCCAATGGAGTTAGTTGTAAGCGAAAAGGGAGGCGGTTAACAGATGCCCCATTAAAAAGCTAAAAAGGCGCCAAAATTATGGGATGTGACGTTTGATGACGTATGTGGCCAGAAATTTTTAAAACAAAAAGAATGCCTAATTAAATATGGATTAAAAATGGGAGAACATTTTTATGTACCGATGTTTAAGACAAAAGATGGTGGTGGTGTATGGATACAACATGGGTGTGCAAACTCGCAATTTGTCTGGAATATGAAAAAACTGCTGGTCAGGAGACAGGAGCACACATCTGACAAAGTGAATTCTGGTCTTTGAAAGCTCATGCTTCAGTAAATTGGTTAGTCTGTAAGGTGCTACTTGATAGATAAAAGTAGGGGCAACATTAAGCTGACATAAGCAGATCCGCTGAATACATGGTCCTACATTTAAACGTATAAGTTAAGACTGATTCAGTCCTACTTATCCAGAAGCAGCTGAAAACATCATCTGGCTCCAAGGCTGTTGGGCAGACCATAGTGACCATAAAAGGCACAGTCCAAAGATAAAAGCCTTAAAGGCACAATACTTGTGAACAGTAAAACTAAATCTTCCTTTTTACAGTTCTGGAATAGTCTCACAGCAGCTTCTGTCCTTTATAGGTAATCTGTACCAGTCACCTAGTGGCCTTACCCCAACCATTTCAACACCCCTGATGGATGGGGATACTCACAGTTCACTTGAAAAAGATCCTGGTAATGATAATGAGTCACAGAAAAGGGAAATAATAGACGAGCCGCTATATCTTGAAGGGTCTGAAAGCATTTTATTGCAATATTCAGAAGACCGATTTAAACCACATTGCAATAAGCCAACTGAGAACAGACAAAATCACGGGATAGTGTATGTAATGCTTTGAAGTCAAGGATGCCCCTTACTGATTTTATCCTCCAAAGTGTGTAAAAACCCTGTTTTAGTACTAATTAGATTGTAAGCTCTTTGAGCAGGGACTGTCTTTCTTCTATGTTTGTGCAGCGCTGCGTACGCCTTGTAGCGCTATAGAAATGCTAAATAGTAGTAGTAGTAAATGGATAATGATGATGTGTCGGTGGTATGTATGATAAAAAGTAATGTGTGAAATGTATTGAGGAATAATTCTATAGTTTTGAATGAGAAATTCCATAATTTTATATGTATGAATGTCGCAGCAATATCTTAAAAATTTGAAAAAGACATGGACAAAAAACTGGAACTTAGTCAAGGTTTCATTACTCTTATCGTATTTGAAGAGATATGTTAATAGCGTAGTGAATGTTTGCTGAAAAACTAATATAACGGATAAAAAAGGAAAAAAGAGAAAAAAATTTGCAAATGAAACAAACTTAAACCTGAAGTGCAAATGAGGAATTTGAATAATGTGAGGTAATGTATATGTGTTCTAACTGATATAGTATTGCACATATATAATCTCATAATTATAGCAGGGAATAAAATGTGCACGACAATTAAATTTTATGCATGCTCTTGCAAAAGATGAAACAAATTATGCTATGCATATGTAATAAATCCTGGTGATAAATACACTTAGTGATGACAGCAAGAAAATTAAATGTAAAATACATGAATTGGTATTTCAATAGAACGGACTGTGATATAGGATTTAATGCTTATAGAAAGGGGTAAAAATCGATTTTGTTGTTTAATCCCTTGGAAATCAGTCTGTAGCTCAAAAATGAGTTTCTGTTCCTCCTGGAGTAATCGATTGTCCAAATCGCCTCCCCTCCATTTTTGGTGAAAGTTTTGAAGACCAAGAATTTAATGTCAGAGATAGTGATTCGCTGAATACCAGTGGTTAACTAGAGGTGCAGATTCTACTTTCCTCTTGATACAACTTCTGTGTTCGATGATTCTTGTTTTAATCGCCCTTGTAGTTTTGCCAACATACAACATTGGACATGGACATAAGATGATGTAGATTACAGATGACGTATTGCAGTCTGAAGTATGTTACAAATAATAGGATTTTAGTGATAGGATGAGTGAAAATCCTTACTTCTAGACTATGGATGCACACACTACAGTGGCCACATTTTCGATGTCCCAATATTGGGGATACTGATGTCGCGTCTGGTAATGTTGAGGGGACCAAATGTTCATTAAGATTCTTACTTCAAGAGTACGTGACCGCCAACTGTTTATTCTTAAAACGTTCCAAGCCTTCCAAGATATGCCAATGTTTCCGGATGGATCGTGAGATACGTTTGGCCAAAAAAGAGTACTTAAGGGTGCACACAAAGTCTGGTATCTTCTTGGTACCAGTAGGTTGTAATAAATTGACACGATCCTTTTATAATGTTTTAGTAAGTCGGTCAGAGATGTGTTTAGACGGGTATCCCCTTGCTGAATATCTGTCACTCATGATCTGTGCTTGATGGTTAAAGTCATCATAGTCCGAGCAGAGACGGTGTAGGAGAAGAAATTAACTCAATGGGAGGTTGCTTTATATATTTGGATTGTGGTAACTGGTATTGTGTAAGAAGGTATTGCGGTCTGTGGGTTTCCTATAAATGTTTTGAAAAAAATATTCATTCTTGGTAATTAAGAGATCTAAGAAATGGATTTCTTCAATATTGTGTTCAATTGTAAATTTAAGATTAGGATCCCTAGTATTTAGCCACTGGTGAAAAGATCTGAGTGTTGCTATGTCTCCTTTCCAAAGAATGAAGACATGTATATATCGTCGGTAAATCTTGATATGATCTGAAAAGGGATGAGTTGATAGGTGTTCTTTTTTTAAAATTCCGACATATAGATTTGCCAAATCTGGAGCCATACTTGCATCCATGGCAGTGCCTTTTATCTGCTGGTAGTATGTATTTTCAAAGCCAAAATAATTCTTCGTGAGTGCAATGGTAGCACAAGTCAGGATCAGGTGATTAGGTATTCGCTTGTGGGTATTTCTTTCCTGTAATGTTTTTCCAATGATTTGAATAGCTTCTTACTGTGGGATATTGGTGTATAATGATTCAATGTCCATAGTGACCATGATGGTATTTATCAATGGACCATCATAGTCCTGTAAAACATTAATCATGTGGGTGGCGTCTTGCACATGTGATGGAATAAGTGGTACGAATGGGCGAAGGAAAAAGCAACGAATATGGATAAAGGTTCCAATATAGAGCCATTTCCAGACATAATCGGTCTACTGGGTGGATTCTAGAGATATTTGTGAATTTTTGGAAGAATATATATTGTTGGAATAACTGGATGTGTAACTTGTAAAAATTGTTTCTCTTTGTGTGTTAGAAAACCCATTTTAGAAGCGATATCAACTAGCTCGGTGATATCTTTTAATTTCGTCTGTTGGATCCTTTTCTAGAGGAATATAAAATTCTTGGTCTTCTAGTTGTCTCTTTACTTCATAATTAAAGACGAAACCTTAGCTTTGCAGGATGTTGTAATGCCTTTGTATCGCACCATGGTGCGACCACTCCTTGAATATTGTGTTCAATTCTGGTCGCCGCATCTCAACAAGATATAGTGGAATTAGAAAAAGGTGCAGAGAAGGGCGACAAAAATGATAAAAGGGATGGGATGACTTCCTCTATGAGGAAAGGCTAGGGCTCTTCAGCTTGGAGAAAAGGCAGCTGAGGGGAGATACGATAGAGGTCTATAAAATAATGAGTGAACGGGTAGATGTGAAGCGTCTGTTAATGCTTTCCAAAAATACTAGGACTAGGGGGCATGCGATGAAGCTACAATGTAGTAAATTTAAACGAATCGGAGAAAATGTTCTTCACTCAACGTGTAATTAAACTCTGGAATTCGTTGCCAGAGAATGTGGTAAAGGCGAGTAGCTTAGCTGAGTTTAAAAAAGATTTGGACGGCTTCCTAAAGGAAAAGTCCATAGACCGTTATAAAATGGACTTGGGGGAAATCCACTATTTCTGGGATAAGCAGTATAAAATGTTTTGTACATTTTGGGGATCTTGCCAGGTATTGTGAACCTGGATTGGCCACTGTTGGAAACAGGATGCTGGGCTCGATGGACCTTTGGTCTTTCCCAGTATGGCAATACTTATGTACTTATGACCCTCATCTAATACAGAATAGGGAGCCACAAAAAAACATACAAACAGAAGTTGAAATAGAGACCCCCTCACTCTGCCCAAGAAAGCCAGACTCACTGCAATACTGGTAAAGAGAAACAGAATGCATTTTCTCCTGTACTTTGCAAAATAAAAATAGAAAAAAAGAAAAAATGTACATTTTACAAAGCAGGTACATCTCAGTCCTTACAAAGTATCACATAAGAATTTTTTCTTTTCTACCTTGTTGTCTGGGAATTTAATTTTATAATTGGGCTGGTCCCAGTCTTCTTTTTTCCACATTCCATGAGTCAGTCTTCCAAATTCTTTTCCAGGTTGGCCTGTCCATTTCTCTCTCCTCTTGTTTTCTTCCTTTCCTTCTCTGCATCTGTCTGGTATTGATCTTTCATTTTATGTCCTCACTATCAAATAGCTGTGTACCTCTGTATTTTTCTTCCTGAACTGCTGACTTAGAACATAAGAGTAGCCATACTGGGTCAGATCAATGGTTCATCTAGCCCAGTATCGTGTTTCCAACAGTGGCCAAGATAGGTCACAATTACCTACAGAAACCCAGATCGTGGCAACATTTCATACTACAAATCCCAGGGCAAGCAGTTGCTTCCCATGTCTGTTTCAATAGCAGACTATGGACTTTTCCTGCAGAAACTTGTCCAAACCTTTTTTTAAACCTAGAACGCTAACCGCTGTTACCACATCCTCCAGCAAAGAGTTCCAGAGCTGGTGTTATAAAGATGGAATATACTGAATTTAAATGGAAGTAAAATTAAATTAAACTCTTTCATTGGGACATATGCAGGGCCATAATCGAACGGGGCGCCCAAGTTTTTCTGAGGGCGTCCTCGCAGGACGTCCTTGGGAAGGGGCGGGGAAACCCTTATTATCGAAACAAGATGGGCGTCCATCTTTTGTTTCGATAATACGGTTGGGGATGTCCAAATCTTAACATTTAGGTCGACTTTAGAGATGGTCGTCCTTGGTTTTCTGCGATAATGGAAACCGAGGACGCCCATCTCAGAAACGACCAAATCCAAGCCATTTGGTCATGGGAGGAGCCAGCATTCGTTAGTGCACTGGTTCCCCTCACATGCCAGGACACCAACCGGGCACCCTAGGGGGCACTGCAGTAGATTTCACAAATTGCTCCCAGGTGCATAGCTCCCTCACTTTGGGTGCTGAGCTCCCCAAAACCCACTCCCCACAACTGTTCAACACTACCATAGCCCTTACGGGTGAAAGGAGGCACCTTCATGTGGGTACAGTGGGTTTCTGGTGAGTTTGAAGGGCTCACATTTACCACCACAAGTGTAAGAGGTAGGGAGGGGGGGGGGCCTGGGTCCGCCTGCCTGAAGTGCACTGCAGTACCCACTAAAACTGCTCCAGGGACCTGCATACTGCTGTCAGGAGCTGGGTATGACATTTGAGGCTGGCATAGAGGCTGGCAAAAAATATATATTTCTTTTAAGGTGGGAGGGGGTTAGTAACCACTTGGGGAGTAAGGGGAGGTCATCCCCAATTTCCCTCCGGTAGTCATCTGGTCAGTTTGGGCACCGTTTTGAGGCTTGGTCGCAAGAAAAATGGAACCAAGTAAAGTCGGCCAAGTGCTCGTCGTGGACGCCCTTCTTTTTTTCCATATCGCTGAGGACGCCCATGTGTTAAGCATGCCCCAGTCCCGTCTTCGCTACACTTCCGACACCCCCCCCCCCCCCCCCCCCCCCCGTGAACTTTGGTCGTCCCCACGACGGAAAGCAGTTGATGATGCCCAAAATCGGCTTTCGATTATGCCAATTTGGGTGACCCTGGGAGAAGGACGCCCATCTCCCGATTTGTGTCGAAAGATGGGCACCCTTTCTCTTTCTAAAATAAGCCTGATGGAATCCCATCTTCACTTCATCTGTTTGTAGACGTTTTTGTATTGTAGATACACAAATGGATTATTCTGTTTGAGACATGTTCAGGGACAAGTGGTTTTATAAGTCAAAATAAAAATAAATATTTTGTTTCATGCAGATTTCTTCTGTTTAAATATAACTAAACAGGCTATAAGTCCCTAATGCAGTCCATTGGTTTTCTTATATTTTGTTCTTGTGATGGCATATACTGTGACAAAAATGAAAACTCTTCTCTCTATCTTGTCAATAATAAAAGGAATTGATTGTGAACATTATCAACCCTAAAAAGTTGTTTTGTGGCTGTACATGAGGAATTGTGATGTTAAATAAATAAGTGTATGTTTGTATCCCTAGTCATGCATCCAAAGTTTATATAATCCTTTCAAGAAAGTCAGTTAATTGTTTAACTGATTAGTGGAACATAACCACAGAGGCATGGTATGGTCGCATTTTCACTATGGTAATACTAGAGCCCAACTAAGGAACAGGTTATTTTGAGTTAGTCTTCACTGGATCAAACTTGCTTTCCTTGTGCCATCACCATAGAATTCAGTTATATCATGGAAGCAAGTACATAGACATGTCTGAAACATGTGACAAAGTTGAGATTAGCATATATACTAACTGGGATCTAAAACTTTAGTGATGCCGCTTGTCCTGAAATCATAGCCATAAGTATAGACAGTTATTCAAATATTATCACATGCACACACCAGAACAGGCATCTATACACACATTGTAAAACAACTTCGCTAGAACAGAACAACAATAAAAAATCCACAGCATGAAAATGTTACTAATCTATATAAATAATTCTCACCTCTAACGTTCTGAACCTCACTGTGTGGCAGGGAAACACTGAAGCCCTGTAGTCTTCTAGGCTGTCATCACCACTCACTCTCACTCATACACCCGCCCTCAGCCACGCCCCATCCACACATAATTCACAACCCCAACATTCTAAATGTAAATTTGTAGTTGCAAGATCCCATGAGTGTCTGCCCCGCCCTCGCGACACAACGTCATGACGTGGAGGGCGGGGCTATGACACTCAGCCAATCGGCAGTTCCACCGCCCTCCGATGCTCCCCCCCCCCTGACGCACAGCCAGAAACAGCGACCTACGCAGGGCTTCCACCCCCCCCCCCCCGACGCACAGCGACAAACACCGCTATGCAGGGGGAGACGTGCCGTCCGAACACCTGATCCGCCGGGACCCCGAACCTGTCGCCCTCCACGAAAAACTACCCACCTGCACCCTCCCGACGCTGCCCTCCAAACACCTCACGACACTGCCACAGGAAACCTTCCTAGCGTCCGTTTCATTGCTCACAGAACGGGCCTTTTTTTACTAGTAACCAGATATTTTATAAAAGGAAGGAAAAAGCTTCAAAGAGCTCAAATCATACAGATTTTAAAGAGCTAACTTGATCAAACGATCTTATCCCATCATTGGCAAAAACCTTCCCAATATTTTATATCTTTTAATAGATCTCTTTTTGTTACTTTTTTGTTTTTTAAAATTTTTATTCTTTAATCAATAAAAAAAAAAAAGTCTGAGAAAAATCTCTTATGTACTGTGCAACTTCTACAGAGTACATCCAAAACTTTTTATTTTCTCATTTCCATCTTCTAAAATTCTAGATAGCAGATGTACAGATCAGCAGGACCCAAAGCAGTCCAAAACAAGTAAAGTCGGAAACAATAGTTTATACCTAATTGTTCAACCGCCCTTAGGATTCATTCACCTTTGCATGTAAGGACTAAATAAACAAATTAAAACAAAGTTTAAAGCAAATGCCCTTAATATGTAATACTTAGTAGCAATACTGAAACAATGATGGAATATTCAGTAGTAAGCAGCCTGAGCCAACAGATTTATTTTCCACTGATTATAATTAACTTTCTATTAATTGGTGGCTAATAGTGTGCTGAGCAGGACAATGTTGGCACATTTAGAGTGACTGGACAGAACTTCTGCATGAAGGACACCCTCCCCTCATTATTCAATACTTCTCTGTGAAATAATAATAAAAAAGTGCATTTTTATAATATACCACTGCAATCCACAAACAAAAGGAGCAAGTTCCCACATGCCATATTCTTTTGATGTAGGCACAGGAAAAAAAAAGATATTAAATGCTCCAGGTTTCAACCTAATTAATGTTTTTTTTTAATTATACTAAATAGTAAGTCTGATTGTTAAGCACCTGAAAACATCTCTACATGAATACAGGGAGTCCCTATAGCCAGCCCCTTCAAATGACACGATTTAGAAGAAAGCAGTACTCTAACCCATGAAACCAAAACTTCCTCTGTATACACATCCCTATGCTGCAGAAGCCGGCGTGCTTAAAAATATAAGAAAAGAAGATCAAATAAAAATGTTACCAACAATTAAAATCAACAACGTTGATACAGCAGCTCCTCCTAGATTTGCTTGCTTTTAGTTCATGGCTGCGCGGAGAGGAGGAAAGGGAGAGAGACAGTACAGGCAAAAGGTAAAAGAGTAAAAAGACGGCTACAGCGGTGGTTTGCCTTTCAATGTTTTGAGTTTGACGATCGACCTCCTTGTTCGCGTCGTTGCCTCCCCAACTTGGCTACAACAAAAACCGCATGCGGGGCCATAGCCCTATGCGCGCTACTGGTGCATCTGCTGTTTTCAGAGATCTTGTTCCCCATGTCGGGTCTCAAACCCGGTTTTAAAATGTGTCAAATCTGTACCTGGAAAATGTCACTCTGATCTGCACGTTCAGTGTTTGAGGTGTCTGGCAGCAGCATTGTGTTGAAGAATATGCTAAATGTCGGCACATGTTGCCCAAGTCACTTGAGATTAGGAATCTAAAGTTAAGATTATCTTTAACCCCAATCAACATCAGATAAGCCATCAGCTTCAGGCTTTTCTGAGAAAAAGTGTTCTGTTGATCCAGTTCACATTACAGCGCTTAAGTCTGCCTCTTCAACTATTTCGGCAAACTCTTCAGAGCTTAATAATCCTGCTGTTTCTCATGTGAAGCCAATGGGACCACAGGATTTGGCTTCTATTGGCGTCCAGAGCTTGCTCAGACAACTAGTGAAGTTGAAATGCACATCTCCATCTAGGATGTGCTCAGATGTCGGAGCCCTGCAGGAGACCTTGATTCTGAAGCCTTCAGAGCAGTCTCTGGTGAGAACATCCAGTAAGTCTGAAGGCTTCAGAATCAAAGTCTCCTGCAGGGCTCCAACATCTGAGCACATCCTAGATGGAGACGTGCATTTCAACTTCACTAGTTGTCTAGTTGTAATATTACTTGTAAAAAGTGCTGGATCTGACCCAAATTGCTGTACAGGTTGATTAGATATACCTGAAGAAGTTGCAGATCGATGGTATGACACCAAAGACCTAATACATCTACTTGACCGAGAGCGTCTAGAAAAAGCTCGGTATGATATCCAACGTCGGCACCAATGGCCATGCCTATGAGAATGACGGTGTTGTTGATGGCTTTGAGAAGAACATCGAGACCAAGACCGGGTACTGTATATTAATGAAGAGTGATGGGAAGATACACTTTTTTTTTTTGTTACATTTGTACCGTGCGCTATCCCACTCATGGCAGGCTCAATGCGGCTTACATGGGGCAATGGAGGGTTAAGTGACTTGCCCAGAGTCACAAGGAGCTGCCTGTGCCGGAATCAAACTCAGTTCCTCAGTTCCCCAGGACCAAAGTCCACCACCCTAACCACTAGGCCACTCCTCCACTCCACTTGCCTTACTAAGATGCTTAGGCAGAAGCCTTTGTATCGCTCCATGGTGCTTCCACACCTTGAGTATTGTGTTCAATTCTGGTCGCCATATCTCAAAAAAGATATAGCAGAAATAGAAAAGGTTCAAAGAAAAACGACTAAAATGATAAAGGGGATGGAACTCCTCTTGTATGAGGAAAGGCTAAAGAGGTTAGGGTTTCTTAGCTTGGAAAAGAGACGGATAAGGGGAGATATGATTGAGGTTTACAAAATCCTGAGTGAAGTAAATTGTTCTTATTTGGTATATCCCACGAGTCTCTGGATTCATCTGCTGCATATGTCTTACCTGATAATTTCTTTCCTTTAACTGCATTGGATGAATCCAGAATCCCACCCTTCTTCAGTGCTCTGTTCTCATTGTTTGTTCATTTCTCTGTTTAGGGTAATGGCTCATTTAGGTTTTTGCTGTTTTCTACTGTTCATGTGAGCAAGGGAATCTACTGTGACTCTTTATTCCTTCTGCTTTGTTATGAGAAATACTGACTAACCAAGGAGCATACCGTCCTATAAGACTAAGTTCAGTGCTCTCTATCTGTACCTGCTGGTAGATGGTCACAACCCACAAATCTGTGGATTCATCTGCAGTTAAAGGAAAGAAAATTAGTAGGTAAGATAATTTCTCTTATCTCCAGGTTCAAGGATCTATGTCAGTGACTCTGGAGTTGGTATTGTAGGCCGAGGACCCGTGTGCATCCTTTGCAGAAGGCTCTTTTGTCCTATTGACCACCACAGATGCAGAATCTGAATGTTCCTATGTTACTACCAAGTGAGGTGAAGGGCAGCCTATCATGGTGGCTGCAGTCTACTGACCTACAGTAGAGTGTTTGGTATTAATCTAGAGACATTGCTGTCTGGATGTCTCAATGCCACCTGAAATTAAACATGACCAAAACCGAGCTTCTCATTTTTCCCCCCAAACCCACCTCCCCACTCCCCCTGTTTTCTATTTCTGTTGATGGCTCTCTCATTCTCCCTGTCTCCTCAGCTCGAAACCTTGGGGTCATCTTTGACTCTTCTCTCTCCTTCTCTGCTCATATCCAGCAGATCGCCAAGACCTGTCGTTTGTTTCTTAACAACATCCGTAAAATCTGCCCCTTTCTTTCCGAGCACTCTACCAAAACCCTCGTCCACACCCTTGTCACCTCTCGTTTAGACTACTGCAATCTGCTTCTTGCTGGCCTCCCACTTAGTCACCTCTCCCCTCTCCAATCGGTTCAAAACTGCTGCCCGTCTCGTCTTCCGCCAGGGTCGCTTTACTCATACTACCCCTCTCCTCAAGTCGCTTCACTGGCTCCCTATCCGTTTTCGTATCCTGTTCAAACTTCTTCTACTAACCTATAAATGTACTCACTCTGCTGCTCCCCAGTATCTCTCCACACTCGTCCTTCCCTACACCCCTTCCCGTGCACTCCGCTCCATGGATAAATCCTTCTTATCTGTTCCCTTCTCCACTATTGCCAACTCCAGACTTCGTGCCTTCTGTCTCACTGCACCCTACGCCTGGAATAAACTTCCTGAGGCCCTATGTCTTGCCCCATCCTTGGCCACCTTTAAATCTAGACTGAAAGCCTACCTCTTTAACATTGCTTTTGACTTGTAACCACTTGCCTCCACCTACCCTCCTCTCCTCCTTCCTGTACACATTAATTGATTTGATTTGCTTACTTTATTTTTTGTCTATTAGATTGTAAGCTGTTTGAACAGGGACTGTCTTCTATGTTTGTGCAGCGCTGCGTACGCCTTGTTAGCGCTATAGAAATGCTAAATATTAGTAGTAGTAGTAGACACTGGATTGGACTGGCCTGGGAAGTTCATTGTCAGGGCAAGGTAATTCAGGATCGCTGGTCAGCAAACGAGGCGGCTTGGTCACTCATCCACTTGGAGGCAAGAGCCATACAGTTATCATTACAAGCCTTTTTGCCTCTGATTCAGAACAAGGCAGTAAAATTGATGTTGGACAATGCATTGGCAGTAGTCTATGTGAATTGCCAAGGAGGAGTCAGGAGCCAGGTAGCACAGGAGGTGAGCATGCTCATAAGCTGGGTGGAACAGGTTCTGTTAGATCTAGCAATAGTGCATGTGTCTGGCATGGAAAATGTCCAAGCAGATTTATAAGCAGAAACACTCTGGATGATTCGAGTGAAGGCCTCCTCCTGCATCTAGAGTTGGGGACTACCGATCATGGATCTCATGGCAACTGCAGTCAACAAGGTTCCCAAATCCTTCAATCACAGGAACGAGTTCAGGTTGACAGGAACAGATGCGTTAGTATAACAGTGGCTTCAGACCAGACTGTTGCAGGTGTTTCCCCTGTGGACCCTGCTAGCAGGGTCATTCAGAAGTTAGCTACCGGGGACTGGTTGTGGTAGTGGCATTGGATTAGCTGGGTAGACCTTAGTATAGAGATCTGGTGAGATTGGTAGCAGGAGATCCTCCAGTATTGCCCAAAATGGAAGGGCTGCTGGTGCAGGAGCTGATATGGATATAGGACCCATCTCTGTTCTGTCTTATGGCATAACTCTTCAAAGGGGAAAAAATTTGAACAAGGGGATACTCCAGTTGGGTCATAACTATTCTTTGGTGCTGCAGGGAGCCATCAGTTTCCTGCCTCCACTGCATGCAAATCTCTCTCATGAATATTTATTGTGGGTATCCTGAAAACCTGACTGGCTGGGGTGCTTCCAAGACCAGGTTTGGGAACCACTGTTATAGGGTAATGTTATGAAGCCAGTAGTTCTCATTCTCTATCTAGTGATAGAAATGTGTATACTCATGCATTTGGACTGGTCTAGGGGTACTAAAGGAAAGAAAAAGCAGGTAAGCTCTATTTTCCCACTCCCTTCCTCCTTTTCATTCACACCACCATCCTATATAATAATTCTATATAATAATTTGTACCTCCATCTGGATGCCTGGGTTCGTAACACACTTCCCATTGGTCCACGC
The DNA here is from genome assembly GCF_901765095.1 of Microcaecilia unicolor. Taxonomy (NCBI): domain Eukaryota; kingdom Metazoa; phylum Chordata; class Amphibia; order Gymnophiona; family Siphonopidae; genus Microcaecilia; species Microcaecilia unicolor. The sequence continues at coordinate 162,613,081 of NC_044041.1, forward strand.
TGGCGATGACATCAGAGGGCGGACCAATGGGAAGTGAGAGGGAAGGGAAGCCAGCACCAGCCAGCCACACAACGTTCGAGGTGAGTACACAATCGCCCCCCTCCCTCCCCCTGTCCTCCCTCCGAGTTCAAGGCCCCCCTCTGCTCTTCCCCTCTCCTCCGAGTTCCAGCCCCCTCTCCTCTGAGTTCCATGCCCCCCTACCTCCCTCCCTCCCTCCTCCCCTCCGAGTTACAGGCCCTCTTCCCCTTGAGTTGTAGCCCCCCTCCCTCCCTCCGAGTTCCACGCCCCCCCGCCTCCCTCCCTCTCTCTGTCTCCCTCCGACTGTAAGCACGACCTGCCCTGCAGCAGCCCCTTGCCTTCCTGCGTGCCGGCTGTAATTTAAAAATTACCTCGGGGTCGGTATCCGCAGTGAAGGCGAGCGGTTGCTTCAGCCTGCTTTCCCATCTGTCTCAGCTCTGCTTCTGGTCCCGCTCTTCCGGAAACAGGAAATGAGGGCGGGACCAGAGGCAGAGCTGAGAGAGATGGGAAGGCAGGCTGAAGCGCTGCTCGCCTTCAGTGCGGACGCCGGACCCCGAGGTAACAATTTTTAAATTACAGCCGGCACCCTGGAAGGCAAGGGGCTACCAGAGGACAGATTGTGCTTGCACTCGGAGGGGAGATAGAGAGAGGGAGGGAGGCGCGGGGGTCTGGAACTCAGAGGAGAGGGGGGCGTGGAACTCGGAGGGGAGGGGGGCGTCCTGGAAATTGAAGGGGAGGGGAGGCAGGGTTGTCCTGGAACCTTGAGGGGGGGGGGCGGTCCTGGAACTCGAAGGGGAGGGGGCAGGGGGCCCTGCAACTCGAAGGGGAGGGGTGCCTGGAACTCGAAGGAGACGGGAGGGATGAAGAGGGGCATGGAACTTGGAGGGGAGAGGGGCTGGAACTCGGAGGAGAAGAGAGGGAGGTAGGGAGGGGGGCGTGGAACCTTGCTAGCGTCCGTTTCATTTCTCTACGAAACGGGCCTCTTTTACTAGTTGTAATATAATTTGATTCACTTGTATTTTATGGTGATGTCATTTCTTTTGATTTGCTTATCCTGTTGAACCTGAAAAAGTGTTGACTCCTTAAATCCAGTTAAATATAGTAAGTTATTTGAACATAAAGGCGGCATCTCTGCATAATTGTTTTTATTGACTTTTATTTCTGTACTGTACTGTACAGAGCTCTGTGTTGGCATTATCTTTCGTCTCTTATACTACTGTATTTCTTGAAGAAAACAAATATTTAATTCCTGCATTGTATTGCAGATACAGATTCCCTGGGGTTGGTGTACCATTCCCTGGTGGAAACAGCTGATTTGGAGGGAAATAGCACTCAGGATGGCTCTCTGCCACAAACAGAAGAACAGAAATATCTCGAGCAGCATTTTGAGACTCTGGTAGATGCCTTTACAGAAGGTAACTCAGATTTGTTGGGTGGATGTTAGAAATAGACTTTTATAAAATTGCCCAGGGTACATATGGGCAAAAATATGTGCTAATAGCCTATACTGCCTGCTTTTACCCAGAATGAGCATAGGCGTTCCCAGGGGCAGAGTTGCAGCAGGATTGTAATTTTCATGTGTGAGATAATATATGTGCTTAAAATTTGCTGGAACATTTACATGAACGTCAGAGCAGGTAGAAATGCTGCTGCTACTTTCTGGGTATTTATATATGCATATGCTGCCTTTATAAAATAAAAACAAATATATCCCAACTTGATCATCAGTTTCATAAACGTTTTATGGACCATATCCACTACATGGGCTAGGACTAGGTGGTCTGTTAAAAAAAAAAACTACCCTCCGTATAGAAAAGGTGGTTAATTACAAGGAGACAGAATGAATAAATAATGTCTAGTCTGTGTACTTTTCCTCCCCTGACTTAAACGCTCTTGGAAACTCCTCAAAACACAGCTAAAATAGCACACATTTCTGGAACACCATATATACTTTAGCCATATCAAGTGTAGGAACTTCCAGATGGGCAACTTAAACATATGTAAATATTCATGTATGTAAATGGCTTTGAAATTTGTCCTTTAATGCAATCCAGTTAGGGAGGGGTATAATCTTTCTGAAATTTGGCTTAAAAACAACAAACAGGAGTGCTTTTAGAGAATGGCTGAAATATTTCCCTTGCAAAGCTGTAAGAATTTGGATTTAATTACTCACCTTTCCAAATCTGTAAGTCCTCCTCGGAGATATACTAATCTACTGTATCTGAATTATAAGGTGAAATTTAAACATACATGTTGGATGCCTTTCCTTTTGTCCTGCCAGACTAGTCCAGATAAGTGAGTTAGGTCCCCCTGCCAGCAGATAGAGACAGGGAGGGGGCGGGGGAGCTCAGAACTGACTTTACATCCTTTATAGGGGCTGCCTTCCACTCTTCATTGTTTCTGTCTCTAGCATTACTACTACTACTACTATTAAACATTTCTATAGCGCTACTAGACTTGCGCAGAGCTGTACAAATTAACATGAAAAGACAGTCCCTGCTCAACAGAGCTTACAATCTAAATTGGACAGACGAACAGACAGCTAGGGGTGGGGAAATTGCAGTGGTAGGGGTGATAAGTGAGGGTGTTGAGTAAGAGAGTCATGGCTAGGAGTCAAAAGCAGTAGCAAAGAGGTGGGCTTTAAGCCTAGACTTGAAGACAGCCAGAGACTGAGCCTGACTTACTGGCTCAGGGAGTCTATTCCAGGCATAGGGAGCAGCGAGACAGAAGGAACGGAGCCGGGAGTTAGCAGTGGGGGAGAAGGGGGACGACAAGAGACATTTACCCAGCGACCGGAGTTCACGGGGAGGAGTGTAGGGAGAGATGAGAGTGGAAAGGTACTGAGGAGCTGCGGAGTGGATGCACTTGTAGGTCAAAAGGTCATATGGTGTAGACATGGATTGGAGTAGTAATCCTCTGGACCTTCCTCCCCTTTCACAGCTGGGTGCCAATTTGGCTCCAGAGCAACAGTTTTCAAGATGATTTCCATGGGTATAAAATACTTTTCTAGATTAGGCTGGCAGGGCAAAAGGAAATGAAATTAACAAGTATGTTTAAATTTCACCTTATAATTCAGGTACAGTAGGTAGGTGCTCTCCAGAGAAAGGACTTAACAATCTAACATGGTGTCTAGGGCAATGGCAAGGAATGTGATTTGCACAAGGTCACAAGGACCATTAGTGGGGGAAAGTGAAATTTGAACCCTAGTTCTCATTCCACTTTTCTAACCACTAGGCCACTCTTCCACTCCACTTTTTTTTTCAGGAGCGACCAAAAAAAGCAAAAACTGCCCCATCTAGTTTTGCATTAAATATGGTGCAAACATTAAATGTGTCTGTAGAGTTTGCATCATTGTAGTCAGTTTGGATTATTGCTGCCTTAATGTCCTGTTACGTTTGAATATAAATAGTTGGTATTTGTAGTGGCCTTTCATCCCAGTGTGATTCTCTTGGGTGTTGGGATGAGGATGGTATTAATGTACTGCTTTTCTGTGGTTACAAACAAAGCACTTTACATATTATATACAGGTACTTATTTTGTACCTGGGGCAGTGGAAGGTTAAATGACTTGCCCAGAGTCACAAGGAGTTGCAGTGGAAATCAAACACAGGTTCTCAAGCCACTGCACTAACAATATTCTCTAGCTCTGAGGACGCTGGCACAGAAGCACCTGTCAGCCAACCAACAGGTGTTGCTGTTACCTAGTGGCTGGCTTTTCCTTCTAATCCTCTAGACATGTTCTTCTGAAACCTGCCTCTCTTCTGCACAGAAAAGTTTGATGGGTCTCTAAAGGATCTGCTGCCCACTCAGGATAGTGAAAAGGACTTCATCCTGAACCCTCGATTAAGTATCTCTTCCAGGTTTCTTTCCCGCTGTCAAGAAAGCAGGTGAGTGCCTGTTCCCTGTTTTTTTAGGGATGTGCATCTGGGGGATTTTTATTGTGCCTTAAATTTAGTGCATGCTAAACAAATGTCCAAAACTTTTGTGCTTTCTGCTTGCATAAGTTGCAGTGTTACCATACTACTGTAGGCAGACAATCCAGATGGTTTCTAGCAGTTAAGGTATCAGTGTAGCATCTGTGGTGTGTGGATTCTTGGTGGGGAGATCTGGGGTACATATTTCATGGATATTAGCCATGTTCTGGAGGCTGTTGGCCCCTGGGACCATTCGCTTTTACCATTTGCTTTTACTCTCTCAAACTCGCAGCCCAGTCCATGTTTTGTTCTGAACTATTAAAATGTACTGAAAATCAAAATCAAGACAAAGGAATTCATAAAGATACCAGAGTATAAAGTAGTAAAAGTAACACACCACCATTTCTTCTAATTCTCTACTCTTAGGAATGGAAACTCCACTTTTATCTGGAGTTCTTCTGTGTAACAGGGAATCCACACTCCCTCTTGCACAAAACAAAAAAGCTTGCAGCTTCTAGAGACAACAGAGAGGCAGATAGCAGAAGCGTCTTCCCCATAGGACCCTGGTCCTCCTTGTCTTAGCTCCTGAGTTTGTCCACTGAATCCTTCTCTTCACTTCCAGGATCAGAAGTAACCCTTAATTCTACTTTTAGGCCTCTTCCTGTCCCCAACTCCTTAATAGTCATAAGCAGCAGAATGGTGTGGGTCACTGGAACCATGACCCTACCAATATTTTGCTCAGCCTAGCTTCATCAACTGTAGAGTCTAGGGATGGGGCTAGAGATTGGTTTGTTTGGCTCCCAACCAAAAAGGTGTTCCACTGCGCCTGTACTTATCAGTGTCCTGGTTTAGCGAATCAGACAGGTAGCCACTGTGGTGACGTGGCTTTGCTTCTGAGCTGAATATTTTTATCAGTCTGTTTTCCCTCCCTCTTGATGTCTCCTATTATACATCACTAGAAAGGAGAACCCTTGCAATTTAAAGAAAGTGAGTGGCATAAAAAGGTGTCCTTTATTGCTGTACATCACTTCCTTGGATTTAATGTGTATTGTCAGATGACACTATAGTAACTTTTTATAGTAGTAGGAAGTAAAATGGGTCAACAAATAGCAAGCCTGAATTCTGCCCATAATTTTGATTTTTCCTGTGAAAGTGGGGTTTAGTGAATCCTGTGAAAGAGTGTGAATTTTATCAGTACTTTTGATTCTAGCTTCAGATCAGTCTACTAAATTGATAGATAGGAAATGCCTGGTTTTGTGAGTACGGGTAATTTGAGGTGGTGATGGTGGTAGTTTCGCCTGTCTCAGACAGAACCTCAGGACATCTCTGGATTTATTTTCAAGGGGTTGATTATATAGAACTTAATGCCATTTCATTGCCTGCAAGAGCCACTAGTGATGTGTGCTATCTGAATTCCAATTTCATCAGACATGCACAAGGAAGTCTGTACACAAAATGGCTTAAAGAGCAAGAATGCCCCATTCCTTTTCAGGTCAGTGTGTTTGCAGACAAACATCACAGCCTGATTCAGAAGGGCAGTGTGTTGTCCTCTCTCTTCCCATGTTTGGTGTCCAGGGCATTTACCCTGATCATGTGATGTGCCTAAACCTGGTCTCTTGTGCATCAACTGAGAAGTTGGCTTGGTCACACAGCACTAGCAGCAGGTTTCCCTACTGAGATGCTCTATCATGAGCATGAGGTCTTGAAGGTTGGTACTGATTTTTTTTTTCTTTTTTCTAATCTGCAGGGTTCCAAGGGCCTTCCTTCTAGGGGAACATAAATTACAAAGGCAAGCAGAAGCTCTCAGCCAAATGGAGGAGATCAAGTTGTCTAGTAACTCCAAGAGATCTTCAGACGTAAGACCAATAAACTAACATATCATTTGTACTCACCACTTATGACATGTATTTGGCCATATGTTCTAACTTGTATCTAGAAGGGTTTTGGCCTTTGCACAAGAGGGTAAGAGGCAGATTTAATCTTAACCAGATTGCTCTAGGTAATCCATTCTCTGAAGACAAGTAGGTTCAGCTACTTTTTATAAGTGGGTTACATTACTGTGCCTGGCACCAAATGTATAAATGTGCCATACTGGGTCTTACGAAAGGTCTTTCAAACTCAGCATGCTAGAAACATAGAAACATGATAGCAGATAAGTGCCAAATGGGTCCATTCAGTCTGCACATGCACAGCAACCATTATCTCCTCCTTTTCCTAAGAGATCCCACGCTTTCTTAAATTCAGACACAGTCCTTGTCTCCACCACCTCCACCAGAAGGCAATTCCACGTGTCCACCACCCTTTCCGTGAAAAAGTATTTCCTTAGATTACTTCTGAGCCTATAACCTTTTAACTTTATCCTATGCCCTCTCATTCCAGAGTTTTCCTTCATTTGAAAGAGACTCACCTCCTGTACATTAATGCCATAGAGGTATTTAATGTCTCTATTATATTTTATTTTATCTTTATTTGACATTTGTATCCCACATTATCCAAAGCAAGTTCAACGTCGCTCACATAAAACATTAAACTAATGAAAAGTTCAGATTACATTATGTTAGATATATATTCAAAGCCCGTGAAAGTACAATGCAATTAATGAGAATAATTTAGAAGAATTAACAAGAATAATCCCCCCTCTCCCACCTTTCTTCTAAAGTATACATATTGAGAGCCTTCCCAATACGCTTCATGAAAGAAACCACTGACCAATTTTGTAGCATCCTCTGGACCGACTGCATCCTGTTTTATATCTTTTCATAGGTGTGGTCTCCAGAATTGAACACAGCATTCTAAATGGGACCTCACCAGAGACTTATAAAGGGCACTGTCATCTCTTTTTTTTTTTTTTTTTTTTTTTTTCCTGCTGGCGATTCCTTTCCCTATGCATCCGAGCATCCTTCTGGCTTTGACCATCGCCTTTTCTACTTGTTTGGCCGCCTTGAGATCATCAGACACAATCACCCCCAAGTCACGCTCTTCTTTAATACACAGAAGTACTTCACCCCCTATACTATACCTGACCCTTGGATTGTTGCAACCTAAGTGTATGACCCTCTATTTGTTTAGCATTAAATCTGAGTTGCCAATTGCCGGACCATTCTTTAAGCTTCGCCAGATTCCTTTGCATGCTATCCACGCCCTCTGGGGTGTCTACCCTATTACAAGGTTTGGTGTCATCTGCAAAGAGAGAAACCTTACCAGACTGTCCTTCTGCAGTATCACTCACAAAGATGTTGAAAAGAACTGGCCCAAGGACTGATCCCTGCAGTACACCATTGATAACATCCTTTTTCTCAGAGCAAACTCCATTTACCACTACCCTCTGTCTCCTTCTAATTAACCAGTTTTTAACCCAGTCACTTGAGGGCGCTCTCAGTTTATCAGTTGCCTGTGCGGAACTATGTCAAAGGCTTTTCTAAAATCCAAGTACACCACATCTAGCACCCCTCCCATATTCAACCGTTTGGTTACCCAGTTAAAAAAAATCAATCAGATTTGTCTGACAAGACCGGACTCTAGTGAAATCATTCCGTCTTGGGTCCTGCAGTCCATTCGATTCTAGAAACCTCACAATCCTCCGCTTTAGAAGCATTTTAGTTTACTCACCACCGAGGTCAGACTAACGGGTCTGAATTCCCAACCACCTCCTTACTACCACTCTTGTGCAGAGGAACCATATCCACCCTTCTCCAGTCCTCTGGGACCACTGCAGACTGTAAGGAAGCATTGAAGAGGTCAGACATTGGAGCCGTCAAAACTTCTCTGAGCTCTTTGAGCAACCTCGGATATATCCCATCACTTTGTCTAGTTTTAGTTACGCTAGCTTCTCACGAACAGTCTTCTAAGAATTGGTCCTGGTCTACTGCACATCCATCCCATTAGCATTTTTTTTCTACGGTCCTATCCCCGGACTTTCATCTGTGAACACAGAACAGAAATAATTGTTAAGCAGTTCAGCTTTATCCTTATCAGCTTCTACATATTCCTTCCCTTCACCCTTGAGCCTCACTATGTCATTTTGGCACTTCCTCCTATCAAACATATAAATTGCGAGTGACCGTACTCACCCGCAAATGCGCAGTAGAGACTTTCCCTCTCTGACCCGCCCCCGTGTCAATACGTAATGACGGGGGTGGGACAGAGAGGGAAACTGCGCGAAGGGGAGGGAGGGAACCGCCGAGGTCGCTACCGTTCCCCCCCTGAGGTCGCCGCTACCGCTCCCCCCACCCAGAGTCGCCGCCGTCCCCCCCCCACTCCACCCGGCCCGAGGGCGGGACACAGGCAGAGAAGGAAGGCCGACGGGAGCTCAGCTGATCTGCCTGCTGTGGATTCGGCGCCCTAAGTTCGGTGGCGAACAGAGTGCCCGGCCCGGGTGGAGGGGGGGCGGCAGCGACTCCGGGGGGGGGGGGGGGGACGGTAGCGGCGACCTCGCGAGGAGGGTAGCTGGAAATTTCGCCCGTTTTAACGGGCATAACGGCTAGTCACTTACATATTTAAAAAGTGTCTTGTCCCACAGTTTTACTGTACTGGCTATCTTTTCTTCCATTTATATCTTTGCTTTCCTAACAGCTTTTCCAGCTTCTCTTAGCTTTTCTAGATATTTTTGCCTGCCTTCCTCTTTGTGCGTCATCTTATAACTTATGAAGGCTAACCTTTTTTTTTCTCAAAGTGGCCATCTTTTCCTCTCTTACATACTTTTCTAACATAAAGGTTTGTTGCCTTTAAAAGAGTTCCTTTCAGTTTGCCCACTGCTGTTCTACTTCCTTCAGCTGTGCCCATCCAAGTAACTCTTCCTTGAGATATTCCACCATCTTGGCAAAGTTAGTTTAGAAGTTTAGAACCTTCATTCTTGAATAAGTCATCTGTTCTTGTGTTTTAATATTGAACCACACCATCTGGTGATCACTAGATGCCAAATGATTGCCCACCTACCTTAGCATGAGAAACGCTCTCCTTGTTTGTAAGCACCAGGTCCAGAATAGCTTTGTTCTGCATAGGTTCGATTACCAACTGCTGGAATAATTCTTCCTGTAGAGAATCCAAGGTCCCCTTGCTTCTAGATGACCCCACAGCAGGGACACCCCAATCAACATCAGGCATATTAAAATCACCTATCAGTAGTACTTCACCTTTCATAGCTATCTTGTGAATGTCTTCAATTAAATCTCTGTCCATTTCTTCTGATTGTGAGGGAGGCCTGTATGTCACACCAATGGACTGTCCCAAAGAGTAGATATTCCATATTGGTCACTTCCACAGGTAAGTGATGGCTTTCCTAAGCCTACATGGCTAAAGATGGCTTATGAACTTTTATTAAAGGAACTTGCTTAACCCCTTTATAACTATATCTTTCATCAACACATTGAACAGGTTAATTGTGCATTGAATGAAAATGTATTTTTCAATTTGTTTTAAATTTATTTACTTGCATGAAGTATCCCCTAGTCTTAATACCATTAATCATTCCCTATTTACCCGTTCCGTACCAACCAATCATCATTTTATTAACTTCTATCTTATCCTTTCAATCATCTCTTTTCCAAGCTGAAGAGTCCTAACCTGTTAGCCTCTCTTCATAGAGGCACTGTTCCATCCCATTTATCACTTTAGTTAGTTCTACCATGAGATGGGATAACCAGAACTACACAGAATGTTTGTTTATTTAAACTTGCTATACCACCTTTTCTGAAAATACAGGTGAAGGCGGTGACAGTACATGGTACAACAAATAAAATAATGAAAAAAGAACTCCCAAAACTCCATCAATATTGATAAGAAAGAATACACTCACACAAAGAAATCTCACTAAAAACATATAAAATCAAACCTAGTGGCTTATGAAAACCTCCTTACTAAGATTGAGAACTAAAAGCTATGGTAAAAGTATATTTGCAGTAAGGTTTAAAATTTTTTCAGGGATAGCTCTTTACAAAGAATTGTAGGTAAAGCATCCCATGATAGGGGAGCTACAAAGAAAAAAACTGAGTGGCATGTTGATTCCAAATGTGCCTGCAATGGTGGAGGAAGAGATGAACATTGTTCATGAGCAGAATATAAAGAATAACTGGAAACAATAGGAGAAATCAGACTGGACAGATAAGGAGTACCTTCATAGAGAGCATGATGGGTAAGTATCTTAAATTGACAACGGAACTGAACCAAAAGCCAGTGCAGTTTTATAAGAATAGGGGTGGTATATTTTTTTGCATTACAAAGAAATCTAACTGCGGGGTTTGTAAAAGTTGTAAGTGTTTGATTCGATATTGAGGGGCCCCTGCATAAACCACGTTTCAATAATCTAATTGTGAAAAAAATGAGAGCAATCACGACTGAGTGTAATGTTTTAAAATCAAACAAACGAATAGTACGAAGATGTCTAAGTACTGAAAACCCTATCTGCACTACTGAAGATGTTTGGTCCCTAAAAGATAACATTGAATCAAAAATAATCCCCAAGTATTTGAAAGAATTCATTGGCTGTATAAGAGAGTCCCAAAGTATTAAAGGAGAGGAAGGAGGCCTCATATGACCTGTGAGTCAACAACCTGTAGTCTTTTGAAGTATTAAAACTAGTCTATGTTCATTTAGCCAAGCAGCCCACTTTCCTCAAGCATACACGAAGTGACTTCAGATCTGTAGAACTGGGAGAGGTTGGAAAATAAGTAAAATATTGCTTTCACAGAAATAAGACGGCTTATTCCACATTCCTGTTTAAGTAAAGCAAAGGGACTTCAAAAGATGGAGATAAAATTGAGTCCTATGGAACTCCACAGGTAACATATTGAAATTGAGAATATTGACCTGAACAATCAAATTTGAAAGATCTACCAGTTAAGAATGATTTGAACCATTCAAAAACCTGCCCACAGATACCATCTTCATGTAATCGTTGTAGCAGGAGAGATTGGTCAACAAAGTCAAAATTGGCACTTAGATCTAATGAGATTACAAGAACAAGTTTCCCAACATCCAAATTTGCATGAACCTCACACGATACTGTAATTGTGGTTTCTGTACTAAAATCCCCCTCCTAAACTCTGACTATCTGGGATGGAAAATGTGATAATTAGATAATTTGTTAACCACTATCTTTTTTACAAGCTTAGGTATTATATATTTATATTATTTATATTTATTGCATTTGTATCCCACATTATCCCACCTTTTTGCAGGCTCAATGTGGCTTACAATTCAACATGAGTTGTGGAAATGTGAGAAAATACATTTAGTATAGCAAAAGGATCTTATGGTAAGGGTGGTAATAATAACACAAGATAACGTCTTAGCAAGTCTTAGAGTAGGACAGTTCTAGTTTCATAAGGAGGGTTCACATGTATTAATCTGTGTGGTATGTTCTTTCGAAGAGGTGGGTCTTAAATAGTTTGCGGAAGGTAATCAGTTCATAGGTCGTTTTTAAGTTGTGTGGCAGTTCATTCCAAAATTGTGTGCTCAGATAGGAAAAGGTTGACGCATGAATTAGTTTGTATTTTAGACCTTTGCAATTAGGGAAGTGAAGGTTAAGGAATGTGCGGGATGATTTTTTGGCATTCCTTGGTGGTAGGTCTATCAGATCTGTCATGTAGGCTGGAGCGTCACCGTGGATGATTTGTGAACTAGAGTACATATTTTGAACATAATGCGTTCTTTGAGTGGGAGCCAATGTAGCTTTTCTCGTAGGGGTTTGGCGCTTTCATATTTTGTTTTACCGAATATGAGTCTAGCTGCAGTGTTCTGGGCTGTTTGAAGTTTCTTGATTATGTACTCCTTGCAGCCAGCGTAGAGTGCATTGCAGTAGTCAAGATGACTGAGAGCCATTGATTGTACCAAGATGCGAAAGACGGTCCTTGGGAAGTAAGGTCTTACTCTTTTTAATTTCCACATTGAGTGGTACATTTTTTTGGTTGTGTTTTTCGCGTGACACTCGAGTGTTAGGTGTCGATCAATAGTAACTCCAAGAATTTTTAGGGTGTCCGAGATTGGGAGGTTCAGTTTTGGTGTGTTAATGGTGATAAATTTCTTCATGTTGTGTTGAGATGTGAGTACTAGACATTGGGTTTTTTTCGGCGTTGAGTTTTCAACTGAAATGCATCCGCCCATGAGTGCATGATGTGTAGACTTTGGTTGATTTTGTTAGAGATTTCGTTTAGATCTTGTTGAATGGGATGTAGATTGTTACGTCATCTGCGTATATGTATGGGTTAAGGTTTTGATTTGATAGTAGTTTGGCCAGCGGGCGTTATCATTAAGTTGAATAAGATATAAAGCATAGCTGAGATACTAGACAATAATGACCTGGAACTGTGGGGTCTAAAGTGGATTTTTTTCAAGATAGGTTTTACTAGAGCCAAGTTCCATGATGAGGGCAGTTGAGCAATACTGGGACTAGCAGTAACATTGAAAGAACTAATAAAAGAAGACCATGAGTGGAAATTTGTATCCTTGTGAAGGAATGGGATCCAAGGCACAGGTTGTTTAATCTCAGAGAGGAGAACATAGTAGATGACGGCAGATAAGACCTATATGGTCCATCCAGTTTGCTCAACAAGATAAACTCATAGTATAAACTATAATGTGATAAAACTTTAGATAGCATAGTAAGCGATGGTAAGTTGAAAGCCCTTGGGTGGCTACAAAGCACCAGATAAATTTATATCTGAGACAACTTATAAGAGGAAATGTGGAACACAGATCGTCTGTCTTTGTAAGGAAGTACTATACTAGAACCTCGGGTGTTCAGACAAGCCGTAGAAATTTGTAAAGAGGAAGGTTCTGTTTCCTCTCTAAGAATTGAAAATAGGGACTTAGATGGATTGAAGAAATGACATAATACGTGAATAATAGGCTTTTCTTTGCTCTTTAAAAATTCTCCAAATAGAAAAAGACTTACATTTATGCCAGAGATGTTCTGCTCCTCTTAACTGAGGTTTGAGAAGGCGAAGCCCATCATGATACCATCTGTTGTTCTTACTATGAGAACCAGAGTATGAATGAATGGGGCTGGTCATTTAAACCGTTGAAGGAGTAGAATCCCAACAGAGGCTTGCTCTTCCAGTGGAAGGGAGATGAAATCAGGAGAAAATGAAGTAAAAGTGGAGAGCAGGATGAGATGTCAATTTTATGCAAATGCCTGAAGAATAGGACCCTGATGGTACCTGGGTGAGAAGATCCTTAAAACACATAAAGAAATGATTTGGACCAGGAAACTGGTATATAGAAAAAGACAAAGAACCGTGGGTGATGTGTGTATGTGTGTGTCAATACCATATCTAAATAATTTCCTGCACATGTGTAGGAGCCGAAACATGTGAACAAGGTCGAGTTTGTTTAAAAGCCTAAGAAACAACACTCTTGCATCTGAAGAAACATTAACATGAATGTTAAAGTTCCCTAAAACCATAAGATTAGAAAATTGTTCTTAATTTCTATTTGCGATTTTTGGCTATTGCTGCCACTGAATGGAGAATTTCAATGTATTGTCCACAATGAGCTCCTTCGGTGGTGACTCTTATTATTATTACTACTACTGCTATTTATTTTGTAGTGCTACTAGATGTACACAGTGCTGTACGCTGAAACATATAGAGGACAGTTCCTGCTTGACAAAGCTTACAATCTAATCAAAACGGACAAACAGGACAAATAAGGGAATTACTGAAGGTGGGAGTGATAAAACAGATACGGGTACTGAACAACTGAATAGGAATTAAAAGCAACCTCAGAAAGGTGGGCTTTTAGCCTGGGTTTGAAGATGGCCAGAGCTGGAGCTTGACATACTACTTCAGGAAGTCTGTTCCATATGGTGCAGCAAGATAAAAGGAACAGAGCCTGGAGTTGGCAGTGAAGGGGAAGGTATAAGAGAGATTTACCCAACGAACGGAGTTCCCGGGGAGGAGTGTAGGAAGAGATGTGAGTGGAGAGGTACTGAGGAGCTGCAGAGTGAATGTACTTGTAAGCCAGTAAGAGGAGATTGAATTGTATGTGGAAACGGATAGGGAGCCAATAAAGTGACTTGAGGAGAGGGCTAATATGACCATAGTGACACTGGTGAAATATAAGTCATGCAGCAGACTCTTATGATACTCACCATTACGTACTTACATAGTAACATAGTAAGTGACAGCAGATAAAGACCTAAATGGTCCGTCCAGTCTGCCCAACATTCATTGTCAGTTCAAGATTTAAATCAACAATAAGTACATAAGCATTGCCACACTGGGACAGACCAAGGGTCCATCAAGCCCAGTATGCTGTTTCCAACAGTGGCTAATCCAGGTCACAAATACCTCGCAAGATCCCAGAAAAGCTCAATTCAAATTATGATTCTTATACCAGAAATCAGCAGTGGATTTTTCCAAATCAATTTAATAATGGTCTATGTACTTTTCCTTTAGGAAGCCATCCAGACCTTGTTTTAAACCCCACTAAGCTAACCGCCTTTACTACATTGTCTGGCATTGAATTCCAGTGTTTAATTACACGTTGAGTGAAGAAATAATTTCTCTGATTTGTATTAAATTTACTACTTTATAGCTTCATCACATGCCCCCTAGTCCTAGTATTTTTGGAAATAGTAAACAAACGATTCATGTCTACCCGTTCCACTACACTCATTATTTTATAGACCTCTATCATATCTCCCCTCAGTTGTCTTTTCTCCAAGCTGAGGAGCCCTAGACGCTTCAGCCTTTCCTCATAGGGATGTCGTCCCATCCCCTTTATCTTTTTCATCGCCCTTCTCTGTACCTTTTCTAATTCCACTATATCTTTTTTGAGATGTGGTGACCAGAATTGAACACAATATTTGAAGTGCGGTCACACCATGGACTGATACAAAGGCATTATAACATCCTCACTTTTGTTTTCCATTCCTTTCCTAATAATACCTAACATTCTATTTGCTTTCTCAGCACACTGAGTAGAGCTTTTTTTATTATTATTTATTTATTTATAATAATAATTTTACAAAACTTTTTACAAGCCGTACACTTGTCATTCAGAAACACAGTTAGAAGCCAAAGCAAATAGAAGAAACATCTTATATCAAAATAAAGTCAACTTTCTTAGACCACCATTAATTAGGAGGCGTGGCTGGATCATAGGAGATTATTCGTAAGTAATAGAAAATATAGACATAAAGGCTACGTGTGATTACCTAACCTATATTACCATTTCCAACATTATTTTAACTTTTTTAAATCTAGAAAAGCTTTTAATTGCTCTGGGGAATAAAAAGTGTATTTCGTCTCTCTAAATCGGACCAAACATTTACATGGGTAAGCAAGAAAAAAAGTTCCCCCTAATTTCAATGTTTCCTGTTTCATAGCCAGAAACATTTTTCGCCGTTCTTGAGTTAATTTAGTAACATCTGGATAAATCCAAATTTTTTCTCCTCCAAAGAAAACATTTGAGTTTTTAAAGTAAAGCCTTAAAACAGCATTGAGATCTTGTTCAAACACAAAAGAAACTGGGAGCGTGGCTCTCTCAGTTGAGCAGAGCATTTTAACGTATCATCAGCAACGACACCAAGATCCCTTTCTTGGTCTTGACTCCTAACGTGGAACCTTGCATTACGTAGCTATAGTTAGGGTTCCTCTTTCCCACATGCATCACTTTGCACTTGCTCATGTTAAACGTCATCTGCCATTTAGATGCCCACTCTCCCAGTCTCGTAAGGTCCTCTTGTAATTTCTCACAATCCTCTCGCGATTTAACGACTTTGAATAACTTTGTGTCATCAGCAGATTTAATTACCTCACCAGTTACTCCCATCTCTAAATCATCTCTAAATATAAAAGGCATCTCCAACGTTCTAATTGAAGTCTCCAGCCGTAAACTTGAGGTGGCATAGATATCCGGTTTAGCAAGTACACAAAGGAAAAGAGTTGCAAGTAAAGCAATTAACTCCTGCCACAGTTGTTTTCTGTGGCACCTGGAGTGGTTACCCTGGGTGATTAACAAGGTCAGCTGGGGTGCACAGGGAGGGGAAAGGGAGACCCTGGAACTGGGAGGGAGGAGGGAGTGATGGGCCCTCTCTCTCACACAGTCAATCTCACACACACTCAAGCATACACACTCTGAGGAAAACCTTGCTAGCGCCCGTTTCATTTCTCAGAAACGGGCCTTTTTTACTAGTTTATAAATATGTTAAAAAGCAGCAGTCCCAGCACAGACCCCTGGGGAACCCCACTATCTACCCTTCTCTGTTGAGAATACTGACCATTTAACCCTACTCTCTTTCTATCCTTAACCAGTTTTTAATCCACAATAGGACACTACCTCCTATCCCATGTCTCTCCAATTTTCTCTGGAGTCTTTCATGAGGTACCTTGTCAAATGCCTTTTGAAAATCCAGATACACAATATCAACCGGCTCGCCTTTATCCACATGTTTGTTCACCCCTTCAAAGAAATGTAATAGATTGGTGAGGCAAGATTTCCCTTCACTAAATCCATGCTGGCTTTGTCTCATTAATCCATGCTTTTGAATTTGCTCTGTAATTTTGTTTTTATAATACTCTCTACCATTTTGCCTGGCACCGACGTCGGGCTCACCAGCCTATAATTTCCCGGATCCCCCCTGGAACCTTTTTAAAATATCGGCGTTACATGGGTTACCCTCCAATCTTCCGATACCACACTCAATTTTAAAGATAATGTACATATTACTAACAATAGTTCCGCCAGTTCATTTTCAATTCTATGAGTACTCTGGGATGTAATCTTCAAATTGTCAAATTGTCCCATTACATCCTCTAGGTTTTTAGAGATTTCATTCAGTTTCTCCCACTCATCAGCTTCGAATACCATTTCTGGCACCAGTATCGCTCCCAAATCTTCCTCGGTGAAGACCAAAGCAAAGAAGTCATTTAATCTCTCCACTATAGCTTTGTCTTCCTTGATCGCCCCTTTTACCCCTCGGTCATCTAGCGGTCCAACCGATTCTTTTGCCGGCTTCTTGCTTTTAATATACCTAAAAGAAATTCTTGCTATGTGTTGTTGCCTCCAATGCAATCTTTTTTTCAAAGTCCCTCGTTGCTTTCCTTATCAGCACTTTGCATTTGACTTGACATTCCTTATGCTGTTATTATTTTCAGTCCGTTCCTTCTTCCATTTTCTGAAGGAAAATGCCCAGTTTGCCCAGTTTGTTAGCCTCCCTAATTTCCAATAACATTTCTATATCCATCTGTTCATCTTGGCCAGGTGGACGGTAGTACACTCCTATCACTATCCTTTTCTCCTTTACACATGGAATTTCAATCCACAGGGATTCCAAGATGTGTTTTGTTTCCTGTAGAATTTTCAATCTATTTGATTCAAGGCCTTCCTTAACATACAATGCTACCCCTCCACCAATTCGATCCACCCTATCACTATGATATAATTTGTACCCCGGTATGACAGTGTCCCACTGGTTATTTTCTTTCCACCAGGTCTCAGAGATTCCTATTATATCTAATTTTTCATTTTCTGCAATATATTCTAACTCTCCCATCTTATTTCTTAGCCTTCTGGTATTTGCATATAGACATTTCCTACTATGTTTGTTGTTCCTATTTACATCATGCTCAGTACTTGACTGTATAAAATTGCAGTCTTTTGTCTGATTTTTATTTAAGGACACCTGATCTACTACAGTCTCTTTTGCAACCTCACTATCAGGATACCCTATCTTCCCTGTTTTGGTGATATCTTTAAAAAATACCTTATTCTAAACCATGCGCTTTTGAGCAACTGTCGGCCTTCTCCCAGTCTCTAGTTTAAAAGCTGCTCTATCCTTTTTAAATGCTGATGCCAGCAGCCTGGTCCCATCCTGGTTAAGGTGGAGCCCATCGTTTCGGAATAGGCTCCCCCTTCCCCAGAATGCTGCCCAGTTCCTAACAAATGTAAAACCCTCCTCCCTGCACCATTGTCTCATTCACACATTGAGACTCCGGAGTTCTGCCTGTCTCTTGGGCCCTCTGCATGAGCTTTCTACCTAAGATCCTAAATTTGGCTTCCAGAACCTCTCTCCCACATTTTCCTATTTCATTGGTACCCACATGTACCAAGACAGCCGGCTCTTCCCCAGCACTATGTAAAAGCCTATCTAGGTGACGCGTGAGGTCCTCCACCTTTGCACCAGGCAGGCAAGTCACTAGGCGATCCTCGTGTCCACCAGCCACCCAGCTATCTACATGCCTAATAATCGAATCATCCACTACAACAGCTGTCTTAACCCTTCCCACCTGGGCAGTAGGTCCTGGAGACACATCCTCGGTGCAAGAGATTATTGCATTACCTGGTGTGCTGGTCCTTTCTGCAGGATTACTTTCAGCCTCCCCAGGGTGTTGCCCTAGTCAGCAGCTGGAGAAGGTCAGGGTGGAGGAGAAGGAGTTGCAGTGGTAACAGTGCAGGCTGACCTACACAAGCTTGGAAGTCAATTGGTTGCAGCACCCTGAAGAACAGCCTTCTGGGACTAAAGAAGAGGGGCGGCAGCACTGGGGCATGGAGCCAGCCAGCAAACCTAGAAGTAATAGAACATACTAGGTCAGACCAATGGTCCATCTAGTCTGGTATCCTGTTTCCAACAGTGGCCAAGCCAGGTCACAAGTACCTGGCAGAAACCCAAATCGTGGCAACATTCCATGCTACAAATCCCAGGGCAAGCAGTTGCTTCCCCATGTCTGTCTCAATTGCAGATTTCCTCCAGAAACTTGTCCAAAACCTTTTTAAAATCCAGATACGCTAACCGCTGTTAACACATCCTCCGGCAAAACGTTCCTGAGCTTAACTATTCATTGAGTGAAAAAATATTTCTTCCTATTTGTTTTAAAAGTATTTCCATGTAACTTCCTTGAGTGTCTTTGTACTTTTGGAATCAGTAAAAAATCTTTTACTCGTTCTACACCTCAGGATTTTGTAGACCTGAATTATATCTCCCTTTATCTGTCTCTTTTCCAAGTTGAAGTGCCCCTAACCTTTTTAGCCTTTCCCCATATGAGAGGAGTTCCATCACTTTTATCATTTTGGTCGCTTTTCTTTGAATCTTTTCTAATTCTGCTGTATCTTTTTTGAGATATGGTGAACAGAACTGAACATAGTCCTCACGGTGAGATCGCACCATGGAGCGATACAGAAGCATTGTAGTATTTTCAGTCTTATTCACCATCCCTTTCCTAATAATTCCTAGCATCCTGTTTGTTTGTTTTTTTTGCCGCCTCCACACACTGAACAGAAAATTTCAATGTATTAGCTTTAGTGCTGCCCTCAAGGTGGACCTTAGCATCAGGTAACTGTGATTCGGATTATTCTTTCCAATGTGCATTTGTCCACATTAAATTTAATCTGTAATTTAGGTGCCCAGTTTTCCAATTTAAGGTCTTCCTGCAATATTTCATAGTCTGCACATGTTCAATAGTTTTATGTCATCTGCATATTTAATCACTTCACTCGTTCCGATTTCCATATCATTCATAAATATGTTAAATAGCACTGATCCCTGTGGCACTCCACTGTTCATCCTCCTTCATTGAGAGAAATGACCATTTAACCCTACCCTCTGTTTTCTGTCCAGTAACCAATTCCTAATCCACACCAGAACATTGCTTCCTATCCCATGACTCTAATTTTCTCAAAAGTCTGTCATGAGGAACTTTATCAAAAGCTTTCTGAAAATCTAGATACACTACATCAACTGGCTCACCTTTATCAAATGTTTATTCATTCCTTCAAAGAAATGAAGCAAATTGGTGATGCAAGGCTTCCCTTGGCTGAACCACAGTACAAAGGGAGTAGAGGATGACCACAGACTAAGTCAACTCGGGAGATGTTGATAAAAAAACTTTATTTGAATATTCAAGGGACCCGACACGGTCTGTGTTTTGACGCACAAGGGCGTGTGCCTTAGGGGTCACAAAGGATGTTCTAGAAGAATATACATACATATTATACATTTAAAATAGGGAATCCTACACACAACTTTAAGAAAAAAAATTAAAACAAATACATTGCACATGCAATCAAATTATAAAAATACACACCTCTCTACTTAAAAATACACACAAATGAAAACAGATTGTATGTTTTCTTTGTATTCAGTAGCAGGCGTATTTAAATTATATATCATACTCTTATCTATGCAAAATAAAATTTAAAAAAACATTATCCCATATGAAGGAAACATATCACACAGTAAACACGTAAACCAGAATTATAACCAAAAGTGAACTCTATGAAGTTCAAATAAAGTTTCCTCCACGTACTAGTTCTAAAAGATGAAAGGAACAGTTATGGTACAAACATTGATCAAAACATAAAATATCAATTAATGTATATGCCTTTAAAGGGATGAAAGATAGGGCAAATGCAGAGAACCACTTAAGTATTCCTAACAATGCCTATAAATAGTTGAGACAATAATGTATGTTTTAAGAGAAGCAGTGCATATACATCACATGCAAGCTAATATTTAGAAAATCGCATTAAAACCAACTAAGGACATAGTGATGTCTTAAAATTAAACAACATGGATCCAGTGGAAGAAAGAACTAAATCCACTAAAAGAGTGGCTTAGGGGGCGGGGCATAAGAAATAATAACACATTGCACATTAGTTTTTTTAAATTCATTTATCAGACTAAATAACATGCTGTGAAATGCATCCGTATCATACTCTTCAATATAACCAGTGTGGAACAGCTGCTTCCAAGAAGTAAATAGTGTTTATATCGTGGTAGGACTCAAGCTGCATTTTAGCGAAATGAATAAAGGCCAGAAATCCTCAGAGCACAGTACTCATGTACAACTACGTATCGATAAACTAAAATATATATTGTATATGTATGAAGACCATGAAAAGCATGTCTAGTTAAATTTTTAAGATTTTTTTTTTTAAGTTTTAAACCACACTGAAAATACTGAACCTTTGTGAACAGCTAAAGACAGCTCACTGGAACAATGATATGTTAGGCCCGATATACAAAATATGCAAACCACAATCCAGCGGAGCCATAGGAGCCAACTTTTCAAAATGATTGGGGGTGCTAAGCCCAATGGAAATAACCCCTTTCTGGACACGTACAAGGAATTTTCTCAATATTGGGGGTGCTCAAGCACCCACAGCAGCCACAAAGTCGGCTCCTATGAGCGGAGCTTAAAACAAGCAAATTAACGAAGGATTTGTAAAAAACTAAGTGAAGGACTTGTAAAAACCTTAAGTAGTGTATACTGAAGAAAGGAGTGATGAAGAGCCAAGTGACCAAAAATAGCGAAGCCAAGCCTTTAAAGAGGAACACTTTCAATTAAAAGCAACATGATCCACCTCAAAGGGAGACAGTCAGGGTATCATATAACCTTAATCATAGCGTGGATCTAAAAATACAATCAGAGCTGATAGAGTGAACGGTGCTTACCAATAAAGACAAAACCAACAGCATACCGACAGGAAAATACTGCTTGTGAGAAAGGAAGGACGTCAAAAACGTCGGATATTTAAATACCCATTTAATGAATATGTAAGAATCCTCATGTATATGAACGAGACTAAAATGGGCGGAGGGAATGTAAGAATGGCGAATGAAACTGTGCATAATCATTAAAAAGCAAAAATCAAAAAAGTGCATGAATGATGGTGATCCTTAAAAGCTGAATCCATGCTAACTCTGTCCCATTAAACCATGTTGTCTGTGTTCTGTAATTTTATTCTTTAGAGTAGTTTTCGCTATTTTTATCAGAGCTGACGTCAGGCTTACTGATCTGTAATTTCCCAAATCACCCCTGGAACCCTTTTTAAAAATCAGCGTTACGTTGGCCACCCTTCAATCTTCAGGTATTACGAACAATTTTAAAGACAGGGTACATATTACTAACAGCAGAACGGCAATTTCATGCTTTCAGTTCTTTGAGTACCCTTGGATGTATGCCATCCAGTCCAGGTGATTTACTACTCTTTAATTTGTCGATTTGGCTTAGTGCATCTTACAGGTTCAGAGAGATTTCTTTCAGTTCCTCCGTGTCATCACCCTTGAAAACATCTTCCGTACAGGAAAATCTTATATCTTCTTCCATAAAGACCGACGCAAAGAATTCATTCAGTCTCTCCACTATGGCCTTATCGCCCCTGAGTGCCCCTTTTGCTCCTTCGTGATCTAACGGTCCCACGGATTCCCTCGCAGACTTTCTGCTTCTGATGTACCTGGAAAAGTTGTTACTGTGAGTTTCAGCCTTTGCGGCAAGTTTCTCTTCATATTCTGTTTTAGCCTTCTTTATTAATTGTGGGGAGCATGGCAAGCAGTCCTCACTATAATCATCCCTTCCCTACCAGCTATCCAGAAAAAATATGCAGGACCTGGGTTATTCTGCTCCAGAGATGCCAAGTTATTCAGTTCCAAGGTGGAGATTTTGAGACAGTTCCGAGTTTCTGACCACCCATCCTAGTGTATTATGGGACCTGCAGCACTGATTTCAGTGGACAGGATTAGGCACTATAAATCCCACACTGCTTTGGGATGCAAGTTCAAACCCAGGACTGGTCAAAAATTCTCCAGTCTGGAACTGGGGAACTTAGCAACTCTGTCCTGCTCCCCCCCCCCCCCCCCCTCTACCTCTGCTTCAGGACAGTGCTGATACAGTGAAGCTATCTATAGTCAAGATATTGGCCTCCTATCAGTGGGGAACTTACTGGTTCTGTGGGTGTTATTTAAGGGATCAAGTTCTACTGGGAAAAGTGGCTTGATTATGGGAAGACTAATATAAACTGTTGTAAATAACTTCACTTTTCCTTTTCCCTCCCTTTGAAGACTTTAGACATGACTGAGAAGAAGAGAAATTCCAATGGATGTAGCAATTCAGGTAAGAGATATGAAGTGAGTTTGACAGTCAACTTTGCAGAAAAATGAATAAAGATGGTCAACTAAACCACTTTAGATCACCCATATATGGGTACTGTATGAGAAAAAAGAAAAGACAGCTTTTATTTTCCAGTAGAAATAGAAATAAGAGCATCCCTAAGAGGGCTCAAGTCTGCACTTTGCCAACAATGTGTTACAATGAATGGTGCCCAAAGGTTTTTGTTTTCAGATAGTCTTTATATTCATCATGTGTAGTCCGAAGTTTGTTTTTCCTAATATA
Organism: Microcaecilia unicolor; assembly: GCF_901765095.1. NCBI lineage: Eukaryota > Metazoa > Chordata > Amphibia > Gymnophiona > Siphonopidae > Microcaecilia > Microcaecilia unicolor. Next base: position 162,636,121 of record NC_044041.1, read on the forward strand.
AAGTAACCCACAGAGACATTTATGTAATATAAACAAATGTTATAGTTCAGCATTTGTTCTGCATCTTCTCATAGTTTCAGGTGGATCTGTGCCATAGCCAAATATTTCTAGAGTTGTAGCCATTTAAAGATGTACACAGAGGCAGCATTTATACTTAGCAGCATACTTTGGATTTTCAAACGTATATGTAAATTTTCAAGAACGTTTTGTAGTTTTGTGGGGTAAATTTCCGAAGGAAAGTATTCACCTACTTTCCCCCTGAAAATTGGTATCACTTATGTGCATATTTGATTGTTACAAAACTACTGTCTTAAAACACAGGCAAAAAGACTGTGTACTTTATAGCTGGCTGGAGTAACCTAATGGAGAATATAACTTTCATCTCCATGTACAGATTAGTATGTTTATTGACTTAAGAGATGTAATTGCATTATGTCTTCTGACTCAGTAAGAGAAACACCTGGATCATCTACAACATCTAAGTCCCCATCGCTTTTACTGAACATGCATGAGAATAAGAAAATCAGGCAATCATCCCATCAGCATCCTGGCATATTCAAAGACCTGGCAGCAAGCCAAGTAAACAAGTCCTACATGAGTGCGACTGCAAGCTCAAAAGCTAAAATGTCTCGTAGCATTTCAATGGGGGAGAACATCAATGCCAGTTCTTCTGAAGCAGTCAAGCTCTCAGACTTGACCAGGCCCATGTCCAACATAGACCTACCTTCTCTTGGCCAGAAGTCTCCTAACACATTGAACACAGACTGCACGAAAAACCTTTGTCTGAAGCAGCCAGAACACACAGCATCCCCCAGTGGAAACCATGAGGCACGAGCAAAGCTAATGCTAAATGTTCCTTCTGCATTCTCTGATCAACTGTTAATGCCCCCACCCCTCACTTCTGGCATTAGTGTTGCTCTTAACAAACAAAAAGAAAAGCAGATGAACCAGACTCCCAAGTTGTATGTTTCAGCAGTTACTCCCACAGAAATGAAATCCTTGGGTAGGGATGAAGACAACGGTTCAACGGGGCTACTGGATAATGAGAAGGGGAAAAAATCTCCATGCTGTTTGAAAGCAAGAAATGTTGGTTGTGAAGAAGTGACAGTCACCAGCCAGGTCTCCACCCAAATTTTAACAGGAGCTTTGGATTCAAATCAAATTGGATTGCTTCCAGCATTGGTCAAAGACATTCTACCAAACAATTCATCTGGAGACGACCAAGCCAGTGGTGACTGGACACGTAGTGACCTTTCTCAGACTGTTCTTGATTTTCCCAATAACAGAATCTTCAAGAGAGAAATCAGTGAGTATTACAATTTGTTTTTATTTTAAACTTTAATTTGTATTCCATCAGATTACAAAATAGCAATAGCTTTACTATAGAGAAATGGGAGCCAAGAATGCACTTTAATTATTTCACCTGTTAAGCTTAATGCAAAATCATTTGCATGCACAGTCATCTTAGCATCTTGCAAGTGTCTCCCAGAAAGGGAGCCATATTTCATTGCTGTTTTTCTTTTTTAAATACAATTTTCATGTTTCTGTAATGTCATGTTTTCCTTTAGTAAACAATCTCATATTGTATTCACCAGTTAATGCTCTGTTCATAAGCAGCTTTCCCCTTTCTTGCCACTGCTTCGGTAGCATTATATCTATATATTCTAAAGGGAGTATTTCTGTTCTAAAAGGAATCTCTTGGTAATCTTTGAATGTGCTTTTGGACTAATAAGCAATGCAGAACCACAGTGGTGATCCTTGATTGGCTGCCACCCGGGGCAGATCGCCGCTGCGCACACACACCCCCAAAACCGGGTGCAGCACGACCCCCCCCCCCCCCCCTCCTCCTGGTGCATTCTTACCTGCTGGGAGCAGCCGCGCAGCTGTCGGTTCTGCTGGTTCCCTGCTCCCTCTGCCCTGGAACAGGAAGCAACCTGTTCCAGGGCAGAAGGAGCAGGGAATCAGCAGAGCTGACAGCCGCGCGGCTACTTTCTGCACCACTCCAGTGGCGTGCACATGGGGTGGACCACTGCCCCGCCTTCGGTACGCTAGAGGGCTGAGAACCAGGGAAGCCTGGTTCAAATTCCAATGTGGCTTCTTATGACCTTGGGCAAGTCACTTAACCCTCCATTCTCTCAGGTAGAAGCTTAAATTTCCCTCATTGCCTCCCCCACCCCCACCAAAGATGTAACTTCCTGTCTGGGAGGAATCAAGCGGAGGAAGGAAACCGGCAGATGCACCAGTAGTGCACATAGGGCTATGGCCCCGCACGCGGCTTCATTTTTGTTGCAGCCAAGTTGGGGAGGCAACGACGCGAACAAGGAGGTCGATCGTTGAACTCAAAACATTGAAAGGCAAACCACCGCTATAGCCGTCTTTTTTACTCTTTTACCTTTTGCCAGTGCTCTCTCTCTCCCTTTGCTCCGCTCCGTGCAGCTGTTAAAGCAAGAAAATCTAGGAGGAGCTGCTATATCAACGTTGTTGATTTTAATTGTTGGCAGCATTTTTATTTGATCTTCTTATCTTATATTTTTAAGCATGCCGGCTTGTGCAGCATAGGGATGTGTATAGAGAGGAAGTTTTGGTTTTATGGGTTAGAGTACTGCTTTCTTCTAAATCGTGTCATTTGAAGGGGCTGGCTATAGGGACTCCCTGTATTCTTGTAGAGATGTTTTCAGGTGCTTAACAATCAGACTTACTATTTAGTATAATTAAAAAAAAAAACAAACATTAATTAGGTTGAAACCTGGGAACATTTAATATCTTTTTTTTTTTTTTTCCTGTGCCTACATCAAAAGAATATGGCATATGGGAACTTGCTCCTTTTGTTTGTGGATTACTACTACTACTACTATTTAACATTTCTAGAGCGCTACAAAGTGTACGCAGCGCTGTACAAACACAGAAGAAAGACAGTCCCTGCTCAAAGAGCTTACAATCTAATAGACAAAAAGTAAAGCATTTAAATTTAAAATATTTAAGCAGTCCAGCATAAGAGAACAGTCACAGAAGGACTGAAGATGTTGAAGGGTGGTCAGTGTGATTAGGTGTAACTCTGGTTGGAGTAGTGGGAGAAGGTGATAGAAGAATAGAAATGGGTGAGGTAAAAGTAATGAGTGGGTTGATAGGGAGGTTATATAAGATATGTCACTCTAGGGGTGGGTGGGTAGAGGGGTAGGGTGGGCGGGACTAAGTCAAAAGCAGGAGAAGGTATTCTCTGCAGCCTATCTGTGAGATGGAAAATGCTCTCTGAAGCTGCTGCTATAAGTTGTTAGTTTTCTCTCCCTGAAAGAGATCCAAGCCACACCCACAAAGTTCAAACTGTCTGTGGGGAGGGGGAGGGGAGGAAATGGCAGTGCTTGATGAAAAAGAGAGCTCAGTTTGATAGGAGATATACTATAGGATGTCATTCTGAGGCCAGGCTAAGTCTAAAGCAGGAGAAGGTATTCTCTGCAGCCTATGCAGTGATATATTATAAAAATGCACTTGCCTTTTTTATTACTATTTCACTGAGAAGTATTAAATAATGAGGGGAGGGTGTCCTTCATGCAGAAGTTCTGTCCAGTCTAAATGTGCTAACATTGTCCTGTTAAGCACACTATTAGCCGCCAAGTTAATATAAAGTTAATTATAATCAGTGGAAAATAAATCTGTTGGCTCAGGCTGCTTACTACTGAATATTCCATCATTGTTTCAGTATTGCTACTAAGTATTACATATTAAGGGCATTTGCTTTAAGCTTTGTTTTAATTTGTTTATTTAGTCCTTGCATGCAAAGATGAATGAATCCTAAGGGCGGTTGAACAATTAGGTATAAACTGTTCTTTCTGACTTGACTTGTTTTGGACTGCTTTGGGTCCTGCTGATCTGTACATCTGCTGTCTAGAATTTTAGAAGATGGAAATGAGAAAATAAAAAGTTTTGGATGTACTCTGTAGAAGTTGCACAGTACATAAGAGATTTGATTAAAGAATAAAAATTTAAAAAAAAGTGACAAAAAGAGATCTATTAAAAGATATAAATATTGGGAAGGTTTTTTGCCAATGATGGAGAAGATCGTTTGATCAAGTTAGCTCTTTAAATCTGTAAGATTTTGAGCTCCTTGAGGCGTTTTCCTTCCTTTTATAAATATCTAGATATTAGTAACATTTTCATGCTGTGGATTTTTTAGTGTTGTTCTGTTCTAGTGAAGTTGTTGTTTTGCAATGTGTGTATAGATGCCTGTTCTGGTGTGTACATGTGATCATATTTGAATAACTGTCTATACTTATGGCTATGATTTCAGGACAAGCAGCATCACTAAAGTTTTAAATCCCAGTTAGTATATATACGCTAATCTCAACTTTGTCACATGGTTCAAACATGTCTATGTACTTGCTTCCGTGATATAACTGAATTCTATGGTGATGGCACAAGGAAAGCAAGTTTGATCCATTGAGCCTGCCATGAGTGGGAAAGCGCGGGGTACAAATGTAACAAAAAAAACCCATATTTTATCAAAAACAAAACATGCTGCCGTACCTTTGCCCAAATTATTTACCTCTGAACAGGAGCATCAATAGCCATCTGTACAGGAAACTATCAAAAATGTTTAAACTGCATTGGGTCATAAAACCTATCTCTCACATTCTGAAATTTTACCAAACATTTAACTGGAAAATGCACAAAAAAATTCTTTATCATTTTGTTGAACACGGGAGCGGAAAGCCAGAAAAGCTTTACAACTTAGTCTCCCTACCCACATCAGGAAGACACTATAGTTTTTGACCCTTGTACGAAGTCCATGGAAACAACAGGGCAAGCAATCCACAAAATCCAAAAGGGTGGTGTAAAAGAGCAGATCACAATTGAAGAAATTCTTTTAAAGCACTTGGTTTTTGTGAGGTCTAGAAATAAAATCAAAGAAGCATGACACCCATGCAAGGGCTGAATCAGGGGCTAAAAGTAACTAACAGCAAATAAAACAAAGTACATGTTAAAAAAAATGAATAAATAACTAAAAGACTCATTAGTAGAAAATGATAATAGTAAAGCACCACAATATGTATAGTGAACCAATATACCATAAATAAATAGATGAATAAATAAGGACATGTATAAAATGATGAAATCCAAAAATTGTAAAAAAAAAAAAAAAAAAAAAAAAGACACCTATCTAAGCAGTGTGCAACACCTTAGTACAGAACTAAATGGGAAAAAAACCTCTTAAAATTAAGTCATTAAAAAAAAAACCTTGAGTCAATTGTCACACATATGGGAAGAGGGAACCCTTGCTAGTCTATTCCAAAAGATGGCTTTAAGGCATTTAAAGATCACACCACCCTATTATTATGCACCAATGCCAAGAGTGATTTCAAATGCAAGTCTTTTATGGGGGTACAGAGCCCAAAATCCTTGCACACTTAAAGGAAAGAACCTGAACTGTGTGCCAGTCCATTTTAGCTTGGATGACATCTGAAATATTTTGGGATTGGTTGCTGTCTCCACCGTAAATACATTTGCCTTTAAGGTACTGCTAATTTTGGATAATGCACTAATACACTGTCATGAGGACCTCGAAAATGCACACCCCCCCAATGTTGAAGTTCTCTTCATGCTCCCTGAACACAATGTCCATCATCCAGCCCTTTGATCATAGAATAATTAAGTGGTAGATCCATATTTAAATAGTTAGGTGGGGAAAAATACGAGAGAACTTTCTGTTGTTTGGCTTCTTACCTTTGGAATGATTTACCAAAAGATATGAGAACTGAAATGAATTTTTAAAAAATGTAAGAGCTTGCTTATTTGTTTTGCCAAGTGGAATATGTGATGAGAGGGATAGGAGGATTTATTGAAGATGCTGCAATTACAGGAAATGTAATTTTTTATGAAAAATCTATTTTGAATGAATGATGTAGGTCTTTCCTGTTTTTAAAATGGTGGTGTTTTCTTTTGTTTATAGATATAGATAGATATAGATATATATGTATTTTATTTAACCACCTAGATCTGGTAAAGCATAATGGTATATAAAATTTTTAATAAACATAAACAGCTGTAAAGCTGATGCTGACAAGGAAACTACCATGCTTGATTACTGGAAGACAGCAACAATACACACAGGCTACTATAAACAACTGTTGGAAAAAAAACTTGGCCAGACTGCGTAACAAACTTTGAGGGCTTTGAAGGTGTAGCAGAAAGCATGAAATAGAAATGTGGAAACCATGGTACATTTGCACAAAAAATCCATGGAGAAGGCTTTGAGGACATGACACAAGAAGATGTTGAGACAATTTTGGCAGAGACTACGTTGTGAAGTGTTCAGACTACTGGGAAAAATAATGCACACACTTTCCTGATAATACTTGCACATGTGCACATTGTTGTATTAATAATTCTATTGCTCCTGAAACAAAAAAAAATGACTAAACAAAAAATCCCATAAATGAGAGAGGAAATTAAACACAATGAAAATTTGTGGGCACATACCCCTAGCATTAACTAGGAGCACTGTTTACTAAGCCGCGCTGTGGGCATGCAAACATTTTAGCGTACACTAACAATAGAGACACCCCTAGGAATATAACGGGTGTCTCTATCGTTAGGGTGTGCTAAAACGTTTGCGCTCCTACAGCGCAGCTTAGTAAACATGGCCCTAGGTAACTTACCAAATGTTTGTTTACAAGATCAATCTGCTTGCTGCTTCTTTTAGATGGAGGAGTCACTATTGAAGAATGTGAACAGGTTGTCCATGAGCTTCAGGGTGTTCTTCAACGGGCACTACAGCTTTACAATGAGGTAAAATATTCTTATTCACAAATCAATGTCTCTGAAAACAAAATGTAAAATAATGCCATTTTGATATCATCTGTTTCTCATTCACAGATTACATGCTCCAGCAATTCACCAGTGGAACAGTTACAGATGAAATCCATCCTTGGCAGTGCATTCCTTTCCATGAGAACAGAGCTGGATCCAGTGGTACTGGAGCAAGGAAACAATGCTGCCCCAAATGATGATGACAGAGTGAAGTATAGGGCATCTCGGATAACACCATGCCAGGGGAACTGTACAGTCACTTTGCTAGAGCACTATTCTGAACTCCTATTGAAAATGATGCAAAAGAAAATTGATAGTAATTGAGAAGCTGCAGGAAAAAATAGAGCTGCAGTCACAAGTATTGTAACTGTTGATGGTGATCGAGGCCAAGGGAGATGGCTTTGCACTTGAACTATCATACTAGCTGATCTGCTATTCATCTAAAGTGACTTTTTATAAATACCTTCTGTGTGACCCAGTGACATGGATTCAGATACATTAATTTAATTTAGTTTCCTTATTTGGTATATTTTACATTTGACACAACCACCGAAATGGGAACATCCCTGAAGTACCAGATCTCAAAATTCTGCCCAAATGTTTTATCACATCAGCAGTGATTAAGAAGCAAAATAGCAGTCAGACAATAACATATGAGGAGTTCTATGCACTAAAGTACAGGATGGACTTTTTAAAGGTGTTTTGGCAGTAGGGGAGGACTGCTGAAGGTTTGCTTGTTTTATCTCCAGGATAAATCGAGTAAGTTTTACATTCTATTTTCACTGTTAATGTTTTTACATCTGGTAATTGAGCTGGAACATACAGCATAACTTGACAGTCTTCATGTTTTGCTGAAATGTGGAAGATTTTGGTTCCATATGTAAAACTTAAGGGGGTATTTTTATAATGTTTTACATCTGGGTTAGTAATAAGTTCTCATATAACTGGATTTTGTCTGTAATGCAAACCCCTCATTTCAAGTCCCATCCACCAAGGTTATATGAAACATACTAAGGAAGCCCAGAATATTACTCATTAACAGTTGTGTCTTAAAACATCTTGGGAGGGAGAATATGGTACGAATCAGATCTTCTGGTCTATCCGGTAATGTAAATGTTTTTTTTTTAATGTTTGTAATGTTGAATTTTATTATATTTTATTTTGTTTCTATAGCATTTAGTGATGGTAGATTTTCCAAGAAAAGAAAATACTGCTCTGTGAACTTATTAAAAATGTCAGTTAGTGTGTTATGTATCTTTTTTCATATATATTTTTATAGATTGCTCAAAATAAAAAAAAAGAAAAGTTTTTCTTTTTAAATTCTACTTTGCAAACATTGAATGTCAGAGATGATTATGGGGCTTAAGCGCTTTGTGCACTGAGCTCCTTGTTCAAAACTTTGTCTATTAAAACTTTGAGGCAGATGCATCAAGCAAACGTTAAAAAATCTAAATCGTTAAAGTCCCTAACGATTTTAAAAAAACGAAGAATGCACCAAAACAACAAGTCACACATGCTTGGTTCAGTATTGAAAAGTACAATGTATCAAAGAATCACAATACACATCGGTAATCGGCCCCTACAGCATGCGAAGAGCAGCCAATCGTTATGTTAGCTGCTCTGTGCATGCCACAAACAGCCAAAACACAAGCACTTGGCTCCCAAATCAAAACAAAAATAAAAAAAAAGGGTGGGGGGGGGCAAAGGCACTCGTGAGGAGCGTCCTGTATGGCCGTCCTTGCCCCCCGCCCGAGGTCGCCGTTCCCCCCCCCCCCCCCCCCCCGGCACGAAAAAACTCAAATTTTAGCAGCCCCAGGCTGGCCCTCCTCCCTTCCTGTGTCTTCTCCCACACTAGCTCCGCCTCCCGCCATGCTCCGGACCCGTGCCCCACCCCCGCCGCCCCCCCTTTGGTCGTGGCTGCCACTCCCCCCCTCCAACGACCCCCCCCCCCCCCTTTGCCTTACCGGCCCGTGCAGCTCACCTCTGCTGCACGGGCAAGAACAGCTGATCGGTGAGTCAGAAGGCCTCCTCAGACGTCCCTTCTTTCTTCCTGGACCCGCCCTCCTCTGACGAAGGTAAACTTTCGTGCGGGGGGGGGGTGGGAAACGGCGACCTCGGGCGGGGGGGGCAAGGACGACCATACAGGACGCTCCTCACGAGCGCCTTTGCCCCCTCCCGATTTTTTTTTTTTTTTCTTTTGGTGCTGAGGGAGAGGGGAGAAGCAGCGACCTGGGGCGTCAATAAAGGACGCCCCTGACGCGCGTTTTCGCCCCCCCTAGTTATTTTTTTAAATACATTTCACTTTTAAACTTGTAGCTGACAGCCCTAACGAGAGGTACAGACCTCTCGTTAGATTTCCTGCCTTTTTCCTGCTTAAAGGCAATCGGAAAAGGTTAGTGCATTTTGTTTCAATGGGGTTTTTACACTAATTGCTCATCTCCATTCCGTTTTCGTTAGCTGCTAGCTTCCTCGGTAAAAGCCCTTTGATGCATGCAACGGATCAAAATTTCCTCGTTGGAGGGTCATTAAAGGCTCATTAAGCTTTAGTGCATCTGCCTCTTAAACTCTGAAATTTCTCAGCCCTTCCCCCCCTGGCTAAATCTTATTTGGGAAAATTGTTGCTTGCACAAAATTTAGCTGGTTTATTTATTGGGATTTATTAAAGCCTTTATAAAGAGATTCACCCAAGGGTAGTGTACAGCAGGTACATCTCTATATATAAAAGGCACCTCCAACGTTCTAATTGAAGCCTCCAGTCGGAAACTTGAGGTGGCATAGATATCCAGTTTAGCAAGTACACAAAGGAAAACAGAGTAGTAAATCAAGCTGAGGGTCATAATTGTTTTCTCAGGCACCTAGAGTGCTTGCCCTGGGTGATTAACAAGGTCAGCTGGGGTTCATAGCTCCTTACAAGTCAACCAATTAACTCTGCCCCGTGTGATTAACAAGGTCAGCTGAGGTGCACAGCTCCTTGCAACTAAAACAATTAACTCCTCCAAGACTCTTAGGAGCTTGCCTTTACTCACCCAGGCTGCCATCATTGCCATACACTCTAAACCAAACAAACCTAGCAGCTGCTGCTCCACATTCTCTTTTTTAAATTGTTGCTCCATCAGACACAAGTCTACAGCTGTTTCAACTGGGAGGGAAGGTGGCCCTGGAACTGGGAGGGTGGGGACTTTGAAACTCTGAGGGACGAAGGGTGGGGGGGGGGGGACCCTCAAACTCTGACGCACCCTGGCACTGGGAGGGGGGACGACCCTGGAACTGGGAGGGAGGGAGGGGTTGACCCTGGAACTGGGAGGGAGGAGGGACTGATGGGCCCCTGGCACACACTCTGATTCTCATTCCCTCTCTCTCACACAGTCAATCTCACACACACTCTCAAACATACACACTCCGAGGAAAACCTTGCTAGTGCCCGTTTCATTTGTCAGAAACGGGCCTTTTTTTACTAGTTTTAACATAAAACTTACAAATTTGTTAACAGCATAGCAATAGCAAAATAACCAAGAATAAACATAAATAACAATAAATGAGGTAAACTTGAAAACAGTAAATTGAAACCTAATAATAGAACTACTGTGAAACAGTATCAAAAATATCACATTTAACAGCACTGGAATTTACCAGAGATACAATACAATGTTAGCATAATTCTAATGATACACCTAATAAGTATGCATTAGAACATTCAACTAACATAGATATGATTCTAAAGATTTTCTACAATATGGCTTTTACCGTATAGCCGAGGGACCAAGAGCAGATATATGATGGGAACAAGATGCATGGTAGAGTCAGTTGGGTTAATTTGATGGTTAGCCTAAATCAAGGCAAGTTTTTTGTATAGTAAAGTAAGATAAGGAATTGATCTAAGTTACAGGATGTGCAGCAAGATGGTCCAGGTGCAAAATGGGTGTATAGTCAGTCACCCTATATATTAAAGGCTTGGGAGACGAGCCAGGCTTTCACCTGCTTCCTGAAGTAGAGGTGGTCTCGAGTTATATGTTGCCCCTCAGGGAGTAAATTCCAGAGCATAGGGGCTACTCCTGAGAAGGCTCGCTGGTGGATATCACAATTTCTTTTGATAAGGGGACAGATAGTGATGTTCCTTGAGAGGACCTTAGAGGTCTTAAAGGTGTGCAAAGGGTTAACTTATTCTTTAAGTACTCTGGCCCATTTTGTCTGAGGACCTTGAAAATCAAACATAGAGTTTTAAATTTAGCCCTGTAAGGTACTGGTAGCCAGTGTAGTCAGTTGTGCTGCATCATTCTGAATTAGTTGGAGCTGATTCAAACTCTTTTTGGTTTGGCCTGTGCACAGGGCATTACAGTAGTCTAGTGCTGATGTTATCATGGCATGGACCACTGTGGTAAGACTCATCTTTTCAATATATGGAGAGAGATTTTGTAGCTGCTATAAGTGATAGAGACAATTTTTGAAGGTTGTTTGAATTTATGGGATCAGAGTGATGATTCTAGCAGTATCCCAAGATTCCTGATCCGTGATTTTAGGGGGAGGACATACTTTCCAAAAGGTATTTTGAAGTTGGGTATTTGTCTACTTGTGTTTGGTACCCAAAGAATCTGTTTTATTTGGGTTCAGGCAAAGTTTGTTGTTGTTTGCCCATTTCTGAGTTGCAGTTAGGCAGGCATTCAGTTTACTCAGAGCTGTGGGTAGATCTGGTTCAGTGGGTATGAGTAGTTGCACATCATCAGTGTAGATGTAGAATTTTGTGTCCATTCACTGAAGCACATGGGCGTAGTTTGACTGTTTCATTTGGGGGGGGGGGGGGGCAAAGGATGGGGCGGGGCATATTAGTATGTATGTATATATATATGTATATATATATATATATATATATATATATATATATATATAATATGCAAATGATATGCTAATATGGAGGAAGGGAGAAAGAGCTGGCTTTTAGAAGGACATGAGTGTTTTAAAAATAAGGATTTGGTGGTTGCTTATTCGAGGAATAAAGACCTAAAATAGAGGCTGGTTCCATTAACACTTCCTGACAACACAATCTATGCATTTCCTGCACTTAGACCTGGCCATAAACCGTTTGGCCGCTGTAGCGTTTGCCCACATGCAATGACAAGTTTGGTATTTTACCACCCGCTAACTTTGAAGGAGTACAGATTAAACCACTCCTCAGACTGCAATACCTGTGGAGTGATTTACATCATTCTATGTCCCTGCCCGAGGATATATGTAGGGAAAACTAAGTGAGCGATCAAAACACGAATCATTGAACACAGAAGCTGCATCAGCTGTCAAGTTGTGAGTGCACCTCTGGTGCAGCACTGGAAGGACAACAATCATGTGATTGCTGATTTAAAATTCTTGGTGTTTAAAGTCCTAAAAAGATCATGGAGAGGTGGTGATTTCGATACCCAGTTGCTTAGAGAGGAGCAGAGAGTCATCTTCGAATTAAATTCATTGAGCCCACAGGGATTAAATGCAGCCTTGGAATTGGTACGCTTCCTTTAATCTTCTATTAATTCTAAGAGCTAGACTTATGGGGTCCACATCCATAAAGTTTTATATATTGCGGATACAGTCAATCAGTCTAATCCCATTTTATTTTATTTTTTTGTTTATTTCATATTTTTATAAAAACATCACTTTTTTTATTTATGTTTTTATAATAATACCCTTCTAAATTAAGTCAACAATATAATCCTTATAAGTGCATATATTTTTTTAATTTGTTTTTTTTTTTTTTTTTTTGCTTATTTTCTATGCTCAATGAATGCAGTTTTCTCTATATAATCATTGTTCTACAGGAACATCTCTATATGGAGCCATTTACATTTTGCATTAATAAATACCGGTTGATAACAACTGTTTCATCTTTGATGATTTATATTTGTATGAAACTCTCTTGATGATAAACACCGTTCACACATGAATCTAGTATCATATGGGACATATTTCTCTATATATTTGGTTTATCTGCCCACATATTTTATCCTACGGTTGCCTTTCTTCTGTTAAATTTTTGGCACTAGTGGTATATATTTTTTTGTATCATTAGATATTGATCTGATGCACATTGAAGACTTCACACACAATCGATGTTCCATATCTAAGAGCAAGGTTTGGCACTGTCTACACGTTAGGTTACCTCTCACCTACTTGCTTACCGAAGTAAATTCGGACACTTTATATACATATACATTTTTTCAAGGATTGTTATTTATATAGCCATTATTTATTACACCCCTTTTTTTGTTTGTTTTCTGATGTTATTTAAATCTTTGCATACTATACAATCTTCTATTTTGAGAAGAAATAGATTCTATGCTATGTGCACTTCTCGTCTGCAGCACGGGTCTTACAGGAAGCCAGTTAATGCATAATTCATTAGCAGCTCATACATATGCAATGTATTGACTATAAATCAGGTGATACTCATGTCACTTCCTCCTTTGCGAGTTTCTGCAATAAACAAAATGAAAATGTCTAGTGCCAAAATTAACACATTTTTTACTAAACCTGTTTCAATCACAACTTAGTGATCAAAATATGCCTTAAATGACCACTGGAGGGACTTAATGTATAACCCCCTTACTTCCCCAGTGGTCACTGACCCCCTAAGATGTGACAGTATATACCAAGCTCTATGACAACTTCACTTATGATGGCCATTCCTGTTAGAGCAGGTCCCATAAGTAGCCTAGTGGTCAGTGCAGTGGATTGTAGAGAAGGGGACCCAGGCCCATAGCCCACTCTAATTGGTACATTTGTGGTGGAACGTGTGAGCCCTCCAAAATACACGAAATACCTACTGTACCCACATATAGGTGACACCTGCAAGCTTATAGCGGTGTACAGTAGATATTTTTCTGCTCCTGGAGGGCTCACCATACAGTATAAAGGGGCTATGGTGAAATTTGTACCTGGGACCTTTTATGTGAATTCCACTGCAGTGCCCCCTAGACTCATTCTGCTAGGATGTCTGTGTGGCCAGTCTGCTAAGAAGGATGGCTCCCAATGGCTGGTTCTGGGTGTTCTTCTCTTGGACATTTTATTTTCTAAAATGTTTCCAAAAGAAAAACGCACCGAGCACAAAACATCTACAAAAAAGCCGATTTTTGAACCGAAAAGATAGTTTTTCAAATTCCAAAATGGCTATGATCACCACTCAATTTTTGGATCTTTCTAGCAAAACATCCAAAATCAGACTTAGACATTTTATCGAAAATGCCCCTCCCCATGTAATGTTGAATAAGATATAAGAAACTGGCCTAAGTTTAAAGTGTGTGCAGCAAGCTAGTCCAAGTGCAGAGTGAGTGGATAGTAAGTTGCCATGTCCATAAAAGGCTTGGGAGAATAGCCAAACTTTCACCTGCTTCCCGAGGTAGTAGTCACCTTGAGTTTGGCATAGACCCTCTGGGAGCGAGTGTGGGGGCTGTTACTGAGAAGGCTCACTGGTGGGTATTACATTGTGCAGTTTCTTTTGAAGAGGGTACAGATAGTAATGATCATTGAGAGAACCTTAGAGGCCTCAACCGTGTATGGAGGATGAACTTATCCGTTAGGTATTCTGGCCCATTTTGTCTGAAGACCTTGAAAATTAAAGATAAGCACTTTAAATTTGACCCTGTAAGGTACTGGTAGCCAGAGCAGTTTTTCATGAAGGGTGTAAAGTGGTTACGTTGCTTGCAGCATCTATTGTCCACACAAAAGAGTAGTGTGATCAGCGAGGCACTTCCAAAGACAACAGGAGGACAGAGATGCGGAGGGAAATGCCCTTATAAGAATAAAGTTTTTTTTCTCCATCTCTCCGTCCTGTTGTCTTTGGAAGTGCCTCGCTGATCGTACTACTCTTTTGTGTGGACTTTTATACATATGGACCACAGTCTCCCGCTCCCGTGGGTTTCTTTTTTGTCTTTCAGCATCTATTGGTCATGCTGCAGCATTCTGAGTTAGATAGAGCTGGTGCAAATTCGTTTTTGATTTGACCAATGTACAGGTTTTCACAGTAATCCAATTGTGGTGTTATCATGGCATGGACCAATATCAGATTTGTCTCTTTGATAGATGGAGAGATCCTATATAATAATTCTCACCTCCAACAGGATGTGCTTGGGACCGTGCCTGCCGGAAGTGGTCTGCTAGGCAGGCACGCACTGACCTCAGTGACAGACAATTTGGCAAAGCAAAACAATCTGAGTGCTGGCCATTAGGACACAGGGTTGATAGGAGAGTTTTAAAAGACTGAAGGAACTGAAAGTGTTAAATGGGGGGAGGGGGGAGTTCTGAATGACTGAAAGACATGAACATTTGGGAAAGGAAAACAATCTGAATGCTGGCCATTAGCACACAGGGGGTACATAGGACAGTTTTAAAAGACTGAAGGAACCAAAAGTGTTCAAGGGGTGGGGGGGAAGTTCTGAATGAATGAAAGGAATGAAAATTTACGAGAGGAACACAATCTGAATGCCGGGCATTTGTACACAGGGTAGATAGGACACTTTTTTTTTTTAAATGAAGGACGTGAAAGTATTACATCTTGGGGGAGGGGTGAGGAGGAAAGCGGAGGGGTATCCAGATACTGGGCTTTAGGGCCACGGGGGTACATAGACTTTTGAAAGCCTTAAGGAACCCAAAGTGTGGGAAGGAGGAGGAAAAGGAGGGGAGGGAACGGGGTGAGGGGCATTAGGAACAGGGGAGGGTGCCCTGTCACACACTCTCATTCTCACACACACACTGTCACACAGACAGTCTCACTCTGTCACACACCCCCACATTCACTCTGGCTCTCTCTCTCAAACATACACACTCCCAGGAAAACCTTGCTAGCGCCCGTTTCATTCTTTCCAGAAACGGGCCTTTTTTTTACTAGTTTCATATAATAGATGCAGGTAAGAGAAACAGTTTTTAAAGGTTGTTTGAATCTGCACAACCAAAATAAGTGATGAGTCTAAAAGAATCCCAAAATTCCTGACCTGTGATTTTAAGCAGAGTATTTTGAAAGCAGGTACTTGACCACTTGTGTTAGAAACTTACAGAAAAATAAGTTAGTTTAGGTGGTGGGTTTTTTTATGTTTCAACAATTTTTATTGAGAATCCAGCAAGTTAAACACATTCAACAAGCTCTGTATGATTTGACTTAATTGAACAACCTATAGAATTAAACAGAGGAGTAAGAAATTCCATCCTCAAGGTTTTAACAATTTTCTCCCCTCCCCTTACCTGTGTACCGCTCCTCCTTCCCAGACTTATTCAAGGAAAAGCCATTTTACTGCTATCAAGGTGAAGCAACAAGATTTACCCTCCAACTTAGCAATAAATTATTTTTAAAAAAACACCCTGTCCCCCACCATGTAGACGTGTTTTTTTTTTTTAACTGACAGTGGAGTCAGTGGCATTGCGTACTTTTTATCTTCATGATTGGAAGTGGGACAGTGTTCACTGTAGACTTTATTTTCCTGACTAGCAGCTGGACTATGTTTACTGTATGTCATTCAGTGGAATATAAAGAAGACTTCTTTTATCACTATTATTTAAGAGTTCTGTAACTTTAGTGACTCCTGATGCAAGCGGTTGGTCACTGAAACACAGCCCATGTCGGGTTTTTCTAATAAAGAACTCTTGTCCTGTTTCTGGATGTCGATGTGTGCGTCTTTTTTTTTTTTTTATTGACCTTTTGGTGTACTTTCTTACCCTCTCTCGACTGACAATATTAGCACATGGCCATTAATAGGAAAAATTGGCCATTTTCTGGCTACATTAAAAATGGCTTTAGTGCGCGGGAAAAACCCTGTACAAGGGTGCTGTAAGGCCACATTTTACTGCAGCTTAGTAAAAGGACTCCCTAGTTACTAGTAAATGGTGTTAACAGTAAAATAACCTGTCATGACAGTAGCCTAAATTGATAACTCCCCAGTTATCAATAACACTAGGTTTTTAAGCCTGTAAAACTATTATTTCTTGAAGTGTATTTCTCTAGTTTGGCCAGCAGGTGGTGCATGTTTGTTTAAAGCTATTACAGAGAACTAACTGTTCCTTCTGTAGTTAAACACAGATAAGAGGTAACCTGCAGTGATATGGCCAGCTACTTTTAAAACTTATTGTTCTGGGCTCTGATTGGCCCAGGAGCTCAATTCATCTAGGATGTACTGGCTTTTGCTCCAGTTTTAGCCAGGGAGAAAAGAGAGAAGGAATCTCTTTGCTGAGGCCCTGTGAAGAGTTATATTTGATAACATGAGAAGCTATAAGTCCTGATCTCTCTAGGTACTAAATAGTAAACAAATGTTTAGTTTTATAATTGAAAACCTCATACACTTGTGGCAATCAATAAGAATTTCTTGTGCACATAGTGCATAAAAGAAAAAACACTTTAAAAATGTGTTTGGGGGGGTTGATCTATGATTACTTTTTGCACTGTGTGCACAAGAAATTCTCATTGAATACCACAGGTGTATGAGATCTTTTTTCCCCCTGGACTAGTCATTCTTCACTATGTGGGTTTTTGATGATTATCTGCTGTTGTTTTTCAGTGAAGTTGATCTGTGTTGTGGTTCATAGTTTCATAATTGATTCGTATTTCAGTTATCTGTTATTGTTTGCACCTTTTCTGTTCACTGTTCTAATTTTTTCAGGACAATAAACATTTTTAGTTTATTGTCTCTGCTTGTATGAACTAAGAATCCTGGTGGTTTTGTGTTGGGTCTGTGAGTGCTTTCCAGGATCTGTGGGACTGCTGGGAGTGTGGCCCCAGTAACTTAGAAATCACTGGGGAACACCTTGAGAGCGGGAGACTCACCCAAAGGCAGTTAGGACCCAGTCAGTGGGAGGAGGGTGCTAGTGTAGAGCACAAAAGACAGGTGCAGGTGGACCTGAGCTGTGCTGGGGATAAATCCTCTAAGTGGCCGCTGGGTAGCCCTAGGCAGGTGGCTAGGTATTTCATGACAATTTACCCTTATCCTTCTTGAGTTCATTAATTCTTGCTTCAGTTTTTACTGAAAAGGATGCCAGGGAGATACCCACAAAAAAAATTTATATATATATATATATATATATTTTTTTTTAAACTCTACCAAAAGTGAAAAAAATATCCTAATAATAGCAAAAGTCACCTAATAAATATGTAGACACACAATTGAAATACCATTTCAAAAAAGCCATTATCTTCCCTTTTCTTTACTCTTATATAATATGTGTGTGGGGGGGTGGGAGGGGGAGGTCGATATTCAACAAGCATGCACCGACTGCCACAGCACTGGGGCAATCTGTGGGTGAAGTCAGGGATAAGATGGTAGTTCTGGCCATATTCAAAGCTGGTGTCCACACTGCTAAACAAACAGGATTGCATTTTTTGTGGTGTTTCTTTCTCTCTAATATTAACAAAATTCGCCCTTTCCTCTCCGAGGACGCTACCAAAACCCTTACCCACACCTTTATCACCTCTCGCCTAGACTACTGCAATTTGCTTCTCGCTGGTCTCCCGCTCAGCCATCTATCTCCTCTTCAATCTGTCCAAAACTCTGCTGCGCGTCTTATATTCAGCCAGAGTCGCTATACTCACGTTAGCTCTCTCCTCAAGTCGCTTCACTGGCTCCCTATCCGCTTCCGCATACGGTTCAAACTTCTCCTTTTCACCTACAAGTGCATCCACTCCGCAGCTCCTCAGTACCTTTCCGCTCTCATCTCTCCCTACACTCCTCCCCGTGAACTCCATTCGCTGGGTAAATGTCTCCTGTCGTCCCCCTTCTCTCCCACTGCTAACTCCCGGCTCCATTCCTTCTATCTCGCTGCTCCCTATGCCTGGAATAGACTCCCTGAGCCAGTACGTCAGGCTCAGTCTCTGGCTATCTTCAAGTCTAGGCTTAAAGCCCACCTCTTTGCTACTGCTTTCGACTCCTAACCATGACTCTCTTACTCAACACCCTCACTTATCACCCCTACCACTGCAATTTCCCCACCCCTAGCTGTCTGTTCGTCTGTCCAATTTAGATTGTAAGCTCTGTTGAGCAGGGACTGTCTTTTCATGTTAATTTGTACAGCGCTGCGTAAGTCTAGTAGCGCTATAGAAATGTTTAATAGTAGTAGTAGTACCTTATCTTTGCACACATAGGGTCCCTTTTACCAAATGGCGATAAAAGGGGTCCTGTAATGGTGCTGGCGTGCAGGTTTGCCACACGCTGAGACCCCCTTTTACTGCCACTGGTAGGAGGCTTTTTTCCTTTTAAGGAAGGAATGGTAGGGCCAAATTGCTGAGCGCCAAACCGGCACCACCCCTACTGCCCTTTGTAAAAGAACCCCTTAGCTATTGAGGTGCTAGCACTGAACACTTGCCAGCACCCGCATAACTTCTGGGTCAGCAGCAGACCTGGATTTTCATTGCTGGTGCCTACACATGGCCCAAGGATTGAATGTGTTCAAGTTAGATTCAACCCGCAGTGGTCAGTAGCTTTAAAACTGCTGTCTGCTGAATACTGCTCATACAAACATATAACAAACACTTTAGAACTGGGAAAGAGGGAAGGAAGGTGATACGGTTAATACCCATGCCAGAAACAGTCTTTCAAAGTGATGATTCAGAGAAACTGACGCACCTTGCAGTGAACCTCAAAAAGATCTAACACAGCAAACTGTCAAATTAAAAAGTAACAAATCACTGCAATACACCTCAGAATTCTAAAATATCTCAAAAATGAAATTGAGCCATATTACTAGCTACTGTAATCTGTCATTAACATCTGCTGTAGTACTTGAGGATTGAAGGATGGCCAATGGAATGCCAATTTAAAAGGGTTTCAGGGATGATCTGGGAAACTACAAAACCACCGAGCCTGACTTTGGTACTGAAATAAATGCTGTGAGCCATGTGAAAATGCCCATTTGCTAAACAGAGTTTTGGAACTGCAGAAAGGAATTGACTAGATATCATTGTTGGATGTTTGAAATGTTTTAACAATTAAATTTGAGATTCTCCATTAAAGATATCATATTATTATTATTTATTACATTTGTACCCCACATTATCCCACCTATTTGCAGGCTCAGTGTGGCTTACAGAGTGTAGTTATGACATAGTCATGACAGGATCTTGTATACAATTAGTATAAGCAGAAGATATATGAGGAACTAGAGAAGTAGGTGTTAGATAGGGTGGTGTAGGTGTTGCATTTTGATACTTGAATGAGTTGGGTGGTGATTTGTGTCGTTAAGGGTTCATTTTGTAGGCTTTGTTGAAGAGATGTGTCTTCAAGGATTTGCGAAAGTTAGTTAGATTGTCTATGGTTTTCAGGGCTGTGGGTAGTGCGTTCCATAGCTGTGTACTTCTGTGTGAGAAGGTAATGGCGTGTGCTTGCATATATTTGAGTCCTTTACAGCTGGGGAAGTTCAAATTGAGGAATTTGCGGGCTGATCTTTTGGCGTTTCTGGGCGGTAGGTCCACTAGGTTTAACATGTAGAGTGGGGCATCCACGTGAATGATTTTGTATACGGTCATGCAGATCTTAAACTCAATACGTTCCTTGAGAGGGAGCCAGTGAAGTTTTTCTCTTAAGGGTTTCGCACATTCGTATTTGGGTTTTCCAAATATGAGTCTGGCTGCGGTATTCTGGGCTGTCTGGAGTTTTTTTATAGTCTGTTCTTTGCAGCCAGTGTACAGAGTGTTACACTAGTCCAGATGACTTATTACCATTGACTGTACCAAGGTACGGAAAATGTTTTTCGGGAAGAAAGGTTTAAAACTCTTTTGAGTTTCCACATCAAGCAGAACATCTTTTTCGTCGTGTTCTTCACGTGGGTATCGAGTGTGAGGTTTCGATCAATGGTGACTCCAAGAATCTTCAAATTTTCTGAAATGGGGAGAGTGCAGTATGGTGTGGTTATGGTGGAGTAATTGTTTGTGTTGTATTGGGAAGTGAGTACTAGGCATTGAGTTTTTTCTGCATTGAGTTTTAGCTGGAATGAATCTGCCCAGGAGTGCATGATTCGGAGGCTTTGGTTGATCTCGTTGGTGATTTCACTTAGATCATGTTTGAACGGGATGTAGATCGTGACATAGTCTGCATATATGTATGGGTTAAAGTTTTGGTTAGCGAAGAGATTGGCTAGTGGTATCATCATCAGGTTGAAAAGGGTTGGTGAGAGGGGGGATCCTTGAGGAACTCCACATTCCGGTATCCATGGAGGTGATCTTTCAGCGTTCGTTGTTACTTGGTAAGATCTGGTGGTGAGGAATCCCTTGAACCATTTGAGAACTGGGCCTCCGACTCCGAAATATTCTAGTAGATGAAGTAATATTTCATGATCAACCATGTCGAAGGCGCTAGACATGTCAAATTGTAGTAGGAGTATCTTGCCGGTTGCAATTGTTTTTTTGAATGAGTTCATTGCAGACACTAGTACAGTTTCGGTACTATGATTTGATCAGAATCCTGATTGCGACTCATGTAGAATTGAGTGTTTAGTTAGGTATTCATTAAGTTGTTTCATCACTATGCCCTCCATCAGTTTGGTTATGAGCGGAATGGATGCAATAATTAGTTAGATCCATTGTGTTTTTCTTAGCATCTTTTGGCAGCAGAGTGAGTAGGATGTTTCCTTTAACCGTGGGGAATATACCATTTTGGAGTCTGTGGTTTACCTGGTTCGTGAGGTCTATTTTGAATTGTTTGGGGGCGGCTCTTATTAGGCTAGTAGGGCAAATATCTAATTTGCATTGAGACTTGGCGTATTTTCTAAGCCACTGTGAGAGGTCATCTGCTGAGATCTTGTTGAAGTTGGTCCATGATCGATCTGCTGGGTATTCCCCAGGTTTTGGATCTAGGCATTCAAGGATGGTTGTGTATTCAATGGTTTTGGTGGGTATCATGCGTTGGAGCTTTATAATTTTTTCGTTGAAATATTTCGCTAGGTTGGTTGCAGATGGGGGTGTCTGTGTGATTAGAGGTGACCAGTGTAGTGTTTAGGAGTTTAACGAGTGAGAAGAGTTTGTGTGTATCCTTGTAGTTTGGTCCTGTTATGGTTTTGTAATACGTTCTTTTAGTTTGTCTGATGTTGTATTTGTATTTTCTGTGTAACTGTTTCCATTCTTTGAGAGTGTGTTCATCCTTTTTTTTTTTGCTCCATGCTCTTTCTAGTCTTCTGACCTGTGTTTTTAGTTCTTTCAATTCTTCGTTAAACCATGGTGTTGAGTTTTTCCTATTTGGGGTTCTAGTTTGGAGCGGTGCTATATTGTCTAGTATTACTTTGCATCTGTTGTCCCATTCTTGTAAAAACTGGGGTGAATCTGTAGGTGTTGTCCATTCATCGGTGTAAAATTGTTGCCAAAATATTAGTGGGTCTATTTTGCCTCTTGTAGTATAGGTACTTTTTTCTTGTTTTTGATGTAGTTCTTTCCTTTTCCAGGAAAGGGAAGTGCTTGCTTTGTAGTGATCGGACCATGGAGTGGC
The DNA here is from genome assembly GCF_901765095.1 of Microcaecilia unicolor. NCBI lineage: Eukaryota > Metazoa > Chordata > Amphibia > Gymnophiona > Siphonopidae > Microcaecilia > Microcaecilia unicolor. Next base: position 162,658,356 of record NC_044041.1, read on the forward strand.
TGTCCATTTTGTGTCTGTGATTGTGAAGATATGTTCTGATGCAAGTTTGTGAGTTATAATGTCCAATGTATGTCCTTTTTTGTGGGTGGGTTGCATGTTTGGCCAATGGAGTTCCCATAGTTGTAGGAATTCTTTGCATTCGTGTACGTTGCTTATGTTAAGTGTCTTCAAGGTGGAGGTTGATGTCTCCTGCTATGAGAAGGTTCTGGGTGGGCACGCAGGTATTTGATATGAAATCCATAGAGTTTGGGAGTCTTGCCATTTGCCAGGGGGTCTGTAGAATATGATTAGGTTTAATTGATCACATAGGTTGGGGTGGTTGATTCTAACTGAGGCTATTTCAAGTTGGAGGAGGATGGCTTCTGCTGTTGTTGTGACTGTGAATTGGGATTTATAGATTATTGCTATGCCTCCTCCTCTTTTTCCTTCTCTTGTCCAATGGGTAATTTTGTATCCTGGAGGGCATAACTCTAAGATTATTGGATCTTTGGAGTCATGGATCCAGGTTTCACTGATGAGTAGGAAGTCAAGATGATCTGCCGTGATCCAGTCAGTTGATGATATGGTCTTATTGGCTACTGATCTGGCATTAGTGTAACCTATTTGTATTAGTTGGTGGTGGTGTTTTGGATTCGGGATTGTGGTAATATTTATCAGTTGTCTGTTTCCTTGATGTGAAGGTTTGGTGCGTTCTTTGCCTGTCCTTTGATGGTATCCGTGGTTATTAGGTTTTTCGTGGTCTTCTTTGTCTTTTTGGGTAGACATGTTATGTGCTTGAGTAGTTTGTGGCTTGTGAATTGTGGGGGTGGTGTTGTTTGTGTCATAGGTTGTGAATGCGTGTTGGAGTAGGGTGAGATGGTAAATGGTTAGGAGTATTTTAGTGGGGTTCATATCAGTGTTAGTATGTGTGTTAATTTGTGTGTTTAGAATGTTAGGGGATTTAGCAAGCCTGCATAGTGAGATCTAATTCATTGTAAACAGTGTGCTCAGAGCAGAGCAAGCAAAATTTAGTTCATAGTGAGCAATGCATTCAAATCTAGGCAGACAAATCTAGATTGCTATTGGCAGTACATTCTAAACAAGGCAGCAATACTTAGTTGCTGTTAGCAGTGCAATCAGAATAAAGCAGGCACAAGCCAAAATGCAGCTATGGTGGGCAGGTGAATTTTGTACCAGCAAATAAACTATAGATTATTTTCTGCCTTAGAAATCTGTTATGACTTTTTTTGAAGATATTAAGTATCTGGCTAAGGGTGATCCAAATGGCATAGTATATCTATCAAATGGAGCTGGAGGGGTTAGTCTGGTGTCACTGGGGAGACCTTGCTTCCAACAACACAGTGAAGAGCAGCAGGCAACTGGACATGAAATATATTTGATCCTGTTGTTTGGCAATTGTCTTTAATTTATCAATATGTTTCCTTTGTTTCATATTTTGCTCCTTTTTGTTTTTCCTTCCTTCTCCCCCTCTTTTTGGGGTCTAATGAGGTCTTTTTTGCCATTTTGTTTGTTTTTATTGATCAAAGTTGCTCATGTCAAGATTTACTGTAAAACTACAATGCTATACTGTATATCAATTACTATTACAGTTTACTTACGTTAACAGTATAATTTAAAAAAATTCAATGCCACAGACATATGCAGTACAGAATACATACAACATAGCAATTTTTTTTTTTTTTTACTACAGAAAGAGGTTAAAATCATCGTTATAACTGTCAACACTTTGCTTCTGTGCTTTTTTACTGGATGTTTTTCTGTTTTTATCACCACAAACAAAATAACAGATAAAAATTAATTAAAGAGTTTGTTCATTGTGTCATTTATTTCAACATTAACCAACAACACCTGTATCCTGTTGGTGACCAGTCCTACCTGTAATAAATACTGAAAGGCAACTTATACATTTCAGCTTGCCTACCTTACCGACTGAGCCCAGGGCCTTCAACTACAGCATCTTTGCCTTCAGTGCCATAATTATATGCACCTGTTTTCACATAAATTCATCACTGGCCATAAGATAGTTGAATTACTTTTTCAGGGACCCCGACTAGCAGTTTATTAAATGATTCCATTTGACTGCAAATATATAATTCACTCTTTCACTAACTCTTCAGGGTGAAAAATAGTGTTAAGACAAGCAGAGTTAACAATATACAAAATGGATAAAAAGAATTTAACTGCAGAACTTAGCCTCAACTAAATATTATGTGAAAGAAGACCAATGTTCCCAGGAAGGCATGCCATTACATAAAATATTTTGTACTGTTGCTCTGATGGAACAGCTGTGCCAACATGAACCTGAGAAAAGTTGCCTGGAAGCTATGCAGGACTCCACTGCCTGCATTCTAACTGCTGTGTGTACTTCAAGCCAGGAGCTTGCTGTAGTATAATCAGAAGTTAGATGTTAGACTTTCAGGGAACAGTGACCCTGAGACCTCTAGTTTCTCAGTCTGCTTTGTGGTCCCACTCATGACCTCAGCATACCAATGAAACGTACTTTTTAAAACAGAATCTATCATTAAAAAAATATCAACCAAATTTTCAAGGAATATATATCTAAAGTTTAAAAGGCTGAGGGGAATTCTGTACTTATTGGGCTAGATTCTATATATGGCGCCTAAAAGAGCAGGTGTGGTTTATAGAATAGCACTTACACCCAGGAATCCTATTTGCATCAACTGAAACATGATGTAAATGTACATGCTAAAATAAGGCGCATATCCCCCGCATTCTGTAACAATGCATGTAAATGCTAGGAACAGCCCTGTTTCGCCCATGACCCTCCCATTTCTGTAACCTTTTAGGGTTATCAATAGAAATCAAACAAAATAAAACATGGAAAAGAAAATAAGATGATACCTTTTTTATTGGACATAACTTAATACATTTCTTGATTGGCTTTCGAAGGTTGCCCTTCTTCGTCAGATCGGAAATAAGCAAATGTGCTAGCTGACAGTGTATATAAGTGAAAACATTCAAGCATTACTATGATAGTGTGACAGGGTGGGAGGATAGGGGTGGGTCGAAGGTATGCATGGGGACATCAAAGCATATCATTGATATTCTAACAGGATGGGTGTGGATAGGTGAGGGGTGGGGTGATCAACAGAGACATACAGCTTTATGGTTTATAATGGGCTAGGAACCCCAGGTCCTTGTTAAGTCCTTTCTGTTGGGTGTTAAAATATTCAATCATTCTATTGATAACCTTAAGAGTGGACTAACACGGCTACCACACTCCTGTACCCTTTTAAAAACTGTGCATAAAATCTAGGTGCAGTAAGTTCCTATTATATCTAATTAGTGCCAATAATTGCCGGCACTCTAGCTTGTTATTCAATTAAATTGCACTTGCAAATTGGGTGAGCATGCAATTTTTGGCAACTTGGAGATCCAAGTTGCCAAAAATTGCATGCTCACCCAATTCTGTGCTGCACAGAATTCTGCACTTGCTGTGTAGAATTCTGTACAGAAACTGCCATCAGCTGCTCTCCTCTATCTCCCTCCCCCTCTCTCACAAATATTGCATGGCAAAAGGAGGAGGAACTGAATGGCCACCCATCGGGCCACTTCCTCTGCTGGATTTGATCAGACTGTTCATTTGAACTGTGGGTTCTACTGAGTTCTATGCCGTTATTCACTTCCTCCTTTCTTGAAACACAAACTCTGCAGGGAAGGGGGAGAGAGACTGAGGAGAGCAGATAATAGCTGGGTGTGTGCTCTGGGGAAGGGGGGGGGGGCAGAGAAAGGCGAGTTTGTACCATGGTATTGGGAGGGGACGACAAAGCTGAGAATCTACCATGGGTATGTGAGAGGTGGCAAGAAAGCTGAGTGTGCCATGGGGATGAGGGCAGAGCAAGACGACTATGCAACTGGGGGTGGTGGTGGGAGAGAATCGAACTTGAAGATGTGCATGGAGGAGGATAGTGAAGAGACTCAATGATAGCTGAGGAGGGGAGGATAAAGAATGAGAGGTTGGGGTGTGTGTCTGGGGGGAGAGAGAATGAGAGGAGTGGGTACTGCATATAGGAGAAGACTTTTGGAAGCAGACAGAATCTGGGGTCTTGCTGGGAGTTAGAGAGAAAGAGAGTTATAGTTGAATTGAGAGAGGAGACGCAGGAAGGAATTCCAGGCATTATGATTGGTGAATTCTGTGCAAAAGCACTACAAATAAACTACACAGAATTTCAAAATATTGTGTGGATTTAAAACTTTTTTGTGCACACTTCCCTCAAGAGTACTATATGGAGCTTATTCTATAACAGAAAGTAGGAGCTGACTTTTCTTTACAGAATACTAGAATAACTCTGGACATACGTGCCATAGAGCTGGTATAAATACTTGTACCTAGTTTTGAAAGATATGCGCATAGCTTACAGTATTCTATAAGTTATGTATGTGAGTTTTGCCCATGTGAACAATCATTATACAAGATATGCGCACATTTACAGAATAATGCATAGCTGGATTTTTGGCATTTACACACATATGTGCATGCACATGCCAGTATTCTAATCATTTATGTGTATATTTGCTGCATAAATGGCAGTTGTATATTTAAGTACAAAATAAGCTCTCATAATATCAGCCTGAATCTGCACCATCACCACTTAAGCTTCCTTTTATTACAAGTAATAAATCTGTCCATATACTGATGCCACATACATTAAAGTTTCCATCTTGAGCTATCAAGTTCTTCAAAGTAGATTGTGTAGCTTCTCTGAGGGTTTGGGGCCCTTTAAGCAGCCAACTGAAGTGATCTTGCAGTTTTTCCCAGGCGCGTTCAAACGTATTGCTGCGCCAGCACCCATTCACAGTGTCATACTCCATGCTCTGTCCCCATTTTGTCAAGAAGCTTAAGTAGGCAGCTTCAAGCTTAGAATTCCTGGCCGCCAGCTTAGCAAGCAGCTCACAATGCAGACTACTGCAAAAGCTTTCAAACAGAACCACGTCTTCTACCAACCACTGTTCTAAAAGTTTGGAAATATTAGTATCAATGTCATCTATAGCCAGGACTGTTGATACAAGTTGGAAGACGCATGGTCTAGGAATGCGAGACAAAACTTCATTCACTCTGTCCAACTGCTCTTCCTGGCTCAGATGTTTTGTTCTGCTCTCCAAATATTTAATAAGACTGTGTGCCTGTGTTAGCAGCAAGGGCTCAAACAAGGAGTTAGGGAGTATGCTGGTGATAGAAAGTAATACCTGTGAAGCAGCTTTTAGACGAATTATACGGCTAATACAGTTTACCATAGGTTTGGACCCATCTTTCAGCTCTGAGAGAAGAAATTCATACAGCACCTTGGGCAATGCTGGGTTCTGTAAGAGAAAAGCATACAAGATCTCCTCACAGAAGCCCAAGTCTTCAAAGGATACGAAGCGGTAATTTTCCATGGATGTCTTCAACTCTTTGTTTATTACACAGAGTCTGTCTTCCAGTGCTGTTCTGATGAGACCATGTGTCTGGAAGCGCTGATGAATATGTTGAAAGTAGGAACACCATTGGAATGCTCGCTGGACAGTCAGATGATCCCAATCCTTCACACTGTCACTCTGGGACACAGCCAAGACCTCTACAAACCTTTCCAAGTTTTCCAAAATTGCCTCCATTCTCCCTCTTTATCTCCACATGCTGACTGATTGCAGTACTGAGTTGTGCATTAATAAATTTCACCTAAAGAAAACAAGAAATGGTGAAAATGAAAAGTGAAAAAAAAAAGCACCTAAGAAAAAGATCTAGGTATTATCAAGAAATCTTCTGCCCTGTGGGTGGAAATGGCCAAAAAAGCAAACATAATGCTAGGAATTATTAGAAAATGAATAGAAAATAATATAAAGACTATTATAATACTTCTCTATCGCTCCATGGTGTGACCACACCTTGAGTACTGCGTACAATTCTGGTTGCCGTATCTCAAAAAAAATATATATAACAGAATTAGAAAAGGTTCAAAGAAAGGTGGCTAAAATGATTAAGAGGATGGAACTCCTCTCATATGAGGAAAGGCTTAGGAGGTTAGGGCTCTACAGCTTGGAAAAGAGATGGCTGAGGGAGGATATGCTAGAAGTCTACAAAATCCCAAGTGATGAAGAAGTCTGCAATTGAGAAAAACATGGAGGAAGCTACTGCTTGTCACTGAGATAGGTAGCATGGAATCTTGCTACTTTTTGGGATTGTGGTACTTGTGACCTGGATTGGCTACTGCTGGAAATAGGATACTGGGCTAGATGCACCATCAGTCTGACCCAATATGGCTATTCTTACATTCAAGAAAATACAAGATAAACAGAGAATTATTTAATGTAAATAAATGACAAATCAAAAATGAATTGCAGTCTATGGCATTGTACCAGGACAAACTCAGCAGACCATATGGACCTTCAGGTCCTTACCTGTTATCAAATGTGTTTCTATGAAAAGTACGTGGGAAAGGGTAGAAAATGAAGAAGAAACTGGTAGGATGGGCACATAACAAGAAACGAGACGAGGTAGGTTGGAGGGGAGCCAGGAAGTAACATACAAGAGGGGAAGAATGACAAAAATGAAAATGAGAGAAGGAAAAGAGTTGAGGGATACTAATGCATCACATCACCTACACCCTTTACTAAAATCCTAGATGTGTCATGTATAAAATTCATCTGAATGTCCTTTTTTCTTTGTATACAGTCTGGAAGACAAGCTAACTGTGTGTGGTGTACTTGCTAGGCAATGAGTAGAACAATTTATTAGCATAACAGGCCTCCTTCATATAAACAGAACATCAGGCCACAAAGAGGCAATTTTTAAAGTACCCACAGTTCTTGTGGCAGAATGCAAAGTAAATAGGGTAATGAATGCAGAGGATTTCAAAATGAAACCCTGCATACAGTCATTAGACTGTGTTCTGAACCTGCACCTCTTTCAAAGTGTTATTTTCTGCAGGGTTGACATCTGTTTCCTCTTGGAAATCTCTATGAAAACCATCTCTTATGAACATAAATAACTTTTTCAAAAATAACCTTTAAACAGACTAAACTTTAAACTATTAACCATTTAAATAATAAGAGAAGATGAAGAGCAGCAATACTATTTTGCCAGCAGACAGCCAAATGTAGGAAGTCACCATGATGTCAATGGACCCAGACTGAAGCTTGGAATGTGTGAACAGGAATTGCCAAATTCAGCCCAGCCCATTTTACTCTGGCCTGTTCATGCAGCAGAGATAGCTACATTAAAAAAAAATTTATATCTTTGTTGTGACATTACTAATATTACCTTAGAATCACAACTTAAAACAAGCTGTCAGTCACATCTTTAAAGTTAAAATACAATAACATACCACAAACTCACAACAAAAACCCTATAAGCTTCCTCCCTTCCCCTGCCCAACACTAACCACTGCAACTCTTTCCCCATCCTGAAATCCTAAACCCAAAACTCTACCCCACATCTGCAACCACATTTTATAAAATGGCTAGAAACTAAACATTAAGATTTTACTCCCTATTTAATATTAAACATCCCTACTTGTTTTACATAGCTCATGTATCACCTTGCTGGGCCTCTTTTGGTCCTGAGACAGCTCTAAACTAGTGGAACTCAATCAGTTCTTATGCCCCTTCCAGTCTGGTGTTTCATATCCCTAATGTAGTGTTTCCCAACTAGTACTCCTTCAGACCTGATCAAAGCTATCATGGATGCTGAGGTCCAGCCCAGAACATGTTTCAAATAGCTTTTATTTTGGCCAAGGCCTCTCCCATGCCCACACTATCTGCTCCATGGTGGTCGCTATTTCATTCATGGATATGTGCTTTGGGCTTGAAATGATTGGAAAACTCTACCTTAATACATGAGAAAAAAATGTACATACTGTATGTTGGCGATCTGATACTTACATATATCTTTTCAACCTGTTTACATATACAATGTATGTAATTTTGTAAACCACTCTGAACTTGAGGTTTAGTCTGTGAAGCCAGTATAAATTTATGTTAAATTAATTATATATCATGCAATTCACTAGCTGGTGGAGGGTCAGCTTGAGCATCATTATTCTGGTCCAGTGTTTCTCAAGCTGTTTCTGGAGCTCCTCCCCATCTAGTCGTTTATTTTTTAAAGGATATACATAATGAATATGCATGAAAGAGATTAATCTCTCTTATGTATTACTCTAAACCATAGGTTCTTAGAGATGGTCACAGATCAGCTTTTTGGTTAACTGCAATGAATATTAATCACATATTTGTATATGCATGATTTAAGAATTGATTTTCATTGGTTACTATGGAAACAAGCCCTCCAGACCTGAATTGGGGTTACCCCCTCCACTTACCTCCAGGACACACTGGACAGAAGATTTCTTGATGACACCTAGATCTTTTTCTTGGGTGCTGACTTTTTTTTTCACTTTCAAATAATCACCACTTGTTGTTTTCTTTAGGTGAGAAGTGCATTAATGACAATTCTGTACTGCAATCAAACATGATCCCCCCCTTTTTTTTCGTTTTGTTTAAACACCCAGATTTTCTCTGCCAAATTTGTTTTTAAACATGTTTTACCACTGTCATGTTAGGCGTAGTTGGGTTTACAATACCAAGATTTTCACTCATGAGCTTTCGTTTTCAGACTGGTCATTTTAGAGGCAATTCTAGAAAACCTTTTCTGAATGTAAAGCCTGTTTTATGGGAATGGATCTGAGGCTACCTCCAGCACAACCCGCAGGTTATGAAGGACACAGACGAGGCCCTAGAAGCGTCCGTTAGATCTCCCTCTGTACCCCTTCTTAGAACCCACAAAAGGAGCAGCAACTGAGCAAAAATCCTACCCTGCAGTCTTCATTCACTTTCGAACGGACCCGCGCTCCAGCAGCAACTTCCTAACCAATGAACTGATTCCAAACGTAAACCTATTGCCCGGGTCCATCGCGGAGCGGAAAGTCGCAGCACGTGACCCAATCCACACCAATGGGCCGAAAAGAATTGTTGTGCGTGCCCCTCCTACAGGAAGTCGTTTTATCCAAGGAGGTCCGTTCGTCATTATGTTAAGCATCTTTCGTCCTGTGCTCTCCTCTCACGTGACGAGGGTGCGCGCTGCGGTTGTTGGGTTACTTGGCGACTTCGGAAGTAGCTGTGTGGCGGAGGGTTGGTTGGTGGTGTCATTTGTAAAATGCCCAAGTACTGCAAGGCCCCACATTGTATAAGTACCACTGGGAAGCGGCAGCAGGAAGCGAACGGGCAAAGAAAACGACGCAGTTTTTACAAGTGAGTACTATTCACTGAATAACCGTGTGGTGGGGGCAACGGTGACGACAATGACAACGACCGCCTCCGAGGAAAGAATGGGGAGCGACGAGGGAAAGGGACGTGCAGAAGAGGGGAGGAGTAGGTTATATCTAACTTATTTTGTTTTAATCAGCCTTGAATAGTGCTGTTTACTGGTTAATACATGAGCTGCTTACCATGTGTTTTTTTCCCCTTTTTTTAAAATTAATTTTGGGGTAGGTTCCCATTGCACGACAAAGAGAGACTACAGCAATGGCTCACTAACATGAAGCGAGAACATTGGATGCCTTCCAAGTATCAACATCTGTGCAGCGATCACTTCACCCCCTCCTGCTTTGAATGGAGGTGGGGGGTTCGCTACTTAAAGGCTGACGCAGTCCCAACTGTGTTTACCTTCCTGGATAGCGAACTGGTGAGTGTCATGACTGCTGGTTATATGACTCATTCGTTCCTTAATTTTTTTTTCCCTTTGCCTCTCCTATTAGGGTGACTGTCCCCGGACAAGCCTGTAAAAGACGCACCCCCTTTCTTTTCCTCCTGTACTCAGACGTTTATCAAATATCTGATAAACCAAACTCAATAAAGCATCAAATGCACCAAAATAGCATTTACATAATACAGTGAAAACCGTGCAGACAAGAAATATGGCGTTTCTAACAGTTTATGCTACTCCGTTACCATGAGCAAATGAAGGAAGGAGCACAGCACAGAACGGTTTTCAACAGTTTGAAGAAAGCTCCTCATTTGGCATTCAATGTTTGTGTTTGCTTGCTTTGGAGGGGGGAGGCATAACATAACTAGTAGCACAAAGGAAGACCTAAAATGCTTGTTACTCTCCAGTACCATGCTTGTTTATTATTCTTTTTTTCTTTCTCGTTTCCCTTTCTTTTATCTCATAGTTCTCTCCCATTCCTTTATTTCCTCTTCTACACCATCAGTTTTCCATCATGGGGTCTTTCTTCTACTCAATGACTCTTCCCCACACCTTCCTCTCTATTCACTTATCTAGGGTTCTCACCTCTTCAGTCATAAGTTTCTCCCCGCCTCCCTATCAACGTGGGTTCTCTCTCATCTCCTGTCCTCTGTTTTTTGCTGTTCTCCCTCCAGGCAACTCTTTTCCCTCAGCTCATAGTAACATAGTAGATGACGGCAGAAAAAGACCTGCACGGTCCATCCAGTCTGCCCAAGATAAACTCATGTGTATACCTTACCTTGATTTGTATCTGTCTTTCTCAGGGCACAGACCGTATAAGTCTGCCCAGCAGTTTTTCCTGCCTCCCAACCACCTGTCCCGCCTTCCATCACCGGCTCTGGCACAGACCGTATAAAAGTCTGCCCTCCCCTATCCTCGCCTCCCAATCACCAACCCCTCTTCCCCCCACCTGCTCTGCCACCCAATTGTAGCTGAGCTTCTGAGGATCCATTCCTTCTGCACAGGATTCCTTTATGCACATCCCATGCATGTTTGAATTCTGTTACTGTTTTCATCGCCACCACCTCCCGCGGGAAGGCATTCCAAGCATCCACCACCCTCTCCGTGAAAAAATACTTACTCGTTACGCTCTCGTGTATTTCTTCTTTAGGTTGTTCCCACATCTAAAAGGTTTCCTCACCAGTTGACTCCTTGCCTTCCCCTGGGATAGTCTGTGTGATTTGGGTTCCTTCTCCAATCCACTCAGCATTTTGATCTGCCTGCTTCCCCACCTCCAAACCACCCAACCAAAGGTGGTTAGCAAGGAAATGTATGCATAGCAATAGAGGGGGCTGTTGTATAGGAAATGTGTATTCTTAAACATCATTCTTCTTCCACCCATGTAGGGAGGGGAAATAGGTATGGGGGGGAGAGAGTTTGAAATCATTGGAGGTGTTTTAGCCATGCTGCTCTTGTCTTTGGTAGAGAAGGTATTGTATTTCCACTGTCACGCCTGCTTCTATGGCTGGGGTGGCAGGAGATAGAGGGGTCACATCTCCATCATTGGAGTAGTAACTGCTGCTGAAGCACATTGACACTGCAGTGTAGATACTAATTCTAAGTTGTTGCCACACCATGCAGTTGCACAGTTTGATTATTCCATGTAGTGAATGTGATGCAATTTGTGACCTCATAGCCAAAGGAATTGGTCTGATCTAGTGTGTGTGAAGCTAATTGTGACTCTTGGCTCATAACAAGATTGCCTGAGGTCAGGGAAGCAGCTTAAATTCTTGAAACACAACCTTGATGGTCTTGTTTGAGATCATACAGGGCAGGTGTTATTGATTGTCCCACTTATTTTTGAAATAGAGATGATATGAAGGTTTACAAGAGACAGGGAGATCTTTCTCAGCTGGTATAGTCTAACAAAGTAGTGACATAATTCAAACATAGCTGGAACAGACAGAAGGTGTTAGGTAGGGATGGGTGTTTTGTGGCGATACAGTAGGCAGGGGGCAACTGGATGCACTAGAGGTAATTTTTATAATGTCATTTTTGTGCATAGATAGCCTCTTAGAAATTACCAATCAGTGTAAAAGTATGTGTGATGACATGATGGGGCATACTTTGTCATTAAGACTATGCAAGTGTGGAGTTTGGGTGGAGCATTTGCAAGTACACACTTAGATTATGAAATGTTAATTTTTGTGTATCCTAATGAGGTCATTTGAGCAGGTGCAAGTCTGTGCCTGCAAGGGTGGTGACATTTCTACCCGTTATACTAGTATTTTATAGATGCATAGGTGCTCTTTTTACAAATAAGCATAGACACCTACTTGTCCTCTTAAACCAGATGTTCTGTTGTAAAAGTATCCATCCTGAGTGCTAAGCAGCTCTTCTACTCTATGGACAGATGGAAAGATTATTTTTTAACATATATCATGCTTTTCTTTAGCAGAATATAAAAGATGGCACTAAAACAAAACCTGACACCCAGAACACGAAGCTCATCAATGAGAAGGACATCAGCCATGTTCTAATAGGACCCCAGCCAGAAACTGTTCACACTACATCAGAGACCAGCCCACCTGGGTCTGTAGCATTAACCATTGATCCTGGTCTTCCATCTGCACCAGTTTACATACAGGCAAAGCCACCCTGGCTAAGTGACTCGGATGCCACCAGGATTTCTTCTTCCATAGCTGGCAGTGTGAATCTGGTGCCTGTAATGCAGATTGTTGAACCATTGCAAGATTCCTCGTTATTCCTGGCTACAGAGCCTGATAGTGTGGCAGCTGCAGAGACTGCCAGGATAACAGATGAGCCCATTTCTGATGCAGCTGCAGAGAAGCAAGCCTGCTTTCCAGTAATGCTGTTTCATAGTACAGTGGTTCCAGGTGTGGCAGAAGCACAAGATACGATTCCAGCAGCAGTATCCTTCCCTTGTGAGCGTAACAATATAGTTGAACGCACTGGATGCACAGCATCTTTGATTCCAGCAAATCTCCCTGTTTTGACAGCTGTGTTTAAACAGGGTGATGTTTCGGAGCCTGGTGCACTTGTTATTGAAAATGTTTCAATTGAGCCCTTTGTAGATACGGACCCAGCAGCTGTTGTGTCTGTTCCAGCCTCACCCACTCAGATGGTAGCATATTTTGAAACTGTTCCAACAGCCACCATGGTGTCGTCCTACCACACTGCGTCCTTGACTCCTTCTACCATGCCACCAGAGACCGTCTTATCATCTGCTCTCACAGTTCCAATTGTGTCCACGTTGCCCATCGTGTCCAGTCATGCTGCTGCCACCACCACTACCATACCGCCTGAACCTCTGGTTGTAGCAGCAGAAGAGTCAGAAATGGATTCTGACAAGACTCTGCAGGATTCTTTGGAAGAACAACCAGAGGATCACAGATACAACAGGAACAACATGACCACTGAGCAGCTGCTGTCCGTAGTCATGAGCTTGCAGAAGAAAGTAAAAGTTCTGCAGCAGCGGCATCGCCGGCATTGCTCTAAGCTGGAAACTATGGAGGGCATTGTGGAGCAGCTGAGGAAGGAGAACTTGGTTTCAGAGGAGAAGCTGAAGCTTTTGGAGATGGTAGGTTGATGTATGTGATTAGAATTTTTATACATTTTTGTGTACTGAAACTTACATGCCATATGGATCCTGGTGAAAACTGGATTTATTTGCAGGTTGTATGATACATTGATCTAGTGCAGGGGTTCTCATTCTGAATTTTGGGACACACCCAGACAGTCAGGTTTTCAGGATATCCACAATGAATGTTGCCTGAGATAAAATTTGCATACAAACAGTTAAGCTCTGGAACTCTTTACCGGAGGAGGTGGTAACAGCGGTTAGCATATCTGGGTTTAAAAAAAGTTTGGACAAATTCCTAGAGGAAAAGTCCATAGTCTGCTATTGAGACAGACAGACATGGGCAACTGCTTGGCCTGGGATTTGTAGTATGGAGTGTTGCCACGATTTGGGTTTCTGCCAGGTACTTGTCTCACCGCCACCTGAAACTAAACATGACCAAAACCAAGCTTCTCCTCTTCCCCCTAAACCTGCCTCTCCTCTCCCCCCGTTCTCTATTTTGGTAGATAACACTCTCATCCTCCCTGTCCCGTCTGTGCGCAACCTTGGAGTCATCTTTGACTCCGCTCTCTCCTCTGCTCATATTCAGCAGATTGCCAAAACCTGTAGTTTCTTTCTCTATAATATTAACAAAATTCGCCCTTTCCTCTCCGAGGACGCTACCAAAACCCTTACCCACACCCTTATCACCTCTCGCCTAGGCTACTGCAATTTGCTTCTCGCTGGTCTCCCACTCAGCCATCTATCTCCTCTTCAATCTGTCCAAAACTCTGCTACGCGTCTTATATTCCGCCAGAGTCGCTATACTCACGTTAGCCCTCTCCTCAAGTCGCTTCACTGGCTTCCTATCCGCTTCCACATACGGTTCAAACTTCTCCTTTTGACCTACAAGTGCATCCACTCCGCAGCTCCTCAGTACCTTTCCGCTCAAATCTCTCCCAACACTCCTCCCCTATGCCTGGAATAGACTCCCTGAGCTAGTACGTCAGGCTCAGTCTCTGGCTGTCTTCAAGTCTAGGCTTAAAGCCCACCTCTTTTGCTACTGCTTTCGACTCCTAACCATGACTCTCTTACTCAACAACCTCACTTATCACCATTGCAATTTCCCCACCCCAGCTGTCTGTTCATCTGTCCAATTTAGATTGTAAGCTCTGTTGAGCAGGGACTGTCTTTTAATGTTAATTTGTACAGCGCTGCGTAAGTCTAGTAGCGCTATAGAAATGTTTAATAGTAGTAGTAGGCTTGGCTACTGTTTGGGAAAACAGGATACTGGGCTAGATGGACCATTGGACTGACCCAATATGGCTAGTCTGACTCAGTATGGCTACTCTTTTATGTTCTTATGTTGTGGGTATCCTGACAACATTTGTGTGAACTACCTTGATTGTATGCAAATTTTATCGTGTGTATACATATCCTGAAAACCTGACTGGCTAGGTGTTTTCTTGAGGACTGGGTTGAGAACTACCTTGCTAAACTATTTAATTTTTATTTAATTCCAGAAAGACTAGGAGTCCAAGCTTATGTGCATGTTTTTTCTAATTGGTGTGGGAGGGAAGATTCTCAAAGGAAATAGTTACTAAGGGAGAGAAAGGGGCAGGGTCAAAGTCCTGCTGCATCTTACCTCCTTTGCAATGGGAGCGTGGAAGGGACAATCCCAGTGAAATCCTATTCCATCATACTGATTCTTAGGGCTGAGAAAAAAAATCCTTCACCTGGTAACTGGGAGTGAAGCAGAAGCGATGGGCTGGGTAGAGCCGCAGTAGCACTTGCTGTGCTGCAGAAGAAGAGGAAAGTGGAGATGACAGGCTAGAGGAGAACAAAAAGATAAAGCAAGAGTAAAAGTCCTATAAACTTTGGCTGGTGACCTTTTTTTGTTTCTCAAAAAATTTCATGCCTGCCCTTCTTTCCTTATGACAAGCTCATGGATGAATGCCCAACCTTCCTCCTAGCATGCCACTCTTTAAGTGCTCACATGCATTTTCAAAACTCGTATGTTGGCAAGATTAGTATGGCTAGTCCTGAGTTACAAAAACTATTCAAAATGGAGCAGTGCTGGGAGAGGAGGCATTAAGCATGTGTCTGGATTTGCTGGCCTCCTTTTGTAGACCTCAGCTGATCTGACTTCCCTTTGTGTTGTGACTAAGGCAGTGCTACTCAACCACCTGGAGCTATACTTGTACATGAGGTCAGAGAGAGGGTTAAATATCATCTCAGCTAGGGTAGGAGTGGATAAACATGTCCCGCTGCAGTATGTGCAACCCGAGTCAATCCTTGTGTGTGTGAGTGAGACTAACAAGTTAGTTACTACTTCCATTAAAAGCTTGGTTGAAGAGCCAAGCTTTCACCTGCTTCCTGAAGTAAAGATTGTCTTGTGTTAAGCGGAGCCTTTCAGGCAATGCATTTCAGAGTGTGGGGGCTACTCCAGAGAAGGCTCGCTTGTGGGTATCGCATCGTGTAATGTCTTTTGGAGATGGTGTAGTTAGTGAAAGTCCTTGGCAGGACCTTAGTGTCCTTGGTGGTGTGTGGAGGCTCATCCTATTCTTCAGATATTCGGGGCCTTTTCCTTTTAGGGCCTTGAAGATCAGACATAGTGTTTTAAATTTAGCCCTGTATTGTACTGGTAGCCAATGAAGTTTTTGCAAAAATGGTGTGATGTGGTCACGTCGCTTGCAACCTTCTATGAGTCTTGCTGCTGCATTCTGAATCAACTGGAGCTGGTGCAGGCCCTTTGTAGTCAGACCATTGTATAGTGCATTGCAGTAATCCAGTCTTGATGTTGCCGTGGCATGCACAACTGGGATAAGATTTACCTTCTCGATGTAAGGAGAGAGGCAGTGTAGCTGTCGCAAATAGAGAAGCAGCTCTTGAAGGATGCTTGGATTTGGGGGAATCAGAGTAAGTGTTGAATCTAACTGTATTCCAAGGTTCCCGACTTGTGATTTGAGGGGGAGTTCATACTTCCCAAAAGGGATTTTGATGTCAGGTATGTATCCACTTGTGTTAGGGACCCAGAGGAGCTCGGTTTTACTTGGGTTCAGGCAAAGTTTGTTGTGTTTAGCCCATTCTTGAATTGATGTTAGACAAGTAATCAAGTTTATTCAAGGCTGTAGGTAAGTCAGGTTCACATCATCCGCATAGATGTAGAACTGAGTGTCCATTGACTGAGTCAGCTCAGCTAGTGGCTTCAGGTAGATATTGAACAGAATAGGTGACAGTATCGATCCTTGTGGTACCCTGCAGGTCAGTGTCCATGCTGGTGATGAGTTGCTGCCAAACATTATGGATTGTTGCCTGTCTGATAGGATCTGAACCAGGCAAGTACTGTTCCATTGATACCTGTCTCTTGTCAGTTGTGCTAGCAAGATATCATGATCCAGTGTCAAAAGCTGCTGAGAAATCTAGCAGTACTAACATCGAGGCGAATCCCTTGTCTCGGTTTCTGTGAAGATCCGTCTAGCAGGGATACGAGGACCGTTTCTGTTCCATAACCAGGTCTGAATCCAGAATGGCATGGATCTAGCCAGTTACTCTTTTCTAGCCATTCATTAAGTTGAACATAAGACTGTTTGTTCTATGAGTTTCCCTAGAAACGGGATGTTGGATACTGGCCTGTAACTTTCAAGTTTGTCCTGGACAAGGTGGTTTTTCTTCAGCAGAGGGCGAACCACTGCCCTTTTTAATGCTGTTGGTAGTTGCCCATTAGAAAGAGAGGTGTTCACAATTTTTGTTGTGCCTTCTTTAAGGCCCATACTTGCCTACTGCACTGTCTTTGGGCAGGGATCGAGGGAGCAGGTAGTTGGTCGAAGGTCTCTTAGGATTTTGTCAAGTCTCTCCTCTGTCATTAGGTTAAGTGTTCCATCTGTCTGTGTTAGGAGAGGGCGAGTTTGTGCACCCCTGGTTGACTGGTTGGACACTGGGTGGGATTGCCTGCAAATCCTGGTGGAGACTTTTAATTTTGTTGGCAAAGTATGCAGCAAAATTATTGCAGTTCAGTTTAGACTGGGCAGGCTGGTTTTGTTGTGGGGGTTGCAGTAGGCTGTTTAGTTTACTGAACAGCTGCTTGGTTGAATTGGCAGCCTGTGCAATGCATGAGAAATAGTTTTTTGATTGCTGTTGAGGCTTGGTGGTACTTTGCCATGTGCTTCCTGCAGTTTAGCCTGTCTTCATCCAGGTGAGATTTCCGCCATCTCCTTTCCAGTTTTCGTCCTTCACGTTTAAGGACCCGAAATTCTGGAGAAAACCAAGGTGAGCGTTTGTGAGTGGGGCATAAGACCTTTTTTAGTGGTGCTGTTTTCTCTTGGATAAGTGTGTATTCCAGATGTCAACTTGTTCTTGCATTGTCTTTTCATCTACATGTGGATAGTCCAAGGCCTCTAGGAAATTCTCAGCAGTTTGCTTTTTTTTAATCTCTGATCTCCTTCCAAACTTTGGGAGGTGCCATTTGTTTCAGGTGGTCACTTAGGGAGAATTTAATTAGAAAATGGTCTGACCATGATAGGGGTGTTATTTCAATACTGTTATCCCAGAATTCTGGAATATCCACCCTTTGTAGAATACCAGGTCTAGTATGTGACCCTTTTCGTGGGTTGGAGAATTGATCTCCTGTGTAAATCCTAGCGCTGTCATTGTGTCCAGAAAGGCAGCTGTGGTGGTATCTGGGGTTTTGATGTGTAGATTGAAGTCTCCCATGATCACCAGCCTAGGGTAATTCAGGGTCACTTGAGTAGTCAGGTCTAGGAGTTCTTGCACAGATAATGTGTTGTTACGAGGTGCTCTGTATTACATGAGCAGACAGATTGGCTTCTCCTCTTCAAGTTGGATTAAAAGAGATTCTGATCCATGTAGCTGGGGGATGGATATTCTGTGCAGTTTGTGTCCCAAATCATGACTGCTACCTCTCCACCCAGTCTTCTTTGTCTTGGTTGATGTTGGATGTTGAAACCTGTTGGGCATAGTTCAGCCAGTGATAAACCCCCACTTTCATCTAGCCAGGTTTCAATTATTCCTAGGATGTCAAGATGCTGTTCATTTATGGCATCGTGGATCACCGAGGATTTCTTTGCAGCTGATCTGGCATTCACCAGTCCTATAGTTCCCAAGGGTGGTCTGGAGGTAGCTTTGGTGTGACAGTATGGTGATCTTTTAAGTACTATTATGTAGGTGTTTGACCTTTTGCACTTTTGCCTTCTCTTTGGTTTGTGAGGGTTATGGTTTCCTCTCCCATACACCACTGGGATGCTTGCATGACACATTTTTGTGTCGGAAGCTAGTTAGGCAAAATTTCACTGGGTGGCGCCGCAATCCACTCTTTAATAGGGTGTACTCCAAAGAGTAGATGTGATAGGGTGTATTCCAAAGAGTGGATTGCGGCGCCACCCAGTGAAATTTTGCCTAACTAGCTTCTGACACTGAGCGTTTTTTTTGTTTTTTGCTGCGCCTCTCCTTTGGAATTACATGCCCCTGGCACTCTGTGCTGAGCAATCACTGAAGTCGTTTTAAAATCAGCTGACTTGCCTTTTTACTCTGGCTTTTAACCCTGCTTGAGAGTTATTGCGCCAAGCTGCTGAGCCCTTCCTTTTACCCTCTCCCCATTCCATGATTCTCCTTACCTCCACTGAAACCTCCCCTCAGCCTATTCCCCCTTATAGAATGCCACTTGTACGTATGAGTTTTTCTATAAAAAAAAAAAACCTGGACATTTGCGACACAACGTAACCAAAGATCGTAACGGACATATACTATCTCTTCCTTTCCCTAACGATGTCCTCCCCAACTGTGTTTACCATACATGTATCTCACGCTACCATAATTTCACTTTATTACTCACACCTTGTATTTGTTCACACTGGAATCGGTCAACGCCGATTACGGTACCATGTAAGCTGCAAAGAGGTGGGAAAATGTGGGATATAAATGCAACTAATACTAATAGTAATAATAATAAAGTAGTTCTTGTCTCTGTTTTGTTTTTGTAATTTTAGATTGTAAACCGCCTTGGTTTGCCAATGGAAGAAGTGAAATGAACAAAGTCTAAAGCTTAGATGTTCTTAGCCAGTACTGTTGGATCATTATCATTTACCCCTTGATTCTATATGGCACCTAAAATTGTCCACCCAGATTTGTGTGCACATCTTGCTAAGCACTATTCTATAAAGGTCCGCATGCAAATCGTACAACTGAAAAGGGCCATGCGAGGGGCATGCATGGGCCAGGGGCATTCACTAAGGATGCATGCAGTATTACTGAATACAGGTGATCTGTGCCTAAATTACATGCCAGGATTTACACCAGATTTCAGTTGCTGTAAATCTGTGCGCCCAAAAGTTGAGCGCTGATCCCAGTGATACATACTATTCTATAAACTGCGCACAAGTCAGAACACCGTTTTATAGAATAACACTGTGTGGATTTTTTGCAGTGTCCAAATTTGGGTCCTTAATGTTCATAAATCATTTGGTGGTTAGTATAAAAAGAAAAGAACATATTGTAGTAAGTGAGCATTAATTTCAAATGGGACACTAGTCAGAACAGGAGCTGGAAGGTTTAAATATTTGATGACAAACAGTTTATAGCACAGTCTGATGTGGTATGACTTCTGTTCTTCCTCGTTTCAGGCCTGTCTGCAGTCTAGTACAGTGGTACCAGATTGTGGTAGCACAGTTGCCATCATTTGCCAGGAAGATGCTGGAGCTTTGGTCTGTACTGTCCCAAAGCACTTGGGGGAGAGCAGTGAAACCATTCTTCACCTGGAAGAAGAGTCATACAGCCATCTGGAAATGCACTGAATGAAAACGAACTAGGAAAGAGCAGATCTACTTTATCATTAGGCCTGGATGGCTCAGGGATACAGAGCTCATCACCTCTAGAAATAGCTCAGGGAAATGTTGTAGTGACACTGTATAAAGCCGCTGTATTTATAAAGACTGTTTGGATATATTGAATACCGTTTGCAAACTTACTGCCTGTGCTTTATCTGTTCTGTTGAAGGATAGTGCCTGTGTGTGTGGCAAGCTTGCACTGCTGCTGCTTGTGCTATATAACGGGTCCGTGGAGGGGTAGGTGTGTGTGTGTTGTTGCTGTCTTGGGTGGGTGGGGTTGTTGGTGTGGAAGCTTGCACTGCTGCTGCCTGGGTTGTACCTGGTGTGTGGTGATGTCTGAAAGCTAGAAAATTCAGCTATTAATTGCCATAGATACATCTGTGTTCAGGGACCAGCTTGCTTTTGTTACTGATTAAATATTTTTAAATGAACTATAAGCATTTTGTCTGTTTTCCATATGTTATCAATTTTTTTAGTATAACGTATTTCTACCAGTACACTTGCAGGCTTATTTTTGAAAGAGAAGGGCGCCCATCTTCCAACACAAATCGGGAGATGGGCGTCCTTCTCTCAGGGGCGCCCAAATCGGCATAATCAAAAGCCGATTTTGGGCGTCCTCAACTGCTTCCCGTCGCGGGGATGACCAAAGTTCACGGGGGTGTGTTGGCACCATAGCGAAGGCGGGACTGGGGCATGATTAAGAGATGGGCGTCCTCGGCCAATAATGGAAAAAAGAAGGGTGTCCGTGACGAGCACTTGGCTGACTTGGTCCATTTTTTTTTTCTTTCGACCAAGCCGTGAAAAGGTGCCTGAACTGACCAGATGACCACCGGAGGGTATCGGGGATGACCTCCCCTTACTCCCCCCAGTGGTCACCAACCCCCTCCCACCCTAAAAAAAAAAAAGCTTTATTTGTTTTGCCAGCCTCAAATGTCATACCCAGCTCCATGACAGCAGTATGCAGGTCCCTGGAGCAATTTTAGTGGGTGCAGGCAGGCTGACCCAGGCCCATTCCCCCCCCCCCCCCCCCCCCCCACCTGTTACACGTGTAGTGGTAAATGTGAGCCCTCCAAAGCCCACCCGAAACCCACTGTACCCACATGTAGGTGCCCCCCTTCACCCCTTAGGTCTATGGTAGTGGTGTACAGTTGTGGGGAGTGGGTTTTGGGGTGGTTGGGGGCTCAGCACCCAAGGTAAGGGAGCTATGCACCTGGGAGCAATTTGTGAAGTCCACTGCAGTGCCCCCTAGGGTGCCCGGTTGGTGTTCTGGCATGTCAGGGGGACCAGTGCACTACGAATTTTGGCTCCTCCCATGACCAAATGACTTGGATTTGGTTGTTTTTGAGATGGGTGTCCTCGGTTTCCATTATGGCTGAAAACCGGGGATGACCATCTCGAGGTTGACAGTCTCTAAGGTCGACCTAAATGTTGAGATTTGGGCATCCCCGACTGTATTATCGAAACGAAAGATGGCCACCCATCTTGTTTCGATAATACGGGTTTCTCCGCCCCTTCGCAGGGCCGCCCTGCGAGTACGCCCTCATGAAAACTTGGGCACCCCGTTCGATTATGCCCCTCTTGGTGTGTCACATGTAAGCATACTGGCAGCCCCCTATAATTTAGTCTCCATGATATACTAAAACAAAAATGATGCAAAGTCCAAATGACCCTCATACACAAACTACTAAGCTCTAAAATTCTTTCCTGTCCTTCAGGGATCCGCGCTGCTTGCCCCATGCTTCTTTGAATTCAGGTACAGTCTTCATCTCCACCACCTCCACTGGGAGGCTGTACTGTGCATCCATCACAGTTTCCATGAAAAACTAAGAAAATTCTTCTATCACTTTCACCATCATATTATACCCTCTTTTCCCAGAGCTTTCTTTCAATTAAGCAAATTTGCCTCCTGTTAATTTATAGCATAGAGGTATTTGAATGTCTCATCTCTTTTCCCTCACATCCCCCCATCTTTCTTCTAATGTATACATCTGTCCCCAAATCTTTATTACTGATTACTTTAGTAGCTGCTGTCTGGACAGATTCCATCAGTTTGTTTTTATCTTTTTGAAGGTGCAGTCTTCAGAACTGTATACAGTATATTTAATGAGGTCTCACCAGAGGTACTATCACATCCCCTAGGTATTTCTCTCCCTGTACACTGAACAGCTCAAAACACCGCAGCAAGACTAATCCATAGAGGTAAAACAAATACCAAAGAGCGACCCCACTACTATACGTTGCACACTGGCTACCAGTAAAAGCCAGAAAATACTTCAAAACTCTCCACTCTGTCCTACAGGAACTAGCCCCCTAACGTTCTGAAAGGTACCAGAATCTTTGTCCTTCATGCCCCTAGCTGTAAGGGAGTAACTTACAAGTCTGTCTTTAGAATTGAATTCCCCTACCTGGCAGCCAAATACTGGAACATTCGACCAACTGGAATAAGATGGTCATCAGATTATGCACCCAAGCAGCTTCCCGGCATTTGTTTGGCCACCTTAAGGTCATCCAATACAATCATGCTTCTCTTGGGGTCTTGAAGTCCCTATTCTTGACATTGCATTTTTATCATTAAATCATATGTCATACTCTAGACCAGTGGTTCTCAAGCCAGTCCTAGAGGACTATCAGCTAGTCTGTTTTCCGGGATATTCCTAATGATAGATTTGCATATAATGGAGGTGACAGGCATCCAAGTCTGTCTTGTGTATCTTCATTGGGATATCCTGGAAACCTGACAGGCTGGTAGTCCCCCAAGACTGGTTTGAGAACCACTGCTGTAAACTAATTGGATTCAGTAAATACCTTACATTTTTTCCAATAAAGTATTGACATTACATAAGTACATAAAGTACATACGTATTGCCATACTGGGAAAGACCAAAGGTCCATCGAGCCCAGCATCCTGTTTCCAACTTGGCCAATCCAAGTCACAAATACCTGGCAAGATCCGAAAAATGTACAAAACATTTTATACTGCTTATCCCAGAAATAGTGGATTTTCCCCAAGTCCATTTAATAACGGTCTATGGACTTTTCCTTTAGGAAGCCGTCCAAACCTTTTTTAAACTCTGCTAAGCTACCCGCCTTTACCACATTCTCTGGCAACGAATTCCAGAGTTTAATTACACGTTGAGTAAAGAGATATTTTCTCTGATTAGTTTTAAATTTACTACATTGTAGCTTCATCGCATGCCCCCTAGTCCTGGTATTTTTGGAAAGCGTGAACAGATGCTTCACATCTACCTGTTCACTCATTATTTTATAGACCTGTATCATAGCTCCCCTCAGCCGCCTTTTCTCCAAGCTGAAGAGCCCTAGCCGCTTTAGCCTTTCCTCATAGGGAAGTCGTCCCATCCCCTTTATCATTTTCATCACCCTTCTCTGCACCTTTTCTAATTCCACTATATCTTTTTTTGAGATGCGGTGACTAGAATTGAACACAATATTCGAGGTGCGGTCGCACCATGGAGCAATACAAAGGCATTATAACATCCTCATTTTTTTTTCCATTCCTTTCCTAATAATACCTAACATTCTATTTGCTTTCTTAGCCGCAGCAGTAGCACACTGAGCAGAAGGTTTCAAGTGTTGGCTTTGTTTGTTTGTGTGTGTGGGGGGGGGGGGGGGGTAATTTTATTATCCACTTTTCTGGACAGGTCTTACATGGGCAAGTTGGTTTTGTCCCCCTGCAGGAAAAAAAAAAACAGCTGCCTTTACTCCCCTTTGAGGGGGCTGTTGCTGCCTTCAGTGCCTCAGTATTTCTCTGGCTTTAGGAGATGGTGCAGACATCACGCCTGTTGTAGCAACTATGAGTAAGCTATTCTCATTGGAGCACAGACCAAAGCTGGAGATGCAGGCAACTGTTCTTTGGGGCTGATTTCCTTCCCCCTTTGGTAACGGACTAGAGAACTAGGATTGACAGAAGCTGGTTTACGGAGCTCAAGGTTGCTAAACCTGATGGTGCCAGGTATCTCCCCCTGTCTGTTGTCTTCCTTAATCTTGAGAGGAGGCCATAGGTACATTTCCCAACTGCTAGCTGATTAATGTTTTTGGAAGAAAATTTTTAAAAAGCCCTCAATATAGCCTCCTCCCACCCTACTTTGTGGTCTGCTATATGAAATTTGATCTTGGCCAGGGGGGGCTGATGGGATCACACTACTACTCTTTTTCCCTCCACTTGTATCTAGTATGGCTGAGAAGAAAAGGAGGTGATATACATCAGGTAAGTCATGGCAGCTCAGCTTTCTGCTGATGCATTTGGCCTGTCTGGGGAGTAGGCAGGCACACAAGCAGGCACCAGCTACATGAGTACAATCCACTTTCCCACCACTAGCTTTTCAGTATGTTGGAAGGAAAATTCAATAGAAAATAAAGTCCAATGGAGGAAAGCAGCAAGGGCCTGCAAGAACCCCCTAAAAAAATCCAAGTTAAAATACTATGCCATCTACCTTACATTAGGCCCCCTCAACACCAAAAATCTATATGGTCTAGTGAATAGCCTTCTTGATAACCCAAAACATAGTATCAACCAATGAAGTGTAACCTACAACTATAGAGTTAGAGCAGACAATCTCTATCCACAACAGGATCTCAACTTGAAAATTTCCTAAATGACATAGCCACAAAGGTCAGTTTTGCCAATCCAACAACCGAAGCAATCCATAAACTGGAGATTAAAATACGCAAAATCTCATTGCCTACTTGATGCCTGTCCAGCTTCTGTAATGAGGGAAGCTCCTACCTGTTGCATAGTACTGATGAGCCACGTAAAAAACACTACTACAAGATGGTCACTTCCCATGCTGAAGAATAACCTGGCCATAAAGAGTGATGTATCGAATTAAAAATGCATCTATTCATTGCTAGTCAAGGTCATCAAAGGGCTAGTATCACAACAACTGATGGACTACCTCTCAAATCATTCATTCCTACACCAATCACAATCGGGCTTCAGATGAGACCACAACACAGAAACAGCTCTGCTACCTCTCATAAGTGAGGAAATGAAAGAAATGAGCATGAGTCAGAAGGTATTAATACTTCAA
Source organism: Microcaecilia unicolor (assembly GCF_901765095.1). Taxonomy (NCBI): domain Eukaryota; kingdom Metazoa; phylum Chordata; class Amphibia; order Gymnophiona; family Siphonopidae; genus Microcaecilia; species Microcaecilia unicolor. Next base: position 162,683,502 of record NC_044041.1, read on the forward strand.
TTAGACCTATCCAGTTCCTTCGATGTGGTAGACCATGACATCCTACTCTACCTACTGGACAACATAGGCATCAGAGATGTTATGCTAATGTGGTTCAAAGGATTTCTGAAATTGAGATCCTACCAAGTAATGCTCCTAAACAATTCTCCTCCATGGTCCTCAGACTGTGGAGTACCACAGAGCTCACTTCTATCTCTAATCTTGTTCAATATTCTGATGACTTCTCTAGGAATCAAGTTGGATGAAAAAGGATTCAAAACTTGCATATATGCTATCACAATATTCATGCCTTTCAAAGGCGATATACAGGACATACTAACCACAATTGAAGAAGGAATGGACCTCAATATTCAAATTGAAACTGAACAAAGAAAAAACAAAATCCATGGTAATAGGCTTGTACTGACCAGCTCAGTATCAAACCTCACTAGGTTAATCTAGTACTCTCTTGCCAATGTCTTAAAGATTCTATGAATCGCAATTGACCAAAACCATACTTTCAAAGAGCACATATTACAGGTAGCAAAAAAGTATTTGGCACATGATGGAAATTAAGAATAATTAGAAACCTACTCTTGATGACATCATTCCCCCAGGTGGTACATTGCTAATATGATTCCAGATAGACTACTGTAATGGTCTATATGCTGGCTCTAAGAAGCAAAGCTTGAAAAACTCTCAAAACACTGCAGCAAGACTAATCCACAGAGCTAAAAAAAAAAAAAAAGATACCAAAGAGCCACCCAGCTACTACAAGTTCTATACTGGCTACCAATAAAAGCCAAAATATACATCAAACTTTCCACTCTCATATTCTCAATCCTACAGGGACTAGCCCTAGACTACATGCATAATCTTATAAACATGCTAAACGTATTACTCTCCCTTAACAGTAATTACACCGCAAACCTCAGTGGTGCCACTCACTAAGTTGTATGTTAGTTTAGTGAGAATTATACACCCACCTCCTCATCAGGATGCAGTAAATTTTCTTCTTTATATATTGTGGATCAACATTATTTCAATTTATATCAATTTTTCAACTTAAGAGTTTGTAATAGAATTGTAAATATTTCAATTATAGTACTCTTCTTAAAGATGTTCTTTTCAGCCGGGGGTTATTTTGTCTGACATAGACTACGTTTCACTTTCCAGCTGTGTCAAGGCATACCCTCTAAGAATGACAAGAATATGGATCAATATTAAAACCCACATTCATGCCTATCTAGCTTAGCATTAGTATCTTAACAAATACCTGCTAAGAATGCCGCCAGCATTTATCGCACGTTTGTGTTCTTCAAATTTCACTGCTGTTAAACTTCCTTTTAATTTTTTCAATTCTTTATCAAGCTTCTCCTTTTCTATATTTAACACCACCTTACTTTTTCCATGATGAATAACATTAAATCCAGAGAACACTTATTCAATATCATGTTCCATTTTAAAAGGAAGTCATCATCATCCCTAAAAAAAACTCTGAATCTTTCAATATTCTGATTCCTCAGGGTATGCGTTCTACCCTACAATACTCAACTAACTCAGCACTATTCAGTTCTAATTTAATTAAATCTGGATGACAACAAATCCCAGTCCAATTGTCCACCATCTTGTAGACCAGAACTTAAATCAGTTTGCCCACTTAACAGTCCAGTTGCTGTTTCTGCTGTGAAACTATATCCTATGTGCCACAATGTTGCCATTCTCCTTATTAATCAATATCAAACTACCAAATGGAGAATATGATCATTGAAAAAATTTTCCACTAAATATCTCAAAAAAAGTGATCAATCCAGAAAAGACATCTGTTCAGGGAATCTTCATCATGTAAATCGCTTTTTTAATGTTTGTTAATGGAACGGAAAAGAGCCTCAGTTGTTGCTAGAGCTTCAATAACATTGATACGAACTGTGTTCTCCACTCAGCTGCATTCGATCATTGGCTCAAAAAACTTCCGTATTAATTTTCTTTTTCTTTTCTTTTTATTTCCCTTCAGAAATTTTTATGTTTGAAATGCTCATCTCCTGAACAGATCCAGTTGAAACCCCTTTTATATTTCAAACATTGAGCATGTGAGAGAGACACTTCTACTATAATAAAACTCACCCTCAACGTTCTGAGGACACTGACGTCAGTGAAGCCAAGCCCTGACTTCCTTCAAAAAGGTTCGAAGGTTCGTGGTGGTGAAGCCACCAAAATCGCTCCAGGCCCTGCCCTCGAGGGCGGAGCTATGGCAGAACAACGATGGGGTTGGCAGGGAGGGAGGCAGGGAGGAGGGGGGGAATCGCTCCGGGCCCCGCTCTCGCGTCAAACGTCATGATGTTGGGGGCGGAGCAATGGCAGAACAATGAAGGGGTTGGCCAGGGAGGGAGGGGGGGTGTTGGCGACGAAAACCTTGCTAGCGCCCGTTTCATTTGCTCAGAAACGGGCCTCTTTTACTAGTATCTTATAATGTAACAATCCCAATGGGAGTCTGTTTCACTACCACTTCATCAGGGGAAGTCCTCTATCTGTCTCGTTCTCTGAAAAGTAAGAAAAAAAAAATCATTCTCTTTATGTCCACTCACTGTTATTTCAGGTTGCATAAAATATAGGGCGCACATATTCACCAACAAAAGGGCTGCCCATTCATACCACTCTACTCAGATCAAAAAATACCGCTTGGTTTATCAGAACGCTAGCACCTGTGCACCAGCAGATGTTTTTAAAGAAATACCGATAATTCAATCAGTATGTCTGGAAATAAAGGGAGGTGGCATGCTGCAGATAATGTAGTTCAGTATGTTAATATGTAAAAGAGTCCCCCCCCCCCCCCCCCCAATGTTCTCTATTGTTGCATATATGTCACACAATGGTTTTTGACTTTTAAAGGGAAATGGGACTTGATATACTGCCTTTCTGCGGTTTTTGCAACTACATTCAAAGCAGTTAACTTAGTACATACAGGTACTTATTTGTACCTGGGGCAATGGAGGGTTAAGAGACTTGCCCAGAGTCACAAGGAGCTGCAGTAGGAATTGAACCCAGTTCCCTAGGATCAAAGTCCGCTGCACTAACCACTAAGCCAGTGGTTCCCAAACCTGGTCCTGGAGGCACCCCAGCCAGTCAGGTTTTCAGGATACCCACAATTAATATTCAGGAGAGAGGTCTGCATGCACTTCCCCCACTGCACGCAAATTTATCTCATAAGTAGGTATGTGCACACCTACCAGCAGGTGGAGACTGATAACTTATGAACTGTGACATCATCTTACAAGTGTCCTGTACAGACTTGTGCCAGCCAGCATTTCTCAGTCTCCAGCAGGTGGTAGGATTGTATCCTGTGCAGCTTTATTTATTTATTTGTGACATTTATATCCCACATTATCTCAAACAAGTTTGAGTTCAATGTGGCTTACAATAAAAAGTATAGGATACATAACAAAGAATAATGCATAAGAAAGTAATTTGTTCTAAGAATCCACACTGTTCCAAATAGCGCTCTACAATTAGTGCCAGATCATAGGAATACTGTGTAGGAGGATTGGCACAATCCTCCACTTCTTTGACAGGTCTGGGCTGTCAAAAGCCCAGACCTGTCAAACACAGGGGTTGGAGGTCTATGGGACCTCCCTCCAACAGCAAGTCCCTGGTGCCCTAGTGACCCCCAAGCCCCCCTGGACAGTGACATGGGGGTCCCCCTAACCCCCTACACACCCCAAAAAACATCCCTGGTGGCTCAAGTGGGCTGCCAAGGTAACCCTCCACCTGCCCTGGTGGTCTAGTGGCCAACCTGCCCCCTGTATCTCTGCATTGGAGGAGGGAGTAGCAAAATGGTGGTGCCCTGCCCAGTGCATCCTGGGATGCGCTTGGAAGAGCGTCCCTACCATATCTTTCTTGATGTATAGGGCTGTTAAGGAAATTATTACAGATGAATGGGAGACTCCAGATGCCGGTTTTAAATTAGTCTGGACCATGAGTAACTGTATCTGATTCCCCCAAGTGAAAATGTCCTGTCTTCCCAAGATGGATGTGTTGGTGTTGGCATTGGCATGTAGGATTGATATAGTCGCCACTAGGTGTGGTAGGATAGAGACGTACAAGCACTATTGTGCACTCTTGATTTATTATAGTTATTATAACATCATGGCTCCAAGTAAGCAATTCTGAGTTCTACCCCTTACCTGTATAAAATAACTACAAAAATCAGATATGTCCTTGTTATTCCTTCTTATTTCTTTCTATAAATAGTATGAACAAAGAAGAAATAGTAAAACCTACTTTGAAACTTTTTAGAAATATCACAGAATAAAAGTAAAGAAGCAGTTCTTTATAAATGCTCCCCAAATATAGAACGGAACAAACACTCCCTCCCTAGATACAAAATGGATATTGCATTTGTTATCCATAAGTGATGACAAAGTCTGACTGGCAACCAAGATCAGGGGTGTTTAGCCTTCCCAAGATGCCGGCAGGGACTTCTGGCAGTGCTTGACCAGTATTCCAAAACTGAGCAATGTTGACAGCTTGATGCGATGAGCTGAGATTGGTGGAGATAGATAAAGGTAGAGCCCCCTCCCAACTAGAGATGTCTGTCTTATATACACTGTTATCAGCGATGTTCTACAGATTGTGGCAGGTGATTGATGAGGTCACTTTGTTATCACTTCAGTGACCACAGGAATGTCACTTCAGCTCCTTGTGACTCTGGGCAAGTTACTTAACCCTCCATTACCCCAGGTACGAATAAATGTAAACCGCTTTGAATGTAGTTACAAAAAACACAGAAAGGCAGTATATCAAGTCCCATTCCCTTTCTTGTGGTATTATTATTAGAGAGGTTCTTGTAATTTGGGCTCCTGGGTGACTGGGGAACAACCTGACCCTCATTTTGTCCCAATTGCTACATTCTTTTGTCTTTTTATATCCCTTGATATGCCAATTCAGCAACTGTGGCTGTTTCACAGGTTTCTTTCTGTAGTGTTAGCATGGAAGGTTGGCATAGGTGAAACAGGTGTGGAGAGTACCCTGAAGATTCCTAAATATGTTGGTGGCGAATGGATGAGGCTGATGGAGAGGGTGATTAAGTATGAAAGTTATCTGATGAACAGAGAGGGGAAGGACTGAGGTGGAGATATTTGAGAGTTGTATCCAACAAAGTAGGGAAGGGACGTAGATCAACCAAAGCACGCAGGACCCCAGAGGTAGATAAGTAAAAAGCCTTCATTGCCAAAGAACAGATACAATGGACTTGACAGTCTGAGAATCTACATACATAAAATACATATATATATATAAGTGGAGGAGTGGCCTACTGGTTAGAGCACCAGTCTTGCAATCCAGAGGTGGCCAGTTCAAATCCCACTGCTGCTCCTTGTGATCTTGGGCAAGTCAGTTAACCCTCCATTGCCTTAGGTACAAACTTAGATTGTGAGCCCTCCTGGGACAGAGAAATATCCAGAGTACCTGAATGTAACTCACCTTGAGCTACTACTGAAAAAGATGTGAGCAAAATAAAAATAATAAAGAGGCAAGTTGCACTCAGACAGAATGGTTTGAATGAAAGGAGAATGGAGGAGAAGGTGGAAGAAAAGCAGAAAATGAACAGAATAAAATTGTGAAAAGTTAGTACCTGGAAGAGAAAGTGTAGTGCAGCCATAGGAAATAGAAGACGAGAAAACACATACCTGTGGAGATGTGAAGGAGCATTTTCAATATGACATCTAAATCTAAATTTGGACATTTTGTGGAAAATGTCCAAAAATCAAGTGATTTCAAGATCAGAAAAATGTCTCTTTCTGTTTTGAAAATGGCTGTTTCCTAGACGTTTTGTGCTTAGTATGTTTTTCTTTTGTGACCATTATTGAAAAACATGTCCAAGGGAAAGACACACAAAAACAAACCATTGGGATGTATTAGGGGTGGGGTGGAGGGCAGCATTCTTAGTAGACTGGCCACACAGACATCCCAGCAGAGCAGTGGTGCACTTTAGGAAGCACTGCAATGGAGTTCACGTAAAAAGGTCCCAGGTACACATCTCACCATTCCCCCTTATATTGTATGGTGAGCCCTCCAAAACCCACCAAAAACCTACTGTGCTCAACTACAATAGCTCTTATGTCTGCAGGTGTCACCTATATGTGGAGAAAGTAGGTTTTTTAATGGGTTTTGGAGGGTTTACACTTTCCACCACAAGTGAACAGAGTGGGATATGGGTCTGGATCCCCTTCTCTAAGTGCACAGCACCAACCACTAGGCTACTCCAGGGACCTACTTACTGCTCTAATAGGCCTGTTCATAACATCGGAAGCTGTCATAGAGGCAGGTATGTACTGTTTCTTTCACATCTTTGTGGATGGGTGGGAGGGGGTCAGTGACCACTGGGGGAGTAAGAGAGGGTCATGCCTTAATCCCTCCAGAGGTCATTTGAGGCACCTTTTTGTGACTTAAGTCATGATTGAAACAGATCTAGACAAAAATGTCTAACTTTTAGCCCTGGACATTTTTGCTTTGTTTCGTTATGGCAGAAAAATGTTCAAGTTTTGGGAGTGCCCAAATCCCACCTCCGACATGTCCCCTGGTGGATTGGATGCATTGTAGACAAACTGCATAGGAAAAGTCTTAAAAATGGGTTTCAAAAATGGCAATTTTGATGTTTTGGTAAAAAAAAAATCCATCTGCCGCTTTGTGGTGCTTTTTGGATGTTTTTTTTGTTTTGAAAATGAGCCCCATAATCTGATGTGTTATCAGGCAGCCAGGAGGAGTGCACGATGGCAGAAGCAGAGGCCTGAGTAGGTCAGAGTGTTCTGGGGAGTCACATTGGAGAATGCTGGGAGGAATACGCAAATAGGCAGAAAAACCTCTCTAGTGCCTGGCAGGTGGCTAGGAGTGTGAGGTAGCAGGAGTGAGGTCAAATGCGTTGGTATGGACCTGGGAGTCACCCTAGATGACACTGGTAGGATTATGCTAATGAACTGAAATACCTCCCTAGCCTACTTTGCAGTGGTGTGAGAAATGGGGAAATTGATGGGTAAGACTGATAAGAAGGTAACAGAGGCAGTAGAATTATTTCTGATAGTTTAAAAAAAAATAGTTTCTGTTAATTTTCTTTATGTGAATGAACTCTGATGAGCTTGATCATTTAACTTTATTCTTGGGTTGTTATGAATTTCTCTTATATTATCCTGATCATAAAGTCTTTGATATAGTAATTTGGCCCTGAAAAATACATTTCTACATTTCTTGACTACTGTTGGTGAGTTAAGTTGGTGGTTCAGTCTCTTTTAGTTTCTTAATTGGATTATTGTAACCTGTTATATTCAGGATGTAATAAAACTTTGGTGAAGAGACTGCAAATGATACAGAATACAGCAGTTCGAATGATTTTCGAATTGTCCAAATTTGATAGGATCACATCCAGCTATTTATCATTACACTGGTTACCTATTGAGGCTAGAATCTATTTTAAATTGGCGTGTTTTCTCTTTGAACTCCTACATGGCTTGGCACCAGACTATCTATATCCACACTTTTTATTCATTTGTGCTTTGAGAACAAGATGTACTGGTACTGTAGGTTATTCTTTTCCATCATCAAAAGGTAAAAAGAGATTACACCTCTTCGAATTTGGGTTACCATTTCAAGCAGCAAGATTATGGACTATGATTTCACCTATACTTAAATCTTCTCAGGCCTATATTGAAAACCTGCTTGTTTCAGAAATATGTATCTCACACTAATTACTGATCTTACTATATTTTTTCTTAATTATTACATTTATTATTATACCCCTTCTTCCCAGTAAATGAAACTGGCTTCTTTAAAATTGTAACCTGCTTAGAACTGGGTTAATTGTTTCTTGTCCTTTATTGGTTGCTGGGTTTGGTATGTTATAGGCAGTAGCAGTGCTTTTTTTGTGCCGGTACGCAACGGTACGGCGTACCGGCACCTTTTTTTTTTGCTCCCCCCCGCCCAGTGAGTCCATGTCCCGCACGCAGTCGCAGTGCCAGCCCCCATTTCCGGCCGCTGCTGCTTCTCCTGTTGAGCAGCAGCGGCCGCTACACAAAGAAAAAGATTTAAAAAAAAACTTCAAACCTGGCTGAAAGAAACGCGGCATCCCGGCACTGTAGACAGCCATTAGGCATTGCCTGTTGCCCCGCAGCCGCTCCTCCTCTTGCCTCTACGTCACTGCGCTCCTCCGGGGTCTTCCTCCAGGGGCAGTGACGTAGAGGCAAGAGGAGGAGCGGCTGTGGGGCAACAGCCAATGCCTAATGGCTGTCTACAGTGCCGGGGTGCCGCGTTTCAGCCAGGTTTGAAGTTTTTTTTTTTTTTAATCTTCTTTTTCTTTGTGTAGCGGCCGCTGCTGCTCAACAGGAGAAGCAGCAGCGGCCGGAAATAGGGGCTGGTGCCGCGTGCGTCGCGACTTCGCGCCGTTCGCGCCAAACTTGGCAGGGAGAGGGAATCCAACAGAGGGAAGGATTGGGGGGAGAGAGAAAGAGGGAAACCAACAGAGGGAAGGATTGGGGAGAGAGGAGAAAAACAGATGGAAGGATGAGGAAAGAGAGGGAAAACGGAAGGATGGGGAGAGAGAGGGAAAAACAGATGGAAGGATTGGGGAGAGAGGGGAAAAACAGATGGAAGGATGGGGAAAGAGAGAGGGGAAACAGATGGAAGGATGGGGAGAGAGAGGGGGAAAAACAGATGGAAGGATGGGGAGAGAGAGAGAGGGAAAAACAGATGGAAGGCTGGGGAGAGAGAGAGGGAAAACGGAAGGATAGGGAGAGAAAGAGGGAAGACGCTGGATGGAAGAATGCAGAAAGAAATAGGGGAGACACTGGAAGAATGGGGAGAGAAAGCAGAGCTGCTGGATGGAAAAGGGGAATAGAGAAAGACTGGAGAATAAGAGGAAGGGGCATGGGGAGAAAAAGGGTGAGGAAAAGATGAAAAGCCACAGGTAGATGAAGGAAATTAAAGAATGGATAGTAAGAATGAATTAAATCTGGACAGAGAGAGAGCCTGAAAAATATTGAAGAAAGCAAAGAAAAAGGAGACAAAAATGACAAATGGCACAGAAGAGTTAAGCGAAAACAAAGGAAAGGAGAATCACAGACTGGGACCAATATGGAAAGAAAAACAGTCACCAGACAACAAAGGTAGAAAAAAATCATTTTATTTTCATTTTAGTGTTTGTAATATGTCTAATTTGAGAATTTACATTGGCTGTCTTATTTTGCACTGGGTATACTACTACTACTACTTAGCAAATCACGTTATTTTTTTCTCCTATAGTACTGTAATATTTTCAATGATGTCTGTTTATATGCGCCATGGCTGGTATAGGGGGTGTGGTTAATGTGGGTGTGGCTATCAGGGGTGGAGCCATATGTGGTGACCCCGCCCATAATGAGTACCGGCACCTTTTTTTCTACAAAAAAAGCACTGGGCAGTAGTGACCCTTTTCTCTAGCTCTCCTTTCTTTCTATTTCTGTCCTGTATGTAATGGAGTTCCTTTCCTTTTCTATCAGATTTGATTTTGTGAACCACTTTGGTTGTTTGGCCGAAGGCGGTATATCAAGCCTGAATAAACAATATACAATATAATAGCATGCATTAAAGAATGAGATTAGAACACTAAACAGAATGGCCAGTAGAGGGAAACCATGCACCACAAAATGTTTGGAATTCAAATCTATGAGATCAAAATGTGAGGCCTCCACTGCCCACATGGGCAAGTCACTAAGACTGTGGAGAGACTAAAAATCAGAAGGCTGAGAAGTTCTACTAATACTGTTTTTGTTCACGGGGAAGCAGATTTGAATTGGCCTGGTCCAGAAGTGGGTTTCTTGATTCCTCAGTGTGATGCATTTACCATGCACATATAGCAAAATCCTGTTGTGGCAGGAAAGTAAACAAAAATAAGAGAAACGGAAAGCCTATATGGTTCTCCAAACAAGTGGCTGAAAAAATAAGGGCAAAAGAGGCTTTGTTCAAGAAATACAGACGAACACAAAAGGAGGATCAAGGAAGAGATTACCGACTTAAACTCAAAGATGCTAAGAGGGAAATACGGCTAGCAAAAGTGCAGGCGGAAGAAAAATGGCTAAAGATGCAAGAAGAGAAAAGATAGGAATGGAATGGAATTGTAAGACTAAAAGATGCTGAGAATGGCTTTGTGGAGAGTGATGAGGATAAAGCAAACATGCTAAACAAATACTTCTGTGTTCAAAGAAAATCCTGGAGAAGGAACGTGGTTGGCTGTCAAGGGTATATCTGGGAATGGAGTGGATATTGAGCTGTTCACGGAAGAAAGTGTTTATAAGCAGCGTGAAAATCTGGTAGTGGACAAAGCTATGGGGCTTGATGGGAAACATCCCAGGATACTGAGGGAGCTCAGAAAAGTCCTGGCTGGATCTCTTAAGGATTTATTCAATAGATCTTTAAAGATGGGAGAAGTTCCTCGGGACTGGAGATGAGCTAATGTAGTCCCTCTTCACAAAAGCAGGGACAGGGAAGAAATGGGAAACTACAGGCCAGTAAACCTCATGTCAGTAGTAGGAAAAATAATGGAGTTGCTGCTGAAGGAAAGGATGGTTAACTTTCTAGAAGCCAATAGGTTACAGGATTCGAGGCAACATGGCTTTACCAAAGGAAAATCCTGCCAAACTAATCTGATTAACTTCTTGGACTGGGTGACCAAAAAACTGGATAAAGGACATGCGCTAGATATAATCTACTTGGATTTCAGCAAAGCCTTTGATACGGTCTGTCACAGAAGACTCATGATAAGCTGAGAGGACTGAACTAAAGACCCACAGTGGTGAAATGGATTGGAAACTGGTTGACTGACGGGTGACAGATGGTGATGGTAAATGAAATCTGCTCGGAGGAAACGAAAATGAGCTGTGGAGTGCCTCAGGGATCAGTGCTGGGGATGATTCTGTTTAATATATTTGTGAGAAGCATTGCTGGAGGGTTAGAAGGAACAGTTTGCCATTTTACAGATGACACGAAGATAGCCAATAGAGTGGGTACCTTGGAGGGTGTAGAAACCATGAGAAGGGATCTCTAAACTTTGGAAGAAAGGTCAAGGGGTCTGGCAGTTAAAATTTAATGCGAAGAAGTGCAGAGTGAAGCACTTGGGGTGCAAAAATTTCAAAAGAGATGTACCAGATAGGAGGGCAGAGATTGATAAGCTCGGCTCAGAAGAGGGACCGTGGGGTGATGGTGTCTGAGGATCTCAAGGTGTAATCCATAACCAATCTGTAACAAATTGTATTTCCAACATTTAACTCATATTGTAAGCCACACTGAACCCGCAAAAAGGTGGGAAAATGTGGGATACAAATGCAATAAATAAATAAATAAAATAAATAAAATGAAACAATGTGACAAGACAGTGGCCATGGCCAGAAGGATGCTAGGCTACATAGAGAGGGATATAAACAGTAGAAGAAAGGAAGTGTTAATGCCCCTGTACAAGTTGTTGGTGAGGCCCCATTTGGAGTATTACGTTCAGTTTTGGAGGCTGTATCTTGCTAAAGATGTAAAAAAAAAGAAAAACTATGAAAATGGTATGTGGCTCGCGTAACAAGACATATGAGGAAAGACTTGATGACCTGAACATGTTTACCCTGGAGGAAAGGAGAACCGGGGTGATATGATACAGATGTTCAAATATTTGAAAGGTATTAATCTGCAAACAAACCTTTTCCAGAAACGGGAAGGTGGTTGAACTAGAGAACATGAATTGAGGTTGAAAGGATGCCGACTCAGGAATAATGTCAGGAATTTTTTTTTTTTACCGAGAGGGTGGTGGATACTTGGAATGCCCTCCTGCGTCAGGTGGTGGAGATGAAAACTGTAACAGAATTCAAAAATGTGTGGGATAAACATATAGGAATCCTGTTTAGAAGGAATTGATCCAAAGAAGCTTAGTGGAACTAGGTGGTAAAGCCAGTAATGGAATGTCTTCTACAGTCTGTGCCCTGATTGTGACTGGATAGATTTGGATGGGCTGGAATGAAGCTTTTCAAGGGCTTCTATGATAACTTCAGATGTTTTAGAACAAGGACAGTGCTGGACAGATTTCTTCGGTCTATGACCTGAAAATGGCATGGACAAATCAAGATCAGGTATACATATGTTGTATCACCTCATACCTTATGTAATGAGTTTACCTTTCCTGGCAGACTGGATGGACCATACAGGTCTTTATCTGCTGTCATTTACTATGTTACTATATTTGGGAAAAACTAAATATGAAAGTGCAAAACCCGTAAGAGAGAAACTTCATTGGCTCCCACTCAAAGAACGCGTGGCGTTCAAGATTTGCACGATTGTACACAAAATCATTCACGCAGACGCCCCAATCTACATGCTAAACCTTGTGGACCTGCCTCCTAGAAACGCTGTAAGATCATCCCGCAAATTTCTCAACATACACTTCTCCAGCTGTAAAGGACTAAAATACAAACTGATACACGCCACCACCTTCTCCTACTTGAGCAAGCAGCTGTGGAATGCTCTACCTACAGATCTGAAAGCTACTGAAGAAATAACTAACTTCCGCAAATCTCTGAAGACACATCTCTTCCAAAAGGCCTACAAAGAAAACACATAACCTACGAAACTACCTCAACAATCCACACAGTTATTACAGTTCACCTATATCCTACCTAACACCTTTCATCTATCTTCCTTTACCTAATCTTCAAACACTAAGAATTGTACCTGTTATCACAAAATGATTATGTCATAACCATACTCTGTAAGCCACATTGAGCCTGCAAATAGGTGGGAAAATGTGAGATACAAATGCAATAAATAATAATAATCCGGCCTGGCTCTGGTTCTTGTGGTTAGTTAAGGGAGTAGTATAGACAAACGTCACTTCCAACAAATATGAGGGAGTTAAAGAAAGTCATACATAGGATTTATTCATCAACAACCACTAATTGACTCGACACAGAGCCATGTTTCGGCGCTGAAGAGTGCCTCATGTTTGTTAGAAGCGCCATTTGTCTACACTACTCCTTTGAATAACTTTCTACGTTTATAGTGTTCTTTCTTCCTCTACCTTGGTAGTTGATCTTCCGGTTCTTATAGTATCATCTCTTATAAAGGACTCTGAAGTCCAGTGGCATAGCCAGACAGCCAATTCTGGGTGAGGTGGATTAGGTGGATGGGCATGCAATTGTCTTCCTCCACCCTTGGTCCTGAAAATATAAATATCTAAGCTGGTGGGATTTCCAAGCCCCACCAACTGAAGACCTCTCCTGCCTGAGTCGTGCCTGCAGTAGCATGGGTCCCAAGCCGAAAGTGAGGAGACCCAGGTCCCCAAGGCCTTCCATGGCTATGCCACTAAACCAACTGCCTCAAAGGGCTGACAATGAGGGAGGGTAATTCTCCCAAGCTTTTCTGTGGGAAAAGCAATACTTTAGACACAGATATAGGCTTCTATAAAACTGGTATTGCAATAGGCACATAAAGTTAGGCATGTACAGTCTAGATACTCATAAGTTTACCTGGATTGAGTGGAGGGGTTCTTGGGGGTGGGGTTGGGAGTGGTAAGCAATTACTTGCTGGGTTTGCAGACTTCAGAAAATGTGCATGAATTAAAATGGCAAATTTGTGCATGGTCAAAAGCAGGTGTAAATCTCAGCACAAAAAAATTCACTGGGGTAATTTTCAACATGATAATACGCACATTTTTGTGCTTTGAAAATTTGCTGGTATCCACACAGGGAAAATATAGACCTACCATTTACATGTGTGCTTATTTGTAAAATTATCCCCTAAATGGGCACCTGAGGCATTTTGAGAGGTAAAGGCATCAGGGCTGGTGCAAGAGTATTAGGTGCTTTAGGTGAATCTTTAATCTTACACCCTTTCCCGCCTCAAATTAATTTTCAGATTTGCATTTTTTGCAAAGTTTATTTTCGTTTATTGAGTTTGCTACACCGCTTAACATGAACCCAAATCAAAACGGTTTACATTGTCATTTAAAAAAAACATAATTAAAAAATGAAAAGGGACATAAAAAAATAAATAGGAAAGCCCAATCAAACAAATTTACAAACAGCCCCCCCCACCCCCGTTTACTAAGCCGCACACTGTCGATATAGCCCATTCACTTTGAATGGGCTGTGTCGGCATTGCCGCATGGCTTAGTAAACAGAGGGGAGAATTACACATTCACAATTCAACTCAGATTAAATAAACCACAACCTACAAGGAGTAGTCCATTAAAAGCTGAGATTATTACTTGCCTTTTCCAAATCCAAGCTTGAGGTGAGTTACATTCAGGTGCAGAAATGGCACAAATAACAGCTACATTGCTGTGGGCTAACCGATGGCTGAGGGGAGATATGATAGAGGTCTATCCGACTCCAGCAAATGTCAAAACAGCTGATCACAGTTGCTGGAGTCGAATGGAAGCCCTCTTCAAGCCGCACTTTGCTATCTGAAAGAGCCTATGGACATATTGATTCTTTAAGAACTTTTTCTCCAGCACAAGCAGCGGTGGTTTCGCCATTGCATATGAACAATTTAAGTGAAGTGATTGCACAGGATATTCTATACTGTGCGAAGATCAGTATCGGGGCTGAAACACAATACTATTTGGACTTATTCAATGTCTTTCATGCAGAGTGCTGGTTGATTCAATTATTTATGTAAATTTGAGGATATACATAGAGCTGTGACAGAGTGGTTGAGTGAAAGGTTGAATGAGTGAGTTCCATAGACACCAGTTAGATTATTATTTAAGAGGTTGTATGAGTGGTATCAATAAATTAGTATTGTTATTTAAATAAGGAGTATGTTGTTTTTTTTTTATGTAGTATTCTAAGTGACTACTCCGGGCTAATAATTTCTCCCCCAGTTTGTGATAGAGTTATTCCTGTTAGCCAAGCCTCGCTTTGGTGTCCTTGAAGCCAAGCTACGCTTTGGTCTCCCTGTTTCTGCTTCATTTCCTACTTGTGACATCATCAGCCTACTCCTTTATAAGGACCCAGGGAGCTTTACTGCGTTGCTTTTGCAACAGGTGTATTTTTCCCTTTTCTTGTTGCACTGTTGTTTGATTCTGAGGGAACTGAGATTCTTGTTAAGCTGTGTCTCTGGGCACAGCCCTGAGCCCTGTGTTTGTGGTTTTGGTTTGAATCTGTATGGATTACTTTCCTGGTAGGTTTGCTTTTAAGCAAAGCCCTCTTCTGTTTCTCTGTGTGTGTTGTTCTGGTTTGAATCTGTATGGATTACTTGCCTGTTAACTTTGCTCCCAAGCAAAGCCCTATTCTGTTTTTCTGGTTTGTACCTGAATAGATTCCTTCCTTGTTATCTAGGTTCTCCAGCATAAGCCTGTTCTGTTTCCTTGTGTGGTTTCCCTTGTTACCTTTCTCTGTTCAGAGAGCCAGTTGTTGCCAGCCCAGTTGCTTTCCTTGATTACTTTGGTTCTGTGCAATTGTGTATGCTCTGTCTCTACCTGCCTTTTCTTTCCCTACCTGGCTGTGGGTGCTGGCTGAGTTCTGGTAAGTACTACAAGACAATCTTTCAGCGAAATCAAGTATACAATACTCTTAGCAAGATGAAGTTTCAAAAACTTCCAACTCCAATAATATAATGATGAAATCTAATCACCATGAGTCAATATTATCTGAAGTGATTCAAATTAATATAGTGGAGAAAAAGACCTCAGTAGTCTACGCGTGGCAGCAGAACAGATATTATTCTCAATGCCAGCTTCCTCAAGACTCCGTTATTATCATCGGTCAAAAAACTCCACTTCTTTATTCATTGAATCAATTATCACTCAATAAATCTTATAGATATTTCTAAATAATTAATTATGACTTTCTACGGCACTTCATAAGGTATAAACTATGCCACTTAGCTTTGAATCTCTGCCCAGCAGGGCTCTCCGTTTCACTCTATCATTGAGCTTCCTCAGGGGGCTAAGTGACTTGCAGCCATTCACTGTGCCTGATAACTTACAAATGGCGTCCACTGTCTCTAGGATGCCGACACTACATAATTAATTATTTAGAAATGTCTATAAGATTTATGGAGTGATAATTGATTCAATGAATAAACAAGTGGAGTTTTTTGACCGAGGATAATAACAGAGTCTTGAAGCTGGCATTGAGAATAATATCCATTCTGCTGCCACACGTAGACTACTGAGGTTTTTTTCTCCACTATATTAATTTGAATCACTCAGATAGTATTGGCTCATGGTGATTAGATTTCATCATTACATTATTGGAGTTGGAATTTTTTGAAACTTCAGCTTGCTAAGAGTATTGAGTTCTGGTAAGAACATTGTTTGTTTTTTCCCTTTGTTTGCTTTAAACCTTTGACTGCAGTGTATGCCCTGCTTCTTTCTGATGTGTTTTAGAAGCAGCCCTTCCCTTTAGCCTGCTTTAACTCTTTGTCTCCTGATTCTTGTGAGCATTGCTCCTTATCTGATTTGTGTATGTAACGGCAGCTTTCCCTGTTTGCTTGCTTTTCCCTTTGTCTCTAGTGTCTGTTATTTGACTCTGTGGCACAGCCTTGTGTATTCTTATGAGTGGCTTCCCTTTACCTTTGAGTCCTGTATGGCCAGCCTTGTGTATTCTTATAGGTGGCTTCCCTTTACCCTTGAGTGCTGTATGGTACAGCCTAGAGTGTTCCTATGAGTGGCTTCCTGTTTCCCTTGAGTTCTGTGTGGCACAGCCTTATGTATTCCTATAGGTGGCTTCCCTTTACCCTTGAGTGCTGTATGGTACAGCCTAGAGTGTTCTTATGAGTGGCTTCCCTTTTCCCTTGAGTGCTGTGTGGCACAGCCTAGTGTATTCCTATGAGTGGCTTCCCTTTTTCCTCGAGTGCCTGGTGGCACACCTTGAGTATTCCTTTGAGTGGCTTCCCTCTTCCCCGAGTGCTGTATGGTACAGCTTAGAGTGTTCCTTCATGAGTGGCTTCCCTTATCCTTGAGTGCTGTGTGGCATAGCCGTGAGTGTTCCTTTGTGTGGCCTTGTCTTGCGTTTTCCCTGTGTGCTTTCTGTTTGAGTTCTCTCTGTGAGGTTGCTTTTTTGTTTAGCTGTGACTACTAGCGCAGCCATGAGCGGTCTCTCTGTGTGGCACGAGTGGGCCGTTCTTTCATTTAGCTCTTCTACTAGCACAGTCCTGTGCATTCTCTCTGTTTGATTCTGTTTGAGTGGGTGGTTCTGTTTGCTGTGACTACTAGCTCAGCCTTGAGCTACCTCTCTGTGTGGCACAAGTGGACAGCTCTTCCATTTAGCTGGGGCTACTAGCTCAGCCTTGAGCTACCTCTCTGTGTGATTTCTGTTTGACTTTGTTAGGATTATTTGTTTATAGCTGTGGTTTTAGCACAGCCCTGAGCATCCTCTCTGTTTGGTTCTGTTTGTGTTTGAGTCGGTGGTTCTTCTGTTTAGCTGTGACAACTAGCTCAGCCTTGAGCTGCCCCTCTGTGTGGCATGAGTGGACAGCTTGTCCGTTTAGCTGGGACTACTAGCTCAACCCTGAGCTACCTCTCTGTGTGATGTCTGTTTGACTTCATTTATGGCTGTGGTTCTAAGCCCAGTCCTGTGCTGCCTTCCTGTGTGGTTTTATCTTTTACTTGTGGTTTCTACCATGTGAGTCTAAGTGGGGTTGTCTTTTCCCCTTCAGTTTTTTTGTGCCTATGTGTAGGGTATTTTGACCCCTTTTTTGTGGCTCTGTTTAGTGCAGTGTATGTGCACTGCTTGAGTAGTACTTGCTCAAGAGATTCCGTTCTGTTTCTTTCCCCTTCCCTCTGGTATGATTCAGTTCCAGTTCGGCCGTGAGACCCATATGCTTGGACTCTGTACGAGTGGGTTCCGGATCAGCCTTGCGGCCCAACTGAGTGGTCTGTCTCCCTTTTCTGGTAGTGTTTGTTGCTTGTCTTGAGTGTGCTTTGTCTGTTTGCCATGTCTGGCATCCTGTTTGTATTCAGTGCCTGGTTCACCTCTGCTCTGCGCCTCCCTAGAGGACTTGTCTGCTGCAGCATGAGTGCAGCCCAAGGGCTCACCATCCTGGGTTCCATGACAAGTAAATTTAAAACAAATCAGAGAAAATATTTCTTCATTTAGGGGGTCTTTTACTAAAGGTTAGCTCGAGTTATCTGCAGCAAGGCCCATCCACTACTTATTTCTAGGATAAGCAGCATAAAATATTTTGTACTGTTTTGGAATCTTGCCAGGTACTTGTTGGAAACAGGATGCAGGGCTTAATGGAACTTCGATCTGTCCCAGTATGGCAATGCTTATGTTCTTATGTTCTTATACAGAATTGCTGTTGATAAGTGCTCACATGCTAAGGGCCACGTGCTAATAGGAAAGTTAGTGTGTGGCCATTATTGCCAAAATAGAAAAATCGGTAATTTCCTGGCAGCGCTAAAAGTGGCCAAAGTGTGTGAGAGACCTTCACTGGGGATAGCGCAGGCCACATTTTAGTGATGTTTAGTATAAGGGCCCCTTAATGTAAAATTGACAAAATTCAGAGTAATAAAGTTCTTTATTAAAAAAAATACTTGTGATGCAGATGCCTATCCCTGTATTATAGAAAAGTAATTATTGTTCACATGAAAAAAGTACTCATATTAAAATACTCTTAAAAATACTGCTAGACCACTAACATGATGCTTATAAGAACTATACCGGTCTCACAGGAAGCCAATTGTTAAAACATCTATCTAATTAAGTTATGCAATACTGACCTCATATAACAGGCACAGCTGCAGTGAATCCCATCAGAATAGCTAGCTGTATCTAGTGTAAATAGAGCCAGGTTCACTTTTCTGTGGACTATTTGTGCCAGTCTCATCAGAACAGTGCCAAATTAATAAGGTATCGATCTCACAGGCAGCATGATAACATAATAATCATGTGATGGGAGAAAAAAGACAAGAATGTATCACGGTTTGGAGTCAAACCTACATGAAACTTCAGAAAAAATATGGGCTGATAGATGAAAAGATATAAATACCAAGTTTCAAATATTAGTTTCAAGCATTTTAAAAAATGCTAAAAATCATAATTACTTACAAATGATAACATAAGAACATAAGAATAACTACACTGGGTCAGACCAATAGTCCATCTAACCCAGTATCCTGCTTCCACCAGTGGCCAATTCAGGTCACAAGTACCTGACAGAACCCCAAATAGTAGCAAGATTCCTGCTACTGATCCCAGGGACAACCAGTGGCTTTCCGCATGTCTAGCTAAGTAGCAGAGGTCTGTACTGGGTCTGGTGCTATTTAACATGTTTATAAATGATCTGGAGATTGGAATGACAAGTGAGGTGAATAAATTTGCAGATGACACAATACTATTCAAAGTTGGCAAAAAACATGCTGTAAAGTCTCCACCACCGAGAGACTCTTGGAAAAGTCTCCTGCCCTTTAGCTGAGCTGTGTGCTGTAATCCACTGCTAAAGAGCACACGGCAATCCACAAGGTCAGATCATTATACTTTATTGTAATTCCTTTTTGTCAACTGCTCCTCCAAAGGTAGTTCCCACCACAGCATTTCTCAAGAAGCATAGCAGTTCAACAGCATAGTATTCAAAACAAAAAAAACTCCCAAAGGTTCCAAAATCTCAGCAGTTCATATAAAACAGTTATGCAAAGCAATTCTTCAAACAAAGTAGCTCAAAAAGGGCTCAAACTCCCAGCAGTTCATGTATAGCAGGTATGCAAAGTAATTCTCCAAACATGGTAGCTCCAGAAAGGGTTCAAACCCTCCCCAGCAGTTCCGGTCAGCAGTTAGGCCTAGTGGTTAGGGTGGTGGACTTTGGTCCTGAGGAACTGAGTTCAATTCCCGGCACAGGCAGCTACTTGTGACTCTGGGCAAGTCACTTAACCCTCCATTGCCTGCCGCATAGAGCCTGCCATGAGTGGGAAAGTGCTGGGTACAAATGTAACAAAAAAAAAAAAAAAAAAAACACCGGTTCAGAAAGGGTTCAAACTCCCAGCAGTTCATGTATAGCAGTTATGCCCAAAACCAACACTCCTCCTCTCTCCCTTTCAAAAGAAATCAACCTAGGGAGAGTGGCAACGGTCCCTCCCCAACCAGGCCAGCATTATACCCTGACCACCACCCGCATGACCCTTCCGTGGTAAACCTGTTCTCTCAGCTCCCCTCGAGGGATAGCCACCTTTTCCCTTCTATCAGGCTCTCCTCCCGAACAGCCCTCTCCTGTTTCACCTCCTTTCCTTCCAGATTGGTCAGGGCAGCAATCTCCATTGTTCAGCTGCTCTCCATTTGTTTGATTGGGCAGGTTCAGAACTCCTTCCCTCATCCTGGCTCTCTGGAACATGTTTTTCCAACTCCCTTCTCTTGCCCTTCTCCTGACCTCCTCTGGGGGCTGTTGGGGATTGAAGTCCCTGTTTCTACCATGGGACCCACTCAGGGGCTGCTGGGAATTGTAGTCTTTTCCTTTCTCCAATTCCCCAGGGGAAAAGACTCCTTCCTTTCTCTACCCAGTCTTCCTCCCTCTCGAGCCTCCTCGTTCCTCCATGTGCCTTCATTCTCCCTCTTTCCCTCATATTCCTCACAATGTGGATTGTGAAAAATTGCAAGAAGATCTTAGGAAACTGGAATACTGGGCACTCAAATGGCAGATGAAATGTGGACAAATGCAAAGTGATGCACATTGGGAAGAATAATCTGAATCATAGTGATCTGATGCTAGGGTCCACCTTAGGAATCGCACACAAGAAAAAGATCTAAGTATTGTAATGTAGATAATACATTGAAATCTTCTGCCCCATGTGCAAAGGTGGCCAAAAAAGCAAACAGAATGCTAGGAATTATTAGGAAAGTGATACAAAATAAGACCAAGAATATTATAATATCTCTGTATCGCTCGATGGTGCGACCTCACCTTGAGTATTGTGTTCAACTCTGGTCGACGTATCTCAAAAATATAGCAGAAGTAGAAAAGGTTCAAAGAAGAGTGACTAAAATGATAAAGGGAATGGATTGCCTCTCAAATGAGGAAGGGCTAAAGAGGTTAGGGCAAGAGATGGCTGAGGGGGGATATGATTGAGTTCTATAAAATCGTGAGTGGTGTAAAACAGGTAAAAGTGAATCGATTTTTTTCAAAAATACAAAGACTAGGAGACACTCATTGAAATTACATGGGAGGAATTATTTTTTTTACTCAAAGAATATCTATTTAGATTTTGCTCACACCTTTTTCAGTAGTAGCTCAAGGTGAGTTACATTCAGGTACTCTGGATATTTCTCTGTCCCAGGAGGGCTCATAATCTAAGTTTGTACCTGAGGCAATGGAGGGTTAAGTGACTTGCCCAGGATCACAAGGAGTAGTAGTGGGATTTGAACCGGCCACCTCTGGATTGCAAGACTAGTGTGCTAACCACTAGGCCACTCCTTACTGGGGGATGTGATAACAGTGGTTAGCATATCTGGGTTTTAAAAATGTTTGATCAGGTTCCTGGAGAAAAAGTCCATAGTCTGTTATTGAGATGGACATGGTGTAAGCCACTGCTTGCCCCGGGATTGGTAGCATGGAATGTTGCTATTAATTGGCCAGGTACTTGTGACATGGATTGGCCACAGTTGGAAGCAGGATACTGGACTAGATGGATCACTAGTCTGACCCAGTATGGCTGTTCTTATGACTTTTCCTCCAGTAACTTGTCCAACCCTCTTTTAAAATCCCAGTACATTAACTGCTGATACCACATTCTCTGTCATCAATTTCCAGAGCTTAACTATTCGTTGAGTGAAAAAATATTTCCTCCTGTTCATTTTAAAAGTTGTGCCATGTAACTTCCTTGAGTGTTCTCTAGTCTTTGTGCTTTTTGAAAGAGTAAAGAAATCAATTTACGTTTACCTGTTCTATAACACTTAGTATTTTGTAGACCTCTATCATATACCCCCTCGGCTGTCTCTTTTCCAAGCTGAAGCATCCTAACCTCTTAAGCTTTTCCTCATATGAGAGGAGTTCCATCTTCTTAATCATTTTGGTCATCATTCTTTGAACCTTTTTTTAAATTCTGCTATATCTTTTTCTAAAATATGGCGACCAGAATTGTACACAATATTCAAGGTGTGTTCGCACCACGTAGCAATACAGAGCCATTACAATAGTCTTTTTCTTATTTTCTATCCCTTTCCTAATAATTCCTAGCATTCTGTTTGCTTTTTTGGCTGCCACCACACAGTGGATAGAAGATTTCAGCATATTGTCTACGATGACATCTAGATCCTTTTCTTGGGTGCTGATTCCTAAGGTGGATCTTAGTATCAAGTAACTATGATTTGGAGTATTTTACCAATGTTCATCAATTTGCATTTGTACATATTAAATTTCATCTGCCATTTGGAAGCCCAGTCTTCCGTTGCCTAAGGTCTTCCTGCAATTTTTCATTATCCGTATGCATTCTAAGAACTCTGAATAGTTTTTTGTTGTTAGTATTAATAGTGCTGGGGATCTAAATCTGATGTAAAAAGCAAAGAAACAGTGCTTACACACAGCGGAAATCAATCACATGCTAAGACCACTTTTTACTGTGGCCAGAAAATGGCTGGTTTTCCATTTTCTGATTTAATGACCATATGCTAATTTTGCCATGAGCAGGGGAGTAGCCAGACTTGGCTTTTTGTGTGTGTGTGGGGGGGGGGGGGGACCAAGAGTTAACATGGGGGTAGGGGCACTACATCAATAGTGTAAACAGCACTAACTGGAGAACGTTGGTCAGATTCATTTTTCTAGCTGCCAATATGACATGCAATTGTCACGTTAATGAAGCAGTGCACCTCAATGCTGCAATGTGGTACAGTGTATTGTAAAACTAATGAGCAGTTCCATAAATACTTATGTGTTTTGTAACCTTTCAAGAGGTCATTATTATGTTTAAAAACATATTTTGGTACTTTTCAGCAGACAAGTGTGCAGCACATTGAATTGTCTGTTTCCAAATTTGCCTCTTCGTTTCAGTGCTTAGAATCATCCTACTTGCTCATTGCTGAAGGCCAGAATGTGCAATTTATGTACTTTTTAGAGGCTAGCAATGGTGACAGATATATAGCCCTCCACCAAGCTGGAAGAAGTGTGTGTGTGTATGTGTGTGTGTGGGGGGAGGCAGGATTATTTTTCCTACTCTGAAAGACTAGGCATTAAAAAGAGAATGCCCATGCACCTACAAAAAACAGCTCCAACTTCATCCCTCCCCCCATCCCTAGCCTGAAGTTCACAAGCTTTACTCTCTCCATTGCTTGGTCCCTCTTTAAACAATTTTTTGTCTTGAGTCACACTCATGTCTTCTGCTCTGCTCACTTTGTAGTCATCACTGGCCACAAAATAGCACTGCAAAAGCCAAGAAATTGGAAACCAATAGAAAACAAGGCAGTATGGTGGATAATACTTTAATGAGGTATAGATCAATGTGACACATTTTCAGCAATCACCTGCATCAGGAGCATGCAATCATGTCTATAAAACAATAAATGATTCACATATATGAATACATCAAATCATATGGCCTACAAACATTTATAGACAAAGACTAAATATTGAAAATATAAATATACACTATACTGCACAATGAAAAACATACATAATTGAAATGATAAACATTTTTATTTTATCAGAAATATATTTCAAAGATTCAGCAGACCTACCCTGAAAATATGAGTCAGAACTTAATAACCTTGCTCAGATGTAAATATGTACTAATGGAACACTGATGTTTTAATTTTTGTCTTTTTAAGATTTTGAAGCAAAAGTTTGCATTCAAATGGTACTGCCCATCAAAACACATTTCAGAATTTACCTTACAGTAGAAAGTTTGTCATGAAGTATTGTGAGTTGCCACTAGAGGTCGCGGCAGCCATTTTGCAAAGGTGCCACAAGGGGCAGGAGCGAAGGGACTCTGCTCCTGTCCCTAACTATCACCACTGGACCACTAGGGATTAAGGTAGGCCCGGGGGGGCCCTGCATGGACTCCAGGGGGGGCTGGGGTGGGAACTGGTGGCATTTGCAGGGAGAGTGCTTGTGGTCACGGATTGGGAGGGGGATGGGAGAGGGAGGGGATGCAATGTGTTGGGGGCTCATAGGGGTTCAGTTACAGAAAAAAAAGCCTTATGTGGGTCCCAGCCTGATATTCAGCCAGGGCCCGCATAATTTTAAGCGGGTGAATTTAGGCCAGCTTTTGAGCTGTCCTAAATTCATCCTCTTAAGCTTATGCGGGCATCAGCTGAATATTGCTGGCACTCGCATAAGCCTCGGCCCCTCCCCAACATGCTCCTCAGCTCAGTATTTTTGGGGATAGTCAGAGGCGATATTACTACTACTACTATTTAGCATTTCTATAGCGCTACAAGGCATACGCAGCGCTGTACAAACATAGAAGAAAGACAGTCCCTGCTCAAAGAGCTTACAATCTAATAGACAAAAAATAAATAAAGTAAGCAAATCAAATCAATTAATGTGAACGGGAAGGAAGAGAGGAGGGGGTAGGTGGAGGCGAGTGGTTACAAGTGGTTACGAGTCAAAAGCAATGTCAAAGAGGTGGGTTTTCAGTCTAGATTTAAAGGTGGCCAAGGATGGGGCAAGACGTAGGGGCTCAGGAAGTTTATTCCAGGCGTAGGGTGCAGCGAGACAGAAGGCGCGAAGTCTGGAGTTGGCAGTAGTGGAGAAGGGAACAGATAAGAAGGATTTATCCATGGAGCGGAGTGCACGGGAAGGGGTGTAGGGAAGGACGAGTGTGGAGAGATACTGGGGAGCAGCAGAGTGAGTACATTTATAGGTTAGTAGAAGAAGTTTGAACAGGATGCGAAAACGGATAGGGAGCCAGTGAAGGGTCTTGAGGAGAGGGGTAGTATGAGTAAAGCGACCCTGGCGGAAGATGAGACGGGCAGCAGAGTTTTGAACTGACTGGAGAGGGGAGAGGTGACTAAGTGGGAGGCCAGCAAGAAGCAGATTGCAGTAGTCTAAACGAGAGGTGACAAGGGTGTGGATGAGGGTTTTGGTAGAGTGCCCAGTTTAGTGCCACTGAATATCAGTAGTCAGGTGGGTCAGGCGATTTAAGCAGGCCAGAGCCTCTCCAGCCCACTTAAACACATTGAGGCCGATATTCAGAGTGATTTATGTGACTTGGATTCCTTCTGGCTCTATTCACAGCAAACAATTGCTACTTTAAACCAAGCAGAACTTCTCAGATATCAGAGGTGTGTCTTTCAAGAAAAAAAAAAGCAGCACCGGTTACCTTCTGAATCAGAGTGCTTCTGCTCACAACAACACAATCAAAATTCAAATAGACCCCTTACAGAGGCTGCTGGTGTCTACTGATACAGGCTGTTCCCTATACTTCCCTGTCCAGCATCTTCCCTGTGACCATTTCCCCGCATTCATCATCATCAATCTATGTCCCTATCCCCTCCTCCTGTGTCCAGCCATCACTCCTCTGTGTCCCCTCCCCCAAATACAGCATCTCACTTCTATGTTCCTATTCTCCCCCCATGTCTAGCATCATCCCTCTGTGTCTATATACCCCCTCCCTTGTCTGACATTGCTCTCTCTGTATTTATATACCATCCGCATGAAGCTTCTCACCCTCCCTTCCTTCCCTCCCCTCCAGCACTGCCTCTGTCCCCATCAGTTCCAGCCCTCCCTCCTTCCCTTCTGCACTGCTTCTGTCCCCTTCAGCTCTAGCCCTCTCTCCAGCATTGCCCCCCTCAGTTCCAGCCCTCCCTCCCTCTGTTCAAGTCCAGACCACCCTCCCTTCCTCCAGCACTGGCCCCCTCAGTTCCAGCCCTCCCTCCAGCACTGCCCCTCCTCCATCGCGGGTCCAGCACTACCACCCTTCCCCAGCCTGGGTCCAGCATTTTTTTCACCATGAAGGTCCCCCATAGGCCTGCTCCAGAGTCTTCCCTCCTCCAGCACCCGCCTTCTGCTGTAATTTCCTGTTTCACAAAACAGGAAGTTATATCGGAAGGTGGGAGTTGGCAGAAGAGGGAGGGCCTAGGAGAAGGCCTGTGGGGGATCTTCAAGGAATATGCGAGGGGCAGGGAAGGAAGGGAAGGAGGGGAAAGGGAAAGGGGACTTGATATACCACCTTTCTGAGGTTTTTGCAACTACATTCAAAGCGGTTTACATATATTCAGGTACTTATTTTTTTGTACTAGGGGCAATGGAGGGTTAAGTGACTTGCCCAGAGTCACAAAGAGCTGCAGTGGGAATCGAACTCAGTTCCCCAGGATCAAAGTCCACTGGACTCACGATAATGGCAGGGTTTTTTTTACCACAGGAGCAAGACTTTATTTTATCACTCCAGTGGGTGCTAAAATGTTTTGCTCCCACATCCATGATAAATGCAGCAAATTATTTATTTTTACCGTGGGTCCCCATCCCTGTGTCATTCTCTAGTGGCCACCCACTAGGAGCACCAGAATGAGGTTTGGAATAAAATGAGAGAAGCTATTGGAGCCTCAGAATGAGGCTTGAAATACACAGAGAAACAGCTGGAACAGCACTCATTGAATAACGAATACCGCACACACTGCAAGAAAGTAGCCCAAAAACCCCTAAATGCTCAAAGTTTCTTGCAAACAACTTTCAAAAGCAGCCCAATTGGTCTGGAAAACTGCAGAACTGCACAGCCTGCAGCTTCTCCTGCCTGGGCTTGCTCCTCTGCCCTTATTTCCTGCTTCTCAGCTCACTCGTCCCCTGGGGTGCTCCACTTCCTTCCCCCAGATTGGTGTAAATTTGTGCCCCTCTTCATGCTCCTAGCCCATGATTGGCTGCCTTCCTCCAAAGCCCTGGGGTCTAATTCGGCCCCTCAAGCTCCCAACATCCCTTGGTGCCATTCATTTAAAAAAATGTGTAAAAAATTACGCGGCTGCTCCAATCATGGCATACACAAGCCCACCTTCATTTGGGCCCCTGACTGTTTGCCAAGGTCACTTAATTTATTTTATTTTGGATCCAGAGTCCCCGAGCTATTTATTTTATTCTTTCCTGGGCCTCCTTGGCCCCAAAAACAGGCTCCTGAGCATGCATAGCTAGTGATGTCACCGCTGCACATACACAGTGATATCACACCCATGCGTGCAAGTTCCCCAAGCATGCCCGAGGCTCAGGCAGAGCCAGGGCCTCTCCTGCCAGTGCTCCCTAGTCAGAACAAGCTGCAGATGTCTTGAAAATGGATCCAGAAGACCTGGATCACCAGCACCCGTGGCAGGGCTGCAGAAAGTGCGGCCCCCACCTATAGGCACCACCAGGAGCCTCCTCACTGTCTGGGACTCCCCTAAGGTAACAAAAACAAAAACCTTAACCTCTGGTCACACAAGGAACTGGTGTGAATGTCAGTGAAGTTCAGTATAGCAGTTCCTGTCTGGTAAGTGCCAGAGAAGAGCAGCCAGCGCTATGTGTGACTGTGGAGAGTCCTGCAGTGGACTCTCAAGCAAGTGTGTCTTCTTGAGGATACTCATCTCTCAATCTCACAATTCAGAGAAGATATATCTACAATGAAATCTCAACTTACAATGATTCAAACACGTGTAGACTCTCTATCCCTGAAATGTGATGCAAACACCATGGATATTTCCACCCTGCGGTCTAAAACTAAAGAAATTAATAATCCAAAAAAAGACCTTGAAGATCTTAATAACAGAGTGCGAAGGAATAATTTAAGAATACTTGGCATCAAAGAAGGCGCGGAGGGGTTGGATCCCATCAAAGTTTCAAGAGAAGCTCCTGCCTGCACTGCTTGACATAAATTTTGATCCGCCATTGGAAATCGAGCGGGCCCTTCTGGCAGACTGAACCAACATCAACATCCCCGCCCTTTAGTGCTGAAGATTCTCCGTTACCCCCAAGTTCTCACTATTCAACAAAAGGCTAAGTTGAAATCACCAATCTTCCATGAGGGAATGAAAATTCTAATCTTTCCAGATCTCAGTAAAACTACTGTTCATAGAAGAAAACAGCTCCTTGCCATGCGGGATCGACTGAGATCTCTCGGCGCTCAGTTTGTTCTCCTCTACCCAGCGCGTATGCGAGTCACTTTACACAACTCAACTCGTTCATTAATGACCCTGAAGCTCTGAAATCTTACTTGGACACTCTCTGACAATTTATAAGGTCCCAGGTTTGAATTATGTCTTTGAATTCTTTTCATCTTGATGATTTTTAACTCTTAAAGTCATTGTACTTCAGTAATGCTGTTCTCTACCCTTAATCGGTATTAAACTATATGACTGTTTTCAGGCTTTCACATTTATACGATGTCTGTAATCAACTCTCCTTGTTTAATAACATTAATCTGCTTTATGATGTTTTCAACGATTGCTCTCTGCAAAACATCCTTTATCTCAATTGAGCCTCCTCCCTCTCGTTCTCTGCCTCACTTCACCCATATTTAACATTTAGTTATTGGCATCTTTTGAAATAACTCCCTCTGTACCACTGTTATTTCTAGTTACTCTGTTATTATGCCTTTTGTTATGCATCTCTCTCACTGCTATAAGATGGTTTTGAGCAATCTCATTTGTGTCAGCTTGCAATGTATTTTTCTATGCTCTAAAATTAGGATGTAACTCCTTATTCTCCCTCAGTTAAACCATTGCAGTATCTTTACCTTGTCTCCATATCTCCTGCATCTGTATGAAAATTGTCTCCATTAACATAAAAGGGTTAAATAATCCAATCAAAAGGAAAAAAATTACTAATTTACCTCTACAAAATAAATGTGGATGTAGCTTTCATTTAGGAAACCCATCTTTTAGATGTTGATAACAAACGTCTCTGTGATAAAAACTTCTCACTTTGTGCTTACTCTGCGGCAGTTCACAAAAAAAATGGAGTAGCCATTCTACATAAGAAATCCCTTCCATTTATCACTACTGGGCGGTCTTGTGATGTTGAGGGCAGATGGGTAAAAGTAGATGCTTTGCTTAATAATACTGCATTTACACTTTTAAACATATATGCTCCAAACAAAGATTCTCCTGAATTTTTCAATCATTTATTTATTATTATTTATTTATTGCACTTGTATCCCACATTTTCCCACCTATTTGCAGGCTCAATGTGTCTTACAAAGACCTGTTATGGCATCACCATTTCAGGGTACAGAAATACAATTGGAGTTACAAATATATTAAGAGTAACAAGGCTAACAAGTCGATCTAATCAAGCAATTGTGGAAAGAAGGCAGTTGTTATTGTAAGGCCGGAGTGGTGAAGTGTTGTGGTTAGTTATGGATTTTTGTGGTAGGCTTTGGTGAAGAGATAGGTTTTTAGCGATTTACGAAAGTTCGTTATTTCGTCAATTGTTTTCAAGTGATTTGGAAGTGCATTCCACATCTGCGTGCTTATGTATGAAAAGCTGGACGCCCTAGCAATGAATGATTCTCACCCCAATCCCATAATTCCTGGAGATTTCAATCAAATTCTTGATCCCTTTTTAGACAATCTACTTGTTTATTTACTCCTTCTAAAACAAATATTGCCATTCATTCCATTAAAAATTCTCTGGGCTTAGTAGATACATGGAGGCTACTCAATCCTACAGAAAAAGACTTTACCTCCCCCCCATCACCTAAGCTATTCTAGAATTGACTACTTTTTAATTTCCAAGTCCCTAATACCTTTTGTGACTAGTTCCCAAATATATAGCAGAAATATCTCTGATCACTCTGCTATTTCTTTAACTCTTACAGATATATCCTCTCCAAAAAAAACCCCAGTGTGGAGATTTAACTCCACTCTCCTAAATGATGCTTCATTTTTATCATTGTTAAAGCTGTCTACTATTGATTACTTTGATAATAATCCAATTTATAGTACCCCTATAAACATATGGTGGGATGCTTACAAAGCCACCATCAGGGGGGGTCATTATAAATTATTCTGGCTTCAGCGGCCATCTCAATCTAACTGCCTTCAGCTCTCTCGTACCCGCTCCCTTTGTTCCGGCTTGTAGCACCACTGCCTTCTTCCGGCACTGTCAGTGAGGTGCTTGCACATGAGTGGTACTGTGATCCTAGGGGGCAATGCATCCCACTCACCTTTCTAGGCTGCTCCTTATAGATCTTCACACCCTCATGGAGACATTGTGGGGAACAGGTGGTGGTGATGTGTCATTATTTGTCTTCTGTGTCTGAGGGACAGGAGGACCAGTAGCTCGGTCTCCTCCACACAGAAATTTGGTTTCCTTCTTAGAGACATAGCTGGGCACTCTGAAGAATGTTCCTCCATATGCAGAGGTACATATGTATGTTTTCCATGTGGAGTAAACATCCTGCCATTGCCAAGGATGTTTTTTCGACACAGGGACCAGTACCGCCGTTGCACATTGTGTGTACTGTATTTTTGATTGGTGAAAAAGATTATCTCCGAACAGCTAGGAAGTTTTTGGTATATCCTCTTTCAAAACTTTTTTTAAATGTATTTCTGAACATCAGAAAATGTTGAGGGGGCCCTTTTACAAAGGCATGTAAGAGCCTACACATGTCCAGCATGCACCAAATCAGCATTATTGCCTCGGGTGCTAATTCTGAATTTGGAGAATGCCAAAAACACATGGTAGAAAATGTTTTCTATTTTCTACCACGTGGCGCTTACCCAGCGGTAAACAGCAGTGGGCGTGCTGCATGCCTGCCACCCAAGTAGCGCGTGAGACCTTCTGCTAAACTTAATGGGTGGTGGTAAGGACTCGGGCCAAAAATGGACATGCGCTGGTTTTTATTTTGCCTCAGGTTCATTTTCCAGCCCCTTAAAAAAAGGCCTCTTTTCCAGGATGCAGAAAAAAATGGCCTGGTGCACGCCCAAAAGACGCCCCAAAACAAGCCATTGGGATGTATGGGGAGCCAACATTCTTAGTAGACTGGCCCCACAGACATCCCAGCAGAGCAGTGGGGCACCCTAGGGGGCACTGCAGTGGACTTCACATAGAAGGTCCTAAGTACACATCTCACCCTTACACCCCTTATATTGTATGGTGAGCCCTCTAAAACCCATCAGAAATCTACTGTATCCAACTGTACACCACTACAATAGCCCCTATGGCTGTAGGTGAGAGAGGAATTATTAATTATATATAAGGTTTTTTAAAAATCTTGTGGTCCAGGATACAGTAAGTTCTTCCGAGTTACAAACTGTGTCATATGAAATTAAGGATGACGTATTCAGGAATAAGCTTTGTTGTATTCTGGTATACTGTCCCCTGAAAAATGTCCAGTCATGGACAATTTCATAGATTTTATATCTAGAAATTGGTAAATTATGACTCACTTTTAATGTTAAAAGATATAAAATTACATTTGGATTTGATTAATGATTCAAGGACTATAGATTTTTTAAATGTTTTAGATTGGTATGGATTTGAACTATCAGATATGACCAAATCTCATGAGAAGGGGCATTTGCTGGATTTTTTTTTAGCTTTTTTAAATTCTCAGGATTGTAATTTTCAATTTACTACAAGTCAGTGGCGTAGTAAGGGCGGGGCAGTGAGGGCGGTCCGCCCCGGGTGTCAGCAGGTGGGGGGTGCTCCGCTCCCGCTGCTCCCACCCTGTCCTGCCTTAAAAAATTTTTTTTCGAAGCGCTGGAGTGGCAGGCAGCGCCTCACGTCTGCCCTGCTAGTAAGACGTTCCTGGATGTCGTCGTCGGGCCTTCCCACATTGAGTCCCGCCCTCCTCTGAGGTAATTTCCTATTACCGCGAGGGCGGGCGGGACTCAATGTGGGAAGGCCCGACGACGACGTCCAGGAGCTTCTTACTAGCAGGGCAGACGCGAGGCGCTGCCTGCCACTCCGGCGCTTCGAAAAAAAATTTTTTAAGGCAGGACAGGGTGGGAGCAGGAGAACGAAGCTGGTAGGTGTGTGGGGTCGGATCAGGTGGGAGGGGGGATTCAGAGGGGTGCTCAAAGGGGAGAAGGGGATTGGGGAGGGTGCCCAGATGGGTGCCCAGAGGGAAGAAGGAGATTGGGGAGGGTGGGGGAGCCCAGATGGGTGCCCAGAGGGAAGAAGGGGATTGGGGAGGGTGGGGGAGCCCAGATGGGTGCCCAGAGGGGAGAAGGGGATTGGGGAGGGTAGGGGAGCCCAGATGGGTGCCCGAAGGGGATTGGGGAGGGTGGGGGAACCCAGAGGGGTGTCCAGAGGGGAGAAGGGAATTGGGGAGGGTGGGGACAGACCCTGGATGGAAGGGGGAGCGTGAGGGAGGGCAGACCCTAGATGGATGTGAGAGGGAGGGCAGACAGATTGAAGGGGCAGAGAGAAAGGGCAGATGGTGGATGGAAGGGGGAGAGAGAAAGAGGGCAGACTGGGGCAAATGGTGGGTGGAAGGGGCAGAGATAGAGGGCAGATGTGGATGGAAGGGAGGGAGAGAGAGAGAAGGCAGATGTTGATGGATTGGGGAGAGAGATGGCAGACTGGGGCAGATGGTGGATGGAAGGGGCAGAAATAGAGGGCAGATGTGGATGGAAAGAAGAGAGAGCAGACAGTGGATGGAAGGGGCAGAGAGAGAGGGCAGACAGTGGGTGGAAGGGACATTAGAGAGGGCAGACACTGGATGGCAGAGAGAGAGAGAGCGAAGACAGATGCTGGATGGAAGGAAGACAGTGAAAAGAAGATGAGGAAAGCAGAAACCAGAGACAACAAATTGTAAATATATATTTTTATTATTTTGCTTTAGGATATAGTATTGTAGCTGTGTTAATGTTTATAAATAGAACATGTAAATAAGGTAATCTTTTTATTGGACTAATTTTAATACATTTTGACTTAACTTTCAGAGAACAAAACCCCCTTCCTCAGGTCAGGATAGGATACTGTAACAGCACTATACTGTATTGACCTGAAGAAGGAGATTTTGGCCTCTGGAAGCTAAATGTATTAGTGCAATAAAATGGTATTATTTTATTTTCTGTATTTGTTTTATTTTTATTTGTTAATTTGTAAAGTGGTGATTGGTATTTGTTAGTTTTTTCAAATTTACATCTGCTGTCTTTATATTTTGCACAGTACTAGGGGACATTTTCTGTTTCTGTGGTGTTGCATTGTATGCAGAGTCTGGCATCGGGGGTTCAGTTTAATTTTTGTCTAAATAGAAAGTTTATGATTACTTATTCTATAGTGGATTAGGGTGTATCTGTGTTTGTGAAAAAGACATGGCTTTCAATTGGCATTGACTGTGCAAGATCGACGATCTGTACTATTCTGTCTGGTTTCGTTTTACAATAGGTGAATTGATGTTCTAGTGCTCACTGTAGTGTTTAAGATGCTTTCCTTTTCCTTGTGTGACTCGTAGAAATGACTGCTTATGGTATGGTAGAATTGCTCTATAGGTCCTGAGTGTTTTGTATTCTCAGTATGCCTAGTACTGGATTTGGGGGGGGGGGGGGGGGGGGGGGTGTTAAAAAATGACCGGCCCCGGGTGTCAACTACCCTAGCTACGCCACTGCTACAAGTAACCCTGTTCCATGGTGAGATCATTATTTAATTGAGTTTATTGTTAGATGGAAGGAGGCTGGGAATATAAGAGATACTCATTTTTCTAACTGTATGAGTTTTACTAGGGGAAAGACAGATCAGGAAAAGTTTTGGAGTTGAATGGATGCATTGATCCTCGTAGGAGAATTGGAAGAGAATAATGGAATACATTGAGTAAAACCTTGCTGGATGAGATTGCACCCTTGAAAATGAGAAAAGTTAGAAAAGGGGAATTAACTAAGTGGTTTGACGGTGAGTTGAGGTTGTTCAAATGGGCTGCTAGAAAATTGGAGTGAAATTGGAGAAAAAAAATCAAACAGATGAAAATAAGAAGAGTTGGAGACAGGCTATTCAGAAATATAAATTTGCTATCTTTACCAAAAGGAAAAGAGTACTATTCAAAACTTACAGGCATAGGCGTAGTTTGACTGTTTCATTTGGGGGGGGGGGGGGGGGGGGGCAAAGGATGGGCGGAGCATATTAGCATATTCATTTGCATATATACATATGCAAATGAATATGCTAATATGGAGGAAGGAATTGAAATTTACAGGCAAAATATCACAGATGCACATTTCAAAAAGCTGACATATTTCAATTAATAAATTCTGAATAAAATACTTTTATCTACCTTTGTTGTCTGATCATTTAGTTTTTCTATTTGCTTTGGTCCCAGTGTCTTCTGTTTTATGCAGTGTCTTCTTTCCAGTAGGCTTCCCTCTGCTCCCCACCTTCCCAGTCCCATCCATCTTCTGTTCCTTCCCTCTGCTCACCATCCCTCCGTCCCATCCATCTTCTGCTCCTTCCCTCTGTTGTGCCTGACCTCTCCCAATCCCATCCATCTCCTGGTCCATCCCTCTGCTCCCCACCCCTCCCAGTCCCATCCATCTTCCCTCTGCTCCCCACCCCTCCCAGTCCCATCCATCTTCCCTCTGCTCCCCACCCCTCCCAGTCCCATCCATCTTCCCTCTGCTCCCCACCCCTCCCAGTCCCATCCATTTCTTGCTCCTTCCCTCTGCTCCCTACCCCTCCCAATCCCATCCATCTTCTGTTCCTTCCCTCTGCTCACCATCCCTCGGTCCCATCCATCTTCTGCTCCTTCCCTCTGCTGTGCCTGACCTTTCCCAATCCCATCCATCTCCTGGTCCATCCCTCTTCTCCCCACCCCTCCCAGTCCCATCCATCTCTTGCTCCTTCCCTCTGCTCCCCACCCTTCCCAGTCCCATCCTTCCATCTGCTCCCCACCCCTCCCAGTTCCATCCATCTTCCCTCTGGTGAACCCCCCCCCGGCAAGGTCCATGATCGTGGACTCCGTTTACCCCCTCTCTTCCTCCCTCCCTCCAGCGCAGGCAACAGTCTTCTTCAGTTTTTCTGTGTTCCTGGCAGCGGTAGCGACGTACACACTGCCTTCGGTCTGCCCCGGAAACCTTCTCTTCAAGTTCCTGTTCCCACCTATGCGGGAACAGGAACTTGAAGAGAAATATAAGTTGCTTACCTGTAACGGTAGTTCTCCTTGGACAGATCATCTTGCAGCCACACAATTGAAGTGACTCCCCATGACGTCACAGTCCCGGACTCTCAAAAAGCATTTTTTAAATAAAGTAGTAACGCATGTGCTCGTGGTAGCCCACGCTCCCCCACACCGTATAAATGCCCGGTGACTCCGCCCCCTTGACGGTTCCATAAAAAAGCTGGCGTCAACTGCAGGGAGGGTAGGGTGGGATTGTGTGGCTGCAAGATGATCTGTCCAAGGAGAACTACCGTTACAGGTAAGCAACTTATATTTCTCCATGGACAGAATGCATCTTGCAGCCCCACAATTGAAGACTCCCAAGCTACACAGGGAACAGTTTAAAACATCAAACACACAGATAAATCATTAAATAAACTGGTACCTGTGGCAGGAGGAGGTGGTAGTTGACGCCTCATACACCGGAAGACAACACTGCCTGGCCAAAACCCGATTCAGCAGAGGAGGCAGTATCGATGCAGTAATGCTTTGTAAACACATGCAAAGTTGACCATGTTGCTGCCCTACATATGTCCTGTAAGGGTGTCCTTTGCAAATGTGCCATTGTGGCCGCCTTGGCCCGCAGATGATGAGCAGTGACATGTGGAACTTCAGTGAACACCCCTGGAAGATGAGATTGCTTTTGATGGTAACACAAAGCAGTGCACTTCGCGATCCACTGCGATAACGTGCTCTTGTTTACCGGTTTTGGATGCACAGCAGACCTCCAAGACAAGAACAACTGTGATGGATGACCCATACACGTTGTTCACTGGAGATAAATACCAAGAGCCCTCAGGCAGTCTAGAGTGTGCAGCTGCCTCTGCTCCTCTGTATCATGTGGTGGAGGATAGAAAGACGGTAACACTATAATTTGATTCAAATGATAGGGAGAAACGATCTTTGGTTGGAACTTTGGGTGCGTACTGTGAGAGAGAGATGAAGAAAAGAAATTAACATTTCTAAAGCTGAAGCTGTGTGTATAAAAATCTGCTAATTATTTACTACAAATAATCCAACAAAAGGGTTATGGGCCCAGCCCAGGAATTGAAAAAGGAAAAAGAGAAATATTACCAGGCAGTGAAAAAGCCAAATTTTTTCTCTTAAGTTTTAAAAGAAAGATTCAGTCTGTCTCTCTCTCCCCCCCCCCACACCAAACAGTAAGCAATGGCTGAGGGAAGAAATTCACCATTTTTCCACTCTCTCAAGGTGCCTAAGTTAACTGAACATAATTATCTGCAATGGGAGCTAAGATTCAAATGTCTCCTTCAAGCAAAGAAATTAAGTATATGTTTAGACCAAAACAGAACAGCTGAAAATATGGCTGAATGGGACAATGCAAACTATTATGTGAAGTGCATGTTTTTTGAAGCTCTCTCAGAGAAACAAGCCATATTGGTGGAATCAAAAGATACAGCAAAGGAAATTTTAGATAAACTGAGAACTATGTATGCAACTACATATGCAAAACAGCAACCAATTTGGTTGGCAGAGTTGAATGAAACCAAATTAAGGGATAAAAGTAAATGTAATGATCACATTATGCATCTTATGTCTTCATTTCAAAAGCTAGAACTTTCTGGAATTCCCATGTGTGATGCATTGAAAAGAGCATTTCTTTTACCTCACTATCAAAGAAGTTTGATGTTTTTAGGTCTGTAAATGAAGCCATTGAAGGGCAATCGTTTGAACAGGCAGCATCAAAACTGAGGCAGGAATGCATAATTAATGATTCTGAGGAGATGTGTTCTCAAAGACAGTCAGAGAGAAATGAAACAAATTTCTTGGCAAAGAATAGAGGAAGGCGGAGCTATGGGAAAACTCCACCCAAGGGCAAGCTGATTTGCTATTCATGTGGAAAGGAGGGACATGTATCTAAATGGTGTAAGGAAACACAAAACACCCCCTCTAGCTCACCTAAGCCAATGGAACAAAAGAATTTTCCAAGCAGGAAATGTACAAAGGACAATGATAAACATAAGAGCTTTCTAATGGCAGAAAAATCTTTGACTATGGTAAATAATAATTCAAATGAAAGTACTTGGATTTTGGATTCGGGGAGCACATGCCATTTAACCAATTGTAAGGATTTCTTTCAGGAAATGTGTCCAGAAGAAGGTATTCTTAATACTGCAAACGCAGGGACTGCTAAGATCCAAGCAAAAGGCATTGGATTCTTAAAATGCAAAGTGTCTAATGAAGTTAAAGAAATTCCTGTAAGTGATGTCTTGTATATTCCCCAAGCAGTTTGCAATATGCTTAGTGTATCTACATTAGATAAGAAGGGATTTGTGATTCATTTTGAAAACAGTAAGTGCACAATCTCTAAAAATGATGAAGTGTATGCTGAAGCTTTTATGCATAATGATGTTTATAAACTGAGCATTTCAGGTGAAGCCTCACATATGGCGCAAGTAAGGAAGAATGATGGTAAATGTAGTCTGGAAATCTGGCACCGCCGCCTGGGACATCGTGATTTTAAGGTGATCCAGGATCTTTACAGTAAGCAACTTGCTACAGGCATTGAAATAAGTGCAGATACTGGTAAAATGGAGAAATGCATAGACTGTGTTACTCAAAAAGGTGTGAGACCCTCATTTCCTGCATACACAGGAAGTAGGAGTAATAAAGTACTGGACTTAATACACAGTGACTTATGTGGACCGTTTAATATCCCATCATTGGGAAATAACAGATTTGTGCTAATATTCTTGGATGATTTCTCTAGATACTGTGTGGCCTATTTGCTGAAAGAAAAAAGTCAAGTCACAGACATGCTGAAGAAATACGTAGCCATGGTGAGCAATAAATTTGAAAGAAAACCAAAGGTTCTTCAGACCGACAATGGTGGTGAGTTCACTTCACAAAGCATGCGCACATTTCTAGAACAAGAAGGCATTCAGCATATCACAACAGTAGCTTATACACCAGAGCAAAATTCTGTTGCAGAGAGAAAATTTAGGTCACTTGTGGAAATGACCAGATGTATGCTGTCAGATAGCAATCTCCCTAAAAGACTATGGGGGGAAGCCATTCTCACAGCAGTGTACCTACAAAACAGAATGCCAACTAAAGGCGCTGAGCGCACACCACATGAGACATGGCATGGTAGGAAGCCAAACCTGTCACACATAAGAACATTTGGAAGTACAGCATATGCTCAGGTACCAAAGCAAAGAAGGCATAAGCTGGATTCCACAACAGAAAGGGGCATTTTAGTTGGCTATGCTCCAGGACACAAAGGATATAGAATTTTGAATCTGAAAACTGGCATTGTTGGCATAAGACATGTTACATATTTTGATGAAAACAAAAGGGTTGATAAAGGCTGGATTATCCCAGATGAGCCTTATCATCCAGAATATGAAACTAGAACCATAATAGACATGCCAGTGTATATAAATGCCATACCAAGGCAGATGTCTGAAAGCAACTCACCTGTATCTAACGAGGAACAGGCAGAGGAAGCAGACACAGAAAGGATCATTGAAGAAGACAGTACAGTTGGAGAAGGGGAATCAATTGGAGAAGGACTCTCAGATTTAGAGGATGCGGAAAGGTCGGACCAACCTGTTGTCAGACGCTCATCCAGGGAAAACAAAGGTGTTCCACCCCCAAGACTGTCTTACCTAACAAAGTCAGCAGAAGCTCAAGAGCCCTTAACATGGGATGAGATTGAGAAAATGCCAGCAGAAGAAGCTGCTGAATGGCGTAAAGCTGCACAAGAAGAAATTGATGCATTGCATAAAATAAAACTTGGATTCTTACAAAATTACCTCCTGGCAAGAAAGCTATAGGATGCAAATGGGTATTCAAGTTAAAAAGGAATGCACAAGGAAAAGTGGAAAGGTATAAAGCCAGATTAGTCGCAAAGGGATATCTTCAAAAATATGGAGAAGATTTTGATGAAGTGTTTGCACCTGTAGTGAAACACACGACAATTAGAACACTTCTGAGCATTGCAGTCTCAAAAGGCATGCAAGTCAACCACATTGATGTGAAAACAGCATTTCTTCATGGAGATATAACTGAAGACTTGTACATGGAACAGCCAACAGGTTTCATAAATACAAAACAAAGACAGCTAGTGTGTAAATTAAACAAAGGTCTTTATGGATTAAAGCAAAGTGCAAAATGTTGGAATGACAAATTGCATGAAATATTGACAAATTTAGGATTTAAGCAAGGTGAAGCAAATAAATGCTTGTACACTAGGTGCAGAAATGGACAATATGCATACATTTTAGCTTTTGTTGATGATCTGCTCATTGCAAGCGAAAGTGAGCAAGAGTACAAGGACATTGTAAAATATTTAAACCAGAATGTTGAGATAAAAGAACTTGGTAATGTGTCATACTATCTTGGTATAGAAATTGAGAAACAAAATGATGGTTCTTATCTTCTAAGCCAGAAGCAGAAAATAAATGAGCTTATTGAAAGTTTAGGTATGCAAGATGCCCAAGTTGTAAGCACTCCCATGATCACTGATTTTCTGAAGGATGAAACAGTAAGAGAACCTTTACCAGATAACATCCAATATAGATCAGCCATAGGTAAGCTTTTATATCTGACTACCACATACAGGGCTGATATAGCAAATGCAGTAGGAATTTTGAGCAGAAGGGTCAGCTCACCTACCAAATCAGATTGGACTGCAGTTAAAAGGATGGTAAGGTATTTAAAAGGTACCATTGATTGTAAATTAAAGATTTCAGCCAATAGTAATCCAAAACTAATATGTTACTGTGATTCAGATTGGGCAGGGGATCATTCTGACTATAAATCCACAAGTGGATATGTGTTTATGTATGGAAATGTACAAATTTCTTGGGCCAGTCATAAACAAAGTATTGTGAGTCTGTCTTCTACAGAAGCTGAATATGTGGCTGTATCAGAAGCATGCAGAGAACTGATGTGGATTGAAAAACTTTTGCTGGATTTTGGAATAGATGAACAGAGACCAATCCAGATAATGGAAGATAATCAGAGCTGCATCAGACTGTCACAGAATGACAAGGTTCAGTCACGCACCAAGCACATCGCAACGAAATATCACAACGTGCGAGAGCTGGCGAAAGAAGGGGTTATCAGTCTACACTATTGTCACACCAGTGAGATGACAGCTGACATCATGACCAAACCGTTACCCAGAGAACGTTTTGAGAATCTGCGAATAAAGCTTGGACTTTGTATGAATTAATAATTGCATGACAGTTATGCATGAGAAGGGGTTTGTTGGAATAATGTATTGTGTTTTACATGCATTGTCTGTCAGCAATGTTTTTTTTTTCTTTCTCTGTGATTACTCTGTGACCTCTGATGTGAATTGCCTAGAGAGGTCACACCCATGCAACTTCCTGTGGGGGTTAGGTACAGCACATGGAGCTCAAAAGGTCTCTCCTAACTGAGGATCTATGGTGTGAGCATCCATTACCATCTAAGCACATGGAAAGAGCTGATAAACCAAATGTATTATATTATGTATATACAGTGGGGGAAATAAGTATTTGATCCCTTGCTGATTTTGTAAGTTTGCCCACTGACAAAGACATGAGCAGCCCATAATTGAAGGGTAGGTTATTGGTAACAGTGAGAGATAGCACATCACAAATTAAATCCGGAAAATCACATTGTGGAAAGTATATGAATTTATTTGCATTCTGCAGAGGGAAATAAGTATTTGATCCCCCACCAACCAGTAAGAGATCTGGCCCCTACAGACCAGGTAGATGCTCCAAATCAACTCGTTACCTGCATGACAGACAGCTGTCGGCAATGGTCACCTGTATGAAAGACACCTGTCCACAGACTCAGTGAATCAGTCAGACTCTAACCTCTACAAAATGGCCAAGAGCAAGGAGCTGTCTAAGGATGTCAGGGACAAGATCATACACCTGCACAAGGCTGGAATGGGCTACAAAACCATCAGTAAGACGCTGGGCGAGAAGGAGACAACTGTTGGTGCCATAGTAAGAAAATGGAAGAAGTACAAAATGACTGTCAATCGACAAAGATCTGGGGCTCCACGCAAAATCTCACCTCGTGGGGTATCCTTGATCATGAGGAAGGTTAGAAATCAGCCTACAACTACAAGGGGGGAACTTGTCAATGATCTCAAGGCAGCTGGGACCACTGTCACCACGAAAACCATTGGTAACACATTACGACATAACGGATTGCAATCCTGCAGTGCCCGCAAGGTCCCCCTGTTCCGGAAGGCACATGTGACGGCCCGTCTGAAGTTTGCCAGTGAACACCTGGATGATGCTGAGAGTGATTGGGAGAAGGTGCTGTGGTCAGATGAGACAAAAATTGAGCTCTTTGGCATGAACTCAACTCGCCGTGTTTGGAGGAAGAGAAATGCTGCCTATGACCCAAAGAACACCGTCCCCACTGTCAAGCATGGAGGTGGAAATGTTATGTTTTGGGGGTGTTTCTCTGCTAAGGGCACAGGACTACTTCACCACATCAATGGGAGAATGGATGGGGCCATGTACCGTACAATTCTGAGTGACAACCTCCTTCCCTCCGCCAGGGCCTTAAAAATGGGTCGTGGCTGGGTCTTCCAGCACGACAATGACCCAAAACATACAGCCAAGGCAACAAAGGAGTGGCTCAGGAAGAAGCACATTAGGGTCATGGAGTGGCCTAGCCAG
The DNA here is from genome assembly GCF_901765095.1 of Microcaecilia unicolor. Lineage (NCBI taxonomy): Eukaryota > Metazoa > Chordata > Amphibia > Gymnophiona > Siphonopidae > Microcaecilia > Microcaecilia unicolor. The sequence continues at coordinate 162,725,118 of NC_044041.1, forward strand.
TCACCAGACCTTAATCCCATTGAAAACTTATGGAGGGAGCTGAAGCTGCGAGTTGCCAAGCGACAGCCCAGAACTCTTAATGATTTAGAGATGATCTGCAAAGAGGAGTGGACCAAAATTCCTCCTGACATGTGTGCAAACCTCATCATCAACTACAGAAGACGTCTGACCGCTGTGCTTGCCAACAAGGGTTTTGCCACCAAGTATTAGGTCTTGTTTGCCAGAGGGATTAAATACTTATTTCCCTCTGCAGAATGCAAATAAATTCATATACTTTCCACAATGTGATTTTCCGGATTTAATTTGTGATGTGCTATCTCTCACTGTTACCAATAACCTACCCTTCAATTATGGGCTGCTCATGTCTTTGTCAGTGGGCAAACTTACAAAATCAGCAAGGGATCAAATACTTATTTCCCCCACTGTATAAGCCTGCTGAATATATATCTAACTACAAACTGTGAGTAAACAGATGTTTTGTTACTTCAACTTTAAAGTGACTCAGCAGTGAATTATTCTGGGGTGTATGTGAGAGAGAGATGAAGAAAAGAAATTAACATTTCTAAAGCTGAAGCTGTGTGTATAAAAATCTGCTAATTATTTACTACAAATAATCCAACACGTACGCAGGATTGCCTTATCGTGTAACAGCTGTGTGTAGGGGGGGTATTGCACTAGCGCTTGAATTTCTCCGATTCGACGTGCTGACGTCAGTGTTATGAGAAATAGAGTTTTCCAAGTTACATATTTCATTTCTGCACTGCTCAGTGGTTCAAAAGGTGGCTTCGTGAGCGCATTGAGCACCAAGTTGAGATCCCATGCTGGCGCTGGTGGACGAAGTGGGGGGTACAGGTGTAGGACGCCCTTAAGAAACCGCTTCGACAGTGGATGCTGCATAAGCGTGCAGTTGTCTACAGTATCATGCAGAACTGATAGAGCTGCCAAATGAACTCGAATGGATGAATAAGACAGACCAGATTTTGCAAGATGTAGAAGATATTCCAAAACACATGAAATGGATACTGTTTCTGGAATCAAGTGGCGAGTGGAGCACCAGACAGAGAATCGCCACCATTTTGAATCATATGATTTCAATGTAGATTCCTTTCTGGAAGCAACTAAAACTTGAAGAACTTCCTGTGAGAACGTCAAATTCGTTTCGGACCCAGTAACCACGCCATAAGCTTGAGAGACAGGAGGTCCGGATGCAGAAGGGTGCCTTGGTTCTGTGTGAGCAAATCCGGAACCAAAGGCAACGGAATTGGAGGTTGTTGAAGCAGTCGTAGTAGAAACGGAAACCAGGGCTGCCGTGGCCAATGCGGTGCCACGAGAATGAGAGAAGTGCCGTCCAGCTTTGTCTTTTGAAGGACTTTTGAAATGAGCGGCAGAGGAGGGAAGGCGGAAAAGAGGCCTTCCATCCATGGGATCTGGAACGCATCTTCCGCTACTCTTCTCTGACTGGGAAACCTGGAGCAGAATTTGGGACATTTGGTGTTCTGTGGGGACGCAAAGAGGTCAACCTGAGGGTGTCCCCACCTGTTGAACAGTTCTTGCGTAACAGTGCTCTTGAGTGACCACTCGTGAGGCAGGAGCTGTCTGCTGAGGGAATCGGCCAATATGTTCTGAATCCCCGGTATGTAAGTTGCTGAAACCGTGGACTGCAGAGCCAAAACACGCTTCCAAATTCGCATGACTTCCTTGCATAGCTGCCGTGAACCCATGCCTCCTTGTTTGTTGATGTAAAACATCGTTACTTGATTGTCTGTGCGAATCTAAATATGTTGGTGACTGAGGTGATGTTGAAAAGCTTTGAGAGCTAACCTTGCTGCTCGGAGCTCCAGAAGATTGATGCTGCACTGGGCCTCCGCTGGAGTCCAGAGGCCCTGTGTTTTGTGTGGTCCGAAATGCGCACCCCAGCCCAGCTTGGAAGCATCTGTCGTGAGGTGACAGGAGGGTTGTTGCTGGCGGAACGGCATACCCTGTAGAAGATTCGGAGTGGAAGCCCACCACTGAAGAGACACTCGCAGACTGTTTGTTAACGGTATTAGCATTGATAGTGGATGCTGAGCTTGAACCCAGTGGTCTCTCAAATGCCACTGCAATGTCCGCATATGCAATCTGGCGAGATAAACCACAGGTATTACAGCTGCCATATGACCCAGAAGAACCAACACTGCTCGGGCTGTGATGTGGGTGTGAGCGGACAACTGGTGGATGAGCAATCGGATGTGCACGGCCCTTTCTAGAGGCAAGTATGCGAGCGCCCGCGGCGTATGCAGTTTTGCCCCTATAAACTGAAGGGATTGCACTGGTTGCAGCTGTGACTTCTTGTGATTGACTAGGAATCCCAGCACTTGCAGTAACGACAACATTTCCTGAAGGGCTTGAGTCATCTCTTGAACCGAGGGTGAGGATATCAGCCAATCGTCCAAGTATGGAAAAATTGCTATCCCCCTCTGGCAAAGATAAGAGACGACCGTGATGACACATTTCGTGAAAACCCTTGGCGAAGACGACAGGCCGAAAGGCAGAACCCGAAACTGGTAATGACTTGACTGCACTTGGAAACATAGGTACCTCCTGTACGCCTGGTGAATTGGGATGTGTAGATAGGCGTCTTGCAGGTCTAAGGAAAGCATCCAGGCATGCTGATCCAGCAATGGAAGGATTATTTGTAAAGTTGTCATCCGAAACTTCTCTGTTTTGAGGTAGGTGTTGAGGGGTCTCAAGTTTAGGATCGACCAGAGACCACCTTTTTTCTTCGGGATAACAAAGAATCTGGAATAAAACCCCGTGTTGATATGGGTATCTGGAACTGGTTCGATTGCCCTGATCTGGAGGAGACGGGCAATTTCTTCCTGGACCCACTGCTGATGTGCTGGTGGAATGGGCGAGGTGGCAATATGGGAATGGGGTGGTGTTGTTACAAAATTTAAGTGATATCCGTGGTTGACGATTGAAAGGACCCACTTGTCGGTAGTGACAAGGGACCATTGTGGGGCAAAGTACTGCAGTCGGCCCCCCACTGGCCAATCCTGTGGCATGTGGTCAAAGGGAAGGTAGGCTCTTCGGAGCCACAGTGTTGACCTGCTTCGGGGGTCTCCGATCTCGAGGGGCTTTTTTGTACTGTTGAAACTTATTAGATTGAGGTTATCGTCCTCTAGGGTGTCAAGCGTGGTAAAATCCTGCTTGATGTTCTCAATTACGTCCTTGACCTTGTCCTCAAAGAGGTTATCGCCTAAGCAAGGGGTATCTGCCACTCTGTTGTGAACATCCTCGCGGAGACCAGATGCTTTCAACCAAGCCAACTGTCGTGTTGAAATACCTACTGCGGCCCCTCTCACAGACGTGTCGTAAGAATCATGGGCGGCACGGATCAGATTCGTGGCACACTCATCCAGATGATGCAGGGATGGTTGCAGCTGAGCCTGAATGGAAGCTGGCAAGGAATCCACAACCTTGGTCAGAGCCTCAAGGATAGTGAATTGGTACTCTGAGTAGTGAAACATATGCAGGCCTATGCGCGCATTCAGCATCGTATTTTGATACATGCGCTTCCCCAATAAGTCCATGAGTTTCATGCCCTTAGTGGGGAGGAAGTTGGAGTGATCCCTGGAGCTTTTGTGCTTCCGCATAGCCGAGCAGACCAAAATGGATTGATGAGATAATTGTGGTTTGCCAAAGCCAAACGCCTCCTGCACTCTGTACTTAGTGTCGAGACTCTTTTTTATAGGGGTTGCAGTAAAAGGCGTGGACCATATCACCCTATGCTGTTCCGCCAGGACATCATGCAATGGTAGAGCAATTATTTCTTTTGGTGCCTCCTTGTAGTGAAGTGTTTGTAACTTTTTAGACCTTGGGTCTGGCTGGGATGTGGACTGGATGCCTAAAGCCGTTGCCAGACGATGCAGAAAATTCGGGTAAGAGACATCTTCGGGCTGAGATGTCCTGGAAGGCTGTGTTGGAGAAGGGTCAGACAGCAATCCCGGCGTGTCTGCTCCTTTATCAGAAGGACCGGCCGGAGAGGACGGTTTGGACAGTGGCTACGAATGCAGCGAAGAGGAGTCGTAATCGGAGAACAACTCCGCCGCCATAGAGGCTGAGGTAGACACAGATGAGGTGCGTCGATGCCGAAGCTGAGCTGGCTCCCCCGCAGGTGGGTGCGACTCTTGAGGGTGATGCTGTAGTAAAAAATTTCGAAGTAAGTGAAGGATATCCTGGTTGCTTGTGGAGGGCTGAAAAGGTGGGACCTGTTGCCCTACAGGCATGCAAACTGCTTGGTCCTGTGGGGAGAGTGCCTGACACATTGTATTTGTATCTTCCTGTGGGGAGAGACAGGGTATCGGTTTTGGAGCCCTGCTGGATAGCATAGGAGAGTTTGCTGCTGAAAAGTGACAGGCTGTCAGATGTTGAGGAGAGGAGGAGCTGAAATGCTGTTCAGATGAGAGGGAGGAGTCATGGAGATGACGATGTGAGTGGGAGGAGCTATGATGACGATGTCGATGGGAGGTGCTTCGGTGCCGAGAGGAGAAAGAGCTCCGTCGGTGCTGAGAGTATCGGTGCCGATGAGAAGCAGGGGGGGAGGTGTCGGAGTGCAGACTCGGTTCCAGCCGCTTTCTGTGCCTTGGAGGAGACACATCACTGCGAGGAGACTCAGCACCGGCAGCTGAAGCAGGCAGTTGCGGTGGCAGAGGTTTGAAGGTAGGCTGCTGCAGGAGCGGTGGGAGGGCACTTTTTAGGGGTTGTTCCCCATCGGAGTGCCGTCGTTTCGCTAGAGCCTTTCCCCCATGTGTGAGGGGAGATGAGGGCTGCTGGAGATCAGGCACGGCCTGCATTTTTAGCTCCCGGATCTTTCTCGTGCGGGGTAACATGCTGGCACAGGCAGCACAACTAGTGGTGAGGTGCGCCTTGCCTAGACAGAGGACACACTGGTTGTGAGGATCGGTTGCTGACATTTTTCCATTACACGCGCTGCAGCGCTTAAATCCCTGCTTCTTAGGTGGCATAGCGGGAAAACAGACCACTGTGAAATCAAATTCGCGTAGTGTCCTGAAAAGAAAAAAAAATAAATAGAGACGGATGTAGAGACGGGACGGATCGTCACGGAAAAGTTAAAAACTGTCAAGGGGGCGGAGTCACCGGGTATTTATACGATGTGGGGGAGCGTGGGCTACCACGAGCACATGCGTTACTACTTTATTTAAAAAATGCTTTTTGAGAGTCCGGGACTGTGACGTCATGGGGAGACACTTCAATTGTGGGGCTGCAAGATGCATTCTGTCCATGGAGAAGGCTTCGGGGCAGAGGGAGGGAGGGAGGAAGAGAGGCAGTAGACAGACACGCTGGTCTCTGTCCGCTTCGCTTCCCTGCCCTCTCTGTCTGCGTCCCACCTTCCTCTGATGTCAGAGGAAGGCGGGACGCAGACAGAGAGGGCAGGGAAGCGAAGCGGACGGAGAAGAGTGCGTGCCTGCTTTTTTTTTTTAACTACTGGCGCGGCAGCGCCTCGTCGTCATTTGGGGGGGCATTGCCCCCCCCTCGCCCCCCCCAGTCTACGCCCAACAGGTAGGGATAAAGTAGATCTTCAGGATTGTACAGGATACATTAAATGTAGATCTGGTGATTGGATCACAACTTTCTTTTTTACCTTCCTCCAAAATACTAGCTCAGGGTTCCTTTTACAGAGCAGTGGTAAACCCAACACGGGCTTACCACTCGCTCTTTTGGGAGCCACTGGCAGTAGTCCTGCCCCAAGAGTGCACCATTTCAGGGGGAAAAAGAAAACCCTCGGAAATGGCTTGTGTGGCGATAACCTGGCAGTAATTGGGCATCACCGCACGTTGCCCGGTTACCGCCGGGCTAGTGCGTGAGCCGTTATCACCACCTTAGTGGGTTGCAGTAAGGGCTCTGTGTCACATGGCCATGCGGTAAGAGTTCTCTTACTACGTGGCCATGTGTGCTTGTGGTCTTTTTACCCAATACGGTAAAAGGGCCCTGGCATGGGGGGAAAATGGCCTCCTCCGCCAGCGAAGGGCCCTTTTTTCCTGCAGCTTGGTAAAAGAACCCCTCAGTTTTTAGGGATAAAGTGCTATTGTTGAGATCACAACTTATCTTTTTAGATATACCTGATTTGATTAAAGAGGTAGAGATCGCAGGGGATAGAATTTGGAGTACATTTAGCTGTATAGATACTAATCTAACTAAACGCTTGTTGAAACATTATGCTAAGTCTACTGGGAGGAGGGGCTGGTGGTTGGGAGGCGGGGATAGTGCTGGGCAGACTTATACGGTCTGTGCCAGAGCCGGTGGTTGGGAGGAGGGGCTGGTGAATGGGAGGCGGGGATAGTGCTGGGCAGACTTATACGGTCTGTGCCCTGAAGAGCACAGATACAAATCAAAGTAGGGTATACACAAAAAGCAGCAAATATGAGTTATCTTGTTGGGCAGACTGGATGGACCATGCAGGTCTTTTTCTGCCGTCATCTACTATGTTACTTGTTATCTTGATATTTGTCCATCCAGCTTGATGAAAACTGCTCCCCTTTGTTTTTATGGTTTGTTATCAGATTGGTTAAATTATTGGTTACTCAAGGGACAGTTCCCAGAAATATGTGTGTGTGTGTGGGGGGGGGGGGGGGGGGGTGATATTGTGTTGACCCCTATTCCAAAGGATCCGAAAGGGAGTTTACAGGAGGTGATGAATTTAGACCAGTAGTGTCAATTCCGTTGTTTATTAAGATTATGGAGGGTTGGGTTATGGAGCAATTAAAGGATTACCTAACTAAATTCAATTTATTGGATTATACACAATCAGGATTCTGTAAAACCTATAGTACTGAAACTATTTTAGGGGCAATGATAGCACAAGGAAAGCAATTGTTGAGTCAAGGTCGGAATTCAATAATTATTGAATTTGATTTATTGAGCACCTTTGATTTATTGGACCATGCTGTTTTACTGTATTTGCTGGATAGCATTGGACGTACAGGTGCAGTGCTTAACTGGTTTAGGTTTTTTTTTTTTTTAAAGAGAGAAATTATAGAGTCAAGATGTAGGGCATCTTATCGGATGCTTGAGTTCTGGAATGTGAGGTACCGCAGGGGTCTCACCTTTTGCTGCTATTATTAAATATTTTGATATAGCCCTTAGGGATAATACTTGAACAATTGAAAGCATTTTTTTATATTTAAGCAGATGTTACTATTTTATTGCCAGCTCCCTTAGAATATAAGGATGCTCTAAATAGAATCCAAGAATGTTTTTGCGCCATCAAATGCTGGGCAACAGATTTTCAATTAAAACTTAATCAGGAAAAAACTAACATCTTTTTGCTGAGTTTTCCTAGAGATATTCTGGGAAAGGAAAATTTTACTCTTGGAAATGAGCAGTTTAAATTTGAATTTTTAACTCGAGTTTTAGGAGTAGAGGTGGACAGTCAATAGACTATGATTAATCAAGTAAATAAGGTGATGAAGCATTCTTTTCTGTTATTTCAAAAGTTAAGATCGGTACAAAAGCTTTTGAACTCCCTGTTTTTTGATTAATAGTGCAGTCATTGTTGCTTTAGAAGATAGATTATTGTAACATAATATATATAGGCTGTACAAGATCAATAACGAAAAGGTTACAAACAATCCAAAATTTGGAAATTGGGGTTATCTTTTCTTTTCTTTGAGAAGGGATGAATCTGTCACACCTTATTTTCATAAGATACATTGGTTACCAGTTATTGCACAGTCTCATTTTAAATTGTGTACATTAGTCTTTCGGTCTTTGCAGGGGAATGTACTTTCTTTTCTCCGAGGACAAGCAGGCTGCTTGTTCTCACTGATGGGTGACGTCCACGGCAGCCCCTCCAATCGGAATCTTCACTAGCAAAGGCCTTTGCTAGTCCTCGCGCGCCAATGCGCACCACGCATGCGCGGCTGTCTTCCCGCCCGAAACCGGCTTGTGCCGGCCAGTCTTCTTTTCTCCGCGCTCGGTACGGTTGTGCTTTACCGTTCGTGCCCCGAAAAGTCGGCCTCGCGCGTCGTTTTTCGACTGCTTTCTGTGAGAAATCCCAGAAATTATTGGATTAACCACTTTTGGTTTTTCCTCCCTCTACTTCGAGTTTTTTCGCCCCGTTAAGTTTTCTTTCGTTGTCGGGGTAGGCCTTACTTAGGCCCCGGTCGAAATTTCCCTTTTTTCTGTGCCAAATTTCGCCATTTCGTCTTTCGATTTCGCTGGCGTGATTTTTCCGCCCATGACATCGAAGCCTTCCAGCGGCTTCAAGAAGTGCACCCAGTGCGCCCGGGTAATCTCGCTCACTGACAGGCACGTGTCGTGTCTTCAGTGTCTGGGGGCTGGGCACCGCCCTCAGGCCTGTAGTCTGTGTTCCCTTTTGCAAAGGCGGACTCAGGTAGCGAGGTTAGCCCAGTGGAACATTTTGTTCTCGGGCTCTTCGTCGGCATCGGCACCGGGGGTATCGAGTGCATCGACGTCTTCAGCGTCCAGACCTTCCACCTCGGCGGCCAGTGCATCGAGTGCATCGAGGCATCGGCCCTCTGCATCGGCGCCGAGACATCGGACAGCTGCATCGACGTCGGTGGTACCGGGACCTCGTCTGCTGATGTCGTCGGACGGTGCTGCTTCGTCTGGAGTGCAGGTGAGGGCTGTCCATTCCCCTGCTGGTGGCGGTGAGCCTTCGGGTGGGTCTCCCCCTACCCTGAGGGCTCCTGCGGTACAGCCCCCCCGAGACCGACCTTCTTCGATCTCGGCCCCGAGGAAGCGACGGCTGGATTCTACGTCCTCCTCGTCGGTACCGGGAAGCTCCGGTGACATGCTTCGTCCCAAGAAGTCGAAGAAGCATCGTCACCAGTCCTCTTCCCATGTCGGTACCGAGAGCTCTGGGTCGCCGAAGGAGTCGGCACCCAGCAGGCATCGGCACCGAGAGGACCACTCACCCTCTGTTCAGGAGGTGTCAATGCGCTCCACTCTGGACAGCCCGGAACAGCCTCCACGCCCGGAACAGGTTCTGACGTCGACGCCTGCATCGACCTCCATGCCTTTCTCTGCAGCCGCTCTGAACGAGAGCCTCCTGGCTGTTCTCCCAGAGATTCTGGGAGAGCTGCTGCGCCCTACCCCTCCGGTACCGGCGGTGCTTGCGCCACCGGTACCGTCGAGCGTGGCGCAGGCTGGCCCATCGCCCGAGGTGATGTCTCCGGCGTCGGTGCCGCGTGCGGTACCGGCTGCCGTCGCCTCCCAGGAAGGCTCCCCGACTACGTCGGTGGAGGGAGCTTCACCGATGCGGGCGAGGGAGTCTACCTCTCGACGCCCCCATCGTGGACGTGGCTCCACGGAGTCGAGTCGGGCACAGTTGCAGACACAGGTCCGTGAACTTGTGTCTGACACCGAGGGTGAGGCCTCGTGGGAAGAGGAAGAAGACCCCAGATATTTCTCTGACGAGGAGTCTGAGGGTCTTCCTTCCGATCCCACTCCCTCTCCTGAAAGACAGCTTTCCCCTCCTGAGAGTCTGTCTTTTGCTTCCTTTGTCCGGGAGATGTCTACGGCCATCCCCTTCCCGGTGGTTGTGGAGGACGAGCCCAGGGCTGAAATGTTTGAGCTCCTGGACTATCCTTCTCCACCTAAGGAAGCGTCCACTGTTCCCTTGCACCATGTCCTAAAAAAGACATTGCTTGCGAACTGGACCAAGCCTTTAACTAATCCCCACATCCCCAAGAAGATCGAGTCCCAGTACCGGATCCATGGGGACCCAGATCTGATGCGCACTCAGTTGCCTCATGATTCTGGAGTTGTGGATCTGGCCCTAAAGAAGGCTAAGAGCTCTAGGGAGCATGCTTCGGCGCCCCCGGGCAAGGACTCTAGAACCTTAGACTCCTTTGGGAGGAAGGCCTACCATTCTTCTATGCTCGTGGCCAAAATTCAGTCTTACCAGCTCTACACGAGCATACACATGCGGAACAATGTGCGGCAGTTGGCGGGCTTGGTTGATGCGCTCCCCCCTGAGCAAGCCAAGCCATTTCAGGAGGTGGTCAGGCAGCTGAAGGCGTGCAGAAAATTCCTGGCCAGAGGGGTGTATGACACCTTTGATGTTGCGTCCAGGGCCGCTGCTCAAGGTGTGGTGATGCGCAGGCTCTCATGGCTGCGTGCCTCCGACCTGGAGAATAGAATCCAGCAGCGGATTGTGGACTCGCCTTGCCGTGCGGATAACATTTTTGCAGAGAAAGTCGAACAGGTGGTAGAGCAGCTTCACCAGCGGGACACCGCATTCAACAAGTTCTCCCCCCGGCAGCCTTCAGCCTCTACCTCTACAGGTAGAAGATTTTTCGGGGGAAGGAAGACTGTTCCCTACTCTTCTGGCAAGCGTAGGTACAATCCTCCTTCTCGTCAGCAGCGTGCGCCTCAGCAAGGCCCCTCGGCTCCCCAGCAAAAGCAAGGGACGGGCTTTTGACTGGCTCCAGCAGAGCATAGCCGACATCCAAGTGTCAGTGCCGGGCGACCTGCCAGTCGGAGGAAGGTTGAAAGCTTTTCACCAAAGGTGGCCTCTCATAACCTCCGATCAGTGGGTTCTCCAAATAGTCCGGCAAGGATACACCCTCAATTTGGCCTCAAAACCTCCAAATTGTCCACCGGGAGCTCAGTCTTACAGCTTCCAGCACAAGCAGGTACTTGCAGAGGAACTCTCCGCCCTTCTCAGCGCCAATGCGGTCGAGCCCGTGCCATCTGGGCAAGAAGGGCTGGGATTCTATTCCAGGTACTTCCTTGTGGAAAAGAAAACAGGGGGGATGCGTCCCATCCTAGACCTAAGGGCCCTGAACATATATCTGGTCAAAGAAAAGTTCAGGATGCTTTCCCTGGGCACCCTCCTTCCCATGATTCAGGAGAACGATTGGCTATGCTCTCTGGACTTGAAGGATGCCTACACACACATCCCGATACTGCCAGCTCACAGACAGTATCTGCGATTTCAGCTGGGCACACGTCACTTCCAGTACTGTGTGCTACCCTTTGGGCTCGCCTCTGCGCCCAGGGTGTTCACAAAGTGCTTGGCTGTAGTAGCAGCGGCACTTCGCAGGCTGGGGGTGCACGTGTTCCCATATCTCGACGATTGGCTGGTGAAGAACACATCTGAGGCAGGAGCCCTGCAGTCCATGCAGATGACTATTCGCCTCCTGGAGCTACTGGGGTTTGTGATAAATTATCCAAAGTCCCATCTTCTCCCAGTGCAGAGACTCGAATTCATAGGAGCTCTGCTGGATTCTTGGACGGCACGCGCCTATCTTCCAGAGACGAGAGCCAACAACTTGTTGTCCCTCGTCTCGCGGGTGCGAGCGTCCCAGCAGATCACAGCTTGGCAGATGTTGAGATTGCTAGGCCACATGGCCTCCATAGTCCATGTGACCCTCATGGCCCGCCTTCACATGAGATCTGCCCAATGGACCCTAGCTTCCCAGTGCTTCCAGGCTGCTGGGGATCTAGAAGACGTAATCCACCTGTCCACGAGTTTTCTCGAATCCCTGTATTGGTGGACGATTTGGTCCAATTTGACTCTGGGACGTCCTTTCCAAATTCCTCAGCCACAAAAAGTGCTGACCACGGATGCGTCTCTCCTGGGGTGGGGAGCTCATGTCGATGGGCTTCACACCCAAGGAAGCTGGTCCCTCCAGGAACGCGATCTGCAGATCAATCTTCTGGAGTTGCGAGCGATCTGGAACGCTCTGAAGGCTTTCAGAGATCGGCTGTCCCACCAAATTATCCAAATTCAGACAGACAACCAGGTTGCCATGTACTACGTCAACAAGCAGGGGGGCACCGGATCTCGCCCCCTGTGTCAGGAAGCTGTCAGCATGTGGCTCTGGGCTCGCCGTCACGGCATGGTGCTCCAAGCCACATATCTGGCAGGCGTAAACAACAGTCTGGCCGACAGGTTGAGCAGGATTATGCAACCTCACGAGTGGTCGCTCAATTCCCGTGTAGTGCGACAGATCTTCCAGGTGTGGGGCACCCCCTTGGTAGACCTCTTCACATCTCGAGCCAACCACAAAGTCCCTCAGTTCTGTTTCAGGCTTCAGGCCCACGGCAGACTGGCATCGGATGCCTTCCTCCTGGATTGGGGGGAGGGTCTGCTGTATGCTTATCCTCCCATACCTCTGGTGGGGAAGACTTTGTTGAAACTCAAGCAAGACCGAGGCACCATGATTCTGATTGCTCCTTTTTGGCCGCGTCAGATCTGGTTCCCTCTTCTTCTGGAGTTGTCCTCCGAAGAACCGTGGAGATTGGAGTGTTTTCCGACCCTCATCACGCAGGACGAAGGGGCGCTTCTGCATCCCAGCCTCCGGTCCCTGGCTCTCACAGCCTGGATGTTGAGAGCGTAGATTTTGCCTCTTTGGGTCTGTCAGAGGGTGTCTCCCGTATCTTGCTTGCTTCCAGGAAAGATTCCACCAAGAGGAGTTACTTCTTTCTGTGGAGGAGGTTTGCCGTCTGGTGTGACAGCAAGGCCCTAGATCCTCGCTCTTGTCCTACACAGACCCTGCTTGAATACCTTCTGCACCTGTCTGAGTCTGGTCTCAAGACCAACTCTGTAAGGGTTCACCTTAGTGCAATCAGTGCATACCATTACCGTGTGGAAGGTAAGCCGATCTCAGGACAGCCTTTAGTTGTTCGCTTCATGAGAGGTTTGCTTTTGTCAAAGCCCCCTGTCAAGCCTCCTACAGTGTCATGGGATCTCAATGTCGTTCTCACCCAGCTGATGAAACCTCCTTTTGAGCCACTGAATTCCTGCCATCTGAAGTACTTGACCTGGAAGGTCATTTTCTTGGTGGCAGTTACTTCAGCTCGTAGAGTCAGTGAGCTTCAGGCCCTGGTAGCCCAGGCCCCTTACACCAAATTTCATCATAACAGAGTAGTCCTCCGCACTCACCCTAAGTTCTTGCCAAAGGTCGTGTCGGAGTTCCATCTGAACCAGTCAATTGTCTTGCCAACATTCTTTCCCCGTCCTTATTCCTGCCCTGCTGAACGTCAGCTGCACACATTGGACTGCAAGAGAGCATTGGCCTTCTACCTGGAGCGGACACAGCCCAACAGACAGTCCGCCCAATTGTTTGTTTCTTTTGATCCCAATAGGAGGGGAGTGGCTGTGGGGAAACGCACCATATCCAATTGGCTAGCAGATTGCATTTCCTTCACTTACGCCCAGGCTGGGCTGGCTCTTGAGGGTCATGTCACGGCTCATAATGTTAGAGCCATGGCAGCGTCGGTAGCCCACTTGAAGTCAGCCACCATTGAAGAGATCTGCAAAGCTGCGACGTGGTCATCTGTCCACACATTCACATCTCATTACTGCCTACAGCAGGATACCCGACGCGACAGTCGGTTCGGGCAGTCAGTTCTTCAGAACCTGTTTGGGCTTTAGGATCCAACTCCACCCCCCGAGGGCCCTGTTTGTTCTGTTCCAGGCTGCACTCTCAGTTAGTTGGTAAATTTTTTAGGTCAATCTCAGTTATGTCCTCGCCGTTGCGAGGCCCAATTGACCATGGTTGTTGTTTTGAGTGAGCCTGGGGGCTAGGGATACCCCATCAGTGAGAACAAGCAGCCTGCTTGTCCTCGGAGAAAGCGAATGCTACATACCTGTAGAAGGTATTCTCCGAGGACAGCAGGCTGATTGTTCTCACAAACCCGCCCGCCTCCCCTTTGGAGTTGTGTCTTCCCTTGTCTTTGTTTTGCTACATATGAGACTGGCCGGCACAAGCCGGTTTCGGGCGGGAAGATGGCCGCGCATGCGCGGTGCGCATTGGCGCGCGAGGACTAGCAAAGGCCTTTGCTAGTGAAGATTCCGATTGGAGGGGCTGCCGTGGACGTCACCCATCAGTGAGAACAATCAGCCTGCTGTCCTCGGAGAATACCTTCTACAGGTATGTACAGTGGGGGAAATAAGTATTTGATCCCTTGCTGATTTTGTAAGTTTGCCCACTGACAAAGACATGAGCAGCCCATAATTGAAGGGTAGGTTATTGGTAACAGTGAGAGATAGCACATCACAAATTAAATCCGGAAAATCACATTGTGGAAAGTGTATGAATTTATTTGCATTCTGCAGAGGGAAATAAGTATTTGATCCCTCTGGCAAACAAGACCTAATACTTGGTGGCAAAACCCTTGTTGGCAAGCACAGCGGTCAGACGTCTTCTGTAGTTGATGATGAGGTTTGCACACATGTCAGGAGGAATTTTGGTCCACTCCTCTTTGCAGATCATCTCTAAATCATTAAGAGTTCTGGGCTGTCGCTTGGCAACTCGCAGCTTCAGCTCCCTCCATAAGTTTTCAATGGGATTAAGGTCTGGTGACTGGCTAGGCCACTCCATGACCCTAATGTGCTTCTTCCTGAGCCACTCCTTTGTTGCCTTGGCTGTATGTTTTGGGTTATTGTCGTGCTGGAAGACCCAGCCACGACCCATTTTTAAGGCCCTGGCGGAGGGAAGGAGGTTGTCACTCAGAATTGTACGGTACATGGCCCCATCCATTCTCCCATTGATGCGGTGAAGTAGTCCTGTGCCCTTAGCAGAGAAACACCCCCAAAACATAACATTTCCACCTCCATGCTTGACAGTGGGGACGGTGTTCTTTGGGTCATAGGCAGCATTTCTCTTCCTCCAAACACGGCGAGTTGAGTTCATGCCAAAGAGCTCAATTTTTGTCTCATCTGACCACAGCACCTTCTCCCAATCACTCTCGGCATCATCCAGGTGTTCACTGGCAAACTTCAGACGGGCCGTCACATGTGCCTTCCGGAGCAGGGGGACCTTGCGGGCACTGCAGGATTGCAATCCGTTATGTCGTAATGTGTTACCAATGGTTTTCGTGGTGACAGTGGTCCCAGCTGCCTTGAGATCATTGACAAGTTCCCCCCTTGTAGTTGTAGGCTGATTTCTAACCTTCCTCATGATCAAGGATACCCCACGAGGTGAGATTTTGCGTGGAGCCCCAGATCTTTGTCGATTGACAGTCATTTTGTACTTCTTCCATTTTCTTACTATGGCACCAACAGTTGTCTCCTTCTCGCCCAGCGTCTTACTGATGGTTTTGTAGCCCATTCCAGCCTTGTGCAGGTGTATGATCTTGTCCTGACATCCTTAGACAGCTCCTTGCTCTTGGCCATTTTGTAGAGGTTAGAGTCTGACTGATTCACTGAGTCTGTGGACAGGTGTCTTTCATACAGGTGACCATTGCCGACAGCTGTCTGTCATGCAGGTAACGAGTTGATTTGGAGCATCTACCTGGTCTGTAGGGGCCAGATCTCTTACTGGTTGGTGGGGGATCAAATACTTATTTCCCTCTGCAGAATGCAAATAAATTCTTATACTTTCCACAATGTGATTTTCCGGATTTAATTTGTGATGTGCTATCTCTCACTGTTACCAATAACCTACCCTTCAATTATGGGCTGCTCATGTCTTTGTCAGTGGGCAAACTTACAAAATCAGCAAGGGATCAAATACTTATTTCCCCCACTGTAGCATTCGCTATTTGGTGGGTGTTTTTTCTGTTTATTGAGCAGACAGTTGTTAAGAGGGCAAGTTTATTTAGTTTCCATCAGTTAAGCTGGTTAAGCATTTTAGACGGCTTTCTGCCTCGATTCCTTATCGGCTGCTTCCTTATAGAATTCTCTCCCAGTAACTGTTCACTTGATATCTAATTATCTGTTATTTCACAAGCAACTTAGAGGCTCTTTTACAGAGTGGCGGTAAGGCCAACGTGGGCTTACCGCTCGTTCTTTCGGGACTGCCACCGGCCCAACGTGGCTACCGACAGTAGTCCTGCCCTGATCAAATGCCATTTCCGGGGTACAAATAAAACCCCTGGAAATGGTTTGTGCGGCAATAATCTGGCAGTAATTGAGTTAGCGCAGGAGCCCTTATCGCCACCTCAATGGATGGCAGTAAGGGCTCCCTGTTGCATGGTCATGCAATAAGAGTTCTGTTACCGCATGGCCACGTGTGCCTGTGGTCTTTTTACCTGCTGCGGTAAAAAGGGCCCTGGCATGCTGGAAAAACGTCCCCCGCCGCCAGCGCAGGGCCCTTTTTCCCGCAGCTTGGTAAAAGGACCCCTTAAAGCAGTGTTATTTAAGCAAACTGTGGGTTAACTTGCAGTTTAACATGTTACACAAACTGATATATATTCACAGCTAAATGTGCTGGTTTTGTTGCTTTGTGATCCGCACAAAACTATAGAGGATATTGCGGAATACAAGACTAATGTAATGAATAAAAAAGTGTCACCTATATGTGGGTACAGTAGGTTTTTGGTGGGGTTTGGAGGGCTCACTTTCCACCTCAAGTGTAACAGAGTGGGATATGGGCCTAGTACTACTACTACTACTATTTAACATTTCTAAAGCACTACCAGGGTTGCTCAGCGCTGTACATAGTAACATAGTAGATCTAAAGGACAAAAAGTGCAGTCAATCAAGATTGAGGCAGTTTAGATTTCCTGGATAGAGGTACAATGGTTAGGTGCCAAAAGCGACATTGAAGAAGTGGGCTTTGAGCAAGGATTTGAAGATGGGTAGGGAGGGGGCTTGGTGTATGGGCTCATGGAGTTTATTCCAAGCATAGGGTGAGGGGAGGCAGAAAGGGCAGAGTCTGGAGTTGGCGGTGGTGGAGAAGGGTACTGAGAGGAGGGATTTGTCCTGTGACAGAGGTTACAGGTAGGAGCGTAAGGGGAGATGAGGGTAGAGAGGTAGTGAGGGGCTGCAGATCGAGTGCATTTGTAGGTTAGTAGGAGAAGCTTGAACTGTATGCGGTGCCTGATCGGAAGCCAGTGAAGTGACTTGAGGAGAGGGGTGATATGAGCATATCAGTCTAGGCGGAAGATAAGACGCGCAGCAGAGTTCTGAACGGATTGAAGGGGGGATAGATGGTTAAGTGGGAGGCCAGTGACGAGTAGGTTACTCTTCTCTACAGTGTACTGCACCGACCAGTTGATTACTCCATGGTCCTGCTTGCTGCTCTAATAAACCTGGCCATAACATCTGAAGCTGTCATAGAGGCTGGTATTGTAAGCTCCTTTGAGCAGGGACTGTCCTTCTTTGTTAGATTGTACAGCGCTGTGTAACCCTTGTAGCGCTTTAGAAATGTTAAATAGTAGTAGTAGTAGTATGTACTATTTCTTTCACATCCTTTGGGGAAGTGGTGGTAGGGGGTCAGTGAACACTGGGCGAGTAAGGGGCGGTCATCCCTTAATCCCTCCAGTGGTCATTTATGGCACTTTTATGTGACTTAGTTGTGATTGAAACAGTGCTAGACCAATGCATCCAACATTTAGCTCTGGATATTTTTTGATTTGTTCCAATATGGCAGGAAAATATCCAAGCACCCAAATCCCCCCCCCCCCCCCCCCCCCCCCAAGATGCCTCCTTGTGATTTGGATGCACTGCATACAAACTGCAGAGAAAAACATCTTTAAAATGGGTTTCAAAAATAGCGATTTGGACGTTTTGGCAAAAAAAAGTCCATCTGCCACTTTGTGCTGCTTTTTGGATGTTTTTCTGTTTTGAAAATGAACATCGATGATTCAGTCTTAGTCTATTTTTAATGGCTGGTTTATTACAAATATTATTGGTTGTACTCCCCAGACTTTATTGCTGGTACTCTTGTAATATGTATTCTGCATTAAACTGGAAATTGGTGTAGGTGGAATATAAGCACTAGCAATGTAATGTAAAAACACTGCAATTTGTTCATCAATGGAAATAAATATGATTTATGGTTAGTCAAGAGAAAAAGAGTTTATCTTATAATGAAGATCAGGTATATGGAGAAGTCAGCTTGCTTGCTAAAGCTCCCTTGTAGTATTAAGAAAATGACACAGAAAACACTGCAGGAGGAAGGCACCTGGTCCTCTAGTAGCTGCGTGAACCATATGAACATGCCATGCTGTGTTTGCTTTACCCTCAGAAACAGCAATAGGGTGTGTCCAGTCTGTGGAGAAGTAAAGGCTTGATTCACCCACAGCCAGTGCCAATAACCAATGCTGAAGTACCTTCATACACAGACTGTGCTCTAACCACTGATCACTCCTTCTGCACCAGAAGAATTGAAAAGAATGTGCTACAGACCAGGGAAGTCAGGCTGTATTTACCATAGATACTCCTTGTAACCTTGATGAAGTCATTTTCTCCTCTTATTTCAGATACCCAGGTAAAGAGCAATTCTATAAAACTAGGTGCTCACAATTACATGTGCATTTCACGTAAATGTTTAGAATAATGACATATGTGCCTAAATGCTAATTCTGCCTAAGCACTATTCTACAAAATATGCACTTAAACTTACATAACAGGTGTTTGCAATAGAGTGTACACGAGGAGGAGCATGGTTGGAACACAGGCGGGGCAGGTAACTTACAGAACACTTTCAGCTGTATTTGGGTGTCCACACTTATGCCATCTCTATGTCTGCTATAAGTGTGGATGCCTACATGTTATCCACACATATCCAGCTACACTACTATTCTATAATGGAAGCTAGGTGCCTTGGTTCTGTTATGAAATAGGCACTTACTATGCAGCCTTAGGGCACCTAAATGAAGGTGCCCAGTTGAAGTATTACCCCCAATGTTTGTAACCTCTATGGGATAGCAACTTATTGCACGTGAATTCGAAAAGTGCTGCATACCATCTCAAGGAAAGAAAAGACAGCAGAGGCGACGAGAGTGGCTGGAGATCTTTAATGGTTAGTCTTCTTCAATATAACTCAACACAGCTGTGTTTCAGCAATAGGGCCTGTGTCAGGAGTCTGTTTTCCTCACAGAAGGAAACTAGATTAAAAAAAACACTGTTGATTGAGTCAACAACCTTTCACCTTTAAATGTCACACCAATTAAGAACACTACTGTCACAAATAAACCACTGTTGCCACAAATGTGGACAGTGTGTGAGTGGAGGAGTGGCCTAGTGGTTAGAGTGGTGACTTTGGTCCTGGGGAACTGGGTTCAATTCCTACTGCAGGCACAGGCAGCTCCTTGTAACTCTGGGCAAGTCACTTAACCCTCCATTGCCCCAGGTACAAATAAGTGCCTAAGTCACATTGAGCCTGCCATGAGTGGGAAAGCGTGGGGTACAAATAAAAAAAATATGTCTTACATAGAACCCTCACTGTTCTTTGCTGATGCAGGTCCTATCACCGAAACATGGCCATGTTGAGTTATAGTGAGGAATTACCATTAAAGATCTCCAGCCACTCTAGTCATCTCTGCTGTCTTTTGTTTCCTATTGGTTCTGTGTGGAGTGTGCACATGCTTGCTTGTTTGTTTGTATACCATCTTAAGCCATACTTAGATAGACAGGCTAAAAGTCCAGATTTCCTTTCACTTCCTTCCCATCCTGCTCTCATCAAGGAACAATCATACATGAGATCTGAAGTAGCTTTGCATGAGATCTATATTTATTAATTTTAGAAGATGAATTGCAGAGAAAGAAGAACAATATAAGTGATTAAAGGTTGAAAGGTGTACATCTCCAGGTATCACTGAGGAATCCTCCTCTTGAATATATCCAGTTGTGGTTCTGGGTGATGATTCTCGCAGTAGGGTGCAGTGCTGCAGGAGGTGATGATATTATCATGGCCACAACAAAACATTATTCAAGATTTAGGCGCGAAAACTGGGCCAGGTTTTAATGGCGTTGTAGAGTAGATCTCCTGGGCAGCTTGTTGGATTTACATTGCGGTGTCCCTTCAGGGTGTGGGCAGAGCTTACGAATCCCCGGGAGACAGCACAGCTGATCAGGCTCTTGGCTGCATATAGGGCTGCGTTAGTGGGGGCATACTCTGCAAAAGAAAAACCAAACCACTTGTAATTTTCCAAAACCAGAACAGAAACAGTATGTGTTCCTGAGATAAAAATATTGGATCCCAGGATCTTAGTGAGAACAATAACATGTCAGAGAAGTGATAACTAAGGTTCAGCCCAACAAAGTTTTAACACCCATAGCTCCACAGCTACAGCCCAACAAGCCTGTGATATTTCCCTGAAAGCTTCTGCTTCAGACTGCTGGCATTTTAAAGGATAATAATTTGTTACAATAGGGCCTAATAGTAGCAGATGCTATCCAAATGATTGCCTTATCTGGGGAGCTACCCATTAATTTTTTTTTCAAATCTTTTTGACTGAATTTTCAATAGTAAAAGCAGAGTTACAAAGAATAAACTATAACTAGTGAACAAGAACAATACCAAATGTATATATTAAGATGAATGAAATAACAAAATGCAATTATAATATGATGATGAGACCCTAATATACTGCTGCAAAATATTTCACAAGAAGTGCCCAAGTCTTGCTGAAGCTGGAGTGTTGGCAGGTTTTAAATGCCGTCTTTTCTTCATGCTTTTTAATAATACAAAGATGACTCAACTATTCGCGAACACTAAGTTTCGAGTTGTTTTTCCAATGGAGTGAGGTGAGTGGCAATAGTGATCATAGTATTAAAGAGTCTATGATGATCTTCCTCCATGGGAAGGTTAGGAGTTGAAGAATGAAGAATGATCACATCATAGGAAAGATGTTCTAGGAGTGAGAGAGAAATTATGGGTTTTATTTTTTTCCATATTTGGGTCCAATAGGTATGAACATGAGTGAAGTCAAAGAGAAGATGTTTAAAGTTCCCATTTGGTGCAGAACAAGACCAACAGGATGATGAAAGTGTAGATCTTGTAACTTTGGCCAATTTAGATGATGTCCAATAGGCTTTGTGGAAAATATAAAAAGATGATTGGGTTATTCCCGCGGAAAGGGTTGGCCGATTAGATTTAGATTAAAAGGTCGACTAGTCTATGTCTCCAGGCTGATAACTCGACTCCCATTGTTACTGAAGCATAGTGCATGGATTGGTGAGAGATTCATGCAAGCATTTATATCGTTTTGAGGCTTTCTTTTTTCCCATTAATATGATGCAGCATGTTGCTGCAAAGTTTGGTGAAGTATCAACATCATACTTCTTATGTATTAAACAATGTGAGATATTGGATAAAGCAAACCATGAAGTAGCTTCTGATACAGGCAATTCATTCAGGGTGAACAATACAGGAAATGGGTCTATAATTTTCTACTTTGCTATGGTCTTTGTTGGGCTTAGGGATAACAATAATTGTCAATTCCAGGAATGTTCCCTTGGGAGAGTCTTCCAAAAGGAAGAGGTTATATAATTGAAGGAGTTTGGGAATAAGAATGTCTGAAAAAGCTAAGTGGAATTCTACATTAAAGCCACATTACCTGGTGATTTGTTTTTAGGAAGTGCTTTCATGGCAGAAAGAATTTCCTGATCAGTGATGGCTTTATCTAGAAAGTCTAAAAGATTTTGGGGGATTTTAGGTGGAGTCAGGAATTTGGTGAAATCCTAGAACAGAGATAGAGAAAAATCAATTTCTGAACTATATAGGTTATTATAAAAATGTTGACATTGTTGAGCTATGGCTATATCAGTTGTTGGATGCATTGATAATTTGGGTGATTCTAGATCTATTGTGCTTAGATTTCAAGAATTGGGTGAGTAAGCGACTGGATTTGTTGTTTTCAGCATAATATAGTGATTTTTGAGAGTGTATATATGACAGAGTCTCCTGCAAAAGTAGAGTGTTGTATTCATAATTAGTTTTCAGAAGCTTTGAATAAGTTGAGGAAGTTCCGTTACATATATGTTGATTTTCCAGGACTTTAATGGAGTTCTGTAGTAATGTGATTTGTTGTTTCCTTTCCTTATTTTCACCGGTTGAGAAATTATTATTGCTCCCCTACGCCTTGAATGCGATCCACCAATAATTAACTTTTACATCAGAATGTAGATTATTATCAAAATATTCAATTATGTTTTTTTCATATATTCATGAAATGATATATCTTGTAATAGAGTGGTCTGAAATCTCCAGGGGGGTTTGGTGATGAGAGATTGTATAGGTGTGAGATAGATAGAAACAGCAGAGTGGTCAGAGATGATAGAACCATGAATTTTAGCATTCACAATTGAGGAAAGCAGTGCAGAGGAAATTTTAAAAAAATCCTGGAGAAGCTACGCATGGGGTGGAGAGTAAAAGGTATATTCCCTTAGAGTGGGATGCCAGATTCTCCAGGGGTCACATAGGCCAAATATCTTCCTAAGATTTTCAATAGCTAAAGACTTGGATTGCTTTATGGAGTATTTAGATTGCCTATCCAGAGCCTGCTTTTGAAGTTGATTAAATCATCTCCCATGATGATATTGGTAGAATTGAACTCTAAAAGGGTTGCAGAAATTTCTTGAAAAAATTCAGGGGAGTCAGTATTAGAACCATATGTATTGAAAAGAACATACTGAGTATTTGAAATTGGAGTTCCATAATTATCCATCTACCTGTAGTGCAGGGCTTTTTTTGAGGGGGTACTTGGGGGTACTGAGTACTGGCACCTTTTCCATTGTCTGGTAAAATTGACCCATGTGGACCCCAAGTTTTAACGAAAGAGCTCAGGCTCTACACACCAATTCTGCCTTGTCATAGATTCTGTGACTAGTTGCAGGGGGCCTGGTTATTGTAGGGTGGGTCCCTCAGTGATCACCCCACCCCTGAAGGATGGCTTAGCATTTGAGTACCGGCACCGTTTTTGCTAGAAAAAATGCACTGCTGTAGTATCAGAGGATTGACGTACAATAGTTGCAGGGAAATTTTTTCCTAAAGAGTATAGCTACTCCATTCAGTTTGTGTGGAGCAGGAGAGAAGGCAGCTAAAACAAAATGGTTGTCTTTGAGATGTTTAGTGTCAGCTTCAAGTAAATGAGTCTCTTGGAGCATCATAATATCAGGTTTAATAGATCTAATATATGAAAATAACTTTTTCCTTTTAATTGGGTTGTTCAACCCATTAACATTGAGGGAAACAATATGCATTAAGACAATGAAAAAGCTAAATTAGTTCAGTAGTGGATTTAAGTGAGAAGCTTTAACGATCATGAACATACACAGAGAAGGCAGGCATACAGTCTGGCAATGATATAAATCAGTAAGCACAATAATACATTTTTGGTGGGTAAACAGAGAAAAAGAACCATTTTCCTATCTGGAAAAACCAAAGGACCAGAAAGAAAACTACTGAACAATGTATGGGTAATGGAGGTCTAGGAAGAGGAGCCCCTAATAAATGTTTAAGTAGTGCAGAACTAGGGAAACAGGCAAATACTAGATATATAAATATAATATATGAACAAGGTAACATGAAATTGTATTGGGAAAAATACAGGTATTAGAAATGAGATTGCTAAAGTCATCTACATAATTATGCTACTACGATAATGTAATGAAATATAAAGAACAGTTGTAGCATATATGAATTACCTGAATGCATTATGGAAGCTGCAAACAGAATTGATAAAGTAAATATTCAACCTTGAGAGGTTCCAGAAAGGCTTGTAGAGCCATCGGGTCAGTAAAAGATCTTGTAGAATTATGAACCATGACTCTAAATCTGGGGGGATAGTAGAGCCCATATTAGCTGATCTCTGTAAGAAATAAATTTTTTCCTTTTTTAGACTGTTGTTTTATTTAAATTAGGAACGAACATAATTCTGAGAATGCCATGTTGTATTGGAGACTTTACCTTTGCTGATTTCAAAATAGTGAGAGCGTGCTGGTATCGGAGAAGCTGAAGAACTGTAGGCCTCGGGAATTTCTGGCTCTCAGCTTTTGATGAAGGAACACGGTAAGCACATTCAATATCAAGGGTGACTCAAACTTCAAATCAAGCAATGTGGGAAGTAGATTTTCCAGATAGGCAATCATGTTGGTACCTTCAGCTCCCTCACAAAAGCCTAAAAATAAGGACATTATTCCTACAAGATCTGTTATTAAGATCCTTGATTTCCTGTCGAAGTAAGTCCAATTCCTTTGCCTTGCAATGGAAGGCTGAAATGGCCACTGAGTTTGCACTGCTTTTAATGTTGAGCGTTTCTATGCAGCTTGAGGTTTCAGTTATGCTCGCTTTAATCTCAGTAATTTCTTCTATCATTTCATTTAAAGAATTAGAGTTGTCTTGTAGGAGACTGTAATGGAGAGAATTTATTTCATACTAGATTGTAAAGATATATCGGCCTCTTCGTGAAGATTTATCAGGAGACTATGGTGTGTGCTTCAGTCATTTTGATGCTGGAGTAGAGACCAAACCTGAGATTTCTGGTTTCTTGAAGTCTTGATCAAGAGTAGATGAACAACAGTGAAAAATACTGATTATTTTGAGTTTTGTAGCCTTCGACCACAGGAATCTTAGAACAATAGTCAGGATCAAATGGATCAGGCATCCATCTTCCTTCGAGCTCACCAGCTCTCCCCTATCCATGTATTTTCAACAGCACTATACAGATAATGTAATTGAAAATTCTTACAGACTGTCTCAGCATTATTTGAGTAGTTCTGGGGCAGAGTGATAACAGAGCTTGGGCATTCTTCTTAACTCTACTGATAGTTTGCAATATTCAACCATTATCCATGTGCAAGCCTATTTTAGATAGAATATAAAAATCACAATTGAGCTGTCCAGGTCAGGACATGTAGAATTCCTGTAGTATTTTAGAGAAGGATCTGCTGACAAAGAGCCTTTTCTGAAATACATGCAGGAGTGCACATATAGTTGCCTGCATGTGCATTGAGAGCAGCCATTTTACAAAGATACACGGTGAAAACCTGAATGGAGGAACTCAGCAACTTACACATGCAAGTTAGTCACAATTTACACATGCAAGTTACACATCTATCAGTAGCATAGCCAAAAGTGAAATTTTGGGTGGGCCCATGTATTTCCTCTCTGCTTCTCCTCCCTGCTGGCTAGCAGAAATCCTTAAGTCCCACCAGCTGAAGATGTCCTTTATAGAGCTCCCCCTAGGCCATCTGAGCAGCGGTAAAGTCAGGGGTGCACTTCCAGCCATTGACACTGGAATCCCCTTCTGAAATGGAGAATATTCAAGTTCAAGTTTCAAGTTTATTAAGGACTTTCTAACCCGCCTATCAGACTTGTCAATCAGGCTTATCAGGCTTACAATCTAAAGGTGGTAGGAAAACAGTAAACTAAAAACACAAGTCATTACTAAGTTGCCTTTGGCTGCAAGATCTCAATCTGGGGCTTTTTGTTTTTTCTCGTTTGATTCTGACAGTAACTTGCTGATTTAATGTGCTCACTGTATTTTTTATGCTTTGTATGACGTTTAGAAAAAAAAAAGAAGTTGAAAGGGACTGACTGATACATTTGGAACAGGGGAGGAACTACAATAGCCGATAAGAAAGAAAGAGAAGGGGAAACAAAAACACAAGGGGAAAAAAGAACATTGTCATATGTGTTCCGTGCAGATCCAACTAGTGCCCATAGGCTTCCAGGAAATAATAGGTTTTAAAATTGGGATAGGGATGGTGAAGTCTTCAAGCACTCAGGTAAATAATTCCACTGTTGTGGGGCTTGCACAGAAAAAAAGAAAAAAGCGCACAGTAGCTGAAGGTATATCACACAGTGATGGAATAATCAGAAGATCAAGATGGTCTGTAAGGAAGAAATAGTGAAGATAGGTTCTGCAGAAGAGCACATTTTATATATCAAAAAGAGTAATTTAAATTTAATGTGATAGAAAAATAGGCAACCAGTTGGCGTATCTTAAAAGCGGTGTCACATGATCATGTTTCTTGTGTCCTGTTATAAGCTTAATGGTTGTATTCTGAATGAGCTGCAGTCTGTGCACTTTATGTTGAGGGAGACCCATATAAAGAGAATTACAGAAATCGAGTTGAGATCTAATGAAAGAATGTACTAGAATGTTTACAACTGCAGGGAGAAGAAATGGTCTAATGGACCGGATATGTCTAAATTGAAAAAATGTACAGCGGATCACTGAAGAAATCTGAGGAATGAAGGTCAAGGCATTATCCAGTATAACCCCTAAGATCTTAAGTTTATCAGTAAGAGGGATTACAGCAGCTTTCATGAGGATTGGATTCATTAGGAATGTATTCAGTTTTGAAGAAAAAAGCATCACACGAGATTTTTCAAGATTAGGAATTAAGCAGTGTCACGTAAACCAGGCAGAAACTGATTAGTTTACGATTGATAGTGGCTATTTGACAGCTGTTTGAAGGATCAATAGGACTAAGAACCTGAATGACATCAGAGTAAAAAAAGTGATACAAAGCCAATGGGTTCTAGGAAGAATAATAAGGGGGCTAGAAAAATATAGAATAAAAGGGGGGGGGGGGATAAGAGTGAGCCCTGTGGTACTCCAAAGGGTAAAGTATAAGGACCAAAGTAAGATTCCTGAAAGGCCACTGTAAAAGTATGACCAGTGAAATATGAGTTAAACCAGGCAAGATGGGCCTTCTAGCTTGATTTGGGAAAGACCCCTAAGCAAAAGGCTATGATCTTTTATTTTATTGTTTTTCTTTTATTGATTTTAAATAGTTATTGCAGAGACAATCTTTGCATAGGAAGCCAGAAGAACATATATAATTCCATAAGAAAAAAAAAATAAAAAAATTATTGTTTTACTTGAATAATAACATTTCTGGAATAGCAGTCCACCATAGAAGGCTATAATCTAACGTATCAAATGCTGCCTTAAGGTCAATGGAGAGAAGCAGTACTGATGGGTTTGACTAAGATGGTTTCGAATATAGGTAGTCAATCCCAAAAGAATAGTTTCAGTATTGTGGTTTTGGCAAAGTTTGCCAAAAATTGTGTGGACAAATTTGAGCGCCTGCCCAAATTATGCACATAATTTAATTGAATGAACTAATTAGTGCCAATAATTAGCTTTTTAGCAAGCAATTGTTGGCACTAATTAGATTTAATTTGAACTTACGTGTGTAAATTTAGGCATGGGATCCACACCTAAATTTTATACGTGAGTAAAAAAATGGGGCATAGAAATGGGAAGATCATGGGTACAATGAGGGTGTACCTAGAATTTAAGCACATTATTATGGAATATGGACAATATATGCCCAACAGAGGCACATACATTTGCACTACATTTCAGTTGGTGCAAACGGCCATGCCTAAAATTAGGCTCAAATCCCAGGTGTAAGTACTATTCTATAAACCGTGCCTAACTTTAAGTGTGGCTTATAGAATAGCGCTTTTTTCAGTGCCATATATAGAATTCAATCCTATATGTGTAGATTTTAGTTCCACTGAAACTTCTCCCCCCCCCCCAAACCCCGATGCCTTGCAATTTTCACATAGTGCAGATTTTGTAAATATTTATTTACTAGTAAAAAAGACCCGTTTCGGTATGAAATGAAACGGGTGCTAGCAAGGTTATCCCTCCCTCCCTTGCTCTCTCCCTCTGTCCCCTCCAAGTCCCACGGCCCCCTTTCTGCCCTCCCCTCCCTGACACTGGCCCCACCCATCCCCCTACGTGCACGTCGTCCCCCCTCCAAAATCGCCAACCCCCTCTGCTACCCTCCCCCCTCTTACCGGGGTCCCTGTGGCAGCAGTGAAGAGCGAGCAGGCTCGCGAGTCTGTTGCCTTCCCTCCTCTTCGCTCTCAGCTCTGACTCTGGTCCCGCCCTCATTTCCTGTTTCTGCAAGGGCGGAACGAGCGTCAGAGCTGAGAGCGAAGAGAAGGGAAGGCAGCAGACTCACCGAGCCTGCTCGCCCTTCACTACTGCTGCCACTGGGACCCCGGTAAGGGGGGGGGGAGGGAAGGGTAGCAGAGGGGGGTTGGCGATTTTGGAGGGGGGGCGACGTGCACGTAGGGACGTCTCTGCCCGCTCCCGCTGTTCTTCAACGCGCGTCTCTCTGGGATCGTAACCACCTCCTGACGTCAGGCAAGCAGGGTTCTACTGCTGGCCAGTGACGTCAGCAGGTGGTTACGATCCCAGTGAGACACTTTCGAATGTTCACAGAGCAAATTATTATATTAGATTTTTATTTATTTGTTACATTTGTATCCCACATTTTCCCACCTATTTGCAGGCTCAATGTGGCTGAATATTGCTGCTAATGGCATAGCTAGCAACAATCACTGCTGGCAGAAACCTGTAAGCATGGCACGGTAGGGGGGGGGGGGTCAACTTTGACGGGCACCAATAGCTACCACAAACCAAGCACCATTACCTGTTGTACCAACCCTGCCACATCAGGGCTCCATCTGATTTCCACTTTAGCTGTGGCCCTTGCAGTTGTCACAGCATGCCACTCAGGGCCGGTCTTAGGCAGAGGCGACCGAGGCAGCCGCATAGGGCCCCGCGCCTAAGGGGGCCCTGCGCGGCGCGCCTCAACTCTGCCTCGCCGCCAGACCGCCGCTGCTCGCCTGCCCTCCACCCATGTCCAACGACGCGACTCTCCTCGTTCCCCTGCTCCCCCTCCCTCCAGCCACTGAGCCCCCCCTTCCCGACCCGCCAAACGACCCTCTTCTGCCACCCGACCCGGCCGGCACCTCACGTGACACAGCATTTTAAAAAAATCTCCAAGCGGCGGTGCCTGCATCTGAGTAAAAGAAGAAAAACTGCTTCACAGTTCGTCCATCGGCCGGCCTTCCCTCATGTCCCGCCCTTGCAGAAGTTACATCAGAGGGCGGGACATGAGGGAAGGCCGGCCGACGGATGAACTGCGAAGCGGTTTTTCTTCTTTTATTCAGATGCACGCACCGCTTGGAGATTTTTAAAAAATGCTGGGTCAGGTGAGGTGCCGGCCGGGTCGGGTGGCAGAAGAGGGTCGTTTGGCGGGTTGGGGGGGGGGCTCAGACGGGAGGGGGCTCAGGTGGCTGGAGGGAGAGGGAGCAGGGGAAGGAGGAGAGTCGCGTCGCTGGACATGGGTGGAGGGCAGGGAGGACGGGAAGGGGACAGAAGGGTCACTGGACATGGGTGGATGGAGGGGAGGGGGTTTCTGGACATAGGTGGATGGCAGGGGAGGGCAGGGAGGACAGGAGGGTCGCTGGACATGGGTAGATGGCGGGGGGGGGTTTCTGAACATAGGTGGATGGCAGTTGGCAGGAGAGGGCAGGGGGACAGGAGGGTCGCTGGACATGGGTGGATGGAGGGGAGGGGGGTTTCTGGACATAGGTGGATGGCAGGGGAGGGCAGGGAGGACAGGAGGGTCGCTGGACATGGGTGGATGGAGGGGAGGGGGGTTTCTGGACATAGGTGGATGTCGAGGACAAGAGGGTCGCTGGACATGGGTGGATGCATAGGCGGTCGGTGGCCCAACTGTTTGGGGAGGCTAAAAGGGGCGGGGTTAGGGGTGGAGCTTAAATCCATAATTGTCTGATAATACACAGAAAAAATAAATAAATAAAAATAAAAGTCACAATTAATACCTTTTATTAAATTTAGATATTAGATATGTATCATATGTCAAAGAATAAAGTGGTTGCTCAAAGCATATACTAACCACAATCGCTCAACTGTAAAACACTATGCACAAATTTGTGCAAAAACACACTCAGAACCTTACTGTACCATAACACTAGGCAGACCCTAATACACCAATATACCACCCATATGGAAAATGCAGACCGTCAACAATATGAAACAAGGGATCATAATATAACAATTCTCATGTAGAGCCACAAAACACCCTTTTAGGGTGGATAGTGTTCACAATGAGCTCCTTTTATTAACGACTATATGTAGATCCTTCAAGAGGTAGTGTGTCGTGATTTAGGCTCTAAAACCCTTTCTGATGTTTTGGTGCCACCTCAGTAAGGCCAATACACAATCTCTCCACTGCAAAACACTATACACAAACTTGTGCAAAAACACACTCATAACCTTAGCAAACCATATCAGCACTAATTCCAAGGACAGGACGAGCTACAACTTTATGTGTGGAAAGGCAGCACTGTAATTACACCGGGCTCTAAAACCTAGTGAAACAAAAAAAAACCCAAAAAGGGCTGTAAATACTACACACTAGTAGAATACTGCACCTGCACCTTGATTACACATTAAAAACACACAACACAACAGATATGAAGGCAAAACTGGAAAGTTACCTCAAGAAGTCAGACTCAGCATGCAGCAATACTAGAAAAATTGAAACTTACATGAAAAATATCACAGATGCACATTTCCAAAAGCTGACATATTCCAGTTAATAAATTCTGAATAAAATACTTTTTTTTTACCTTTGTTGTCTGATCATTTAGTTTTTTTATTCACTTTGGTCCCAGTGTCTTCTTTCCATTTGATATTTTTTCTCTCACCATGTCCACCATCCTCCTGTGTCCTTATGCGTCCTTGTGTGTCTTTATGCGTCCTGTCTACCATCTGTAGCCCTGTCCCTATCCTTTCTCCAGTTTTAGCATCTGCCTTCAAAGTGTTCCGATCCAGCCCTTAAATTCAGCAATTTGCCCTCCATCCATATCCAGCATTTCTCCCCTCCCCTCCATTCATGTGCATGTACTTCCTTTGTCTTTCCTACCCTCCATCCTTGTCCAACATTTCTCCTCTGTTCCCTGCCCTCCACTCCATCCATGTTCAGATTTCTCCTCTCTTCCCTCCCCTCCATCCATCCATCCATGTCCAGCACCTTCCCTCTTTCGCTCCTACCCTTCCATCCAGTGTCATC
This sequence comes from Microcaecilia unicolor, assembly GCF_901765095.1. Taxonomy (NCBI): domain Eukaryota; kingdom Metazoa; phylum Chordata; class Amphibia; order Gymnophiona; family Siphonopidae; genus Microcaecilia; species Microcaecilia unicolor. The sequence goes on from NC_044041.1 coordinate 162,755,680, forward strand.
CCTCTTTCTCTCTGCATCCTTCTACCCATTACCCTCTCCCAATCCTTCCGTCCATTGTCTCCCTCTCCTTCCATCCATTGTCTCCCTCTATATCTCCTTCCTTCTAAACAGTTCTCTCTCTTGACCCTTTTCCATTCAGCATGTCCTCTCTATCCCCATCCTTCCAGTGTCTTTCCTCTTTCCCTCCCTACCCTTACGTCCATTGTCTTCCCTCTTTCTGCCCCCTCCTTCCAGCTTTTCCCTCTTTCTCCCTCCTTTCATTCAGCATTTCTCCGTCTGACAGCTAGGGTCTCCCCCAGTTTCTCCCCAGCAGCTTCTCTCTCCTGCCCAGGGGCGTAGCTACGGGTGGGCCTGGGTGGGCCCAGGCCCACCCAATTTCAGCTCAGGCCCGCCCGGCCGGCCGCCCACCCAAGCGCACACACTGCATCAGAAACGGTACCCGCTCTGGCTCATCTGATCGCTCCAGACTCGCAGCGGCGAACTGGCGTGGTCGGCGCCAGTAAAAGCAGAAAGCATCCAGGCTCTTCAACTCCGTCCGTCCTTCGCTTCCCTATTCCCTGCCCTCTCAGCACGTCCCGCCTTTCTCTGATGTCATTTCCTTTCGGGTGGGCGGGACGCGCTGAGAGGGCAGGGAAGAGGGAAGCGAAGGACGGACGGAGTTGAAGAGCCTGGATGCTTTCTGCTTTTATTGGCTGCCCGCGCCAGTTCGCCGCTGCGACTAGAGGAGGGAAGGAACTGAAAGCCATTTAGAAAATATTTTTCTACTCCCCCGCGCAGCCGTCGCCGTTCACTCAAATCACAGGAAGCAAACCTGTGAGCTGCTGCCTGCGTCCACGTTGTCGTTCTTTATTGTTGGTGAGCAGAGGGAAGGATGGGATTGGGAGGGGTGGTGAGTACAGAGTATGGGTAATGGGGGACTAATGAAGTGGGTGAAAGAGGGGGGGGGAGGAATTTAGGAGACTGGGTAAGGGAGAGACAGAGTGGGGACTAGGAGTGCTGGAAAGGGAATGAGAGGGAGATGGTCAAAGGGGAGAGAGGAGCATCGATGGACATGGGAGGACATGGCCCAGGGAGAGAGGAGAAATTGCTGGACATGGAGGGGAGGGCAGGGAGAGAGGAGGGTTGCTGGACATGGGTGGATGGAGGAGAGGGCAGGGAGAGAATTGTTGGTCTGGGATGGACGTGAAGGAAGGAAAGACAGGAAGGAGAAGCACATGGATGGAGGGGAGAAAGAAGAAATTCTGGACATGGATGGAGGGGAGGGAAGACAGAGAAAGGAGATGCACATGGATGGAGCGGAAGGGAGAGAGAAGAAATGCTGACATGGATGGAGGGGAGGGAAGAGAGAGGAAGGAGATGATATGAGGGGAAAAGAAGAGAGGAGGAAAACTGCACATGGATGGAGAAAATAGGCAGAAGCTGGATCCACTGGACAGTCAAGTCTGCGGAGGACCAGAAATGAAGAAGAAAGGAGGAAAGGAAAGAAATAAATTGAAAGGAAGCCCTGGAAACGGAGTAAAGAGGACATATAGCAGCAGAATCGGATACTGGGCCAGCATGATCAGAAAAACAAAGTCACCAGACAACAAAGGTAGAAAAAAATCATTTTATTTTCATTATAGTGTTTGGAATATGTCCACTTTGAGAATCAGGTGCTCAACAATAAAAATTTATATTTATTTACTTATTTATGGCATTTTATCCCACATTAAACATGAATTAGATTGGCACCTGGGATCATTTAATTTTTTTTCCTGGCGAGAGTAATGCACTGCCTCCACCCCTAGGCTCTCTCCCCGGCTATAGCCAGCTCTGCAATTTTGAGGGGAGGTGGACCGGGGGGGGGGGGGGGGGGGGGAGGCGCAGAGGTGGACCAGGGAGAGAGCCTGTTGTTAAACATTTACCAGTAAACTACTGTCTAGTGCCCACCCATCCAACCTGTTGGCCCACCCAAAAATTGATTTCTGGCTACGCCACTGCTCCTGCCCATGTCCCCTCTTTCTCCCCCCATCTTTCCACTAATCTCTCTCTCTCTGTACCCCTCTTCCATCCAGCATCTTCTCTCTGGCTCTCCCCTGCTCTTTTCCATGGCCCCTCTTTCTCTCCCCATCTCTCTCTGGCTTTCCCCTGCTCTTTTCCATGTCCCTGGCTTTCCCCTGCTCTCTTCCATGTCCCCTTTTTCTCTCCCCATCTCTCTCTGGCTCTCCCCTGCTCTCTTCCATGTCCCCTCTTTCTCTCCCCATCTCTCTCTGGCTCTCCCCTGCACTTTTCCACTTTCTCTCTCTCTCCTCCAGTGTTCTCATGCATCCCACCTTTCTCTTCCCTCCCCTTCTTGTTTCCATCACTCTTACTCCTTTCTCCACCCCCTTTTCCCATTCCCATGCCCTGCCATTTTTTTCCTTCCTCCCTCTTCTCCTTAGATGTGGCATCTCACATCCTCCTCTCTCCACCCCCCTTTCCCTTTGGTCGGTCTATCTGGCATCTCTTCGACACCCCCCCGGACTAGTGTGGTACCGTATTGCTCTCCCCCTCCGCTCCTGTCATGTCGTCTTTCAACTAGGCTTCCTGTTCCCATAGCAGCAGCAGCAGCAATGATGTAAGCGCCGTTGCTTTCAGCCTGCCCCGGAAGCACTCTGAACAGCTTTCCGAGTAGGAGGGGCGCTGTCCAGAGAAGGCTTCCGGGGCAGGCTGAAAGCAGCGGCGCTTACATCATTGCTGCTGATGCTGCTGCTGCTACGGGAACAGGAAGCCTCGTTGAAAGACGACGTGACAGGAGCGGAGGGGGAGAGCGGCACCGTACTAGTCGGGGGGACGGGGGGGGGGGGGGTAAAGATCGGGACCGTCGCGCACCAGTCGGGGGGGAGGGAGCCGGGAGGGAGATGTTCACGAGCTGCACCCGCCCCGCCCTTGCTGCACTTCTGGCTGGGGAGGCTTAGCCTCCCCAAGCCTCTTATACCGGGCGCCTATGGGTGGATGGCAGGGGAGGGGGGTTTCTGGACATAGGTGGATGGCAGGGGAGGGCAGAGGGGACAGGGGGGGTTGCTGGACATAGATGGATGGCAGGGGGGACAGGAGGGTCGCTGGATGGATGGAGGAGAGAGAAGAAATGCTGGACATGGATGGAGGCGAGGGAAGAGTGAGGAAGGAGATGAGGTGAGGGAAAAGAAAGAGAGGAGAAAAAGTGCACATGAATATAGAAAATAGGCAGAAGCTGGATCCACTGGCAGTCAAGTCTGCGGAGGACCCAGCTTTAACTTACGGATGTAGGGCAAGAAATGAAGAAGAAAGGCGGAAAGTAAAGAAATAAATGGAAAGGAAGCCCTGGAAACGGAGTTAAGAGGACAGATAGCAGCACAATCGGATACTGAGCCAGCATGATCAGAAAAACAAAGTCACCAGACAACAAAGGTAGAAAACTATTTTATTCAGGATTTATTAATTGGAATATGTCAGTTTTTGGAAATGTGCATCTGTGATATTTTTCATGTAAGTTTCAATTTTTGTAGTATTGCTGCATGCTGAGTCTGACTTCTTGAGGTAACTTTCCAGTTCAGTATTTTGCCTTCGTGTGTTTTTCAGGTGTGATCAAGTAAGGTGCAGTATTCTGCTAGTGTATAGTTTGCAGCCCTTTTTGTTTTTGTTTTTTTTTCACTAGGTTGTGCACTGGTGTTTCCATGCCACGCATAAGGTTGTAGCTCATCCTGTCCTTGGAATTAGTGCGGTTTGTTAAGGTTATGAGTGTGTTTTTGCACAAGTTTGTGTATAGTGTTTTGCAGTGGAGAGATTGTGTGTTGGCCTTACTAAGGTGGCACCAAACATCAGAAAGGGTGTAGAGCCTAAATCATGACACACTACCTCTAAAAGGGTGTTTTGTGGCTCTACATGAGAATTGTGATATTATGATCCCTTGCTAGCTTCATATTGTTGATGGTCTACATTTTCCGTATGGCTGGTATATTGGTGTATAAGGTATTAATTGTGTCTATTTTATTTTTACTTATTTTTTTCTGTGTGTTTTGTCAGACAATTATGTATCTCTCATGTATAATTACAGAACTCAGTTATAAATGTGTAAGCAGAAATCATTCACAAAAAGGAGGAAAAAACGCCTCAAAAGAAGGCTCCTCCCATATATATAGAAGTGGGATAAGAGCTACTATTTCATCATCATAGGCGATACAAAAAACCTCCTAATTATTTTTAAATGTTTTTAAATATAGGCTTTAAAGAATAATTTACCATTTGCTCAATTCTTACGATATCGGAGGATTTGCTCCAATAAAGAAGATTTTTGCCGCCAAGCACGAAATTTACGAGATTGCCTCATGGAAAGAGGGTATCCTAAAAAAGTAGTGAGGTCAGCCTACAAGAGGGCGAAATATATTGATAGACAGTTGTTATTGCAGCCCACTGAGAGAGAAGACAATCAAGAAGAAAGGGTGTATACATATGTGTTAAAACATACCTTGCAAGCAAGTAGTGTTTCCAATATCATCAGGAGACATTGGAATATTGTCCAAACTTTACCCGAATTTACAAATTCTGCCGTAAGGATGGCTTACAGTAGGGGTAATAATTTAAAGGAGCTGGTGTGTTTTACAAAATTAAACCCCCAGACAGACATTGTCTATAACGGACATAAAAGCTGTGGCAACTGCGCTCTATTATGATAGAGACGAAGGAATTTATGAACTCTAGCACAGGACAGAAATTTATTCTTTATACGAACACTACATTCAAGTCTAAGGTAGTTATATATTGTATTAAATGTCCTTGTGGTATGATTTACGTAGGACAAACTACTCGACAATTGTATGTTAGACTTATTGAACATAAAAGTGTCATTTCAACAAAGAAGACCACGTCCCCATTGGCTGTACATTGTACTGAATTTTCTCAGAGTTTTAATTCACTCAGATGTTTTGTTTTACAGCAAGCTCATTGGCGTCTAAAGGGTGATGAAGCCCGATTGTGGCTATTAAGAAAAGAACAACAGTGGATCTTTAGGTTAAAATCAATGACCCCTCTGGGAAGATTGAATGGATGCATTTCTTCTGATATGTGAAAATTAAAATTTTTTTTGAAAATTTTTTTGAAATTTTGTAACTTTGAAGAAATGATATCTACACATCACCAGGGGTGAGCCTCGTTGTGGTGAAAGAAAGGGGTTGGACATTGCTGACAATGTGTGACGTCATAATCTATATATAGGGCCGCCATGTTTAGGAGCAGTTGCCTATCATGCTACCGTCGGCATTATGAACAGATTGTAAGGAGAGTCAACACTTAGAAGAGTGATTTGTCAAGAAAAGATAAAATTTTAAGCTTGTTCTTCTTTTTTTCTCTCTTTTTTTAGGAAAGATGACCGTTGAAGTGTTTAGTTGAAAAGCTGTGGTCCTGAAGCAGCGTAACGTGAAATGGGACCCATTGACCACAGTTAAATCACGGTCAGTGAGAAGAAAGCTTGAGCCTGCCTAAGCTTGCCTAAGCTAAGTAAAAAAAATTTTTAGCCTATTTGGCAGAGCGATATTTTGCTTAGGAAAAGAAAAATATTTAAAAACAATTAGGAGGTTTTTTGTATCGCCTATGATGATGAAATAGTAGCTCTTATCCCACTTCTATATATATGGGAGGAGCTTTCTTTTGAGGCGTTTTTTCCTCCTTTTTGTGAATGATTTCTGCTTACACATTTATAACTGAGTTCTGTAATTATACATGAGAAGTTATTGGATTGAACCAGTTCCCTATTGATATCTTTAGACAATTATGGATGACAGACAGAGTCGGAGTCTTCTTGAGTCAGAGAGTTGTGGTATATATTTTTAAACAATTTTAATACCTTGGTGGTCTATATGTTTTTATATTGTACATTATATTTTACACTTCACTTTATTTTATTGTACATCCTTTCATTTCATTTTTATTTTATTGCATATATGGGTTACAGAGTAATAGGAGAATTTGAAAGTACTGAATCTTTTCTTAATATTTTTCCTTTATTCTCCTTTGTTATGAGAATTGGAACTACTAATTGTAGTGGACTTGAACTGAATAATTTCTGGGGAGGGGAGGTTTCATGATATCATTGTGCTTATTATTTCAATCAGTTTTTTTGTACAAGTTTAGCTTCATTTGTCTTTATTTGAAATTTCATAAATAAAAAAATGTTCTAAAAATGGAATAATCTTATCAATGGGGTGGAGCTAGGGTTGGGCGGAGCTAGGGTGGGGCGGGGCTACAGTAGGGCGGGGCTAGGATGGGGCCCCACCAAATTGGTCTACATAGGGCCCTGCACTTGCTAAGTCAGGCCCTGATGCCACTGTCTTATCTCTGCTCTGCCTCTGGGGGGGGGGGGTCCAGTGTCTCCCCCTAAGTGTCCAGCATGTCTGTCTCCCTCCCCTCAGCTTCTGGGTCTGGCATCTCACCCCTCTCTCAAGCTCCTCCCACAGTCCAGCATCTCCCCCTCTCTCTGAATGCCCTCTCCCTCGAGTCTAGAGCTCCCTGGCAGCAGTAGTGATTCACCTATGCTGCCATAGGCCAATCCCAGAGCCTTCCCCCTGCGGCATCCCACCTTTTTGATGTAATTTCCTGTTTCTGCAAGGGTGAGATGCTACAGACGGAAGGATCCATGTCAGGTCCCTAGCAGTATAGATGAATCACTGTTGCCACCAGCAAGCTCTAGACTCAAGAGAGAGACACCTTTTAAGGTAGAATGTAGGGAAGGGTGTACAGAGAGAGGGAAAGATGCCAGACCACAGGCATGGATAGGGTTGAGAGAGGGGGAAGATGCTGGAACCGGGGCTGAGAAGGAAGGGAAGGAAGAAAAGAGAGAGAGATGTTTTACCAGGGGGCAAAGGGGAAGGAGGGAGGGAAGAGAGGGAGAGAAGAGAAGAGAGAAAGAGAGAGATGTTGGACTTAGGAGTACAGTGGAGGATGGGAGGGAAGAGAGATGAAAATATGTTGACCCATGGGAGTAGAGGAGAGGGAGGGAGGGAGGGAAGAGAGAAGGAGAGATATTAGATCCTGAGGGTAGAGGGGTGGGAGGGAAGAGAGAGAGAGAGAGAGATGTTGGACCCTGGGGATAGGGAGAAGAACTGCACGAAAGAGGAAGAAATGCTGAACCATTGGGGGGGGGGGGGGGGGGGCAGGCAGGATGGAAGAGAGAGAGGACAGAGGTGCTGAATGCAGAGCAGAAGGGGCAGTGGGATGTAAGAATACAAGGGTGGAGGGAGAGGAGATGCTTCGAGTGGTGGGGATCTTTGGAAGGGGCTGTGGGGTTGTCAAGGAGAGCTAGAGGATGGGAGAAGGAAATGGAAATTTGATAGGTAGGTGAGAAGTAAAAAGAAGGGCGAAAAGAGGGTGAAATCTGAGTAGACAGAGAGGCAGAAAAGAAAAGGAAGAAAGAGTTAAAACGGAAAGATCAATATGTCGGAGATAGGTTTAATGAGGCAATAAAACAAAACAGGAGAAAAAAGGAGAAATGACAAATAAACAGGAGCCACTGGAAAAAGACAGCAGAAGGCAACAGGAAATCAGTAAAGAGAAATTGGGACCAACATGGTGGAAAAATAAAATGTCCAGATAACAAAGGTAGAAAAAAGTGCATTATTTTGAATTTATTAACTGAAATGTTAACGTTAGGAAATCTGCATCATAGATATCTTTGTATTTGTTCATACATTTCTGTTTCTATTTCTCTAGGGTTGCAGAGCATGCCAAGTTTTACTTCTTGGGGTTCCCAGCTAAATATTTGTCTTCCTATTTCTATTTCTAATTTGTGATCCTTTGTTCTGTATTTGATAAGGGTCTGTCTGTGTTTTGCATGAGACTAAAGTGTGCACTTCTATTTCCCTATATTTTCTGTGTAGAGATCTGTAGCTGTTCCACTTGTTCTGTTTTACCTGTACATTATTATTATTATTATTTATTGCATTTGTATCCCACATTTTCCCACCTATTTGCAGGCTCAATGTGGCTTACAATGTGTCGTTAAGGCAATTGCCTTACCAGATTATATAACAGTAGTATTGCATAGAGAACATGTCTTGCATAGTAAGATGAAATAAGCAAATATTTATTTATTTATGGTTCGCTTATATCCCACATTTTCCCACTCATGCAGGCACAATGTGGCTTACAGATGAAATAAGCAAATATGAGAGGGTCACAATTCCAAGTTATAGATAAGTAAGAAGTGTTACATTTACAGTTATTGATCATTGTGGTATGCCTTGTTGAAGAGGTAGGTCTCTAGAGATTTCCGGAAGTTTGTTAGTTCATAAATATTTTTTAGGTTAAGCGGTAGTGCATTCCATTGCTGCGTGCATAGGTAGGAAAAACTGGACGCATGTGTTAGTCTGTATTTTAGACCTTTACAACTGGGGAAGTGAAGATTCAGGAATGTGTGGGATGATCTTTTAGCGTTTCTGGGGGGTATGTCTATTAGGTCTAGCATGTAGGCTGGTGCATCTCCGTGAATGATTTTATGAGAGAGTGCATACGCTCTTTGAGTGGGAGCCAGTGTAACTTTTCTCTTAGGGGTTTTGCGCTTTCATATTTTGTTTTTCCGAATATGAGTCTGGCTGTAGTATTCTGGGTTGTTTGAAGTTTCTTGATGATTTGCTCTTTATAACCGGCGTAGAGTGCATTGCAATAGTCTAGGTGGCTCAGTACCATTGACTGTACTAGGTTGCGAAAGATGGTCCTTGAGAAGAAAGGCCTTACTATTTTAAGTTTCCACATAGAGTAGAACATCTTCTTGGTTATATTTTTCCATGGTTTTCAAGAGTAAGGTTTCGATCAATGGTTACTCCGAGAATTTTCAGGGTGTCTGAGACAGAGAGGGCCAGGTTTGGTGTATTTATTGTAGTGAATTCGCTAGTGTTATGTTGTGAGGTGAGTATGAGACATTGTGTTTTTTCAGCGTTGAGTTTCAGCTGAAATGCGTCCGCCCATTGGTGCATGGTATGGAAGCTTTGGTTGATGTCATTAGTGATTTCCTTTAAATCATGTTTGAACGGGATGTAGATTGTTACGTCATCTGCGTAGATGTATGGATTGAGATTTTGGTTGGATAGTAACTTGGCTAAGGGTGTCATCATCAAGTTGAAGAGGGTTGGCGAGAGGGGAGATCCTTGAGGGACTCCACATTCAGGTATCCATGGGGCTGACGTAGTCGAGTTTGATGTTACTTGGTATGATCTTGTGGTAAGGAATCCTTTAAACCAGTTAAGAACATTACCTCCGACTCCGAAGTATTCCAAGATGTAAAGTAATATTCCATGATCAACCATGTCGAAGGCACTGGACATGTCGAATTGCAGGAGAAGTATGTTGTTGCCTGTTGCTATAGCTTGTTTAAATTTAGTCAGGAGAGTGACTAGTACTGTTTCGGTACTGTGGTTGGCTCGAAAATCTGATTGGGAGTCGTGAAGTATTGAGAATTTGTTTAAGTAGTTGGTGAGTTGTTTGGTTAACATCCCTTCTGTTAGTTTGGTTATTAGAGGAATGGATGCTACTGGGCGGTAGTTGGTTAGGTCACTTGAGCTCTTCTTAGCATCTTTGGATATAGGGGTGAGTAGGATGTTTCCTTTATCCTTTGGGAAGAGTCCATTTTGTAGCATGTAGTTCAGGTGTTCCGTAAGACTTGATGTGAATTGTTGAGGGGCAAATTTTATGAGGTTTTGGGGCATATGTCTAACTTACAGTGTGACTTGGCAAACTTTTTAAGGGTTTGGGAGACGGTGTTGTCTGATAAAGTTGGTCCAGTTTCTGTCAGCTGGGTATTCACCAAGGGTTGGGTCTAGGCAGTCGAGGAGTTTGACGTATTCGTTGGTATTAGTAGGCTTCATGATTCGTAATTTTTCAATTTTCTCTGAAGTATTTTGCAAGATTGTCGGCTGCTGGTGTGTCTGTGCTGTTAGAGGTCACCGGTGCAGTGTCTATTAATTTGTTCACGAGTTGGAAGAGTTTGTGTGTATCCTTGTAGTCTGCTCTGATTTTAGTTTTGTAATATGATCTTTTATTTTGTTTAATGGAGTATTTGTATTTTCTTTGAAGTTGTTTCCAGTCATTGAGTGCGGAGTCGTCTCTCTTTTTATTCCATGCTCGTTCTAGCCTTCTAACTTGTGTTTTTAGTATTTTCAATTCTTCGTTGAACCATGGTATTGAGTTCTTTCTATGTGAAGTTCTGGTTTGGAATGGTGCTATATTGTCCAGTATGCTTCTGCATCTGTTGTCCCACTCTTGTAGAAATTGGTTTGAATCTGTTAGTGCAGTCCATTCATTATTGTAGAATTGTTCCCAGAATGTTACTGAATCTATTTTACCTCTCGTGGTATATGTTGTTAGTTCTTGTTTGTGGTGTGAGACTTTCATTCGCCATTGGAGGGATAGATTTGCTTTGTAGTGGTCGGACCAAGGAATAGCTCTCCATTCTGTATCTGTTAATACAAAGTTTGAGTCAGGGGAGAATTTGTGTGTAATAATGTCTAGTGTGGCTGCATGTTTGGCCAGTGAAGGTCCCATAGTTGAAGGAAGTCTTTACATTCACGCGTGTTTAATGAGTTGAGATCTTCGAGGTGTAAGTTGATATCTCCTATTATAAGAAGGTTGGAGTTAGAGACACACGTGTTCGCTATAAAGTCCATAAGGTGTGTCTGGCAATCCTGCCAGTTACTTGGTGGTAAGAGTAACGTAAGAGTAGCCATATAGGGCCATACCAATGGTCCGTCTAGCCCAGTATCCTGTTTTCCAAACAGTGGCCAAGTCAGGTCACAAGTACCTGACAGAAACCCAAATGGTGGCAACACTCCATACTACAAATCCCAGGGCAAGCAGTTGCTTACCATATCTGTCTCAATAGCATACTATAGACTTTTGCCCCAGGAATTTGCCCAAACCTTTTTTAAACCCACATATGCTAACCTCTGTTACTACATCCTCCAGCAAATAGTTCCAGAACTTAGCTATTCATTGAGTAAAAAAATATTTCCTCTTATTTGTTTTAAAAGTATTTCCATTTAATTTACTCAAGGGTCCCCCAGTCTTTGTACTTTTGGAACAAGTAAAAAATCAAATTACTTCTACTCGTTCTACACCACTCAGGATTTTGTGGATTTCAATCATATCTCCCCTCATCCATCTCTTTTCCAAGTTGAAGAGCCCTAAACTCTTTAGCCTTTCCTCATACGAGAGGAGTGCCATCTCCTTTATTATTTTGGTTGCTCTTCTTTGAACCTTTTCTAATTCCGCTATATCTTTTTTTGAAATACGGCAACCAGAACTGAACACAATACTCAAGGTGCAGATGCTCCATGGATCGATACAAATGCATTTTTTAGGTCTTATTCACCATTTCTTTCCTAATAATTCCTAGCATCCTGTTTGCTTTTTTTGGCCGCTGCCGCACACTGAGCAGAAGATTTCAGTGTATTATCTACAATGACACCCAGATCTTTTTCTTGAGTGCTGACCCCCAAGGTGGACTTTAGCATCAGGTAACTATGATTTGGATTATTCTTTCCAATGTGCATCACCTTGTATTTGTCCACATTAAATTTCATCTGCCATTTGAATGCCCAGTCTTCCAATTTCCTGCAATATTTCACAGTCCGCACGTGTTTTTGAATAGTTTTGTATCATCTGCAGATTTGATCACCTCACTCATTGTTCCGATTTCCATATCATTTCTAAATATGTTAAATAGTACCAGTCCCAGTACAGATCCCTGTGGCACTCCACTGTTCACCCTCCTCCATTGAGAGAAATGACCATTTAACCCTAACGTCTGTTTTCTATCCAATAACCAATTCCTAATCCACACCAGAACCTTGCCTCCTGTCCCATGACTCTAATTTTCTCAGGAGTCTCTCATGAGGAACTTTATCAAAAGTTTTTTTTTTTTATAATGTAGATACACTACATCAACTGGCTCACCTTTATCCACATGTTTATTCATGTCTTCAAAGAAATGAAGCAAATTGGTGAGGCAAGACTTCCCTTGGCTGAACCCTTGCTGATTCTGTCCCATTAAACCATGTTTGTCTATGTGTTCTGTAATTTTATTTATTATAATAGTTTCCACTATTTTGCCTGGCACTGACATCAGGCTTACCAGTCTATAATTTCCCGGATCACCCCTAGAACCCTTTTTTAAAAATCGGCGTCACATTGGCCACTCTCCAATCTTCAGGTACTACGGACGATTTTAACAACAGGTTACATGTTACTAACAGCAGATCAGCAATTTCATGCTTGAGCTCTTTGAGTACCCTTGGATGTATGCCATCTGGTCTAGGTGATTAACTACTCTTTAATTTGTCAATTTGGCTCAGTACATTTTCCAGGTTCACCAAGATATCTTTCAGTTTCTCCACATCATCAGCCTTGAAAACCATTTCCGGTACAGTCAGATCTCTTATATCTTCTTCCGTAAAGACAGAAGCAAAGAATTCATTCAGTTTCTGCACTATGGCCTTGTCCTCCCTGAGCACCCCTTGTACTAAGTGTATTGGTGTTTTAGGGCCCAATATAATATTTGTAGAGACTCCTATTAATAGGTAGAGTTCTTACTGTTTGAATCATAGGATTAGTGCTAGGACACATTTACCAAATGTATGTTGAGATAAAAAAAATTTCTGGTTTTGTATTATTTCGCAGTGTGCCTGATAGTGGAGATTCATGTTGTTATTGCTCAGATGACATGAGAACCAGAATATTGTTTGTATGGTGACTTCCATGGAAAAATGTCCTAGTTCTAATCTCCATCTTTTGTTGTGGGGAAGTTGTCATTTTTGAGGATGTAGAGCATGTTACATTTATCTCATAAGAACTGTTATATTATGTCAGATCAAAGGTCCATGTGGGTCATATATGTAGTATGTCACATATGCAAGCATCATCTGTCTGGTGTGTCTCAACAGAAAAAAGGTTGAGAACTGCTGCCCTAGATATATGCCCAGTTAATCAATGAATTAAGTGTTATTTTCATACACATGAAAGCACAAAAAGCCTGTCTTTTAAAATTAACTAGCATCGTGTGAACAAACAGAATTGGTAAAGGAGTTTTGGGAAAAGAGCTGTTGCGGGGAGGAGCACCAGAAACTCTAGCATCGTCTCTGATATTCAGCATCAGTGAAGGAGTAGCCTAGTGGACTTTGATCCTGGGAAAGTGGGTTCAAGTCCCACTGTAGCTCCTTGTGACTCTGGGCAAGTCACTTAACCCTCCATCGCCCCAGGTACAAATAGGTACCAGTATATACTATGTAAACCACTTTGAATGAAGTTGCAAAAACCACAGAAAGGCAGTATATCAAGCTCCATTTCCTTTCCCTTTGGATAGTGCTGGGCAGACTTATATGGTCTGTGACAGGGCAGGTGGTTGGGAGGCGGGGATAATGCTGAGCAGACTTATACGGTCTGTGCCCTGAAAAGGACAGGTACAAATCAAGGTAGGGTATACACAAAAAGTAGCACATATGAGTTTATCTTGTTGGGCAGACTGGATGGACCGTGCAGGTCTTTTTCTGCCGTCATCTACTATGTTACTATTGATAGGATGCTGAATATACAATTTAAGTGCCACAGCCAGCATTTAAAAGAAATGCTGAATACAGAGCTGATATTTTACTGTTTGGTTAAAAAGCTGTATTTTATTAGATTTTTCTCTGTGCCCGTCTGACTCTGAAGCTAGTTAGATTAGAATGCAAAAGATAGTCTGATTAAGAGGGATTTTGCCAGCATCTAGATCAGGATCAGACCTGTAGATGAGTGATATCCCCACCTGCATCTCTTTGGATAAATACACAAGGAAGGGGGGCAGTGCCTCTGCTCCATTCCCTCAATGTTTGGAGTGAAGTAGTATAGAAAACATCTTACTCATAAAGTCACCGATGAAACTTATCGCAATGGATTTGGAGTTGTAGCCTGAGGTATGAGTTCCAACAGAGGACCAGCCACGGCCTTCATACACACTACCATCTGCACTAATCAGGAAGCTGCAAAGAGAGACAGATGGAAGTTTTACTGATGTTTCAAAATGGCAGTCTGATTGAAGTTTTATTTATTTATTAGGATTTATTTACCGCCTTTTTGAAGGAATTCACTCAAGGTGGTATACAATAAGAATAAATCAAACATGAGCAATAAATTACAAAGGTAAAAATATTCAAATAACAATACAAATTATGGCATAGTATACTACTTACAATGTCAACACGACACGTAATAGAACATTTTAACTGACAGTTTAGGGTATAAGCAAAGATGGAACATATACAGAGGTAAGAGAGTAAGAAGAGTTAGAAAGTATGGCGACTAATTTAAAGAAAGTTGCACATGAGGTCAAATCTGCTGCTTGTGTTTGACGGTGTTTCAAGCAGCAGATTTGCCCGTGATTGTGTTAGAAGAACTGAACCAAGGGAACTATGGACTGGTTCATTCTGGTGTAAAAATATTGCACTGAACAAGATTTGAATACAACATACGGAAATATTCATGGCGATCACAGTCACTGGAACAGAATAATAGAGGTAATTGGACGTTAATGTAAAACAACTGTGATATGATGGACATTTATTAAGAGATGATATAAGAAGCCATCATTGAAAGAAAAAGTGTACAAATTGTGGATGTATAGTGGAACATTCTTACAGGAATGGATATTAGAAGTATCAGCGGTGAAAAAAACTTGTGGTTGGTTGCACCCATTCATTGAACATTGGAATGAATGAAGAGAATGTGAAGAAGTGTCATGTCAATATAATTAGAAGATATATAACATTTTATATTATTTTTATGGTGAGAGTTTTTCAATAAAGAAATTTATTCAAAGAAATATTAAAGAGTAAGGTAATTACCTGATGGATAACAATTTATATTGTAACTAGATTGAAATAGAGATACTCAGTTAGTTGATCTGTATGCATATTCATGAGGGACAGACTGAAAATCCATCCCATTGTGTGTCCCTTGAGGATGCTAGTGGGTACTAAGCACTAGCAGGGCTGCCACGAGGGGGTGGGGTGGGGGGTAAGGTTCCCCAGGTCCAGCCTCCAAGGAAGGCTGGTGCAAGCAATTGAAAAAGACTGCTCTGCTGGCCATGGGTCCTTGTTCCTGCTGCATCCTGCATGTGTGGAAACAGGAAGTTACTTCACAGGAGGCGGGATGCAGCAGGAAGAAGAAATTGTGGTCGACAGATCACTCTCTCTTGTTTGCAGTGGCAGCAGCGGCGGGGGATGGGGGCTGCGGTGGTAGTGGGCCCCTGCAGTGGTGTACCAAGGGGGGGCGCTGGGGGCGGTCCGCCCCGGGTGCAGGCCGCTGGGGGGGGGGTGCCGCGTGCCAGTCAGCTTCATTCATTTCCATGCTCCCTCTGCCCCGGAACAGGAAGTAACCTGTTCCGGGGCAGAGGGAGCATGGAAACGAACGAAGCTGACCGGCACGCGGCACCCCTCCAGCGGCCTGCACCCGGGGGAGGGGGTTCTTTCGCCGGGGTGGGAGGGGTCACGCTGCACCGGGGGGGGGGGGGGGCGCATCGGCGATCTGCCTCGGGTGTCAGCCCCCCTAGGAACGCCACTGGGCCCCTGAAGATTGCTTGCCCTGGGCCCGGATTTGTCTCGCGGAGGCCATGTGCATTAGACAGTTTCTTCTTATTCCTACCATCTGATTCTTATTAGCTTTTTCCTTTGCCTCTCTTCATCTACGTCTTATCAGGTAGCCACTGTGCACTGCCTCCAGCATTTTCCATAATTACACTTATAGTTCCCTCAGAAACTTCTGAGACTTTTCTGTAGCTCACTAAGCAACTTTGTTCTGCTGATGCTTGTTGATCAATCACCTAAAGCTGCTGGAAAAGAAGCTCTGTGTTCAACCAGCATTCGGAACAGAACTAGCTAGTTCAGGATGTGGGAACCTAAGCAGAAAAATGAGCTCAGCTCCAGCCACTGAGCTGCATTCTCTGCCTTTTTTCTAGCTTTAGAATGAATCAAAAAGGCATGGCCTACCGACCCAATTTAAATGCCTGTACCCTGCAACACAACAAAACCAAAGCTTGTAATGGACATTTAATAATAACTCTTCCTCTGTACGATTCTCTTCCTCTCTACGATTCCCTAATGTGTCTGTACACACGAACCTTATTCTACCACAACATTACTGTATTTGTTCATACCGGAATTGGTGAACGCCTTTACAGTACTATGTAAGCCACATTGAGCCTGCAAATAGGTGGGAAAATGTGGGATACAAATGTAACAAATAAATAAAATAAATTAATAAATCTGCTGGGCACAGTGTGACACAGTATGGTGCAGTGCTTCTTACTTGTAAGCAATGTCGCACCACTTTTTGCCAATGTGGTAGTTCTGAATGCCCTTCAACTGAGCGCAGCATGTTGATAAGCTGTTGCAAGAAGAACCCGCTGTGTGGTGGATGAAAACGTAAGGCAGATTCCGCCCCAGTGATTGGTTGCACCTTGTGGAGCGAGCTCCCCACTTGGCCCTAGAGATGATAGGGGGACATCCTGTGAGAGGGAGAAAGAGCTGAGATAAACAAGGTGTAAAGTCTGCATTTCCATGATAACATTTTTAAAAAGCTTGCATAGAATTCAGTTTAAAAGCATACACAAGCCCTGCAAGAGATAAATTAATTAAAAACAAAAGCTAAACACTTACACACACAGTAACTGGTCCCAGGCTAACACATAAAATGGGGCCTGTGGTAAAATAGTGCATATTAATGGCATTAGAACACACTGTGGCAGCATCTCTTAGTAACATTAGCTGTAGGTAACACAATAATAATGGAAGATTTGAATTACTCAAGTACTGATTGGCTAAACATCTTATCAGGACATGCCTGGAAGGTAAAGTTTCTAGATGCTATAAATGACCGTTTCATTGAATAGCTGATCCAGAAATCGATCAGAAGAGAAACATTTTTAAATCAATTCCTTACTGGTAACCAGGACCTGGTACAAGGGGTACTGGTGATAGGACTACCGGGCTATAGGGCTCAAAGTGTGATTAAATTTGTCATCACTGGAATGAAGATGCTAAAATACTACTACTACTACTACTACTACTAATAATAATAATGCGGTTGTAGCACTTAATTGTAGAAAGGAAGGGTGACAAAATGAGGAAATTATTTAAAACTTTTTTTTTGAAAGAAACAGTTGCCAAGGTCAAAAGTTTCCATAAGGCATGGAGATTATTTAAATACTATGTTGGAAACTCAGGTTAATTTAGGACAGCTGTAATTCTGTTTCAACGGGAGCAGTTAGTCCAGCAGTGTAGAAGCCTGCTTGGCTTGATTCATAGCGCCACTACTTAAACCAATGAGATAATATTTCCAGTCTGACCACATAGGTAGGCAGACAGAAAACAACTGATGATCTGGACATTCCAACCTGTTTTGGAAGCTGGGAGTGCCCTTGCATTATCAATGGGAGAAACCGGTGTGGAAACAAACGTCAGTGACTAAAAAATTTTAATTCAATATTTTCTTTTGAGTTCTATACTAAAAACAGGCCAGGCAATATTCAGCTGGCAGTGCTGAAACTGGATATTCAATGCTGGGCCCTGGGAGGCTTCAGCATTGAATATCCATTTTTTAAAACACCAGTTAGCATATGATATTCCTATTTAACTCGCCATGGGTTAGTGCTATTTATGGGGTCCTATTTATCCGTTAAACCTGGCCGGTTAAGTTCTGAATATTGTAACTTAACCGGTCATGCCCCTAAAACACCCCTGGAACACCCCCGACATAACCGGCTTAAAGATCGGTGCTAATCAGTCATTTTCACTGGCAATAACTGATTAAGTGCCACTGAAAATGACCGCTTAGCTGCCAACAAGTGAGTTAACCAGTTGGCAGGTATTGAATATTGGCCGGAGGGTATTTTCTTATGCTGGAGCGTCATTATATAACTTGCTACTATCAGATCTGAGCAGTATTTCCAATTATTTATCTTTTTGGAAAGCTTTAAAGACTTGCCCCCCAATATTCAGTCTGCGGTGGTCAGCCTTTTTTTTTTAAATGCTGATCATTGCCGGCTAAATTATCCCCTGATATTCAGTATTGGGCCATGTCTGGGCACCAGCACTGAATGCTGGAGGATAATTTTGGGTGGCCTGGCCGATGTTCAGCCGGGCACTGAGAGTGAAGTATTAACCCCTCCCCCAGAGGGAGGGGTTTGGAAATCTGGAGAGTTTCTTGTTGTATTGACCTGCTGGTGAGAGGAACCACGCCTCAAGAAGTGGGCAGACAGAGAAAGGTCCGTCCATAAGAAAGTCTGATGGTTGGGGGTAGCATCCACCGGGGCTTTAAGAGAAATAGCCAGGAGGGCAATCTCTGGTTGATCTGCCAGGCAGGATGGGACAGAATCTGCTATGCACAGGAAGCAACACTGAATTGGATAAGAGGATTTACATGTCATCACCTTGATTTTCAAGTTTGCTATTTGCAAAGACTGTTCACATGATCCTTTGTTGTTAGTAAATGTCACCCGTCTGTGGTAAGACATCACACAGCATCAAAATACCTCTAATATGTAGTCGCGCCAGCCGAGGGAACTAACTGTGCTCCGGTCACCAGAGACAGAGTGAACATAGAATAAAACATCATCCTAAAAAATAATACCGGATGAATGCATAAAGGTGAACATAAATTCCTGTGAATGGAATCAATTTGATTTACAATAAATCCAGATACTACTCCCTTATATATGTAACAAGAAATTATTTATTAAAGTGGAATGAAATTATTTAACTGTACTGGTGAACAGAAAGACATACTCTTCAGTTAGATTGTACAGGATTAGACCAGTAAAACTGCTGATTCCCTACTGGATACAGTATACACTCTACTTTCTTTACTAATCAAACATTTAGTCTCCTAACCAAATTACAAGTCAGTATAACACTTCAAAGATTTCCAACTCAAAATAGGAGGTGTCCTGTGGCACCTGAAGAACCTAGGAGGACCAAACCTGGTCTGGGGAAAGGAGCTGCAGCTGTCGTTCAGGTTGTGAGTAGCTGGGGTGTGTTTGGTGGAAAAACCAACATGAACAATATGGCCTCCATTCCTGCCATCATGGCAAGGAGGCAGAACAGGTGCACAGAATTTGAGGAACATTTTCCTGAGTTGCTGATGCATGACGGCTGACACACAAGAGGGAGAAGAAACTACAAACTGCGAACTGGGGAAATGCGCCACATGGAGTTGAGGCAGAGGGACTGCAAGTGCTTGATATGGGTGATGAGGTTGGATGGGAAGTGTCAGAGACAATGACAACAGCAAGCAGAAGTGCTTCGGTTTAAAGAGTGAGGAGATAGAAACATAGAAAAATGAAAGGAGATAAAGATGAGGCCAATTTTCAGACTGCAAGAGTTAGACCAACTAATTCCCGTGGTCAGAATTGAGCCCAGATATTTAATGCTCGGCTATTTCTGATGACTGGCAATGAATATTCAATTTATTTTTGGCCGGTTTCAAGATAACCAGCCAAGTTGATAATCAGACTTGGCCAGTTATCTTGAAACCAGTCAAAGTTATTCTATGGTTTCACGTGGCCAAATATGGCCACTAAACTTGATTTAAAAATTGGCGGATAGGTGGTTATATCACACAATATAACTGGCTGTCCACTATTCGCTAACCGGGAATATTCAGTGGGGATAGCCGGTTACCCTGTGCTGAATATCGACAGTTATCCAGTTAAGCAATATTTATCTGGTCAGCAGCCGTTCTGGCATGTTAAATAGTGCTGAATGTGGGGGTGGGGGGACATGGCCTATCCAGTCTGCCCATCCATACCATCTTCTATCACTTCCTTTCCCTTACAGATCTTATCTACTTGTCCCCTAGTGAAAAAAGTGCCAGTACTCAAATACCAGGCCACCATTCAGGGGTGGGATGATCACTGAGGGACCCACTTCACAGTAGCCAGGCCCCCTGCAACCAGTCACAGAATGTATGACAAGGCAGAATTTGTGTATAGAGCCTGAGCTCTTCCATTAAAACTTGGGGACTATGGGTCAATTTTAGCAGACAATGGAAAAGGTGACAGTACTCAGTACCCCTAAGTATCCCCTCAAAAAAAGCCCTGCTTGTCCCAAACTTTCTTGAATTCAGATACAGTTTTTGTCTCCACTACCTCCACTTCCGTGAAGAAGTATTTCCTTAGGTTACTCTGAGTCTGTCCCTTTTCACCTTCATCTTATTCCCCCTCATTCTAGAGCAGGCTTGTCCAACCTTTTTCTATTGGGGGGGGCCACAATTTATATTTTGTAATATTCAGAGGGCCAAAACATACACTGTCATATTTTGCCCCATGTTTCGTAAAACAGTGGTAAAATACAAAGGTGCATTCCCCCCCCCCCCCCCCCCCCCCCCCAGCCTTCATCCTCTCTTTGGAACTCCCTCCCTATTGACATAAGGTCTGACAACAACTACCTAAGCTTCGGGAATAAGCTTAAAAACCTATGTATTTCCAAAGTCTGCCATGTAATCACAGTCAGCTGTCTATGTTTTTGCTCTTTCCCCTACGACTCATAGGTTTGATCCGTGTTGCAATGCTATTAGTCAAGTAATTGATGCAAAACAAACTGATCCCTGGAAAGGGGATTTTAGCGATATATAAGACCTACTTTGAGTTGAATTGAATTGAATCCAGTCTCTCTTTCATATACTTTCCCCCTCAATACTTCACCCAGTCTCTTTTTCCTCATCTGGTTTCAGCTGCAGAAGTAGCAGCGGGATTCCTGCTTCCCCACAGCAACACGGCTCTCATAATAACGTGAGTAACATAGTAGATGATGGCAGAGAAAGACCTGTACGGTCCATCCAGTCTGCCCAACAAGATAAACTCATATGTGCTACTTTATGTGTATACCTGACCTTGATTTGAATCTGCCATTTTTAGGGCACAGACCATAGAAATCTGCCCAGCATTTAGCCCTGCTTCCCAACCACAAGCCCCGCCTCCCATCACTGGTGCTGACACCCAATCTCCGCTAAGCTTCTGAGGATCCATTCCTTCTGAACAGAATTCTTTATGTTTATCCCACGCATTTTTGAATTCCGTTACTGTTTTCATCTCCACCACCTCCCTCGGGAGGGCATTCCAAGTATCCACCACTCTCTCCGTGAAAAAATACTTCCTGACATTTTTCTTGAGTCTGCCCCCCTTCAACCTCATTTCATGTCCTCTAGTTCTACTGCCTTCCCATCTCCGGAAAAGGTTTGTTTGCGGATTAATACCTTTCAAATATTTGAACGTCTTTATCATATCACCCCTGTTCCTCCTTTCCTCCAGGGTATACATGTTCAGGTCAGCAAGTCTCTCCTCATATGTCTTGTAACGCAAATCCCATACCATTTTTGTAGCTTTTCTTTGCACCGCTTCAATTCTTTTTACATTCTTAACAAGATACGGCCTCGAAAACTGAGCATCTATATGGCCGGCACCGCAAACAGCGGTCCTGAACCGTATTATTGAAAAAGATGGCCAGCCATCTTTCATTTCGATAATATGGTTGGGGCCGGCCAAATGTCAGAGATGGCCTGGTTTGAGATGGCCGGCTTCGGTTTTCGCAGATAATGGAAACCGATGCCGGCCATCTCAAACCTGGCCAAATCCAAGGCATTTGGTCGTGGAAGGAGCCAGCATTTGTTGTGCACTGGTCCCCCTCACATGCCAGGACACCAACCGGGCACCCTAGGGGGCACTGCAGTGGACTTCAAAAATTGTTCCCAGGTGCATACCTCCCTTACCTTGTGTGCTGAGCCCCCCAAATCCCCCCCAAATCCACTACCCACAACTGTACAACACTACCATAGCCCTAAAGGGTGAAGGGGGGCACCTACATGTGGGTACAGTGGGTTTTGGGGGGGGGGGGTTGGAGGGCTCCCACTCACCACCACAAGTGTAACAGGTAGGGGGGATGGGCCTGGGTCCACCTGCCTGAAGTGCACTGCACCCACTAAAAACTGCTCCAGGGACCTGCATACTGCTGTCATGGAGCTGGGTATGACATTTCAGGCTGGCATAGAAGCTGGCAAAAAATGATTTTTTTGGGGGTGGGAGGAGGTTGGTGACCACTGGGGGAGTAAGAGGTGGTCATCCACGATTCCCTCTGGTGGTCATCTGCTCAGTTGGGGCACTTTTTGAGGCTTGGTCCTAAAAATAAATGGACCAAGTGAAGCCGGCGAAGTGCTCGTCAGGCCAGCCTTCTTTTTTCCATTATCGGCCAAAGCTGCCCATCTCATAACCACGTCCCCGTCCCACCTTCCATACCCTGCGGAAACACCCCCTTTAACTTTGGCCGGCTCTGCGACGGAAAGCAGTTGGAGCCAGCCAAAATTGGCTTTCGATTATACCGATTTTGCCGGCTTCAGGAGATGGCCGGCCATCTCCTGATTTGTGTCGGAAAATCACCGGCTTTCTCGTTTGAAAATAAGCTGGATAAGCACTAGCAAATTAGATGCAAAGCATTGATAAAGAAGGCTAAAACAGAATACAAAGAGAAACTTGCCATAGAGGTGAAAACTCATAGTAATAACTTTTTTGGGTATAACAGAAGCAGAAAACCTGTGAGGGAATCTGTGGGACTGTTGGATTATCAAGGAGTAAAAGGGGCAGTCAAGGAGACAAGGCCATAGCAGAGAGACTGAATGAATTCTTTGCTTTGGTCTTTACTGAAGAAAATGTAAAAGATCTACTTGTACCAGAAATGGTTTTCAAGGGTGACGATACAGAGGAACTGAAGGATATCTTGATGAATGCAGAAGCAAAAAAGTAGGGAGAGTGACTCTTCTCAAACACGGGAGGAGACGTAATAATGGAAACAGAATCTTTATTGCAAGAAAAACAGAACAACTCAACACAGCTGCTGTGTTTTGGCACCCAAGCGCCTTCCTCAGTAGTCTTAAGATGTATGGCTGATTATGATGAAAAAGATATCTTTATTACATCAATACATACAAGGTATATCAATCTAAACCAAGGTTAGATAGAAAATCTCACCGGACTGTCCAAATCACTTCTGATTTTCCAATGGTTGCAGCCTTTGCAGCGATTTTCACACACTGCCTGCCGCTGAATGACCTCCTTGCAGCTGCTAAGCTCTAACCCAGAAGCCTCTTCTCTGCCACAACTTCCGGTTTCTGCCCAGTCAGGATGCAGCAGTGGAGAAGCTTCCGGGTTAGTGCTTAGTGGCTGCAAGTAGGCAGCATGTGGAAATCGCATGAGAAGCATGAGAAGGAGAGTTGTGGGTGGGATAGGAAAGAGAAGGGAAGGGGGCGAAAGATGCTACACAGGAATAAGTGAAGATGGGAGAAAGATGCTGCATGGAGGGGGGAAGATGGGGGAAAGATGTTGGACAGGGGAGGGAAGACAGGGGTCAGATTCTGCATTGGAGGAGGGAACATGGGGGAAAGATGCTGCACGGGGGTGAGGGAACATAAAGATGCTGCACGGGGGTAGAGATGGGGAAAGATGCTGCATGAGGGAAGGAAAGATGGGGAAAGAGGTTGCACTATGGGGGCAGGGAAGATGGGAGGGAAGATGCTGCATGGGGGGAGAAGATGCTGCACTGGGGAAGAAGAAAGAGATGCAGCAATGGGGGAGAAAGGGAGAAATCTTTCATATGAGGTGGAGGAGAGGGAGACATGTTGCATAGAGAGGGGATAGGTGGCGAGAGAGGGAGAAATGTTGGACATAGGGGTGGAGGGAAAGGAGAAATGTTAGACATAGGGTGGAGGGGAGGAAGGGAGAGATGCTGCATGGGAAGCGGAGAGAGATGTTGGACCCAGGACATAAAGGAAGGGGAGAGAGACATAGAGGGGCATAATCGACCAGAAACGCCTATCTCCATGGGCGTTAATCTCCGAGAACGGGTCCGTGAAGGGGCGGAGTGAACCGTATTTTTTAAAAAAAATAGACGCCCATGCTTTATTCGCCAAGGTGTGAGCTGGGCGTTTTTGCTTTTCACCGATAATGGAAAATGAAATCGCCCAGCTCAAAAACGAATAAATGCAAGGCATTTGTTCGTGGGAGGGGCCAGGATTCATAGTGCACTGGTCCCCCTCACATGCCAGGACACCAACCGGGCACCCTAGGGGGCACTTTTACAAAAACAAAAAAAAAGGTAAAAGAGCTCCCAGGTGCATAGCACCCTTCCCTTGGGTGTTGAGCCCCCCAAATCCCCCTCAAAACCCACTGCCCACAAGTCTACACCAGTACTATAGCCCTAAGCGGTGAAGGGGGGCACCTACATGTGGGTACAGGGGGTTTGGGGGGGGGTTGGACGACTAGTAGCATTAAGCAGCACAATTGTAACAGGTAGGGGGGGGGATGGGCCTGGGTCCACCTGCCTGACGTCCACTGCACCCCCTAACAACTGTTCCAGGGACCTGCATACTGCTGCTTGGGAGGAGGGTATGACATTTGAGGGTGAAAGTAAAAAGTTGTGAAACATCATTTGTTGTGGTGGGAGGGGGTTAGTGACCACTGGGGGAGTCAGGGGAGGTCATCCCCGACTCCCTCTGGGGGTCATCTGGTCATTTAGGGCACTTTTTGGGGCCTTATTCGTCAAAAAACAGGGTCCAGGAAAAGTGCCCTAAATTCTAGCTACAAACGCATCCATTATCGGCGAAGGGCGCCCATCTCTGTTCGGGTGATAACCACGCCCCAGTTCCGCCTTCACCACGCCTCCGACACTCCCCCGTCAACTTTGTCCGCATCCGCGACGGAGTGCAGTTGAAAGCGTCCAAAGTTCGGCTTTCGATTATGCCGCTTTATTTGTTTTTGTGAGAAGAACGCCCATCTCCCGATTTAGGTCGGAACTTGGGCGTTATTCTCGTTCGATTATAAGCAGGATAGTGGACAGTGGGAATGAGAGGGGGAGATGTTGGACATGGGGGTGGATAAGAGGGATGGAGAGATACACAGGAGGTGGTGAGGGGAGAAAAAGGGAAACATACTGGACCATGGGTGGGAGGGCAGGAGGGAAGAGAGAAGGGACAGGAAAATGTTAGGCTACAAGGGTGGGGTGGGGAGGGGAAGAAGAAGGATCAGATGCTGGCTAGAAGGGCAAAGGGAGGAAGACAATGGGAATGGTGAAACCCTGTGGGAGAGGCCAGGAGGGGCAGAAAGGTGGGGGGGGGGGGGGGGGAAGAAATGAATGAGAGCATAGTGGTTACAGAGGGTAGAAAAATGGTAATGGGGAGTAGATTAAAGATGAAAAAGAGTGTAGGACTGGGGAAGGAGTGAGATGGGGAATGGGAGAGCTAGTGGGTGAAAGAAGAAGATGGAAATTTGTTAGGTAGTTGAAAAGTAAAAAGGAGAAGAAGGGTGAGAGAGAGGCAGAAAAGAGTTAAAAAGGAATGATCAATATGCTAGAGGTAGGAGTAGTGAGGGAACAGACAGGAAACAGAAGAAAAGACAAATGAACTGCAGCCGCTTGAAGAAGAATTAGCAGATGACAGACAAGAAAGCAGAAAAGAGAAATTGGAACCAGCAAGATGGAAAAATAAAATGTCCAGACAACAAAGGTAGAAACAAAGCATTTTATTTTGAATGTTTTAAATGGAATATGTTAGCTTTTGGAGATGTGCATAGCAAATGTCTTTGTATTATGTTTAGTAGAAAAGGAAATGCATTTCTGTTTATATCTCTAGTGTTGCAGTAATACTAAGTTTTACTTCTTGAGGTTCCCATTCAATTTTTGTCTAAATATTTTTATTTCTAATTTGTGATCCCTTGTTCTGTATTTGGTGAGGATCTGTTGGTGTGATAGTAATGGTAGGTGGGAAATCAGAGGGGAGGCAGAGAGGAGGGGGAATCCGGGAGCAGGGCCCTCCTTTATTTTCTGACCTGGGCCCAAGCAAGTCTAACACCAGTCCTGACCCTTGCTGTATAACTGGTGAGGATCCCCAAGCATCCCTAGCTGAGGACCTCCTCCAAAGAAGACCAGAACTCTACCAAGTTCTGCAGTTGGCAACAGCATCCTTGAGCCACCGACAACTAAGCATGTGTGGGGTGTGGGCATCAGTTGCTTAGGGTCATTGATGCTACCTACCAAGCTTGGTAAAAGAGTTCTGACCATCTTCAGAGAAAGTCTTCAGCTGACAGTGCTTGGGGATCCTCATTAACTAAAGCATTTATATTTTGAGATGGGGGTAGGGCGGGGCAGAGAAAACTTTGTACCCACCCACTTTGGGCTCAGGCCCACTCAAAATTGGCTGCCTAGCTATGCCACTGAGCCAAGGGAAGTCTTGCCTTACCAGTTTGCTTAATTTCTTTGAAGGCATGAATAAACATGTGGTGATTTAATGTTTTATTTGGAGATGTGTTTTGTGTCGGATAATTTGTGTAGATAACCTGTAACTGTGTATGTAACATTTGTAATTTGCCTAAAACGCCGTGATAGTGCAGAATATAAGGTTTTTCAATAAATAAATAAATAAATAAATATGTATAAAGGTCAGCTAGCTGATGTTGTATATCTAGATTTTCAGAAAGCTTTTGACAGTCACACATGAGTGACTCTTGAGAGAATTAAAAAGTCATGGGATTGGAGGCAATGTTCTGTTCTGAATTAGGAATTGGTTAATGAATAGAAAAAAGCGGGTAGGGTTAAATGGCCATTTCTCTCAGTGGAGGAGGGTGAATAGTGGAGTGCCGTAGGGATCTGTACTGGGACTGGTGCTATTTAACATATTTATACATTATCTAGAATGACAACTGAAGTGATTAAATTTGCAGATGACACAAACATATTCAAATTTCTTATAACATATGCAGATTGTGAAAAAAATGCAGGAAGACCTTAGGAAATTGGAAGACTGGATAGTCAAATGGCAGCTGAGATTTAATGTGGACCAGTGAGTTTTTTCTAGCAAAAAAGGTGCCGGTACTCAAATGCTAGGCCACCCTTCAGGAGTGGGGTGATCACTGAGGGACCCACCCTATAATAGCCAGGCCCCCTGCAACCAGTCACAGAATCTATGGCAAGACAGAATTGGTGTGTAGAGTCTGATCTCTTTCATTAAACTTGGGTTCCATGGGTCAATTTTAGCAGAAAATGAAAAAGGTGCCGGTACTCAGTACCCCCCAAGTACCCCCTCAAAAAAAGCCTTGATGTGGACACATGCAAAGTGATGCACATTGGGAACAATAATCCAAATCATAGTTAGCTGATGTTTGGTTCCACCTTAGGAATCAGCATCCAAGAAAAAGATCTAGATGTCATCATGAACAATACACTAAAATCTTCTGCACAGTTTGCGGCAGCAGCAAAAAAGCAAACAGAATGCTAGGAATTATTAGGATAGGGATGGAAAATAAGACAAAGGATACTATAATGCCTTTATATACCGCGACCTCTCTAACCTCATCTCTATTCCTCTACTCCCCTCCTCTGCCCTTCTCTTGCGCCCTATGGAATGCCCGCTCTATCTGTAACAAACTCCCCTATATCCAGGACCTCTTTATCTCGCGTCACCTCCATCTGCTCGCCATAACAGAAACCTGGCTCTGCCCTGATGACTCTGCTTCAGTCGCAGCCCTCTGCCATGACGGTTATCTTTTTTCACATACTCCTCACCCTGCTGGTCGCGGGGGCGGTGTTGGACTACTTCTCTCTCCCTCCTCCAGATTTTAACCCCTTCTTCCACCTCAATCTCACTGTTTTTCCTCCTTTGAAGTCCACTCTATCCGTCTTTTCTCTCCTCTGCCTCTTCAAATAGCGGTCATTTATCGTCCCCCTGATAAGTCCCTTTCATCCTTTCTCAGTGACTTTGATGCCTGGCTTGCCTTCTTCCATGATCCTTCCTCCCCCTCTCTCATCCTTGGTGACTTTAATATTCCTGCTAATGATCCTTCCAACTCTTATATTTCCAAGTTACTCGCTTTAACATCCTCCTTTAATCTCCAACTATGCTCCACCTCCCTCCACTCATCAAAATGGTCACTGTCTTGATCTCATCTTCTCCTCCAACTGTTCATCCTCTAGTTTCCTTGCCTCTGATCTTCCCCTCTCTGATCACCATCTTATAACTTTCACACTTAAATCTCCTCCCTCCCAGTCCCGTCCTATCTTATCTAATTTATCTAGGAATCTTCACGATATTGACCCTTCATCTCTATCCTCCCATGTTTCAAACCTCCTCTCTACTGTGGCACCACCCACGTCTGTCAACGAGGCTGTTTCTTCTTACAACAATACTCTATCCTCTGCCTTAGACACACTTGCACCTTTGATGACCCGCCCTATAAGGCGTACAAAACCCCAACCTTGGCTGACTTCTAATATCTGCTACCTACGTTCCTGTACCCGCTCCGCCGAATGCCTCTGGCGGAAACCTCGGGCCCTTGCTGATTTCTTACACTTTAAGTTCATGCTGACCTCCTTCCAATCTGCTCTTTTACGCGCCAAACAGGATTATTATATCCAACTGACCAACACTCTTGGCTCTAACCCTCGACTTCTCTTCACCACATTGAACTCTCTCCTCAAGGTGCCCCCTCCCCCAACTCCCCCTTCATTATCTCCTCAGACCCTTGCTGAATTCTTTCACCACAAGGTTCAAAAGATAAACCTTGAATTCTCTACCTCGCCACCTCTCCCTCCACTAGTCCGTTCCCCTCTCTCTCCTTCCCCTCATTCCTTTTCCTCCTTTCCTGAAGTTACTATAGAGGAAACTACACTTCTCCTTTCTTCCTCAAAATGTACCACCTGTTCCTCTGATCCCATTCCCACCCACCTTCTTAATGCCATCTCAACTGCTCTTATTCCTTTTATCTGTCGCATTCTCAACCTCTCACTTTCCACTGCAACTGTCCCTACTGCCTTTAAACATGCTGTGGTCACACCTCTCCTTAAGAAGCCTTCACTCGACCCTACTTGTCCCTCTAATTACCGACCCATCTCCCTCCTCCCTTTTCTCTCCAAATTACTTGAGCGTGCTGTTCACCACCGCTGCCTTGATTTTCTCTCCTCACATGCTATTCTTGACCCACTACAATCTGGTTTTCGCCCTCTCCACTCCACTCAACCGAAACTGCGCTTACTAAAGTCTCCAATGACCTATTACTGGCTAAATCCAGAGGTATCTATTCCATCCTCATTCTTCTTGATCTTTCCGCTGCTTTTGACACTGTCCATCACAGCATACTCCTCGATACCCTGTCTTCACTTGGATTCCAGGGCTCTGTCCTTTCCTGGTTCTCTTCCTACCTCTCCCTCCGCACCTTCAGTGTTCACTCTGGTGGATCCTCTTCTACTTCTATCCCTCTGCCTGCCGGCGTACCTCAGGGTTCTGTTCTTGGTCCCCTCCTCTTTTCTATCTACACTTCTTCCCTTGGTTCATTAATCTCATCCCATGGCTTTTCCTACCATCTCTATGCTGATGACTCCCAAATCTACCTTTCTACCCCTGATATCTCACCTTGCATCCAAACCAAAGTTTCAGCATGCTTGTCTGACATTGCTATCTGGATGTCTCAACGCCACCTGAAATTAAACTTGACCAAAACCGAGCTTCTCATTCCCCCCCCCCCAACCCACCTCCCCATTCCCCCCGTTTTCTATTTCTGTTGATGGCTCTCTCATTCTCCTTGTCTCCTCAGCTCGAAAACCTTGGGGTCATCTTTGACTCTTCTCTCTGCTCATATCCAGCAGATCGCCAAGACCTGTCGTTTCTTTCTTTACAACATCCGTAAAATCCGCCCCTTTCTTTCCGAGCACTCTACCAAAAACCTCATCCACACCCTTGTCACCTCTCGTTTAGACTACTGCAATCTGCTTCTTGCTGGCCTCCCACTTCGTCACCTCGCCCCTCTCCAATCGGTTTAAAATTCTGCTGCCCGTCTCGTCTTCCGCCAGGGTCGCTTTACTCATAATACCCCTCTCCTCAAGTCGCTTCACTGGCTCCCTATTCGTTTTCGCATCCTGTTCAAACTTCTTCTACTAACCTATAAATGTACTCACTCTGCTGCTCCCCAGTATCTCTCCACACTCGTCCTTCCCTACACCCCTTCCCGTGCACTCCGCTCCATGGATAAATCCTTCTTATCTGTTCCCTTCTCCACTACTGCCAACTCCAGACTCCGCGCCTTCTGTCTCGCTGCACCCTACGCCTGGAATAAACTTCCTGAGCCCCTACGTCTTGGCCACATCCTTGGCCACCTTTAAATCTAGACTGAAAGCCCACCTCTTTAACATTGCTTTTGACTTGTAACCACTTGTAACCACTCGCCTCCACCTACCCTCCTCTCCTCCTTTCTGTACACATTAATTGATTTGATTTGCTTACTTTATTTTTTGTCTATTAGATTGTAAGCTCTTTGAGCAAGGACTGTCTTTTTTCTATGTTTGTGCAGCGCTGAGTACACCTTGTAGCGCTATAGAAATGCTAAATAGTAGTAGTAGTAGTATATCATTTCATGGTGCAACCTCACCTCAAGCATTGTGTGCAATTCTGATTGTCGCATCTCAAAAAAGGTATTGTGAAATTAGAAAAAGTCAAAGGGTGACTAAAATGATTAAGGGGATAGAACTCCTCTCATATGAGAAAAGGCTTAAGAGATTAGGGCTCTTCAGCTTGGAAAAGAGACTGAAGGGGAATATGATTGAGATCTACAAAATTCTGAGTGGTGTAAAATGGATAAACATGAATTGATTGTTTATTCTTTCAAATAGTAATAAGAGTAGGAGATACTCAATGAAGTTACATGGGTAATACTTTCAAAACTAATAGGAGGAAATGTTTTTTTCACTCGTTACCAGAGGATGCGGTAATGATGGTTAGCATATCTGAGTTTAAAGAGGTTTGGACAAGTTCCTGGAGGAAAAGTCTATACTGTGCTATTGAGATAGAAATGGGGGAAGCCACTGCTGTCCCTGGGATTGGTAGCATGGAATCTTTCTACTATTTGGGATTCCTCCAGGTACTCATGACCTGGATTGGCCACTGCTGGATGGACCATTGGTCTGACCCAGTATGGCTATTCTTATTTTCTTTAAAGAGTTCACAGGTAGCTTTGAATCAGATTCTGTGGGATTAGGTCATAAGAAGAGGATGTACTCTGATGAAGTCCTTAACAGTAGTGGGAGTGGGTGAAAGCGCTATGAGAGCCCAGAACACCGGAGAAAAAATAAGGGTCAATGCAGCAGCAAGAAAGGACATACAAGACCAGACAGTAGGAGTGTAATGAGGTCAACTAAGCTGTGTGCTGCAAGTTAGAGTCCTGGCACTGAGGACTACTGTCCCAGCATAGGAACACAAAGTTACTGAAAAAGAGCCCCCTGGAGTGTAGGAAGACTTCATGAAATGTTTAGAATGAGATACTGAGGGACAGAGCATAGGATGCTCAATGATGAAGATCCTAAAACCAGTGGGACTGCACAAAAGGGGAGTCATCTTAGGGCCTAGAACAGCAGGGCAAGCTGGTAGGCCCTTAAACACCCAAATAAGGCTAACATAACAGGAAGATAGGCTGAAAGGCTGTACCTCTGAATAGGAAAACTTGAGAATGCCAAGGAGTGGACTTTAGTTAATGAGAAAAGCTATATATCTGTTCCTAAAGCACTTTTAATGGACAACACAAATTCAATGTTCTTAGGGTTACCATATGGCTCCAGAAAAAGGAGGACGGATTGAGCCAGCCGGGTTTTACTTCCATTGCTTTCAATGGAAAGCAATTGCGCCAGCCGGGTTTTACTTCCATTGCTTTGGAAAGCAATGGAAGTAAAACCCGGCTGGCTCAATCCGTCCTCCTTTTTCTGGAGCCATATGGTAACCCTAAGTGTTCTCCAAGTAGGGCATAACCAACAAGTATGTTAATGGAAACTTGAAAAAACAGTTCATGGCTTGTTTATGGTTTTAGGCTGGTAGTTTTCCACTGTCCCACGAGGTTCAGGGTTTTTCTGAAGCAGTTTGTTTGGAATTGCACAACGCCTGTGGTAGTAGAACACTCAAAGAGATCCACTACAGCTCCCAGATAGGCTGCAGGGTCCTAAAACACTTGAAGATTGCCGATGCAGTGGCAAGACAGGCTGGAAAGCCACTACAGCATCAAAACAAGTCAGAAGGCTCTACCAGCCAAACAGGAATATCTGAAGACTCTGAGGACTTAAGCCACTCCTGCCTATCTGCACTTCTCCCTTTTCCCTTGTCCATGCCTCTCCATTTCCGATCCTCTCTCCTTCTTCCCATTTCTGTTCTTTCATCCCTCTCCCAGTTACCTCTGTCTCTCTTCCACATTGATATCTGTAATTCCCCATCCATTAATCTCCTAAAAAAACAAAATCAAATACTCAGACACAAAGCTAAGCTGGAAAACTAATTTTGTGATTTAACCAGGCATTAGAAATGAATATTCTTTAACACTTAACTGGCCAGTGCATCTGCATATCCACACTCACCACTGCAACCATCTCCAGTTAGTGCTGAAATTGTAAGCCCTCTAGAGACAGAGAAAATACCTGCATATGATGTGTACAGCGCTGCGTACAGCTAGTAGCACTATAGAAATGATTATTATTATTAGTAGTAGTAGTGGCGTAGCTAGGTGGAGTGCAAGGGGAGCAGTTACTCCCCCAAACAGATTTTGGAGGAAGCAGCGCCTATGCACACTGTTCCCTCTAAGCTCTATGGCCACGAACCTGCCTCACTTCTCTCCTGCCTCTCTGCTGGGGTCCAGGTAAAACACAGATCCTATGGACCCCACAGATCTCACAGATCTTTTACCGGGACCCTCTCTGCTGCTCCAGCCCAGAGGCAACTGCAGAAAAACAAAGGACAGCTAGCCTATTACGGGGCCGCACTTTGTAGATGTGGTATATAAATCAGTACTTTCTGCTGATTTCACCTATATTGGAACAAACTGTTTGAACTCTCTCCTAAAATCTATTAGATTTCATCCTAACTACTTACAATTCCAAAAATTGCTAAAAACTCATTTCTTCACCAATTCATTCCAGAATTCATTACATTAGTTAATATAACAATAACCAGTTGATAATATTGTCTCTTTTCTGTATTGCAAATCTATCAAGTACTTTGATGATTGAAGTGGTTGAGAGTAACAGATTAGCAAATAAACTACAAATAGTGAACATATTGATAGATTTGCAAATGTTCACTATTTGTAGTTTATTTGCTAATCTGTTACTCTCAACCACTTCAATCATCATAGTACTTCACTATTGTTGAAATTCAAACTCTGTAATTTTAATCTAAACTGTAGGGGTAATGTGGGATACAAATGTTATAAATAAATAAGGAGGTTTGATTGAGAACTAACCTCCTTGGTGTAGACTCGCGGCTGCCAGTCCCTGCCCCATCATTTTCTGTTCTTGGGCAGGACCTGTGGACCGCAGTGGCTGTCCTTTTTTTTTTCTGCCTGCTTGTCTGGATTATTAGCAGTGGTGAGGGTGTCAGAGGGAGGGTTGGAGAGAGGTCAGACATTGCTTGGAAGGGTGAGATGCTGGAAGGAAGGGAGCAGACTCAGGGGACAGACATTGGAAGGAAGGGTCAGAGAAAAGGGACAGATGTTGGAAGGAAGGGTCAGAGAAAAGGGAAAGATGATGGAAAGAAGGGTCAGAAAGAAGGGACAGGCGCTGGATGGAAGGAAGGAGAAAGGGGACAAATACTGGAAGAAAGGGTCAGAGAGAAGGGACAGGTGCTGGGTAGATGGAGGGAGAGAGGGGGCAAACACTGGAAGGAAGGGTCAGAGAAGGGACAAGTACATGAAGGAAGAGTCAGAGAGAAGGGTTAGAGAGAAGGGACAGATGCTGAAAAGAAGGTGGGAGAGAAGGGACAAATGCTGGAAGATAGGATCAGAGAGGAGGGGCAGATGTTTGGAAGGGTGGGAAGAGAGGGGCAGACACTGGATGGAAGGGGCAGAGAAAGAGGGATAGAAGACAGACAGGGAGACACTCACTGGATGGAAGGGGAGAGGGGGCAAATGAGATGAAAGGAGTTAGGTGAAGGCAGATGCTGGCTTGGAAGAGGGGGAAAAGATGATGCTAGATCATGTAGAAAGGGGAAGGAATATTGTAGGATGCTAAACATGGGGTGAGTAGGAAGACAGGGGAGATAGTCGACAAGGGGGAGTAAGAAAACAAAGATGGTTACTGGACATTGAACAGGGTTGAGGACAGAGAAAGGGGTATGCTGGACATGAGAGGAGCAGGATATAGGGAAGATGCTGGCATGGAAAGGGGAGAAGGATATGGAGGGATGCTGGATATGAGGGGGAGTAGGGTGACAGGGAGAGATGCTGGATGGTGGTGAAGGAAAGAGGACATAATGGGTGGGGGGGGAAGAGATTATACTGGTCAGAGGAGTGAAAATAGAGAAAGGGTGCTATACAGAAGGGAGGAAAGAGAAAAAAAGATGCTGGAAAAAAACTGGGCAATAATAGGATGAAGAATGGGAGGCTGGGTAACGAAGATGAAAAGTTGTAGTTAGATGTGGTAAAAAAAGAGGAAGATTGAAGACTGAATAGTAAGAATGAATGAAGTCTGAGTAGATAGAGAGACAGAGAAATAAATAAGGGAAAGCTGAAAGGAAAAGATCAAAGTCAGAGATGGATATAGGAGAAAAGAAGAAGACAGGAAGGGAGTGAAGTGGCAGATAGACTGGTAATCTTGTAATGAAAGTTAAGAAAAGCCAGAGAAAAGCAGAAACTGAAGACTGGGACAAACATGATTGGAACAAAACAAAACAATCAGACAACAAAGATAGAAAGAAGAATTTTATTCTTAATTCACTGAATGGAAAATGTCAGTTTTATAGTAAATTTACACTGCTTTCTTATATTTAGCAGAGTGGAGAGTGTTGTTTCTCTGTCTCTAGTGGTTTCTTGGGGTTTATGTTTAATTTTTGTCTACACATTCATATTTTAAAGTTGTGGTTGCTTATTTTGTACTTGGCAAGAGTCTATTTGTCAATGTTTGCGACCAAGGTCAGGTACTACATGGAGCTTCTATTTAAGCATGTGAAATAATCCAGTTTGTTCAGCTTCCCAACAGGCATATTGATGTTCTAGTTCTCACTACAATATTTCCTGTATTGCATTTTTCTAGATAAGGTCTTTGTTTTACTTCTGTAAATTAATGGTGTAAAGATAACATAGATTATATTTATTTATTTGTTGCATTTGTATCCCACATTTTCCCACCTATTTGCAGGCTCAATGTGGCTTACAATGTTCCGTCATGGCATTCTAGGTTCTGAATGACTTTTGTAGGCTTTGTATTACAGGTACAGTGGAATCTCGCTAATCTAACCATCTGGCTTATCCAATAGAACCCCGATGATGTCATTGTGGCTTTTTTCCGCACTTTCCCAGTGTCTTTCACTGGAAGGGCAGCACCTACTTCAGTTTGGCTTTGCTACTGAGACCCTGCTTTCACTGCAGCATTTGAAATGCACATTTTCTATGCATTTCAATGTATTCCGTGTAATCCGACTTCACTTATCTAACAATGGGTTGGTCTATTTATGTTGGATAATCGAGACTGTACTGTACTTCAATATGCTTGGAACAACATACCTTGTTCTCTGTGCCTTGGCAGAGTACAGGAGCATTCCTGGAATGTTGCTACTAATTGGGTTTTTGTCAGGTACTAGTGACCTGGATTGGCCACTGTTGGAAGCAGGATACTGGGCTAGATGGACCATTGGTCTGACCCAGTATGGCTATTCTTATGTCCTGCTGCTGGTGTCCAAGCACGCAGACCCCACTGTGGCTGTTAGTGTTTGTCCGTTGATGTGCGTATGCCTTTTGTTCAGTTTGGTTGCTCTACAGTCCCCTGAATGGGTATCTCCTAACTGTTTTGGATATAAAGAGGGGCATAATTGAAAGGGGCGCCCAAGTTTTCCTGAGGATGTCCTCGCAGGATGTCCCGGCGAAGGGGCGGGGAAACCCTTATTATCGAAACAAGATGGGCGTCTATCTTTTGTTTCGATAATACGGTCGGGGATGACTTTAGGTCGACATTAGAGATGGTCATCCTTAGAGATGGTCGTCCACGATTTTTGGCGATAATGGAAACCAAGGACGCCCATCTCAGAAACGACCAAATCCAAGCCATTTGGTCATGGGAGGAGCCAGCATTCGTAGTGCAGTGGTCCCCCTGACATGCCAAGACACCAACTGGGCACCCTAGGGGGCACTGCAGTGGACTTCAGAAATTGCTCCCAGGTGCATAGCTCCCTTACCTTGTGTGCTGAGCCCCCCAAACCCCACTCCCCACAACTGTACACCACTACCATAGCCCTAAGGGGTGAATAGGGGCATCTAGATATGGGTACAGTGGGTTTCTGGTGGGTTTTGAAAGGCTCACATTTACCACCACAAGTGTAATAGGTAGGGGGGATGGGCCTGGGACCGCCTGCCTGAAGTGCACTGCACCCACTATAACTGTTCTAGGGACCTGCATACTTCTGTAATGGCGCTGGGTATGACATTTGAGGCTGGCAAAAATATTTAAAAAGTTTTTTTTAGGGTGGGAGGGGGTTAGTGACCACTGGGGGAGTAAGGGGAGGTCATCCCCAATTCCCTCCGGTGGTCATCTTGTCAGTTCTTGCACCTTTTTGAGCCTTGGTCATAACAAAAAATTGACCAAGTAAAGTCGGCCAAGTGCTCGTCAGGGACGCCCTTCTTTTTTCCATTATCGGTCGAGGATGCCCATGTGTTAGGCATGCCCCAGTCCCGCCTTCGCTACGCTTCTGACACCCCCCCATGAACATTGGTCGTCCCAGTGACGGAAAGCAGTTGAGGACGCCCAAAATCAGCTTTCGAATATGCCGATTTGGGCGACCCTGGGAGAAGGACGCCCATCTCCCAATTTGTGTCGAAAGATGGGCACCCTTCTCTTTTGAAAATAAGCCTGAAAGTGTTTTTTAAAGAATCTTTGTTTGACCCTTGATATAGGCGCTTTGTGGCGCCGAAACATGGACCATGTCTGGTCACCCTTAATCAGCTACAATAAAGTTTTCTTCACAATATCTCCAGTGTTTTGGTCAGCCTCTGCTTCTTCTTGCTTAGACTTTTTGACATAGAGGTTTCTTCCTGCCCTTTATTTTGACTGCTGCTGGTGTCGCCAGAATCGTGACTGAAGAGTGGAGTGCTGGAGCTGATAAAGCACAGCAGAAGGGCCAGCTCCAGTGGTATCAGTGCTGCACTCTTCAGTCATGATCCTGACAACACTAGCAGCAGAAGCACAGTATGAACTGACAGAGTATGAATTGCAGCTATGTGCTAAAGAGCCAACGTGGGGTGAGGAGGCTGTAAGTTAAGGAGTATGAATGTTAATTGACTGCAAATAATTTGCTTCATAGTTCAGGAAAAATTCAGTAAAAAAAATGTTATGGCAATTCATAACCTTGTGTTACTGAGCCGATATACTTAGATGGAAGCTGCCACTGTGATTATTAGCTAACTAACAGTGACAAAAAAAAAATAACATAAAATTTTCAAATGTGTAATGCCTTTCTCCACTACCAGGGAGTATACACATGCTATTACTATTTCCTGTAGTTTCCAACTTCCACTAGTCTACTTGTGTGATCACTGCTGGTACCTATTTTACAAAAGTCTGCGCCCCCTGAACTTAAAACCTAGCTACACCTCTGCTGAGGCACTCTAGGGGCAGAGACTGAATGGAGCTGGGATTCAAGTGGGGACCTGCAACATTCAACTTAGCGCTCCAGATGCCTACTGATTACTGAAGATAAAATGGTTTTGTTTAACGACTATCAAATGTTAAGAAATAAATCAGGTCCCAAACAGGGCTATTTCCAACACAGTGCTAGTATGTAAAACATTAATAAGAGAGATATCATAAACATGCTGTGAAAAATGTCAAGGATATTTATGTCAGTCATATACTTCCAATGTGGACTACTTCAGTCATGTGCACAAAAATACATCAAACATGTTTCATAGCAGTGGCGTTCCTAGGGGAGCTGACACCCTGGCGGATCGCCGATGCGCCCCGCCCCCCGGGTGCAGTGCGACCCCCCCCCCCCCCCCCCGGCGAAAGGACACCCGCCCCTGTGAAAGAACCCCCCCCGGGTGCACGCCGCTGGGGGGGGGGGGGGGGTGCCGCGCGCGCCTGTCCTTCGTTCGTTCCATGCTCCCTCTGCCCCGGAACAGGAAGTAACCTGTTCCGGGGCAGAGGGAGCATGGAACGAACGAAGGACAGGCGCGCGTGGCACCCCCCCCCCAGCGGCTTGCAACCGTGGCGGACCGCACCCACCGCCCCCCCCCTAGGAACGCCACTGTTTCATAGACAAAAATTCCAGATAGAAAACAAATT
The DNA here is from genome assembly GCF_901765095.1 of Microcaecilia unicolor. Taxonomy (NCBI): domain Eukaryota; kingdom Metazoa; phylum Chordata; class Amphibia; order Gymnophiona; family Siphonopidae; genus Microcaecilia; species Microcaecilia unicolor. The sequence goes on from NC_044041.1 coordinate 162,794,019, forward strand.
TGTGTCTGTGAAAATACACTTGATTTATTTTTTATATATATATATATATATATATATATATATATATATATATATATATATATATATATATATATATATAATATATGGGGGTCCTGGCTTGGTGCGTGGCAAATTGGCCCTACCACCAGGCTTGCCCAGGAGCCCGGCAGTAGTTCTGGTTTTCCTGTACGACATTTCTGTCGCTAAAAAATACCTTTGTATTTTTTAGTACTGAGGGAAGTGCCCGGTGGTAATCGGGCTCCAGCAGTAAATCACCGTGTGGCAGTTTTTACTGCACAACTATTTACTGGCCCTTTAAAAAAAGGCGTTTTTACTGGTGCCGGTAAGATGTGGCATCAGTGTGCGGCAATTCCACACGCTGATGCCACTGCAAGCCACCTTTTATTGCCATTTGGTAAAAGGACCCCATAATGTTTTCAAGATATATTTTGGTCTGTAAAATTCAGGCAAACCATCTACTCAGTCACTTATGTATATATGCTTCTCCTGTGATTATTCTTCAACTGAAGATATTTCTCCCACTTAGCAAATCAGCATCCTGTATGCTTGATATGAGGAATGCATGCATTCAAAGATTACCAACACTGCCTCTAGCATGCTGATTTGTCAAGTGAGGGAGATACTTTTCTATTTTGATCGTTCTTGAGTTGAAGATAAGCTCATAAGTGACTGAGTAGTTCATCTTTTCCCTTCAGCTTTCTTCCATTTATTTTTCTGCCTCGAAGTCCAGATTTCATTCATTTTTACTATCCAGTCTTCAATTTCTCTCTTTTTACTGTGTTTACCTACAGCTTTCCATCTCTTTCCTACACCTTGGTTCTCCATTTCCCTTCCTCTTATTCCCCAATCTTTCACTAACTCTATCCTCTTCCTCTTTCCATCCATCATGTCTCCTCTCTCTTCCCCTCCCTTCTTCCGTCCAACTTCTCCCCTCTTTCTCTCCTGACATCTTCCGTCCAGCATCTCCTGTCTCTTTCTCTCCCCTCTTCCATTCAGAATCTCTTCTTCCCTTCCATCCAGACATCAACTCTCTCTTTCTCTCCCATCCAGGATCTCTTCTCCCCCTTGCATTTAGCCATCTCCCCTCTGTTTCGTCCATCCAGGGTCTTCCCTTTCACTCCCTTCCATCTAGCATTTCCCTCCTTTCCCTCCTTCAGTTCCATCCAGTGTCTCTTCTCTTCTCTCCCCTCCCCTCATCACCCATGGCATCTTTTGTTTGTGAAGGAGGGAGGAAATGGGGGCTGTTCTCATTCAGGGGCTGGGCAGGGCCCTAACAGCTAGTTCAGTTTTGGCTGAAATTGAGTGGCAAATATTAGCCGCAGATTTGGTTTCGGCCAAAACTGAACTCCCCCCCCCCCCCTCCATAGTTTTAGTTGCTCTCTAGGTACAAACTTAGATTGTAAGTCCTCTAGGGACAGGGAAATATGTACCGTACTGCAGGGGCGTATCTGGAATCTGGCGGTAGGGGGGGCCAGAGCCAGAGAGGGGGGGGCACATTTTTGCCTCCCTCCCCCCCCCCTCCGCTGCCACCACTCTCCACTCCCCCCCCCCCCGCCGCCAACCCTCCCCTGCAGTCTTCATATTTCGTCTTCCTCCGACTCCTCCGTGGCCATGCTGTAAGTAACGCTGCTGATTCATTGAATCAAGTTCAGAGTCTGACGTCGCAGCACGTTGTACACGCGTACAATGTGCTGCAACGTCAGACTCCGAACTGGAGTTCGTCTGGGCAGGGAAGCGTCCAAGACTAGCGAGATTACTGCTATATAGGGATAGGAAAAGAGGAGGACTGGGGGTACCCAATCTCGCTTGGTACTACAGAGCGGCACAGGGGAAGGCAGCACTTGAATGGCATCAAGACTACCCAGATAGACAATGGGTACAAATAGAACAACACTCATTGGGGGACACACCGTTAAGCGCGTTAATGTGGCTACCTAAGACATTTAGAAGTATGGGAGAGGGAACTTGCTCCTCAGTGGAGGTAACACTTCACTATTGGGACAGAATGTTTCCCAAGAAACAATGCACCCTGACCCAGAATACACCAATAGGATATAACCCATTATTCTTACCCGGCACTATAAAGGGGACATTCACAAAATGGCACAGAGCCGGGGTGCGGACCTGGGGACAGATGTTTGAAGATGACTCGGTGTTGTCTTTTGAGGCTTTAAAGGACAAATACCCTGAGGTATAGGGAGATGAATTCGCCTATTGCCAAGTTGCCCACTTCTTGCAAACTAAAGCGGTGCGATCGGTGATGTTGCGAAAGAAACTTGGTCTGGAAGAGATATGTGAGAAACTTGCGTCCTCCCGTGGCCTGATTGGTTACTTGTATCAAAACATAAGTTATCATACATCTTATAAGGGAATGCACAGAGGAGGTTGGGAGAGGGAACTAGCCATACATCTGGAGGAGTCTGAGTGGGAGAGAATTGAGAGAAAAGTAGTGAGGCTATCGACTCATGTCCCTATGCAGGAGAATGCAGTGAAGGTTCTGTATAGATGGTACCTCACACCGGCCCGGTTGCAGAAGATCTTTCCAGATGCGTTGGATGGGTGCTGGCGACGCTGTGGTCAAAAGGGTACAATGGGTCATGTGTGGTGGAACTGTAAAAAAATAAAAGCCTATTGGAGGGCGGTACACTTTCGGCTGCAGAAATGGCTGGGATGTAGGGTGCCACTAAGTCCCTTGGTGTTCCTGTTTTCGGCAAGAATTGCTGGTCTCTCGTCTGCCCAGCAGTCTTTGGTTGACCAGGTGGCGGGCACTGCCAGGGTGGTTGTGGCATCCCATTGGCGGAGAGAGGGGGTGCCCCCAATAACAAAATGGCTATATAAACTGAGGTATGTGCGAGAGATGGAGAGATTGATTGCCGAGCGCAAGCACCAGTTGGGCACTTGGCAATCGGTATGGCAATATATTCCTCCTGACGCTCTGTAACTAAAGGTCTATATGCTTAGAGAGTGTTCTGCATGGCCATAGCTAGCCGTGTCTTTGGGGAGAAAGTAAGCAGCGGGGGGGGGGGGGGGGGGGGGGGGTTGATGGCGGGGAGGGGGGCCAGGGCAAAATCTGCTGTGGCCCCACGCAGATACGCCCTTGCTGTACTGTTATACCAATATCATCAATTTCCTTCTGTAAACCAAATGTATATTCTCTTCCTATTTCCATTATCCATGATGTATTGTAAGCCACATTGAGCCTGCAAAGAGGTGGGAAAACGTGGGATACAAATGCAATAAATAAATAAATACTGAATGTAACTCACCTTGAGTTACTACTGGAAAGGTGTGAGCTAAAACTAAACTTCATCTATGAGGCAGATTATCACAGGGCTACTGGATTTTCCAATGTCCTATCCTCACATAAAGCTCAGCTGTCCCACAGTTCTCCTAGCCCCATGCCAATGTGAACTCACCCTGAGCGATGGCCCATAGAGCTGACAGCAGCAGCAGCAGCATAACCAGGCGCGTCATCTTTGTGAGATTAGGCTTCAAATCCTCTCAAGAGAAAACAGAGGCAACCTAAGAAAAAATAGCAGAGCAGGTCACTTTAGAGTGAGAAAGAGACCACTTGATGTGTAGGAACCATTCTCTATAGGCTAATCCTGCAGTTGTAGTGGGACCAGTTTACTTGTTACTTCCCCTAGAATTACCTCCCTCAGAAAGATGAGCTCACCTGTTCCCTTTTCATAGTGTCATACCTGAAGTGTAACTTGCCCCTGCCACTACATTCCCATATCAGTATTTTGCTTGCTTCCTGCTTCTTCACATACAGCATAACACATCACCTGGCCCTTTCCCTGATCCATCACCTGTATATACTTCCTGTACAAGTTTCTTCTGCCAATATCTGCTTAAATCTTGTAGCACTTCTGCTGTTTCATTGGCCACCCTCAGTTTATACAGAGGGACAATTTATTTCCTAGATTCCCAATTTGTCTTACTGTAACATCCAGAGTGGATCTGAAAGAGGAAATTGGATTTGGCAAGTGGTATTGGAGAGCAGAATGGGGGGGGGGGGGGGGTCAGAAAGATGGGTTATGGAGGTAAAAGTGTATCTAGGGGATGGTTTCAAGGAGTAGAAAAGGGTGTTTGAAGCAGTCTCCTTAGAATCCAAACTATATAGAGAGAAAAGATCCCACTTAACTTTCTATCTGAGAAGTTCTGAGAGAAGAGGACATTTCTCTGGTAAGTGACATTATTTTGCTCTGTGCTTGGTAACTTGAAAATTGGGTTTAAAATAGGAATTGTAGGATATTGATAAAAACAGTATTAAAAAAGAAGAAGAAGAAGAAGAAGCAAAATTTATAAGCTAGTCTCCATACCCTTTCCCCCATAGTTTTAAAACTTGAATTTTCTGCCACAGCATTAACAGATAGACTAGTTCAGTCCTTATTTCCACCCACCCCTAGTTCAACTCTTCATTTATAGACAATATTCTAATTAGGACAACAAGAGGAGAGTTTTCATTAGAGTTTTAATTACATTTAATTGGTTTCTGAGAAGCAAACACTAAATAAATTACATATTACACCATATAATCTTAAGGCTCTTTATATTCATCTGATATTCCTAGTACCTTAAGAAGTTTTAATTAAACAATTCTATAATACTAAGATGCAGACAGAAGTCCAGCAGCGAGAGGAGTGCAAGCCAGTCTTTTGCAATGAGTGCCACGTGTATGATTATCTTGCAGTTGATTATCTCCTAGCACTAAGAGAATGAGTCCATTCTTTTGAGGTTAAAGTGGCAGACTTGGTGGAGCTGAGGGAGACAGAGAGGTACATAGAGGAGGCCTACAGAGATGTTGTAGAGAAGTCTCACCTCCAGTCTGGGCCCCTATGTTGCCTTGGAGGAGGGAGGTCTTCTAAAAGGACAGCATCACCCTGGTGCAGCTGGAAGCAATCCTGTAGCCAGGACCAGCCCACCAAGGGATGCAATATCCTCTTGCACTGAGGATGTCTCTCCAGGAGCTACTGGCCAGGAGGGAAAGGTTAGGACTGTTGTTGTTGTAGTTGGTGATTCAATTATTAGGCATGTAGATATCTGAGTGGCTGGTGGACGTGAGGATCACCTGGTCACTTGCCTGCCTGGTACAAAGGTGGCGGACCTCACATGTCACGTAGATAGGATTTTAGATAGTTCCGGGGAGGAGCCGGCAGTCTTGATACATGTGAGTACCAATGACATACATAGGAAAATGTGGGAGAGAGATTCTGGAAGCCAAATTTAGGCTCTTAATTAGAAAGCTCAAATTCAGAACCTCTAGGATAACATTTTCTGAAGGGCTCCCCGTTCCACGCCTAGGACCCAAGAGACAGGCAGAGCTCCAAAGTCTCAATGCGTGGAAGAGGTGATGGTACAGGGAGGAGGGTTTAAGATTTGTAAGGAACTGGGCAACATTCTGGGGAAGGGAGAGTCTATTTCAGAATGATGGGCTCCACCTTAACCAGGATGGGACCAGGCTGCTGGCATCGGCATTTAAAAAGGAGATAGAGCAGCTTTTAAACTAAAACCTGGGGGAAGGCCGACAGTCATTCATTCAAAAGCACATGGTTTGGAACACGGTATCTTTCAAAGATATCACCAAAACAGGGAAGATAGGGTATCCCAATAGCGAGGTTGCAATAGAGACCATAGTAGACCAGGTGTCTTTAAATAAAAAGTAGAGAAAAAATTGCAAATTAACACTGTCAACTGCTGAGCAAGATGTAAATAGGAACAACAAACATAGTTTGAAATGTCTATATGTGAATGCCAGGAGCCTAAGAAATAAGATGGGAGAGTTAGAATATAAATGAAAAATTAGATATAATAGATATCTCTGAGACCTAGTGGAAGGAGGATAACCAGTGGGATACTGTCATACCAGGATACAAATTATATTGTAGTGATAGGGTGGTTCAAATTGGTAGAAGGATATCATTGTATGTTAAGGAGGGCCTGAATCCAATACATTGAATATTCTGCAGGAAACAAAACACATCTTGGAATCCCTATGGATTGAAATTCCATGTGTAAAGGGGAAAAGGATATTGATATTAGTGTACTACCATCCACCTGGCCAGAATGAAGATGTAGAAACGTTATCAGAAATTAGGGAGGCTAACAAACTGGGGAACACAATAATACTGGGTGATTTCAATTACCCCGATATTGACTGGGTAAATGTAACATCAGGGCACGCTAGGGAGGTGAAATTCCTTGATGAAATCAAAGACTGCTTTATGGAGCAGCTGGTATAGGAACCAACAAGAGGAGGAAAAAGTTCTAGACCTATTCCTTAGTGGAGCACATGATCTGGTGCAGGAGGTAACGGTGATGGGGCCGCTTGATAATAGTGATCATAATATGATCATATTTGGTATCGGCTTTGGAGTAAATACACACAGGAATTCCAATTTGTTAGCATTTAACTTTCAAAAGGGAGACTACGATAAAATGAGAATGGTGAAAAAAAAAACTTAGAGAACCAGCTGGGAAGGTCAAAAATTTAAATCAGGCATGGATGCTGTTCAAAAATATCATCCTAGAAGCCCAGGCCAAATATATTCCGTGTATTAAAAAAGGAGGAAGGAAGACCAAATGACAGCCGGAATGGTTAAAAATGAGGTGAAGGAAGCTATTAGAGCTAAAAGAAAATCCTTCAGAAAATGGAAGAAGGATCTGACTGAAAATAATAAGAAACAGCTTAAGGAATGGCAAGTCAAATGCAAAGCACTGATAAGGAACGCAAAGAGGGACTTTTAAAAAAGATTTGCAAAAAAACACATAGTAAAAATGTTTTTAGGTATATTAAAAGCAAAAAGCCAGCAAAAGAATCAGTTGGACCACTAGATGACTGAGGGGTAAAAGGGGCACTCAGGGAAGACAAAGCCATAACAGAGAAATTAAATGAATTCTTTGCTTCGGTCTTCACAGAGGAAGATTTAGGAGAGACACCGGTGCCAGAAAAGAGATTCAAAGCTGATGAGGCAGAGAAACTGAATGAAATCTCTATAAACCTGGAAGATGAAATGGCACAATTTGACAAATTGAAGAATAGCAAATCGCCTGGGCTGGATGATATTCATCCCAGAGTACTGATAGAATTGAAAAATTAACTTGCAGAACTATTGTTAGTAATATGTAATTTATCTTTAAAATCAAGTTTGGTACCAGAAGATTGGACGGTGGCAAATGCAACAACGATTTTTTAAAAAGGTTCCAGAGGTGATCCGGGAAATTAATAACCGGTGAGCCTGACGCTGGTGCTGGGCAAAATGGTAGAAACTATTATAAAGACCAAATTTACAGAGCATATTCAAAAGCATGGATTAATGAGACAAAGCCAACGTAGATTTAGAGAAGGGAAATCTTGCCTCACCAATCTATTATATTTCTTTGACGGGGTGAACAAACATGTGGATAAAGGTGAGGCAGTCGATATTGTGCATCTGGATTTTCAAAAGGCATTTGACAAAGTACCTCATGAAAGACTCCAGAAGAAATTGGATAGTCGTGGGAAAGGAGGTAGTGTCCTATAGTGGATTAAAAATTGGTTAAAAGTTAAAAAAACAGAGAGTAGGGTTATATGGTCAGTATTCTCAATGGAGAAGGCTAGATAGTGGGGTTCCCCAGGGGTCTGTGATGGGACTGTTGCTTTTTAACATATTGATAAATGATCTAGATATGGGAGTAACTAGTGAGGTAATTAAATTTGCTGACAACACAAAGTTATTCAAAGTTGTTAAATTGCAAGAGGATTGTGAAAAATTACAAGAGGACCTTATGAGACTGGGAGACTGGGCATCCAAATGGCAGATGATGTTTAATGTGAGCAAGTGCAAAGTGATGCATGTGGAAAAGAGGAGCCCAAACTATAGCTATGTAATCTAGGTGTCATCATTGATGATATATTGAAACCCTCTGCTCAGTGTGCGGCGACAGCTAAGAAAGCAAATAGAATGTTAGGCATTATTAGGAAAGGAATGGAAAACAAAAATGAGGGCATTATAATGCCTTTGTATCGCTCCATGGTGCGACCGCATCTCAAATACTATCTGCAGTCCTGGTCACCACATCTAAAAAAAGATATAATGGAATTAGAAAAGGTACAGAGAAGGGTGACAAAAATGATAAAGGGTTGGGATGACTTTCCTATGAGAAAAGACTAAAGTGGCTAGGGCTCTTCAGTTTGGAGAAGAGACGGCTGAGGGGAGATATGATAGAGGTTTATAAAATAATGAGTGGAGTGGAACAGGTAGACGTGAAATGCTTGTTTACTCTTTCCAAAAATACTAGGACCAGGGGGCACACGATGAAGCTACAAAGTAGTAAATTTAAAACAAATCGGAGAAAATATTTCTTCGCTCAACGTGTAATTAAACTCTGGAATTCATTGCCAGAGTATATAGTAAAACAATTAGCTTAGTAGGGTTTAAAAATGGTTTGGATAACTTCCTAAAAGAAAGGTCCATAAGCCATTATTAAAATGGACTTGGGGAAAATCCACTGCTTATTGCTAGGATGAGCAGCTTTAAAAAACAACAACAAATAACAACTGAAGGTCAGAGTACGAATGCATGGCTTTATTCCCACCAGGAAGCAAACAATATCACTTGCTCTCATGTATTCACCCATACTTATGTTAACAAACTTTATTGAGTTAAAGAATTGTTGATCTGTGCTGTCTTACCAGTGCCACAGGAACACAATCTATGAGTAGCACTATGTGAACACAGAAGTAGAAAATAGATAAAACATTCAAGTTACTATTATCATGTCTACTACTTTGAATGGATTGGCAGAGACAGAAAACTGTGAACGTTGCCTGCACATGGTGTAGACATTTATTTTTTCTTTCTACAAACTTTGCTGAACCACTTCATTGTCCCTCATTTTTCTCAAAAGACACTGCTGCTCACATCTCATTGACAAAACGTATCTTTAGTCAAAACGACACTCACTGAAAAAACGTTTGGACTGTTTTGTCAGATACTAAATACATATATATAGAGAGAGAGTCATAGATAGCTATGAGTGTGTGTGTTAAATGTGAGTTGTGCTTTCAGATATTCAATAAATATATATGCATCATTCAAGAATGATATTATGAGAAAATATCACAGACCTGTCGCCTATATAGATATACACCAACATATAAAACAAAACACAATTGTTGCAGTTAGAATAATGTTCTAAAATTCAAAATAAAAATACAATTTCAAGTAATGATACCATAGTCAATCTCCTAATAACTTTTCAGTGTTACAGTTAAAATAATGTTCTAAAATATACCTTTCACCAGTATGTGGATGTGTAAATATCTTGCCTTCCAAAGACACCTCACATACTGAACAGCATCCACATTTATAATGTCCCCTTACGGAAGGCATTGATTTGGGCACAGGTTCAATCAAGGCAGAAGGTAATTAAAAGATCTTTTAGATTCTTCCCTCTTTCATAAGCAGTGATGTTTTGTGTTGGAAAAGTGATTCAAATTCTGAACAATGTACCAGTGTTTTTTCAAAACGTTCATAACATTCCTAGACAAATGACTACATTTAAGGGTACATATAATAGCCTAGCTAGGACTAAATGGACATCAGGCGAAAAAATCAAGATAGGGTCCCTATAATACCATTTCTCCCAAGGTAGTGAAGGAGAAACCCCTTCAGAGCTCTAATAAACAAACCCTGCAAAAAGCAAACACATTCCAGACCTATATAGAAAACCTGGCATAGTACATAGTAACAAAAATGCAATTATACAAGATATCAGAGATGTATGTTTTCAAAAACTGACATATTCCAATTAATAAATTCAGAAAAAATAAATTTTTTTCTACTTTTGGTGTCTGAGCATCACTTTGATCCCAGTGTTTCTTTTCTGTTTTTTCTAAATTATCTTTGCATGGTCTTTGATTGTTGTGACACTTCTGCTCTCTATATGTCCACCATTCATCTTCCCTTAACCATCCTACCCTGAAACATCCTCTGTGTCCCTGTCCTTATTCTCCTGTGAACTCTAAATCCCACTGTGGCCCTTTCTGTATGTTACCTCCATGTCCAGCTTTTCCCTTCTGTGTCCCTTGTCCCTGTTCTCCTGTATTTCTGTCCCTATGCTCCATTTATGGCCATGATCTGTTCTCTGTGTCCATGCCCTTCCCATGTCCAGCTTCTCCCCTCACTTTTCCTTTCCTTCTGCACCCCCTCACACCCTAGGGCCAACATTTCTCCCAGAGAATGCAGTAAAAGCAGTTAGGTTAGCGGGGTTTAAAAAAGGTATGGCTAGCTTCCTAAAAGAAAAGTACATAAGCCATTATTAAAATGGACTTGGGGAAAATCCACTGCTTATTTCTAGGATAAGCAGCATAAAATGTATTGTACTGTTTTGGGATCTTGCCAGGTACTTGTAACCTGGATTGGCCACTGTTGGAAACAGGATGCTGGAGTTGATGGACCTTCAGTCTGTCCCAGTATTGCATAGTTCTGTACTTATGCACTCTCTCTCTACTGTTTCCCTCAACCTAGGGCCAGCATCTCTTCTTCTCACACTCTGACCTACGCCAACCTCATAGTCCGGCATCTCTCTCCCCTTCTCTACATTGGTCCACTGTCTCTCTCCCTCTGTCTCCCCCTTTTGGTCTGGGTCTCTCTCTCTCTCTCTCTCTCTCTCTCTCCCCAAAGCCCCCCCCCCCCCACACAGATCCAGCATCTCTCCCCCTCTCTTTCTCTGCCACATCTAACCTACAGGAAGTTTCATCACAGGATTCTATATAGCGTGCATAGATTTCCGTGCGGAAATTCAGCCACATTCTATAACAATGTGTGTACATTAATTGATTTAACAAGGCAATTAGTGTTAACAACAGCTCTTAACAAGCAATAATGAACACTAATTGGTAATAATTGTAATGTATGCACACATCCCTAAGTGTATTCTGTAACGCACTGCACCTAAATTCTAAGGCACGCAGCAAAAGGGGCGTGGTTAGAGGCGGGAAAATGGATGTTTTGTGGGCATTCCAAAATTTGCGTACATAGTTATAGTATATTGCCCAGTGCAACTAAATCTACGCACAGGGATTTATGCCACATTTTCATTGGTGTAAATGGGTGCACATAGTTTTAGTCACAGGGAAGTCCGCCTAGCCATATTCTATATGGAGAAGGGTAGTTAGTGGGGTTCCTCAGGGGTCTGTGCTAGGACTGCTGCTTTTTAATATATTTATAAATGATTTAGAGATGGGAGTAACTAGCGAGGTAATTAAATTTGCTGATGACACAAAGTTATTCAAAGTTGTTAACTCGCAACAGGATTGTGAAAAATTACAGAAGGACCTTACGAGACTGGGAGACTGGGTGGCTAGATGGCAGATGACTTTTAATGTGAGCAAGTGCACGGTGATGCATATGGGAAAAAAGAACCCGAATTATAGCTACGTCATGTAAGGTTCCACTTTAGGAGTTACGGACCAAGAAAGGGAACTGTGTGTCGTCATCGATAATACACTGAAACCTTCTGCTCAGTGTGCTGCTGCAGCTCGGAAAGCGAATAGAATGTTGGGTATTATTAGGAAAGGTATGGAAAACAGATGTGAGGATGTTATAATGCCGTTATATCGCTCCATGGTGTGACCGCACCTTGAGTATTGTGTTCAATTCTGGTCGCCGCATCTCAAGAAAGATATAGTGGAACTGGAAAAGGTGCAGCGAAGGGCGAGTAAAATGATAGGGTGGATGGGACGACTTCCCTTTGAAGAAAGACTAAAGAGGCTAGGACCTTTCAACTTGGAGAAGAGATGGCTGAGGGGAGACATGATAGAGGTATACAAAATAATGAGTGGAGTGGAACAGGTGGATGTCAAGCGTCTGTTCACGCTTTCCAAAAATACTAGGACTAGGGGGCATGCGATGAAACTACAGTGTAGTAAATTTAAAACAAATCGGAGAAAATGTTTCTTCACCCAACGCGTAATTAAACTCTGGAATTCGTTGCCGGAGAATGTGGTGAAAGCGGTTAGCTTGGCAGAGTTTAAAAAGGGGTTAGACGGTTTCCTAAAGGACAAGTCCATAAACCTCTACTAAATGGACTTGGGGAAAATCCACAATTCCAGGAATAACATATATAGAATGTTTGTACGTTTGGGAAGCTTGCCAGGTGCCCTTGACCTGGATTGGCCGCTGTCGTGGACAGCTGGGCTCGATGGACCCTTGGTCTTTTCCCAGTGTGGCATTACTTATGTACTTATGTACTTATATACCACTCGTAAATCTAAGTGGATTTTATAGAATATGCCAAGGCAGAATTGCTTACTGCATTGTAATTTTAGGCATCATATATAGAATTTTTATTTATTTATTTATTTATGCATTCTTCTATCCCACTGTTATCCAAAAACAAGTTTCGGTTCAAAGTGGCTTACAATTTACATTTTAGGTGAGACTTACAATAGCATTTTTCCATTATGACACGGGGAGGACATTGATAGTTCATGTAGTTATCTATAGAATCTTTGGAGAGGTAATTTGGAGGAGGTAGGACGATAATGTATGTAGTTATATGAAGAGTTTTGATGAGATAAATTTGTAGCGGTAGGACGATAGTTTGTGTGGTTATCTGTAGAGTTTTAATGAGGTAGAATTGTAGAGGTGGGACGTTGATAGCTTATGTAGTTAGCTATAGAATTTTTTGAAGAGGTAGGTTTTCATTTCTTTCCTGAATTGGAGATAATGATGCTTCTTGTGGCTTCTGGTATTGAGTTCCACCATTTGGAACCCAAGTAACTAAATCCAGCAGTGTAGATGGTTTATAAGGTTATGTTTCTGCAGTTGGGTAGGTGAAGAAGTAGGTAACCTCTGGTTTCTGGACTTGCATTTCTTGGGGATAGTTCAATCATGTCTAGCATATATTCATGTGCATTCCAAATAGTATTTTGAAAATGAGATTACTTGTTTTGAGGAGTAGTCTTGCCTTGATTGGAAGCCAGTGCAGTGTTTGAGCAGTGGAGTTTCTCTTTCATATTTCGACTTCTTGAATATCAGTCTTACTGCTGTATTTTGGATGGTTTGCAGGGGACCCTACTTTACTTGCCACACGGCCATTTCGGGGGGGGGGGGGGGGGGGTGCTTACCGCCACCCATTGAGGTGGCGGTAAGGACTCCCATGCTGACCTGGCAGTAAATGGGCAGCAGATGACACTGTCCGATTACCGCCGGGTACATCCGGCACACAAAATAAATATATTTTTGTAGCGCCGGATATGACGGCGCACTAGGGGTGGGAAGTACTGCTGGGCTGCTGTGATAGCTCAGCAGTACTTCCTGTTTAGCAAGCAGTAAGCCCACATTGGGTTTACCGCCGCTTAGTAAAAGGGGCCCTCAGTTTTCTATGTATTAATTAAACATCCAAGAATTCCTACTGTTTATATATTGACCAAAATACATAAATCTAAGAACTCTCCAATTGGTAGGCCCATTGTATCTGCAAATGAATAACTCTTGGAACCACTGACAATTTTGTGAACAGATATTTAAGACTGTTTACTAAGGCGTTTTAGCGTTTTTAACGCGCTTACAATTAGCGTGCGAGCTAACTGTGTAGGTGCCTATAGGGATATTGTAGGCACATACAGGGTTAACGTGGGTACATGGTTAACGCATGTTAAAAACACTAACGTGCCTATAACGCAGCTTAGTAAACAAGGCCCCAATATTTTAAAAATATCACATATGATAGAAATAATAACATAAGCATTGCCATACTGGGACAGAATGAATGCCCAGCATGCCCAGTATCCTGTTTCCACAGTGGTCAACCCAGGTCACAAGTACCTGGCAAGATCTCAAAAAAGTAAAACAGATTTTATACTGCTTATCCTAGAAATAAGCAGTGGATTTTCCCAAGCCCATCTTAATAATAGCTTATGGATTTTTCTTTTAAATTATTCAAACCTTTTATGAAATTATCCAAGTTACTAGTTACTATTACTATCGAAGTGCTATATACCTCTATATTTCAGGAAGAAGCTATCAGTATTATTCAAGATGTGTTAAAGGAAAGAGTTTCTTATTTATCTGTTCCCACTAAGTATATTTTAGAGGTAGCAAAAATTATGTTGAAGGAGAATTACTTTTACTTTGATGGCCCCTATAATAAAGAAATAAAAGGCACTGTGATAGGGTCCACTATGCCCTCCGATTTAGCAAATCTATACATTGCTAACTTTGAGAAGACCACATATGTAACACCAAATTGTAATGTGGAAACACTACATTGATGATATATTTATGATTTGGTGATGTTCCAACTCATGAATCTTTTCATGACTGGCTAAATAAGACAGATTTCATTTTAAAATTCTGGTTTATCATACATTGCTACTGCTTTTATGTTTTTAAAGATATTCTTATTCAGTATACCAATGGGTAATTTAATATGGTTAAACACATTTTTACACTTTGAGAGCTGCCACAATTGAGTATTGAATACAAATTCCCCTTATAATCAATTCTTAGGTCTGAGAAAATTATGCTTTGAGAAACAATCAGCAATTATGAGGGATAGATTTTTGGAAAAGGATATCCCAAAAGGTGCATTTGTGATGGCTACAAAAAGCAAAACAAGAAGAGAGGGAAGTTGTGTTAAAGACAAACAAAGAAAGGGACATGAAGAAAAGTAAATCTGTACCCTTCAATTTCATCATTTTTCTAGGGATACAGATTTGAAAAAACACAGGTATATTGTTCAGAACTTGGATGACTTTTCCAATAAAAACATCACTGTTGCTTATGAAAGTGGGAAGAATCTAAAGATCTTTTAATTCCATCTACCTTGATTGACTCTGTGCCCCAAATTGATGCCTTCTGTAAGGGGATATTATAAATGTGGCTTCTGTTCAGTATGTGAGTGTTTTTGGAAGTCAAGACATTTACAAATCCACATACTAGTGAAAGGTATATTGCCATTTGCCAAGTAAATATATATATATGTTGATAAAAGAAAGAGGAAACGGAAAACCAGAATCATTGTACATAGAAGCTGCTGGAAGAGGAAAATAAAACTCCTAGTTGAACATTCATTAGACAAGGGACATATTTTTAGTGATTATAGATTTTTTTACTCTTGCTGTGCCTCATTTATCATGGAGAAGGGTCAACACTGCTAAAGTTTTTTTTGCAGTTGGAAGAGTGTTTTATTTACCATTTTAACATGCTGCTATTTTTATGGGTACATGTACCAAGCTGCAGACAGATGAGGTCACAGCAGTGGCAGGGTCCACAGAACACAATCACACTGCTCACATGCTGCCTCATGTAGCAGTCACATTCAAGAACACAACCGTTGTCCACCCCCCAATCCCCAAAACACCTGCCCAGCGCATCTACCTGCAACAGCCAGCCATGTCAGGACCATCCACAGTGAACAGGTCACCCTGTCAAACCCCCATCATCTTTTCTTCACAAATCCATTCCTCCAGCTTCGCTAGGACCTTCCTCATGTCATTCACACCCTCCAGGGTGTCCACCCTGTTACATAGTAACATAGTAAATGACAGAAGATAAAGACCTCTACGGACCATCCAGTCTGCCCAACAAGATAAACTCATTTTACATGGTATGTGATACTTTATATGTATACCTGAGTTTGATTTGTCCTTGCCTTTCTCAGGGCACAGATCGTAGAAGTCTGCCCAGTACTGTTCTTGCACTAAGTTCTGAAGCTAACGTCGAAGCCCCTTAAAATTTACACTCCAGCCCATCCCTATCTATTCAGTCACGATCAGGGCGTAGGCCATAGAAGTCTACCCAGCTCCTGTTTTGTTTCCCAATTACCAGCGTTGCCACCCAATCTCCGCTAAGATTCCATGGAACCATTCCTTCTAAACAGGATTCCTTTGTGTTTATTTATTTAATACATTTATACCCCACATTTTCCCACTAGTTGTAGGCTCAATGTGGCTTGCACATAACTGTAGGGTAGGCTACAGTTCAGAAAGTATAAATGAACAATTTAATAGTAGGTTATTAAGCATATAGGTATCATATAAAACAACAGAGATAACAAAAGATATTACAGGGTAATACAAGATAACAAGATAATAAGGTCCATGGATTTTGCTGAAAATAGGAAAAATTAAGATTAGGTTGAGTCTGGAAGGTATGCCTTTTTGAACAAGGTGGTCTCTGATAATTTTCTGAAATTTAAATAATTCTGAGTTGATTTTAAGGTTCTGGGTAGTGCATTCCATAGTTGTGTGCCTATGAAGGAGAAGTTGGATGCGTAGGTAGATTTGTATTTAAGGCCAGTGCAATCTGGATAATGTAAATTTAGGTAGGATTGGGAGAAACTGGAACTGTTTCTGGGTGGTAGATCCACCAGATCTAAAATGTATTCGGGAACTTCTCCGTAGATGATCCTATAAATCAAGGTACAGACCTTAAAGGCGATGCGTTCTTTAATGGGAAGGCAGTGTAATTTTTCACGAAGGGGCTTGGCAGATTCGAATTTTGATTTTCCAAAGATCACTCGCCGCTGTGCTCTGGGCGGTCTGAAGTTTCTTGATTAAATGTTCTTTGCATCCTGCATAGATTCTGTTGCAGTAATCTAAGTGACTTAATACCATTGGAGTGTCAAAGCATAAGGAGAGTCAAAGCAAATGCAAGGCACAGATAAAGAAGGCCAAGAGGGATTACGAAAAAAAGATAGCATTAAAGGCAAAAAAACATAGCAAAATGTTTTTCGGTATATTAAAAGCAGGAAGCCAGCAAAAGAATCGGTTGGGCCGCTGGATGACAGAGGGGTAAAAGGGGCGATCAAAAAGATAAAGACGTAGCAGAGAGATTGAATGAATTCTTTGCTTTGGTCTTCACCGAGGAAGATTTGGGTGGGATACCGGTGTCGGAAATGGTATTTCAAGCGGACGAGTCGGAGAAACGTACTGACTTCACGATAAACCTGGAGGACGTAACGGGGCAGTTCAGCAAACTGAAGAGTAGCAAATCTCCTGGACTGGATGGTATTCATCCTAGAGTACTGATAGAACAGAAAAATGAGCTTGCGGAGCTACTGCTCCTGATATGCAATTTATTCTTAAAATCGAGCGTGGTACTGGAAGATTGGAGGGTGGCCAATGTAACGCCGATTTTTTGAAAAGGTTCCAGGGGAGATCCGCGAAATTATAGACCGGTGAGCCTGATGTCGGTGCCGGGGAAAATGGTAGAGGCTATTATTAAAAACAAAATTACAGAGCACATCCAAGGACATGGATTACTGAGACCGAGTCAGCACGGCTTTTGTGTGGGGAAATCTTGCCTGACCAATTTACTTAAATTCTTTGAAGGAGTAAACAAACATGTGGACAAAGGGGAGCTGGTTGATATTGTGTATCTGGATTTTCAAAAGGTGTTTGACAAGGTACCTCATGAAAGGCTACAGAGGAAATTGGAGGGTCATGGGATAGGAGGAAATGTCCTATTGTGGATTAAAAACTGGTTGAAGGATAGGAAACAGAGAGTGGGGTTAAATGGGCAGTATTCACAATGGAGAAGGGTAGTTAGTGGGGTTCCTCAGGGGTCTGTGCTAGGACTGCTGCTTTTTAATATATTTATAAATGATTTAGAGATGGGAGTAACTAGCGAGGTAATTAAATTTGCTGATGACACAAAGTTATTCAAAGTCGTTAACTCGCGACAGGATTGTGAAAAATTACAGAAGGACCTTACGAGACTTGGAGACTGGGCGGCTAAATGGCAGATGACGTTTAATGTGAGGAAGTGCAAGATGATGCATGTGGGAAAAAAGAACCCGACTTATAGCTACGTCATGCAAGGTTCCACGTTAGGAGTTACGGACCAAGAAAGGGATCTGGGTGTCATCGTCGATAATACACTGAAACCTTCTGCTCAGTGTGCTGCTGTGGCTAGGAAAGCGAATAGAATGTTGAGTATTATTAGGAAAGGTATGGAAAACAGGTGTGAGGATGTTATAATGCCATTGTATCGCTCCATGGTGCGACCGCACCTTGAGTTTTGTGTTCAATTCTGGTCGCCCCATCTCAAGAAAGATATATTAGAATTGGAAAAGGTGCAACGAAGGGCGACTAAAATGATAGCAGGGATGGGACGACTTCCCTATGAAGAAAAACTAAGGAGGCCAGGGCTTTTCAGCATGGAGAAGAGACGGCTGAGGGGAGACATGATAGAGGTATATAAAATAATGAGTGGAGTGGAACAGGTGGATGTGAAGCGTCTGTTCACGCTTTCCAAAAATACTAGGACTAGGGGGCATGCGATGAAACTACAGTGTAGTAAATTTAAAACAAATTAGAGAAAATTTTTCTTCACCCAACGCGTAATCAAACTCTGGAATTCGTTGCCGGAGAAAGTGGTGAAGGCGGTTAGCTTAGCAGAGTTTAAAAAGGGGTTAGATTTCGGAAAACATCTTATGGAAAGAAAGGATTTATACGTTTAAGTCTCCACATCGAATAGAACATTTTCTTTGTGGTGCAGTTTACTTGGGTTTCCAGGGTTAGGTGCCGATCGATTGTGACTCCAAGTAATTTTAGGCTATCCGAAATTGGGAGGGAGTAGTTGGGGATATTTAAAGTGGTAGGGTTATATTTATTATGCTGAGAAGATAAGATGAGGCAATGAGTGTTCTCAGTATTCAATTTCAAATGAAATGAGTTAGCCCATGCGTCCATTGTACTCGGGCCTAACCTGACTAAATTGGTAATTTCAGCCAGGTCCTGTTTGAAAGGTATATAAATTGTGACATCATCAGCATAAATAATCGGATTTAGACCTAGGTTGGATTGGGCGTTAGCCAATGGTATCATCATTATATTGAAGAGTGTTAATCCCACGCATGTTTGAATTCCATTACCGTTTTCATTTCCACCACCTCCTGCGGGTGCAGAGTTTGGTATCATCTGCAAAGAAACAAACCTTACCAGACAGCCCTTCCGCAATATTGCTCACAAAGACATTAAAAAGAGCCGGCCCAAGGACCGATCCCTACGGTATTCCACTGACAACATCCTTTCCTACAGAGCAAGCCCCATTTACTACTACCCTCTGTCTCCTTCCATTCAACCAATTTTTAACCCAATCAGTTACTCTAGGTCCCATACCGAGGGCACCCAATTTATTTGTCACCCTCTGTCTCCTTCCATTCAACCAATTTTTAACCCAATCAGTTACTCTAGGTCCCATACCAAGGGCACTCAATTTATTTATCAGTCGCCTGTGCAGAACCGTGTCAAAGGCTTTGCTGAAATCAAAGTATACCACATCACACGCCCCTCCCATTTCTGTTTGGTCACCCAGTTGACAAAGTCAGTCAGATTCATCTTACATGACCTGCCACTAGTGAAGCCATGCTGCCTCAGGTCCTGCATTCTATTCAGTTCGAGAAATCTCACAATTCTCCGTTTTAGTAGCGTTTCCATTAACTTTCTCACCATTGAGGTCAGACTGACAGGTCTGTAATTCCCAACTTCCCCCTTACTTCCACTCTTGTTCAAAGGAACCACATTCACCCTTCTCCAGTCCTCCGGGACCACTCCAGTCTCTAAGGAAGCATTGAAGACGTCAGTCAGCAGAGCCGCCAGAACTTCTCCGAGTTCCTTGAGCACCTTCGGGGGTATCCCATCAGGCCCCATCCTGTGTCTTGTCCACCATCTCCCCTCTGAGGCCCTGTCCCTATCCTTCCTCTGCTTTCAGCATCTGCCTTCAAAGTGTCATGATTCAGCCCTTATATTCAGCAGTTTCCCCTCTATATCTTTGTCTTGCTTTATCCTGCATTTCCCCCTCTTTGTCTCTATCCCTTCCTGTGATCGGCATTGCCCATCTGGGTCCTTCCCCCCCCCCCCCCCAGTGCTGCCCCTCTGTGTCATCCCTTTCCCTACATACCTAGCATCTCTTCATCTCTTCTGGCTCTCTCCTCTCTCTTCCCTTCTTCCCACACCCTCCTCTTGGGGACCAGGATGTCTCTCTCTCTCTCATCCCACTCCCCTCCCCCACAGTATGTTTCCCTCCCATGTTTTCTATATCTTCCCCTCTCTTCCATCCAGCATCTTTCCCTCTTTCTTACCCTAGTCAGTCAGCCAATCTGTCTGTCAGCCCCCCTCACCCCTTCACCTCAAAGCTGTTCCAGGTATCTATCCCTCTCCCTCTACACCTCTTCCTGTCTCTGTCTCTCCCTCTCCCCTCCCATTCCAGCACAGCAGCATGTAGTTCTCCCTCCCTGTCACCTGCAAGTCAAGCATTTCTCTCCTTTTGTTACCCCCCCCCCCCCACACACACACACAGTTGCAGTGTTTCTCTCCTTTTCTTCCCCCTTGCAGTTTCAGCGTTTCTCCCCTTTTCTTTCCCCCCTTCACGGTTCCAGCATCTCCCTCCCTTCTGCTCCCCGTGGTCCAATGTTGTTTGCTAACCTTCCTCAATCATTGCAGGCAGGGCAGGGGCACTGCAGCGATTGAAAGGAGATGCCTTGATCTTCCCTGTAATGTGTTCTGATGCAATTTCCTGTTCTGCATGGGCAGGACATGTCACAGGGAAGACCGAGGCAGCTCCTTTCAGTTGCTGTAGTTCCCCTGCTGTCAGCGATTCAGGAAGGTTATCAAGCACCTTCAGACCGCGGGGAGCAGGAGGGAGGGAAAGAAGAAAGCTGCCGACAGTCTCGGACAGTTTGTGTTTGCTGTTGGGGAGGCTTAGCCTGCCCAAGCCTCTTATACTAAGAACGATTTACGAACAAGCCTCCTTCCGCAAATTACTGAAGACCCATCTGTTTGAAACAATTTATGGCAAGAGCCAAAACACATAGAGTCCTCACTCACTGATCATCAATGCATCATACATCCACTTCTAACCCTCATCCCCCGTAATTCCACATCACTCATACATTTACTCACAGGAATATGTACACCATATGTCTCTGTGTCAATACTGCCCTTTAAGCTTCCCATTGTCTCTTTCCAACATTTCAATGTTGATGTCCCATTGTTATATTCTTAATGATACTTCGATGGTTTCACATAACTTGTACAATGTAACCCATAACCAAGTTGTAACAAATGTATTTCCATTATTCATATCTTATTGTAAGCCACACTGAGCCTGCAAAGAGGTGGGAAAATGTGGGATACAAATGCAATAAATAAATAAATATACAGGACACCTATGTTGGGGGTGATAAGTGCTCCCATGTTATTATTATTATTTTTTGCAAGTCCCGCAAGCTAATGGAAAAATTAGCACGGGATCTGCAAAAAAGAAAAAAATCCTTAATATACTGCTGTGGTAATTCTGGGCATAGCACATGGAAAAATCCCAAAGTGGCCTGTGTTAAGCCCAGATTTGGCAGCGACTTATGCTTCCAAACTAATTGTAATGTAATTGTAATAACATGGTTCAGGACTCTGCCTACCTGTCTGTGTATGTGCACTCCAGCAGTAGCCACAAGTTTTTCAAGTTTCCTGGATAGACACAAGAGTTATTATTATGATAGATTCATTGTGAATTGTGTTTTGCTGTCATCACTGGAATAATATTTTCCTTGAATATAAGCCACGCATGTACTGGCAACAGCTGAGCTGCCCTGGAGCCACAAGCAGTGGTTCAGAAGCACAGAGATGTGTGAATCAGCATTGAAAGTCACAGGGGCTAGAGACATGTGTTGTGCACTGCATCGGTGGGCTTCATTGGCAATGTGATTATCTTAACTCTGAAAAAGTGAGCGACCGGCAGCCAGATTGACAGGTGCAAGGGACTGTTTAAAACATAGCTGTAAACTTTGACATTTGCTTATTCAATGTTCTTGCAAATCTCACTCTATAATTTGTATTATACATAGGGGATCACGAGGAGGAGATTTCTATTGGCTCAGAAATGCACCTACACATCTGTTTCTATAGAGCTCATCACCCCTTTCCTCTTCCCAAGGATAAAGTCACCCCCTTGGCCTTTATCCTCTTTATTGCGTGGCTCACCCTCTTGAATCTGACACTCACTTCTTATGTTTTCCTATTCTCTGGAGTTCCTGGGAAACGGTACCTCTCAATCAGCATAAGTTTGAGATAAGAGGTCTAAACTCACTGGAGGTTCATCTGGGACACTAAAAGGGCAACTCTAACTGTGTGCCTTAATTAGGTATTCAGAGGGCACCTGGTAGGAGACCATTGTAAAAAGGAATGTAGGCACCTATTTTCCTTTATAGCTTACTAGGGTAACTGGGTGTGCATATGTGCCTTACTTCTGGTGATATGTATATAACTCAGGGCTTTTTTTGAGGTGTACTTGAGGGTACTGAGTACCAGCACCTTTTCCATTGTTTGCTAAAATTGACCCCAATTTTAATGAAAAAGCTCAGGCTCTACACACCAGTTATGCCTTGCCATAGATTCTGTGAGTGGTTGCAGGGGGCCTGGCTATTGTGAGGTGGGTCCCTCAGTGATCACCTCACCCCTGAAGGGTGGCCTAGCATTTGAGTACTGGCACATTTTTTGCTAGAAAAAAATGCACTGGCTATAACTACAGTATTCTGTAAGTTATGCGTATACATGTGCACCTGCCCACACTTTGCCCAGACCCCACCTACAGGTGCACACACCTATAAGCCATGCTATCAAAGATATGTGCACACAAACACACAAATAAGCTAGTATTTTAAACATATAGAATTATCCCTCAAGTGCTTGACTTGACTGCCAAAAATACTTGTGAGTTTATCCCAGAACCACAATGCAAAGAAGGGGACAGAACAGGAACAATGCTGGTTTTGACCCATGAGACCCTTGATTTCCATTTTGGCTTTGGGGAAGAAACTGGTTTTTAATGGGTTGAGGAGGTTTTTGTACTATATTACATTTGGTGTTGGAATGATTGATTGCTGTATTTTGCATCATTGATGTAAACCACAATGTGTAATTTATTTTATGTCGGTATAGAAGAATGTAAATAAATAAACAAGTCCATTGGAACTATTAGGAATTGGGGTGAAGGGGTTAAAAATAAATAGATCAATACAATGAAATCCAGAGTTACAAAATAAAATAAAGTCAAGCCCTATGCAAAATAACCAGTTTTATTATAACCTTATACTAGAGGGACAAATCTTACACCATGGATTGCTGGTGGAGTTAAGTCACCAAGTAATAGACCAAAGATATTTTATTGCACTGAAGTGATGGTGATTATTTCCAAATTCAATGTCAATAGTATTCTTGATGATAGTATTCTTGATGATAGCTATTTCCCCCTAAAAAAGGGTTTAATGCAATTCACAATTAAAATAATTCTAAATTAATCATACTAATAATAACAGGATAAAAATCTAATAACATCACCCAAACAAATATGATTTCAATTGCTTACGAAATCTGAGACAATCTAATTCAGTTCTAATAAGTGAGGGAAGAGAATTCCGAAGTGGTATAATATAAACTGCAAAAATGGAATTAAATATCATCATGAAACATATTTAACTACAAAACACAGGACAAAGAATAAACTGCTTAAGTAATCTAGAAGATAAGCCAAAAAGAGAGGTAGCAATTCATTATTTTTGTGCTCCTGTGAGCCCAAAGGAGCACTTCTAAATATGAAGACCTTAACCACCAATTAATGGAAACTACTTTCTAATATAAATGTGGTTACAAAATACTGTGCTGATCAATAAACTACATCTTCATATATGTAGCTATCAATCTACTAAAATAGAAAGTAGATTGCTTCGAAGGAAAAAGCCTCTGTATGTCTGTAGTCCAAGACTAGTTTTGCTTCATGACTCACAGAACCTCCATTGTTCATTGGCTAAAAAACCTCCAGTGCTTATATTCCTTTACTTTCCTCTTGATTGTTTATATTTCCATTTAAATTTTTATTCATAGAAACATATAGCACTTATCTTCTGCATCTGATGGGGTCCCATTTCACCCATTCAAAACTTTAGGCTTTATCATGGAAATCCATGTGCTATACTTTCAAGTATAGGCAAAATTCAGCTAGCGACAAGTAAGAATGCTGTGAATGAATAAACTTGAAAGTATAGCACAAAGACGATATAAGTCCCTTATTGCCAACAAAGCATACAAAACTCAGGTAATGGGACACCTGCAAACTATAAGGTTTGCCATATAGCTGGGAAGGTGGAACACAAGGATAGCTGTAACTTTACTATGGGACATCCAACAGTGATAATCGAATGGGAAGAAACTTTCAAGTAAAAAAAGAAGGGCGTCTTAAATTAGACCTGTTTCAATCACGCCCAGGGTATAAAAAGGTGCCCTGATTGAGTAGATGACTACTAGATGGATTAATTATAAATATGCTCAGCTTCTCTAATATTCTCAGTCTTACAGTAGAGCAGTCAGTAAGATCAATAGAGCTATGAAAGGATCTGTCAGATACACGTACCCACATCCACTTTGACTGAAAAACAATTTATGAGCCAAGCATTCAATATGGAGGAGGGGTGCGTAATCCTCATCAATCCCTCCTTATAAACATTTTCTTTTTATCCATATTTTATTCTCAACATATTTTTATCAAAAATTTCATTTATATTAAAACAAATTTTTTTAAATATCTTTTCTTTCATTAAGTATTTAGATTTTAACTTAGCTTCTCCATTCTCAAGTCAGAAGATAAACAGTGGAGACCAGTTGTCACCGACACGAATCCATGTTTCACTTTTCACTGTCTCAAGGTAGTCTCCATAGGGTTACCATATGGCTGTGGAAAAAGGAGGGCACGTTGATCCAGACTGGGTTTTGCTTCCATTGAAAGCAATGGAAGTAAAACCCAGACTGGCTCAATCTGTCCTCCTTTTTCTGGAGACATATGGTAATCCTAAGTCTCCAGAATTTCTCGATGCGGGTACGTGTATCTAACAGATCCTATCATTGCTCTATTGATCTTAATGACTGCTCTACTGCAAGACTGAGAATATTAGTGAAGCTAAGCATATTTACGATTGATGGAATTGTTGGCTCCCTTCATTGTTTGAATATTTATAGTGCATTGCCAATTATTGTGAATAAACTAGATGGATTAAGGCATGACCCATCCTTAATTGAAAGGAAGCTCTGGAACGAGGGAGCATACAATGAAGGTGAAAGGGGATAGACTCAGAAGTAACCTCAGGAAATACATCTTAATGGAAAGGGTGGTGAATTCATAGAATGGCCTCCAGATAGAGGTGGTGAAGACGAAAAGAGTATCTGAATTCAAGAGAGTTTGGGACAAGTACATAGGATTTCTAAGGGAGTGATAGGAAGAGTAGATGGCATGGATGGGCAGAATGGTAGGCCATATGCAGGGGCATTTTCGAAAGAGGAGGGCGCCCATCTTCCGACACAAATCGAGAGATGGATGTCCTTCTCTCAGGGTCACCCAAATCGGCATAATCGAAAGCTGATTTTGGCATCCTCAACTGCTTTCCGTCATGGGGATGACCAAAGTTCCCAGGGGCGTGTCGGCAGCATACTGAAGACGGGACGAGGGCATGCTTAAGAGATGGGCATCCTCGGCTGATAATGGAAAAAAGGGCATCCCTGACTAAGCCTCAAAAAGGTGCGCGAACTGACCAGATGACCTCCCCTTACTTCCCTAGTGGTGACTAACCCCCTCCCACCCTGAAAAAAACAACTTTAAAAATTTTTTCTCAACCCCTACATATATGCAGATGATGTCACGATTTATATCCCGTTCAAACATGAGCTAAAAGAAATCACCAACGAGATCAACCAAAGCCTCCAAATCATGCACTCCTGGGCAGACGCATTCCAGCTAAAACTCAATGCAGAAAAAACACAATCTAGCTTATAATTGAAAAAGAAAAACGCCTATATTGCGACCCAAATCGGGAGATAGACATTTATCTCACAAAAACGAATAAAGCGGTATAATCGAAAGCCGAATTTGGACGTTTTCAACTGCACTCCGTCGCGGATGCGGACAAAGTTGATGGGGGCGTGTTGAAGGCGTGGTGAAGGCGGAACTGGGGCGTGGTTATCGGGCGATCAGAGATGGGCGCCTTTCGCCGATAATGGAAGAAAAATATGCGTTTTTAGCGAGAATTTAGGGCACTTTTCCTGGACCCTGCTTTTCCAGGAATAAGGCCCCAAAAAGTGCCCTAAATGACCAGATTACACCCAGAGGGAATCGGGGATGACCTCCCCTGACTCCCCCAGTGGTCACTAACCCCCTCCAACCACAAAATTGATGTTTCACAACTTTTTATTTTCACCCTCAAATGTCATACCCACCTCCCTGACAGCAGTATGCAGGTCACTGGAGCAGTTATTAGGAGGTGCAGTGGACTTCAGGCAGGTGGACCCAGGCCCATCCCCCCCACCTGTTACACTTGTGCTGGTAAATGGGAGCCCTCCAAACCACCCCCCAAACCCACTGTACCCACATGTAGGTGCCCCCCTTCACCCCTTAGGGCTATAGTAATGGTGTAGACTTGTGGGCAGTGGGTTTTGAGGGGGATTTGGGGGGCTCAACACACAAAGGAAGGGTGCTATGCACCTGGGAGCTCTTTTACCTTTTTTTTTGTTTTTGTAAAAGTGCCCCCTAGGGTGCCCGGTTGGTGTCCTGGCATGTGAGGGGGACCAGTGCACTACGAATCCTGGCCCCTCCCACGAACAAATGCCTTGGATTTATTCGTTTTTGAGCTGGGCGCTTTCATTTTCCATTATCGCTGAAAAACAAAAACGCCCAGCTCACAAATTGTCGAATAAAACATGGACGTCTATTTTTTGAGAAAATACGGTTCGGTCCGCCCCTTCACGGACCCGTTCTCGGAGATAAACGCCCATGGAGATAGACGTTTTCATTCAATTATGCCCCTCAATGTCTTGTACTCACTTCACAACACAACACAAACAACTTCACCACTATAGTGGCCTAGTGGTTAGGGTGGTGGACTTTGGTCCTGAGGAACTGAGTTCAATTCCCAGCACAGGCAGCTCCTTGTGACTCTGGGCAAGTCACTTAACCCTCCATTGCCCGCCGCATTGAGCCTGCCATGAGTGGGAAAGCGCGGGGTACAAATGTAACTAAAATAAAATAAAAAAAATAAATATTGTTCTCTTCCCGTCTCACAAAATCTGAAAATACTTGGCGTTACCATTGATCGAAACCTCATACTCGATACCAACATGAGGAATACGACAAAAAAGATGTTCTACTCCATGTGGAAACTCAAAAGAGTAAAACCATTCTTCCCAAGACACATCTTCCGTACCCTAGTACAATCAATGGTAATAAGTCACTTGGACTACTGCAACACACTGTACGCTGGCTGCAAAGAACAGAATATCAAAAAACTCCAAACAGCCCAGAATACTGTCGCCAGACTCGTATTTGGAAAAACTAAATATGAAAGTGCAAAACCCCTAAGAGAGAAACTTCACTGGCTCCCACTTAAGGAACGTATCGCGTTCAAGATATGTACGATTGTTCACAAAATCATCCACGCAGACGCCTCAACCTACATGCTAAACCTCGTGGACCTGCCTCCCAGAAACGCCAAAAGATCATCCCGCAAATTTCTCAATCTGCACTTCCCCAGCTGCAAAGGATTAAAATACAAACTGACACATGCCACTACCTTCACTTACATGAGCACACAGCTGTGGAATGCATTACCTACTGACTTGAAATCTATTGACGAAGTAACCAACTTTCGTAAATCCCTGAAGACATATCTTTTCAACAAGGCCTACAAAGAAAACCCATAGCCTTACTAAACTACCTCGCCAACCCAACCAGTCAAGAAAATCTACCTTCTATACCTACCCATCCAACTTTCTTCTATTTCCCCTTACTTAATCTTTGTATATCACTAATTGTATCTGCTATCCTGGAATGACAATGTCATAACAGAACTCTGTAAGCCACATTGAGCCTGCACCTAAATGTGGAATACAAATACAATAAATAATAATAATAATAATTTTTTCAGTGCACCTGGAAAAAAAGAAATTTTTTTGTGGCAGAATATGGACGTGCGGCAAAATTAAAACCAGCACGTCCATTTTCAGCTTGAGACCTTACCACCGCCCATTGACTTAGCGGTAAATTCTCACACACTAACCAGGCAGTAAACAGCCAGTGCACGTAAACTGTCGATTCCTGCCAGGTAAAAGTGCCACATGGTAGAAAAATAGAAAATATTTTCTACCTCATGTTTTGGATGTGCGTCAAAAATGGAATTACCGCCTGGGGCACTTGGTAGCCAGGCAGTAGTCCCAATTTGGCATGCTTTGGACACACGTAGGTGCTTACGTGCCTTAGTAAAAGGGCCCCCAAGTTTGAAATAGCGAGCTATGCTCAAAAGAAATCTCATGCAAATGAGCTGCTCACAATTACAGCAAGCAGCTCGGTAGGGAAAGTGCCAGCACATGCATAGAATAATCATCCGCTATGCAGTGAATGCATAAAACAGTCTCTTGCTAAGCATCAATGCTATGCCCATGCCCAGAACTGCATTTGCTATGGGCGTGCTTCTGCAGTGTTCCACTACCACACATGGCTTTCATACATGCACATATAAGCAATAAACCGCCTGGGGCATGAACGTTTTTTTTTGTGAGGTTCCACGCCAACTTTCATGCCCTGGGTTTTTTTTTTGTTTATATGTGAGCGTATGAAAGCCATGTGTAGCTTTTTTTCAAAACTGCAGATGCCATGGACATGCCTCCACAACATGCTTTTTTGTCACAAGACAACTTCTTCACAGTACTGTTACGGGCAGCACACACACATATGCAAATACTATGCAAGTATGACAGCAGACTGCTCCGCTGAGAAGCCACTGTTGTGCTACAACAGATCCAGACCTCCTGTAAAAAATTCAATAAAGTTAGGTGCTTCTTGCTATGCATCGCTCGGAATGCTCATTCTACTACTAATCAGCATATAATACATTTGGATACGATTCTCGTTGGCTGCTACCGCAAACTGTAAAAAATCACGGAGAACCCCTTGCGTTATTTTCTGAATAATGTGCATGCTAAACTGGATTGGAACGGTCAAAATTGGACATTCCTAGCCTAGTAAGCTTTGTGCATCAGTGCCTGAGTGCTTATCAGGCTCATTTTCAAAGCACTTAGCCTCCCAAAGTTCCATAGAAACCTATGGAACTTAGCCTCCCAAAGTGCTTTGAAAATATGCCTCAATGGCACACAGTTTTGGTGTCTCAGATGAACCTCCAGTATGTTTAGACCTCTTATGCTGGTAACATAACATATTTATTTTTACGGCCCACAATAACTCGCAGTTCAATGCAAATAACAAAACAATAAGCTGGACAAAGTGGTGAACTGGATTAGGAACTGGTTGACGGACAGGCGCCAGAGGGTGGTGGTGAATGGAGTTCGCTCGGAGGAGGGAAAGGTGAGTAGTGGAGTGCCTCAGGGATCGGTGCTGGGGCCGATTCTGTTCAATATATTTGTGAGTGACATTGCCGAAGGGTTAGAAGGTAAAGTTTGCCTATTTGCGGATGATACTAAGATTTGTAACACAGTGGACACCCCGGAGGGAGTGGAAAACATGAAAAAGGATCTGAAAAAGCTAGAAGAATGGTCTAATGGTCTAAGGTTTGGCAATTAAAATTCAATGCGAAGAAATGCAAAGTGATGCACTTAGAGAGGCGTATGTGTTAGGCGGTGAGAGTCTGCTAGGTACGGATGGGGAGAGGGATCTTGGGTTGATAGTATCTGAGGATCTGAAGGCGATGAAACAGTGTGACAAGGCGGTGGCCGTAGCTAGAAGGTTACTAGGCTGTATAGAGAGAGGTGTGACCAACAGAAGAAAAGAGGTGTTGATGCCCCTGTACAAGTCGTTGGTGAGGCCCCACCTGGAGTATTGTGTTCAGTTTTGGAGGCTGTATCTTGCTAAGGATGTAAAAAGAATTGAAGCGGTGCAAAGAAAAGCTACGAGGATGGTATGGGATTTGCGTTACAAGACTTATGAGGAGAGACTTGCGGACCTGAACATGTATACCCTGGAGGAAAGGAGGAACAGGGGTGATATGATACAGACGTTCAAATATTTGAAAGGTATTAATCCGCAAACGAACCTTTTCCGGAGATGGGAAGGCGGTAGAACGAGAGGGCATGAAATGAGATTGAAGGGGGGCAAACTCAAGAAGAATGTCAGGAAGTATTTTTTCACGGAGAGGGTGGTGGATGCTTGGAGAACTCTTTTATTAAAAAAGAAACGCAAAGCCATACAGAAACATATAACCCCAAACCAAATATATACAAACAAGTCCCCCACCTTAAATCCATCTATATACACTGTCAACCCCCACCCATCCTAAAATGAAATTAAATGAACATAAAATTCAAATAAAACTCGAAGCCAATTCAAAATAAACTGTCCAACCCCTCTATGGAGGTTTCAAGTGCACATGCCTCCACCAAACATTGGTTCTTGCTATCCCCTCCGCCACCCGTTCCCACTGGGCTACCCCCTGGACCGCCCGAACCACCTCCCAACTAACGCTGTCGGCTGATCGGTAGTCCTGGTGCAAGGAGACCCCACACCGAGCCATCCAGAGGCTAAACCGGAGTATCACCGAGATGAGGAACTCCGTCACCGGATCTAACCACCCACCTCCCCCCTGCCGCCCGTAAACCCAATCTGCATATGAATATGAATTGAAACTCGGGATGTGTAATAATGCTGCTACCCTGCCACATACCATTCGTGTAAAGGGGCATTCCCGTAAAAAATGTTCCATCGTTTCCTCCCTCCCCACGCACTCCCCCCTTGGGCAATCCCGTTCCTGCACATTCCTGTAGTTAATATTCCCTCTGACATACAATTTCCCGTGAAAAGACAGCCAAGCAATGTCTCTGTATTTCGGCGGGATCCTCCGTGAGGCCACCAACCGCAAGCCCTGCCTCAGCACTGGACCAGGTGCATCCTTCAGTACCAGGGGCGATGAGAATGTTTGGGACCTCACCCGTTCCACCCATACCTCCCTCCTCCCTGTCTTTATTTCCTCTGCCAAAATTCCCCAAACTCGTACCAGCCGAACTAAGGGCCTATAGTACCCAACCTGGTCCGGAACCCCCTTCCTTACCACCCCCACCCTCCTTCCCAACTTCCACGGGAGCCAGAATCTCTCCCACCAAGATAGAACGCTACCTGCCCATCCTGGCGGATCTCTGTCCAGTGCCCGTCCCAGGTTAAACTGAATAAACAGGGAGCTAAAGAAAAGTACAGGGTTTACCATCCCTACCCCCCCCTCTTCCCGGGCCAAGTATGTGATGTTACGCTTGACCAGGTTCAGCCGATTCCCCCACAACATCTGAAAAAAAACACTATATAGGGTGGTATAACAATGCACTGGCAACAAACAAATATAACTGATAAACAAAAACATAGGCACCAGGTGAGATTTAATCAGCTGAACCCGGTCAGTCATGGACATCCTCCACCCTTTCCATCTGTCAACCTTTTCCTTAGCTCCCTGTATGCACCGCTGCCAATTAAAGGTTGCATAATCCCCCTGTTCAAAATATACCCCTAATACCCGCAGTCTGCTAATGGCCTCCGGAAACTCCCGTCCCAAATCAAAAGAGCCCCCTGGAGGACCTACCCACAGACTCTGACTTTTCTGGAAGTTTATCAAAGCCCCTGTAGCCTGTGAGTACCCAGAAATGACCCCTTTCAATTTCTCCCCCTCTGTTGTGTCCGCCACCCACACCGTGACATCATCAGCGTAAGCCACCACCCTTAATTGAGACCCTGTACATACCTCCACCCCCCGAAGTCCCTCCTTCCCTCCCTGCTCTAACCGCCTAACAAAGGGATCAATTGCAAAAGCATAAAGTACCGGGCTTAAAGGACATCCCTGCCGCACCCCTGCTGTCACCCCGAACCTATTCCCTTTCCAACCGTTCACCAGGGGAAAACACCGTGCCCTTGTGTACAATAAACGTAATTGAGCCACCCAATCCCTAGGAAACCCATAGTGCTCTAAAACCTGCCAAAGAAACGCCCACTGTACCCTGTCAAAAGCCTTATCCTGATCTAATGCCACCATTAGTCTTCCTTCCCCCCGACTATGTTCCACACCTTCCCTTACCCAAGCCGCTGCCTCCAGAACCCCCCTCCCCTTAATCCCACAGGCATGTGAACTTGCCAACACCCCCCCCCCCCACCACCTCCTTCATCCTATTCAGAAGCATATGCGCGAATATCTTCCGATCACCATTGAGCAGGGCAATCGGACGCCAGTTGGCCAAGGACTCTGGATCTTTTCCCTTACTCAGAAGAATCAACGCCGCCTCGGTCAGGGATTGGGGTAAAACCCCCTGCTGACGTGCAGCCTCCCAGACTTGCAGCAGGATTGGGGCCAGAAGGTGCTTAAATGCCTGATAGTACTCTGTTGTGAGTCCATCTGGCCCTGGTGCTGTCTTCCTCCTTAAGGCCCCAATGGCCTCTTCTACCTCCCCCAGCGACCAGGGGCGCAACAGGGCCTGAAGAGACAGGTCCCCCCTTCCCACCCCCGGTGTCCCCGCAATATAGTGACCCATCACTTCCTTATCCACTTGCTTATCTGAAAAAAAATCGTGCAAAGTGCTCTTCCACCACCTTTAGAATCCCCTCCTTCGACACCTGAACTACCCCTCCCATGTCCCTTAAACCCCCCACAATCCTATGCTCCCTCCGCTCCTTGCAACACATAAATGGGTCTGGGCTGACCAATTTCCCAAAGTCCCGTTCATAGACCAAGGAGGCATATCGATCATACTGGACCTTTTCAAGTTGCTCCTGCAAATCCAGAATATCCTCCTTTCTCCCTCCATTGGAGAGTAGATAGTCCCTTCGTTTCTTAATGGCAGTCCCCAGCCGAGTTCTCTCCCTTCCTTCTCTCCGAGCTTGACGGGTGAAAAAAAACCTCGTCCGCCTCTTCACTAGCTCCCACCACTCTCCAATGGAGGGAAAAATACCCTGGATCGAAAGCTGGTCACCCAAAAAGGCCTGATATTCCTCCTTGACCTTCTCATCGGTAACCCATTTAAGGTTAAGCCGCCATAACCCCCTCCCCGGCCTATGCCCTGCCCAACCCCCCACCTCCACCAACACCAGTTTATGGTCCGAGAAGTCCACGTCCACCAACCTGGGCCCCCGAACGCATGCCCCTTCCCGGACCAAAAATCTGTCTATCCTGCTCCTACACTGTCCCCGTGCAAATGTGAAACCCTCCACCTCTGGTGAAAATTCCAGGTGCACATCTACCAACCCTGCCCCTTTCATTATCCCAGCTAGCCGTATCCCATCATACCTCACCTGCGCTGCCCTTCCTCCACTATCCTGTTTCCTCAAAATGGTGTTAAAATCCCCCCCCCCCAAACCACCTGACGTGCCGTGTATAAATAAGGTTTAATTTTACCAAATAACCGTGAACGTTCCCTCTTACTTTGTGGCCCATAAACATTAATAATCCGGGAAGCCACCCCGTGCCACAAAACATCCACCACCAAACACCTCCCTACTCCTAATTCCATCACCCTTTGAATCTGTACCTTATGTGTTTTAAATAATATCCCTACCCCCCCATACCTGTCCCCTGCCAAGCCCCAAACCGAAGGCCCCCATCTCCAGGCCCTCCTCGCACGCCTGATCGCCTCCATAGTTTGCAAGCGTGTCTCCTGGATTAGGAAACAGTCTGCCTGGATCGTGGAGAGGCCCTCAAAGGCCAAACATTGCGCCTTCTGGGAGGCCACACTCGCCACATTCAGAGTGGCAAATAATAATATAATACCTGCCATTATGTAGGGAAAGATGACTGTCTCCCAACCTCTTCCTGCTGAACTGCTTCCTTCACATCACCCCTACCTAGAGCCCAGACCCCTTCTTCAACCACTTCTTCCTCCGCCCAATCCCTAACCCCGGCTTCAAAACCTCCCTCCTTCCCCACCCCCTCCCCCCCTCCCTTCTTCTTCTTAGACTCATCCAACCCCCCCTCCTCTTCCGACAAAGACAAACCCCCCCGCCCTCCTTCCTCTATTTGCCCCCCCTCCCCCCTCTGATCCCCTCCCACCCCCTGAACCTTCCCCCTCTCACTCCCGTGATCCTTCCCCTGTAGAGCTCAAATTCTATCCGATCGCCTCATAAGCTTCTCCCCCTCTCCTGCCCCCCCTCTTCCCCCCTCCCCATCCAATCCGCCCCACCCTCCACACTAATCTCCATCCTCCTAACCTTCCCCCCCTTCTTCTTACGCTTACCCCCCTCTCCCTCCACCCCCTCTAATTTCCTCTTTCCTTCCTCCCCTCCCCCCACAACCCCACCGACCCCTTCCCCTTCTTCTTCCACCACCTCCTCTTCCTCTGCCAAAACCTGAAACCGGTTTCCTGTCTCCCTCTCTTGCCGAGTCCCCTCTTCTGACCCCCCTGAAATCCCTCTACCCTTCCCCTTCACCCCCCTCTGCTTCTTGGGGACCTGGGCCCACTCATCTACCCCTTCCAGCCCTTGCCCCTGTTTCCTCACCTGTGCTGCTGCCTCTGGAACCCCACCTCCACAACCTCCCTCTGTGCCCCCCTTGCCCCCTGATCCCGACCCTGAACCCCCCCCTCCCCCCACCCCCTCCTCCTGCACCTCCTCTTCCCTCCCCCCATTATGCGACGCCCTAGGGCAGTCCCGGAAGGCATGCCCCAGACCACCACAAAGATTGCACCTGATCGAAGAACACTCTTCGGTGGGATGATCTTTCGATCCGCATTTAGCACATTGCTGTACTGGGCAGGACATGCTAAAATGGCGGGAAGACCCACACCGAAAACATTGTCTTGGCTGTCCCTTGTAAAAACACAGGATTCTGTCCCTTCCAATAAAAGCCGCTGAAGGAATGTGTTGTACTACCTGCCCTACCTGGTGAAGTTTAACCAAAGCCCCCCACCCCCCCGCCCAAACTCTACTTGGATCCGGGAGCTTGGTCAATGGAGTCCTCAACTCGGCATACCTGTGCAGCCAAAAGGCCAAGTCTGCCCCTGAGATGGACTCGTTACGGACTAGCAGAGTCACCTGCACCAGATCTGGCCGACTGATGGGAACTACCCTATAACATTTCCAATCCCCCCTTCCTCTTACCCCCTCATACTTTTCCCAGAAGACCTCCATGCCTCTCTCGGTCAGAAAACTGACATCGTATTCTGGGAGATTAACTGGATGAATACAGGCATAGAGGTCTTCTGGGACAAACCCTAACCCCAAAACTAGTTTCAACACTGTATCACGTGAAGGCATTCCCCCCTCCCCCACCCACTTGATTTGGACCACATTCCTTCTCTTGGGCGGTTGCCCATAACCCCTACCTCCCCTGAACCCAGCATCTGTGTCATTACTAAAGGAAAACTGCCCCTTCCCTCTTCCTCCTTCCCTATTAACCACATCTGCAAAGGAGGGCTGACCCTGCCTCCACTGACTTCCCCTCCTCCCTGAGCTTATCCCTTCCTTGCCTGAAGATCCCTTCCCCCCCCACCTGCTGATCCTGCCCACCCCCTTTACCTTCCCTTACCATCTCCCCATCAACCCCCTCCCCCTTCCACAAACTGGAACAGCAACCCGTTCACCAACCTTTTTACCAACAGAACAGTTCCCCAAACCCTCTGCCCCTTCCCCCTTACCCCCCTCCCTCACATCACAAATCAACATATCCTGAACATCATCCCCTCCCCCTCCCCCCTGCCCACAGTCAGTGCCCAGAGAACTGAGCCCCCTGGAATCTATAACCAGTTCTGAACAGTCCTTAGCTTTCAATCACAATGCTTCCCTGGGAGTGAGCTCCCTCTGCCTGGGCTGCAGATCCCCCAGCAATATCTTCTGTCAGAGAGACTGCTGATACACTCTGAGGAGAGCTCTGTTCTCCCTGCACCAGCAGGTCCCGCGTGAGGCTGCTTACAGTTTTCACAGAGCCAGAGTTTATCTCATCTTCCCTTCTGTGCTGGGGATTCCCTGAGCCTGGTTGTGCTGCTGAATCCACCACTTGTGGCTGTAAACCTGGTGCCTCAATCAGGGAGCTAACTAAGCTCACCTGTGTCTGCAGCCCTAAGACCTGTTGTTCATTAGTGTCCACACTCCCAATGTCAGTATGCTTTCCAGCTTGCTTTCCAGTGTTCACCTTCCTGTCAAACTGTTGCCTGCATCAGTGTTGGGTAGTGCAGACACTTTTTGTGAAATAACACAAAACCCCAAGTCACCGTCCTCAGTTTCAAAGACAGCAGAATGTGTAGGCTGACTGAGTTCCAACTCCATTGTGTTTTCAGCCATAGTCTCTGCAACACCACCTGAGGTCTCTTCAACTCCTTCCCTCTCTTCCCTGGCAGCTGCCTCTAAGGTAAGGTTTGCAGGGTTCTGAGTTGCTAGATTCTTCATAAATTGTAAAGTGTCTTGACTGCTTGTCTCCACCACATTATCTACTGCAACCTGGTGTTTTGTAAAACAATCCTCAGATACCAACTCTCCTGTTTCCTCTGGCTGATTCTGGTTTGGCACTGTCCTGGGTTGAAATCTTTCCCTGGTAATATAGAGTTCCCTTAAAGGGTTATCAGAGCCCTTCTTCAGGGAGTCCAACACCTTTATTTTCAGGCAAAGCTGCTTTCTCAAACGAGCTTCTTCCTTTCCATACAGACTCTTCTGTGCTGCTGGGGCCAACTTCTGCAGGGTTCTAGCCCTGTTTAGTTTTTTCCCCAGCACTTCCACCTCCTTCCCCAGGGCTTCAATCCTCCTCACCCTGTCCACGATACCTCTGGCTGAAGAATCAGGGCTGCTGCTTCCCAGCTGCCCTACCCCCTCCTCCTCCTCTTCCTCAGACCACTCATCCTCACTGTACAACGGGTCCAGCACCGGCTGAAGCTCCTGACCCTCTTCCATCCTCTGTTCTGCCACTTTCTGGGCCTGTGGGACTCTCACCCTCTGCCTCCTCCTCCCATGCTCTTCGTGCTCCTTACCCGGTAACCGCTGGGTCATGGGAGGGGTGCTGGGTCTACTGTCCCCCCTGGACCTCGAGGCTCCACGGTCCAGGGGACTCCGCTCTCTTCTCCCAGGGGCCAGGCTCGGCTGAGAGCTGCTTCTCCGTCTCTCCTGGTAGCTGGGCCCGGCCGTTTCCCGAGCCGGGCCCTGCCCTGAGGAGCGCTCCCCAGAGCCCTGCCTCATGGCTGGGAAGGGAGCTAGGCCTTGCTCCCCTCCCTTCCTCCAACCACAGAGCCTCCTGTAGTATGTCCTTCTCCTTCAGTGTCTAGCTACACACTGACTTGGAATGCCCTCCCACGGGAGGTGGTGGAGATGAAAACGGTAACGGAATTCAAACATGCGTGGGATAAACATAAAGGAATCCTGTGCAGAAGAAAGGGATCCTCAGGAGCTTAGCCTAGAATGGGTGGCAGAGCTGGTGGTTGGGAGGCGGGGCTAGTGTGGGCAGACATATACGGTTTGTGCTGGGGCTGGTGGTTGGTAGGCGGGACTAGTGCTGGGCAGACATATACGGTCTGTGCTGGGGCTGGTGGTTGGTAGGCGGGACTAGTGCTGGGCAGACTTATACAGTCTGTGCCAGAGCCGGTGGTGGGTGGCAGGGATAGTGCTGGGCAGACTTATACGGTCTGTGCCAGAGCTGGTGGTTGGGAGGCAGGGTTGGTGGTTGGGATGCGGGGATAGGGCTGGCCAGACTTATACGGTCTGTGCACTGAAGAGGACAGTACAAATAAAAAAAGTAGCACATATGAATTTATCTTGGGCAGACTGGATGGACCGTGCAGGTCTTTTTCTGCCGTCATCTACTACATAAGTACATAAGTAATGCCATACTGGGAAAAGACCAAGGGTCCATCGAGCCCAGCATCCTGTCCACGACAGCGGCCAATCCAGGCCAAGGGCACCTGGCAAGCTTCCCAAACGTACAAACATTCTATACATGTTATTCCTGGAATTTTGGATTTTTCCAAGTCCGTTTAGTAGCGGTTTATGGACTTGTCCTTTAGGAAACTGTCCAACCCCTTTTTAAACTCTGCTAAGCTAACCGCCTTCACCACTTTCTCTGGCAACGAATTCCAGAGTTTAATTACACGTTGGGTGAAGAAACATTTTCTCCGATTTGTTTTAAATTTACTACACTGTAGTTTCATCGCATGCCCCCTAGTCCTAGTATTTTTGGAAAGCGTGAACAGACGCTTCACATCCACCTGTTCCACTCCACTCATTATTTTATATACCTCTATCATGTCTCCCCTCAGCCGTCTCTTCTCCAAGCTGTATAGCCCTAGCCTCCTTAGTCTTTCTTCATAGGGAAGTCGTCCCATCCCCGCTATCATTTTAGTCGCCCTTCGCTGCACCTTTTCCAATTCTACTATATCTTTCTTCAGATGCGGCGACCAGAATTGAACACAATACTCAAGGTGCGGTCGCACCATGGAGCGATACAACGGCATTATAACATCCTCAAACCTGTTTTCCATACCTTTTCTAATAATACCCAACATTCTATTCGCTTTCTTAGCCGCAGCAGCACACTGAGCAGAAGGTTTCAGTGTGTTATCGACGACGACACCCAGATCCCTTTCTTGGTCCGTAACTCCTAACGTGGAACCTTGCATGACGTAGCTATAATTTGGGTTCTTTTTTCCCACATGCATCACCTTGCACTTGCTCACATTAAACATCATCTGCCATTTAGCCGCCCAGTCTCCCAGTCTCATAAGGTCCTCTTGTAATTTTTCACAATCCTGTCGCGATTTAACGACTTTGAATAGCTTTGTGTCATCAGCAAATTTAATTACCTCGCTAGTTACTCCCATCTCTAAATCATTTATAAATATATTAAAAAGCAGTGGTCCTAGCACGGACCCCTGAGGAACCCCACTAACTACACTTCTCCATTGTGAATACTGCCCATTTAACCCCACTCTCTGTTTCCTATCCTTCAACCAGTTTTTAATCCACAATAGGACATTTCCTCCTATCCCATGACCCTCCAATTTCCTCTGTAGCCTTTCATGAGGTACCTTGTCAAACGCCTTTTGAAAATCCAGATACACAATATCAACCGACTCCCCTTTCTCCACATGTTTGTTCACTCCTTCAAAGAATTTAAGTAAATTGGTCAGGCAAGATTTCCCCACACAAAAGCCATGCTGACTTGGTCTCAGTAATCCATGTACTCGGATGTGCTCTGTAATTTTGTTTTTAATAATAGCCTCTACCATTTTCCCCGGCACCGACGTCAGACTCACCGGTCTATAATTTCCCGGATCTCCCCTGGAACCTTTTTTTAAAAATGGGCGTTACATTGGCCACCCTCCAATCTTCCGGTACCATGCTCGATTTTAAGGATAAGTTGCATATCACTAGCAGTAGCTCCGTAAGCTCGATTTTCAGTTCTATCAGTACTCTAGGATGAATACCATCCGGTCCAGGAGATTTGCTACTCTTCAGTTTGCTGAACTGCCCCATTACGTCCTCCAGGTTTACTGTGAAGTCAGTAAGTTTCTCCGACTCGTCCGCTTGAAATACCATTTCCGACACCGGTATCCCACCCAAATCTTCCTCGGTGAACACCGAAGCAAAGAATTCATTCAGTCTCTACGCTACGTCTTTGTCTTCCTTGATCGCCCCTTTTACCCCTCGGTCATCCAGCGGCCCAACCGATTCTTTTGCCGGCTTCCTGCTTTTAATATACCAAAAAAATTTTTTACTATGTTTTTTTGCCTCTAATGCTATCTTTTTTTCATACTCCCTCTTGGCCTTCTTAATCTGCACCTTGCATTTGCTTTGACACTCCTTATGCTGTTTCTTGTTATTTTCAGACGGTTCCTTCTTCCATTTTCTGAAGGCGTTTCTTTTAGCCCTAATAGCTTCCTTCACCTCACTTTTCAACCAGGCCGGGTGTCTTTTGGACTTCCGTCTTTCTTTTCTAATTCGCGGAATATGTATGGCCTGGGCCTCCAGGATGGTATTTTTGAACAGCGTCCACGCCTGTTGTACAGTTTTTACTCTCTCAGTTGCCCCCTAAGTTTTTTTTTTACCGTTCTTCTCATTTTATCATAGTCTCCTTTTTTAAAGTTAAACGCTAACGTATTTGACTTTCTGTGTACAGTTACTTCAAGGTCGATGTCAAAACTGATCATATTATGGTCACTGTTATCAAGCGGCCCCAGTACCATAACGTCCCTCACCAGATCATGCGCTCCACTAAGGACCAAGTCTAGAATTTTTCCTTCACTCGTCGGCTCCTGCACCAGTTGCTCCATAAAGCTGTCCTTGATTTCATCAAGGAATTGTATCTCTGTAGCGTGTTCGGATGTTACATTTACCCAGTCTATATTTGGATAATTGAAGTCACCCATTATTATCACATTGCCCATTTTGTTCGCGTCTCTGATTTCTTTTATCATTTTTGTATCTACCTGCTCATCCTGGCGAGGCGGACGGTAGTACACTCCTATCACCATTTTTTTCCCTTTTATACATGGAATTTCAACCCACAGTGATTCAAAGGTGTGATTTGTGTCCTGCTGAATTTGTAATCTATCTGAGTCAAGGCTCTCGTTAATATACAATGCTACCCCTCCACCAGTCCGGTCCACCCTATCATT
Organism: Microcaecilia unicolor; assembly: GCF_901765095.1. NCBI lineage: Eukaryota > Metazoa > Chordata > Amphibia > Gymnophiona > Siphonopidae > Microcaecilia > Microcaecilia unicolor. Next base: position 162,834,637 of record NC_044041.1, read on the forward strand.
ACGATATACTTTGTACCCTGGTATGACAGTGTCCCACTGGTTATCCTCCTTCCACCAGGTCTCAGTAATGCCTATTATATCCAATTTTTCATTTAGTGCAATATATTCCAACTCTCCCATCTTATTTCTTAGACTCCTAGCATTTGCATATAGACATTTCAGAGTGTTTGTTGTTCTTATTTGCATGATGCTTAGTACCTGACACTATTGATTTGACATCTTTTGTCTGATCTTTAGTTGTATTTAAGGGCACCTGGCCTACCACGGTCTATTGTGCAACCTCACTATCCAGAAACCCTATCTTCCCTGTTTGTGAGGTATCTTTGCAAGATACCTTTTCCCGAACCATGCGCTTTTGAGCGACTGTCGGCCTTCCCCCCATTTCTAGTTTAAAAGCTGCTCTATCTCCTTTTTAAATGCCGACGCCAGCAGCCTGGTCCCACCCTGGTTAAGGTGGAGCCCATCCTTTCGGAATAGGCTGCCCCTTCCCCAGAATGTTGCCCAGTTCCTAACAAATCTAAAACCCTCCTCCCTGCACCATCGTCTCATCCACGCATTGAGACTCTGGAGCTCTGCCTGTCTCTTGGGCCCTGCACGTGGAACAGGTAGCATTTCAGAAAATGCTACCCTAGAGGATCTGGATTTGAGCTTTCTACCTAAGAGCCTAAATTTGGCTTCCAGAACCTCTCTCCCACATTTTCCTATGTCATTGGTACCCACATGTACCAAGACAGCGGACTCCTCCCCAACACTATCAAAAATCCTATCTAGGTGACGCGTGAGGTCCGCCACCTTCGCACCAGGCAGGCAAGTCACCAGGCGATCCTCACGTCCACCAGCCACCCAGCTATCTATATGCCTAATGATCGAATCACCAACTACAACAGCTGTCCTAACCTTTCCCTCCCGGGCAGCACTTGGAGACATATCCTCAGTGCGAGGGGATAGTACATCCCCTGGTGGGCAGGTCCTGGATACAGGAGTACTTCCTACTTCACCAGGGTGATGCTCTCATTCTAGGAGACCTCCCTCCTCCAAGGTAGCACAAGGGCTACTAGACTGGAGGTGGGACCTCTCTACAACATCCCTGTAGGTCTCCTCTATGTACCTCTCTGTCTCCCTCAGCTCCACCAAGTCTGCTACTCTAGCCTCAAGAGAACGGACATGTTCACTAAGAGCTAGGAGCTCTTTGCATCGGGCGCAAACATATGACATCTCACCAACTGGGAGATAATCATACATGTGACACTCAATGCAAAAGACTGGATAGCACCCCTCTCGCTGCTGGACTGCTGACTCCATCTTAGTGTTTTTGAGTTTTCCAATATTTTAAAACTTGCTACAGTATTAAGGATATTAGCCTAATATAAAAGTGTCTTTTACTTTATATAGTGTATTGTATGATTTATTTAGTATTTCCTTCTTAGATGGTAATGAAATGTATTTAAAACTATGTTACTATGTTACTATGTATAAGCTGGACAAGCCAGGAACACATAATTTAATGACAATTAAAGAAACATAATCAGTTAAAATTAATATATTCAGATTCTATATATGGTGCCTAAAAGAAATTGATGCTGAAATCATACCCTAACTCTCCCTCTCCTTCTCTAGTTCCCCCAATTGTATTTACCATACATGTAACCCATTCTACCACAATTTCACCTTGTATTGTTCATACCAGAATCAGCTAATGCCGTTTACAGTACTATGTAAGCCAAATTGAGTCTGCAAAAAGGTGGGAAAATGTGTGATACAAATGTAACAAATAATAATAATCATGCCTAGATTTAGGCACCGATTATAGAATACATTTAGTTGATATTTCAGTGCTTAAATCTACATGCATCCATTTATGCCAATGAAAATGTGGCATAAATCCCAGCACGTAGATTTAGGCGCACTGGGCCATATTATATTTCTAGGCATGTAAATTTCAGAATGCCCACAAAACGCCCATTTCCCTGTTCATAACCATGCACCTTTTTGCTTGCGTGCGTTATATGTTTTCCGTACATCATTACAGAATACAGTTAGCGAGTTGTGTACCTAAATTCTAATCAGTGCCAATTAGTGCTCATTATTGCTTGTTAAGTGCTTTTATCAGCGCTCATTAGCTTGTTTTGCTTGTTAAGTTATACACATTGTTATAGAATCTACACCAATTTTGGCGTGCATCTCTAGGCGTGCTACGTAGAATCTGGGGGCCAATTCCTAACAAATGTTTGAAACAAGGATATTTTAAGCAAATGTCTAAAATTTTCTTACTGCGATGCCTGTAAAATCAAAGAAGAAACCTCTTAAATGTAGTTGCCTGAAAAGAGAACAAAGAATCAATGCATCTCTTTCTTCTTTTATCTTTCATAGGTTGATAGGTAAACAGATTATGGTTATGGTAGTTATAGTTATGGTTTATTAGAACTTGCTATACCACCATGACTAACTGGCAGCTCTCAGAAGTTTACAATACAATAAAACAACTTCTGTTAAGAAAAAGGAAAGGAATTACAAAATGTGACAGGAAAGTGGATACAGCAGAGGTGCAGAGGGGTAGGAATAGTAGAAGAATTAGAGAGAAGAGGGAGAAGGCAACAGCTGTTTGCCATAACAAAGAGGAAGGTCTTTAGTTTTGATCTGAAAGATTTAAAGGAGATTTCATTACGGACAGGGCTTTTTTTGAGGGAGTACTTGGGGGTACTGAGTACCGGCACCTTTTCTTTTATCTGGTAAAATTGACCCATGGTCCTCAAGTTTTAATGAAAGCTCAGGCTCTACACATCAATTCTGCCTTGTTATAGATTCTGTGACTGGTTGCAGGGGGCCTGGCTATTGTGGGGTGAGTACCTCAGTGATCACCCCGCCCCTGAAGGGTGGCCTGGCATTTGAGTACCGGCGCCTTTTTTGGTAGAAAAAAAACACTGAGTACGGATGTCTAGTGGGAGAGAATTCTAGTGAGAAGAGGTAGCAAAAAAGAAAGGATGATGATGAGTAGACTATAACTGGGCAAATTTGGGGCCAGGCAAAATTAGGCGATGATCATTTACTGAGCGAGGAAGACGAGCCAGAGAGTATGGGATAGTGAGGGAAGAGAGATAGTGGGGTAGAACAAGCCTATGGGATTTAAATGTAAGGAATAACAATTTAAAGAGAATGTGCTGATGGATCGGTAACCAATGGTATTTTTGAAGTAACAGGGATGCATAATTGTAATGATGGGCATGATAAAGCAACTGAATGGCTGTGTTAAGGGACTGAAGCCTTTTAATAGTACAGCCTAGGTATATTATATTACAATAGTCCAATATTGTAGTAAGTAAAGAGAGAATTAGGGAATGAAAAATATCATGACTAAAATACCAACATTTTGTACAAAGCTGGCGAACAATGAAAAAGCCTGTTTTATAAACATTTGAAATTTTTGAAATCATTTGAAAGTGTGAATGATAATTGTGAATCGAGAATGACTCCGAGGTATCTGATAGAATCTACTGGTTGAAGAGTGGATCCAAAGAGCTGAAGTGGAATGGAAGGGGCACTAAGGCCACACACAAACCAACACATTACAGTTCTGTCTTTGTTGAGGACGAGTTTGTGATCAGAAAGCCAATCAGAGATAAGTTGAAGACAATCCTGTAGAGGTCCTAAGGAACGGTTAAGGTTAGTAGGATAGAGCAGGAGAATATCATCTGCATAGAAGTGAAATGAAATACCTGTGGATTGAATTAAGGTTGCTAAGGGCTAAGAAGAGAGGATAGAATGGGATGCCACAGGGAAGTGACCGAGGGGCTGCCCCTTAAACCCCTGATTACAGTGTAAGTACGATTAGAAAGAAATGATGAGAACCAAGATAGGACTGAGCCTGTGATGCCAAGAGAGCTTAAATGGGATAGTAGAAGGGAGTAATCAACAATATCAAAAGTTGCTGAAAGATCAAGATAAACAGAAAGAATCATATTGTGTTTTTCCCTGTATGGACTTCATTTAGTACTGCAGTTAAAACAATTTTTGTGCTAAAGTGGGATCTGAAACCAAACTGTCTAGGGTGAAGGGCAAGTGTCTTTTCTAAGAGGAAAGTTGAATAAAAACAATTTTCTCTATGACCTTAGAGAGAAAACATAGATTAGAAACAGGTCAGTAGTGGGTCAAGGGAGGGGTTTTTGAGGATAGGCTTAACAATTGATCTCTTCTAATGAAATGGTAACTGACCGAGAGAGAGACTAGTGTTAATCTGTGACAATATTTGTCGGAGGAGTAGGAAATCTAGATGTTTGGGGCAGAAAGAGGGGAATTCGTCCAGTTCACAGTATGCAGGTTTTGTAATAGAAAGAGCAACAGAAAGGGAGTGGTGGGACTGGAGCTGGAATGAGGTCCAAGAAATAGATCCTGGAAAAACCGAAAACTCTGGAGAAGGTGAAGGGGGGGGGGGGGGGGGAGGCAATTGACTGAATAGTTTTCTACAGGTCCTGAAGTTTGTCATAGAAGAATATGGTGTTGGATACTTAAAGAAAAATAAAGGAGCAAGTGATCAGACCAGGGCATGTGTAGACTGGAGAGACCTAAAATTGAAGGCGGAATTTGTAGGGAGCAAGAAAAGATCCAGGATATGACTTTTTGGTGTGTCAGGATTCTGATCTTCTGAGAGTTGCAGATAATCTAATAAAGAAAGGAAACTTCTGGAGTGAGAATTGAGAGGCTTATCCACATACATATTAAAATCTCCAAGGATAAGGACCTCTGGGTAACAAACTGATGCTTAGAAATCATCTGGCAACAGGATTCCCAAGAGGTTGATGTCACAGAGGGTAGACAATAGCATAGTAGAATGATAAAAGGATTTGGACCCGGGAGCCTCACCCAGAGGGATTCCGCATAGGAGAATTTAGTAGCCAAGTTTAAGTTTGCTAGAGTAGTGAATTGCAAGGCCACTTCCCATCTTGGACATCCGACCCTGCAAGAGAACATTATAGCCATCAGGTAAACACCTTTCCTCACCGTTCCGTATTCAGGTTTCAGTGAAGCAGAGGATGTCAAAGCCAGAAGAGACAATAAGATTGCGGATTTGAGAGGTTTTAGATCGGAGAGACCTGCAATTCAACAATCAAAAAGGCCTAACTGAACTAGGTAAAACAAAACACTGTATCAAATAGAGAGGTGCCAATCCATAAGAAACTTTATACATTAAACAAGAGAATTTAAAAAGGATTCTAGCAAACACTGGCAACCAATGAACCTTGGCACATTAAGCAGAAAGCTGGTTCGAACGTCTCAAGAAGAAAATCAGTCTCAGTGCTGTGTTCTGAGTTTGCAACTTTCTCAACAATGACAGAGAACAACTCAAATAAATAACATTGCAGTAGTCCAAAGAACTAATCAATAATGCTTGAAAGCAAACAGAACTGATGCTCCCTGAAATACTTTTGGATACCAATGTAATGTAAGCATAAGAAAGAAAGTTTTCTGAACCACTTTATTTATTTGAAGCTCCATCGAGCCTGTTGATTCCAGAAATGTTTTTCCAGAATTCTCACTGATGAGGAGAAGGAATAAACCTGATGATTGTTTTTATTTTTCTCCTCTTATAGACCTCTTTCTGACTCTGTCATACGGGGGACTAAAGGTACTTATTCCATATAACAGATTCTGTATAGTTTCTCTGACCTCCATTGTCACCCAATCACAAGGTCTATTCTGGGGTGGCATTAGGAGCCGTAATTGAAAACTAATTCCCATAATTACTGCTTTCTGTTTGTTTTCTGGATCTAGATATACTCTGGGCCATTTAGGTTCCCACATAAATCTTATTAAACATCTGTCTAAGTTTCTGCAAAGACTGAGTGTCACTTGTATATGATCTACCTTGTAGGCTAAATGTAAGGTAAAGAGAAGATAGAATCAATAAAAATAAAGACAGAGATAGGTTTAGATAGATAGATACATTTTATTTCTTACCCAAACACAGGTCTTCAAGTTGATACAAATACAGACATCAGATTCTGGTTTCAGCCGCACAGGGCTTCGCCGTCTGACAGAAGCTTCGGAGAAGACTCTCAAACTAAGCCAAAATCTCCCCTCTTTTATACACAAACCTCTCCATAGAAGTGAATGGTGAGAAACCTTGCTCCTAATCTTTCTCACTTTCTGAGATCATACTTTCCCACGCGATCTGCTGTCGGATGTGCCCACCTCCTTCCGTTCTCAGCTACTGCTAATTATCAACATGTTTTGGGAAGCGTTGAGATAACAGTTTCACATCTTCCGGCTGCAATACTTTTCATACCTTTCTCATGAACTCTGTATTACCTCTGTATCATTGTATACCAAAACTAATAAGCTCCATTTTATTCATCTGATCTTTCATTACAGATGCTATATTTGATTTAAAAATTGTACCAATTTGTGTCAGAAGTCATTATTCAGACCTGCTTTTTGCAGATTCTCAAATATTAATTCACTTGCTTGTTCTTTGGCCTAGTCAGTATTTTTTTCCAGTTGTTCTTGGCTGCATAGCTTTGGCCATCACTATTCCAGTGGTAGCCTTAAAGCTAGGTCATATATTAACATTCCCCTCTTCACCCTATCCCATAGGGTGACACCAGGGTTAACGTACCTTGGTACCATCCGTTCCAGAAGGTATTCTATGAGGCCATAAAATTATCTGAGTCTTAAGTTCAACTGGTACAATTTGTTTAGTTTTCGGTTGAGAGTTACTCAAACCTGTAGCGAGAAATGTTTTTATGAATGGGACTAATCCATGAGCTCATTTACAAAATCCCATGAAATATAGGTATGCGGGTAATAGCAATTTCAGGTGGATCATACTAATAGGCTGTTTAAGGTTGTAGGTATTCAGAATCCTTAAACAGGTCGGGATTCCTGGACCTTACTAGTACTCATCATTGGTATCCAATCATGAGCACTAATAAGTGGATAGCAAGTATGAGGTTGCCTCATACAGCAAAAATGGTCAATCCTAGGAAAATTTATATTAACCAAGGTCATGCATGGATCTTGACATATGCATAATGACCTGGAAGTATGGGAAGCATTGTATATATCCGTTACCCCTCTTGGAGCTTAGTCAAACCTACAGAAAGACATGCAGCTCAAGTAAGCCTACACCAAAGTTAAACAATTGCATAACAGGTTGATACTAACAGAGTTTACACCTACATTATGATATCAGAGCCAGTATTAGGGTTTGATGTTACCCTTGTATCTGAGCAATATCAATTTCAATTTAAATTACATAAACAGAAATAACGGGGAAACTCGTGGAAAAACATTTAGAACAATAAAGGAAATAAAACCTTTTCACTATCTAGACAGGACTATTGCTAAACTGAAAATAAAACATAATATGAATCTATAATGTCCATAAACAGCAACAGTAGTTCTCAAATTAAGTATCAGTTCAAAAGTTTCTTTCATCGAACATGGTCGAGGCGGTGGAAGCGTTGAAGAATCTGGACGGAGTTCTGGAAGATCCAACAGGGCTGGGTTTTCAGGCTGGCTTGCTGAAGGAAGTTGCCGGTCTTGAGATGGTTAGGCTCGTAACATCTGGTTCTGCGGCGGAGTAAACACGTATATCTTTCACATGGACCCAAGACTTGTGGTCCAGTAGTTTGCAAGGTGTAAAGGTCATTGCCACAACCTTGGGGGATCTAACATCATTTGGGCCAGGATAGATTTTGAAGACGTACTTGCGGTGTACAAACTTGGATCTTTCCATGTCTTTATTCTAGGCATGCACAATCATAATCAGTCCATCAAGAGTCAGAGGTTGGTAAAGGAATAAGCAAAGTAACTGTATGCCTGAATGATACATTGCTATATCTTAGTGGGCATAATCAGTGTGAATTGAATAGACATGAAAGACAATGTCAACATGGAGAAAACAGTGTTAATTAGGTGCAAAAGCAAAAGGGAACCCAGAAGGGTTCAATTTACATAAATGCAAGACAGATTGGTAATTATTACAAAGGCATGATCAAATAACAATGGTAAAGTATATGGAACAAAAGAGAAGATTAAAAAAACTATTGATGTATGGAGGGCAATGCATCGCAATCTATCGCCAATAGATATGGAATCTTCACCTACGATGACTACCATTCACCAAGAGTTGAGCCCTCAGCTGCAGGAGGCCAGCAGGACTTACGAGTTAGATGATTCAGAAAGAAGGGTAGAGGCCAAAGCTTTGTGTAACTCCAGCAAGTGGACTAATTGATGCATCTGTCGAAACTCACGCTGAATAATGTCTCGTTTCTCACACCAGGTAATGTTGGGGTCTGTGCATCTGTCTTTTAATTTAGCGATTCTTTGCTGCAACATAGCCTTCAGATCAGATACATTATCGGGTAGCTCTTCTTTGCTAGCAGTCGTCTCCTCCATCTGGGGAAAGGCAAAACTTAAACAGACCAGTAGTGCAATTTATGTGGTTAAGTTATTGAAAGAAGTCAGAATGCTAGGAGGCGGGTCGTGGGTATAAATGGGGGCCAGGAAAGAGGCTTGGTAAGAAACAAAGCATCGAGAATGGAAAAAATTAAAAAAATTAAAAAAGCACCCTGAAGGGTGTAAGATAAAAATAGGCTTAATAATAAAAAAACAAAATATGATACATCTGAATTGCAGTAAGGCATATTCAGAAGGCAATGCCAGAAAAAGGTTCCTTGAAAAAGACAAATGAAAAAAAACATTCAAAAGTGCAGACACCAGTGATTGACCTTCACATAGAGTTTAAGTAACCCTTTTCAATCAGACAAAGAAGTAGGAAGAAGCATATCGCTTCAAGACAAATCCACCACGCGGCAAGAGTTAGTTGAAGCAAGGTGTTAGTTAAATACACAAAGCATGAATTCCAGGACCGTTGCACCCAAATAATCTACACCAGTTTGTCTCACAATCACTCGCAGTGAAAGACAGACAGATAAAAAAAAGCAATAGTTGGGGTTATTGTGATTACCTGTTGTAAATAGAAAGGAATTAAAAAGTGGAGTGCATAATTTTCCTTATTCATGTCCGAAAGCTTCACCAATTCTCTGTTCAAGAATACTACAAATTGTATGATCAGCGCAAAATGCTCCCCCAAATGGCCAGTTCAAGGGAGCATTTCTCGCGTTTTTTCCATATAACGGATAATGGTTAGTAAATATGTCTTCTTTCTTAGACAAGGAAATAATGAAAAGCTTTCAGATGTCACACATATCATAGAGAGATTTCAAAAATGAAGGCTTTATATTCATAAAAAACTAAAGAAGTAAATGTCACATCAATTTAAACAGCTTAATAGTTAAAGCAGAAAACATTTTAACAATGAGCAATATACAGCTTTTATTTAAAAGGGATCTCGTATAAAGTAAAATGGCATAAATAAGTCAGTTCAGGTATGTATATAAAAAAACATAAAATGAATATCCTCTGGGGATCGCTCATCCCTGCAGTTGATAAGAACTCCCCAGGGAAGGAATGCTTAGAAACAAATAAATAACTTGCTGACTCAGTTAGGTCATTTGTATGGTACCATAAATATACACTTGAAATTAAACCAGGAGAAATATAAAATAAAAACATGTTACCTGCAATAGAAACAGAAACATCACACCAACACATATACAGAGAAATGGTTTCTGGATACTAAATGAGGAGCTGAGTACTATGAGTAACTGTGAACTACAAAATCAGATCGGGTTCGGAATACGCTTAGTCATTATGGACGGGTGGGGTGGGCGATTTTGATTTCTGGGCCAATGTTGAACTGGCAGAAGACATTTAGATGCATAATGTCCAATTTGACGGCAACGGAAACATGTCACACTAGCACGGCGATAGGGACTAGATTGGGAATCCTGGTTTCCAGCTTTAAGGCCTCTGCGATTGTCAGCATACCTGAATTGGGGGTTATGTTTTTCATAATCTGGCAAATCAGGGTAAACACGAGGGCAAGTAGTAGGTGAACTGGAACTAAGGATAACAGGGTACCTAGTGCCATGAGGAGAGGAAAGCAAATATAGGGTGGACGGGGTACTAGAACTAGAAGGTGTGGAGGGGCTGATCTTAGAGGACATCTTAGCCTTCAAATCAGCAATCTGCAACATTGTGAGATTCCTGTGCAAAACCTGGTCCCGGCGGACCTCTCTTTGCCTATTCTCAATTTGTTGCCTACAATAGTGAAGGACATGTTCTCGAACCTGTGGCCATTCCATGTGTTGTAAACCTATCGTCTTATCTAGGTTCTTCCTGACCTTAGAGGGTAAGGTCTGTTTAAGTAAGTAATAGAATACAGGGAGAGCATTGTCTGAGTCAAATCTTTCCTCAATCTCATCATGAAACAACTGCTGCATCCTAATTAGGTAAGCTTCAATCAGTTCTGACCCCACCTCCCATCGTTGTGAAGTGATGACGGAGAAATCTTTCTGGGCAGGGAAGGAAGTACGTATCTCTTGAAACAATTTTTCTTTAATCACTGTCAAGGGGGCACTATCATACTGATTCTCAGTCACAAGTTCAGCATAGCCTGCTTGTGTGAACAAATCAGTGATGCTAGCATGGGCGGTCCTGGCCAATATGGCCTTCATATTTCCTACTGAAAGAGCTGTCCCTAGAGTGGCCTGTTGTAGTTTTAGTAGCCACTTGTTCCCTCCTTTAGTAATATTCGGGAGTCGCAGAACAAGGTCATTCAGCTCAGTTGCAGACAGGGGAGTAGTAATATACTCTGTATGAGGAAGACCAGCTGACATTCTATTCAGCAGGGGGAAAAGATTTGCAGCTCGGGAAAAGTTTAGCACCCTCTCCCCAGGAGGGGGTGGTGTGAGGGTGATCATATTGATTAAAATATCCAATGGTGGAATTTCAGCAATGATCTAGAACGTAGGTAGATAACTGTGGGCTAGAGCAAATATACATGAAACCCAGGCCTAGAACCAGTGGTTTGAAGCCATAAGTTAAGGACGGGACAAAATAAGTATCAGTGATAGTTGTATAGTTGTATAATAGTGAAAATAAATTATATAATAATTTTTTTCAGAGCCGCTATAGAACCCGATTTTGAACACAGTCCTAGGACCAAGGTTTCAGAGAATACAGTAGAATTATGAAAAGAGCTAGGGGCGGTACGCCAATAGTTTACAAGAGCATGCGATACTCACGTGTCTTCTATTATACTCAAATTCTGTGTAGGAGGTCTAAAATATAAATGATCAGTCGGCATAAAGATCTACATACTAGTCGACATACAGAGGAGAGGTATAGATAATTCATATTAAGATAAAGGTAAAGATAAGAATATACGCTAGTGTGTATGCAACTATGTATAAATACTGCCTTCCAGGGTAAGCCTCTGGTCAAGAGCCAAATAAGCGCCTCATCAACCACTCTAGTCAAGAGCCCACTAAACGCTTCATCAACCACCAGGAGCCAAAATACACGCATCCCCGGTGCCAGGAGCCACAATACACGCTCACTGGTAGAGCCCTAAATCAGGGAGTGCACCCATCAAGGGATTCAAGTACCCGTGAAAAAGGTACAGTGAATCCGGAAGGCAGTAACCCAATGAGTTTTCACGTGCTAGGAGCCTTAAACGCATCAAAAACGCATCAACTGTGACAAGAACCCTAAACGCTTCAACCAGCTCCCACTGGGTTTTCAATTAATCAAACTAAAAATTTACGACCTCTGATTAGACTAGCTAGTAGGAAACGGTACAGAGGCGTCCCTCAGGAGTACCGGTGCTACAGGTTCTAGCCTAATTGGAAAAGAGGCAAGTGTTATAGACTGGGGGGCCGGGCACACCCTGAAAACTGGGTGGTATTAATGGCCCAATCCCTAACAATTTAGGTACCGTCATCCATCCAAGGGACAAAAATTTTGCCCCGTAGAGGGGTGTAAGCCCTTCCCCTTACCTTTCGCCGGGCATCGGTACGTAAGCCAATGGTTCTAGCGTAACACAAATAGGAATGAGAGTAAGGGTATAGTATGTATCAGGGAAGAGTCCCTAAAATATACTTCAGAAAAGGAAAAGAGGGGTGGGTGTGGATCATTAAAAGGAGTTTAGCCTGTAACAGGAAAAAAACTTTTGGGCACCTTATGGGCGGCGGCCGATCCAGAAGACTTTAAGGATCCAGCCACGAAATAAAAATAAAGTGTACATATTATATGGAAAAAAACTGGGCCTACCTAATTTGTAATGTAAGGCCAAAATAAGCTGTAAGGGTAGGTTGGGAGCTGTATATGGCATCTAAATATAGACTTTAAACAAGACATGAAACTACTACATACTATAATAAGAGGAACAGGGGAGAACCATATATGTAACTGGAACACCGATTTCAACAAAAGGCAAGAAAATGTATATTAACAAAGACATTATAACATGTGTAGTCCGGAGCTATAGCCCTAGAATAAATGAAATAAAGTTAAATACATATTAAATGCTTTTGGGGCGGGTACTGGATAGGTTGGAAGTAGCATCTAAACGGGAAAACATAAGAGAAGCATGTAATTCAATAAATTGTCAAACAGGACGCCAAAATCGTGGTGCAAAGATGACAAGTTAATACCTATAAATATGACAAATTACACTCAGAAAAGGAACATAATAAATAAAATAAACCCGAATGCAATGGCAGGAAGCTTTTGTGGCTAAACAGGTGAAAGGGAAAAAACAAATTAAAACATGTGATGCTTACACCAAAAATGATACGACATGAAACATACATGCTAGTCAGTGACTATGTGTCTAAATGATGACAAACAGGACAGCTGCAGCATTAGAAGGAAAGAGGAGGTTGGTTGGGTTATAAAGAAACAACAGGAAATAACTTGAGATGTGAAGCAACGCTGTATTATCATGGCACGCAGCCATTATCTTCTCAACCAAAAAGGTAAAACTTATTTTATATGCATATCTATTAAGGTAAAAGTAAAGGAATGCTTCTATATAGTACATAATACTTCTACTATCATATAAGTTATACAAGGGATTATCTAGCTCTTAATGTAACAATAAACCACTGTAATTTTATGTGACTTTCTGTGTTGGATCCCGGTTTACAATGCTGTCGAGTAAAAATAGAAAATTTGTTATAAAGACTTACACAATTTAATTCATTATAGAACCATATTATTTAAAAATGATTGTCATTCTCAGGACGTGGAAATATTCATCAGGAAATGTTATAACATAGCTCATTATTACAAGTGTTTAAAATAAGCCAGGACGAAAATCACAATGCAAGCGAGGAAGTGTAGTATTTCTTGTAGATAACGTTATAATATAGTCCTTAAAATATCAGATCAAACGTATTGCAGTCCTTAGGAACTATTGTGTAAGGAACCAGGGAGTTAATGTTTGAGAAAGTATGACAATTCTAACTGCGTTATGTGTTCATATGAAAGCTGAAACTGTCAATTCTACACTTAATACGACAGCTCCTTTAAGGCAAAAATTTCTAATGTCTTCTACTGTGTTTTTTAAAATAACGGCAATCTAAATTTCATTACTACCAGCATATCGCTTGATTCTGTTAAGTAAGGGTTAATTTTTAGTTTCCGGACTAAGGCTTCCTAGAAGCATTGTAATGTGATCACAGGAAACCACACTAGGACAAAGAAGGAGAAAGCTGGTTTTTAAAGGGGAAAGTCAAGTAATGTATGTTTGAAGGAAAGATACCCTTTTAAAACTTTGTAACCACATGGTGTGGTCTATCAAACTGTCACTTGCAGCACAAAAAGAAAGAAAAACCTGTCTCGGGGTTAAAATCACGGCTCAGAGACAGAATGAGAAAGCATTAGAGTCTCAGACGGTCTATTGTTTAAGGGAGATGAAATAAAATAGAGGGCAACGCCCAAAAGTCAAAGCAGTATAAGCAGAGAATTTTGGGGAGTGGGAGACAACGTCCTAATAAAATGACACAAAAGAGGAGAAAAAAGTATGCCCTGATAAAAGGAGAATGCAGAGTAAGACTAAGATGCAGTGCCATAATTTTAAAAGTGAAAGCAGAAATACATCCGTACAATCTTACATGCTCAGAGGTGCACGTATAACGGACTTGGCAGCATGAGGCATGAAAAGATAAGTAATTTTACAATTATGGTGCCTGCTTAAGGAACCAATTTTGAGGGGAAACCGGAGTTGAAAGATACCTGTGTAAAAGACTGTTGTACCACTTCAGCATAGAACAGGGACAAAAACGAACGGAAAAGGGGGAGAGGAAAAAAAATCACTTTCTTAGCTTTTAAAAGTGAACTGTAGAGCCTCCTCTGCCAAAGCAGTGCTGGACTGATAAGGCAGCTAAAGTGGGCAAGCTTCCCAGAATCTCATGTCCTTGAGATAGTGAACTACAGCACTTGTTAGAGAAAACCTTTAAAAGCTACAGAAAGAAATGGCAGTTTCGGAAGCCTGGATAAGGATATTAAAAAATGTGAGAAAAAGGGGTTTAGAACTTACAACTCTTCGGGCAAGGTGAAATAGATTTACAAAGGCAGATTCGAAGCCCAAGAGGGAGTATATATTTAATAGTAATGTAATAAGCTTTGTTCCGGAAAGAGAATCAACCCTCACAGCACATGGGACTGAGAAAGAAAAAGAAAAGTTTTCTAGGAAATCAAAAAATAAAAAAAAATGATTTCTGGTTTGCACAGGAAGCCAAAAAGGTGTATGTAAGGTATTAAGTTACCCCAATTGGTACCGTGCGGGCCACACCCTTATAAATTTTACACGGACCACAGACATATAGTGTAGGAGTCGGTAGAGCACCAGAGAGGAGGGCAGGGAGGATTATTGTGGCAGAAAAAGGGGGACAAGAACAAAATGTTGTGGAAGAAGGGATTCAGATTGGACTTAAGGAAAGAAAAATGGCTATGGGGGTGGGGTGAGAGCACAGGACTGAACAGCTGTGAAAAAGAGCAATCAGTTGAACTACGCAGTAAATAATAAAGATTTTGACAGGTGGAAATGAGAAATAAGAAAAGCAGAGACGGCAGACAGAGTGCAAAGACACACACAAAGATGCAAAAGGAAATAGAACGGAATAAGAGATACTATGCAGTTATTCATGCTGCACTTATGAAAAAGAGCCGAGAAAAGTGTGGACAGGAAGGGGGGGTGTGGGCTGTTAGGGGGAAAGCATAGTGCAGAGGACTGAAAGAATACTTAGAGAGATAAGGGGAAAAACAGCAATTGGACGACGGTAAGCAGCTACAAAGCTGAACACCGTAATTACTGTTTCCAATAGGGAAAAAATGAGGAGGAATAATAAAAGGGACAGTCCCGAGACGTAAAAAGAATCTCGTGGATAACTGTCGCACACACAGAGTGAAGGCAATAGCAGATGTGAAAAGGTGGGGGCTGTCAGTTTTGAGGAGTGGTTATAAGAACAGAGAAACCAGAAGGATTTTAGAGGAGAGCAATCTGAAAGCGTGCTGTTCTCCTAGAGTAAAGGAAATTCCCCCGATACGGGAACATCAAAGAAACTGTACAGAAAAGAAAAGAGCAGGAATAAGACCCAGGGGACTAATAGGAGAGATAGGTAGAAGAAGTTAGGATGAAGGAGAAAAGGGATTGGGGAGGAAAATAAGGTCGACAGAAGAAGAAAGAACAGAATACATGATAAGAACAGGGGAACAGGGATTTGAAAAGGAGGGATTAAGACAGAACAGGGGGTGGGATGTGAAACAGAAAATGCGCAATCTCTAAGGATTGTTAAGCGAGAATGCTAGCATAAAGACCAATCCAAAGATTTTGAACATTGAAATAAGCTTACAGCAAAACCCAAATCGCAGTCGCCTGGATTCGTTGTTATGCTTCATTCACACAACAAGCACACTCTTGCGCACATCACGCAAATCAAAGAGATGGACAGGATAGGAGAAAGAAAAGAGGGTGAGAAAAACCGAACAAAATATTGAAAGATAGAGACGCAAATATTTAGTTCAGCGCAGGGCAGTAAGACAGTCAGGGAAGAAAGTAAAAAGACAGAAGAATAGAAGAGTATTTAAAGTAGGGGGGAAAACGGACAGAACATTGGTGCCCAATACCCCTCTAATGGGCAATGTCCGTGTGAGGCAGAAGGACAGAAAGTAGCGGTAGGGAGAGGCAGGTGAGTATGAGAGAAAAAAGAGAGAAGGAAAATAAAGTGACAGAGAGAAACAGAGAACATTTGAACGCACAAAATGAAGTATCCCCTCTTGCGTTCAAAAGAAGATGAAGAAGGTCAGCGAGTACTGTCAGCGTTCGGGGCTCACCACTGTTTTTATTTTTCTCCTCTTATAGACCTCTTTCTGACTCTGTCATACGGGGGACTAAAGGTACTTATTCCATATAACAGATTCTGTATAGTTTCTCTGACCTCCATTGTCACCCAATCATAAGGTCTATTCTGGGGTGGCATTAGGAGCCGTAATTGAAAACTAATTCCCATAATTACTGCTTTCTGTTTGTTTTCTGGATCTAGATATACTCTGGGCCATTTAGGTTCCCACATAAATCTTATTAAACATCTGTCTAAGTTTCTGCAAAGACTGAGTGTCACTTGTATATGATCTACCTTGTAGGCTAAATGTAAGGTAAAGAGAAGATAGAATCAATAAAAATAAAGACAGAGATAGGTTTAGATAGATAGATACATTTTATTTCTTACCCAAACACAGGTCTTCAAGTTGATACAAATACAGACATCAGATTCTGGTTTCAGCCGCACAGGGCTTCGCCGTCTGACAGAAGCTTCGGAGAAGACTCTCAAACTAAGCCAAAATCTCCCCTCTTTTATACACAAACCTCTCCATAGAAGTGAATGGTGAGAAACCTTGCTCCTAATCTTTCTCACTTTCTGAGATCATACTTTCCCACGCGATCTGCTGTCGGATGTGCCCACCTCCTTCCGTTCTCAGCTACTGCTAATTATCAACATGTTTTGGGAAGCGTTGAGATAACAGTTTCACATCTTCCGGCTGCAATACTTTTCATACCTTTCTCATGAACTCTGTATTACCTCTGTATCATTGTATACCAAAACTAATAAGCTCCATTTTATTCATCTGATCTTTCATTACAGATGCTATATTTGATTTAAAAATTGTACCAATTTGTGTCAGAAGTCATTATTCAGACCTGCTTTTTGCAGATTCTCAAATATTAATTCACTTGCTTGTTCTTTGGCCTAGTCAGTATTTTTTTCCAGTTGTTCTTGGCTGCATAGCTTTGGCCATCACTATTCCAGTGGTAGCCTTAAAGCTAGGCCATATATTAACATGATGTATTACAATATTGGGCTCAACAGGCCCTGTGGTGCCTGTAATTAACAATAATTTTGTTTTTTCTGTGCTCATTTTCAACCTGTGAACCGACATCCAGTATTCTGTAGTATTAAAGACTGTTTGGAAAACATACATTTCAGCAGAAACCTCCTTCTGTACTGGGAGAACTATAATGTCATCTGTATAACTAAAAAAACACCATACCTAATTTCTCCATCACAAAGCCTAATGAATGTACATATAGATTAAATAGCAATGGAGATAGTGGGGAACCTTGCAGTACCCCACACGGATTATTCCAAATTTCAGACAAATATGATTGCATATTAGCTCCATACCTCCTGCTTAGAAGAAAACCCTCAAACCAGGACATTACTAAACCCGAAATTCCTATAGCATCCAAAATCTATAGGAGAATTTCAAAATAAACTACATCAAACACGCTCGAAAAAGTTGAATTGAAGAAGCAATATGTTCTTCCCCTTACTAAGCCACAGCCTAACTGTATCCAATAAAGCACCCACCAAAGTCTCTGTGCTGAAATTCGATCTAAACCCAGTTTGAGAAGAATGAAGAATCACATGCTGTTCTAAATATTGTGACAATTGAGAGGCAACCATGCCCTCCATTAATTTAACAAACAAAGGAATTGATGTGATTGGTCTATAATTGGAGACCAACCCCACCGATTCCCTAACATCTTTCAATATCGGTGTAACAATAATCTCCACCACATCTGAAGGAAATTTCCCCTCAGAGCGACAGAATTCAAGCCAGCTAAAAAGATGCTGGTTAAACTTCAAAGGCGCAGAGGTGCCGTTTCCCAGGAACTCCAGAGATTAGGAAAACATAAGAAGTGAGTGTCAGATTCAAGAGGATGAGCCATGCAATAAAGAGGAGAAAGGCCAAGGGGGTGACTTTATTCTTGGGAGGAGGAAAGGGATGATGAGCTCTACAGGAACAGATGTATAGGTGCATTTCTTAGCCTATAGAAATCTCCCCCTCATGATTCCCTAAGTATAAAACAAATTATAGAGTGAGATTTGGAAGAACATTGAATAAGCAGATGTCAGAGTTTACAGGTATGTTGGAAACAGTCACTTGCACCTATCCGTCTGGCTGCTGGCCCCTTACTTATTTAGAGTTTAAGATAATCAATTGCCAATGAAGCCCACCGATGCAGTGCACAACACATGTCTCTAGCCCCTGTGACTTTCAATGCTGATTCACACATCTCTGTGCTTCTGAACCACTGCTTGTGGCTCCAGGGCAGCTCAGCTGTTGCCAGTACATGCGTGGCTTATATTCAAAGAAAATATTATTCCAGTGATGACAGCAAAACACAATTCACAATTAACCTATCGTAATAATAATTCTTGTGTCTATTCAGTACACAGACCAGGGGACATTCAATGAAATAACATGGAAATACTTTTAAAACAAATAAGAGGAAATATTTTTTCACTCAAAGAATAGTGAAGCTCTGGAGCTCACTGCCAGAGGATGTGGTAACAGTGGTGATTGCATCTAGGCTTAAAAAAGGTTTGGACAAGTTCCTGGAGGAAAAGTACATAGTCTGTCATTGAGATGGACATGGGGGAAGTCACTGCTTGCCAGGGGATTGGTAGCATGGAATATTGCTACTAATTGCGTTTCTGCCAGGTACTTGTGACATGGATTGGCCACTGCTGGAAACAGGATACTGGGCTAGATGGACTGTTGGTCTGATCCAGTATGGTTATTCTTATGTTCTTAACTTGAAAAGCCTCTGCTGGAGTGCACATACACAGACAGATAGGCAGAGTCTAGAACCATGTTATTACAATTAGATTAGATTATGTACTGTAATCCTTAGTTTGCAAGTGTAAGCCAAAGCAAAATTTGGGCATACTGCATGCAAACTTGACACTTTCCTGTGTACTATGCCCAGAATTACTGCATTAAGGATTTTTTTCTTTTTCTTTTTTTTTATTTTTGTGCAAGTTGCATTCTAAACAGAGGGTAGGGTTAAATGGTCATTTCTCTCAAGGGAGGAGGGTGAACAGTAGAGTGCCTCAGGGATCAGTACTGGGACTGGTGCTATTTAACATATTTATAACTGATATGGAAATTGGAATGATGAGTGAGGTAATTAAGGGGGTCTTTTACTAAAGCTTAGCTTGAGTTATCTGCAGCAGGGCCCATAGGAATAAATTGGGCCCTGCTGCATTTAACTCGAGCTAAGCTTTAGTAAAAGACCCCTTAAATTTGCAGATGACACAAAACTATTCAAGGTTCTTAAAACACGGGCACACTGTGAAATATTGCAGGAAGAGAAGACCTTATGTAATTGGAAGACTGGCATTCAAATGGCAGATGAAATGTAATGTGGACAAATGCAAGGTGATGCACATTGGAAATAATAATCCGAATCATAGTTACTTGATGCTAGGGTCCACCTTGGGGGTCAACAACCAAGAAAAAGATCTGGGTGTCATTGTAGATGATATGCTGAAATCTTCTGCTCAATGTGTGACTTCAGCCAAAAAAGCAAACAGGGTGCTAGGAATTATTATCTCTGTGTTCAGGCTCTTCACCTCCTTTCCTCCCACATTTTTCAAAAATAGTGGGTGTGACTTGTTCTTACTGGGCAGTGCCTACCTGCCTGCTGCCTACCATTCCAGTTTTAAGCCTCTAATCCAACTCTGCCGTTCTATCTATCGCTTAACACCTCAGTCACTACATATATACCCGTAACACCTCAGTTACTACTTATGGCCCCTTTACACATTCTCTTCCTTGCCCTGTCCCTTCCTAATCTTTTTCCCCTCCCCCTACCGCTGTCTACCACTGGAACTCACTGCCCACCCATGTCCTCTCCCATCTTGCTCACTACTGCAATACCCATAGGCGTAGTTTGACTGTTTCATTTGGGGGGGCAAAGAATGGGCGGAGCATATTAGCATATCATTTGCATATATACATATGCAAATGAATATGCTAATATGGAGGAAGGAAATGAAATTTACAGGCAAAATATCACAGATGCACATTTCAAACAGCTGACACATTTCAATTAATAAATTATGAATAAAATACTTTTATTTACCTTTGTTGTCTGATCATTTAGTTTTTCTATTCGCTTTGATCCCAGTGTCTTCTGTTTTATGCAGTGTCTTCTTTCTAGTAGGCTTCCCTCTGCTCCCCACCCTCCCAGTCCCATCCATCTCTTGCTCCTTCCCTCTGCTCCCCACCCCTCCCAGTCCCATCCATCTTCTGTTCCTTCCCTCTGCTCACCATCCCTCCGTCCCATCCATCTTCTGCTCCTTCCCTCTGCTGTGCCTCACCTCTCCCAATCCCATCCTGGTCCATCCCTCTGCTCCCCAGCCCTCGCAGTCCCATCCATCTCTTGCTCCTTCCCTCTGCTCCCCACCCCTCCCAGTCCCATCCATCTTCTGTTCCTTCCCTCTGCTCACCATCCCTCCGTCCCATCCATCTTCTGCTCCTTCCCTCTGCTGTGCCTGACCTCTCCCAATCCCATCCATCTCCTGGTCCATCCCTCTGCTCCCCACCCCTCGCAGTCCCATCCATCTCTTGCTCCTTTCCTCTGCTCCCCACCCCTCCCAGTCCCATCCATCTTCTGTTCCTTCCCTCTGCTCACCATCCCTCCGTCCCATCCATCTTCTGCTCCTTCCCTCTGCTGTGCCTGACCTCTCCCAATCCCATCCATCTCCTGGTCCATCCCTCTGCTCCCCACCCCTCGCAGTCCCATCCATCTCTTGCTCCTTCCCTCTGCTCACCTCCTCTCCCAGTCCCATCCATCTCCTGCTCCTTCCCTCTGCTTCCCACCCCACCCAGACCCATCCATCTCCTGCTCCTTCCCTCTGCTTCCCACCCCTCCCAGTCCCATCCATCTTCCCTCTGCTCCCCCCCTCCCGCGAGGTCCAAGATGGTGACTCCGTTTACCCCCTCTCTTCCTCCCTCCCTCCCTCCCTCCGGTGCAGGCAACAATCTTCAGCTTTTTCAGCGTTCCTGGCAGCGGTAGCGATGTACACGCTGCCTTCGGTCTGCCCCGGAAGCCTTCTCTTCAAGTTCCTGTTCCCACCTATGCGGGAACAGGAACTTGAAGAGAAGGCTTCGGGGCAGAGCCAAAGGCAGCGTGTACAACGCTACCGCTGCCAGGAACGCTGGAAAAGACTGCTGCCTGCGCCGGAGGGAGGGAGGAAGAGAGAGGGGCATAGGCGGTCGGTGGCCCAACTGTTTGGGGAGGCTAAAGGGGGCGGGGTTAGGGGTGGAGCCAGGGGCGGAGCTTATAGCCACAATTAACACAGAAAAAAAATAAGTAAAAATAAAATAGTCACAATACCTTTTGTTAAATTTAGATATTAGATATGTATCATATGTCAAAGAATAAAGTGGTTGCTCAAAGCATATACTAACCACAATCGCTCAACTGCAAAACACTATGCACATATTTGTGCAAAAACATACTCAAACCTTACTGTACCATAACACTAGGCAGACCCTAATACACCAATATACTACCCATATAGAAAATGCAGACCGTCAACAATATGAAACAAGGGATCATAATATCACAATTCTCATGTAGAGCCACAAAACACCCTTTTAGGGTGGATAGTGTTCACAATGAGCTCCTTTTATTAACAACTATATATAGATCCTTCAAGAGGTAGTGTGTCATGATTTAGGCTCTAAAACCCTTTCCGATGTTTTGGTGCCACCTCAGTAATGCCAATACACAATCTCTCCACTGCAAAACACTATACACAAACTTGTGCAAAAACACACTCATAACCTTAGCAAACCATAACAGCACTAATTCCAAGGACAGGATGAGCTACAACCTTATGCGTGGAAAAGCAGCACTGTAATTACACCGGGCTCTAAAACACCAGTACACAACCTATTGAAACAACAAAAAAAAAGGGCTGTAAATACTACACACTAGTAGAATACTGCACCTTGATTACACATGAAAAACACATGACACAACAGATATGAAGGCAAAACTGGAAAGTTACCTCAAGAAGTCAGACTCAGCATGCAGCAATACTAGAAAAATTGAAACTTACATGCAAAATATCACAGATGCACATTTCCAAAAGCTGACATATTCCAGTTAATAAATTCTGAATAAAATACTTTTTTCTACCTTTGTTGTCTGATCATTTAGTTTTTCTATTCTTTGGTCCCAGTGTCTTCTTTCCATTTGATATTTTTTCTCTCAACATGTCCACCATCCTCCTGTGTCCTTATGCGTCCTGTCTACCATCTGTAGCCCTGTCCTTATCCTTTCTCCAGTTTCAGCATCTGCCCTCAAAGTGTTCCAATCCAGCCCTTAAATTCAGCAATTTCCCCTCCATCCAAATCCAGCATGTCTCCCCTCCATCCATGTGCATGAACTTCCTCTGTCTTTCCTTCCCTCCATCCATGTCCGGCATTTCTCCTCTCTCCCTTCTACTCCATCCGTGTGCATCTCCTTCTTCCCTCCCCTCCATCCATCCATGTCTTTCTCTTCTACCCTTCCATCCAGTGTCATCCCTCTTTCTCTCTCCATCCTTCTACCCATTACCCTCTCCCAATCCTTCCGTCTATTGTCTCCCTCTCCTTCCATCCATTGTCTCCCTCTATCTCCCTTCCTTCTAAACAGTTCTCTCTCTCGACCCTTTTCCATTCAGCATGTCCTCTCTATCCCCATCCTTCCAGTGTCTTTCCTCTTTCCCTCCCTACCCTTACGTCCAGTGTCTTCCCTCTTTCTGCCCCCTCCTTCCAGCATTTTCCCTCTTTCTCCCTCCTTTCATTCAGCATTTCTCCGTCTGACAGCTAGGGTCTGCCCCAGTTTCTCCCCAGCAGCTTCTCTCTCTCTCTCCCCATCTTTCCACTAATCTCTCTCTCTCTCCTCTTCCATCCAGCATCTTCTCTCTGGCTCTCCCGTGCTCTCTTCCATGTCCCCTCTTTCGCTCCCCATCTCTCTCTGGCTCTCCCCTGCTCTCTTCCATGTCCCCTCTTTCGCGCCCCATCTCTCTCTGGCTGTCCCCTGCTCTCTTCCATGTCCCCTCTTTCTCTCCCCATCTCTCTCTGGCTCTCCCCTGCTCTCTTCCATGTCCCCTCTTTCTCTCCCCATCTCTCTCTGGCTCTCCCCTGCTCTCTTCCATGTCCCCTCTTTCTCTCCCCATCTCTCTCTGGCTCTCTTCCATGTCCCCTCTTTCGCGCCCCATCTCTCTCTGGCTGTCCTCTTCTCTCTTCCATGTCCCCTCTTTCTCTCCCCATCTCTCTCTGGCTCTCCCCTGCTCTCTTCCATGTCCCCTCTTTCTCTCCCCATCTCTCTCTGGCTCTCCCCTGCTCTCTTCCATGTCCCCTCTTTCGCTCCCCATCTCTTTCTGCCTGTCCCCTGCTCTCTTCCATGTCCCCTCTTTCTCTCCCCATCTCTCTCTGGCTCTCCCCTGCTCTCTTCCATGTCCCCTCTTTCTCTCCCCATCTCTCTCTGACTCTCCCCTGCTCTTTTGCATGTCCCTGGCTCTCCCCTGCACTTTTCCACTTTCTCTCTCTCTCCTCCAGCGTCCTCATGCATCCCACCTTTCTCTTCCCTCCCCTTCTTGCTCCCATCACTCTCACTCCTTTCTCCACCCCCCTTTTCCTATTCCCTGCCATTGCTTTCCTTCCTCCCTCTTCCCCTTAGATGTGGCACCTCACATCCTCCTCTCTCCACCCCCTTTCCCTTTGGTCTAGCAGCTGGCTGGCATGATGCATCGCTCACCCCCCCCCCCCCCCCGGACTAGTTCGGTATCGCTTTCCCCCTCCGCTCCTGTCATGTCTTTGAACGTCGAGGATTCCTTCCGGTAGCAGCAGAATTGGCAATGATGTAAGCGCTGCTTTCAGCCTGCCCCAGAAGCCTTCTCTGGACAGCGTCCTTCCTACGCGGGAAACTGTACAGAGAGTGCTTCCGGGGCAGGCTGAAAGCAGCGCTTACATCATTGCCAATTTTGATGCTACCGGAAGGAATCCTTGACATTCAAAGACGACGTGACAGGACAGGAGCGGAGGGGGAGAGCGATACTGCAATAGTCGGGGGGGGGGGGCTGGCGGTAATGATCGCGCGGTCCACGGGAGGGAGGGAGGGAGGGAGGGAGGGAGGGAGATGTTCAAGGCAGCGGGAGCTGCACCCGGGGTGGTCCAGTCTGCCCTGCCCTTGCTGCACTTCTGGCTGGGGAGGCTTAGCCTCCCTAAGCCTCTTATACCGGGCGCCTATGGAGAGGGGTAGACGTACACGCTCCTCTCCATCCGCTTGGCTTCCCTGCCCTCTCTGTCTGCGTCCCGCCCGAAAGGAAATGACGTCAGAGGAAGGCGGGACGCAGATAGAGAGGGCAGGGAAGCCAAGCGGATGGAGAGGAGCGCGTGCTTGCATGTGGTTTTTTGTTTTTCTTTAACTAATGGCGCGGCGGCGCCTCGCGTCATTTGGGGGGGCATTGCCCCCCCTCGCCCCCCCCAGTCTACGCCTATGGCAATACCCTACTCACCCCCGTCCCTCACCACCTCACCATCTCTCCTGTCCCCCTCCTCCTTCCTAGCTCTCAACCTTCAACACTTCCTTCCTGCCATTAACCCATCCCCATTCCTCCTAAGCGCATCCCGTCTTCGTCGCCTTCGTCGCCCTACCTCCCCCACCCTCCTCCGCACTCTCTTGCTCCTCCTCCTGCTATCCGCAGGAGACATCAATCCCAATCCAGGTCCCCCACACCTGTCCTCGTCCTATCCATGCAAACGTTTCCGGGATGTCTCCAATCTCATATCTATTCCCCTCCTCCCCCCCTCTTCCCTCCCCTTCTCATGTGCACTGTGGAATGCCCACTCGGTCTGCAACAAACTTCCCTTCACCCACGATCTCTTCATCTCTCATTCCCTTCACCTGCTTGCCCTAACTGAAACCTGGCTCTCCCCTGACGACTCTGCCTCAGTTGCGGCTCTATGCCATGGAGGCTATCTCTTCTCCCATACTCCCCGCCTAGTTGGCCGTGGAGGAGGCGTCGGGTTACTACTCTCGCCCTCCTGTAGCTTCCAACCCCTCCTCCTACCACAGTCTCACTGCTTCTCATCCTTTGAAGTCCACTCCATCCGTCTATTCTACCCGTTGCCACTCAGAGTGGCAGTCATTTACCGTCCCCCTGATAAATCCCTCCCTTCCTTCCTCACCGACTTCGATGCCTGGCTTTCTGTTTTTCTTGAACCCTCATCTCCATCCCTCATTCTCGGAGACTTCAACATACACGTTGATGACCTGTCTAACTCTCACGCTTCTCAGTTCCTCACTCTAACATCCTCCTTCAACCTCCAGCTATGTTCCACCACCCCTACTCACCGTGATGGCCATTGCCTTGACCTCGTCCTCTCCTCTTCCGGCTCACCCTCCAATTTCCACACCTCAGCTCTTCCTGTCTCTGATCATCACTTGATCACCTTCACACTTCTTCACCCTCCCCCTCAGCCCCGCCCAACATTAACCACTACTTCCAGGAATCTCCAGATTATTGACCCTCCCACCTTATCATCTAGTATTTCTAATCTCCTCCCCTCCATCATGTCCTCCGAGTCTGTTGACGAGGCTGTCTCCGCTTACAATGCCACTCTCTCCTCTGCTCTGGACACCCTTGCACCATCCACCTCTCGTCCCACAAGGCGTACTAATCCCCAGCCCTGGCTGACCCCTTGCATCCGTTACCTTCGCTCCTGCGCCCGATCTGCTGAACGCCTCTGGAGGAAATCTCGCACCCATTCAGATTTCCTTCACTACAAATTCATGCTATCCTCCTTCCAGTCCTCACTATTCCTTGCCAAACAGGACTATTACACCCAATTGACTAATTCTCTCAGCTCTAACCCTCGTCGTCTCTTCGCCACCCTTAACTCCCTCCTCAAAGTGCCCTCCGCTCCCACCCCCACGTCACTCTCTCCTCAATCACTGGCTGACTACTTCCGCGACAAGGTGCAAAAGATCAACCTTGAGTTCACTACCAAGCCACCTCCTCCTCTTCACCCTTCAACCCTCTCCCTCAACCAACCAACCCAGACCTCCTTCTCCTCCTTTCCTGATATCTCCGAGGAGGAAACCGCCCGCCTTCTTTCCTCCTCAAAATGCACCACTTGTTCCTCTGATCCCATCCCCACCAACTTACTTAACACCATCTCTCCTACTATCACCCCCTCCATCTGTCATATCCTCAACCTCTCTCTCTCCACTGCAACTGTCCCCGACACCTTCAAGCATGCTGTAGTCACGCCACTCCTCAAAAAACCATCACTAGACCCTACCTGTCCCTCCAACTACCGCCCCATCTCCCTCCTACCCTTCCTCTCCAAGACACTTGAGCGCGCAGTCCACAGCCGCTGCCTTGATTTTCTCTCCTCTCATGCCATCCTTGATCTGCTTCAATCCGGTTTTCGCCCTCTTCACTCGACAGAAACAGCACTTTCTAAAGTCTGTAATGACCTGTTCCTTGCCAAATCCAGAGGCCACTACTCCATCCTCATCCTCCTGGATCTATCCGCCGCTTTTGACACTGTCAATCATGACTTACTTCTTGCCACACTGTCCTCATTTGGGTTCCAGGGCTCTGTCCTCTCCTGGTTCTCCTCCTATCTCTCCCACCGCACCTTCAAAGTTCACTCTCATGGATCTTCCTCCACCCCCATCCCCTTATCTGTTGGTGTTCCCCAGGGATCGGTCCTTGGACCCCTTCTCTTCTCAATCTACACCTCTTCCCTGGGCTCCCTGATCTCATCTCATGGTTTCCAGTATCATCTCTATGCTGATGACACCCAACTGTATCTCTCCACACCAGACATCACCGCGGAGACCCAGGCAAAGGTATCGGCCTGCTTATCCGACATTGCTGCCTGGATGTCCAACCGCCACCTGAAACTGAACATGTCCAAGCCCGAGCTTATCGTCTTTCCACCAAAACCCACTTCTCCTCTTCCTCCACTTTCTATCTCAGTTGATAACACCCTCATCCTCCCCGTCTCATCTGCCCGCAACCTCGGAGTCATCTTTGACTCCTCTCTCTCCTTCTCTGCGCATATCCAGCAGATAGCCAAGACCTGTCGCTTCTTCCTCTTTAACATCAGCAAAATTCGCCCTTTCCTCTCTGAACACACCACCCGAACTCTCGTCCACGCTCTCATTACCTCTCGCCTGGACTACTGCAACTTACTCCTCACCGGCCTCCCACTTAGCCATCTATCCCCCCTTCAGTCTGTTCAGAACTCTGCTGCACGTCTCATATTCCGCCAGAACCGATATACTCATATCACCCCTCTCCTCAGGTCACTTCACTGGCTTCCGATCAGATACCTCATTCAATTCAAGCTTCTCCTTCTTACCTACAAATGCACTCAGTCTGCTGCCCCTCACTACCTCTCTACCCTCATCTCCCCTTACATTCCCGCCCGTAACCTCCGTTCACAGGATAAATCCCTCCTCTCAGTACCCTTCTCCACCACCGCCAATTCCAGGCTCCGCTCATTCTGCCTCGCCTCACCCTATGCTTGGAACAACCTTCCTGAACCCTTACGCCAAGCCCCCTCCCTGCCCGTCTTCAAGTCTTTGCTTAAAGCCCACCTCTTCAATGCTGCGTTCGGCACCTAACCCTTACCGTTCAGTGAATCCAGACTGCCCCAATTTGACTGCCCCTATCGGACCGACCGTTCACTTGTCTATTAGATTGTAAGCTCTTTGAGCAGGGACTGTCTCTCTTTGTTAAATTGTACAGCGCTGCGTAACCCTAGTAGCGCTCTAGAAATGTTAAGTAGTAGTAGTAGTATTAGGGCAACTGAAACTACTGAAAACTGAAAATACTATAATGCCTCTGTATTGCTCTATGGTGAAACCTCACTTTGAGTATTACATTCAGTTCTGGTCACTGTATCTCAAAAAAGATGAGGAGGGGCATAATCGAAAGGGACACCCATGTTTTGTTGAGGACGTCCTTGCAAAACGTCCTGATGAAGTGGCGGGGAAACCTGTATTATCAAAACAAGATGGATGTCCATCTTTCGTTTTGATAATACGGTCGGGGACGCCCAAATCTTGAAATTTTGGTCATCCTTAGAGATGGTCGTTCCTAGACTTGGTCGTTTCTGTTTTTTGGCAATAATGGAAACCAAGGATGCTGTTGTAGGATTGTTGTAGGAGGTGGAAGGCCTCTAAATATTTAATATAGAGGTGGAAGGCCTCCAAATATTTAATATACAGAATTAATTTTCTCATATTGGACAGAGAGGAATGAAGGCTTCTCTCCTTCCAAATCATGAGAAACAGAGCTTGCTGGAATACCAATTACACTTTACCTCCCCCCTCTTGCCAAGCCAGGTGAATTGTAAATCTGAATTGCTCCCAATCTCACCCATTAAGTGTGACCGGTCTCAGGGAAATTCAGGTGACAGAATTCTTTTCCCATGCCCCTTGGAAGTAAGATAGGTTCTGAGAAATATATCCTTGTGTGAGAAAAGCTGTAAAGATGGTCAAACAGACCAAATGTTTTCCTCAAAACAGATGCTATGTATTTCTTTATTGACGGGAGATCCTGACTGACTGTGGGATACTAATTGAGGAGGTGAGGGAAGCCCTCCCCTCTCTCTTGCTCTTTTGTACTATAAGGGAAAGAAAGTTCTATATATTATGTCTTTGCCAGATAAGAAGTTGGTCAGTGTCTAGTGCACTCTGCCCCAAGCAGGGGATGGAGAGCCTGACCTGACCATTTCCATTGCCCTTTCATGTTTTTTCTCCTCTTTTCTATACTAGACTATACTTGAATATTTTCTTATTTTTTTATCCTAATCTTTGGATAATTAAATAAACCAGTGTTAACCCCAGGAAGCGCTTCCTTGGTCTCTTTTTGTCTTTGTTGCAGTCTAAATAGTGCTACCAGTTGTCTGGTTCTTTCAAGGTACTGGTCAAGGGGATTGCATTTGTGTGAGTAGTGTCCAGCCGTGATTAGAGACTCTGGAGGTGTGGCACGAAAAGCACAAACAATGCCCATCTCAGAAATGGCCAAATGCAAGCCCTTTGGTCATGGGAGGAGCCAGCATTCATAGTGCACTGGTCCCCCTGACATGCCAGGACATCAACCGGGCACCATAGGGGGCACTGCAGTGGACTTCATAAAATGCTCCCAGGAACATAGCTCCCTTACCTTGTGTGCTGAGCCCCCCAAACCCCACCGAAAGCCCACTACCCACAACTGCACACCACTACCATAGCCCTTATGGGTGAAGGGGGGCACCTAGATGTGGGTACAGTGGGTTTGTGGTGGGTTTTGGAGGGCTTGCTGTTTCCTCCACAAACATAACAGGTAGGGGGGGATGGGCCTGAGTCCGCCTACCTGAAGTGCACTGCACCCACTAAAACTGCTCCAGGGACCTGCATACTGCTGTGATGGGCCTGAGCATGATATCTGAGGCTGGCAAAAAATATTTTAAAAAATATTTTTTTAGGATGGGAGGGGGTTAATGACCACTGGGGGAGTAAGGGGAGGTCATCCTCGATTCTCTCCGGTGGTCATCTGGTCAGTTCTGGCACCTTTTTGTGCCTTGGTCATAAGAAAAACACGACCAGGTAAAGTTGTCCAAGTGCTCATCAGGGACGCCCTTTTTTCCATTATGGGTCGAGGACACCCATGTGTTATGCATACCCAAGTCCCGCCTTTGCTAGGCCTCCGATACGCCCCCTTGAACTTTGGCCATCCCTGCGACGGAAAGCAGTTGGGGACGTCCAAATTCGGCTTTCGATTATACCGATTTGGACGACCCTGAGAGAAAGATGCCCATCTTCCGATTTGTGGTGAAAGATGGGCGTCCTTCTCTTTTGAAAATGAGCCTGATAGTGGAATTAGAAAAGGTACAAAGAAGAGCGGCCAAAATGATAAAGGGGATGGAACTCCTCTCATATGAGGAAAGGCTAAAAAGGTTAGGGCTCTTCAGTGTAGAAAAGAGATTGCTGAGGGGAAATATGATTGAGGTCTACAAAATCCTGAGTGGTGTAGTGCGAGTAGAAGTAAATCGATTTTTTTACTCATTCCACCGTGAGATGTGAAACAAAAAAAGTGAGGAAAAACCAAGTGAGGATACCAAAAAACACTTTATTGTATAAAAAACGACCCGACATGGCCGTGTTTCGGCCCTAAGGCCTGCCTCAGGAGTCTTGAGCAATCTAAACAAAACATAATAAATAATATATTGTATATTATGAGATGACACATAAACATCAAAACTTAAATGTTTGTTAGAAATAATTAAAAATAATTAGAAACATCCCTAGTAAGAACAAACATACGAAAATATTGTACAAAAATAATGCTTAAATGGGTTAAATATTAGAATACATGGTATAAAATCTACATGATACATAAAATATTTTAAAATCTAACAATAAGTTATTCATGTATATTCATTGAGATGAACGCAATCATAACTATTGTTATTACATCTAGCATTTGTATGAAAATATTAAACATGAATATAAATTAATTAATGTGTATATAAATTGAACAAAATCATAATTATTATTATTGCACCTAACGCTTACATAAAAATAACTTAGATTCATATATAAATTATTAACATGTTAATACGATGATTAATACATGCACAATAAGACATTGAATCAAAATTTTAAAAAAATGAAAGAAATAAAAAATTAATTAAAAAATTATACATGACACATTATTTAAAATAAAAAATTAAAAGTACCTTTGATGATCTAGTGTATAAACATACACTATTGAAATTTTACTTAAACGAAAACTTCTTTGGTCTGTTTGTAGATGTGGGGATGAGATTTAATAAAAAGGAAAAAAGGAAAACAGTCATTTTTGTGTGTATATGCCATATATAAATTAAACATTGTGTCTGAATTTGATTGTACCGATTGATTGTTTTTTTCTATAAAAAAATTATAGTAATGAGTTGATTATAATATAATATATAAAATATAATGCTTATAAATTTCCATTTTTAATTTTAGCTAAAACACTTCTAAAAAATAATAATTCTTTTGCAGTTATGTGTAAAAAAGATCAAAAATATACATATGTGTGGTGTGGTGTGTGGCAACGAATTCCAGAGTTTTAATTACATGTTGAGTGTAGAAATGTACATAATATATATAATCACACACCACAATTAATTAAGAACTATGAACTAGTCCTATATATCCTAAATAATAAAAAGCACCCTCAACGTTCTGAAGCTGACTCCGTGGCTTCAGTGAAGGGTTTGTAACATCCGAAGCTCAGGCTCCATCTCTGTCTGCTCTGCCCTCGCGTCAAAACGTCATGACGTCGAGGGCGGGTAACAAAAACACACCAAGCCACTCCCGTGCACACAACAAACGACCATCTGTCTGCTCCACCCTCGCGTCATAACATCATGGTGTTGAGGGCAGGTAATGAGTTATACTGGCATTAAAGAATTGCGCTCGCCCAACTCGTGTGAACACAGGTGCACGCCTTCAACTCAACTTGCGTCAAAACACAAAGCGCAAAAAAAGCACCAATCGAGTCCCGTGCCCAAAACAAGTGCGCCTGCGCACCGGCTATGATCAAAATGAGTCAATCCGCAAACGCAAAGCACCAGCTGTCATTTTCACACAGTGGTGCTGAAAAACGGACGGAATTATTTCAAACCACGAAAAGTTGATCATGGTGAGTGTCCAGACTCTCCCACACAGACGCTGCTACACTGTCCCCCCCCCCAACAATCATACACAAACTCTGACAACCTCCCCACACAAACACCCCCACCCCTACCGACATCATAAAAGAAATATCAAAAGGAAAAACAGCATGTGGCTGTATGACACACACACAGACATACATTCCTTCAACCACCTCACCTCTAACCACAAGCATCATACAAACATAGTAACATAGTAACATAGTAGATGACGGCAGAAAAAGACCTGCACGGTCCATCCAGTCTGCCCACGATAAACTCATATGTGTATACCTTACCTTGATTTGTACCTGTCTTTTTCAGGGCACAGACCGTATAAGTCTGTCCAGCAGTATTTCCCGCCTCCCAACCACCAGTCCCGCCTCCCATCACCGGCTCTGGCACAGACCCCGTATAAGTCTGCCCTCCCCTATCCTAGCCTCTCAACCACCAACCCCTCTTCCCCCCGCCACCCAATTTCAGCTAAGCTTCTGTGGATCCATTCCTTCTGCACAGGATTCCTTTATGCCTATTCCACGCATGTTTGAATTCCGTTACCGTTTTCATCTCCACCACCTCCCGCGGGAGGGCATTCCAAGCGTTCACCACCCTCTCTGTGAAGAAATACTTCCTGACATCTTTCCTGAGTCTGCCCCCCTTCAATCTCATTTCATGTCCTCTCATTCTACCGCCTTCCCATCTCCGGAAAAGATTCGTTTGCGGATTAATACCTTTCAAATATTTGAACGCCTGTATCATATCACCCCTTTTCCTCCTTTCCTCCAGAGTATACATGTTCAGGTCAGCAAGTCTCTCTTCATACGTCTTGGAATGCAACTCCCATACCATCCTCGTAGCTTTTCTTTGCACCGCTTCCATTTTTTTAACATCCTTCGCAAGGTACGGCCTCCAAAACTGAACACAATACTCCAGGTGGGGCCTCACCAACGTCTTATACAGGGGCATTAAAACCTCCTTTCTTCTGCTGGTCACACCTCTCTCTATACAGCCTAGCAACCTTCTCGCTACGGCCACCGCCCTGTCGCACTGTTTCATCGCCTTCAGGTCCTCAGATACTATCACCCCAAGATCCCTCTCCCCGTCCGTGTCTATCAGGCTCTCCCCACCTAACACATACGCCTCCCTTGGATTTCTACTCCCTAAGTGCATCACTTTGCATTTCTTCGCATTGAATTTTAATTGCCAAATGTTAGACCATTCTTCCAGCTTCTTCAGATCTTTTTTCATGTTTTCCACTCCTTCCGGGGTGTCCGCTCTGTTGCAAATCTTGGTGTCATCCGCAAAAAGGCAAACTTTACCTTGTAACCCTTCGGCAATGTCACTCACAAATATATTGAACAGAATCGGCCCCAGCACCGATCCCTGAGGCACTCCACTACTCACCTTTCCCTCCTCCGAGCGAACTCCATTTACCACCACCCTCTGGCGTCTGCCCGTCAACCAGTTCCTAATCCAGTTCACCACTTCGGGTCCTATCTTCAGCCCTTCTAGTTTATTCAAGAGCCTCCTGTGGGGAACCGTGTCAAAAGCCTTGCTGAAATCTAAGTAGATGACGTCCAAAGCACGTCCTTGATTTAATTCTCCTGTCACCCAGTCAAAGAATTCAATGAGATTCGTTTGGCACGATTTCCCTTTGGTGAAACCATGTTGTCTCGGATCTTGCAACTTATTGGCTTCCAGGAAATTCACTATCCTTTCCTTCAGCATGGCTTCCATTACTTTTCCAATAACCGAAGTGAGGCTTACCGGCCTGTAGTTTCCAGCTTCTTCCCTATCACCACTTTTGTGAAGAGGGACCATCTCCGCCATTCTCCAATCCCTCGGAACCTCTCCCGTCTCCAAGGATTTATTAAACAAATCTTTAAGAGGACCCGCCAGAACCTCTCTGAGCTCCCTCAGTATTCTGGGGTGGATCCCGTCCGGCCCCATGGCTTTGTCCACCTTTAGCTTTCCAAGTTGTTCATACACACTCTCTTCCGTGAACGGTGCTCTATCCACTTCATTCTCAGGTGTACTTTTGCCAGTCCCTCTCGGTTTTTCCCCAGGATTTTCTTCAGTAAAAACAGAACAAAAGTATCTATTTAGCAAATTGGCTTTTTCTTCATCATTTTCTACATAGCGTTTTGCTGTATCTTTTAGTCTCACAATCCCCTTTTTAGTCTTTCTCCTTTCACTAATATACCTGAAGAAGTTTTTGTCTCCCCTCCGTACATTTCTAGCCATTTGTTCTTCCGCTTGCTCCTTCGCCAGACGTACCTCTCTCTTGGCTTCTTTCAGTTTCATCCGGTATTCCTCCCCGTGTTCCTCTACTTGAGATTTTTTGTATTTCTGGAATGCTAACTCTTTAGCCTTTATTTTCTCAGCCACTTGCTTTGAAAACCATATCGGTTTCCTTTTTCTCTTGCTTTTATTTACTCTCCTTACATAAAGGTCTGTGGCCATAAACACTGTGCCATGGAGAATCACACTCACTCAGACAGACACACACTACCCCCAACCACCCCCACAACAGCAGACACAAACTCTGCCATGGTGTCTCTCACTTACAACCACACACTCCCCCCCCCCCCCCCCAAAAAAAAAAAAAAAAAAAAAAAAACCTACATACACTCTACCCTGGAAAACCAGCATCTCTCACTCACACCCACAAACACAACCAAACCACACCCCCCCCCCCAACCCACACTATAACATACACACACTCTGCCATGGAGAGACAGCATCTATCTCTCACACTCACACACAATCCCACCCCTCCCCCCCTTCATACACTAACTCTAACAAGCACATTCAACACCTATCTATCTAACTCACACAATCACAAGGACATTCAACATCTAACTATCTCACTCACACATACACACACCCACAGCCCCCCCCCCCCCACCAAAACAAAAACATACACTGATGCAGGACAACACTACGCTCCCCCCACAAATTGCACATAAAACAAAAATTTCAAGTATTCATTACCAACACAACACAATTATAATAAAAATCACTTACAACACATTCATGGCAGAAAACAAATACCTTGCTAGCGCCCATTTCATTTGTTTCAGAAACGGGCCTTTTTTACTAGTTCCTTATAAAAACATATATTGAACCATCCTTTACATAAAAAATTATATCACTTGCTATAATGATGTTTTATTCACATATTGGACCTCCTCCTCATAAATGTAAAAGATAAAAAAATAAATGAAGAAAGGTGTAGCAAATAGGGACAACATTTGTTCCCTCAGTAGCGCGTTTATACATGTCCAATTTTGAACACTTGTGGATCAATCAGAATCTATGGTCAAGATACATATATAAATAGGTACGATATGGAAAGGCACTTATGAACAATTGAATGAGTATTTTGACTGGTTCAATGACTGTGATATCAATATAAAATTTACTATATAATGTCTTCTCCCGAAACACATATTAATTTTCTAGATGTCAACATAATACAAACAAGGAATGTATTCAACACTACAATTTTTATTAAATCTACAGACAGAAATTTCCTACTTTGGTACATGAGTAGTCATCCTTTGTCCTTAAAAAAGTTTATCATTTTCCCAATATCTTCATTTTCATTGGATCTGTACTCAAATCAGAAGCGAAGAAAAACCTCTAAACTTTCAGCAAGAGGATACCCTAAAACAGTGTTAAAACAAGCCTATAAATGTGCCAGATATAACCACAGAGAGTTATTACTTCAAGTTCAACCTAAAGAGCAACAATATGTGTGATGATATTTTAACTTGAGTTCTGCAATTTTTGACAGGTATTCCTACAGTAGCTCTGATTATACGTCAGCATTGGAGAATAATGCAAGTGCATCCTGTTTTTCAAGAACATTCTATATGGATGGCTTTTTTCATGTAGTAATAATAATCTACTAGAACTTTTACAGGTACCAATAGGATTTTCTTAGCAAAGTTTATTTGACCCTCTGGGTCCTTTTCGATGTGGTGGATGTAAAACATGTCAAATTACAGTGGAAAGGACTGAATTTATCAACCTGGCATATCAAAAGAAATAAATGTTACCGGCATCATACTGATTGCAATAGTTCTTTTGTGATTTATATCATATATTGTCCTTGCAATAAAATGTATGTAGGAAAAACTGAATGTCGTTTTAGAGTTTGCATCAATGAACACAGATCTTGTATTAAACCTTCAAGAGTTGAAGCTCCTTTGGTATTTCATTGCATGTCACTCCACATCAGTTTGAGGATCTTTAATGTTAGGTTATTGACCAAGTGAAGGAATCTATAAGGGGAGGGAATAAGGGTAAAAAATTACTTCAAAAAGAACAGTGCTGGATATATAATTTAAAAATCTTTAGTTCATAAGAACACAAAAACATAAGTATTGCCATACTGGGACAGACTGAAGGTCCATCAAGCCCAGCATCTTTTTTTCTAGCAGTGGCCAATCCAGGTTACAAGTACCTGGCAAGATCCCAAAACAGTACAATACATTTTACGCTACTTATCCTAGAAATAAGCAGTGGATTTTCCCCAAGTCCATCTTAATAATGACTTATGGACTTTTCTTTTAGGAAGTTATCCAAACCTTTTTAAGCCCCGCTAAGCTAACTGCTTTTACCACATTCTCTGGCAACGAATTCCAGAGTTTTAATTACATGTTGAGTGTAGAAATGTTTTCACTGATTTATTTTAAATTTACTACTTTGTAGCTTCATTGTGTGCCCCCTAATCTAGTATTTTTGGAAACAGTAATCAAGAGATTCCCGCCTACCCATTCCATTCCACTCATTAATTTATAGACCTCTATCATATCTCCCCTCAGCTGTCTATTCTCCAAGTTGAAGAGCTGTAGCCGCTGCAGCCTTTCCTCAGGGAAGTCATCCTATCCCCTTTATCATTTTTGTCATCCTTCTCTATACCTTTTCTAATTCCACTATATCCTTTTTGAGATGCGGTGACCAGAATTGCACACAGTATATGAGGTGCAGTTGCACCATGGAACAATACAAAGGCATTATAATGTCCTCATTTTTGTTTTCCATTCCTTTCCTAATAATACCTAACATTCTATTTGCTTTCTTAGCTGCCATATCACAGCATTTCTAGTTTTATTCTCAAAGATTGCTAGGATTTCCCCCCATATCCTAGCAGTCTGTCCCCTTTTTGTGGCTGGCACAGGCCCCAGCTCTATTCCTATCTGTTTGGTACCATGTGACCTTCCATAAATCATACAACTTCATGCAGTCCAACTTGGACTAAAGGGAGGCAATTCTATAAAGGACGATACAAGTTAGGAGCCAAAAATCTGAGTGATAAGTTTCTATTACAGCATATTTGTGTGCTAAACTTGTTTTAGAATACAAGTATAAGTCAGCGGTTATACGCCAGGGGCATAGCCAGACCTCGGCGGGAGGGGGGCCAGAGCCCGAGGTGGGGGGGCACTGTTTAGCTGCCTCCCCCCCCTCGCCGCCGCTACCGCAAAGCCCCCATGCCCACCACTTTGGACCCCCCCTGCCGCAGCCACAACCCCCCGCCACTTTGGACCGCAACCGCAAACCCCCCCCCCCCCCGCCACATCAGGTACCTTGTTTGCTGGCGGGGGTCCCCAATCCCCGCCAGCCAAAGAGTCTTCTTCAGCGCTGGTTGACTCCGGTGCCTTCGTTGTGGGATCATCTGTTTCTGACGCCTTACATCCTGCACGGGGCTACATATACGGTGCAGGACATAAGGCATCAGAAACAGATGATACCACAACGGAGGCGCCGGAGTTGACCGGCGCTGAAGAAAACTCTTCAGCTGGCGGGGTTTGGGGACCCCCTGTCGGCGGGGCATGCGGCGATGACGGCGGGGAGCGGGGTCAAATGTAGAGGGGGCCAGGGCGTAATCTGTGGGGGCCCATGCCCCCGTGGCCCCACGTAGCTACGCTCCTGTTATGCACCATTTGTGTGATCCACTTACACCATATCAAATAGCAGGCATAAATGTGTGAACCTAAATGTGGCATCCTGCATGCGCAACTGACAGTATTCTATGTACATATTACATGGCAACATACACCTCCCACATACAGAGGCCCTTTTACTAAGCCACGTAGGCACCTATGAGCACCCAATGCGCAACAAATTGGAGTTACCGCCTGGTTACTGTGTGGCCCTTGCAGTAATTTCAATTTTGGTGTGCAAAAATATTTTTTATTTTCTGGTGCGTGGCAGTTACGCACGTCGAGTGGCATTTGATGTGCGTAGACCATTACTGCCCGGTTACCGTATGAGACCTTACCACTAGGTCAATGGCTTGCAGTAAGGTCTCAGACCCAAAAAGGATGCGTGGCAATTTTAATTTGCCACACGTCCGTTTTCAGCAAAAAAATGGCATTTTTTTGTAAGTGCGCTAAAAAGTTGAGTGTAGAAATGTTTTCACTGATTTATTTTAAATTTACTACTTTGTAGCTTCATTGTGTGCCCCCTAATCTAGTATTTTTGGAAACAGTAATCAAAAGATTCCTGTGTGCATTGAAAACACGCATCTACACTACCGCAGGCCATTTTTCAGGACACCTTAGTCAAAGGACACCACAGTTAGGCACTAGAACACTTAGGGGTGGATTCAGTAAATGGTGCCTAAAGGTAAGTGTAGAGAATGACACGAGGACAAAATTTGTCTCCATCCCCGCCCCATCCTGCAGGTCATAATGTCCATATTGATTGGAAGGCATTTTTTGAGCCTCCTGGATTTGTATGAAAGTGTCTTTGGATTTGTAGCTTTATACCTAGGGATTTTTGAGAAGAAGCTGGGTTTTTAAAAACCAATAACTGCTGATTGGCTGTACAATTCTTAGCGTCCTTTTAATATAGCAGGCACCATTTTGTGGGATTGACTTACTAGTGACAGGGGTTTGCGGTATGAGGGATTTGCACCAAAAAGATATCTTAAAGCTGAATTTATCCAAAATGCAAGCCTCATATCCATTAAAAAATATTCTGAAATGTCATTGAGTCTGTTGCTTTTGTACGAGTTTATGGTGAACACATTGGCATAGCTCCCAGTGAAGCCTTAGCGAAACAGAAGTGCTCTGTTGAGCAGGACAAATGATCAAGATAAGTTGCTATTTTTTAATCTATAAATTAAAATTACATGAAAGTCATATATTCTAAAAAAAAGCTTTAATTGATGAAAACAGATGAAGAATGTAAATTAAAATTGAGATTTATAAAAGGTGGATGCTTTTTACATGATATTGCTCAACAGTTTAAGTGCTGGGAAATACAGCATTATTGATTTCATGATATAGATAATAATTCTTGATCTTGATGAGTTACTGAGGTCTTTTCCTCCTACCTTGTATGAAAGACATTTCAGATACGTTATCAACACTTGCACAGATTTGATTGTAAACTGAGGTTTTTATAAAATGGACATTCTTATTCTGTCATTCCTCTCCCCCCCCCCCCCCCCCCCCCCCCCATTCATAATTTGGATGTTCCAGTTTGTAAAATGGATGATCATGCTGGATGTTTCCAGTAAATAGACATCCATCTCACATGTATTTTGGAACAGGCTGTGTCCTGTTCTAAAATACATGTGAGATTGATGTCCATTTGTGATGTTCTCACTTGGACATCCATATTCTGAATTGGATGTCTTTTCTGAAATGACCTGCCATATAAATAATTGGAATTCTTGGATGTTTAACACGTAGAAAGTCTAGCTCACTGTCAGTCAGGAAAGCTTATCTACCAATTTCTAAAACGGAAATGATCTTTTTCTGTAATAAGAGTGTTGGATCTCTTCTTAGTGGATCCCACATCTATGTTAAAAGGGGAAGTATGTTTGTATTCCCATTTCCAGCTTTCTGCAATTGCAGCTCCTCTAGACATAGGGAAGCTGGGATGTGCAGTTCTGCTCCTATTTTACAAGAAGCTTTAGGTTTAGCAGAGGATCTTGTGAACTAGAGTGGGAATTCCACACATCCCCTGACTTGGACATTGGAATTCCCTTCTGCAGGTTCTTTCTAAAATCTGCCTCCACATGATCTCCATTGTGACGATCTCCATCCTATACCTTTAAAGCTATATACACTAACGGTTTTCTTAACCATTCCAGGATTTATAATAATATTTATACCACATCTAGATGAGTCTATCTTTAACTTAGACTTACTAAGCAGAGCCAGGACACCTTTGTGAATATAGGTAGGTAGATAGATATAGCAAGGTGGTAGCCTGCTTGTTATGGCTATATACACTCACATTTAGGTTGTTCATGTGATTCCATATCAGTAAGCCACATCCTGGAATTTAAAGAATCTCCTTGTACTCAATGGGGCCTTAATATTATAGGGTATTAGAATTTGGGCTTAGGAATCTTAGGGTCCCTTTTACAAAGGCGCGGGAGGAACTACACACGTACAGTGCACCCCAAATTCGCACTACCGCCCAACTAGTGCATGAGCTGGGTGGCCATTCCAATTTGGCTCGCACTGAATCCCACAGTAGAAAATATTTTCTATTGCAGGCCGCTTACCTGACGGTAAACAGCAGTTGGCGTGTGCTGCATGCTTATCATGTGGGTGGCTCATGAGACCTTACCACTAGGTCAGTGGGTGGTGGTAAGGTCTCAGGCCGAAAATGGACACATGCTGGTTTCAATTTTAGCGCACATCCATTTTCCGGCCCCTTAAAAAAAGGCCCTTTTATTCTAGATGCAGTAAAAAATGGCCCTGCTTGCACCCAAAAGATGTGTTTGCACTACCACAGGCCACTTTTACCATGGCTTAGTAAAAGGGCCCCTTAATGCAGGACTTTACTGCTCACTAAGCCCAGATTCAATGTGGCACAATTTAAAGATATTTTGAATTACCTGAATTTATCAAAATACCAGCATTAGTTAGGTAGCATGTGCTAATGCCCATTCTCCTCCGTTCAAAAATAAAACCCAAACTAAAAGAGAACAATCACAGATTGATAAACCAAATAGTTTTCTCAGGATTTTCACTAATGTGCAGGGACAGGGAGAGTCCACTATCCAGCTCATTTTCGAAAGAGATCCCCGGCCATCTTCCGACACAAATCGGGAGATGGCCGGCAATTTCCTGAAACCGGCCAAATCGGTGTAATCGAAAGCTGATTTTGGCCGGGTTCAACTGCTTTCCGTCGCGGAGCTGGTGAAACTTCAAGGGGGCATGTCAGTAGGGTAGTAAAGGCAGGACGGGGGTGTGTTCATGAGATGGCCGGCTTCGCCCAATAATGGAAAAAAAAAAGCCAGGCTTGACGAGCATTTTGCCGGCTTTACTTGGTCCCTTTTTTTTCATGACCAAACTTCAAAAAGGAGCCCCAACTGACCAAATGACCACCAGAGGGAATCGGGGATCACCTCCTCTTACTCCCCCAGTGGTCACCAACCCCCTCCCACCCAAAAAAACGACAAAAAAACCCTTTTTTGCCAGCCTCTATGCCAGCCTGAAATGTCATACCCAGGTCCCTGATAGCAGTATGCAAGTCCCTGGAGCAGTTTTTAGTGGGTGCTGTGCACTTCAGGCAGGTGGACCCAGGCCCATCCCCCCCCCCACCTATTACACTTGTGGTGGTAAATGGGAGCCCTCCAACCCCCCCCCCAAAACCCACTGTACTCACATGTAGGTGCCCCCCTTCATCCCAAAGGGCTATGGTAGTGGTGTACAGTTGTGGGTAGTGGGTTTTGGGGGGATTTGGGGGGCTCAGCACAAAAGGCAAGGTACCTGGGAGCTATTTTTTATTTTTTTTTGTAATTTTTAGAAGTGCCCCCCTAGGGTGCCCGGTTGGTGTCCTGGCATGTGAGGGGGGCCAGTACACTACAAATGCTGGCTCCTCCCATGACCAAATGCCTTGGATTTGGCCAGGTTTGAGATAGCCGGCATTAGTTTCCATTATCGACGAAAATCGATGCCGGCCATCTCAAATTCAGCCATCTCTGACATTTGGCCGGGCCCAACCATATTAGCGAAGAAAAAGATGGCCGGCCATCTTTTGAAAATACAGTTGGCTCTGCCCATTTACGGAGCTGGCCCCGGAGATGGCCATCCATAGAGATGGCCGGCGCCGTTCGATTATTCCCCTTCACAGGTCTCAAAATATGGCAAATAATGCTTAATAGCAAGAGAACAGTTGGAGTGCTTACATTTGCAGTTGATTGAGTTTGTTTGTGCAAGTATATTTAATTGGTACACTGTGGGAGCCTGATGATGCACAAAGGAGTCTTAATGAGTGTCTTGTTGCCGGCTTTATTCATTTCAATGAGAGCTCCTTAAAAACAAGGGCAAGACGCCATGGTTTGGTGAACTGAAATCCCCGCTTTCACTTATGATTTATTGTGCATTAGGGGCCCCTTTTACCAAGCTGAAGCAAAAGGGGGCCCGTGCTAGCATTGGCAAGTGTTTTTGAATGGCACCAAGGCCCCCTTTTTATGCAGTGGGTAAAAGGTAGGTCTTTCCTTTTTTAAAGAAATGACCATGTGGCAAGTGAAGCACTTACTGTGTGGCCATTTGGGGGGGGGGGCGCCCTTACCGCCACCCATTGAGGTGGACCGGGCAATGCGCGGCACTGCCAAGTTACCACCAGGTACACACTGGCGCTGCAAAAATAGATATATTTTTGTAATGCTAGATATGATGGTGCGCTGGGGGTGGGAACTACCATCAGGCTGCTGCAGTAGCCCTGCAGCTTAAATATCTAGTATATCTTTAGCCGGATAAAAAGGAACTGCCTATCTTCAAATATCGACGTAGCTGGTTAATTTTAAATCAGCTAAAATAAACCGGATGTACAATGCCAATCACTGGAAATGACTCAGCATTGAATATTCAGGCTGACTGCTGACCACAGGAGTTAGACGGGCATCCTCCTGCGGTCTGAATATCAGCCTTTTGATCTTAATATAGTGTGCTTTTTTTTTTGGTGAGGTTTTCTTATTTCTATAGATTGGCACATTCTTTTCAATCAGAAGGTACACAATTATTACATATTCCATCAGTTCAGTTAACTCAGTTTGCAGAAACAAGAGAATGGGCCTAGTAAGGCTCATGTGTTTGGAACAGATTGTTTA
Organism: Microcaecilia unicolor; assembly: GCF_901765095.1. Taxonomy (NCBI): domain Eukaryota; kingdom Metazoa; phylum Chordata; class Amphibia; order Gymnophiona; family Siphonopidae; genus Microcaecilia; species Microcaecilia unicolor. The sequence goes on from NC_044041.1 coordinate 162,877,688, forward strand.
TTGAGAAGTGCATGTTGACTACCTTTGGGAAGAAGCTTAAGATTTTTGGCACTGTGATTTCTTGCCAAGAACTTTAAGAACTGTATTTTAGCCAACAGCAGATAACAGCATTGTTTATTGGCTATTATAGCAGGAAGGATGATTATTATTGTTTAGTTGGCATCATGTTGTATTCCTTGTCCTGTTATTGTATATTCTGATGTTAGCTGCCATGAACCATATGATATGACAGGTTAGAAATGATTTTAAATATATAAATAAATGGGATATCCTTCTTCCATGCCAGGCAGACAGAATACCAACTGACCCTTGTACTCACTAGTCTTCTAGCTTTCTACACTCCTAATGATCAAATTGCCAATTACAACACTAGTTCTAAAGTTACCCTCGTGGGAATGCATCCATGCTCCTTCTGTATTTAGGCACCCACACTTATGCCACACCACAGTGATGGTCTCCATTCAAGTGACTTTGCTCCTCTAAGGTAACACAAGGGTTGTCATGTAACGGGTCCGAAAATCAGGAGACGAAAGACAAATTTGGTTCCAAAACAAATCAGCTTTTTTATTGCTAGCAATTCACAGTACTGAGTAGTCTCAGGATACTGCTCCCTGAGCGTCACCTGACACTCGTTCTTATACACTCTTATCAGTAGTCATGCGCAGTTACAGACAGAGGATCTTACACAGAACCCAGGAAACGAAACTTATCTTTGGCTTTGCACACAACCCTCTATTTCCAACACTGGTCTCTAGTCTATCCACAGTTATTTGGCATTGCATATACCATATAAGGCAATATACTGATAAGCAGCACAAGTTCCAGCTGGTTTCTGCAAAATCTAACTTCTAGTATAAACTGCAGCAAAACAGTAACTTATTTCAGTGTTCCAGCACATTTACACAATACAGCCTCTATGCAGGGATCACGAGACTGCGCTGGCAGAGCCAGCTGCCTTCCATACAATCCTAAACTGCTGACTACTACAATTTGTTATCTAGCTGCTGGTTAACAAATACATACTACTAGTAAAAGTCTAAACTGCACAGGTTTTGGTCTTAGTCTAGGCTCATTATATGTAAGGCACAAAAGGTCCAGTGCATTAATAAGGTATGGCTAAAAGGCCAAAAGCAGAGTTAGAGTCCATCAGTAGGCACAAAACATGAGGTTGTTCTGGTGGTCAGTAGTATTCATAGTATTCGAATAGTATCCGGCGTTCCACCCCTTCATTCCCCCCTTTTGATACTTGAACATCCATCTGGTGGAGAGTATCACCTCCATGAACCCTGAAAAAGGAAAGAAAGGACAAGGATAGTTAGCGAGGGAGGCAACAAGCGAGCCCTAAGCCCTTGCGCAGCCGTTGGTTGCTTCGCCGGGGTTGAGACGGAGGGCCCCTAGTGGAATCCCCCCCCCTTTGTATCCGGTCTTATGCTGACACAAGGGTAATGGCCCCTTAAGTGACTCAGGAGGTGGTGCACGTCAGCCACAAGGTGCTTCATCGTCAGCTGCATCAGACTGGGGAATGGGGGAGTACATCTGGAGAGCCATAAGTTGGGCAGCAGCACGGCGGTCAGCGATGCTTTCCATGGTGGAGCGGAGACACCTGAAAACTAAGGGGAGAGACAAAGGTATTAATAGGCAGGACAGCAAAAACAGGCCCCCACCCTGACGAGGATACTCTTGAGGCTCCCAGAGGTCGGTAGCCAGTTGGTTAAAGAGGGATCGGTTAGCTCTCTCCACTATTCCACTGCTCTGGGGTCTCCATGCACAATGTAACTTCCAATCGAGACCCAGCCTTGTACTGAGTTGTTGTGTTACTTCGCTGGCGAATGCAGGACCGTTGTCGGAGTTTATCTGTCTGGGAAGGCCGTATCTCAGCAGGAGGTGATGGATCAATAAGGAAGTGACTTCTTTCGCCATCGGCCATCCTCTTGCCACGTTGTCCATGCCCTTGGAGAGGTATGCTACAGGGCGTTGCCAGGTGCCGACCAGTTGGGTGAGGACTCCAAATGCCAATCCCTTCTTTTCGTCGATGAACAAGTGGAACGGCTTAGTCACATCTGGCAGTCCGAGCGCTGGTGAGGCCGCAAGGGCCTCCTTGAGGTCCTGAAGGGCTTTCAGTTCGTGTTTCTCCCACTGGAGATTTTGGCCCTCGAGTTCAGGTCCTTTCAGTTTGGCGTACAAGTCTTGGGTCAGGACAGCGAAGTTGATGACCCAGATCCGGCAGTATCCAGCGGCTCCGAGGAGTGCCCGCAATTCCTTCTTATTCGCAGGGGTGGGTTGGTTGCGGATAGCTTGGGTTCGAGGGGGTACCGAGACTCCGGGTTCCTTCTCGGAGGCGAAACCCCAGATACTCGACTTCGATCTCGCATATCTGGGCCTTTTTCTGGCTGGCTCGGTACCCCTGGGCTTCCAGGGTCTTCAAGAGGTAGAGGGTAGCTTCAGCACATTCGGTGAACGTTTCACGGGCCACCAACAGGTCGTCCACGTATTGAACGACCGGCCCATACTCGTCCTGATACGTCTTCAGGTCCTGAGCGAGTTGGTCGCCGAAGAGGGTGGGGGAGTTCTTGAATCCCTGGGGGAGTCGTGTCCAGGTAAACTGCTGCTTATTACCAGTCTGTAAGTCTTCCCACGTGAAGGCAAACAATTTCTGGCTGTCGGCGGCGAGGGGGATGGAGAAGAAGGCGTCCTTCAGATCAATGACACTGTACCACTTGGTCTGGGCTGGCACTTGGGCTAAAATGGAGTAAGGGTTCGGTACGAGAGCAACTATGTCGGCCACCTGGTTGTTGACCTTCCTTAAGTCTTGGACGGGCCTGTACTCGGGGATTCCTGACTTCTGGTAAATTTCAAGACTCCCTGTTGGGGGAGTTTCTGTAAATGCGGGGGTTTCTTCAGGGAGATGGATGAGGAGTAGGTTCAGGAGGATATGGTTCTTGACAGGCTTTCTTGGCTGCCTCGTCCGCACGTCGGTTGCCCCGGGCTATGGAATCTGTCTTCCCTGTGTGGGCCCTACAGTGCATCACAGCGACTTTTCTTGGCTTCCACACAGCTTCAAGCAGGTGACAGATTTCAGGGGCATTTGCAGCCCGCTGTCAAGAACCTTCAGGCGAACACTACACAATCAACAGGTCACCAACGTACTGGACAACCGGTCCATATTTGATCTGGCACATCATCAGATCTCTGGCGGGTTGCTATGTCGAGCTGCATAGGGTATACTGTGTGTGTGGGACTGGATGAACTTTAGGATCTTGTGTTTGCAACATGAGACAATACATGCGATCTTGGAACAATATCATACAGGAAACAATCAGTGGCTTCAGAGGCGTTAGTGATGATGCCTATACCAAGTAAGCAAAAAAAAATCATTACAATTGAGAATGTATAGCAATATTCCTATATGGACCACCAGTTTAAATGCTGGCCTAGAGTTTAGCAGTCTATCTAACAAAATGAGTTCAACCCACATCCCCTTCCAGCATTGGTGCAACCTTAACAGAGTTGTTTTGGGATATAAAGGTTACAATTCTAGAAAGTTCATTGCAGTAATAGGCAACAACCCTGAGAACAGAGGAGAATGCGGTGGCCAGGTCTGTTTCAGGAATGGTGGACAGCAGGCCTCAACACAGACTGGTGCCATCAGTGATCACAGTCAAATGATGTCACGTCCTGCCTGCCAACTAAGGTGAGAGGACAATTTGATGAACCTGAAAAACAAGGAAGAGGACTCCAAACGATACAGGGCCTCTATGTAGGCCTCAGGGCATAAATGATAATAATTCACTCAATATCTGGTCAAACCCTTGACAAAATGCCATTAGCTTACTTCTATACTCAAATTTTATGCTTCTTTTGATAGGTAATACAGAATAAAATGAATTGCTATTCTGTGGCCTATCCCCAAACAGTATAGTCCTGTTGAAACACTCCCACATATATCCACTTCCACAACCCTTCTATCTAACTTACAAGTGTACTTTCATAGCACATAATCATGTACTCCTGCCATGTGGTTATTCACACTATTCACACAACTTGCACATTGGCAGTATAACTTTTACAAGCTTCAAACATCTCAGTAACCTTTCAATGACTGGGAACTTGCTTCCATCTTCTTCACAATGTGATTCCCTATGATTTAAAACTTACATTTAGATCTTTATCATGGTACACCTCACCTCTCTGGACAACCTGGTTTAAGCGTCCAGCTAAAATCATGAGACATATGATTTATGGAGAAAAGTTAGAACAAGGATAATGTCAGCACGTAGGCAGGTGCCTAGAAATGTTCTATAGCAGCACAAAGCATTCTCATTCAAGGTACATTAACAACTTCTTAATCTGAACATTCAGCTAAATTCCTTTACCCTAGAGGGGGCAATATCTCTGGAGTCACAATTGCCCAAGGTAAAGTAACACAGATATATTTATCACAAGCATGATGAATTAAACACATTAAGTAGTTTAGTAGACAAACGGTTCTTTGCATAAATCACATTATTAAAACAAAAGTCTGTAATTGTGAGTCTTATCTGTCTGCCCTAGTCTAGACCGCAAGCTCCTCTGGGCAGGGACTGTCTTCTTTTTTTTTTTTTTTTTCCTTTCTTTCTTTCCCAAAGCAACTTGTGCATGTAATACACACAAAGATCAGCAGAGGGAGCAAGTCATCAATAAAAGAAAGAAGAGTGACGTCATAAGCAAACAACTGAACACTGAAACAACGAACACTGAAAATCCACATGAAACCTAAAACTTATCTCTGAAATCTCAATTACCTGGGGTACAGAACATACACGTGGGATATTTCACCAGACAAACATTTATTGTACAAATCCTACTGAGGTATGTACAGAGCATAGGCAAGAAATAGTCTGCAAGTCTCATGAATAACTTAGGAATTTGCATCCCTCCTCTGCAGTGGAGGAAAACAAATTTAGTGCAATACAATTAAGCAGCTGTGATTGGCACTGCCTACGAGACTCATAAGGTTTGCATAAAAGGCAACTGCTCATGGCTACAGGCAGCTGATATGTCCCTGAAGAAAAGCACAAACTGGACCCTTTTTTTTTTTTTTTTCCGAATGCAGGGTTTGTTTAAACTGAATGTATCTGTGCAGAAGTGGGGAGGAAACAAGCTGCAACAAGCTCTCTCGGTAACTTTGACATAAGCTACAAATCTGAGTTTTAAAATCCAATGTTTTAGCTTTTGGGGTGTGGGATACCTTCTGTGGTTTTCTTTACATTCTTTAGGGACTATGGTCAGTAAATGAACACGATCCCATAAATCTCACAGTAAATTACAACAGATGCACCGTGCTTTGAACCCAAGTGCAGCATGGAGCTGAAAATGCCATCATGCACCTTTCAGTAAATCACAAAGTTGAAAGTTAACATAGCGTGACAAAAACAGCTGGAGGAACATCAAGGCTGCATTCCTGAAGGGAGGCTTTATATTTAACCTCCGTAATACTATACCCATTAGACTTAAAGAAAAGCATGAATTGTCATACCCTTTTTAACAACCAGATTCAAGAAAGATAAACAACATTATCCCCAGCAACGAAATCCTGGTGCTGCATATACAAAGCTTGCACCGTCTGCTGTAGAATACATAGTTCTCCTGTTTCAGAGAAACAAAATCTTATCTCTCTATGTAAAAAAACAACACGTCAAAACGTCATGACGTCGAGGGCGGAGCTATAACACTCGAGGGCCGAAATGCGAGGCAAACGCGAACCCCGAACAAGTAACGCAAGTAGCTCCGAGGGACGGAGGGAGGGGGCCCCTTGCTAGCGTCCGTTTCATTGCACTCAGAAACGGGCATTTTTCCTAGTATCTTATAATAACTTCTAACATGATGCAACAGTTAAGTTCAAAGGCTCATATCACTCTGTTAACATGCACCCGGAGTAATTATTTCCTCGAGCCCACCCCCACCACCGGCTGTGGTCTTATGAGTGGGTCCCAAACCCTGGACTGCTTTTACGCTATAGCAGCCTGAGACAAAAAAACCTGCACTCCTCAGCTGCTGAACAGTTCATCTGGTTCTCAAGCACGTTATCTAAACACATTCCATTCTACGGCTCATGCAGCTCGTGTACACAAGGTCCTGGAATCTGCAGTTCAGAGAAGCCTGAGAGTCTACATTTTCATACGCCACAAGAAACCTTCCCGTTCGCCGCTCGGTTTCGTCGTCGGAGCCTAGTGAGTTTCGGGACCTAGTCTTATACCAATAGTCCGTATTAGTCACTGGCTAAAAGAGGGTGATCACGCCTCTTCTTCGGTCCTTACTGGGCCGGTCACTACGCTGAGTATACTCGCCTGTCTGTCGTCGTCGTTGCAGGCCGTGCCGTCGTACGCGCCTCTCCAGAGAGGAAAAAAGGAAAAGGTGCTTTGCCGGAACCACACAGTCCCACTTCCAGTCAGCCGGAATCAATCGGCCCTCTGCCGGGAGGTGAACACTGAAATCAGCGGTGGCCACTTATCATCTTCTCGGGAGGGGGTCGATGAGCCGACCTGGCTGCAGTGGGGAGGGGGAAGAATATAATCCGATTTCCCTTTCTACTCCTGTCCCTTCGTGGTCGCCAATGTAACGGGTCCGAAAATCAGGAGACGAAAGACAAATTTGGTTCCAAAACAAATCAGCTTTTTTATTGCTAGCAATTCACAGTACTGAGTAGTCTCAGGATACTGCTCCCTGAGCGTCACCTGACACTCGTTCTTATACACTCTTATCAGTAGTCATGCGCAGTTACAGACAGAGGATCTTACACAGAACCCAGGAAACGAAACTTATCTTTGGCTTTGCACACAACCCTCTATTTCCAACACTGGTCTCTAGTCTATCCACAGTTATTTGGCATTGCATATACCATATAAGGCAATATACTGATAAGCAGCACAAGTTCCAGCTGGTTTCTGCAAAATCTAACTTCTAGTATAAACTGCAGCAAAACAGTAACTTATTTCAGTGTTCCAGCACATTTACACAATACAGCCTCTATGCAGGGATCACGAGACTGCGCTGGCAGAGCCAGCTGCCTTCCATACAATCCTAAACTGCTGACTACTACAATTTGTTATCTAGCTGCTGGTTAACAAATACATACTACTAGTAAAAGTCTAAACTGCACAGGTTTTGGTCTTAGTCTAGGCTCATTATATGTAAGGCACAAAAGGTCCAGTGCATTAATAAGGTATGGCTAAAAGGCCAAAAGCAGAGTTAGAGTCCATCAGTAGGCACAAAACATGAGGTTGTTCTGGTGGTCAGTAGTATTCATAGTATTCGAATAGTATCCGGCGTTCCACCCCTTCAGTCACACTGGAGTTGGGATTGTTCCACTTTCTCTCAGCTAAATGTAACATCATGAGAAATTCTGCAGATTAAAGCTGCCTGAATTATCAGCGCTGTTCCTTAGTTCAGTGTCAGTGTTCTCACTGCTGGCCTCTACAGAGTTAGAAGCCAGCCAGCAAAAAGGAGGAAGCTGCCTGCACTTTTGCAGTAGGCTCCTACCACACAGCCTCAGGGCACCAAACTGGAGGCACCCAGTTGGAGAATTACTCCCAACTCTTTAGGGCAACAAGTTACTGCATGTGAATTCATAAGATGCTAAAAGTCCAAATTATCTTTCTTTTCCTTCCTATCTTCTTCTCATCAAGGAACTATCATGCATTAAGTTTGAAGTTTGCATTTTATTTGATATACCAGCTTTCTGAATGAGCTGTAAAAGTGGTTTACATAGATAAACAAAGACTTGCTTTTCATGATATCTATATTTATTAGTGTTAGAAAATGAAATGCAGAGAAAGAAGAGCATTAGAACTGATTAAAGGCTGAAAACTGTCCATCTCCAGGGATCACAGAGGACCCCTGGCTCTTCAATGGTTCTGGGTGACGGTTCTAGCAGTAGAGTGCAACACTGCAGAAGGTGAAGATATTATTATGGGCACAACAAAATACTATCCAAGACTTAAGCATGGAACCTGGGCCTAGTTTTAATGATGCTGTAGAGTGTGTTTCCTGGGTATTCTTTGGATCCGACCTCGCTGTGTCCTTTCCTCGGGAGATGGCACAGCTGATCAAGATCTTGGCAGCATTTAGGGCTGTAGTAGTGGGGGCTCTATCTGAAAAATGAAAACTATATCCCTTGTGATTTTCCACAATCAAGCAGAAAATGTTCCGGAGATAAGAATATTGGGTCCCAGGAACTTCTTCTCAATGATAACAGTAGTACATCGAGGAGGTGAAAGTTGAGATTCAGCAAAACAATTTATTAACACATGTGGAGGAGCATAATCGAACAGGGACGACCATCTCTAAGGGCGCCAATCTCTAAGGACGTCCTGGCGACGGGGCGGGGAAACCCATATTATCAAAACAAGATGGGCGTCCATCTTTCGTTTCGATAATACGGTTGGGGACGCCCAAATCTCAACATTTAGGTCGACCTTAGAGATGGTCAACATAAATGTTGAAATGGTCAACCTTAGAGAGGGTCATCCCCGGTTTTTGGTGATAATAGAAACCGAGGATGCCCATCTCAAAAATGACCAAATCCAACTCATTTGGTCATGGGAGGAGCCAGCATTCATAGTGGACTGGTCCCCCTAACATGCCAGGACACCAACTGGGCACCCTAGGGGGCACTGCAGTGGACTAACTAATGCACTAACTGAATGGAAAAAGCTCTTCCCTTACTGATCCCTTAGCGATTCGGAAAGGAACGGGCATGCATGAAGGAAATCGCATGCAAATGAGCTGCTCATTGTTAGCTCATTTGCACATAATTTCCTTCCTAAGAAGGGGAAGCCAGTGCAGAGCAGCCAAGCATTATGCGTGGCTGCTCTGCGCATGCCAAAGACGGCTTCATACATGCAGACAAGCTGCGTGTATAATAGCTGTCTACAACCTTAAATAAATTGCCATCTACAACCTTAGAAAAATACAATTCAAGGTGAAAATGTCCAAGGGCTTGTCAGGGACATCTTTTTTTTTTTTTTTTCAGAGGATGGGTGAAGGATGTCCTTTGCTATGCCTCTGTCCCTGCAATGGCAGTTGAGGATGTCCATGCCTGGATGTTTCTGTGAGAAGGATGTCCATGCCTGTTATGCTTCCAACACCCCCTATTATTTATTTGGATTTTGGATCACAAGTAGCAGCAGTGGGATTTGAACCAGCCACCTCTGGATTGCAAGACCAGTGCTCTAACCACTAAGCTACTCCTCCACTCCATGCCCTTGAAATTTGACCATCCCTGGAGAGGGGGGGGACAGTTCAGGACGTCCAAAATGTTTGAAAGAAGGACGTCCATGCCTTCGCTATGCCTCCGCTGACACACACATACCTCCCTTCCCAGGGACCTGCATACTGCTGCGATGGACCTGAGTATGACATTTCACGCTGGCAAAAAAAGTTTTTAAAGTTGTTTTTTTGAGGGTGGGAGGGGGTTAGTGACCACTGGGGAAGTCAAGGGAGGTCATCCCTGATTCCCTCCGGTGGTCAGCTGGTCAGTTCGGGCACCTTTTTGAGACTTGGTTGTGAAAAAAAATGGACCCAGTAAAGTCGGCCAAATGCTCGTCAGGGACGCCCTTCTTTTTTCCATTATCGGCCGAGGACACCCATCTCTTAATCACACCCCAGTCCCGCCTTCGGTACGGTGCAGACACGCCCCCGGAAACTTTGATTGTCCCTGCAACAGAAAGCAGTTGAGGGCGCCCAAAATTGGCTTTCGATTATGCCGATTTGGGCGACCCTGAGAGAAGGACGCCCATCTCCCGATTTGTGTTGGAAGATGGGCGCCCTTCTCTTTAGACAATTCCCTTGAACGCGCCACAGCCTCAACCTAACACGTCTGTGTGATTTATCTGAGAACTTCAGACCATGGGAGACAGCCAAGCTAACTCCCGTGGTCAGTGGTGAGACTGGATATTTAATGCCGGGCCATTTCTGATAACCGGAATTGAATATCCGTTTGTTTTTTTTTTGGCCAATTTACACTTAACCGGTCAAGCCGAAATGCAGCACTTGCCAGTTAAGTTTAAACCAGCCAAAGATAAGCCTGCTATTTTGGTAGCCAAATTTGGATGCCAAACTTAGCCGATGATGCACTAAATATTAGCAGATAGCTGGTTATATCATGCGATATAACTGGTTAGCTGCTAAGCGCTGACCAAGAACATTCAGCGGGAGATAATCGGCAATCTCCCACTCAGTATTCCCAGATAGCCAATTAAGAGCTATTTAACTGGTCATGAGCTGTTCCTGGCCAGTTAAAAAGCTCACATCCAGGAAACAGGAAGTGATGCCAATAAGGGCAGGATATAGCAGAAGGAAGCTAGAACTGATGCTAGCAGTGGAGGTGCATCGTTGCTGCGCCAGTGAAGATGCTGAAGTAGATCAGAAAGGGAGACAGCCTGGGTCAGGTCACAGGAAAAGAATGTTGGATCTAGGGGCAGGAGAGAGCAGAGTGAGGTGGCTGCCACTGAACTTTTTTGGTGGGCCATTCAAGGTGGGCCTGAGGCAAGAATGGCTAGGCTTGTGCCCACCCAGGCCCACCCATAGCTACAAAAGTGGCAGCCACTATTGAGATAAGTGCTTTATTTTGGAGCTATACATTAATTTTCTGCAGTTCTGTACACATAAGGCAATTGAGAATTCTTACAGCCTGCATCAGCATCATCTGAACAGAGCGATGGCAGAGCATGGGTATTCTGCCTAACTCTACAGATATTCAGCCTCTAGCCATATGCAGGCCCACTTTAGATCAGCCACTATCTATATGCAGGTCCATTTTATTTTTTAAATATATTTACAATTTAAAATAAGCAATAACTAAATACAATATCACCCTCACATAATAATCAAACCATAATTCTTTCATCACTTAACACCTTGGCCTCCTGTGTATAACCTTCCTCTAAATTTCATAGCCTCTGCATTATTCTAGCAGGAGTATTCCATCAAATTCTAGCAGGAGGATTCCATCAAATTCCTTCATATGCTCACCCACTCAAACTCAATCTTATGGGCAGTAAGTTCCAAGATAGGGGTCCAGCAATATAAAATATCGATGTTCGATATTCTTCCAATTTAGGGGCCCTTTTACTGAGCAGTGGGCTTACCACTTGCTCTTCTGGGACTACCGCTGACCCAACATTGCCACCAGTAGTAGTCCCGCCCCAAGTGCGCGCCATGTCTGGGGGCTTTTTACCTGCTTCTCTCTCTGCCCCCTCTCCCTTCCCTCCTGCCCTCTCCCCCATGTTCCAACATTTCTCCCTCTCTCTTCCCTCACTCCCACTGTCCGGCATCTCTCCATCACCCTTCTGCTCCTGAATCCAACATCTCCTTCTTTCTCCCCTCGCCACCTCCTGTGTTTCTCTCTCCTTCTCATTCACCGCCAGGTCCAATATATCTTCTTCTCTCCCACTTTCTACCATTTCTCCCTCTCTTGTGCCATGGGTCCAACACTTCTCTTCCCCCTCCCCCCATGTAGCATTTTCTCTCTTCCTCCCTTCCACTGCCATGTCCAACATTTCTGCCTCTCCCCCTCCCTTGTGCCCCATCCAACATCTCTCGCTTCCCCCTACAACATCTCTTCCTGCCCTCCACCATCATGTCCAATTTTTCACCATCTTTCTTCTCCTCCTCACCACCCCCTGTCCAAGTCCAACATTTACCATCTATCCCCTCCCCACTACCCCCCTATGTCCAACATTTCTCCCTCTCTTGTCCCTCTCTCCGCCCAATGCAAGATTTTTTCCTTTCTTACCCCTCTCTACCCTATGTCCCACAATTCTCTCTCTCTCTTGCCCCTCTCCACCTCATGCCTGCCCCATGCAGCATCTAAATTAAGGAGACCTCCTCCCTCTCTTCAATGGGGCACAGCACCACCCTGCATCTGCCTCCCTGAGCTCCCTCTCTCCCACAGCGCTTCTCAGACGCTGCCCACCTACCGCCACCACGATCCTGCATCTACCTCCCGTCTCAGCACTGCAGCAGCGGACCAGCGTTAGCGATTCATGCTGCCTCCTACTTCATTCTAACCCGGAAGCGTCTCCCCTGCCGCGCGCCCACGTCCTGCCCCAGCAGAAACAGGAAGTTGTAATAATGGGGGCGGGAGCACGGCAGAGGAGACGCTTCCGGGTTAGAACGAAGTAGGAGGCAGCATGAATCGCTACCGCTGGTCCGCTGCTGCAGTGCTGAGACGAGAGGTAGATGCAGGATCGTGGTGGCGGTAGGTAGGCAGCGTCTGAGAGGCGCTGTGGGAGAGAGGGAGGCAGATGCAGGATTGGAGCAGCCTGCTCCCTCCGCTGCCGTTGAAATTAAAGTTCTCCACTGCTGGGTGGGCCTGAACCCAAACTGGGTGGGCCTAGGCCCACCCAGGCCCACCTGTGGCTACGCCCCTGAATTTTAGAAGTGCCCCCTAGGATGCCCTGGCATGTGAGGGGGACCAGTGCATTACAAATGCTGGCTCCTCCCACGACCAAATGCCTTGGATTTTACCGGGTTTGAGATGGCCGGCATTTTTTTCCATTATCGCTGAAAATCAAACCCGGCGATTTCAAACCCGGCGAACTCTGGCATTTGGCTGGGCTAAACCATATTATCGAAAAAAAAGATGGCTGGCCATCTTTTTCAAAAATACGGTTCCGGCCAGCTGTTGTGCTGCCGCCAAAATAGATCGCCGGGCGATGTTCGATTATGCCCCTCTACGATAAAATGAGAAGAATGGTGAAAAAAAACAGAGGAGCGACTGCGAGGGTCAAAAATTTACATCAGGCGTGGATGCTGTTCAAAAACACCATCCTGGAAGCCCAGGCCAAATATATTCCGCGTATTAAAAAAGGAGGACGGAAGACCAAACGACAGCCGGCGTGGTTAAAAGGTGAGGTGAAGGAAGCTATTACAGCAAAAAGAAAATCCTTCAGAAAATGGAAGAAGGAACTGACTGAAAATAATAATAAACAACATAAGGAATGTCAAGTCAAATGCAAAGCACTGATAAGGAAGGCTAAGAGGGACTTCAAAAAAAAGATTGTGTTGGAGGCAAAAACACATAGTAAAATTTTTTTTAGGTATATTAAAAGCAGGAAGCTGGCAAAAAAATTGGTTGGACTGCTAGATGACTGAGGAGTAAAAGGGGCGATCAGGGAAGACAAAGCCGTAGCGGAGAGATTAAATGAATTCTTTGCTTCGGTCTTCACTGAGGAAGATTTGGGTGGAATACCGGTGCCGGAAATGGTATTCGAAGCTGACGAGTCGGAGAAACTTAATGAATTCTCTGTAAACCTGGAGGATGTAATGGGGCAGTCCTACAAACTGAAGAGTAGCAAATCTCCTGGACCGGATCGTATTCATCCCAGAGTACTGATAGAACTAAAAAAAGAGCTTACAGAGCTATTGTTAGAAATATGTAATTTATCCTTAAAATCGAGCGTGGAACAGGAAGATTGGAGGGTGGGCAATGTAACGCCGATTTTTAAAAAAGGTTCCAGAGGAGATCTGGGAAATTATAGACCGGTGAGTCTGACATCGGTGCCGGCCAAAATGGTAGAGACTATTATTAAGAAGAAAATTACAGAGCACATTCAAAAGCATGGATTAATGAGACAAAATCAACATGGATTTAGTGAAGAGAAATCTTGCCTAACCAATTGTCACGGTTGTGCCCAGGTTCCTTGCTCTCAGTCACCTCGCCCCCCCGGTTAGACCTGGTGGCTGCTGTGAACTGATGGCTTACCGTTTCCCATGCTCCAGAAGATATGCTGGTCCGGTCCGGTCCGGATCTTCCAGCCTTCCAGATTGTTTTGGGAGTTTTTTGGAACTAAGCAGTACCCATACCTGGTGAGCTCTCTTGTATGCTGCCTTTATTAACCACCTGGGAAGGTCTCTAGTTTGCCTTGCAACAGAGATCCTCAGAGGAGTTTCCTTTGGTGAGAGTTTGTTGCAGTGCTGCTGTGCTATTTCCTGATTGTGGCTTTGACCCTGCTTGTCTCCTGGTTTATTCTTCTGTCTGCTGCCCGGCCAGACCCGGCTTGTTTTCTGGTTTAGTTTAAATTTGTTTATTCATTTTATCAATAGAAATCAAACAAAATAAAACATGGAAAAGAAAATAAGATGATACCTTTTTTATTGGACATAACTTAATACATTTCTTGATTAGCTTTCAAAGGTTGCCCTTCTTCGTCAGATCGGAAATATTTTATTTCCGATCTGACGAAGAAGGGCAACCTTCGAAAGCTAATCAAGAAATGTATTAAGTTATGTCCAATAAAAAAGGTATCATCTTATTTTCTTTTCCATGTTTTATTTTGTTTGATTTCTATTGATAACCTTAAGAGTGGACTAACACGGCTACCATACTCCTCTACTTTATTCATTTTAAATTTTTTCAAGCCAAAACTTGAATCAGAAAAACAGATTACATGATATCAAGAAATCAAATCAATAAGTAAGAAGGAAGAAAAGAAAAATACATTTTTAGAAAGAATAATCGCTCAATCTTTCACATTTTCCTTTCTTATCATATCTTGTATTAGACTACCAATATGAGGGGTTAGAGCCATTAAAACTCAGGAAAAGAGAACATTCCGTAAATATTTAAAGCAAAGCTTAACACATTAATCCACTAACTTAATTTCTATTTCATTAACCCTGGATTAAGTTGCGTAGCACCCGACAGCATTATAATATTTTTTTCTGCTCAATAAATTGCTTTAAATGTTCAGGCATAAAGAAAAGGTATTTTACTCCCAAATATTTAACATTACATTTACACGGATAATTCAGATTAAATGTAGCCCCCAAAGCTAAGGTAGCAGTTCGTAATGCTAAAAAGTCTTTTCTCCTTGCTTGGGTCTGTTTTGTTACATCTGGGAAAACCCAGATTTTTCCCCCATAAAATGGTACTTGTAATTTTTTTAAAGCCATTTTCCGCACAGACTCTAAATCTTGTTGGAATACAAATGATACCAACAAGGTTTGTCTCTCCACTATAGATGATAATAAGGAAGTTTCCAACAACTCCGAAACATTCAATTCTCCTTGTATTTGTGTATGTAATTAACATAGTAAACATAGTAGATGACGGCAGAAAAAGACCTGCACGGTCCATCCAGTCTGCCCAAGAAGATAAATTCATATGTGCTACTTTTTATTTGTACTGTCCTCTTCAGTGCACAGACCGTATAAGTCTGCCCAGTACTATCCTCGCCTCCCAACTACCAGTCCCGCCTCCCACCACCAGCTCTGCCACAGACCATATAAGTCTGCCCAGCACTATCCCTGCCTCCCACCACCGGCTCTGGCACAGACCGTATAAGTCTGCCCAGCACTATCCCCGCCACCCAACCACCAGCCCCGGCACAGACCATATAAGTCTGCCCAGTACTAGTCCCACCTCCCAACCACCAGCCCCGGCACAGACCGTATAAGTCTACCCAGCACTAGCCCCGCCTCTCAACCACCAGCTCTGCCACCAATTCTTCTCTTTATTTCTTTGTTGGTAGGAATAATATTTTATTTAAAGGTGGAATATTTTCATTACTAATAATTACTAATTTACCTCTACAAAATAAATGTGGATGTAGCTTTCATTCAGGAAACCATCTTTTAGATGTTGATAACAAACTTCTCTCTGATAAAAACTTCTCATTTTGTGCTTACTCTGCGGCAGTTCACAAAAAAAAAAAATGGAGTAGCCATTCTACATACGAAATCCCTTCCATTTATCACTACTGGGCAGTCTTGTGATGCTGAGGGCAGATGGGTAACGTGGAGGGGCATAATCGAACGTCGCCGGCCAAATAGGTCACCGGCGATCTATTGTGGTGGCGGTACTACAGTTGGCCGGAACCGTATCATCAAAAAAGATGGCCGGCCATTTTTTTTGATAATACGGTTTAGCCCGGCCAAATGGTGTAGATTTCACCGGGTTTGAGATGGCCGGGTTTGTTTTTCAGCGATAATGGAAAAAAATACAGGCGATCTTCAACCCGGCGAAATCCAAGCCATTTGGTCGTGGGAGGAGCCAGCATTTGTAGCGCACTGGTCCCCCTGACATGCCAGGACACCAACTGGGCACCCTAGACATGTGGGTACAGTGGGTTTTGGAGGGCTCCCATTACCAGCACAAGTGTTACAGGTAGGGGGGGATGGGTCTGGGTCCGCCTGCCTTAAGTGCACTGCAGTACTCACTAAAAGTGCTCCAGGGACAGGACTTGTTGCTGCTGTATAAGCTTGCCACACCAGTTGACACCTGAACACTAATCTCTTTGAAAAAGTCCTTTATTTGAATAAGCACGTTTACTCACAGTTAACTGCAGATCAGAGGTTGTGCCCCACTGGCAAAGAGTCTTCCTGGTACTGAGATTAGCAGTAGGTCAGAGCTGGCAGAATGGTGTACAATTCCCTCTTTCAGCCACATTCAAGGTAATGTAAGCCCCGCCCCTTTTGCCCTCAGCATAAGGGTGTATGTCCCCGATGTTATTGTTTGTTGTCTAATAACCGAGTGTTTGGGGTCACCCTACCAAGAGCAAGGGGAGGAAATATAATAAATTTAACTTCTTCTTCTAAAGAAAACAGTGCTTAAGAGAATAATAAAATCAAATTTTTAAACATTTTACTTAAAAATGATCAGACCCAAACGTTAAGATAATTATTTTATTTTTCTCTAACTCAATCAGGTAAGTATTCAAAAAAAATTTTATGTTTCAAACTTTTTTTTAGCAACTCAATAATATATTTTTCTTCTTCAAGAACACAAAATTTCTCTATATATACTAATAAAAATTTACTTAAAGATTTCTTTTCATTCTCTTAACAGGGCTATCACCAATACCCTAGAATCTGTGCAACCATCAGATAAGTTCATGCTTTGAAATATTTCAATTTCCTTTACAAACTTTCATATTTCATTTATTATTTTTCCCTCTTTTGTAAGGATCTGATTCTCTGTGTGTACTTTTATGTCTCTGCAGAATTCACCATGTGACCACCCAAAATCTAGGTGAGTACTTCCGTTTATTTTCATTTCATAGTTACTTAGCTGTGGTCGAGCAAATTATTCTCCAGAGAAAAGCTGAGCTGTAGAACTCTTTCTTGCGTGGGGGCCCAATGAAGATCCAAATAGCGTTCTTCCACTTCTTTTCCTTGTAGGTCTTCTTCCTAAACCTAACTTAATCAAATTAAAAGTGGAAAGATAACCCTATCTTCCTGTCACTCGTCAAATGAACTCCTGTAGGTGACTTTTTAAAGAATTTTAAAACACTGTGGCCAATTGAACTTAAACATAAATTAAATTAATTAAAATGTCCCTGTCTTCCAGGCCTAAGCTTTATTACTGTTTCCCTATGCTAAAGAAGGGCACATCCAATCATCCTCAAACCTAACCAGCAACCCTTTCAATGTTCCCAACAGACACTCCTCAACCCCTTCAGATTCCCACCAAAACCTATATTCTCACACTGCACTGCAGCTCAACTCGCTTCTCAATACAGGGAATTCCTTTTCATAAATTATGTTATCCCCAAATTCACTCCTACTCATTCACATTTACCAACTCTTTTTAAACTCCCTTTAGAACTACCATCATTCACCAGTGTAACTAATTACACTTAGCAAGAGTCACAACTACTCTGCTTAACTTACAAATTTTCTTTTAAGTACTTTCAAACTGCTCTTTCATACTCTCCACCTCAGACACTCTCTCAGCACATCCTTCTTCCTCAACTGCTTTTTCCCTTCTTCTCTGCTGACCAGCAAGCCGTTTCCCAGACAACAGAGTCTCAGCTCTCAGCAAATTCTAGGGACCTGCACTGCTGGCCACAACGGAACTCTGAGACAACTCAGGTAATTTTATTTATTAAAAATAAAAAACAATTCTATTATAACCCCTTAGGGTTACAGTAAGTTCTCTAACGTAGCTAACACATGAAAGGGATCTAAAACTGGCTTACAAACATGGCCACTACCTCATGGACTAACGGAAGTAAAACAGGGCACACTCTGACCCAGTTAGCAGGGGGAAAAGCACCATGGGAGTACAGCCCAGTACCCTACACCCACCACAATGCATTGCTGATGTGACTCTGCAGTGCACCTAACAGAAAAGGTGTCACACTCACCCGAGAGCCACATCACAACCAGGGAAAGGCTGTCGGAGGATAGAACACATTCTGCCGTCATGGAGGTGGGTACAGCATTTGAGGCTGGCATACAGGCTGGCAAAAAAGGTTTTTAATTTTATTTTAGTGTGGGAGGGGGTTGGTGACCACTGGGGGAGTATGGGGAGGTCATCCCCCATTCTCTCTGGTGGTCATCTGGTCAGTTGGGGCACCTTTTTGAGGCTTGGTCATGAAAATAAAAGGACCAAGTAAACCCGGCGAAATACTGCTTATCACCGGGGTTTTTTTTCCGTTATCGGTGAAAGCTGGCCATCTGGTAGCCACGCCCACACCAGCCCATGTCCCGCCTTCGCTTAGCCGGTGACACGCCCCTTTGAACTTTTGCCGGCGAGGCGATGGGTAAGCGGCGATGCTGTCAAAAACGCAGCTTTCGATTATACCGATTTCACCGCTTTTCCGAGATCGCCGGCCATCTCCTGATTTGTGTCGGGAAATGGCCAGCGATCACTTTTGATTATAAGCTGGATAGTAACATAACATAGTAGATGACGGCAGAAAAAGACCTGCATGGTCCACCCAGTAGATGCTTTGCTTAATAATACTGCATTTACACTTTTAAACAATTATGCTCCAAACAAAGATTCTCCTGAATTTTTCAATCATTTAGCCCTAGAAATTAATGATTCTCACCCCAAACCCATAATTCCTGGTGGAGATTTCAATCAAATTCTTGATCCCCTTTTAGACAATCTACTTGTTTATTTACTCCTTCTAAAACAAATATTGCCATTCATTCCAGTACTGACATTATGAGCAGATGTTATGCGCTACTCCATGCTTCAAGAACCCGGTATCCCTTGAGGAAGCCTTTTGGCGAAATGGGTCCGTTGGGTTTTAGCATCTTGTGGGGAGTACTACATGCGCAGTGCTCATACAATCAAGATAATTAAGCTAAGTTGAATTTTGATCTATATTCTTGAATTTTGTATATGGGACAGTACACACTATATACTGTTATATGATTTTTAAGTGCATAAGTAAAAATATTGAAAAATTACAATTTTGTCCAACTGTGGTGGTTGGGCGGGGGTTTTTGACCGATGATTACAATATATGGGCAGCAGACTAAGATTGTCGAATTGCCAGAGGCTTGCAGTGCAGGCCGTTTTGCTTCATATGAGGTCTTTTCCCCCGATTTTTTGATTTAAGTGGTGTTCATCACTTGCTAGACTTTGCTCGCTCTTTCTGCGTGTGACCATTTTGGTGTAAATCGAGTGAGTTTTATCCCTATATTTTTGTGGTATAATTCCATTCATTCCATTAAAAATTCTCTGGGCTTAGTAGATATATGGAGGCTACTCAGTCCTACAGAAAAGGACTTTACCTTCCCCGCCCCCCCAAGCTATTCTAGAATTGACTACTTTTTGATTTCCAAGTCCCTAATACCTTTTGTGACTAATTCCCAAATATATAGCAGAAATATCTCTGATCACTCTGCTATTTCTTTAACTCTTACAGATATATCCTCTCAAAAAAAAAACAAACCCAGTGTGGAGATTTAACTCCACTCTCCTAAATGATGCTTCATTTGTATCATTGTTAAAGCAGTCTACTATTGATTACTTTGATAATAATCCAATTTATAGTACCCCTATAAACATATGGTGGGATGCTTACAAAGCCACCATCAGGGGTGGGGGGTCATTATAAATTATTCTGGCTTCAGCGGCCATCTCAATCTAACTGCCTTCAGCTCTCTCCTACCCGCTCCTTTAGTTCCGGCTTGTAGCACCACTGTCTTCTTCCGGCAGTGTCAGTGAGGTGCTTGCACATGAGAGGTACTGTGATCCTAGGGGCCAATGCATCCCACTCACCTTTCTAGGCTGCTCCTTATATTTATTGATTTATTTATTTAGATCATTTATACCCCGCCTTTTGCCGCAGTTTAGCAGCCTCAAAGCAGCTTACAATGAACTAATAAAATAATTGCAATGAGAATTGAGAGGGTAGAAGGAACAGAAAAAGAAAGGAAGGGAAGGGAATATAAATACAATCTTAAACCAAATAAATAAGTAGGCAGGGAAATGAAAGCAAAAAAGAAGAGGAAGTAAGGAAGAGTCCAAAATCAGGTCTTGACTTGCTGAGACTCATAAAGGCAGGCGAACAGGACAGTAGAGCCGAGAAGGAAGTGACAGATGCCTGAGACAAGCAGTGTAGGTGACAACCACGGCCTCTGCTGCTCCTGCAAAGGGGAAGACATAGAGATGTTGAATAATGTATTAGAGTTTAAAGCAAGCAGATATTATAAAAATAGATCTGAGTAAAGATGTGGGAGATGTATACATTTATAATTGTTATTCTATATGGTATGACTTTTAAAAAAGATGGGTCTTCAGTGATATTCGAATGTTGTGCGGCAGTGCGTTCCATAGCTTGGCACTCAAGTAGGTGAAGTTTGCTGCATATGTAAGTTTGTATTTTAAACCTTTGCAGCTTGGGAGATGAAGATTGAGGAATGTGCGGGCTGATCTTTTGGCGTTCCTTGTCGGTAAGTCTATCAGGTCTGACATATACGCTGGGGCGTCTCCATGGATGATTTTATGAACTAGTGTACAAATCTTAAACGTAATGCATTCTTTGAGTGGGAGCCAGTGTAGTTTTGCTCGTAATGGTTTAGCACTTTCATATTTTGCTTTTCCGAATATAGGTCTGGCTGCGGTGTTCTGGGCTGTTTGGAGTTTCTTGATTGTTTGTTCTTTACAGCCAGCGTATAGTGCATTACAGTAGTCTAGGTGGCTGAGCACCATTGATTGTACCAAGTCACCGAAGACTGCCATTGGGAAGAACTGTTTTACTCTTTTTAATTTCCACATTGAGTGGAACATCATCTTGGTTGTGTTGTTCGTATGATTCTCAAGTGTTAGATGATGGTCGATAGTCACTCCTAGGATTTTTAGGGTGTCCGATATAGGGAGTGTCAGATTTGGTGTATTTATGGTGGTGAATTTGTTCGTATTGTGTTGAGAAATGAGTATTAAGCACTGGGTTTTTTCTGTATTGAGTTTGGGCTTGAATGCGTCCGCCCATGAGTGCATGATGTGCAGACTTTGGTTAATATCGTTGGAGATTTCCTGTAGATCCTGTTTGAATGGGATGTAAATCGTTACGTTGTCTGCGTATATATATGATTCATATATATATATATATATGATTCAAAGACTATAGATTTTTTAAATGTTTTAGATTGGTATGGATTTTAATTATCAGATATGACCAAATCTCATGAGAAGGGGCATTTGCTGGATTTTTTAGCTTTTTTAAATTCTCAGGATTGTAAATTTCAATTTACTACAAGTAACCCTGTTCCATGGTGAGATCATTATTTAATTGAGTTTATTGTTAGACGGAAGGAGGCTGGGAATATAAGAGATACTCATTTTTCTAACTGTACGAGTTTTACTAGGGGAAAGATAGATCAGGAAATGTTTTGGAATTGAACGGATGCATTGATCCTCACAGGAGAATTGGAAGAGAATAATGGAATACATTGAGTAAAACCTTGCTGGATGAGATTGCACCCTTGAAAATGAGAAAAGTTAGAAAAGGGGAATTAACTAAGTGGTTTGATGGTGAGTTGAGGTTGTTCAAATGGACTGCTAGAAAATTGGAGTGAAATTGGAGAAAAAAAAAATCAAACAGATGAAAATAAGAAGAGTTGGAGACAGGCTATTCAGAAATATAAATTTGCTATCTTTACCAAAAGGAAAGGAGTACTATTCAAAACTTACAGGTAGGGATAGAGTAGATCTTAAGGATTGTACAGGATACATTGAATGTAGATCTGGTGATTGGATCACAGCTTTTTTTTTTTCCTTCCTCCAAAATACTAGCTCAGGGGTCCTTTTACAGAGCAGTGGTAAACCCAACACAGGCTTACCACTCGCTCTTTTGGGAGCCACCAGCAGTAGTCCTGCCCTGAGAGTGCACCATTTCAGGGGGAAAAAGAAAACCCTCGGAAATGGCTTGCATGGCGATAATCTGGCAGTAATTGGGCATCACCGCACGTTGCCCGGTTACCGCCGGGCTAGTGCGGGAGCCGTTATCGCCACCTTAGTGGGTGGCAGTAAGGGCTCTGTGTCACATGGCCATGCGGTAAGAGTTCTCTTACCGCATGGCCATGTGTGCCTGGGGTCCTTTTACCCGCTACGGTAAAAGGACCCTGGCATGGGGGGAAAAATGGCCTCCTCCACCAGCGAAGGGCCCTTTTTTCCTGCAGCTTGGTAAAAGGACCCCTCAGTTTTTAGGGATAAAGTGCTATTGTTGAGATCACAACTTATCTTTTTAGATATACCTGATTTGATTAAAGAGGTAGAGATTGCAGGCGATAGAATTTGGAGTACATTTAGTTGTATAGATACTAATATAACTAAACGCTTGTTAAAAACATTATGCTAAATCTATTTGTTATCTTGATATTTGTCCATCCAGCTTGATGAAAACTGCTCCCCTTAGTTTTTATGGTTTGTTATCCAAAGGATCCGAAAGGGAGTTTACAGGAGGTGATGAATTTAGAACAGTAGTGTCAATTCCGTTGTTTATTAAGATTATGGAGGGTTGGGTTATGGAGCAATTAAAGGATTACCTAACTAAATTCAATTTATTGGATTATTCACAATCAGGAATCTGTAAAACCTATAGTACTGAAACTATTTTAGGGGCAATGATAGCACAAGGAAAGCAATTGTTGAGTCAAGGTCGGAATTCAATAATTATTGAATTTGATTTATTGAGCACCTTTGATTTATTGGACCATGCTGTTTTACTGTATTTGCTGGATAGCATTGGACTTACGGGTGCAGTGCTTAACTGGTTTAGGTTTTTTTTTTTTTAAAGAGAGAAATTATAGAGTCAAGATGTAGGGCATCTTATCGGATGCTTGAGTTCTGGAATGTGGGGTACCACAGGGGTCTCACCTTTTGCTGCTATTATTTAATATTTTGATACAGCCCTTAGGGATAATACTTGAACAATTGAAAGCATTTTTTTATATTTACGCAGATGTTACTATTTTATTGCCAGCTCCCTTAGAATATAAGGATGCTCTAAATAGAATCCAAGAATGTTTTTGCGCCATGAAATGCTGGGCAACAGATTTTCAATTAAAACTTAATCAGGAAAAAACTAACATTTTTTTGCTGAGTTTTCCTGGGAAAAGGAAAATTTCTGGGAAAGGAAAATTTTACTCTTGGAAATGTGCAGTTTAAATTTGAATTTTTAACTCGAGTTTTAGGAGTAGAGGTGGACAGTCAATAGACTATGATTAATCAAGTAAATATGGTGATGAAGCATTCTTTTCTGTTATTTCAAAAGTTAAGATCGGTACAAAAGCTTTTTGAACTCCCTGTTTTTTGATTAATAGTGCAGTCATTGTTGATTTAGAAGATAGATTATTGTAACATAATATATATAGGCTGTACAAGATCAATAACGAAAAGGTTACAAACAATCCAAAATTTGGAAATTGGGGTTATCTTTTCTTTTCTTTGAGAAGGGATGAATCTGTCACACCTTATTTTCATAAGATACATTGGTTACCAGTTATTGCACAGTCTCATTTTAAATTGTGTACATTAGTCTTTCGGTCTTTGCAGGGGAATGTACTTTCTTATTTGGTGGGTGTTTTTTCTGTTTATTGAGCAGACAGTTGTTAAGAGGGCAAGTTTATTTAGTTTCCATCAATTAAGCTGGTTAAGCATTTTAGACGGCTTTCTGCCTCGATTCCTTATCGGCTGCTTCCTTATAGAATTCTCTCCCAGTAACTGTTCACTTGATATCTAATTATCTGTTATTTCACAAGCAACTTAGAGACTCTTTTACAGAGTGGCGGTAAGCCCAACGCAGGCTTACCGCTCGCTCTTTCGTGACTACCACCGGCCCAATGTGGCTGCCGGCGGTAGTCCTGCCCTGATCAAATGCCATTTCCGGGGTAAATATAAAACCCCCGGAAATGGTTTGTGCGGCAGTAATCTAGCGGTAATTGGGTTAGCGCAGGAGCCCCTATCGCCACCTCAATGGGTGGCAGTAAGGGCTCCCTGTTGCATGGCCATGCTGTAAGAGTTGTGTTACCACATGGCCACGTGTGCCTGTGGCCTTTTTACCTGCTGTGGTAAAAAGGGCCCTGGCACGCTGGAAAAACATCCCCCCACCGCCAGTGCAGGGCCCTTTTTCCCACAGCTTGGTAAAAGGACCCCTTAAAGCAGTGTTATTTAAGCAAACTGTGGGTTAACTTGCAGTTTAACATGTTACACAAACTGATATATATTCACAGCTAAATGTGCTGGTTTTGTTGCTTTGTGATCTGCACAAACCTATAGAGGATATTGCGGAATACAAGACTAATGTAATGAATAAAAAAGTGTCACCTATATGTGGGTACAGTAGGTTTTTGGTGGGGTTTGGAGGGCTCACTTTCCACCTCAAGTGTAACAGAGTGGGATATGGGCCCAGTACTACTACTACTACTATTTAACATTTCTAAAGCGCTACCAGGGTTGCGCAGCGCTGTACAATTAACAAAGAAGGACAGTCCCTGCTCAAAGAAGCTTACAATCTAAAGGACAAAAAGTGCAGTCAATCAAGATTGAGGCAGTCTAGATTTCCTGGATAGAGGTACAATGGTTAAGTGCCGAAAGCGACATTGAAGAGGTAGGCTTTGAGCAAGGATTTGAAGATGGGTAGGGAGGGGCCTTGGCGTATGGGCTCAGGGTGTTTATTCCAAGCATAGGGTGAGGCGAGGCAGAAAGGGCGGAGTTGGCGGTGATGGAGAAGGGCACTGAGAGGAGGGATTTGTCCTGTGAGCGGAGGTTACGGGTAGGAGTGTAAGGGGAGATGAGGGTAGAGAGGTAGTGAGGGGCTGCAGATTGAGTGCATTTGTAGGTTAGTAGGAGAAGCTTGAACTGTAAGCGGTGCCTGATCGGAAGCCAGTGAAGTGACTTGAGGAGAGGGGTGATATGAGCATATCAGTCTAGGCGGAAGATAAGACGCGCAGCAGAGTTCTGAACGGATTGAAGGGGGGATAGATGGTTAAGTGGGAGGCCAGTGAGGAGTAGGTTACTCTTCTCTACAGTGTACTGCACCGACCAGTTGATTACTCCATGGTCCTGCTTGCTGCTCTAATAAACCTGGCCATAACATCTGAAGCTGTCATAGAGGCTGGTATTGTAAACTCCTTTGAGCAGGGACTGTCCTTCTTTGTTAGATTGTACAGCGCTGCGTAACCCTGGTAGCGCTTTAGAAATGTTAAATAGTAGTAGTATGTACTATTTCTTTCACATCCTTTGGGGAAGTGGTGGTAGGGGGTCAGTGAACACTGGGCGAGTAAGGGGCGGTCATCCCTTAATCCCTCCAGTGGTCATTTAGGGCACTTTTATGTGACTTAGTTGTGATTGAAACAGGGTTAGACCAAAGCATCCAACATTTAGCCCTGGATGTTTTTTGATTTGTTCCAATATGGCAGGAAAACATCCAAGCACCCAAATCCCCCCCCCCCCCCCCCCCCCCCCCCCCCCAAGATGCCTCCTTGTGATTTGGATGCACTGCATACAAACTGCAGAGAAAAACATCTTTAAAATGGGTTTCAAAAATAGCGATTTGGACGTTTTGGCAAAAAAAGTCCATCTGCCTCTTTGTGCTGCTTTTTGGATGTTTTTCTGTTTTGAAAATGAACATCGATGATTCAGTCTTAGTCTATTTTTAATGGCTGGTTTATTACAAATATTATTGGTTGTACTCCCCAGACTTTATTGCTGGTACTCTTGTAATATGTATTCTGCATTAAACTGGAAATTGGTGTAGGTGGAATATAAGCACTAGGCAATGTAATGTAAAAACACTGCAATTTGTTCATCAATGGAAATAAATATGATTTATGGTTAGTCAAGAGAAAAAGAGTTTATCTTATAATGAAGATCATGTATATGGAGAAGTCAGCTTGCTTGCTAAAGCTCCCTTGTAGTATTAAGAAAATGACACAGAAAACACTGCAGGAGGAAGGCATCTGGTCCTCTAGTAGCTGCATGAACCATATGAACATGCCATGCTGTGTTTGCTTTACCCTCAGAAACAGCAATGGGATGTGTCCAGTCTGTGGAGAAGTAAAGGCTTGATTCACCCACAGCCAGTGCCAGTAACCAATGCTGAAGTACTTTCATACACAGACTGTGCTCTAACCACTGATCACTCCTTCTGCACCAGAAGAATTAAAAAGAATGTGCTACAGACCAGGGAAGTCAGGCTATATTTACCATAGATACTCCTTGTAACCTTGATGAAGTCATTTTCTCCTCTTATTTCAGATACCCAGGTAAAGAGCAATTCTATAAAACTAGGTGCTCACAATTACATGTGCATTTCACGTAAATGTTTAGAATGACATATGTGTCTAAATGCTAATTTTGCCTAAGCACTATTCTACAAAACATGCACTTAAACTTACATAACAGGTGTTTGCAATAGAGTGTACATGAGGAGGAGCATGGTTGGGACACAAGCGGGGCAGGTAACTTACAGAACACTTTCAGCTGTATTTGGGTGTCCACACTTATACCATCTCTATGTCTGCTATAAGTGTGGATGCCTACATGTTAGCCACACATATCCAGCTACACTACTATTCTATAATTGAAGCTAGGTGTCTTGGTTCTGTTATGAAATAGGCACCTACTATGCAGCCTTAGGGCACCTAAATGAAGGTGCCCAGTTGAAGTATTACCCCCAATGTTTGTAACCTCTATGGGACAGCAACTTATTGCACGTGAATTCAAAAAGTGCTGCATACCATCTCAAGGAAAGAAAAGACAGCAAAGGCGACGAGAGTGGCTGGAGATCTTTAATGGTTAGTCTTCTTCAATATAACTCAACACAGCTGTGTTTCAGTGATAGGGCCTGTGTCAGGAGTCTGTTTTCCTCACAGAAGGAAACTAGATTAAAAAAAACACTGTCGATTGAGTCAACAACCGTTCACCTTTAAATGTCACACCAATTAAGAACACTACTGTCACAAATAAACCACTGTTGCCACAAATGGCCTAGTGGTTAGAGTGGTGACTTTGGTCCTGGGGAACTGGGTTCAATTCCCACTGCAGACACAGGCAGCTCCTTGTGACTCTGGACAAGTCACTTAACCCTCCATTGCCCCAGGTACAAATAAGTACCTAAGCCACATTGAGCCTGCCATGAGTGGGAAAGCATGGGGTACAAATAAAAAAAAATATGTCTTACATAGAACCCTCACTGTTCTTTGTTGACGCAGGTCCTATCACCGAAACATGGCCATATTGAGGAATTACCATTAAAGATCTCCAGCCACTCTTGTCATCTCTACTGTCTTTTGTTTTCTATTGGTTCTGTGTGGAGTGTGCATATGCTTGTTTGTTTGTTTGCATACCAACTTAAGCCATACTTAGATAGACAGGCTAAAAGTCCAGATTTCCTTTCACTTCCTTCCCATCCTGCTCTCATCAAGGAACTATCATACATGAGATCTGAAGTAGCTTTGCATTAGATCTATATTTATTAATTTTAGAAGATGAATTGCAGAGAAAGAAGAACAATATAAGTGATTAAAGGTTGAAAGGTGTACATCTCCAGGTATCACTGAGGAATCCTCCTCTTGAATATATCCAGTTGTGGTTCTGGGTGATGATTCTCGCAGTAGGGTGCAGTGCTGCAGGAGGTAATGATATTATCATGGCCACAACAAAACATTATTCAAGATTTAGGCACGAAAACTGGGCCAGGTTTTAATGACGTTGTAGAGTGCATCTCCTGGGCAGCTTGTTGGATTTACATTGCGGTGTCCCTTCACAGTGTAGGCAGAGCTTACGGATCCCCGGGAGACAGCACAGCTGATCAGGCTCTTGGCTGCATTTAGGGCTGCGTTAGTGGGGGCATACTCTGCAAAAGAAAAAACAAACTACTTGTAATTTTCCAAAACCAGAACAGAAACAGTATGTGTTCCTGAGATAAGAATATTGGATCCCAGGAGCTTAGTGAGAACAATAACATGTCCGAGAGGTGATAACTGAGGTTCAGCCCAACAAAGTTTTAATACCCATAGCTCCACAGCTTCAGCCCAACAAGCCTGTGATATTTCCCTGAAAGCTTCTGCTTCAGACTGCTGGCATTTTAAAGGATAATAATTTGTTACAATATGGCCTAATAGTAGCAGATGCTATCCAAATGATTGCTTTATCTGGGGAGCTATCCATTAATTTTTTTTTCAAATCTTTTTGACTGAATTTTCAATAGTAAAAGCAGAGTTACAAAGAATAAACTATAACTAGTGAACAAGAACAATACCAAATGTATATATTAAGATGCATGAAATAACAAAATGCAATTGTAATATGATGATGAGACACTAAGATACTGCTGCAAAATATTTCACAAGAAGTGCCCAAGTCTTGCTGAAGCTGGAGTGTTGGCAGGTTTTAAATGCCATCTTTTCTTCATGCTTTTTAATGATACAAAGATGACTCAACCATACGCGAACACTAAGTTTCGAGTTGTTTTTCCAATGGAGTATTATAAGGTGAGTGGCAATAGTGATCATAGTATTAAAGAGTCTATGATGATCTTCCTCCATGGGAAGGTTAGGAGTTGAAGAATGATTACATCATAGGAAAGATGTTCCAGGAGTGAGAGAGAAATTATGGGTTTTATTTTTTTTCCATATTTGGATCCAATAGGTATGAACATGAGTGAAGTCAAAGAGAAGATGTTTAAAGTTCCCATTTGGTGCAGAACAAGACCAACAGGATGATGAAAGTGTAGATCTTGTAACTTTGGCCAATTTAGATGATGTCCAATAGGCTTTGTGGAAAATATAAAAAGATGATTGGGTTATTCCCGCTGAAAGGGTTGGCCGATTAGATTTAGATTAAAAGGTCGACCAGTCTATGTCTCCAGGCTGATAACTCGACTCCCATTGTTACTGAAGCATAGTGCATGGATTGGTGAGAGATTCATGCAAGCATTTATATCGTTCACATTAATATGCAAAGTTTGATGAAGTATCACCATCATACTTCTTATGTATTAAACAATGTGAGATATTGGATAAAGCAAGCCACGAACTAGCTTCTGATACAGGTAATTCATTCCGGGTGAACAAAGATTCAGCAGAACTTATAGAAGTACATTATGTAATTTGAGACAGATTCCACAAACCATGCTTCTGCCAGAGCGGCCAATTCAAAACAGAATTATCTGTAAGCTCTTTGAGCAGGGACTGTCTTTCTTCTATGTTTGTGCAGCGCTGCGTATGCCTTATAGCGCTATAGAAATGCTAAATAATAGTAGTAGTAGTAGTTTGATTAAAGAGTTAAACCAGAGACTAATTTCTGAAGGGGAGGAGAAATTATTTATTTTGAGCAGCTTTTTAAATATGTTAATTGTAGCAGTAAAATTGTGACGTAAACGTTGACTGGAAGAGTATGGAAATTTATCCATGGATGGAAGTAGATGGAGAGAATAGGGAAATATTAAGCCACATTCAAAGTTAAGTCATCTGGGAAGGTTTTGAGGTTTACCATTGTGAAACCAAAATATGGCTTAAGACATTTTAAATGCAAGGTAATAGTTTTTAAAATCCGGAAGATTAATATCTCCATTGGATTTGTTCATTTTGAGCTTCTGAAGGGCAATTCTAGGAGGCTTATTTTGCCATAGGAATTTA
Source organism: Microcaecilia unicolor (assembly GCF_901765095.1). Lineage (NCBI taxonomy): Eukaryota > Metazoa > Chordata > Amphibia > Gymnophiona > Siphonopidae > Microcaecilia > Microcaecilia unicolor. The sequence goes on from NC_044041.1 coordinate 162,907,553, forward strand.
GAAATTTTACTTTCTGTTTTTTTGTATAGTGAGAAGGGGAAAGGAAAGGGAGTCATACTGAAGATAAAATTCAGTTTTGGAGTGAGAACCATTTTAACCGCTTCAGCTCTACCCCACTAAAAGAGATAGAATGGGATCCATTTTTCCAGGGTGGATGTAACTATAGATAAAAGGGAGTTGGAATTTAACCGCAGGGAGTGATCAACATTTTTTCCATATACCTAAATATTTAATGCTATTGGGTTCCCATTTGAAGGAAAATGAAGATAGGTGATGCTTCTGAACCAGAGGGGATAATGGCATAACAGCAGATTTACTCCAGATAATTTTATAACCGGATAGCAATGAAAAGGAATTTATATTAATCAGAAGGGATTGGAGGGATTCTATATAGGAGAATGTCATCTGCGTAGATTGATAATTTGAACACCTCTGCACTAACATAGGCACCTGCAATCTTGGGATTGTGTCTAATGGCCATGGCTAATGGTTCTAGCGCAATGTTGAATAAGAGAGGGGAAGCCCTATTTTGTACCTCTCTTAAGGGGAAACAGGTTAGAGAGAGTACTGTTCAGTTATGGAGGCCATAGGGTTATCATATAGGAGACAGATCATATGTATAAATTTGTCCCCTAAGCCTAATCATCTCAAGGAGTGAAAGAGATATTGCCATTCTATCCTGTCAAACACCTTTTTTGCATCTAGAGAAACAGTGATTAAGGAGTCATCAAATTGACAGGCATTCAACAGGATATTTCAAAATAGGCGGGAATGTTGGGGAAGGCATTGAGAAGTGAAACCATTTTGATCTCTATGGATGATATGAGGGAGAACAGTTTGGAGTCGTGCGGCTAGAATCTTCACATAAATTTTATTATCAATATTAATACAGGAAATGGGTCTATAATTTTCTACTTTGCTATGGTCTTTGTCGGGCTTAGGGATAACAATAATTGTCAATTCCAGGAATGTTCCCTTGGGAGAGTCTTCCAAAAGGAAGAGGTTATATAATTGAAGGAGTTTGGGAATAAGAATGTCTGAAAAAGCTAAGTAGAATTCTACATTAAAGCCACATTACCTGGTGATTTGTTTTTAGGAAGTGCTTTCATGGCAGAAAGAATTTCCTGATCAGTGATGGCTTTATCTAGAAAGTCTAAAAGATTTTGGGGGATTTTAGGTGGAGTCAGACATTTGGTGAAATCCTAGAACAGAGATAGAGAAAAATCAATTTCTGAACTATATAGGTTATTATAAAAATGTTGACATTGTTGAGCTATGGCTATATCAGTTGTTGGTTGCATTGATAATTTGGGTGATTCTAGATCTATTGTGCTTAGATTTCAAGTATTGGGTGAGTAAGTGACTGGATTTGTTGTTTTCAGCATAACATAGTGATTTTTGAGAGTGTATATATGACAGAGCCTCCTGCAAAAGTAGAGTGTTGTATTCATAATTAGTTTTCAGAAGCTTTGAATAAGTTGAGGAAGTTCAGTTAGATATATGTTGATTTTCCAGAACTTTAATGGAGTTCTGTAGTAATGTGATTTGTTGTTTCCTTTCCTTATTTTTACCGGTTGAGAAATTATTATTGCTCCCCTAAGCCTTGAATGCGATCCACCAATAATTAACTTCTACATCAGAATGTAGATTATTATCAAAATATTCAATTATGTTTTTTTTTCATATATTCATGAAATGATATATCTTGTAATAGAGTGGTCTGAAATCTCCAGGGGGTTTGGTGATGAGAGATTGTATAGGTGTGAGATAGATAGAAACAGCAGAGTGATCAGAGATGATAGAACCAAGAATTTTAGCATTCACAATTGAGGAAAGCAGTGCAGAGGAAATAAAAAAAAAAATCCTGTGTCAGGTTCTCAGGTTCAGAGCCCGCGGGGCTGGGCTCTGGAGCAAACGTGAGCCCTTGGGCTGCTGATGAGGAGCGACAGCAGCAGGCAAAACCCACCAACCAACACTGGGTAAGCACACCGGCAGGGACTGCAGGCACTGCCCAGCGAACCGGAACACATGGACTGGAATCCCCCGGACTGGAGGACACAGGACTGGAACACTGGACTGCAATCCCCCGGACTGGAACACACACCGGACCGGAACACACTGGACTGGAGCACACTGGACTGGTCCCCCGGACTGGAGGACACAGGACTGGAACACGGGACTGGAGCACACTGGACTGGTCCACACAGCTTCACCTGCACTTAGCTACTAAGCCCCCCCAGGAGTTGAGCTCATGGGTTCGAGTAGCCGGCAGGACTTACTGGACGACACAGGGACCAGGACTAGAACAAGCTGTAACTGAAGTGCACCTAACTCCTAAAGTGACCAAAAGTGTTCCTAAGCCCAGCACCAACAGAAAAGCTCCTAAGCCCTCCACTAACAGCAGTGCTCCTAACAGAAACTAACAGGGGTGCCCCTACGCCCTACACTAACAGAAGTGCAGGGAAACCACAAGGGAAAAGGAAGGGAAGACAAATGCCAGACCTAACACTGGTACTTCCTAAGCACCAAGCTGCAGCAGCTAAACATGGGTTCTCACCCTGGTGCTTCCTAAGCACCCAGCTACAGCAGCTAACCACAGGTCATGAGGAAAAGCGGGGTAAGCACAAGGAAACAAGCAGGAAAGCCAAATACCCCAACAACAAAAGGTGCTTCCTAAACACTTACTAACAAGGGTGCTCCCAGCACCAAACTCCAGCACTGCACTAACAGCAGTGCTACACCCCGTAGCAAAAGGGAAAAACAGGGAAGTCAAACACACAAGTCACAAGTGCACACTGCACTAAACTAACCTGGACCTAAAGCAAGTAGCCAGAAGCAAACGTTGCGAAGGCCCTGAAGGAAAGAACCCACTTCCTTATCAAGGCCCTCCCAGATGATGTCACTCTCCCTAGAGCCAGGCAGAACACATTCAAACCCCGAGAGGCCCAACCCACATCAATGCAACACCGTGAAACACTTGAAGCCAGTACACCCAAAGAGTGTTAGAGCAACTCAGACTACACCCACAGCTGCAGTGAAGAGACAATTAACCATGCTGCTGGAAGCTGCCAGCTCAGAAAGGACAGAGAAAAGAAACAGAAGCCAGCTAAGAAGCTGACCCCCAGGAAAGAGGTAAGTTTGAGAGGGGTTCTGACCCCAATCATAACAGCACCTCCCCCTCAAGGCTCCCGTGTCCCCACGGGAGCTCCAGGTCTCAAAAGACAATTTAGGTCTCCATGGGTAGCTGTGATGAAATCTCCCAATGGGTTTCACAACATAAATCTGGATGGCTGGGCAGGAAGTAACTAGTACATCTGGAACTTGGAAACCAGAGTGGCTTTGGCCGCCACGAGGCTCTTTAGTACGGCTGCTAGGCAGGATCAGAGTCTTGGATGCACCAAGTGGAGTTCTATTCAACAGGAACCATCTCCTGAAGGAGTCCACAACTTCCTTGACTTCCTGGCACTCCACTGTAGCAGCCAGAACTGGGCTAGAGCCCACACCCATCCTGGAATCTGAAGCCGGACAGGAACTCGAACTGGACTTCAGACTGGACCTTATTTCTTGGCTGGAGCTGGAACTCAGTAGGAGTTCAACATCTTGGCTGAAATTGGAACTCGGAGTAGACTCAGCATTTTGCCTGAGACTGCAACCTGGTCCGGCCTCAGCCTCTTGGCCGGAACTGCCACTCAATTCGGACTCAGCCTCTTGGCTGGACTCGGTACTCAACGTAGACTCAGCATCTCGGCTGGCACTGGAACTCGCTCCGGACTCAGCATCTTGACCGGGACTGCAACTTGACCCGGACTCAGCATCTTGCCTGGAACTGGAACTCCAACTTGACCCGGACTCAGCATCTTGGCCGGGACTGCAACTTGACCTGGACTCAGCATCCGGCCTGGGCCTGGAACTCTAACTTGACCCGGACTCAGCATCTTGACCGGGACAGCAACTCTCACCGGACTCAGCATCTTGTCCGGGACTGTAACTTGACTCTGATTCGGCATCTCGGCTGAACTCTGCACTCGGTGCAGACTCAGCACTCGTCGTGGACTCAATATCTCGGCTGGGCTCTGCACTCGGTGCAGACTCAGCACTCATTATGGACTCATCACTCGGTGTAGACTCAGCATCCCGGCTGGGAATGCAACTCGATCCAGACTCAGCATCTTGACTGGAACTGCAACTCGCTCCAGACTCAGCATCTTGACTGGAACTACCACTCGCTCCAGACTCAGCATCTTGACTGGAACTACCACTCGCTCCAGACTCAGCATCTTGACTGGAACTGCAACTCGATCCAGACTCAGCATCTTGACTGGAACTACAACTCGATCCAGACTCAGCGTCTTGACTGGAACTGCAACTCGATCCAGAATCAGCATCTTGACTGGAACTCCAACTCGATCCAGACTCAGCATCTTGACTGGAACTGCAACTCGCTCCAGACTCAGCATCTCGGCTGCCACTGCTGCCACTCAATCCGGACTCAGCATCTTGGCAGGCACAGCCCTTCAGACTGGACTCAGAAGTTTGGCGGGAAAAATCAGGAAGCCACCTTCTTTCAGCTTGGGCTTCAGGAGTATCCCGCAGGGTTGGCTCCGAGAGGAGTTGGAAGCGGTAAAAGAACAGCTTGGTAGAGGGATCAATAGCAGAAACTGGGTTTTCTTCAAACCCAAGCCAGGAGACACGCTTTCTCTCTGCGGCAGCTTCAGGGGTATCCTTCAAGGCTGGATCCGACAAAAGGGCAACCCGGTAATCCTGGAGTGTCAGAAACGGATCCAGATCAAAAATGGGGTTGGAACTGGGATCCAAACTGGTACTAGGAGGCTCAGTAGACAGCGCCACTTGAACTGGACGCAGAGACTTGGCTTGAAGCGCTGCTTGGACTGGAATCGGAGACTCGGTAGAAAGCATCCCTCGGACTGGACTCAGAGACTCAAATGGAAGCGCCACCTGAACTGAGATAGGAGGCTCGGTTCGAAGCGCCCTCTGGACTGGACTCGGAGGCTCGGTCAGAAGCATCCCTCGGACTGGACTCAGAGGCTTGAGTGGAAGCGCCACTTGAACTGGAGTCGGCGACTCGGTTAGGAGCATCCCTTGGACTAGGCTCTGAGGCTTGAGTGGAAGCGCCCCTTGAACTGGCATCGGAGGCTCGGTCAGCAGCGTCCCTCGGACTGGACTCTGAAGCTTGGCTGAACGCGTTGCTCGGACTGGATTCAGAGGCTTGTCTGGGCGCTCTGCTTGAATGGGACTGGACCCCTGCTGGGCCCAGAGCGTGGAATTCCCAAGACGTCTTCTCTCAGCGACAGCTTCAGGAGTATCCCACAAAGCTGGATTCAAGACAAGGCTGCGGCGATACTCTGAGAGCGTGATGAAAGGGTCCATATCTGAAACTGGGTTTTCAGCGATTCCAAGCCACCGGACACGTTTTCTCTCAGCTGCCGCTTCAGGGGTCTTCTTCAAAACAGGATGAGACAAAAGTTTCCCACGATACTGACGAAGAGTCATAGAAGGATCAAGAACAATGATGGAGCTGGACCCCAGCTGGGTCAGCTGGGCGGGGGTTCTTGCCGGGCTCATGGCCTTCGCAATCTGTCGCGTGCTCAAGGACCTTGGCATACTGTCAGGCTTCTTCCCCGGGAGCACTGGGTTCGTGAGCCCATGGGCCACTACCGTGGAGCGGCAGTGGCAGGCAAGATCACCTCCAAGGTAGAGATGAGACAAAACTGGACCGGAACCCCGGACTGGAGTTCTACACCGGAACACTCGGAACTGGAACGCACCGGACGGGTGCGCACTGGAGTGGAGCCCGCTGGACTGGAACACACTGGAGGGCCCCACAGGACTGGAACATACAGGAGTGAAACCCGCTGGACTGGAACACACTGGACCTAGGCTTCACCTACGCTTGACCACCTTTCCCCGAGGGTTGAGCCCTCAGGTTCTGGCAGCCGGTAGGACTTACAGGAAAACCCGGAACTGGAACTTGCAAGCAGGGACAGCAGGAATGAAGATCCAGGAGTGCCCCCTGGCACCTAGGCGCAGGCAAGGCCGACAGGCAGGGACTGTCCGGGTTCTGGCAGTTGGCAGGTTTAAACACAAAGCGAATGCTACATACCTGTAGAAGGTATTCTCTGAGGACAGCAGGCTGATTGTTCTCACTGATGGGTGACGTCCACGGCAGCCCCTCCAATCGGAATCTTCACTAGCAAAGTCCTTTGCTAGCCCTCGCGCGCCCGCGCGCACCGCGCATGCGCGGCCGTCTTCCCGCCCGAAACCGGCTCGAGCCGGCCAGTCTCATAAGTAGCAAAACAAGAGAAGGGAAGACTCAACTCCAAAGGGGAGGCGGGCGGGATTGTGAGAACAATCAGCCTATTGTCCTCGGAGAATACCTTCTACAGGTATGTAGCATTCGCTTTCTCCGAGGACAAGCAGGCTGCTTGTTCTCACTGATGGGGTATCCCTAGCCCCCAGGCTCACTCAAAACAACAACCATGGTCAATTGGGCCTCGCAACGGCGAGGACATAACTGAGATTGACCTAAAAAATTTACCAACTAACTGAGAGTGCAGCCTGGAACAGAACAAACAGGGCCCTCGGGGGGTGGAGTTGGATCCTAAAGCCCAAACAGGTTCTGAAGAACTGACTGCCCGAACCGACTGTCGCGTCGGGTATCCTGCTGCAGGCAGTAATGAGATGTGAATGTGTGGACAGATGACCACGTCGCAGCTTTGCAAATTTCTTCAATGGAGGCTGACTTCAAGTGGGCTACCGACGCAGCCATGGCTCTAACATTATGAGCCGTGACATGACCCTCAAGAGCCAGCCCCGCCTGGGCGTAAGTGAAGGAAATGCAATCTGCTAGCCAATTGGATATGGTGCGTTTCCCCACAGCCACTCCCCTCCTATTGGGATCAAAAGAAACAAACAACTGGGCGGACTGTCTGTTGGGCTGCGTCCGCTCCAGGTAGAAGGCCAATGCTCTCTTGCAGTCCAATGTGTGCAGCTGACGTTCAGCAGGGCAGGAATGAGGACGGGGAAAGAATGTTGGCAAGACAATTGACTGGTTCAGATGGAACTCCGACACAACCTTTGGCAAGAACTTAGGGTGAGTGAGGAGGACTACTCTGTTATGATGAAATTTGGTGTAAGGGGCCTGGGCTACCAGGGCCTGAAGCTCACTGACTCTACGAGCTGAAGTAACTGCCACCAAGAAAATGACCTTCCAGGTCAAGTACTTCAGATGGCAGGAGTTCAGAGGCTCAAAAGGAGGTTTCATCAGCTGGGTGAGAACGACATTGAGATCCCATGACACTGTAGGAGGCTTGACAGGGGGCTTTGACAAAAGCAAACCTCTCATGAAGCGAACAACTAAAGGCTGTCCTGAGATCGGCTTACCTTCCACATGGTAATGGTATGCACTGATTGCACTAAGGTGAACCCTTACAGAGTTGGTCTTAAGACCAGACTCAGACAAGTGCAGAAGGTATTCAAGCAGGGTCTGTGTAGGACAAGAGCGAGGATCTAGGGCCTTGCTGTCACACCAGACGGCAAACCTCCTCCATAGAAAGAAGTAACTCCTCTTAGTGGAATCTTTCCTGGAAGCAAGCAAGACGCGGGAGACACCCTCTGACAGACCCAAAGAGGCAAAGTCTACGCTCTCAACATCCAGGCCGTGAGAGCCAGGGACCGGAGGCTGGGATGCAGAAGAGCCCCTTCGTCCTGCGAGATGAGGGTCGGAAAACACTCCAATCTCCACGGTTCTTCGGAGGATAACTCCAGAAGAAGAGGGAACCAGATCTGACGCGGCCAAAAAGGAGCAATCAGAATCATGGTGCCTCGGTCTTGCTTGAGTTTCAACAAAGTCTTCCCCACCAGAGGAATGGGAGGATAAGCATACAGCAGGCCCTCCCCCCAATCCAGGAGGAAGGCATCCGATGCCAGTCTGCCGTGGGCCTGAAGCCTGGAACAGAACTGAGGGACTTTGTGGTTGGCTCGAGATGCGAAGAGATCCACCAAGGGGGTGCCCCACGCTTGGAAGATCTGGCGCACCACTCGGGAGTTGAGCGACCACTCGTGAGGTTGCATAATCCTGCTCAGTCTGTCGGCCAGACTGTTGTTTACGCCTGCCAGATATGTGGCTTGGAGCACCATGCCGTGACGGCGAGCCCAGAGCCACATGCTGACGGCTTCCTGACACAGGGGGCGAGATCCGGTGCCCCCCTGCTTGTTGACGTAGTACATGGCAACCTGGTTGTCTGTCTGAATTTGGATAATTTGGTGGGACAGCCGATCTCTGAAAGCCTTCAGAGCGTTCCAGATCGCTCGCAACTCCAGAAGATTGATCTGTAGATCGCGTTCCTGGAGGGACCAGCTTCCTTGGGTGTGAAGCCCATCGACATGAGCTCCCCATCCCAGGAGAGACGCATCCGTGGTCAGCACTTTTTGTGGCTGAGGAATTTGGAAAGGACGTCCCAGAGTCAAATTGGACCAAATCGTCCACCAATACAGGGATTCGAGAAAACTCGTGGACAGGTGGATCACGTCTTCTAGATCCCCAGCAGCCTGAAACCACTGGGAAGCTAGGGTCCATTGAGCAGATCTCATGTGAAGGCGGGCCATGGGAGTCACATGAACTGTGGAGGCCATGTGGCCCAGCAATCTCAACATCTGCCGAGCTGTGATCTGCTGGGACGCTCGCACCCGCGAGACGAGGGACAACAAGTTGTTGGCTCTCGCCTCTGGGAGATAGGCACGAGCCGTCCGAGAATCCAGCAGAGCTCCTATGAATTCGAGTCTCTGCGCTGGGAGAAGATGGGACTTTGGGTAATTTATCACAAACCCCAGTAGCTCCAGGAGGCGAATAGTCATCTGCATGGACTGCAGGGCTCCTGCCTCGGACGTGTTCTTCACCAGCCAATCGTCGAGATATGGGAACACGTGCACCCCAGCCTGCGAAGTGCTGCTGCTACTACAGCCAAGCACTTTGTGAACACCCTGGGCGCAGAGGCGAGCCCAAAGGGTAGCACACAGTACTGGAAGTGACGTGTGCCCAGCTGAAATCGCAGATACTGTCTGTGAGCTGGCAGTATCGGGATGTGTGTGTAGGCATCCTTCAAGTCCAGAGAGCATAGCCAATCGTTTTCCTGAATCATGGGAAGGAGGGTGCCCAGGGAAAGCATCCTGAACTTTTCTTTGACCAGATATTTGTTCAGGGCCCTTAGGTCTAGGATGGGACGCATCCCCCCTGTTTTCTTTTCCACAAGGAAGTACCTGGAATAGAATCCCAGCCCTTCTTGCCCGGATGGCACGGGCTCGACCGCATTGGCGCTGAGAAGGGCGGAGAGTTCCTCTGCAAGTACCTGCTTGTGCTGGAAGCTGTAAGACTGAGCTCCCGGTGGACAATTTGGAGGTTTTGAGGCCAAATTGAGGGTGTATCCTTGCCGGACTATTTGGAGAACCCACTGATCGGAGGTTATGAGAGGCCACCTTTGGTGAAAAGCTTTCAACCTCCCTCCGACTGGCAGGTCGCCCGGCACTGACACTTGGATGGCGGCTATGCTCTGCTGGAGCCAGTCAAAAGCCCGCCCCTTGCTTTTGCTGGGGAGCCGAGGGGCCTTGCTGAGTCGCACGCTGCTGACGAGAGCGAGCGCGCTGGGGCTTAGCCTGGGCCGCAGGCTGTCGAGAAGGAGGATTGTACCTACGCTTGCCAGAAGAGTAGGGAACAGTCTTCCTTCCCCCGAAAAATCGTCTACCTGTAGAGGTAGAAGCTGAAGGCTGCCGGCGGGAGAACTTGTCGAATGCGGTGTCCCGCTGGTGGAGCTGCTCTACCACCTGTTCGACTTTCTCTCCAAAAATGTTATCCGCACGGCAAGGCGAGTCCGCAATCCGCTGCTGGATTCTATTCTCCAGGTCGGAGGCACGCAGCCATGAGAGCCTGCGCATCACCACACCTTGAGCAGCGGCCCTGGACGCAATATCAAAGGTGTCATACACCCCTCTGGCCAGGAATTTTCTGCACGCCTTCAGCTGCCTGACCACCTCCTGAAAAGGCTTGGCCTGCTCGGGGGGAAGAGCATCAACCAAGCCCGCCAACTGCCGCACATTGTTCCGCATGTGTATGCTCGTGTAGAGCTGGTAAGACTGGATTTTGGCCACGAGCATAGAAGAATGGTAGGCCTTCCTCCCAAAGGAGTCTAAGGTTCTAGAGTCCTTGCCCGGGGGCACCGAAGCATGCTCCCTAGAACTCTTAGCCTTCTTTAGGGCCAGATCCACAACTCCAGAATCATGAGGCAACTGAGTGCGCATCAGATCTGGGTCCCCATGGATCCGGTACTGGGACTCGATCTTCTTGGGGATGTGGGGATTAGTTAATGGTTTTGTCCAGTTCGCAAGCAATGTCTTTTTTAGGACATGGTGCAAGGGAACAGTGGACGCTTCCTTAGGTGGAGAAGGATAGTCCAGGAGCTCAAACATTTCAGCCCTGGGCTCGTCCTCCACAACCACCGGGAAGGGGATGGCCGTAGACATCTCCCGGACAAAGGAAGCGAAAGACAGACTCTCAGGAGGAGAAAGCTGTCTTTCAGGAGAGGGAGTAGGATCGGAAGGAAGACCCTCAGACTCCTCGTCAGAGAAATATCTGATGTCTTCTTCCTCTTCCCACGAGGCCTCACCCTCGGTGTCAGACACAAGTTCACGGACCTGTGTCTGCAACCGTGCCCGACTCGACTCCGTGGAGCCACATCCATGATGGGGGCGTCGAGAGGTAGACTCCCTCGCCCGCATCGGCGAAGCTCCCTCCGCCGACGTAGTCGGGGAGCCTTCCTGGGAGGCGACGGCAGCCGGCACCGCACGCGGCACCGACGCCGGAGACCTCACCTCGGGCGATGGGCCAGCTGGCGCCACGCTCGACGGTACCGGTGGCGCAAGCACCACCGGTACCGGAGGGGTAGGGCACAACAGCTCTCCCAGGATCTCCGGGAGAACGGCCCGGAGGCTCTCGTTCAGAGCGGCTGCGGAGAAAGGCATGGAAGTCGATGCAGGCGTTGACGTCAGAACCTGTTCCGGGCATGGAGGCTGTTCCGGGCTGTCCAGAGTGGAGCGCATCGACACCTCCTGAACAGAGGGCGAGCGGTCCTCTTGGTGCCGATGCCGACTGGGTGCTGACTCCCTCGGCGACCCAGAGCTCTCGGTACCGACACGGGAAGGGGACCGGTGACGATGCTTCTTCGATTTCTTGGAACGAAGCATGTCACTGGAGCTTCCCGGTACCGACGAGGAGGACGTAGAATCCAGCCGTCGCTTCCTCGGGGCCGAGGCCGAAGGAGGTCGGTCTCGGGGGGGCTGTACCGCAGGAGCCCTCAGGGTAGGGGGAGACCCACCCGAAGGCTCACCGCCACCAGCAGGGGAATGGACAGCCCTCACCTGCACTCCTGACGATGCACCACCGTCCGACGACATCAGCAGACGAGGTCCCGGTACCACCGACGTCGATGCAGCTATCCGATGTCTCGGCGCCGATGCAGAGGGCTGATGCCTCGATGCACTCGATGCACTGGCGGCCGAGGATGAAGCTCTGGACGCTGAAGACGTCGATGCACACGATACCCCCGGTGCCGATGCCGACGAAGAGCCCGAGAACAAAACGTTCCACTGGGCCAATCTCGCTACCTGAGTCCGCCTTTGCAAAAGGGAACACAGACTACAGGCCTGAGGGCGGTGCTCGGCCCCCAGACACTGAAGACACGACGCGTGCCTGTCAGTGAGCGAGATAACCCGGGCGCACTGGGTGCACTTCTTGAAGCCGCTGGAAGGCTTCGATGTCATGGGCGGAAAAATCGCGCCGGCGAAATCAAAATCCGAAATGACGAAAATGAGCACCAAAAACTTTGAGGGAGAAAAATCTCGACCGAGGCCGAAAAGAGGCCTACCCCGACGACGAAAGAAAACTTACCGGGGCAAAGACTGAAAATATGGGAAGGGGCAAAACGAAACCCGAGGGGGCTTCCGGAGCACTTCCCGAACGAATTCTAATATTTTCCGAAGAAAAAACACGTCGATTAGACAAAGGACGCGCGAGGTCGACTCTCCGGGGCTCGACACGGCGAAAAACACAACCGTACCGAGTGCGGACGAAAGAAGACTGGCCGGCTCGAGCCGGTTTCGGGCGGGAAGACGGCCGCGCATGCGCGGTGCACGCGGGCGCGCGAGGGCTAGCAAAGGACTTTGCTAGTGAAGATTCCGATTGGAGGGGCTGCCGTGGACGTCACCCATCAGTGAGAACAAGCAGCCTGCTTGTCCTCGGAGAATGACTAATAAACTGTACCTAGGCTAACAGAAACGCTATACCCAGGCAAACCAGTCATACACAAGAAACATACACAGAGCACACTCAGGAGACTTGAAAGCTATACACCAGCTAACAACAAAGCTGTGCCCAAGCTAACAAGTCATGCACTGGAAACAAACACAGAGCACTAGCAAAGCTATACACAGGCTAACAAGCCACACGGTGCCTAAGCTGGCTAGTCTAAACAAACACAGAGCACTAGCAAAGCTATACACAGGCTAACAAGCCACACGGTGCCTAAGCTATCTAGTCAAACATAGAAACTCACACAGAGCAAACACTGAAACAGTGTACAGAGCACTCTATACACCAGGGCCTTAGATGAAATGCAAAGGGCCAGGGCTGTAGTCTCTAAGTGATTAATAAAGCCCTTCCACACCAGAGGCACAGCTGCAGCAATCACCTTGCATCCAAACAGAGGCTTGACACACAGAGAAGTCAGCCCAGCGGGAGCCATCTTGGATACTGGCATAGAAGAGTCGGTGGCAGCCATCTTGGAAAAGGCATAGCCCACACAGGTGAGGTTCAGTAGGGCAATCAGCACACAGAGCCAGAGAGAAACTAAGACAGAGACAGACACAGAGACAAGCAGAAGCCAGCACAGCCACTGACTCCCAGAAACAGGGTAAGTCTGAGGGTGGTCACGGCCACAGACGTAACAGTACCTCCTCCTCAAGACCCCCCTCTCGGTCTCCCTGAGGAGTTCAGGTGTCCAGGGGTAACTATGGTGAAACCTCCTGATGGGTCTCAAAAGCCAGACATAGATCACTAGACTGGAAGTCACCAGGAAGTTCAAAACTGGCAGACAAAAGTAGAACCTGTGACCAGGAGGCTTCTTCGAATCACCACGGGGCAACCTCAGGAACATGGATGCATCAAGAGGAACAAAATTCAAAAGTAACCCTTCCCAGAGGGAACCCACAATGTCCTGGACCTCTTGGCAATTCCGTGTAATGGCAAGAGCAAGGCTGAAGCCACTACCCCAGCTGACATCAGAAGCCGGGCTGGGGCCCGAAGTGGCATCCCAGTCTTGACAGGAACTAGAAGTCTGAACAGAAGCAGATCTGGAACTGGAACCTGGGTTGGCATCCAAAACGGAGCCGGGATTTGGACCCGGACTGGAATCAACCCCTTGACTGTAACTGGAACTGGATTCAGGAGCTTGCCTGGACTGGTCCCCCGGACTGGAGGACACAGGACTGGAACACGGGACTGGAGCACACTGGACTGGTCCACACAGCTTCACCTGCACTTAGCTACTAAGCCCCCCCAGGAGTTGAGCTCATGGGTTCGAGTAGCCGGCAGGACTTACTGGACGACACAGGGACCAGGACTAGAACAAGCTGTAACTGAAGTGCACCTAACTCCTAAAGTGACCAAAAGTGTTCCTAAGCCCAGCACCAACAGAAAAGCTCCTAAGCCCTCCACTAACAGCAGTGCTCCTAACAGAAACTAACAGGGGTGCCCCTACGCCCTACACTAACAGAAGTGCAGGGAAACCACAAGGGAAAAGGAAGGGAAGACAAATGCCAGACCTAACACTGGTACTTCCTAAGCACCAAGCTGCAGCAGCTAAACATGGGTTCTCACCCTGGTGCTTCCTAAGCACCCAGCTACAGCAGCTAACCACAGGTCATGAGGAAAAGCGGGGTAAGCACAAGGAAACAAGCAGGAAAGCCAAATACCCCAACAACAAAAGGTGCTTCCTAAACACTTACTAACAAGGGTGCTCCCAGCACCAAACTCCAGCACTGCACTAACAGCAGTGCTACACCCCGTAGCAAAAGGGAAAAACAGGGAAGTCAAACACACAAGTCACAAGTGCACACTGCACTAAACTAACCTGGACCTAAAGCAAGTAGCCAGAAGCAAACGTTGCGAAGGCCCTGAAGGAAAGAACCCACTTCCTTATCAAGGCCCTCCCAGATGATGTCACTCTCCCTAGAGCCAGGCAGAACACGTTCAAACCCCGAGAGGCCCAACCCACATCAATGCAACACCGTGAAACACTTGAAGCCAGTACACCCAAAGAGTGTTAGAGCAACTCAGACTACACCCACAGCTGCAGTGAAGAGACAATTAACCTGCTGGAAGCTGCCAGCTCAGAAAGGACAGAGAAAAGAAACAGAAGCCAGCTAAGAAGCTGACCCCCAGGAAAGAGGTAAGTTTGAGAGGGGTTCTGACCCCAATCATAACATCCTGGAGAAGCTACTAGCATGGGGTGGAGAGTAAAAGGTATATTCCCTTAGAGTGGGATGCCAGATTCTCCAGGGGTCACATAGACCAAATATCTTCCTAAGATTTTCAATGGCTATTAAAGACTTGGATTGCTTTAAGGGGTATTTAGATTGCCTATCCAGAACCTGCTTTTGAACTTGATTAAAATCATCTCCCATGATGATATTGGTAGAATTGAACTGTAAAAGGGTTGCAGAAATTTCTTGAAAAAATTCAGGGGAGTCAGTATTAGAACCATATGTATTGAAAAGAACATACTGAGTATTTGAAATTGGAGTTCCATAATTATCCATCTACCTGTAGTGCAGGGCTTTTTTTGAGGGGGTACTTGGGGGTACTGAGTACTGTCACCTTTTCCATTGTCTGGTAAAATTGACCCATGTGGACCCCATGTTTTAACGAAAGAGCTCAGGCTCTACACACCAATTCTGCCTTGTCATAGATTCTGTGACTAGTTGCAGGGGGCCTGGTTATTGTAGGGTGGGTCCCTCAGTGATCACCCCACCCCTGAAGGATGGCTTAGCATTTGAGTACCAGCACCGTTTTTGCTAAAACAAATGCACTGCTGTAGTGTCAGAGGATTGACGTACAATGGTTGCAGGGAAATTTTTCCTAAAGAGTATAGCTACTCCATTCAGTTTGTGTGGAGCAGGAGAGAAGGCAGCTAAAACAAAATGGTTGTCTTTGAGATGTTTAGTGTCAGCTTCAAGTAAATGAGTCTCTTGGAGCATCATAATATCAGGTTTAATAGATCTAGTCAGTGGCGTAGCGAGGGCGGCTGACACCCGGGGCGGGTCGCCGCTGCGTACCCCCCCCCCCCCGGGTGCAGCATGGCGCACCCCCCCTCGGAGCACATTCTTACCACTAGCGCTCCGTCCCGAGTACATGTCATCGTTGCGAGCTGCGTCGGCTCTGCTACTACTACTACTACTACTATTTAGCATTTCTATAGCGCTATAAGGTGTATGCAGCGCTGCACAAACATAGAAGAAAGCCAGTCCCTGCTCAAACAGCTTACAATCTAATAGACAAAAAATAAAGTAAATACCTGTTCCGGGGCAGAGAGAGCAGGGAACCAGCGTAGCCGACACCCCCCCAGCGGCGTGCACCCGGGGCGGACCGCCCCACCGCCCCCCCTTCCTACGCCACTGGATCTAGTATATGAAAAAAACTTTTTCCTTTTAATTGGGTTGTTCAACCCATTAACATTGAGGGAAACAATATACATTAAGACAATGAAAAAGCTAAATTAGTTCTGTAGTGGATTAAAGTGCGAAGCTTTAACGATCATGAACATACACAGAGAAGGCAGGCATACAGTCTGGCAATGATATAAATCAGTAAGCACAATAATACATTTTTGGTGGGTATACAGAGAAAAAGAACCATTTTCCTATCTGGAAAAACCAAAGGACCAGAAAGAAAACTACTGAACAATGTATGGGTAATGGAGGTCTAGGAAGAGGAGCCCCTAATAAATGTTTAAGGAGTGCAGAAATAGGGAAACAAGCAAATACTAGATATATAAATATAATATATGAACAAGGTAACATGAAATTGTATTGGGAAAAATACAGGTATTAGAAATGAGATTGCTAAAGTCATCTACATAATTATGCTACTACGATAATGTAATGAAATATAAAGAACAGTTGTAGCATATATGAATTACGCGAATGCATTATGGAAGCTGCAAACAGAATTGATAAAGTAAATGTTCAACCTTGAGAGGTTCCAGAAAGGCTTGTAGAGCCATCGGGTCAGTAAAAGATCTTGTAGAATTATGGACCATGACTCTAAATCTGGGGAGGATAATAGAGCCCATATTGGGCCCCCCAACTTTTTAAGCTGATCTCTGTAAGAAAGACATTTTTCCCTTTTTCAGACTGTTGTTTTATTTAAATCGGGAAAGAACATAATTCTGAGAATGTCATGTTGTATTGGAGACTTTACCTTTGCTGATTGCAAAATAGCGAGAGCGTGCTGGTATCGGAGAAGCTGAAGAACAATGGGCCTCGGAAATTTCTGGCTCTCAGCTTTTGTTTTGATGAAGGAACACGGTAAGCACATTCAATCTCAAGGGGTGACTCAAACTTCAAATCAAGCAAAGTGGGAAGTAGATTTTCCAGATAGGCAATCATATTGGTACCTTCGGCTCCCTCGCAAAAGCCTAAAATAAGGACATTATTCCTACAAGATTTGTTATTAAGATCCTTGATTTCCTGTTGAAGTAAGTCCAATTCCTTTGCCTTGCAATGGAAGGCTGAAATGGCCGCTGAGTTTGCATTGCATTTAATGTCGAGCGTTTCTATGCGGCTTGAGGTTTCTGTTATGCTCGCTTTAATCTCAGTGATTTCTTCTATCATTTCATTTAGAGAATTAGACTTGTCTTGTAGGAGACTCTAATGGAGAGAATTTATTTCATACTAGATTGTAAAGATATATCGGCCTCTTTGTGAAGATTTATCAGGAGACTGTGGTGTGTGCTTCAGCCTTTTTGATGCTGGAGTAGAGAGCAAACCTGAGCTTTCTGGTTTCTTGAAGCCTTGATCAAAAGTAGGTGAACAACAGTGAAAAACAGCGAAGAACAGTAGTGAGGATTAAATGGATCAGGCGTCCATCTTCCTTTGAGCTCACCGGCGCCCCCCTATTCATGTATTTTCAACAGCACTATACAGATAATGTAATTGAAAATTCTTACAGACTGCCTCAGCATTATTTGAGTGGTTCTGGGGCAGAGTGATAACAGAGCTTGGGCATTCTTCTTAACTCTACTGATAGTTTGCAATATTCAACCATTATCCATGTGCAAGCCTATTTTAGATAGAATATAAAAATCACAATTGAGATGTCCAGGTCAGGACATGTAGAATTCCTGTAGTATTTTAGAGAAGGATCTGCTGACATAGAGCCTTTTCTGAATAGGTTTTAAAATTGGGATAGGGATGGTGAAGTCTTCAAGCACTCAGGTAAATAATCTCACTGTTGTGGTGCTTGCACAGAAAAAAAGAAAACAGCACATGGTAGCTGAAGGTATATCACACAGCGATGGACTAATCAGAAGATCCTGTTATGAACAACATAGAGATCAAGATGGTCTGTAAGGAAGAAATAGTGAAGATAGGTTCTGCAGAAGAGCACATTTTATATACCAAAAAGAGTAATTTAAATTTAATGTGAGAGAAAAATAGGCAACCAGTTGGCATCCCTTAAAAGCGGCGTGACATTTTGGAAGGGGATGTGTTGGGACAGGTCTCTGTATCTTGGTTTTTTAGAGAGCTAGAGAAAGGGCTACCACGGAGGCGGGTAACTGAGGTGGCGATGAAGTGGGAAGCTGAAATTCATAGGAATATCTCTGAACACCATTTACAACAATCATTGAGGGGCATGCAGAAGGTGATACATAGTGCAGAGTTGCAAGAGTGCCAATATAGAATAATACATAGGGCATACCTCTCTCCCAGAAGGGCTTTTCATGCACGGGTGACAGAAACGGATGGGTGCCTAAAATGTGGGCAGGGAGGTGCAAATCTAACACACTGTATATGGCAATGTAAGACTATAAGGGCATTCTGGGGGAGAATAGGCCAATTTGTAAGGGAGGTCACAGGCTCCCAAGTTCTAATTACGTTTGAAAGAATGCTGCTGAGTGTGCCTGAACAATGGGATGTAGGGACCCAGGGAGAATGAGTGTTCCTGAGCAAATCCTGTATAGTGGGGAAAAAATGTATTATGAATCACTGGATATTGGACCCCCCCCCCCCCCTCTTACTGGTACTGGCGAAATAAGATGCATCAATTGATGTTATGGGAAGCGAGAGGGGCGAGAGTGACACCAAAACGACAAGTGCGGTTTTTGACGGTGTGGGGACAATACATAAATAAGATCTCACCGAAAGCAAGAAGCCAAGTGCTTAATGGGTTACCATGGGGAAATGGAGAAGATAGGCTGAGATAAGGTTGAGCCATGCAACAAGGGGGGGAGGGGGGGAGAAGGGGAGAAACATAAGATTTGGCCAATAAGATTGAGACTACGGTATGATTGATGATAAAATCATCGAACCATCAGAATGCTGTGTTAAGGGAATGGGGGGGGGGGGGGGGAGGGGGGAAAGGGGGGGTAGGGAGGGGGGGGAAAGAGGATTGTTGATAACTCAGTTTATGTTATTCCAATGTTGATAGCACTATTATAGGAAATGATGTACAAGTGGATTCCAATGTTGACAGCATTATTATAGGAAATGATGTACAAGTGGAGTAAGTGCTGTATTATTTTGGAGTATACTCAATAAAAATGTTTTAAACTAAAAAAGCGGCGTGACATGATCATGTTTCTTGTGCCCTGTTATAAGCTTAATGGCTGTATTCTGAATGAGTTACAGTCTGTGCACTTTATGTTGAGGGAGACCCATATAAAGAGAATTACAGAAATCGAGTTGAGATCTAATGAAAGAATGTACTAGAATGTTTACAACTGCAGGGAGAACAAATGGTCTAATGGACCGGATACGTCTAAATTGAAAAAAATGTACAGCGGATCACTGAAGAAATCTGAGGAATGAAGGTCAAGGCATTATCCAGTATAACCCCTAAGATCTTAAGTTTATCAGTAAGAGGGATTACAGTAGCTTTCATGAGGATTTGGATTCATTAGCAATGTATTCAGTTTTGAAGAAAAAAGCAACACATGAGATTTTTCAAGATTAGGAATTATGCAGTGTCACGTAAACCAGGCAGAAACTGTGATTAGTTTACGATTGATAGTGGCTATTTGACAGCTGTTTGAAGGATCAATAGGACTAAGAACCTGAATGACATCAGAGTAAACAAATGATACAAAGCCCAGGGTTCTAGGAAGAATAATAAGGGGGCTAGAAAAATATTGAATAAAAGGGGGGGGGGGGGGATAAGAGTGAGCCCTGTGGTACTCCAAAGGGTAAAGTATAAGGACCAAAGTAAGATTCCTGAAAGGCCACTGTAAAAGTATGACCAGTGAAATATGAGTTAAACCAGGCAAGATGGGCCTTCTAGCTTGATTTGGGAAAGACCCCTAAGCAAAAGGCTATGATCTTTTATTTTATTGTTTTTCTTTTATTGATTTTAAATAGTTATTGCAGAGACAATCTTTGCATAGGAAGCCAGAAGAACATATATAATTCCATAGGAAAAAAAATAAAATAAAGAATTATTATTTTACTTGAATAAGTAACATTTCTGGAATAGCAGTCCACCATAGAAGGCTATAATCTAACGTATCAAATGCTGCCTTAAGGTCAATGGAGAGAAGCAGTACTGAGTGGGTTTGACTAAGATGGTTTCGAATATAGGTAGTCAATCCCAAAAGAATAGTTTCAGTATTGTGGTTTTGGCAAAATTTGCCAAAAATTGTGTGGACAAATTTGAGCGCCTGCCCAGTTTATGCACACAATTTAATTGAATGAACTAATTAGTGCCAATAATTAGCTTTTTAGTAAGCAATTATTGGCACTAATTAGATTTAATTTGAACTTACGTGTGTAAATTTAGGCATGGGATCCACACCTAAATTTTATACATGAGTAAAAAAAAGGGGCATAGAAATGGGAGGATCATGGGTACAGTGAGGATGAACCTAGAATTTACGCACATTATTGTAGAATATGGACAATGTATGCCCAACAGAAGCACGTACATTTGCACCACATTTCAGTTGGTGCAAATGGCCATGCCTAAAGTTAGGCTCAAATCCCAGGCGTAAGTACTATTCTACAAACCGTGCCTAACTTTAAGCGTGGCTTATAGAATAGCACTTTTTTCAGTGCCGTATATAGAATTCACCCCTATATGTGTAGATTTTAGTTCCACTCAAACTCCCCCCCCCAAACCCCGATGCCACGCAATTTACACATAGAGCAGATTTTGTAAATATTTATTTACTAGTAAAAAAGGCCCGTTTCGGTATGAAATGAAACGGGTGCTAGCAAGGTTATGCCTCCATTGCCCAAGGTACAAATAGGTACTGGTATATACTATGTAAACCACTTTGAATGTAGTTGCAAAAACCACAGAAAGGCAGTATATCAAGTTCCATTTTCTTTCCCTATTGATAGGATGCCCTCCATCGCCCCAGGTACAATATACTTAGATTGTGAGCCCATATGGGACAGTGCAAGTACCTGAATAAGTATAAGATGTAAACCATTCTGATTTGCTATGCAAGAAGTGACGGTATAGAAAATAAATAAACAATAAACAAAAAAGTGCCACAGCCAGCATTTAAAAGAAATGCTGAATACAGAGCTGATATTTTACTGTTTGGTTAGTCCGATCTGACGAAGAAGGGCAACCTTCGAAAGCTAATCAAGAAATGTATTAAGTTATGTCCAATAAAAAAGGTATCATCTTATTTTCTTTTCCATGTTTTATTTTGTTTGATTTCTATTGATAACTGTTTGGTTAAAAAGCTGTATTTTATTAGATATTTCTCTGTGCCCGTCTGACTCTGAAGCTAGTTAGATTAGAATGCAAAAGATAGTCTGATTAAGAGGGATTTTGCCAGCATCTAGATCAGGATCAGACCTGTAGATGAGTGATATCCCCACCTGCATCTCTTTGGATAAATACACAAGGAAGGGGGGCAGTGCCTCTGCTCCATTCCCTCAATGTTTGGAGTGAAGTAGTATAGAAAACATCTTACTCATAAAGTCACCGATGAAACTTATCGCAATGGATTTGGAGTTGTAGCCTGAGGTATGAGTTCCAACAGAGGACCAGCCACGGCCTTCATACACACTACCATCTGCACTAATCAGGAAGCTGCAAAGAGAGACAGATGGAAGTTTTTCTGATGTTTCAACATAGCAGTCTGAAGTTTTATTTATTTATTAGGATTTATTTACTGCCTTTTTGAAGGAATTCACTCAAGGTGGTGTACAGTAAGAATAAATCAAACATGAGCAATAAATTACAAAAGTAAAAATATTCAAATAACAATACAAATTATGGCACAGTATACTACTTACAATGTCAACACGACACGTAATAGAACATTTTAATTGACAGTGTAGGGTATAAGCAAAGATGGAACATATACAGAGGTAAGAGAGTAAGAAGAGTTAGAAAGTATGGTGACTAATTTAAAGAAAGTTGCACATGAGGTCAAATCTGCTGCTTGTGTTTGACGGTGTTTCAAGCAGCAGATTTGCCCGTGATTGTGTTAGAAGAACTGAACCAAGGGAACTATGGACTGATTCATTCTGGTGTGAAAATATTGCACTGAACAAGATTTGAATACAGCATATGGAAATATTCATGGCGATTACAGTCACTGTAACAAAATAATAGAGATAAGTGGACATTAATGTAAAACGACTGTGATATGATGGACATTTATTAAGAGATGATATAAGAAGTCATCATTAAAAGAAAAAGTGTACCAATTGTGGATGTATAGTGGAACATTCTTAGGGGAATGGATATTAGAAGTATCAGCGGTGAAAAAAGTCCTGTGGTTGGTTGTACCCATTCATTTAATGTTGGAATGAATGAAGAGAATGTGAAGAAGTGTAATGTCAATATAATTAGAAGATATATAATATTTTATATTATTTTTATGGTGACAGTTTTTGAATAAAGAAATTTATTCAAAGAAATAAAGAATAAGGTAGTTACCTGATAGATAACAATTTATATTGTAACTAGATTGAAATAGAGATACTCAGTTAGGTGATCTGTATGCATATTCATGAGGGACAGCCTGAAAATCCATCCCATTGTGTTGTCCTTGAGGATGCTAGTGGGTACTATGCACTGGCAGTAGCAGGGCTGCCAAGAGGGGGTGGGGTGGGGGCAGGGGTGTGCTGGTAAATTGTTAACAGGGGCTCTTTTTCGCCAGCAAAGTAAAAGAGAATTCAGGAGGGGCCCAAGCCCACATTTTGAAATCCATTTGTTAAAGTAGCCATGGAGAACCAGCTTCCAAAATTCTTAAAAACTTAACAAATGGCTCTCGAGAGCCTGTGAGAGCCTGCTCCAGCACACCACTGGGTGGGGGGTAAGGTTCTCCAGGCCCAGCCTCCAAGGAAGGCTGGCGCAAGCAGTCGAAAAAGACTGCTCTGCTGTCCAAGGGTCCTTCTTCCTGCTGCATCCTGCATGTGTGGAAACAGGAAGTTACTTCACAGGAGGCAGGATGCAACAGGAAGAAGAAACTGTGGTCGACAGCAGGGGCGTATCTGGAATCCGGCGGTAGGGGGGGCCAGAGCCAGAGAGGGGGGGCACATTTTTGCCTCCCTCCCCCCCCCCCCCCCGCCGCCGCCTCTCTCCACCCCCTCCCCGCCGTCAACCCTCCCCCGCTGCTTACTTTTGCTGGCGCCGAGGTCCCGACCCGCAATCTCCGTTTTTCGTCTTCCTCCGTGGCCATGCTTCCAGGAAGTAACGCTGCAGTGCTGATTCGTTGACTCCAGTTCGACGTCTGACGTCAGACGCCGAACTGGATTCAACGAATCAGCACTGCAGCGTTACTTCCTGGAAGCATGGCCACGGAGGAAGACGAAAAACGGAGATTGCGGGTCGGACCTCGGCGCCAGCAAAAGTAAGCAGCGGGGGAGGGTTGACGGCGGGGAGGGGGGCCAGGGCGAAATCTGCGGGGGCCCAGGCCCCTGTGGCCCCACGCAGATACGCCCCTGGTCGACAGATTACTCTCTCTTGTTTGCAGTGGCAGCAGCGGCGGGGGATGGGGGCTGCGGTGGCAGTGGGCCCCTAAAGATTGTTTGCCCTGGGCCCGGATTTGTCTCTCGGAGGCCCTGTGCATTAGACAGTTTCTTCTTACTCCTACCATCTGATTCTTATCAGCTTTTTCGTTTGCCTCTCTTCATCTGCGTCTTATCAGGAAGCCACTGTGCACTGCCTCCAGCATTTTTCAAATCATACTCCTAGTTCCTTCAGAAACCTCTGAGACTTTTCTGTAGCTCACTAAACAACTTTGTTCTACTGATTCTTGTTGATCAATAACCTAAGGTTGTTGGAAAAGGAGTTCTGTGTTCAACCAGTATTCGGACCAGAATTAGCTAGTTCAGGATGTGGGAACCTAAGCAGAAAAATGACCTCAGCTCCAGCCACTGAGCTGCATTCTCTGCCTTTTTTCTAGCTTTAGAATGAATCTGCTGGACACAGTGTAACACAGTATGGTGAAGTGCTTCTTACCTGTAAGCAATGTCGCACCACTTTTTGCTAATGTGGTAGTTCTGAATGCCCTTCAACTGAGCGCTGCATGTTGATAAGCTGTTACAAGAAGAACCCTCGGTGTGGTGGATGAAAATGTAACGCAGATTCCGCCCCAGTGATTGGTTGCACCTTGTGGAGCGAGCTCCCCACTTGGCCCTAGAGATGATAGGGGGACATCCTGTGAGAGAGAGAAAGAGCTGAGATAAACAAGATGTAAAGTCTGCATTTCCATGATAACATTTTTAAAGGCTTGCATAGAATTCAGTTTAAAAGCATACACAAGCCCTGCAAGAGATAAATTAATTAAAAACAAAAGCTAAACACTTACACACAAAGTAACTGGTCCCAGGCTAACACATAAAATGGGGCTTGTGGTAAAATAGTGCATATTAATGGCATTAGAACACACAGTGGCAGCATCTCTTAGTAACATTAGCTGTAGGTAACACAATAATAATGGGAGATTTGAATTACTCAAGTACTGATTGGCTAAACATCTTATCAGGACATGCCAGGAAGGTAAAGTTTCTAGATGCTATAAATGACTGTTTCAGTGAACAGTTGATCCAGAAATCAATCAGAAGAGAAACATTTTTAAATCAATTCCTTACTGGTAACCAGGACCTGGTACAAGGGGTACTGGTGATAGGACTACCGGGCTATAGGGATCAAAGTGTGATCAAATTTGTCATCACTGGAATGAAGACTCTAAAATAATAATAATAATGCAGTTGTAGCACTTAATTGTAGAAAGGAAGGGTGACAAAATGAGGAAATTATGAAAATTTTTTTTTGAAAGGAACAGTTGCCAGGGTCAAAAGTTTCCATAAGGCCATGTACATTATTTAAATACTATGTTGGAAACTCAGGTTAATTTAGGACAGCTGTAAATCTGTTTCAACAGGAGCAGTTAGTCCAGCAGTGTAGGAGCCTGCTTGGCTTGATTCATAGCGCCACTACTTAAACCAATGAGATAATATTTCCAGTCTGACCACAAAGGTAGGCAGACAGAAAACAACTGATGATCTGGACATTCCAACCTGTTTTGGAAGCTGGGAGTGCCTTTGCATTATCAATGGGAGAAACTGGTGTGGAAACAAACTTCAGTGACTAAAAAATATTAATTCAATATTTTCTTTGAGTTCTATACTAAAAACAGGCCAGGCAATATTCAGCTGGCAGTGCTGAAAATGGATAAGTGCTGGGCCCTGGGAGGCTTCAGCATTGAATATCCATTTTTTTAAAACACCAGTTAGCGTATGATATTCCTATTTAACTCGCCATGGGTTAGTGCTATTTATGGGGTCCTATTTATCCGTTAAACCTGGCAGGTTAAGTTCTGAATATTGTAACTTAACTGGTCACGCCCCTAAAACACCCCTGGAACACCCCCGACATAACCGGCTTAAAGATCGGTGCTAGCCAGTCATTTTCACTGGCAATAACTGATTAAGTGCCACTGAAAATGACTGCTTAGCTGCCAACAAGTGAGTTAACCAGTTGGCAGGTATTGAATACTAGCCGTTGAGCCCGTAAAAACGGGCTAGTAAAGGAAGGGGGGGGGTTTGAAAGCCCCCCCCCCCAGAGTCCCCTCCACCCGGGCCGGGTACCTGGCTTCACTATTCAAACCGCAGGAACGCAGCACACAGCTCATCTGAACTGCCGTCGGCCTTTCTTCTCTGCATGTGTTCCGCCCTCGTGTGACGTAACGTTGGTGAGGGCGGGACACAGGCAGGTAAGGAAGGCCAACGGCAGCTCAGATGAGCTGTGTGCTGCGTTCCGGCGGTTTGAATAGTGAAGCCAGGTACCCGGGCCCGGTGGAGGTTGGGTGGCGGCGGCGACTCCGGGTGGGTGGGGGGAGCGGTAGCGGCAACCCTGGGGGGGGAGCGGTGGCGACGGCGGTTCCATCACTCGCAGGTGTGCAGGTTCCCTCTCTGTCACGCCCCCGTCATCACGTATTGACACGGGGGCGGGACAGAGAGGGTCTCTACTGCGCATTTGTGAGTGAGTACGCCTCTTGCCATTTATATGTTTGATGGGCCGGAAAGTATTTTCTTATGCTGGAGCGTCATTATAGAACTTGCTACTATCAGATCTGAGCAGTATTTCCAATTATTTATCTTTTAGGAAAGCTTTAAAGACTTGCCCCCCAATATTCGGTCTGCAGTGGTCAGCTTTTTTTAAAAATGCTGATCCTTGCCGGCTAAATTATCCCCTGATATTCAGTATTGGGCCATGTCTGGGCACCAGCACTGAATGCTGGAGGATCATTTTGGGTGGCCTGGCCGATGTTCAGCTGGGCACTGAGAGTGAAGTATTAACCCCTCCCCCAGAGGGAGGGGTTCGGAAATCTGGAGAGTTTCTTGTTGTATTGACCTGCTGGTGAGAGGAACCACGCCTCAAGAAGTGGGCGGACAGAGAAATGTCCGTCCATAAGAAAGTCTGATGGTTGGGGGTAGCATCCACCGGGGTTTTAAGAGAAATAGCCAGGAGGGCAGTCTCTGGTTGATCTGCCAGGCAGGATGGGACAGAATCTGCTATGCACAGGAAGCAACACTGGATTGGATAAGAGGATTTATATGTCATCAACTTGATTTTCAAGTTTGCTATTTGCAAAGACTGTTCACATGATCCTGTGTTCTGTTAATAAATGTCACCCGTCTGTGGTAAGACTTCACACAGCATCAAAATACCTCTAATATGTATAGTCGCGCCAGCCGAAGGAACTAACTGTGCTCAGGTCACCAGAGACAGAGTGAACATAGAATAAAACATCATCCTAAAAAATAATACCGGATGAATGCATAAAGGTGAACATAAATTCCTGTGAATGGAATCAATTTGATTTACAATAAATCCAGATACTACTCCCTTATATATGTAACAAGAAATTATTTATTAAAGTGGAATGGTAAAATTATGTATCATACCTGATAATTTTCTTTCCATTAATCATAGCTGATCAATCCATAGACTGGTGGGTTGTGTCCATCTACCAGCAGGTGGAGATAGAGAGCAATCCTTTTGCCTCCCTATATGTGGTCATGTGCTGCCGGAAACTGCTCAGTATGTAGATATCAAAGCTCCATCCGCAGGACTCAGCACTTAGAGAATTACACCCACAAAGGGACACTCTGCCCAGCTCACCACCGCCGAAACGGGGGAGGGGAATTAACCCAGCTCATCCCCACACAAGTGGTGGAGGGGCATCCGTCCAGCTCATCCCCGCGGAGCGGGGAGGGACACCACACCCGCCGATGCAGGGGGATCTGGCTTATCCTGCAACCGCAACCGCGGGAGGAGCTGACTGACCCCAACACCGCCGAAGTGGAAGGGGTACAAAGCTGCCCTACAGCCGCACGAAGCGGGAGGGAGCGCCGGCAGAATTTAGGTATCAATCCAGCCCCGTAAAACGGGGGGGAGAGGAATGCAGCAGCTCACTGTAACAAAAAATCGTCTCAACTCCTGAAGAATCCAATTGAAAAAACTTGAACACGAAGTCCTCCTGAACAGGAACTGAAGACTAAACTTGAACCTGAAATGCAACCAGAATATAAACAGTACAGATATCTGGGAGGGGCTATGGATTGATCAGCTATGATTAATGGAAAAAAAATTATCAGGTATTATACATAATTTTACCTTCCATATCATCATGCTGATCAATCCATAGACTGGTGGGATGTACCGAAGCAGTACTCACCCAGGGCGGGACACAGAAATCCCTGACTGCAACACTGAAGCTCCAAACCGGGCCTCCGCCCGAGCAGCCACAGTCAAGCGGTAATGTCTGGAGAAGGTATGAGCCAATGCCCAAGTTGCTGCCCTACAAATCTCTTCCAAGGAGACGGACTCGGCCTCTGCCATCGAGGCTGCATGTGCTCTAGTGGAGTGAGCCTTCAGCTGGATAGGCGGCACCTTCCCTGCGGCCACATAAGCCGCTGCAAAGGGTTCTTTGACCCATCATGCCACTGTAGGTTTGGCAGCCTGCAGACCCTTATGAGGACCTGCGAACAGCACAAACAGATGATCCGCCTTCCGGAATCATTGGTCACTTCCAAGTATCTGACGATGATGACTCGTCTCACATCTAAATATTTGAGAGCAGAGTACTCCTCTGGGTAGTCCTCACTACGAAAGGAGGGTAGACAGAGCTGCTGATTCACATGGAAGCGAGGACCAATCTTGGGCAGGAAGGAAGGCACTGTGCGAATAGACACTCCTGCCTCAGTGAACTGCAGAAAGGGCTCTCGACATGATAGCGCCTAGAGCTTGGAAACTCTTCTGGCTGAAGCGATAGCCACCAAAAGACTGCTTTCAACGTCAATTATTTCAGAGATGCCCTCGACAAGGGTTCACAAGGCGGCTTCTGCAAGGCTCTTAGCACCAGATTGAGATTCCACGCAGGTACCACTGCGTGCAGAGGAGGGCGCAGGTGAATAACTCTCTTGAGAAAGCGCACCACATCTGGCTGCAATGCCAGGGAAACACCCTTCAGGTGACCCCTGAAGCAAGCAAGAGCCGCTACCTGGACCTTAAGGGAACTGAGCGACAGGCCTTTTTCCAGACCTTCTTGCAGGAACGCCAACACTGATGAAATTGGAGCAGTGAAGGGAGAAAGTGAGCCTGCCTCACACCACGATGCAAAGGTACGCCAAACCCTGGCGTAATCAGTAGAAGTAGAGCGCTTCCTCGCTCTGAGCATAGTAGCGATGACCTTGTCTGAGAAGCTCTGCTTGCGCCGGCGCTGCCGCTCAATAGCCAGGCCGTAAGACCAAAGGGGGAGGGATCCTCCATCACCACGGGAGCCTGATGCAACAGGCCCCGCTCCGCTGGCATCTGCAAAGGTCCGTCCACTGAGAGCCTGATCAAGTCCGCATACCAGGGACGTCTGGGCCAATCCGGACTCACCAGGATTATCCGGCCCGGATGCTTTGCCACCCGGCCTAGCGCCCTGCCCAACATGGGCCAAGGCGGGAACACAAAGAGGAGCTCCTGTGTCAGCCACTGTGGGAGAAGAGCATCTACTCCCAGAGATCGAGGGTCCCATCCTCTGCTGAAAAAGCGCGGCACTTGGCAATTGGCTGAAGACACCATCAAATCTAGGCTCGGCTGGCCCCAGCGCTTCGTGATGTCCAAGAACGCCTGAGCAATATTCATGACTCCCGCAATGTGGGCCGCCGACAGCTGTTCCAGGTTTGCTTCCGCCCACAGGCATAGCTTCATGGCCTCCTTGGCTAGAGGGGCGCTCCTGGTACCTCACCGGTGATTGACATAGGCCACAGCCGTGGCATTGTCCGACAGGACCTGTACTGGCTTCAGCGCCAGGCCCGGGAGAAACTCCAAAGGCGCCAACCGAATGGCTCTGAGTTCCGGGAGGTTGATAGACCACTCTGCCTCTGCAGGGGACCAGAGCCCCTGCGCTGTCCTTCCCAAGCAGTGGGCTCCCCAGCCCCACAAAGAGGCGTCCGCCGTGACGAAAAACCCACTCCGGGGTCACAAGAGGCATTCCTGCGGACGGCTTGTCTGGCCTCAGCCACCAGCTCAGCGCCTTGCGCACCGCTGGATCCAAGGGAAGGCGCACAGCGTAATCCTCCGAAGCTGGAGTCCATCGCTGCAGCAGAGAGAGCTGTATAGGTCTCATATGGGCTCTGACCCAGGGCACTACTTCCATCGTGGCCGTCATAGAGCCCAACAGCTGCTCATAGTCCCGAGCCCGAAGAGAAGAGGCTGCTAGGAAATTGTCCACCCGAGCCTGAAGCTTGACAATCCGATTGTCTGGCAGGAACACTCTGCCCACTTGGGGGTCGAATCGAACTCCCAGATACTCCAGGGACTAAGTCGGGCACAGCTGGCTTTTCTCCCAGTTGATGATCCACCTCAGGGAGCTCAAAAGAGCAATCACCCGGTCTGAAGCTCTGCCGCACTGTGCATAAGAGGGGGCTCGGATCAACCAGTCGTCCAGATAAGGATGGACTTGTACTCCTTTCTTGCGTAGGAAGGCCGTGATGACCACCATAACTTGGAGAAGGTCCGCGGAGCAGTAGCCAACCCGAAAGGGAGGGCTCTGAACTGGGAGTGTCCTCAGAACTGCAAAACGCGGAAAGCGTTGATGAGGAGGCCAGATGGGAATATGCAAGTAAGCTTCCTTGATGTCCAAGGATGCCAGGAACTCCCCTGCCTGTACTGCTGCTATAACAGAGCGGAGAGTCTCCATTCGGAAGTGCCGAACTTCCAAAGCCCGATTGACCCCTTGAGGTCGAGGATAGGCCGGACGAAACCTCCTTTCTTAGGTACCACAAAGAAATGGAGTAACGCCCCTTGCCAGAGGATCTTCTGGCACCGGAATGACCGCACCCAGGCGGATCAGATTGTCCAGTCTGCTGCACTGCCACAGCTTGACCGGAGACTTGCAGGGAGAGTGCACAAACTCGATTCTTAAGGGTCAGCAGAACTCTAGCTTGTAGCTGTCTCTGATGACTTCCAGCACTCAAGCGTCCGAAGTTACCCTGGTCCACTCGCCCAGAAACGAGGATAGGCGTCCTCCAATCTGCTCTGGGCCATGGACCAGCGCCCCGTCATTGGGTACGAGACCCTGGGGGAGGACCGGAGGAGGCACCTCCAGGACGGCGGTCTCTGCGAAAGGAATGCTGCTTGGGGGAGAAATTCCTTTTGATGAAAGAGGGGGCAGAGGAGCTCGACTTGCCTGGGCAATACCGACGGGCTTCCTGAAACCGTCCTTTGGAGGAACCGGGGCGGGCACCATTGGCCCGAGCCCTGACCTCCGGTAACCTCTTGCCCTTAGACGTGCCGAGATCGGTCACAATCTTGTCCAGCTCGACCCCAAAGAGCAGCTTGCCTTTAAAAGGCAACTTAGCCAGGCGAGACTTAAGAGGCGTGGTCAGCAGACCAATGCTTCAGCCAAAGCCACCGCCGTGCAGAGACTGTCTGAGCCATACCTTTAGCCGAGGCTCTCAAGACATCATACAGCCAGCCTGCCAAGTAGGCCAAGCCCGATTCCAGGGCTGGCCAATCAGCCCTCAAGGAAGGATCCGAGGGGGAAGCCCGCTGCGCATGCGTCCGGCACGCCCTGGCCACATAGGAGCCACAAATTGAGGCCTGTAAACTTAAAGCAGCCACCTCGAAGGACGACTTTAAAGCCGCCTCCAAACTCCTGTCTTGGGTGTCCTTTAGGGCCGTGCCACCTTCCACCGGCAACGCCGTTTTCTTAGTCACCGCAGTGATTAAAGAATCTACGGTAGGCCCAAGAAAGGCCTCCCGTTCCCCTTCAGGCAGAGGATAGAGGTGGGACATAGCCCTAGCCACTTTAAGGCTTTTTCTGGGAAATCCCATTGAGCCGAAATCAAGGTATGCAATCATGCACGTGGAAGGTTCTAGGCGGGCGCTTAGTCCCCCGCATAATGGCAGAGCCAACAGAGGCTGAGGGAGAGACGTCCTCCGGAGAGGAACTCTTCAAAATGCTCATGGCCTGCACTAACAGGTTGGGCAAATCCTCTGAGCGAAAGATCCGTGCTGCAGGGGGTTCATCCGCTCCATCCGAGCGGGAATCCGTCTCCTCCAAGGAATCCCCAAAGGACCTTTGGGAGAACTCAGATATGCTGCCCTCATCTACATCAGAGGAGACCGAGTCCTCTAGGGCCTGGAAGTCCACCCGAGGGCGTTTGCTTCCGGAGGCCTCAGCCCCTTGATCAGAGGCGGGAGCCGGCAGCGTTTATCATAAGAAAAGCCTGATGCAGCAGCAAAAAGAACTCAGGGGAGAAACCCCCTAGACTGTGCACTTCTGTCGCTTTGGCCACGGCCCTAGACGCACCCTCAACCGGCGCTCGCAAGAGCGGGGGAGAAACATGCTGTGCATCCAAAATGGTGTCCGGCGCGAAACTCTGAGGAGTCGCGTGGGAAGAACGGCGTTTAACTTTTGCCGCTTTCTTGCCGTCGCCCGAATCAAGGGCGACCATAGCATTAACGTCTCTCAGCTCGAGGGCGGCCCAAGAAGAAGCCGTCCGAGCAGAGTGGCTGGCCAACATGGAGTGGGTGAGCAGCGGGGGATGGGCGCTTATGGCGGGAAAAAACGCTGTACCGGATGAAGAACCGGGACACTGACCGGACTCCAAACTGATGCCCAACAAAGGCGATTCAGGCTTTGAAAACCCCCGCATCCCCGCTAGACGCACACACGCAGTCCGGGGAGCGAATCTTTGCGCCCTCGCCCTCCGACGCCATAAGCCACGTGGAGACCGAACGGGGAACCCCCTGCCCGCTATAAAAAGGTAAAATTACTTGCTTTTTGCTCCGAGCTGTAACGAACTGGTGTCCCAGTGAGCAGCTGCAATAAACGCTGACATAAACGTTGAAATAAACGCCCTTAAAGGACGTCAATTTTTTTTTTTTTTTAAACGGAGCCAGCGGGAGGGGGGAGAAAAGGAGGGACCTGGCACCACCAGGTTTGGACTTGCTCAAGAAGAGCCCTCAACCCCAGGTACTCAACAAAACCTAAAGATTAGGCTTGGAGACTAGCCAGAGCTGCTGCTATGTGTGACCACCACCTACTGAGATAGAGAACATACTGAGGAGTTTCCGGCAGCACATGACCACATATAGGGAGGCAAAAGGATTGCTCTCTATCTCCACCTGCTGGTAGATGGACACAACCCACCAGTCTATGGATTGATCAGCATGATGATATGGAAGAAAGTATTTAACTGTACTGGTGAACAGAAAGAAATACTCTTCAGTTAGATTGTACAGGATTAGACCAGTAAAACTGCTGATTCCCTACTGGATCCAGGATACACTCTACTTTCTTTACTAATCAAACATTTAGTCTCCTAACCAAATTACAAGTCAGTATAACACTTCAAAGATTTCCAACTCAAAATAGGAATGTTCCTTAGGTGTATTTCATGGAAAATCTCAGTTCACTTGTGTGGTAAACAGGAGTTTCAGAAAAATGTGAACTGTCTCTCTCTGAACTTAGCTGAAGGAAACTTCCAGTCAGTGTTGCCAGGTGGGCGGTTTTCCCGCCCAATTGGGCGTTTTTCCGCGACCCGCCGCAGGAAATTTTTGCCCGTGGCGGGTTGCGGTTTTTTGGGCTTGTTTTGGGGTCTTTCGGCGGTTTTTTTAGTGTTTTTTTGGGCTGCGGGGGCAGGGCTAGTGGCGTTTTGGGCGGGGTTAATGATGTTCTGGGCGGGGCCGATGACGGCGGGGGCGGGGTTGATGACGGCGGGGGTGTCAGGCGCGAGGTTTGTCTTTGGTTGGGTTTTGGGCTGGTTTGGGTGGGGAAAAAATTTTCCACCTGGCAACCCTACTTCCAGTTGCAGACTCAAGTCTTCAAGAGATCTCTCCTTTAAAAGTTGTCTTCCTAAACTTAATCTAAAAATAAAATAAAAGGAGAAATACTGCCTCCCTGCAGTGTGTGTGTCTTTTAGATCAGCCTGCCTGAAACTGGAACCTGGACTGAGTGCTAAAGTATGAAAAAATAAAATAAATTGAATTTCCTCGGTTCTAATTTTCTAAGTAGCTCTATTATAACTTTACCCTGACTATCTAAAGAGTAACCCTTTGCTGCTGAGATCTTGAAGCCCACTGCTGGATCTCATCCACACACACACATTCATAGATCCACTCCTCTCTCAGCAGAGAAAACTCAAACTTGAAAATCTCAACCAATCTCTTTCAGAAATAAATATTTTTCCTTAAATGTTTAATGATTTCTGATCCTTACTATTAGGACCAAATCAGCTTGGAAACTCACAATCCTTTCCTCAGGAGAGAACTAAAACTTTCAAATCTAGTACAAACCTCTCCTCAATTTCCTGTTTTACTTCAATCAAGTCATTCACTCTTTTAATATATCAATCAAATCTTATCAATTCTTTCTTTCACTTCTTACATACAGAGCTCACAGAATGCAGGTCCTGGCTCAGTCAAATCTTCAGTTGCTCTCTTTCTGCTCTATTGGAGCAGAATTCTAACAAGAGCTGCTCAGCCAATCAGAGAGCTCTATTTGAATGCAGATTAACATACAGACAATCTAATGGGAATTTTTAGTCAAAAACACTAGATAAACCCTTCGTTTTTGGATCAAATTTCACATTTTTGATCAGAGCCATGCCCTAACATTAAGGCTGTAACATTTCCAACAATTTGTTTTACCCATAAATATGCAAATTAGAACCTCCCAAAAACGGACTAATTTGCATATGATTTAAACAAATTTGAGTACATAGCATATCAATCCCATCTCCTAACACCTAAATTCTGCAGTTAGATTTAATGCAAATACTTTTAAAACTTATTTTTAGCACTTTTAAAATCTTAGGTGTCAGTGCAAATCTCTATGGTATGTTCTGCTCATGTGCAGGAGTCTCTATGGCTGAATATTTCCATAGCAACTCAGGACACCTCTAGCAACCCCCCTTGCAATGCTCTCTCAGCAGAAAGGTAAACACATTCAACCAATTTCTACAACTGGTTACATAAAGTTGAACTGTTTTTTTTTTTTTGCAAAACCCGTTGTGTGAGTGAAATTCTTGGAGCTGAACAGGCTGAGAGACTGAGCGGTGGTGGTGATGCCCCCAGCCTACTGGGATTAAACCCTGCCACAGCCTTATTCCAACCTGATTTGAGTTCTGTGGATCCTGGTTCGGGTACCTCCTCCA
Organism: Microcaecilia unicolor; assembly: GCF_901765095.1. Lineage (NCBI taxonomy): Eukaryota > Metazoa > Chordata > Amphibia > Gymnophiona > Siphonopidae > Microcaecilia > Microcaecilia unicolor. Next base: position 162,942,020 of record NC_044041.1, read on the forward strand.
AAGAGAATAGCCGGCATCCTGAACTGTACTGGGTGGGACCAGGGTTACAAAAATGGCACTGAACATGGGGTGAAGGGGTTAAGCCAACAGAGGAGATTATATTTTTTTTCCTTTTTTTGCCTCACACACTGAAGAGACTGTATATTACCTCATACAAGAGCAAAAGCTTTAGAGGTGGTATCGGAATTTTTTCAGAGTCGGGAGGTGTCCTGTGGCACCTGAAGAACCTAGGAGTGTTGCAGGAATGGATGCATGAATTTGTGATGCTTCAGGAGTCAGACAGCACACACCAGTATGAGAGAAAAATCTTCTTTATTTGCCAGCAAACAAAGCAAGACATCAGTTCTAGCTCTCTTCTCTTTCTTCTGTCTGTTCCTTCTGTCCTTCTCTTTCTTCTGAGCTCCTTCTGAGTTCTTTCTGACGTAAACTGCTTCTGCTCCTACTTAAATAGGGTCCTAAGCCCTCCTCCTAGCCTAGCCCCCTTTACTCCCAATTGGTTAAGAAATTGATTGGCTACCTTGCCTCAACCAATCATTACTTTTGAAATATCAGTTACATAGGTTCCAGACATCCTAAACTGACCTCTGACCTGGGGCCCCTTAAGCCAGACATTTGGTCTCCAGTCTCTTACATGTTATTATGATTGATTTCTCATATTCCTAGTACTAACTGCTAACTAAACTCTGGCATTCATTAAAGGGGTCAAAAGCCAATCTTACTTAATGGCATACATATCAGGTTATTACTTCCAGGAGGCCAGTCCTACACTTAGCTATAATTAATCAAGGAGAAGAGAGCTGACTAGTTCTGACCTTTTTCACCTATCAGCTTATACATTGAACCAGCCAGAACTATGGCTAAGTCAAACCACATGTTGATCTCCTCAACTGCAGTCTTAAACAGCAGACAAAGAGTAATACAGAATTTAACAGATATTCTACACAGACACAAACCTTATTAATTTACACAGAATACAACATATTCTAAATATCAAAAACTTGTAAATACTAATCTATTGCCTCTCTCTCTCTAAATAGTATTTTCTATCTAAGCATTTTAAACTACAATTAATCATATGTCTGGCTCATTCCTTTATTCATTCATAATAGTTTACAGCTGTGCCAGCTAGCATTGGCAATTCACAAGGGACAGAGTTTCATTTCTCACTGACCTTTCCTAACCTTAGCTCGGCCAAGCTAGAGTTCAATATAATCTGAACCATCTGGCATTCCTTTGCTCTGCTTGCAAGGTAAAAAGCTGATTTTGAAATAGGAATTCAAACACCACTTTTAAACCCCAGATTTTAACAGACTTAACACTTAATATGATTTCTTATATATAATTATTTCCATGGCTGCCTCATTCCCCCCTTTGAGACTAAAATCAGCTTATGCAGAGATAAGTCTCACAACTCAAACTCTGGAGATTATAGTGATCCTAACTAGGAATAGACTTGTGAATCACCATTACCCTACTTGTTAAGGTTCGACGGCATACTGCCGAAGCACATGAGGCCAGGAAACAAAACAACAACCCTGCTAAAACTAAGACTATTAGGGAAATGAACAAGGGACGTATCCAGGAGGTCAATGACCACCACCAGGAGGTAAGATCTAATCCTCCTCGGTAATCCTCCACATTAAGGCTAGCCAACTGTAGGACTTTATCCATAGCATGCCTAACTACATGCGTCCTATTTATGACAATAGTACAGCACTCTGAAGAATTTAGCACTGTGCAGAGGCCACCCTGAGCTGCAAAGAGGTAGTCAAGGCCCATACGATTATACCGAGAAACTATACTTAATTCATTAATTTGATCCTGCAATGCATTGACTACCACATTCAGCTCATGAACTAAAACATGAAGTAGGGACTGAAGTCTCCGAGTAGCCATACCTAGTTCAGTAATACCCGCTACCGGGCCTCCAATTGGAATCCAGGCTGTGGCAGAAAGGGCTACAAGTCTCTTTTTAGTCAGAGGATAAGTAGAATTAATATACTGGAGGGCTAATTCAATCGCCTCATCCTCTGTGGCAACGGAGGAGGGTAAGGACAAAGCCTCTCGCTTAGAGCGGTGCGGGGATAGTGGCTTAAGAGGAATAACTTTAGGAAAATAATTCAAGGTTACCAATACACAAAAATTATATGTGGCGGGAAGAATCATGTGGAGGACATTATCACAGAGCCAGTAATGACCAAGGAGAGGGTGAGGAAAGTTCCCAATAAATGTTGGCTCAGGCTGGACAGGGTACTTAGGGTGCCCATAATGCGAACCCCTATCCCAGGGGGAACGAAGACGAAATGGAGACTTTGCACACCATAGGCGCCAATCCCCAATTGTGACAGGCTGCTCATTTGTTAATAACTCTTCATACCCCGGGGACTTATGAAAGTAGAAAATAAGCTTGGACACTATAGTCTTCTCAGTGGTACGCTTAGGAGCCAGATAATCACCCTGGTCATAATCTACAGGTATGGTAATAGGGCACATAGGAGTACCTGGAGAAACTACCCACACAGGTTCCTCCTTCTCTGGGAGAACATTAGTATAGTTACAGGGAATGGGAAGAACAGTTGAGATGTCTCTTGTTAAACAAAACACTCCAGAAGCTGGATAGGGAGACGTAAAGACTGGCCTTAGAGAAGAGCCAGAGGGGGAAGTAGCATTATAAAAGGACCACCAAGTATAATCCTGGCTCCAAGGACCTGAACTCGAAAAGTAGGGAGGTATAAGAGCTGGGAGTTGCACAGGAACAGGTACAGCTGGGACATCTGTGGTATAAGGAGAAAATCGGGAACACACAATACAAGGGGAAGTAATCTTGGCCTGGCTAATTAGTTCCTGGACAGAGTGTAACCAAAGGTTGGAGCGAGTTGGGGTATTAGGAACAAGGAGGCAAGGAGTAGAAAACAACAAAAGCATCCAAACTACTAACATTTTCTTTCTTCCTAATCTAAAACAAATACAGCAAACTAATTAAGCAATAATATTTCAACAGTCTGTGCTAATCACAGATTACTCTCATATAATGTTCTCAGTCTTTGAGTTCTTATACCAGTTGGGATAGACCCTCAACTGACAAGGATCAAGCTCTCAAATTCCAAGAAAGCCAGAATCAGGGCAAGAAAGAGTCCCAGTGTGAAGCCGAAGTTCAGCCGCTCCTGCAGTATGCAGTTGACCCTTCTTTTCAGCTAGTAGATTCTTTGGTTCGGGTCAGGCGCAACTTCAATGGCTCCGTTGGATCTCTTTCTGCTCTCCACTGTCTAGGCTCCGTCTGATCCGTGCTGGGCTCAGTCTGGTCAGCAGACTTAATTCGAGACCAATGGACCCATGGAGTAATCCCTGCGACCTTCACAGCTGCAGGAGTAGAAAGCAAAACAGTAAAAGGTCCTTTCCATCGGGGCCCCAAAGGCTGGAGCTTCCAGTCTTTCACCCAAACTCTATCCCCTGGCAGGAAGGAATGTACCTGAGCCTGGAAGGGGACAGGGTTTATTTCTCTCACATAAGACTGAAGCTCAGAAATTATCTTACCCAAGAGGGCTACCTGCTCCTGCACCTGGGCAGACCCTACAATCCCTATGTCTCCCTTAATTCCCTGTAAAATGGCTGGGGGCTTCCCATACACAATTTCAAAGGGAGAGAGGGCTGTTCCTTTAGTTGGGGTGCATCGGAGGCGGAAGAGGGCTAGTGGCAATGCCTGTGGCCATTTCAATTGGGTTTCCTGACAAATCTTTGCTAGGCTATTTTTCAAGGTTCTGTTTGCCCGCTCAACCTGCCCTGAACTCTGGGGACGATAGGCACAATGCAATTTCCAGGTAATGCGCAATGCGCGGGACAGGGCCTGAAGTGTAGCTTCAACAAAGGCGGGACCATTATCTGAACCTATGGCAAGGGGCAATCCATACCTGGGGATGACATCCCTAAGGAGGGCTCGAGCTACTTCTGTGGCTTTCTCAGTGACTGTAGGATATGCTTCCACCCACCCAGAAAAGGTACAGACCATGACTAAGAGGTATCGGAACCTACCACTCCTGGGCATTTCTGTGAAGTCTATAACTAGGGACTCAAAGGGTGTTAGTCCTCTAGACTGAACTCCTGGTGGAATACGGGGTCCCTGACGAGCATTATTCTGGGCACAGAGAGTACATCGGGCAGAGGCAGTGGCAACCAGACTATCCAATCCTTCCAGCACCACTACTCGATTGAGTAGGCGGGCTAGTGCTGTTTTCCCTAAGTGTGATAGGTCATGAGCTTGAGACACTACAGGCCAAGCTAGGTGGCGTGGCACCAGAACTCTAGTATCAGGGAGATGTAACCAGCCATCAGGTCTCCTTACTGCACCTTCCTCTTGAGCCCATTTCTCTTCCGTTTGGGTATACATAGGTGTCCATTCTTGCAATCGAATTTGGAACAGGGGGGTCACAGTACTTGCTGGGGGTCCTCGAGCAGCTTCCTTGGCCACCCGATCAGCATGGCGGTTCCCTCGGGCCACTGGAGTATCTATTCTTTGGTGTCCCCTGCAATGAATGACAGCTACCTTCTTAGGGGCCCACACAGCCTCTAGCAGCTGAAGTATTTCAGGTCCATACTTAACAGGTTGGCCTGCAGCATTTATGAGTCCCTTTTCCTTATACAAAGCTCCATGAGCATGTAGGGTTGTGAAGGCATACTTGGAATCAGTATAAATGTTGGTTACCAGTCCTGCTGCTAGCTCCAGAGCTCGTATGAGGGCCACAAGTTCTGCTTTCTGGGCTGAAGTTCCTTGGGGCAGGGCTCTCGCTTCTATCACCTTGTCCTCTGTCACCACAGCATAGCCTGCCAGTCGCTTGGAGTTCTCCACATAACTGCTTCCATCTGTAAAATAAATTACATCTGGGTCCCTCCACGGAACATCTTTAAGATCTGGTCGACTGGAGTACACTTCATCCATAGTTTGGATACAGTCATGATCCGGTGGTCCCTCAGATGCTGGCAAAAGAGTAGCAGGATTGAATGTAGCCACTGTTTCCAGGTGTATCCGTGGATTCTCACACAAGCTGGCTTGGTACTTAACCATACGGTTATTTGTAAACCAGTGATTGCCCTTATACTCCATGAGGGTAAGAACTGCATGGGGGACTTTAACAACCAGTTCTTGCCCCAAGGTCAACTTATCAGCTTCCTGGACCAGTAAGGCTGTTGCTGCAATGGCCCTCATGCAGGCTGGCCATCCTTTAGCCACTCCATCCAGCTGTTTAGACAGGTATGCAACAGGCCTCTGCCAAGATCCCATCATCTGGGTCAGCACACCCAGAGCAACCCCCTGTCGCTCGTGGACATACAATGAGAAAGGTTTCTCCACATCAGGAAGGCCTAACGCAGGGGCTTGGAGTAGGGCTTTCTTTATGGCAATGAAGGATTGTTGAGCAGTAGGTCCCCATTCAAATGGTTCCTTTTCACCCCCCTTTGTGGCTTGGTAAAGGGGTTTCGCCATCAATGCAAAATTTGGAATCCAAATTCTGCAGAATCCAGCTGCTCCCAGGAATTCCCTAACTTCTCTTCTGGACTTGGGTTGGGGAATTGCAGCTACCGCTTGCTTCCTACTAGCATCCAGTCTCCGACTTCCCTGGGAAATACAAAAGCCCAGATACTTCACTTCTGACTGACAAAGTTGGGCCTTTGAGCGTGAGACCTTATAGCCTGCATCCAAGAGTAGCTCCAGCAATTCTCTAGTAGCCTCAAAACACTCTTCCTGGGTCACTGCTGCAATCAGGAGGTCATCTACATACTGGAGTAAAACTCGCCTGGAAGGCTCAGATTTAAAAGTCTTAAGGTCTTGTCCTAGGGCAGTCCCAAAAATAGTGGGGGAGTTCTTGAACCCCTGTGGCAGGCGGGTCCATGTATACTGAAGCTTCCTTCCTGTTACTGGGTTTTCCCATTGAAAGGCAAAAAGCAACTGACTGGCTGGGGCCACCCGAATACAAAAGAAGGCATCTTTTAGGTCTAGTGTTGTGAAATGGGTAGCTCCAGAAGGTATCAATCCTAACAGGACATATGGATTAGGCACTACAGGGTGTAATGAAATAGTGGATTTGTTAACCACTCGTAAGTCTTGGACTGGCCGGTAGTCCTCAGTCCCTGGCTTCTGAACTGGCAATAGTGGCGTATTCCATGGAGACTGGCAAGGACGAATAATTCCATGGGATAACAGACGATTCAAATGTGCTTGAATCCCTTCCAGAGCCTTTCTGGGAATTGGGTATTGACGAAGATGGATTGGCCGGGCACTTGGAAGTAAATCTACATGTACAGGAGGAATATTTCGGGCCAACCCTGGGGGATTATCTTCTGCCCATACCCCACTGACCTGAAAGCTGTCTGCCAGGGGTAGGTCAACTTGGCTATGTGACTGATGCAGCCGCCATTCTTCTTCAAGAGGGCAGCAGAAACTCAATATACCCTTAGGGCTGGATGCTGGGGGCCGAAAGGAGACTGAAGTCTGGCCATCAGAGTCAAAGGAAATTTGGGCCCTAAGCTTGGACAGCAGGTCTCGACCTAACAAAGGGATTGGACAGTCTGGCATATACAGGAATTCATGAGTGACTATGTGTGAGCCTAATTGGCATCTACGGGTTGTCAGGAAAGGCCTCCGGTTCTGCACCCCCGTGGCTCCCACCACTCGGACAGTTTTTCCAGACACAGGCGCTAATCGCTCCGTCACAACAGAATGTTCAGCTCCTGTATCAATCATGAATGGAATTGAGCGGCTCCCTATAGTTAGCTTGACCATAGGTTCCTGGGAGCCCAGTTTGTAGGAACCCGGTCTGTCCTATTCGTCCCATTCTGCCATCTCGGCTATCCCGATGATGTCAGATTCAGGAGGCTCATATCTTCCCTCTCGAACTCGGCCTCGGCTTCCTCGATCTCCTGGTCCCCTTCTCAGTCCCTGGCGCCTCTGGGGGCATTCATCTTTCCAGTGCCCTCTTTCCTTACAATAGGCACACTGGTCCCTCTCCAATCTTGGTCTGGGATTCTCCCCCCTTGGCCGGGATTGATTGAAGGAATCTCGGGGCCTGGCTGGTGGTCCGGGGTCCCACTTTGGCTTCCCATTAGCTAGAGGTCGACCTCGGTTAAGGGTGGAATTAGTAATGGCTGCCGCTAAAAGGTCGGCCTTCTTCTGCATCTTCCGGTCAGCCTCTCGGCGCACCTCCTGATCTCTATTAATGAAAACCTTAGTTGCGATCTCAATTAGCTGGGTGGTATTCATCCCTGCGAATCCCTCCTGACGCTGCAACTTCTTCCGGATATCTGGCATACTCTGGGCCACCAATGCACTATTCACCATTCTCTGATTTTCTTGGGCTTCAGGGTCAAATGGGGTGTATGTTCTGTAGGCTTCAATTAGTCGCTCTAAAAAGGCCCCAGGGGATTCAGTTGCCCCTTGGAGAATTTCAGAGACCTTTGCTAGATTAATGGGCCTCTTTATGCCTTTCCTCATACCTTCCAGCAAGTCCCGGCAATAGCCAGACAACAGTTCATAGTGCTGCCCATCATTTGGATCCCAAGCTGGAGCTGCGCGAGGAAACCGAGCTCTAACCCATCCCTCTGGGTCTTGTGTCCCCCCGGGGACACGCTCTCGCGTGATGGCCTCAGCATTTTGCAAAATCTTCCGCCTCTCCTCAGTTGTGAAGAGGGTCAGGAGAAGTTGTTGACAATCAGTCCAGGTTGGGTTATGGGTGGCCATAATGCTAGCCACTAGGTCCACCACTGCCTGAGGCTTTTCAGTATAAGAGGGGTAATGCGTCTTCCAATTCAGGAGATCGGTGGTTGTGAAGGGTACATACTGATAGGCCTGTGCCTGTATAACCTGACCCTGATTATTAGGATCCGGTCGAGTGGTAGTTACCTGACGAAGTGGCAGAACTCTCGAGGAGGTGGGAATGGAACCTGAGGTAGAGCTAGGAGCTACCCTCCTATCATGCTCAAAGGTGATTGCAGCAGGTCTAACCCATTCAGTGGAGGTGTGTTGAACCCCTGAGGGATGGGGAGGGGTACTCATAGACTGAGAGGTGGTCACAGGTGAGTCAGTCCATTGAAAGGGATGCCGGGCCCCTGATGAGTGGGTAGGGGTATTAGAGGGAGAGGCTGGGCTGTCAGGAGTTGAGGAGTCAGGGAGTGGAACCCAAAACGGGTCTTCAGAGGTTAACAGGAGAGGATTTGGCACAGAAGGGTAGAGGCCAGGTGAAAAGTCCAACCTAGGATGTGGTGGGGTTCGCACAGAAGAGGAACTATCCGGAGAAGCCTGTACTGGAGAGGCTTGAGCTGGGCGGCGTGGATCTCTGGGGGTAGCACGGAACCCCAACAATGGGCCATAAGGTGGTGGCTCAAGATCTGAGGGGTCATCAGAGAGTATGGGTTTCTCAGACAGGGTAGGGGCGGAAGCCACCGATTGGGTGGTAAGCTTCCTAGGGCTCTTTCCCTCTTCTAGTTTAGATTTTCTAATCTTTCTTTGAACACGGCCTAACATGAATTTTACTGGGGATCCCATATAAGTTTTCAACCAGGAGGGAGGGTCAGTCACAAGGCTGTCCCAGGAATCTATATAAGGGAGTTGTTCAGAATATTCTGGTTCTCCTACAACTATGCTGTAGACCTTCCGGATTACTTCAATATCTAAGCTGCCACTAGGGGGCCACCCCACTCCCATAGATGGCCACTCAACTTCACACAAGGTTCTTAGAGTACTTGAGCTTAAAGTCTGTCCATAGTCATTAATTAAAAAGCCTTTTTTAAAGTTTTTAAGCATACAATCTAGGGGGGTAGCAATTTGTCTAGACGATTTCCCACCCATAATGCTTACAGTTACAACACACAAAGAGGGGGGGAATTTTTGAGAGTGCAGTAAGGGGTCTGCACTCTCGAGACACTAGGTAGACAGACAGCAATCGCTTCCTTCCGTTGCTGACCAATTGAACTCGCGTTAATTGGAAATGCAGCTATAAGAAGTCCGCACTCATTAACATTCAGGCATCACACATTCATTCAGTACAGAAAATCCCACCCAACAATTTCAGATTTCTCAGATACAGATAAGCTCAAGCGTTTTCGCTTCTAATCTCCTCTAGATTAGAAGGTACTAGGGCCTTCGCTGAGAGTTGATCAGGCTCTCCTTCCTCAATTTGTTTGAGGGGCTGATTTACAATTTTCTAGCTAGAATTACAATACAAAATACAGAATACATACCCGGCGAATGTTCTCCAGTCAGTTGGGTGCTGGGATTAATGCAGGATTCATCCCACCGCTGCCACCAAGAATTGTTGCAGGAATGGATGCATGAATTTGTGATGCTTCAGGAGTCAGACAGCACACACCAGTATGAGAGAAAAATCTTCTTTATTTGCCAGCAAACAAAGCAAGACATCAGTTCTAGCTCTCTTCTCTTTCTTCTGTCTGTTCCTTCTGTCCTTCTCTTTCTTCTGAGCTCCTTCTGAGTTCTTTCTGACGTAAACTGCTTCTGCTCCTACTTAAATAGGGTCCTAAGCCCTCCTCCTAGCCTAGCCCCCTTTACTCCCAATTGGTTAAGAAATTGATTGGCTACCTTGCCTCAACCAATCATTACTTTTGAAATATCAGTTACATAGGTTCCAGACATCCTAAACTGACCTCTGACCTGGGGCCCCTTAAGCCAGACATTTGGTCTCCAGTCTCTTACATGTTATTATGATTGATTTCTCATATTCCTAGTACTAACTGCTAACTAAACTCTGGCATTCATTAAAGGGGTCAAAAGCCAATCTTACTTAATGGCATACATATCAGGTTATTACTTCCAGGAGGCCAGTCCTACACTTAGCTATAATTAATCAAGGAGAAGAGAGCTGACTAGTTCTGACCTTTTTCACCTATCAGCTTATACATTGAACCAGCCAGAACTATGGCTAAGTCAAACCACATGTTGATCTCCTCAACTGCAGTCTTAAACAGCAGACAAAGAGTAATACAGAATTTAACAGATATTCTACACAGACACAAACCTTATTAATTTACACAGAATACAACATATTCTAAATATCAAAAACTTGTAAATACTAATCTATTGCCTCTCTCTCTCTAAATAGTATTTTCTATCTAAGCATTTTAAACTACAATTAATCATATGTCTGGCTCATTCCTTTATTCATTCATAATAGTTTACAGCTGTGCCAGCTAGCATTGGCAATTCACAAGGGACAGAGTTTCATTTCTCACTGACCTTTCCTAACCTTAGCTCGGCCAAGCTAGAGTTCAATATAATCTGAACCATCTGGCATTCCTTTGCTCTGCTTGCAAGGTAAAAAGCTGATTTTGAAATAGGAATTCAAACACCACTTTTAAACCCCAGATTTTAACAGACTTAACACTTAATATGATTTCTTATATATAATTATTTCCATGGCTGCCTCAGGAGGACCCAACCTGGTCTGGGGAAAGGAGCTGCAGCTGTCATTCAGGTTGTGAGTAGCTGGGGTGTGTTTGGTGGAAAAACCAACATGAACAATATGGCCTCCATTCCTGCCATCATGGCAAGGAGGCAGAAAAGGTGCACAGAATTTGAGGAACATTTTGCTGAGTTGCTGATGCATGACGGCTGACAAACAAGAGGGAGGAGAAGCTACAAACTGCGGACTGGGGAAATGCGCCACATGGAGTTGAGGCAGAGGGACTGCAAGTGCTTGATATGGGTGATGAGGTTGGATGGGAAGTGTCAGAGACAATGACAACAGCAAGCAGAAGTGCTTCGGTTTGAAGAGTGAGGAGATAGAAACATAGAAAAATGAAAGGAGATAAAGATGAGGCCAATTTTCAGACTGCAAGAGTTAGACCAACTAATTCCCGTGGTCAGAATTGAGCCCAGATATTTAATGCTCGGCTATTTCTGATGACCGGCAATGAATATTCAATTTATTTTTGGCCGGTTTCAAGATAACCAGCCAAGTTGATAATCAGACTTGGCCAGTTATTTTGAAACCAGTCAAAGTTATTCTATGGTTTCACGTGGCCAAATATGGCCACTAAACTTGATTTAAAAATTGGCAGATAGGTGGTTATATCACACAATATAACTGGCTGTCCACTATTCGCTAACCGGGAATATTCAGTGGGGATAGTCGGTTACCCTGTGCTGCATATCGACAGTTATCCGGTTAAGCAATATTTATCTGGTCAGCAGCCATTCTGGCATGTTAAATAGTGCTGAATGTGGGGGTGGGGGGGGGGGGGATATGGCCTATCCAGTCTGCCCATCCATACCATCTACTATCACTTCCTTTCCCTTACAGATCTTATGTACTTGTCCCCTAGTGAAAAAGGTGCCAGTACTCAAATACCAGGCCACCATTCAGGGGTGGGATGATCACTGAGGGACCCACTTCACAATAGCCAGGCCCCCTGCAACCAGTCACAGAATGTATGACAAGGCAGAATTTGTGTATAGGGCCTGAGCTCTTCCATTAAAACTTGGGGACTATGGGTCAATTTTAGCAGACAATGGAAAAGGTGACAGTACTCAGTACCCCTAAGTACCCCCTCAAAAAAAGCCCTGCTTGTCCCAAACTTTCTTGAATTCAGATACAGTTTTTGTCTCCACTACCTCCACTTCCGTGAAGAAGTATTTCCTTAGGTTACTCTGAGTCCGTCCCTTTTCACCTTCATCTTATTCCCCCTCATTCTAGAGCAGGCTTGTCCTACCTTTTTCTATTGGGGGGGGGGGGGGGGGCACAATTTATATTTTGTAATATTCAGAGGGCCAAAACATACACTGTCATATTTTGCCCCATGTTTCGTGAAACAGTGGTAAAATACAAAGGTGCATCCCCCCCCCCCCCCCCCCCCAGCCTTCATCCTCTCTTTGGAACTCCCTCCCTATTGACATAAGGTCTGACAACAACTACCTAAGCTTCAGGAAAAAGCTTAAAAACCTATGTATTTCCAAAGTCTGCCATGTAATCACAGTCAGCTGTCTATGTTTTTGCTCTTTCCCCTACGACTCATAGGTTTGATCCGTGTTGCAATGCTATTAGTCAAGTAATTTAATTGATGTAAAACACACTGATCCCTGGAAAGGGGATTTTAGCGATATATAAGACCTACTTTGAGTTGAATTGAATTGAATCCAGTCTCTCTTTCATATACTTTCCCCCTCAATACTTCACCCAGTCTCTGTTTCCTTATCTGGTTTCAGCTGCAGAAGTAGCAGCGGGATTCCTGCTTCCCCACAGCAACACGGCTCTCATAATAACGTGAGTAACATAGTAGATGACGGCAGAGAAAGACCTGTATGGTCCATCCAGTCTGCCCGACAAGATAAACTCATATGTGCTACTTTATGTGTATACCTGACCTTGATTTGAATCTGCCATTTTTAGGGCACAGACCATAGAAGTCTGCCCAGCATTTAGCCCTGCCTCCCAACCACAAGCCCCACCTCCCATCACTGGTGCTGACACCCAATCTCCGCTAAGCTTCTGAGGATCCATTCCTTCTGAACAGAATTCTTTATGTTTATCCCATGCATTTTTGAATTCCGTTACCGTTTTCATCTCCATCACCTCCCTCGGGAGGGCATTCCAAGTATTCACCACTCTCTCCGTGAAAAAATACTTCCTGACATTTTTCTTGAGTCTGCCCCCCTTCAACCTAATTTCATGTCCTCTAGTTCTACTGCCTTCCCATCTCCGGAAAAGGTTTGTTTGCGGATTAATACCTTTCAAATATTTGAACGTCTATATCATATCACCCCTGTTCCTCCTTTCCTCCAGGGTATACATGTTCAGGTCAGCAAGTCTCTCCTCATATGACTTGTAACGCAAATCCCATACCATTTTTGTAGCTTTTCTTTGCACCGCTTCAATTCTTTTTACATTCTTAACAAGATACAGCCTCCAAAACTGAGCATCTATATGGCCGGCACCGCAAACAGCGGTCCTGAACCGTATTATTGAAAAAGATGGGCAGCCATCTTTCGTTTCGATAATATGGTTGGGGCCGGCCAAATGTCAGAGATGGCCGGGTTTGAGATGGCCGGCATCGGTTTTCGCAGATAATGGAAACCGATGCCGGCCATCTCAAACCTGGCCAAATCCAAGGCATTTGCCCTAGGGGCACTGCAGTGGACTTCAAAAATTGCTCACAGGTGCATACCTCCCTTACCTTGTGTGCTGAGCCCCCCAAATCCCCCCCAAACCCACTACCCACAACTTACAACACTACCATAGCCCTAAGGGGTGAAGGGGGGCACCTACATGTGGGTACAGTGGGTTTTGGGGGGGTTGGAGGGCTCCCATTCACCACCACAAGTGTAACAGGTAGGGGGGATGGGCCTGGGTCCACCTGCCTGAAGTGCACTGCACCCACTAAAAACTGCTCCAGGGATCTGCATACTGCTGTCATGGAGCTGGGTATGACATTTCAGGCTGGCATAGAAGCTGGCAAAAAAAATGATTTTTTTGGGTGTGGGAGGGGGTTGGTGACCACTGGGGGAGTAAGGGGTGGTCATCCACGATTCCCTCCGGTGGTCATCTGCTCAGTTGGGGCACTTTTTTGAGGCTTGGTCCTAAAAATAAATGGACCAAGTGAAGCAGGCAAAGTGCTCGTCAGAGCCAGCCTTCTTTTTTCCATTATCGGCCAAAGCCGCCCATCTCATAACCACGCCCCCGTCCCACCTTCCATACCCTGCGGAAACACTCCCTTTAACTTTGGCCGGCTCTGCGACGGAAAGCAGTTGGAGCCAGCCAAAATCGGCTTTCGATTATACCGATTTTGCCGGCTTCGTCTCCTGATTTGTGTCGGAAAATCACCGGCCTTCTCGTTTGAAAATAAGCTGGATAAGCACTAGCAAATTAGATGCAAAGCATTGATAAAGAAGGTTAAAACAGAATACAAAGAGAAACTTGCCATAGAGGTGAAAACTCATAGTAATAACTTTTTTGGGTATAACAGAAGCAGAAAACCTGTGAGGGAATCTGTAGGACTGTTGGATTATCAAGGAGTAAAAGGGGCAGTCAAGGAGACAAGGCCATAGCAGAGAGACTGAATGAATTCTTTGCTTTGGTCTTTACTGAAGAAAATGTAAAAGATCTACTTGTACCAGAAATGGTTTTTAAGGGTGACGATACAGAGGAACTGAAGGATATCTTGATGAATGCAGAAGCAAAAAAGTAGGGAGAGTGACTCTTCTCAAACAAGGGAGGAGACGTAATAATGGAAACAGAATCTTTATTGCAAGAAAAACAGAACGACTCAACACAGCTGCTGTGTTTTGGCACCCAAGCGCCTTCCTCGGTAGTCTTATGATGTATGGCTGATTATGATGAAAAAGATATCTTTATTACATCAATACATACAAAGTATATCAATCTAAACCAAGGTTAGATAGAAAATCTCACCGGACTGTCCAAATCACTTCTGATTTTCCACTGGTTGCAGCCTTTGCAGCGATTTTCACACACTGCCTGCCGCTGAATGACCTCCTTGCAGCCGCTAAGCTCTAACCCAGAAGCCTCTTCTCTGCCACAACTTCCGGTTTCTGCCCAGTCAGGATGCAGCAGTGGAGAAGCTTCCGGGTTAGTGCTTAGTGGCTGCAAGTAGGCAGCATGTGGAAATTGCATGAGAAGCATGAGAAGGAGAGTTGTGGGTGGGATAGGAAAGAGAAGGGAAGGGGGCGAAAGATGCTACACAGGAATAAGTGAAGATGGGAGAAAGATGCTGCATGGAGGAGGGAAGATGGGGGAAAGATGTTGGACAGGGGAGAGAAGACGGGGTCAGATTCTGCATTGGAGGAGGGAACATGGGGGAAAGATGCTGCACGGGGGTGAGGGAACATAAAGATGCTGCACGGGGGTAGAGATGGGGAAAGATGCTGCATGAGGGAAGGGAAGATGGGGAAAGAGGTTGCACTATGGGGGCAGGGAAGATGGGAGGGAAGATGCTGCATGGGGGGAGAAGATGCTGCACTGGGGAAGAAGAAAGAGATGCAGCAATGGGGTGAGAAAGGGAGAAATCTTTCATATGAGGTGGAGGAGAGGGAGACATGTTGCCTAGAGAGGGGATAGGTGGCAAGAGAGGGAGAAATGTTGGACATAGAGGTGGAGGGAAAGGAAAAATGTTAGACATAGGGTGGAGGGGAGGAAGGGAGAGATGCTGCATGGGAAGTGGAGAGAGATGTTGGACCCAGCACATAAAGGAAGGGGAGAGAGACATAGTGGACAGTGGGAATGAGAGGGGGAGATGTTGGACATGGGGGTGGATAAGAGGGATGGAGAGATACACAGGAGGTGGTGAGGGGAGAAAGAGGGAAACATACTGGACCATGGGGGGGAGGGCAGGAGGGAAGAGAGAAGGGACAGGAAAATGTCAGGCTACGAGGGTGGGGTGGGGAGGGGAAGAAGAAGGATCAGATGCTGGCTACAAGGGCAGAGGGAGGAAGACAATGGGAATGGTGAAACCCTGTGGGAGAGGCCAGGAGGGGCAGAAAGGGGGGGGGGGGAAGGAAATGAATGAGAGCATAGTGATTACAGAGGGTAGAAAATGGTAATGGGGAGTAGATTAAAGATGAAAAAAAATGTAGGACTGGGGAAGGAGTGAGATGGGGAATGGGAGAGCTAGTGGGTTAAAGAAGAAGATGGAAATTTGATAGGTAGTTGAAAAGTAAAAAGGAGAAGAAGGGTGAGAGAGAGGCAGAAAAGAGTTAAAAAGGAATGATCAATATGCTAGAGGTAGGAGTAGTGAGGGAACAGACAGGAAAGAGAAGAAAAGACAAATGAACTGCAGCCGCTTGAAGAAGAATTAGCAGATGACAGACAAGAAAGCAGAAAAGAGAAATTGGAACCAGCAAGATGGAAAAATAAAATGTCCAGACGACAAAGGTAGAAACAAAGCATTTTATTTTGAATGTTTTAAATGGAATATGTTAGCTTTTGGAGATGTGCATAGCAAATGTCTTTGTATTATGTTTAGTAGAAAAGGAAATGCATTTCTGTTTTATATCTCAAGTGTTGCAGTAATGCTAAGTTTTACTTCTTGAGGTTCCCATTCAATTTTTGTCTAAATATTTTTATTTCTAATTTGTGATCCCTTGTTCTGTATTTGGTGAGGATCTGTTGGTGTGATAGTAATGGTAGGTGGGAAATCAGAGGGGAGGCAGAGAGGAGGGGGAATCCGGGAGCAGGGCCCTCCTTTATTTTCTGACCTGGGCCCAAGCAAGTCTAACACCAGTCCTGACCCTTGCTGTATAACTGGTGAGGATCCCCAAGCATCCCTAGCTGAGGACCTCCTCCAAAGACGACCAGAACTCTACCAAGTTCTGCAGTTGGCAACAGCATCCTTGAGCCACCGACAACTAAGCATGTGTGGAGTGTGGGCATCAGTTGCTTAGGGTCATTGCTGCTACCTACCAAGCTTGGTAAAAGAGAGTTCTGACCACCTTCAGAGAAAGTCTTCAGCTGACAGAGCTTGGGGATCCTCATTAACTAAAGCATTTATATTTTGAGATGGGGGTAGGGCGGGGCAGAGAAAACTTTGTACCCACCCACTTTGGGCTCAGGCCCACTCAAAATTGGCTGCCTAGCTATGCCACTGAGCCAAGGGAAGTCTTGCCTTACCAGTTTGCTTAATTTCTTTGAAGGCATGAATAAACATGTGGTGATTTAATGTTTTATTTGGAGATGTGTTTTGTGTCGGATAATTTGTGTAGATAACCTGTAACTGTGTATGTAACATTTGTTTGCCTAAAAAGCTGTGATAGTGCAGAATATAAGGTTTTTCCAATAAATAAATAAATAAATAAATAAATAAATAAATAAATAAATAAATATAAAGGTCAGCTAGCTGATGTTGTATATCTAGATTTTCAGAAAGCTTTTGACAGTCACACATGAGAGACTCCTGAGAGAATTAAAAAGTCATGGGATTGGAGGCAATGTTCTGTTCTGAATTAGGAATTGGTTAATGAATAGAAAAAAGCGGGTAGGGTTAAATGGCCATTTCTCTCAGTGGAGGAGGGTGAATAGTGGAGTGCCGTAGGGATCTGTACTGGGACTGGTGCTATTTAACATATTTATACATTATCTAGAATGACAACTGAGGTGATTAAATTTGCAGATGACACAAACATATTCAAATTTCTTATAACATATGCAGATTGTGAAAAAAATGCAGGAAGACCTTAGGAAATTGGAAGGCTGGATAGTCAAATGGCAGCTGAGATTTAATGTGGACACATGCAAAGTGATGCACATTGGGAACAATAATCCAAATCAAAGTTAGCTGATGTTTGGTTCCACCTTAGGAATCAGCATCCAAGAAAAAGATCTAGATGTCATCTTGAACAATACACTGAAATCTTCTGCACAGTGTGCGGCAGCAGCAAAAAAGCAAACAGAATGCTAGGAATAAGACAAAGGATACTATAATGCCTTTATATACCGCGACCTCTCTAACCTCATCTCTATTCCTCTACTCCCCTCCTCTTCTCTGCCCTTCTCTTGCGCCCTATGGAATGCCCGCTCTATCTGTAACAAACTCCCCTATATCCAGGACCTCTTTATCTCACGTCACCTCCATCTGCTCGCCATAACAGAAACCTGGCTCTGCCCTGATGACTCTGCTTCAGTCGCAGCCCTCTGCCATGGCGGTTATCTTTTTTCACATACTCCTCGCCCTGCTGGTCGCGGGGGCGGTGTTGGACTACCGTATTTTTCGGACTATAAGACGCACTTTTTTCCCCCAAAATTTGGGAGGAAAATGGGGGGTGCATCTTATAGTCCGAAGGTAGCGGTTTTTGACCTCCGTTTTGTACTTACAGGATTCCGTGTTCCCTGGTGGTCTAGTGACGTCGGGGCAGGAAAGAGCCCCCTCTTTCCTACCCATCGCGCTGCTCTCCCTGCTTCTCAATGGTTTCCGGCGGTCTCGGCGATATTCAAAATGGCCGCCGAGAATCTCGGCGGCCATTTTGAATCTCGCCGAGACCGTCGGAAACCATTGAGAAGCAGGGAGAGCAGCGCGATGGGCAGGAAAGAGGGGGCTCTTTCCTGCCCCGACGTCACTAGACCACCAGGGAACACGGAATCCTGTAAGTACAAAACGGAGGTCAAAAATTCGGACAAGACGCACCGGAGCACCTAGGTTTTAGAGGAGGGAAAGAGGAAAATTTTTTTTTTCCTCTCTCCCTCCTCTAAAACCTAGGTGCGTCTTATGGTCCGGTGCGTCTTATAGTCCGAAAAATACGGTACTTCTCTCTCCCTCCTCCAGATTTCAACCCCTTCTTCCACCTCAATCTCACTGTTTTTCCTCCTTTGAAGTCCACTCTATCCGGCTTTTCTCTCCTCTGCCTCTTCAAATAGCGGTCATTTATCGTCCCCCTGATAAGTCCCTTTCATCCTTTCTCAGTGACTTTGATGCCTGGCTTGCCTTTTTCCATGATCCTTCCTCCCCCTCTCTCATCCTTGGTGACTTTAATATTCCTGCTAATGATCCTTCCAACTCTTATATTTCCAAGTTACTCGCTTTAACATCCTCCTTTAATCTCCAGCTATGCTTCACCTCCCCCACTCATCAAAATGGTCACTGTCTTGATCTCATCTTCTCCTCCAACTGTTCACCCTCTAGTTTCCTTACCTCTGATCTTCCCCTCTCTGATCAGCATCTTATAACTGTCACACTTAAATCTCCTCCCTCCCAGTCCCGTCCTATATTATCTAATTTATCTAGGAATCTTCACGATATTGACCCTTCATCTCTATCCTCCCATGTTTCAAACCTCCTCTCTACTGTGGCACCATCCACGTCTGTCAACAAGGCTGTTTCTTCTTACAACAATACTCTATCCTCTGCCTTACACGCACCTTTGATGACTCGCCCTATAAGGCGTACAAAACCCCAACCTTGGCTGACTTCTAATATCCGCTACCTACGTTCCTGTACCCGCTCCGCCGAACGCCTCTGGTGGAAATCTCGGGCCCTTGCTGATTTCTTACACTTTAAGTTCATGCTGACCTCCTTCCAATCTGCTCTTTTACGTGCCAAACAGGATTATTATATCCAACTGGCCAACGCTCTTGGCTCTAACCCTCGACTTCGCTTCACCACATTGAACTCTCTCCTCAAGGTGCCCCCTCCCCCAACTCCCCCTTCATTAGCTCCTCAGACCCTTGCTGAATTCTTTCACGACAAGGTTCAAAAGATAAACCTTGAATTCTCTACCTCGCCACCTCTCCCTCCACTAGTCCGTTCCCCTCTCTCTCCTTCCCCTCATTCCTTTTCCTCCTTTCCTGAAGTTACTATAGAGGAAACTACACTTCTCCTTTCTTCCTCAAAATGTACCACCAGTTCCTCTGATCCCATTCCCACCCACTTTCTTAATGCCATCTCACCTGCTCTTATTCCTTTTATCTGTCACATTCTCAACCTCTCACTTTCCACTGCAACTGTCCCTACTGCCTTTAAACATGCTGTGGTCACACCTCTCCTTAAGAAGCCTTCACTCGACCCTACTTGTCCCTCTAATTACCGACCCATCTCCCTATTCCCTTTTCTCTCCAAATTACTTGAGCGTGCTGTTCACCATCGCTGCCTTGATTTTATCTCCCCACATGCTATTCTTGACCCACTACAATCTGGTTTTCGGCCTCTCCACTCAACCGAAACTGCGCTTACTAAAGTCTCCAATGAAACAAGATGGGCGTCTATCTTTTGTTTCGACAATACGGTCGGGGATGACCAAATTGTGAAATTTAGGTCGACATTAGAGATGGTCATCCTTAGAGATGGTCGTTCACGATTTTCGGTGATAATGGAAACCAAGGATGCCCATCTCAGAAACGCCCAAATCCAAGGCATTTGGTCATGGGAGGAGCCAGCATTCGTAGTGCATTGGTCCCCCTGACATGCCACGACACCAACTGGGCACCCCAGGGGGCACTGCAGTGGACTTCAGAAATTGCTCCCAGGTGCATAGCTCCCTTACCTTGTGTGCTGAGCCCCCCAAACCCCACTCCCCACAACTGTACACCACTACCATAGCCCTAAGGGGTGAAGAGTGGCATCTAGATGTGGGTACAGTGGGTTTCTGGTGGGTTTCGAAAGGCTCACATTTACCACCACAAGTGTAACAGGTAGGGGGGGATGGGCCTGGGTCCGCCTGCCTGAAGTGCACTGCACCCACTATAACTGTTCTAGGGACCTGCATACTGCTGTCATGGAGCTGGGTATGACATTTGAGGCTGGCAAAAATATTTAAAAAGTTTTTTTTTAGGGTGGGAGGGGGTTAGTGACCACTGGGGGAGAAAGGGGAGGTCATCCCCAATTCCCTCCAGTGGTCATCTGGTCAGTTCTGGCACTTTTTTGAGCCTTGGTCGTAACAAAAAATGGACCAAGTAAAGTCAGCCAAGTGCTCGTCAGGGACGCCCTTCTTTTTTCCATTATCGGTCGAGGATGCCCATGTGTTATGCATGCCCCTTCGCTACCCTTCTGACACCCCCCCCCCCCCCCATGAACATTGGTCGTCCCAGTGACGGAAAGCAGTTGAGGACGCCCAAAATCAGCTTTCGAATATGCCGATTTGGGCGACCCTGGGAGAAGGATGCCCATCTCCCAATTTGTGTCGAAAGATGGGCACCCTTCTCTTTTGACAATAAGCCTGAAAGTGTTTTTTAAAGAATCTTTGTTTGACCCCTGATGTAGGCGCTTTGTGGCGCCGAAACACAGGCCATGTCTGGTCACCCTTAATCAGCTACAATAAAGTTTTCTTCACAATATCTCCAGTGTTTTGGTCAGCCTCTGCTTCTCCTTGCTTAGACTTTTTGACATAGAGGTTTCTTCCTGCCCTTTATTTTGACTGCTGCTGGTGTCGCCAGAATCGTGGCTGAAGAGTGGAGTGCTGGAGCTGATGAAGCACAGCAGAAGGGCCAGCTCCAGTGGTATCAGTGCTGCACTCTTCAGTCATGATCCTGACAACACTAGCAGCAGAAGCACAGTATGAATTGCAGCTATGTGCTAAAGAGCCAACGTGGGGTGAGGAGGCTGTAAGTAAGGAGTATGAATGGTAATTGACTGCAAATAATTTGCTTCATAGTTCAGGAAAAATTCAGTAAAAAAATGTTATGGCAATTCATAACCTTGTGTTACTGAGCCGATATACTTAGATGGAAGCTGCCACTGTGATTATTAGCTAACTAACAGTGACAAAAAAAAAATAACATAAAATTTTCAAATGTGTAATGCCTTTCTCCACTACCAGGGAGTATACACATGCTATTACTATTTCCTGTAGTTTCCAACTTCCACTAGTCTACTTGTGTGATCACTGCTGGTACCTATTTTACAAAAGTCTGCGCCCCCTGAACTTAAAACCTAGCTACATCTCTGCTGGGGCACTCTAGGGGCAGAGACTGAATGGAGCTGGGATTCAAGTGGGGACCTGCAACATTCAACTTAGCGCTCCAGATGCCTACTGATTACTGAAGATAAAATGGTTTTGTTTAACGACTATCAAATGTTAAGAAATAAATCAGGTCCCAAACAGGGCTATTTCCAACACACTGCTAGTATGTAAAACATTAATAAGAGAGATATCTTAAACATGCTGTGAAAAATGTCAAGGATATTTATGTCAGTCATATACTTCCAATGTGGACTACTTCAGTCATGTGCACAAAAATACATCAAACATGTTTCATAGCAGTGGCGTTCCTAGGGAAGCTGACACCCGGGGCGGATCGCCGATGCGCCCCGCCCCCTGGGTGCAGTGTGACCCCCCCCCCCCGGCGAAAGGACACCCGCCCCCGTGAAATTCCCCCCCCCCCGGGTGCATGCCGCTGGGGGGGGGTGCCGCGCGCGCCTGTCCTTTGTTCGTTCCATGCTCCCTCTGCCCCAGCATGGAACGAACGAAGGACAGGCGCGCGTGGCACCCCCCCCCCCAGCGTCGTGCACCCGGGGCGGACCGCACCCACCGCCCCCCCTAGGAACGCCACTGTTTCATAGACAAAAATTCCACATAGAAAAGAAATTTGTGTCTGTGAAAATACACTTGATGTATTATATATATATATAGTGGCAAATTGGCCCTACCACCGGGCTTGCCCAGGAGCCCGGCAGTAGTTCTCGTTTTCCTGTACAACATTTCTGTCGCTAAAAAATACCTTTGTATTTTCTAGCACTGAGGGAAGTGCCTGGCGGTAATCGGGCTCCAGCAGTAAATCACCGTGTGGCAGTTTTTAAATTACTGGCCCTTTAAAAAAAGGCGTTTTTACTGGTGCCGGTAAGATGTGGCATCAGTGTGTGGCAATTCCACACGCTGATGCCACTGCAAGCCACCTTTTATTGCCATTTGGTAAAAGGACCCCATAATGTTTTCAAGATAAATTTTGGTCTGTAAAATTCAGGCAAACCATCTACTCAGTCACTTATGTATATATGCTTCTCCTGTGATTATTCTTCAACTGAAGATATTTCTCCCACTTAGCAAATCAGCATCCTGTATGCTTGATATGAGGAATGCATGCATTCAAAGATTACCAACACTGCCTCTAGCATGCTGATTTGTCAAGTGAGGGAGATACTTTTCTCTTTTGATCGTTCTTGAGTTGAAGATAACCTCATAAGTGACTGAGTAGTTCATCTTTTCCCTTCAGCTTTCTTCCATTTATTTTTCTTCCTCGAAGTCCAGATTTCATTCATTTTTACTATCCAGTCTTCAATTTCTCTCTTTTTACTATGTTTACCTACAGCTTTCCATCTCTTTCCTACACCTTGGCTCTCCATTTCCCTTCCTCTTATTCCCCAATCTTTCACTAACTCTATCCTCTTCCTCTTTCCATCCATCATATCTCCTCTCTCTTTTCCCCTCCCCTCTTCTGTCCAACTTCTCCCCTCTTTCTCTCCTGACATCTTCCGTCCAGCATCTCCTGTCTCTTTCTCTCCCCTCTTCCATTCAGAATCTCTTCTTCCCTTCCATCCAGCCATCAACTCTCTCTTTCTCTCCCATCCAGGATCTCTTCTCCCCCTTGCATTTAGCCATCTCCCCTCTGTTTCTTCCATCCAGGGTCTTCCCTTTCACTCCCTTCCATCTAGCATTTCCCTCCTTTCCCTCCTTCAGTTCCATCCAGTGTCTCTTCTCTTCTCTCCCCTCCCCTCATCACCCATGGCATCTTTTGTTTGTGAAGGAGGGAGGAAATGAGGGCTGTTCTCATTCAGGGGCTGGGCAGGGCCCTAGCAGCTAGTTCAGTTTGGGCTGAAATCGAGTGGCAAATATTAGCCGCAGATTTGGTTTCGGCCAAAACTGAACTCCCCCCCCCCCCCCCCCACATAGTTTTAGTTGCTCTCTAGGTACAAACTTAGATTGTAAGTCCTCTAGGGACAGGGAAATATGTACCGTACTGCAGGGGCGTATCTGGAATCCGGTGGTAGGGGGGGCCCAGAGCCAGAGAGGGGGGGCACATTTTTGCCTCCCTCCCCCCCCCGCCACCACTCTCCACCCCCCCCGCCGTCAACCCTCCCCCGCTGCTTACCTTTGCTGGCGGGGGGCCCCAACCCCCGTCAGCCGAGGTCCGACCCGCAGTCTTCATATTTCGTCTTCCTCCAACTCCTCCGTGGCCATGCTGTAAGTAACACCCACCCTCCCCAACACCCACCCACCCCTAGGACAACTCCTCATTTATAGTCAGTTATTGTAATTAGGGTAACAAGCAAGGAGTGCTCTTATAGAGTTTTAAATACATTTCATTACCATCTAAGAAGGAAATACTAAAATCATACAATACACTATATAAAGTAAAAGACACTTTTATATTGGGCTAATATCCTTAATACTGTAGCAAGTTTTAAAATATTGGAAAACTCAAAAACACTAAGATGGAGTCAGCAGTCCAGCAGCGAGAGGGGTGCTATCCAGTCTTTTGCATTGAGTGTCACATGTATGATTATCTCCCAGTTGGTGAGATGTCATATGTTTGCGCCCGATGCAAAGAGCTCCTAGTTCTTAGAGAACATGTCCGTTCTCTTGAGGCTAGAGTAGCAGACTTGGTGGAGCTGAGGGAGACAGAGAGGTACATAGAGAGGTCCCACCTCCAGTCTAGTAGCCCTTGTGCTACCTTGGAGGAGGGAGGTCTCCTAGAAGGAGAGCATCACCCTGGTGAAGTAGGAAGTACTCCTTTAGCCAGGACCTGCCCACCAGGGGATGTACTATACTCTCGCACTGAGGATATGTCTCCAAGTGCTGCCCGGGAGGGAAAGATTAGGACAGCTGTTGTAGTTGGTGATTCGATCATTAGGCATATAGATAGCTGGGTGGCTGGTGGACGTGAGGATCGCCTGGTGACTTGCCTGCCTGGTGCGAAGGTGGCGGACCTCACGCGTCACCTAGATAGGATTTTAGATAGTGCTGGGGAGGAGTCCGCTGTCTTGGTACATGTGGGTACCAATGACATAGGAAAATGTGGGAGAGAGGTTCTGGAAGCCAAATTTAGGCTCTTAGGTAGAAAGCTCAAATCCAGATCCTCTAGGGTAGCATTTTCTGAAATGCTACCTGTTCCACGTGCAGGGCCCAAGAGACAGGCAGAGCTCCAGAGTCTCAATGCGTGGATGAGACGATGGTGCAGGGAGGAGGGTTTTAGATTTGTTAGGAACTGGGCAACATTCTGGGGAAGGGGGAGCCTATTCCGAAAGGATGGGCTCCACCTTAACCAGGGTGGGACCAGGCTGCTGGCGTCGGCATTTAAAAAGGAGATAGAGCAGCTTTTAAACTAGAAATGGGGGGAAGGCCGACAGTCGCTCAAAAGCGCATGGTTCGGGAAAAGGTATCTTGCAAAGATACCTCACAAACAGGGAAGATAGGGTTTCTGGATAGTGAGGTTGCACAACAGACCGTGGTAGGCCAGGTGCCCTTAAATACAACTAAAGATCAGACAAAAGATGTCAAATCAATAGTGTCAGGTACTAAGCATCATGCAAATAAGAACAACAAACATACTCTGAAATGTCTATATGCAAATGCTAGGAGTCTAAGAAATAAGATGGGAGAGTTGAAATATATTGCACTAAATGAAAAATTGGATATAATAGGCATTACTGAGACTTGGTGAAAGGAGGATAACCAGTGGGACACTGTCATACCGGGGTACAAAGTATATCGTAATGATAGGGTAGACCGGACTGGTGGAGGGGTAGCATTGTATATTAAAGAGAGCCTTGACTCAGATAGATTACAAATTCAGCAGGACACAAATCACACCTTTGAATCACTGTGGGTTGAAATTCCATGTATAAAAGGGAAAAAAATGGTGATAGGAGTGTACTACCGTCCACCTCGCCAGGATGAGCAGGTAGACACAGAAATGATAAAAGAAATCAGAGGCGCGAACAATATGGGCAATGTGATAATAATGGGTGACTTCAATTATCCAAATATAGACTGGGTAAACGTAACATCGGGACACGCTACAGAGATACAATTCCTTGATGAAATCAAGGACAGCTTTATGGAGCAACTGGTGCAGGAGCCGACGAGAGAAGGAAAGATTCTAGACTTGGTCCTTAGTGGAGCGCATGATCTGGTGAGGGACGTTATGGTACTGGGGCCGCTTGATAACAGTGACCATAATATGATCAGTTTTGACATCGACCTTGAAGTAACTGTACACAGAAAGTCAAATACGTTAGCGTTTAACTTTAAAAAAGGAGACTATGATAAAATGAGAAGAACGGTAAAAAAAAAACTTAGGGGGGCAACTGAGAGAGTAAAAACTGTACAACAGGCGTGGACGCTGTTTAAAAATACCATCCTGGAGGCCCAGGCCATACATATTCCGCGAATTAGAAAAGAAAGACGGAAGTCCAAAAGACACCCGGCCTGGTTGAAAAGTGAGGTGAAGGAAGCTATTAGGGCTAAAAGAAACGCCTTCAGAAAATGGAAGAAGGAACCGTCTGAAAATAACAAGAAACAGCATAAGGAGTGTCAAAGCAAATGCAAGGCGCAGATTAAGAAGGCCAAGAGGGAGTATGAAAAAAAGATAGCATTAGAGGCAAAAAAACATAGTAAAAATTTTTTTTCGGTATATTAAAAGCAGGAAGCCGGCAAAAGAATCGGTTGGGCCGCTGGATAACCGAGGGGTAAAAGGGGCGATCAAGGAAGACAAAGACGTAGCGGAGAGACTGAATGAATTCTTTGCTTCGGTCTTCACCGAGGAAGATTTGGGTGGGATACCGGTGTCGGAAATGGTATTTCAAGCGGACGAGTCGGAGAAACTTACTGACTTCACGGTAAACCTGGAGGACGTAATGGGGCAGTTCGGCAAACTGAAGAGTAGCAAATCTCCTGGACCGGATGGTATTCATCCTAGAGTACTGATAGAACTGAAAAACGAGCTTGCGGAGCTACTGCTAGTGATATGCAACTTATCCTTAAAATCGAGCATGGTACCGGAAGATTGGAGGGTGGCCAATGTAAAGCCCATTTTTAAAAAAGGCTCCAGGGGAGATCCGGGAAATTATAGACCGGTGAGTCTGACGTCGGTGCCGGGGAAAATGGTAGAGGCTATTATCAAAAACAAAATTACAGGGCACATCCGAGGACATGGATTACTGAGACCAAGTCAGCATGGCTTTTGTGTGGGGAAATCTTGCCTGACCAATTTACTTCAATTCTTTGAAGGAGTGAACAAACATGTGGACAAAGGGGAGTCGGTTGATATTGTGTATCTGGATTTTCAAAAGGCGTTTGACAAGGTACCTCATGAAAGGCTACAGAGGAAATTGGAGGGTCATGGGATAGGAGGAAATGTCCTATTGTGGATTAAAAACTGGTTGAAGGATAGGAAACAGAGAGTGGGGTTAAATGGGCAGTATTCACAATGGAGAAGGGTAGTTAGTGGGGTTCCTCAGGGGTCCGTGCTAGGACCGCTGCTTTTTAATATATTTATAAATGATTTAGAGATGGGAGTAACTAGCAAGGTAATTAAATTTGCTTACGACACAAAGTTATTCAAAGTCGTTAAATCGCGACAGGATTGTGAAAAATTACAAGAGGACCTTACGAGACTGGGAGACTGGGCGGCTAAATGGCAGATGATGTTTAATGTGAGCAAGTGCAAGGTGATGCATGTGGGAAAAAAGAACCCGAATTATAGCTACGTCATGCAAGGTTCCACGTTAGGAGTTATGGACTAAGAAAGGGATCTGGGTGTCGTCGTCGATAACACACTGAAACCTTCTGCTCAATGTGCTGCTGCGGCTAAGAAAGCGAATAGAATGTTGGGTATTATCAGGAAAGGTATGGAAAACAGGTGTGAGGATGTTATAATGCCGTTGTATCGCTCCATGGTGCGACCGCACCTTGAGTATTGTGTTCAATTCTGGTCGCCGCATCTCAAGAAAGATATAGTAGAATTGGAAAAGGTGCAGCGAAGGGCGACTAAAATGATAGCGGGGATGGGACGACTTCCCTATGAAGAAAGACTAAGGAGGCTAGGGCTATACAGCTTGGAGAAGAGACGGCTGAGGGGAGACATGATAGAGGTATATAAAATAATGAGTGGAGTGGAACAGGTGGATGTGAAGCGTCTGTTCACACTTTCCAAAAATACTAGGACTAGGGGGCATGCGATGAAACTACAGTGTAGTAAATTTAAAACAAATCAGAGAAAATTTTTCTTCACCCAACGTGTAATTAAACTCTGGAATTCGTTGCCGGAGAAAGTGGTGAAGGCAGTTAGCTTAGCAGAGTTTAAAAAGGGGTTGGACGGTTTCCTAAAGGACAAGTCCATAAACCGCTACTAAACGGACTTGGAAAACTCCAAAATTCCAGGAATAACATGTATAGAATGTTTGTACGTTTGGGAAGCTTGCCAGGTGCCCTTGGCCTGGATTGGCCGCTGTCGTGGACAGGATGCTGGGCTCGATGGACCCTTGGTCTTTTCCCAGTATGGCATTACTTATGTACTTATGTTATACTAATATCATCAATTTCCTTCTGTAAACCAAATGTATATTCTCTTCCTATTTCCATTATCCATGATGTATTGTAAGCCACATTGAGCCTGCAAAGAGGTGGGAAAACGTGGGATACAAATAATAAATAAATAAATACTGAATGTAACTCACCTTGAGTTACTACTGGAAAGGTGTGAGCTAAAACTAAACTTCATCTATGAGGCAGATTATCACAGAGCTACTGGATTTTCCAATGTCCTATCCTCACATAAAGCTCAGCTGTCCCACAGTTCTCCTAGCCCCATGCCAATGTGAACTCACCCTGAGCAATGGCCCATAGAGCTGACAGCAGCAGCAGCAGCATAACCAGGCGCGTCATCTTTGTGAGATTAGGCTTCAAATCCTCTCAAGAGAAAACAGAGGCAACCTAAGAAAAAATAGCAGAGCAGGTCACTTTAGAGTGAGAAAGAGACCACTTGATGTGTAGGAACCATTCTCTAGGGGCTAATCCTGCAGTTGTAGTGGGACCAGTTTACTTGTTACTTCCCCTAGAATTACCTCCCGCAGAAAGATGAGCTCACCTGTTCCCTGAAGGGTAACTTGCCCCTGCCACTATATTCCCATATCAGTATTTTGCTTGCTTCCTGCTTCTTCACATACAGCATAACACATCACCTGGCCCTTTCCCTGATCCATCACCTGTATATACTTCCTGTACAAGTTTCTTCTGCCAATATCTGCTTAAATCTTGTAGCACTTCTGCTGTTTCATTGGCCACCCTCAGTTTATACAGAGGGACAATTTATTTCCTAGATTCCCAATTTGTCTTACTGTAACATCCAGAGTGGATCTGAAAGAGGAAATTGGATTTGGCAAGTGGTATTGGAGAGCAGAATGGGGGGGGGGGGGGGGGGGGGGGTGGTCAGAAAGATGGGTTATGGAGGTAAAAGTGTATCTAGGGGATGGTTTCAAGGAGTAGAAAAGGGTGTTTGAAGCAGTCTCCTTAGAATCCAAACTATATAGAGAGAAAAGATCCCACTTAACTTTCTTTCTGAGAAGTTCTGAGAGAAGAGGACATTTCTCTGGTAAGTGACATTATTTTGCTTTGTGCTTGGTAACTTAAAAATTGGGTTTAAAATAGGAATTGTAGGATATTGATAAAAACAGTATTAAAAAAGAAGAAGAAGCAAAATTTATAAGCTAGTCTCCATACCCTTTCCCCCATAGTTTTAAAACTTGACTTTTCTGCCACAGCATTAACAGATAGACTAGTTCAGTCCTTATTTCCACCCACCCCTAGTTCAACTTTTCATTTATAGACAATATTCTAATTAGGACAACAAGAGGAGAGTTTTCATTAGAGTTTTAATTACATTTAATTGGTTTCTGAGAAGCAAACACTAAATAAATTACATATTACACCATATAATCTTAAGGCTCTTTATATTCATCTGATATTCCTAGTACCTTAAGAAGTTTTAATTAAACAATTCTATAATACTAAGATGCAGACAGAAGTCCAGCAGTGAGAGGAGTGCAAGCCAGTCTTTTGCAATGACTGCCACGTGTATGATTATCTCACAGTTGATTATCTCCTAGCACTAAGAGAATGAGTCCATTCTTTTGAGGTTAAAGTGGCAGACTTGGTGGAGCTGAGGGAGACAGAGAGGTACATAGAGGAGGCCTACAGAGACGTTGTAGAGAAGTCTCACCTCCAGTCTGGGCCCCTATGTTGCCTTTGGAGGAGGGAGGTCTTCTAAAAGGACAGCATCACCCTGGTGCAGCTGGAAGCAATCCTGTAGCCAGGACCAGCCCACCAAGGGATGCAATATCCTCTTGCACTGAGGATGTCTCTCCAGGAGCTACTGGCCAGGAGGGAAAGGTTAGGACTGTTGTTGTAGTTGGTGATTCAATTATTAGGCATGTAGATATCTGGGTGGCTGGTGGACGTGAGGATCACCTGGTCACTTGCCTGCCTGGTACAAAGGTGGCGGACCTCACATGTCACGTAGATAGGATTTTAGATAGTTCCGGGGAGGAGCAGGCAGTCTTGATACATGTGAGTACCAATGACATGCATAGGAAAATGTGGGAGAGAGATTCTGGAAGCCAAATTTAGGCTCTTAATTAGAAAGCTCAAATTCAGAACCTCTAGGATAACATTTTCTGAAGTGCTCCCCGTTCCACGTGTAGGACCCAAGAGACAGGCAGAGCTCCAAAGTCTCAATGCGTGGAAGAGGTGATGGTACAGGGAGGAGGGTTTAAGATTTGTAAGGAACTGGGCAACATTCTGGGGAAGGGAGAGTCTATTTCAGAATGATGGGCTCCACCTTAACCAGGATGGGACCAGACTGCTGGCATCGGCATTTAAAAAGGAGATAGAGCAGCTTTTAAACTAAAACCTGGGGGAAGGCCGACAGTCATTCATTCAAAAGCACATGGTTTGGAACAAGGTATCTTTCAAAGATATCACCAAAGCAGGGAAGATAGGGTATCCCAATAGCGAGGTTGTAATAGAGACCATAGTAGACCAGCCTGCTTATAATCGAACGAGAAAAACGCCCAAGTTCCGACCTAAATCGGGAGATGGACGTTTATCTCACAAAATCGAATAACGCGGTATAATTGAAAGCCGAACTTGGACGTTTTCAACTGCACTCCATTGCGGAAGCGTACAAAGTTGACGGGGGCGTGTCGGAGGCGTGGTGAAGGCGGGACTGGGGCATGGTTATTACCCGAACAGAGATGGGCGCCTTTCGCCGATAATGGAAAAAAAGTATGCGTTTGTAGCTAGAATTTAGGGCACTTTTCCTGGACCCTGTTTTTTCACGAATAAGGCCCCCAAAAGTGCCCTAAATGACCAGATTACCCCCAGAGGGAATCGGGGATGACCTCCCCTGACTCCCCCAATGGTCACTAACCCCCTCCCACCACAAAAAAAATGATGTTTCACAACTTTTTATTTTCACCGTCAAATGTCATACCCTGGCAGCAGTATGCAGGTCCCTGGAGCAGTTGTTAGGGGGTGCAGTGGACTTCAGGCAGGTGGACCCAGGCCCATCCCCCCCTACCTGTTACAATTGTGCTGCTTAATGCTTATTAGTCGTCCAACCCCCCCCAACCCACTGTACCCACATGTAGGTGCCCCCCTTCACCCCTTAGGGCTATAGTAATGGTGTAGACTTGTGGGCAGTGGGTTTTGAGGGGGATTTGGGGGGCTCAACACACAAGGGAGGGGTGCTATGCACCTGGGAGCTCTTTTACCTTTTTTTTTTTGTTTTTGTAAAAGTGCCCCCTAGGGTGCCCGGTTGGTGTCCTGGCATGTGAGGGGGACCAGTGCACTACGAATCTTGGCCCCTCCCACGAACAAATGCCTTGGATTTATTCGTTTTTGAGCTGGGCGCTTTCATTTTCCATTATCACTGAAAAACAAAAACGCCCAGCTCACAAATTGTCGAATAAAACATGGACATCTATGTTTTTAAAAAATATGGTTCGGTCCGCCCCTTCACGGACCCGTTCTCGGAGATAAACGCCCATGGAGATAGACTTTTTCGTTCGATTATGCCCCTCCAGGTGTCTTTAAATAAAAAGCAGAGAAAAGATTGCAAATTAACACTGTCAACTGCTGAGCAAGATGTAAATAGGAACAACAAACATAGTTTGAAATGTCTATATGTGAATGCCAGGAGCCTAAGAAATAAGATGGGAGAGTTAGAATATAAATGAAAAATTAGATATAATAGATATCTTTGAGACCTAGTGGAAGGAGGATAACCAGTGGGATACTGTCATACCAGGATACAAATTATATTGTAGTGATAGGGTGGTTCAAATTGGTGGAAGGATATCATTGTATGTTAAGGAGGGCCTGAATCCAATACATTGAATATTCTGCAGGAAACAAAACACATCTTGGAATCCCTATGGATTGAAATTCCATGTGTAAAGGGGAAAAGGATATTGATATTAGTGTACTACCATCCACCTGGCCAGAATGAAGATGTAGAAACGTTATCAGAAATTAGGGAGGCTAACAAACTGGGGAACACAATAATACTGGGTGATTTCAATTACCCCGATATTGACTGGGTAAATGTAACATCGGGGCATGCTAGGGAGGTAAAATTCCTTGATGAAATCAAGGACTGCTTTATGGAGCAGCTGGTATAGGAACCAACAAGAGGAGGAAAACGTTCTAGACCTATTCCTTAGTGGAGCACATGATCTGGTGCAGGAGGTAACGGTGATGGGGCCGCTTGATAATAGTGATCATAATATGATCATATTTGGTATCGGCTTTGGAGTAAATAGACACAGGAATTCCAATTTGTTAGCATTTAACTTTCAAAAGGGAGACTACGATAAAATGAGAATGGTGAAAAAAAAAACTTAGAGAACCAGCTGGGAAGGGCAAAAATTTACATCAGGCATGGATGCTGTTCAAAAATATCATCCTAGAAGCCCAGGCCAAATATATTCCGTGTATTAAAAAAGGAGGAAGGAAGACCAAATGACAGCCGGAATGGTTAAAAATGAGGTGAAGGAAGCTATTAGAGCTAAAAGAAAATCCTTCAGAAAATGGAAGAAGGATCTGACTGAAAATAATAAGAAACAGCTTAAGGAATGGCAAGTCAAATGCAAAGCACTGATAAGGAACGCAAAGAGGGACTTTTAAAAAAGATTTGCAAAAACATATAGTAAAAATGTTTTTAGGTATATTAAAAGCAAAAAGCCAGCAAAAGAATCAGTTGGACCACTAGATGACTGAGGGGTAAAAGGGGCACTCAGGGAAGACAAAGCCATAACAGAGAAATTAAATGAATTCTTTGCTTCGGTCTTCACAGAGGAAGATTTAGGAGAGACACCGGTGCCAGAAAAGATATTCAAAGCTGATGAGGCAGAGAAACTGAATGAAATCTCTATAAACCTGGAAGATGAAATGGCACAATTTGACAAATTGAAGAATAGCAAATCGCCTGGGCTGGATGATATTCATCCCAGAGTACTGATAGAATTGAAAAATTAACTTGCAGAACTATTGTTAGTAATATGTAATTTATCTTTAAAATCAAGTTTGGTACCAGAAGATTGGACGGTGGCCAATGCAACAACGATTTTTTAAAAAGGTTCCAGAGGTGATCCGGGAAATTAATAACCGGTGAGCCTGACGCTGGTGCTGGGCAAAATGGTAGAAACTATTATAAAGACCAAATTTACAGAGCATATTCAAAAGCATGGATTAATGAGACAAAGCCAACGTAGATTTAGAGAAGGGAAATCTTGCCTCACCAATTTTTATATATTTCTTTGAAGGGGTGAACAAACATGTGGATAAAGGTGAAGCAGTCGATATTGTGCATCTGGATTTTCAAAAGGCATTTGACAAAGTACCTCATGAAAGACTCCAGAAGAAATTGGATAGTCGTGGGAAAGGCGGTAGTGTCCTATAGCGGATTAAAAATTGGTTAAAAGTTAAAAAAACAGAGAGTAGGGTTATATGGTCAGTATTCTCAATGGAGAAGGCTAGATAGTGGGGTTCCCCAGGGGTCTGTGATGGGACTGTTGCTTTTTAACATATTGATAAATGATCTAGATATGGGAGTAACTAGTGAGGTAATTAAATTTGCTGACAACACAAAGTTATTCAAAGTTGTTCAATTGCAAGAGGATTGTGAAAAATTACAAGAGGACCTTATGAGACTGGGAGACTGGGCATCCAAATGGCAGATGATGTTTAATGTGAGCAAGTGCAAAGTGATGCATGTGGAAAAGAGGAGCCCAAACTATAGCTATGTAATCTAGGTGTCATCATTGATGATATATTGAAACCCTCTGCTCAGTGTGCGGCGACAGCTAAGAAAGCAAATAGAATGTTAGGCATTATTAGGAAAGGAATGGAAAACAAAAATGAGGGCATTATAATGCCTTTGTATCGCTCCATGGTGCGACCGCATCTCAAATACTATGTGCAGTCCTGGTCACCACATCTAAAAAAAGATATAATGGAATTAGAAAAGGTACAGAGAAGGGTGACAAAAATGATAAAGGGTTGGGATGACTTTCCTATGAGAAAAGACTAAAGTGGCTAGGGCTCTTCAGTTTGGAGAAGAGACGGCTGAGGGGAGATATGATAGAGGATTATAAACTAATGAGTGGAGTGGAACAGGTAGACGTGAAATGCTTGTTTACTCTTTCCAAAAATACTAGGACTAGGGGGCACACGATGAAGCTACAAAGTAGTAAATTTAAAACAAATCGGAGAAAATATTTCTTCGCTCAACGTGTAATTAAACTCTGGAATTCATTGCCAGAGTATATAGTAAAACAATTAGCTTAGTAGGGTTTTAAAATGGTTTGGATAGCTTCCTAAAAGAAAGGTCCATAAGCCATTATTAAAATGGACTTGGGGAAAATCCACTGCTTATTGCTAGGATGAGCAGCTTAAAAAAAAAAACAACAACAACAAATAACAACTGAAGGTCAGAGTACGAATGCATGGCTTTATTCCCACCAGGAAGCAAACAATATCACTTGCTCTCATGTATTCACCCATACTTATGTTAACAAACTTTATTGAGTTAAAGAATTGTTGATCTGTGCTGTCTTACCAGTGCCACAGGAACACAATCTATGAGTTGCACTATGTGAACACAGAAGTAGAAAATAGATAAAACATTCAAGTTACTATTATCATGTCTACTACTCTGAATGGATTGGCAGAGACAGAAAACTGTGAACGTTGCCTGCACATGGTGTAGACATTTATTTTTTCTTTCTACAAACTTTGCTGAACCACTTCATTGTCCCTCATTTTTCTCAAAAGACACTGCTGCTCACATCTCATTGACAAAACGTATATTTAGTCAAAACGACACTCACTGAAAAAACGTTTGGACTGTTTTGTCAGATACTAAATACATATATATAGAGAGAGAGTCATAGATAGCTATGAGTGTGTGTGTTAAATGTGAGTTGTGCTTTCAGATATTCAATAAATATATATGCATCATTCAAGAATGATATTATGAGAAAATATCACAGACCTGTCGCCTATATAGATATACACCAACATATAAAACAAAACACAATTGTTGCAGTTAGAATAATGTTCTAAAATTCAAAATAAAAATACAATTTCAAGTAATGATACCATAGTCAATCTCCCAATAACTTTTCAGTGTTACAGTTAAAATAATGTTCTAAAATATACCTTTCACCAGTATGTGGTTGTGTAAATATCTTGCCTTCCAAAGACACCTCACATACTGAACAGCATCCACATTTATAATGTCCCCTTACGGAAGGCATTGATTTGGGCACAGGTTCAATCAAGGCAGAAGGTAATTAAAAGATCTTTTAGATTCTTCCCTCTTTCATAAGCAGTGATGTTTTGTGTTGGAAAAGTGATTCAAATTCTGAACAATGTACCAGTGTTTTTTCAAAACGTTCATAACATTCCTAGACAAATGACTACATTTAAGGGTACATATAATAGCCTAGCTAGGACTAAATGGACCTCAGGCGAAAAAATCAAGATAGGGTCCCTATAATACCATTTCTCCCAAGGTAGTGAAGGAGAAACCCCTTCAGAGCTCTAATAAACAAACCCTGCAAAAAGCAAACACATTCCAGACCTATATAGAAAACCTGGCATAGTACATAGTAACAAAAATGCAATTATACAAGATATCAGAGATGTATGTTTTCAAAAACTGACATATTCCAATTAATAAATTCAGAAAAAATACATTTTTTTCTACTTTTGGTGTCTGAGCATCACTTTGATCCCAGTGTTTCTTTTCTGTTTTTTTAAATTATCTTTGCATGGTCTTTGATTGTTGTGACACTTCTGCTCTCTATATGTCCACCATTCATTTTCCCTCTGCATCCCTTAACCATCCTACCCTGAAACCTCCTCTGTGTCCTTGTCCTTATTCTCCTGTGAACTCTAAATCCCACTGTGGCCCTTTCTGTATGTTACCTCCATGTCCAGCTTTTCCCTTCTGTGTCCCTTGTCCCTGTTCTCCTGTATTTCTGTCCCTATGCTCCATTTATGGCCATGATCTGTTCTCTGTGTCCATGCCCTTCCCATGTCCAGCTTCTCCCCTCACTTTTCCTTTCCTTCTGCACCCCCTCGCACCCTAGGGCCAACATTTCTCCCAGAGAATGCAGTTAGGTTAGCGGGGGGGGGGGGGGGGGGGGGGGTTAAAAAAGGTGTGGCTAGCTTCCTAAAAGAAAAGTACAAAGCCATTATTAAAATGGACTTGGGGAAAAGCCACTGCTTATTTCTAGGATAAGCAGCATAAAATGTATTGTACTGTTTTGGGATCTTGCCAGGTACTTGTAACCTGGATTGGCCACTGTTGGAAACAGGATGCTGGAGTTGATGGACCTTCAGTCTGTCCCAGTATTGCATAGTTCTGTACTTATGCACTCTCTCCCTACTGTTTCCCTCAACCTAGGGCCAGCATCTCTTCTTCTCACACTCTGACCTACGCCAACCTCATAGTCCGGCATCTCTCTCCCCTTCTCTACATTGGTCCACTGTCTCTCTCCCTCTGTCTCCCTCTTTTGGTCTGGGTCTCTCTCTCTCTCTCTCTCTCCCCAAAGCCCCCCCCCCCCCCCACACACACAGATCTAGCATCTCTCCCCCTCTCTTTCTCTGCCACATCTAACCTACAGGAAGTTTCATCACAGGATTCTATATAGCGTGCATAGATTTCCGTGCGGAAATTCAGCCACATTCTATAACAATGAGTGTACATTAATTGATTTAACAAGGCAATTAGTGTTGATAACAGCTCTTAACAAGCAATAATGAACACTAATTGGTAATAATTGTAATGTATGCACACAAATCCCTAAGTGTATTCTGTAACGCACTGCACCTAAATTCTAAGGCACGCAGCAAAAGGGGCGTGGTTAGAGGTGGGAAAATGGATGTTTTGTGGGCATTCCAAAATTTGCGTACATAGTTATAGTATATTGCCCAGTGCAACTAAATCTACGCACAGGGATTTATGCCACATTTTCATTGGTGTAAATGGGTGCACATAGTTTTAGTCACAGGGAAGTCCGCCTAGCCATATTCTATATGGAGAAGGGTAGTTAGTGGGGTTCCTCAGGGGTCTGTGCTAGGACTGCTGCTTTTTAATATATTTATAAATGATTTAGAGATGGGAGTAACTAGCGAGGTAATTAAATTTGCTGATGACACAAAGTTATTTAAAGTTGTTAACTCGCGACAGGATTGTGAAAAATTACAGAAGGACCTTACGAGACTGGGAGACTGGGTGGCTAGATGGCAGATGACTTTTAATGTGAGCAAGTGCACGGTGATGCATATGGGAAAAAAGAACCCGAATTATAGCTACGTCATGTAAGGTTCCACTTTAGGAGTTACGGACCAAGAAAGGGATCTGTGTGTCGTCATCGATAATACACTGAAACCTTTTGCTCAGTGTGCTGCTGTGGCTCGGAAAGCGAATAGAATGTTGGGTATTATTAGGAAAGGTATGGAAAACAGATGTGAGGATGTTATAATGCTGTTATATCGCTCCATGGTGTGACCGCACCTTGAGTATTGTGTTCAATTCTGGTCGCCGCATCTCAAGAAAGATATAGTGGAACTGGAAAAGGTGCAGCGAAGGGCGAGTAAAATGATAGCGTGGATGGGACGACTTCCCTTTGAAGAAAGACTAAAGAGGCTAGGACCTTTCAGCTTGCAGAAGAGATGGCTGAGGGGAGACATGATAGAGGTATACAAAATAATGAGTGGAGTGGAACAGGTGGATGTCAAGCGTCTGTTCACGCTTTCCAAAAATACTAGGACTAGGGGGCATGCGATGAAACTACAGTGTAGTAAATTTAAAACAAATCGGAGAAAATGTTTCTTCACCCAACGCGTAATTAAACTCTGGAATTCGTTGCCGGAGAATGTGGTGAAAGCGGTTAGCTTGGCAGAGTTTAAAAAGGGGTTAGACGGTTTCCTAAAGGACAAGTCCATAAACCTCTACTAAATGGACTTGGGGAAAATCCACAATTCCAGGAATAACATATATAGAATGTTTGTACGTTTGGGAAGCTTGCCAGGTGCCCTTGGCCTGGATTGGCCGCTGTCGTGGACAGGATGCTGGGCTCGATGGACCCTTGGTCTTTTCCCAGTGTGGCATTACTTATGTACTTATGTACTTATATACCACTCGTAAATCTAAGTGGATTTTATAGAATATGCCAAGGCAGAATTGCTTACTGCATTGTAATTTTAGGCATCATATATAGAATTTTTATTTATTTATGCATTCTTCTATCCCACTGTTATCTAAAAACAAGTTTCGGTTCAAAGTGGCTTACAATTTACATTTTAGGTGAGACTTACAATAGCATTTTTCCATTATGACACGGGGAGGACATTGATAGTTCATGTAGTTATCTATAGAATCTTTGGAGAGGTAATTTGGAGGAGGTAGGACGATAATGTATGTAGTTATATGAAGAGTTTTGATGAGATAAATTTGTAGCGGTAGGACGATAGTTTGTGTGGTTATCTGTAGAGATTTAATGAGGTAGAATTGTAGAGGTGGGACGTTGATAGCTTATGTAGTTAGCTATAGAATTTTTTGAAGAGGTAGGTTTTCATTTCTTTCCTGAATTGGAGATAATGATGCTTCTTGTGGCTTCTGGTATTGAGTTCCACCATTTGGAACCCAAGTAACTAAATCCAGCAGTGTAGATGGTTTATAAGGTTATGTTTCTGCAGTTGGGTAGGTGAAGAAGTAGGTAACCTCTGGTTTCTGGACTTGCATTTCTTGGGGATAGTTCAATCATGTCTAGCATATATTCATGTGCATTCCAAATAGTATTTTGAAAATGAGATTACTTGTTTTGAGGAGTAGTCTTGCCTTGATTGGAAGCCAGTGCAGTGTTTGAGCAGTGGAGTTTCTCTTTCATATTTCGACTTCTTGAATATCAGTCTTACTGCTGTATTTTGGACGGTTTGCAGGGGACCCTACTTTACTTGCCACACGGCCATTTCGGGGGGGGGGGGGGGTGCTTACCGCCACCCATTGAGGTGGCGGTAAGGACTCCCATGCTGACCTGGCAGTAAATGGGCAGCAGATGACACTGTCCGATTACCGCCGGGTACATCCGGCACACAAAATAAATATATTTTTGTAGCGCCGGATATGACGGCGCACTAGGGGTGGGAAGTACTGCTGGGCTGCTGTGATAGCTCAGCAGTACTTCCTGTTTAGCAAGCAGTAAGCCCACATTGGGTTTACCGCCGCTTAGTAAAAGGGGCCCTCAGTTTTCTATGTATTAATTAAACATCCAAGAATTCCTACTGTTTATATATTGACCAAAATACATAAATCTAAGAACTCTCCAATTGGTAGGCCCATTGTATCTGCAAATGAATAACTCTTGGAACCACTGACAATTTTGTGAACAGATATTTAAGAGTGTATTATCCACAGATATTCTTGCATATCTGAGACTTTGCACACATAACCAAGGGCCCTGTTTTCTAAGGTGTGTTAGCATTTTTAACGCGCCTACAATTAGCGCGCGAGCTAACTGTGTAGGTAGAGATATTGTAGACGCGTACAGGGTTAACGTGGGTACATGGTTAACGCATGTTAAAAACACTAACGTGCCTATAACGCAGCTTAGTAAACAAGGCCCCAATATTTTAAAAATATCACATATGATAGAAATAATAACATAAGCATTGCCATACTGGGACAGAATGAATGCCCAGCATGCCCAGTATCCTGTTTCCACAGTGGTCAACCCAGGTCACAAGTACCTGGCAAGATCTCAAAAAAGTAAAACAGATTTTATACTGCTTATCCTAGAAATAAGCAGTGGATTTTCCCAAGCCCATCTTAATAATAGCTTATGGATTTTTCTTTTAAATTATTCAAACCTTTTATGAAATTATCCAAGTTACTAGTTACTATGACTATCGAAGTGCTATATACCTCTATATTTCAGGAAGAAGCTATCAGTATTATTCAAGATGTGTTAAAGGAAAGAGTTTCTTATTTATCGGTTCCCACTAAGTATACAGTATTTTAGAGGTAGCAAAAATTGTGTTGAAGGAGAATTACTTTTACTTTGATGGCCCCTATAATAAAGAAATAAAAGGCACTGTGATAGGGTCCACTATGCCCTCCGATTTAGCAAATCTATACATTGCTAACTTTGAGAAGACCACATATGTAACACCAAATTGTAATGTGGAAACACTACATTGACGATATATTTATGATTTGGTGATGTTCCAACTCATGAATCTTTTCATGACTGGCTAAATAAGACAGATTTCATTTTAAAATTCTGGTTTATCATACATTGCTACTGCTTTTATGTTTTTAAAGATATTCTTATTCAATATACCAATGGGTAATTTAATATGGTTAAACACATTTTTACACTTTGAGAGCTGCCACAATTGAGTATTGAATGAAAATTCCCCTTATAATCAATTCTTAGGTCTGAGAAAATTATGCTTTGAGAAACAATCAGCAATTATGAGGGACAGATTTTTGGAAAAGGATATCCCAAAAGGTGCATTTGTGATGGCTACAACAAGCAAAACAAGAAGAGAGGGAAGTTGTGTTAAAGACAAACAAAGAAAGGGACATGAAGAAAAGTAAATCTGTACCCTTCAATTTCATCATTTTTCTAGGGATACAGATTTGAAAAAACACTGGTATATTGTTCAGAACTTGGATGACTTTTCCAATGAAAACATCACTGTTGCTTATGAAAGTGGGAAGAATCTAAAGATCTTTTAATTCCATCTACCTTGATTGACTCTGTGCCCCAAATTGATGCCTTCTGTAAGGGGATATTATAAATGTGGCTTCTGTTCAGTATGTGAGTGTTTTTGGAAGTCAAGACATTTACACATCCACATACTAGTGAAAGGTGTATTGCCATTTGCCAAGTAAATATATATATATGTTGATAAAAGAAAGAGGAAACGGAAAACCAGAATCATTGTACATAGAAGCTGCTGGAAGAGGAAAATAAAACTCCTAGTTGAACATTCATTAGACAAGGGACATATTTTTAGTGATTATAGATTTTTTACTCTTGCTGTGCCTCATTTATCATGGAGAAGGGTCAACACTGCTAAAGTTTTTTTTGCAGTTGGAAGAGTGTTTTATTTACCATTTTAACATGGTGCTATTTTTATGGGTACATGTACCAAGCTGCAGACAGATGAGGTCACAGCACAGTGGCAGGGTCCACAGAACACAATCACACTGCTCACATGCTGTCTCATGTAGCAGTCACATTCAAGAACACAACCGTTGTCCACCCCCCAATCCCCAAAACACCTGCCCAGCGCATCTACCTGCAACAGCCAGCCATGTCAGGACCATCCACAGTGAACAGGTCACCCTGTCAAACCCCCATCATCTTTTCTTCACAAATCCATTCCTCCAGCTTCGCTAGGACCTTCCTCATGTCATTCACACTCTCCAGGGTGTCCACCCTATTACATAGTAACATAGTAAATGACAGCAGATAAAGACCTCTACGGTCCATCCAGTCTGCCCAACAAGATGAACTCATTTTACATGGTATGTGATACTTTATATGTATACCTGAGTTTGATTTGTCCTTGCCTTTCTCAGGGCACAGATCGTAGAAGTCTGCCCAGTACTGTTCTTGCACTAAGTTCTGAAGCTAACGTCGAAGCCCCTTAAAATTTACACTCCAGCCCATCCCTATCTATTCAGTCACGATCAGGGCGTAGGCCATAGAAGTCTACCCAGCTCCTGTTTTGTTTCCCAATTACCAGCGTTGCCACCCAATCTCCGCTAAGATTCCATGGAACCATTCCTTCTAAACAGGATTCCTTTGTGTTTATTTATTTAATACATTTATACCCCACATTTTCCCACTAGTTGTAGGCTCAATGTGGCTTGCACATAACTGTAGGGTAGGCTACAGTTCAGAAAGTATAAATGAACAATTTAATAGTAGGTTATTAAGCATATAGGTATCATATAAAACAACAGAGATAACAAAAGATATTACAGGGTAATACAAGATAACAAGATAATAAGGTCCATGGATTTTGCTGAAAATAGGAAAAATTAAGATTAGGTTGAGTCTGGAAGGTATGCCTTTTTGAACAAGGTGGTCTCTGATAATTTTCTGAAATTTAAATAATTCTGAGTTGATTTTAAGGTTCTGGGTAGTGCATTCCATAGTTGTGTGCCTATGAAGGAGAAGTTGGATGCGTAGGTAGATTTGTATTTAAGGCCAGTGCAATCTGGATAATGTAAATTTAGGTAGGATTGGGAGAAACTGGAACTGTTTCTGGGTGGTAGATCCACCAGATCTAAAATGTATTCGGGAACTTCTCCGTAGATGATCCTATAAATCAAGGTACAGACCTTAAAGGTGATGCGTTCTTTAATGGGAAGGCAGTGTAATTTTTCACGAAGGGGCTTGGCAGATTCGAATTTTGATTTTCCAAAGATCACTCGCCGCTGTGCTCTGGGCGGTCTGAAGTTTCTTGATTAAATGCATAGATTCCGTTGCAGTAATCTAAGTGACTTAATACCATTGGAGTGTCAAAGCATAAGGAGAGTCAAAGCAAATGCAAGGCACAGATAAAGAAGGCCAAGAGGGATTACGAAAAAAAGATAGCATTAAAGGCAAAAAAACATAGCAAAATTTTTTTCAGTATATTAAAAGCAGGAAGCCAGCAAAAGAATCGGTTGGGCCGCTGGATGACAGAGGGGTAAAAGGGGCGATCAAAAAGATAAAGACGTAGCGGAGAGATTGAATGAATTCTTTGCTTTGGTCTTCATCGAGGAAGATTTGGGTGGGATACCGGTGTCGGAAATGGTATTTCAAGCGGACGAGTCGGAGAAACGTACTGACTTCACGATAAACCTGGAGGACGTAACGGGGCAGTTCAGCAAACTGAAGAGTAGCAAATCTTCTGGACTGGATGGTATTCATCCTAGAGTACTGATAGAACTGAAAAATGAGCTTGCGGAGCTACTGATATGCAATTTATTCTTAAAATCGAGCGTGGTACTGGAAGATTGGAGGGTGGCCAATGTAACGCCGATTTTTTA
Organism: Microcaecilia unicolor; assembly: GCF_901765095.1. Classification (NCBI taxonomy): domain Eukaryota; kingdom Metazoa; phylum Chordata; class Amphibia; order Gymnophiona; family Siphonopidae; genus Microcaecilia; species Microcaecilia unicolor. Next base: position 162,985,075 of record NC_044041.1, read on the forward strand.
AAAAGGTTCCAGGGCAGATCCGGGAAATTATAGACCGGTGAGCCTGATGTCGGTGCCGGGGAAAATGGTAGAGGCTATTATTAAAAACAAAATTACAGAGCACATCCAAGGACATGGATTACTGAGACCGAGTCAGCACGGCTTTTGTGTGGGGAAATCTTGCCTGACCAATTTACTTAAATTCTTTGAAGGAGTAAACAAACATGTGGACAAAGGGGAGCCGGTTGATATTGTGTATCTGGATTTTCAAAAGGTGTTTGACAAGGTACCTCATGAAAGGCTACAGAGGAAATTGGAGGGTCATGGGATAGGAGGAAATGTCCTATTGTGGATTAAAAACTGGTTGAAGGATAGGAAACAGAGAGTGGGGTTAAATGGGCAGTATTCACAATGGAGAAGGGTAGTTAGTGGGGTTCCTCAGGGGTCTGTGCTAGGACTGCTGCTTTTTAATATATTTATAAATGATTTAGAGATGGGAGTAACTAGCGAGGTAATTAAATTTGCTGATGACACAAAGTTATTCAAAGTCGTTAACTCGCGACAGGATTGTGAAAAATTACAGAAGGACCTTACGAGACTTGGAGACTGGGCGGCTAAATGGCAGATGACGTTTAATGTGAGGAAGTGCAAGGTGATGCATGTGGGAAAAAAGAACCCGACTTATAGCTACGTCATGCAAGGTTCCACGTTAGGAGTTACGGACCAAGAAAGGGATCTGGGTGTCATCGTCGATAATACACTGAAACCTTCTGCTCAGTGTGCTGCTGTGGCTAGGAAAGCGAATAGAATGTTGGGTATTATTAGGAAAGGTATGGAAAACAGGTGTGAGGATGTTATAATGCCATTGTATCGCTCCATGGTGCGACCGCACCTTGAGTATTGTGTTCAATTCTGGTCGCCCCATCTCAAGAAAGATATATTAGAATTGGAAAAGATGCAACGAAGGGCGACTAAAATGATAGCAGGGATGGGACGACTTCCCTATGAAGAAAAACTAAGGAGGCCAGGGCTTTTCAGCATGGAGAAGAGACGGCTGAGGGGAGACATGATAGAGGTATATAAAATAATGAGTGGAGTGGAACAGGTGGATGTGAAGAGTCTGTTCACGCTTTCCAAAAATACTAGGACTAGGGGGCATGCGATGAAACTACAGTGTAGTAAATTTAAAACAAATTGGAGAAAAGTTTTCTTCACCCAACACGTAATCAAACTCTGGAATTTGTTGCCGGAGAAAGTGGTGAAGGCGGTTAGCTTAGCAGAGTTTAAAAAGGGGTTAGATTTCGGAAAACATCTTGTGGAAAGAAAGGATTTATACGTTTAAGTCTCCACGTCGAATAGAACATTTTCTTTGTGGTGCAGTTTACTTGGGTTTCCAGGGTTAGGTGCCAATCGATTGTGACTCCAAGTAATTTTAGGCTATCCGAAATTGGGAGGGAGTAGTTGGGGATATTTAAAGTGGTAGGGTTATATTTATTATGCTGAGAAGATAAGATGAGGCAATGAGTGTTCTCAGTATTCAATTTCAAATGAAATGAGAGCCCATGCGTCCATTGTACTCGGGCCTAACCTGACTAAATTGGTAATTTCAGCCAGGTCCTGTTTGAAAGGTATATAAATTGTGACATCATCAGCATAAATAATCGGATTTAGACCTAGGTTGGATTGGGCGTTAGCCAATGGTATCATCATTATATTGAAGAGTGTTAATCCCACGCATGTTTGAATTCCATTACCGTTTTCATTTCCACCACCTCCTGCGGGTGCAGAGTTTGGTATCATCTGCAAAGAAACAAACCTTACCAGACAGCCCTTCCGCAATATTGCTCACAAAGACATTAAAAAGAGCCGGCCCAAGGACCGATCCCTACGGTATTCCACTGACAACATCCTTTCCTACAGAGCAAGCCCCATTTACTACTACCCTCTGTCTCCTTCCATTCAACCAATTTTTAACCCAATCAGTTACTCTAGGTCCCATACCGAGGGCACCCAATTTATTTGTCACCCTCTGCCTCCTTCCATTCAACCAATTTTTAACCCAATCAGTTACTCTAGGTCCCATACCAAGGGCACTCAATTTATTTATCAGTCGCCTGTGCAGAACCGTGTCAAAGGCTTTGCTGAAATCAAAGTATACCACATCACGCGCCCCTCCCATTTCTGTTTGGTCACCCAGTTGACAAAGTCAGTCAGATTCATCTTACATGACCTGCCACTAGTGAAGCCATGCTGCCTCAGGTCCTGCATTCTATTTAGTTCGAGAAATCTCACAATTCTCCGTTTTAGTAGCGTTTCCATTAACTTTCTCACCATTGAGGTCAGACTGACAGGTCTGTAATTCCCAACTTCCCCCTTACTTCCACTCTTGTTCAAAGGAACCACATTCGCCCTTCTCCAGTCCTCCGGGACCACTCCAGTCTCTAAGGAAGCATTGAAGACGTCAGTCAGCAGAGCCGCCAGAACTTCTCCGAGTTCCTTGAGCACCTTCGGGGGTATCCCATCAGGCCCCATCCTGTGTCTTGTCCACCATCTCCCCTCTGAGGCCCTGTCCCTATCCTTCCTCTGCTTTCAGCATCTGCCTTCAAAGTGTCATGATTCAGCCCTTATATTCAGCAGTTTCCCCTCTATATCTTTGTCTTGCTTTATCCTGCATTTCCCCCGCTTTGTCTCTATCCCTTCCTGTGATCAGCATTGCCCATCTGGATCCTTACCCCCCCCCCCCCCCCAGTGCTGCCCCTCTGTGTCATCCCTTTCCCTACATACCTAGCATCTCTTCATCTCTTCTGGCTCTCTCCTCTCTCTTCCCTTCTACCCACACCCTCCTCTTGGGGACCAGGATGTCTCTCTCTCTCATCCCACTCCCCTCCCCCACAGTATGTTTCCCTCCCATGTTTTCTATATCTTCCCCTCTCTTCCATCCAGCATCTTTCCCTCTTTCTTACCCTAGTCAGTCAGCCAATCTGTCTGTCAGCCCCCCTCACCCCTTCACCTCAAAGCTGTTCCAGGTATCTATCCCTCTCCCTCTACACCTCTTCCTGTCTCTGTCTCTCCCTCTCCCCTCCCATTCCAGCACAGCAGCATGTAGTTCTCCCTCCCTGTCACCTGCAAGTCAAGCATTTCTCTCCTTTTGTTACCCCCCCCCCCCCCACACACACACAGTTCCAGTGTTTCTCTCCTTTTCTTCCCCCTTGCAGTTTCAGCGTTTCTCCCCTTTTCTTTCCCCCCTTCACGGTTCCAGCATCTCCCTCCCTTCTGCTCCCCGTGGTCCAATGTTGTTTGCTAACCTTCCTCAATCATTGCAGGCAGGGCAGGGGCACTGCAGCGATTGAAAGGAGATGCCTTGATCTTCCCTGTGATGTGTTCTGATGCAATTTCCTGTTCTGAATGGGCAGGACATGTCACAGGGAAGACCGAGGCAGCTCCTTTCAGTTGCTGTAGTTCCCCTGCTGTCAGCGATTCAGGAAGGTTATCAAGCACCTTCAGACCGCGGGGAGCAGGAGGGAGGGAAAGAAGAAAGCTGCCGACAGTCTCGGACAGTTTGTGTTTGCTGTTGGGGAGGCTTAGCCTGCCCAAGCCTCTTATACTAAGAACGATTTACGAACAAGCCTCCTTCCGCAAATTACTGAAGACCCATCTGTTTGAAACAATTTATGGCAAGAGCCAAAACACATAGAGTCCTCACTCACTGATCATCAATGCTTCATACATCCACTTCTAACCCTCATCCCCCGTAATTCCACATCACTCATACATTTACTCACAGGAATATGTACACCATATGTCTCTGTGTCAATACTGCCCTTTAACCTTCCCATTGTCTCTTTCCAACGTTTCAATGTTGATGTCCCATTGTTATATTCTTAATGATACTTCGATGGTTTCACATAACTTGTACAATGTAACCCATAACCAAGTTGTAACAAATGTATTTCCATTATTCATATCTTATTGTAAGCCACACTGAGCCCGCAAAGAGGTGGGAAAATGTGGGATACAAATGCAATAAATAAATAAATATACAGGACACCTATGTTGGGGGTGATAAGTGCTCCCATGTTATTATTATTATTTTTTGCAAGTCCCGCAAGCTAATGGAAAAATTAGCACGGGATCTGCAAAAAAGAAAAAAATCCTTAATATACTGCTGCGGTAATTCTGGGCATAGCACATGGAAAAATCCCAAAGTGGCCTGTGTTAAGCCCAGATTTGGCAGCGACTTATGCTTTCAAACTAATTGTAATGTAATTGTAATAACATGGTTCAGGACTCTGCCTACCTGTCTGTGTATGTGCACTCCAGCAGTAGCCACAAGTTTTTCAAGTTTCCTGGATAGACACAAGAGTTATTATTATGATAGATTCATTGTGAATTGTGTTTTGCTGTCATCACTGGAATAATATTTTCCTTGAATATAAGCCACGCATGTACTGGCAACAGCTGAGCTGCCCTGGAGCCACAAGCAGTGGTTCAGAAGCACAGAGATGTGTGAATCAGCATTGAAAGTCACAGGGGCTAGAGACATGTGTTGTGCACTGCATCGGTGGGCTTCATTGGCAATGTGATTATCTTAACTCTGAAAAAGTGAGCGACCGGCAGCCAGATTGACAGGTGCAAGGGACTGTTTAAAACATAGCTGTAAACTTTGACATTTGCTTATTCAATGTTCTTGCAAATCTCACTCTATAATTTGTATTATACATAGGGGATCACGAGGGGGAGATTTCTATTGGCTCAGAAATGCACCTACACATCTGTTTCTATAGAGCTCATCACCTCTTTCCTCTTCCCAAGGATAAAGTCACCTCCTTGGCCTTTATCCTCTTTATTGCGTGGCTCACCCTCTTGAATCTGACACTCACTTCTTATGTTTTCCTATTCTCTGGAGTTCCTGGGAAACGGTACCTCTCAATCAGCATAAGTTTGAGATAAGAGGTCTAAACTCACTGGAGGTTCATCTGGGACACTAAAAGGGCAACTCTATAACTGTGTGCCTTAATTAGGTATTCAGAGGGCACCTGGTAGGAGACCATTGTAAAAAGGAATGTAGGCACCTATTTTCCTTTATAGCTTACTAGGGTAACTGGGTGTGCATATGTGCCTTACTTCTGGTGATATGTATATAACTCAGGGCTTTTTTTGAGGTGTACTTGAGGGTACTGAGTACCAGCACCTTTTCCATTGTTTGCTAAAATTGACCCCAATTTTAATGAAAAAGCTCAGGCTCTACACACCAGTTATGCCTTGCCATAGATTCTGTGAGTGGTTGCAGGAGGCCTGGCTATTGTGAGGTGGGTCCCTCAGTGATCACCTCACCCCTGAAGGGTGGCCTAGCATTTGAGTACTGGCACATTTTTTGCTAGAAAAAAATGCACTGGCTGTAACTACAGTATTCTGTAAGTTATGCGTATACATGTGCACCTGCCCACACTTTGCCCAGACCCCACCTACAGGTGCACACACCTATAAGCCATGCTATCAAAGATATGTGCACACAAACACACAAATAAGCTAGTATTTTAAACATATAGAATTATCCCTCAAGTGCTTGACTTGACTGCCAAAAATACTTGTGAGTTTATCCCAGAACCACAATGCAAAGAAGGGGACAGAACAGGAACAATGCTGGTTTTGACCCATGAGACCCTTGATTTCCATTTTGGCTTTGGGGAAGAAACTGGTTTTTAATGGGTTGAGGAGGTTTTTGTACTATATTACATTTGGTGTTGGAATGATTGATTGCTGTATTTTGCATCATTGATGTAAACCACAATGTGTAATTTATTTTATGTCGGTATAGAAGAATGTAAATAAATAAACAAGTCCATTGGAACTATTAGGAATTGGGGTGAAGGGGTTAAAAATAAATAGATCAATACAATCAGTGACTTTGATGCCTGGCTTGCCTTCTTCCATGATCCTTCCTCCCCCTCTCTCATCCTTGGTGACTTTAATATTCCTGCTAATGATCCTTCCAACTCTTATATTTCCAAGTTACTCGCTTTAACGTCGTCCTTTAATCTCCAACTATGCTCCACCTCCCCCACTCATCAAAATGGTCACTGTCTAGATCTCATCTTCTCCTCCAACTGTTCACCCTCTAGTTTCCTTGCCTCCGATCTTCCCCTCTCTGATCACCATCTTATAACTTTCACACTTAAATCTCCTCCCTCCCAGTCCCGTCCTATCCTATCTAATTTATCTAGGAATCTTCACGACATTGACCCTTCATCTCTATCCTCCCATGTTTCAAACCTCCTCTCTACTGTGGCACCATCCACGTCTGTCAACGAGGCTGTTTCTTCTTACAACAATACTCTATCCTCTGCCTTAGACACTCTTGCACCTTTGATGACCCGCCCTGTAAGGCGTACTAAACCCCAACCTTGGCTGACTTCTAATATCCGCTACCTACGTTCCTGTACCCGCTCCGCCGAACGCCTCTGGCGGAAATCTCGGGCCCTTGCTGATTTCTTACACTTTAAGTTCATGCTGACCTCCTTCCAATCTGCTCTTTTACGTGCCAAACAGGATTATTATATCCAACTGACCAACTCTCTTGGCTCTAATCCTCGACTTCTCTTCACCACATTGAACTCTCTCCTCAAGGTGCCCCCTCCCCCAACTCCCCCTTCACTATCTCCTCAGACCCTTGCTGAATTCTTTCACAACAAGGTTCAAAAGATAAACCTTGCTTTCTCTACCTCACCAGCTCTCCCTCCACTAGTCCGTTCCCCTCTCTCTCCTTCCCCTCATTCCCTTTCCTCCTTTCCTGAAGTTACTATTGAGGAAACTACACTCTCCTTTCTTCCTCAAAATGTACCACCTGTTCCTCTGATCCCATTCCCACCCACCTTCTTAATGCCATCTCTCCTACTCTTATTCCTTTTATCTGTCACATTCTCAACCTCTCACTTTCCACTGCGACTGTCCCTGCTGCCTTTAAACATGCTGTGGTCACACCTCTCCTTAAGAAGCCTTCACTTGACCCTACTTGTCCCTCTAATTACCGACCCATCTCCCTCCTTCCTTTTCTCTCCAAATTACTTGAGCGTGCTGTTCACCGCCGCTGCCTTGATTTTCTCTCCTCACATGCTATTCTTGACCCATTACAATCTGGTTTTCGCCCTCTCCACTCAACCGAAACTGCGCTTACTAAAGTCTCCAATGACCTATTACTGGCTAAATCCAGAGGTCAATATTCCATCCTCATTCTTCTTGATCTTTCCGCTGCTTTTGACACTGTCGATCACAGCATACTTCTCGATACCCTGTCCTCACTTGGATTCCAGGGCTCTGTCCTTTCCTGGTTCTCTTCCTACCTCTCCCTCCGCACCTTTAGTGTTCACTCTGGTGGATCCTCTTCTACTTCTATCCCTCTGCCTGTCGGCGTACCCCAGGGTTCTGTTCTTGGTCCCCTCCTCTTTTCTATCTACACTTCTTCCCTTGGTTCATTAATCTCATCCCATGGCTTTTCCTACCACCTCTATGCTGATGACTCCCAAATCTACCTTTCTACCCCTGATATCTCACCTTGCATCCAAACCAAAGTTTCAGCGTGCTTGTCTGACATTGCTGCCTGGATGTCTCAACGCCACCTGAAATTAAATATGACCAAAACCGAGCTTCTCATTTTCCCCCCCAAACCCACCTCCCCGCTCCCCCCGTTTTCTATTTCTGTTGATGGCTCTCTCATTCTCCCTGTCTCCTCAGCTCGAAACCTTGGGGTCATCTTTGACTCTTCTCTCTCCTTCTCTGCTCATATCCAGCAGACCGCCAAGACCTGTCGTTTCTTTCTTTACAACATCCGTAAAATCCGCCCCTTTCTTTCCGAGCACTCTACCAAAACCCTCATCCACACCCTTGTCACCTCTCGTTTAGACTACTGCAATCTGCTTCTTGCTGGCCTCCCACTTAGTCACCTCTCCCCTCTCCAGTCGGTTCAAAACTCTGCTGCCCGTCTCATCTTCCGCCAGGGTCGCTTTACTCATACTACCCCTCTCCTCAAGACCCTTCACTGGCTCCCTATCCGTTTTCGCATCCTGTTCAAACTTCTTCTACTAACCTATAAATGTACTCACTCTGCTGCTCCCCAGTATCTCTCCACACTCGTCCTTCCCTACACCCCTTCCCGTGCACTCCGCTCCATGGATAAATCCTTCTTATCTGTTCCCTTCTCCAGTACTGCCAACTCCAGACTTCGCGCCTTCTGTCTCGCTGCACCCTACGCCTGGAATAAACTTCCTGAGCCCCTACGTCTTGCCCCATCCTTGGCCACCTTTAAATCTAGACTGAAAACCCACCTCTTTAACATTGCTTTTGACTCGTAACCACTTGTAACCACTCGCCTCCACCTACCCTCCTCTCTTCCTTCCCATTCACATTAATTGATTTGATTTGCTTACTTTATTTATTTTTTGTCTATTAGATTGTAAGCTCTTTGAGCAGGGACTGTCTTTCTTCTATGTTTGTACAGCGCTGCGTATGCCTTGTAGCGCTATAGAAATGCTAAATAGTAGTAGTAGTAGTAGTAGAAATCCAGAGTTACAAAATAAAATAAAGTCAAGCCCTATGCAAAATAACCAGTTTTATTATAACCTTATACTAGAGGGACAAATCTTACACCATGGATTGCTGGTGGAGTTAAGTCACCAAGTAATAGACCAAAGATATTTTATTGCACTGAAGTGATGGTGATTATTTCCAAATTCAATGTCAATAGTATTCTTGATGATAGTATTCTTGATGATAGCTATTTCCCCCTAAAAAAGGGTTTAATGCAATTCACAATTAAAATAATTCTAAATTAATCATACTAATAATAACAGGATAAAAATCTAATAACATCACCCAAACAAATATGATTTCAATTGCTTACGAAATCTGAGACAATCTAATTCAGTTCTAATAAGTGAGGGAAGAGAATTCCGAAGTGGTATAATATAAACTGCAAAAATGGAATTAAATATCATCATGAAACATATTTAACTACAAAACACAGGACAAAGAATAAACTGCTTAAGTAATCTAGAAGATAAGCCAAAAAGAGAGGTAGCAATTCATTATTTTTGTGCTCCTGTGAGCCCAAAGGAGCACTTCTAAATATGAAGACCTTAACCACCAATTAATGGAAACTACTTTCTAATATAAATGTGGTTACAAAATACTGTGCTGATCAATAAACTACATCTTCATATATGTAGCTATCAATCTACTAAAATAGAAAGTAGATTGCTTCGAAGGAAAAAGCCTCTGTATGTCTGTAGTCCAAGACTAGTTTTGCTTCATGACTCACAGAACCTCCATTGTTCATTGGCTAAAAAACCTCCAGTGCTTATATTCCTTTACTTTCCTCTTGATTGTTTATATTTCCATTTAAATTTTTATTCATAGAAACATATAGCACTTATCTTCTGCATCTGATGGGGTCCCATTTCACCCATTCAAAACTTTAGGCTTTATCATGGAAATCCATGTGCTATACTTTCAAGTATAGGCAAAATTCAGCTAGCGACAAGTAAGAATGCTGTGAATGAATAAACTTGAAAGTATAGCACAAAGACGATATAAGTCCCTTATTGCCAACAAAGCATACAAAACTCAGGTAATGGGACACCTGCAAACTATAAGGTTTGCCATATAGCTGGGAAGGTGGAACACAAGGATAGCTGTAACTTTACTATGGGACATCCAACAGTGATAATCGAATGGGAAGAAACTTTCAAGTAAAAAAAGAAGGGCGTCTTAAATTAGACCTGTTTCAATCACGCCCAGGGTATAAAAAGGTGCCCTGATTGAGTAGATGACTACTAGATGGATTAATTGTAAATATGCTCAGCTTCTCTAATATTCTCAGTCTTACAGTAGAGCAGTCAGTAAGATCAATAGAGCTATGAAAGGATCTGTCAGATACACGTACCCACATCCACTTTGACTGAAAAACAATTTATGAGCCAAGCATTCAATATGGAGGAGGGGTGCGTAATCCTCATCAATCCCTCCTTATAAACATTTTCTTTTTATCCATATTTTATTCTCAACATATTTTTATCAAAAATTTCATTTATATTAAAACAAATTTTTTTAAATATCTTTTCTTTTTCTTTCATTAAGTATTTAGATTTTAACTTAGCTTCTCCATTCTCAAGTCAGAAGATAAACAGTGGAGACCAGTTGTCACCGACACGAATCCATGTTTCACTTTTCACTGTCTCAAGGTAGTCTCCATAGGGTTACCATATGGCTGTGGAAAAAGGAGGGCACGTTGATCCAGACTGGGTTTTGCTTCCATTGAAAGCAATGGAAGTAAAACCCAGACTGGCTCAATCTGTCCTCCTTTTTCTGGAGACATATGGTAATCCTAAGTCTCCAGAATTTCTCGATGCAGGTACGTGTATCTAACAGATCCTATCATTGCTCTATTGATCTTAATGACTGCTCTACTGCAAGACTGAGAATATTAGTGAAGCTAAGCATATTTACGATTGATGGAATTGTTGGCTCCCTTCATTGTTTGAATATTTATAGTGCATTGCCAATTATTGTGAATAAACTAGATGGATTAAGGCATGACCCATCCTTAATTGAAAGGAAGCTCTGGAACGAGGGAGCATACAATGAAGGTGAAAGGGGATAGACTCAGAAGTAACCTCAGGAAATACATCTTAATGGAAAGGGTGGTGAATTCATAGAATGGCCTCCAGATAGAGGTGGTGAAGACGAAAAGAGTATCTGAATTCAAGAGAGTTTGGGACAAGTACATAGGATTTCTAAGGGAGTGATAGGAAGAGTAGATGGCATGGATGGGCAGAATGGTAGGCCATATGCAGGGGCATTTTCGAAAGAGGAGGGCGCCCATCTTCCGACACAAATCGAGAGATGGATGTCCTTCTCTCAGGGTCACCCAAATCGGCATAATCGAAAGCTGATTTTGGCATCCTCAACTGCTTTCCGTCATGGGGATGACCAAAGTTCCCAGGGGCGTGTCGGCAGCATACTGAAGACGGGACGAGGGCATGCTTAAGAGATGGGCATCCTCGGCTGATAATGGAAAAAAGGGCATCCCTGACTAAGCCTCAAAAAGGTGCGCGAACTGACCAGATGACCTCCCCTTACTTCCCTAGTGGTGACTAACCCCCTCCCACCCTGAAAAAAACAACTTTAAAAATTTTTTCTCAACCCCTACATATATGCAGATGATGTCACGATTTATATCCCGTTCAAACATGAGCTAAAAGAAATCACCAACGAGATCAACCAAAGCCTCCAAATCATGCACTCCTGGGCAGACGCATTCCAGCTAAAACTCAATGCAGAAAAAACACAATCTAGCTTATAATTGAAAAAGAAAAACGCCTATATTGCGACCCAAATCGGGAGATAGACATTTATCTCACAAAAACGAATAAAGCGGTATAATCGAAAGCCGAATTTGGACGTTTTCAACTGCACTCCGTCGCGGATGCGGACAAAATTGATGGGGGCGTGTCGAAGGCGTGGTGAAGGCGGAACTGGGGCGTGGTTATCGGGCGATCAGAGATGGGCGCCTTTCGCCGATAATGGAAGAAAAATATGCGTTTTTAGCGAGAATTTAGGGCACTTTTCCGGGACCCTGTTTTTCCACGAATAAGGCCCCCAAAAGTGTCCTAAATGACCAGATTACACCCAGAGGGAATCGTGGATGACCTCCCCTGACTCCCCCAGTGGTCACTAACCCCCTCCAACCACAAAATTGATGTTTCACAACTTTTTATTTTCACCCTCAAATGTCATACCCACCTCCCTGGCAGCAGTATGCAGGTCACTGGAGCAGTTATTAGGGGGTGCAGTGGACTTCAGGCAGGTGGACCCAGGCCCATCCCCCCCCCCCACCTGTTACACTTGTGCTGGTAAATGGGAGCCCTCCAAACCGCCCCCCAAACCCACTGTACCCACATGTAGGTGCCCCCTTCACCCTTTAGGGCTATAGTAATGGTGTAGACTTGTGGGCAGTGGGTTTTGAGGGGGATTTGGGGGCTCAACACACAAGGGAAGGGTGCTATGCACCTGGGAGCTCTTTTACCTTTTTTTTGGTTTTTGTAAAAGTGCCCCCTAGGGTGCCCGGTTGGTGTCCTGGCATGTGAGGGGGACCAGTGCACTACGAATCCTGGCCCCTCCCACGAACAAATGCCTTGGATTTATTCGTTTTTGAGCTGGGCGCTTTCATTTTCCATTATCGCTGAAAAACAAAAACGCCCAGCTCACAAATTGTCGAATAAAACATGGAAGTCTATTTTTTGAGAAAATACGGTTCGGTCCGCCCCTTCACGGGACCCGTTCTCGGAGATAAACGCCCATGGAGATAGACGTTTTCGTTCAATTATGGCCCTCAATGTCTTGTACTCACTTCACAACACAACACAAACAACTTCACCACTATAGTGGCCTAGTGGTTAGGGTGGTGGACTTTGGTCCTGGGGAACTGAGGAACTGAGTTCAATTCCCAGCACAGGCAGCTCCTTGTGACTCTGGGCAAGTCACTTAACCCTCCATTGCCCGCCGCATTGAGCCTGCCATGAGTGGGAAAGCGCGGGGTACAAATGTAACTAAAATAAAATTTAAAAAAAAAATATTGTTCTCTTCCCGTCTCACAAAATCTGAAAATACTTGGCGTTATCATTGATCGAAACCTCACACTCGATACCAACATGAGGAATACGACAAAAAAGATGTTCTACTCCATGTGGAAACTCAAAAGAGTAAAACCATTCTTCTCAAGACACATCTTCCGTATCCTAGTACAATCAATGGTAATAAGTCACTTGGACTACTGCAACACACTGTACGCTGGCTGCAAAGAACAGAATATCAAAAAACTCCAAACAGCCCAGAATACTGTCGCCAGACTCGTATTTGGAAAAACTAAATATGAAAGTGCAAAACCCCTAAGAGAGAAACTTCACTGGCTCCCACTTAAGGAACGTATCGCGTTCAAGATATGTACGATTGTTCACAAAATCATCCACGCAGACGCCTCAACCTACATGCTAAACCTCGTGGACCTGCCTCCCAGAAACGCCAAAAGATCATCCCGCAAATTTATCAATCTGCACTTCCCCAGCTGCAAAGGATTAAAATACAAACTGACACATGCCACTATCTTTGCTTACATGAGCACGCAGCTGTGGAATACATTACTTACTGACTTGAAATCTATTGACGAAGTAACCAACTTTCGTAAATCCCTGAAGACATATCTTTTCAACAAGGCCTACAAAGAAAACCCATAGCCTTACTAAACTACCTCGCCAACCCAACCAGTCAAGAAAATCTACCTTCTATACCTACCCATCCAACTTTCTTCTATTTCCCCTTACTTAATCTTTGTATATCACTAATTATATCTGCTATCCTGGAATGACAATGTCATAACAGAACTCTGTAAGCCACATTGAGCCTGCAAATAATTTTTTCAGCGCACCTGGAAAAAAAGAATTTTTTTGTGGCAGAATATGGACGTGCGGCAAAATTAAAACCAGCGCGTCCATTTTCAGTTTGAGACCTTACCACCGCCCATTGACTTAGCGGTAAATTCTCACACACTAACCAGGCAGTAAACAGCCAGTGCACATAAACTGTCGATTCCTGCCAGGTAAAAGTGCCACATGGTAGAAAAATAGAAAATATTTTCTACCTCATGTTTTGGATGTGCGTCAAAAATGGAATTACCGCCTGGGGCACTTGGTAGCCAGGCAGTAGTCCCAATTTGGCATGCTTTGGACACACGTAGGTGCCTACGTGCCTTAGTAAAAGGGCCCCCAAGTTTGAAATAGCGAGCTATGCTCAAAAGAAATCTCATGCAAATGAGCTGCTCACAATTACAGCAAGCAGCTCGGTAGGGAAAGCGCCAGCGCATGCATAGAATAATCATCCGCTATGCAGTGAATTCATAAAACAGTCTCTTGCTAAGCGTCAATGCTATGCCCATGCCCAGAACTGCATTTGCTATGGGCGTGCTTCTGCAGTGTTCCACTACCACACATGGCTTTCATACATGCACATATAAGCAATAAACCGCCTGGGGCATGAAAGTTTTTTTTTGTGAGGTTCCACGCCAACTTTCATGCCCTGGGTTTTTTTTTTTGTTTATATGTGAGCGTATGAAAGCCATGTGTAGCTTTTTTTCAAAACTGCAGATGCCATGGACATGCCTCCACAACATGCTTTTTTGTCACAAGACAACTTCTTCACAGTACTGTTACGGGCAGCACACACACATATGCAAATACTATGTAAGTATGACAGCAGACTGCTCCGCTGAGAAGCCACTGTTGTGCTACAACAGATCCAGACCTCCTGTAAAAAATTCATTAAAGTTAGGTGCTTCTTGCTATGCATCGCTCGGAATGCTCATTCTACTACTAATCAGCATGTAATACATTTGGATACGATTGTCCTTGCGTTACTTTCTGAATAATGTGCATGCTAAACTGGATTGGAACTGTCAAAATTGGACATTCCTAGCCTAGTAAGCTTTGTGCATCCGTGCCTGAGTGCTTATGGCACACAGTTTTGGTGTCTCAGATGAACCTCCAGTATGTTTAGACCTCTTATGCTGGTAACATAACATATTTATTTTTACGGCCCACAATAACTCGCAGTTCAATGCAAATAACAAAACAATAAGCTGGACAAAGTGGTGAACTGGATTAGGAACTGGTTGACGGACAGGCGCCAGAGGGTGGTGGTGAATGGAGTTCGCTCGGAGGAGGGAAAGGTGAGTAGTGGAGTGCCTCAGGGATCGGTGCTGGGGCCGATTCTGTTCAATATATTTGTGAGTGACATTGCCGAAGGGTTAGAAGGTAAAGTTTGCCTATTTGCGGATGATACTAAGATTTGTAACACAGTGGACACCCCGGAGGGAGTGGAAAACATGAAAAAGGATCTGAAAAAGCTAGAAGAATGGTCTAAGGTTTGGCAATTAAAATTCAATATGAAGAAATGCAAAGTGATGCACTTAGGGAGTAGAAATCCAAGAGAGGCGTATGTGTTAGGCGGTGAGAGTCTGCTAGGTACGGATGGGGAGAGGGATCTTGGGGTGATAGTATCTGAGGATCTGAAGGCGATGAAACAGTGTGACAAGGCGGTGGCCGTAGCTAGAAGGTTACTAGGCTGTATAGAGAGAGGTGTGACCAGCCGAAGAAAAGAGGTGTTGATGCCCCTGTACAAGTCGTTGGTGAGGCCCCACCTGGAGTATTGTGTTCAGTTTTGGAGGCCGTATCTTGCTAAGGATGTAAAAAGAATTGAAGCGGTGCAAAGAAAAGCTACGAGGATGGTATGGGATTTGCGTTACAAGATGTATGAGGAGAGACTTGCGGACCTGAACATGTATACCCTGGAGGAAAGGAGGAACAGGGGTGATATGATACAGACGTTCAAATATTTGAAAGGTATTAATCCACAAACGAACCTTTTCCAGAGATGGGAAGGCGGTAGAACGAGAGGGCATGAAATGAGATTGAAGGGGGGCAGACTCAAGAAGAATGTCAGGAAGTATTTTTTCACGGAGAGGGTGGTGGATGCTTGGAATGCCCTCCCGCGGGAGGTGGTGGAGATGAAAACGGTAATGGAATTCAAACATGCGTGGGATAAACATAAAGGAATCCTGTGCAGAAGAAAGGGATCCTCAGGAGCTTAGCCTAGAATAGGTGGCAGAGCTGGTGGTTGGGAGGCGGGGCTAGTGCTGGGCAGACATATACGGTCTGTGCCGGGGCTGGTGGTTGGGCGGCGGGGATAGTGCTGGGTAGACTTATACGGTCTGTGCCAGAGCTGGTGGTGGGTGGCAGGGATAGTGCTGGGCAGACTTATGCGGTCTGTGCCAGAGCTGGTGGTTGGGAGGCGGGGTTGGTGGTTGGGAGGCGGGGATAGGGCTGGCCAGACTTATACGGTCTGTGCACTGAAGAGGACAGTACAAATAAAAAAGTAGCACATATGAATTTATCTTGGGCAGACCGGATGGACCGTGCAGGTCTTTTTCTGCCGTCATCTACTACATAAGTACATAAGTAATGCCATACTGGGAAAAGACCAAGGGTCCATCGAGCCCAGCATCCTGTCCACGACAGCGGCCAATCCAGGCCAAGGGCACCTGGCAAGCTTCCCAAACGTACAAACATTCTATACATGTTATTCCTGGAATTTTGGATTTTTCCAAGTCCGTTTAGTAGCGGTTTATGGACTTGTCCTTTAGGAAACAGTCCAACCCCTTTTTAAACTCTGCTAAGCTAACCGCCTTCACCACTTTCTCCGGCAACGAATTCCAGAGTTTAATTACACGTTGGGTGAAGAAAAAGTTTCTCCGATTTGTTTTAAATTTACTACACTGTAGTTTCATCGCATGCCCCCTAGTCCTAGTATTTTTGGAAAGCGTGAGCAGACGCTTCACATCCACCTGTTCCACTCCACTCATTATTTTATATACCTCTATCATGTCTCCCTTCAGCCGTTTCTTCTCCAAGCTGTATAGCCCTAGCCTCCTTAGTCTTTCTTCATAGGGAAGTCGTCCCATCCCCGCTATCATTTTAGTCGCCCTTCGCTGCACCTTTTCCAATTCTACTATATCTTTCTTGAGATGCGGCGACCAGAATTGAACACAATACTCAAGGTGCGGTCGCACCATGGAACGATACAACGACATTATAACATCCTCACACCTGTTTTCCATACCTGTCCTAATAATACCCAACATTCTATTCGCTTTCCGAGCCGCAGCAGCACACTGAGCAGAAGGTTTCAGTGTGTTATCGACGACGACACCCAGATCCCTTTCTTGGTCCGTAACTCCTAACGTGGAACCTTGCATGACGTAGCTATAATTCGGGTTCTTTTTTCCCACATGCATCACCTTGCACTTGCTCACATTAAACATCATCTGCCATTTAGCCGCCCAGTCTCCCAGTCTCATAAGGTCCTCTTGTAATTTTTCACAATCCTGTCGCGATTTAACGACTTTGAATAGCTTTGTGTCATCAGCAAATTTAATTACCTCGCTAGTTACTCCCATCTCTAAATCATTTATAACTATATTAAAAAGCAGTGGTCCTAGCACGGACCCCTGAGGAACCCCACTAACTACCCTTCTCCATTGTGAATACTGCCCATTTAACCCCACTCTCTGTTTCCTATCCTTCAACCAGTTTTTAATCCACAATAGGACATTTCCTCCTATCCCATGACCCTCCAATTTCCTCTGTAGCCTTTCATGAGGTACCTTGTCAAACGCCTTTTGAAAATCCAGATACACAATATCAACCGACTCCCCTTTGTCCACATGTTTGTTCACTCCTTAAAAGAATTGAAGTAAATTGGTCAGGCAAGATTTCCCCACACAAAAGCCATGCTGACTTAGTCTCAGTAATCCATGTACTCGGATGTGCTCTGTAATTTTGTTTTTAATAATAGCCTCTGCCATTTTCCCCGGCACCGACGTCAGACTCACCGGTCTATAATTTCCCGGATCTCCCCTGGAGCCTTTTTAAAAAATGGGCGTTACATTGGCCACCCTCCAATCTTCCGGTACAATGCTCGATTTCAAGGATAAGTTGCATATCACTAGCAGTAGCTCCGCAAGCTTGTTTTTCAGTTCTATCAGTACTCTAGGCTGAATACCATCCGGTCCAGGAGATTTGCTACTCTTCAGTTTGCCGAACTACCCCATTACGTCCTCCAGGTTTACCGTGAAGTCAGTAAGTTTCTCCGACTCGTCCGCTTGATTTACCATTTCCGACACCGGTATCCCACCCAAATCTTCCTCGGTGAAGACCGAAGCAAAGAATTCATTCAGTCTGTACGCTACGTCTTTGTCTTCCTTGATCGCCCCTTTTACCCCTCGGTCATCCAGCGGCCCAACCGATTCTTTTGCCGGCTTCCTGCTTTTAATATACCGAAAAAATTTTTTACTATGTTTTTTTGCCTCTAATGCTATCTTTTTTTCATACTCCCTCTTGGCCTTCTTAATCTGCGCCTTGCATTTGCTTTGACACTCCTTATGCTGTTTCTTGTTATTTTCAGACGGTTCCTTCTTCCATTTTCTGAAGGCGTTTCTTTTAGCCCTAATAGCTTCCTTCACCTCACTTTTCAACCAGGCCGGGTGTCTTTTGGACTTCCGTCTTTCTTTTCTAATTCGCGGAATATGTATGGCCTGGGCCTCCAGGATGGTATTTTTGAACAGCGTCCATGCCTGTTGTACAGTTTTTACTCTCTGAGTTGCCCCCCTAAGTTTTTTTTTTACCGTTCTTCTCATTTTATCATAGTCTCCTTTTTTAAAGTTAAACGCTAACGTATTTGACTTTCTGTGTACAGTTACTTCAAGGTCAATGTCAAAACTAATCATATTATGGTCACTGTTATCAAGCAGCCCCAGTACCATAACGTCCCTCACCAGATCATGCGCTCCACTAAGGACCAAGTCTAGAATTTTTCCTTCTCTCGTCGGCTCCTGCACCAGTTGCTCCATAAAGCTGTCCTTGATTTCATCAAGGAATTGTATCTCTGTAGCGTGTCCCGATGTTACATTTACCCAGTCTATATTTGGATAATTGAAGTCACCCATTATTATCACATTGCCCATTTTGTTCGCGTCTCTGATTTCTTTTATCATTTCTGTGTCTACCTGCTCATCCTTGCGAGGCGGACGGTAGTACACTCCTATCACCATTTTTTTCCCTTTTATACATGGAATTTCAACCCACAGTGATTCAAAGGTGTGATTTGTGTCCTGCTGAATTTGTAATCTATCTGAGTCAAGGCTCTCATTAATATACAATGCTACCCCTCCACCAGTCCGGTCCACCCTATCATTACGATATACTTTGTACCCCGGTATGACAGTGTCCCACTGGTTATCCTCCTTTCACCAGGTCTCAGTAATGCCTATTATATCCAATTTTTCATTTAGTGCAATATATTCCAACTCTCCCATCTTATTTCTTAGACTCCTAGCATTTGCATATAGACATTTCAGAGTATGTTTGTTGTTCTTATTTGCATGATGCTTAGTACCTGACACTATTGATTTGACATCTTTTGTCTGATCTTTAGTTGTATTTAAGGGCACCTGGCCTACCACGGTCTGTTGTGCAACCTCACTATCCAGAAACCCTATCTTCCCTGTTTGTGAGGTATCTTTGCAAGATACCTTTTCCCGAACCATGCGCTTTTGAGCGACTGTCGGCCTTCCCCCATTTCTAGTTTAAAAGCTGCTCTATCTCCTTTTTAAATGCCGACGCCAGCAGCCTGGTCCCACCCTGGTTAAGGTGGAGCCCATCCTTTCGGAATAGGCTCCCCCTTCCCCAGAATGTTGCCCAGTTCCTAACAAATCTAAAACCCTCCTCCCTGCACCATCGTCTCATCCACGCATTGAGACTCTGGAGCTCTGCCTGTCTCTTGGGCCCTGCACGTGGAACAGGTAGCATTTCAGAAAATGCTACCCTAGAGGATCTGGATTTGAGCTTTCTACCTAAGAGCCTAAATTTGGCTTCCAGAACCTCTCTCCCACATTTTCCTATGTCATTGGTACCCACATGTACCAAGACAGCGGACTCCTCCCCAGCACTATCTAAAATCCTATCTAGGTGACGCGTGAGGTCCGCCACCTTCGCACCAGGCAGGCAAGTCACCAGGCGATCCTCACGTCCACCAGCCACCCAGCTATCTATATGTCTAATGATCGAATCACCAACTACAACAGCTGTCCTAATCTTTCCCTCCCGGGCAGCACTTGGAGACATATCCTCAGTGCGAGGGAATAGTACATCCCCTGGTGGGCAGGTCCTGGATACAGGGGTACTTCCTACTTCACCAGGGTGATGCTCTCCTTATAGGAGACCTCCCTCCTCCAAGGTAGCACAAGGGCTACTAGACTGGAGGTGGGACCTCTCTACAACATCCCTGTAGGTCTCCTCTATGTACCTCTCTGTCTCCCTCAGCTCCTCCAAGTCTGCTACTCTAGCCTCAAGAGAACGGACATGTTCTCTAAGAGCTAGGAGCTCTTTGCATCGGGCGCAAACATATGACATCTCACCAACTGGGAGATAATCATACATGTGACACTCAATGCAAAAGACTGGATAGCACCCCTCTCGCTGCTGGACTGCTGACTCCATCTTAGTGTTTTTGAGTTTTCCAATATTTTAAAACTTGCTACAGTATTAAGGATATTAGCCTAATATAAAAGTGTCTTTTACTTTATATAGAGGGGCATAATCGACCAGAAACGCCTATCTCCATGGGCGTTAATCTCCGAGAACGGGTCCGTGAAGGGGCGGAGTGAACCGTATTTTTTAAAAAAAATAGACGCCCATGCTTTATTCGCCAAGGTGTGAGCTGGGCGTTTTTGCTTTTCACCGATAATGGAAAATGAAATCGCCCAGCTCAAAAACGAATAAATGCAAGGCATTTGTTCGTGGGAGGGGCCAGGATTCATAGTGCACTGGTCCCCCTCACATGCCAGGACACCAACCGGGCACCCTAGGGGGCACTTTTACAAAAACAAAAAAAAGGTAAAAGAGCTCCCAGGTGCATAGCACCCTTCCCTTGGGTGTTGAGTCCCCCAAATCCCCCTCAAAACCCACTGCCCACAAGTCTACACCAGTACTATAGCCCTAAGCGGTGAAGGGGGGCACCTACATGTGGGTACAGGGGGTTTGGGGGGGGTTGGACGACTAGTAGCATTAAGCAGCACAATTGTAACAGGTAGGGGGGGGATGGGCCTGGGTCCACCTGCCTGACGTCCACTGCACCCCCTAACAACTGTTCCAGGGACCTGCATACTGCTGCTTGGGAGGAGGGTATGACATTTGAGGGTGAAAGTAAAAAGTTGTGAAACATCATTTGTTGTGGTGGGAGGGGGTTAGTGACCACTGGGGGAGTCAGGGGAGGTCATCCCCGACTCCCTCTGGGGGTCATCTGGTCATTTAGGGCACTTTTTGGGGCCTTATTCGTCAAAAAACAGGGTCCAGGAAAAGTGCCCTAAATTCTAGCTACAAACGCATCCATTATCGGCGAAGGGCGCCCATCTCTGTTCGGGTGATAACCACGCCCCAGTTCCGCCTTCACCACGCCTCCGACACTCCCCCGTCAACTTTGTCCGCATCCGCGACGGAGTGCAGTTGAAAGCGTCCAAAGTTCGGCTTTCGATTATGCCGCTTTATTTGTTTTTGTGAGAAGAACGCCCATCTCCCGATTTAGGTCGGAACTTGGGCGTTATTCTCGTTCGATTATAAGCTGGATAGTGTATTATATGATTTATTTAGTATTTCCTTCTTAGATGGTAATGAAATGTATTTAAAACTATGTTACTATGTATAAGCTGGACAAGCCAGGAACACATAATTTAATGACAATTAAAGAAACATAATCAGTTAAAATTAATATATTCAGATTCTATATATGGTGCCTAAAAGAAATTGATGCTGAAATCATACCCTAACTCTCCCTCTCCTTCTCTAGTTCCCCCAATTGTATTTACCATACATGTAACCCATTCTACCACAATTTCACCTTGTATTGTTCATACCGGAATCAGCTAACACCATTTACAGTACTATGTAAGCCACATTGAGTCTGCAAAAAGGTGGGAAAATGTGTGATACAAATGTAACAAATAATAATAATAATAATCATGCCTAGATTTAGGCACCGATTATAGAATACATTTAGTTGATATTTCAGTGCTTAAATCTACATGCATCCATTTATGCCAATGAAAATGTGGCATAAATCCCAGCACGTAGATTTAGGCGCACTGGGCCATATTATATTTCTAGGCATGTAAATTTCAGAATGCCCACAAAACGCCTATTTCCCTGTTCATAACCATGCACCTTTTTGCTTGCGTGCGTTATATGTTTTCCGTACATCATTACAGAATACAGTTAGCGAGTTGTGTACCTAAATTCTAATCAGTGCCAATTAGTGCTCATTATTGCTTGTTAAGTGCTGTTATCAGCGCTCATTAGCTTGTTTTGCTTGTTAAGTTATACACATTGTTATAGAATCCACACCAATTTTGGCGTGCATCTCTAGGCGTGCTACGTAGAATCTGGGGGCCAATTCCTAACAAATTTTTGAAACAAGGATATTTTAAGCAAATGTCTAAAATTTTCTTACTGCGATGCCTGTAAAATCAAAGAAGAAACTTCTTAAGTGTAGTTGCCTGAAAAGAGAACAAAGAATCAATGCATCTCTTTCTTCTTTTATCTTTCATAGGTTGATAGGTAAACAGATTATGGTTATGGTACTTATAGTTATGGTTTATTAGAGCTTGCTATACCACCATGACTAACTGGCAGCTCTCAGAAGTTTACAATACAATAAAACAACTTCTGTTAAGAAAAAGGAAAGGAATTACAAAATGTGACAGGAAAGTGGATAGAGCAGAGATGCAGAGGGGTAGGAATAGTAGAAGAATTAGAGAGAAGAGGGAGAAGGCAACAGCTGTTTGCCATAACAAAGAGGAAGGTCTTTAGTTTTGATTTGAAAGTTTTAAAGGAGATTTCATTATGGACAGGGCTTTTTTTGAGGGAGTACTTGGGGGTACTGAGAACCGGCACCTTTTCTTTTATCTGGTAAAATTGACCCATGGTCCTCAAGTTTTAATGAAAGCTCAGGCTCTACACATCAATTCTGCCTTGTTATAGATTCTGTGACTGGTTGCAGGGGGCCTGGCTATTGTGGGGTGAGTACCTCAGTGATCACCCCGCCCCTGAAGGGTGGCCTGGCATTTGAGTACCGGCGCCTTTTTTGGTAGAAAAAACACACTGAGTACGGATGTCTAGTGGGAGAGAATTCCAGTGAGAAGAGGTAGCAAAAAAGAAAGGATGATGATGAGTAGACTCTAACTGGGCAAATTTGGGGCCAGGCAAAATTAGGCGATGATCATTTACTGAGCGAGGAAGACGAGCCAGAGAGTATGGGATAGTGAGGGAAGAGAGATAGTGGGGTAGAACAAGCCTATGGGATTTAAATGTAAGGAATAACAATTTAAAGAGAATGTGCTGATGGATCGGTAACCAATGGTATTTTTGAAGTAACAGGGATGCATAATTGTAATGATGGGCATGATAAAGCAACTGAATGGCTGTGTTAAGGGACTGAAGCCTTTTAATAGTACAGCCTAGGTATATTATATTACAATAGTCCAATCTTGTAGTAAGTAAAGAGAGAATTAGGGAATGAAAAATATCATGACTAAAATACCAACATTTTGTACAAAGCTGGCGAACAATGAAAAAGCCTGTTTTATAAACATTTGAAATTTTTGAAATCATTTGAAAGTGTGAATGATAATTGTGAATCGAGAATGACTCCGAGGTATCTGATAGAATCTACTGGTTGAAGAGTGGATCCAAAGAGCTGAAGTGGAATGGAAGGGGCACTAAGGCCACACACAAACCAACATATTACAGTTCTGTCTTTGTTGAGGACGAGTTTGTGATCAGAAAGCCAATCAGAGATAAGTTGAAGACAATCCTGTAGAGGTCCTAAGGAAGGGTTAAGGTTAGTAGGATAGAGCAGGAGAATATCATCTGCATAGAAGTGAAATGAAATACCTGTGGATTGAATTAAGGTTGCTAAGGGCTAAGAAGAGAGGATAGAATGGGATGCCACAGGGAAGTGACCGAGGGGCTGCCCCTATGAACCCATGATTACAGTGTAAGTACGATTAGAAAGAAATGATGAGAACCAAGATAGGACTGAGCCTTCGATGCCAAGAGAGCTTAAATGGGATAGTAGAAGGGAGTAATCAACAATATCAAAAGTTGCTGAAAGATCAAGATAAACAGAAAGAATCATATTGTGTTTTTCCCTGTATGGACTTCATTTAGTACTGCAGTTAAAACAATTTTTGTGCTAAAGTGGGATCTGAAACCAAACTGTCTAGGGTGAAGGGCAAGTGTCTTTTCTAAGAGGAAAGTTGAATAAAAACAATTTTCTCTATGACCTTAGAGAGAAAACATAGATTAGAAACAGGTCAGTAGTGGGTCAAGGGAGGGGTTTTTGAGGATAGGCTTAACAATTGATCTCTTCTAATGAAATGGTAACTGACCAAGAGAGAGACTAGTGTTAATCTGTGACAATATTTGTGGGAGGAGTAGGAAATCTAGATGTTTGGGGCAGAAAGAGGGGAATGCGTCCAGTTCACAGTATGCAGGTTTTGTAATAGAAAGAGCAACAGAAAGGGAGTGGTGGGACTGGAGCTGGAATGAGGTCCAAGAAATAGATCCTGGAAAAAGCGAAAACTCTGGAGAAGGTGAAGGGGGGGGGGGGGGGGGGAGGCAATTGACTGAATAGTTTTCTACAGGTCCTGAAGTTTGTCATAGAAGAATTGAGAAACACAGTCAGCTGCAGGGGCCTGAGGAGCTGCAGCCAAAATCACTGAAGGGGATGTTAGGTTGTGAAAAATAGAATATAATTCCTTTGTCAAATTGGGAGCCTTCTTAATACGATTAGCGAAATAAAGTGCCTTGGCTTTACAGAGATGAAAATTGTAATCTTTTAGTTTATTTTTATAGAAGAGAAAATCTGAATCTAATCTAGTTTCCATCCAGATGTGTTCACATCTGCGCAGTTGTTACCAAATTTTTCTACAGAGAGATCGAACAGGATAGATCTGAGTAGCCAGAGCCACCTGAACAAGAACAGGAGTTACAGTGTGAAAACAATCTGACTGATATCTAAGTTCAAGGTGTCAAAATCTGAAGGAAAAGAGAACAAGGATTGGGAGATGGAGGTGGGATTTTCTCAGTGAGAGGTGCCTAGACCAATGTGGAGGGGAACGCAGAGGTATAGGAATATGGTGTTGGATACTTAAAGAAAAATAAAGGAGCAAGTGATCAGACCAGGGCATGTGTAGACTGGAGAGACCTAAATTTGAAGGCGGAATTTGTAGGGAGCAAGAAAAGATCCAGGATATGACTTTTTGGTGTGTCAGGATTCTGATCTTCTGAGAGTTGCAGATAACCTAATAAAGAAAGGAAACTTCTGGAGTGAGAATTGAGAGGCTTATCCACATACATATTAAAATCTCCAAGGATAAGGACCTCTGGGTAACAAACTGATGCTTCAGAAATCATCTGGCAACAGGATTCCCAAGAGGTTGATGTCACAGAGGGTAGACAATAGCATAGTAGAATGATAAAAGGATTTGGACCCGGGAGCCTCACCCAGAGGGATTCCGCATAGGAGAATTTAGTAGCCAAGTTTAAGTTTGCTAGAGTAGTGAATTGCAAGGCCACTTCCCTTCTTGGACATCCGACCCTGCAAGAGAACATTATAGCCATCAGGTAAACACCTTTCCTCACCGTTCCGTATTCAGGTTTCAGTGAAGCAGAGGATGTCAAAGCCAGAAGAGACAATAAGATTGCGGATTTAAGAGGTTTTAGATCGGAGAGACCTGCAATTCAACAATCAAAAAGGCCTAACTGAACTAGGTAAAACAAAACACTGTATCAAATAGAGAGGTGCCAATCCATAAGAAACTTTATACATTAAACAAGAGAATTTAAAAAGGATTCTAGCAAACACTGGCAACCAATGAACCTTGGCACATTAAGCAGAAAGCTGGTTAGAACGTCTCAAGAAGAAAATCAGTCTCAGTGCTGTGTTCTGAGTTTGCAACTTTCTCAACAATGACAGAGAACAACTCAAATAAATAACATTGCAGTAGTCCAAAGAACTAATCAATAATGCTTGAAAGCAAACAGAACTGATGCTCCCTGAAATACTTTTGGATACCAATGTAATGTAAGCATAAGAAAGAAAGATTTCTGAACCACCTTATTTATTTGAAGCTCCATCGAGCCTGTTAATTCCAGAAATGTTTTTCCAGAATTCTCACTGATGAGGAGAAGGAATAAACCTGATGATGTATTACAATATTGGGCTCAACAGGCCCTGTGGTGCCTGTAATTAACAATAATTTTGTTTTTTCTGTGCTCATTTTCAACCTGTGAACCGACATCCAGTATTCTGTAGTATTAAAGACTGTTTGGAAAACATACATTTCAGCAGAAACCTCCTTCTGCACTGGGAGAACTATAATGTCATCTGTATAACTAAAAAAACACCATACCTAATTTCTCCATCACAAAGCCTAATGAATGTACATATACTGTAGATTAAATAGCAATGGAGATAGTGGGGAACCTTGCAGTACCCCACACGGATTATTCCAAATTTCAGACAAATATGATTGCATATTAGCTCCATACCTCCTGCTTAGAAGAAAACCCTCAAACCAGGACATTACTAAACCCGAAATTCCTATAGCATCTAAAATCTATAGGAGAATTTCAAAATAAACTACATCAAACACGCTCGAAAAAGTTGAATTGAAGAAGCAATATGTTCTTCCCCTTACTAAGCCACAGCCTAACTGTATCCAATAAAGCACCCACCAAAGTCTCTGTGCTGAAATTCGATCTAAACCCAGTTTGAGAAGAATGAAGAATCACATGCTGTTCTAAATATTGTGACAATTGAGAGGCAACCATGCCCTCCATTAATTTAACAAACAAAGGAATTGATGTGATTGGTCTATAATTGGCGACCAACCCCACCGATTCCCTAACATCTTTCAATATCGGTGTAACAATAATCTCCACCACATCTGAAGGAAATTTCCCCTCAGAGCGACAGAATTCAAGCCAGCTAAAAAGATGCTGGTTAAACTTCAAAGGCGCAGAGGTGCCGTTTCCCAGGAACTCCAGAGATTAGGAAAACATAAGAAGTGAGTGTCAGATTCAAGAGGATGAGCCATGCAATAAAGAGGAGAAAGGCCAAGGGGGTGACTTTATTCTTGGGAGGAGGAAAGGGATGATGAGCTCTACAGGAACAGATATATAGGTGCATTTCTTAGCCTATAGAAATCTCCTCCTCATGATTCCCTAAGTATAAAACAAATTATAGAGTGAGATTTGGAAGAACATTGAATAAGCAGATGTCAGAGTTTACAGGTATGTTGGAAACAGTCACTTGCACCTATCCGTCTGGCTGCTGGCCCCTTACTTATTTAGAGTTTAAGATAATCAATTGCCAATGAAGCCCACCGATGCAGTGCACAACACACGTCTCTAGCCCCTGTGACTTTCAATGCTGATTCACACATCTCTGTGCTTCTGAACCACTGCTTGTGGCTCCAGGGCAGCTCAGCTGTTGCCAGTACATGCGTGGCTTATATTCAAAGAAAATATTATTCCAGTGATGACAGCAAAACACAATTCACAATTAACCTATCGTAATAATAATTCTTGTGTCTATTCAGTACACAGACCAGGGGACATTCAATGAAATTACATGGAAATACTTTTAAAACAAATAAGAGGAAATATTTTTTCACTCAAAGAATAGTGAAGCTCTGGAACTCACTGCCAGAGGATGTGGTAACAGTGGTGATTGTATCTAGGCTTAAAAAAGGTTTGGACAAGTTCCTGGAGGAAAAGTACATAGTCTGTCATTGAGATGGACATGGGGGAAGTCACTGCTTGCCTGGGGATTGGTAGCATGGAATATTGCTACTAATTGCGTTTCTGCCAGGTACTTGTGACATGGATTGGCCACTGCTGGAAACAGGATACTGGGCTAGATGGACCGTAGGTCTGATCCAGTATGGTTATTCTTATGTTCTTAACTTGAAAAGCCTCTGCTGGAGTGCACACACACAGACAGATAGGCAGAGTCTAGAACCATGTTATTACAATTAGATTAGATCATGTACTGTAATCCTTAGTTTGCAAGCGTAAGCCAAAGCAAAATTTGGGCATACTGCATGCAAACTTGACACTTTCCTGTGTACTATGCCCAGAATTACTGCAGTAAGGATTTTTTCTTTTTCTTTTTTTTTATTTTTGTGCAAGTTGCATTCTAAACAGAGGGTAGGGTTAAATGGTCATTTCTCTCAAGGGAGGAGGGTGAACAGTAGAGTGCCTCAGGGATCAGTACTGGGACTGGTGCTATTTAACATATTTATAACTGATATGGAAATTGGAATGATGAGTGAGGTAATTAAGGGGGTCTTTTACTAAAGCTTAGCTTGAGTTATCTGCAGCAGGGCCCATAGGAATAAATTGGGCCCTGCTGCATTTAACTCGAGCTAAGCTTTAGTAAAAGACCCCTTAAATTTGCAGATGATACAAAACTATTCAAGGTTCTTAAAACACATGCACACTGTGAAATATTGCAGGAAGAGAAGACCTTATGCAATTGGAAGACTGGCATTCAAATGGCAGATGAAATGTAATGTGGACAAATGCAAGGTGATGCACATTGGAAATAATAATCCGAATCATAGTTACCTGATGCTAGGGTCCACCTTGGGGGTCAACAATCAAGAAAAAGATCTGGGTGTCATTGTAGATGATACGCTGAAATCTTCTGCTCAATGTGTGACTTCAGCCAAAAAAGCAAACAGGATGCTAGGAATTATTAGGGCAACTGAAACTACTGAAAACTGAAAATACTATAATGCCTCTGTATTGCTCTATGGTGAAACCTCACTTTGAGTATTACATTCAATTCTGGTCACTGTATCTCAAAAAAGATGAGGAGGGGCATAATCGAAAGGGACGCCCATGTTTTGTTGAGGACGTCCTTGCAAAACGTCCTGATGAAGTGGCGGGGAAACCTGTATTATCAAAACAAGATGGATGTCCATCTTTCGTTTTGATAATACGGTCGAGGTCGCCCAAATCTTGAAATTTTGGTCATCCTTAGAGATGGTCGTTCCTAGACTTGGTCGTTTCTGTTTTTTGGCAATAATGGAAACCAAGGATGCTGTTGTAGGATTGTTGTAGGAGGTGGAAGGCCTCTAAATATTTAATATAGAGGTGGAAGGCCTCCAAATATTTAATATACAGAATTAATTTTCTCATATTGGACAGAGAGGAATGAAGGCTTCTCTCCTTCCAAATCATGAGAAACAGAGCTTGCTGGAATAGCAATTACACTTTACCTCCCCCCTCTGGCCAAGCCAGGTGAATTGTAAATCTGAATTGCTCCCAATCTCACCCATTAAGTGTGACCGGTCTCAGGGAAATTCAGGTGACAGAATTCTTTTCCCATGCCCCTTGGAAGTAAGATAGGTTCTGAGAAATATATCCTTGTGTGAGAAAAGCTGTAAAGATGGACAAACAGACCAAATGTTTTCCTCAAAACAGATGCTATGTATTTCTTTATTGACGGGAGATCCTGACTGACTGTGGGATACTAATTGAGGAGGTGAGGGAAGCCCTCCCCTCTCTCTTGCTCTTTTGTACTATAAGGGAAAGAAAGTTCTGTATATTATGTCTTTGCCAGATAAGAAGTTGGTCAGTGTCTAGTGCACTCTGCCCCAAGCAGGGGATGGAGAGCCTGACCTGACCATTTCCATTGCCCTTTCATGTTTTTTCTCCTCTTTTCTATACTAGACTATACTTGAATATTTTCTTATTTTTTTATCCTAATCTTTGGATAATTAAATAAACCAGTGTTAACCCCAGGAAGCGCTTCCTTGGTCTCTTTTTGTCTTTGTTGCAGTCTAAATAGTGCTACCAGTTGTCTGGTTCTTTCAAGGTACTGGTCGAGGGGATTGCATTTGTGTGAGTAGTGTCCAGCCATGATTAGAGACTCTGGAGGTGTGGCACGAAAAGCACAAACAATGCCCATCTCAGAAATGGCCAAATGCAAGCCCTTTGGTCATGGGAGGAGCCAGCATTCATAGTGCACTGGTTCCCCTGACATGCCAGGACATCAACCGGGCACCATAGGGGGCACTGCAGTGGACTTCATAAAATGCTCCCAGGAACATAGCTCCCTTACCTTGTGTGCTGAGCCCCCCAAACCCCACCGAAAGCCCACTACCCACAACTGCACACCACCTTATGGGTGAAGGGGGGCACCTAGATGTGGGTACAGTGGGTTTGTGGTGGGTTTTGGAGGGCTTGCTGTTTCCTCCACAAACATAATAGGTAGGGGGGGATGGGCCTGAGTCCGCCTACCTGAAGTGCACTGCACCCACTAAAACTGCTCCAGGGACCTGCATACTGCTGTGATGGGCCTGAGCATGATATCTGAGGCTGGCAAAAAATATTTTTAAAAATATTTTTTTAGGATGGGAGGGGGTTAATGACCACTGGGGGAGTAAGGGGA
Source organism: Microcaecilia unicolor (assembly GCF_901765095.1). Taxonomy (NCBI): domain Eukaryota; kingdom Metazoa; phylum Chordata; class Amphibia; order Gymnophiona; family Siphonopidae; genus Microcaecilia; species Microcaecilia unicolor. The sequence goes on from NC_044041.1 coordinate 163,015,234, forward strand.
GGTCATCCCCGATTCTCTCCGGTGGTCATCTGGTCAGTTCTGGCACCTTTTTGTGCCTTGGTCATAAGAAAAACACGACCAGGTAAAGTTGTCCAAGTGCTCATCAGGGACGCCCTTTTTTTCCATTATGGGTCGAGGACACCCATGTGTTATGCATACCCAAGTCCCGCCTTTGCTAGGCCTCCGATACGCCCCCTTGAACTTTGGCCATCCCTGCGACGGAAAGCAGTTGGGGACGTCCAAAATCGGCTTTCGATTATACCGATTTGGACGACCCTGAGAGAAAGATGCCCATCTTCCGATTTGTGGTGAAAGATGGGCGTCCTTCTCTTTTGAAAATGAGCCTGATAGTGGAATTAGAAAAGGTACAAAGAAGAGCGGCCAAAATGATAAAGGGGATGGAACTCCTCTCATATGAGGAAAGGCTAAAAAGGTTAGGGCTCTTCAGTGTAGAAAAGAGATTGCTGAGGGGAAATATGATTGAGGTCTACAAAATCCTGAGTGGTGTAGTGCGAGTAGAAGTAAATCGATTTTTTTACTCATTCCAGAAGTACAAAGACAAGCGGACACGCGAGGAAGTTACATGGAAATACTTTTAAAACAAATAGGAGGAAATATTTTTTCACTCAACAAATAGTTAAGTTCTGTAACTCTTTGCCGGAGGATGTAGTAACAGCGGTTAGCGTATCTGGATTTAAGAAACGTTTGAGCAAGTTCCTGGACGAAATGTCCATAGTCTGCTATTGAGACAGACATGGGGAAACAAGTGCTTACCCTGGGATTGGTAGCATGGAATGTTGCTGCTATTTGGGTTTCTGCCAGGTACTTGTGACCTGGCTTAGCTAATGCTGGAAACAGGATACTGGGCTAGAAGAAACCACTGGTCTGACCCAGTATAGCTACTCTTATGATATGTTCTAATTTTTCCATTAGTGAGCAGGACTTGCAAAAATAATATACACAAAAAAAGGGGAGGTAAAAACCCTCATGATACCGTGAGATGTGAAACAAAAAAAGTGAGGAAAAACCAAGTGAGGATACCAAAAAACACTTTATTGTATAAAAAACGACCCGACACGGCCGTGTTTCGGCCCTAAGGCCTGCCTCAGGAGTCTTGAGCAATCTAAACAAAACATAATAAATAATATATTGTATATTATGAGATGACACATAAACATCAAAACTTAAATGTTTGTTAGAAATAATTAAAAATAATTAGAAACATCCCTAGTAAGAACAAACATACGAAAATATTGTACAAAAATAATGCTTAAATGGGTTAAATATTAGAATACATGGTATAAAATCTACATGATACATAAAATATTTTAAAATCTAACAATAAGTTATTCATGTATATTCATTGAGATGAACGCAATCATAACTATTGTTATTACATCTAGCATTTGTATGAAACTATTAAACATAAATATAAATTAATTAATGTGTATATAAATTGAACAAAATCATAATAATTATTATTGCACCTAACGCTTACATAAAAATAACTTAGATTCATATATAAATTATTAACATGTTAATACGATGATTAATACATGCACAATAAGACATTGAATCAAAATTTTAAAAAAATGAAAGAAATTAAAAATTAATTAAAAAATTATACATGACACATTATTTAAAATAAAAAATTAAAAGTACCTTGGATGATCTAGTGTATAAACATACACTATTGAAATTTTACTTAAACAAAAACTTCTTTGGTCTGTTTGTAGATGTGGGGATAAGATTTAATAAAAAGGAAAAAAGTCATTTTTGTGTGTATATGCCATATATAAATTAAACATTGTGTCTGAATTTGTGTTACGTCTGTGGCCGTGACCACCCTCAGACTTACCCTGTTTCTGGGAGTCAGTGGCTGTGCTGGCTTCTGCTTGTCTCTGTGTCTGTCTCTGTCTTAGTTTCTCTCTGGCTCTGTATGCTGATTGCCCTACTGAACCTCACCTGTGTGGGCTATGCCTTTTCCAAGATGGCGGCCGCCGACTCCTCTATGCCAGCATCCAAGATGGCTCCCGCTGGGCTGACTGCTCTGTGTGTCAAGCCTCTGTTTGGATGCAAGGTGATTGCTGCAGCTGTGCCTCTGGTGTGGAAAGGCTTTATTAATCACTTAGAGACTACAGCCCGGGCCTTTGCATTTCATTTAGGGCCCTGGTGTATAGAGTGCTCTGTAAACATGGACTGATGAGACAAAGTCAGCACGGATTTAGTGAAGGGAAGTCTTGCCTCACCAATCTAATGCATTTTTTTTGAGGGGGTAAGCAAACATGTGGACAATGGGGAGCCGGTTGATATTGTATATCTGGATTTTCAGAAGGCGTTTGACAAAGTGCCGCACGAAAGACTCCTGAAGAAATTGCAGAGTCATGGAATCGGAGGTAGGGTATTATTATGGATTAAGAACTGGTTGAAAGATAGGAAGCAGAGAGTAGGATTGCGTGGCCAGTATTCTCAGTGGAGGAGGGTAGTTAGTGGGGTCCCGCAGGGGTCTGTGCTGGGTCCGTTGCTTTTTAATGTATTTATAAATGACCTAGAGATGGGAATAACTAGTGAGGTAATTAAATTCGCCGATGACACAAAATTATTCAGGGTCGTCAAGTCGCAGGAGGAATGTGAACGATTACAGGAGGACCTTGCGAGACTGGGAGAATGGGCGTGCAAGTGGCAGATGAAGTTCAATGTTGACAAGTGCAAAGTGATGCATGTGGGTAAGAGGAACCCGAATTATAGCTACGTCTTGCAAGGTTCCGCGTTAGGAGTTACGGATCAAGAAAGGGATCTGGGTGTCGTCGTCGATGATACGCTGAAACCTTCTGCTCAGTGTGCTGCTGCGGCTAGGAAAGCGAATAGAATGTTGGGTGTTATTAGGAAGGGTATGGAGTCCAGGTGTGCGGATGTTATAATGCCTTTGTATCGCTCCATGGTGCGACCGCACCTGGAGTATTGTGTTCAGTACTGGTCTCCGTATCTCAAAAAAGATATAGTAGAATTGGAAAAGGTACAGCGAAGGGCGACGAAAATGATAGTGGGGATGGGACGACTTTCCTATGAAGAGAGGCTGAGAAGGCTAGGGCTTTTCAGCTTGGAGAAGAGACGGCTGAGGGGAGATATGATAGAAGTGTATAAAATAATGAGTGGAATGGATCGGGTGGATGTGAAGCGACTGTTCACGCTATCCAAAAATACTAGGACTAGAGGGCATGAGTTGAAGCTACAGTGTGGTAAATTTAAAACGAATCGGAGAAAATTTTTCTTCACCCAACGTGTAATTAGACTCTGGAATTCATTGCCGGAGAACGTGGTACGGGCGGTTAGCTTGACGGAGTTTAAAAAGGGGTTAGATAGATTCCTAAAGGACAAGTCCATAGACCGCTATTAAATGGACTGGAAAAATTCCTCATTTTTAGGTATAACTTGTCTGGAATGTTTTTACGTTTGGGGAGCGTGCCAGGTGCCCTTGACCTGGATTGGCCGCTGTCGGTGACAGGATGCTGGGCTAGATGGACCTTTGGTCTTTCCCAGTATGGCACTACTTATGTACTTATGTACTTATGTACACTGTTTCAGTGTTTGCTCTGTGTGAGTTTCTATGTTTGACTAGCCAGCTTAGGCACCGTGTGGCTTGTTAGCCTGTGTATAGCTTTGCTAGTGCTCTGTGTTTGTTTAGACTAGCCAGCTTAGGCATCGTGTGGCTTGTTAGCCTGTGTATAGCTTTGCTAGTGCTCTGTGTTTGTTTCCAGTGCATGACTTGTTAGCTTGGGCACAGCTTTGTTGTTAGCTGGTGTATAGCTTTCAAGTCTCCTGAGTGTGCTCTGCAGGGCCGTGCCGATGCGGTAAGCGCCGCAGGGGGGCGCCCACCTCTGGAGGGCGCCACCGCGGTGCTTACCCTCGCCCCGCGCCGCCGAGGACTTTAAATTACCTCGGTCGCAGGCTGCAGCAGCGTCGGTGAAAGCCCTGCCGACGTCTCCCTTCCCTTGCACTCATTGGTTCCCTCAGTGTCCCGCCTTCTTCTGACGTCAGAAGAAGGCGGACACTGAGGGAACCAAGAGCGCGGTGGGGGCGGTCCGCTCCGGGTGTCAGCGGGTGGGAGGTGCTCCGCTCCCGCTGCTCCCACCCTACCTTCTTAAAAAAAAAATAAATCAGTAAAGCGGCGTGGCAGGCAGCGCAGCTTCGCGTCTGCCCTGCTTGTAAAACAAGTAGATCTCCTCGTCGGGCCTTCGCTCACTGGGTCCCGCCCTCGAGGAAATAGGAAGTTACCTCAGAGGAGGGCGGGACCCAGTGAGCGAAGGCCCGACGAGGAGATCTACTTGTTTTACAAGCAGGGCAGACGTGAAGCTGCGCTGCCTGCCACGCCGCTTTACTGATTTATTTTTTAAAAGAAGGTAGGGTGGGAGCAGCGGGAGCGGAGCACCCCCCCCACCCGCTGTCATCTCGACAGAGCTGGTAGTGGGGTCGGATCAGGGGTGCCCAGATGGCAGAAGGGGATGGGGTGCCCAGATGACAGAAGGGGATGGGGAGGGGTGCCCAGATGGCAGAAGGGGATGGGGTGGGGAGCCCAGATGGGAGAAGGGGATGGGGAGGGGAGCCCAGATGGGGTCTGGGGCTGAAAGGGGAGGCCCTAATGCAAGGCATGTGGATGAAGGGAGCTGGAACTGGGGGCTGAAAAGGAGGGTAGGTGGGATAAGGGGGCTAGTACTGGGACTGGGGGCTGAAAAGGGACAAGAGCTGAAACTGTGGGACTGGGGGCTGAAAAGAAGACAGGGAGAAGTGGCTGGGGCTGAAGCTCGGGACTAGTGAGAGAAAAGGGCTGCGTTTGAAACTGGGGGCTGAAAAGGGGACAGGGAGAAGTGGCTGGGGGCCGAAGCTCAAGACTGGTGGGAGAAAAGGGCTAGGGCTGAAACTGGGGACTGGTGGGATAGTGGGGCTGGAACTGGGGGCTGAAAAAAAGGGGCAGAGAGAGGGGACAGATCCTAGATGGAAGGGGGAGTGAGAGGGACCTTGATGGATGGGAGAGGGAGGGCAAATGGTGGATTGAGCGGACAGAGAGAAAGGGCAGACAGTGGATGGAAGCGATAGAAAGGGCAGACAGTGAATGGAAGGGGGAGAGAGAGAGGGCAGACAGGGGCAGATGGTGGATGGAAGGGGCAGAGATAGAGGGCAGATGTAGATGGAAGGAGCAGGGAGAGAGGGCAGACATTGGATGAAGGGGACAGCAGAGAGGGCAGACACTGGATGGCAGAGAGAGAACAAAGACAGATGCTGGATGGAAGGAAGGAAGACAGTGAAAAGAAGATGAGGAAAGCAGAAACCAGAGACAACAAACTGTAAATAAAATATTTACTTTTATATTTTTGCTTTAGGATACAGTAGTATTGTAGCTGTGTTAATAAATGTTTATAATAGGTAATCTTTTTATTGGACTAATTTTAATACATTTTGACTAACTTTCGGAGAACAAAACCCCCTTCCTCAGTCAGGATAGGATACTGTAACAGCACTATACTGTATTGACCTGAGGAAGGATGTTTTGGCCTCTGAAAGCTAAATGTATTAGTCCAATAAAATGGTATTATTTTATTTTCTATATTTGTTTTATTTCTATTTGTTAATTTGTAAAGTGGTGATTGGTTCTTGTTAGTTTTTTTCAAATTTACATCTGCAGTCTTTATATTTTGCACAGTACTAGGGGACATTTTCTGTTTCTGTGGTGTTGCATTGTATGCAGAGTCTGGCATCTTGGGGGTTCAGTTTAATTTTTGTCTAAATAGCGTTTGGAATATGTCCACTTTGAGAATTTACATCTGCTATCTTATTTTGCAATGTATAGCAATTTGTTTCTAAGAATATTGCTGACAATTCCTGTCAGTGTGGCAAGTGGTGAGCGATCATTTTCACCGGGGGGGGGGGGGGGGGGGGGCGTGATCATTTTCACGGGGGGTAGGGGCGCCAACTGATAGTCTGCAGGGGGGCGCCAGAGACCCTAGGCACGGCCCTGGTGCTCTGTGTATGTTTCTTGTGTATGACTGGTTTGCCTGGGTATAGCGTTTCTATTAGCCTAGGTACAGTTTACTAGTCATTGTGTTTAAACCTGCCGACTGCCAGAATCCGGACAGTCCCTGCCTGTCGGCCTTGCCTGCGCCTAGGTGCCAGGGGGCACTCCTGGATCTTCATTCCTGCTGTTCCTGCTTGCAAGTTCCAGTTCCGGGTTTTCCTGTAAGTCCTACCGGCTGCCAGAACCTGAGGGCTTAACCCTCGGGGAAAGGTGGTCAAGCGTAGGTGAAGCCTAGGTCCAGTGGGTTCCAGTCCCGTGGGTTCCGCTCCAGTGTGTTCCAGTCCAGCGGGTTTCACCCCTGTATGTTCCAGTCCAGTGGGGCCACTTCAGTGTGTTCCAGTCCAGCGGGACCCACTCCAGTGCGCACCCATCCGGTGCGTTCCAGTTCCGTGTATTCCTGTGTAGTACTCCAGTCCGGGGTTCCGGTCCAGTTTTGTCTCATCTCTACCTTGGAGGTGATCTTGCCTGCCACTGCTGCTCCACGGTAGTGGCCCATGGGCTCACGAACCCAGTGCTCCCGGGGAAGAAGCCTGACAGTATGCCAAGGTCCTCGAGCACGCGACAGATCCAGTCCTGTGGGGCCCTCCAGTGTGTCCCAGTCCAGCGGGCTCCACTCCAGTGCGCACCCGTCCGGTGCGTTCCAGTTCCGTGTATTCCGGTGTAGAACTCCAGTCCGGGGTTCCGGTCCAGTTTTGTCTCATCTCTACCTTGGAGGTGATCTTGCCTGCCACTGCCGCTCCACGGTAGTGGCCCATGGGCTCACGAACCCAGTGCTCCCGGGGAAGAAGCCTGACAGTATGCCAAGGTCCTCGAGCACGCGACAGAATGCAAAGGCCATGAGCCCGGCAAGAACCCCCACCCAGCCGACCCAGCTGGGGTCCAGCTCCGTCATTGTGCTTGATCCTTCTATGACTCTTCGTCAGTATCGTGGGAAACTGTTGTCTCATCCTGTTTTGAAGAAGACCCCTGAAGCGGCAGCTGAGAGAAAACGTGTCCGGTGGCTTGGAATCACTGAAAACCCAGTTTCAGATATGGACCCTTTCATCACGCTCTCAGAATATCGCCGCAGCCTGGTCTTGAAGCCAGCTTTGTGGGATACTCCTGAAGCTGTCGCTGAGAGGAGACGTCTTGGGAATTCCATGCTCTGGGCCCAGCAGGGGTCCAGTCCCATTCAAGCAGAGCGCCCAGACAAGCCTCTGAATCCAGTCCGAGCAGCGCATTCAGCCAAGCTTCAGAGTCCAGTCCGAGGGACGCTGCTGACCGAGCCTCCGATGCCAGTTCAAGGGGCGCTTCCACTCAAGCCTCGGAGCCTAGTCCAAGGGATGCTCCTAACCGAGTCGCCGACTCCAGTTCAAGTGGCGCTTCCACTCAAGCCTCTGAGTCCAGTCCGAGGGGTGCTTCTGACAGAGTCTCCGATTCCAGTCCAAGCAGCATGTCAAGCCAAGTCTCTGCGTCCAGTTCAAGTGGCGCTGTCTACGGAGTCTCCTAGTACCAGTGTGGATCCCAGTTCCAACCCCATTTTTGAGCTGGATCCGTTTATGACGCTCCAGGAGTACCGGGTTGCCCTTTTGTCTGATCCAGCCTTGAAGGATACCCCTGAAGCTGCCGCAGAGAGAAAGCGTGTGTCCTGGCTTGGGTTTGAAGAAAACCCAGTTTCTGCTATTGATCCCTCTACCAAGCTGTTCTTTTACCGCTTCCAACTCCTATTGGATCCAGCCCTGCGGGATACTCCTGAGGCCCAAGCTGAAAGAAGGTGGCTTAATAGTCCCGGGTCAAGTGCCAGTCCCGGCCGAGCTGCTGAGTCCACGCTGTGGGCTGAGTCTACACCGGGTGCAAAGCCCAGCCGAGATGATGGGTCCACAATGAGTGCTGAGTCTACACCGAGTGCAGAGCCCAGCCAAGATGACGAGTCCACGATGAGTACTGAGTCTGCACCGAGTGCAGAGTTCAGCCGAGATGCCGAATCAGAGTCAAGTTACAGTTCCAGTCAAGATGCTGAGTCTGGATCGAGTTGGAGTTCCAGTCAAGATGCTGAGTCTGGATCGAGTTGTAGTTCCAGTCAAGATACTGAGCCTGGATCGAGTTGGAGTTCCAGTCAAGATGCTGAGTCTGGATCGAGTTGCAGTTCCAGTCAAGATGCTGAGTCTGGATCGAGTTGTAGTTCCAGTCAAGATGCTGAGTCTGGATCGAGTTGGAGTTCCAGTCAAGATGCTGAGTCTGGATCGAGTTGCGGTTCCAGTCAAGATGCTGAGTCTGGATCGAGTTGCGGTTCCAGTCAAGAGGCTGAGCCTGGATCGAGTTGGAGTTCCAGTCAAGATGCTGAGCCTGGATCGAGTTGCAGTTCCAGTCAAGATGCTGAGTCTGGATTGAGTTGCAGTTTCAGTCAAGATGCTGAGTCTGGATCGAGTTGTAGTTCCAGTCAAGATGCTGAGTCTGGATCGAGTTGGAGATCCAGTCAAGATGCTGAGCCTGGATCGAGTTGCAGTTCCAGTCAAGATGCTGAGTCTGGATCGAGATCCAGTTCCAGTTACAGTCAAGTGGTTGATTCCAGTCCGGGTCCAAATCCCGGCTCCGTTTTGGATGCCAACCCAGGTTCCAGTTCCAGATCTGCTTCTGTTCAGACTTCTAGTTCCTGTCAAGACTGAGATGCCACTTTGGGCCCCAGCCCAGCTTCTGATGTCAGCGGGGGTAGTGGCTTCAGCCTTGCTCTTGCCATTACACGGAATTGCCAAGAGGTCCACGACATTGTGGGTTCCCTCTGGGAAGGGTTACTTTTGAATTTTGTTCCTCTTGATGCATCCATGTTCCTGAGGTTGCCCCGTGGTGATTCGAAGGAGCCTCCTGATCACAGCTTCTACTTTTGTCTGCCAGTTTTGAACTTCATTGTGACTTCCAGTCCAGTGATCTCTGTCTGGCTTTTGAGACCCATCAGGAGGTTTCACCATAGTTACCCCTGGACACCTGAACTCCTCAGGGAGACCGAGAGGGGGGTCTTGAGGAGGGGGTACTGTTACGTCTGTGGCCGTGACCACCCTCAGACTTACCCTGTTTCTGGGAGTCAGTGGCTGTGCTGGCTTCTGCTTGTCTCTATGTCTGTCTCTGTCTTAGTTTCTCTCTGGCTCTGTATGCTGATTGCCCTACTGAACCTCACCTGTGTGGGCTATGCCTTTTCCAAGATGGCGGCCGCCGACTCCTCTATGCCAGCATCCAAGATGGCTCCCGCTGGGCTGACTGCTCTGTGTGTCAAGCCTCTGTTTGGATGCAAGGTGATTGCTGCAGCTGTGCCTCTGGTGTGGAAAGGCTTTATTAATCACTTAGAGACTACAGCCCGGGCCTTTGCATTTCATTTATGGCCCTGGTGTATAGAGTGCTCTGTACACTGTTTCAGTGTTTGCTCTGTGTGAGTTTCTATGTTTGACTAGCCAGCTTAGGCACCGTGTGGCTTGTTAGCCTGTGTATAGCTTTGCTAGTGCTCTGTGTTTGTTTCCAGTGCATGACTTGTTAGCTTGGGCACAGCTTTGTTGTTAGCTGGTGTATAGCTTTCAAGTCTCCTGAGTGTGCTCTGTGTATGTTTCTTGTGTATGACTGGTTTGCCTGGGTATAGCGTTTCTATTAGCCTAGGTACAGTTTACTAGTCATTGTGTTTAAACCTGCCGACTGCCAGAACCCGGACAGTCCCTGCCTGTCGGCCTTGCCTGCGCCTAGGTGCCAGGGGGCACTCCTGGATCTTCATTCCTGCTTGCAAGTTCCAGTTCCGGGTTTTCCTGTAAGTCCTACCGGCTGCCAGAACCAGAGGGCTTAACCCTCGGGGAAAGGTGGTCAAGCGTAGGTGAAGCCTAGGTCCAGTGGGTTCCAGTCCCGTGGGTTCCGCTCCAGTGTGTTCCAGTCCAGCGGGTTTCACCCCTGTGTGTTCCAGTCCAGCGGGCCCCACTCCAGTGCGCACCCATCCGGTGCGTTCCAGTTCCGTGTATTCCTGTGTAGTACTCCAGTCCGGGGTTCCGGTCCAGTTTTGTCTCATCTCTACCTTGGAGGTGATCTTGCCTGCCACTGCTGCTCCACGGTAGTGGCCCATGGGCTCACGAACCCAGTGCTCCCGGGGAAGAAGCCTGACAGTATGCCAAGGTCCTCGAGCACGCGACAATTTGATTGTACCGATTGATTGTTTTTTTCTATAAAAAAATTATAGTAATGAGTTGATTATAATATAATATATAAAATATAATGCTTATAAATTTCCATTTTTAATTTTAGCTAAAACACTTCTAAAAAAATAATAATTCTTTTGCAGTTATGTGTAAAAAAGATCAAAAATATACATATGTGTGGTGTGGTGTGTGGCAACGAATTCCAGAGTTTTAATTACATGTTGAGTGTAGAAATATACATAATATATGTAATCACACACCACAATTAATTAAGAACTATGAACTAGTCCTATATATCCTAAATAATAAAAAGCACCCTCAACGTTCTGAAGCTGACTCCGTGGCTTCAGTGAAGGGTTTGTAACATCCGAAGCTCAGGCTCCATCTCTGTCTGCTCCGCCCTCGCGTCAAAACGTCATGACGTCGAGGGCGGGTAACAAAAACACACCAAGCCACTCCCGTGCACACAACAAACGACCAGTGTTGCCAGGTGGGCGGTTTTCCCGCCCAATTGGGCGATTTTCCGCGACCCGCCGCGGGAAATTTTTGCCCGCGGCGGGTCGCGGTTTTTTGGGCTTCTTTTTCTTCTTTTTCTTCTTTTCCGCGGTTTTTCGGGCGGTTTTTTCGGCCGCGAGGGGCGGGGTTAGTGACGTTTTGGGCGGGGTTAGTGACGTTTTGGGCGGGGCCGTGGCGGGGGCGGGGCCGATGACGGCGGGGGCGGGGTTGATGACGGCGGGGGCGGGGTGATGACGCGGGGGTGGGGGTGTCAGGGGCGGGGTTTGAGTTTGGGCGGGTTTTGGGCTGTTTTTAGGCTGGATTGGGTGGGAAAAAAATTTTCCACCTGGCAATCCTGCAAACGACCATCTGTCTGCTCCACCCTCGCGTCATAACATCATGGCGTTGAGGGCAGGTAATGAGTTATACTGGCATTAAAGAATTGCGCTCGCCCAACTCGTGTGAACACAGGTGCACGCCTTCAACTCAACTTGCGTCAAAACACAAAGCGCAAAAAAAGCACCAATCGAGTCCCGTGCCCAAAACAAGCGTGCCTGCGCACCGGCTACGATCAAAATGAGTCAATCCGCAAACGCAAAGCACCAGCTGTCATTTTCACACAGTGGTGCTGAAAAACGGACGGAATTATTTCAAACCACGAAAAGTTGATCATGGTGAGTGCCCAGACTCTCCCACACAGACGCTGCTACACTGTCCCCCCCCCCAACAATCATACACAAACTCTGACAACCTCCCCACACAAACACCCCCCACCCCTACCGACATCATAAAAGAAATATCAAAAGGAAAAACAGCATGTGGCTGTATGACACACACACAGACATACATTCCTTCAACCACCTCACCTCTAACCACAAGCATCATACAAACATAGTAACATAGTAACATAGTAGATGACGGCAGAAAAAGACCTGCACGGTCCATCCAGTCTGCCCACGATAAACTCATATGTGTATACCTTACCTTGATTTGTACCTGTCTTTTTCAGGGCACAGACCGTATAAGTCTGTCCAGCAGTATTTCCCGCCTCCCAACCACCAGTCCCGCCTCCCATCACCGGCTCTGGCACAGACCCCGTATAAGTCTGCCCTCCCCTATCCTAGCCTCTCAACCACCAACCCCTCTTCCCCCCGCCACCCAATTTCAGCTAAGCTTCTGTGGATCCATTCCTTCTGCACAGGATTCCTTTATGCCTATCCCACGCATGTTTGAATTCCGTTACCGTTTTCATCTCCACCACCTCCCGCGGGAGGGCATTCCAAGCGTTCACCACCCTCTCTGTGAAGAAATACTTCCTGACATCTTTCCTGAGTCTGCCCCCCTTCAATCTCATTTCATGTCCTCTCATTCTACCACCTTCCCATCTCCGGAAAAGATTCGTTTGCGGATTAATACCCCTTTTCCTCCTTTCCTCCAGAGTATACATGTTCAGGTCAGCAAGTCTCTCTTCATACGTCTTGGAATGCAACTCCCATACCATCCTCGTAGCTTTTCTTTGCACCGCTTCCATTTTTTTAACACCCTTCGCAAGGTACGGCCTCCAAAACTGAACACAATACTCCAGGTGGGGCCTCACCAACGTCTTATACAGGGGCATTAAAACCTCCTTTCTTCTGCTGGTCACACCTCTCTCTATACAGCCTAGCAACCTTCTCGCTACGGCCACCGCCTTGTCGCACTGTTTCATCGCCTTCAGGTCCTCAGATACTATCACCCCAAGATCCCTCTCCCCGTCCGTGTCTATCAGGCTCTCCCCACCTAACACATACGCCTCCCTTGGATTTCTACTCCCTAAGTGCATCACTTTGCATTTCTTCGCATTGAATTTTAATTGCCAAATGTTAGACCATTCTTCCAGCTTCTTCAGATCTTTTTTCATGTTTTCCACTCCCTCCGGGGTGTCCGCTCTGTTGCAAATCTTGGTGTCATCCGCAAAAAGGCAAACTTTACCTTGTAACCCTTCGACAATGTCACTCACAAATATATTGAACAGAATCAGCCCCAGCACCGATCCCTGAGGCACTCCACTACTCACCTTTCCCTCCTCCGAGCAAACTCCATTTACCACCACCCTCTGGCGTCTGCCTGTCAACCAGTTCCTAATCCAGTTCACCACTTCGGGTCCTATCTTCAGCCCTTCTAGTTTATTCAAGAGCCTCCTGTGGGGAACCGTGTCAAAAGCCTTGCTGAAATCTAAGTAGATGACGTCCAAAGCACGTCCTTGATTTAATTCTCCTGTCACCCAGTCAAAGAATTCAATGAGATTCGTTTGGCACGATTTCCCTTTGGTAAAACCATGTTGTCTCGGATCTTGCAACTTATTGGCTTCCAGAAAATTCACTATCCTTTCCTTCAGCATGGCTTCCATTACTTTTCCAATAACCGAAGTGAGGCTTACCGGCCTGTAGTTTCCAGCTTCTTCCCTATCACCACTTTTGTGAAGAGGGACCACCTCCGCCATTCTCCAATCCCTCGGAACCTCTCCCGTCTCCAAGGATTTATTAAACAAATCTTTAAGAGGACCCGCCAGAACCTCTCTGAGCTCCCTCAGTATTCTGGGGTGGATCCCGTCCGGCCCCATGGCTTTGTCCACCTTTAGCTTTCCAAGTTGTTCATACACACTCTCTTCCGTGAACGGTGCTCTATCCACTTCATTCTCAGGTGTACTTTTGCCAGTCCCTCTCGGTTTTTCCCCAGGATTTTCTTCAGTAAAAACAGAACAAAAGTATCTATTTAGCAAATTGGCTTTTTCTTCATCATTTTCTACATAGCGTTTTGCTGTATCTTTTAGTCTCACAATCCCCTTTTTAGTCTTTCTCCTTTCACTAATATACCTGAAGAAGTTTTTGTCTCCCCTCCGTACATTTCTAGCCATTTGTTCTTCCGCTTGCGCCTTCGCCAGACGTACCTCTCTCTTGGCTTCTTTCAGTTTCATCCGGTATTCCTCCCCGTGTTCCTCTACTTGAGATTTTTTGTATTTCTGGAATGCTAACTCTTTAGCCTTTATTTTCTCAGCCACTTGCTTTGAAAACCATATCGGTTTCCTTTTTCTCTTGCTTTTATTTACTCTCCTTACATAAAGGTCTGTGGCCATAAACACTGTGCCATGGAGAATCACACTCACTCAGACAGACACACACTACCCCCAACCACCCCCACAACAGCAGACACAAACTCTGCCATGGTGTCTCTCACTTACAACCACACACTCCCCCCCCCCCCCAAAAAAAAAAAAAAACCACATACACTCTACCCTGGAAAACCAGCATCTCTCACTCACACCCACAAACACAACCAAACCACACACCCCCCAACCCACACTATAACATACACACACTCTGCCATGGAGAGACAGCATCTATCTCTCACACTCACACACACACACAATCCCCCCCCCCTTCATACACTAACTCTAACAAGCACATTCAACACCTATCTATCTAACTCACACAATCACAAGGACATTCAACATCTAACTATCTCACTCACACATACACACACCCACAGCCCCCCCCCCCCTCCACCAAAACAAAAACATACACTGATGCAGGACAACACTACGCTCCCCCCACAAATTGCACATAAAATGAAAATTTCAAGAATTCATTACCAACACAACACAATTATAATAAAAATCACTTACAACACATTCATGGCAGAAAACAAATACCTTGCTAGCGCCCATTTCATTTGTTTCAGAAACGGGCCTTTTTTACTAGTTCCTTATAAAAACATATATTGAACCATCCTTTACATAAAAAATTATATCACTTGCTATAATGATGTTTTATTCACATATTGGACCTCCTCCTCATAAATGTAAAAGATAAAAAATAAATGAAGAAAGGTGTAGCAAATAGGGACAACATTTGCTCCCTCAGTAGCGCGTTTATACATGTCCAATTTTGAACACTTGTGGATCAATCAGAATCTATGGTCAAGATACATATATAAATAGGTACGATACATCAATGCTGTTGTTTTTTGTTTATGGAAAGGCACTTATGAACAATTGAATGAGTATTTTGACTGGTTCAATGACTGTGATATCAATATAAAATTTACTATATAATGTCTTCTCCCGAAACACATATTAATTTTCTAGATGTCAACATAATACAAACAAGGAATATATTCAACACTACAATTTTTATTAAATTTACAGACAGAAATTTCCTACTTTGGTACATGAGTAGTCATCCTTTGTCCTTAAAAAAGTTTATCATTTTCCCAATATCTTCATTTTCATTGGATCTGTACTCAAATCAGAAGCGAAGAAAAACCTCTAAACTTTCAGCAAGAGGATACCCTAAAACAGTGTTAAAACAAGCCTATAAACGTGCCAGATATAACCACAGAGAGTTATTACTTCAAGTTCAACCTAAAGAGCAACAATATGTGAATGATGATATTTTAACTTGAGTTCTGCAATTTTCGACAGGTATTCCTACAGTAGCTCTGATTATACGTCAGCATTGGAGAATCATGCAAGTGCGTCCTGTTTTTCAAGAACATTCTATATGGATGGCTTTTTTCTTGTAGTAATAATAATCTACTAGAACTTTTACAGGTACCAATAGGATTTTCTTAGCAAAGTTTATTGGACCCTCTGGGTCCTTTTCGATGTGGTGGATGTAAAACATGTCAAACTATAGTGGAAAGGACTGAATTTATCAACCTGGCAGATCAAAAGAAATAAATGTTACCGGCATCATACTGATTGCAATAGTTCTTTTGTGATTTATATTATATATTGTCCTTGCAATAAAATGTATGTAGGAAAAACTGAATGTCGTTTTAGAGTTTGCATCAATGAACACAGATCTTGTATTAAACATTCAAGAGTTGAAGCTCCTTTGGTATCTCATTGCATGTCACTCCACATCAGTTTGAGGATCTTCAATGTTGGGTTATTGACCAAGTGAAGGAATCTATAAGGGGAGGGAATAAGGGTCAAAAATTACTTCAAAAAGAACAGCGCTGGATATATAATTTAAAAATCTTTAGTTCATAAGAACATAAAAACATAAGTATAGCCATACTGGGACAGACTGAAGGTCCATCAAGCCCAGCATCTTTTTTTCTAGCAGTGGCCAATCCAGGTTACAAGTACCTGGCAAGATCCCAAAACAGTACAATACATTTTACGCTACTTATCCTAGAAATAAGCAGTGGATTTTCCCCAAGTCCATCTTAATAATGACTTATGGACTTTTCTTTTAGGAAGTGATCCAAACCTTTTTAATCCCCGCTAAGCTAACTGCTTTTACCACATTCTCTGGTAACGAATTCCAGAGTTTTAATTACATGTTGAGTGTAGAAATGTTTTCACTGATTTATTTTAAATTTACTACTTTGTAGCTTCATTGTGTGCCCCCTAATCTAGTATTTTTGAAAACAGTAATCAAGAGATTCCTGTCTACCCATTCCATTCCACTCATTAATTTATAGACCTCTATCATATCTCCCCTCAGCTGTCTCTTCTTCAAGTTGAAGAGCTGTAGCTGCTGCAGCCTTTCCTCAGGGAAGTCATCCTATCCCCTTCATCATTTTTGTTATCCTTCTCTATACCTTTTCTAATTCCACTATATCCTTTTTGAGATGCGGTGACCAGAATTGCACACAGTATCTGAGGTGCAGTTGCACCATGGAATAATACAAAGGCATTATAATGTCCTCATTTTTGTTTTCCGTTCCTTTCCTAATAATACCTAACATTCTATTTGCTTTCTTAGCTGCCATATCACAGCATTTCTAGTTTTATTCTCAAAGATTGCTAGGATTTCCCCCCAAATCTTAGCAGTCTGTCCCCTTTTTGTGGCTGGCACAGGCCCCAGCTCTATTCCTATCTGTTTGGTACCATGTGACCTTCCATAAGTCAAACAACTTCATGCAGTCCAACTTGGACTAAAGGGAGGCAATTTTATAAAGGACGATACAAGTTAGGAGCCAAAAATCTGAGTGCTGAGTTTCTATTACAGCATATTTGTGTGCTAAACTTGTTTTAGAATACAAGTATAAGTCAGCGGTTATACGCCAGGGGCATAGCCAGACCTCGGCGGGAGGGGGGGCCAGAGCCCGAGGTGGGGGACACTGTTTAGCTGCCTCCCCCCCTCGCTGCCGCTACCACAAAGCCCCCATGCCTGCCACTTTGGACCCCCCTGCCGCCGCCACAACCCCCCCCCCCTGCCACTTTGGACCGCCACTGCAACCGCAAAACCCCCCCGCCGCATCAGGTACCTTGTTTGCTGGCGGGGGTCCCCAATCCCCGCCAGCCAAAGAGTCTTCTTCAGCGCTGGTCGACTCCGGCGCCTTCGTTGTGGGATCATCTGTTTCTGACGCCTTACATCCTGCACGGGGCTACATATACGGTGCAGGACATAAGGCATCAGAAACAGATGATACCACAACGGAGGCACCAGAGTTGACCGGCGCTGAAGAAAACTCTTCGGCTGGCGGGGTTTGTGGACCCCCTGCCGGCGGGGCAGGCGGCGATGGCGGCGAGGAGCGGGATCAAATGTAGAGGGGGCCAGGGTGTAATCTGTGGGGGCCCATGCCCCCGTGGCCCCACGTAGCTACGCCCCTGTTATGCATCATTTGTGTGATCCACTTACGTCATATCAAATAGCAGGCATAAATGTATGAACCTAAATGCGGCATCCTGCATGCGCAACTGACAGTATTCTATGTACATATTACATGGCAACATACACCTCCCACATACAGAGGCCCTTTTACTAAGCCGCGTAGGCACCTATGAGTGCCCAATGCGCAACACATTGGAGTTACCACCCGGTTACCGTGTGGCTCTTGCAGTAATTTCAATTTTGGTGTGCAAAAATATTTTTTATTTTTTGGTGTGTGGCAGTTACGCACGTCGAGTGGCATTTGATGTGCGTAGACCATTACTGCCCGGTTACTGTGTGAGACATAAGTACATAAGTAATGCCATACTGGGAAAAGACCAAGGGTCCATCGAGCCCAGCATCTTGTCCACGACAGCGGCCAATCCAGGCCAAGGGCACCTGGCAAGCATCCCAACGTACAAACATTCTATACATGTTATTCCTGGGATTTTGGATTTTTCCAAGTCTGTTTAGTAGCGGTTTATGGACTTGTCCTTTAGGAAACCGTCCAATCCCTTTTTAAACTCTGCTAAGCTAACCGCCTTCACCACATTTTCCAGCAACGAATTCCAGAGTTTAATTACACGTTGGGTGAAGAAAAATTTTCTCCGATTTGTTTTAAATTTACTACACTGTAGTTTAATCGCATGCCCCCTAGTCCTAGTATTTTTGGAAAGCGTGAACAGACGCTTCACATCCACCTGTTCCACTCCACTCATTATTTTATATACCTCTATCATGTCTCCCCTCAGCCGTCTCTTCTCCAAGCTGAATAGCCCTAGCCTCCTTAGTCTTTCTTCATAGGGAAGTCGTCCCATCCACGCTATCATTTTACTCACCCTTCGCTGCACCTTTTCCAATTCTACTATATCTTTCTTGAGATGTGGCGACCAGAATTAAACACAATACTCAAGGTGCGGTCGCACCATGGAGCGATACAACAGCATTATAACATCCTCACACCTGTTTTCCATACCTTTCCTAATAATACCCAACATTCTATTCGCTTTCCTAGCCGCAGCAGCACACTGAGCAGAAGGTTTCAGTGTGTTATCGACGACGACACCCAGATCCCTTTCTTGGTCCATAACTCCTAACGTGGAACCTTGCATGACGTAGCTATAATTTGGGTTCTTTTTTCCCACATGCATCACCTTGCACTTGCTCACATTAAACGTCATCTGCCATTTAGCCGCCCAGTCTCGTAAGGTCCTCTTGTAATTTTTCACAATCCTGTCGCGAGTTAACGACTTTGAATAACTTTGTGTCATCAGCAAATTTAATTACCTCGCTAGTTACTCCCATCTCTAAATCATTTATAAATATATTAAAAAGCAGCAGTCCTAGCACAGACCCCTGAGGAACCCCACTAACTACCCTTCTCCATTGTGAATACTGCCCATTTAACCCCACTCTCTGTTTCCTATCCTTCAACCAGTTTTTAATCCACAATAGGACATTTCCTCCTATTCCATGACCCTCCAATTTCCTCTGTAGCCTTTCATGAGGTACCTTGTCAAACGCCTTTTGAAAATCCAGATACACAATATCAACCGGCTCCCCTTTGTCCACATGTTTGTTTACTCCTTCAAAGAATTGAAGTAAATTGGTCAGGCAAGATTTCCCCACACAAAAGCCGTGCTGACTCGGTCTCAGTAATCCATGTCCTCGGGTGTGCTCTGTAATTTTGTTTTTAATAATAGCCTCTACCATTTTCCCCGGCACCGACGTCAGACTCACCGGTCTATAATTTCCCGGATCTCCCCTGGAGTCTTTTTAAAAAATGGGCGTTACATTGGCCACCCTCCAATCTTTCGGTACCACGCTCGATTTTAAGGATAAGTTGCATATCACTAGCAGTAGCTCCGCAAGCTCATTTTTCAGTTGTATCAGTACTCTAGGATGAATACCATCCGGTCCAGGAGATTTGCTACTCTTCAGTTTGCCGAACTGCCCCATTACATCCTCCAGGTTTACCATGAAGTCAGTAAGTTTCTTCGTCTCGTCCGCTTCAAATACCATTTCCGACACCAGTATCCCACCCAAATCTTCCTCGGTGAAGACCGAAGCAAAGAATTCATTCAGTCTCTCTGCTACGTCTTTGTCTTCCTTGATCGCCCCTTTTACCCCTCGGTCATCCAGCGGCCCAACCAATTCTTTTGCTAGCTTCCTGCTTTTAATATACCGAAAAAAATTTTTTACTATGTTTTTTTGCCTCTAATGCTATCTTTTTTACGTAATCCCTCTTGGCCTTCTTTATCTGCGCCTTGCATTTGCTTTGACACTCCTTATGCTGCTTCTTGTTATTTTCAGACAGTTCCTTCTTCCATTTTCTGAAGGCATTTCTTTTAGCCCTAATAGCTTCCTTCACCTCACTTTTCAACCAGGCCGGCTGTCTTTTGGAGTTCCGTCTTTCTTTTCTAATTCGCGGAATATGTATGGCCTGGGCCTCCAGGATGGTATTTTTGAACAGCGTCCAACCCTGTTGTACAGTTTTTACTCTCTCAGTTGCCCCCCTAAGTTTTTTTTTTACCGTTCTTCTCATTTTATCATAGTCTCCTTTTTTAAAGTTAAACGTTAACGTATTTGACTTTCTGTGTACAGTTACTTCAAGGTCGATGTCAAAACTGATCATATTATGGTCACTGTTATCAAGCGGCCCCAGTACCATAACGTCCCTCACCAGATCATGCGCTCCACTAAGGACCAAGTCTAGAATTTTTCCTTCTCTCGTCGGCTCCTGCACCAGTTGCTCCATAAAGCTGTACTTGATTTCATCAAGGAATTGTATCTCTGTAGCATGTCCCGATGTTACATTTACCCAGTCTGTATTTGGATAATTGAAGTCACCCATTATTATCACATTGCCCATTTTGTTCGCGTCTCTGATT
The DNA here is from genome assembly GCF_901765095.1 of Microcaecilia unicolor. Taxonomy (NCBI): domain Eukaryota; kingdom Metazoa; phylum Chordata; class Amphibia; order Gymnophiona; family Siphonopidae; genus Microcaecilia; species Microcaecilia unicolor. Next base: position 163,035,482 of record NC_044041.1, read on the forward strand.
TCTTTTATCATTTCTGTGTCTACCTGCTCATCCTGGCGAGGCGGACGGTAGTACACTCCTATCACCGTTTTTTTCCCTTTTATACATGGAATTTCAACCCACAATGATTCAAAGGTGTGATTTGTGTCCTGCTGAATTTGTAATCTATCTGAGTCAAGGCTCTCGTTAATATACAATGCCTCCCCTCCACCAGTCCGGTCCACCCTATCACTACAATATACTTTGTACCCTGGTATGACAGTGTCCCACTGGTTATCCTCCTTCCACCAGGTCTCAGTAATGCCTATTATATCCAATTTTTCGTTTACTGCAATATATTCCAACTCTCCCATCTTATTTTTTAGACTCCTAGCATTTGCATATAGACATTTCAGAGTATGTTTGTTGTTCTTATTTGCATGATGCTTAGTACCTGACACTATTGATTTGACATCTTTTGTCTGATCTTTAGTTGTATTTAAGGGCACCTGGTCTACCACGGTCTGTTGTGCAACCTCACTATCCAGAAACCCTATCTTCCCTGTTTGTGAGACCTTACCACTAGGTCAATGGCTTGCAGTAAAGTCTCAGACCCAAAAAGGACGCGTGGCAATTTTAATTTTGCTGCACGTCCGTTTTCAGCAAAAAAATGGCATTTTTTTGTAAGTGCGCTAAAAAATAATTCTGTGTGCATTGAAAACACGCATCTACACTACCGCAGGCCATTTTTCAGGACACCTTAGTCAAAGGACCCCACAGTTAGGCACTAGAACACTTAGGGGTGGATTCAGTAAATGGTGCCTAAAGGTAAGTGTAGAGAATGACAAGAGGACAAAATTTGTCTCCATCCCCGCCCCATCCTGCAGGTCATAATGTCTATATTGATTGGAAGGCATTTTTTGAGCCTCCAGGATTTGTATGAAAGTGTCTTTGAATTTGTAGCTTTATACCTGGGGATTTTTGAGAAGAAGCTGGGTTTTTAAAAACCAATAACTGCTGATTGGCTGTACAATTCTTAGCGTCCTTTTAATATAGCAGGCACCATTTTGTGGGATTGACTTACTAGTTACAGGGGTTTGCAGTATGAGGGATTTGCACCAAAAAGATATCTTAAAGCTGCATTTATCCAAAATGCAAGCCTCATATCCATTAAAAAATATTCTGAAATGTCATTGAGTCTGTTATTTTTGTTACATTTGTACCCCACACTTTCCCACTCATGGCAGGCTCAATGCAGCTTACATGGGGCAATGGAGGGTTAAGTGACTTCCCAGAGTCACAAGGAGCTGCCTGTGCCTGGTGGGAATTGAACTCAGTTCGTCAGGATCAAAGTCCACCACCCTAACCACTAGGCCACTCCTTGCTTTTGTACAAGGTTACGGTGAACACATTGGCATAGCTCCCAGTGAAGCCTTAGCGAAACCGAAGTGCTCTGTTGAGCAGGACAAATGACCAAGATAAGTTGCTATTTTTTAATCTATAAATTAAAATTACATGAAAGTCATATATTCTAAAAAAAAAGCTTTAATCGATGAAAACAGATGAAGAATGTAAATTAAAATTGAGATTTATAAAAGGTGGAGGCTTTTTAGATGATATTGCTCAACAGTTTAAGTGCTGGGAAATACAGCATTATTGATTTCATGATACAGATAATAATTCTTGATCTTGATGAGTTACTGAGGTCTTTTCCTCCTACCTTGTATGAAAGACATTTCAGATACGTTATCGACACTTGCACAGATTTGATTGTAACTGAGGTTTTTATAAAATGGACATTCTTATTCTGTCATTCCTCTCCCCCCCCCCCCCCCCCCCCCATTCATAATTTGGATGTTCCAGTTTGTAAAATGGATGATCATGCTGGATGTTTCCAGTAAATAGACGTCCATCTCACATGTATTTTAGAACAGGCTGTGTCCTGTTCTAAAATACATGTGAGATTGATGTCCATTTGTGATGTTCTCACTTGGACATCCATATTCTGAATTGGACGTCTTTTCTGAAATGACCTGCCATATAAATAATTGGAATTCTTGGATGTTTAACACGTAGAAAGTCTAGCTCACTGTCAGTCAGGAAACCAGCTTGTCTACCAATTTCTAAAACGGAAATGATCTTTTCTGTAATAAGAGTGTTGGATCTCTTCTTAGTGGATCCCACATCTATGTTAAAAGGGGAAGTATGTTTGTATTCCCATTTCCAGCTTTCTGCAATTGCAGCTCCCTCTAGACATAGGGAAGCTGGGATGTGCAGTTCTGCTCCTCCTTCTTCGGAGCTCGCTCCCTCCAAGCTACTCTACTGCTGCTGACTTCCTACAAGGTCTTGCACCCACACACGACCCCTGCCCAGCTGACCGCTATTGGTCCACCTTCGAGACAGTCACCGCCGAGAAGGTCTCTCTGGCTCTTCGCAAATTTTCACAAACGCACTGCAAACTGGATACCTGCCCCAACTACCTGCTGCAATCAGTGCCTGACCGTTTTGCTGACTTTGCATCATACCTTAACTTCATGCTCCAGCACGGTCGCTTCCCTGTTGAGCAAGGCCATGTTCTCCTGACACCAATCCCGAAGGACCCAAAGTGTGAGCCTAGTGTTATCAGCAACTATTGACCTGTTGCTACAATCCCCTTGCTTGTGAAGACTATGGAAGGCTTGGTGAACTCACAGCTATCTGACTACTTGGACAAGTTCTCGATTCTTCATGCCTCCCAATCTGGATTCCGATCACAACATAGCACCGAGACAGTTCTGGTTACCCTCTTGTCCAACTTTAGGAAAGAACTATCTTTCGGAAAGAACATCTTGCTTCTTCAATTTGGCATGTCAAGCGCATTTGACATGGTGGACCACAGTCTCCTCCTCATGTTGCTGGCGGAAAATGGTGTTGGTGGCCCTGTATTGGATTGGTTTCGGGAATTCCTGTCATGCCGATCCTATCGGGTCAAAGTCCAGTCCTCTATCTCACCGTCCTGGAAGTCTTCCTGTGGGGTCCCTCAAGGCTCTCCCCTTTCGCCTTCCTTGTTCAACATCATGATGTCCCCTCTCGCTGCGGCCTTCCACAAGAATGGGCTGAATCCCTACATCTACGCTGATGATGTGACCATCTACATCCCCTTTCGCTCTTCCATTGCCGAAATCACAGCTCAGATTCAGACCAGCCTCGCCATCATGTCTAGCTGGGCTAGCACATTTAAGTTTAACCTCAACCAGGAAAAAACGCAGTGCCTCATCCTCTCCTCCCAGTTTAACAAGTCAATCCCGGCCTCGGTCACTGCGCAGAACATCTCCATTTCTGTCGCTGCCAGTATGAGGCTTCTTGGGGTCATTCTGGACCCCCACCTGAACCTTGAGCGCCAAGTCTTGTCCATCACGAAGCGCATGTTCCTTTCCATGAGGTCCCTTAAGCGTATTAAGCAGTATCTTCCCTTTGACCTGCTCAGGACGCTAATCCACTCACTTGTCTTAAGCCACTTTGACTACTGCAATGGAATTTATACTGGTTGCAAGGAGCACGTCCTCAAGAAGCTACAGACTGCACAGAACACAGCGGCGCGACTGCTATTTGGCAAATTGCGGTTTGAGGCCACAAAGCCCCTCCGTGAAAAGCTCCACTGGCTCCCGATCAAAGAAAGGATTGAATTCAAAGTCTGTGTTCTCGTTCACAAGATTGTCTACGGGGAGGCCCCAACCTATATGTTTAGCCTTATCAATCTCCCGCCCAGGAATTCCGTGAAGTCCTCCTGCACCTATTTGACTCTCCACTTTCCTAACTGCAGGAACTTGAGATATAAGCTGCTCTTTGCCTCATCGTTCAGCTACACATGCCCCCGTTTTTGGAACGCTCTACCATCACCATTGAAAGAGAAAGCCGACCACAGCCTATTCAAGAAATCTCTAAAGACTTACCTTTGCAATCGTTCTTACTCCACTCCTGCTTGATCCCCTGTACTCCCTCATTCCTCTCCCCTGTTGACCCCCTCTCTTCCCTTCCTCTATTTTCTGCTCCATCTTGCATATGCCTTATTGTATTGTACTAGCCACATAGAGCCTGCCTTGGTGGGATTATGTGGGATATAAATGTTCACAATAAATAAATAAATAAATTTTACAAGAAGCTTTAGGTTTGGCAGAGGATCTTGTAAACTAGAATGGAAATTCCACACATCCTGACTTGGACATTGGAATTCCCTTCTGCAGGTTCTTTCTAAAATCTGCCTCCACATGATCTCCATTGTGACGATCTCCATCCTATGCCTTTAAAGCTATATACACTAACGGTTTTCTTAACCATTCCAGGATTTATAATAATATTTATACCACATCTAGATGAGTCTATCTGTAACTTAGACTTACTAAGCAGAGCCAGGACACCTTTGTGAATATAGGTAGGTAGATAGATATAGCAAGGTGGTAGCCTGCTTGTTATGGCTATATACACTCACATTTAGGTTGTTCATGTGAATCCATATCAGTAAGCCACATCCTGGAATTTAAAGAATCTCCTTGTACTCAATGGGGCCTTAATATTATAGGGCATTAGAATTTGGGCTTAGGAATCTTAGGGTCCCTTTTACAAAGGCGCGGGAGGGACTACACACATATAGCGCACCCCAAATTCACACTACCGCCCAACTAGTGCATGAGCTGGGTGGTCATTCCAATTTGGCTCGCACTGAATCCCACAGTAGAAAATATTTTCTATTGCAGGCTGCTTACCTGGCAGTAAACAGCAGTTGGCGTGCGCTGCATGCTTACCATGTGGATGGCTCATGAGACCTTACCACTAGGTCAGTGGGTGGTGGAAGGTCTCAGGCCGAAAATGGACACATGCTGGTTTCAATTTTAGTGCACATCCATTTTCTGGCCCCTTAAAAAAAGGCCCTTTTTTCTAGATACAGTAAAAAATGGCCCTGGGTACGCCCAAAAGATGCGCTCGCACTACCACAGGCCACTTTTACCATGGCTTAGTAAAAGGACCCCTTAATGCAGGACTTTACTGCTCACTAAGCCCAGATTCAGTGTGGCACAATTTAAAGATATTTTGAATTACCTGAATTTATCAAAATACCAGCATTAGTTAGGTAGCATGTGCTAATGCCCATTCTTCTCCCATCAAAAATAAAACCCAAACTAAAAGAGAACAATCACAAATTGATAAACCAAATAGTTTTCTCAGGATTTTCACTAATGTGCAGGGACAGGGAGAGTCCGCTATCCAGCTCATTTTCGAAAGAGATCCCCAGCCATCTTCCGACACAAATCAGGAGATGGCCGGCGATCTCCTGAAACCGTCCAAATCGGTATAATCGAAAGCCGATTTTGGCCGGGTTCAACTGCTTTCCGTTGCGGAGCCGGCGAAACTTCAAGGGGGCATGTCGGTAGGGTAGTGAAGGCAGGACGGGGGTGAGATGGGGGCGTGCTCACGAGATGGCCGGCTTCGCCTGATAATGGAAAAAAAAAGCCAGGCTTGACGAGCATTTCGTCGGCTTTACTTGGTCCATTTTGTTTCACGACCAAACTTCAAAAAGGAGCCCCAACTGACTAAATGACCACTGGAGGAAATCGGGGATCACCTCCCCTTACTCCCCCAGTGGTCACCAACCCCTCCCATCCAAAAAAAAAAAACTTTTTGCCAGCCTCTATGCCAGCCTGAAATGTCATACCAAGCTCCCTGACAGCAGTATGCAAGTCCCCGGAGCAGTTTTTAGTGGGTGCTGTGCACTTCAGGCAGGTGGACCCAGGCCCATGTGGTGGTAAATGGGAGCCCTCCAACCTCCCCCCCCCAAAACCCACTGTACCCACATGTAGGTGCCCCCCTTCATCCCAAAGGGCTATGGTAGTGGTGTACAGTTGTGGGTAGTGGGTTTGGGGGGGGGGGGATTTGGGGGGCTCAGCACACAAGGTAAGGGAGCTATGTACCTGGGAGCTATTTTTATTTTTTTTGTAATTTTTAGAAGTGCCCCCTAGGGTGCCTGGTTGGTGTCCTGGCATGTGAGGGGGACCAGTGCACTACAAATGCTGGCTCCTCCCACGACCAAATGCCTTGGATTTGGCCGGGTTTGAGATCACCTGCATTAGTTTCCATTATTGCCGAAAATCGATGCCAGCCATCTCTGACATTTGGCCGGGCCCAACCGTATTAGCGAAGAAAAAGATGGCTGGCCATCTTTTTTGAAAATACGGTTGGCTCTGTCCATTTACGGAGCCGGCCCCAGAGATGGCTGCCCATAGATATGGCCGGCGCCGTTCGATTATTCCCCTCCACAGGTCTCAAAATATGGCAAAAAATGCTCAATATCAAGAGAACAGTTGGAGTGCTTACATTTGCAGTTTATTGAGTTTGTTTGTACAAGTATATTTAATTGGTACACTGTGAGGCTTATTTTCGAAAGAGAAAAACGCCCAAATTCCGACCTAAATCGGGAGATGGACGTCTTTCTCTTGTGGGTGCCCAAATCGGTATAATCGAAAGCCGATTTTGGGCGTTTCCAACTGCACTCCGTCGCGGGAACGCATAAAGTTGACGGGGGCGTGTCGGAGGCGTGGTGAAGGCGGGACTGAGGCGTGGTTATCGGCTGAGCAGAGATGTGCGTGCTCGGCCAATAATGGAAAAAAGAAAGGCGTTTTCAGAGAGAATTTAGGTCACTTTTGTTGGACCCGTTTTTTTCACGAACAGGTCCCAAAAAAGTGCCCTAAATGACCAGATGACCACCGGAGGGAACCAGGGATGACCTCCCCTGACTCCCCCAGTGGTCACTAACCCCCCTCCCACCAAAAAAAAACCGAATGTTAAACACTTTTTTTCCAACTTGTAAGCCAGCCTCAAATGTCATCCCCAGCTCCATGACAGCAGTATGCAGGTCCCCGAAGTAATTTTAGTTTAGTTAGTGCTGTGCAGGACCCATGCAGAGAGGAAAAATCGGAAGAAAAAAAAAAAGAAAACAAGCAAGTGCAGTCAAGGACGTCTAAATTACCAGGAGAGTAAAAGGGGAAATCGAACCAGCAACCTTCTAATTATAAGCTCAGTGCTCTAACCAGTGAGCCACATTATTCAGGTGCTTAGATGTCCTTCCCTTTCCATTAAGTCCCTCCAAGTTTCTGTCAGCCAATCACCGCTGTTTAGCTGACACAGATGTCAGCTAAATGAGCTGTGATTGGCTGACAGAAACTTGGAGAGACTTAATGGAAAGGGAAGGAAGTCTAATCAGTGGTGCACTGGCTAGCGCACCACTGAGCTTGTAATCAAAAGGTTGCTGGTTCAATTCCCCCTTTTACTATCTTTTAATTTGGACGTCCCTGACTGCACTTGTTTGCTTATTTTTTTTTCTTCCGATTTTTCCTCTCTGCATGGGTCCCGCGCAGCACCAACTAAAGTAAAATTGCTCTGGGGACCTGCATACTACTGTCATGGAGCTAGGTATAATATTTGAAGCTGGCATAGAGGCATCTCAGGGGGACCAGTGCACTACGAATGCTGGCCCCTCCCACGACCAAATGCCTTGGATTTGGTCGTTTTTGAGCTGGGACGCTTCAGTTTCAATTATCGCTAAAAAACAAAAACGCCCAGCTCAAAAAACGCCCTAATCCAATGTATTTTCGAAAAAAAAGATGGACGTCCATTTTTTTCGAAAATACAGTTCGGCCCGCCCCTTCACGGACCCGTTCTCGGAGATGGACGTTTTTACAAATGGGCGTTCGTGTTCGATTATGCCCCTCTGTGGGAGCCTGATGATGCACAAAGGAGTCTTAATGAGTGTCTTGTTGCAGGCTTTATTCATTTCAATGAGAGCTCCTTAAAAACAAGGGCAAGACGCCATGGTTTGGTGAACTGAAATCCCTGCTTTCACTTATGATTTATTGTGCATTAGGGGCCCCTTTTACCAAGCTGAAGCTAAAGGGGGCCCGCGCTAGCATTGGCACGTGTTTTTGATGCGCGCCAAGGCCCCCTTTTTATGCAGTGGGTAAAAGGTAGGTCTTTCCATTTTTAAAGAAATGACCATGTGGCAAGTGAAGCACTTACTGAGTGGCCATTTTGGGGGGGAACCCTTACCGCCACCCATTGAGGTGGTGTTAAGGCCTCCCGCACTAACCCAGCGGTAACCGGGCAATGCGCAGCACTGCCCAATTACCGCCAAGTACATACTGGCACTACAAAAATAGATATATTTTTGTAATGCTAGATATGATGGTGCACTGGGGGTGGGAACTACCATCGGGCTGCTGCAGTAGCCCGGCAGCTTAAATATCTAGTATATCTTTAGCCGGTTAAAAATGAACTGCCTATCTTCAAATATCGACGTAGCTGGTTAATTTTAAATCAGCTAAAATAAACCGGATGTACAATGCCAATCACTGGAAATGACCCAGCATTGAATATTCGGGCTGACTGCTGACCACAGGAGTTAGACGGGCTCCCTCCTGCGGTCTGAATATCAGCCTTTTGATCTTAATATATTGTGCTTTTTTTGGTGAGGTTTTCTTATTTCTATAGATTGGCACATTCTTTTCAGTCAGAAGGTACACAATTAATACATATTCCATCAGTTCAGTTAACTCAGTTTGCAGAAACAAAAGAACAGGCCTAGTAAGGCCCAAGTGTTTGGAACAGATTGTTTACTGAGATGTGCATGTTGACTACCTTTGGGAAGAAGCTTAAGATTTTTGGCACTGTGATTTCTTGCCAAGAACTTTAAGAACTGTATTTTAGCCAACAGCAGATAACAGCATTGTTTAATGGCTATTATAGCAGGAAGGATGATTATTATTGTTTAGTTGGCATCATGTTGTATCCCTAGTCCTGTTATTGTATATTCTGATGTTAGCTGCCATGAACCATATGATATGACAGGTTAGAAATGATTTTAAATATATAAATAAATGTGATCTCCTACTTCCATAACAGGCAGACAGAATACCAACTGACCCTTGTACTCACTAGTCTACCAGCTTTCTACACTCCTAATGATCGAATTGCCAATTACAACAATAGTTCTAAAGTTACCGTCGTGGGAATGCAACCATGCTCCTTCTGTATTTAGGCACCCACACTTATGCCGCACCACAGTACTACTACTACTTAACATTTCTAGAGCGCTACTAGGGTTACGCAGCACTGTACAAATTAACAAAGAAGGACGATCCCTGCTCAAAGGAGCTTACACTCTCCATTCAAGTGACTGTGCTCCTCTAAGGTAACACAAGGGTTGTCACACTGGAGTTGGGATTGTTCCACTTTCTCTCAGCTAAATGTAACATCATGAGAAATTCTGCAGATTAAAGCTGCCTGAATTCTCACTGCTGTTCCTTAGTTCAGTGTCAGTGTTCTCACTGCTGGCCTCTATAGAGTTAGAAGCCAACCAGCAAAAAGGAGGAAGCTGCCTGCATTTTGGCAGTAGGCTCCTACCACACAGCCTCAGGGCACCAAACTGGAGGCACCCAGTTATAGAATTACTCTCAACTCTTTAGGGCAACAAATTACTGCATGTGAATTCATAAGATGCTAAAAGTCCAAATTAACTTTCTCTTCCTTCCTATCCTCCTCTCACCAAGGAACTATCATGCATTAAGTTTCAAGTTTGCATTTTATTTGATATACCAGCTTTCTGAATGAGCTGTAAAAGTGGTTTACATAGATAAACCCTGAAGTTGCCAACAAAGACTTGCTTTTCATGATATCTATATTTATTAGTGTTAGAAAATGAAATGCAGAGAAAGAAGAGCATTAGAACTGATTAAAGGCTGAAAACTGTCCATCTCCAGGGATCACAGAGGACCCCTGGCTCTTCAGTGGTTCTGGGTGACGGTTCTAGCAGTAGAGTGCAACACTGCAGAAGGTGAAGATATTATTATGGGCACAACAAAATACTATCCAAGACTTAAGCATGGAACCTGGGCCTAGTTTTAATGATGCTGTAGAGTGTGTTTCCTGGGTATTCTTTGGATCAGACCTCGCTGTGTCCTTTCAGGGCAAAGGTAGAGCTTATGGTTCCATGGGAGATGGCACAGCTGATCAAGATCTTAGCAGAATTTAGGGCTGTAGTAATGGGGGCTCTATCTGAAAAATGAAAACTATACCCCTTGTGATTTTCCACGATCAAGCAGAAAATGTTCCGGAGATAAGAATATTGGGTCCCAGGAACTTCTTCTCAATGATAACAGTAGTTTATCGAGGAGGTGAAAGTTGAGATTCAGCAAGACAATTTATTAACACATGTGGAGGGGCATAATCGAACGGGGACGACCATCTCTAAGGGCGCCCATCTCTAAGGACGTCCGGCGAAGGGGCGGGTAAACTCATATTATCGAAACAAGATAGGCGTCCATCTTTCGCTTCGATAATATGGTCGGGGACGCCCAAATCTCAACATTTAGGTTGAACTTAGAGATGGTCAACATAAATGTTGAGATGGTCGACCTTAGAGATGGTCGTCCCCGGTTTTCGGCGATAATGGAAACCGAGGATGCCCATCTCAAAACCGACCAAATCAAACTCATTTGGTCATGGGAGGAGCCAGCATTCGTAACATGCCAGGATACCAACCGGGAACCCTTGGGGGCACTGCAGTGGACTAACTGATGCACTATGAATGGAAAAAGCCCTTCCCTTACCGATCCCTTAGCGCTTCGGAAAGGAACAGGCATGCATGAAGGAAGGAAATCACATGCAAATGAGCTGCTCACTTTTAGCTAATTTGCACACAATTTCCTTCCTAAGAAGGGGAAGCCAGTGCAGAGCAGCCAAGCATTATGCGTGGCTGCTCTGCGCATGCCAAAGACGGCTTCATACATGCAGACAAGCTGCATGTATTATAGCCGTCTACAACCTTAAATAAATTGCCATCTACAACCTCAGAAAAATACAAGTCCAGGTGAAAATGTCCAAGTGCTCGTCAGGGACGTCTTTTTTTTTTTTCAGAGTATGGGTGAAGGACGTCCCTGCAATGGCAGTTGAGGATGTCCAAAAGGTGGATGTTTCTGTGAGAAGGATGTCCATGCCTGGATGTTTCTGTGAGAATGACGTCCATGCCTGGATGTTTCTGTGAGAAGGATGTCTATGCCTGTTATGCCTCCAACACCCCCTATTATTTATTTGGATTTTGGATCACAACTTGCAGCAGTGGGATTTGAACTGGCCACTTCTGGATTGTAAGACCAGTGCTCTAACCACTAGGTCACTCCTCCACTCCTTTGAAATTTGATCGTCCCTGTGAGGGGGGGGGCAGTTCAGGACGTCCAAAATGTTTGAAAGAAGGACGTCCACGCCTTCGCTATGCCTCCGCTGACATACACATACCTCCCTTCCCAGGGACCTGCATACTGCTATGATGGACCTGAGTATGAAATTTCAGGCTGGCAAAAAAAAGTTTTTAAAGTTTTTTTGAGGGTGGGAGGTCTTCCTTGATTCCCTCCAGTGGTCATCTGGTCAGTTCGGGCACCTTTTCGAGGCTTGGTTGTGAAAAAAAAAATGGACCAAGTAAAGTCAGCCAAATGCTCGTCAGGGAAGCCCTTCTTTTTTCCATTATCGGCTGAGGATGCCCATCTCTTAATCACGACCCAGTCTCGCCTTCGGTACGGTGCCGACACGCCCCCAGGAACTTTGGCCATCCCTGTAACGGAAAGCAGTTGAGGGCACCCAAAATCAGCTTTCGATAATGCCGATTTGGGCGACCCTGAGAGAAGGACGCCCATCTCCCAATTTGTGTCGGAAGATGGGCGCCCTTCTCTTTTGAAAATTCCCCTGAACGCGCCAAAGCCTCAACCCAACACGTCTGTGTGATTTATCTGAGAACTTCAGACCATGGGAGACAGCCCAGCTAACTCCTGCGGTCAGCGGTGAGACTGGATATTTAATGCCGGGCCATTTCTAATAACCAGAATTAAATATCCGTTTCTTTTTTTTTGGCCAATTTACACTTAACTGGCCGAAATGCAGCACTTGCCAGTTAAGTTTAAACCAGCCAAAGATAAGCCTGCTATTTTGGTGGCCCAATTTGGATGCCAAACTTAGCCGATGATGCACTAAATATTAGCAGATAGCTGGTTATATCATGCGATATATCTGGTTAGCTGCTAAGCGCTGACCAGGAACATTCAGCGGGAGATAACCGGCTATCTCCCACTCAATATTCCCAGATAGCCGATTAAGTGCTATTTAACTGATCATGAGCTATTCCTGGCCAGTTAAAAAGCTCACATCCAGGAAACAGGAAGTGATGCCAGTGAGGTAGGATATAGCAGAAGGAAGCTAGGGCCGATGCTAGCAGTGGAGGTGCATCGTTGCTGCGCCGGTGAAGATGCTGAAGTAGATCAGAAAGGGAGACAGCCTGGGTCAGGTCACAGGAAGAGAATGTTGAATCTAGGGGCAGGAGAGAGCAGAGTGAGGTGGCTGCCACTGAACTTTTTTGGTGGGCCATTCAAGGTGGGTCTGAGGCAAGAATGGCTAGGCTTGTGCCCACCCAGGCCCACCCTTAGTTACACCACTGGCAGCCACTATTGAGATAAGTGCTTTATTTTGGAGCTATACATTAATTTTCTGCAGTACTGTACAGATAAGGCAGTTGAAAATTCTTATAGCCTGCCTCAGCACCATCTGGAAAGTGCCAGGACAGAGTGATGGCAGAGCATGGGTATTCCGCCTAACTCTACAGATATTTAACCTCTATCCATATGCAGGCCCACTTTATATAGATCAGCCATTATCTGTGTGCAGGCCCATTTTATCAGCCGCTATCTATATGCAGGTCCATTTTACTTTTTAAATAAATTTACAATTTATATTCCGCATTATCATTAATGTTCTAGGTAGATTACGTTCCATCACATGCATAATAAGATAAAACAAATTTAAAATAAGCAATAACTAAATACAATATCACATTCAATGAGATCACCCTCACATAATAATCAAACCATAATTCTTTCATCACTTAACACCTTGGCCTCCTGTGTATTAACTTCCTCTAAATTTCATAGCCTCTGCATTATTCTAGCAGGAGTATTTCATCAAATTCCTTCATATGCTTATAAAAACAAAAAAGTTTTATGCTCTCTCTTGAACTCACTCAAACTTTAGATCTCTCTCAATCTTATGGGCAGTAAATTCCAAGATAGGGGTCCAGCAATATAAAATATCGATGTTCGATATTCTTCCAAATTAGGGGCCCTTTTACTGAGCAGTGGTAAGCCCAATGTGGGCTTACCACTCGCTCTTCTGGGACTACCACCGGCCCAACATGGCCACCAGTGGTTGTCCCGCTCCAAGTGTGCGCCATTTCCGGGGGGAAAGAAAACCCCCAGAAATGGCTTGAGTGGCAGTAACCGGGTACCTCAATGGGTGGCTGTAAGGGCTCTCTGTCGCATGACCATGCGGTAAGATAGCCATGTGTGTCTGGGGGCTTTTTACCTGCTGCGGTAAAAAGGGCCGATAGCGCAGACCCAAAATGGACGCGCGGCAATTTTCATTTTGCTGCATGTCCATTTTGGGCAAAAAAAGACCTTTTTTACAGGCACACTAAAAAGTGGATAGGCATGCACCCAAAACCTGCACCTACACTACCACAAGCCATTTTTCAGCACACCTTTGTAAAAGGACCCCAGAGGTTTTGAATAGTGTGTGTGTGTGGGGGGGGGGGGGGGGGGGGGAGGGGTATGGGTGGGAAAATGTAAAACTTCTTGGGGATTTCAGGTTTGTTTGACGTCATTTTGTATTTGTATGTTCTCTTTGAGAACTGTACATTCTTGTGCTACCTTGTATCACTGTCAATAAAAAGATTTAAACATACCCACAAGCCCTCCCTGTGTGTTCGCCACCTGCAGTGTTCTTAATTTAATGACAGCTTGACCAGCCATGTTCACAGCCCACCATGCTTTAATTTCCTTGATATAGACTTGGTAATTTGTGCCAAGTTGAGTACCTCCAGTGATTTTGAAAAGTTGGCTCCTATATCTCAGGGACATAAGAACATAAGTGGAGGAGTGGCCTAGTGGTTAGGGTGGTGGACTCTGGTCCTGAGGAGCTGAGTTTGATTCTCACTTCAGGCAGAGCTCCTTGTGACTCTGGACAAGTCACTTAACCCTCCATTGCCCCAGGTACAAATAAGTACCTGTATATGTAAGCCACATTGAGCCTGCCATGAGTAGGAAAGTGCAGCGTACAAATGTAAATAAAACTTCAAAAAATATGTTTGTTGAGATGGATTATAGGAAAGAAATAAAAATGGGAGAAGCATGAAATTACAGACCATTGAAAATATGGGGATACCCTATTTTATAAGACTGGAAGCATAAGCTGGGAACTTTGAGAGCAATGGAAATTTTAAATGTATAAGAGAAGAGTTTGCTATTCCCCAGAAGGGGAGAAATGGCAGCAGTTCCAGATGGTGTTGGGAACCTGATGCAATGCTCGAGTATCATGCAACATTTGTAAAGTTTATGAGGAGGAGGTTAGGAGTTAATATGTGGAAATCTGATGTCTAGTGGGCCAAGATAGGCACAGTCCCTCTCTATTCCGTCCCATCCATCCAGTTCTGGGTTAAAAATATAGCAGTGCTGACCCTAGCAGTAGTCTCATGGTAAAACCGCTAGAGGTCAGCCTTTTATTAAGGACACTAACTAGAAACTAAGGATCACCTCCAGGTAAGCCCCTGGGGTGGTAAGGGGATTGGAGGGAGTAGGGGAAGAATTGGGGAATGCAACAGGGAAATTGGAAAGGGAGGATATGGAGGGGAGATTGAGAGTGGTGTTTGGGTGTGTAGTGAGGGAACTGAAAGGGGGAGATGGAGGGGAGATCAAACTGGGCGTGCTTTAAAGGAGCAGAGTAGGGGGATTGGAATGATCAGGAGGGGGAGTAGCAGAAAGATATGTGGGTGCCTGCTGATATTCAGTGCCAGCACCTGCACAGATAGGCGGCCAAAAGATAGAACAGCCTTTTGTGCAGTCTTATCTGGCCACTTAGCTATGTGGGAACCGGCACAGAATATGGCTTATGCTTGCATAAGTGCTGGCTCCTTTCTGAATCCACCCTGCACTACCCGGTTTTGGACTGAACCAATATTCAACAGCAGTGCCTGGTTAGGTGCTGCTGAATATGTGAAGCTGGCCTGCTCAATGTGGTTTAAGTAGGCAAGAGCCCATAATATCCTATATAATAATTTGCACCTCCGTCCAGTGGTGTGCTGGTAAATGTTTAACAACAGGATCTCTCCCCGGTCCACCTCTGCGCCGCCCCTCCCCCCGTCCACCTCTGTGCCCCCCCCATCCACCTCTGCGCCCCCCCCCGTCCACCTCTGGGCCCCCCCCCAAATTGCAGAGCTGGTTATAGCCGGGGAGAGAGCCTGGGGGGGGGGGGCAATCTAATTCATGTTTAATGTGGGATAAAATGCCATAAATAAGTAAATAAAAATAAACTTTTAATGTTGAGCACCTGATTCTCAAAGTGGACATATTCCAAACACTATAATGAAAATAAAATGATTTTTTCTACCTTTGTTGTCTGGTGACTTTGTTTTTCTGATCAGGCCAGCCCAGTATCCGATTCTGCTACTATCTGCCCTCTTAACTCCATTTCTAGGGCTTCCCTTCCATTTATTTCTTTACTTTCCGCCTTTCTTCTTCATTTCTTGCCCTACATCTGTAAGTAAAAGCTGGGTCCTCCGCAGACTTGACTGTCCAGTGGATCCAGCTTCAGCCTATTTTCTCCATCCATGTGCAGTTATTCTCCTCTCTTCCTTTTCCCTCTTCTCATCTCATTCCTCACTCTTCCCTCCCCTCCATCCATGTCCAGCATTTCTTCTCTCTCCATTTTCTCTCCTTCATCCATGCCCAGCAACCCTCCTCTCCAGGGCCGGTCTTAGCAAGTGCGGGGCCCTATGCAGACCAATTTGGTGGGGCCCCATCCTAGCCCCGCCTACCCTAGCCCCGCCCCCACCCTAGCTCCACCCCATTGATTAGATTATTCCATTTTTAGAACATTTTTTTATTTATGAAATTTCAAATAAAGACAAATGAAGCTAAACTTCTACAAAAAAAAACTGATTGAAATAATAAGCACAATGCTATCATGAAACCTCCCCTCCCCAGAAATTATTCAGTTCAAGTCCACTACAATTAGTAGCGGGCCCAAGCCGGGGGTGGATGCCGCGCCGGTGGTGGTGGGAGTGGAGTGGCCGAGCCGCGGGAATGGGGATCATCTCAGGCGACTAAGGCGAGCAGCGGTGGAGGTCGGAGCGGAGGCACGAGCGAGGCAGAGTTGAGGTGCTGAGCGGGGCCCCCTTAGGTGTGCCGTGCGGGGCCCCCTTAGGCGCGGGGCCCTATGCGGTCGCCTTGGTCGCCTCTGCCTAAGACCGGCCCTGCTCCTCTCCCCCCTGCCCTGCCCTCCATGCACCCATGTCCAGCAGCAACCCTCCTCTCCCCTGCTCTCCATGCACCCATGTCCAGCAACACTCCTCTCCCCTCCATCCACCCATGACAGCGACCCTCCTCTTCCCCCCTGCCCTGCATCCACCCATGTCCAGCAAACCTCCTCTCCCCTCCATCCACCCATGTCCAGCAACCCTCCTCTCCCCCTGCCATCCATCCACCCATGTCCAGCAACCCTCCTCTCCCCCTGCCATCCCCTCCATGATCCACCCATGTCCAGCAGCCCTCGTCTGCCCCCTGCCCTCCTCCTCTCCATCTGCCTTCTTCCTGCCCCCCCCCCCCGCTGCCCCAGTCGTCCATCATCCGCCTGCCCTCTGCTTCCCGACAGACCTGGTTTCCTTCCTGCACCGCTGCTTGCCTTTAAAAATTTTATTTTCCCTCCAGGCGCGCCAGCGTTGAAGCGAAGGCAGCAGGCTCAGCTCAGTTCCAGCCTTCCGTTCCCTTCCCTTGCATCATGGCTCTGCTCTTGCGCAAACAGGAAATACGTCAGAAGAGGGCGGAGCCATGATGCGAGGGAAGGGAATGGAAGGCTGGAACCGAGCTGAGCCTGCTGCCTTCGCTTCAACGCCGGCACGCCTGGAGGGAAAATAAAATTTTAAAGGCAAGCAGCGGCGCAGGAAGGAAACCAGGTCTGTCAGGGAGCAGAGGGAAGACGGATGATGGACGAGAGAAGGAAATATTCTAGACCTAGTCCATAGTGGAGCGCATGATCTGGTGTGGGAGGTAATGGTGCTGGGGCCGCTTGATAACAGTGATCATAATATGATCAGATTTGATATTAGCTTTGATGTAAGTAAACATAGGAAATCAAGTATGTTAGCGTTTAACTTTAAAAAAGGAAACTATGATAAAATGAGAAGAATGGTGAAAAAAAACAGAGGAGCGACTGCGAGGGTCAAAACTTTACATCAGGCGTGGATGCTGTTCAAAAACACCATCCTAGAAGCCCAGGCCAAATATATTCCGCATATTAAAAAAAGGAGGACGGAAGACCAAATGAAAGCAGGCGTGGTTACAAGGTGAGGTGAAGGAAGCTATTACAGCAAAAAGAAAATCCTTCAGAAAATGGAAGAAGGAACTGACTGAAAATAATAAGAAACAGCATAAGGAATGTCAAGTCAAATGCAAAGCACTGATAAGGAAGGCTAAGAGGGACTTCGAAAAAAAGATTGCGTTGGAGGCAAAAACACATAGTAAAATTTTTTAAAGGTATATTAAAAGCAGGAAGCCAGCAAAAAAAATTGGTTGGACCGCTAGATGACTGAGGAGTAAAAGGGGTGATCAGGGAAGACAAAGCCATAGCGGAGAAATTAAATGAATTCTTTGCTTCGATCTTCACTGAGGAAGATTTGGGTGGAATACCGGTGCCGGAAATGGTATTCGAAGCTGACGAATTGAAGAAACTTAATGAATTCTCTTTAAACCTGAAGGATGTAATGGGGCAGTTCTACAAACTGAAGAGTAGCAAATCTCCTGGACCGGATCGTAATCATCCCTGAGTACTGAAAGAACTGAAAAATGAGATTGCAGAGCTATTGTTAGAAATATGTAATTTATCCTTAAAATTGAGCGTGGAACCGGAAGATTGGAGGGTGGCCAATGTAATGCCGATTTTTAAACAAGGTTCCAGAGGAGATCCTGGAAATTATAGACCGGTGAGTCTGACGTCGGTGCCGGCCAAAATGGTAGAGACTATTATTAAGAACAAAATTACAGAGCATATTCAAAAGTATGGATTAATGAGACAAAGTCAACATGGATTTAGTGAAGGGAAATCTTGCCTAACCAATCTACTACATTTCTTTGAAGGGGTGAACAAACATGTGGATAAAGGTGAGCCAGTTAATATTGTGTATCTGGATTTTCAGAAGGTGTTTGACAAAGTACCTCATGAAAGACTCCAGAGGAAATTGGAGTCATGGGATAGGAGGTAGTGTTCTATTGTGGATTAAAAATTGGTTAAAAGATAGAAAACAGAGAGTAGAGTTAAATGGTCAGTATTCTCAATGGAGAAGGGTAGTTAGTGGGGTTCCCCAGGGGTCTGTGCTCAGACCGCTGCTTTTTAACATATTTATAAATTACCTAGCGATGGGAGTAACTAGTGAGGTAATTAAATTTGCTGATGACACAAAGTTATTCAAAGACGTTAAATCACAGGAGGATTGTGAAAAATTACAAGAGGACCTTACGAGACTGGGGACTGGGCGTCTAAATGGCAGATGACGTTTAATGTGAGCAAGTGCAAAGTGATGCATGTAGGAAAGAGGAACCCGAATTATAGCTATGTCATGCAAGGTTTCACGTTAGGAGTCATGGACCAAGAAAGGGATCTAGGTGTCGTCGTTGATGATACGTTGAAACCTTCTGCTCAGTGTGCTGCTGTGGCTAAGAAAGCAAATAGAATGTTAGGTATTATTAGGAAAGGAATGGAAAACAAAAATGAGGATGTTATAATGCCTTTGTATCACTCCATGGTGCGCCCGCACCTCAAATATTGTGTTCAATTCTGGTCGCCGCATCTTAAAAAAGATATAGTGGAATTAGAAAAGATGCAGAGAAGGGCAACGAAAATGATAAAGGGGATGGGATGACTTCCCTATGAGGAAAGGCTAAAGTGGCTAGGGCTCTTCAGCTTGGAGAAAAAGCGGCTCAGGGGAGATATGATAGAGGTCTATAAAACAATGAGTGGAGTTGAACAGGTAGATGTGAAGCGTCTGTTTACGCTTTCCAAAAATACTAGGACTAGGGGGCATGCGATGAAGCTACAATGTAGTAAATTTAAAACTAATCAGAGAATACAGTTCTTCACGCAACGTGTAATTAAACTCTGGAATTCGTTGCCAGAGAATGTGGTAAAGGCAGTTAGCTTAGCGGAGTTTAAAAAAGGTTTGGATGGCTTCCTAAAGGAAAATTCCATAGACCATTATTAAATGGACTTGGGGAAAATCCACTATTTCTGGGATAAGCAGTATAAAAATTTTTGTACTATTTTGAGATCTTGCCAGGTATTTGTGACCTGGATTGGCCACTGTTGGAAACAGGATGCTGGGTTTGATAGACCTTTGCTCTTTCCCAGTATGGCAATACTTATGTACTTCCTCTAGAGGGTTTGTGTTGGCTTTTGTCCTTCTTTGATTAAGTATTTACTTTGGGTTGTTTCCCTTCTGGTATTAGCACCATTACTCTTGTTTCAGTCTTGAAAGTTCATCAACATTCTCATATTGTTCTGCTAATTACTGCCTTATAGCAAGCATCCCATTTTGGCTAAAGTTTCTGAAGCAGTAGAAGCTCACTACTTTCAGGAATAAAAGAAAATAGCCATACTGGGTCGGCTTAATGGTCTAACAAGACCAGTACCCTGCTTCCACAATGGCCAATCCAAGTTAAAATACCTGATAGAATCCTAAAGAGTAGCAAGATTCCATGCTACTCATCCAAGGGAAGAGAAATAAGCGTCCTGAGCCTCCCAGAACGATGGAGTTTCTGCAGATACCCAGGCCTGCGTTATACATTTAATTGCCACAAACCTCAATTTTCAAATTACAGTAATTTTCCCTTTCCCTTCCAGAGACTCAATATTCAGTATTCCCAACAAATAAGTCTGTGGGAGTAAAGAAATTGTCATATGAAGGGTGTGCCACAGATACTGATGGAATTAATTCTAGAAAAGCTGTAGTCTCTCTTCTGCCCGTATTTTCTCCCTCATCTTCGCTCCAAGCGCCGATCATGATAAACTATTATAGTAATGTTTCAGCTGACAATACACGAAATGGTCTCCCCACACCCTGATATTCATAGGGATGAGATCATCTAAGGTCTTTATTGTGGAGTAATCACTTGTTCCAAGAGAAGCAATCCCCTAGCCTCCCATCTGACAAAGGCATTATTTTCCTGTCCAGGCATTAAATCAAGATTACCACAAAGGGACAGTTCATTGGTGCTGCATGGGTCGCCTCCCAGCAGGCTGATCAAAAATGTCCATGCCTCATGTAGGGGATGGAGAAGCACACTTAAACCCCAAGGATGTGGAATCATCCGATAGGAAGCTTGCAGTAAGGAAAGAAAATGGTAGGGAGAAAATAAAGCTTGTTTGTAATCAATAGGAGTGTAATCCTGACCTCCAGTAATCCAATCAAATAGGTGTCGCAAGAGGCATGCAATATTATATAGCCTAATGTTAGGTAAACCAAGACCTCCAATTACCCATCAGCCAAGGGTCTGATCTTAGCTTTCTTACCCGCCCAGCAGAATCTAGCAAACAGCCAATTTAGGTGAACAAGATCCTTTTTCAGTAACCATAGAGGAAGAGTTTGAAGTAGATAAAA
The DNA here is from genome assembly GCF_901765095.1 of Microcaecilia unicolor. Classification (NCBI taxonomy): domain Eukaryota; kingdom Metazoa; phylum Chordata; class Amphibia; order Gymnophiona; family Siphonopidae; genus Microcaecilia; species Microcaecilia unicolor. The sequence continues at coordinate 163,056,207 of NC_044041.1, forward strand.
CCATCTGGGAAAAACAATCATCTTAATCAAATTTATCCTTCCCAGCAACAATAAAGGTAATGTATGCCAGGCTTCCAGCTAGCATCTGGTCTCTTCCAAGAAATAGGAAACGTTTACAGAATACAGATCCCTTGAGCTCATACCCAACCACACACCCAGATAACGAAACGTGCCAGTCTCCCAGCGAAGAGGAAAAGCATGCCCACAAAGTCGCTGAACCACAGCATCAGAGGCAGCACTACTGACTTCTGGAGGTTCAACTTGAAACCCGCAAAGTCTCCGTATTCTGAGAAGCTCTCCAACAAAGCTGCTAAAGAATCTTGAGGGCCCACTAGGTGCACCAAGAGATCATCTGCTAAAGCAGCCAGTTTGAAACAATGGGCCCCCAGGATCACCCCGTTAATCTCTAGATTAGCATAAATATCGCTAATGAAAGGATCCAGTGTGAGGATAAATAATAATGGAGAGAGCAAGCAGCCCTGGTGGGTCCCCCGAAGAATAGGGAAGGCCTTTGACGTAAATCCATTGACTACCACCTTCGCCCTAGGGTTAGCATGTAAAGCTATAAATCATATAAATATAAATCAGATAAAGTTGTCCCCAAAGTCATATTTCTGTAGAACAGAGAACAAATAATAATAATCCAATTTTTATAGACCACCCATACCAGAAGCTCAGAGTAGTCTACAATAAATTATTAAAAGCATAATTACACCATATTATGTAGAGTAAATGAATTGTATTTAAGAGAAATACTTAACAACCAGTGTTTACTTCCGACTTGCCTCTGGGACAGAAGTAACCTTCTGAAGGAGTAAATCTTTACTCCCCCAGGCAGAATTCCAGGCAAGAAAAACTCTGGCTACTAAATAAGTATTAGGCATAATAAATATTTATTCAAATTGTCAAAGAACCCAATCAGTAATTATTAAAATAGTAACAAATAAACTCCCAATACAGTATAATATGTAGCAAATAAAAACAGAGTTTTCCCTGGGAGCTGTCAATATGTCCACCTGCTAGTGTAGGCACATTGAGGTTCTCTATCTTCAGTTCTATTTCCTGATAAATACTTTTTCTTCCTTTCTTCATTATAATTATCCTTTCTACCTAATGAATATGCATCTTTCCAGAATATTCTGTTTCCTGTTATGAATCAAATTCTATCATTTATTCTCTTATTATATTTGGCAGTTAGGGCCAGTCATGGATATAAGCATCATTTGATATGGGGTGACCTTTGTCCTTGGTATGTACAGTCATCATTCTAGCCCCCTCCACCCTTACAATTTTACCCACACCCACTCATTTCTCCTTCTGATTGTTTATCTGGATACAGCAGGTGTCCTTAGTCATAGGAGTCTCTGGCTTAGTTGCTGACCAGCAACTTATCACAAGTTAGTACAGGCCAAAATGTCAAACCACAAATTTCTACAGTCTTAGAAAGTAGTTACCAGAAAAATGCTGTTTTACAATTCTAGATCTGCTCCCAGCTCAAAAAGAGCAAAACAGCTTATAATAAAAACTAGAAATATGTATGGTTTGCACCTTTTCATGGCCTTTATGCTATACACCAGGTAAATAAACGACCAGGTCTTCAACATTTTTCTAAAATTCTTGTAATCATTTTCTAACCTCAGTTCTAATGGAAGAGAATTCCGTAATTCCAGAGCCACAAATATCAATGTATGTATATGAACAGATAATTTCTTGAAAGCCAAGACAGAAGAAAGCTGTAATTTATTAAGATGAAAAGAACGAGAAGAATGGGATGTCAACTGAATGTACAAATAGGAAGGAAAATAAGTTGGACTGAGTTCATGCCAAATCTTAAATCAAAAACAGATCAGCTTAAACTGACTTTATAAAGAAACTGACAGCCAAGGAAACGATTTTAGCAAAGGAGTTACTCTCTCATACTTGCCTTTATGCAATATTACTTTAGCTACAGTATTTTGCAATAACTGAAGCCTAGCTATAGTCTTCTTTGGGAGTCCCAGATATCATAGTAACGTGGAGGGGCATAATCGAACGGGGACGGCCATCTCTAAGGGCATCCATCTCTAAGGGCATTCTGGCAAAGGGGCGGGGAAACCGCTATTATTGAAACAAGATGGACGTCCAACTTTCATTTCGATAACACGTGGGGCAGGGGCGTATCTGCGTGGGGCCACAGGGGCCTGAGCCCCCGCAGATTTCGCCCTGGACCCCCCTACTGCCGCCGTGGGTACCTTTGCTGGCCTATCTTTAGTGTGGTTGGTCCCATGCTCTGGAAAAATTCCCTAATCATCTTCATCTAGAAAGATCTTATCAAGCATTTAAGAAGAGTTTGAAGACTTGTATGTTCCAAGATGCTTTTGGGATTGAGTAAATGTATGTTTTCTTTTTGTATTGTCTTCTGATGGTGCTGGGGTTTTGGGCAGCTGGCTGGTGTAGAATATGTGACGCACACCAGCTGTGTATTTTCTTGTTTATTTGTTGCTCTACCTTTATATAATATTGTATTTCTCTGTGTTTGTACTTCTAACTTTTTATTTGTAAACCACTTTGATGGGATACGGAGCAGCAATATATCAAGTTTAAATAAACTGTAAACAGTTAAAGCAACCTTCAGTGTGTTTGTGTGGGTGGGGGGTGGGGGTTAATAGAGAAAGTCCCAGAATCCTCCTTCCTCTAAGCTCTGCCGCTATTGGCTCATGTTGAAAGAAAACCTGTTTTAAACGATAAACACAATCCCTAGGGTTCTCATTTGGGCCAGGGCACCGGGGATTAAGGGCGTCAAAATACCCAGCCTCATCTGGTCTACAGGTTTAGGCTTTTCTCCCCCCTCCCTTCCCCCCAGTCTGGTCTCTCCCTTTCTCTATTCTCCCTCCCTGTGGGTCCAGCACTACTCCCTTACTTTGCCGGGGAAACAGTAGCATTGGAGTACAAGCCATAAAGCTTTTTCAGGGTTTGTTCAAATGTCACTGCCACCTGTCATAGCATGTACGAATTGCTGACAATCTACTGAAAAACACCAAGGAAGGAGCTTCCTTGGTGTTTTTCAGTAGATTGTCAGCAATTCATACATAGTATGACAGGTGGATAAGGAGCTTAAATATATCTTTTCCAAATTGCATATAAGTTGTATATACCTTGCCAAAGTGCTGCTGAATAGTCAGGCTCACCCTCTCTGAAATGAGGTGAGGATCTGCTTCAGGGATTTAGTAATCTGTATTTTCTTCTCAGAAGAAAATGACTTTTTCTAGCTTTACTTCTTCCTTTGTATTGTGCAACTAAACTAGGATTTGATGGAAGATCACCTCCCTCTTGTGGCTGAGAGTGGTATACACTCTCAATTCCATTAAAAAGTAAAGGTGAATACTGATTGGACATGATGTTACCCTTGGTGATAAGTATGCCCAGAGGGACCAAAGTCAGAAGTTTATCAAAGAAGCTCACAGCCTTTGAAGTGACTGGAGCTGATAGGCAGATGATCAAAAGCAAATGCTGTGCTAGAGGCCAGTACCATCCTACTAGCACCCATGTTTGCTCCTGCCCAATGATCAGAGTCGGTGAGTGCATGTAATAACAAGCTCGCCAGCTCTGAATGCATTTGAAATTATTGATTCAATTATCCCAGGATTGGAGATGATGTTATGTCAATTATGTGATGATGCTGTCTCAGGCTCTTTAGGTTTTTTGCTGATTTATAGACCACAAAGTGGACAGCAATTGAGACTGTTTGTTGACTTTGTTTCTCGGTATGCAGCTACTTTTATTCATCTTCTGTTATTGCCTGTTTTAAACTGGCATTTAGTTAATAATTTGGACCTTTCAGTTGATTTATTGCTTTCCTGTTTGGACTCATTGAGATTTTTTATTAATACATTTGAACTGATGCATGAAAAGGGTCTTGCGCTAGATATTATTGCTTTGTGGTCTAAGCAGGATCGGAGATGTTCGACTTCTGACAACTTGGTCTGATCATTTTCAAGCAAACTTTACACTTTATATTCCTCAACTTAAGAGAAGGGATTGGGAGCATGTTCAGACAAATCAGGTTTATCAAATAACTGAAGTTGAAAAATTTTGGTCTCAGATTCACAGTTGTCCAGTATTTGTTCTAATGTGAGTTCTATGTTATCAGACTGGAACAACAGTATGCTGGATGTGATATAGCAATATTCATTTAAGAAATTTAAAGAAAAGGGAAATTTAAAGTCCCCGCCTTGGTATTCTAATGATCTACGGGTATTAAAGTGTCAGCATTGTAAATTTGAAAGATTATGGTTGAAAACTAAGGAGCCTGTAGATAGATTAACTACTACTACTTATCATTTCTATAGCACTACTAGATGTACGCAGCACTGCACACTTGAACATGAAGAGACAGTCCCTTCTCGACAGAGCTTACAATCTAATTAGGACAGACAAACAGAACAAACAAGAGATAAGGGAATATTAAAGTGAGGATGATAAAATAAGGGTTCAGAACAAGTGAATAAGGGTTAGGAGTTAAAAGCAGCATCAAAAAGGTGGGCTTTTAGCTTAGATTTGAAGACGGCCAGCGATGGAGCTTGACGTACCGGCTCAGGAAGTCTATTCCAGGCATATGGTGCAGCAAGATAAAAGGAACGGAGTCTGGAGTTAGCAGTGAAGGAGAAGGGTGCAGATAAGAGAGATTTACCCAGTGAACGGAGTTCCCGGGGAGGAATGTAGGGAAAGATGAGAGTGGAGAGGTACTGAGGAGCTGCAGAGTGAATGCACTTATAAGTCAATAAGAGGAGTTTGAACTGTACGCGGAAACGGATAGGAAGCCAGTGAAGTGACTTGAGGAGAGGGCTAATATGAGCATAACGACACTGGCAGAATATTAGTTGTGCAGCATAATTTTGATCAGATTGAAGAGGAGAGAGATGGCTAAGTGGGAGACCTGTGAGAAGCAAGTTGCAATAGTCTAAGTGAGAGGTGATAAGAGTGTGGATGAGGGTTCTGGAAGTGTGCTCAGAAAGGAAAGGGTGAATTTTGGTGATATTATAGAGAAAAACGACAGGTTTTAGCAGGCTGCTGAATATGTGCACAGCAGGAGAGGGAGGAGTCGAAGATGACCCCAAGGTTACGAGCTGATGAGACAGGAAGGATGAGAGTGTTATCCACAGAAATACAGAATGGGAGAAGAGGAGAGCTGGGTTTTGGGGAACGATAAGAAGCTTAGTCTTGGTCATGTTTAGTTTCAGATGGCACTGAGACATCCAAGCAGCAATGTCAGACAGGCAGGCTGATACTTTGGCCAGGATTTCAGCTGAGATTTCCGGTGTGGAGAGGTAGATCTGAGAGTCATTAGCGTAAAGATGATACTGACAACCATGGGATGAGATCAGAGTACCAAGGGAAGAAGTATAGATGGAGAAAAGAAGAGGTCCCAGGACAGATCCCTGAGGTACACCAACTGACAGTGGGATAGAATTAGAGGAGGATCCACTAGATTATACACTAAAGGTACGCTGAGAGAAATAAGAAGAAAACCAGGAAAGAACAGAGCCCTGAAATCCAAGAGAGGACAGCGTATCAAGGAGTAGGCTGTGATCAACAGTGTCAAAAGCAGAAGATAGATCGAGAAGGATGAGGATAGAACAGAGACTGTTGGATCTGGCCAGGAACAGATCATTGAAGACTTTAGCAAGCGCTGTTTCAGTTGACTGAAGGGGGCGAAAGCCAGATTGAAGTAGATCAAGAATAGCTTGAGATGAAAGAAAGTCAAGGCAACGGCGGTGAACAGCACATTCAAGTATCTTGGATAGGAAAGGGAGGAGTGAGATGGGGCGATAGTTGGAAGGACAGGTAGGGTCCAATGAAGGTTTTTTAAGGAGTGGTGTGACTACGGCATGTTTGAAGGCATCAGGAACAGTCGCAGTGGAAAGTGAAAGATTGAGAATATGACAGATAAAAGGGATGACAGTAGGAGAGATAGTGTTAAGTAGATGGGTGGGAATAGGATCAGAGGAACAGGTAGTTAGTTTTGAGGAGCAAAGAAGATGTGTAGTTTCCTCTTCAGTGATTTCAGAAAAGGAAGAAAAGGAGGCAGGGATTGGAGGGTTAAGAGAATGGACTAAGGGAAGGAGAGGTGGAGGTGACCTGGTTGAGAATTCAGGTTTAATCTTGTGAACCTTATCATGAAAGTACTCAGCCAGAGTCTGGGGAGAAAGTGAAGGGGAAGTTGGAGGTGAAGACACTTTGAGGAGAGAGTTCAGTGTGGCAAAGAGACGTCGAGGGTTTGAGCCAAGAGAATTTGTCAACTGGATGTAATAGTCCTGTTTGGCAAGTAAAAGAGCAGACTGGAAGGAGGTCAGGAAGAATTTGAAATGTATGAAGTCAGCATGGGCATGGGATTTCAGCCAAAGGCATTCGGCAGAGTGGGCACAGGAACATAGGTAGCGGATTCTAGAGGTCAGCGAAGGCTAGGGTTTGGTACGTTTTACAGAACAGAGAATGGGAGGCGCAAGAGTATCCAGCGCAGAGGAGAGAATAGTATTATAGGAAGAGACTGCCTCATTGACAGACTTGGATAACATAGTGGTAGAGAAGAGATTTGAAACACTGGAGGACAGAATAGAAGGGTCAATGGCCTGAAGATTCCTAAATGTATTGGTTAAGATTGGACGGGGCTGGGGAGGAGGGTGTTTAAGTGTGAAATTTATCAGATGATGGTCAGAGAGGGGAAGAGTTGAGGCACAGAAACTGGAGAGTGAGCAGTTTGAGAAGAGGATAAGATCAAGACAGTGGCCATTCTGGTGAGTGGGGGCAGTGGAGCACATTTGAAGATTGAAAGAGGAAAGCAAGAAACTGAGAAGCATAAAAGTCAGAGGGATTATTAGCATGAATGTTAAAATCCCCAAGAATGAGGGAAGGAGATGAAGGTTCAAGAAAGAAGGAAAGCCAGGCATCAAAGTCAGTGAGAAAGGAAGAAAGGGACTTATCAGGGGGTCGATAAATGACTGCTACTCAGAGAGACAGAGGAGCAAATAGACGGATGGAGTGGACTTCGAAGAAAGAAAAACAGTGACACTGAGGTGGAAGAAGAGGTTAAAATCTACAAGAGGTTGAAAGTAGTAGCCCGATACCACCTCCGCAGCCAACCGGGCGAGGAGTATGGGAGAAAAGATAACCTCCATGGCATAGGGCCGCTTCTGAAGCAGAGTCTTCAGGGTAAAGCCAAGTTTCAGTTAGGGCAAGCAGATGGAGAGTACGAGAGATAAAGAGGTCATGGATGTAGGAAAGTTTGTTACAGACAGAGCGGGCATTCCACAAAGCGCAAGAGAAAGGCAGGGAAGAAGGGGGGAGGAGAGGAACAGAAATTAGATTGGAGATATCATGGTGTGACCTGCACAAATAGGATGAGAGCTGATGTGGAGGACCAGGATTGGGGTTAATGTCCTCAGCACAGGAGGAGCAAGAGAGTACAGAGTAGGAGAGGTACGATAACAGCGATGAAGGCGAGATGTACTCAGATAGAAAGGAGATGGATGAATAGAAGGAAGGAAATGTTTAAGGCTGAGAGCTGAGAAAAAGGAAGAGGAAAAAAAAGAGATGGTGAGATGATAAATACAGATGGTGGACAATATAGTGTTCCTACAGTGTACAGTGGTTTAAGATGGAGAAACAAATTAGGAAGGGACAGTGACAAGAAGAAAAAGTGTACTGGAGCCATAAATAGTAACTGGGAGAAAAATAGATGTAAAGAGAGGCCCTGAGTGGATCGGAGTGGACTTGGGAGTCACCCCGCAGAAGGCTGTAAAGGATATGCAGATGAGCTTGAGCTGCAAGTCCTCCATTGCACCTGAAAGGCGCCGACTTATCAGCTGTTTCTAATTTTTGACCAGCAACCTGCATTTCATGGATGGCAAAACTTATGGAGTCAATAGTTACAATGCAAATTACATCATATTTGGACTCTTTCATTGTTTACACACTTTTCAATTTGGTTTTAGGGCAATACACAGTACAGAATTATTATTATTATTTATGGTTTCCAAAGTTTGAGAATTTCTTAGCTTGGGGGTTCATTCTGTTTTGCTCCAATTTAATATTTCTGCAACATTTGACACAGTTGATCATGATATTCCAATATATAGGTTGAGTGAATTTGGATTATCTGGAGTCTTTTATAAATGGATAGGTTTTCTAAGAAATAGATCTTAATCAGGGGCATTTTCGAAAGAGAAGGGCGCCCATCTTCCGACACAAATCGGGAGATGGGCGTCCTTCTCTCAGGGTCACCAAAATCAGCATAATCGAAAGCCGATTTTGGGCACTCTCAACTGCAGTTTGTCGTGGGGATGACCAAAGTTCATGGGGGCGTGTCAGAGGCGTAGCGAAGGCGGGACTGGGGCGTGCTTAAGAGATGGGCATCCTCGGCCGATAATGGAAAAAAGAAGGGCGTCTCTGAGGAGCATTTGGTCAACTTTACTTGATCCATTTTTTTTCACGACCAAGCCTCAAAAAGGTGCCCAAACTGACCAGATGACCACCGGAGGGAATCAGGGATGACCTCCTCTTACTCCCCCAGTGGTCACCAACCCCCTCCCACCCTAAAAAACAAATAAAAAAAAATGTTTTGCCAGCCTCTATGCCAGCCTCAAATGTCATACCCAGCTCCATCACAGCAGTATGCAGGTCCCTGGAGCAGTTTTTAGTGGGTGCAGAGCACTTCAGGCAGGCGGACCCAGGCCCATCCCCCCTACCTGTTACACTTGTGCTGGTAAATGTGAGCCCTTCAAAACCCACCTGAAACCCATTGTACCCACATGTAGGTGCCCCCCTTCACCCCTTAGAGCTATGGTAGTGGTGTACAGTTGTGGCGAGTGGGTTTTGGGAGGGGGGGTTAGGGGCTCAGCACTGAAGGTAAAGGAGCTATGCACCTGGTAGCAATTTGTGAAATCCACTGCAGTGCCTCCTACGGTGCCCGATTGGTGTCCTGGCATGTGAGGGGGACCAGTGCACTACAAATGCTGGCTCCTCCCACAACCAAATGCCTTGGATTTGGTCGTTTTTGAGATGGGCATCCTTGGTTTCCATTATCGCGGAAAACCAGGGACAACCATCTCTAAGGTCAACCTAAATGTTGAGATTTGGGCGTTCCCTACCGTATTATCGAAACGAAAGATGGACACCCATCTTGTTTCGATAATAGCGGTTTCCCCGACCCTTCACGGGGCCGTCCTGTGGGGACACCCTCAGGAAAACTTGGGCGCCCCATTTGATTATGCCCCTCCACATGTCCAAAAGAACAATACTTTCTCATTTACGTGCAGTTCAGACTTTGGTGTTCCACAGGGTTCACCACTATCTCCAATCTTGTTTAATACATTTATGAGCTCATTGGGTTCAGTTTTGGAGGCATCAGATTACTGTGGTTGTTCATATGCATATGACATATTTGTTTTAATTCCAGTAACACTAGATTTTCCAAAATTACAGATTTCTATTTCTGATTGTATAGCCTTGATTCAATCTTGGGCTACTCAGCATTTCTTAAACCTTAATGCAGCTTAGACTACATTTTTGCAATGATGTTACTTTGATACCTTGTAGTGTGATTATAACCTCAGGAGAACAGTTTTGGGTTTTGGGTATTACTCTGGATACTCAATTGACAATGGATCCACAGATAAACTATTTGAGTAAGAAGTTACTTTTTAAATTATGACAATTGAGAGCAATAAAGTCTCTGTTTTTCACTGAACATTTTCGTATGTTGGTTCAGGCTATTGTACTACCTTAGCTGGATTATTGTAGTGTTTTATATGTTGGATTAAGTTCAAGATTAGTTAGAAGGTTGCAGTTATTACAAAATACTGCAGCCAAAATGATCTATGGCTGTTCTCACTATGATCACATGATACCTTTGCTTAGAAATCTACACTAGTTACTAGTTCCGCAAGGATAGTTTTTAAGACTACTTGTTTTGTATTTAGCCCAGCACCCTGTCACATACAGCGGCCAAAAGAACAAGCAATTTGTCCCACCCATCCTACTGTATTCCCTCGTCCATTCAATAACATTCTATGGCTTTTTCCTCCAGGAAGCCGTCCAACCCTTTTTTGAAGTCCGCTAAGTTAACCGCCTTAACCACCTTTTCTGGCAGCGAATTCCATAGTTTGAGTGAAGGAACTTTTCCTCCAATTCATTTTAAATTTACAACACTGCAGCTTCATCGCATGCCCCCTTGTCCTAGTATTTTTGGAAAGCGTAAACAGACGCTCCACATTGACCTGTTCCATTCCACTCATTATCTTATAGACCTCTATCATATCTCCCCTCAGCCGCCTTTTCTCCAAGCTGAAGAGCCCAAGCCTCTTCAGTCTATCATGATAGGGAAGCCGTCACATTCCCTGTATCATCTTTCTCGCCCTTCTCTTTCCTAGCCGCAGCAGCACATTGAGCAGAAGTTTTCAACGTATCATCAACGGCGACACCTAGATCCCTTTCTTGGTCTGTGACGCCCAACGCTGAACCTTGCATGACGTAGTTATAGTTTGGGTTCCTCTATCCCACATGCATCACTTTGTACTTGTTCACATTAAATGTCATCTGCTATTTAGACGCCCAGTCTCCCAGTTTCGTAAGGTCCTCTTGTAGTTTTTCACAATCTTCCCGCAATTTGACTACTTTGAATAACTTTGTGTCATCAGCAAATTTGATTACCTCACTAGTTACCCCCATCTCTAGGTCATTTATGAATATGTTAAAAAGCAGAGGTCCCAGCACCAATCACTGAAGAGAGTTTAGATATTCAATAACATCTATTATCATAAACAAAAACAACATTTTATTTCTCCTTTGTATGCCCCACAGCTTAGTATGGTATCATAACTGGGGAACCACTCTTTGGCTAACATGATACCACCAATGGCCACTAGGAAGGTGCTACAAAACTCCAGTTCAGCACTACAGTCTGGGCAGGTGTTCCTCTTCCTGTACTAAGCTCTAGCTGAAAGTTTTCAGTGAACCATAGATTGTAAAGGGGATCCACTTCCTCCTGTGGGGTGGGCCAGCCGGCCAATGGGGCTCTTCGGGTTCCGAGACAGAATACTGCTGATACGGGAACTTAGGGCCAAATGCCTTTTATTATACAGGCAATTTCCCAGCCAAAATCATAACAGCTTCTTCAAAACAAAAGGTACAGCCTGCCTAACATAGTCTTCCAAAGGAATAAAGATACAGTCCTTATATGTTCATCTTCAAAAGGAAAGAAAAAGGTACAATCCAGGTTCCAAAATCCCTTTAGCACCTGCTCAGTTCCCCCTACCCCCACAGAGTTCAGGCCTTCTCCTAGGCTTTGGTTTTCCCTTCTTCCTTCTTCAGAAGGGTTTAGTCAGAGTCCAGCATACTCTTACTATAGCCCAATAGAGCATAAAACTCTTCATTTACAGTCTTTGCCCAGCCACCAATGTGACCTATCACCTGCCTTTTACACAGTCCTGAGGAAACCCTGCGAGGAGCAGGGTTGGCAGTTTCTCCCACCTCTCAGTACCACCTCCGGTGTGGCCTCCTCCACTGCCTTCACATGCTGGGCAGGGCAACCTTTGAATCCTCCCACTCCATGGTATCTGATTCCTCTCCCTTGGGCAGCTCTAGTGGCAGGCTCCTTCCTTCATGGATTCTTCCTCTCCCCTCGTATCTCCTTTCTCCTGGGGACTGAAAGCCTCCAGGAACTCAGCTCTCCCCTTCCCACAGCTGGGGGGAATTATATACTGATGGCGAAACCAGGGAAACTGAGCTTCAGCCTTGCCTCTGTCCCTAGTGAGGAAGAGAGTAACAGGCTGACTCTACCTCGAGCCCTGGCTACCCCTGCTGGGGCTGGGAATCCATTCCCTCTTTTCTGGACTATTCTCTCTCCTTTTTGCAAGGACTTCTGGGACTCGTAGCTCTGGGCTCAACTGCTTCACAGGGTGATCTCTGGGGCTTGCCTTGTCACAAGATTAAGCCATAGGTCAGATGACACAGGGATTAAGCTAGTAAAGTTCTTCTGATCTCAGTCTTTGGTATCTGGGAGTGAAGCCAGTCAAGCAGTAAATTCTTATATCAGCTGTTTTGTCTCAGCTTCCCCTTCAGGATTGTCTCTGTGTTATTCTGTTGGGCAGAGATTTTAGAGAGGTTCTGCTTACTTAGTTGTGTCTATGATGTTTCTCTCATGGTGTTCCATTCATCAGAGCTGCTGCAATCCTTCTGATAATCTTTGCATCATTCTGATAAGGTAATAATAATAATAAAACTTTATTTATAACCTGCTTATCTAAATTTCAGGTGATTATGGACAAAGACAAGACAGCAAACAATGGTACTAATCCAATCTGAGCTGGAATACATACAGTACAATGTTGCAGAACAAGGTCGCCCAAGTTATGTTTAGCTGAGAGAGGCTCCCATCCTCATGTTCATAGCGGTGAATAATGAACAAAAGCAGCATTCAGTCTTTACATTATAGTCTCATGTCCTGGGTAAGAGGCACAGGGCCCAGAATGCAATGCATAAGGAAACCATGGCAGTATGGGAATGGATGGTAATATTACTGCAGTGGAAATTATGACCTGACTATCTGACCTGGGGTGACTATTTACAGTTTTTGAGAACTGTGGGTTTATGTACCATTGTATATTTGTGTTTTTATGATTATGTACATTTTTTTGTTGGAATCCACCTTGGATAAAGGAGGAATAAAATAATGAACTATAACTATTTAGATGTAAGTCAGGCCTCAGTTGCATACAAATAACGGGCATAGATGGTAACCCCACAGGACGACTAAGTAGCAAACTAGCTGAGGAGTTCAAACTCTTTGCTAGCAAGCAACATTAATTATTAGCCCATTAGGGATGTCTCTGGGGAAATTGTGAAGTTATTCCAAGGAAAATCAGTTAGTTGTAGCCATGCTATATGCAGCACATCCTGGAATGATGTATTTGAAGGTACTGGTTAGGTGACCTCAGATGGACACAGTAGCAGAGCACTGTTTTTTTTTTATTATTACAGTGTATTTATATACCACCTTTATTGAAGAAAAGTTCAATCCAAAGCAGTTTACATATCTAATGCTATCTATAGTAGTTTTTTGATCTGGAAGTTTCCTTCTTTAGTTTTTTACTTTATGCTCAGTTGAGATTGAGAGTTGGGATATGGCACTATGGGTCTATGTTTTTTTTTCAGCTTAATATTTTATTTTATTATTAAAATACCCGATACAACACCTTACATAAAAAAAGTTTGCAATTTAGAAAAAAAAATCCCCCTTCCAATTCAGCCTGACCATTGCAATGATAGTCCTTGGCTACTGGCTACTGGCTACTCTCCCTCATTACTGTGGTGTCTAAGACTCCTTGTACCAGAGGCTGTGAACTCAGCCCAGTCCAAGGGCCACACACCAGAGCCCTGCAGTCATGAGTCTTGAATCTGACTATGAGGTATATCACCATTGTGTGGTGGCTAACTTTCCCCTCCACGGGGTTATAACGTTTAGGTATAAGCCTCCTCAGCATCCTCAGCCTTCGCTGGACCAGGGAGTGGAAATTTCTGTTTTTGTTTTTCCAGTACTGTGAATAGCTGTCAGGCATAAGTCAACATCAAATCAGTGATTCTTGGATTGAAAAGCAGCCATTTTCCGGGAAGAGCTATTCTACCTCTTGGGAATCTGGTTCTAGCCAACCCATTTCTAGCTGTGCCTTGTATTTCTGGTAATCTTACTTCTTGTTTCCTGATTGCCCAGGACAGGCTTGGATATTTCTGCTCTGTTTTGGGGCTGATTCTCTGCTACTTCATTCTTGTGTGAAGTATCTCACTATGGCTGTATTTCCTTCTCCCTGTATATTTACCAGTATTGTAGGGAGTGAATTTTAAAGTATTGATCACTATACATTGAGCTATTTTTAGTGAGGATTCCTTGTATGTAGATTGACAATGCTCTCTTTGTTTAAAAGATATACAATAATTACATATTCCATCAGTTTGGTTAACTCAGTTCTTTAGCTGGTTCAAATGCTTGGAACCGATTGTTTACTGACATGTGCATATTGACTACGTTTAGGAAGAAGTTTAAGGCGTTTTTTTTGTTCTTTCAGGATTTTGACACTGTTATTTCTTGCTGATGACTGTAAGAACTATATTGTAGTCAACAGCAGATGGGTTTAGGCTTATTCCACCATATATTCAAAACTATTTAAGTGGGCAGGAACCTTAAATCGCTTGGAGCCGCCCAACCACTGATATTCAGCAGCAAAAAATCAGGCAGTGACACTGAATATCAACTCTGACCACCTATGTAGAAAGTGGGCAGGTATTGGGGAGAAGGCAGCAGTCATGCAGCTGCCAGCAATATTCAGTGCTGGCACCCATTTAGTTCACCAGATGGACTTAGGACAGCTGTCCTAAATTTGGTTGGTTAGCTATGCAGGTGCCAGCACTGAATATCGGCCAGTACCAGTATAACTTTTCAACTGCTTTTTTAGCTCTCTGAGCCTCCTCCTACCCCCTTAAACAACCCTCCCTTCTGATCCCCCTCTTCCCAGCCCACAAAATCAAGAGTGGGGTTTGCTCCTGCTCCCATCACCCTCACTGGACCACCAGTGGCATGAGGTAGACCCAGGGGGGCCTAAGACCGGGGGGGGGGGGGGGAATGTTCTGGGGGGTTGGGGATGTCATGAGCTGGGGTGAGGAGGAATGGAAGGAGATGGCTATTTCAGGAAGGCGGAGGGTAAAAAAAAGATGAAAAGTTATGCAGGTGCCAGCCAAAATTCAGCCAGGAAGCCTGCATAATTCTCTTATGCGGGCCCCAGCTGAATATCGGCCGGCATCTGCATAATCTCCAGCATTTAACAGCAGGACAATTAGCCCTGAATTTGCAGTGCCAATGCCCACACATGGCCCAGCACTGACTGGGGTATTTTAAAAAAATGCTGACCGCTGCCGGCTGAATATTAAAATCCCTTAGTTTGTTGGTCACTACAGTAGGGAGGATGATTATTATTGTTTAGTTGGCATCATCTTGTAATCCCTTCCATGTTATTGACATATATGTTCAGATGTTAGCCACCATGAACCTTTATATGGCAGGCTAGAAATGATTTTAGGTAAATAAATAATATAATAAATGCAGTCTCCTACCCCAGTGGTTCCCAAACCTGGTCCTGGAGGCACTCTAGACAGTTAGGTTTTCATTATACCTTCAGTGAAAGCAGTGCATGCAAATCTCTCTCATTAATATTCATTGTGGATATCCTGAAAACCTGACTGGCTGGGGTGCCTCCAGGACAACTGTCTTATCCAATACCAGGCAAACAAGATACCAACTGATCTCACTAGCCTTTCAAATATCTGCACTCCTAATGATCAAGTTGCCAATAACAACAGTAGTCTTAACATTTCCCTTCTGGGAACACATCCTTGGTGTGAGAGGATAATGCATCAAATGGAGGGCAGGTGTTAGCTACAGGATCATTTCCTGCCATGCCAAAGTGATGATCTCCTTCCAGATGACTTAGTTTTTCAAGGTAGCACAACGGTTGTCACACTACAGATAAGACTGTCTGTTCTACTTTCCCTCAGTTAAACAATGCACAGCAAACATTTAATCATTCTTATAGATATAGTGAGAGATAACAGATAGGAGTCACTCCTACCTAGTCATCTTCTGCTGACCGGGAGATCCCCTGACTTTCAGTGGCACATAACCAGTGCTGTTGAAAATCTGGGGAGACCACCACAACACTAACCAGTTAATGCTGGGGTGGAGTCAGCCACAATTCAGCGTCAGTACCTGGATAACTATGCAGATCTAACGTAGCAAGGGTGGGGCAGTAGGGGCAGTCCACCCCAGGTGCAGGCAGCAAAGGGGTGCACTGAGCAGGTGTGCAGCTGTCAACTTTGCCAGTCCCTTCCCAGAAAAGGAAGTTGACATCAAAGGGGGCAGGGGACCGGCAGAGCCAACAGCTGCACCTGCTTGGCGCACCCCCTTGCTCAGAGGATGGGGATGCTCCGCCCCAGGTGGCAACTAAGGTAGGTGTTCAACCACTATGCTGTTAACTTAGGTCAGCAAAAATGCTGAAGAGGTTCATGAGAAGGGGATACATTTATCCTGCAGTGAGGAATGCTTTTCATTAACATGCGGTATGTGTGTATAAGTATGCATGTGTGTGTATCTACATATATATCAACCCACTATTTATTACTTACCAGTGGAAGAGAGGAGAAACATGATCTATGTCTATATTTATGCATATTTCTATACATATGTAGAACAGCTAGAATTTTGCAATATGGATGCCTGCATGTATTCCTTTTGCCTCTACTAAAAGCAATTTTATTTTTCCATATGCTTGACTTCAGTGGTTGCTGGACAGAGCACTGCATGACATTTGGGTTTTCCAGCCTCTTCCAGATGGAAGGATGATTGGATGGCCTAGTATTGCTAATATACTGTTTTATAATTTAGAAAAATTCAATAACAATAAAGATTTAAAAAAAAAGAATTGGATGATGATTCAGTTATCCAGAATAAATCAAAATGGTGCCAAAGATTTGAGGATTCTAAGAGAGATAGTGAATTCTGATATTAAAATCTTATGTGCTGATAAAGGAGGAACGATAGTGATTTAAAATAAGATTCAATATTGTAGAAAGGTTTATCCCCAGTTATCTGACACTAAATATTATGAAATCCAGCAAATTGTTAGGGAGGCATTTAATGAACAATGGATCACTAGAAGGGAAGGAAGCTTTTTGATGACCCAATTCCCAAGCACTCCATTTATTTACATGTTGCCTAAAATTCAGAAGGATCTTAATAATCCCCCTAGGTGACCCATAGTATCAATGAGAAGATCTGTGCTTGAACCATTGTCTAAAGTTGTGGACATGTTCTTAAAATCATTGACTCAAAAGGCTCTTATTTATGGGATACTACACGTTTATTGATTGTTTTACAAGAGATCCAACAGTTATTGGAGCAATCTTGTTTTGTGTGTATGGATATTGTGGGACTACATACTGCTATCCTTAACGGAAAGCATGACATCCGATAGAGAGATTGTTGACTGAGCAAATTTGGTCTCATAGAATCCTGTGAAATTTATATTACATCTTTTGAGAATATCTTTAACAAGAATTATTTTTCTTTTTCTGATCAATATTTTGATCAACATCATGGGATTGCTATCAAAGTACAAAAAGGTACAAATCAAAGTAGGGTATACACAAAAAGCAGCAAATATGAGTTATCTTGTTGGGCAGACTGGATGGACCTTGCAGGTCTTTTTCTGCCGTCATCCACTATGTTACTATGTTACTATATCATGGGATTGCTATGGGGTGTTGGTTGTTCTTCTATTGTAACATTGTATGTACCAGATGTTAAGAAAGATTAATATATACTTCTGAGTGGTTCAATCATATCATATTTTGGAAGCAATTTTTGAATTATGTTAAATTTATTTGGCATGGTACCGAGAAATCTCTCTCAAAACAATTTGTAACTGGCTGAACTGAATGTTTATGCTTATTAGGATGCTTGATACCCCACCATTTCTGAAAACAGGCCATGGGGGCTAACAATAAAAACATTATAAAAAATTGTATATGAAAGGAACGCCAAAGGTAAATAAGAAAAGAAACGACCATCCAATGGAGAAGCAATCATACAACTTATTTGACCTATAAGTGCATTCACTCTGCAGCTCCTCAGTACCTCTCCACTCTCATCTGAGCGGAGGAGTGGCCTAGTGGTTAGGGTGGTGGACTTTGGTTCTGAGGAAGTGAGTTCAATTCCCGGCACAGGCAGCTCCTTGTGACTCTGGGCAAATCACTTAATCCTCCATTGTCTGCAGCATAGAGCCTGCCATGAGTGGGAAAGCACGGGGTACAAATGTAACAAAAAAATAAAAAGTCTCTCCCTACATTCCTCCCTGGGAACTCCATTCATTGGGTAAATCTCTCTTAGCTGCACCCTTCTCCTCCACTGCTAATGCCAGACTCCATTCCTTTTATCTTGCTGCACCATATGCCTGGAATAGACTTCCTGAGCCGGTACGTCAAGCTCCATCTCTGGCCGTCTTCAAATCTAAGCTAAAAGCCCACCTTTTTGATGCTGCTTTTAACTCCTAACCCTTATTCACTTTGTTCAGAACCCTTATTTTATCATCCTCACTTTAATATTCCCTTATCTCTTGTTTGTTCTGTTTGTCTGTCCTAATTAGACTGTAAGTTCTGTCGAGCAGGGCCTGTCTCTTCATGTTCAAGTGTACAGCGCTGCGTACGTCTAGTAGCGCTTTAGAAATGATAAGTAGTAGTAGTTAATAGGAGGCTAAAAAGAGTTGTTAGATGCATGTAGGTATGCTGCTAGGACAGACAGATCACTGTAGAACCCTGGGAATCTAGAAATAAAATTTACGGAAGCACATAATCAATGGGCTATCAATTTTTTGGATGTCTGTGTTTGTAAGAAAGTTAACACTGTTGAAACTACTTTATTCCGGAAACCAGTTGACTACAATTATTGAGCTTTAATAGTTTTCATCCTTATAAATTGAAATCTGGCATTCCAATTAGGCAATTCTTTCACTTGAGAGAGATTTGTTCATTCTGGAAGAATTCAGAAATCATATTTTTATTTTATTTATTGCATTTGTATCCCACATTATTCCACCTATTTGCAGGCTCAATGTGGCTTACATAGTTTTGTTAACGTTGTCATTACAGGGTGACAGATATATTTAATATTGTGCAGAGGTTAAGTAAGGGTAGAAATAGGAAGGGAAGGAATGATTAAGGTAGTTATAGTAGGTGTGCTATCTTATTAGTGTGACTATTAGTTCTCATTGTATGCCTTGTTGAAGAGATATGTCTTCAGAGATTTGCGAAAGATAGTTGTTTCATCGATTGTTCTCAGGTCTGTAGGCAATGCATTCCATAATTGCGTGCTCATGTACGAGAATGTAGTAGCATGCATTTGCTTGTATTTTAGTCCTTTACAACTGGGGAAGTGCAGGTCGAGAAATTTGCGGGATGATCTTGTGGCGTTTCTTGGAGGTAAGTCTACGAGGTTTAGCATGTAGATTGGGGCGTCTGCGTGAATGATTTTGTGTACAATCGTGCAGATCTTGAATGTAATGCGTTCCCTGAGTGGGAGCCAGTGGAGCTTCTCTCTTAAGGGTTTTGCACTTTCATATTTAGTTTTTCCAAATATGAGTCTGGCGGCAGTATTCTGGGCAGTTTGTAGTTTTTTGATAGTCTGTTCTTTGCAGCCCGCGTATAGTGCATTGCAGTAATCCAGATGACTTATTACCATTGACTGTACCAGGGTATGGAAGATGTATTTCGGGAAGAAAGGTTTTACTCTTTTAAGTTTCCACATGGAGTAGAACATCTTTTTCATCGTGTTTTTCACATGGGCATCGAGAGTGAGGTTTCGATCAATGGTGACTCCAAGAATTTTCAGGTTTTGTGAGACAGGGAGAGAACAGTATGGTGTGATTATGGTAGAGAATTGTTTTGTGTTATGTTGTGAGGTGAGTACAAGACATTGTGTTTTTTCTGCATTGAGTTTTAGTTGGAATGCATCTGCCCAGGTGTGCATTATTTGGAGGCTTTGGTTAATCTTGTTGGCAATTCGGAGAGGAGTTGTTTTAGTCCAGTAAGTGGAATTGGTTTTACCGCACCACTGGGTTGTTATATGCTAGCCCCTGATGCAGCCCTTTAGGAGGACGAAACACGGTCATGTTGGGCCTATTTTAAATAATGTGGTGAATAAATTATTTTTCTCAACATTGCCATTGGCAGTTTGCATCTTTTTTCTATTCCGTGCTGGATCTTGAGAATCGCCTATTTGTTTTCTTGAGAATTCAGAAATCATGCAGTTATATTGGTTCAAAGATTTGTTCAGCGAGGGTATCCAATGCAGGTGGTTAAACAAGCATATAAGTGGGCCTTATATATTAATAGGGAGCTATTATTGCTGCCTAAAGAACAATCTTCTGCACTGGAAGAAGAGTTGTTAACATGTGTTGTATCAATTTCTCCTATTACTAAATAGGTATTTCAACTGATATATAAATATTGGCCAGTCCTTTTCATGCATTCAGTGTTTAATGAACAACCACTAATTGCCTACTGATGTGGTAAAAATATTGAAGAAATGTTAGGCTTGAAGAGGGAAATTAGTTCTATTGAATTAATGTATGTGAAACATTGTAGTAGCTGTATGTGGTGTCAATATACGATTGTGGGAACAGCGTGGGCTCCTCCTTACTGATGCAGATGAGATGTTGGAAATTCCAGACAGATTGTAGAACAAGATGTTATTTATGTCATCATATGCGCCTGTTCTTTGATGTATGTTGGTCGCACCAGCAGAAATTTTAAGATGAGAGTGCCTGAACATAAAAGTAGGATAACAACGAAGATCATGACGGCTCTGTAGGTGGAGCATTGGATCCAACTACTACTACTACTACTATTTAGCATTTTTATAGCGCTACAAGGCATACGCAGCGCTGTACAAACATAGAAGAAAGACAGTCCCTGCTCAAAGAGCTTACAATCTAATAGACAAAAAATAAATAAAGTAAGCAAATCAAATCAATTAATGTGAACGGGAAGGAAGAGAGGAGGGTAGGTGGAGGCGAGTGGTTACAAGTGGTTACGAGTCAAAAGCAATGTTAAAGAGGTGGGTTTTCAGTCTAGATTTAAAGGTGGCCAAGGATGGGGCAAGACGTAGGGGCTCAGGAAGTTTATTCCAGGCGTAGGGTGCAGCGAGACAGAAGGCGCGAAGTCTGGAGTTGGCAGTAGTGGAGAAGGGAACAGATAAGAAGGATTTATCCATGGAGCGGAGTGCACGGGAAGGGGTGTAGGGAAGGACGAGTGTGGAGAGATACTGGGGAGCAGCAGAGTGAATACATTTATAGCAGGGGCGTAGCTACGGGTGGGCCTGGGTGGGCCCAGGCCCACCCAATCTTGGCTCAGGCCCGCCCAAGCGACGACGACTGGAACGGCGACTTTTACCCGAAGTCGCAATGACGAACGGGCAGGCAGCGCTGCGGTAGTAAAAGCAACAAGGAGACTGGTTCGACTCTCCGTCCTTCACTTCCCTCCCTCTGCGTCCCGCCCGAAAGGAAATGACGTCAGAGGAAGGCGGGACGCAGAGGGAGGGAAGTGAAGGACGGAGAGTCGAACCAGTCTCCTTGTTGCTTTTACTACCGCAGCGCTGCATGCCCGTTCGTCGCTGCAACTTCGGGAGTAGACTGGAACGGAAGTTGGCTTGGAGATGCTGTGAAGGGGGAGGGGGGACACGCTGAGTAGAAGGGGGAAGGGGATGGACAGAAACAGGATGGGCAGGGGAGAGAGGTGAATTGCTGGACAACAGGGATGGAAGGAGGGGAAAGGGGAGAGGAAATTTGCTGGAGATGGATGGCTAGAGGAGAGGAGAGGGCAGGGGAGAATGGAGAGTTGCTGGACATGGAGCGGAGGGCAGGGGAAAGAAGAAAATTGCTGGACATGAATGGATGGAGCGGAAAGGGGAGAGTGGAAATTTGCTGGAGCTGGATGGCTGGAGGAGAGGGCAGGGGAGAATGGAGAGTTGCTGGACATGGAGCAGAGGGCAGGGGAAAGAAGAAAATTGCTGGACATGAATGGATGGCGCGGAAAGGGGAGAGTGGAAATTTGCTGGAGCTGGATGGCTGGAGGAGAGGGCAGGGGAGAATGGAGAGTTGCTGGACATGGAGCAGAGGGCAGGGGAAAGAAGAAAATTGCTGGACATGAATGGATGGAGCGGAAAGGGGAGAGTAGAAATTTGCTGGAGCTGGATGGCTGGAGGAGAGGGCAGGGGAGAATGGAGAGTTGCTGGACATGGAGCGGAGGGCAGGGGAAAGAAGAAAATTGCTGGACATGAATGGATGGAGCGGAAAGGGGAGAGTGGAAATTTGCTGGAGCTGGATGGCTGGAGGAGAGGGCAGGGGAGAATGGAGAGTTGCTGGACATGGAGCAGAGGGCAGGGGAAAGAAGAAAATTGCTGGACATGAATGGATGGAGCGGAAAGGGGAGAGTAGAAATTTGCTGGAGCTGGATGGCTGGAGGAGAGGGCAGGGGAGAATGGAGAGTTGCTGGACATGGAGCAGAGGGCAGGGGAAAGAAGAAAATTGCTGGACATGAATGGATGGAGCGGAAAGGGGAGAGTGGAAATTTGCTGGAGCTGGATGGCTGGAGGAGAGGGCAGGGGAGAATGGAGAGTTGCTGGACATGGAGCGGAGGGCAGGGGAAAGAAGAAAATTGCTGGACATGAATGGATGGAGCGGAAAGGGGAGAGTGGAAATTTGCTGGAGCTGGATGGCTGGAGGAGAGGGCAGGGGAGAATGGAGAGTTGCTGGACGAATGGATGGAGGGAGGGGAGAGAAGTCAGGAAGGAGGTGCACATGGATAGAGGGGATGGAAGAGAGGAGAAATGCTGGACATGGATGGAGTGGAGGGCAGGGAAGAGAGGAGAAATGTTGGACAAGGATGGAGGTAAGGAAAGACAAAGGAAGGAGATGCACATGGATGGAGGGGAAGGGAGAGAGGAGAAATGCTGGACATGGATGGAGGGAAGGGAAGACAGTGGAAGTAGATGCACATGGATGGAGGGGAGTGAGGAGAAATGCTGGATATGGATGGAGGGAAAACTGCTGAGTTTAAGGGCTGGGTTGGAACACGTTGAGGGCAGATACTGAAACTCGAGGAAGGATAGGGGCAGGGCTACAGATGGTAGACAGGACGCATAAGGACACAGGAGTATGGTGGACATGGTGAGTGAAAAAATATCAAATGGAAAGAAGACACTGCGTAAAACAGAAGACACTGGGACCAAAGCGAATAGATCAGACAACAAAGGTAGAAAAAAGTATTTTATTCAGAATTTATTAATTTGAATATGTCATCTTTTGGAAATGTGCATCTGTGATATTTTGCATGTAAGTTTAAATTTTTCTGGTATTGCTGCATGCTGAGTCTGACTTCTTGAGTTAACTTTCCAGTTCAGTATTTTGCCTTCATATTTTTTGATCTTTAGTTCCTTGTGTCATGTCTGTTGTGTCATGTGTTTTTCAAGTGTGATCAAGGTGCAGTATTCTGCTAGCATGTAGTATTCGCAGCCCTTTTTGTTTTGCTTTTTTTCACGAGGTAGTGTATTGGTGTTTTAGAGCCTAGTGTAATTACAGTTCTGCCTTTTCAAGCATAATGTTGTAGCTCATCCTGTCCTTGGAATTAGTGCTGTTATGGTTTTAAAGATATGAGTGTGTTTTTGCACAAGTTTGTGTATAGCATTTTGCAGTGGAGAGATTGTGGGATAATGTAATTATATTTAAAAATATCAATTTTTCCATTAAGTATGTATGTGGTTATACTGATGCAGGGCAGCTGTTGGGCAGACTACTTAGAAATCCATCATCAAGTGAATTCTTAGGCATTATTTTGTAGGATCCCAAGAGACACTACTCATACTTATATAGACAGTGCGTGCCCACCCATATTAGCTCTGGGCCCACCCAAAATCTCAGGTCTGGCTACGCCACTGATTTATAGGTTAGTAGAAGAAGTTTGAACAGGATGCGAAAACGGATAGGGAGCCAGTGAAGGGTCTTGAGGAGAGGGGTAGTATGAGTAAAGCGACCCTGGCGGAAGATGAGACGGGCAGCAGAGTTTTGAACCGACTGGAGAGGGGAGAGGTGACTAAGTGGGAGGCCAGCAAGAAGCAGATTGCAGTAGTCTAAACGAGATGTGACAAGGGTGTGGATGAGGGTTTTCGTAGAGTGCTCGGAAAGAAAGGGGCGGATTTTACGGATGTTGTAAAGAAAGAAATGACAGGTCTTGGCGGTCTGCTGGATATGAACAGAGAAGGAGAGAGAAGAGTCAAAGATGACCCAAGGTTTCGAGCTGAGGAGACAGGGAGAATGAGAGAGCCATCAACAGAAATAGAAAACGGGGGGAGCGGGGAGGTGGGTTTGGGGGGGAAAATGAGAAGCTCGGTTTTGGTCATATTTAATTTCAGGTGGCGTTGAGACATCCAGGCAGCAATGTCAGACAAGCACGCTGAAACTTTGGTTTGGATGCAAGGTGAGATATCAGGGGTAGAAAGGTAGATTTGGGAGTCATCAGCATAGAGATGGTAGGAAAAGCCATGGGATGAGATTAATGAACCAAGGGAAGAAGTGTAGATAGAAAAGAGGAGGGGACCAAGAACAGAACCCTGAGGTACGCCGACAGGCAGAGGGATAGAAGTAGAAGAGGATCCACCAGAGTGAACACTAAAGGTGCGGAGTGAGAGGTAGGAAGAGAACCAGGAAAGGACAGAGCCCTGGAATCCAAGTGAGGACAGGGTATCGAGAAGTATGTTGTGATCGACAGTGTCAAAAGCAGCGGAAAGATCAAGAAGAATGAGGATGGAATATTGACCTCTGGATTTAGCCAGTAATAGGTCATTGGAGACTTTAGTAAGCGCAGTTTCGGTTGAGTGGAGAGGGCGAAAACCAGATTGTAATGGGTCAAGAATAGCATGTGAGGAGAGAAAATCAAGGCAGCGGTGGTGAACAGCACGCTCAAGTAATTTGGAGAGAAAAGGAAGGAGGGAGATGGGTCGGTAATTAGAGGGACAAGTAGGGTCAAGTGAAGGCTTCTTAAGGAGAGGTGTGACCACAGCATGTTTAAAGGCAGCAGGGACAGTCGCAGTGGAAAGTGAGAGGTTGAGAATGTGACAGATAAAAGGAATAAGAGTAGGAGAGATGGCATTAAGAAGGTGGGTGGGAATGGGATCAGAGGAACAGGTGGTACATTTCGAGGAAGAAAGGAGAAGTGTAGTTTCCTCAATAGTAACTTCAGGAAAGGAGGAAAGGGAATGAGGGGAAGGAGAGAGGGGAACGGACTAGTGGAGGGAGAGCTGGTGAGGTAGAGAAAGCAAGGTTTATCTTTTGAACCTTGTTGTGAAAGAATTCAGCAAGGGTCTGAGGAGATAATGAAGGGGGAGTTGGGGGAGGGGGCACCTTGAGGAGAGAGTTCAATGTGGTGAAGAGAAGTCGAGGATTAGAGCTATAGACTATAATTTTTATTTATTTATTTATCACATTTATACCCCACATTTTTCCACATGTTTGCAGGTTCAATGTGGCTTACAATAAACCGAAAAGGCTATCGCCAATCCAGTAGTTATACAAATACAATAGATTTTAGTAGTCAGCAAGGATAGAAAGAAAAGGATGTAAAGGAAAAGTGTGTAAGGTAAGAGATACCAAAATGGTCCATTTATACACTGTTTTGCAGGACTTTAGGTTTTAGGTTAGTCTTGAGTAATTTCCTAAAGTTGAGATGGTTTTGAGTAGTTTTGACAGCTTTTGGCAACGCATTCCATAATTGGGTGCTGATAAAGGAAAAGGAGGAAGCGTAAGTGGATTTATATTTGAGGCCATTACAGGTAGGGTAATGGAGATTTAGGAATGAATGGCATGTGCTTGATGTATTCCTGGCTGGAAGATTGATTAGGTTATTCATGTATCCTGAGACTTCTCCATAAAGACTTTTGTGGACTAGGGTGCAGATCTTGAAGTTGATTTGTTCCTTTATTGGGAGCCAGTGCAATTTCTCTTGAAGGGGTTTGGAACTTTCAAATTTGGATTTACCAAAGATTAGATTATGTGTCTAACTTCTATCAGGGTAATAAGGATCAAGCCTCAAATTACTGTGAACAATAGTGGATTTTTACCTTAGAAATTGTGGGGTCCTTTTACTAAGCCGCATAAGCATCTACATTCCAAAATGGAGTTACTGCCTGGCTACAGCATGGCTTTTGCGGTAATTTCATTTTTGGCACTCATCCAAAAAAAACCTTTTATTTTCAGATGCGCGTATTGGACGCGCACCAAGTGGCATTTGATGCATGTAGGTCATTACCGCTCGGTTACCGCGTGAGATTTTACCACTAGGTCAATAGCTGGTGGTAAGGTCTCAGACCCAAAATGGGCATGTGGCAATTTTCATTTTGATGCACGTCCATTTCTGGCAAAAATTTTAAAAAGGCATTTTTTTACAGGTGCACTGAAATATGATTCTGTGCACACCCAAAACACACGTATACACTACCGCAGGCCATTTTTCAGCGTGCCTTTGTAAAAGGGCCCTGTGGTGGTTTAAATAATTTATTTATTTGATTTTGCACACACCTTTTTCAGTACTAGCTTACAGTCTAAGGAGCCCTTTCACTAAGGTGTGGGAGGGCTAACGCACAGGTAGCAAATGCCAAATCGGTGCTATCACTGGACTAGTGTGTGCGCTTGGTGGTAATTCAGAGTTTGGTGTGCACCGAATCCTGTGGTAGAAAATTATGTTCTATTTTCTACCGTGGGGGGGGGGGGGGGGGGAGGGGGCATTCCGGGCAGTAATCAGCAGTTGGGGCATGCTGCATGGTTACCGCATGGGTAGTGCATGAGCCCTAAACTGCTAGGTCAATGGGTGGCAGTAAGGGCTCAGGCCATATATAGGCATCCACTAGTTTTAATTTCCACACACTCTCATTTCCCTGCCCATTAAAAAAGCCCTTTTTCCCAGGCACGGTAATAAAATGGCCCAGCGTGCACCCACACTACTGCAGGTGTGGAAACATCAGTTATGATTATTTTTAACCATAAAATGTCTTGAATAAGTAGGTAAGTCTTTTCTGAATTGAAGGTACTTTGTTATCCTTTTTATGTTGTTGGGAATTGAGTTCCACCATTTAGAGCCCAAGTAATTGAATCCAGCATTGTAGATAGACTAGTAAATTATTTTTTTACAGTTGGATAAATGTAGTAATAAATATCCTCTGGTTTCTGGGCTCGTATTTCTTGTTGATAACTCTGTCAAGTCTAACATGTATTCAGGAGTCATGCTGTACAATATTTTTAAAATAAAGGGTCCTTTTACTAAGTTGCACTGAAAAATGGCTTGCGGTACTGTAGGCGCAGGTTTTGGGCACGCGCTGAACCATTTTTCAGCGTGCCTGTAAAAAAGTCTTTAAAAAATGTTTGCCCAAAATAGATTTGCGGCAAAATTAAAATTACTATGCATCCATTTTGGGTCTGAGACCTTACCGCCAGCCATTGACCTAGCGGTAAAGTCTCATGCGGTAACTGGGTGGTAATGACCTACACATGTCAAAAGCCATTTGGAACGCATCTGCTAAAAACAATTTTCAGCCACATGTATTGGGCACGCGTCAAAAATGAAATTACTGCAAGAGCCACGTGGTAGCTGGATGGGAACTCCATTTTAGCACTTTGGGTGCGTGTAGATGCTTATGCGACTTAGTAAGAGGGCCCCTAAGAGTGTTAGTTTTAAAAAATAATCTGGTTTTAATTGGGAGCCAGTGTAATAGTACAAGCAATGAGGTTACTCTTTCTTATTTTGATCTTTTGGATATCAATTTCGCTACTGTGATTTCAATGGTCTGCAATGATTTTATTATGCTTTCTTTGCACCCCACATAAACTGCATTGCAATAATCTAATTGGGACAGTATCATAGATTACACTAAGAGATGAAGGGCCTTGTTTACTAAGCCGTGCTGTGGGCGTGCTAACGTTTTAGTGTGCGCTAATGATAGAAACACCTATTATATTCCTATGGGGGTCTCTAGCGTTAGCGTGCATTAATTTTTAGCATGCGTTAAAAAGTTTGCACGCCTACAGTGTAGCTTAGTAAACAGGGCCCAAAATAATTTACTGGGAAAATAATCTCCAATCCTTCTCAATTTCCATAAAATTTTGAAACGTTTTAATATGACTGTTGAAATTTGTTTTTCAAAAGACAGACATTTATCAAAAATAATACCTAAGATTTGTAGTTGTGTTTCAATTGGGTACATTTGTTGGTCAATTTTGAAGTACTGGAAGTGGGATTATGCGAGCTGGATATGACCAGGAATTTGGTTTTATCTCTTAAGTTTAAGCTTAAATATTGTAGCCCAATTTTCCATAAGATCCAGACCACTTTTAACCTAGTCCAGTATCTCTGAGATATCATTATATAGTGATGTCATCAGCACATTTGAAAGGATTAAATCCCATTTTATCCATTTTTTTTCCAAGTGGAGTCATCATAACATTGAATACTATATGTGATATTGGAGAACCTTGAGATACTCCACATTCTGAGATGCAAGAGGTTAAAAATTGGTTGAACATCTTAACATAGTAGGATCTGTTTTTAAGGAAGCCATTGAACCATGTAGCTACTGCACCATTGATGCCCATACTGCCGAGTAGCAGGGGCATAGACCAGACTTTGGTGGGAGAGGGTCCAGAGCCTGAGGTGAGGGGGCACATTTCAGCCGTCCCGGCACCACCGACCGACCCCACCATTGCCGACACCCCCCCCACACCATTGCCGACCCCGCCACCACCAACAGCTTTGCCCCCCCTGCCAATTACCCTCTTGACCTCCCTCCCGCCACCAACCTGCCGTTGCCTACCTTTGCTGGCGGGGGACCCCCAACCCCCGCCAGCCGAGGTCTCTTCTTCCCGCCCAAGGCTTCCTTCTGTTTCTGACGTCCTGCACTTAACGTGCAGGACATCAGAAACAGAAGGAAGCCTTTTGGGGGTTGGAGGTCCCCCGCCAGCAAAGGTAGGCAACGGCAGGTTGGTGGCGGGAGGGGGGTCAAGAGGGTCATTGGCAGGACATCAGAAACAGAAGGAAGCCTTTTGTGGGAAGAAGAGGACCTCGGCTGGTGGGGGTTGGGGTCCAGGGGGTGGGGGTCCAGGGCCAAATCTACGGGGGCCCAGGCCCCCCTGGCCCCACGTAGCTACACCACTGCCGAGTAGATTCATTAGTATTGTGTGGCCTACTACATCGAAAGCATTCGACATATCAAATTCCAGTAGTAGAATTTTTTTAATCTGGAATAATAATCTTCAAATTTTTATCAGCATAGTTATTACTGTCTCAGTGCTATGCAATGGTCTGAAACCTGATTGGGAGCCATGAAGGATTGAGAAATGCATCAGATAATCCATTATCTGGCTAAACAGTAAGATAAAGGAAGTCATTAGAGCCAAAAAACAATCCTTCAGAAAGTGGAGAAGAGAACCAACTGAAAGTAACAGGATAGATCATAAGGAATGCCAAGCCAAATGCAAAGCGGAGATAAGGAGGGCAAAAAAGGACTTTGAGAAGAAATTAGCGTTGGAAGCAAAAATACATAGTAAAGAGTCGGTTGGGCCGCTAGACGAAAATGGTGTTAAAGGGGCGATCAGGGAGGACAAAGCCGTAGCGGAGAAATTAAATGAATTCTTTGCTTCGGTCTTCACCGAGGAGGATTTGGGGGGGACACCGGTGCCGGAAAGAATATTTGAAGCGGGGGAGTCGGAGAAACTAAACGAATTCTCTGTAACCTTGGAGGATGTAATGGGTCAGTTCAGCAAGCTGAAGAGTAGTAAATCACCGGGACCTGATGGTATTCATCCCAGAGTATTAATAGAACTAAAAAATGAACTTGCGGAGCTACTGTTAGAAATATGCAATCTGTCCCTAAAATCGAGTGTAGTACCGGAAGACTGGAGGGTAGCCAATGTTACTCCGATTTTTAAGAAGGGTTCCAGAGGAGATCCGGGAAATTATAGACCGGTGAGTCTGACGTCGGTGCCGGGCAAGATGGTGGAGGCTATTATTAAGAATAAAATTGCAGAGCATATACAAAAACATGGACTGATGAGACAAAGTCAGCACGGATTTAGTGAAGGGAAGTCTTGCCTCACCAATCTAATGCATTTTTTTGAGGGGGTAAGCAAACATGTGGACAATGGGGAGCCGGTTGATATTGTATATCTGGATTTTCAGAAGGCGTTTGACAAAGTGCCGCACGAAAGACTCCTGAAGAAATTGCAGAGTCATGGAATCGGAGGTAGGGTATTATTATGGATTAAGAACTGGTTGAAAGATAGGAAGCAGAGAGTAGGATTGCGTGGCCAGTATTCTCAGTGGAGGAGGGTAGTTAGTGGGGTCCCGCAGGGGTCTGTGCTGGGTCCGTTGCTTTTTAATGTATTTATAAATGACCTAGAGATGGGAATAACTAGTGAGGTAATTAAATTCGCCGATGACACAAAATTATTCAGGGTCGTCAAGTCGCAGGAGGAATGTGAACGATTACAGGAGGACCTTGCGAGACTGGGAGATTGGGCGTGCAAGTGGCAGATGAAGTTCAATGTTGACAAGTGCAAAGTGATGCATGTGGGTAAGAGGAACCCGAATTATAGCTACGTCTTGCAAGGTTCCGCGTTAGGAGTTACGGATCAAGAAAGGGATCTGGGTGTCGTCGTCGATGATACGCTGAAACCTTCTGCTCAGTGTGCTGCTGCGGCTAGGAAAGCGAATAGAATGTTGGGTGTTATTAGGAAGGGTATGGAGTCCAGGTGTGCGGATGTTATAATGCCGTTGTATCGCTCCATGGTGCGACCGCACCTGGAGTATTGTGTTCAGTACTGGTCTCCGTATCTCAAAAAAGATATAGTAGAATTGGAAAAGGTACAGCGAAGGGTGACGAAAATGATAGTGGGGATGGGACGACTTTCCTATGAAGAGAGGCTGAGAAGGCTAGGGCTTTTTAGCTTGGAGAAGAGACGGCTGAGGGGAGATATGATAGAAGTATATAAAATAATGAGTGGAATGGATCGGGTGGATGTGAAGCGACTGTTCACGCTATCCAAAAATACTAGGACTAGAGGGCATGAGTTGAAGCTACAGTGTGGTAAATTTAAAACGAATCGGAGAAAATTTTTCTTCACCCAACGTGTAATTAGACTCTGGAATTCGTTGCCGGAGAACGTGGTATGGGCGGTTAGCTTGACGGAGTTTAAAAAGGGGTTAGATAGATTCCTAAAGGACAAGTCCATAGACCGCTATTAAATGGACTTGGAAAAATTCCGCATTTTTAGGTATAACTTGTCTGGAATGTTTTTACATTTGGGGAGCGTGCCAGGTGCCCTTGACCTGGATTGGCCACTGTCGGTGACAGGATGCTGGGCTAGATGGACCTTTGGTCTTTCCCAGTATGGCACTACTTATGTACTTATGTACTTATGTACTTATTAATTGTTGGGCTACTACATAGTCACCCCTGAAATGCCTCCTAGCCATGCCCCCCAAAATTTACACAAATTAGGATTTATGATCTGCGTGCAAATTCTAATTAAGGCCAATTATTGATGCTGATTGGCTTGTTAAGCAATTAAGTTGTGTGCGCAAATTGGCTATGCACACTGAATTGCGTGTACAACTTTAGCCCCCGGTTGCAGAATCTGGGGGTATGCATGTAAATATTTAGAATGCCAAATTTATTTATATGTGTGCACATACGGGCGTAAATGCCAGTATTCTGCTTGAACACTATCCTTAAAATACCTGCTTAGGGAAAGGGGATGCGACTTGATATACCACTTTTCTGTGGTTAGAATCAAAGCAGTTTACATATTATATACAGGTACTTATTTTGTACCTGAGGCAATGGAGGGTTGTGACTTATCCAGGGTCACAAGGAGCTACAGTGGGAATTGAACCCTGCTCACCAGGATCAAAGCCCACTGTACTATCCAGTAGGCTACTCATGGGGCTTAGCCAGACCTCAATGTTTGGGGGGGGTCTGGAGCCCAAAGTGGGGGTGCACAATTTGGCCTGCCTCCCTGCCGCAATCCCTGCCCCGCCACAATCCCACATACCTTGTCTGGTGGGGATCCCCAACCCCCATCAGCTGAAGCCTTTCTCCAGTGCTGTTCTCTGCGCATTGCCTGCACTGCTTCCTCTCGCATCACGAGTCGCACACGCTCAATTTCACTAACACCGAGCATTCCGTGATGAGAGAGGAAGCAGGGCAGGCAATAAGCAGAGAAGTGCTGGAGAAAGGCTTCAGCCGGTGGAGGTTGGGGACTCCCACCAGCCAAACCAGGGGCCCTGGATCCAATTTGGGGGGCCCAGGCCCCAAGGCCCCCTGTAGCTATGTTTCTGGGATGTATACAGGGGAGGAGCAAGGATGAGACAGAGGCATGGCTCCCACTTACATGTGTAACTTACAGAATACAGTAAGTTACATATGTCTCTGCCGCATTTAAGTGCCTGAATTTAACACCAGCTCTATGGTTGGTGTAAGTGTGCGTGTCTACATGTTAGGGCCACAGATGGAATAACAAGGCGGAGCCAAAATTCAGAGGGAATTTGTCACCACATCATTGTTCCATCTGTGGCCCTAACACTACTACTGCTCCACAATTTATGGAGTTCCTTTTGCCCTCTGATCTCCTTGCTTTACATGTTATGCATGTCAATAGTGGTTTATGCTAGTATTCTATGACAGATGCTAAGCACTTTGGTTCTGTAATAAAATAGGCTCCTAGGCTCCTACCATGCAAACTTGAGGCATCTAATTAGAGGTGCCCAGCTATAGAATTACCCCCAATATTTGTAAGCTCTATGGGGCAACAAATTATTGCACATGAATTCAAATACTGTATAACCAGAAGAGAAGAAGGAGGTCCTATACTACCACAACGAACCAAGAATGTCAAAACACACAGGGGTGGAAGAACGCCAGATCCAAAAAGACCAGTCCAGAAGACACGGTAGTAACAGCACCAAAATAAAGTTTATTGGGACCCTACACGGTCCGTGTTTCGGCTACAAAGCCTTCATCAGGGGTCAATGGCTTGACGTATACAGATTGGCTTCTTAATCTCTCAAAATGAGGAATGCATAAACAGCGTGGTGCAGTCCACAATACGCAATGGGAAAGTGAACACGCAACCGTTTGCGTGTTCACTTTCCCATTGTGTATTGTGGACTGCACTATGCTGTTTATGCATTCCTCATTTTGAGAGATTAAGAAGCCAATCTGTATACGGCAAGCCATTGACCCCTGATGCCGTTGACCCCTGATGAAGGCTTTGTAGCCGAAACACGGACCGTGTAGGGTCCCAATAAACTTTATTTTGGTACTGTTACTACCGTGTCTTCTGGACTGGTCTTTTTGGATCTGGCGTTCAAATACTGTATACCATCTTAGTCCCAAATTTTCTTTCCTCTCCTTCCTATCCTGCTTTCATCAAGAAACTATCATGAAGGAACCGTAAAATAGCCAATATAGATTTACTTTTGGGTAGGTCTATATTTATTAGTTTTAGAAGATGAATTGCATAGAAAGAAGAGCATTATAAGTGCTTAAAGGCTGAAAATTGTTCATCTCCGGGGATCACAGAGGACTCCTGGCTCTTCAGTGTATCTGGTAGAGGTTCTGGGTGACAGTTATAGCAGTAGGATGCAGCACTACAGGAGATGATGTTATCATGGTCACAACAAAAAATTATCCATGACTTAGGCTTGGAACCTGGGCCAAGATCTAATGATGTTGTACAGTGAGTTTCCTGGGCAGTCTGTGGATCCGACATTGCGGTGCCCCTTCAGGGTATAGGTAGAGCTTACAGTTCCTCGGGAGACGGCACAGCTGATCAGGCTCTTGGCTGCATTTTGGGCTGCAGTAGTGGGGGCACTGTCTGTAAAACAACAACCAAGCCACTTGTGATTTTCCCCAACCAAGACCGAAACAATACATGTTCCTGAGCTAAGACTATCGGGTCCCAGGAGCTTCTGCTCAGTCGGAACAGTAGCACATGTCAGGGAGGTGATAACTGAAGGTCAGCCAAAGTATTAACACCCATAGCTCCAAAGCCTCAGTCCAACAAGTCTGTTACATTTGTCAGAATGCTTTTGCCTAATACTGCTGGCATTTTAAATAATAAGGGCCTGATAGCACTTAACCGGCTAAATACCAACTCTGCCCCCAGAATGCCCAAAAAATAACTGGTTTCAGTGTGAGTTTTAACTGGGCCTTTTTAAAGCAGCATTATCTCGTTAAGTGCTGCTTACAATTCCCAGTTAGCCCCGGACAGGCGTTTTAATGGCAAGGAGACTTTTCTGGCTAATTAAATAATTTTGAGTATTGGGCCCTAATTTGTTAAAATCATAGAGTCTGATATTCAATAGCACTTGACAACTGCCACTGTCCAGATATTGAGATGTCTTATCTGGGGTGCTATCCATTAATTTTCAGCGGCACTCTACAGATAATGCAATTGAAAACTGTTACAGAAACCTCGGCACTATCTAGATACTGCCAGGGAAGAGTGATGGCAGAGTATGGGCCTTCCACCTAACTCTACAGATAGTTGCAGTATTCAGACACTATCCATTTCTACACCCATTTTGGATAGAATGTAGAAATCGGAATTGATTCATTCAGGTTGGGACATTTATTGTTCCAGTAGCATTTTACAGAAGCATGTGCTGACAGAGCCTTTTCTAAAATATATGCAGGCATGTACGTGTATGTGCCTGTACATGCAGTAGGAGCAGCCACCTAGGGGTCCTTTTACTAAGCCACGCTAGAAGATGGCCGGTGCTGTGACTAGCACATGGGTTTGCTGCATGCCCCAGGTCACATACACATACACACACAAATATATATATATATATATATATATATATATATATATATATATATATATATATATATATATGTTGTTATTTACAGATGTAAATTATGAATGGGGCTTCTAAAACAAAGACCATATCTATGCAGATAGTTAGGACAGCAAAAGGCAGTCCTTACTTAAACCACAGAGCTGTATGGTTAGAGGCTGAATATTGCTGCGATCATTGGAGCTTGCAGAAGCCACCGTTGAATAAGTGTATCCAGTGCCGCTGATTCGGTAGATGATGCTAAATATGGACAATTTAAATACTGCAGCCAGCATTAAACACAAATGCTTAATATTGACCTTATATTTAACTGTTTGATGAAAAGGCTATATTGTCTTGGATTTTTCTCTGTGTCTGTGCTGGTTCTGAAGCTAGTTAGATTAGCACGCAAAAGATAGTCTGTTCAGGAGAAGTTTCACCAGCTTCTGGATCAGACCAGAAGTTGAGTGGCATTCCCCGCCTGCATCTCTTTGGATAAATACAGAGGGAAGAGGCAGTGCCTCTGCTCCGTTCTCTCATTCTTTAGCATGAAATATAGAAAACAGCTTACTCATAAAGGAACCAATGAAACTTATCCCAATGGATCTGGAGTTGTAGTTTGTTGCATGGGCTCCTAGACTGGTCCAGCCACGGCCTTCATACACCTTGCCGTCTCCACCAATCAGGAAGCTGAAACGAGAGACAGTAGAAACCTTTACTGATTCTTCCACAAGGCAGTATGATGGGGGTTATTTTTCTTATTTCTTCTCTCTTGACTTGTGAAATGTATTGAGCAACAGAAAAAGGACAGAAATAGGATGAGGTGAGTGAAATCAGTCAAATAATTAGCAGTTATTAGACCTCAATAAATTATTTTAGTGGTGTTCACTCCCATTCCTGAAGGCCTGAAAACAGTTTAGGTTTTAAGGATATCTCTAATGAATAGGCATGATAGATTTGCATATGTTAAGGAAGAATTGCGAGGTAGTACATCAATGGATTCACACCCCAGAACCCCCACAAAACATTTATGTACTCCCAATCCTCTCCCTTCATCACTAAGTATACACACATTCTTATCCAAGGGAGCAGGTTCTCTCTCGAGGAAGGGATTTCCCTTCAAGGCCCTGGTGTAGATGTCCCTCAAAATAATCACTCAGAGACAGAACTGTGTTGCTCCAACTCTCTTTACTGAAGACAGTACAAAGCAAACACTTCTTGAGGTAGTATTTCTGTCCTGAGGTTGTACAGCATTAATTAAATACTGTAGTACAAAATCACCAGATCATTGGGCTATGGGCAAACCTATCTCTTCTGAATTAAAGTCTCGGCCTCTCTTCTCTGGGATCCCTTTCCCCACACATCTCTTCGAACTGGAATTATCTTACATATGGTATCTCCTCCAGTAGTTCAGTGGGGCTTCTGTATCCTTATTCATTTGGCTTTGAGGAGTTAGGCTGCTCCTAAATTCAATAGCAGGAATAGGGTGGATGCACCCTCTACCTTTTACACACTTCACACTGGACAAGAACTTAAAGGAGTATTCACACTGGACAAAATCTATAAGCCCAAATGCTGAACATCAAATACACACTGCTTCTATCAGTAAATCCACACAGCAATCCTAAACATAAATCCAGCACCTCACATTCTCTAGGGGTCTTTGACTTATATAAGTGTAGGCAGAACCACTGCAGTTATCCCAATCAATTGATAAATCCCTCCTCTCTACAATGGTGCAGCACACCCTGGGCTAGTGATAGTCCTGTATGGACAGTGGAGCTAGTATGTATTGAAGTTTATCTCATGCATATTCATTATTGTTGTACCCTTGTGAGCAATTTCTTCAAAACACTACAGCGTATATTAACTAATCTCAGTAACTTGTCTGAATTGTTTTAACTGTATAACATTTATTTATTAATTATGCCATCTTAAGTTAACAAATTGGTAAAATCTCCCTTATCCTCCCTGCTTCACTCATCATACATTCATACCATGCATCACTTTGCTATATTATTACACAAAATACACTTTGTGAGTGAATTCAACAGTTTACTACCGACAGAAATCCTTCCTATACATAAACAATGCTATCTTTACCCTGTTATCTTAATAGTCTCTTATCTTTGAGTCATCTTCAAACTACTACGGGGTCTCAATAGCCTCGTTCTTTCAAGTCTTTTTTTCAGTTCATTAGATTTCCATCAAAGGGCTGCTTATCCTGCCTTTTTCAGTTTACTGCTTTCTGCAATGCACTGTGTGCTTCTATTGAACAGCTCCTCGGTTCTCGTCTATCCACTCAGGAAGAGGGAACCTAAGCTGAGAGATGAGCCCAGCTCCAGCCACATAGGAACATAAGAATAGCCACACTGGGTCAGACCAATGGTCCATGTAGCCAAGTATCCTGCTTCCAATAGTGGCCAATCCAGGTCACAAGTACCATGCAGAAACCTGCTGAGCTCCATCCCCCATCCCTTTCCTTGCTTTAGAATTAATCTGTTGGGTTCAGTATGACATGGTACAGCGCAGTGCTCCTTACTTGTAACCAATGTCACACCAGCCTCTGCTGTTCATATGGTAATTCTGAATGTTCTTCATCTGGGAGCTGCAGGTAGACTGGCTGCTGCAAGCAGTGCCCTCTGTGTGATGGATGACAATGTAAGCCAGCTTCGACCCCAGTGCAGTGCGGCAGGTTGGCGCACGACCTCCCCACTGGGACTTGGAGATGATGGTGGGGCATCCTGTGAAAAGGAGATGGGAGGAAGAGGTGAGTTAGACAAGGTGTAAAATCCACATTGCTGCTGCTGCCTCACTCCTCACTCCCTTAACCTCTTCCATGCCATGATCTCAAAGAGGGAATAGTACATAAGTACATAAGTAATGCCACACTGGGAAAAGACCAAGGGTCCATCGAGCCCAGCATCCTGTCCACGACAGCGGCCAATCCAGTGTTTCCTAACACTCTAGTGTGATGGATGAGGATGTAAGGCAGCTGCATCCCCAGTTCTTCCCAATCAGTTTCTCTCTTTTGACTCTATTCATTATATTGGGTGGTGGGGGGGGGGGGGGGTATTTCTTTTGCCTGCACATCTTGTCAAGCTAACTTCTCTAGATTGTAAACTTCAATATTGGCAGCAGAATTAGGGCTACTGGCACCATGGACTTAAAATATTTCACCCAACATAGCATCAGCAATTAGTGAGTTTAGATGTGGGGCCAGAGATTGGTTTGTTTGGATCTCCCCACCAAAAAGGTGGTCTGCTGCCCCCGGGCTTCAAGGAGTAGATATCATATGAGTCCATAAAGTGATGTATACATCTGTTATAAAAATGTTGTATAAAACCAGAGACATGCACAGAATTCAGTTTAAAAGCATACACAAGCCCAGCAAGAGATAAATTATGATAAACCAACAGCTGAACATTTGCACATAGAGAATGGAAAGATTGGGCATAAAGATTGCAGGGACAGAATTGAGAAATGGGACGGATACATAAGAGGGTATTGAACAAACGTAGGGATTTTCTGGTGACTCTGCTGTCTATCCTTTTCAGTAGGTTTATTTCTTTATTTTGTAGCAGTACATTACATCTTCTTAAGAAGGCTTGAAATTGGAAATAATGTACACTGACCCAGAGGCAAGGAAAAGGCTAGACAAATCCTGCCCAAAGTAAAGAAAAAGTAATACAGGGCACTCTACATACCCCCAAAATAGTAAAAGAGGCAGAAAAATACAGGTGGATCTGGCATCATGCCCCCAATACAAAAAAATTATAAGGAAAACTAGGAGCACATATCAAACAAATTACACAGTTAGGAAAGATCATACTAGGCAGATGAGATAGAAAAAGCCAAACTAGCAAAAGGTACCCTTGACTTCAAGAAAACTTTGCAAATGAGGGGAGTCAAGAAGCAAACAACTATCACCCTCAAAGTTTACACAGCATTTACTTGGCAGATGAAGGAAACAGGTGCTAATCTGCTCTTTTTTGTTGCACCAGCACAACATCACGTTAGCTCTTTAGCTCCTAAATTCAGCAGCTATCTGTCATCCCCCTCCCACGTGGTTCAATGATGTTTTCTGTTTGAATTGCACATAGCTCTATAGGTGAACAACATTGAAGTTTTAAGGAAAGAAACTGCTGAACTGTGCAAATGGCTTTGCTGAGGAGCTGCAGTGATGCTATGCTAAAAAACATAGTAGGTGGGTGATGAGAGGGATAAAAAGCAGCAGAACTCCAGGCCTAGCAGTCCTGTTTCCTCTACCTCTTGTTTGTCAAAGAAGAGAAAGAGATGTTGAGCCCTTCTCACTCTCACACCCCTTCCTCTGTGCTTTCCCTCATCCCATTTCTCTTCTCTCCCCCTTCTCAACTCCCTCTCTCTCTTTTCTGTCCCTAACCCCAACTACCCGTACCCAGAAACAAACTCCATCTCCCAGCCCCTCTGTCATACAACCTCCATCTTATCAACTCACCCTATCCCTTGATTACACCTCACCATATCCCCCCTCTCCCAGCCCCTTTGTCACACAACCTCCATCCCCTCACCTCACCTTACCCTACCCCTTCGTCACCCCTTGTCTCCTCACCAAATACCCCATTGCCTAGCCCCTCTTTCACATAACCCCTGTTAGGGAAATTAATGGGTTAATCATTTTTACAATTTACAGATTCCAGGCAAGAAGCACTGTAGTTTGTCTTAGACATGTTTTTGGCTAGCTATAAAACATGTTATTCTAGCTTAGATACAGCTGAATGTAAATAAAGTACAAGAATGTGTTAATTGTATGGGTCATGAAGTTCATCCAAAAGTAGTTAAAGAATAATGACCCAGGTGCAGAATGCGGTAAGGCATGGAGAAAGTCATTGGAAGCTAGACCATATAAGGGAATAGAACTGATCTAATGGTATAAGAAAGATATATAAGAACAGAAGGATTTTGTGAAGTTCAGACAACTTCCTATATGCATGCTGAATTTGTCTCTCTTGCAAAAAATAAAAGCTTAGAGCCTGACTTGGTCTTGTGCTGTTTGTGAGTATAAATGGTTAAATCTCCCTAACACCCCCCTTCCCCTAAACTCAACATCTCTGTTCCCTTTACTCAATTCCCTTCCTGGTTCCCCAACCCTAGAATTGATTGCACAACAAGAGGAGGAAGAAGGAGCATGATTGAACATCAGTCTACATCCTCCTTTTCTGCCATCCCAGACTAGACTGCTGATTTGAACCACATGGGTGCCTGGTGTCCCATGCAGTTCAAATCAGCCATCAGCCCAAGGAGGCAGAGGAAACGGTCATGGTTCAACATGTAGCCAATTCCTCTGCTTGGGGCAGGATGGAGTTTGAGTGTACCACCATTGTGGGACATCCAGCCCTTCAAAACCCAATTCCACTGTACTTGGCTGCTGTTTCCCATAGTGCTTCTGCAGGAACCAGCAAATTCCATGGAAAGGGATGGATTTTGTGACCCCTTCTGTGGCTGAAGTATTAAAGGAAACCAGGGCCCTAGTCTGGAGTATAACATTGAGAAGTATGATGTTGAAGAACAGCTGGCATTTGGCTCCCAATTTAATTTTATTTATTTTAACCTTTATTATTATTTTTAACATGTATTAATTTTGGCAGTATCCGTAGAAACTTTCAGGTAAATAAAGTGGCATGAATCAGCCACAGGGACAGTAATACATCGAACCAGCAAAGATTCTCCACCCTCCACTCTCACATACAGCTCTTCTGTCCCACAGTCCTCCATGCCCCATGCCAAAGGGAACTCACCCTGAGTGAGGGCCCACATAGTTGACAATAACACAGCCAGGCGCATCATCTTTGTGAGATCGGGCTTAAAATTCCCTCAGGAGTACAAAACAGAGCCAACCTAAGAGAAGAAGCAGAAAAAAAATCACCTTAAAGTGAAAAGAAACAAAGAACCCCAGAAATCACTTGATGTGTAGGAACATTCTTCTAGGGGCTAATCCTGCACTTGTAAAGGGATCAGCTTATCTCCTGCAGAGAGACCAACCTACCTGTCCCCGTCTCACACGGGGAGCTTCTTTTTTTTTTTTGTTTCAATAGTTTTTATTAATAAACAACAGAATAAACATTACTTCCACAATTCAAAGCAGACATTTGAATATTTCCTCAATAGTATGCAATGCTATACATCTCTCATACTAAGCATTCTCTCTTATTAGGCAACTATAATTCTGCAAATGAACAAATACAAACTTAAATTTATTATTTCTCCCCCCCCCCCCCCCGCCCTTCCCCCACCCCCCCTTACCCTCCCTCCCCTCTCCCTTCACACAACTATTGCTAACTCACTTGGGTCATGGCTCTTATATGTGTCCAGAGTTCATCATTCATATTATAATTTCCTAACCTTTTGTCAGTTAGTGTCTCCATCTCCTCAATTAGGGACAGTTTTAGAAGCCAGTCTTGCTCTGTTGGTGCCTCTTGCTGTTTCCAAAACCGAGCAATGACACTCTTTGCAGCTGTCAAGCACATCCTCTTCAAACGTCTTTGCCATTTAGCTCCTCGTCTGTTCCCTAAGCCCAACAGGCACCACTGAGGCTCACACAAAAAGTTCTTGCCTGTGTGGGCGGTTATCTTTGCAGTAATAGTTTGCCAATACACTTGTAATTTCCCACAGGACCACCAAATATGTAAAAAGGTTCCCACATCCGTTAAACATCTCCAACAATACTGTGAGGCCCCTGGAAACATCACATGCAGCCTATGTGGGGTAAAATACCATCTCGAGAGTACCTTGAAGGCATTTTCTTTCAACAACACACATGTCGATGCTTTGTTAACTTCCAAAATAATGGCCTTCCACTCATGTACTGTTAATTCCTTCTGCAAATCCCTTTCCCATCTAGTCATATACAAACATTTCTCAAAACTCCTACCCCGTATAAATTTATACAACTTAGATATAACTCCCTTCATTGTTCCCAGAGAGCCCCACAAGTTCTCTAATTCTTCATGATCCTCTGGGTCCTTTCGTAACCATCCTTGTGTATGAATGTAATGTTGGACCTGTAAATAAAAGAATCTATCCCTATCCAAAACCCCATAATCTTCCTTGAGCTCTGTAAACAATCTCATTTTCCCATCTTCTAATAAATCTCGAAACCTCAATAAGCCCCTCTCAGCCCACCTCTTTGCTACCGGATTTCCCAACCCCACCCTAAATGTAGGTTCCCCCCGAATATAAGCGTATGTAGATGTATTTCTAGTTTTCCAAAAGCGTGTCCTAAGGGAACCCCATAGTGTCAACAAATGCCCAACAAACGGATTGGTAGTGAGCCTGCCAATAGTGGGGTAAGTTGAAGATGCCCATATTACTGACTGCAGGCTATGCTGCTGCACCATCTCCTGATCCATGTATGCTACCACTGACCATTTCTCCTGACCCCACGTGGATATAAGTTTCAGTTGTGCTGCCCAATAATACCACTCAAGGTTCGGTACCCCTCTCCCACCCAACTCTGTCGACCGCCAAAGCAGCTTCCTGCTGAGCCTCGGAGCTCTGCCCCCCCAAATAAACTTCAATATTGCTTGTTGTAGGATCCTCAACTCCCTCCCAGGGACCGCTACCGGCAATGTCTGAAACAAGAACAAAAGTCTAGGCAATACATTCATCCTAATTGATGCTATCCTTCCCCACCAGGACACCCACTTACCCATCCAACCCTCCATATCCTTACGTATTTGGTGGAATAACGGTATGTAATTTAGCTGGTATAGCTGAGGGATCTGAACAGGTATTTTAACTCCTAAATATTTAATATTATCCCTCCGCAATCTAAAAGGAAAATTACTTGCTAGCTCTTCCATCCTATGTTGTGCTATGGACACCCCAATCATTTCAGATTTGTCATAGTTTATCTTAAAACCGGAAAGCCTACTGAACTCTTCTAACTCTGCCAACAATATAGGGAGATGCAACCCCGGATTATTTACAAAGAATAGCACATCATCAGCAAATAAAGCCAATTTGTGTTCAGAACCACCTATCATAATTCCTGGAATGTCGACTGATTCCCGCACCCTCTGAGCCAAAGGCTCAATCGAGAGTGCAAATAGCAGTGGTGACAGCGGGCACCCTTGTCTAGTTCCCCTTTCAATCTGGAAAGCTGGTGTATACCCCCCATTGACTTTAATTCTAGCCACTGGCTGCTCATATAACCGCTGTAACCACCCTATCAACCCCTGACCAAACCCCAGATGTTCCAGCACTTCCCACAAGTAGGGCCATTCCACCCTGTCGAACGCTTTATCTGCGTCCGTACTCAAAAAAGCCACAGGGATCCCCCTCTGTTGGGCCACCCACATAACATGTAGGGTGCGTCTAATGTTATCCGCCACCTGCCGCCCCATGACAAACCCCGATTGGTCAGTGTGAATCAGCGTAGGCAGAACCTTTCCTAACCTATCAGCAATTACCTTGGATAAGATCTTAACATCCAGGTTTATCAGTGAGATGGGGCGATAGGAGCCACACACCGCCGGGTCCCTTCCTGGTTTCAAAAGCAGGGAGATCCCTGCTTCATGCATGCTCCCTGGCAACGATTGGCCAGCAAAGCACGCATTCCCAACCCTCAGCAACAAGGGCCCCACCTCCCCAACAAAAGTCTTATAGAACCTGGCAGAATATCCGTCCAGGCCGGGCGCCTTCCCTCCTTGGAGACCCTTAATCACCCGTTGAATCTCCTCAAGATGGAATGGGGCCTCTAATTGTTTGCGTTCCAAACTGGACAGCCTTGGGAGGTGCAACTCCCCTAAACTCTTCCTGATATCTCCCCCCTCTGCCCCCCTCTCACTCCGGTATAAGACCTGATAAAATTTTTCAAACTGGTCTCTAATTTCTCCATCTCCATAGTACATCTTGTCTCCTGCCCCTTTAATTTTTGTTATTGTGTGGCTCCTTTGTCTATGCCTCAGAAGATTAGCCAGCATCCGTCCAGATTTATTCCCAAATTCATAAAATTTTTGTTGTAGTATCGTACGTAAAAACTCCACGTGTTCTACCTGCAATTTCTCTAATTCCGCCCTGCACTGTCTTAACTCTCTCAGGACTATCCCAGAACCTCCCTCCTGGTGACGGCATTCCAGCTTCACTAGTCGTGCCCGTAAATCCAATTCCCTCTGCTCTCGTTGCCTCTTTTTCCGTGCTCCCCACTTAATGAGATGACCCCTCACCACAGCCTTCAGGGCATCCCACAATGTACCATCCTGAACCTCACCAGTATCGTTCATAAGCATGTAATCCTGAATAACCTGGCGTATGTCCTCCCGCACCCTACCATCCCCCAGAATTAGTTCATTTAATCTCCAAAAAACTTGACGCCTTTCCTCTGTCAGGCC
Organism: Microcaecilia unicolor; assembly: GCF_901765095.1. Lineage (NCBI taxonomy): Eukaryota > Metazoa > Chordata > Amphibia > Gymnophiona > Siphonopidae > Microcaecilia > Microcaecilia unicolor. The sequence continues at coordinate 163,100,093 of NC_044041.1, forward strand.
CTTAAGCTCAAGCTCCACTGGGGCATGGTCTGATGCGGAAATGGACCCAACATGTGACTCAACCACTTGGTCCCATAATTGGCGGCTGCACCACACCATGTCAATCCTTGTATAGGTATTCTGGGAATGAGAGAAAAAGGTATACGACCGCTGGCCCGGATGCCTAAGCCTCCAGACATCCACTAAATCTAGGTTGGAGACTAGTGATTTTAACTGTGCACAGTGGGCCGAGGACTTATCGACCAGCCCCTTTGAATGATCCATTGATGTCATACTGGTATTAAAATCTCCACCCAAGATCATCCCCCCTTTCTGAAACTGGAAGAGTTCCTTATGTATCCGGGTAAAGAATTCTCCCTGTCCTGAGTTAGGGGCATATATATTTACTATGGTCACCTCCTTACCATTCAGCTGACCCCTAATCGCCAGGCACCTTCCCAGAGCATCCCTGTATACTTCCTCTGTTACAAATGGGATATGTCTACGGATATAAATCACTAATCCTCCCACCTTACCCCCTCTAGCATCGAAGTGTGAGATACAGTCATTATATCCCCGATGTTTAAGTAGGTGTGCATCCCTCTTTTGAATGTGTGTTTCCTGCAATAATATAATATCCCACTTAAGTTTCTGCAATTCCCGATGTATCAAACTTCTCTTCAATGGGGAGTTCATCCCATTAACGTTCCATGACCCAATGCGTAAACCCTTAGTACCCTTCCCTCACCCCCCTCCCCCCCCTCCCCCCCCTGCTGGACTGAGCCTAACGCCGCCAGCTGATGATATTGAGGAAATTACTCCCCGCCGGAGCTCATCACCCTCTTCCCACACAACAACATTTCCCAGTCCCCTCCCCCCATATTTCACATATTTCTGCTTAACTCCCAGAACCCTTTCAACCATTAAACAGACATCCTATAACAACTCCAACATTGCTCCCCACCTATATACCGTATTTTCTTAACAATTCCCCATCAAACCCATGAGGTAACTGAAGTCACGAAGCCCCCTCACGTCCGTTCAGGGTACTCTGGTCACTGCTGATAGCTGTGTAGTGTTCTCTCTTCGTGGGCGTACTCTCTGCCATGATGGCCCCTTCTTTGTCGTAGCTGACATACTGGAGCTCCCCCCTGATGCCGCCGGAGGCAGGTTTGTATATCCCAGTTCAGTAAGGACTTTCCAAGCCTCTCCTAGCGTAACCACTCGTCTGGTGATACCCTCCGCCGTGAACTGGAGACCAAAAGGAAAAATCCAACGATATCGGAAATTGGACTGCTGAAGATACAGTGGGGGAAATAAGTATTTGATCCCTTGCTGATTTTGTAAGTTTGCCCACTGACAAAGACATGAGCAGCCCATAATTGAAGGGTAGGTTATTGGTAACAGTGAGAGATAGCACATCACAAATTAAATCCGGAAAATCACATTGTGGAAAGTATATGAATTTATTTGCATTCTGCAGAGGGAAATAAGTATTTGATCCCCCACCAACCAGTAAGAGATCTGGCCCCTACAGACCAGGTAGATGCTCCAAATCAACTCGTTACCTGCATGACAGACAGCTGTCGGCAATGGTCACCTGTATGAAAGACACCTGTCCACAGACAGTGAATCAGTCAGACTCTAACCTCTACAAAATGGCCAAGAGCAAGGAGCTGTCTAAGGATGTCAGGGACAAGATCATACACCTGCACAAGGCTGGAATGGGCTACAAAACCATCAGTAAGACGCTGGGCGAGAAGGAGACAACTGTTGGTGCCATAGTAAGAAAATGGAAGAAGTACAAAATGACTGTCAATCGACAAAGATCTGGGGCTCCACGCAAAATCTCACCTCGTGGGGTATCCTTGATCATGAGGAAGGTTAGAAATCAGCCTACAACTACAAGGGGGGAACTTGTCAATGATCTCAAGGCAGCTGGGACCACTGTCACCACGAAAACCATTGGTAACACATTACGACATAACGGATTGCAATCCTGCAGTGCCCGCAAGGTCCCCCTGCTCCGGAAGGCACATGTGACGGCCCGTCTGAAGTTTGCCAGTGAACACCTGGATGATGCCGAGAGTGATTGGGAGAAGGTGCTGTGGTCAGATGAGACAAAAATTGAGCTCTTTGGCATGAACTCAACTCGCCGTGTTTGGAGGAAGAGAAATGCTGCCTATGACCCAAAGAACACCGTCCCCACTGTCAAGCATGGAGGTGGAAATGTTATGTTTTGGGGGTGTTTCTCTGCTAAGGGCACAGGACTACTTCACCGCATCAATGGGAGAATGGATGGGGCCATGTACCGTACAATTCTGAGTGACAACCTCCTTCCCTCCGCCAGGGCCTTAAAAATGGGTCGTGGCTGGGTCTTCCAGCACGACAATGACCCAAAACATACAGCCAAGGCAACAAAGGAGTGGCTCAGGAAGAAGCACATTAGGGTCATGGAGTGGCCTAGCCAGTCACCAGACCTTAATCCCATTGAAAACTTATGGAGGGAGCTGAAGATGCGAGTTGCCAAGCGACAGCCCAGAACTCTTAATGATTTAGAGATGATCTGCAAAGAGGAGTGGACCAAAATTCCTCCTGACATGTGTGCAAACCTCATCATCAACTACAGAAGACGTCTGACCGCTGTGCTTGCCAACAAGGGTTTTGCCACCAAGTATTAGGTCTTGTTTGCCAGAGGGATCAAATACTTATTTCCCTCTGCAGAATGCAAATAAATTCATATACTTTCCACAATGTGATTTTCCGGATTTAATTTGTGATGTGCTATCTCTCACTGTTACCAATAACCTACCCTTCAATTATGGGCTGCTCATGTCTTTGTCAGTGGGCAAACTTACAAAATCAGCAAGGGATCAAATACTTATTTCCCCCACTGTAGGTGGTCAGATCTTTAAATTCTCTGCGCCTCTGAAGGGTACCCAGCGCCAAATCTTGAAACACCAATATTTTATTGTTATCCCAGAGAATCTCACCCTGGGATCTAGCTTTCTTCCATATCTTATCTTTAATAGTATAGTCTTTGAAGCATACTACAATGTCCCTAGGTTGCTGATCTCTCCTGGGCCCCAGGCTCCGATGTACACGGTCAAATCTTATTTCAGACTCCTCCATATTGGTCTGTCCCTCCGTGCCAATATCCAATATTCTAGCACAAAGTTCTCGAATCACCTGTGCACAGTCTTTATTCTGGTCCGTTTCAGGTACCCCTTTGAATCTCAAATTGTTCCTTCTGGAACGATTTTCCAGATCTTCCACCTCCAATTGCAGTTTTGCTTTTTCAGCTTGCACAATTGTAAGAGCAGTGCGCAAGCCCTCTATTTCTCCCTCCACATGCTCCAACGTGTCTTCCACCTGCTCCACCCTGCCTCCGATCTCTCTCACCTCTTTTTGAATGTCTGTGACCGCCTCCCGGATAGTTTTCCGGACCGCCGACATTTCAGCCTTTAAGGCTTTAAACCACCTCGCTACCTCCTGCTTCGTCAGCTCGGTATCATTCTCCAGCTGTTCTACTGGATCCTCCGTTTCGGAGCCAGAATCCGCGGCGGCCATTTTGTTGTTAGCTTTCTGCTGGGACCGGCTCGTGTTCGCCGCCTCGGCCTTCTGTGTCGCGGCGAATTTAAACTTTTCCAGCCGTTTTCTTGTCGCCATCGCTTCTCTTTGTCTTGCCCTCAAAACCGCCAAACTCGGGGGTTTGGGAACCGGGAAATAGCTCTAATTTCTTCACTGCCCCGACGGAGCTATGGATTCAGGCTTCCATCTCCGACGGTGACGTCACTTCCTCCTCACACGGGGAGCTTCTTTGCCAACAGTGAAACACATCACCCGCCCTTTTCCTGACTCCATCACATGTACAAGGCTGGTGCAACGGTATTAAGCATCCTAGGTGAACCTTAAAACTTGTGTCTCCCCTCCCTCCCTCCATTATCATGCAGGCCTACAGACCCTTCTCCTCCTTCCCTCCAAGATTTTAATAGATAACAATTATCATTATTGTAACAGTAAGGGAAATATACAGTTTATGTCTTTATGCATTTTCCCCTTGCTCTTCCTAATAGTGCATCAGTGTCTGTATCTAGCTGGTGACTGGCAGTCTTCTTTTCTGTAAGCCCATAAGAGTGAATGGTTAGTGGCTTTGCTTTTTTTTTTTTTTTTGGGGGGGGGGGGGGGGGTAGCCATCTGCAGAACTAGGGTCTCTAGGCTGCACTTCTGACCTGATGTTGAACAGGTACAGGAAGCACACAGGAAAAACAGCAGGTCAGAAGTGCTTCCAGCACCTGTTTTAGCGCACCAGGTACTCAGACCTTCTGGCACCAGATCCTGCCACAGGATTAGAACAGTTTCTGATAGTTTCTGGAAGGGAGCCCAGAAGCAGAGGAGGAATTGGACCTTCTGAAGGGGTGTTGCTAGGTGCAGTATTATACTCCCACGAAGAAGATTTAAACTCTGACTTGCTGCCAAGAATTTGTCTTTAGATCAGTGTTGCCAGGTGGGCGGTTTTACCGCCCAATTGGGCGGTTTTCCGCGACCCGCCGCGGGAAATTTTTGCCCGCGGCGGGTTGCGGTTTTTTGGGTGGCTTTTTGGGTTTCTGTGCGGTTTTTCGGGCGGCTTTTTGCCTTTTTCGGCCGCGGGGGGGCGGGGTTAGTGACGTTTTTGGGCGGGGTTAGTGACGTTTGGGCGGGCCGATGACGTGGGAGGCGGGGCCGATGACGTAGGAGGCGGGGCCGATGACGTGGGAGGCGGGGCCGATGACGGGGAGGCGGGGCTGATGACGGGGAGGCGGGGCCGATGACGGGGGAGGCGGGGCCGGTGACGGGGGAGGCGGGGGCGGGGGTGATGACGCGGGGGTGGGGGTGTCAGGGGCGGGGTTTGTGTTTGGGCGGGTTTTGGGCTGGTTTTTGGGCTGGATTGGGCTAGAAAAAAATTTTCCACCTGGCAACCCTGCTTTAGATTCTTTCCCATCACTTACCATACCTGTCAAGGGACAGCCCCATTTCTGCCAATGCCTGCAACTAGTCCCCGATGAGACAGAGAATCAGCCATTCTATACCCAACTGGTTAGACATCTGTGGTACTTGCAAAGAGCAAGGGTTTAGAGACTGGGACAAGTGACAGATCTGAAACCCGGTCCTGGCTGTGAGGAGGTGTGGAGACCCTTCTCACCCTGTATAGTCTCATTGGGAAGGAGTGAGGAGAGTCTTGGGACGCTTGGCCTACCACCCAGGCAGCCGAACACCACTTCTATGGGAGTCTACATCTGTGGCAGTGGGGAGGAAACTTAAGAAGCAAAAACATCTTTAACTGTAACAGGCTACAGCAGAAAAAGGTATTTATCTAATTTGTGGGACCATCAACTTGCTTAAATGCAGGGCTTTTTTGTGTGGGGGTACTTGGGGGTACTGAGTACTGGCACCTTTTCCATTGTCTGAAAAAATTGACCCATGGACCCCAAGTTTTAATGAAAGAGCTCAGGCTCTACACATCAATTCTGCCTTGTCATAGATTCTGTGACTAGTTGCAGGGGGCCTGGTTATTGTAGGGTGGGTCCCTCAGTGATCACCCCACCCCTGAAGGGTGGCTTAGCATTTGAGTACCAGCACCTTTTTTGCTAGAAAAATGCACTGCTTAAATGTAACATCTCACTGAACTGTAATTACTATCTGAATACCATCAGCCTACCCTGAGTAGCCACGACTTTTAAGAAATATGCGCAGGAGAAATGGATATCCAATGTAAATAAGTTGGTGTTTGATATGACCTTTGTTTTTCACTGTTCCTGTGCTTTATCAATTGAGAGTGCAGTAAAGATCCAGTTTTAAGTTACTTCATGGTGTGGTCTAGATTTATTGAGTGGATGGAAAGTCCTTGCTTGCTTAGCCCTCCAACCTTAAGGTTGGCCCTGGCTCTAGTCCCACCAAATAAATAGTTTATGCGCCCTTTCTCCCACCATCTGGTCTGTGTCTAGGCATTTATTTATTTGTTACATTTTTATCCCACATTTTCCCACCTATTTGTAGGCTCAATGTGGCATAGATAGTACCGGAGAGGCCTTTGCAGGCTCCGGCGTGAACAAATACAGGGTGATGTGGTAAGATCAAGTTCATGTGGCACAGCCACATTAGGGAATCGAGGAACGGAAGAGTTGTGTTATGTCCATTACGTGCTTTAGTTTGATTGTGTTGCAGAGATTAGGCATTTAAATTGGATCGGTAGGGTATGCCTTTTTAAACAGGTTGGTTTTTTAGTGCCTAAGCACCTCTAAAAAGGGGGCTTACAATTACTTACAGTACGTAGCACACTAACCTACTCCTTGAGACTTACATTCTAGTTGAGACAATAATCATGATGATCTCACCATCCCTCCCAGAACAATCCTTACACAACTGTGAATATGATTATGTTTTTTTGTTTATTTTTAAACTGAATTTATCCACCTTATATTCGATTTCCTTTTCTAGATAAGTTTCACTGTATTTCAAACTTATTTATTACAAAGTTGTTCATTACTACTTTCCACATTCACATTCTATTCATACCATATGCATTCAGTTCATCACCCTAACATCTGTTATCTACTATAAACTACTGCCAAATTGTAGTATAATTAGCTTCTTTCAGATTATGCGTAATCTTCAGGTACTCTACTGTGGGTAATCTTAACATCTGACCTTTCAACTCACATCCAAGTTACCATTTGCTAGAGCCACTGGTCCTCTCCAGAGGGAAGTTCATTGAACCAGCATACTAATATACACTGCTGAACTATCAGTGGGACTGTTTGATGAAAGCATTGTTCTCCTTTGGAAAAAAACAGTGTAACTATGTAAACGTCAGTGTTTTTCCATCATATGGCAATAGAATCAAGGACACCTTCTCTAGCTGTTGGATTCATTTCCAGAAAGAGGAGATACATAGGATAAATCAAAATTCATGCACTGTGCTACCCTCTTCAATCTGGCATTATATATGCAGGATTATCAAAATCAAATTTGAAAAGGCTTCAAACATTGTAGAACATGGCTGCTAGACTGCTCTATCGAGCAAAGCATAGGGATCATGTGACTCTACTCTTGAAACAGCTACACTGGCTTCCAATAGAGTATGGAATTCGGTTCAGGGTAATTATGACACACGTGGAGGGGCACAATCGAAAGGGACGTCCAAGTTTTGATGAGGACGTCCTCGTAAAATGTCCCCATCCAGGGGTGGGGAAACCCGTATTTTTGAAACAAGATGGACGTCCATCTTTCATTTAAATAATATGGTCAGGGACGCCCAAATCCTGAAATTTGGTCGTCCTTAGAGATGTTTTTTTTTTTGTTACGTTTGTACCCTGTGCTTTCCCACTCATGGCAGGCTCAAAGTGGCTTACATGGGTCAATGGAGGGTTAAGTGACTTGCCCAGAGTCACAAGGAGCTGTCTGTGCCTGAAGTGGGAATCAAACTCAGTTCCTCAGTTCCCCAGGACCAAAGTCCACCACCCTAACCACTAGGCCACTCCTCTACTCCCTAGACTTGGTCGTTTCTGATTTTCGGCGATAATGGAAACCAAGGACGTCCATCTCAGAAACAACCAAATGCAAGCCATTTGGTCATGGGAGGAGCCAGCATTTGTAGTGCACTGGCCCCCCTCACATGCCAGGACACCAACTGGGCACCCTAGGGGGTACTGCAGTGGACTTCCTAAATTGCTCCCAGGTATGTAGCTCCCTTACCTTGTGTGCTGAGCCCCACCAAAACCCACTACCCACAACTGTACACCATTACCATAGCCCTTATGAGTGAAGGGGGGCACCTAGATGTGGGTACAGCGGGTTTGTGGTGGGTTTTGGAGGGCTCGCTGTTTCCTCCACAAACGTAACAGGTGGGGGGGGGGGGGGGGGGATGGGCCTGGGTCCACCTGCCTGAAGTGCACTGCACCCACTAAAACTGCTCCAGGGACCTGCATACTGCTGTGATGGACCTGAGTATGACATCTGAAGCTGGCAATCAATATTTTTAAAGCTGTTTCTTGAGGGTGGGAGGGGGTTAGTGATCACTGGGGGAGTAAGGAGAGGTAATCCCCGATTCTCTTCGGTGGTCATCTGGTCATTTCGGGCACCTTTTTGTGCCTTGGTCGTAAGAAAAACATGACCAGGCAAAGTCGTCCAAGTGTTCTTCAGGGACATCCTTGTTTGTTTCCATTATGGGTCGAGGACGTCCTATTGTTAGGCACACCCAAGTCCCGCCTTCGCTATGCCTCCAATATGCCCCCTTGAACTCTGGCCGTCCCTGCGACGCAGTGCAGTTGGGGACGTCCAAAATCGGCTTTCAATTATACCGATTTGGACGACCCTGTGAGAAGGACGCCCATCTTCCAATTTATGTTGAAAGATGGGCGTCCTTCTCTTTTGAAAATGAGCCCAAAAGTCTTACATCAGGGAGTCCCTGTTTATTTGAATGCATTGGTCATTCTTTATACCCCTACCAGAACCCTAAGGTCTCTGAATGATAATAGACCTGTACTACCATCACCTTCCCATTTAAGAGATAGTTCCTTGTACATCTTGGCTCTGGCACTCTGGAACTCATTGCTGTAATATATTAGACTCAAAGGAACATATATAACCTTTTAAAGCTTATTAAAGACCTACTTGTTTTAATTGGCATATGGAAGAAGCTGAGTGTTTCATAGTAATATTTGCATGCAGTCTGGTGCAGTAAAGCAGGTGAATGAATGATTGGTTATGGATGTTCTCTTGTGTGAGATAGTCTTCTCTCATTTTATAGAATGGTTTTCCTGTCCTGTGGCCTGTGTTTTCTGCATTTATTCTAATTAATTATGTAAACCGCTGTGATTTGCCTTGCAACCTTAGTGGTATATCAAGTGTGATAAACAATAGAGGGCAACTCTATAACTGGGTGCTTGACAGTAGCCTAACATCTTTAGCCTTTCCTCATACGGGAGAAGTTCCATTCCCCATTTTGGTTGCTCTTCTTTGAACCTTTTCTAATTCTGCTATATCTTTTTTGAGATATGGCGACCAGAATTTAATTCAATACTCAAGGTGAGGTCACACCATGAAGTGATACAGAGGCATTATAATATTTGTGGTCTTATTTTGCATCCCTTTCCTAATAATTCATAGCATTCCGTTTGAATTGTTTGGCCACTGCCGCACATGGGGGTCGAAGATTTCAGCGTATTGTCTACAATGACACCTAGATCTTTTTCTGGAATGCTGACTTCTTAGGTGGCATCACTCAGGGTCCTCCTAGCCGACCTTCCCAAATGCTGGACTGCTTAATGTTACAAGCATACACCTCTTCAGTGCTGAAGTAAGTTAGGCAACAAATCTCTCAATCTCTCCATTTTTCCCCATATTTAAACAGCTTTTGTTTAAAGTAAAAGTTGGATTGACACATTTTCTACTGTATTAAGCAAATTAATGCCTGCCTAATCGTGTCCATGATTCTTTTTTTTCTGTCTCTGTCATCCTTCCATATGCAAGCCAAACCACCACAAGGGTGGAGGTACACAAATTCCTACGTATGTATGTATATATGTATGTATGTATATATATGTATATGTGTATATATATTATAGCATTTCTGCAATACTAATAATAATTTTTTTACAAAAATGTTTTTATAAAAAATGTTTTTATTAATTTTTTAATTCTACATGGAATTTATGTTTATCACACATTTAACGTTCTACATTTATTTTACTTTTGTTCTGCATGTTTGTTATATGACCATTGTTTGGTTTTATTTCATAGACTCCTGAAGAAGGCGTCTGTAGCGCCGAAACACGGCTGTGTTGAGTCGAGTGTATAATTAAATAAAGAGATTGTTCCTATCTACGTCGCCTACTGGTGTTGTTCAAGAGCCTACTCCTCCTACTCCCCCTTTCCTCAGATCCTGTCCATATGCTCATGCTTAGCGTGTGTCAACAGCCCAGATGAAGAATCTGTTTATTTAGTTATTTCCTATCATGTACTACAAATTAAAATATATGTCCTTGCACAACTGCTTTAGCCGCTTCCCACAGTGTCAGCGGGGATATATCCTCTATGGTGTTTATTTTAGAAGTGCTATTTACATTTTAGACATACATTGATCGGAATCTAGGCCCTTATATTATAAGAACATAACATAAGAGTAGCCATACTAGGTCAGACCAATGGTCCATCTAGCCCAGTATCCTGCTTCCAACAGTGGCCAAGCCAGGTCACAAGTACTACCATACTACCATTGCTGGGGCAAACAGTTGCTGCCCCCTGTCTGTCTCAATAGCAGACTATGGATTTTTCCTCCAGGAATTTGTCCAAACCTTTTTTAAACCCAGATATTCTAACCGCTGTTACTGTATCCTCTGGCATAGAGTTCCAGAGCTTAACTGTTCATTGAGTGAAAAAATATTTCCTCCTACCTGTTTTAAAAGTATTTCCATGTAAATTCCTTGCGTGTCCCCTAGCCTTTGTACTTTTGGAATGAGGAAAAAATTGATCTACTTGTTCTACACCACTCAGGATTTTGTAGACCTCAATCATATCTCCCTTCATTCATCTCTTTCCAAGCTGCAGAGCCATAAACTCTTTAGCCTTTCCTTATACTAGAGGAGTTCCATCCTGTTTATCATTTTGGTCACTTTTCTTCAAACCATTTCTAATTCTGCTATATCTTTTTTGAGATACGGTGACCAGAACTGAACGCAATACTCAAGGTACGGTTGCACCATTGAGCAATACAAAGGTAGTATATAGTATTTTCAATCTTATTCACCATCCCTTTCCTAATAATTCCTAGTATCCTGTTTGTTTGGCCGCTGCCACACACTGAGCATAAGATTTTAGTGTGTTATCTACAATGACACCTAGATCTTTTACTTGAGTGCTGACCCTAGCATCAGATAACTATGATTTGGATTATTCTTTCCAATGTGCTTCACCTTGCATTTGTCCACATTAAGTTTCATCTGCCATTTGGATGCCCAATCTTCCAATTTCCTAAGGTCTTCCTGCAATATTTCACAGTCTGCATGTTTTTTAACAACCTTGAATAGTTTTGTATCATCTGCAAATTTAATCATCTCACTCATTGTTTCGATTTCCATATCATTTATATAAATATGTTAAATATCACCAGTCCCAATATAGATCCTGGTGGCACTCCACTGTTCACCCTCCTCCATTAAGAGAAATGACCATTTAACCTTACCCTCTGTTTTCTATCCAATAACTAATTCAATCCTAATCCACACCAGAACCTTGCCTCCTATCCCATGACTCTTTAATTTTCTCAGGAGTCTCTCATGAGGAACTTTTTCAAAAACTTTCTGAAAATCTAGATACACTACATCTAAATCCAAATTTTACAAAGTCTAAAATGGGCATACAGCAAGGGGTCATGGCATATAAACGTTTATGTGCCCAGGTTGACATGTTAATATTTTAGAAGTTTATGAATTAAAAAATGGAGGTTCTTTCACATATACATGTCAATTTCTTCTTATATTTTAGAACCGGCTCTGCATTGGCAGGTCCTCTTCTAAAATGCTAGTGGAACTGAGACCTGGATGTCAATTTCAATTTGGCTGTCCTTTCTAAAATGCCACTCCAAGTATTCTTTCCACTTATTTATTTGAAACTTATCATCATTAGAACAGCTACATGTCCTGTTTTGGGGCTCCCCTAGCTCTAGTTGAAGTGATATCGGGGCATGCTTGGATAATGTAATGTTCTCTATATCTGCGTTGCCAATCACAGAGAACAGAGTCAGATATTAGGAACTGGATTAAATTCCCACTGCAGTTCCTTGTGATTCTGGGCAAGTCAATTAACCGTCCATTGCTCAAGTCAGTTAACCCTCCATTGCTCTAGGTACAAACCTGTATATAATATGTGTAAACCACTTTGGTTGTAACCACAGAAAGGCAATAATTCTTAAACTTTGCATAGGTCTGTAACATTCAGATAATGTTTCTTGCATGCATACTGTTTTTGCTTTACATTTTTTGAAATGCATCAGTATTTTCTTTCTCTTTATGGGACAACGCACACCATCTACATTTAGCAAGAATACATTAATGTGACTCTGGGCAAATCACTTAACCCTCCATTGCCTCAGGTACAAATAAGTACCTGTATATAGTAAGTAAACCATTTTGAATGTAGTTGTAAAAAACACAGAAAGGCGGTATATCAAGTCTCATACCCCCTTAATGGGGAGCATTAACTCTTGAAAAATGCAGGTACAATCCTTTGCAGCTATTAGAATATAATGTACATGGTTCAGTTTCCCCCCAATGAAAAGACTGAGGCTATCCTAAGTTATTGTTAACTTCTCTTAAATTGTGTTTGTACTTAAAACTAGGATCTCTACAGTACTCAAGTCACTTCACTGGCTTCCGATCAGGTACTGCATACTGTTCAAGCTTCTCCTACTAACCTACAAATGCACTCGATCTGCAGCCCCTCCTTACCTCTCTACCCTCATCTCCCCTTACGTTCCTACCCGCAACCTCCGCTCTCAAGACAAATCCCTCCTTTCAGTACCCTTCTCCACCACCGCCAACTCCAGGCTCCGCCCTTTCTGCCTCGCCTCACCCCACGCCTGGAACAAACTCCCTGAGCCCATACGCCAGGCCCCCTCCCTGCCCATCTTCAAATCCTTGCTCAAAGCCCACCTCTTCAATGTCGCCTTCAGCACCTAACCACTATACCTCTATTCAGGAAATCTAGACTGCCCCAACTTGACATTTCGTCCTTTAGATTGTAAGCTCCTTTGAGCAGGGACTGGCCTTCTTTGTTAAACTGTACAGCGCTGCATAACCCTAGTAGCGCTCTAGAAATGTTAAGTAGTAGTAGTAGTACTCACTTTTTATTCTACTCTTTCTCTCATTCTTATTTATCCATCCATCCACACAAGAAAACTAGAAATCATCAGTACTAATGCTCTAAGGATTGACATTCTCCAGTCCTGCTTTTCTTTCCTTGCCTCTCTGGAGAACATCTCCTGGAAGGCTGCGTGTTTTTGCTCCATGATGTGAATTATCTTTCCAGTAGAGGCTCTAGATCAGCTTGTTCACACTTTATCAAAATATCTGTAAGCATGCCTGGTAAACAAAGGCATTTAGGTATACTGAAGGAAGGAAATTGTGGAGAGAATTCTTTAAAAATCTTTATTATGGTAGATTAAAATACTGCCCGACACAGCCGTGTTTCGCTCTGCATGGGTTGCTTCAGGGGCTTAAACTGTGCCACATGGTGCCAGGGATTCACATCAACATGCGGTATTACAGGACCTCCTAAAGGGGAGTTCCTGTGTGGGGATCATAAACTTTGTCTGTCAGTGTAACTTCTGCCTTTAAACACTAACTGGGTCACATGACCTATAGTGGCATGCTGAAAAACATAATACAGATTTTTAAGATTTTATCTACCTTTCATCATGTCTGCCTCCACAATTTCCTTACGTTGGGACTCAGCAGACCATTTGCCTACCTGTTATTTGGATACTGGAAATATGTGTCATCAACCACAGCACAGCCGCACTGTGGAGCAATTCAATAAACTAGGCACTTACATTTACACACCCACTGCACATGTAAATGTTTAGAATACCAGCATATACAAGTGCACACACAGTGGTGAATTCTATATATGTGGGAGGGTGGGGGTATTAAATCTTTTGGTATATTCAAAGTGTAATGGAGACATCAAAGGTACTTGTGGAAATTTTACAAAATCTCAAATAGACTGCTCCAAAACTCCACCCTCCCCACCCCAGCCAGAGGGGCCCCCAGCTCTTGCACAGTCCCTTTGGATTCAAGCTTAGCTCACAGAGGCTTCTGATTGGACCATATCAGTCCATGTTGTGTCCAACATGGGAGGTTTCACAAAACAAGACATTAACGGGGCAGAAAAGCCCATAGATGGCATGACTGCCGGTGTTACCCCCAAACTCTGAACGCCAGTAGACATCTCTTCGTGTCCCAGCTTCAAACTCTCACTCCCCCACCCCCCATGGCAACATCAAAAACAAGCAGCAAAGAAACTTCCACCTCTGAACTACTGAGCAGTCCAGACCCAATTGATTAATCAGCAACTGCACCCCATCCTGTATCACTGTCACGCTTATTTTCGAAAGAACACGCCCATCTTTCGACATAAATCGGGAGATGGGCGTCCTTCTTGCAAGGTCGTCCAAATCGGAATAATCGAAAGCCAATTTTTGATACCCTCGACTGCTTTCCGTCACAAGGACAACCAAAGTTCACGGGAACGTGTCAGCAGGGTAGCGAAGGCGGGACTGGGGCGTGATTAGGAGATGGTCATCCTCAGCCGATAATAGAAAAAAGAAGGACGTCCCTGACGAGCACTTGGCAGACTTGGTCCATTGTTTTTCATGACCAAGCCTCAAAAAGGTGCCCAAACTGACCAGATGACCACCGGAGGGAATCAGGGATGACCTCTCCTTATTCCCCCAGTGGTCACTAACCCCCTCCCACCATAAAAAACAAGTTTAAAAATACTTTTTTGCCAGCCTCTATGCTAGCCTCAAATGCCATACTCAGGTCCATCGCAGCAGTATACAGGTCCCTGGAGCAGTTGTAGTGGGTGCAGTGTACTTCAGGCAGGCGGACCTGGGGGGGGGGGATTGGGGAGCTTAGCACACAAGGTAAGGGGGCTATGCATCTGGGAGCAATTTCTGAAGTCCACTACAGTGCCCCCTAGGGTGCCCGGTTGGTGTCATGGCTTGTGAGGGGGACCAGTGCACTACAAATGCTGGCTCCTCCCACGACCAAAGGACTTGGATTTGGACGTTTTTGAGATAGATGTCTTTGGTTTCCATTATCGCCGAAAACCGAGGACGACCATCTCTAAGGTCGACCTAAATGTCAAGATTTGGGCGTCCCCGACTGTATTATCTAAACGAAAGATGGACGCCCTCCCCTTCGCGGCACTGTCCTTAGAGTTGGGCGCCCTTAGAGATGGTCGTCCCCATTCGAAAATGCCCCTCCACGGCACTCTCAGCAGGAGGGATAGGCATGATCTGCAGGTTAGGGCTGAGTGAGACCTTGTGCTCCAGGCAGACTGACTTCTCATGCAGCCCATCACACATCGGAGACAACACAAATACAGTAGAGAATGAGGACATGAAAGAAGTGATTATCACTGCTTCCCAGTTTCCAGGACTGAAGGCTTGGAAGCTTTGGATTTTACCCTTCTACTTTGAAAGCATATTGAAAGGTAAAATTGTAAGGCAATGAAATAAACTCAGATCTTGGATCTGCAGCCAACATGCTTTCATGCCAGTGCCATCTTACTCTCCTTCCCGATATTTATCTATTTAGATCCTACAAGGCTTGTATCTCAGTGAACAATTCATGAAATCATTTAAAACTTTAATTACATTCACAATTATGAATAAACAGGCTGGGCAGATGGAGAGGTAAATGACTGATGAAAATGCACAGTGCTTTAATGTTAAGACAGTGAGCTATATGCCAATACCTCTCCATTTTCACCACAATGCCATAGTAACATATGAGCATAGCGGATGACATCAGATAAAGACCAATGTGGCCCATCCAGTCTGCCCAGTAAGGTGGTTAGGGTTCTACCCGCTGCACAGTGCAGGTTACTTTCCCCATGTCTGTGTTTTTAGAGTCGTAATTACCATGTGGTGCAGTTTCTGTCTCCAGTTTATAGTGCTGCAACTGCTATGCAGTGAAGGTTACTTTCCTCAGTTTTTAAGGGGATATTTCTCTTACGAGGCAGAAAATTACAGGCACTCTTACCAGTTTTTAAGGTTGTAATTACTGTGCAGTGCAAAGTATTTTATCCTGAATATTACTTACCCCATGCCTTTATTTGTAGGGTTTTTACTGCCACACAGTGTGAGTTACTTTTCCCAGCTTTTAGTGCAGTAACTGCCATGCATTGCAAGTTATTTTCCTCATGCGTTTATTTTTAGGGTTGCACAGTGTGAATTACATTCCCTAGTTTTTAGGGTTGTAAGTGCAATTCAGAGCAGGTTATTTCCCCCATGCCTTTGCTTTTATGGTTAGAATTGCTGTGCAATGCAAGTTACTTTCCCCAGTTTTTACAGCTGAAATGCAAACGTCAGATCACAACTAGTCTATGATTGATTTCAATCCTTATGCTCTGTAAAGATCTATTCTGAAAAGGCTTGTTTATTCACCAATGCATTTTAGAAAGGAAAGGTCTCAGCCACTGGCTCCAAAGTTTTTGGGCTGACTCCTAAATCCAAAGAAAATTTGTGAATGCTTGAGTTACAGTAATTAGAGCAGCTGATAACCCTCTTGAGAAAGCAGCAGAGCCCTGAAATAACCCACACTCACCTGAGTCTCTCTTCAGTGATTCCTCTGATGTGGCTCTGCAAGGGAATCCTACTTCTTTTATGTCCACTGTCTACGTCAGAAACATTAAGAAAGTTATTAATTAATGTGGGATGACAGGGTCCTTGAAGGGGATGGTAGAACCTCTGCTGTGTTCTGGTGAGGGAGGGAAGAGATGTTTTCCCGTGGGCTGATAACAAGGAGGAGGAGCCCTGAGGTTATCAGAACCTTGGTGGAGGAAAAAGCTTAGGACATGAATAAATTTACCTGGACATTTTGATGGTAGTATAGTTTATCTTGGCTATTAATGGATATTTATTCTAGGGGTACATACTGGACATTGTTAACCTTCAGCACTGCTAAGGTTCTATCTTAACTTTTCTCATGTGTATTAATATCAGCAAGTCTTTGTGTTGTCAATGTGTGTATTATTTACTTTCAGTGATATGAACACTGTCACTGGACTGAGACCAACTAATTTCATGCAGGCTACTATATAGGTTTCAGTTTAAAGCAATTCTTTTGCCTCTATAGACCTAGTTGATTTCAACTGGTAACCAGTACTCTACTACCCAATCATTTCTATAGTGCTACTAGACATACGTAGCACTGTATCCAAACATGTAAGAGACAGTCCCGGCTCAATGGAACTTAAAATCTATTCAAGACAGAAAACACAGAACAAATAATAAATTAGGAGTTACATTTCTTATGAGACTGATTAAAATATGTTTATGTTTTATTAAAACTAAATGCCGCCAACCTTTTACAGTACGTGGAGGGGCATAATCGAAGGGGACGCCCAAGTTTTGCTGAGGACGTCTAGGTGGAGGGGCGGGGAAACCCGTATTATCGAAACAAGATGGACGTCCATCTTTCGTTTCGATAATACGGCCAGGGACGCCCAAATCTTGACATTTAAGTCGACTTGGAGATGGTCGTCCCTAGACTTGGTCATTTCTGATTTTCGGCGATAATGGAAACTAAGGACGCCCATCTCAGAAACGACCAAATGCAAGCCCTTTGGTCGTGGGAGGAGCCAGCATTCTTAGTGCACTGGTCCCCCTCACATGCCAGGACACCAACTGGGCACCCTAGGGGGCACTGCAGTGGACTTCACAAATTGCTCCCAGGAACATAGCGCCCTTACCTTGTGTGCTGAGCCCCCCCAAACCAGCCCCAAACCCACTACCCACCACTGTACACCACTACCATAGCCCTTATGGGTGAAGGGGGGCACCTAGATGTGGGTACAGTGGATTTCTGTGGGCTTTCGAGGGCTCACATTTACCACCACAAGTGTAACAGGTAGGGTGGGGATGGGCCTGGGTCCGCCTGCCTGAAGTGCACTGCACCCACTAAAACTGCTCCAGGGACCTGCATACTGCTGTCATGGACCTGAGTATGACATTTGAGGCTGGCATAGAGACTGGCACAAAAGATTTTTAAAGAGTTTTTTTGAGGGTGGGATGGAGTTAGTGACCACTGGGGGAGTACGGGGAGGTCATCCCCGATTCTCTCCGCTGGTCATCTGGTCAGTTTGGGCACCTTTTTGTGCCTTGGTCGTAATAAAAACAGGACCAGGTAAAGTCATCCAAATGCTCGTCAGGGATGCCCGTTTATTTTCCATTATGGGTCGAGGACGCCTCCGACACGCCCCCGTGAACTTTGGTCGTCCCCACAATGGAAAGCAGTTGGGGATGCCCAAAATCGGCTTTCGATTATGCCAATTTGGGTGACCCTGGGAGCTGGACGCCATTCTTCCAATTTGTGTTGAAAGATGGGTGTCCATCTCTTTCGAAAATAAGCCTGATAGTGGTTTACAATACAAAATATAACCAATCATTAAACAAGAATTCTATAAATTTAGATAGGAAAGACGTTACACTCATACAAATCACAAACATATCAAAATATAAAATTACATCTAATATGAAATCATATTTTACAGAGCCATTAGTACTTCTTTTATTAATTTATTAGGATTTATTTACTGCCATTTTGAAGGAATCCACTCAAAGTGGTGTACAGTAAGAGTAAATCAAACATGAGCAATAGGCAATTATAGCAAATGACAATACAAAGTATGGCATAGTATACTACTTACAATGTCAACACAATATGTAATAGAACATTTTAATTGACAGTGAATGGTATAAGCAAAGATGGAACATATAGATAGATAAGAGAGTAAGAGGAGTTAGAAAATAAGGTGACTAATTTAAAGAAAGGTGCACATGAGGTCAGAGAGATGGTTAAATGTTATATCAACTAGGGTAGGAGTGGATAAATAAATCTAAATAATCACCAGGGGGCAGATATTCAGCCTGCAGTCAGCACTGAGCCCAGATATTCAATGCCAGGCCGTTTCTGGTTCCTGGCATTTAATGTCTGAGGCATTTCCAGTTCCTGGCATTCAATATCCGGCATTTTTTTGGCCGCTATAAACTTAACCAGCTAAGTTAATATTCTGCGCTGGCTAGTTACGTTTATTGCAGCCAAAGGTAGGCCTGCTATTTACATGGTCCAATATGGCCGCTTAACCTAGCTGGAAAAACACAGAATATTCATGATAAAGCCAGTTAGCCACTGTTAGCTGACCATGAATATTCAGTGGGAGATAGTTGGCTATCCCCCGCTGAATATTTGCTGATAGCTGGTTAAGTGCTATTTAACTGACCAGGAGCCATTCCTGTCCGGTGGGTAAATAAAGGGGTTAAACAGGGCTGGTCATAGGTGGTCAGTGACTCAACTGTTTGGAAAGGCTAAGATGAGGTGGGCAAGTTAAAATCTTTAGTGTAGGGAGGGGGGGAAACACCTTTGTCAGCAGTAAAGGGACAGTAGGGGCTTGAACACAGCAGAGAAGGACCCCTACCAGTTGCCTCCCCCTAGTACTTCTGTTACTGATGGTATGAAAACTGAATATACTCGAGGGAATTATGTGCCAAAAATCTAAATTATACAACACTAGTAAAAGAGGCCCGTTTCCAACAGAAATTAAACGGGCGCTTGCAAGGTTCCATGGCCCCCTCCCTCCCTCCCTCCCTCCCTCTCTCTCTCCTCCGAGTTCCAGCCCCCCTCCCCTCCGAGTTCCATGCCTCCCTACCTGCTTCCCTCCCTCCGATTTCCATGCCCCCCTAACTGCCTCCCTCCCTGTCCTCCGAGTTCCAGGCACCCCTCCCCTTTGAGTTCCAGGACCCCCCTCCCCCTTCCCCTTCACATTCCAGGACCCTTCCCCCCCTCTTCGAGTTCCAGGACCCCCCTCCCCTTGAGTTCCAGGACCCCCCTCCACTTCAAGTTCCAGGACCGGCCCTACCCTTTCAGTTCCAGGCCCCCCCTCCTGGTCGAGTTCCAGGACCCCCCTCCCATTCCAGGACCCCCTCCCTCCCGCTCCTCCCCTGCCCTCCGAGTTCCATGTCCCCCCCGCGCCTCCCTCCCTCTCTCTCTGTGGCCTCCGAGTGGAAGCAGGACGTGTGTGGCTGCCCCTCCCGTTCATAAGTGCCGGCTTACCTCATGGTCCTCCGGCAACAGTAAAGTCACTGCACGGCACAGCACGGCGCTTCAGACTGCCTTCACTTCTGTTTCAGCTCTGCCTCTGGTCCCGCCCTCATTTCCTGTTTGTGGAATGAGGGCGGGACCAGAGGCAGAGCTGAAACAGAAGTGAAGGCAGTCTGAAGCGCTGTGCCTTGCCTGCTCAACTTCACTGTTGCCGGCGGACCAGAAGGTTTAAAGAACAGCCAGCACTTACGAAGGGGAGGGGCAGGCGCACACGTCCTGCTTCCACTCGGAGGCCACAGAGAGAGAGAGAGGGAGGCGCGGGGCAGTGGAACTCGGAGGAGGGGGGAGCGTGGAACTCGGACGGGAGTGGAAGGAGGGAGGGAGGTAGGGGGCATGGAACTCGGGGTGGTGGAACTCGGAGGAGGGGGGCGTGGAACTCGGATGGGAGTGGAAGGAGGGAGGGAGGTAGGGGGTCATGGAACTCAGAGGGGAGAGGGCTGGAACTGGGAGGGGGGGGGCAATACTGTACTCACCTCCGGTGGCTGGTGCTGGCTTCCCTTCCCTCTCACTTCCCATTGGTCCGTCATGTGACATCATCCCCAGGGCAGACCAATGGGAAGTGTGTTACGAACCTAGGCATCCAGACGGAGGTGCAAATTATTATATAGGATAGGAATAGGATATTAAACAGAATAGTACTTGCAGAATTATGTGCAGGTATTTTAACGTTTGACTCCTGATCAGCATCTTCCTGTTGGCCATATGAACAGTGATGTTCAGCAGCACTGCTGGCTTTTAGTTTACTGCTGAGTTACCAAACATGTTTGGAATAGATATTAACTGTACCTAATGGTTAGAGAAGTGGGCTAACAACCAGAGAAGCCAGGGTCACTGCTGCTCCTTGAGATCTTGAACAAGTCACTTAACCCCCTATTGCCCCAGGTACAAACTTAGACTATAAGCCCTCCACAGACAGGAAAATACCTACTGTACACGAATGTAACTCACTTTGAGCTACTCTTGAGAAAAGTGTGATTTAAAGAATCCAAATCCAAAATCAAGTACTGGGTATATTGTGAACTAATACAAAACACCAGAAATGACATACCATAATAGTACTAACTTGCAGGAGTCATAAACAAGGCCTACCCAGGAAAAGGTAGTGCTGTATACATTACAATGGGCATTCTCACTTTCGGATTCAGATCTACAGTACTCCTAGACAGGGGCGTAGCCAGACACCCAATTTTGGGTGGGCCTGGGCCCAAGATGGGTGGGCAGAAGTACTCCGCAAGTGATTTGGTCTCTCCCTCTCTCAACTGCATGCCATATGGTCCTTCAAACATCAGCCCCTCCCCTGCATACCTTTTAAATAGCAGATTTTCACCGACAGCGAGCAGCAACTAATACACACTGCTCATGCTGGCCTCACAGCCTTCCTGCTGATGTAACTTCCTGTTTCCGCATAGGCAGGAATACATCAGCGGGAAGGCTGTGGGGCTGGTGCGTGCAGTATGTATCAGTCGCTGCTCACTGCAGGCATCTGGTATTTACAAGGTATGCAGGAGGGACAGTTGTTGGGAGTTTTCGGCTGGTGGGACTTGGGGAATCCCTGCCAGCCACATCATAGATATGCTGCTACTGGGTGGGCCTGAGCCCAAAATGTGTGGGCCTGGGCCCACCCAAGCCCACCCTTGGCTACGCCACTGCTCCTAGACTGCTGCATGGGGCCTGATTGTGCAGAAGCCTGATCCAAATAGGTACAGCTGACTTAAACGAGTAGGACTCAGGTCCCAGAAAGACTGTGAAGGGTTAACTGTTTTAAAAAAATGATGGGTTATGTGTTAAGAGAAATTATGAAATAAACAGCTAAAGTAAAGTATGTGGTTGGGCAACAGGCCTTGGTTTTAGGAAAATGTTGCAATGCAGATTGCAAAAGTTAAATGAGAAATTGGGAGGAAAAATTGATAATGTTTGAAAACAATGTTTGGGTGAAAAGAAAATGAAGGGCTGGGTCCAAGATGCAGGGGTCGCAACCATCTTTTATACCATTATGAAATATTTAATTGGAAATAAATGTGTGATGTTAAATAAAAGTTTGGACTGTGTATTGAATAAAGTAGTTTACAATTATGTGGGAGAAAAGGATGGGATATGTTTGGGAAAAAATGTTTGGTGTGAAGGGGAAAAGTGGTTTAAGGCTGAGAGGTTGTTACCCCAAAAGGTATCTGGGTGTCTGCTAAGGAAAAAAAGAGGTTTGATGGGTTTGATTTAAACAGGTTGCTACTCTATAGAGTCTTGGGTGTCCTGTTTAAGTGGTAATGGGGTTGGAGGAAAACTGACCCGTATGAAAAGAGAAATCTCCCTGAAGGATGAGATTGTGGGAGAGAGTAGAAGGTTCTCTCTGTAGGAAGGGATCCCAATTGAAGGAGAAAAAAAACATGTCCAATGATTGATGGGGAAAAAATAGAGTTGTGGGCTAAGTGGTAAATTTACTAGTGATATACAAAGAGGGGCATTTTCGAAAGGGACGTCCAAATCAAAACATGGACATCCCTTTCGAAAATGCCCCTCTTTGTATATCACATGTTTTGATTTGGACGTCCTCGCTAAATGTCCCAATCTAGGGGCAGGGAAATCCGTATTTTCAAAACAAGATGGACGTCCATCTTTCATTTCGAAAATACCGTTAGGGACGTCCAAATCCTTATATTTGGTCGTCCCTAGAGTTGGTCGTCCCTAGATTTGGTCATTTCTGATTTTCGGCGATAATGGAAACCAAGGACGTCCATCTCAGAAACGACCAAATGCAATCCATTTGGTCATGGGAGGAGCCAGCATTTGTAGTGCACTGGTCCCTCTGACCTGCCAGGACACCAACCGGGTATTCTAGGGTGCACTGCAGTGGACTTCATAAATTGCTCCCAGATACATAGCTCCCTTACCTTGTGTGCTGAGCCCCCCAACCCCCCCAACCCCTCCCCCAAACCCCACTACTCAGAACTGTACACCACTACCATAGCCCTTACGGGTGAAGGGGGGCACCTAGATGTGGGTACAGTGGGTTTGTGGTGGGTTTTGGAGGGCTCGCTGTTTCCTCCACAAACGTAACAGGTAGGGGGGGATGGGCCTGGGTCCGCCTGCCTGAAGTGCACTGCACCCACTAAAACTGCTCCAGGGACCTGTGTACTGCTGTCATGGACCTGAGTATGACATCTGAGGCAGGCAATCAATATTTTTAAAGATATTGTTTGAGGGTGGGATGGGGTTAGTGACAACTGGGGGAATAAGGGGAGGTAATCCCCGATTCTATCAAGTGGTCATTTCGGGCACCTTTTTGTACCTTGGTCATAAGAAAAACACAACCAGGTAAAGTCGTACAAGTGTTCGTCAGGGATGTACTTGTTTCTTTCGATTATGGGTCAAGGACGTCCAAGTGTTAGGCACGCCCAAGTCCCGCCTTCGCTATGCCTTCGACACACCCCCTTGAACTTTGGCTGTCCCTGTAATGGAAAGCAGTTGGGGACATCCAAAATCAGCTTTCGAATATACCGATTTGGATGACCCTGGGAGAAGGATGTTCATCTTCCGATTTATGTTGAAAGATGGGTGTCCTTCTCTTTCGAAAATGAGCCCAAAAGTAATATGAACAAGGTTGATGTGAATAAAGTGGTTGCATAACAAGGGTTATGTGAAGATACAAATCACTGTGAGGAGTCATCAAGGGGAAAAAAAAGAGTTGAAGTGATGTTATGTGTTGAATAAAACTGAAGAGTGGTTGTGTGGGGATTGTGTTGCTCCAAAGGAAAGGGAGTACAAAACCTTGAATTAGTATCCCTTGAGGGTAAGGGATTTTCTAACTTGAGGGGGGGGGGGGGGGAGTAGAAAGGGTATTACTAAACTGATAGATTTATACATAGCACTGGAGAGAGATAGGACATTGCTAGAGAGCTGGAGTGGGAGGAGGCCCAGCCCAAGGAGATTGATTTTCCAACAGACTGCAGGAGAAAAGAGTTCCATTGTAGAAACTGATGGGGGGGGGGGGTGACAAAAGGGATAAAGGTTGAAATTATGCCCATAAGGGTGGTCTTTGCCTGTCTGATGGTCCCATGTCAAGAGACTAGGACATAAAAGAAGTAGGATTTCCTTGCAGAGCCACATCAGAGGAATCACTGAAGACAGGTGAGTGTGGGTTATTTCAGGACTCTGCTGCTTTCTCAAGAGCAGGGGATTGGAGCCAGGGAGAGCTCAGTCCCGAGACCAAGGTGGATCCAGAGAGGGGTCACCAGTGGCTGAGAGTCAGACCAGAGGAGGGTCTGAACCTGCAGAGTGTCACATGTATGATTATCTCCCATTTGGAGAGATGTCATATGTTTGTGCTCGATGCAAAGAGATCCTAGCTCTCCGAGAACGAGTCCATTCTCTTGAGGCTAGAATAGCAGATTTGGAGGAGCTGAGGGAGACAGAGAGGTACATAGAGGAGGCCTACAGGGACGTTGTAGAGAAGTCCTACCTCCAATCTGACAGCCCCTGTGTTGCCTTGGAGGCCTTCTAAAAGGAGAGCATTACCCTGGTGCAGCTGGAAGTAATCCTGTAGCCAGGACCAGCCCACCAAGGGATGCAATATCCTCTTGCACCGAGGATGTGTCTCCAGGAGCTTCTGTCCAGGAGGGAAGGGTTAGGACTGCTGTTGTAGTTGGTGATTCGATTATTAGGCATGTAGATAGCTGGGTGGCTGGTGGACGCGAGGATCGCCTGGTCACTTTCCTGCCTGCTGCGAAGATGGCAGACCTCACACGTTGTCGGACTTGTGAGTTATTGTACCAAGTAGAGCACTGCTGAGCCCAGTACTCAGACCAGGTTCTGCTTGGCGGCTGGACAACCCCGGGCTTCACCTGCGCTGACCGCCATTCCCCAGAGGTTGAGCTCCTAGGTGCAGGCGGCCTGCAGGACTTACGGGATGGAGCTGGAAGCAGGGTGACGAGCGGGACGGCCAGACAGGCAGCAGGCAAGAGAGTGATCCAGGTACAGGCAGAGTCAGTAGGCAGGCAGCAGGTACAAGAGTAATCCAGGTACAGGCAAGGTCAGTAGGCAGGCAGCAGACACAAGAGTAATCCTGGTACCGGCAGAGTCAGTAGGCGGGCAGCAGACAAGAGAGTAATCCAGGCACAGGCAAGGTCAGTAGGCAGGCAGCAGACACGAGAGTAATCCAGGTACAGGCAAGGTCAGTATCAGGATAACAAGACAAGCAAGAAAACAAGGTAGAGAAACGCTTACCCCAAATAGAAGCCGAAGCAATGAGGCAGAGGGAAAGCACCCCAGAAGTAGAGGTGGTCTTCAGATGTTGAGAGGAATCAGCTGGAGAGGAGAGCTGCCATAGGTAGGTGGTATGAGAAGGAGGAGTCTGCCCACAGAGCGAGGAGGCGTGCTGAAGGTCATGACCAGCCCCGGAGGTGCACAGAGCCGGCAGGACATAGGGGTACGTGGCGGTCTGGGCTCACGCACCGCGCTGAGGAGAGAGGGAGGAGCGCCACACAGACTGGAGTGCTGGTCCTGCTATGACGTCGTGCGTTCCCGCACCGCCGGAGTGTCCCGCTGAAGAGGAGGTGAGAGGCGTGACACACATCACCTAGATAAGATTTTAGATAGTGCTGGGGAGGAGCCAGCTGTCTTGGTACATGTGGGTACTAATGACATAGGAAAATGTGGGAGAGAGGTTCTGGAAGCCAAATTTGAGCTCTTAGGTAGAAAGCTCAAATCCAGAACCTCTAGGGTTTCATTTTCTTAAGTGCTACCCGTTCCATGTGCAGGGCCCAAGAGACAGGCAGAGCTCTGGAGTCTCAATGCATAGATGAGATGATGGTGCAGGAAGGAGGGTTTTAGATTTGTTAGGAACTGGGCAACATTCTGGGGAAGGGGGAGACTATTCCGAAAGGATGGGCTCCACCTTAACCAGTGTGGGACCAGGCTGCTGGCATTGGCATTTAAAAGGAGATAGAGATCTTTTAAACTAGAAACTAAGGGGAAGGCTCAAAAGTGCATGGTTCAGAATAAAGTATCTTTAAAAGATATCACCAAAACAGGGAATATAGGGTATCCCGATATTGAGGTTGCAAAAGAGACCATAGTAGATCAGGTGTCCTTAAATAAAAATAAAAATCAGACAAAGATTGCAAATTAATTAATACTGTCAAGTAGTGAGCATGATGTAAATAGGAACAACAAACATAGTCTGAAATGTCTATATGCAAACGCCAGAAGCCTAAGAAACAAGATGGCAGAGTTAGACTATATTGCATTAAATTAAAATTTAGATATAATAGGCATCTGAGACCTGGTGGAAGCACGATAACCAGTGGGATACTGTCATACTGGGGTACAAATTATATCAAGGTGATAGGGTGGATCAAATTGGTGGAGGGGTCCGCTCTCGTGCCGCTCTCGCTCCCCCTGCGCCTTCAACCTGGCTCCACTTCTGGGGGTAGCATTGTATGTTAAGGAGGGCCTTGAATCAAATAGATTGAAAATTCTGCACAAAACACATCTTGGAATCCCTGTGGATTGAAATTCCATGTGCAAAGGGGAAAAGGATAGTGATAGGAGTGTACCACAGTCCGCCTGGCCAACATGAACAGACGGATGTAGAAATGTTATCGGAAATTAGGGAGGCTAACAAACTGGGCAACACAATAATAATGGGTGATTTCACTTACCCCGATATTGACTGGGTAAATGTAACATCGGGGCAAGCTAGGGAAGTAAAATTCCTTGACGAAATCAAGGACTGCTTTAGGGAGCCGACAAGAGAAGGAAATATTCTAGACCTAGTCCTTAGTGGAGCGAATGATCTGGTGCAGGAGGTAATGGTTCTGGGGCTGCTTGATAACAGTGATCATAATATGATCAGATTTCATATTAGCTTTGGAGTAAGTATACACAGGAAATCCAATGTGTTTAACTTTCATAAAGGAGACTATGATAAAATGAGAAGAATGGTGAAAAAACAACTTAGAGGAGCAACTGCGAGGGTCAAAAATTTACATCAGGTGTGGATGCTGTTCAGAATACCATCCTGGAAGCCCAGGCCAAATATATTCCGCATATTTAAAAAAAGAGGACGGAAGACCAAACAACAGATGGCATGGTTAAAAAGTGAGGTGAAGGAAGTTATTAGAGCTAAAAGAAAATCCTTCAGAAAATGGAAGAAGGAACCCCCTGAAAATAATAAGAAACAGCATACGGAATAGCAAGTCAGATGCAAAACGCTGATAAGGAAGGCAAAGAGGAACTTTGAAAAAAAAATTGCATTGGAAGCAAAATCACATTACCACAGTTGTGGAATTGGAAAATAAAAGTGTGAGTTCTTACATAAACTGTAGATTACAGTATGTCTTTAGGGACCGAGAAGCGAGAGTGAACTGATCCCCAGAAACGTGCCTC
Source organism: Microcaecilia unicolor (assembly GCF_901765095.1). NCBI lineage: Eukaryota > Metazoa > Chordata > Amphibia > Gymnophiona > Siphonopidae > Microcaecilia > Microcaecilia unicolor. Next base: position 163,127,377 of record NC_044041.1, read on the forward strand.
CCAACCCCCCCAGATCTCTATTCCAGACCACTGACCCACTCCCAAGCTTGACTGCATTTGTACTGGAACTGCTGAGTGAGGGTAGAGTGACTGATCTGTTTTGTGGCCCAAGGATGGAGCTAGTGCATGGGTGAGACCCAAGTTACACTAAGTATAAATAATCATAAATTACAAATAGAAATAATTAGACAAAGATTAAACTGAACCCACAGCCAGACCCTGCATACAGTGCAACAACCAGAGACAGAGAAGCAGTGATGCATGCCCTCCCTCACCTCCCCCCCCCCGTACTGTCCTGATCTGAGAAAGAGGTTTTCGCTTCTGAAAGCTAGTCAAAAATGTATTACGTTAACCTCCTCCTCGCTCTCTTCTTCCATCTAGGATCCTCCCCTCTCTTTCCCATTCTTCCATCCGGTATCTGCTCTCTCTCCCCCTTTCATCCATCTCCCCTATCTCTCCTCTTTCCATCTAGCAATTTTCCCCTCTTTCTCCCCCTCCCATCCTGCCTTTCCTCTTCCTCTTCTATCCAGCATCTCCACACTGTCATTTCCTCTTTCATCCAACATCTTCTCTCTATACCCCCCTTTCCATAAAGCATATCCCCCTTCTTTCTCCCACCTTCTTCTCTCTATTCTTCTATACCCTTCTCCCATGCCCTGACTGCTGCTGCTTCTTGGGATCAGCAGCAGCAATTTTTAAAAGGTGTGGCGCCTCTATCTCCTTATGCATGGCTTCCACTCTGCCAGTCCTTTCCCTCTCCGAAACAGGAAATTTATTTTGAAAGGGGTGGGACCATAAAAGCTGGCAGCTCTGCACGTAGAGGCTGTGTGCCCCATACCTGTTTTGTTTTAGCTGCTGCTGCTGACTTTGACAAGCAGTTGCAGCAGTGGAGGAGTCAATTTTCATCGTGAGTTAACCGGTTATGAGAGACTCTTATCTGGTTAACTCACACTGACTAGACCCTTAGGGACCATCCAGCAGTGCTGAATATCCCCTCTATCCACTAAAGTGGAAACTGGCCATTGTGTGAACTGAAAGCACAAAACTCAAAGCTGAAGAAAAAATGCTCTGAACAGCACTCAATCAAGTATGTTAAAAATATTGTTCAGAAGGAAAAATACCTCAAAAGTCAGAACTGTGACACCTTCAATTTCTCATAGTGTCAACATCTATCAAACTCCATTTCTATCACTGGTCATAAAAAGCCTCCTCAATATTTGTAATCATCCATGCACACAAAATCAATCAAAACATCAAAAAATACAAAGCAAGCACTTAGCTTAAAAATGTAGTCCCGACGGGGATCTCTGTTTCACTTTGCCGTGCCTGGGGAACTAAGTGCAATGCTTGCAAAAAGTACTTATACTTTTTTGGGATCTTGCCAGGTATTTGTGATCTGGATTGGCCACTGTTGGAAACAGGATGCTGGGCTTGATGGACCTTTGGTCTTTCCCAGTATGGCAATACTTATGTACTTATGTAATCAACCAGGCAGACTCATATTTTCCAAGCCTTAGCACCTTTGCTGTAAAATGGCGTCATATGAAAGCAGGACGCCAACACTGTCCAGAGGTGGAGTTAAGACAGAATCAGCACTTAACTGGATAAATGCTGATATTCAGCCCTAAACTAGTTAGTTAACCAACCAAATAAGATGCCTAAACAGCAATCCTATCTTCAACTGGATTAACCTAACTGGTTAAGGGCAGAATATTGGCCCTTATCTGATTAAATGCTGGCCACCTGCACATACCTGGATACTTAATGCTAGCATGACTGGTAGGGCCAGTCAAGGCAGGCTGTTTTTGTTGAAGCCTCTACCGGCGACCATCACAAGTTTGGAAGGGGGAGGACTAGAGAGATGCTGGACTCATGTGGGGTGAGTGGGGGGAAGATGAAGATATGCCAGACCTGGAAGAGGAAGCGGGTGAGATGCTGAACCTGGGAGGAGTGAAGGGAGAGAGAGATTTCTCAATGAAACACCATCCTTCATTCTACTCTTGATGACATTGCTTCTCTTTTGCCGATTCAGTGCACCCATTGCTTTCACGGGCCTTGATATCACCAATGTATTTGAAGTGTCAGACTTGCCAGAGTGAAAAATGCTGGACACATCATAAAACTGTAGACCATTTGCTTCAGTGCAAGCCTAGTTATATTGACTATAATGTTAAAGTTAAGAAGGTTAAATGTGTCTACTAAAGCTATTAATTATCCATAGCCATTATTTTCCATCATATCTATTCTTACCTATGGTGCTCCTAAGCCCACTTTACCAAGCTCCTTAACTGCTGATACTTTGGCTTTATATCCAAAATCAATACCCTTCATTCCTTTATGAACTGATATACCCTGTCATCTGCTCAACCCTTATTGCTCTTACCTTCCACTTCCTCTGAGTCCTGCAGGCCGGCAACACTGAAGTCCAGCAAGTACAGACGCCACTTCAGACAGGCTGTGGTTTCGCTTCTGTTTCTGCAGTTCCTGTGGTCCCGCCCTTCCGCAAACAGGAAATGAGGGCGGGACCAGAGGAACAGCTGAAACAGAAGCGTAACCACAGCCTGTCTGAAGCAGCGTCTGTACTGGACTTCAGTGTTGCCGGCCGAGCAGGAGGTAAAACTATTTAAACAGCAGCTGCCACGTACAAAGGGCTGGAGCACCTGCATACATCCTCCTTGCACTTGGAGGCCACAGAGACAGAGGGAGGGAGGAGCTGGGCGGTGGAAATCGGAGGAGGGGGGGCGCGGATAGAGGAGAGTTACTGAGACAAGGGGGTCCTGAGATGAGAGAGAGGGGGAGAAGAGGAGGGGAAAGAGGAGGGGGAGGGGGCTCTGGAACCTTGCTAGCACCCATTTCCTTTCTGTTGGAAATGGGCCTCTTTTACTAGTCATTTACTAAATTCAAGATGGCTGTAAAAATTCAGGGAGGCTGTTGGTTGAACATGAGCTCCAGGAGGAGGGGGAGGGGAATTGGGCAAGCATGCATTTCTGCCATTTCCTTCCTCTTCTTAGATGTTCTGTTGCCTTTCTTCCTTTTCCGCTCCAATTTCAATATTGGTGTTCCTTTCTACTTCATATTTTTGGATCATAAAGTGCTCTGTTTTGTTCTCAAGAAACAGTGGTGTATCAAATAAAACCAATAACCATAGAGATAGAGAAAGAGAGTGATAGCCAGAGCAAAAGGGGGGGGGGGGGGCATGGGGAGAGAGAGAGAGAGAGAGAGAGAGAGAGAGAGAGAGAGAGAGAGAGCAAAGGGATGGGAAGAGAGGGGACAGATGCTGAATCGAGGGGAGTGGAGAGGGATGCTTGACCTGGAAGGAGAGGGAAGTGCAGGAAAAAGAGAGATTTATAGTAAAGGGGGTAAAGACAGGGGGAGAGATGCTAAACCAGAAGGGGGGGATTGGAAGGAATATATATATATATATATACAGTGGGGGAAATAAGTATTTGATCCCTTGCTGATTTTGTAAGTTTGCCCACTGACAAAGACATGAGCAGCCCATAATTGAAGGGTAGGTTATTGGTAACAGTGAGAGATAGCACATCACAAATTAAATCCGGAAAATCACATTGTGGAAAGTATATGAATTTATTTGCATTCTGCAGAGGGAAATAAGTATTTGATCCCCCACCAACCAGTAAGAGATCTGGCCCCTACAGACCAGGTAGATGCTCCAAATCAACTCGTTACCTGCATGACAGACAGCTGTCGGCAATGGTCACCTGTATGAAAGACACCTGTCCACAGACTCAGTGAATCAGTCAGACTCTAACCTCTACAAAATGGCCAAGAGCAAGGAGCTGTCTAAGGATGTCAGGGACAAGATCATACACCTGCACAAGGCTGGAATGGGCTACAAAACCATCAGTAAGACGCTGGGCGAGAAGGAGACAACTGTTGGTGCCATAGTAAGAAAATGGAAGAAGTACAAAATGACTGTCAATCAACAAAGATCTGGGGCTCCACGCAAAATCTCACCTCGTGGGGTATCCTTGATCATGAGGAAGGTTAGAAATCAGCCTACAACTACAAGGGGGGAACTTGTCAATGATCTCAAGGCAGCTGGGACCACTGTCACCACGAAAACCATTGGTAACACATTACGACATAACGGATTGCAATCCTGCAGTGCCCGCAAGGTCCCCCTGCTCCGGAAGGCACATGTGACGGCCCGTCTGAAGTTTGCCAGTGAACACCTGGATGATGCCGAGAGTGATTGGGAGAAGGTGCTGTGGTCAGATGAGACAAAAATTGAGCTCTTTGGCATAAACTCAACTCGCCGTGTTTGGAGGAAGAGAAATGCTGCCTATGACCCAAAGAACACCGTCCCCACTGTCAAGCATGGAGGTGGAAATGTTATGTTTTGGGGGTGTTTCTCTGCTAAGGGCACAGGACTACTTCACCGCATCAATGGGAGAATGGATGGGGCCATGTACCGTACAATTCTGAGTGACAACCTCCTTCCCTCCGCCAGGGCCTTAAAAATGGGTCGTGGCTGGGTCTTCCAGCACGACAATGACCCAAAACATACAGCCAAGGCAACAAAGGAGTGGCTCAGGAAGAAGCACATTAGGGTCATGGAGTGGCCTAGCCAGTCACCAGACCTTAATCCCATTGAAAACTTATGGAGGGAGCTGAAGCTGCGAGTTGCCAAGCGACAGCCCAGAACTCTTAATGATTTAGAGATGATCTGCAAAGAGGAGTGGACCAAAATTCCTCCTGACATGTGTGCAAACCTCATCATCAACTAGAGAAGACGTCTGACCGCTGTGCTTGCCAACAAGGGTTTTGCCACCAAGTATTAGGTCTTGTTTGCCAGAGGGATCAAATACTTATTTCCCTCTGCAGAATGCAAATAAATTCATATACTTTCCACAATGTGATTTTCCGGATTTAATTTGTGATGTGCTATCTCTCACTGTTACCAATAACCTACCCTTCAATTATGGGCTGCTCATGTCTTTGTCAGTGGGCAAACTTACAAAATCAGCAAGGGATCAAATACTTATTTCCCCCACTGTATATATATATATATATATATATATATATATATATATATATATATATATATATATATATATATATATACAGAGAGAGAGAGAGAGACAGACAGACAGACAGACATGGAGCAAAGGCAGGGGGAGGGGAGAGACAGAGAGGTAGCCAAGGAGGGAGAAGAGAGGATGAGAAAGGAGTAAGAGGGAGACCCAGTGCAAAGAGGAGAAGACAGGAAGAAATGTTAGACGGGGGGGGGGGGGGGGGGGGGGGAAGGAGCAGGTGGAAGAGAGAGAGACCAGAGCAGATTAGGGTAGAGACTGGACCAGGGGAGAGAGCGGGAGATACATTGGACCAACAGAGGGAAGAAAAGAGAGATGCCAGCCCCTGGGGGAAGGGAGGAGAGAGATGCTGGTCTCTGGGTTGGGGGGGAGCTTGAGGAAGGGAAGAGAAAAGGGAGGAGCTGGATATGAGTAGGGCCAGGGACACAGAAATGATGTTGGACATGGAGGGATCATAGAGACAGGAACATAAAGGGGCGATGCTGGACAAAATAAGATAGGGACACAGAGAAAAGATGCTGAATATTGGAGGACAATAGGGACACTGAGAGGTCAGATGCTGAATACTGGGGTAGATTAGGAACAGGGACATGGATGGGAGATGTTGGAGAGGATGGATAGGGACACAAAGAGAAGATGGATTGTGGACATAGAGAAGTGTTAAAAGGACAGGAGACCCTGGACAGAGATTGAAGATAAAAAGAAAAAAGACAATGGAACCTCAGCAATGCTAGACAACAAAGGTAGAAAAAAGTATTTTTTAATGAGTTTGTTAATTTTAATATGTGAGCTTTGGAAAATGATACGAAAAGGAAACCACTGAAGTGGAAGAACAAGGGGAACCTTACAGAGTTTGTAGAAACAGTCAAACAGCAAGGTCAATGGATGAGTCTTCCAACACAATCACACAAATGAGAGAAGATTGTTAATGGTGTGGTTGTATTGATGAACAAAAAGACCTGACAGGACCATGTTTCAGCTTTAAAAAGCCTGCCTCGGGGTCTGTAAACAACACATAAATATATAATGCTATAAAACATTAAAAGGTATGAATAAAAATGATACATAATTATATATCTATAAAACAAAAAATCATAAAATATCACATATAATAAGAATACAAAACATAAGAAAGCAATAAACAAGAACCATGTATGTATGTGGTTTCATAGGCAAAAACATAATCCAAGAACAGATGTGCATGTAGTGAGTAAGACATGCATGCATATTTAATTTTACATCTCATGAAACAATAATCATCCTAAGAGACAATAATCATCCTATGGAAAAGACTACCATTTATGCACATGTTTTTAATGGGTACGTTCACTGAAGAATAAGATGAAAAGTGAGGCGTCTTGTGTACATGCATAAGTCATCCTCGTAAGAAGCACAGCAAAAAATATATAGAAGTGAAAGAGGAGTGCTACATTAAAAGTACATAAGTACATAAGTAATGCCATACTGGGAAAAGACCAAGGGTCCATCGAGCCCAGCATCTTGTCCACGACAGCGGCCAATCCAGGCCAAGGGCACCTGGCAAGCTTCCCAAACGTACAAACATTCTATACATGTTATTCCTGGGATTTGGGATTTTTCCAAGTCTGTTTAGTAGCGTTTTATGGACGTGTCCTTTAGGAAACCGTCCAACCCCTTTTTAAACTCTGCTAAGCTAACCGCCTTCACCACATTTTCCAGCAATGAATTCCAGAGTTTAATTACACGTTGGGTGAAGAAAGATTTTCTCCGATTTGTTTTAAATTTACTACACTGTAGTTTAATCGCATGCCCCCTAGTCCTAGTATTTTTGGAAAGCGTGAACAGACGCTTCACATCCACGTGTTCCACTCCACTCATTATTTTATATACCTCTATCATGTCTCCCCTCAGCCGTCTCTTCTCCAAGCTGAATAGCCCTAGCCTCCTTAGTCTTTCTTCATAGGGAAGTCGTCCCATCCCCGCTATCATTTTAGTCGCCCTTCGCTGCACCTTTTCCAATTCTACTATATCTTTCCTGAGATGCGGCGACCAGAATTGAACACAATACTCAAGGTGCGGTCGCACCATGGAGCGATACAACGGCATTATAACATCCTCACACCTGTTTTCCATACCTTTCCTAATAATACCCAACATTCTATTCGCTTTCCTAGCCGCAGCAGCACACTGAGCAGAAGGTTTCAGCGTGTTATCGACAACGACACCCAGATCCCTCTCTTGGTCCGTAACTCCTAACGTGGAACCTTGCATGACGTAGCTATAATTCGGGTTCTTTTTTCCCACATGCATCACCTTGCACTTGCTCACATTAAACGTCATCTGCCATTTAGCCGCCCAGTCTCGTAAGGTCCTCTTGTAATTTTTCACAATCCTGTCGCGAGTTAACGACTTTGAATAACTTTGTGTCATCAGCAAATTTAATTAACTCGCTAGTTACTCCCATCTCTAAATCATTTATAAATATATTAAAAAGCAGCGGTCCTAGCACAGACCCCTGAGGAACCCCACTAACTACCCTTCTCCATTGTGAATATTGCCCATTTAACCCCACTCTCTGTTTCCTATCCTTCAACCAGTTTTTAATCCACAATAGGACATTTCCTCCTATCCCATGACCCTCCAATTTCCTCTGTAGCCTTTCATGAGGTACCTTGTCAAACGCCTTTTGAAAATCCAGATACACAATGAGGCTCATTTTCAAAGCACTTAGCCTCCCAAAGTTCCATAGAAACCTATGGAACTTAGCCTCCCAAAGTGCTTTGAAAATATGCCTAGGTGTCAACCGGCTCCCCTTTGTCCACATGTTTGTTTACTCTTTCAAAGAATTGAAGTAAATTGGTCAGGCAAGATTTCCCCACACAAAAGCCGTGCTGTCTCGGTCTCAGTAATCCATGTCCTCGAATGTGCTCTGTAATTTTGTTTTTAATAATAGCCTCTACCATTTTCCCCGGCACCGACGTCAGACTCACCGGTCTATAATTTCCCGGATCTCCCCTGGAGCCTTTTTTTAAAATTGACGTTACATTGGCCACCCTCCAATCTTCCGGTACCACGCTCAATTTTAAGGATAAGTTGCATATCACTAGCAGTAGCTCCGCAAGCTCATTTTCAGTTCTATCAGTACTCTAGGATGAATACCATCCGGTCCAGGAGATTTGCTACTCTTCAGTTTGCCGAACTGCTCCATTACGTCCTCCAGGTTTACCGTGAAGTCAGTAAGTTTCTCCAACTCATCCGCTTGAAATACCATTTCCGACACCGGTATCCCACCCAAATCTTCCTCGGTGAAGACCGAAGCAAAGAATTCATTCAGTCTCTCCGCTACGTCTTTGTCTTCCTTGATCGCCCCTTTTACCCCTCGGTCATCCAGCGGCCCAACCGATTCTTTTGCCGGCTTCCTGCTTTTAATAACCGAAAAAAAATTTTACTATGTTTTTTTGCCTCTAATGCTATCTTTTTTTCGTAATCCCTCTTGGCCTTCTTTATCTGCGCCTTGCATTTGCTTTGACACTCCTTATGCTGCTTCTTGTTATTTTCAGACGGTTTCTTCTTCCATTTTCTGAAGGCGTTTCTTTTAGCCCTAATAGCTTCCTTCACCTCACTTTTCAACCAGGCCGGCTGTCTTTTGGAGTTCCGTCTTTCTTTTCTAATTCACGGAATATGTATGGCCTGGGCCTCCAGGATGGTATTTTTGAACAGCGTCCACACCTGTTGTACAGTTTTTACTCTCTCAGTTGCCCCCCTAAGTTTTTTTTTTACCGTTCTTCTCATTTTATCATAGTCTCCTTTTTTAAAGTTAAACGCTAACGTATTTGACTTTCTGTGTACAGTTACTTCAAGGTCGATATCAAAACTGATCATATTATGGTCACTGTTATCAAGCGGCCCCAGTACCATAACGTCCCTCACCAGATCATGCGCTCCACTAAGGACCAAGTCTAGAATTTTTCCTTCTCTCGTCGGCTCCTGCACCAGTTGCTCCATAAAGCTGTCCTTGATTTCATCAAGGAATTATATCTCTGTTGCGTGTCCCGATGTCACATTTACCCAGTCTATATTTGGATAATTGAAGTCACCCATTATTATTACATTGCCCATTTTGTTCGCGTCTCTGATTTCTTTTATCATTTCTGTGTCTACCTGCTCATCCTGGCGAGGCGGACGGTAGTACACTCCTATCAACGTTTTTTCCCCCTTTTATACATGGAATTTCAACTCACAATGATTCAAAGGTGTGATTTGTGTCCTGCTGAATTTGTAATCTATCTGAGTCAAGGCTCTCATTAATATACAATGATACCCCTCCACCAGTCCGGTCCACCCTATCACTACGATATACTTTGTACCCCAGTATGACAGTGTCCCACTGGTTATCCTCCTTCCACCAGGTCTCAGTAATGCCTATTATATCCAATTTTTCGTTTAGTGCAATATATTCCAACTCTCCCATCTTATTTCTTAGACTCCTAGCATTTGCATATAGACATTTCAGAGTATGTTTGTTGTTCTTATTTGCATGATGCTTAGTACCTGACACTATTGATTTGATATCTTTTGTCTGATCTTTAGTTGTATTTAAGGGCACCTGGAGGGGCCTAATTGAACGAAAACGTCTATCTTCATGGGCGTTTATCTCCGAGAACGGGTCCATGAAGGGGTGGACCGAACCGTATTTTCGAAAAAAATAGATGTCCATGTTTTATTCGACAATTTGTGAGCTGGGTGTTTTTGTTTTTCAGTGATAATGGAAAATGAAAGTGCCCAGCTCAAAAACGAATAAATCCAAGGCATTTGTTCGTGGGAGGGGCCAGGAGTCGTAGTGCACTGGTCCCCCTCACATGCCAGGACACCAACCGGGCACCCTAGGGGGCACTTTTACAAAAACAAAAAAAAAAGGTAAAAGAGCTCCCAGGTGCATAGCACCCTTCCCTTGTGTGTTGAGCCCCCCAAATCCCCCTCAAAACCCACTGCTCACAAGTCTACACCATTACTATAGCCCTAAGGGGTGAAGGGGGGCACCTACATGTGGGTACAGTGGGTTTGGGGGGGTTGGACGACTAAGCATTAAGCAGCACAATTGTAACAGGTGGGGGGGGATGGGCCTGGGTCCACCTGCCTGAAGTCCACTGCACCACCTAACAACTGCTCCAGGGACCTGCATACTGCTGCCAGGGAGGTGGGTATGACATTTGAGGGTGAAAATAAAAAGTTGTGAAACATCATTTTTTGTGGTGGGAGGGGGTTAGTGACCACTGGGGGAGTCAGGGGAGGTCATCCCCGAGTGAAAAAACAGGGTCCAGGAAAAGTGCCCTAAATTCTAGCTACAAACGCATACTTTTTTTCCATTATCGGCGAAAGGTGCCCATCTCTGTTCGGGTGATAACCACGCCCCAGTCCCGCCTTCACCACGCCTCCGACACGCCCCCGTCAACTTTTACACTTCCGCGATGGAGTGCAGTTGAAAACGTCCAAAATCGGCTTTCCATTATACCGATTTATTCGTTTTTGTGAGATAAACGTCTATCTCCCGATTTGGGTCGAAATCTAGGCGTTTTTCTCTTTCAATTATAAGGTGGCTGGTCTACCACGGTCTGTTGTGCAACCTCACTATCCAGAAACCCTATCTTCCCTGTTTGTGAGGTATCTTTGCAAGATACCTTTTCCCGAACCATGCGCTTTTGAGCGACTTTCGGCCTTCCCCCCATTTCTAGTTTAAAAGCTGCTCTATCTCCTTTTTAAATGCCGATGCCAGCAGCCTGGTCCCACCCTGGTTAAGGTGAAGCCCATCCTTTCGGAATAGGCTGCCCCTTCCCCAGAATGTTGCCCAGTTCCTAACAAATCTAAAACCCTCCTCCCTGCACCATCGTCTCATCCACGCATTGAGACTCTGGAGCTCTGCCTGTCTCTTGGGCCCTGCACGTGGAACAGGTAGCATTTCAGAAAATGCTACCCTAGAGGATCTGGATTTGAGCTTTCTACCTAAGAGCCTAAATTTGGCTTCCAGAACCTCTCTCCCACATTTTCCTATGTCATTGGTACCCAAATGTACCAAGACAGCGGACTCCTCCCCAGCACTATCTAAAATCCTATCTAGGTGACGCGTGAGGTCCGCCACCTTCGCACCAGGCAGGCAAGTCACCAGGCGATCCTCACGTCCACCAGCCACCCAGCTATCTATATGCCTAATGATCGAATCACCAACTACAACAACTGTCCTAACCTTTCCCTCCCGGGCAGCACTTGGAGACATATCCTCGGTGCGAGAGGATAGTACATCCCCTGGTGGGCAGGTCCTGGCTACAGGAGTACTTCCTACTTCACCAGGGTGATGCTCTCCTTCTAGGAGACCTCCCTCCTCCAAGGTAGCACAAGGGCTACTAGACTGGAGGTGGGACTTCTCTACAACATCCCTGTAGGTCTCCTATATGTACCTCTCTGTCTCCCTCAGCTCCACCAAGTCTGCTACTCTAGCCTCAAGAGAACGGACACGTTCTCTAAGAGCTAGGAGCTCTTTGCATTGGGCGCAAACATATGACATCTCACCAACTGGGAGATAATCATACATGTGACACTCAATGCAAAAGACTGGATAGCACCCCTCTCGCTGCTGGACTGCTGACTCCATCTTAGTGTTTTTGAGTTTTTCAATAATTTAAAACTTGCTACAGTATTAAGGATATTAGCCTAATATAAAAGTGTCTTTTACTTTATATAGTATATTGTATGATTTATTTAGTATTTCCTTCTTAGATGGTGATGAAATGTATTTAAAACTCTATAAGAGCACTCCTTGCTTGTTACCCTAATTACAATAACTGACTATAAATGAGGAGTTGTCCTAGGGGTGGGGGGAATACTAAATTAGATCCTGCAGTGGCTGTTAGATTCTATCTGTTAATGCTGTGGTACTAAGCTTTTAAAACTAAGTGGAAAAGACTATGGAGATTAGCTGTTTTCTGTTAGCTGTTGAAATTTGCTTTTTAATTTTGCCTAACACTAACCTACAATTCCTCCTTTAAACCCCAATCTTTAAGTTCTCAAAGCACAAAGCAAAGTAGCGTTCACTTACCAGAGAAATGTCCTCTTCTCTCAGAACTTCTCAGAAAAAGGGTAAGCTGTCTTGAAGAGATGGGTCTTCAGCATTTTCCTGAAGGGTAGATGGTCATTGATTGTTCGGATGGATCTTGGCAAAGCATTCCAAAGCTGGCTGCCCAAGAAGGGGAAACTGGATGCATAGAAGGTCTTATATTTAATACCTTTGCAATTGGGGAGGTGTAAGTTAAGATGGGTACGAGACGACGATGATCTATTCCTGGCTGGGTGGTCAATAAGGTTGTTCGTGTAATTGGGGGATTCTCCATATATAATCCTGTGGATCATAGTAAAGACTTTAAAATGTATTCTTTCTCTGATGGGAAGCCAATGAAGCCTCTCTCTAAGAGGTGTTGCACTGTCGAATCTTGACTTGCCAAAGATAAGTCTGGCTGCCGTGTTTTGGGTAGTCTGAAGCCTCTTGAGGATTAGGGTCTTGCATCCTAGGAAAACACTGTTGCAGTAGTCTGCGTGTATAAGTACTGTGGATTGTACTAAGTTCCGGAAGGTGTTCAAGGGAAGATAAAATCTTAATCTTTTCATAATCCACATCATGTTAAACATTTTTAGTGATAGATTTAGCATGGTTTTCAAATGATAGATGGTTCTCAATTGTTACTCCAAGTATTTTCAGGCTATCTGATATGGATAGTTTAACATCTGGGGTGCTAAGAGTAGCCGGGAGAGGTGAAGAGTATTGGGATGAAAGAACTAGACATTGTGTTTTCTCTTTGTTTAATTTCATCTTGAAGGTGTTAGTCCAAGAGGTGAGTGTGGTCATGCCAGTATTAATTTTATCTGAGATTTTGGATAAATTGGATTTAAAGGGGATAAATATGGTGACGTCGTCAGCATAGATGATGGGATTAAGTCCAAGTTTAGCTAGCAACCTAGCCAGGGGAATCATCATCAGGTTAAAAAGTATCGGGGAAAGTGGAGATCCCTGCGGTACCCCACATTCAGATGACCATGGGGATGAAAAGTTTGAGGTCCCCTTGACTTGGTAAGATCTTGTAGTAATAAAGCTTTTTATTCAGTTTATGATGTTGCCACCAATCCCAAGTTTGACCATGTCAAAAGCGCTGGACAGGTCGAATTGAAGGAGGAGGATATGGTTTCCAAGTGCTATTTCTTGTTTGAATTTGGATATTAAGGTAAGAAGGACCGTTTCAGTACTATGAGTACTATATATATATATATATATATTGTAAAGAGGAGGTGGAACGGTCTAGGGGACAAGAAGAGAAAAGGAGAGAAAGAGACTACAACTCCCAACATGCACTAAAGGAACCCAGTGGTAGGAGAGGGTACGTGCATTCCCGAGAGTCACCAGAGGAGGGCTGCAGGGAAAGGAGTAAGGCCGAGTCTCCAACCTGGTGGAGGAGGTGGTGGGACAAGTGGGCGGAGAAAGAAAAGATACAAAAGATCCTTAATGAAGAAAAGGGGAGGCAGCTGAGGGAAGGGCGGGGTGAAGAGAATATGGACTGGGCTCCTGAAAAGGGGGAGGAGGAGGCGGACCCATGCCCTATGGAACTGACTGAACCTGAGAACGCCCAGGAAGAGCCGATGGACTTTTCAGCGCTGGCTCAGCGAAAGCCCGGGAGATAGCGGATGCCAAAGTGGGTCCAAGCGGGTGGAGGTCAGGTGAGAGTGTGACTGACCAAGAGGGTGGAGGCCCTTGGCTTTGTTCCCGCGCAGAGCCAGAGGGAGAGAGAGAGAGAGAGATACGGCGTGAAGGACTTGTTATGTGTTTGAAAAGCTAAAGAAGGACTGGGCTGCGGCTCATGGGTTTTGTTTCACAAGAGCCACTTACCTGTGAAGAGAGAACAGGCCTGAAGTTTACTGTGGGGGTGGTTTTTTTTTTCCTTGTTTAGCTGCAACTCTCCAGGAGAGGGAGAGGGGAAGCAGCCGAGAAATACGGGACTGTATTATTGATTTGTTTTTGTGGCAAATTTTACTCTTCCAAGAGGTAGAGGGGAAGTAGCTGCTGAAGCCTGGGCTGTGTACCGCCCGGCTTGAAGAGAGTAAAAGTGTTGAGGGCTGGGACTTGAATAAAAGGCTAGGCCAAACGAGAGACTCTCTTCCTATCCCCTGAACAGTTTTCTTTGTGTTTTTTTTTTTGATTGAACTGTACCTGAATTTGTTTGTGATTTTTGGAGCTGCGACGGATGAGCTAAGGAGGAGCGAGCTTACAATATATATATATATATATATATATATATATATATATATATATATATATATATATATATATATATATATATATATATATTATATATATATATAGTACTCTTTCCAGTGCTATTTTTTCTTGCTGTAGATAAAATGAGTGTCTGCTTGCCTTGCTCTGTGATACAACTAAAGCATAATCTACAGTCGGCTGCCAGCATTCATTGTGTATAATTGCATACATCTTTTACCAGCTGCTTTCATCCATTACATTCACTAAGTAAAATTCTTGTGCCCCTTTAGTGGACAACATGGTAATATTTGGACTTTTGGCATGATTGCTCAAAGGGTTGTGGTACTGCTTTTTATAACAGTATCCTGTAACCCCCCCCCCCCCCCCCCCTTGAATCTTCTTCTGGAGTATACATGTACTTTTTGATAACAGCTACTTTATTGCTTAATACAGGATATCCCTTGTGGTTTAGAACTGTTGAAGAACATCAGTTACATTCTTTATCCTGCAAAAGGTTAAGGATATATTTTGCTTTTTATGTATTCTTTTAATGTAGCACTCCTCTTTCACTTCTATATATATATATTGCTGTGCTTCTTATGGGGATGAGTTATGCATGTACACAAGATGCCTCACTTTTTCATCTTATTGTGCATGAATGATAGTCTTCTCCATTAGGATGATTATTGTCTCTTAGGATGATTATTGTTTCTTTGGATGATGATTATGTCATGAGATATAAAATTACTGTAAATATGCATCATTGTTGATGATACATTGAAACCCTTTGCTCAGCATGTGGCGGCCGCTATGAAAGCAAATAGAATGTTAGGTATTATTAGGAAAGGAATGGAAAACAAAAATGAGAATGTTATAATACATTTGTATCGCTCCATGGAGCGGCCACACCTCAAATATTGTGATCAGTTCTGGTCACCGCATCTCAAAAAATATATAGTGAAATTAGAAAAGGTACAGAGAAGGGCAACGAAAATGATAAAGGGGATGGGATGACTTCCTGTTGAGGAAAGGCTAAAACGGCTAGCGCTCTTCAGCTTGGAGAAAAGATGGCTGAGGGGAGATATGATAGAGGTCTATAAAATATTGAGTGTAGTGGAACTGGTAGACGTGAATCGCTTGTTTACTCTTTCCACAAATACTAGGACTAGGGTGCACACAATGAAAATAGAAAGTAGGAAATTTAAAACGAATTGGTGAAAATATTTCTTCACTCAACGTGTAATTAAACTCTGGAAGTCATTGCCAGAGAATGTAGTAAAAGCAGCTTAGCGGGGTTTTAATAAGGTTTGGATGGCTTCCTAAAGGAAAAGTCCATAGACCATTATTAAAATGGACTTGGGAAAAATCCACTGCTTATTTCTAGAATAAACAGCATAAAATGTATTGTACTGTTTTGGGATCTTGCCAGGTACTTGTGACCTGGATTGGCCACTGTTGGAAACAGGCTGCTGGGCTTGATGGACCTTCGATCTGTCTCAGTATGGCAATACTTATGTACTTATGTATGTACAGGTGAGTGCACGTGTGTCTTACTCACTATGGGCTAGATTCTATATATGGTGCCTTAAAAATCAGCGCCAAAAAAGCTTGCCAGGTGCCCTTGGCCTGGATTGGCCGCTGTCATGGACAGGATGCTGGGCTCGATGGACCCTTGGTCTTTTCCCAGTGTGGCATTACTTATGTACTTATGGACACCTAGGTGCATTCTATAAATAATGATTAAAGTTAGGTGTGGTTTATAGAATACACCTAGGGTCCATCCACGTGACTAAATCTAGTAGCAGGAATTTATACCAAGTAAAACTTAGTGTAAATGCCGTTAGGCATGGAGCAGGTCTATTCTATAACAGCACACATAATTCATAGAAATGCCAACGATCCGCCCATTCCATGTCCATGGCCATACCCCATTTTCAGCAGTATGCATTAGAATTTACGCACATTACTTTATAGAATACGCTTAGCAAGTTGTGCACATAAATTCTTATTAAGGCCAATTAGGGTCAGTAAATGCTTAATTGGCAATTATTGGCGCTGATTAGCTTGTTAAGGTAATTAAGTTGTGTGTGCAATACAGAATATGACCTGAATTGCATGCACAACTGAGGTCACACTATATTGAATCTGGGGGTATATGGACATATGTTCTTGGATTATGCATTTGCCTGTCAAACCACATGCACACATGGTTCTTGTTTATTGCTTTTTTATTATTCTTATTATATTTGATGATAATTTATGGTTTTTTTTGCTTTCTATAATTATGTATCAATGTTATTCATATTTCCAATGTTAGCTTTGGGAAATGTGCATCTCTAATATCTTGCATTTCAGTTTCTATTTCTGTTACGATGACAGGTATCTATATAGGTCTGGAATGTGTTTGCTTTTTGCAGAGTTTGTTTAATGAAGCTCTGAAGGGTTCCCCCTCCCCACTATCTTCGGAGAGATGGTGGTATAGGGGCCTTTGATAGTGTGATAGCAGACAGGCTGGGAGCTCTCACAGACATAGTCAGGGTGCAGTGTAAATCAAAAGAAAACTATATTGCTGAACAAAGAAACAAATAGCAGTCTGTTTCTGTCATAGACTCAAGGCTTAACCTAGCAACAGTCATATTAACAGTCAGTAGCGGCCCTATAATTAGGCCCCCCCTGAGGCGGCATTGCCCCCCCCCGCCCTTCCCTTCCCTCCTCAACCCCCTTCCCCCAAATTACGTTTTTCTTTTTCGAAAGAAGGCAGTGGCATTGATTCCCATAAGCTGCCCCTGATGCCAGTCCCAGCCCCTTCTTTCTACTGCGGGTGGCTCACCTCCGAGGAAATCGGAAATTATATCAGAGAGGTGGGCTGCCCGCAGTACAGAGAAGGAGCCTGACCAATAGCAGTCCAGTCTATGGGAATTGCTGCTGCTGCTGTCTTCTTTTGAAAAACAAGAAAAGAAAAAGGTAATTTTGGGGAAGGGGTTGGGGAGGGAAGGGCGAGGGTGGCGGCAGTGGAGAAGCTGGGGTGGCAGCTCATTTTCTGCCTCAGGCGGCAGATTGTCTAGGGCTGCCCCTGTTAACAGTGGTCTCCTCTCTCTTTTAGCAGTCCCCTTTTATCAAGATTATACAGCATAGTTCAAGTCACTCATGCATAAATCTGGGCATGGCTTACGTTATGACACTCAGGTTTGAGCCTTCACAAATAAAGCATACACTCTTTACATTTGCAGTCTTCTATTCCTTCTCTTGTATCCCCTGGGTGGTTGCTCTATCCCAGGTGTAAACTGTAGAAATAGGGCCACTCCTTACTTCTGTGGGCCTCTCCCACAGTACTGTAGCCCAGCCAACACCTTGGGAGGATTCCTTCACTCCTAGTCCTGCTCCAGGAGAGCTCTGTACTCGGTGTTTCGATCTTGGAGGCCTCTTGCCTCAAAGCCTCCCTGGTCCACTCTGCTTCAGGGCATTTAACCACCTCCTGGCCTAAGCCCCACCCCTCTGACTCAGTCTCTGATATGACAGGTTACTGCCACAAAATCCTAAGGTGTTGAAACTGCAACATACCCTCCCTTTCAGCTAAACTATACCAGGATGAGCTCTTGCCATTACTGAGGCCACCTTGCTTAGGGGTTGAGAACTATCACCCACTAGGGCACCCAGGGCTCCTACTGACACCCGGAGTCCTTGGGTCAAAACCAGACATCCAGTCTGGACAGGCAATATGTCCATTATGAGCACCATTGGGCCCCGTCACACCAATGACCTTGCATCCTTCAGACTTGGTCATCTTTCCTCCATTTTGGAACTGCTGTTCCAGGATTCTTCATTTCACACAAAAAGGATCCTCATAAGATCATAAGAATAGCCATACTGGGTCAGACGTGGTCCATCTAGCCCAGTATCCTGCTTCCAACAGTGGCCAAACCAGGTCACAAGTACCTGGCAGCAACCCAATTATTTTTATTTATTTATTAGGATTTATTTACCGCCTTTTTGAAGGAATTAACTCAAGGCGGATTAGTGGCAACATTCCATGCTACCAATCGTGGGGCAAGCAGTGACTTCCTTCATCTCCATCTCAATAACAGACTATGGACTTTTCCTCCAGGAACTTGTCCAAACCTTTTTTAAACACAGATATGCTAACCACTGTTACCACATCCACCAGCAAGCCATCTCGTCTGTCCTGAGAAGATTTGGCATCCTCGGAGTTCACTTCTTCATCTTCCATAACTGCTTTGTAGCAACTTCTCTACATGATGTATCTTTCATATGATTTTAGAACTGTTGGTGGAGGTGCACTTATGAAGGCCTAGACCATTCAGGTCCAGTGCTGGTAATATTTAATATAAAGAATAATCTTAATCTACAGATGTTTGGAGACCCTTTTTTTCTTCTGTGGATTACAAAAGAAATAAACAAGGCAGGATGTTAAGGCAGGAGCAGAAGGGAAGGGGGCGGGGGAAAGGGAATGACACAAAAGGGGGGGAAGAGAAGCGGGATTTGGGGGTAGGGGAGGGGGAGAGGGTGAGGGTGAGGGAGGCAGGGGGGAGGGGGTTCACAAGGGGAGAAAAGGGAGGGGGGGGGGAAAGAGTTTGTTATAACTTCTTGTCGCTATGTACAATTCCCAAGGATGAGACTAGAGAATGTTAGAATGTTACTGTTGTACCAGGCTTGGATTTGTACTGATGTTTGTGGTATATTAAATAAACTTTACAAATTGGAAAAAAAAAAAAGAAATAAACAAGGCCCTTTGGTGCTGGTGTTCAGCATAAGCAAGTACCCCACCCCTTCCTCCCTTCCTCTGCCCAGGTAATTGAAAGACAATGAGTCATGCAATTCAGCGTTTAGGATGTGTGTGTTCAAAGAGGCTAATTGGAGAATTTTAGGTTGCAGAACTAATTTCCATGTGAAGGGGGCAAGGCACCTGGCAGAGTAGAGAGACAAGATTCTGTGGTCAGGACAGGAAAGGAGAATGACATATTGCAGGGGTAGGGTCTGTGAGAACGGAATCTTGACTCCTTTGAAGTAAGATAAAGATTGCTTTACTGAGGATGTATTTATTTAACAAAAGACTGAAATGTATCTTTTAAGGAAATGCAATATTTTTATGCACCTTTTGGCAATTGTAACAAACAAATGACATATCCTGTATGATGTATTCTTGAAGAAAACAGTTCTTTGTACTTTGGGCTGAGAAACCCTATATAAATGCCTGGTCTGGGAGGCAGAGGGCGTCAATGAAAATCTTGCTCAGTCTTGACAGACTAAGGAATATTTGACCATTTCCATGGCTCCCCCCTTTTGTTCATGTTCCCTCACTACCCTGTTTCTTATGTGCTGCTCCTAATTTTCTATTATTTCTTATTTTTCATGTTCTTGGTAATAACCTTTGGTAATGTGAGAAGCTTCTCTTGTTTATAGTTGTTTTTGGTACTTATCAGGCCGGTGGTCCTAAGAAACCATTTGGGGAATTTGTATGGGTGAGGTTTTGGGTTTTTGGTTCTCAGATTCAACACCAACAAGTCCAAACAGAACTGTTGTGCAAAGCTTAGTTTTGTTGCAGTTGGATTGTTGGTTTAGCATCTTCAAGGCTCAGGGCATTGCAAGTGGTCCAGAATGCGGCAGCATGGCTTATTACGTGGAGGGGCATTTTCGAAAGGGACGTCCAAGTTTTGATGAGGACATCCTCGCAAAATGTCCTGATCCAGTATTTTTGAAACAAGATGTATGTCCATCTTTTGTTTCGATAATGCAGTCAGGGATGTCCAAATCCTTAAATTTGGTCGTCCCTAGACTTGGTCATTTCTGAGTTTCAGCAATAATCGAAACCAAGGACATCCATGTCAGAAACGACCAAATGCAAGCCATTTGGTCATGGGAGGAGCCAGCATTTCTAATGCACTGGTCCCTCTGACATGCCAGAACACCAACTGGGCACCCTAGGGGGCATTGCAGTGGACTTCATAAATTGCTCCCAGGTACATAGCTCTCTTACCTTGTGTGCTGAGCCCCCCAAAACCCACTCCCCACAACTGTACACCACGACCATAGCCCTTACGGGTGAAGGGGGTCACCTAGATGTAGATACAGTGAGTTTCTGGTGGGTTTTGGAGGGTTCGCTGTTTCCTCCACAGACGTAACAGGTGGGGGGGGGGGGGCGGGGGTTGGGCCTGGGTTCGCCTGCCTGAAGTGCACTACACCCATGAAAACTGTTCCAGGGACCTGCATACTGTTGTGATGGAGCTGAGATGACATCTGAGGCTGGCATAGAGGCTGGCAATCAATATTTTTAAAGATATTTTTTGAGGGTGGGAGGGGGTTAGTGACCACTGGGGGAGTAAGGGAAGGTCATCCCCAATTCTCTCCGGTGGTCATCTGGTCATTTTGGGCAACTTTTTGTGCCTTGGTCGTAAGAAAAACAGGACCAGGTAAAGTCGTCCAACTGTTCATCAGGGACGACCTTGTATCTTTCGATTATGGGTCAAGGATGTCCAAGTGTTAGGCACGCCCAAGTCCCGCCTTCGCTATGCCTCCGATATGCCCCCTTGAACTTTGGCCATCCCTGCAATGGAAAGCAGTTGGGGACGTCCAAAATCGGCTTTCGATTATACCGATTTGGATGACCCTGGAAGAAGGACATGCATCTTCCGATTTATATCGAAAGATGGGCGTCCTTCTCTTTTGAAAATGAGCCCAATAGTAACATAGTAAATGATGGCAGATAAAGACTTGTACAGTCCATCCAGTCTGTCCAACAATATAAACTGATTATACATTGTATGCGATATTTTATATGTATACCTGAGTTTGATTTGTGCTTGCCATTTTCAGGGCACAGACTGTAGAAGTCTGCCCAGCACTGTTGTAGTAAAATTTCTGAAGTTAACATTGAAGCCCCTTAAAATTTACACTCCAGCCCAAACATATCTATTCAGTCACGATCAGGGCACAGACTGTAGAAGTCTGCCCAGCATTGGTTTTGCTTCCCAATTACTGGTGTTGCCAGCCAGTCTCCATTAAGATTCTGTGGATCCATTCCCTCTAAACAGGATTCCTTTGTGTCTATCCTACGCATGTTTGAATTCTGTTACCATTTTCATCTCCACCTCCTCCCATGGGAGGGCATTCCATGGATCCACCACCCTCTCCATGAAAAAATACTTCCTCATATTATTCCTGAGTCTGCTCTCCTTCAACCTCAATTCATGTCCTCTAGGTCTACCGCCTTCTTGTCTCCAGAAAAGGTTTGTTTGCGGATTAATACCTTTCAAATATTTGAACATCTGTATCATTTTTCCTTGATTTCATAGCCAAGACGCCCACGCAAGTGATCCAGCTAACATTTCATAACAAAGGTCTTTTTCAAGACCAGTATAAAACACACTTCAATTTCCAGTATTGCTTTAATCTGGATCATCGCTATCTTCCAACTCCGGCATTCAGACTCCTAATGCAGGCCCTTTGGCTGAAACACAATGTTGTGTCGAGTCAATATATTGATTAATAAAGTTTGGTTCATTTCTACTCTGGGACTCCTGGTTCTTTTACCCACTGCCTGGTTGCATTGCAACATCTGTATCATGTCAGCCCTGTTTCTCCTTTCCTCCAAGGTATACATGTTCAAGTTAGCAAGTCTCTCCTCGTACGGTTTGCAATGCAAATCCCTTACCATTTTTTAACCTTTTCTTTGCACCGCTTCCAGGTTTTTAAATTCTTTAGCAAGATACGGCCTCCAAAACTGAACACAATACTCCAAGTGGGACCTCACTGACAACTTGTAGAGGGGCGAGGCCCCACTTGGTGTATTGTGTTCAGTTTTGGAGGCTGTATCTTTCTAAAGATGTAAAAAGTTTGGAAGTGGTGCAAAGAAAAGCTACAAAAATAGTGGTGGTGTATCAAACTTTTCACATATATTACCAGTTCTTAGGAATTTGCATTGGTTGCGAATCATGTAATATATTAATTATAAAGTGTTGGTACTTGTTCATCAAACTATTTATGATGTTGTTCCTTTGCATTTTCAACAAGTCCTGAAAGTGTACCACCCAAAAAGACACTAGAGATCAGAAAATGCGATATGGCTGCCTTTAGATACAGAGTGCAGGTACGCAATGTGGAAAGCAGAACTTCTTCCTTTACTGTTGTTGGTACACATCTGTGGAATGTTCTTACAGGTCATTTGCAACTGTGTGGCAATGTGATGCAATTTAAGAAACTTCTCAAAACACAGTTGTTTGTGGCAATGTTTTATTGAGTTTTTGAAATTCTATGCCTTCTGAAATATCCTGAACTGTGATTTTATATGAAAGTGTTGCTTGTTTGTATGTTAGGTTTTATATAATATGATTATGTATGGTTTTTATAAACCACTTAGTTAATTCGGTGGTATATAAGTTTTTTAAATAAATAAATCATTCACATCCACAACTGGACAGCCCAGTACCAAAGCAGCCTCTGGCTGCTCCCCATCTTCTATGTGGAATTGAAGCTCTCCAGCTGTACTGGCAGTGTACTGCTTGTCACTTCAGTATCTCCATCTTCTTCATTGTCTCTGGCACCCTCTCTGGGGCTCCTCAACCCTGGCATGGAATCACCATCACAGTTTAGTATGAGCGCTTCTGCAGTTCCACCCACTCTAACTGCACCCCAGTCACTAAGTTTAGGGTGGAACTCCAATTCAAAACCCACAGGTTTTCTCTTCTCTGAGAGCTTCACTTTAATATCTTTTAACTGTGCTGTATAGCGGCTTCCTCATATGCCTACAACAAATCACTCAACACATCCACATTTTTGAACTAAACTCAGGAACATTGGGACTGGCCTTCCTTCTCAGTACAAGACAGACCATTCTATATTCAGTGTGACCTCAGATACTGGTTGCCAACTTGGTGCACACTTGGTTCACACTGAACAACTTCAGTAATTGCTCAGATCAGTGCCATCTGGCATTTGCTCATAGTCTCTGGTTTATGTTGCACATGACCCCTCTCAAGCTGTCACCTGGCAACCTGTAAAGCATCTGCCATTTCCTTCATGATTCCCAATTCTTCCTCTTGTTGCTCCTTTTAAGTTTTTCACTTGCAGAAATCTCTCTCTGGGTTGGGTCAGAACATGAGCGTCTTGTATACGCTGCTTCTCTTCTTCTTTCCTCCTAGCTTCCTTCAGCTGGTTCTCCAATCTATACTGATGTCTCTTCAGAGCAACCCTCGATTGCAGATCCCTTCTTGAGCTGGGCACCCAAATCCTCCAGCTCCTTCAATGTCTCGCCACTGGAGACTTCCACCTGGGCCAGTTGATCCTGCAGTGTTTGCACTCTACACTGCAATCTGTTTGCAGTGCTCCTGCACTGTGACAACAATTCATTCACTTCTGCCAGCCTAATACACTCTAGCTGGGTGACTCTCTCTTGCAGACACTCTTCTCCTGGAAGGTCAACTCTTGTATTTCACTTTGGAGCATGGCATTCAAGTCCTTCAGTGCCTGTTCCCTTGCTCCCAGTTTCTCCTGGCTCTGCAAGACTTCAGTTAGCTGCCTCTGCAGCTCAGTATGCTGCCACCATGGCACTATTTCTGTCAACTCTTGCTGAAGCTGTTTCGTCTCAGCTCTTGCAGCCTCTGTGTTATCCTGATAGTCCTGGGTCTGGACTATCAACAGGTTCATTTGGTCCTTCAGCACTTTGGACCTTTTCCTGCTGGTGTGCCAGCTGTCTATCCTTGACTTCCAGCTGCTTAACTTTCTCTACTAGCTCTTCTTTCAACACTCTCTTAATTTCTTCCATTTGGTCAATTGGGACCTACAGGTTACTTCTGCCTTCTCTTTCACCCAACTGGTTTTCTCCTCCAACAACATCTGGCAACTTTTCTTGAGCTGTGCCTCCTCGCAGTGCAGTTCTTCCACCTGAAGCTCCAGCCACCTACATTGATCATGTGACAGGCTAAGTTCAGTCAGGGCACTCCCCTGTCACTCCTCTGCAACTTGAGTGAGATCCTTTGCCTCCCTCAGGCTAGCAAGCAGCCCCTCTGCCTGCTTCTGCAGTGTCTCATTGGAGGACTTTGTAAGGGTTAGCTGCAGCTGGGTAACCTCCTCTGTCTTCTGCTTCAGATAACTTCTCAACTTTGTGACCTACTGTTCTCTGGCACTAGCTTGAGACAGCACTTCCGGGTCTTATTCCATTGGGCCATGCGCTATGGCTCTGTAACCACTCTCTTTCATTCCTCAGCTACTCCTCTGTGTAGCTTAAGGAGTTTTCCAAGTCTTGGAGCTCCCTCAGCCTTGTTTGTATTCTTGTTTCTGCACGATCTCTTTTCCAGAGACTTGGTATTCAGTTGCCCTATCTAACCTCAGTCTTCTATTCAAGGGATTTCCTGAGCTCTGTCTTCTCCACTTCCATGCGCTGCAACATGGCTTCATACTCTTTCCTTCACCCTGATAACTGGTCCTTAACCTCTACCAGTTGCTGTTGGAGAGTCTTCTTTTCCTCCTGTAATTGACCTACATACACAGTGGCTTGGTGCAACTGTTCTTCCAGCATTCTAATTCAGCTGTCAGCTTCCTCCAACTCACTTGCTAGATTTTGAGGTGGGTCCTGAACCTCTACCAGGCAGTCTTTGTGGGGTTCCTTCTCTTCCCCAGGTTGAGACACCATGGCAGACAAACAATCCAGGTATTCAAGCACCTCTACTTTACAATGGTTGACTTTCTTCCACCTCTTGGGCTGCACATGAGACAGGTACTTGACCTGTACCTGTGGCTCTTTGTCCCCTTTTCTTCCTTGGGTCCAGACATCCCGTCCACTTGCTGCTCATCCACTTGTCTTACTTCTGGCATCCTGCACTTGTCAAGGCACATAACCTCCTGAAGCCCTTTGACTTTTGGAGATTCCTTTATCTTCCTTCCTCCTGGTGCCTTCTTGACTACCTCAGTAGACTCTCTGCCAGTCACCCCTTGTGACTGTTTCATGGCCCTCTTTTTGGCCTTCTCTCTTTCTCAGAGCACTGCTATAGGACCTCCAAAACTTCCTGCCATGCCTGATCCTAAACTCCCATCCTGGAGTTTCTTGCTTCTTTCCTCCTTTTACAGGTGCCAATATTCTCCTGCTAGGATATATAAAGACTAACTGGCTGTCCCATTTGATGCATGCAGACTGCATTTACACAGCTGCTCCACTCTAGATTTCCTAACAGATTCAGTTGCAGCTATAACTTCCACTCTAGACTGGGTTTCCAAACTGCCCCAGTTGCACCTTCCCTGGCAGCGGTTCATTTTTCACAATATTTCTGTATGCACAGTTTGGAATCTTGTGTTCCCCTGTTCTGCAGTCTCTAAGAGTCAGCTCCTTAATAACAGCAAATAGCAGCTTTGGTTCCAGCTCCACTCTGTAGTCTGGACTGGCTTTCCCTAGCTCAGCATTTCTCAAACTGTGCGTTGTGGCACCCCAGTGCACCGCGCCGATCTCACAGGAGTGCCGCGGGACATTTGGGAGTTCACAATCCAAGTGCCTCTCTCCACCGCCCACCCGCTCACTTGCTGCAGGCTGCCGGCAGTGATGTAAGAACTGCCTTTGGCCTGCCACCAAAGCCTTCTTAATACAGCATCCCGCCTACGTGGGAACAGGAAGTGGTTGTAAAAAGAAGGCTTTCGGGGCAGGCTGAAAGCAGCGCTTACACATTGCTGCCGATGCCAGCAGTCTGGAGGTTTGGAGGCCTGCTCCTGCCCTGGGTCCCTGGCTGCTCACTACTCAGCTGTCAGGTAGGGAGGACGGGGCTGCAGGACATTATATTGCTTCCCTCCTGTGCTCAGGTCCAGGCTCTTCTTCATCCTCCTCTCCCCAGGAACAAGATAAAATATGGATTATAATGGATTAGCAGGGGGCATTGGGTTGGGGAGGAGAGAGGGAGAAATATTGGACATGATGTGGGGTGGGGGATGTAGACCTGTGTGGCCCTCACAGTCAATCAGACAAAAACAGACACACTAAAGGTGACTAGAAAATAGCTAGACAATGAGAGATATCAACTGTTTATTAATATCCAAGACTCGACATGGGCCGTGTTTCGGCCAGATGGACCTACATCAGGAGTCTTAAAGGATGTAAGTAAAAAGATCCATCTGATTACAATTTTATCAAAAAGTGGAAACACGCTATGCATAAAATGAATCCTTGCAAGACAGCTGGTTTCCACTGAATAAAGGATGAATGTCAATACCTATCAAAAAATTGGAAACATGCTGCGCGTAAAATGAAACCTCACCAGATGGCTGACTTCCACTGAATAAAGGATGAACATTCATCCTTTAGTCTGTGGAAACCAGCCGTCCAGTGAGGCTTCATTTTATGCATAGTGGGTTCCCATTTTTTTATACAATTATAACCAGATGGATATTTTTACTTACATCTTTTAAGACTCCTGATACAGGCCCATTTGGCTGAAACACTGCCGTGTTGAGTCTTGGATATTAATAAACAGTTGATATCTCTCATCGTCTGGCTATTTCTAGTCACCTTCACAGTGTCTGGGTTTATGCTGTAGGGATCTCCATTGTTGCCTGTTTTGTTTAACGTTTTGTTGGCCTCTCAAGGGAGGCTACTTGAATCTGAAGGTTTTAAAATGTTTAAATACGCTGACATTACTGTCATAAATCCCATCCCTTCAGGCTTACCAAATGTGGTTCTTATGGCTCAACACTATATTTCATTAATTGTTAAATGGATGTCAGACAGTTTACTAAAATTAAACATGGATAAAACTAAATTTCTTCTGGTAGGATCAAAAGTCAACATTGATTCCATTGAGAAGGTTAGTTATAAATTAGAACCGACCTTGAAAATAGTAGGGGTAATTTTGGACTGTAATCCATGTACATCAACTAATAATACATTGTTTCGGGACAATGAGAAAACTTAATAGAACATTTTTCACACAAGAACACTTTAGATTGATTGTGCAGGCCTTGATTAAATTAGTTTACTTCAACATTATGGATACAGAATGCACAAAGGCTTTGTTAAAAAAAAAAAACTGCAGACAGTGCACAATGCTGCAGTAAGACTGATTTACTCAAGAGGAAATCTGATAGAGTGACCTCTTTGTATGTTCAGCTCTATTAATTACCGGTAGAGACCAGAATATTGTTTAAATTATACTGCATTCATTTACTTGATTTTTCATGTCTTCTGTAAACATTCTTTACATGTCTTCTGTAAACATTCTTTACAGTGGAGGAGTGGCCTAGTGGTTAGAGTGGTGGACTTTGGTCCTGGGGAACTGGGTTTGATTCCCACTGCAGGCACAGGCAGCTCCTTGTGACTCTGGGCAAGTCACTTAACCCTCCATTGCCCCAGGTACAAATAAGTACCTGTATATAATATATAAGCTGCATTGAGCCTGCCATGAGTGGGAAAGCGCAGGGTACAAATGTAATAAAAATAAATAAAATCTTTGAACCAACTATGTTTTCCAAATCCTAAAAGAGACTTAATTCTCTCTTTTCTTAAAAGGCAGCTAAAGCTTAGAATGAGCTATCAGAGAATTTATGAGCAGAGTATAATTTTATGCTCTTTAGTAAAATGATAAAAACTACTCTCTTTTTTGTGAAAATGTCACCTCGAAACAGACGTAATCTAGATTTTATTTGCAGAAGTTTTAAAAATGTTTTATATGGTCCTATGTGTTTTATCTATTTTTTCTTGTTTATGATCTGCTTTGAACTCATTGGGTGCTAGCAGAATATAAGAATCTAGAGTATAGTGCAATGTAATGTAATGAATATGCATGAAATAAATTTCCATGCACTACCTCCATTTTATGCAAATCTAAATTTATCTCATGCATATTCACTGTGGATATCCTGACTGGCTGGGTGTGTTCCTAGGACTGAGTTAAGAACCCTTGCTCTAAGCTATGCATTCCGATGACAATAAATTAACATTTTTCCTGGGATACTGGCTTTTGTATATGAGTGAAAGCTGAACCCTATGCCTGTGACTCGTACCACACAGTTACAGCAAGGAGTTTGTTTTTTCATCGCTTTGGAAAGTACTATCTCTGTCTCGCCTCACTCAGAAAGACCTATTTTGACCTCCAGAGAATTTTAAAGCAGGATTCCTTCCTCTCTTCACACAGGAAGGACATGAATAAGTCTCTCTCTCTCATTTTGAGAAATTATGTGACCATTCTGTCATGCATGGACAAATAAGAGACTGTTTTAATCGTGACTGTACTTCTTTTGCATATAGGTGACTGCAGCAATATATGCCAGGGTCTATCTTTTCCAGTCACACTTTTGCATCTTCTACCCAAATGAAGCCTCTGAGTGGACAAGAGCCCTTTAATAATTTCCCATAATGTTTATGATCCTGATATGGTTTGGGGACAAACAGTGTTGAAAGATCAAGGCTGAAGGACACAGAGAGTCCCATGACAACTACAAGGATAAAGAAGTCCCGTTTGGGGAAACACCCCTCAGCTAAGTGCTTTGTACTAAGAGGCTCAAGGAGCCCACATCTACTAAACAGAATTCTATAAAATAGGCACAAACATTTATAGAAACACAGAAATATGACAGCAGATAAGAGCCAAGTGGCCCATCCAGTCAGCCCATCAACAGCAAATCACTATCTCCTCCTTTCCCTAAGAGATCCCACGTGCCTGTCTGTATTGCTTCAGAATTGGGTAAATGAAACTCTTCATTTGCACTTTAATTGGAGAGTGTGTAAGTCATTATTGTTACTGCATCACAATGATTAAGAAATACACACGCTAATCGAGTACATTACTAAAGGAAGGCTATAGAAAAGTAAAATAAGAAAGATATTTATATATATATACATACATCATCACTGGTCAGGAATTACATCATTCAGGCCCTTATCTCATCAGCTGGGGGGGCCCGTTGCAGCGAAAAGCCTGAAGTCTCCCTAAGACCAGGAACAAGTCTTTTCTGCATGATGAGTCCATCCACAGAATGAGCCCCAAGGCTCTGCTGCAAAAAGCCCCCTTTTTATTAAGGTAAAACTTACCCAGGTACGTGAGGATTCAGTCATATGCTCTCAGTTCAGGTAAACAAACCACTGGCCAGATGGCTTATCTACTGAACCTCAAACATACCCCGCCTCCCTCCTGCACAAGCTGGCTTCAGAGGCATTCCAACCTGTTCTTGAGAGGTGCCTTATTTCATACATTGTTCTTTGAGATATACCAGGAAAGTCACTTTTGGGTCAAAGACAGGGAATTTTAAAAATGTATTATCGATTAAAGCAAGACTGAAAAGCAATTTTTAATATTTTCCATCACATTGTCCCATGCTTTCTTAAATTCAGACTCAATCCTCATCTCTACCACCTCCACTGGAAGGCGATTCCACTCATCCACCACCCCTTCTGTGAAAAAGTATTTCCTCAAATTACTCCTGAGCCTATAACCTCTTAATTTCATCCTGTGCTCTCTCATTCCAGAGTTTTCCTTAATTTGAAAGAGGCTCACTACCTGTACATTAATGCCACGGAGGTATTTCAATGTCACTATCATATCCACTCTCTCCCTCCTTTCTTCCAATGTATACATATTGAGAGCCTTAAATCTTGCCCCGTATACATTACAACAGAGACCACTGACCAATTCTGTAGCCGCCCTCTGAACCGACTCTATCCTGTTTAAATCTTATTGTAGGTATGGTATCCAGAATTACACACAGTATTCTAAATGAGGCCTCACCAGAGACTTACACAAGGGCACTGTCACCTCTTTTTTTCCTGCTGGTCATCTCTCTCCTTATGCATCCGAGCATCCGTCTGGCTTTGACTGCTGCCTTTTCAGCTTGTTTGGCCACCTTGAGATCATCCGACACAGTCATCCCCAAGTCTCGCTCTTCTTTCGTATACAGAAGCACTTCACCCCCCCTATATGCATTATGCACATAAATGTTTAGAATACTAGTATATATGCATGTATGTGTGCAAATATACACATATAAGTCAAACTGGCACCTAAGTGCTATTTTGTAAATACATACATATTTGCATGATGAGTGTACTAGGAAAGAGCCTCAGTCTCGTTCACAATCATGTACCTTATAAAATACTATCTACTCATTAGTTCCACTAATTATACAGATTCTCAATATATCACACTAATTTTCTCTTTAAACATGTATTGTATCAAAAATCCCAACTCAACCCAGTAGATCTCACATATCACTCCATACAACTGATAACTAACATTTCATCTACCTCAACTATATAATTTTTTTTACAGGATACATCAAATCCACAATAGACCATCATAGATCTATAAATGTGCTGTGATGTTACAAACCATGTCCCAAAAAACAAACGCTCTAATGGAGCTGTTAAAGGTCTCCTGATGAAGAAAAAAATGAAACATGGCCTGTGTTGAGACCAAAGTGTTGGTTGGATGTTGGATGAAAGGAACAGGTCAACCCTAAATGATCTCTAAATAAGAATTGGAAGCTGTGAAGATTTCACGTCTGATGGTGGTCGGGACTGAGTCTGCAGCAGAACATTCGGTCACTCATTTGTTGCACATCGATGCTTCATCTGTGACCGTTGTGCTTTTCATCTTTGAAATTTTCTACTGATTGGATACTGGACGGGTTTTTTTTTGGGACATGGTTTGTAACATCACAGCAGATTTATAGATCTGTGATGGTCTAATGTGGATTTGATGTATTCTGTAAACAAATGTATATAGTTGAGGTAGATGAAATGTTAGTTATCAGTTGTATGGAGTGATATGTGAGATCTACTGGGTTGAGTTGGGATATTTGATGCAATAAATGTTTAAAGAGAAAATTAGTGTGGTGATATATTGAGAATTTGTATAATTAGTGGAACTAATGAGTAGATTACAGTGTGACTAATTATAGCTATTTGTAACCCTTGTATTATTAGTTATAAAATACTATAAGTTATGTACTTATGTCTGGCATTTAGGCATGAGCATTTACACCAGCTCTATGGCATATAAATTTAATAAATGATAAATGATTTAGACTAGGATTCCACAAAGAAAGACATTGAGGGGTCCTTTTATGAAGCTGCAGGGAAAAGAGCGCAGATAGGGATGGGGCTGTTTTCCCCATGCGCCAGGGCCCTTTTTACTGCAGTGGGTTAAAAGCCCCTTAAAAAATGGCCATGTGGTGAGAATACTCTTACTGCATGGCTATGCGGGGGGAGAGAGCACTTACCACCTAATGGCTCCCATGGTAACCCAGCGGTAACTGTGCAGTGCACAGCAATACCCAGTTACTGACAGGTTAACACCGCACTATTAAATTTAAAAATATTTTTTGGGTGTGCCAGAAATGGCGCATGCTCAAGCCAGAACTTTCGCCGGCGGCCGCATTGGGCCAGTAATAGTTCCAGGATAGCATGCGGTAAGCCCATGTCGGCCTTACCAACATTTTATAAAATGTCCTCTTAAGTAGGTGCCTACTTTCCTTTATAGAATACGGTCCTACCAGGCGCCCTCTGGGTGTCTAATTAAAGGTGCCCTGTTGTAGAATTTCTACTAAAATAAAAATCACAGAAAAGCTCTTCTCTGGAGGAGGGGTCCAGAGAGAGTAGAGCCAGGGCTTTTTTTCAAGGGGTACTTGGGGGTACTGAGTAACAGCACCTTTTCCATTGTCTGCTAAAATTGACCCATGGACCCCAAATTTTAATGAAAGAGCTCAGGCTCTACACACCAATTCAGTCTTGTCATAGATTCTGTGACTGGTTGCAGGAGTCCTGGCTATTATGGGGTGGGTCCCTCAATGATCACCCCACTCCTGAAGGGTGGCCTAGCATTTGAGTACTGGCACCTTTTTTGATAGAAAAAATGCACTGAGTAGAGCTATACTAGGACATTCAGTCCAGAGTGTTCTTAAAGACTGTTGACTGTTTTCCTTTTTACTTCTGTCTGTATATAATTGGTGCTGAAAATTTGTCCAATTGTTATTGCCTGAAGAATTCAAGTTTAAGTAAACCCTTTGGTTCAGAACTTACAACTATGGCCTTGAAGTACCGAGCAGATTACTATGCCAGTCAGCTTGCCAGTGCAAACTAGTCCCAGCCCTGCCCTCTCTACAAAACTATAAAATCTATTTAAAGTGACCTGCTAGATAATCACCTGAAGTAAGTAAGGGTTACACTAGCTTCATTAATGAAGCTGCCTTTTGATTCATTGGTGTCCTCTACTTTGAAATTCCTAATGTAGAAGGTGCTCTTCTTTGTTGCAGTAACCTCTGCTAGAAGGGTGAGTGAGCTTCTGGCATTGGTAACCTATGAACCCTTAACTGAGTTTCATCATAGCAAAGCTGTTGTCTGAACCCACCTGAAATTCTTGCTGAAGGTGGCGTCATCTTTCCACATCAGTGAGGAAATAGTTCTTCCTACCTTTATTCCAAAATCACATAAAAGCCCACACAAGGAGGTCTTTCACACACTGGACTGTAAATGTGCTCTCACACACTATCTTAAAAAAACTGAATCAATTAGAAAGCTTATCCAGTTATAAAATGAATCCTAGCAATTTGGCTAGTTTCCTGCATCCAGTTCTGTTATGAATAAGCAGATGGTCCGCTCATCTCAAAAGTTAAGCCTCATCAGATTAGGGCTACTGTAGCTCTGCTAAAGCCTGTATCACATCTACAAATCAGTGACATGGTCCTCGAGTCGCTCGGAGCAGGCTTTGGGAATGGACAGTGTCTTTGGCCGATCTATTCCTTTGAGCTGCAACTCTCACATTCTGTTAGTGCAAGCTGCTGTTGAAATTCAAACAATACAAGGAGTTTGAGCAACTATAAGCTTCAGAGTCACCTATTTGTGTACCTGATTCAGATCTGCTTATCAATGGAAAAAGCAATGTTGCTCATCTGTAACATGTGTTTTCCGTAAAGAGCAGGATTGATCAGGCACACAGTCCATCCCACCTCCCTGAAAATTGCCTAATTGCTTAGGGGCCCTTTTCCAAGCTGTGATAAAAAGGGCCCTGCGATAGTGACAGCGGCGTTTTTGCTGTGCACTGAGGCCCTTTTTACCATAGCGGGTAAAAAGGCTACAAAAATACATGGCCATGCGGTAGGATTGCTTTTACCATGTGGCCATGTCGGGGGAGCACTTACCACTACCCATTGAGGTAGCGGTAAGGGATCCTACACTAACCTGGTGGTAACTGGGTAGTATGCAGCACTGCCCAATTACTGTGGGTAACTGCCGCGCAAAATAATTGAGCCCTATTTTCCCCAGCACACGAAATGGCACTTGCTGTGGATGGAACTACCACCGGTGCCCGTGTTGGGCCGTAATAGCTCCAAATTGATGCGCGGTAAGCTCGCTTTGGGCTTACTGACACTTTTTAAAAGAGCCCCTTAGGTTTTGGATTTAACAGAGGAGCTGAGGAGACTGAGCGAGAAGGGTCACACATGCTCAGGACTGTACTGATGTTCTGAGCAGTTCCGTCCCTGTGCTGTTACACAGTACCATCTATTTGTGTACCTGACTCAATCTTGTTATCAACAGGGGAAAAAAAACCCAAAAAACTATTACAGGTGAGCAATTAGAGGTAATTGTTTTTCACTCAACACATAATTAACCTCTGGAAGTTGTTGCCAGAGGACATGATAAAAGCAGTTTGCATAGCTGGATTAAAAAAAAAAGGGTTAGACAGGTTCGTAGACAAAAAGTCCATGAATTATTATTATGTTTGGGAGAAAGCCACTGCTTATCCCTGGAGACAAACAGCATCTACCCTTTGGGATTCTGTCAGGTACTTGTGACCTGGATTGGTCACTGCAAAGGTACTATCCTTGGGACTCTGTGATACCAGGGTAAAAGGTTTTATCAAAATGACAATAGCTGTGGAATAAAGCATAAAAACAAAGGGTTTTTTTTTTACTTAGGCACGCTGGCGTTTTTAGTGCACGCTAAAAATAGGCACACGCTAAACACTAAAGACGCCCATAGGAATACATTGATGCCTTTTAGCGTTTAGCGTGTGCCTATTTTTAGCGTGCATTAAAAACGCCAGCGAGCCTTAGTAAAAGACCCCCAGAGTAATATATGATTCAGTGGACAGCTGAAACTAAAATGGTGTTATGTGTTTAATTGTGGTACCAGCTAGAGTGGGAACCAGGGAAAAGGGGTTTAAAAAAAAAAAAAAGGAATCCAGAGTAATTACACAGTAGAAGGAATGAGTAGGAATCCATTGGTATAAATAGGAAAGGAAGCAATAGATTTGCAGAAAAAGAGAAAAAATCATCAAAGAATTAAATCAGCAAATGAGTGAAAACAAGAGGCAAATGCATAATTACAGTGGGAAATACAAAAGTGTTAATCCAGGTTCCATTTGCTTGTCAAACCCGGACACACATATGGCTAAGGAGAGGTGAATTGAAACCTAGGAATGAGTGATTGATAGTTGCAGCCCAGGAAAATGGATGAGATGATAGCCACATTGAGCCTGCAAATAGGTGGGATAATGTGGGGTACAAATGCAGCAAATAAATAAATAAATGATTCACAACATGTATAGAAAAAAAGATTGGGTAGAGGAGGGAACAAGATGGCGGCTTGAAGGGAGTGCAGTGAAGCTGCTCCAGTCCTTCCCTTTACTCTTTGAAAATTAGATACGGTTTCCTTCTCCCTTATGCCTAAAAGGAGGGGTAGGCAATGCGTTTGCCCCAGTACGTCTGCTGTACCGGTGGTGAGACCCTTGGACTGCTTTGCTGCTCCAGGACTACTTGCAGTACTTGAATCTTCACTGCTGGAGGGAGTGGTGGGAGGTAAGCCGCTCCCCCAGCCTGAAGCTGAAGCATCCTTAAGTCCTGAGATTCGGATGCCGCTGCTCATGCCAGCGGTTGAGCTGAGACCTGAGCAGGGAACTCTGCGTCCTGATGAGGCGGGAGTGCTTCCTGATGCTGGGTCAGGCTCAAAACGACGGACCACCAAGCATTTCCGCGCAGATGGGTGTGGCACAGCATGGAGTCTGCATTTTTGGTGAGACCATCGCAGCAAAAGAGAAACAGCTTTCTGGTGATACCTTGACTGAATCCATTTCATTGAGTAAGTCATTTCTACCCACTAGGCCAACAACTATTACCTTAAATACCATTTGGGGAGTCCTTTTGGGTTTGGAAACATGTTTTTTCTCAAAACCTGTTGTCAGTATTTCAGCAAACCCAAATTCCCTCAGAAAAAGTCTCTGTGAAGGAAAGTAAAATTTCAATAATGGATAAAAAGATTGACACTAATGGTAATGATATCCAATTTCTTCAACAAACTCAAGTTAATTTGATTAAAGAGAATTTGCTGCTGCGATACAAGATTGAAATTTTAGAAAAATCAATAGAGGTCTAAAACGTGTTTAATAAATTTTCCCAAACTGCTTTCAATTGCTCCTCTTATAACCTTTGAAAAGTACTTATTGGAAATATTGAAGATTCCAGATTAAGCTTATCCTCCAGTCTCTAAATTTATTACTTATTGCCTTATATTAAGAATATAACTGATCAGCCAGTTGCTGAAGGAGCTGAAGTCTCTTTTGAGAGTTTAAACCTTACGCAGACACTTAAAGATGACACTCTGGGTTTACAACCTGCAACATTGATTGTGACTTTTGGATTACAACCCGATAGAGACTGGATACTGAAGCAATTTTTTCGTCATAGAGATGAACTTTTTATGAATTGTAAGATTAGAGTTTTCCAGACGTATCTAGAGCAACCCAAAAGAGGTGCCAACTTTTCCTTAAAGTCATGGGTTTTACAACTGGATTATTTTGGCAGAACTTTCCTTGCAAGTGTGTATTGAAATTGCATTTAGTGACGTATGTTTTTTATGATTGTACACATTTAAGTTAATTTTTGGAATCCAAGACTGTTGTAACTCCACCTTCGCAGCCAAAAGTAGTAATTTCATCTACTCCGTAATCTAATTTAATTTTCAGCCCGAGTTTCTCTCTTCTTATTCCTAATTTTTGTTAGTGATATATGATTTATCCTTCATAGTGCCTTGTTCTACTTTTCCAATTGTAGAGATTGGATTATTTAATATTTTGCTTATTTTGATTTTCATACATTAGATGTTTCAATATTTTCCATCTTTTCTGTATTAAGATTTATTCTTGGAATTATTTTGTAAATTGCTTAAAATAAATACATTAAAAAAAAGAAAAGAATTGGGTAAAAGAGACACATGTAAATTTTATAAAACGGCTGTAAATGGTTTCTCATCTCCCAGCTGGCTGCAAAGGCCTGATGGCAGAAAATTCTTATAAAGAAAGATACAACGAAGTGGCACATCTCATCCATCAGAAAATGTA
Source organism: Microcaecilia unicolor (assembly GCF_901765095.1). Lineage (NCBI taxonomy): Eukaryota > Metazoa > Chordata > Amphibia > Gymnophiona > Siphonopidae > Microcaecilia > Microcaecilia unicolor. Next base: position 163,164,027 of record NC_044041.1, read on the forward strand.
TAAACATTATAACATTGCTGTCCCAGTAAAGTACTGGGATCATGACCCTAAAGAATTATGGAGAATGAAAAAGTTATGATCACCTGGGATATTCCCATTCAAACTGATACAAAGCTGGAGGCAAGGAGTCAGACAGTGGTGAAGGAGGAAAACATGAGAATTGCATTGATAACAGAGGTGTCAGTACCAAGTGATTATTCTGTGAATTGTGTGAAGAGAAAAAAGATCCTCAGGTACCAAGAAATGCAGTCAGAAACAATGAAAACGTGGCATAAGGATACAGAAATATTTCCCATTGTTTTCTGTTGCCATAGGATTCAGGGGTGGCCCAAGGCAATCAGCCACCCGAAGCAGAGATGAGATGCCTGCCCCCTGATCCCACGCCCAGTCTAGCATCTTCTCCTTTCTCCACATTTATCTTATTTTTTTTCCAAAAGGCGACAGTGGTAGCAGCAGCAGTGATTCCCATAGGCTGCCCTGCTGCCGGCACTGGCCTCTTCGCTACTGCATCTCGCCTCTGAGGAAACAGGAAGTTACGTCAAGAGGTGGGCTGCAATGGGAGAAGAGTCTGGTGCCAGTGGCAGGCAGCCTATGGGAATTGCTGTTGCCCAGTGGCGTACCTAGGGTAGTTGACACCCGGGGCCGGTCATTTTTTAACACCCCCCCCCCCCCCAAATCCAGTACTAGGCATGCCGAGAATACAAAACACTCAGGACCTATAGAGCAATTCTACCATATCATAAGCAGTCATTTCTACGAGTCACACAAGGAAAAGGAAAGCATCTTAAACACTACAGTGAGCACTAGAACATCAATTCACCTATTGTAAAATGAAACCAGACAGAATAGTACAGATCGTAGATCCTGCACAGTCAATGCCAACTGAAAGCCATGTCTTTTTCACAAACACAGATACACCCTAATCCACTATAGAATAAGTAATCATAAACTTTCTATTTAGACAAAAATTAAACTGAACCCCCAATGCCAGACTCTGCATACAATGCAACACCACAGAAACAGAAACTGTCCCCTAGTACTGTGCAAAATATAAAGACAGCAGATGTAAATTTGAAAAAAACTAACAAGTACCAATCACCACTTTACAAATTAACAAATAGAAATAAAACAAATATAGAAAGTAAAATAATACCATTTTATTGGACTAATACATTTAGCTTTCAGAGGCCAAAACCTCTGTCCTCGGGTCAGTACAGTATAGTGCTGTTACAGTATCCTATCCTGACCTGAGGAAGGAGGTTTTGTTCTCCGAAAGTTAGTCAAAATGTATTAAAATTAGTCCAATAAAAAGATTACCTTATTTACATGTTCTATTATAAACATTTAACATATCTACAATACTTTATCCTAAAGCAAAAGAAATAAAAAAATATATTTTATTTACAGTTTGTTGTCTCTGGTTTCTGCTTTCCTCATCTTCTTTTGTCTTCACTCTCTCTCTCTCTCTCTCTCTGCCATCCAGTGTCAGCCCTCTCTGCCGTCCCTTCCATCCACTGCCTGCCCTTTCTCTCTGCCCCTTCAATCCACCATTTGCCCTCCCTCTCCCATCCATCCAGGGTCTGCCCTCCCTCTCGCTCCCCCTTCCATCTAGGATCTGTCCCCTCTCTCTCTCTCTGCCCCTTTTTTCAGCCCCCAGTTCCAGCCCCCTTCTCCCCTCTGAACACCCCCACCCCAGTCCCCTTCTCCCCTCCCCTTCTCCTGTCTGAGACCCCCACCCCAGTCCCCTTCTCCCCTCTGAGATCCCACCCCAGTCCCCTTCTCCCCTCCCCCTCCCCTGTCTGAGATCCCCACCCCAGTCCCCTTCTCCCCTCCCCTTCCCCCGTCTGAGACCCCCACCCCAGTCCCTTTCTCCCCTCCCCTTTTCCCCTCTGAACACCCCCACCCCGTCCCCTTCTCCCCTCCCCTGTCTGAGACCCTCACCCCAGTCCCCTTCTCTCCTCTGAACACCCCCATCCCAGCCCCCTTCTCCCCTCCCCTTCCCTTCTCCCCTCTGAGATCCCCACCCCAGTCCCCTTCTCCCCTCCCCTGTCTGAGATCCATACCCCAGTCCTCTTCTCCCCTCCCCTTTTCCCCTCTGAGACCCCCACCCTAGTCCCCTTCTCCCCTCTGAGATCCCCACCCCAGTCCCCTTCTCCCCTCCCCTGTCTGAGATCCCCACCCCAGTCCTCTTCTCCCCTCCCCTTTTCCCCTCTGAGACCCCCACCCCAGTCCCCTTCTCCCCTCTGAACACCCCCACCCCAGTCCTCTTCTCCCCTCCTCTGTCTGAGACCCCCACCCCAGTCCCCTTCTCCCCTCTGAACACCCCCACCCGAGTCCCTTTCGCCCCTCTCCTTCCCCACCGGCGAAGCAGCGTCGCAGGCAGCGCCTCGTGCCCTGCTTGTAAAAAAAAAATCAAATCTCCTTCCTTCTCCTCGTCTTGACGTCGACTCGGGCCTTCCAATCAAATTGATTGGAAGGCCCGAGTCGACGTCAAGACGAGGAGGAGAAGGAAGGAGGAGATTTGATTTTTTTTTTTTACAAGCAGGGCACGAGGCGCTGCCTGCGACGCTGCTTCGCCGTTTTCTTTTTAATGTGCGGCGCCGCGGGAACGGCCACGGGAGGCGGCGGGAGCGGAGCACCCCCCACCCACTGGCACCCGGGGCGGACCGCCCCCACCGCCCCCCCCCCCTTAGTATGCCACTGCTGTTGCCTTTTGGAAAAGAAACAAATAAAGTAAAGGGTTGAGGAGGAAGGGGAGAGTGCTGATGCTGGAGTGTGCCACCTGAGGCCCAGTGGCGTAGCCAGAAGTCAATTTTTGGGTGGGCCAACAGGTTGGATGGGTGGGCACTAGACAGTGGTGTGCTGGTAAATGTTTAACAACAGTCTCTCTCCCCGGTCCACCTCTGCACCCCCCCATCCACCTGTGCACCTCCCCTCAAAATTGCAGAGCTGGCTATAGTTGGGGAGAGAGCCTGGGGGGGGGGGGGGGGGCAATGCATTACTGTCTACAGGAAAAAAAAATTAAATGATCCCAGGTTCCAATTTAATTCATGTTTAATGTGGGATAAAATGCCATAAATAAGTAAATAAATATAAACTTTTAATGTTGAGCACCTGATTCTCAAAGTGGACATATTCCAAACACTATAATGAAAATAAAATGATTTTTTTCTACCTTTGTCTGGTGACTGTTTTTCTGATCATGCTGGCCCAGTATCCGATTCTGCTGCTATCTGTCCTCTTAACTCCGTTTCCAGGGCTTCCTTTCCATTTATTTCTTTACTTTCCTCCTTTCTTCTTCATTTCTTGCTCTATATCCATAAGTAAAAGCTGGGTCCTCTGCAGACTTGACTGTCTAGTGGATCCTGCTTCTGCCTATTTTCTTCATCCATGTGCAGTTTTTCTCCTCTCTTCCTTTTCCCTCATCTCATCTCCTTCCTCATTCTTCCATCCCCTCCATCCATGTCCAGCATTTCTTCTCTCTCCCTTCCCTCTCTTCCATCCATGTCCAGCAACCCTCCTCTCCCCTTCCCTCCATCCAGCAACCCTCCTCTCCCCTTCTTCCACCATGTCCAGCAACCCTCCTCTCCCCTTCCCTCCATCCAGCAACCCTCCTCTCCCCTTCTTCCAACATGTCCAGCAACCCTCCTCTCCCCTTCCCTCCATCCAGCAACCCTCCTCTCCCCTTCTTCCACCATGTCCAGCAACCCTCCTCTCCCCTTCCTTCCATCCAGCAACCCTCCTCTCCCCTTCTTCCACCATATCCAGCAACCCTCCTCTCCCCTTCCCTTCATCCAGCAACCCTCCTCTCCCCTGCCCTCCTCCTCTCCCCTTCTTCCACCATGTCCAGCAACCCTCCTCTCCCCTTCCCTCCATCCAGCAACCCTCCTCTCCCCTTCTTCCACCATGTCCAGCAACCCTCCTCTCCCCTTCCCTCCATCCAGCAACCCTCCTCTCCCCTGCCCTCTCCTCTCCCCTTCTTCCACCATATCCAGCAACCCTCCTCTCCCCTTCTTCCACCATGTCCAGCAACCCTCCTCTCCCCTTCCCTCCATCCAGCAACCCTCCTCTCCCCTGCCCTCTCCTCTCCCCTTCTTCCACCATGTCCAGCAACCCTCCTCTCCCCTTCCCTCCATCCAGCAACCCTCCTCTCCCCTTCTTCACCATGTCCAGCAACCCTCCTCTCCCCTTCCCTCCCCTCCATCCAGCAACCCTCCTCTCCCCTTCTTCCACCATGTGCAGCAACCCTTGTTACCGGCCCTCCCTGATAGGGCATGCGATGGCAGCTATAGTTTCTCTGAGGGGTATCTGTAGTCGTGACCACGCTCAGGACTCTTTGGCCACACAGGGAGAGAGGTATCAAATACACTAACCTCGTCTCCTGTTCTCAAAGAACAGGAGAGGAATAAAAACTAAATTAGGATAACTCTTGAACTGAAATGACACCAGACTTTTAAAGCGAACCCAACAATGTTTATTTAAGTACAAAATGAGAACAAATAAAAAAACTTGTAAATTATTTTGTTTTATAATGGTACCATTTGTATTAATCAACCTTTCTAATTGTTAACATTTTAATGTATTTTCATTCTAGACAAACAGTCTCTATAATATTGTAATTACTTTTCTCTTTATTTACAGAACCTCCTTATCTGCAAGGACTTTCACTAAAGTGATCAGATAAGTATTAGATTTTCATCTATTTCTTATAGTATACCCCAGATTCAATTTATAGAATTTTACTAATAAAAAAATGAATTGATTCTTTGTGTTTCCTTTTTGTCTCCCTCAGGATTTCAAAGAATTTCTATCTCCGTTCAGGTAAGTATAAGTCCTTTCCCTGTGTTAATTTGTGTTAACTGTCACTTAGCTGAAGCTTCACTTCCAAATCGTTTCCTCGTAGCCTTTCTTGCGTCGGGGCCCTTAAACTCCTTCTGGACGCACGGCTGTCAGAATTCTTCACCGGATTGACTTCTCCCTTCACCTCTCTTAATAAACATAAAAGGGAGCAAAACCCTAGCTGCCTGTCTGAGTTAAATTTTCCCTTTTTCTTGGTGAGATTTTAATTATCACACTGTGGCCCAGCACTAACTCAAAATTAAAATAAGCCAATCACCCTTTCTTTGAAGCCTAATCTTTTCTTTTGCATTCCCTGTGCTAATGAAGGAGTGCCTTCAGCGGTACAGGAACCCAACCACACAAAACACTTACACTCTTACTTCTATTCTTATTACTACTTCTTATATTCTAATAATATCATATAATCCTTCCCCAAAACCCACTAACACTACTCACCCCCTTCTGAACCCAATTAATCACTAATGAAATTTTAACCCCCATTTCTATGAACTAAAAAAACTTTATTCCTAAAATAGCAACACAATCACTCCTTCCCCTCTTTCATTCCCTTACTTTATACTCCTTTCCAAAAAATCCTCCCTTGTTACCCTATTTTCTCACTTATCTCTCCTCCTTTCTCTCCAATAGCACCAGCCTCTCCTACACACATCCACACTCACCGCACTCCCAACTCCTTCTGATAACTGCCAGCGACTCCGTATCCTAGGTTACGGAATTTCCGCTGGCAGTTCCAAAGACCCTGAGCCAATCCGTTACCACTTCCAAGATTCCAAGATTCACTGCTGACCAACGGAATGTTGGCCAGCAGTGCTAAATCTCCATTTTGTTTAGTTAAATCCCATAGGAATTAATGGAAAATTCTTCCATTAATCTAAATCCCCTCTTAACCTTAATTAATTTACACCAAAATTTCCACACTAATAAAACTTCCCGTCCCCTATTAAATCATGTTTTTAAAATTTAAAAATACCACTTTTTACAGTCTGCCCGCAATTATCTCTCCTAAACCCCCCTCAAAAATCCCAAAATAATTTAAAACCCACTCTAAAAATTCAATCCCCCTCCCCTCTACCTGCTACGTCGAATTTAATATTTTACCATGTAATTAACCCCTTAAAACCCACACTACACCAGAACACCCCAAAAAATATTAAAATTTAAAATGTAACCCCCCACAAAAATAAACAAAAATACCCCGATCCCAAATATGCAAAAATATTTCCAATCCGTCAAACCCCCGATTTTTTAAAAATAAAAAACCCAATTTATGCAAATTAAAATCAACCAATTAAAATTCCGGGCCAAACGACCCCTTACCTTAATGAAGATTTTCCCCTCACTTGATCCCAACCAACGGGTCCGGTCCCGCTGGTCCTGGCCCGAAAACGGAGTCAAAAATAAAAAAGAACCGAAACCGGCCCAAAATTTAGGCCCCGGCTTCGGCCTACTCGCGAAGACGCGCGATCCCGAAATGTGCATGAGGCGCGCCGCCTCATGCACACGCGCGCCGACGTCTTCTCCTCACCGGCCATCTTTCCTATTCCCCACACACTAAACGGAGCTTCCAAAATGACCCGAGCCTCCTGGAACCACGAAGCCCGGCCCAACGCCGCCCGCCAGAGAAACCAGCCGCCCCGGACCATCGCCCCGTTCCTCCCGACGCAGCTCTTCAGTCCCGGAACGTTCCCTAACGTCCCCGGGACTCCAGAAATTTTGGCGCTGCCTCACTCCACCCAGAATACCACCGCTCCAACCCCGCTATTACCGGGGACGCCTCCGGTCACCCCAGAACCCAGCAAATCCTGACGCTCTCCCGGGGATGTGCCCATCGTCCCCGGGAGTCAGAAAACTTTAGTGCCGCCTCCCTCCCGCGCGAACGGCCCCAAATCGGCCTCAAATCTTCCCGCCGGTCTCCAATGCCCTTCTTCACTCCCGGGGTCCTGTTTAATTGTCCCCGGGAGCCCACACAACAAAATCTCGGCGCTTCTATCGCGCCTCTCGGACTGACCCGCTTTTCCCTCCCTCCAGGAGCCCGAACCTCGGAGGCCCCAAACCGGACCCCGGGTAAGTTTTTTCTTTTTCCTAACCCTAGGTTACATTCTCCTCTCCTGTCTGCCCTGTTTCCTTCTGGGCCCCCCCCCCGTACCTTTAAATATTATAGTTTTGCTGGAGTCGCGGGCAGCCGGCATTGAAGACATCGGCAGGCTTATGCCGGTTCCAGCAGCCTTCCCTTCCCTCGTTGCAAGTCGGATGATGGCTCCGCCCTCTTCTGACGTATTTCCTGTTTCTACGAGGGCGGAGCCATCATCCGACTTGCAACGAGGGAAGGGAAGGCTGCTGGAACCGGCGTAAGCTGCCGATGTCTTCAATGCCGGCTGCCCGCGACTCCAGCAAAACTGTAATATTTAAAGGTACGGCGGGCGGCGGGAGGCGGGGCAGTGGCGGGCTGGGGAGGCAGATGGGGATCCGAGCTCAGCCTGCTCCCTCCACTTCGCTGCCTCCACTGCTGGGTGGGCCTGAACCAAAACTAGGTGGGCCTGGGCCCACCCAGGCCCACCCGTGGCTACGCCCCTGCTGAGGCCCCATCTCAGGTAGCCTAATGGTAGGGCTGCCACTGATAGAATTGATTTAAAGGAATTTTCAAGGACACCTTGATAAGTTGCCTATATGTGTTACATCCTATGAACTCGTGAAGGAAGGTCTTTTTGGCACAATGAAAGTACTACCCTGAATGCAGCAGTGAATTTGAGATGCTGAGATCATACCCTGGTTTAGGACTAAGATTTGCAGGTGGTATGATATACACAAAACTAATCTATGTAGAGATAATGCCCCCATATGAGGGTTAGGAGAATTGAGCAATCAGTAATCCTAATCCATTGAGGTTGTGAACAGAAACATTCGGTAAATGATAAATTGAGCAATCAGTAATCTTAATTGAATGAGTTTATGATCAGAGCCAAAACTGTGTTGTCTCATTACGCAAAGTCGGTCAGTTCACATTTAGGGGAAAACATGGATAAGGAATGCATATCAGAACAAAAGGTTTTCTGTCCTGGGCTTGAAACTAGTTTAGCCTTCAAACTGTACTAAACATCTGTTTAGATCTGTTGAATTCACACAGAATTTTTATACACATGTTTGATATCTAGCCTGGGTGCATTAAGAGCAAATAGTTTGCTTAAAAGAAGCAAAGCATGAAGTTTCCAAAGAGAGTTCATATAAAATGGGTGACCATAATGGCTGAAAAGCGGTTAGGCTTTAAACTAATGTATTTGCTAAAAGATAAAGGGAATCCTTAAAGTTGTTTAGTGCAATTTATATGTTTCCAAAACTAAACCATTTTCTAGTCCAGGAAGGAAAAACTTTTTTTCTCCTGATATGCATCCCTTGTTCTTATTTTCCCGTAAATGTGGACTGATGAAATTTACTTAATGAGTCATTCAGTTTTGGTCCTGATCACAAACTCAATGAATCAGGAGTACTGATTGCTTTATCGATCGTTTACTGAATGTTTCTGTTCCACTATGATGAAAGCACTCAAATGAAGTTTAACCCCTTTGACATGTCACATGAACATAAATGTTCTGATATTTTAGTTGTTCCTGTATTCTCCTAAACCACGTATCTGTGTAGTTACTCTGGTTTCCTTTTTACCCCTTATTTCTTGTTCCCACTCTAGCTGGTAGCATGTTTATAGACAACTATGCTACTTATAATGTACACATAGCACTGTTTTAGTTTCAGTGTTAACTGAAGCACAGATTACTCAGCTTTTGTGCTTTATTACAGAGCTATCGTAGAAATATTGGGTTTATTTGTTGTATTATATTAGGATTGCCGTAATATTGTATTATTTACATATCTTTCATTATTCCAATGCCTTCAGATATCTAGAGATAGAGCCGTGTGGATTAGGTGCAGCGAAGGGCGACTAAATTGATAGCGGGGATGGGACGACTTCCCTATGAAGAAAGACTAAGGAGGCTAGGGCTTTTCAGCTTGGAGAAGAGACTGCTGAGGGGAGACATGATAGAGGTATATAAAATAATGAGTGGAGTGGAACAGGTGGATGTGAAGCGTCTGTTCACGTTTTCCAAAAATACTAGGACTAGGGGGCATGCGATGAAACTACAGTGTAGTAAATTTAAAACAAATCAGAGAAAATCTTTCTTCACCCAATGCATAATTAAACTCTGGAATTCGTTGCTGGAGAACGTGGTGAAGGCGGTTAGCTTGGCAGAGTTTAAAAAGGGGTTATACGGTTTCCTAAATGACAAGTCCATAAACCGCTACTAAATGGACTTGGGAAAAATCCACAATTCCAGGAATAACATGTATAGAATGTTTGTACGTTTGGGAAGCTTGCCAGGTGCCCTTGGCCTCGATTGGCCGCTGTTGTGGATAGGATGCTGGGCTCAATGGACCCTTGGTCTTTTCCCAGTGTGGCATTACTTATGTACTTATGTACTTATAGGTGCTAGATCAGTAATAGAAACAGAAAATTAGGTCACTGGAATCTGGGTTGGAGCCTCTGAACTGCATATTAAAGGGAAAATTCTATAAACAGGCATTCTATTTATGTGTCCCAATCCCGTCCGGTGAGAACTAATTCTAAACGGCATCTGGGCACCCAGATTTCATTATAGAATACTAGCTTAAGCCGGTATTGGCACGTCTAACATTTAGGTGCCCTCAATTACACCAGCCAAAAGACCTTGTTTAACTGCAGGCGCCTAGATGCGGTAGTGTCATGCGTAACATGCAGTGTTCTTTAAGATCCCTTTTTCGGTTCCACTTTAGGAGTCACAGACCGAGAAAAAAATCTAGGTGTCATCATTGATGTTACATTGAAATCTTCTGCTCAATGTGCTGCTGCAGCTAGGAAAGCAAATAGAATGTTGGGTATTATTAGGAAAGGGATGAAAAACAAAAATGAGGATATTATTATGCCATTGTATCGCTCCATGGTGCGACCTCACCTCGAGTATTGTGTTCAATTCTGGTCGCCACACCTCAAAAAAGATATAGTGGAATTGGAAAAGGTGCAGAGATGAGCGACAAAGATGATTCAGGGGATGGGACGACTTCCCTATGAGGAAAGGCTGAAGAGGCTGGGGCTCTTCAGCGTGGAGAAAAGGCGGCTGAGGGGAGATATGATAGAGGTCTATAAGATAATGAGTGGAATGGAATGGGTTGATGTGGAGCGTCTGTTTACGCTTTCCAAAAATACTAGGACAAGAGCGCATGCGATTAAGCTGCAGTGTAGTAAATTTAAAACGAATCAGAAGAAGTTTTTCTTCACTCAATACGTGGTTAGACTCTGGAATTCATTGCCGGATAAGGTGGTTGGGGGCGGTTGGCTTAGCGGAGTTTAAAAAAAGGTTAGACGGCTTCCTGGAGGAAAAGGACATAGAATGTTATTGAATGGACGTAGGAATAATCCACTATTTCTGGGATGGGCGGGATGAAATGCTTGTTCTTTTGGCCGCTGTCGGAGACAGGGTGCTGGGCTCGATGGACCCTTGGTCTGTCCCAGCATGGTGATGCTTATGTGTTATGTCTTATGCTTATGTCTAGTTATAACTGTAAATGGCAGCTCTTCCCACCTCTCTTCCATGCTTTGCTCTTGCATTTATGCACTATGCCGCTTAACGCTTACAGAGTAGATCTCAGTCAGTTTGCGGCTACTGACTTGATAGTTCTTGGAACATAAACTCCCCTCTGACATTTGTCTAATTCCCTCCTATCCTAGGTTTAAAGCAGCATTTAAGACTTGCCTTTTCCAAAAGACTTTTGTCAGTCTTCTGATGTAACTACAGTACAGTCTCGATTATCCAACCTAAGCGGGTCCAAGCCGTTGTCAGATAATACGGAAAACAATGGTAACCCCTTTAAAAATGTACAGAATATACACTTTATGCATACAGAACAGCCACAAGGTATCTGTTATTTAAAATACAGTATTGTTTGTTAACACTAACCAGCAGCTTGTGAAGCTGGAAAACAGGAAGAGAACCCGCGTACTTCATAAGAGCAACACGATGATGACATCGTGGAGTCTGTTGGGGTGAAGAGGCATAGGCCAGCGTCAGAGAGGAGAGAGGCGGTTCTGTGTGTGTTCCAACTTGCGGTTCCTGCTACTCTTCTCTTGCTTGTTTCTCTCTGGGTCATCTTCTAGGAGCCTCCGCCATTCCATCAGTTGGTCGGGTCCAGGACACATCTAACCCTGCCCTGTGAGTGACGTCACTCTGGGCATGGGGTGAAGAGGCCCAGACCAGCACCGGAGTAGAAGGTGCCTCTCTTGTCGTACTCCTTTGGGATGACTTGGGGGGGCTTGGGGTTAAGGGAGGGGGATTGTTTTGAGGGGAGAGGTGGAAAGTGAGTATGTTTGAGGGTTGTGAGAGGTTGTGTGGTTAGTATGAGTGATATCGAGGTAGTTTTTGAGAGGGGGAAAATGGTAATTTGGTTTCATCCTCTAGCCATAAAACTTCTATGGGTAGGAATATGGGGAATGTGATATTTGTGGATCTGTTACATGAATATAGTTTGAAGTCAACTCTACTGCAAGTTGGTTTGGTGAATGCTAGATCGGTTAAGAATAAGTTGGTGGTGATTCGAGACTTTATTGAGGATGTGGGTTTTGATGTGCTATGTATCAGAATCATTGCTGCTAAATATAGATAAGATTGTTGTGAATTAATGATGTCCGTCAGGATATCGATGGGAGTGGGCCTGTAGGAAGTATAAAAGAGGGGGAGGTGTGTTGATTATTTTAAGAACTAATCTTCATTTGAAGAAGAGTTGTTCGGAAGTGAAAGATTATGGTGAAATATTAGTATTGACTGGGGAAAGCCTGAGTTTGTGTTTGGTTTATAGTCACCCAGGAATGATGAGAGTGGATTGCTCATATTTTTATTGAATTTTTATGTGTTTTCCCAATTATGTTGGATAGGCTTTATATTTTAGGAGAATTTATATATACCAGTGCAAACGGAAGGTAGGGGTGGGGTGGGGGTGATACAGGGAAATTATCCAGTGTTGTTTCAAACTTTACAGGGTTTATCGTTTGTCCAGATTGTGCGCTCTTCTATACATTCTGCTGGTAATATTTTAGACTTGTTTTTTTTTTGTCATCGAACTTAGAACGAGAACTTAGAGAGTCCCCAGTGATTAAGTTTGTGGGTTGGTCAGACCATGCAATCGTTTCATTTTCCCTGTGTGTTGCTGGAGGTGCTGTTGAAAAATATATTTGTCCTAGGAAAAGTCAGGTGATAAATAATTTTGAACTAGGTGAATTTAAGAAGGTGTGGATGCCTATAATGAATATAGACTATCAGAATTCTTTGGATGAGTTGGTGGAGGATTTGTACTCTACCCTTGGATCAGCATTGGATGTTGTGGCACCAATGAAAAATGTGCTTTTTAGGGAGGGCAAAGAACTAGAGATGATGAGTTTGATAGTTACAAGTTGAGATTAATGGAGTATCTGTCTTTGTGTGAACATGAGAGGAATAAGTAGTAACAGCTTAAAATACAATCTGATTTGTGTAGACCTAAGGAACTATTAGTACAGCGAAGCAACTGGTGAAGGACATGTCAGTGGTATTGCAGGTGAGGGTCCAGATCCAGTAGGATTTGCTGATTTTTTTAATGGAAAAGATGGAAAGGTTAGATTTGTTATTGGAACCTAGTACAATCACTGGCTTGAATGATGATGAGATTTGTGTTGAGGTTTGGACCAATTTTAGTTTGGATTCAGAATTGGAGTTGGCTAGTATTGTGGCTTCTCTGACGCTCACATTATCTTTGGTGACTCCATGTTTGGCAGCGGTCATAAGAGGCTTGTCCATCAGTTGCTCCAAGTTTGTCCTTGATTGTGAATAAATCTTTATCTTTGGGGAAGGTTCCCAAGATGTGTAAGACATCTATGGTGAAACCTCTCTTAGAAGAGGAATCAATGGATGTATCTGAATTAGGTAATAATAGGCCAATTTCAGTTGTTCCTGTAGTATTAAAGGTAATTGAAAAAGTAGTCTTCCATCAATTGGTTGAGTTTGTGGATATAGTAAAATGCCTGGATGATTATCAATACGGTTTTAGGACTGGACATAGTGTTGAGACCTTATTATTGTCCTCTTTAGATGTGATGAGGCAGGGGATCGATGAAAGTCTGACGTTTTGTTTTGTTTCTTTCGATGTGTCCTCTGCATTCGACACAGTAGACATTGATCTGTTGCTGTCCAAGCTGAAGGGGATTGGAAGCTGAAAGGGATTGGAATTGATGGAGTTGTGTAGGATTGGTTTGTTTCTTTTTTAAAGGAATGTCAGATGAAGGTTGTTAGTAGGGGGGAGGTATCCTCCATGGTACCAGAATCTAAGGGGGTAGCGCAGGGCTCTGCTCTTTCTGCCCTGTTATTTAACATCTATATAGCCTCCTTAGGAACAGTTTTTAGGGAAAAGCAGATTGAATACGGATTTATGCTGATGACATCCAATTTTTCTTCCAGCGAAGGGAGGTTTAGGTGGTTTGATTGTGCAATCGAATGACTGTTATGTCGGCTGTTACAAGATGGATGTGTTCAAATAGACTAGTTTTGAATTATAATAAGTCTGAAGTGATGTTTATTGGGAACGATGAGGAGTTGTTATATTGTAGATCAGTGAGGTTCGTGGGTCTGAACTGCCAGTGAAGGACAGAATGTGTGTATTGGGTGTGATTTGGGATCCTTTATTGTCCATGCAGGAACAAGTAATGCACGTGGTTAGATCTGCATTTTTCCAACTTGATTTACTGTCTAGATTGAAACTGATGCTATTGAAATGTGATTTTTGATCAGTGGTACTGAATGTGGTGATTTCTCATGTTGATTTATGCAATGTTTTGTATCTGGGGTTGTCTAAATCTAAGATGCAGGCATTGCAGATGATACAGAATGTTTCAGCTCGATTGTTAGCAGATATTACATTGGCTCCCACTCAAAGAACGAATCACGTTCAAAATATGCACCCTAGTTCATAAAATTATCCATGGAGATGCCCCAGCCTACATGTCAGACCTAATAGACCTGCCACCCAGGAATGCAAAAAAATTCTTTCGAACATTCCTTAATCTTCATTTTCCCAACTGCAAAGGTCTGAAATACAAATTAATGCACGCCTCTACCTTCTCCTATTTGAGCACGCAACTCTGGAACGCGTTATCACGCAATCTGAAAGTGACCAACGAACTGGCCAACTTCCGTAAATTACTAAAGACTCATCTCTTTGAAAAGATATACCACAAAGATCAAAACATGTAAAAATCTCCAAATATACCCAGAAACTTCGTAACGCGTCTAATGTCTTATAATGTCTTCTGCTATACCACTATCTGTATTCCTAATGTATGTTAATGTGTTATGTAATACCACTATCTAACATTTCATGACCATGTAACCCAACATCCTCTGTAAAACCAAATGTATATCCTCTTCTCATTTCCAGTATCCATGATGTATTGTAAGCCACATTGAGCCTGCAAAGAGGTGGGAAAACGTGGGATACAAATGCAACAAATAAAATATATCTCGGTTTGAACATGTATCCCCGATCGTTCATTGCACTGGCTGCCAGTACACTCTCAAGTGCAGTATAAGGTGGTACGTTTGATTCACCAGGTATTACTTTCAGATTGTGTTCCATGGTACCTTAAGGATGTGATTCAGGTGTATCAGCCATCGAGATCATTGCGGTAAGATAATTTAAAATTAATAGCTAATACTAAATTGCATTTAGTACGATATGCTGACACCTGGAATACCACCTTTTCGACAGTAGGCCTGCAAATCTGGAATAATTTACCTGGTTACCTGAGATTGTGTAGCAGCAGGGCTCAATTTTGTAATTTCTGAAGTCGTATTTGTTTGAACATACATGGAATTGATACTTCTGGCCCTCTTAGGAGAGATAAGTTTGTAACTGTTTTTGAATATTTGTGTTATTGTGTATTTTGATTTGTAATCCGCCCAGATGTAGGCCGAATAGAAATGTTTAAATGAATAAATAAATATGCTGGATGGTCAGATTAGCAAAGGTCAGATAATCGAGACTGTACTGTATTTACTTTCTGTTCTCCCCAAAGCTTCAAGTAAATGTAATTGTAGCATTAAGATAATATATATTGTTGTGCTACTTTTCCATTCTCTTTCCTTTTGTTTCTTTTTTTGTTTTATTGGGGGGGGGGGGGGGGGGGGTTGGACTACGTTGTTCTTTGTATAATGTCTTTCTGATTGAGTACCTGGGATTGCACACCACCTTGATGGCTTATGATGTTCGAATGCTATAACAAATGTACAAATAGAGGTATATTCTCTTGTTGATTTACGTATGTGATGCTTTATAAACTGTAAACAGCCAGTGGATATTCAAAGATCCATAGGAAGATCATTCCACAATTCTGTTCCTTAATTGTAACACACCTTTAGGAGTATCTGTTCTAGAACGGCATCTAGATTCCATTGTAGAATACTAGTGTAACCTGGTATTGGCATGCCTAATGTTTATGTGCTCAAAGCTACACCATCTATAGACCTGGCATAACTGCAGGTGCCATGAATGTGGCAAGGGCACATGAAATTATAGTATTCAGTAAGTTAGACTCATATTTGGGAACCTTGCCATGCTCCTCTCAAGCTCCACCCATGTGCATGCTCCTTTGCAATTTAGCACTATACCACTTACATGTGCCTGTACATGTATTTGCTTTTATGTGCGAATATTGTGTTAGTTTGGCATTCAGGACCAAAAGTGTTATTTTTGTTTTCTATGGTTCTTAAATGAATGTATGATACAGATGACAAATAACTGATACTTTGACTCTTGAGGCAGGCATCATTCTGCTGAAGCACAGTCCGTGATGAGTTAACAAGTATTTTGTTATTAAATAAACTGTGTTGCAATCAACATCTGGATACTTGTTTTCCTGGTTGACCTATGTCTCTTCCCTACTATCTTGCCCATTTTTACTGTTATCATAGGGAATTTTCCTTTTTTGTGTGATTCTGTACAGTCATTTATGCAAGTGGCGTGTAAATGCAGGTGCCCAGTTATAGAAACTCCCTTTAAGAGGAGTATTAAGAGAACAGGAAAGGATTTTCCAGTAACTTTTGCAAGTAAACAACTAAGGTCAAGAGTCAGAACAAGGCCGTTGAAAAACTGCATTCATTGCATACACGTTGCTTCCTGTATATGAACTGGATTTGCACAACAACAGATATTGACACTGAGACGAGGTCAAGGCCACTTTGTCTGTAAGAAACAAACCAGTCCTATAGTGCTGCCAGGCACTGCAGCCAAATGCAACTGGCTTCAGGAAATTACAGGCACAGATTTTATAACCTATGACCTCCACTTGTATATAATGAAAATATGTATGAAATACTAAATCGTGATACTCAATTCTTCTAACAGTACTACTAAGGCATGATTGAAAGCTAAGCAACATTAGTAGTACTGTTAGAAGAATTGAGTATCACGATTTAGTATTTCATACATATTTTCATTATATACAAGTGGAGTTTTTTGAGATCAGTGATAAAAACGGAGTCCAAGGAATGCTGGCGTTTGAGCGCATTGAGCACAGTATCGCCATGCAGTGACTGCTGAGGTCTATTTTCCTCCACTTTAAATTGAAAAAAGAATTGATACCACACTCTATATTTATATTTTCATAAATATTGAGTTAGGGGGTTTAGAGAAAACCAGCCAGACCTTCAGCCTCCTGCAGAGAGAATATTTTGGGAGGAGCTTATTTCTCTGGAAATCCCAGGCTGATCTGGCCTATTTTCAAACTCAGGCCCCCTGAGTTTCAAAGCTATCTAACTGGCCAGAAACGGCTGCTGACTGGCTAAATAGCTTTTCGGCACTTAACTTCGAATATTCAGCGTGAGGTAACTGGTTATGTCCGCTGAATTTTCATGGTCAGCACTGAAAAGTTAACTGACCATATCTCACAATAACTGGCAATATTCAGCGCTGACTGGCTAAGTTTAGTGGGCAAATTGGACTACATAAATAGGAGTCCTATCTTTGCTCGCTATTAACTTAACTAGCCAGGGCTGACTATTCGCTTAACGGTTAAGTTAGTGCTGGCCAAAAAAAAAAAGCCAGATATTCAGTGCCGGTCACTGGAAATGACCTGGCATTGAATATCTGGGGCCAGCACCTACCGTTGCACTTTTGTGGGCTGCCTCCCGCTGGCTGAATATCGGCCCCAATGTATCGTTTCAACAGTTTTTCCCCAGCACAACATTTGGTTCTATTCCATTAAATTTTCAGAGAGATATTTCTGCCCCCAAGCATACAGTCAGAAGGTCTTGACTTATTAAGTATAATTTTTTTCCAGTATATGTTGGGTTGGAAAGAATAAAAAAGGGAGCCTGATTGAATATCACCAGTAAGAAGAAAACTAAAAGGAGCACTTTCAAGAATTAAAGGTCTGCACAAAGCATGGAAATTATTTAATACTGCATTCTGTGAAGCACATGTAAAATGCATTCCACAAATTAAACAAGTGGAAAAATCATCCCAGTCTTAGCTCATGTAATTCTTTCAATCTAATTGTGTGCTATATATGTGTCTGTACCTTGTGTGTCTGTGTGTGTGTCATATATGTGTATGTGTGTGTGTATGTGTTCTATTGGGGGCAACTTCTCCAAATAGGTTAGTTTTACACATACCATGTCAGGAATGAACCTCACTCTTAAACCAGGGCACATGGAGCAGGATCTCAGTCTCTCAAATTTACTGCCAATGCTAATGCTTGCCATAAAACTTGCATCATGCCAAAGAGATCTCTCTGAAGTTCGAAAGATGTAAGATGTCTGCTTATGTTTGAGTATGCGAGAGTATGTCTGTTTTGTTTATCTATGTATGTATTTGTGTGTGTGTATCTGTGTGTGTGTATATATATTTCTATGTCTATATATGTTTTGTGTCTATTTTGTCTGTCTGCATATGTGTAAATTGTGTGTGTGTATGTGTGTGTGTGAGAGAAAGAGAGAGAGAATGAATGTATGTATGTGTGTTATCTGCATGTCTGTGTGGGTTTGTGTCTGTGCTTTGTTGTATGTGTTAGTGTGTCTGCGTTTTTGTGTGTTTATGTGCCTGTATTGTTTGTGTATATACGTGTCTATGTTGTGTTCATGTGTATACAGTATGTTTCTGTGTCGGTGGGTATCTATATGTATATATCTATGTGTGGGGGGGGGGGGGGGGCAGAGAGGCTCTCTTTGTTTGTATGTGGGGAACTCTGCTTGTGTGAAGAGTATATGTGTGTGCCTGTGAGTGTATCTGGGTTTGTATGTCTGTGTCTGTGTATTTGTTCTGGCTCTGTGTGCACCTGAAGCAGCGATCTAAGGAAGGACAAACACAGCAAGAGTTTATCCAAATATCAGCTTTAATGGAAACAGGACCCAATCTGGCCAAGTTTTGGAAAAACCTTTGTCAGGGGTCACATAGGTTTTCACAATACATATATTCACAGATTCAATGTATGTACTGCAATACTTGCATAGAAAAAGCTCTGGTGCAATTCCAAAAGTCAATAACCACCAACTTATTGGGCTGGAGATTTGGGGGTTATTCACTTTTGGAATTGGACCAGAGCTTTTTTCTTTGCAGGTATTGCAGTACATACATTGAATCTGTGAATATATGTATTGTGAAAACCTATGTGACCCCTGACAAAGGTTTTTCCGAAACTTGGCCAGATTGGGTCCTGTTTCCATTAAAGCTGACATTTGGATAAACTCTTGCTGTGTTTGTCCTTCCTTGGATCACTGCTGCTGTTTGGTTGTCTGTTCTGCTTCTGCAGTAGACGGTCTCCAGTTTGTTTTGTGTATGTTTGACATGTAGAGTAGAAAGGAGGAGAGAGATGGTTTGAAAGGAGTGATTCCCTAACTGCTATGTTTCATTCTATCAAAGATTTTATGCCACACAAGCTGGAACTGCTTCTACCATAGAAATGGATTGGGCCACTTTTTGAGCCGCTTTTTTTCTCTGGAACTCCTGGTCCAATCTGGCCCATTTCATACTCAGTGGGGCCAATATTCAGACCCTGGGCGTTAGCCGGGCTGACTCCTGTGGTTGACACTGAGCTCAGGTATACAATGCCAGGCTGTTTCATAAGTACATAAGTACATAAGTAGTGCCATACTGGGAAAGACCAAAGGTCCATCTAGCCCAGCATCCTGTCACCGACAGTGGCCAATCCAGGTCAAGGGCACCTGGCATGCTCCCCAAACGTAAAAACATTCCAGACAAGTTATACCTAAAAATGCGGAATTTTTCCAAGTCCATTTAATAGCGGTCTATGGACTTGTCCTTTAGGAATCTATCTAACCCCTTTTTAAACTCCGTCAAGCTAACCGCCCGTACCACGTTCTCCGGCAACGAATTCCAGAGTCTAATTACACGTTGGGTGAAGAAAAATTTTCTCCGATTCGTTTTAAATTTACCACACTGTAGCTTCAACTCATGCCCTCTAGTCCTATTATTTTTGGATAGCGTGAACAGTCGCTTCACATCCACCCGATCCATTCCACTCATTATTTTATACACTTCTATCATATCTCCCCTCAGCCGTCTCTTCTCCAAGCTGAAAAGCCCTAGCCTTCTCAGCCTCTCTTCATAGGAAAGTCGTCCCATCCCCACTATCATTTTCGTCGCCCTTCGCTGTACCTTTTCCAATTCTACTATATCTTTTTTGAGATACGGAGACCAGTACTGAACACAATACTCCAGGTGCGGTCGCACCATGGAGCGATACAACGGCATTATAACATCCGCACACCTGGACTCCATACCCTTCCTAATAACACCCAACATTCTATTTGCTTTCCTAGCCGCAGCAGCACACTGAGCAGAAGGTTTCAGCGTATCATCGACGACGACACCCAGATCCCTTTCTTGATCCGTAACTCCTAACGCGGAACCTTGCAAGACGTAGCTATAATTCGGGTTCCTCTTACCCACATGCATCACTTTGCACTTGTCAACATTGAACTTCATCTGCCACTTGCACGCCCATTCTCCCAGTCTTGCAAGGTCCTCCTGTAATCGTTCACATTCCTCCTGCGACTTGACGACCCTGAATAATTTTGTGTCATCGGCGAATTTAATTACCTCACTAGTTATTCCCATCTCTAGGTCATTTATAAATACATTAAAAAGCAACTGACCCAGCACAGACCCCTGCGGGACCCCACTAACTACCCTCCTCCACTGAGAATACTGGCCACGCAATCCTACTCTCTGCTTCCTATCTTTCAACCAGTGACCAGCATTGAATATCTGGTTTATTTTTTGCTGGTTTTCAACTTAACAGCTGGTTTCAGTGCTGGCCAGATAAGTTGAATCCAGCTGAAGACAGACTTGCTATTTCAGCAGCCCAATTAGGCTGCCAAACGTAGCCAGTGATGCACTGAATATTAGCAGATAGTCAGCTATATTGCACGATATAACTGGTTATCCGTTAAGCGCTGACCACAAATATTCAGTGGAAAATAACTGGCAATCTCCTGCTGGATGCATGTGCATATGGGTCTGTACTAAATAGCAGCTATATTTTTCACAGAAAAAAATTGTATCAGCACTCGGAGTTGCATGCGTGCATATCTGTGTATGTGCTGGTATGCTGTTCTGTGCATACTGTTTTTGCAGTACCAATATTTATGTGCAGATATATGGAGATATATGTGCATACAATCTCTGAGTGCAAATACATTTTTTGCAATATGCCAACAGTCTAGCAATTCTTTCATCCAGCCCACCAGTGGCATAGCCAGACCCAGTATTTTGGATTGGCCCAGAGCTAACTTAGATGGGCCCTTCCACAGCACAGCACAGCACAGCCCCCCTCCCCGGAGAAGTAAAGAAAATTATAGATTTTTTCACTTACTCCACATCAATATCTCTCCTCCTCTGCGGCGTCCCGGCATCTGCCTGCACGTCGCTGAACCCAGTCCCTCCCTGGTGTACCTTACAGGTATCCCCGGCGCCTGCAGTGATTCAATTATTGCTGCCTGCGCCAGTTCTGCAGGCTTCCATCGGTCGGGTCCTGCCCTCACTTTCATCATTTCCTAACTGGCGGGATCCGTCCATGGAAGCCTGCAGTGCCGGTGCAGGCAGCAATAATTGAATCACTGCAGGCGCCGGGGGCACCTGTAAGGTACACCAGGGATAGACAGGGTTCAGTGATGTTCGGGCAGATGCCGGGACACTGCGGAGGAGGAGAGATGTTGATGTGGGGTGCCACTGCTGGGTGGGCCTGAGCCAAGAATGGGTGGGTCTGTGTCCAACCAGGCCCAACCATAGCTATGCCACTGCAGTAGACCTCCCTCTCAGCATCTACTCTTCAAGGAAGCCAGAAAAAAAATTTGCAGATCTTGTATACTCACACTGAAGAAAGAAAACATCCAAGAAGTTCTACTAACACTACTGCAAAAGAGTGTGGTAACCTTTTACTCCTCCCCAGACCATGTGGTAAAGACCTGGATTATCAGTCCTTTAATCTGACCATCTGGCATATCCAATAGACCCCCCCCCCCCCCCCCCCGGGGACACCATCGCATTTGCCATTAAGAAGCGTGTGGCTTCTCTTCCTGTTTTCTGGGTTCACATGCTGCAAGGAAGCCATGTTTGATCTGAGAACATGCTTCTCTGCAAGGGAACCATGCTTTGCAGCTGATACTCCTTCATGTGTCTCTCATCATCATCATCATCATTATGACGCAGTGGCGTAGCCAGACCTGACATTTTGGGTGGGCCCTGAGCTACTATGGGTGGGCACTATGTATATATAGGTGTGAGTAGTGTATTTTGGGATCCCAAATAATTTTTAATAAACAGTCTGCCCAACATCTGTCCTACAGCAACATAAACCACATACATATTCGGAACCTATGTTGCAAACTTTAACACCACCAGTTCTGAACACTCAAATACCAATAACAGCACATTTAAAAAGGCAATAGCAATATGTGTCCCATTGGAAAAGCCAGATCGATATAGATCCCCACAAATATCACATGCCAGCAGAATCTCTTACCTTGGTCACATACAGAACACAGATCAACCATCATTAATTGCAGAATAAAGGACCAAAAATTTGAATTTGGCCTGTAGCTCGGCATCAGCCATACCCTTCCCTTCCCCATCACTCTATCCTTGTAGCCCACCATTGGCCCTACCCCCATCCATCCTTATAGCCCAGTATATACCCTTCCCTTCCTATCCTCTCATCTCTCCCTGTAGCCCAGCATCAACCCTACCCTTCCCTTTATATCCCCACCATCTCTCCCTGTAGCCCAGCATCAGCTGTACCTTCCTTTTATACCCCCCCAATCAGGAAATCTGTCCTTCCCTTCCCTACCCCCCACTTCTCCCAGTAGCCTAGCGTCAGCCAAGCCCTGCCCCCTACCCATCCCCCATAGTCTGGCATTTCTCCTGCCCTTCCCAATCTCTCTACCCCTTCCCATCCTGATGCACATATCCTTGGTACTACAGAATCCACCCGCATCATCCAGAAAGAAACCCACCAGCATTTTTTTATATTTAATGTTGGTAGATTTCTGGGTAGGAGTGAGCTCTACAATGCCCAGGTTAAAAAGAAAGTTTTATATTTAAACCTGGGTAGTGCAGAGCCGACCCCCACCCAGTAGCCTACCAGCAATACACATATTAAAACTCTTTTTTTGGTGTTACCTGGCCTTGAGCTTCAGCAAGAATCTCAAACACCACCCACGTGCTGCTGCCCTTAAACCCTTCGTACCTGTTGTTGGCTAGGGACAGAGTGACCAGGTTGGGCAGCCCTCGCAAAGCGCTGGTAGCGATCCGGCTGATCCTGTTGCCGGTGATGAAATGGTTGTGGGTGTAGCCGGGGATGTCAGTCGGGACTCGCTGAAGATCCCGCTGAACACACTTCACGGTTCGGGCCGCTTCCGAGCACTCACAAGAGACCGCGCAGAGCTGGCAGGAAGTCGGAGAGAAGAAGAGGAGGAGCAGCAACAGCCTGGGCACCTTGCAGGAGACTCCTCCTGGAGCCCACGAGTAGGGCTGCCCCAGGAGCAGGAAATCTGGCATCATGTCCGATTCAAAAATGGAGGTCAAGCAAGAAAAAAAACAAAAAAACAAAATCGAAGCGAGATCGTAGGACCGGCTGGAGAAGGAGTCAGAGCACCCCGGCTTTCCCGCTCCCTGTTCCTTCCGTGCAGACAGTGGTGTGCTGGAGCCGGCTCGCACCGGCTCGCAAGATCCGCTTGTTAAATTTTGACAGCTCTTGCGAGCCGGTTGTTGTTGGGGGCGAGCCGGCTCCATTGCAGGAGGTAAGCATGGCAGGAGGGCGCCATCACAGGCCATGCTTACCTCCCCTGCCACTCTGAAGCATGTCCAAAGATGTCCTTCGCTCCCACCCTCCCCTCCCGCTCCCCTCCGTCTTTTTTTAATTACCTCCGTCGAAGTGCGCCATTTAAAGCCCTGCTGCGTGCTGGCCATCTCCAGGCTTCCCCTGCTTGATTCGGATGATGTTCGTGCCTTAGTCCCGCCTTCATTCTGACGTCATTTCCTTTTTTCGCGAAGGCGGGACTAAGGCACGAACATCATCCGAATCAAGCAGGGGAATCCTGGAGACGGCCAGCACGCAGCAGGGCTTTAAATGGCGTGCGCTTCAACGGAGGTAATTAAAAAAAGACGGAGGGGAGCGGAGGGGAGCGGAGGGGAGGGTGGGAGCGAAGGACATTTTTGGACATGCTTTGGAGCGGCAGGGGAGGGAGGAGAATCGCTGGATGGGTAGAGGGGGCAGGGAAGAGACCTGCTCGGCATGGGTGGGTAGAGGGGGGCAGGGGAGAGACTTGCTGGGCATGGGTGGGTAGAGGGGGGCAGGGGAGAGACCTGCTGGGCATGGGTGGGTAGAGGGGGGCAGGGGAGAGACTTGCTGGGCATGGGTGCGTAGAGGGGGGCAGGGGAGAGACCTGCTGGGCATGGGTGGGTAGAGGGGGGCAGGGGAGAGACTTGCTGAGCATGGGTGGGTAGAGGGGGGCAGGGGAGAGACTTGCTGAGCATGGGTGCGTAGAGGAGGGCAGGGGAGAGACTTGCTGGGCATGGGTGGGTAGAGGGGGCAGGGGAGAGACTTGCTGAGCATGGGTGGGTAGAGGGGGGCAGGGGAGAGACTTGCTGAGCATGGGTGCGTAGAGGAGGGCAGGGGAGAGACTTGCTGGGCATGGGTGCGTAGAGGGGGGCAGGGGAGAGACCTGCTAGGCATGGGTGGGTAGAGGGGGGCAGGGGAGAGACTTGCTGGGCATGGGTGCGTAGAGGGGGGCAGGGGAGAGACCTGCTGGGCATGGGTGGGTAGAGGGGGGCAGGGGAGAGACTTGCTGAGCATGGGTGGGTAGAGGGGGGCAGGGGAGAGACTTGCTGAGCATGGGTGCGTAGAGGAGGGCAGGGGAGAGACTTGCTGGGCATGGGTGGGTAGAGGGGGCAGGGGAGAGACTTGCTGAGCATGGGTGGGTAGAGGGGGGCAGGGGAGAGACTTGCTGAGCATGGGTGCGTAGAGGAGGGCAGGGGAGAGACTTGCTGGGCATGGGTGCGTAGAGGGGGGCAGGGGAGAGACCTGCTAGGCATGGGTGGGTAGAGGGGGGCAGGGGAGAGACCTGCTGGGCATGGGTGGGTAGAGGGGGTAAGGGAGAGGCTTGCTGGGCATGGGTGGGTAGAGGGGGGCAGGGGAGAGACCTGCTGGGCATGGGTGGGTAGAGGGGCAGGGGAGAGACTTGCTGGGCATGGGTGCGTAGAGGGGGGCAGGGGAGAGACTTGCTGAGCATGGGTGGGTAGAGGGCGGCAGGGGAGAGACTTGCTGGGCATGGGTGCGTAGAGGGGGGCAGGGGAGAGACCTGCTGGGCATGGGTGCGTAGAGGGGGGCAGGGGAGAGAAGAGAATTGCTGGATATGGATGGATAGAGAGGGGCAGGGGAGAGAGGAGAGTTTCAGGACATGGATGGAGGGGAGGGAAGAGAGAGAGAAGAAATGCTGGACATGGAGGGAAGATAGAGGAAGGAGAATAGATGAGGGAAAAGGAAGTGAGGAGAGAAACTGCACATGGATGGAGAAAATAGGCAGAAGTTGGATCCACTGTACAGTCAAGTCTGCAGAGGACCAGAAATGAAGAAGAAAGGAGGAAAGAAAAGAAATAAATGGAAAGGAAGCCCTGGAAACAGAGTCAAGGGAACAGATAGAGAGCAGCAGGATCAGATACTGGACCAGCATGATCAGAGAAACAAAGTCACCAGACAACAAAGGTTGAAAAAAAATAATTTTATTTTCATTATAGTGTTTGGAATATGTCCACTTTGAGAATCAGGTGCTGAACGTTAAAAGTTTATATTTATTTACTTATTTATGGCATTTTATCCCATATTAAACATGAATTAGGTTGGAACCTGGGATAATTTAATTTTTTTTTCCTGGAGAGAGTAATGTGTTGGCTGTCCCCCTCCCCCCCCCCCCCCCCGGGTATAGCCAGCTCTGCAATTTTTTTGGGGGGGGGCGCAGAGCTGGGTGGGGGGCGCAGTGGTGGACGGGGAGGGGGCGCAGAGGTGGATGGGGGGAGCGTAGAGGTGGATGGGGGGGCACCGAGGTGGACCATGGAGAGAGCCTGTTGTTAAAAATTTACTAGCACACCACTGCGTGCAGACCTGCCGAGTCTCAGGGCCCCTTCCTCACAAAGGCAGGCAGGAGAGCTCTTTGCTTGCTGCCGCTGTAATGGAGGCTTCCACATGGCTGCTGCCGCTGTTGTGCAGTCTAACCGGCACCTAAAAAGACAGGCAGTGATTGGTGGGTCAGAGAGAGACTGGGTGGACCTGTGTTGTGATTGGGTGGGCCTGGGCCCACCTAGGCCCACCCGTAGCTACGCCCCTGTTATGACGCGCATGGCTTCTCTTCCATTGATGAAGTTTTAATCTGAGACTTTGCTTTTACAGTATGGCAGCAAATTTTACTGAAGCTTTGCTTTTACAACAGTACAGCATGCAGTGGTGTAGCCAGACCCAGTATTTTGGATGGGCCCAGAGCTAACTTAGATGTGCCCTTTCATGGCACGGCATGGCACTCCACAGCCTCCGCCCTTCAGAGATATTTTTAAAAATTATAGATTTTTTCACCTACCCTACATCAACATCTCTCCTCCTCTGCGGTGTCCCGGCATCTGCCCACCTGTCCCTGAACCCCGTTCATCCCTGGTGTACCTTACAGGCATCCCCAGCACCTGCAGTGATTCAATTATTGCTGCCTGAGCTGGCCCAGCAGGCTTCCATCGGCTGGGTCCCGCCAGACAGGAAATGATGAAAGCGAGGGTGGGACCTGACCGATGGAAGCCTGACCTGATCGATGAAAACCTGAAGCCAGCACAGGTTGCAATAATTGAATCACTGTAGGCACCAGAGACACCTGTAAGGTACACCAGGGAGGGATGGGGTTAAGCGACGGGTGGGCAGATGCTGGGACACCGTGGAGGAGGAGAGATGTTGATGTGGGGTGCCACTGCTGGGTGGGCCTAATCCAAGAAAGGGTAGGCCTGTACCCACCCGCTGACAGCATGGCAGCAATTTTTGGATCTGGAACTCTGCTTTTGCAGTGAGGGGACCGTTGAACAAGTTTTAAGCTGAGGCCTTGCTTTTACAGCATGGCAGCAATTTTTTGGCCAGTCAAAAGAGGAAAAAAAATTGTTTTGTTTATAGAGCAGAAACTTTTGCAGAAGGAAAGTGCTAAAGAAAGTGAATATTAAAGATATTTTGAGCTGAGACCTTGCTTTTTCTGCCAGAGAACCATTTTTTATCTGAGAGTGTTCTTTTGCAGACATTTTTTGACCTCACATGCTGCATTATGTGACCCAAGAGCCTGCTTTTCTTGCCAGGGAACCACTTTTGATCTGAGACCATGCTTTTGCAGCAAGTGAACCATGGTAAGATTCTTGTGCACAATGAGTTTTATGCAGTATAGTACTGTATGTACACCTATTCCTGTTTGTTCATTTAAATTTACAGCACTTTCTTTATTGTCTCATTCTTAGATCCGGAGAGATTCCAGTTTCAGTTCTGCTGTCTTGATTTCTGCTTTTCACATATGGTGTTGATGCCATCTGACAGAGCCCATTGTGGATGTTGCCCAGCATAATATCTTTTTAAGAGGCCATTGGCTACATCCTACTGTGATTTCGTGAGTGCCTTCCCACCTCATGCACGAGTGCAGGACCAGCAGTACAATACTATAACTGAAGGAATACAACTCCAAGGGAGGTGGGAGGGGATGTGAGAATGCATGTCCTGCTGTCCTTGCAGAACACTTGCTACAGGTAAGTAGCTTTGATTTCTCCAAGGACAAGCAGGACATTGTTTCTCACACATGGGTATCCCTAGCTACCAGGCTCATCGAAAGCATCATTAGGCTACGAGAAACTTCTATTTAGTCTACTATCAATGTATAATGTGCCTGGGTATGCCCAGTCTCTTGCTTTATGATCCACACTGAACTCTGGCCGTATGTGTGGGATACGAGTGTAATGTTTCTGGAAAGCTTATAACCCAAAATTGTATACATACTGGCATTGAAATTGTAGCCTGGGACAGAAGAAAACAGGTCTAGGAGGGTGGAGCTGGATTCTAGACACCAAACAAACTGCAGAACTGTCTGTCCAAACCTGCTGTCGACTGGGAACTCTGCTCAAGGCAGAAGTGAGATGTGAATGTGTAGACGTAAGCCCACTCCGCAGCCCTGTAAATCTGATTTACTTGACCTCAATAGGGGCACCAACACAGCCATGGCTTTGAACCATGGCATGATCCTCCAGAGTCAGCCCAGCCTTGGCAGAAGCAAAAGAAATGCAGTCCGCACGCCAGTTGGACAGCATTTATTTATTTATTTATTTATTGCATTTGTATCCCACATTATCCCACCTCTTTGCAGGCTCAATGTGGCTTACAATTCATCGTGGATATTGGAAATAGAAAATAGAAAATATACATTTGGTTTATAGAGGGTTTGGGTTACTAATGGCTGCCCCCAAACTGATCAGAATAAAGAGGCAAAAAGCTGGGTGGACTGCCAATATACCTTAGTTCTCTCCAGGTAAAAATCCAAGGCTTGCTAGCAGCCCAAGATGTGGAGTGTGGTCTCACCAGAAAGGGGATGAGGTTTGGAACAAAATGTTGGTAGGATGAATAACTGATTAAGATGGAAGTCCAACACCACCCTAGGACGAAACATAGGATGCATATGAAGTACTACCCTATTGTGATGAAACTTCATCTAAGGCAGATCTGCCACTGTGAGCTGAAATGACTGCCACCAAAAAGAGCAGAAGTGACCAACGCCAAAAACAAAACTTTCCAGGTCAGATACTCCAGCTAACAGAAATATAGCAGCTCAAAAGGAGCTTTCATCAGTTGGGTGAGAACGATTATGAGGTCCCATGACACAGTTGGAGGTTAGACAGGTAGCTTTGTCAACAGTAAAACTTGCATGAAGAGAAAAACTAAAGGCTGTACAGACATGGGCCTACCCTCAAGATGGTGATAAGCACTGCTCACACTGAGGTGAACCCTTACAGAGTTGGTCTTCAAACCAGATTCAGAGAGGTGCAAAAGGTATTCAAGCAGTTCTTATGCAGGGCAAGTAGGATGGTCTAGGGCCATGCCCCCACACTAGATGGCAAACCTCTTCTATTTAAAACTATAACACCTCTTGGTGGAATTATTTCTGGAAGCCAGCAAGACCTTGGAGACACCCTCATGAAGCTGCAAGGAAGCAAAGTCTACAATCCCACCATCCAGGCCATAAGGGCCAGGGAGTTGATGGTGGGATACAGAAGAGACCTCTCGTTCTAAGAGATAGACAGTCCAATCTCTACAGCACTTTGGAGGAAGACTCCAGAGGTAGAGAGAACTAGATCTGCCTCGGCCAGCACAGAGTGATGAGAATCTTGGTTCCCTAGATTTGCCTAAGTTTCAACAAGTTCTTCACTATGAAAGGGATCAAAGAAAATGTATTCAGAAGTCTCATTCCCCAATGTAGGAGAAAGGCAGCTGACAAAAGTCTATTATGTGACCTGAGCCTGAAGCAAAACTGAGGTACTTTGTTGATGAGATGAGTGGCAAAAAGATTCATCGAGGAAGAGTCCCACTCTCAAAAGAGCTGATGGACAACGCCTATATTGAGAGGCCACTTGTAGGATTGTATCACCCTGCTTAGATTGTGCACCAGACTCTTCTCCTTGCCAGGTATGACTCCCAGAGCACCATTTCATGGCTGGTGGCCCTGGTCCATATTCTGGCCTCTTCCTGACACAAGGGGTAGGGCCCCATATTTTCCTCCTTGTTCACAAGGTGCATGGCTACTTGATTGTGTGTTAGAGTAAGCATAATTTGGTTGGACAGCTGATTTCTAAAAATCATCAGAGCATTTCAAATTGACCAGAGCTCCAGGACACCAACCTAAGTTGAATTGGTACTCTATCTCTCGGGTTGGCCAAGTCCCCCTCTTTCTTCTGTGTCTACCTACAATTTTCCCTCAATCTACCTCATGGCAATGGAAGTTAAGGATGCATGGGATAAACACAGAAGAACACTATATAGAAAAAGGATGGAATCCAATTAAAGCAAAACTTAAATGACCTCATAACTGGAGTGAGCTTTGATGGCAGCTTCAAAGATTGGGAAGTAAGACCAATGCTGGGCAGACTTCTACAGTCTGGATCCCACAAATAGCAAAAAAAAAACAAAAAACAAAAAAACAGATCAGAAGCAAGGCTAGCGTGGGCTTGGACAGCAACTCCAGTAGTTGGGAAGTAGGACTGATGTTGATCAGACTTCTATGGTCTGCGCCTCATAATTGGTGGGAGAGACTGAGATTAAGAATACCAGTGTTCAATCATGAAGAAGTGGAACATGTGCAGAGTGCCAGCTTCAACTCTGACCACCTTGTTAGGCAGATTGGATGGTCCATGCAGGTCTTTATCTGCCAACATTTACTATGTTACTGTGTTACATCCCCTCCCTCCCATTCCCCTTCCTCTTATTCCCCAGTCTTTATCCTCTCCCATTTTGCAACTTCACTCCCTCTTCCATCTAGTATCTCCCCCCCCCTCTCTCCCCTTCAATCCAGCGATTCCACTCTTTCTTCTCCTTCTATCCAGTGTCTATCCGCTCTCTCTCTCTCTCTCTCTCTCTCTCTCTCTCTCTCTCTGCCCTCTTTCATCCAGCATCTCCCCTCCTCTCTCCTCCTTCCATCCAGTATCTCCCTTCACCCTCTCCTCTTTCTGTCCAGCATCTCCCCTTTCTCTCTCCCCTCTTTTATTCAACATCTCCCCCTTCCACCCAACCTCTTTTCTATCCCCTCTCCTATCCATTCCCTGGTATCATCTGTCTCCCTTTGCCCTCTGGCACCCCAGCTGCTGCTGCTTCCTGGGACCAGCAGTGGCATTAAAAATAAAAAAGGTATGGGGGTCACAGCCCGAGCCAGCAGAGTCATGCATAGAGACCATGCCCTGTGTGTGTTTTCTGTTGCTTTGCCTTTGCTGCAACTGGTCTTGAGAAGCAACAGCAGTGGCAGAGGTAGTAATGGGAGGGAGGTGGGGAAGGTCATTGTTGGGACTGGGGAGCCCCAGGTTTCTTATACCAGGTGTGCATGGAGGAGAGGAGACAGACAAAGAGATGCTGGATCACAAGGGTTGGGGCGGGGTGGAGGAGGTTGCTCTGGGTCCCCTACTGATCAGGGCCCTTGGGCACTGCTCAGTTGCCTGAATGGTCAGTCCCCCTGATGTCATGGATATTTGTTAGAGGTAATATAAAACCAGGAGGCAGATCATATAAAAAGGTAGTCTTTAATGAAGTGAAAATGCTCCCAGGTCAATAAACATCTGTGCCCCACATGGCCATGTTTCACCAACAAATACTGGCTGCGTCAGGGGCAGTATGAACTAGCTGGTGTGAACTGCACACTTCACCTAGTCTGGAGGTTCAAGAAACTTGATTATTTTACCTTTGTGCTGGACCAGACTAGGTGAAGTATGCAGTTCACACCAGCTGATTCATACTGCCCCTGATGCAGCCAGTATTTGTTGGCGAAACATGGCCATGTTGGGCACAGATTTTTATTGACCTGGGAGCAGTTGCGTAGCTACGGGGGGCCACGGGGGCCTGGTCTCCCTCAAATTGGCTCTAGGGCCCCTGGTTTGGCTGGTGAGGGTCCCCAACCCTCGCCAGCTAAAGTGTTTATCCTGCGCTGGTCTCATATTGCCTGGCGCCCTGTCCTGTTTTCAGTTGCTGTGCACGCTCATTTTAATAAAACTGAACATGCCTCCTGGTTTTATATTTTCCTTGTTGGATTTGGTGGATTCCTTGCCTTGCTGTTTTCTGATATTTGTTAGAGATATCCTGAGAACATGGCTTGTGTGTGGCCCCCAGAGGATCCAAGATAAAGAGAAGCAGATATCTGCAGCATTCCAGAAGAGATGGCGAACAGCAGATCACATAGACAAAGGCATATGCCCCCTAATTCTATAAAAGTCAACAAACATTACGCGCACAAAATTTGGCGCACACCCAATTTGAACATGCAATTTAATTGAATAACTAGCCAATTAGTGCCAATAATTGGCTTTTTAACAAGCGATTGGTGCTAATTGAAATAAATTAACATGTATGCGCGTAAATGTAGACGAATGATCCACACCTAAATTTTACGTGCATCCCAGAAAAGGGGGGCAGGGGATGGTTATGGGTGTTTCGGGGTGGAGCATGGGTGTGGAATCAAATTACACATGTAATTATAGAATAAGGGTGTTCCATGTGTGAATTTAGGTGGGACATTTGCACCACATTTTCATTGGTGCAAATGGACATGCCTAAATTTACGCGTGACCTCTGCACTTAAGCGCTATTCTATAAACTGTGCCTAACTTTAGGAACGGCTTATAGAATAGTGCTTAAGCATTTTTTCCCCCAGCACGATTTATAGAACTTACCCCAAAGTGCTTTAAACAAGATTTAATATAGCAAAGGTGTGGAGGTAAAATTACAGAAGCCCAAACTTTAAGTTTTATCTTAATTATGACTTTTTACCCATACAGGCACACTTTCTTTTATTGTTTCATACAAATTATTGTGGTGTTCAAATCTTTTATCTATTTGACTAATTTATTTATATATACATTTGCTATTAATTTAACATTTGATATTGATTTTCATTATGTCTTCTTATAATTGTGCTTTTTATTGTTTTGTAATTTATTTATAGTTTTGCCCCGATACAACGTATAGCTTGAAACATAGAATCATGACGACAGATAAGGGCCAAATGACCCATCCAATCTGCCCTTCCTCAGTAACCACTAGCTCCTCCTTAGGCAAAACATGGCCAAGTTGAGCTTTTGTAATTTTACCTCTACACTTTTGCAATATTAAGGGGTCCTTTTACTACGCTGTGGTAAAAGGGACCCTACGCTAGCAGTGGCGGCCGTTTTTGCTGCGCTCCAGGGCCCCGTTTACTGCAGCAGGTGAAAAGGCCAAAAAATAAATGGCTGTGCGGTAAGTTCACACTTGCCATGTGGCCATTTTCTTGGGGGGGAGCACTTACTGCCACCCACTGAGGTGGCAGTAAGGGCTCCCACACTAACCCAGCAATAACCAGGCAGTGCGCAACACTTCCTGATTACTGCTGGGTAACCCCTGCACTAGAAAATCAGACCTGATTTTTTTGTAGCACCGGAAACAGCATGTGCTGGAGTTGAACTACCACCGCCACCGGTGCCTATGTTAGGCCTGCAGTAGTGCTGGTTTAGCACAAGGGAAGCTTGTTGCCACATGCCAACCCTAAAGGGCCCCAAAGATTGTTTGAAGAACCATATTACAGACAGAGAGGGTAATACAGTATACAATCAGAGAAACAAAAAGAAAAAAGCAACACTGGGCCTTCAAGATTGGGACAACAGGAGTACTGTATTTAACCAAAAACCCTTAACCAAAAACCCGACACGGGCCGTGTTTCGGCGCCAAAAAGGCGCCTGCCTCAGGGGTCTATTAATAAAAACATATAAATACATCAATAAAAAGTATGTAGATACATCAATAAAAATCATCAATAAAAAGAAGAATTTGCAAAATAGATAATGACAGCATCGTATTCACTTCAAACAGAAAAATATAAAAATATAATAATATATACATAAATAATACAACATAGATATTACATAAAATTATATTGATTTAGGAGTTTAAAAACTTTTAGCAACCATATGATAATCATAGAGATAACATCAATAAATTATGTTTTAAAATATAAGCTCCTCCAACAGAAAACAAGTTCACAATATCAATGTCTCTGGTAAAGACAGAATAAAGAAGAAGAAGCGATTTATGTAGCCTTAACCCTTTGTCCCTGAGGAAATTGTTTTGAAACCCCGCGGAGTCGGGCGGATCCAGGGGAAGGCAATTGCTAATTGTTTCAGCAAGGCAACACAGTTCTGCCAGAGGGGCAAGAACTCACGAGATAAGTGTACAGTTTTTTTCACCTAGTACATGTAATTTTTTAAACAAATATATAAGTGATTTTATAGCACTGTGGTGATTGGGATGCAAAAAAATATGAGCAGAGGTTGCTCTTTACCCAAAAAAATATAGTAAGAGTTACCCAATGAAAGAAGTGCTATGCCACGTTGTAGCAGCATTATTGACTGCAGTCACGGTGGTTTATATCTGAGGGTACTCTACACATAAAAATTATTGATCACATACGGGTGAAATAACTGTTTATTACTACACTTACTCGCAGTAGGTGGCTTTTGAGTCCTGGTTTGTGGTTAAAATATAAGCTGGCATGATGTCAACCAATTTTAAGATATGGGCAGACATGTAGTAATATTTTAAAAAAAGGAGGAGTTGTATTTTTATTTTAAAAAAAGGAGGAGTTGTATTTTTAAAAATTTTTTTGTGTGATAGTGATGAACATATATAATCATGTATGTACACATATATAGATACATAGATATATATACACAAATGTACTTCCAAAACTATAAAAATTGATAATGTTTTTTGTTGAAAGCATGTATCATATAGTGGTTCTATTGGATAAGATGATGTGGATTGTCCGATCTTATTATGTGCAATGGCTGCAACGTCATCGGTATGGTTAACAATATATATGTGTAAAGAAAATCTCTCTTACCAAATTTGTAAATATAGCAATTGTTCGGAATTGAGGTTGTCAGTGCCTACAAAATGAATAAACAGGAGTTGAGGGTTTATATATATGTTTAAAGGGGAACTGGCAAGTGCTCATAGTCCCCTCAAGAAAAGGTATCTAATATATAACATGCAGAGGTAACAGTGCCTTTCCTAATGATTAATGGGGCGCTCCTTAGTGATTAAAGAGGAGTTCCGATATTTGGTTAACTTATTACAGATACTATGCTGTAGACATATATAAGAAATGGGAAAGAAAAAGAAACGCCAAAGATGAAAAAACCGCCGATTGGGCTAATTAATAAAATCTTCTTACCTTTAAAAAAAGCCTGAGTAACTTGCATTGATTTCGCTATAGCGCGAAGAAAGTGGGCTCCGACGAGGGAACCTTCTCCTGCTTAGTCCAAAGAGATAAATGGGTATTTGGTATCTGGTCCTTTCTATATAAACTGGCGAAAAAGGCGGCAAAAAGAAAACGCCAAGGAAAAGACGTTTGTGAAGAGTTGCGTGAGCGTCATAAAGACGTTAACGTGATGACGTCATATTTTCTAATACGGAAGTGAATTGTAAAAGAGACAGAGCACCATTTGGGGAGCTGTCAGGCATGGCGTTTGCAAATGTAATGATTGTCAGTACAGCATATGGTTATGTTTTAACATGAACAGCTATAGTGCAATTGTGAAAAAGTTGTAACCATAAACATAGTTTTCTATTGATTTAGGTTGCTAAACATCAATGAAAATAAAGTCAATTAAGTAATATAGCATGAATAGATGTAATGAAACATATCATAATGAATATAAATAATGGGAAAGATTTTTAGTTTAGTAAAGATCAAAGTATTGATCAAACGTATTATATGAAGAATGAGTTATAGAGAAGATTTCAGTCATGATATATGTATTTGGAAAGAAGAGATAATAGAATAATGAGATAGAACAATAATCAGAAGTCATATATTAATACATAAGTGATTGCATACGATGCTTCATGGAATGATGATGAAATAAGGGATAAGTGGTATTTTTGTAAAGTAATTATAGAGGAGTCTATTAATCTGATATTCCTTATTGAAACAAGGGGGAAGAAAGGATGCGGAAAAAAAGGATAATAATTATGGAAAAATGATAATAAGTAAAAAATATATAAATAAATTTTATCAAGAGAAAACTGTTAGATCCAATTCTGCATTGAGTCCTACTGGATATAATGTATTTAGCTGGAAAATGGTTTTTTGCTCTTGTTTTAGTAGCATTGAGTCTAAGTTTCCACCTCTCCATGGTTTTGATATGACTTTAAAGACACAGAAACGGAGATCAGCGAAGCTGTGGGATTGTTCCAGACAGTGGTTTACCAATGGTGCAGAGGTGTCCATACGCCTGATGTTACTTCTATGTTCTATCATTCTGGTTTTCACTTTTCGAATTGTTTTCCCTATATAGATCAGGTTGCAAGGACATAAGATAGTGTGTCTAAAAAAGTGGAACTACTTTGCTTACCTGGTATCATGGTAGAATCATTGATGGGAGTGGAACATGGTGAGATGAAGAGTTCATCTGAGTCATTTCGTATTCTTTTGCGTGCTCTTTCTCTGTTGTAACTTGTACCTTCCTCTGGATTCCTTTCCATCATACGGTCCTCAGTGGTGTATAAGTTAACTGACGGTTTTCTTTGATGTCTTTTCTTATTTCTGGTTGATGGGGGTTTGATCTTATTGACCCATGGATATACAAAACCATGTTTATAGTCTTCTTCATCCCTTTTATATTTATCATATTTAGTTTTCTTAATATCCCTTTTATAGCTATCTAATTTGGCATCAAGTGCTGTGACATTGCTATCAAAGTTTGGATCTTCACGTTTAAGAATATCTGTTTTATCTTTTATTTCATTTTTGTTGTCATCCAATTTTTCTTTAGATGTTTCAATAAGGAGTATCATTAGGTCGAGAGAGCACTTATTTAAAATAGAGCACCATTTTTCAATAAAAGGTTTGTTGTCTCTAAAGAGCTGAGGTTCCTTATTAATTCTGAGACCTCTTGGAATACATTGAACTCTACAATATTGAATTAATGTTGCATAGTGTAATTCACATCTGACAGAATTTTGTCTAAGGTCAATGAGTTGATTCCATTGATCTTGAAGGGATTCCTCATCCTCCTCTTCAAAAAATGCTGGTTCTTGCAAGAAGTTGTGCAGCCTTTCTTCCGAATAACTCAACACGTTGTCCCAATTCTTAAAGGCCATCCCTCACCAGTAAGTATAGTACAGACAGAGAGGGTAATACAGTATACAATCAGAGAAACAAAAAGAAAAAAGCAACACTGGGCCTTCAAGATTGGGACAACAGGAGTACTTTATTTAACCAAAAACCCTTAACCAAAAACCCGACACGGGCCGTGTTTCGGCGCCAAAAAGGCGCCTGCCTCAGGGGTCTATTAATAAAAACATATAAATACATCAATAAAAAGTATGTAGATACATCAATAAAAATCATCAATAAAAAGAAGAATTTGCAAAATAGATAATGACAGCATCGTATTCACTTCAAACAGAAAAATATAAAAATATAATAATATATACATAAATAATACAACATAGATATTACATAAAATTATATTGATTTAGGAGTTTAAAAACTTTTAGCAACCATATGATAATCATAGAGATAACATCAATAAATTATGTTTTAAAATATAAGCTGGCATGATGTCAACCAATTTTAAGATATGGGCAGACATGTAGTAATATTTTAAAAAAAGGAGGAGTTGTATTTTTATTTTAAAAAAAGGAGGAGTTGTATTTTTAAAAAATTTTTGTGTGATAGTGATGAACATATATAATAATGTATGTACACATATATAGATACATATATATATATACACAAATGTACTTCCAAAACTATAAAAATTGATAATGTTTTTTGTTGAAAGCATGTATCATATAGTGGTTCTATTGGATAAGATGATGTGGATTGTCCGATCTTATTATGTGCAATGGCTGCAACGTCATCGGTATGGTTAACAATATATATGTGTAAAGAAAATCTCTCTTACCAAATTTGTAAATATAGCAATTGTTCGGAATTGAGGTTGTCAGTGCCTACAAAATGAATAAACAGGAGTTGAGGGTTTATATATATGTTTAAAGGGGAACTGGCAAGTGCTCATAGTCCCCTCAAGAAAAGGTATCTAATATATAACATGCAGAGGTAACAGTGCCTTTCCTAATGATTAATGGGGCGCTCCTTAGTGTTTAAAGAGGAGTTCCGATATTTGGTTAACTTATTACAGATACTATGCTGTAGACATATATAAGAAATGGGAAAGAAAAAGAAACGCCAAAGATGGATGGTTAAATAACCTCAATCCACATTTACACTTCTCTATGAAATATGATAAAAAAGAAATTCCATGAACTAAGAAATCTGCAGAAAGTGAGTGGAATCATACTTAAATATCAATTAAGCCATGGTATGTGGAGTATGATTTCACTCTCTTTAAATTTAGCATCTTGCCAGAGACAGCTTCTTTCTGGAGTGCATAAAATGCAATATTTATAACCAACTTTTGAAAATAGCGACACTGCAAATCATTACTGACACATTGGCACCATCTGGTGCAGTGCGTGGGTGGAGCTGGATGAAGTTAGGGCAGACCAATACCTGTCCTAATATTAAACAATTAGCTATCTGGAATTGGTAGCGTGGAATGTTGCGACTAACTGGGTTTTTGCCAGGTACTTGTGACCTGGATTGGCCACTGCTGGAAGCAGGATACTGGGCTAGATGGACCATTGGTTTGACCTAGTACGGCTATTTTTATGTTCTTATTTAATCTAATCGATCTAATAAAAATATTTTTGTATTTTTCTGCTACATTTGTTTTTGGTTTAACTGAATTTCTTGGTACTTGAAGATCTTCTCTCTCTTCAGACAATCTACAGAATAATCACTTGGCACTGATGCTTTTTACTTTATCAATGCCATTCTCATGTTTTTCTCCTTTACTACTATGTACAGTTTCCTTGTATTGAGCTTCTTACCATTTGGAATGGGACTGTCCCAAGTGATCATGACCGCTTCACAATCCCCTAGGGTCACGATCCCAATGCTTTTCCAGTGGTTGATTCTCAGCAGCATTTTCCTGATTATGCCACTGAAATTTCCTTCTGACCACCCCAGCACTATCCAGGTAGTGTTCAGGTGATCTAGGGGCAGAGCCCGGGTGAGCGTTCAGGTTACCCAGTTAGCAAGGATATCCAGTCCACAAAAAAGGCTGTTTTAACTTTATCCAGTTATTTACCTGGGTACCGCCTTGAATATCACTGATAAGTACATAAGCATCGCCATGCTGGGACAGACCAAGGGTCCATCGAGCCCAGCATCCTGTCACCGACAGCGGCCAAAGAACAAGCAATTTGTCCCACCCATCCTAGAAATACTGTATTCCCTCGTCCATTCAATAACATTCTATGGCTTTTTCCTCCAGGAAGCCGTCCAACCCTTTTTTTGAAGTCTGCTAAGTTAATCGCCTTAACCACCTTTTCCGGCAGCGAATTCCAGAGTTTAACTACGCGTTGTGTGAAGAAAAATTTCCACCGATTCGTTTTAAATTTACCACACTGCAGCTTCATTGCATGCCCCCTTGTCCTAGTATTTTTGGAAAGTGTAAACAGACGCTCCACATCGACCCATTCCATTCCACTCATTATCTTATAGACCTCTATCATACTCAGATAACTACCAGTAGTCAAGTTATAACTGGATATTCAGTGTGGCCAATATGCAGATACCGATGCTGAATATCTGGATATAAAATCCATTGTGACTTTTGTTTAAATCAAACACTAACTGCCATGGCTGAATATCCCTCCTTTGACTCTAGGATGTACAGTGTCACCCTATATCTGAACAGGTATTTGATTCCCTACTGTCCGTTATGTTGCCTTAGATCAGCTGATAATAATCTTCTTTCCTTACCACCAGCCTCACCAGTACTCGAGATTCTGCTTTTAGCTATTTAGGTCCTAAACTCTGGAATGAGCTTCCATGTCAGATTCAGAGTCTCATTACAGCCAATAGATTGTCCTACAAAGAATGGAGAAAGAAAGCAAATGAAGAAAATAAGAAGCAACATAAGCACTGGCAAGTCAGATGCAAAGCATTAATAAAGAAGGCTAAAAGAGAATATGAAGAGAAACTTGCCACAGAGGCTAAAACTCACAGTAACAACTTTTTCAGGTACATCAGAAACAGAAAGCCTGCAATCCGTGGGACCATTAGATCACGGAGGAGCAAAAGGGGCGCGCAGGGAGGACAAGGCCATACTGGAGACACTGAATGAATTCTTTGATTCTGTCTTTATAGAAGAAGATATAAGAGATCTGCCTATACCGGAAATAGTTTTCAAGGGTGATGATGCAGAGGAACTGAAAGAAATCTCGGTATAGCTCTGGAACTCTTTGCCAGAGGATGTGGTAACAGCAGTTTTTAAAAGGTTTGGGCAAATTCCTGGAGGAAAAGTCCATAGTCTGCTATTGAGACAGACGTGGGAAGCAACTGCTTACCTTGGGATTTGTAGTATGGAGTGTTGCCACGATTTGGTTTTCTGCCAGGTACTTATGACCTGGCTTGGCCACTGTTTGGAAAACAGGATACTGGGCTAGCTGGACCATTTGTCTGACCCAGTATTTAATTTAATTTCATTTAGTTGCATTTATATCCCACATTTTCCCACCTATTTGCGGGCTCAGTATGGCTTACAATACATTGTAAATGACTAATGTTCTTAGGATCAACCCACCATTGCATCTTTCAAACTGGCACTAAAAACTCACTTTTTAAGAATTGCATTTGATACTCCTTCATAACCTTTCCCTTTTGCTTGATTTTTCTGATTTCCTCCCTCTCTTTTCTCTGTCTTCTC
Source organism: Microcaecilia unicolor (assembly GCF_901765095.1). Lineage (NCBI taxonomy): Eukaryota > Metazoa > Chordata > Amphibia > Gymnophiona > Siphonopidae > Microcaecilia > Microcaecilia unicolor. The sequence goes on from NC_044041.1 coordinate 163,204,080, forward strand.
CTCTCGCCCCATTCATTCTCTCTTTTTCTTCTATTTTTCTCTCTTCTATTTCTCTTTTTCATCTATGCCCTAGTTTTTAATTTGTTTTTGTAAACTTGCATTGAAGCCTTGGCTAGGCCCCATGTGGTATATGAAGCATGTGAAACAAATACATAAATAAATATACTAATTTTTATAGATTACCTCATAGGCATGGAGGAGCATTCTTGTTTGTACATCCAATTTTGCAAGATCTTTATGAGTCCAATCTATAATTTCAAAGCTGTATATGAGTACAAGAATTGCAAGCTGATTAAAGGCATGTATCTAGTGTCCCCTCTAAGCTGTGTGCATGTGCACATCCATATGGGTCAGAACTGATCCCATGACAACACAAGGGAAAAATAAAAACAATCTGAACAAAATGATCATTTCTTCAAACATGGGAAATGACGCTACTACTACTACAAATCATTTCTACAGCGCTACCAGTCGTACGCAGCGCTTCACAAAAAATAAAAAAGTTCTGGCTGTATACCCCTATTATTTTGTACCTTTCAAGGCAATTTATTATCCAAGAATGTGAGATGCTATCAAAGACTCTTTATAGTCAGTGTTGTGCTGAGGTTTCTGCTGTTATCACTGACAGCATTAACTGTTCTTTGGTTCCATATGTTTCCCTTATATTGCCCATCTGTTCTATTACCATGATGTTATTTGAATAGATACACTCATATATTTTGTTAGCATTTATTGCAGTGAACAGCTCATAGATTGTAGATAGACAAGTTATTGGTCTGTAATTTTTGGTAACATTACTTGGATCTCCCTTTGGAAGGAAAAATGTCCATCTCATTATTAGTCATTTGTGGTGTTAAGTCCAGCTGCCTATTCAATTGATTTTTGCAATTTGCCGTATTTGGTGGAAGGTTATTAATGGTTTGAGCAAAGTTTTGATACTCAATCTGGGCAAGGACTCTTCTAATTTGGGATTCTTTTAACCAGATATCTAGGTCTTTTGTTGGTATGTCAGGCCTTTCCAGGTTTGATGTTTGCCTTTTCCAGATTCCTGGTAGCCATTCTGCTTCATGATTGTGCTCTATAGGGTCCACATATACATTTCTCATGGAATCATTTCCATGCATCTGTGTTGTGTGTCTGTGTGGGAATGGGTGGCTTGGAAGAAGCAATTCCCTAACTTCTATAGTTCATTATATCAAAACTTGTATATTGTAGAATCTGAAACTGCATCATCTATAGAGGTGCATTGTGCCATTTTATGGGGGAACTTATTTCTCTAGACTCCACTTCCAATGTGATTCTTCTTAAAAACTTGCTCTGTTTTTTTTTCCCATCAAATTCGTTCCTGTTCCATTAAAATTTTGAAGAGTTATTTTGCCCTCACACAGACATCCTTAACCCCTTATGCAACAGGTGGGCCTGGGCTCACCCAACTTGGACTCAGACCCACCCAAAATTGTGACACTCTTGCTGTGGCTGGTGGAGATCATCAAACCATGCCAGCTGAAGATTTTCTCTCCTAGGGCAGCCAGTGATCTTCCAAATGTCAGCCAGCAGCACTTGCCTTGAGCTGACACTAAGACCGGCCCTTCTGCACATGCTCAGTTTTTGCACATGCAAAAGCATTGAGCATGCATAGCCTGCTGGCAGCAGCATTAGTTTGAGGCAAGTGCTGCCGACTGCCAATTGGAAGAGTGCTGGCTGCTCGAGGAGGAGGAGGAGGAAATCTTCATCTGGCAGGGTTTGGGGTCCCCGCCAGCTCAAGTATTTAATATTTGGGGTTTGTAGGCAGGGAGGGGTGGAGACAGGAGCAAACTGGAGGGGGACCGGGGGGCGAATTCCATACCAACCCACCTTGGGCTCAGGCCCACCGAAAATTGGCCATCTGGCTACGCCCCTGCCCTTATGTATAATTCTTTCCAATACTTTGGGTTTGAAAGAATAAAAAGACACTGTTTGGACTGATTTCTATTTTCCTGAGATGTAGAGGAATGGAACGGAGAATATGAAGTTTGACTAGTGTCAATAAGATGTGATTTTAAGGATGTGCTTTTTCCTGTTCACCAGGACCCTGGGATTGGAGCCAGAGCCTACTCCTGCCTGCCCTATCCCCTAATGCTGAGGAGTGGCTCAGTCATACCATCCCAACACCCGTTTTACATATTCTGACACACAGAGACTTGGTGGAGCCTTTGCTGCTTGTGGAAGAATATACTTATTTGTTTGTTTTTTTTGTTGAGTCATACCCTGATGATATGGGACCAAATTGTGCAAGAGTCTGTGGATATCAATGACTTAAGATGGTCACCGGGGTCCAATGGAGCAGAGGCAAGCCTACAGATTTTTGACACCATAAGGAAGAGGTTTCTAACTTTGGGGTGATCATCTTTCAGCCAATAGCCATGTCACTGAGATCAAAGCCAGCATACAATGCATGAACCTTAATGTGGTCATTAAAGAGGCTGCTATGACTCAAGCACTATGAGGAAGCTCCACTTCATCCACTGAGTTTTTCAGGGTTTCAAGCTACTAGGAGACCCAGGGCAATGAAAGCTTCTGACCATCTGGGAAGCCATGTTCCAGAAAACATGGGCTGCCTCAGATGGACTAAATGAGAAATGGGCTCTGCTGAATGTTCTCACTATTGGTTACATTAAACATCAGAGATGGTCCAACTGAGATGTTTTTCCTGAACCCGAGGTGGATACTGCTTCTTCCCTCAGTGCTCCTGTCCAAGAAATAAAGTGTGGCAACTGAAGTCTGGACTGTACCCAAGAATGGATTTACAATCCTACTGAGTGTCCTATAACATTACCACTAGAAAATAAGGACAGTTGTGACCAGTGGTGTGCTGAAAAATGTTAACAATAGGCTTTCTCTCTGGGTATAGCCAGCCCTGCAATTTCTTTTTTTTAATTTTTTTATTTTTTTTTTTTGGGGGGGGGGGGGAGGTCAACAACGCATTCCTCTCTCCCCTCCCCCTCATGTGGGCACACAAGGCATATCTTTGCTGGCAGGGATGATGACCATCTTTCTCTTTTGATCTAGGCACAAGGGAAAATAAAGATTTTAAATTATCCCAGGTTTCAACCTAATTCATGTTTAATGTGGGATATAAATGTTATAAATGAGTAAATAAATAAATAGAAACTCTGGATGTTGAGCACCTGATTGTCATAACATGATGTATGTTTTAGTGGCCCTTTACCAGGAGGAAAAAATCTCTGCACAAATACAACACATGCTAGAGTGTCCCTATAACCAGCCCTTCCAAATGACACACTAATTACGATTTATAACAAATGACTACTCTACATGTGAAAAAGTTATTCCATTATTATACTTCTGTTGCAGGAATTGATGCATGAATTTATGATACTTCAGGAGTCAGACAGCACACCAGAATGAGAGAGAAATCTTCTTTATTTGCCAGCAAACAAAGTAGAACATCAGCATTAAGTCTCTTCTTCTCTTTCTCAGCTCTCTTTGTCTTTGTGGCTTCTGTCTCAGCTGCTTCTCTTCTTCTGCTGTCTTCTGTCTGTTCCTTCTGTCCTTCTCTTTCTTCTGAGCTCCTTCTGACGTAAACTGCTTCTTCTCCCACTTAAATACAGTTCTATCTAGCCTAGCCTAGCCCCCTTACTCTCCAATTGGTTAAGGAATAGATTGATTACCTTGCCTCAACCAATCAGCTTTATACAAATATCAGTTACATAGGTTCCAGACATCCTAAACTGACCTATGACCTGGGGCCTCTCAAACCAGACATTGTGGCTCCCATCTCTTACATGTTCTTATTATGATTGATTTCTCATCTATAGCTTAACCTGGGTTCACTTATAGGATAATGGATATTCTTACATTTATTATTCTCATATTCCTAGTACTAACTGCTAACTAAACTCTGGCATCCATTAAAGGGGTCAAGGGCCAGTCTTACTTAATGGCATACATATCAGTTATTACTTTCAAGACCATTCCTACATTTTACCTATAATTAATCAAGGAGAAGAGAGCTGACTAGTCCTGACCTCTTTTCACCTATCAGCTCCATACATCAAACCAGCCAGAACTGCAGATAATTCAAAACACATGTTTGACCTCTTAAACAGCAGACAAAGAGTAATACAGAATTTAACAGACATTCTACACAGAAACAAAACTTATTAATTTACACAGAATACAGCATATTCTAAAGTAAGCAGAATCAGTATCCCTTATAAGCCATATTCTACATACTTATAATGGTCTCTATATCTATATCTAAGCTATCTCCTTATAACAAAATCTACATATCAAGAACTTCTGAAATTATTTCAGCTTTAAACTACAGCATGTCTGGCTCATTCCTTTGTTCATTCATAATAGTTTACAGCTGTGCCAGCATTTAGCAATCCATCAATCACAAGGGACAGAGTTTCATTTCTCACTGACCTTTCTAACCTTTTGCTCGGCCAAGCTAGACATTGAAAATAATCTGAACCATCTGGCATTCCTTCACTTTAGTTGCAAGGTAAAAAATTGAACTTTTTAAACACCAGACTTTTAATATCATTTCTTTGTCCACTGCCTCACTTCCTCTGTGTACATCCATATACTGCACATGCTGGCATGTTTGAAAATATAAGTGAGATTAAATAAAATTGTTACCAACATTAAGGAATGACAACGTGGATGCAGCAGCTCAAAGGACTATTTGCTTTGTTTTGAATGTATGGGGATTAAGGCTGTGCGGGGGAAGGGAAACAGAGAGACACACCTCTGTGGATTCAACTTTTTTTTACTTCAAGAGTCTCTTGTTCTCAATCTAACCTCCATGCGCTGCTGCCAGCTTCCTCCCTCCTCCCGGGCCACTACTGTAACAGCCTGAAGGAACCACGAGCTGTGCTTACTCACTCTCCTCTGTGACCCTCACACTCGTGGCAGGCAAAACAAAAAAACACCATGAGACCATGTGCGAGCTGTAGCCCTGTGCTCACCGCTGCCAATTTCCTTCCTCCTCCCTCACCTCAGGATGTAACTTCCTAGTTTTGGAGATTGAGGAGGAGGAAGGGAGCCGGCAGTGGCACGGACAGCACTATGGCCCCGTGTATAGTTTCATGCTGTTTTTTGCTTTGCCGCTGTGAGGGTCGGAGAGGAGGAAAGCAAGTGAGATGCCCAAGTCACAGAGCAGCTAGACACCGATGCCACCAGGAGGGGACCTGAGTCACCCCAACCCAAATTTTGAGAGCCGGTTGTTAAAGTTAAACAACCAGCTCAAAAAATTCTTTAAAAAATAACAAATGGCGTGCCGGCACCAGCACACCACTGGTTCTGACAGAACATGAATGAGTGTGGCTTAGTATCCCTGCACTGATTGGATCTCCTTGCATTTAGAAACAGAGAAAAATGTAGACTGATAAAGACCAAATGGCCTATCCAATCTGCCCATCCATGCCATCTACTCTTCCTTTCACTCCCATAGAGATCCTACGTACTTGTCCCAATTCAGATACTGTTTTCATCTCCACCACTTCCCCAGGAGGCTGTTCCATGAATTCACCACCCTTACCATGAAGACGTATTTCCTCGGGATACTTCTGAGTCTATCCTCTTTCACTTTCATCCTATGCCCCCTCATTCCAGAGCTTTCTTTCCATGGAAAGAGACTCTCCTTGTGCATTTATGCTGCATAGGCATTTAAATATCTGTATCATATCACCCCTCTCCCGCGTTTCTTCCAAGGTATACATATTAAGATCTTAAGTCTGTCCCCATACGCTTTATGACAAAGACCACTGACCATTTTAGTAGCTGTCCTGTGGACTGACTGCCTCCTGTTTATATTTTTTGAAGGTGTATTCTCCAGAATTGTACACAATATTCTAATAGGCCAATGATCAGAAGCAAACGCAGGCACTAGAGACTGTTAGCACCATACTAGCACCTGCGTTTGCTACCACCCCATGATCAGATTCCCTGAGCACGTGAAACAATGTGCTTGCGGGTTCTGAACGCAACTAGCATGCAAATGCATGCAAGACAGGGCTCTTAGTACAAGTAGCATGCAAATGCAAGCTAAACCTATTCATCCCCAATGATCAGCGACCATCGTGCCAAAGATTGGCTTGCTGGCCAAGTCAAACCCTATGCAAGCTTGGAGCTGGCGTGAGGGTTTGCAGACCATCGGGGAGAAATGGTGAGCCCTGTCCAGCATGCATTTGCATGCTAGCAGGCCCCCAATTCCCCCCCAATGAAGCAATCCCCCCGCAGGAATCAATGACCCAACCGATGACCCTCCCCCCCAGCAACAGGGGGCTGGAGGTCTGGTGGACCTCCGGTCCCTCTGAAGGAAGAGGCCTCCCTCCTCTTCCTTCGGCGCCACCTGCAAAATGGCGGTGCCCTGCCCAGTGTATCCTGGGATGCACTGGGCGGGGCTTCACACTTTATAAGGGAGGATACACTAGGTAGGGCGCCGCCATTTTGCAGGCGGCACCGAAGGAACAGGAGGGAGGCCACCTCCCTCCTCCAACCCAAGGTAGGGGGGTTTACTGTGGTCCAACGGGCCACCAGGAACTTCTTGCCAATGCCTGGGGGGGGGACTGGAGACCCACTGGATCTCCAGCACCCTGAACCTGTGTTGGGGGTTCAGGGGGACCTCAAGGTTCGCCGGACCTCCAGCCCCCTGTCGCTGGGGGGGAGGGGGGTTGTCAGTCACCCACTGAGCCACCAGGGACTTCTTACAAATGCTGGGGGGTGTTAGGGGGGGCTAGAGACCCACCAGACCTCCAGCCCTCCCTGAACCTGTGTTGGGGGTAACAGAGGTCCGCTGGACCTCCAGCCTCCATTTTGCCTTGCTCGAGGCAGGGGTAGTAGGGGTCTGGTGGTCCCATGGACCTCCAACCCCTGTGTTTGACAGGTCTGAGCTTTTGACATGATCAGAGAGAATTGCATGCTTAAATTTGCATGCAATTTTCTCTGATCATAGGTGCGGTAAAGCCCCGCGCTGTTCCAATGCTATTTTTAGAGCACTGTTTGGAACAGTATGGGGCTTTTGATCATCTGCCCATAAATGAGTTCTCACCAGAGTCTTATACAGGGGCATAATCACCTCCTTTTTCCTACTTGCCATTCCTCTCTCTATATGCCCAAGCATTTTTCTAGCTTTCACCATCACCTTTTCTACATGTACCTTTTCTACCTGTTTGACTACCTTAAGATCCAAGTTGTTCACCCCCTAAACTGTACCATTCCCTTGGGTTTTTGCAGCCCAAGTGCATGACCCTGCATTAAATCTAAGCTACCATTCCTCTAGCTTTGCTAAAGTTGTTCCTCATATTGTCCACATCATCAGGGATGTGTACCCTATTGCAGATTTTGGTATCATCTGCAAAGAAGCAAACCTTACCAGACAGCCCTTCTACAATATCGCTTACAAAAATTTTAAAAATAACCATCCCAAGAGCCGAAACTTATGGCACACCACTAGTAACATCCTTTTCCTCAGAATGAGCTCCTACACGCTGTTGCCTTCCACTCAACCAGTTCCTAACCTAGTCAGTCACTTTAGGGCCCATACCGAGGGTCCTCAGTTTAAGGGATCACCAGGATATTGCGTGTTCCCCCAGTCAACCCCCATCATGGAATACCCTGAATGTTCTCTGTTGCTGTTTGAAGACTTTAGTCACAGCAGTGCTTTCAAAGCAGTGGGAGTCAAGCAGGTATTCCCAAACCTGTGAAGGGCAATTCTGTAACCTAGGTGTTCACATTTGTGTGCAAGTTCATGCATATGTGCACACTTAGACAGGTACATGCTAGTATGGTGTCTCAGCATTATTCTGAACCCCCCCCCCCCCACACACACACACACACTTATGGTGAAGGGAAATTCTATAACAGGGTGCCTACATTTACACGCCACGTGACTACACAAGTGTACAGAATGTGTCATTTTCAAAAGCAAGTGTACACTTATGCAAATAAGTGGCAGCAAAACACCTGAGCACTGTTCTGCAAGGGTGCATATAAGTGGCATAGTGCATAAACACAAGGAGTTGCTCACATGGGCGTGGCTGTCACATGTACAACTTACAGAATACAGTAAGGTATTGTTGCCACGCCTCCTCCCCAAGGGTAGGTGAGATGCCAGGCAGCTCTGAATCCCTAGAGAGATGACTCCGCTCCCTATGTCTTTGTGCACTTCCCTATATTAAATTGAACACATGCATCAATAAACTCAAATTGTTCACCACTATTCACTGGTGGTGCCCTTCAAGGCCCTGAACATTCCCTCTCACAGTTCATATAGGCCTCCACCTAGGGCAGTACTGCATCAAAGGAATAGCTCAATAATGGCAAATCATGCTTTGAACATGCAGAACCTCTTCGTTTCAACCTGCATTGGCTCCCCATTTTTGCTCGTCTCACCTTCAAAATCAGCACGTTAACTCACAAGATTATCTATGGGGAGGCCCCTGACTACATGGAAGATTTGATAGATCTGTCATCCAGAAATGCTTCCTCGACTGCTTGATCTTACCTTAACCTTCGCTTTCCTAGCTACAAATCTGTTCGATATAAAATGCTCCTTTCCTCATCCTTCACCCATGTCAGCCCAAAGACTTGGAACAGTCTACCTAGGTCCTTAAAGAAGATTGACGACCATCAAATTTTCAAGAGATCCTTAAAAACATTTCTGTTTGAGAAGGCATATCCCAACTATATCTCTCAGCCCACACCTTCTTCCTCTTGACTGTACCTGTTTCAAACAGTTATTACCCTTATTGATATGTAATTTTTGTAAGCCGCATTGTGCCCGCTTTTGTGGGAAAATGTTGGGCTATAAGTGTACTAAAAATAAGTAAATAAATAAATGCCTTTCTTGTTTGTGTTCCCCCACTTTTCAAAGTCACTAGTAAACTGAAACACGATTCACCGGCCCCCAGCCCCCGGCCCAAAGTTCCTTTCCTCCACCTTTCCCCAGAATTCTGTTCAAATTGAGGTTAAAGTCCTATATATTTATATACAACAGTCCCACGGCTTTCAGTTTAAACCCTGGCTTCATTCACCCTCTCCCACAGAGCACAGTCCATGCAGAGGGTAATGTCCAAACACTTATGGCTCAACCGCCCAAAGTCCATTCATCCACCCTTCCCCAGAGTGCAGTTCAAACTGAGACTGAAGTCCATATATTTATAAACAGTTCCACTTCTTCCAGCTCAAAACCCTTTGCTCCTTCACCCTCTTGTATGTTTGAGGCTGAAGAGACCCCTTTTCGTATACCATCTTCAAGCACCTGGTATCCTCCCACATGGGTCTGGGTTTGAGCATTTTTTTATTTAATTTATTTATCAGTTTTAATATAACAGACTCAACAAGAGTATCAGAAATACAAGAAATAATAACACTCCAATATCATTATATAATCAAATCAATTCTTCAGTCTATCGACCAATAAACATTTAAGGTAAAATGATCCAAGATTAGGCAAAAGAAAGTAAAAATAAAATTTTTACAAGTAATTAAATGTCACACTATTGTTACTGCTATCAAAAAGTGTCTCGCCTCTTAGCCTATCTAGCAGTGTCGTCTGGTACTTCAATTGTCACATTAACATCCTCTTTAGAAACCAAAAAATCTATCAACTGTTTTGGATCAAAAAACTGAAACATTTTTGTTTGATACACAATTCTACATATACAGGGAAATTTTAGAATATAGTCAGCTCCTATGGCGAGAGTTCTCTGGCGTAGTGCCAAAAAGGCACCTCGCCTTTTCTGAGTTTCTCTCGCCAGGTCTGGGTATATTCTTACTTTTGATCCAAAAAAAGTTGTTTGTAAATGCCTAAATGAAAGTCTCAAAACTGCATCCCGGTCCATTTCTAGTGCAAAAACAACCACTAATGTTGATCTTTGAGTTACTACCTCCAACGAGGATTCTAGAAATGATGTCAAGTTCATACCATCCCCTCCATTGTGTTGAGAAGAAGAATTCTCCACACGATTTTTATTTGGCAAATATTGGGCCCGCACAATAGGGGGTAGTGATTCACTAGACATACCCAATATCTCAGTCAGATATCTTTTTACCATATCAATGGAGGAGATCAGAGGAGATCTAGGAAAGTTAGTAAATCTTAAATTCAGTCTTCTTGATTTATTCTCTAAGTATTCCAAACGCCGTGCCATATAACTCCTGTCTTTAATCATAGAGTGACTAAAGACATCCAAAGATTGTACTTTTTCTCCAATTTTCTCCACTTGGGAAACATTATTAGTGATTGTTTGAGCCTGCTGGAGGGTTACGCTTGATAAAATCTTTATATCAGACAAGTTTTTCAAAATTTGTTGTTGTAAAGAGGCATGCATAGTGGCATTTAAGTCCCAGAGTGCTTCCAATGTCACCACGGGAGGTTTTGGGATTATACCCACTTCTAAAGCCAAAGGGGGGGCGTTAATAATCTTGCTCAGGGTACTCACGGCACCTTCTTCCACCGCGGTCATTCCTGAGCCTTCCAACGGCGCTAGCAAGTTCCCTTGCTGGGTTTGCCCTTCCCCCTCTGGAGAGAGCAAAGCAGATCTCGCCTCGCCTTCCAAACCACTTGGCTGCGGGGGCGCCGCGCGCTCAATGGGGCTAAACGAGACTCCGTCATCGCTGCTGGCCAGCCCACTAGCACCGGCCTCGATAGCAGGGGAAGAGACACAATTTGGACCCAGAAGCAGCCCGAATTGCTCCAGAGTCGGCTGGGTCAAAAGGTGTTTCCCACTCGAGGTAGAGGAGTCTCTCGGGTTTTCCCTCTCCGCTTTCCCATAATGGGAAATCAGTTCCTTCTCTCCTGCCGTATTCCGGGCAAATGAGCGCATCTGGTGCAGTTAACATCTCAAGCGGCCATCTTGGATCCTTCTGGGTTTGAGCATTTTGTCTGCTAACCCTTTGCTTTTTCAGGAAATCGTGCTTGCTTGGAGCCTGGAGTTGACCCCAGCATTACAGACTACAAGGCCTTTGCTTAGGAGTCCCTCCTCCACCCTTGCACCAGGCTAGTGAGTAGGGGCACTATAAAACCCTTCAGCTTCTCCCCTTTTACCTTAGCCAGGGCAGTTATATCCCTTCAGCTTCTCCCCTTTTACCTTAGCCAGGGCAGTTATATTCATAGGCTCTGACTCAGCAACCTCCTCTCCTTGGGAAATTCCTTCCACTCCTCCTAAGGGTTGTCAGTCCATTGGTTCTTCCCTTGCTCCTCCTCCAGCTGCTTCCACTCCCCCTGATTAGAACTCCTGAGCCAGTCATCACCCTTCCCTCTAGGAGTCTGGGAATTGTAGTGCTTGCTATCCTCTTTGGCAGGGTCAGGTGTCCTATCCCGGGGCAGCTGGGAGCTGTAGTCTTCCTGATTCTCAGAGGACATGGAGGATCTCCTCCTCCAGTGAGGGACGGGCAATCTACCTCGGGGAAGCTGGGATTTGTGGTCCTTTAAGGTTTCAGGGTAAAACTTGCCCTTCAGATTCTTCTCCCTAGAAACCTTCTTGCCTATTTCCCTAGGCTCCTCACAGTATGCATGTCCTTGCCACACTTGGATGTCCACAGTTACACCAGATCTATGGCTGGCTTAACTGCAGGTGCTTAAATGTAAGTCAGTAGCGTACCAAGGGTGGGGTGGTAGGGGCGGTCTGCTCAGGGTGCAGGCAGCAAGAGGGTGCATGGAGCAGATGCTTGGCTGTCAGCTCTGCTGGTCCCCTGGCCTTTCTGACATTACTTCCTGTTCTGGGGCAGGGGACTGACAGAACCACAGTTGCACAACTGCTCCATGCACCTCTGTGTTAGGACGAACAGTGGTGGGGGTCATGCGCTCTGGAGGGGGGGGGGGGTGACACACCTCGATGGGGGTGATGCCTCAGAGGAGTGTGACACACCAGGTGGGGGATGCAGCAGCGACCTGCCCCAGGTGGCAACCAAGCTACATACGCCACTGATGTAAGTTATGCTGATATCTGGTTACGCTAGGATTCTATAATGGAATCTGCATGCCTAGATACCGTTATAAAATTATCTCCCAGGGTACCTAAATTGAGAGTACTGTATGTTACATGTGTCTCTACCACACTTAGGGGTGCACATTTACACCGGTTCTATGGCTTGCGTAAATGCAAGCACTTAAAAATTAGGCGCATTCATAACAGGTTAAGCTAGTATTCTATAACGGAACCTAGACATCTAGGAATAGGCTCTTATCACGCACCCTCTGGGTGCATAATTCCAGTTAAGGAATGCCCCCATTGAGTCTGCAAGAGGGACCAAAAGTAAAGAAGCCTGGAGTGGCAGTGAAGATTTGTACAGGGCAAGTGACAGATATTCTGTTCCGCAGCCATGGTATGATGTGTCCTCAGTGGTCAAGTTAGAATCTGGAAGTGGGTTAGGACAGGTAGGGGCTCATTTTCAAAGCATTTAGACTTTAGTAACCTATGGAACTTTGTAAGTCTAAGTGCTTTGAAACTAAGCCCCATAGTCACCTGATGCAATATGGAGATAGGGCAGTAATCCTGGATAAAGGCCTTTTGAGTGTACCATTGACCCAGGTCCAGGGCCTCTGATAGGGGGGGCAGGGGGAACAAAATTCCCTGGGCCTGGGCCTCCAAGGACGCCGAGGTCTCTCTCCTCCTGCTCCCAGGCTGCCGGCGCTGCAGTCCTGGTCTCATCTGCTGCCCTCGACTCCATCGACAGCCCCCCTCCATCCGCCACCGGGCCCCCTGCATTCAAATCAGCAGTGCCTCACCTCCGAGTGAAAGTGGCAGATCGCCTCCCTTCGGGCCTTCCCTCACTGTGTCCCACCATCATCTGATGTAACTTCCTGTTTCCACGAGGACGGGACACAGGGAGGGCCCAAAGGGAGGCGATCTGCCGCTTTCACACGGAGGTGAGGCGCTGCAGGTTTGAATGCAGGGGACCCGGTGGCGGACGGAGGGGGGCTATCGATGGGGCTAGGGGTGGGCAGGTGGAGTCCGGGGCCTGCGGCGCCAGCAGCCTGAGAGCAGGAGAGGGAGGCGACAGTGGTAGCGATTGGGGGGGGGGGGGGGCGGCCTTGCTCCAGGCCCGGCTCAGTCTCTCGGCGGCCCTGCCCAGGTCCCAGCCAAGGCCCCAAAAAAGATATGAATGCAAGGCTCTGAAGAGGCCTGTGGGTGTAATTAGACCTGATGTTCTTACCTCTTGTCCTTTAATGGTACATTTCCAAACCTATTGATGGTTACCAACCATTGTTAGAAATACTCTCTGGAGCACTATTAGCACCACAGTACTTGTTAACACTGTTCCCTCTAAGCTGAGCATGAGTCCTCCAACTGCATTGCTGTCAATGGGCGGTGCTGTTTCAAATTTGTGTTTTCAATTGCTAAGGACAAGCAGGTTCCCTGGAGTCCTGTAGAACTTGCCTGCCCTTCACTATTGAAAATGTGATAGCGAAAGAGCACTCCCCACTGTCAGGACTGTATGTAGAGGAGTCCTGCTGAGCTTATAGGGAACAGTGCTTGTTAAGCACATAATGATTTAATTACTTAACCAATTTGAGAATGTAAAGATTGTTTGAACAAGGAAGGATATAGTAGCTTTCATAATTGCTTACCTATCTGCAGATAAAGACCCTCTATTTCTTTCAGGAACATCAAAGAGGCAGCAGGTTGTACGTTCTTTGCAAAATGAACATTTCAGCTGGTGCAGATGAGAGGACCCTGATAAAGAATCAGTATCTGCCTCTCTTCAATAGATTTCAGACACTTTCTTTCTTTATGCTTGTCTTTTGCTATCCAAAGTCTGTCTGCGCTTCCCTTTGGATGCAGAACTGGAAAACTGCAATGATGTATTTGAATGAATTCACTAATGGTCAATGGACTATGCATTAACACGCATTCTAATCAGTCTCTGACAAAGCCAGTATTAGAAGGCCCATGCTGTGTATGATGTTAGGATGATTAATTGCTATCCTTCAAGCTATCTATGGTCTAATGTGGCCATTTTGCAAAGAATGTACTACCTCATTGATGCTCCTGAAAGAGTGTCTTGTATTTATCTGCAGATAGGTGAGCAATTATATGAGAGCTGCTATATGCTTCAATGTTCAAACAGTCTTTATGTTTTCTCAAATTGGTTAAGCAATTCATTCCTTATGTGCTGTAAAAGTACTATGATGCTAATAATACCCCATTGTTAGATACTGTTTCTAACAATCGTTTGGTAGCTATTGATAGCTTCAGAAAATTAACATTCCATAATGCTATTTTTCAGTTTTGACAGTGGTTATATTGTTAATCAAATGTGTTCAGAAGCAAAGAATTTTAATTAGCTTGATTTCACATTATTCCATGTTTTGGGCTGAAATGATTGATTATGGTATTTGAAGTGATATATTGAGTATTGATCAGCAGATGATGTGATCAATTTCAAGTCTGTGCAATGAAATTTTTAATTGGATGGGGAAGGAGAGGTATATAAGGGCCCCCAAAATTCAGTCTTTCCTTCCCCATAGACGTTGGAAAGAATTATACAAAAGGCACAAAGAAATGTTTGTTTGTCCATCTGTCTGTCTAGTGATGAAATAACTCAAAAGTTTAAGAGAATGGGATGAAATTTGGCATGTGGCACAAAAAGGTAAAATAACACATTCAGTTAAAAAATGGGCCAAATCAGACTGGGGATCCAGAGAAATAAGCACCCACCCCTATCACCAAAAAATAGCTCAATGGACTTCTATCGGAGAAAAAATTCCAGCTTCTGGAGAAATAGAAACTTACACTCCGTGAAACATAACAGTTAAAGAATTCCGCCTTTCACACTGCCTTTGCCTATTCTCTACTATCTCAACTCTGCCCCCCCCCAAAAAAAAAAAACTACCACAGTAATTTCCCTGCCCCCATTAAAATACCACTACTCCAAAACTACTTCACCTTTAAAAACTATCCCTTCACAAGTACCCCACAACCCCACAAACTATTCCACCTTGAAAAAAAATACTTCCTGCCTCTGTCCTATCTCCCCGCAAACTACCCTCACCCCTGAAACTGCCCCATCACCCCACAAATTTCTGCATCCCCAAAATCTACCCCACACAACTGTCTCACAACCCTACAAACCATTTCCATGCCCAACATGGTTTTTATACCAATAGCGTTTTTTTGACTATACGGATAATCACTACGCTCTGGGCAATATATCCTGATTATTTGGTTATTTCCAAATTTCCATGACTATACCTATAAGAGCTTACTGACCCCTGAGGCAGGCGTTTGTATGCTGAAACATGGCCCATGTTGGGTCATTTTCAGAATAAAAAGAACAACATTTATCTCCATCTTGAAGGCCCAGTGTTGCTTTTTTTCTGTTTCACCATCCTACAAACCATTTCCATGCCCAACATTTACTCCCCAAATTACATAAGTACATAAGTACATAAGTAGTGCCATACTGGGAAAGACCAAAGGTCCATCTAGCCCAGCATCCTGTCACCGACAGTGGCCAATCCAGGTCAAGGGCACCTGGCACGCTCCCCAAACGTAAAAACATTCCAGACAAGTTATACCTAAAAATGAGGAATTTTTCCAGTCCATTTAATAGCGGTCTATGGACTTGTCCTTTAGGAATCTATCTAACCCCTTTTTAAACTCCGTCAAGCTAACCGCCCGTACCACGTTCTCCGGCAATGAATTGTCATACTATCCTTCATACTGCTCCACCTCCAAAACATACTCTCAAAATCTATTCTCACAAACTGCCCCAATCCCCAAAACTACCACTATAGCTACCTTTCCACCCTGTAGACCTCACCATTCCCCAAATTACCCCACTACCCATAAATTGCTCCCATCCCAAAATTAACCCCTGCAACTACCACACTACTCTTCATACTGCTCTACCCCCCCAAACCCACCCATAACTGCCATACCAACCCAACCTGCCCCACCCCCAAAACTACTTTACACAAATTGTCCCATCACTTCATAAAGTGTCCCCACCCCCAAAATGTACCCCTGCAACTGCCCCACCATTCCACAAACTGTTCCCTCCTCACAGGTTCCCCCTGCAACTACCTAACCACACAGCAAACTTACCCATCTCCACAAAATACCTCCACCCTACTGCTTCACCACCCCAGAAACTGCCTCACCCCCAGACTCCCCCTGAAACTGCCCCACCCTCAAAGACTATCTCTGCAATTGCTCCGTCACCTCACAAACTGCCCCGTCACCTCACAAACTGCCCCCACTCTCAGACTAATCCCCCAAACAGGACCACCATCCTGCAAACTGCCCAAACCCCCACAAACTACCCTCACAACTGCCATACCATCCTTGCCCTCAAAACACTAGTCCCACAAACTTCGTATCCCATCTCATTAACTGACCTACTCCTAAAACACTCCATTCAACTGCCCCACTGTCCTGCAAACTGCCTCATCCCCCAAACTATCCATGTAACTGCTCCACCATACCGCACACTGCCCAATCCCAAAACTACCACACACCTGGCAAACTACTCCACTCCCAAAACTATCTCACTTTACTTTCCCTCCACCCCACAAACTGCTCCCACCATGAACCTACCACCAACTGCCACATCATCCTCAAACTGCCCCAATGCTAGAAACTACTCCCCACAAACTTCCCACCACCCCATAAATTGTTCTCATCCCCAAAATATACCTTCTGCAACTGCCCACCACATTGTACATTTCCCCCAACCCCCAAATATTACCCGAAGCTACTGCTCCACCATTCCACGAAATGCCCCATCCTGAAAGACTTCCATATAAACTAACCCCAAAACCTACCTCCACAACTGCTCCACTATACCACAAACTGTCCCCATCCCCAAAGTCTACCCCAACTGTCCCAGAACTCTGCAATCTGCCCCACCTCCAAAATCTATTCTCAGAAACTGTACTATCACCCCACAAACTGTCCACACCTCCATAAACTCCCCCCTCAATTGCCCCACCAGTGCACTTACTGTCCCATCCTCAAAACTACGTTCAGTAACTGCCCAACCATCCCAGAAACTCTCCTATGCCCGAAAGCTACTTATCACAACGGCCCTACCACCCCACCAACTATTTTACCCTGCCTACCTCCTGAAACTGCCTCCTGACCCTGTAAACTACCCTATTCCAAATATTTGCCCTCACAACTGCCTCACCATCCCACAAACTCCATACCCATAAAAATATCCTTGAAATCACCCATTATTATTATGTTATCCAGTTTGTTAGCCTCCCTAATTTCTGATAACATTTCTACATCTTACTGTTCATCCTGGCCAGGTGGACGGTAGTACACTCTTATCACTATCCTTTTCCCCTTTACACATGGAATTTCAATCCATAGGGATTCCAAGATGTGTTTTGTTTCCTACAGAATTTTCAATCTATTTGATTCAAAGCCCTTCTTAACATACAATACTACCCCTCCACCAATTCAATCCACCCTATCACTATGATATAATTCGTACCCTGGTATATCAGAAGATAACTGGCTATCTCTCGCTGAATATTCGTGGGTAGCTAGTTAAGCACTATTTAACCGACCAGAACTGATCCTGGCCAGTTAAATATCCTAATCTCTAATTTTATATGCTGGTTTAAATATGTAAATATTGTCATATTCAGGAGAATGCCCCAGCACATGAATCTGTCCCCAAGATTGCTTTCCCACAAAGGGCAAGGGTTCTTGAAACACGGAGTACACCAGTAGACAAGGAATTCCAAGGCTGGAGGGGAGGGGAGGAGAGGTCTTAGATGCCCAGGAGACTTTCCAGGGGTAGGGTTAGTGAAAAGAGAAGCTCTGAGGAAGCCTGCTGGGAGCCATTAAATACTGGATCTGCAGCCAGTATGTAATGGCTCCCAGCAGGTTCAAGGGGATGGAGTTCCTAATGAAAGGCCGAGGGAACCTACTCCTATGGAAGTGGAGGGACCTGAGATACAAGGGGAGGATCAAATGTCAGAAGTGGAGTTTATGGACTGCTCTGATGCAGCCAATTGGGTAGAACCCCAAAGTATGGAAATGTGAGTGAGAAAAGGAGATTTCCAGATACATGCTACAACTTACAACTTTCCGGTTGACAGCTGTGGGGTGGGAGATAGTGCCTGTTATATAAGAAAACTATCACAAGGGGAGGAGCTGTCAGGGATCACCTAGAACTCATAAAGCTGGGAGATCCCAAACCAGAGGACAGACTACAGAAGGTACTGGATTTTTCCAGACATGATTTGCATATGACATGTGGACATTTAACATTCCTGGATTATAAATTGCTAGGGAAGGAGTCTAGGGGTTGGAACTTAATCTTAAAATATAGTGTCTTGCTGATTATTGGATGCTAAATTTGTTTGTTCACCCTGAGTGGGAAGGTGGCCCAGAATCAGGACCCCAGAGGCTGTCCAGGGTTATGGACCCATCCTTAAGGGAGATGGGACCTTTTTCATCGTGCAGCTCTGGCACCTTACCTTGGACTACTGCATGGACCTTATAAGTGTGTGGGCCTGAATTGCTGGCAGAGGACCCCTACCTTTGACAATATATAGATAGAAGCACCTGTTTGTGCATCTTCTTATGCTCTCAGCCATGCTGATTGTGGGCAAGGCAGTATGCTGAACAGAGAGTAGTCTGGACACTGCCTAGTCACACCTGCTGGTTGGTACCTGAGTGGTGGCTAGTGTGAGACAAAATAGGTGTGGGCTTGCAGGGTGAAGGGGGTATATGGGGCTGGGCTCTTGCTGAAAGCTGTTAGGCACAGACAAGGAATGCTTTGAGTAGGCCAAATATTGCCTATGTCAATAGCTTCTGCCCTCTTCCTGGGAGCAGCAGTGCAAATGTCTACCTAGCATCTTTGTCAAGGGACATCTTTGATGGGAACTTGGTTCTAGCCTCCAGCATACACAGCCCTATACTGTGACCCACAATGCTGTTTATCTGAACTGCTTATCTTTTCATGTCCAGGTAACTGTAGCTATATAAGGGGATAATGGCATTGGTCAGTTCAGCAGGCCACTCTTTTCCAACTCTCCAGAGGGATACTGGCTATAGAGCATATTTGCCTGCACTTCTGACTCCTTGTTCACTTTGTCACCAACTGAGTGGCTGAGGCATCCCCAGGACCTAAAGTCTCATCTCAGGAAAGGCCCTACTCACAGATGCCCAACAGCCATGACCTGAGATAAGGGACTAGAAAGGGAGACTGCAGTCATATGTGCACCCCCCCCCCCCCCCACACACACACACACTCTGGAACCAGGTAGCAGCTTCCAAATACCTCACATCTGTGTCATGTGCTGGAGTGTCTAATCTAAGTTCAACTGGTGTAGCTGGCTGTGGCAGGCCATACCTCTTTTCTAGTTAAGCCATGGTATAATGGTTTGGGGTGTGGCCTAGGTTCCAGGGGGTGGCAGGTTCAAGTCCTACTGGGACTTCTTGTTATACAGGCCACATTAGATTCCTCTCCATTGGGCAACCCATTGGTTGAGCACTTAACAGTAAGAAGGAGCTGCTCTTATTGTGGGACATTGAGGGCCCTTTGGACACTTCTCTCCCCTGTCTTTAACCCCTCCCCTTGTTTTACAGTCTCCCTTTACCAGGGATTGGCTAGTAGTGTTTAAACCACAACACTTGTTAGCCTTGCATATCAGAGCATCAACACTTTTTTTTGGAGAATGGAGGCACAAACCTTTGTATGCTTATATCAGAAAATATTGTATTTGTAACAAAAATAAAACTTTCAACTATACAAGAGTTATTGTCCACTGAGTACATTGTGGCTACAGCCACTGCTCCTCATAGAGCATCATGAGTTCCCTGAGTATTTGCCCCTGAATATGATGTAGGGCTCCCAGCTCCTGCTGCATATCTCTGTACATGCTTGTGACTTGCAGCAGGAGCTAGGCTAGGGTGGCTGGCAGCCATTTCAGGGGTGTTCAGCTGCTGTGACTTCCTGCCTACCTACCTGGGGGGGGGGGCTGTTGGTCCACTCTTCTTTCGCCCTCCAGTGGGGTCATGTCCCCCCAAGGGTCCTCCTCCTCTTCTATGTCCATCTGCTGCTAAGTATGGCCCTGTTGTGGTGTGAGGGGCACCTTCCACTTCCTAGGGTCCAACACTACTTCCTCCCAGGCCCTCTTGGCAGTAGGCTGGTCCTGAGCAGGCTGGGCAGAAGTTGGAGGGTGGTCTGTGTGTTTAAAAGGTTTGCATTACAGGTCAGCACATCCTATATAACTTGCATAGTGGTGCAGCTGACTACTGTAGGCAGGGACAGGGACAGCTGGGGGCTGTTGGTTGTTACTTTGGGGACATCTATGATCTGTGGCACCAATGAGATGACATAGCAGGAAAACCTGGAGCCAGTGATGTGATAGCTGTCCCCTGAGAGGGTTCTCCCTATGGGCATGCAAGATGGGTCCTGGCCATACTGGAGGGCCCTGGGTGAGCAGGCAGTGGCTGGGAGGTGGTGTGTCACTGCACTGTTGTATGGATGGGGCCATTGTTCCAGCTCTTGTCAGAGATATGGGTGTGTGTAGCTGGGAGATGGCAGGAGACCCTGTTTAATCCTCACATCCTTCTGGCCACCTTGGCTGGGACCCCCATGAGAAGGGTAATTTACATATTGCAAGGTGGAAAGCCTAGGTTTGGAGATATAATCATGCTTGCTGGCTTGGGGACCTCACTGATGCCACTGGCTGCACATCACCCCATCTCATGGGCATGTTTGAGCGGGGGAGTGGGAGTATGCATAGATAGTAGTTTCCCTAAAGAGGGGTTTGTGTCTATCATGTGCAGGTTTCAAGGGGCCCCAGCTTTGGCCTTGAGGGATGATTCACAGGGCAACATACCTAACTTGGGACCTCACAATGGTATATACAATTAATGTGGGTTCTGGGCCATGAAAGCCATCCATTTGAGTGGCAACTTGTACTCTCACAGCCCTCTGTGATCAGTGTACTGACCTCTTTGAGTGCACTTTTCTCAGGTGTTAGTGTGGCATAGGGGTTAAGGGTGTGGCCGCTTAATACAGAGGACATGGGTTTGATTCCCATAAATACAAAAGTATTGCCATACTGGGACCGACCAAAGGTCCATCAAGTCCAGCATCCTGTTTCCAACAGTGTCCAATCCAGGTCACAAATACCTGGCAAGATCCCCAAAAAGTACAAAACATTTTATGATGCTTATCCCAGAAATAGTGGATTTTCCCCAAGTTCAATTTAATAATGGTCTATGGACTTTTCCTTTAGGAAGCTGTCCAAACCTTTTTAAACTCTGCTAAGCTAACCACCTTTACCACATTCTCTGGCAACGAATTCCAGAGTTTAATTACACGTTGAGTGAAGAAAAAGTTTCTCTGATTCGTTTTAAATTTACTACTTTGTAACTTCATCGCATGCCCCCTAGTCCTAGTATTTTTGGAAAGCGTAAACAGATAATTCATGTCTACCCGTTCCACTCCACTCATTATTTTATAGACCTCTATCATATCTCCCCTCAGCTGTCTTTTCTCCAAGCTGAAGAGCCCAGCCACTTTAACCTTTCCTCATAGCCATCCCCTATATCATTTTCGTCACCCTTCTCTGCACCTTTTCTAATTTCACTATATCTTTTTTGAGATGCGGCGACCAGAATTGAACACAATATTCGAGGCCAGGGATTCCCACTGTGGTTCTTTCTGGTTACTGTTTCATTTACTCTGCCATAGCTGGTACAATGTGCTAGGGAGGTGTGTATGATATGCTGGCCACTTTTTTGTTAGTCACAGGAGGATGGTGTCCACCATCCTTCCCCCTCCCCCATCTCTTCCATGTCTTCTCATAGGTTTGCAGTTGGCTGCAACACTTTCTAGTGGATATGGCACTGTTTCATAAGGCGATTTGATATTTGGCTTTCTATTCCCTGTACTTGGAGTTACATTATAGAACTCTTTACCTATCGCCATCAGAACAGATAATAGCTACCTTAGCTTCTGGAAGAGGCTAAAAACCTTTCTCTTCCCAAAAACTGTTTCATAAGAATCCATTACAACTCCTGTCACCTCGTATGATCTATCAGACTTTCCTACAATGTCCTTTTGTCTCATGCATACATTCTAACAGTTTCTGCTTTTGTCACACCTAGAATGTAAACCGCACTGAACCCTGAAAAGGAGATATTAGCGATATACAAGAATTGATTTGAATTGAATTCCAATAAACTTATTCTCAACCCTGCCCAAACCATGGGTCTTTGGGTAACTGGCTATAGATTTCATCCAAATATCTCTCCTACTTTGAGAAATTCACCAGTCTCTGTCACTGAATCCGTATGCTATCTCGGTGTCTTTCTGGATTCTCAATTGACATTTGATTCTCGCATTTCCTCAGTTGTCAAATCCTGTTTTTTTTTTCACTGCGTCTCATCTGTTCTCTCTGTATCTATATTGATGACACAGCTTGCGCTTCCCTTCTCTATTTTCTTCTTACAACCCATCTAGACTATTGTAATATCTACTCTGGCCTTCCCATCAGTTCCTTGATATGTCTTCAGACTGTCTAAAATATGTCTATCAGAATTCTCACCCATGCACACTGCCTTGACCATGTTACGCCATTTCTCATATATCATCATCTGCTTCCTGTTTCTTTACGTATTCAGCACAAAATTCCGACTCTTGCACACAAGGTATTACATCTTGAGATCCCTACATATAGTAATGTGGTAACATAGTAGATGACGGCAGAAAAAGACCTGCACGGTCCATCCAGTCTGCCCAACAAGATAAACTCATATGTGCTACTGTTTGTGTATACCTTACCTTGATTTGTATCTGCCATTTTCAGGGCGCAGACCGTAGAAGTCTTGCTCAGCACTAGCCCCGCCTCCCAACCACCAGCCCCGCCTCCCCTCCCACTGGCTCTGCTACCCAATCTCGGCTAACCTTCTTTGATTGCTTCCTATGTTCCCGCTTGTGCCCTTCGATCCACTTCTGCATACCTTTCTTCAATTTGTTGTTCCTGTCTTAAATCTACCCGGCATTTTGCCTTTTTCTGCCATGCTCCTACTCTTTGTATTAAAGAGCAAGGGAGAGGGAATTCCAAACAGTTTTATATTAAATTTCGATCTGTCTCGAAAAGTCACCGCTTTTCGCTTTCCTTTCCCACTGGTTCTCATGGGTGATGTGGGTAACTTCTGACAGCAAGGAAACTTTCCTGTAATCTTGAACTCAGTGGGGCTGATATTCAGACTGCAGGTGGTAGTCAGGCTGCCTCCTGTGGTCAGCGCTGAGCTCAGATATTCAATGCCAGGCCATTGTCGCTGACCAGCATTGAATAGCTGTGTGTTTTTTGGCCGGTTTAAATTTAACCAGCCAAGCCAATATTCAGCGCTGGCCGGTTAAGTTTAAACCAGCCAAATTTATTCCAGTTATTTTGGCGGCTTAATTTGGCCACCAAACTTAGCCGGCAAGGTGTTAAATATCTGCGGATAGCGGTTATATTGCGTGGTACAACCAACTGTCCACTAAGCGCTAACCATTAATACTGAGTGGGAGATAACCCTAGTAGTGTAAAGTAAATCCCCTGACGCAGCCTCTTGGGAGGTGAAACGTTTCCACATTGGGTTATTTTTAATAAAATTATATGGTTTAACCTAACCTAACCTTTATACCTTTCACGAAATCTAGACTGCCCCCAATTTGACTACCCCTACTTGATTGACTATACATTTGTTCTTTAGATTGTAAGCTCTTTGAGCAGGGACTGTCCTTCTATGTTAAATTGTACAGCGCTGCTTAACCCTAGTAGCGCTTTATAAATGTCAAATAGTTGCGGATGATTTGGTGGTGGTGATGAGGGACCCCCAGAATTCATTGAGGCAGCTCTGGGCACAGATAGAACAATACAGTGCTCTTTCAGGGTTTAAAATAAATGCACACAAATCACATTGGCTCACCATCACTCCTGGGGTGGGAGGCACAGGGTTAGAGGAACTGGGAGTGGAAGAAGCTGAAGAGGCAATCAAGTACTTAGGAGTCCAAATCCCCCAGAACCTGGCTCAAGTGTGTGCCCAAAATGTGAACAGGCTATTGAAGGATATGGTGGACAAGTTGAAGCTGTGGCAATCCCTCCCACTCTCTTTGCTTGGCAGAATAGCGCTATACAACATGATGATTGTACCCAGATGGTTATATGTGTTCCAAATGCTCCCATTTTATCTTCCAAGGAAAGTGGAACGGCAAATAAACAAAATATTGCAGAAATTCCTTTGGAAAGGAAAGAAAGCAAAAATTGCTCTGCGGATTCTGCAGATCCCAAGAGAATACGGGGGCCTGGGCCTCCTGAGTTTGCGATACTTAACGGTAGCCTGTGGAATCAGGCACCTAAATGACTGGTTTCGAAAGACAAGTGAATACTCTGCTACCACTATGGAATTAGGCTTGTTTGGCCCAGACAACTTTACAGGATTTCTGCATGGTAGCAAGCAACATCCCCCAGCAGTCCTACAGAAGTCACATATTTTGCCTACGATGAAAGCGGTGTGGAAATGGATCTGCCGCATGCATGGCTTTTCGCCTAAAACTACCCCCTACCTGTCGATTTGTGGCAACCCGGGGTTCGAGCCTGGGACAAGTTATACTGTATTCAACAGATGGAAGGAAAAGGGGATAGAATACCTATATCATGTGCTCACAGACGAAGGGCGTATCAGAACGTTTCCAGAACTGAGAGCTCAGTTCAAAATAAATTCAGCGGACTATTTCCATTATTACCAGCTGAGGCACTATTAGGCTCATTTTCAAAGCACTTAGCCTCCCAAAGTTCCATAGAAACCTATTGAACTTAGCCTCCCAAAGTGCTTTGAAAATATGCCTCAATGTGTCCAGTCTGACTTGGACAGACCTCACCGAGGACGTGAGGGAAGAACTGGCTGCTGCTATGTCGCTGGGGGCGCAATTGAAAGTGCCCATGGCCTACCATCATCACCACATCCGAGATACAATGCCAGAATTGGATTACAGGGGCTACGCGGCAAAATGGAGCCAAGATCTGGGAAGCCAGATAAGTGAGACTATGCTTAAGGACCATGTGCGGTCGCTCTGGCAGACCACAAAACTGGCAGAGCACTGGGAAATACAATATAAATTCGCACTAAGGATATATGTGGCGCCTAGAAGAGCTTTCCATATGGGAGCATCACCGGATGGAGCATGTGGGAAATGCCATCAAGAAGCGGCTACATTGGCTCACATGTTTTGGACATGCCCAAGAGTGGTTTGGTTTTGGAAAAGTATACTACAACAAGTGACAGAACTCTGGTCCCGAAGATGGACATATGATCCAAAGTTGCTTTTTGGACACCCAAGGCTAAGCAAGCCAACGCCGAAGGGATTCACAGACTTTGTAAAAAGAGCTACAGTAGTAGCGAAAAAAGCAATCCTGCAGGAGTGGCTGGGGAACAAACCACCATCACTGCAATATTGGCGAACTCAAATGCTTATACTTTTACGTACAGAACATCTGGCAATGCGGAACCAGCCATGGATAAGAAAACAACAATTTGAATGCAGATGGGCACCCTTTTGGGAAACCTTGACCCCAATGGTCCGGAGCCAGATATTGAACCTATAATCCCCGTTGCTGCTGCTCCTGTAACCTCTGCTTGTTACTGGATATATAAGGGAAAAAAGGAGGGGGGGGGGGAGGCTTTGGGGAGGGAAGGGGGTAGGGAACAGGGAGGGGAGGGGGAGTAGTTTAGAGGGGGGAATACTAATATCAATAAAAATACAAAATGTGAAGATATGCCAATTGCTGTTATGGAACTTGCTTATGTAATGTGAAATGTTACAGCTGATTATGTTCACTTAATAAAAATGATTGAAACATAAATGTCAAATAGTAGTAGTAGTAGCAGTATGGTTTCTGAACATTGACTGAGATCTGTTTAGTTAAATGGTGACTATTCCTCCTATTTTCTCTTTTACTTTCCTATTTGAAATAATGGAGTTCCTTTCTATTTTCTTTTTCTTACCTCAAGGACTGGATTTGAGGACATCTGCCCTATGTGGTGCTTGCCATGGAATACCCAAATCCCACCACCTTTTTGGACAGTTAACTTTGACCACATAATGATTTACAGATCCAAAATTATCTCTTCGATCTCCCATAAATGAAAAAAAAAAAAACCTCAAACACTTATGTGGTCACGGCTGTTTCCGACTGCATAAGTGCTTTCAAATATTGGCTTCATTCTGGCGCTGGTGACCATTTCACATTGCAGTAAATGAAAATTACAAAAAAAAATAAATTTAGTACACTATAATCATAGAGTAGCTGCTGGAAGGTTTAAATATTTGATGCTGGAGAACAATTTATAGCACAGTCTGACATGATGACATGTGAACATATTTTTTCCTTGTTTCAGCCCTGTCTGCAGTCCAGTGTGGGCAGCATGGATGTCACCATCTGCCAGGAAAATACTGGAACTGTTGCCTATACTATCCTAGAACACTTTGGGGAGACGCCAGATAGTGGCAGCATGGTTGCAATTATCTGTTGGGAAGATACCTGAGCTTTTGCCTATTCTGTCCCAGAACACTTGACGCATTGCTAGCTTTCAATGAAAAATGCAGTTTGTGAAGTTTAACACAAGCTACATTATTCTTTATTCCATAACAATTAGCTGTTTTACATGCATTTGCATGCTTCACAGTTCCTTATTATTATCGTGAGCTGGAGTTTAAAAATCCTGCATTAAAATGCATTACTGGCACATAGTAGAATTTATTTGCAAATTAATGTGCATTATTGCCATAATGCAGCTTAGTGAATAGACCACTTAGATTTTAAGCCCTCTAGGGCAGAAAAATACTTATGGTACTTGAATGTAACTTGCCTTAGGTTCAGAAGGGTGAGTTAATTACAATATAAAATCTAAAATCCAAAGCTAGTAAACATGAAAGACTATCTGAATGCCAATTTTAGCATAGAACACTGTAGAAATCCAAATTAGTACAAACCTTTCTTTGTTGAAGAAATGAGACCTTTGTATTTGCAGTGTGGAAATGTTCTATGAATTCTAAGCTTAGTTTAGTGTCAAAGATTCTTGTTTTATCTGTATGATTACCGCAGGGTGGCAATAGAATTAAAAATTTAGATCCCCCCCCCCCCCAATATTCAGTCGGCAGGGCCACCAAGAGACAAAGCTGAGCCCAAGGCAAACAACCTTAAGGACCCTGACAATGACGCCCCCCCCTCTCATTTTTGTAAAACTTGAGGCCCCCTACATACCTCTTTAAACGGAAGTTCTTCACCGGCATTGAACATGGGCAGCCAGCAACTGATACACACTGCTCCCGCTGGCCCCACAGCCTTCCCTCTGGCATGTTCCCACCTATGTGGAAACAGGAAGTTGTATCAAAGAGAAGGCTGTTCAGCTGGC
The DNA here is from genome assembly GCF_901765095.1 of Microcaecilia unicolor. Taxonomy (NCBI): domain Eukaryota; kingdom Metazoa; phylum Chordata; class Amphibia; order Gymnophiona; family Siphonopidae; genus Microcaecilia; species Microcaecilia unicolor. Next base: position 163,231,481 of record NC_044041.1, read on the forward strand.
ACGAGCAGTATGTATCAGTCGCTGGCTGCTCATGCTCACTGCCGGTGAAGAACTGGTGTTTGAAAAGGTATGCCAGGGGCCTCAATTTTTTAGAAAAATGATAGATTCAAATTGATTCAAATCGCAAATTGGACAGCACTAGCTTTGGGCTTCCTTAGAGGCTGTGCCTGGGGAATCTTACTCCCCTGTCCTCCGTCTCAGCAGCCCTGTCAGTTGGCGCCGGTGAGCGTTTTTTTAAATGCCTACCATCGCCAGTTAATTTAGCCCCCAATATTCAGTGCTGGGCTATGTCCAGGCACTGCCACTGAATGTCGAGGGCTAAATGAGGGTGGGCTGGCTGACAGAGCATATGCGGGCCCAGCCGATATTCAGCCGGAGCCCACATAATAAAAGTTATGTGGGTCCTGGCTGAATATCCAGCCAAGACCCACATTTTTAAAAAGTCTTTTCCCCCTTCCCGCCCCTCCCTCCAATGTGCAGTGGTTGCAGTGGCGGCACTTCCTCAACAACAACCCCCTCCTCAGGCAGCATCCCCTCCCATTGCCATCTCCTCCTCCTGGTCAGGATTGGACCTCCCTGTTAGTCCAACGGGGTGTCAGGAGCAAATCACCTTTGATCCTGTCCCTAGAGGCAGCTTCTTCAAAATGGATGCCACAATCTCTTGCAGCAGCCTCATAGTTCTGCAAATACCAAGAGAGGTCGCAGTAGACATTTTGAAAAAGTTGCCGCTAGGGACAGGAGCGAAGAGGTTTGCTCCTGCCCCTGATGCCCAGCTAGATCACCAGGAAGGTCAGGTAGGCCCGGGAGGGGGGGGGGGGGGGTTCCTATCCTGACCAGGAGTTGGGGGTGGGGATGGGAGAGAGATGCTCCCCGGGAGGGTGCTGCCGCACATTAGGAGGGAGGGGGAAGGAAAGGGGAAGGTATATATTTTTAATGCAGTTCTTGGCCCAATATTCAGCTGGGGCCCACCTAAACTAAATTTTGAGCTGTCCTAAATTCATCTGCTTAACTTATGTGGGCCTCTGCTGAATTTTGCTGGTGTATGCATAAGTCCTAGCTTCTGCCCAGCTCCACCCTGTGGTTCACCCCTGACCTACTCTCTTTTATGGGGGCCAGTCAGAAGCGATATTCAGCAACATTCACCACTTTACTGGCGCTGAATATTGGCAGTTGAGGGACAACAGCCCATTTAAGCAATCAGGAGAGGCTCCTGCCTGCTTAAATCACTTTGAATATCGGCCACACACTGTTTTCTGTCAGCTAGTATGATATGATAACAAAAAATGTTTAACTTGTGATGTCAACTGACAACAAAGGGCTGGATTAAGTAAACATAGCTGAAAAACAGGCACCGGAAAAAAAAAATCAGCACTCAGCACTATTTTGTAAAGAGTGATCCAGAATGATCACCCTTTACAAAATAATGCCACAACTTTGGGCGTGAGGACTTATGCCAGCTGAAACCTGGTGTAAATCGTGGCACGCAAGTTGGTCGTGGATCCCATGGATTCTATAGCATTGTGCACATCATTTGTGAATGCCCCTGGCCCACCCATGCCCTCCTCCAATGGCTACGCTCCGTTTTAGGCTGGGCGTTATGGAATTTGGGCACCTAGGATTATGGACTAGCACACAGCTAGATGCATGCTCAACCCCTAATTGTTAGCATCCAATTATTAATATTTATTGGCTTCTTAATCATTTAGGTTGTGGGCCTAACTGATATTGGGGGACTCTTTATAGTATCTGGGGGGAAAGTACAACATCTGCAGTGTTTCTTCTTTTTGCTTGATGTGTGAAGAAACAAAAATGGCTATTCTTTGTCTTCCCGTTTTAAGATTAAAGGTCTCTTCACATTTTAGCTTTCCCTCACCTCTTTCTCCCAACCAGGATCTAAACATCTCTAAGCATCTCTTGAAGGCACTGGATTTCTTATCGTAGACTTCTCCAAAAGCCTTACTCAAAATCACTGCCTCATCTGGATTCTAAGATCCTTACAATTTATTTTATTTATTTATATCACTTGATATACCGCACGTTAGCCTCAGCATAGGCAACATGGCAGTTTACAATAAAAAAGAGTTTAGAAAAATGAAGGTACTAGATAGAATATAGCCGCGCAGAGATCAAGGTAGCGGAGGAGGGGAAGGACTCTAAGAAAAGTTAGGTCTTAAGCAGTTTCTTGATAGAGGTGAGGGGTTGGTTGGTTTCTGATGGAGAGGGGCAAGTCTTTCCAAAATTTGGGTCCTATGTATCTAAACGCAGAGATCGTCAGTACTTTGAGATGAAGTACAGAGGGTAGGGGAAGGGTGAATAGGTTCTGATCTGCAGAGCAGAGAGGACTTTAAGGAATGATGAGAGAAGCAAGCTAGGAGGGAGCAAGTGGTTGATAGGTTAGAAGAGGATTTTGTATTTGATGTGAGCGATGACTGAAAGCCAATGTTCATAGCAGAGGAGGGGGTCACATGATCAAAGCAGGTAGCATTGTTCATGAATTTGACAGCAGTTGACTAAATGACCAAAGGCATTTGAGGGATTGAAGAGGAAGATCAAAGTAAAGGGAATTACAGTAGTCTAGGTGGGATATAACAAGTGCAAGAATGAGGGGACTTAAGTGTGAAGAAGAAAGAAGAAGATGAACAGCACGGAGGCAGTGAAGGGCAAAGAAGGAGACATAGATAACCGAGCCTATTTGTAATTTGAAAGTGAGTTGGGAATCTAGAATGACTCCAAGAACCTTGTTAGAGTCTTTGTACTGAAGGCTATCGATGGAGGGAGGTAAAAGAAAGCTAATGGCTGAAGGGATGAAAAAGATAGATTTGCATTTTGCAGAGTTAAGAAAAAGAAGATTGCTCTTAAGCCAATGAGAATCATGAGATAGGCAATCACTGAGACGAGAGATGGCAGCAGGATCATTGACATGAAATAAAATCTGAATATCATCTGCGTAGCAAAACTGTGTGCACAAGTGATCTTGAATGATCGTGATAAGTGGGGCAAGGAAGACATTACAGAGGTGGGAACAAGCATGGAGCCCTGAGTGAACAGGAAGTGGAGTGGTGGAAATGGAATCAAAGTTGAGCTGGTAGGTACAGTCCATAAGACAGCTAGTGAACCAAGATAGAACAGTGCCAGTAACATCGACTGACTGGAGATGACGAAGCAAGAAAGAGTGATCCACCAGGTCGAAAACAGAGGAGAGGTCAAGTGAGACCAGCATGACTGAGGAGTGATGATCAAGAGTTTTACGGATGCAATCATTAATGGTGAAGAGGAGAATTTCAGTACTATGATATGGCCTCCAGATTGATAAGGATGAAGAGTATTGCATTATTCAATATGTTGAGAAAATTGGAGTAGTACAATGTTCTCAAAAAATCTTGGAGGAAAAAAGGGAGGTTAGAGATTGGATGGAAGCTCGCAGGGAAAGAGGAATCAAGGTGAGGTTTCTTCAGTAGAGGGTGGACGCGGGTGGCCGTGCTTCCACAGGGGAGGAACAAAATCATCAGAGAGACTGGAGATAAGGAGAGGAAGAGAGTGAGGGATCAGAGATGAGGCCAGCCATTTAGTAAGGAAAGCAGGTAAGGGGTCAGTTGATGTGGAGGAGGGATTGAGGGAAGCAGTGGTGCATGAGAGAGAGAGGGGGGCAGGGGATGTTGAACAGACTAGTTAGAAGAAAGACAAGTAGGGGACATGGGAGGAAGATAGAGTGCTAGAAACAGAGAGGGCAGAAGAGGGGAGGGATGTCGGGGCATAGATAGAAGGGACTGTAGTCAAGGATGGTAAAGGAGAAAGCTGGGCAGCAGATGCAACAGCAGGTCTAAGGGAGGCAATTTTAAATTGCCAGGTGTCTGCAAGGAGTATAGGGGAAGGAGTAGGGCTCACAGATTGGTAAAATGGAGGGAAGATAGAGCGATTGATTCAAGAGCCTTGAAAAGAGCACCGGGGGGGGGGGGGGGAGTTAAGAGAGTGTAGAATCTGATCTTCAAAGTTTTGATGTCTGGCCAGACGAATTGCCTTCTAGTATTCTATATAACAAGCATTAAAGAGGGCATGATCAGCTGGAGAATGCGTCTTGTGCCAGAGTCTCTCCGCCAAGTGAAGGCGGGCAGGAAAAAGTTTATGATCAGGAGAAAACCATGGAGTAGATTTGGGGCGGGAGGTATGAGTGAAAGAAAGAGGAGCATGGGTGTCTAGGACAGAAGAAAGGTCAAGGTTAAGCTGAAGAAGGTGCTGAGAGAGGGGAAAGGAAGGTGACTGAGGGGGTAAAAATTGAATGGGGTTAGAAATTTTTGAGCAAGAGGTATCATTGCGGGTACGAGTAGAGCAAGATGCGGCAGTAGGTGGAGCAGGAGGGGAGGGGACCAGATGAGAGAATGTAATCAGAAGGTGGTCAGACCAGGGTAAAGGAAAGGTAAGAAGAAGAGGGGCAAAACTCAGATCAAAATACACATTACCAGCTGTGCATACTCTGACTCTAACCAGATTCCCTGCAAGCCTTTATCACTGCTGAATAAAACCAACACCCAAAAGAACCATCTCTGTAAACCACACACTTTTTATCTTTAATATAGTGAAACAAAAATAGCTAAGAATGCAGAAGTGTTTTTTTCTTTTTTACAGAGTAAAAAAATAATTTTTTGAAATCATTTGCTCTTAAAAATAGACAATAGTAAGTGAAGCTTTAAAATCCAATCACTTGCATTGAAATCGTCTGGTTTTTTTTTGGTAACACCACCTTGGCCTTTGTCTTGTTTTAGTGGTATATCCTTTTATTTTAATTTTTCGTCTATTGATTTTTGCAGCTGTTATTGAGATAACACATCATGCGTTAGCAGGGTAGTGTCAGGCAGTGTCACTTTCTCGCAGTCCTGGCTGACATCTGTGACTGCCATGTCTTTCAGAGCCATCCCGGAGCCCTCATGGAGCATACTATCCTGCCTCTCGGACAGTTTGGAGGTGGAGCGGAGCATTGTTCCTCCCTGGCTGCTGCCATTGGTCTGGGAGCAGACATTGATAACCCTGGTGCCTTTGCTCTTGTGGTGGTGGCGGCGGCGGTGGGGGTGCTGGTTATACACCTTGTATTTCATGAGCAGAATGAAAATGAAAACCAGTACAGAGGCCACAATGATACCCCCAATAATGATGATCATGGTGCCCCCCAGGAACTGGGCATGGAGGGATCGGCACTGCTTGAACTCCTGCTCCGTGGTGAACTGGACACAGCCGATCACCCGTGTGGCAGTAAGGGAAGTGGTGCCATCATCATATACGGCCAAGACGCAGAGATCGTAATCACGGGATGCCACTAGGTCACTCAGGTAGAAGGACTTGCTAGCAGATGGAATCATTCTGCAGGAAAGGAAACATCCAGAACTGGCATTAGACTTTGGTGATGGGTAACAGAATTATTTTATATTACTCTTGGCAGCCAATATCAAACTTTCCTAGTCCACCAAGTACTAACTACAACTTCGTTTTTATGTGTAAAGTGCAAAACGAAGTATACCAAATGCATCAGATGAAATAGTTATAATTATTGGCCTTCATTTTTAGAGTTGCCAAAAGAAGTAGGTCCTATAGTAACATGGCACAGATTTCATAATGTTAACCATCAAATGAGTGTAAAACTGATTTGTACAGTAGAGTGCTTCCAACCATCTTTATGCCTCTGTAGGCTGAGACACTTTATAATGGGGTAAGACAGACATCTCAAGACAGTTTTGTTTTTATAGTTGGGTGGGGGTGCAAATGGGGCCTGCAATTTCTATAAATAAAGGAAGTGCATTTCATTGGGAAGTGTCATACCAACACTCTTTGCAGAGCCTCTGTATCAACATGAGAATTATACACAGTTGTTTTGACATGTACTGTGAAGACCACAGAGATACCCTCTTAGGAGGTAATTTTACAGAGCACCTGGGCATGTTTTGCACTTTGGAAGTCATTTTATAAATTAGGTATTAACATTTATATGCCAGGTAGGTGTGTAAATGTTAGGAAAGCATGTGCATGCACATGTGTGCACATAAGCATGTACATGCCAGACACATGCCTATGAGGAAAGGCTAAAGAGGCTAGGGCTCTTCAGCTTGGAGAAAAGGCGGCTGAGAGGAGATATGATAGAGGTCTATAAAATAATGAGTAGAGTTGAACGGGTAGATGTGAAGGGTCTGTTTACGCTTTCCAAAAATACTAGGATAGGGGGCATGTGATGAAGCTACAATGTAGTAAATTTAAAACGAATCAGAGAAAATTTTTCTTCACTCAACGTGTAATTAAACTCTGGAATTTGTTGCCAGAGAATGTGGTAAAGGCGGTTAGCTTAGCGGAGTTTAAAAAGGGTTTAGACGGCTTGCTAAAGGAAAAGTCCATAGACCATTAATAAATGGACTTGGGAAAACCCACTATTTCTGGGATAAGCAGTATAAAATGTTTTGTACTTTTTTGGGATCTTGCCAGGTATTTGTGACCTGGATTGGCCACGGTTGGAAACAGGATGCTGGGCTTGATGGACTTTTGATCTTTCCCAGTATGGGAATACTTATGTACTTATGCTATTCTGTAAATATATGTATATCTGCAATAGCATTTACTTTACTGTCACATATGTGAGGACATACTAGAAGCATGCCTATGCGCTATCCTGGGTGTGCACATTGGAGAACTCTGGGTAGAGCGTAGGTGCACATTTATGTGTGTAACACATAATACTATAAGCTATACACGTATCACCAGAACTTAGGTGCACATCTTGTGCCAGCTCTGTGGAATAAGATGTGTTCTATGGCCGGTGTAAGTGCTTGCATCTAAGCACATGTGCACATTAGCGCTGGTCCAATTCACAATTTGAATTGATTTGCTAATTTGTTTTTGGAGAATCAATTTGTTTTTGTAAAAATTCAGGCGATTGGTACCTTTTTAAATCCTTCTGTTCTTCGCCAGCAGGAAGCAGCAATTCCTACCTGGCCTGCTGCTTATGCTGGCCCTGAGCCTTCCCTCTGATGTAACTTCCTGGTCCTGCAAACAGGAAGTTACATCAGAGGGAAGTCTCGGGCTAGCACAAGCATCACTGTCCACGAATAACAGCCAATGGCACAAAGTATTCCTTAGAGTGGAGGGCTGCTGGTCCAATGGGTAAGTGTGAATGGGCAGTATGTGGTTTGTTGGTCAAATCTGCAGAGCAGATGAGGGTGCACTTCACAGTGTGGCCCAAGGGGTGAGTCATGGACATGGGGAAAACAGTGGTTGGTATGACGTTTACCGCTGAGCCCCTGAAATGTTGTGTGGTTTAAATTGTATGCTTATGTATATTAAAATAAAACAATTATTGCAGTTGCCATTTTACATGTAAAATAAGAAAGCATTGCTCAAGTTGCCCTCCATGCATGGCATTTTGTATCCAAGAAGTGCCTTTGGAAAAAGCAGGTGCACGTGGAGTGACACCAGTTTGAAATACAGTGCCAGCAAGACTTGAGGGACTGGAAATCTGAGTCTCTGCTTATATCCTTTGGAGAGGGGCCATGGAGGGGGATGTGCTTTGTTAGGAAGATCTGCAGGGGGGAATACGATTTAGGGTGTGTTCATTCTGTGTGTGGGGGGGGGGGGGGGGGAATTAAGGTTACCTGTTGTAAGTTATATGGCTGTCGCTAAGGCAGGAATTTTATAAATGGTACCCAAAGACAGGTGCTGGGAAGATCCATGCAAAACTAGTATTCAGATCACAACTTCACATAAATAAAACACACCTAATCTACTCAGTTTCATAGTAGCCTTAAAGAGCTGAATCGAATCAAATTGAGAAATCGATTCATATGAGGGAATCAAATTGAAAACCTTTTGGCCGAATTGGACAGCATTAGTGCACATATAGACTTCATTAAGCTAGAGTTCTTCCTTTGTAGAATTTGCACCTATAGAGACATGCACTGTGATAAAATTAACCCTTTATTGTACTCTTAGAAATTTGGCATGAAGAATATCTGCATAAAAAGAAAGTAAATAGAAACATAGGGCCCGATATTCAGCCCGCAGTAGTAAGCGGCTTCTAGGTGTGGTCTGAAATATTGAATGCCAGGGCATGTGTGGCTCCCAATTGAATATCGAGATATGTCTGCTAGCCCAGAAGTTAACAGGGCATTGGCTCGATATTTAGACTTGTGCCCAATTAACTCAGCGCACAAAGTTAAGATGGCTGTTTTGTTGTTCCAACTTTATGTGTTTACTTAGCCAATTAGCGGACAGAAAAGTGGATTTAAGAGGTTGTTAATGTATGGGGGGGGGGGGGGTCCCTCAGCCCCCCCCTGTACATTAACAGCCTCTTAAATCCTTGTGTCCCCTCCTGCATTCTCCGTTCCAGCAAACAGCTACTTCTCCATTTGTCATCTCCCTCAACATTTTGCCTTACAGTATCCCAGGAAACATCTTTTAGCTTTATTGGATCTAAACTCTGGAACTCACTTCTCCTTCACATTAAGGGCAAGATGCACTAAGCTTAACGAGCCCTTAACGAGCAAGTAGTAAACCCTGGCATGCACTAAAGACTTTTTTCCAACGATGGTAGCAGCTAACGAAAACGAAATGCAGATGAGCAAATCGTGTAGAAACCCTATTGTAATGAGATGCACTAACCTTTTCCGATTGCCTTAATGCTGGAAAATCTAACGAGAGGTCTGTACCTCTCTTTGGGGCTGCGCGGGATTGGAAAAATTATTAAAATGCAAAAAAAAAAAAATTGGGGGGGGGGGGGGGGGGAACGGCCAAGTGCTCGTCAGGCGCGTCCTTTATGGACATTCTTCACTATATATATATATATATATATATATATATAAATCAAACAGGCTTCGGTGCTGTTTTGATAAATGTTCAGTAAAGACTTCATACAACTTAAAAAAGTGGGAAAAAATCCAAGTGCTCATCCTTTTTTTTTTTTTAACAAAATTAGTAGTGGGATTTGAACCCACCACCTCTGGATTACAAGACTAGTGCTCTAACCACTCAGCCACAACTGTACTTGCATAGATATCTCCCTTACTTCCAGGTCTCTCAGCTGAGTGAAGCTTGGCCAAAAAGGACGTTTTTATTATTGTGGGGGAGAGGGGGAGGTTGCCCAAAATGGACGTTTTTTTTTAAAAAGTGAAGCTTTATTAAAAAAAAATCAAACAGGCTCCGATGCTGCAAGCTCTTTTTTGGACTTCAACCCCGGAATAATAAAAACATCATTTTTGGTCGTGCATCACTCAGCTGAGAGACCTGGAAGTCTCTGAGCCAATCACAGCGCGTTTAGCTCGGCTGAACAAGTTGTGATTGGCTCAGGGACTTCCAGGTCTCAACTGAGTGAAGCACTGCCAAAAAAGACGTTTTTATTATTCCGGAGTTGAATGATGTCCAAAAAAGAGCCTGCAGAATTGGAGCCAGTTTGATTTTTTTAAATAAAGCTTCACTTAAAAACAAACAAACAAATGTTCAAACTTAAAGCCCACCTCTTTACCACTGCTTTTGACTCCTAACCACTGCTCACTTGCCCTGTCCTTTTATTCTCACCTCTTTATTCCCTTACCCTTAATTGTTCTGTCTGTCTGCCTGTCTTTTCTAGATTGTAAGCTCTTTGAGCAGGGACTGTCTTTTTTGTGTATGGTGTACAGCGCTGCGTATGCCTTGTAGCGCTATAGAAATGATAAGTAGTAGTAATAGATTGGGTTGGCCAATTAGCAAACGTGGAGGGGCATAATGGAACGGCGCTGGCCAAATAGATGGCCAGCGCCATAAAGAGCAGTCCCGAACCGTATTATCGAAAAAGATGGCCGGCCATCTTGATGGCCGGCATCGGTTTTCGCTGATAATGGAAACCAATGCTGGCAATCTCAGACCCGGCCAAATCCAAGGCATTTGGTCGTGGGAGGAGCCAGCATTTGTAGTGCACTGGTCCCCCTGATATGCCAGGACACCAACCGGACACCCTAGGGGGCACTGCAGTGAACTTCAAATATTGCTCTCAGGTGCATACGTCCCTTACCTTGTGTGCTGAGCCCCCCAAAACCACCCCAAAACCCACTACCCACAACTCTACACCACTACCATAGCCCTTATGGGTGAAGGGGGGCACCTACATGTGGGTACAGTGAGTTTTGGGGGGGGGGGGGTTGGAGGGCTCCCATTTCCACAAGTGTAACAGGTAGGGAGGGGGGATGGGCCAGGGTCACCTGCCTGAAGTGCACTGTACCCACAAAAAACTGCTCCAGGGACCTGCATACTTCTGTCAGGGAGCTGGGTATGATATTTCAGGCTGGCATAGAGGCTGGCAAAAAAATATTTTTCTTTTTTTTTTTGGGTGGGAGGGGGTTGGTGACCACTGGGGGAGTAAGGGGAGGTCATCCCCGATTCCCCCCAATGGTCATTTGGTCAGTTGGGGCACCTTTTTGAAGCTTGGTCCTGAAAAAAAGGGACCAAGTGAAGCCGGCGAAATGTTTGTCAAGGCCGGCTTTCTTTTTTCCATTATCAGGCGAAGCCAGCCGTCTCGTACCACGCCCCCATCCCACCTTCGCTACCCTACCCACATACCCTCTTGAAGTTTGGCTGCTTCCGCCAAAATCGGCTTTTGATTATACCGATTTGGCCGGGTTCAGGAGATCGCCGGCCATCTCCCGATTTGTGTTGGAAGATGGCCGGCAATCTCCTTCGAAAATGAGCTGGATAGTCAGTGGCACTAACCAGTTAAGTGCCACTGAATATCGGCTGCCAGCTCCCTCAGCAGAGTTTAACTGTGCAGAAAACTCTCCTGCCTTTTCTGTATTGACCCCATAGCACAGTGGTTCCCAAACCTGGCCCTGGAGGCATCCCAGCCAGTCAGAGGTTTAGGATATCCACAATGAATATTCATGGGAGATATTTGCATGTAGTGGAGAACATGCATGCAAATCTCTTTCTCCACTGCTTCCCTGCTTATGGGCACTGTTTACAAAGGTGTGAAGCAGAAAGAAAATGGGTGCGGCTACCCACCAATACAACTCTCCTCAGTTATAAACTTTTAGCCCAGCAATCAAGAAAGCACATGCTCTACTATCATCATAATTAAAAGCCACAAGCTCCTCGAGCAGGGACTGTCCTTATCTGTTAAACTGTACAGCGCTGCGTAACCCTAGTAGCGCTTTAGAAATGTTAAGTAGTAGTGGTGATGGAGTTGCTGCAATCTCTCAGAAAGCAAGGAATGATTAGGCCGATACAATTTCAGAACAGAACTAAAATATGCAGAAACATTTGCATAAACCCGCTGATGAATTAGCACAAGAACTTTGAACATAATACAGTATATAACTGGCAACCATATGTCTGTAGCACTAACATTCATCCTACAAGAAACTAGCAAATCTTTATTTTATTGTAAACTTTTTCAACAATTGCCCTGAACCTGGTAGTGAGAGGGTGACAAATTACCACATTCTTTCTGGATCTGCTTAGTGATATTGGCTATAATGTCTGAGACCATTTTTCTCTCCTCCTCTTGTTATCACCTCATGGTAGCCACTCTCTGGTTATTATTATTATTTTTTATTATTATTATTATTTTTATATATGATTTACAGTAATTTTTCAAGCATTACATCTTGAAGGATATTGATATAAACATCTTATTATCAAATAACAAAAGTTATAACAATTAACATATCAGAAAAATCACTCAAGTCCTCAACGTAGATTCCAAGACTTAGGAATTAGAGGAGAAATAAAAAGAAATATGAAAAAGGAAAATAGCTATACGCGAAGGGTAACAGTGATAAATTATTATATTGCTTCAGTTGGTGTCTTAGAGGCAATTAGTTTGGAAAGTTGAGACGGATCAGTAAATATATACAAGTATTTAACATTATCAAACCTTATAACACATTTACAGGGGTACCTCAAAAAAAAGGTACCCCCAAATTGAATTACCGCTGGCTTCATCGTGAGAAATTGTTTCCTCTTTTTTTGCGTCTCTCTTGAGAAGTCGGGAAACAAGGAAATTCGCAAACCTAAGAATGGCTTCTCCCTATGCTTAAAAAACATCTGGAAGAGCCATTGTTTGTCAGGAATTAGTGCCAATGTAGCGACCAAAGTCGCAGGTGTGGCCTGTAATGTGTCCGACGTCTCAAGAAAGGCTGAAATATCCAAAGTCTGTTGTGCATTTTGTTCCGTCAGTTTTGGAGGAAGATAGAAAATTCTTGAAAAGGGTGGCAAATTTGATTCTGGTATACATAAATTTTCCATGAGGTATCTCTTTAGCATGTCCCCTGGTTTTATCATTGCATTGTAAGGAAAATTAACAAAACGCATATTTAGATTCCTAGTATAATTTTCTAAGTTCTCAGTTTTAAGCCTTAGGCTGGATACTTCTTTCAACAGTGAAAATTGTATATTGTCCAATTTCTTTACAGTTTGTTCCATAGTATCCATTCTAGGAATCATTTTTTCCACCTCTATTTTTTGCTTCTTGATCTTCTGCTCCATCTCACTAATTTGTTGAGACTGTTTAGTTGAAGAAGCAAGAAACATTTGACCTAGTTGGGAAACAAGGTCCCACAATGAGTCAAGCGTTACCTCATTAGGTTTGGTTGTAAATTCAGCAGGAAATACAATCTCTTGAGCCGTCTTTCTCCCTCCAATTGCCTGTAGTTCTCCCGCTTCCTCTACCGGCTGGCGAGTCTCTCCTGGAGGCATTATCCTCCGCTCTCCCGCTGGAACTAGTTGAACTTGGGTCCCCAGCGTCGGCGTTAACTCACAGCTTCGGGGAGGCGCAGATGTTCTGAACAGCGGGGAACTCGCCGCCATTGGTTGCGGGGGCGGAGCTCTAACCTCGTGGCTCAAAGTTGTCTCAAGTTCGAGAGACGCCGAAAGCTCCTCATTCCCGCCAGCGCCCGAGCTCGAACCAGTCCCGGTCCAGGTATCTGGGAAGGGGTCTGGGGGACTCGGGCAGATGCCCTTCCTCGTTGTTTAGGCATTGACCAAATCAAAGCGATGCAGCAGCTAGCCGCGTTAGCATGCGGCCATCTTGGAATCTATTATTATTATTATTATTAACATTTCAGCCTGAATCTCTCTCAGGCGCAAGCTATCTTCTTGTTCCTCATTAATCTACTTGTCTCAGAAATGGACTTTTTATTCTGTTTTGCATCCTCTAGGAAACTACAGATCACTACTGGTTCATTTCACAGAGCATGTGTTCATTTTTCTTGTTTTCCTAGATGCTGAGAATGTGTTTTCTAGAAGGAAGAGGCAGCTGGAATCAAGCAGGAAGAGAGACAAAGATCTCTTCTCTTGTCAGAACTGCATCTTATCCTGGTGGTTCCCAATTCAGTCTGCAGCCTCACTCTCAATTTTCAACACTCTAGTTTCTGAGATATTCACAAGGGGGTAATTTCATAACAGGAACTTATGTGAAATATTTAAAAAGGTGCTTATTTTATAACGGGTACCTACTTTGATCCCCAGCAGTGCAGAAATTCTCTCTCACAAATTTACAGCTGCTCTGACAAAAGGTATAAATAGATATGTGTACTCTGTGGGCATATGTGTATTTTATTAAACTGCCCCTGTTCTACCCAACTATAGCCACAGAAAAGTCTATGCCCACTCAAGTGGAGGCACCAAGCATTCAGAACTGATGGAGCCTGCTTAAAGGGACTCCTGCCAGGTCAGTCCTGGACCCAGAGATGCCCACAAAGAAATGCTTCAGGGATGGCGACTGAATTCTGGTCTGCGAGATAGACTAAGGGGGCATGGACATACGGAGTGTGATGGGAGTGGGTAGTAACAGTGTGGTATGGGTTCTGGAATAGATCTGTGTTGAGAGAGGGAGTGGAAAGGGAGAAATGGTTCTATGGGGGCTGAGTGGAGGCATGAAGATAGGAGTATGAGTACAGGGAGTGGTCTGACTGTGTCCTGGACTGCGAGCAGCAAACTATAATGACATTGGAGCAGGAAACTCATTTTGAGCATGAAAAATTAAAGAGAGATTGTGTGGGAATATTATGCTTTTGCATCAGTTTCATAGAGGATGGGAGTAACATTTTGATTCATAACAAGGTAGCCTTTGTGGAAAAGAAAGTGGTAAAGGACCCCGAGGGGCGATATATATTATGGAATTGGAAGAGTTTGGGGATAATCTCATGTTGGTATCCATTTTTTGCCAGAAGGCAGAATGACTCTTACTTTCTGAATTTGGGACCCAATGTTTCTGAGGAAGAAGTGGCAATTGTGGTGTTAGCAAGAGATTTTAACAGAGTGGCTGACTTCCAAATGGATAGGCATTCTGGGGTGCCTGGCAAGGTGGAGAGTGGGGGAGGAGGCAAAAAGGATTAACATCAGGGATTGAACCTTCACACTTCAAGGGCTCACCCAATGCAGACTAGGTTGGATTATATTTTGATATCTCTAGTGGCATCAGAGATTGGGCAGCTGCTTATCTCTGATCATGTCCCTGTCTCTATGGAGCTTTGCTTTGAGAGGCTAGAAGGAAGCAGTATGTAGAGGATGCTTTTGAAGCTTAGTAGTGCCCTTGAGTTCATGGATTATCTCCAAGTTCAGTGGAAGGGTAAGGATAATGGGACTTGATATACCACCTTCCCGTAGTATAATCAAAGCAGTCTACAATAATTATATGCAGGTACTTTCTCTGTCCCTAATGGGCTCACAATCTAGGCATTGTACCGAGGTCCACTTTAACCACTTATGGGGCCCTGGACAAACTTTAATGGATGCCCCACCCCCACCAGGGCCAGCCAAGCAGCTTCCTTAGCCCCCTGCCAGTCAAGCAGCTTCCTGCTGAAACAAATGCAGTATAAAGGTACGGAGCGCTGTCTAGGTCACGCTGTCCGCTGGTTCTGCACTTTAACAATTTAACAGTTTTTATTCAGGATCAAACAAATCCAACATCCAAAACAGGGAGTCCATGACAGAAGAGGCAGGACCAGCAAAACCATCAGTTTTGCAGCCTAGACAGCAGCTCCACACTTATACTGCTTGCTTATTTTTTTTGCTGGAAGCAGAGGGGTTGGGTGAGGGGGAAATGGATGGAGAAGCTTGGAAGGGAGGAAAAATACTGGACCAGAGTGCAGAGATGCCAAGGGTGGCCCATCCTATAGAGAGATATTGAAGGCCAATGAGTGAGATTCTCCTGGTGTATTTGGGTATAAATTTGGCACAGTGTGAAGGGATTGCTGCCTGAGGAAGGGGTGCTGGCTACTTTTATTGACAAGTAATGCTTTTATGTGAACCTAAAAATTGGATTTCTGTATCATGGCATGTTACATATTTTAAACTCAATTATTCCAAGCACTTATGAACATTAAACCACATACACATCCATGGAAACAATTCAACTGTATTAAAAAAAAAACCCTCAAGAGGCAGAGTCTTATCATTTAAACCTGATCAGACAAAAGTCTGCTATCAGAGAACCACCTCAACACACAACACATTCTGCAAACTCTTCTAAAACTCCTTCTCATATTATAACAAACTAAAATTATATTAATGCAATCTTAGTAAAGCCAATGCACCATCCCTCCATTGCAAAACACTATGTACAAAAACTTATGCAAAAATACAATCAGATACTATAACAGCACTAACTCCCAGGACTCAAACTTATTCATGCAATGGCAGTAGTATCAATATTACACCAGTCCCTAGAATTTCAACAGACCACCTAGTAGGGGTGGGGGGGAGAACAGGACTACTATAGATCTCTACACAGAAACGGCATGCTAGCAGAATACTGCACCTTGGTCACAAGCACAAATTACAGACAGACTCTCATCAAATATGACACAAGAGACCACACATCAGCACTAGAGATATGAAGACAAAAAAATAATAATTTTGAACTGGAACCTCAAAGCAGACTCCGCATGTACAGCCAACAAATGAAATACAAACTGAATTGCAAGTAACAGAGATTTGCATTTCCAAAACCTGTCATATTCCAATTACTATGAAATTCAAAATAAAATACTTTTTTTTTACCTTTGTTGTTTGAACAATTTATTATTCCATTTCCTTTGGTCACAGTGTCTCTTTCCTGTTTTTCTCAGTTTCATCTGTCTTTGTATGGTCTCCTGTCCATCTGACATTTCTTTTCTCTCCATGTTCGCCATCCTACTGTCCGCACTCTTATTTGTCCTGTCTAGTATCTCCCTTCTGTTTCCCTATCCTTATCCTACAGTTGAGTTCAGCATCTCCCAGTCTCCCCCCCCCCCCCGATTTTTCAGCATCTGCTCTCCATCTCCTCCCTTTTCCAGAATCTGCCCTCCCAGTGTCCCCATTTCCCC
The DNA here is from genome assembly GCF_901765095.1 of Microcaecilia unicolor. Classification (NCBI taxonomy): domain Eukaryota; kingdom Metazoa; phylum Chordata; class Amphibia; order Gymnophiona; family Siphonopidae; genus Microcaecilia; species Microcaecilia unicolor. The sequence continues at coordinate 163,247,785 of NC_044041.1, forward strand.
CTTTTCCTCCATCTGCCCTCCCATTGTCCCCATTTCCCCCCTTTTCCAGCATTTTGTCCATTGTCCACCATCTCCACACCTTTTCAGCATTGTCCCTATCTCACCCCTCTTCCATTGCCAGTAGTGTCTCTGTCTCCCCATCTTCCCCCCTTTCCAGTAATGTCTTTGTGTCCCCATCTCCCCCTTCCAGTAGTATCCCTGTCTCCCCATCTCCCTCCATTTCCAGTAGTGTCCATATCTCTCCATCTCCTCACCCTTTTCAGTAGTGTCCCTATCCCCCCTTCCTTTCTAGTACTGTCCCTATCTCCCCATCTCCTCCCTCCTTTCCAGTAGTGTCCCCATCTCCCCATTTCCTCCCTCCTTTCCAGTAGTGTACCTATCTCACCATCTCCCCCTTTCCAGTAGTGTTCCTATCTCCCTGTCGTCCGCGAAGAACAGCCAATGACACAAAATGTTCCTTAGAGTGGAGGGCTGCTGGTCCAATGGGTAAGTGTGAATGGGCAGTGTGTGGTTTGTTGGCCAGATCTGCAGAGCAGATGAGGGCCAACTTCACAGTGTTGCCCAAGGGGTGAGTCATGGACATGGGGAAAACAGTGGTTGGTATGACGTTTACTGCTGAGCCCCTGAAAATGTTCTGAAATGTTGCCTCCTTTGTCCATTGGTATAAGCGGCCCTGATTGTAAAGGGGGGCAATGGAGAGTTAAGTAGCTTGTCCAGAATCCAAGGAGCTGCAGTGGGAATTGAGCCCAATTCCCCAGGTTCTTAGCCCACTGCACTAATCACTAGGCTACTCCTCTATGCCAGGAAGGAGTTTGTTGTAACTAATGTGGTGCGCTGTGATATCCTTGGTATTTTGGGAAATTGCTAAGGCCATGCTTGTATGTGTGTGTGGGGGTGGTGGGGAGGGGATCATAAAAACATGTACAGTGCATAAGAAAAGGAGAATGACTGGTGCTATATTGTGGTTCAATTGTCAGTTTAGATAAAATGAGATTGGAACTGAAAAAGAAAATGTCTGGGGCAATTAAAGCAATATATTTTCAATTACAAGCACAATTATAAAGCTTGCTACACCATAGAATGATTAATTCTCTGTTGGTACCAGAAACACAGGCAATTTAGATTTGGTAATAGACATGCTGACTTTATATGCATTTCAAATTCTTGCTGACCCCCTTCCAGTCTGCTCTTTCACTTGCCAAACAAGACTACTACATCCATTTGACAAACTCTCTTGGCTCAAACCCTCGACGTCTCTTTGCCACACTGAACTCTCTACTCAGTCTCTTCACCTCCAGCCCCCACTTCACTTTCTCCCCAGACTATGGCTGAGTATGACAAGGTTCACAAGATTGACCTTGAGTTCTCAACCAAGTCACCTCTACCTCTCCTTCCCCATTCCATTCTGTCAACCCTCCATCAACCCCGCTACCTTTTCTTCCTTTTATGAAATCATTGAAGTGGAAACTGCACATTTTATTTCCTCCTCCAAACTGACTACCTGTTCCTCTGATCCTATTCCCACCCATCTACTTAGCATTATCATCTATTGTCATCCCTTCTATCAGTCATATTCTCAATCTTTCATTTTCCACTGCAACTGTTCCTGATGTCTTCAAACATGCCATAGTTACACTTCTCCTCAACAAACCTTCATTGGACCCTACCTGCCCTTCCAGCTATTGCCCCATCTCCCTCTTCCCTTTCTTATCCAATGTGTTAAGCTACTTGAAATGTGTAAAACTGCTTGAATGTACTGTTCATCACCATTGTCAAGACTTTCATTCATCAAGCTATTCTTGATCAACTTCAATCTGGTTTTTGCCCTCTACATTCAATTGAAACAGCTCTTGCCAGATCCAAAGGTCTCCATTCCATCCTCATCCTTCTCAATCCATCTGCTGCTTTTGACACTGTTGATCACCATCTACTCCTTGATACGCTGTCCTCACTTGGATTTCAAGGCTCTGTTCTTTCTTGGTTTTCTTTTTATCTCTTTTAGTTTGTGCTCTGGTGGATCCTCCTCCACTTCTAACCCACTATCAGTTGGTGTACCTCAGGGCTCTGTCTTTGGACCTCTTCTTTTCTCCATCTCCTTGGTGCTTTGATCTTCTCTCATGGTTTTCAGCATCATCTTTATGCTGACTCCCAGATCTACCTTTCCACACCAGAAATTTCAGTAGAAATCCAGGTCCAAGTTTCAGCCTGTCTGTTTGACATTGATGCCTGAATGTCTCATCACCATCTGAAACTAAAAATGGCCAAGACTGAGCTTCTTATCTTTTCCCCTAAACTCACCTCTTCTCTTCCCCCATTCTGTAATTCTGTGGATAACACTCTCATCCTCCCTGTCTCATCAGCTCATAACCTTGAGATCATCTTTGAATCCTTTCTCTCTTTCTCTGCACATATCCAACAAACTATTAAAACCTGTCATTTCAAGAGATCCAAGATGGCGCTGGATTGAGTTGTTACTCCAGACGTGCCTCCGTGACTTACCTTAGTTTGAGCTGAGTAAGGCAGCTGGTTGCCCTTAGTTATGGGGAAACGGCGTGGCAAAGTGAGGGAGGCTCCTGTTACCCCCGCTGGTGCCGTCTTATCGAGGCAGATGACCCTGGAAAGCAGCGGTGTATCGCTGGGTCCCCGGGCTACATCTTCTCCCGCTACCCGACCGGTTTTCAATAACTCGGCCAGCAGTGTAGACGGGGCTTCCTTGAGCCCCGATGTCCGCGCAGCGCCACCACAACCAGGAAGTGCCCGAGAGGCTAGAGATTCGAGAGCCCCGGAGCCTGAAATGGAAGGGACCCTCGAAGAAAGGAGCCCAGCCGAACGTGGAGGAAGTGAAGGAAACCTGGTAGGACAGGGGTTTACAAATTTTTCCTTAACAATGAAAGAGAAATTACAGCGGATTTCCAACACCCCCCTTCCTGAGTTTAATATCATAGCGGTGAAACCAGCTGTAGTGACTGTTGAATCACTATGGGATCTAACTTTTTCAATGCACTCTTTGCTTCAGTTAGTCTTGAAAAAAAACGCTGCGGAGATTAAGATATTATCGGAAGCCCTGTTAACTCAGGAGCAAATTAATGCCCAACAGTTGTCTGAAATAAAAGTATTTGACACCAAAATTACAAATCTGGAGAATTTGAATAAAGCCACAATTAAGGACAGTAATTTCGTTAAAAGGAAGTTGGAATATCTTGAAAACCAGCAGAGGAGACTTAATTTGAGACTTGTCAATTTCCCCAGATCTCCTGTTATTTCTGCGGTTGAAATGGTTAAAAGATATTTGAGAGAGGTTTTGGGGATGCCGGGTGAAGCCCTACCACCCATTACAAGAGTGATATACCTCCAGACATTAATACCATCTAAAGCTGGAGGAGAACAGGCGGTTGTGGATGGAGGACTGAACCTAACATCCTTTTTGGAATCCTCTCTAGAAGTTGTTACGCAAAGGACAACAGCGGTGGTGACTTTTGCACTTGAGATAGATAGGGAGATGGTGTTAAAGTTATTCTTCAAACATATGGACTCGATGTTTTTTGGTGCAAAAATTAGGATTTTTCCAGATTTAGCTAAAGAAACTCAGGCTAGGCGCAGAGCTTTTTTGGCTCTACGCCAAAGAGTATTAAATTTAGGGGCAACATTTACTCTCAAATTTCCTTGTATTTGTCGTTTTATTTATTTACAAAATAATTACCAATTTTCTGATCCAAAACAACTCGAGGACTTTATTAACGCTTGAGAAGCTGAGAATGTTATTGTTAAAATTTAGATTTCCATGCGGACACTGTATGGTAGATTGAGAATGTACCCGGAGCATGTAACAATTTGTTATTATTTTCCTTTATGTATTATAAGTATATCTTGGATCCATTTAAGTATTTCCAATATTGTGGTCGATGTTTAAGGTAAAAATGTTTCCACTATTGAGACAAGTAGTTGTCCCAAGAATGTGATTATTTCCTAGTTTTTTTTTTCTTTCTTACTGTATACTTCTATGAGAAGATGTGTAATTTTGAAACTATAAATAAATAATTAAAAAAAAAAACCTGTCATTTCTTTCTCTAGAATATCACCAAAATTTGTCCCTTCCTTTCTGAGCACACTACCAAAATCCTCGTCCACACGCTTATCACCTCATGCTTAGACTACTGCAACTCGCTTCTCACAGGTCTCCCACTAAGCCAACTCTCTCCCCGTCTGTTCAAAATTCTGCTGCACAACTTATATTCTACCAGTGTCACTACTCTGATATTAGCCTTCTCCTCAAGTCGTTTTATTGGTTCCCTATTCTTTTCCACATACAGTTCAAACCACTCTTATTGACTTAGAAGTGCATTAACTCTGTAGCTACTCTGTACCTCTCCACTATTCTCTCTTCCTACACTCCTCCCTGGGAACTCCGTTCATCGAATAAATCTCTCATATCTGTACTCTTCTCTTCCACTGCCAACTCCAGGATCCTCTCCTTTTATCTTGCTGCACCATGCGCCTTGAGTAGACTTCCTGAGTCAGCACATCAAGCTCCGTCTCTAGCCATATTCAAATCTAGGCTAAAAGCCCACCTTTCTGAGGCTGCTTTTAACTCCTATTCACTTGTTCAGTACCCATGTTTGTTTTATCATTCCCACCATAAGTAATTCCCTAATCCCTTATTTGTACTGTCTTTCTTGATTAGATTTAAAGTTCTGTCCAGCACAGACTGTCTCTTACATGTTTAGTGTACAGTAGAGAGTTGCACAGGGACAGACATCTTACCATTCCCGCCCGTCCCTGCTGGAATCTTATCTGTCCCTACCCATCCTCGCAAGAATTTAACCCGTTCCCACCCAGTCCCACAAGAATTTAAGGGTACATTAAAAAAATTCCGGTCAGCTCTCTCGGTCTCTCTTGGGTCCCTACCTATCTTCAAATCAATGCTCAAAGCCCACCTCTTCAATGTCGCCTTCGGCACCTAACCACTACACCTCTTCTCAGGAGAACTTATCTACCCCAACTTGAAATTTCGTCCTTTAGATTGTAAGCTCTTCCGAGCAGGGACCGTCCTTAATTGTTAATTTGTACAGCGCTGCGTAACCCTAGTAGCGCTCTAGAAATGTTAAGTAGTAGTAGTAGTAGTAGTGCACAAGTAAGACTTATCTCTGATTCACTGGCATTTTGTGCTGAGAGGTCACCACATGCATGAGCCAGTAGGTCAGGTGATATCTGATGCTCACGCCTGTGTCAGAGCTGAGGTCTGGCAATCATCCTGGAAGCAGAAAGGATTAATAGCAACATAGTAAGTGACAGCAGATAAAGATGTGAACGATCTATCCTGTCTGCCCAATAGTCATATTCATTATCAATTCATGATTAAATCAACAATGAACGTGATATTATATACTTGATTATGTTTTTTCTTTGGCATTTCTGGGACATAGTCCATAGAAGTCCGCCCAGTCTTATCCTTATGTTCCAACTGCTACAGTTGCTGTCGAAGCCTACTCCAGCCTACTCATCTTCTCATTTGTGGGACACAGACCGTAAAATTCTAACCATGTCTGCCTGGTATCGGCCCTAGTTCATCACAGCTGGAGTCGTCATCTAAGCATCACTCAATATATCCACACACATGCAGCCATTTAAGTTTAGGTTTTTTTTATAACTTCCATTTTCTAATTAGAGGTCCTCTCTGTGTTCATCTCATGTCTTTTTAAATTCTATCACCCTTTGTAGTCTCTAACACCTCCTTAATGGAGATCTGTGCTATTAAAGCAAGGAGGAGGAGGCTGCACTCAAAGAACTTGATACTCGGCTGGTGCAGGTGCAACTTACTGTAGCTCCCCCAGTGGCGGTAATATGTAATTACTATGAAAATAATTTTTCAAGTCACGGTTGGTTCCCTGTTTATCCAACCACTCAGGGGTGACACAGAAAAAAAAATGTTTAATGTGGTGAACAATTTTCACTGGACCCTTTACAGCTTCAATTAATATGCAAAGCACAAAGTTTCAGTAAATAGCTTTATTGCACCAATCAATTTGATAACTATATAAAATGCAGTGAAAAGTGCTATAGTTGAAGTGCAATGAACTAGAAATAGAATGCTTACTAGTAACAAGTCAAGTTTTCTTTTTTTAAACTAACAGAACCAAACAATTCTCTCTTCAAGACAATCTGACTCTTCACCACCACTTACTTAGAAACACAGATGTAAATCAGATGTGTCTATTTTCTAAACATTTAACCTTTTTTAAGTTGTCAAGTTTTAATTCTTTTTCTCCTTTTTCAAAAGAATTGATTCTTTGTGGTTACTCTTATATCTTTCAGGTAATTAACTTCCAAGATCTTTAACTAGTTCAGGTATGTACATACTTATTCTTTCAATACTATCAGAGTTCTGATCATAGGTATAGTTTTTTTTTAGGTGTGCAGATGCTTGCGTGGGGGCCCGAAGTTTATCTTCTGGACTCAATCCTCTGGACTCGGTTCAAAGTGTGTCTTTCTGGCTTGTTTCCTGTCTTTAATAAAACTGAATAGGAAAAATACCCTATCTCCCTTGACTATTTTACCCCTGCTCGGGGCAGGGGTAGTCAAGGCCTGGTGGTCCCATGACCTCCAGCCCCTGTGTTTGACAGGTTTGAGCTTTTGACAGCCCAGACCTGTCAAACAAGTGTCGAAGGATTGTGCTGAGCGTATGCTCAGGCACAATTCTCCCGCACTTCTACCCCATGATCAGAGATAATTGTGCTGCTTAAATTTGCATGCATTATCTCTGATCATAGGTCTAAAAGCGCCCCGCGTTGTTCCAGCGCTATTTTAGAGCGCTGTTTGGAACAGCGCGGGTCTTTTGATCACCTGCTCGTGAGTGAACTACATTTATTTCATTTACAATCCCAGATCAGTCTTCACACTCACACAATCCACTCAGTATCCTTTCATGACAATTAAAACAAATTTATTCTAAATTAAATTAAAGCAGATGCTTTCACAGGTATTTACTTTTTACTACCAACTCACTACTGGTCCTTATTCTCCCAAATTTCAGAATAATTTAGCCACTCTCTCTCTCTCTCTCTCTCTCAAGCATCACAGCTGCCAACAGTACACAACTGCCGCATCAGGGTTGCCAGGTGGAAAATTTTTTTCCCACCCAAACGAGCCCAAAACCAGCCCAAAACCCGCCCAAAGTCAAACCCCGCCCCTGACACTCCCACCCCCGCCGTCATCAACCCCGCCCCCGCCATCATCGCCCCCGCCTCTTCTGTCACCACCCCCGCCTCCCCGTCATTGGCCCCGCCCAGAACATCACTAACCCCGCCCAAAACGTCACTAACCCCGCCCAAAACGCCACTAGCCCCGCCCCCGCGGCCCGAAAAACCGCAAAAAAAAAAAAAACGCCGAAAGACCCCATAACAAGCCCAAAAAACCACAACCCGCCGTGGGCAAAAATTTTACACTATTTTGACTCAAAACCACCATTAAAGTTCAACGAAACTTAACCAAAATTTCCACACCTGTTAAACAAATTATGCGCTCACATACGCCATCATCGGAATTCAAAAATATGCAACTGGAGCAGCGCAAGGCACTTTGCACCCAAAATTCTCCCCCCCCCAAACTACTAATAATACATATTAAATTTTTTTAAGGCTCTACCCACCTTAAGGGACCCACTGGACCCCCCAACCATAAAAATAAAAATTTTAAAGTATAAAGGGAAGGCCAAAAAAATAATGTTACAAAAAGCTCAAAAATAAAGCTAAATTAAGTTAATGTAAGGCCCAAAGACCTCTTACCTTATCCCCTAGATGTCCACCTTGGGGTCCATTTACATCTTCAGGGTCCTGGTAGACCCCTGGTGCCACCGACATTTTCGGCGTGGTAGGCTGCAGAAGTCCGCCAGGGAACCTCAAAAATTGAGGCCCTGGCTTGACTTTGCGGCCTACTGGAGCTCCTGGGTCTAATCTGCGCATATGCCGGATCTGCTAGATCCGGCACACCCGTGCAGACCAGGCCTGGAGCCGGCCACTTTCCTTACTGCCTTTCTCCAGTTTCGCTTGCGGTGCGCCACTCACACCTGCCACCCCTGGGCTTGCTCCGGTCCCAAAACAGGACCCAAAAACGCCGGAGCAAGCCCAGGTCAGCTGGAGAACACTGGCCACCAATGAAAAGCCAGTCAAATGGGCCAAAAAACGGTCTGAAAACCACCGGACCCGAATAGGGTCTCAAAAAGATGGGCACAAAAAAAAAAACAGCTCCTGGAGAGACCTTTGGACCCAGAGCAGCCTCGGATGGCCAGACGACCACCAGAACCACCCCGGAGGCCAGGTAAGCCCCTGAAAGGGGCCACATTTAACTTTTTATTATTTTTTTTAACCATTTACATTACACTTCCACAGGAATCCTGTTCCCATGCAGGTCTCTAGTGTACAGCACTGCATACGTCTAATAGTGCTATAGAAATAATAAGTAGTAGTAGGTAAGGTCTAGCTCATTTGGTTAAATAGATGAAATGTGTAAAGTTTATTCTAGTGTAAAACATTAAAACAAGGGTATGGTGCACTTCTAGCTGACAAATTGGGGATATTTTTGTAGCATTTTAAATCAGAACTGCATGCAAGCCAGCCAACAAGTTCAGTGCACATGAAGAAGTTTTCCCAAGAGCGGAAACTACTGACATTATGCAAAGTAAGCAGTTGGATGCCATAGTTTCTTCAGCAGAAATAGTGCAAGCTATAGGGCAACTTAAGAGTGGGAAGACCCAGGCCTAATGGCCTTGGGATGGAGTTTTATAAGGTGTTATGCTCCAACAGAAGGTGTTATACCTGTGCTGGAACTGTTTCAGGACACAAAAGACACAGGTTGTTTAGTGGGGAAGGTGAACAGTCCACTAATCACAGTGCTAACCAAGGAAGGTAGAAATCCAGAGGACCCAGGTTCATATTGTTCTATTCGCTGCTGAATCCTGATATGAAAATGTATGCAAAATTATGGACAAATAGGTGTTGCCATTCCTGGTAGCAGGAGAGCAATTTAGATTTGTTCTAGGGTGGCATGCGAATGTGATTGTGCATCTGATGTGGTTAGTAATTGAGGTGGGTGGTAGGGAAGGTAAAGAGAACTTGGCGGTGAGATTTGATATTGAGAAGGCTTTTTGGACCACATGGATTTTGGGAGGGGACTAATTGATAGTGTTAAGGTGTTCATTTAAGGAGGCTATAACCCAGATTTTGGTAAATGGAATGATGATGATGGAAATGGGCATTCAAAGGGGAATTCGATAGGAGTCCTCCTCTTGCTTGGTTTCTTTGTTTCATGTGTAGAGCCTTTGGTGAGGAAATTAGTGCAGGAAGCATTAGTGAAAGCATTACTTTTAATTTTGCATTGTCTTTGTTTTCTTCCATTTTTTGAAAATGGGAAAGGGGCTGTTAAGATGTCAAGTGACCTGACCAATTCATAGTAACATAGTAACATGGTAAATGAGGGCAGATAAAGACCTGAACGGTCCATCCAGTCTGCCCAAAAAGATAAACTCATTTTATATGGTATGTGATACTTTATGTGTATACCCGAGTTTGATTTGTCCTTGTCATTCTCAGGGCACAGACTGTAGAAGTTCTGAAGCTAACATCGAAGCCCCATAAAATTTACACTCCAGCCCATCCCTATCTATTCAGTTACAATCAGGATGTAGACCGTAGAAGTCTACCCAGCACTGGTTTTGTTTCCCAATTATCAACATTGCCACCCAATCTCCGCTAAGTTTCCGTAGATCCAGGGCCACCAAGAGACTGAGCTGGGCCCGTGACAAGGCCGTGGCGGACCCACCCCCAGGATTATCGCCACTGCTGGGTCTCCTCCCCAGGATCGTCACTGGCCCCCCACCAGGATCGTCACTGCTACTGCTGCCCCCCTCAAAGATCATTGCCACCGTCAGGTCCCCCCCCCCAGTCCCACCCTCCCCGATCGCTGCTGCCGCCCGCCCTGGGTACCTTGACTGGCGGGGATCCCAAGGCCCCGCCAGCAGAAGAGTTCTCCAGCACTGCCTTCTGCCACGTGGCCTTCCCCTGCGGCAGCTTTTTCTCTCAGGTTGCGCACTGGCAGAAGGTAGTTCTGCAGATCTGGTCGCTCCTCTCTGCGGTGAGCTGGACCTGGTTTCAGCGGGAACGTCGGCCATGTTGCTCCCTCAAGCTCAGGCTCTTCCCTTGTCAGACGAACCGCCACTTCTAGTGCAGCATGACGCTTCTGGGGACTCAACTCCTCCCTTTTCTCCAGAATTTGTACTTTTGCTTCATCAGGCTTATTGCCTGAAGAGGGGACTTCTGCAGGCGGTTTCAGGGGGTCCGCCAGCTCCTCCAGCATAGGACGGGTCCTTAGTATCTTCAGCCAGGGTCCTTGGGTCCAAGAGGCTGTGACTGGCCAACATAGAGGACCTAGAGGAGGTTCTTTCCCTCGGGTCTGAGCCTTCGGTGGAGGCGAACGTGGATAGTGGGGAGCGTTGGGGCTCCAGGTCCCTGGAGAAGCCCGCTGGGGCTCCTCTGGGTGAGGACCCTTCAATAGTGCATATTCTTTGGCATCAAGAGTTGCCCTCGCTGTTGGCGGAGGTTCTTCAGACTTTGAAGTTGTCGGAGGATCCCCCTCAGGTGGCCAGAAAAGGGGATCCACTACTCAAAGGGGTCCGCAGACATAGGCGCCCGGTATAAGAGGCTTGGGGAGGCTAAGCCTCCCCAGCCAGAAGTGCAGCAAGGGCGGGGCGCCCCGGGTGCAGCTCCCGCTGCCTTGAACATCTCCCTCCCTCCCCCCCGACTGGTGCTTGGACCGTGCGATTTTTACTGACCCCCCCTCCACTGCGGTATCGCTCTCTCCCTCCGCTCCTGTCCTGTCACGTCATCTTTGAACATCGAGGATTCCTTCCGGTAGCAGTGGCAGCATCGGCAATGATGTAAGCGCTGCTTTCAGCCTGCCCCAGAAGCCTTCTCTGGACAGCGTCCCTCCTACGCGGGAAACTGTACAGAGAGTGCTTCCGGGGCAGGCTGAAAGCAGCGCTTACATCATTGCCGATGCTGCTGCTGCTGCTGCTACCGGAAGGAAGCCTCGAAGTTCAAAGACATGACAGGAACGGAGGGGGAGAGCGATACCGAACTAGTCCTTGGGGGGGGGGGGGGGGGGGGAGCTATGCATCATGCCAGCCAGCTGCCAGACCAAAGGGAAAGGGGGTGGAGAGAGGAGGATGTGAGGTGCCATATCTAAGGGGAAGAGTGAGGATGGAAAGCAATGGCAGGGAATGGGAAAAGGGGGTGGAGAAAGGAGTGAGAGTGATGGAAGCAAGAAGGGGAGGGAAGAGAAAGGAGGGATGCATGAGGGAGAGGAGAGATACATGAGGACGCTGGAGGAGAGAGAGAGAAAGTGGAAAAAAGTGCAGGGGAGAGCCAGGGACATGCAAAAGAGCAGGGGAGAGTCAGAGAGAGATAGGGAGAGAAAGAGGGGACATGGAAGAGAGCAGGGGAGAGCCAGAGAGAGATGGGGAGAGAAAGAGGGGACATGGAAGAGAGCAGGGGAGAGCCAGAGAGAAGATGCTGGATGGAAGAGGAGAGAAAGAGAGAGATTAGTGGAAAGATGGGGAGAGAAAGAGGGCACATGGGCAGGAGAGAGAGAGAAGCTGCTGTGGAGAAACTGGGGAGACCCTAGCTGTCAGACGGAGAAATGCTGAATGAAAGGAGGGAGAAAGAGGGAAGACACTGGATGTAAGGGTAGGGAGGGAAAGAAGAAAGATACTGGAAGGATCGGGAGAGACAGGGCATGCTGAATGGAAAAGGGTAGAGAGAGAGAGAACTGTTTAGAAGGAAGGGGAGATAGAGGGAGACAATGGATGGAAGGAGAGGGAGACAATAGACGGAAGGATTGGGAGAGGGTAATGGGTAGAAGGATGGAGAGAGAAAGAGGGATTACACTGGATGGAAGGGTAGAAGAGAAAGAGGGAAGGTGCTGGACATGGATGGATGGAGGGGAGGGAAGAGAGGAGAAATGTTGGACCAAGATGGAGGGAAGGAAAGACAAAGGAAGGAGATGCACACGGATGGAGTGGAAGGGAGAGAGGAGAAATGCTGGACATGGATGGAGGGGAGGAAAGACAGAGGAAGTTCATGCACATGGATGGAGGGGAGGGGAAACATGCTGGATATGGATGGAGGGAAAATTGCTGAATTTAAGGGCTGGATTGGAACACTTTGAGGGCAGATGCTGAAACTGGAGAAAAGATAGGGACAGGGCTACAGATGGTAGACAGGACGCATAAGGACACAGGAGGATGGTAGACATGTTGAGAGAAAAAATATCAAATGGAAAGAAGACACTGGGACCAAAGCGAATAGAAAAACTAAATGATCAGACAACAAAGGTAGAAAAAAGTATTTTATTCAGAATTTATTAACTGGAATATGTCAGCTTTTGGAAATGTGCATCTGTGATGTTTTGCATGTAAATTTCAATTTTTCTAGTATTGCTGCATGCTGAGTCTGACTTCTTGAGGTAACTTTCCAGTTTTGCCTTCATATCTGTTGTGTCATGTGTTTTTCATTTGTAATCAAGGTGCAGTATTCTACTAGTGTGTAGTATTTACAGCCCTTTTTGGGTTTTTTTTTGTTTCACTAGGTTGTGTACTGGTGTTTTAGAGCCCGGTGTAATTACAGTGCTGCTTTTCCACGCATAAGGTTGTAGCTCGTCCTGTCCTTGGAATTAGTGCTGTTATGGTTTGCTAAGGTTATGAGTGTATTTTTGCATAAGTTTGTGTATAGTGTTTTGCAGTGGAGAGATTGTGTATTGGCATTACTGAGGTGGCACCAAAACATCAAAAAGGGTTTTAGAGCCTAAATCATGACACACTACCTCTTGAAGGATCTACATATAGTTGTTAATAAAAGGAGCTCATTGTGAACACTATCCACCCTAAAAGGGTGTTTTGTGGCTCTACATGAGAATTGTGATATTATGATCCCTTGTTTCATATTGTTGACGGTCTGCATTTTCTATATGGGTGGTATATTGGTGTATTAGGGTCTGCCTAGTGTTATGGTACAGTAAGGTTCTGAGTGTGTTTTTGCACAAATTTGTACATAGTGTTTTGCAGTTGAGCGATTGTGGTTAGTATATGCTTTGAGCAACCACTTTATTCTTTGAATATGATACATATCTAATATCTAAATTTAATAAAAGGTATTCATTGTGACTATTTTATTTTTACTTATTTTTTTTCTGTGTTAATTATGGCTATAAGCTCCGCCCCTGGCTCCACCCCTAACCCCGCCCCCTTTAGCATCCCCAAACAGTTGGGCCACCGACCGCCTATGTCCGCAGACCTCCCCAGACCTTTCCATATCATGAGGATTTGAAGGAGCTGGTGGAGGCGGAATGGCTAGTTCTAGATTCATCTTTGTGCATTGGTTGCGCTATGGCTCACCTTTATTGGCTCCCTCAAGCAGATCTGGATACCTTTCAGCTTCCTAGGGTGGATGCGCTGGTGACGGCGGTTACCAAGAAGACGGCCATCCCTATTGAGGGTGGGGCATCCCTTAGGGATCCACAGGACCGCAGGATGGAGGCTTTATTAAAGCACTCCTTCGAGGTATCTGCCTTGGCCTTGCAGGCTGCCATTTGCAGGGATTACGTGGCTCGGGCTTGTTTTCGCTGGGCTGAGCATCTTCCCGATGTCTTGGCCAATTCCTCTCATGAGGCAGCTGATGTCATCAATTTGGAGATGGGCACCACCTTTCTGGCAGATGCCATGAATGACTTGGTTCAGGCCTCTGTGAAGAACCTGGCACTGGTAGTGGCAGAGAGTCACTTCTTATGGCTTTGGCATTGGGAGGCGGATGTAGCATCCAAGTTGCGTCTGAGTCAGCTTCCCTTCCAGGGGAAGCTTCTTTTCGGTGATAAGTTGGAAAAGCTGGTCAAGAGTTTGGGCGAGTCCAAAGGGGCTTGGCTTCTGGAGGATAGATCCCGTTTGGTTACTCGGTCAGCGACCCGTGGTTGCCTCAAGAAGTCACACAGATATAGGTCAGGTAAAGGATCAGGATCCCAGTGCCCTCAGTTCTGGAATAGAAGCCAGTCCTTTCAGCCCTTTCAGGGTAGCCGAAGGGATGGTCGCGACGGGGGATCAGGGGGCACTGGCACTGCCAGAGCTTCCCATTGAAGTTACAGGGACCCAGTCTCCGGGTCTGCCCATAGGCGGTAGGCTGCAGCTGTTTTATCAGAGCTGGGTCCAGGTAACTTCGGACCAGTGGTTCCTGGATACAGTCAAAAATGGTTATGCCCTAGAATTTCGCCGTCCTCTTCCGGATGCCTTTCTTGTTTCTCCTTGCAAGTCTCCGCTCAAGGCCAGGGCCATGTGGCAAACTCGGGACCGTCTTTTGATTCTGCAAGCAGTGGTTCCAGCTCCTCCGGGTGAGAGAGGTTCTGGAAGATATTCCATTTACTTTGCCGTGCCCAAGAAAGAGGGCATTTGGTGTCCGATTCCAAACCTCAAAAGGGTAAATTGGGCCTTGCAGGTCTTGCCTTCACAATGGAAATGCTCCGGTCAGTCACTGTGGCAGTCCAGCCGGGAGAGTTCCTTATGTCCTTGGATCTTACAGAGGCACATCTGCATATTCTATTCTTCTGGATCATCAGAAGTTTCTCCAGTTTGCAGTCTTGGGCGATCACTTCCAGTTTCGAGCTATGCCCTTTGGCCTCACTACGGCACCACGTATCTTCTCCAAGGTGATGGTTGTAGTGGCAGCCCAGTTGCGTCGGGAGGGGCTCCTGGTGCATCCTTACCTCAACGATTGGCTAATCTGGGCCAAATTTGTGGAAGAAAGCAAGACAACCACAGATCGGGTCATTCTCCTGCTTCAGCAGTTGGGTTGGGTGGTCAGTGTGTCCAACAGCTCTCTGGTTCCCACTCATTCCTTGGAATTTATGGGGCTGTGATTTGCTACACGGGAAGGCTTGGTGTACCTTCCAGTTCAGCGCATCCTGAAGATTCAGGCACAGGTTCGTTGGCTGTTGGCGGCTGTGTCTCCAGCTGTATGGGACATTTTGCAGGTTCTGGGGTCCATGGCGGCGACCATTGAGGTGGATCTGTGGGCGAGAGCACATATGAGGCCTCTTCAGGTGGCACTCCTGGCTCGCTGATCTCCCCTGGTGGATCCTCTTTCTTGCTCCAAAAGACAGCCGGCATGGTTGAAAAGTGAGGTGAAGGAAGCTATTAGGGCTAAAAGAAATGCCTTCAGAAAATGGAAGAAGGAACCGTCTGAAAATAACAAGAAGCAGCATAAGGAGTGTCAAAGCAAATGCAAGGCGCAGATAAAGAAGGCCAAGAGGGATTCTGAAAAAAAGATAGCATTAGAGGCAAAAAAACATAGCAAAATTTTTTTTCAGTTTATTAGAAACAGGAAGCCGGCAAAAGAATCGGTTGGGCCGCTGGATGACCGAGGGGTAAAAGGGGCGATCAAGGAAGATAAAGACGTAGCGGAGAGATTGAATGAATTCTTTGCTTTGGTCTTCACCGAGAAAGATTTGGGTGGGATACCGGTGTCGGAAATGGTATTTCAAGCGGACGAGTCAGAGAAACTTACTGACTTCACGGTAAACCTGGAGGACGTAATGGGGCACTTCAGCAAACTGAAGAGTAGCAAATCTCCTGGACTGGATGGTATTCATCCTAGAATACTGATAGAACTGAAAAATGAGCTTGCAGAGCTACTGTTAGTGATATGCAATTTATCCTTAAAATCAAGCGTGGTACCGGAAGATTGGAGGGTGGCCAATGTAACGCCAATTTTTAAAAAAGGTTCCAGGGGAGATCCAGGAAATTATAGACCGGTGAGTCTGACGTCGGTGCCGGGGAAAATGGTGGAGGCTATTATCAAAAACAAAATTACAGAGCATATTCAAAAGCATGGATTAATGAGACCAAGTCAGCACGGCTTTTGTGTGGGGAAATCTTGCCTGACCAATTTACTTCAATTCTTTGAAGGAGTAAACAAACATTTGGACAAAGGGGAGCCAGTTGATATTGTGTATCTGGATTTTCAAAAGGCGTTTGACAAGGTACCTCATGAAAGGCTTCAGAGGAAATTGGAGGGTCATGGGATAAGAGGAAATGTCCTATTGTGGATTAAAAACTGGTTGAAGGATAGGAAACAGAGAGTGGGGTTAAATGGGCAGTATTCACAATGGAGAAGGGTAGTTAGTGGGGTTCCTCAGGGGTCTATGCTAGGACCGCTGCTTTTTAATATATTTATAAATGATTTAAGATGGGAATAACTAGCAAGGTAATTAAATTTGCTGATGACACAAAGTTATTCAAAGTCGTTAACTCGCAACAGGATTGTGAAAAATTACAGAAGGACCTTATGAGACTGGGAGACTGGGCGGCTAAATGGCAGATGACGTTTAATGTGAGCAAGTGCAAGGTGATGCATGTGGGAAAAAAGAACCCAAATTATAGCTAGGAATAACATGTAAAGAATGTTTGTATGTTTGGGAAGCTTGCCAGGTGCCCTTGGCCTGGATTGGCCGCTGTCGTGGACAGGACGCTGGGCTCGATGGACCCTTGGTCTTTTCCCAGTGTGGCATTACTTATGTACTGATGCAGGCCTGGTGGCCAAACACAGGCCCGAGATTTAAGTTTGTTTGCACCTACACTGTTTGCTAAGACTGTTTCTTCTTTGCTGTCAAGCTTTTACATTGTACATGAATCCAAACTGAGCTTCTTAGGCGAAAGTGATTGGACTGGGAGATTGTCCTAAATATGGAAATTGTGAGGGCACTTTTTTTTGCACTGTGTATGGTTATGCTCCTAGATAATGTTTTTTTGCGATAGTGTTTTGGAGTACTGGTCATGGATGCCAGACTCTGAACAACTACTTCCAAGACAAGTTCTCAAAGTTAATCTTAAGTTCTCTGCCAGGCCACCTCCATCCCCCTTTCCCACACTTCATTCTCACAATTTTCCTTCAACTCCTGCCACCCTTTCTTCCTTTTTCTAACATCACAGAAAAGGTAGCTGCACATATTCTCTCCTCCTAGAAACTCACTACCTGTTCCTTTGATCCCGTTCCCACCCATTTACTCAGCTCTGTCATATCCTCAATCACTTTCCACTGCAACTGTTCCTGATGTCTTTAAACATGCTCTGATTACACCACAACCTTTACTGTACCCATCTGCTCTTCCAATTCACCTCACTCATCTCTCCCTACACCTCTTCCTGGGAACTTTGTCCATCAGGTAAGTCTTTCTTATCTGTACCCTTCTCCTCCACTGCCAATTCCAGATTCTGTTCCTTCCACTTTTTTTTTAATAGTCCAAGATTCACATGCATATAGTAATGTAGATTTCATGCATGTGTCCAGTATTTTCAGTTTGGTTATTGTGTTAATGCTCTTGCTCTTCCATATTATGGGTCAGGCTCACAAAAGCACTACTCGCTATTCTGATCCTTTACAAAGTGCATTGGTTTTATTTTATTTCACTTCTCCTGACCATAGAGAATGTCCATCACCATTATTAAAGCATTCTAATTCTCCATGCAAGCATAAGACCTTCGTTTAATGCCCAGTGTGTGCTTCTATACTGCAGCTTCCATCTCAGAGAAGTAGTATAAAAAGGGCTACATATCCTTATTACCTAATGTCCTTGCACTCTGCTCCTGCAAAGAGAAAATGGAATGGGAAGCACACAATGGGTTTTATCATCCAGTATGTGTTAGACGCCAGGTAATAATGCTGTCTGCCATGCCATAATCATCTAGGCTTTGAGATGCAAGAGTAATTACTGGTAATTTTTTTGTCCTAAGAATGACATTGAATATGTTGATGATGCTTTGAAAACATGCAGGAAAGCTATTATACACCCATTTAATATTCTTCTGAATTTTGCTGGGATTTTCAGACCCATGTGCTCTCTACATTTTGCTGGAGTCTCCTCTAGTGTTTTCAGCCCTGTGTTTTCCCTGCATTTTGCCAGACTCTTCCCTGGTGTTTTCAGTCCCTGCATCCTCTGCATTTTGATAGAGTTTATTCTGGTATTTTCAGAAGTTGTGTTCTCTGCATTTTGTTGGAATGTTCTCTGGCATTTTCAGCCCCCTTGCTCGCGGTGTTTTGCTGTTGTCACCAAAGACATTTTCAGTGTACCAATTCCATTTAAGGCATACAAAATCCCTGAAAAATTTGCAGTGTATCTTCAAAGTGGGTCTGAAGCCCTTTGGAGGGGGGATGTTTTAGCAGGTTCATAAATCTTCTGCTATTTTTCCCTCTTCAACGAACAGGAGGCAAGATTCCTTAGGTCGAAAACAATGCCTTCTCAGTCAATAACCATCCAACCTTAATTAGTAGCAACTGCCTGCCACAAATTAGTGCACAAATCAATATTTAATAAGTTAGCAGTCTTCCTGGCTGGAAAACTGAAACTGTTTTATGTTGCATAAAAACAGAGTTAAAAAGATCAATTTAAAAAAATAACGGATGAAACATAATTGGATGGTTTATAATTCAGAATTCCCAACATTTCTAGGCATTAAAGAGGCGGTACCTCTTGCATGGGGTACAATTTAAAGCTGTTAGTGACTGGGGTAATGAAGAAATTTCCCTTGAGTGTTATAAAAACCTTTAAACATCAAGCGAAATTCTTAAAAGGGCTAGCTTAAGAGAGGAGTCAGTGAAACACTGGCTCAGGGTTTGCTGAATAAAGAGCACCAAAATACCCTTCAGCTGACATTATCACTTCAGGAGCCCCTGTGTCCCCCCTTCCCATGGCCCAGTGCATCCTCCTCATCTGTGTAGCATCTCTATGCCCCCTTCCTCTGAGTCCTGCATCTCCCCCTCTCCCACCCGCAGTCCGACATCTGTCCCTTCAACTCCCATCCCCCTACCTGTATAATAAAATGTGTCTTCCTATATACAGGGTGCCGGCCACAGCAGCAATTTATATACGCTGCCTGAGGCTACCCTATCTCTTTCCTCTGCCACATCCCACCCATTCGCAATAGGAAGTTAATTCAGAGGGGGGGGGGTGGGACACAGCAGAGGGAAGAGTCCAGGGATGGCTGCAAGCTGCGTATGAAGATCGCTGCTGCTACCAGTGCCCTCTACAGGAGAACATACTTTTAAGGTAGATGGGGGGGGAGAAGAGGGAGGTTATGAGAGAGAGAGGAGGAGATACTGGACTCGAGGAGGAGGAGACAGGGGAGGGAAAGAGAGATGTCGGACAATGAGAGGAAGGGAGCCAGTTAGAGTTGATGCTGGCCTGTGAGGTGGGAGAGGGGGCTGATGCAGAGTTAGGGGCACAAGAGCAACAGTTGGCTCAGTGCACCACAACTCCTTGAGCCAGCACTGTAAAACTGTCTCCTCTCAAAATTCTCTTGAAGCCTCTAGAAACCACACCAATGACTGGGGTTTCAAAGGTGCCAGTTGTGATTCCTGGATCCAACTTATTAGCCATGTTGGTAGGTGATGGGAAAGGGCATGTGCCATTAGTGACATTTCATGTCACATTGACCAATTGGTTTGAGAACACATACTGCTGAGGCATAGGTAGCAGCGAGTCCCCAACCGGAAGCTGTGACTTCACAGTTTGTTGGATCAGCAACATTTCTTCCTCTCTTAATGGCAAAACTTGTGAGACAGAAAAACCTATAATGGGATCCCTCTAGTGAGTTGGGGAATGGCTCACTTCTAGCCAAAACCTGACTTTGCAGACCTGCACAATGGAGCTCCAATGAATCACCATCACCCCTGCTGCTGCCAAATGAATCCAGAAGCGGAGCTGAGAGGGGAACTGGAGTGGAAGCCTCTGTAGTGCCAACGATCACGATGGTCATCTGCTGAAGCTTGGAGGGGGGAGCAGGAGCAGATGGAACCCGTTGCTCACAACCCTTCCTCTTTCTTCCCACGACACTTAAGGAACCCAAGGAGCAGGGCATTTCCAGGAACATTTGCTTCATTGGAGATGGACATCTATTGTAAGATGCCTCTATTGGAGTGACAGATTATGCAAAACTCAGAGGAGATCCAAAACTGGGCCTTGGAAGACAAGAAAATGGAATTTGGCTCAGTGGTAAAAAATCAACTAGACCCAGGACAGATCCCAGGAGTCTGAAATGGGTAAGGAATGGAGTATTTAAAGCTGGATAAGGACAAAAGAAAAGACATACTGAATCAGATCAAGATCCATTGAGCCCAGCATTCTGTCTCCAATGGCTGCCAGTCTAAGCCACAAGTACTTGGCATATCCTAAAAAGTAAGGGGGTGCATGTTCAGCTGCTGGTAGTCAGCGTTTTGTTTTGTTTTTTTAAACACTGACCATGGTTAGGTGAATTAGCCCAGGTTATTCAGTGTTGGGCTATGTAATGCTGTTTACTCAGGTCTAAAAGTCTCTCATCAAAAAACTTCAAACAGCTCAGAATACTGCAGCTCATCTCATACAGGCTATGTTTCGTCACACTGCATCAGGGCAATAAGGCCTGCATTAAGACGCCATTAACTTCAGGCGTCTCCTCTCCTCAACAATTTTTACTCCTGCTATACTGAAGAGTTGAGGAGACACCCAAAGTTAATGGCTTCTTAATGCAGGACCTATCGCCCTGACATAGCATAGCGAAACATGGCCGGTGTTGGCACGGGTCCAAATGTAGTATTTTGAAACTAAAAGTTTATACTAATTTTTGTATTGTTGAAACATAAAGTGATTATAATGGAAGCCGATGACAATGCAGGCACGTCACGGGGGTTCATTCCTGTGTGAAATGAGTTGTTTCCGAGGCTCCTACATAACTGGATTTACCCAGTACTTTAAAAGTGATTGAAGAATTTAAGAGCACATGGTTATGTTGTGAGTCATTTATATTACCCCCTGCTGTATACATAAGTTTGTAGGCAAAATACAGTTAATACATACATACATAAGTCAATGAGGAAAATATGCATTCAATAAAAAGAAGGAATTACTCCAATACACACTGTTTTAAACAAATATATATGTAATAATGTGTTAATTTTTTATATATACTGTATATATAAGTAAAGATGCGTTATAAAAAGTTATGTAGGAACTTCTGCAAAGAATGTGACAAGGCAGGCATGTTGAAAAAATATGTAAAAAATAGAGACTATGAAGTATATATTTACACAGACTTAGGAGGCTGAACTGCTATGGATTTACAGCCTGTCTCACTGACACAGACTACTGTGGATTCTTTTGGATTCGTAATAAGTAAATGAAAACCTTTATTAGAGGAGCTAAATTCTACAATGATTACTATATATACAATGATTAGCACATATACACACAATGATTTTTAACCTTAATTGTGTGAAAATAAGTTGGAATGCAGAAGAAAAAGACACAGCTCTAACTAATTTGGTATGTGAAGGGGAGGATGGCATTTGTTTTCGGAAGTCCAGCTTGGGCACCTGGGCTTGGGAAAGCATGTGACCACATTCCCACAGACCTAAGCAGAGAAGCATTCTGTAACTTTCCTTAGCTCTGGACATGGGCTCAGAGCCTAATAAAAAGGGAGGGCTTCTCACAGCAGAGTGGAGGCTCATCTGTGAGTAGACGTACTGCGCAGAGGGTCTGTTCCTGGTCCAAAAAGCTCCTGGCTCTCGCTGTGAACCGGGTCACCCCAGCTGATGTTAAGAGCCTGGATGATGGAGACCAGTGATGATTGTATGTATAGTGATGTAAATATTGCTTCTTTTCCTGGTCTAAGAACTCTTGGCATTGCTTAGATGTAGAGACCAGTGATGTAATGATTGTTTATACAGCTAATCATTGTGTGTATATGTGCTAATCATTGTATATATACAGTCTGTGTCAGTGAGACAGGCTGTAAATCCATAGTAGTTCAGAGGCAATTATTTAACTTGGCACCAAGATGTAGGGGCCACAATAGGGCATGCTTAGTGCTAATTCTATAAAGGTACTTAAGCTTGCCTAAGTCATTATAGAATACTAGCACAAAAACATTTTTTAGGCACGCCCTATTCAAACAGGTCAATGGCTGGTGTAAATTGGTGTGTATGTGTGCGATGCAGTGCAGTGCAATGCGCCGATAGTATTCCATAAGTTGTGCATGTCTCTTGGCACCTAAATGAGGGGGTTAATGTTGAGAAGTTTTTGTTTTCTTAAATTTCCTTTATATTTCTTGATTCTATCTTCATCTCCAGATTATGGGGGCTAGGCATCACTGTGGCATGTGATGCTTTATATTTGTTTAGTTTAGTTTATTAAAATTTAATATACCGCCTTTATAATGGTTAAGTCAGTTTAAAAAAAGAAATAACAATAAAACTAAGTAGGAAAAGGAACTACAACTAATTTAAAAAAAAGGAGAGGGACAGAAAAGGAAGAAATTAAGAGAAATAAAAGAAACAGCTGTGGAGCTCCAACTGCACAGAGTCAAAATCAGGACGTCTATGCCACTAGAGTTTTCGGAAAAGGCTTTTATAAAATGCTGGCTTTGATAATTTCCTGTTATTGTTGACAATTGTGCACAGCTTCTAATGCAAGCTGAACGCACAATTTTTGCTCCTCGATGCAGTAAACTAATGGCATGAAAATGACTGCTGAATTAAAAAGTGTGTGCTATCAGAAAAAAACAGCACATACCACAGCAGGAGTATGCAGCTGTTTGAAGCTAAAGAGCACAAGAATTTCTTCCTTCCTGTGAGTGCACGAAGGGTGACTGGCTTATGTGCTGACAGGAAGGGAGACATTACAAAAAAGCCTGCTGCCTCAGGTCGAGCCCACCCCCACTGAAAAAATTCCTCATATAGTGGAGCCCCCATACCCTGATTCTCTACTCCCCACCCCCCTTTGACCCCCCCCAACCTCAGAAAGGACACATTCTTCAGGCACCCCCCCAATTCTCCCCCAACACCACCCCTGACCCCAGAGATGACCTCTAGATCCTCTTCAACACCAAAAGTAATCCCTAGTAACTCTGACCCCTCCCACCTGCCATACCCTGGCCCCCCAGATCCCTCCCCATATAGCGACACCCATTCACGCCTACTTCTATGCCACCTTCTTCCAAAATGACAGCGCTTGCCAGATAAGAGCATTTTCCCCCTTATTTGTTAGACTTCATCCAGCTTAACAAATAAGGGACAAAATTCCTTTAATTGGCAGAATGTTCCCATGCGATGAATCCCAAAATGCACTGTGTGGGTCAGGTGCCGCCATTTTGGAAGATGGTGGTGTTGATATAGGTACACGTAGACATCTCTCTTGCCTCCTGTTAAAAGTATGCAGGGACGAGCTAGGGGCCATTGGTGGGGGGGGGGGGGGGGGGGGGGGAGCTGCCAACTCCAGCACACTGCATTCATAGTTCTTGCACATGCTCAGTTTGTAGCTGGGAGCACTGCCGCTTAACTGCCATAGTTCTCTGAGGGGAGTTATGGTGTACTGTGGATGTCTTCAACTGGTGGGGTGTGGTGATCACCATCAGCTAAGGTATTTAATTTTTAAGTTGAGGGGGGATGGGGAAGCATGGGGCAGGGGGTCAGGAAAGGGGTGGGGAGCAAGAGGGGCAGAGGACAGAGAAGAAATGTGTCATGTCCACACGTATTACCTGTTAGCCTACCAAAGTTAGCCGTCTAGCTATGCAGCTGTTTTACATATTCAAGTGCTCAGGAAATATAAGGGTGATATTCAAAGTGATTTATCCAGGCAGGAGAGGCTTGTGGCCGGTTAAATTGCTTGTACAGGGCTATCCACCAATATTCAGCAGCACTTAACTAGTTAATGCCACTGAATATTGCCATTGATCACTAAAGCCATAGCCAGCAATTATGTGGGTATTCTGGGGGCAGAGTTGGCACTTAAAAGCCTACGTTAACCGGACAAATCGGACCACAGAAAATGCAGCCCTATCTTTATCTGGTTTCATTTATGTGGCTAAGTGCTGAATATCACACTGAGTCCACGGGAAAACAGGCAGATGCCCTCTATGAGTTATAAAGGAGATCAAAAGGAAGTAGAGGGAGACACAACTCTCAAGCAGGGAGCATTCAAGTTGAAACTCGTTATTAGGCACCAAAACTGAAGACCCAACACAGGCCAGTGTTTTGGCATCAGGGGTTATAGGACTGCACATAAAAAATACATAATCATGAAAACATAAAAACAGTGAGCTTATATGACATTAAAAAAATCTTACATCACACTCTACCACATAAGGGATAGCCAGCCGTACATACCTGGGGATATTAACGCTGGTGCCCAGACATGGTACGGAAATGAATAGCTGGACATTATGCAGGTGGCAGCCAAAACAACACTGACTGCCACTGACTGAATATTTACTTCATAGTGCCTACTTTTCTGTGATATGGGGGTAATTTTATAAGAAGACATCTAGGTGAAAAGTCTTAAAAAGTGTTCATTTTTAACCTATTTTATAAAGGCATATCGTGTTCTGATTGAGGGTTTGGGTGTAGACCCTCCACAAACACAGCCACTCAGAGGTTTAAAAGTAAACAAGGAAACTTTATTAACACAAACTATGCTGAAGTAAATTAGAATAAAAGTCTCTTGGGGGAGGAGGAAGTGACGTCATTGACCGGGATGGCAGCTTAATAGAGTGGCTCTGCTGGGGCTAATAGAAATTAAAGCAATTCCCAAGATTTTGCCAAGATTGCTGAGGTCAGAGTGATGGGGCGAGGTCCCAGAGTCATGCCGCCGAAAAAGAGTTTGGAAAGATTCCGATAAACGGCGGAACAGAGTGAGAAATCGAAACTGGATCCTGCGGGGCCAGGGCTGAAGGGAAAAAAGATGGCGTCGATCTCCTCTGACTCTGAAGAAGAGCATTATAATGAAGGTACAGAGAGAACTGGCAAGATAACTAAGTCAGATGTGGTGGGTGGTTCCAAGACCTGAAAGCTGATCTGGCGGGGGTATGGAAGGATGTGCAAAACTCACTGAAAGATATTAAATTGGAGAACTGGGGACCCATATAAGTGAGGTGGAAGATGGAATCGGGACTCTTAAAACCGATATAGGAAAACTTCACAAAACGGTGACCACAGACACTGCAGAAATACAGCAGATTAAAGAGCAGGTGGAAGACCTGGAAAATAGGTCTCGGCGATGCAATCTGAGATTTAAAGGGATTCCGGAAATGGACATCTTTAGCAATTGTGAGGCAGTAATACGTGAGTTGTGCTTGTATATATTGAACCCAGAGGGTGAGATCCAACAGCCAGAATTAGGCATTCAAAGATCATGAGCTGCAGGCCCCCAACAAGACTCTAACCCGAGAGACATTGTGGTGTGTTTCGCAGATTACCCCACCAAAGAACAGATTCTAACTAAAGCAAGGCAGCAGAAGGAGATCCTCTGGAAAAATTGTAAGAGTGTAGTGTACTAGGGCTTGGCATGGATTACATTACAAAAACGCAGATCTTTTTGAGAAGTCACGGAGTTTATGAGATCAAAGTGGGTCCGTTACAGGTGGCTCTTTCCATTTGCGGTATGGCTAACTGTGGAAGGGAAATCACGCAAAGTGAAGACCCCGGATGAAGCATGGTCAGCATTGAGCTCGTTGGGATGTATTGGGATTCCTGAGCAGATAAAGCAACTGGTGGCCTCCATGACGCCCAGAGCAGATTCAGCATGGCAGCAAGTGGTGGATCGCAGGAAGGAGTCATATAAACATGCATCCTGAGGAAATCCGATTATTGAGGACTATCTGACGATCTTTTAGTTCACTGAGGACATTGTGCAGATAAGAAGCTCCCAGAGAGCAGCTCTACTATGCGGACTAGAAGCGGATAGAGGGGAGGGGGGGGGGGCGAGACTGGGGAAAGCATTGAGGTGGGGGAATGTTGGGTGAGGGCGGAGTGGAGTTGGCGGGATTGGAACTATTATGGGGGACTATGGGTAATGTATGCACAAACTTGGGATTGGGGTTGGGAGGACTGGAGGATTTTATGGTAAGAGTGGTGGAGATGTGTGTGGGGGGAAGCAGCAGGGGAGGGTTATATGGAGGGGAGATTTCGGGAATTGGTTTGGGAGAGTTCAAGCCTCTGGAAGAGTGAGTTGGCTCCTCTGGGATGGCTGATCTGACAGGGCAGAGATCAGCACAAGGGTGGGGAAGGGAAGGGGTGGGTAGGGGTGGGGATTGGGGTAAGACGCAGGGGGGGGGACAAGATCGCAAAAAAAGGGGTCAGTCAGGGGGTTTACTATTGGGAGTAACTTAGGGCATGGGATAGGGGGACAAGGGGGAGGAATGGGGAGAGAGACGGGAGAATCACTTTTTGTGGGAATAATCAGGGGAAGCACAGTAGGGTATTCAAAGAGTTGATTAGACTGAAGTGGGATGTGACATTTTTGCAAGAAACGCACTTAAGAGCGCGAGATGCCCATATGTTACGATGTAGGCCTTTCCGGGAAGTAGTGGTTCATCAGGGAGGGGGAGCTAAGCAGATGGGGGGAGTGGCTATTTTACTAAGGCAGAGTTGTGGGTTTGTAATTCAACAGGCGTTTCGGGACTCAAGTGGAAGATATGTGGCTCTAAGAGGAGTGCTGCAGGGCAAGGAACTTACACTGATCAATTTATATGTTCCGAATACGGGGTAGAGGGAATTTTTCTAAACTTTGTTAGGGGAGCTCCAGGGATTTATTGGGGGACAGGTGGTGGTGGGTGGTGACTTTAATGTCACCCCCGATGCACACCTAGACCATTCCACCGGGGGGGGGGGGGGGGGAACTATAGCGGCCCTGGTCGTAAAGCACTGCTACAATTTTTGCGGGGCGGTGGAAGTGGTAGATTGTTGGAGGCTGTTACATGGAGTGCAGCGGAATTACACTTTTTACTACCATGCGGCACAGTCATATACTCGTATAGATGGATTATAGGTCCATCGCAATAGCTGGCATATGGTGGAGGAGGCTGAGACAGGGACTATTCAAATCTCAGATCATGCGCCAATGTGGATTAAACTTACCGGGTTGGGCCATTGCAAGCAGAAGGCTATTGGAGACTTAATGATTCACTACTAGGGGACGAGAAAGTGTGGGAAGATATTAAGCTCAATATTCAAGAATTTTGTTGCTTTAATGATAATGGGGAGGTAACAGATGGGGTATTATGGGATGCGCTGAAGGCAGTGGTGAGGGGTGCTTTGATCAAGTGGGGGGTGCGCAAGAAAAGGGAAAAAGGGCAGCACTTGCTGACCTTACATACACGTTTATTGCGCTTAGAAAAGCTGCATAAACAAAACCCTAAGCCAAAGATATGGGAGGGTCTTAAAAAAGTGAGAGGAGAAATAGCACAATTGCAGATGGTGGAAGTTGATTTTATGAGAACCAAGCTCAAGCAACAATATTTTGAGTTGGCCAAAAAATCAAGTGCAATGTTGGCCCGTTATCTACGAGCTAAGAGAGTGAGATCTCTTATTCAAAAGATGAGGGATGGTAGGGGAGGATGGCACTATGCTGACTCAGATATCGCAAAATGCTTTTTGAAATGCTACCAAGATTTATACAGTGCTCCTGAGGGCGAATCAGCTGTAGATATCTCACTATTTGGATCATGTTCCATTAAAACAACTGAATGAATCCGAAAGAGCTCAGCTTTGGCAACCTATTAGATTAGGGGAGTGCAAGGGGTGATAAAAAGACTTTCAAATGGTAAGGCACCAGGGTTAGATGGATACTTGGCAAGGTTTTACAAGTGCTTTGTGGAGGAGCTTGGGGATCTATTGGTACGGGTGGGTAATGGAGCTTTGGAGGGCAATGGGCTTCTGGCATCCATGTCTGAGGCTGGGGTGATGGTCCTGCCTAAACCCGGGAAAGACCCCACCGTCTGTGGCTCATATAGACCTATTTCACTTCTGAATGTGGATGCAAAGATAGTGGCTAAGATCTTGGCTAACAGATTGGCTAGGGTACACCGGAGTCTGCAAACGCCTCTCCGGTACTATGTAAGCCACATTGAGCCTACAAATAGGTGGGAAAATGTGGGATACAAATGTAACAAATAAATAAAAATAGACCAATCTGGGTTTATCCCAAAGAGGCAGATAGGGGATAACATAAGGCATACTCTCCATTTAATATGGGAGGCGCAAAGATCCCGGCCTAGTACGGCTATGTTGGCCATAGATGCAGAAAAGGCTTTTGATTGGGTCAGTTGGGGGGTTTTGCGGGAGGTGATGAACCGCATGGGCCTTGGGGACAATTTTAGCACTTGGTTATCAGCCCTTTATGCAGCTCCGAAAGCATACCTTAATATTAACGGGGGATATACATCTTTCTTCCCAATTGGTAAAGGGACTAGGCAGGGATGCCCCTTGTTGCCCCTCCTATTTGTACTATACATAGAACCTTCAGCAGAACTGATACGTCACCATCCAGATATTCGGGGTATCATGGTTGGGGGGATGGAACATCGCATCGCTCTGTTTGCAGACGATGTGCTGCTTTATGTTGTAGATCCCGAGCAGACCCTATCTACGGTATTAAGGCTCTTTCGGGAATTTGAAAGATATGCTGGTTTAAGGGTCAATATGAACAACAGTGAGCTGTTGGAAATTTCCTTAACCCACATGGAGGAAAGTAGATTGAGAGCAATGCTCGGTTTTAAATGGGCTAAGAACAGCATTCGGTACTTGGGGATCCAGATCCCCAGGGACCTGGGAAGAGTGTATAGTTTAAACTATGGGAAGATTGTAGATCACATTCTGGTGGAGCTATCCCGATGGAAGGGACTGTGGCTTTCCTGGTGGGGGCGCATGGCAGTAATAAAGATGAATGTGTTGCCTAGATTGTTATTTCTATTTCAATCATTGTTGGTGGCAATTCCGAGACAGACACTTAAACAATTGCAGGGCTTTCTATCGCAGTTTATTTGGGAAGGTAGACACCCTCGTTTGGCAGGACGGGTATTGTGGGGGGCTTCTGAGCGGGGAGGTGGGGTGGTGCCTAATATTGAATAGTACTATTTTGCTACTCAACTTCAGATGATTATGGATTGGGAGAGGGGAGAAACAAAGCCACAGCAGTGCGGCAAAGGAACTCCTTAATGCTCAACACTAATGACATGCAAATTTAGGCATGCTGTTAGCATTGAACATTAGGGAGAGCCGCGAGAGGACAGTGTCTGGAGCACGCTCTGAAGAGTTGTGCATTAAGCAAAGCTCTTCAGCGTATGTCCAGAAGACTAGAGGGGGGAGGAGGAAGAGCTGCCACCTGTCAGTAAGTGAAGCTGAAGAGGTGCATTTGTTTCTTCGCCAGCACAACTTGTCCCTTGTTTTGAGTTTTGCACTAGTATGTTGTAAAAGGGGGTACACTTCTACCGCTAGGGTGAGGGAGCCACCAGGCTTGCTGCGCCCGGACTTCTGGAACAAACACTGCTGACACAGGAACTCAGGAACAAGAAGGGTATATTAGCAGGGGAGTTCAAACCCCTAAACTCTGTTATAATGTCCATCAGGGTAAGGCTCCCCCCCAGGCCTTAGCCGTGTTCAGAAAAATATAAACAAACAACCAAAAGAAAAAGAATAGGACAAGCAATCCTCAGGATATAGCTTCTCCTGATAGAAAACACAGTCCTTGGAATGCAGTCTTCCCCAAACATTCAGTTTTAACCAGGCCCCAAACACTCAGCAAACATGCAGCTCCCCTAGAGTTCAGGCCCCATAAGGGTTTTTAACTTCTTCTCTTTCCGCAGGACAGGTCACCATCCTACAGTCCAGCCAGTCTCCCTGGCTGGCCCTTGGATCAGCAAACAATACATCATCTTTAATAGTCTCTGCCCCTGTTCAGAAATAGCCAGCCACCCGCCCTTTCCTCCGTCTGGGATAGCCCTTGGGAAAGTAGGGCTGGCAGTTCCTCCCCACCTCACAAGGCCTTCTCCTTAGGGCCTTCTCCCATACTTTCAGGGACTGCGTATGGCCACATTTTCGGTCTCCCACTCCATGGAAGCTGGCTCTTCTTCCTTAGGCTGCTGTAGGGCTGGACTCCTCCCTTCCTCCACATATTCCATGGCATCACTCTCCTCATATATCTCCTTTTTCCTCTGAAGACCCAAAGTCTCCCCCCCTCTTTCTCACAGCTTGGGGGAATTATATATTGATGGTGAAGCCAGGGAAACTGAGCTTCATCCTTCCATCTCCCTCTAGTGGGGAAAGGAGTACCTAGCTCACCCGGCCTCGAGCCCGTGCACCCCCTGCTGGGCAGGGAGATCCCTTCCCCTTTTTCCGGATTCCCCTCTTCTTTGCCTCTTGCAAGGACTTCTGGGACCTGTAGTTCAGGACTCAACTGCTTCTTTGGGGAATACAGAATGTCATCCTTGTCACAATGTAAATCTGGCTACTGTTCGTGAGCTTGTAATAAAGGCAAGCAGTTCAGGGCATCTGGACTGTCTTCCTGGTGTAAGGATTAGAAATATTAAAGGGCTCAACAACACCCGGAATACACAACTGTTAAAAACAGTGCAAACGCAAACTTGTCTCCATAATTTTTTGAGTATTTGCTTTTTTGAGAATTCTCTTTTTGAGTATTCACTGTCAGCAGTACCAGTGTCCCTATTCCTCCCCAGTTCTATATAAACCTAATGCCAGCTCTGAGCTGGTGTAGGATTTGCCATTGGAGGACCGTCCTTATTTGGCATGCTGCCTGCTGAGCATGGGGAGGAATGCGGGAGGCCCCCTTTTGCATGCTCGTTGTGCCCAGAGCCGGCGAGCTTGTTGTTTGACATGCTCGTTGGCTCTGAGCATTCGGCGGGAGCAAATGTAGGCGCTAGTCTAGCACTAATTACCTCTAGCACCCACACTTGCTTCTGAGTATCGGATCCTCTGTGTGTTAGCATTATTGTAACACTGCCATTGTTTGGTTTTCACTGTCTACTATTACAAGTAAGTGCCCTTTGGGAGCCTAATATTATTCGCATTGCATTGATTGGAATAAAGATTTCCTGTATTTGAAGACATGTGTTCTGCTTTTTAGAGACTGCTAACATTATCTGGGCATTTAAAAAATTAACAGACTGAAAATTGCTGCTGACAGGGTAAGACCCTGTTCTGCCTTGACTCTATCCTGGCATTAATCCCCAGATTCTATATATGGCATGTCGAGTATCGCGTATTAAATTGTGCACATAGCCAATTTACACATGCTACTTAATTTAACAAGCCTATTAGTGTTGATAATTGACCAATAAACAATTATCAACACTAATTAGCAATACTTGGAATTTATGCCCACATCTTTTTAGGTGTATTCTAACAAAAAAGCGTACATAAATTCTAGTGTGTATAGCCAAAAATGGGGCATAGCAATGGGAGGAGTATAGGCGTGTCAGGGCAATTAATCAAATCTACTTGTGTGGTGATAGAATTCGGGGGAGCGTGCCTCGATTTAGGTGCAGGCATTTATGCCAGCTTTTCACTGGCGTAAATGACTGCGCCTAAGTTTAGATGGGTCCACTCATCATATGTGCTATTCTATAAACTGTGTCTGAATGTAGACATGGCTAATCGAATACCACTAGGTGTGTAAATTGGATGTGCCTAGATTTTAGTTGCCATTTATAGAATTTAGCCCTAACTGGGCAGTGCCATGGCAATCACACCTGATATTCAACGTCTCTAAAGGTTAAATGCTGTTGAATATCAGTGGCAGAGCTGGCCAAGGCGCTTTAATCAGTCAAGAGCCTCTCCTACCCGGTTAAATCATTTTAAATATCCCTTTGTGTATTTATTAAAGCCAGTTCAGACATAGCTTAGCTTCAAAAATCTTTCTGTTCAGTGTTTAATGTGCCCCTACTCCAGGCTCAATCTTTGATTTATAGGCTATTAAGCTAATTAAGAAGATAGGAAGAAAATTGTTCACCTCAATATTTAATTGGGCATCTTAATCAAAAGTTATTATCTCGTACGACTAGATTAGTTCTAGGTTCTTACAATTCATTTGAAGCCAGCATAAAATAAATAGCATACAATATACGTAACAAGATTAAGAGACTTTATATTAGTTTAACTATCCCTACTCTCTTAGGAACGTTATATTAACAAACTCACCAATACTAGGACACAGACAGCGGTCTCGCAGTAAGATGGGTGCTATCCAGTCTTTTGTACCAAGTGCCATGTGCATGAGTATCTCTCAGTTGGTGAGAAGTTGTATGTGTGCACTCAGTGCAAACAACTCTTAGCTGTCAGAGAATGAGACCAGACTCTAAACACTAAGGTAGTAGACCTGCTGGAGCAGAGGCAGATAGAGAGGTATATAGAGGAGACCTTCAGGGATACAGTAGGGAAGTCACAAGTCCAGTCTGGCTGTGCTGCTATGGAGCAGAAAAGTCATCTCAATGGACAGCATCACCTTGGCGTGGAAGGAAACAATCGGTTAACCATGGCCTATCTGTCAGGTAATGCAATATTATTTCCCACTGAGGATGTGTCTCCAGGGATATGTTCCCAGGAAGGAAGGATTAGGAATGCATTTGTAGATGGTGATTCAGTCATTAGGAATGCAGATAGCTGGGTGGCTGATGGACATGAGGATCTTTTGGTAACTGTCTGCTTGGTGCAAAGGAGGTGGCCAGGTACAAAAGAGAGGGTTCCAAGTACACCAGGGCACAGAAAGCAAAACGCACAAGTGGACCTCCAGAAACAGGACACAAACAGGACATCATGCATCACCTAGAGAAGATTTTAGATAGTGCTGGGGAGCAGCTGATGGTCTTGGTATATGTGGATATTGATGACATAGGAAGGTATGGGAGCGCATGATCTGGTGCGGGAGGTAATGGTGCTGGGGCCACTTGATAACAGTGATCATAATATGATCGGATTTGATATTAGCTTTGAAGTATACACAGCAAATCAAATATGCTAGCGTTTAACTTTTAAAAAGGAGACTATAATAAAATGAGAAGAACGGTGAAAAAAAACTTAGAGGAGCAGCTGCGAGGGTCAAAAATTGACATCAGGCATGGATGCTGTTCAAAAACATCCGACATGGTTAAAAAGTGAGGTGAAGGAAGCTATTAGAGCTAAAAGAAAATCCTTCAGAAAACGGAAGAAGGAACCGACTGAAAATAAAAAGAAACAGCATAAGGAATGTCAAGTCAAATGCAAAGCTCTGATAAGGAAGGCTAAGAGGGACTTGGGAAAAAAGATTGCGTTGGAGGCAAAAACACATAGTAAAATTCTTTTTAGGTATATTAAAAGCAGGAAGCCAGCAAAAGAATCGGTAGGACCGCTAGATGACCGAGGGATAAAAGGGGCGATCAGGGAAGAGAAAACCATAGCGGAGAGATTAAATGAATTCTTTGCTTCGGTCTTCATCGAGGAAGATTTAGGAGAGATACCGGTGCCAGAATTGGTATTCGAAGCTGATGAGTCAGAGAAACTGAATGAATTCTGTATAAACCTGGAGGATGTAATAGGGCAGTTCTACAAATTGAAGAGTAGCAAATCTCCTGGACTGGATGGTATTCATCCCAGAGTACTGATAGAACTGAAAAATGAGCTTGCAGAGCTATTGTTAGTAATATGTAATTTATCCTTAAAATCAAGTGTGGTACCGGAAGATTGGAGGGTGGCCAATGTAACGCCGATTTTTAGAAAAGGTTCCAGAGGAGATCCGGAAAATTATAGACCGGTGAGTCTGACATCGGTGCCGGGCAAAATGGTAGAGACTATTATAAAGAACAAAGTTACAGAGCATATTCAAAAGCATGGATTAATGAGACAAAGCCAACATGGATTTAGTGAAGGGAAATCTTGCCTCACCAATCTATTACATTTCTTTGAAGGGGTGAACAAACCAGTGGCATAACTAGGGTAGTTGACACCCGGGGCCGGTCATTTTTAACCCTCCCCCCCAAATCCAGTACTAGGCATACCAAGAATACAAAACACTCAGGACCTGATCCAAGATGGTGATTTTGTAACTGCCGCCAACAGACGCATTTTGAGACAGGCTCCAGCGGACCCTGAAAGAGCGTTCTTACCTGCCGAAAGATGGGTAAGAGGCGAGGAAAAGTCAGGGAGATTCCCTCTCTCCCTGGCGGGAAACCTCCGCTCCAGCAGCCGACGCTCAAGCAGTTTGGAATCGCGTCTGGCTCGGCGATGTTTTCAACTCCCGTTGCTGTAGTCAGCTCACTGGAGCTGACCGACAGTAACGATGGGGCTTCTTTGAGCCCTGTTTTTTGTGCAGCGACCCCCCAACCAGGAAGTGAGAGTCTTCAGGACAGTCCTGGCGCTTCGGCTCTTGGAGGTATCGGGAGCGTACAGGGAGGGAACCTGCCTGCAGCCAGTTCAACAGCTGAACGCTTGAATTCACCAGAGAAAAGTACAGCTCCTGTTGTGGTTTCCTCAGCTGTGAGTATCCTGGAACAAGCGATTAAAGCACCCATCCCGGTTTTTGAGGGGAATTTTGGAAAACCTGCTGTAGTGACCTTAGAGTCACTTTGGAATCTGAACTCCACGACTCTCTCAACTTTGCAATCAGTGATTAGAAAAAATTCTGAAACTATTAAGGTTTTGGCTGAGACGGCACTAAAACAATTGCAAATTAATGATGTCCATGCTGCTGAAGTAAAAAATCTCTCTGTTAAGCTTGAGAAAGTGGAACTGGTGGAACAATCGTTGATTAAAGAAAGAAATTTTGCTTCTAGACGCATGGAATATTTGGAAAATCAGTCCAAGAGACTTAACCTGCGTATTATAAATTTCCCCAAATCACCTTTAATTTCTCCTGTACAAATGGTTAAGAAATACTTGGTGGAGATTTTGGGGATGCCCGACACATCATTGCCACCTATTACAAGAGCATACTATCTTCAATTTACTGGTAAACGACCAGAAAATTTAAACCCTCAAGATTCAATGAACTTGACGGCATTCCTGGAATCATCATTAGAAGTGGTTACTCAGAGAACCACTTTGTTGGTAACATTTGCCTTGGAGCTAGATAGAGATGCAGTACTCAGGTTGTCTTTGAGACACTTGAATTCTTTATTTTTGGGTTCAAAAGTTAGGGTTTTCCCAGATTTATCTAGGGAAACCCAAAAAAGACGTAAAT
The DNA here is from genome assembly GCF_901765095.1 of Microcaecilia unicolor. Lineage (NCBI taxonomy): Eukaryota > Metazoa > Chordata > Amphibia > Gymnophiona > Siphonopidae > Microcaecilia > Microcaecilia unicolor. Next base: position 163,282,846 of record NC_044041.1, read on the forward strand.
CATTTCTTGTATTGCGTCCAAGAGTTTTAGCCCTTGCAGCAAATTTTTTGTTGAAATTTCCTTGTGTTTGTAGGATATTATTGCAAGCAAAACATTATCAGTTTTTTGAACCCAAACAATTGGAGGACTTTCTAAAAAGTAGAGAGGGTATAAATGTGAAAGTTTAGACCTGAATGTAACACTGTATAGCAACTTGGAGTAAACCGCCAGAGCTTGGCGCAGTATTTGGTTTATTAGGTATGAGGATAAATCTAGCTATTGGGGTTAGAATTATATATATATATATATATATATATATATATATATATATATATATATATATATATATATATATTTCTTATGTCTTGGATCAGATTACTTTGATTTTGTGGTCGATATTTTTGAATCTATTTTCATATATTTCTTTTATTTTCCCATTCAATTTATGATGAAGATTTGCATATATTGTGTATTACTATTCAAGATTGAATATTATGTATTATAAAATTCTATAAATAAAAATTTAAAAAAACACTCAGGACCTATAGAGCAATTCTACCATACCATAAGCAGTAATTTGTACGAGTCACACAAGGAAAAGGAAAGCATCTTAAACACTACAGTGAGCACTAGAACATCAATTCACCTATTGTAAAACGAAACCAGACAGAATAGTACAGATCATCGATCCTGCACAGTCAATGCCAACTGAAAGCCATGTCTTTTTCACAAACACAGAAACACCCTAATCCATTATAGAATAAGTAATCATAAACTTTCTACTTAGACAAAAATTAAACTGAACCCCCAAGGTGCCAGATTCTGCTTACAATGCATCACCACAGAAACAGAAAATGTCCCATAGTACTGTGCAAAATATAAAGACAGCAGATGTAAATTTGAAGCAATCACCACTTTACAAATTAACAAATAGAAATAAAACAAATATAGAAAATAAAATAATACCATTTTATTGGACTAATACATTTAGCTTTCAGAGGCCAAAACACCCTTCCTCAGGTCAATACAGTATAGTGCTTACAGTATCCTATCCTGACCTGAGGAAGGGGGTTTTGTTCTCCAAAAGTTAGCCAAAATGTATTAAAATTAGTCCAATATAAAGATTACCTTGTTTACATGTTCTATTATAAACATTTATTAACACAGCTACAATACTACTTTATCCTAAAGCAAAAAAAATAAAAAAATATATTTTATTTACAGTTTGTTGTCTCTGGTTTCTGCTTTCCACTGTCTTCCTTCCATCCAGCATCTGTCTTTGTTCTCTCTCTGCCATCCAGTGTTCTCTCTCTGCCATCCAATGTCCGCCCTTTCTCCCTGCCCCTTCCATCTACATCTGCCCTCTATCTCTGCCCCTTCCATCCGCCATCTGCCCCTATCTTTCCTCTCTCTCTTCCCCTTCCATTCACTGTCTGCCCTTTCTCTCTGCCCCTTCAATCCACCATTTTCCCTCCCTCTCCCATCCATCCAGTGTCTGCCCTGCTTCTCAATCCCCCTTCCATCCAGGATCTGTCCCCTCTCTCTGCCCCTTTTTTTCATCCCCCAGTTCCAGTCCCACTATCCCACCAGTCCCGAGCTTCAGCCCCCAGCCACTTCTCCCTGTCCCCTTTTCAGCCCCCCAGTTTCAACCCCAGCCCTTTTCTCTCACTAGTCCCAAGCTTCAGCCCCCAACCACTTCTCCCTGTCCCCTTTTCAGCCCCCAGTTTCAACCTCAGCCCTTTTCTCTCACCAGTCCTGAGCTTCAGCCCCAGCCACTTCTCCCTGTCTTCTTTTCAGCCCCCAGTCCCCACGGTTTCAGCCCCTGCCCTTTTCAGCCCCCAGTCCCACTACAAGCCCCCTTATCCCACCTACCCTCCTTTTCAGCCCTCTTCATCCACATACCTTGCATTAGGGCCCCCCTTTTCAGCCCCAGTCCCATTCTCCCACCTGACCCAGGCATGCCCCATTTTCCCAGCAGCTCCAGGCATGGCCTCTTCTCAGACCCCAGTTCCAGCCCCCTTCTCCCATCTGAGAATCCCCTCGCCTCCCCACCCCAGTCACCTTCTCTCATCTGAGAGCCCCCACCCCATCCCCTTCTCCCATCTGGGCTCCCCACTCATCCCCTTCTCCCATCTGGGCTTCCCATCTCAGCACCCCACCCATCCCCTTCTCCCATCTGGGCTCCCCTTCTCCCATCTGGGAACCCCACCCATCCCCTTCTCCCTTCTGGGCTCCCCTTCTCCCTTCTGGGAACCCCACCCATCCCCTTCTCCCTTCTGGGCTCCCCTTCTCCCATCTGGGCACCCCTTCTCCCATCTAGGCTCCCCACCCATCCCCTTCTCCCATCTGGGCACCCCACCCATCCCCTTCTCCCATCTGGGCTCCCCTTCTCCCATCTGGGCACCCCACCCATCCCCTTCTCCCATCTGGGCTCCCCACCCATCCCCTTCTCCCATCTGGGCACCCCCCACCCAACCCGACCCGCCTACCAGCTTCTCCTGCTCCCATCGTGCCTTTAAAAAAGAATTTGTGAGCGGAGTTGCAGGCAGGCAGCGCCTCGCGTCTGCCCTTCTTGTAAAAGAAGAAGTAAATCTATTCTCCTCGTCGTCGAGCCTTCCTTCACTGAGTCCCGCCCTCCTCTGAGGTAACTTCCTATTTCCGCGAGAGCGGGGCGGGACTCAGTGAAGGAAGGCTCGACGACGAGGAGAATGGATTTACTTCTTCTTTTACAAGAAGGGCAGACGCGAGGCGCTGCCTGCCTGCAACTTCGCGTTACAAATTTTTTTTTAAGGAAAGGGGAGCAGCGGGAGTGGAGCACCCCCCACCCGCTGACACCCAGGGCAGACTGCCCCCACTGCCCCGCCCCCGCTATGCCACTGGAACAAACATGTAGATAAAAGTGAGCTGGTTGATATTGTGTATCTGGATTTTCAGAAGGCATTTGACAAAGTACCTCATGAAAGACTCCAGAGGATATTGGATAGTCATGGGATAGGGGGTAGTGTCCTATTGTGGATTAAAAACTGGTTAAAAAACAGAGTAGGGTTAAATGGTCAGTATTCTCAATGGAGAAGGGTAGTTAGTGGGGTTCCCCAGGGGTCTGTGCTAGGACCACTGTTTTTAACATATTTATAAATGATCTAGAGATGGGAGTAACTAGTGAGGTAATTAAATTTGCTGATGACACAAAGTTATTCAAAGTCTTTAAATCGCGGGAGGATTGTGAAAAATTACAAGAGGACCTTACGAGACTGGGAGACTGGGCGTCTAAATGGCTGATGATGTTTAACGTGAGCAAGTGCAAAGTAATGCATGTGGGAAACAGGAACCCAAATTATAGCTACGTCACTCAAACACTTTAGAAAGGGATCTAGGTGATACGTTGAAACCTTCTGCTCAGTGTGCTGCTGCGGCTAAGAAAGCAAATAGAATGTTAGGTATTATTAAGAAAGGAATGGAAAACAAAAATGAGGATGTTATAATGCCTTTGTATCACTCCATGGTACAACCGCACCTCGAATATTGTGTTCAATTCTGGTCGCCGCATCTCAAAAAAGATATAGTGAAATTAGAAAAGGTGCAGAGAAGGGCGATGAAAATGATATAGGGGATGGCTATGAGGAAAGGCTAAAGCGACTGAGGGGGAGATATGATAGAGGTCTATAAAATAATGAGTGGAGTTGAACGGATAGACGTGAAGCATCTGTTTACGCTTTCCAAAAATACTAAGACTAGGGAGCATGCGATGAAGCTACAAAGTAGTAAATTTAAAACGAATCGGAGAAAAGTTTTCTTCACTCAACGTGTAATTAAACTCTGGAATTCGTTGCCAGAGAATGTGGTAAAGGCGGTTAGTTTAGCAGAGTTTTAAAAAAGTTTGGACGGCTTCCTAAAGGAAAAGTCCATAGATCATTATTAAAATGGACTTGGGAAAAATCCACTATTTCTGGGATAAACAGTATAAAATGTTTTGTACTTTTTTGGGATCTTGCCAGGTATTTGTGACCTGGATTGGCCACTGTTGGAAACAGGATGCTGGGCTTGATAGACGTTTGGTCTATCCCAGTATGGCAATACTTATGCACTTATGAGATTCTGGAAACTAAATTTAGTCTTTTAAGTAGAAAGTTGAAATCCAAACCTTCCAGGGTAGCATTCTCAGAACCGTTCCCCATTCCATGCACAGGCAGGCAGAGCTCTGGAGTCTAGTATGTGAATGAAATGATGGTGCAAGGAGGAGGGTTCAGATTTTTAGGGACTGGACCATATTCTGGGGAAGGAGAAGAAGCCTATTCTGAGATGTAAATGCATTCAACTCAGAAGCGTAGCCAGGTGGGGCGCAGAGGGAGCAGTCGCTCCCCTAAACAGCTGTTGAGAAACAATGGCGCCTATGTGCCTCAATATTTTATTTTTCTGCTCCCTCCCGAGTCTGTAATCCTTTCCTATCTCTTCTGCCCGCGCTTTCTCATCCACGAGGTCACTTTTACTTCCCCAAGCGTTCTCCCTCCGGCGGCACCTGCGATTAGTCAGCCTGCCAGCGTGGGGGCTTCTTCTCCTCAGGCGCGTCCCACCTCTGCGGAAAACAAGAAGTTGGTTAGAGTAGGCGGGACGCGCCTGAGGAGAAGAAGCCCCCACGCTGGCAGGCTGACTAATCGCTGTTGCTGGAGGGAGAATGCTTCAGGAAGTAAAAGTGATGACCATGCAGACCAGTGTTGCCAGGTAGGCGGTTTCCTGCGACCCGCCGCGGGAAATTTTTGCCCGCGGCGGGTTGCGGTTTTTTGGGCTTGTTTTGGGTCTTTTGGGCGGTTTTTAAAGTGTTTTTTTCAGCCGCGGGGGGCGGGGTTAGTGACGTTTTGGGTGGGGTTAGTGACGTTCTGGGCGGGGCCGATGACGGCAGGGGCGGGGTTAATGACAGCGGGGTTGATGACGGCGGGGGCGGGGGTGATGACGCGGGGGTGGGGGTGGGGTTTGACTTTGGGCGGGTTTTGGGCTGGATTTGGGCTCGTTTGGGTGGGAAAAAAATTTTCCACCTGGCAACCCTGAGAGACAGGCAGAAGACAGGCGTCGGAGTGAGAGGTCGCGTCCCGAGACCCTCCCGGACCTGGCACCTACAAGGTAGCAGATTAGAGGGATTACCCACCGAGATGGCATGCTGAAAAGCTGAGCGATCTGGCTGGATTGTCAGAGGCGGGAGACCGGCAGCGGCAGAAATCGGTCGGCTTCGGAGGAGCGGGCGAGCGATTCTGTTGCTGCACGTGGCGGTAATTTTTCAGCCGGAAGTCTGGAGGCGCGGTGCCGCCGAAGCGGCTGAGCAGTGAAGCGTCCCTTGCGAGGCTTGAGCGGAGGTCCAGAGTGCAGAGAGGGCAAGGTCTTTGGAGACAACTGGGCCCAGATACGATTGTGGGGAGTGGCAGGCGGAAATCTCCGAGGGCAGCAGCGCTGAGGCGGGCCCGCCTTGATGGCTGCCAATTAGGCTGCTTTCGGTGCGGATCTCAATAGGGAGAGCAGGCAAATGGAGAGGATAACGGGCACCAATCAAATTGAGTGGAAGAGTGAAGTGCAGTGCAGAGTCTTAAAATCCGGGAGTGAACAACTGAGCCGTTGTTAAAGATCTGCTGTGGCTGTGTTGCCCAATTTCCTGATATGATGCTCAACGTAGGATCTCGCTAAGCTTCACAAATTTGCTTCTGGAAAGGGGGGAGTAGATAGGGACACAGAGAAGGCACTACTGGAAAGGGGAAGGAGATAGGGACACAAAGAGGGCACTACTGAAAGGGGGAGGAGGAGATAGGGACACAAAGAGGGCACTACTGGAAAGGGGGGAGTAGATAGGGACACAGAGAAGGCACTACTGGAAAGGGGAGGAGTAGATAGGGACACAAAGAGGGCACTACTGAAAAGGGAAGGAGGAGATAGGGACACAAAGAGGACACTACTGGAAAGGGGGGAGTAGATAGGGACACAGAGAAGGCACTACTGGAAAGGGGAGGAGTAGATAGGGACACAAAGAGGGCACTACTGAAAAGGAGAGGAGGAGATAGGGACACAAAGAGGGCACTACTGGAAAGGGGAGGAGGAGATAGGGACACAGAGAAGGCACTACTGGAAAGGGGGGAGTAGATAGGGACACAGAGAAGGCACTACTGGAAAGGGGAGGAGGAGATGGGGACACAGGGGCACTACTGGAAAGGGGGGAGTAGATAGGACACAGAGAAGGCACTACTGGAAAGGGGAAGGAGATAGAGACACAGAGGGGCACTACTGGAAAGGGGAGGAGGAGATAGGGACACAGAGAAGGCACTACTGGAAAGAGGAGGAGGAGATAGGGACACAGGGGCACTACTGGAAAGGGGGGAGGAGATAGGGACACAAAGAGGGCACTACTGAAAAGGGAAGGAGGAGATATGGACACAAAGAGGACACTACTGGAAAGGGGGGAGTAGATAGGGACACAGAGAAGGCACTACTGGAAAGGGGAGGAGGAGATAGGGACACAGGGGCACTACTGGAAAGGGGGGAGGAGATAGGGACACAAAGAGGGCACTACTGGAAAGGGGGGAGTAGATAGGGACACAGAGAAGGCACTACTAGAAAGGGGAGGAGATAGGGACACTACTGAAAAGGGGAGGGGGAGATAGGGACACAGAGGGGCACCACTGGAAGGGGGATATGGGGTCAATGGTGAAAAAGGGGTGAGATGGGGACAAAGAGGTAATGCTGGAAAAGGGGGAAAATGGTAACAGGGGTAATGCTGGGAAGATGGGGACACAGGACAATGTTAGAAAAAGGGAGAGGTGGGGACACCAGGACGGCAGATGCTAGAAAGGGGGAGATGAGGAGACCAGGTAGGCTTGTGCTGAAAAGGGGGTTGGAGATGGGGACACAGAAAGGGCAGATGCTGAACTTGGGGGCAGGATAGGGACAAGGGACACAGAAGGAAGATGCTGAACAGGACAAATAGAGGTGCAGAGGAAAAAATGATGGTGCACTTGGAGACAGATGTAGAGAAGGAAAGGAAGAAGAAAGAGGCGAGAGAAGAAATGGAAAGGTCAACCTGGAAAAGAATTTGTAAGGCTGACTCATGGAACATGGAAAAAAAGACTATTCCCAGACAACAAAGGTAGAAAAAAATTATTTTTATTTAATACTTTGTAAGCACTGAGATGTACCTGCTTTCTAAAATGTACATTTTTTATATTTTTATTTTGCAAAATATGGGAGAAAATACATTTGTCTCTTTTTTTTTTTTTAACCAGTATAGCACTGTTTAGAGTCTGGCTTCCTTGGGCAGGAGGTCTCTATTTCAATTTTTGTTGTTTTTTTGGGGGGTTCTTTGTGGCTCCCTATTCTGCATTAGATTGGTAGCATGGAATGTTGTCACAATTTGGGTTTCTGCCAGGTGCTTTTGACCTGGGTTGGCCACATTGGAAACAGGATACTGGGCTAGATGGACCATTCGTCTGACCCAGTATGACTACTCTTATGTTTTATAGATGAGGGTCTGTCCATGTTCTGCATGTGTGACTGAGGTGAAGGATTCTGCCAGCATGTAGTATCTGTGTAGGAATGTGTAACAGTGCAGCTTGTTCCAGTTTCCCAGTAGTAGGTATATTGGTGCTCCAGAGCCCAGTGTAATATATATAGCACTGTCTTCTGATAGGTGATTTAGGGCTGTTATGGTGTGGTAAGTTTTGTTTTCTAGGGCAGTCCTGGAGTACCCCTTGCTAGTCAGGTTTTCAGGATATCCACAATCAATATGCATGACATTGATTTGCATATACTGCCTCCATTACGTGCAAATCTTTTTCATGCAGATTCATTGTGGATATCCTGAAAACCTGAATAGCAAGGGGGTACTCCAGGACTACCTAGGGAAACACTTCTCTAGGTCCCACTGTAATATTTATAGCATTGTCTTTTCATAGGTAAGAGGGCTGTTTTGGTGTGGTAAGTGAATCCAAACTGCCCCAATTTGACTGCCCCTATCGGACCGACCGTTCACTTGTCTATTAGATTGTAAGCTCTTTGAGCAGGGACTGTCTCTCTTTGTTAAATTGTACAGCGCTGCGTAACCCTAGTAGCGCTCTAGAAATGTTAAGTAGTAGTATAGGTTGTCGGTGTCTTTTTGCAGGGGTTTGTGTTATTTCACAAAGTGTCTAGCCCTATTTGAAAGTAGGCTGTGGAGCAACGGCCACCAAAGGTCACCCAAGATACAAATGCTCAAGACTAGTGTTCTTCATATCCTGTAGAGCCACCACACAAACAAAAGCCCATCTGATTTAAACAAGGTGTCTAGCAGTGGAAGGACTGGGTGTGCTATTCCTGAGGTGATGGTCACGATTTGAATATTTTTATTTGAAGTTAAGAAGACAGGTTGCCTGCTCTGGCCAGTCCAGGAACCTCTTCTGCATCCTGCCTACTGATGTAACTTACTGTTTCCTTGTAGGCAGGACGCAACAGAGACAGCCTGTATTAATCATTGCCTGTCACAGCCCCTGAGCAACAACACAGATACTGCTGTCTAGCTGACACCAACCGGCGCCTATTTTGTAAAAGTCTGCTCCCCCTGAGATCAAAACCTGGCTACGCCTCTGATTCAACTGCTTTTATCACATTCTTCAGCAACAAATCCTACTGTTTCTTCTTGTGATCTTGGGCACGTCACTTAGCCCTCCGTTATCTCAGATTCAAATTTAGATTGCAAGCCCTCCAAGGTCAGGAAAATACCTACTGTTGTTAAATGCTGATATATTGGTACAACTCATGACATTCTTCTTGATAGCTGCCCTGACCTCACTTTGAGTTGCTACTAAAAAACATGAGCTTATTGAGCTAAATCCAAAACCTCTTCCTTTCTCCTTCCCCTATATGCTTTTCCAGACTATCCAGCTCATTTTTGAAAGACAAGGGTGCCCATCTTTTGACACAAATCGGCAGATGGGCGCCAGAATCGGCATTATCGAAAGCCGATTTTGGGCGTCCCCAACTGCTTTCCGTCACAGGGATGGACGAAGTTCCCGGGGGCGTGTCGGAAGGGTAGTGAAGGCGGGACAGGGGCGTGCCAGGGCGTGGTTAAGAGATGGCTGGCTGCAGCCAATAATGGAAAAAAATGGGTGTCCCTGGCGAGAATTTGGTCCGCTTTTTTTGGTCCCTTTTTTTTTTAGGTCCAAGTCACAAAAAAGTGCCCGAACTGCCAAGATGACCACCGGAGGGAATCGGGGATCACCTCCCCTGGCTCCCCCAGTGGTCACTAACCCCCTCCCACCCTCAAGAAAATAACTTTAAGAACTTTTTTTGCCAGCCTCTATGCCAGCCTCAAATGTCATACTCTGGTCCATGACAGCAGTATGCAGGTCCCTGGAGCAGGTTTAGTAGGTGCAGTATGCCTCAGGCAGGCAGACCCAGGCCCATCCCCCACTACCTATTACACTTGTGGTGGAAAATGGGAGCCCTTCAAAACCCACCAGAAACCCACTGTACCCACATGTAGGTGCCCACTTCACCCCTTAGGGCTATGGTAGTGGTGTATAGTTGTGGGGAGTGGGTTTTGCGGGGGGGGGGGGGGTTGCGGGGCTCAGCACCGAAGGTAAGGGAGCCATGCATCTGGGACCAATTTGCCAAGTCCACTGTAGTGCCCCCTAGGGTGCCCGGTTGGTGCCCTGGCATGTGAGGGGGACCAGTGCACTACGAATCCTGGCCCCTCCTGTGACTAAATGCCTTGGTTTGGTTCATTTTTGAGACGGACGCCATCGGTTTCCATTATGGGGGAAAACCGAGGGCGCCCATCTCTACATCCGGCGATCTCAGCATTTAGGTCGAGATTTGGGCGCCCCCAACCGTATTTTCAAAACGAAACATGGACGCTCATCTCGTTCGAAAATACAGTTGGCCCCGCCCCTTCGCCGCGCCATCCTGCAGAGTCCCGCCTTCTGATATCATTTCCTTGAGGGCGGGACTCTGAGGGAACAAACTCACGAATGGAGGGAAGGCTAGAGATGGGCAGAGCTTTGAAATGACATGGCCGCTGGGTCGGAGGTAAATTAAAAAAGACTTAAACCACGCAGGGTGGCAAGAAGAAAAAGGGGGATGTTGGGGGGGGAGAAGAGGGCGGGCAGGTGGCCATAAATGGGAGGGGGATGGGGGTGAAGGAGAATCGCTGGACAAGGGCAGGGTGGAAGAAGAGAGAAAGGAGATGCTGGGGGGGGGGGGGGGGCGCCAACTCATAGTCTGCAGGGGGGCACCAGAGACCCTAGGTCCGGCCTTGATCACTTCCAGCACATCATAAATGCACTATGAATGCATTTACTTTTCAGATTAGGGTCCTCCTCCTTCCTCTGTATGTTCTCCAATTCCTAAGCACTGGGTGGAACTAGGACACTAGTGGTAACATTTAAAAAGGAGATAGAGCAGCTTTTAAAGTAGAACCTGGGAGAATTGGTTTGGAGTAAGATATCTTTGAAGAACACTATCAAAACGTAGAAACATGGCAGCGGATAAAGGTCAAATGACCAATCCAGTCTGCCCATCCATAGCATCCATTATCTTCTGCTCTCCCTAAGAGATCCCATGTGCCTGTCCCATACTTTCTTGAATTCAGACACAGTCTTTGTCTCAACCACCTCAACCAGGAGGCTATTCCACACATCCACACCCTTTCCTCAAAAAATTATTTCATTAGATTACTCCTGAGCCTATAACCTCTTAACTTCATTCTATGCCCTCTCACTGCGGAATTTTCCTTCATTTGAAAAAGGCTCACCTCCTGTGCATCAATGCCACAGAGATATTTAAGCATCTCTATAATATCCCCTATCTCCCTCCTTTCTTCCAGAGTTCTATAAGTCTGTCACCATATGCTTGATGACAGAGACCACTGACCAATTTTGTAGCCACCCTCTGGACCGACTCCTTCCTGTTTATAGGTGCAGTCTCCAAAATTGTACAAAGTATTCTAAATGGGGCTTCACCAGAGACTTATACAAGGGTACTATCTGTTCTGCCCCCATTTTCATGGAGGCAGGAAATTGGGTCATGCCCTTGAACTACAAATCCTTGTAATCCTATAGTTTCCCATATTGGGCTCTTTTGGAGCACATGCCAGTTCTCTGTGTCTTATAGGACTTTGTCTATTGGCTTACCTTGTTCTCTATGCATGCTGGGCTAGTTGCCCCCACTCCTTTCTCTCCCCATTGGGTCTGTAAGAGTTAGTCTGCAGTATTTCTCCTCTGTGAACTGCTGTATTTTGCTGCATGACCCCCCTTCAAGCTACAGTGACACTATCAAGATTTTACCAGTGTAAATTATAAACAGCATCACTCAGCATGTTATTGAATTACTCCCAGCTTCTCTCTTGCATAGAGAGAGAGAGAGAGCTGGTGGTGAATAGACTTCCAGTTTGCAAGACAAAGACTCTTGTCCAGCACATCTGAACTGTAAGTTATTTTTCCTGCATTTAAGAAGATTTTGGTTCAAGAGTTCTGAGTCTTCTCATAATGATATTCTATACTCTGGTTTAAATCACATGCCAATCACTCAGTGAGAGAGCAGGGCACTTCAACTTTACTACTGGCTGTGATAGATGTAATGCTTAAGTCCATTATGCCTTTGATTAATGAATCTTTGAGATAGAGAATTGTACCTAAGGTTTGTAAGACTGCAGTAGTTTGATCAATATTGAAGAAACCTACATTAGATGCAGGTCTGCCGAGTAATTTTAGGCTGGTGCCCAAGGTTTTAACACAACTGCTTGATTTTGTTGAGAAGCAGGGGGTTCTTTCTGAGTTTCCGTCTGGTTTAGGAAGTTCCATTCTACAGATACTGTTTTGCTGGACATTGTTGATGATTGATGGAAATATTTAGATAAAGGGAACGATGTCTTATTGGTTCCATTGGACCTAAGAGCTGCCCTTGAAATATTTAAGAACATAAGCGAAGCCATACTAGGTCAGACCAATGGTCCATCTAGCCCAGTATCCTGTTTTCCAAACAGTGGCCAAGCCAGGTCACAAGTACCTGGCAGAAACCCAATTAGCAGCAACATTCCATGCTACCAATCCTGGGGCAAGCAATTGCTTCTCCATGTCTATTTTAATAGCAGACTATGGATTTTTCCTCTAGGAATTTGTCCAAAGCTTTTTAAAACCCAGATAGGCTAACTTCCGTTACCACATCCTCTGGCAATGAGTTCCGGAGTTTAACTATTTCTTCCTATTTGTTTCTATTCAATATTTCTTCCTATTTGTTTTAAAAGTATTTCCATGTAACTTCCTTGAGTGTCCCCAAGTCTTTGTACTTTTGTAATGAGTAAGAAATCGATTTACTTCTACTCGTTCTACACTACTCAGGATTTTGTAGACCTCAATCATATCTCCCTCATCCGTTTCTTTTCCAAGCTGAAGAGCCCTAACCTCTTTAGCCTTTCCTACGAGAGGAGTTCCATCCCCTTTATCATTTTCATCGCTCTTCTTTGAACCTTTTCTAATTCCGCTCTATATTTTTGTTGAGATACTGCAACCAGAACTGAACGCAATACTCAAGGTGCGGTTGCACCATGGAGCGATACAAAGGTATTATAGTATTTTTGATCTTATTCACCATCCCTTTCCTAATAATTCCTAGTATCCTGTTTGCTTTTTTGGCATAGCCAGTTAAGTTTTTAGCAGCCAAAATAAACCCAGATATTCAATACTGGTCACCGGAATTGAATATCTGAGTTTAACACCGGCTGTGGACAGCAGCGTGCTCAACTGGCCTGACATTCAACTGATTTATGCTCCTAACTTTGAGAGTCATGCTTATAAATTGGTCTCATTGAAAATATACTGGGACTGAGTGCATAAAGATTTACTCAAAATTTCACTAACTGGTTGATATTCAAAATGATTTAACTGGCCAGAAACGGCTGCTGACCAGTTAATTTGTTTATTCGCAGTTACCTGGTCATTTTCAGCAGAACTTAACTGGCTATCCGCTAAAAATGACTGGTTAGCGCTTAAGTAAAAAACAACTATGTTGGGGGCCTTCTGGAAGCGGAGTCAGCACTTGGCTGCTTAAGTTCCATTATTCAGAACTTAACTGGCCAGGTTTAGTGCATAAATTGGACTGCAGAAATCACAGTCCTATCTTTATGCACTACACCATGGACAGGTAAGTTCTGAATATGGTTATGTGCTAGCCAGCTTCAAAAAAGAAAAAATGGTGATTCAATGCTGAAGCCTGGACAGGGCCCAGCAGTGAATATCCATGAATAACACCGGCAGCAGCAAAACGATCACCACCGCTGGCTGAATATTAACCCCTTAAACTCTTAAATTTAGGAGCATAAAAAGCAGTGGAGTTCCTAGCCTGGTTGACACCCGGGGCGGATCGCCGATGCGCCCCCCCTCCCCGGGTGAAGCGCGCCCCCCCACCCTGCGAAATGACACCTCCCCACCCGGCAAGATGACACCCCCCGGGTGCACGCCGCTGGGGGGGTGCCGCGACGCACGCCTGTCGGTTCCGAGTTCACTAACTTCGCTCGTTCGCTGCAGCTCCTTCTGCCCCTGAACAGGAATTAACCTGTTCCGGGGCAGAGGGAGCTGCAGCGAATGAGTGAAGTTAGCAAACTCGGAGCCGACAGGCGCGCGCTGCGGCACCTCCCAGCGGCGTGCACCCGGGGCGGACCGCCCCCACCGCCCCCCCCCCCCCCCCTTGGTACGCCACTGATAAAAAGTGGATGGCAACAGGGACAGTTTTAGAATGGGGACAAAAATTAGGAGCTTAGCTCTGATTTTCAGTACTAGACTCATAAAATCTAAGCAAATTAATGGCTGTCCTATATTTATGAGCATAACTTTTACGCTCCTAAATAAAGATGAATTTTCAGCTGAGAAGTTATGCTACAGGCCTATTTACATTGGCTGCAATGTATCTATTCATCAAAGAGTTCAGCTGCTCCAGAACACAGTGGCATGATTTATATTCTGATCTTCTAGGTCTGAAAGTGCTAGACCACTACACTGGCTGCCTATGGTGGCTCATTCGGTTTTTAAGCTGTGTTGCCTAGTATTTTTAATTTTGCATGTCATCATTAATTACTGTGCTTAGGAAGAATTATGATGTTACTTCAAGGCACTAACTGACCATTCAATTCTCTTCTCCACAGGGTATGATTTATGAAACTGAATTTTCTTGAACATTTTCATATTTAGCTGCAACTTGGTGGAACAAATTACCAAGGAACATTCATGCTGAAGCTAACTATTCCTATTTTTTATAAAGTGTTAAAATCCTGGTTGTTTTACAAATTTATATGATGTTAATAATAGAATTGCATATAAAATTTGGCTGAAAATAGGGCACAAATTTAGGAAGCTAATTTAGGAGCTCTGCATTTTCTGAGTATTGAGTCCAATGCAAATTACTTCTCTATGGACACAGTGAAGGAGATTAATGCCATTGGCACCCACAGAGCTGGCTCCTATGGTTCCCACTTATTATGCAAATAACAGAAAACAAGTGGGAAATCGACTGTGGACTTCAGAAATGAGAGGGACAACCTCGATACTTCAAAGGAAATTTTTTGATTAAAAGACTCAACACGGCACCATGTTTCGGCCTATGGCCTGCCTCAGGAGTCTGTTGTTACCAAATAGATGATAAAATCTCCAATGTGATATCTTTTCCAATGCAAAAGACATTAAAGAAGGGTATTAAAAAAGACCATAAGTTGAAAATCAATATTTATTTATTTTTATTTATTTATTGCATTTGTATCCCACATTATCCCACCTATTTGCAGGCTCAATCAATGTGGCTTACATAGTTTTGTTAACATTGTCATTGCAAGGTGACATATACATTTAATGTTGTGCAGAGGTTAGATGAGGGTAAAAGAAGAAGGAGAGGAGTGATTTAGGTACAGTGGGGGAAATAAGTATTTGATCCCTTGCTGATTTTGTAAGTTTGCCCACTGACAAAGACATGAGCAGCCCATAATTGAAGGGTAGGTTATTGGTAACAGTGAGAGATAGCACATCACAAATTAAATCCGGAAAATCACATTGTGGAAAGTATATGAATTTATTTGCATTCTGCAGAGGGAAATAAGTATTTGATCCCCCACCAACCAGTAAGAGATCTGGCCCCTACAGACCAGGTAGATGCTCCAAATCAACTCGTTACCTGCATGACAGACAGCTGTCGGCAATGGTCACCTGTATGAAAGACACCTGTCCACAGACTCAGTGAATCAGTCAGACTCTAACCTCTACAAAATGGCCAAGAGCAAGGAGCTGTCTAAGGATGTCAGGGACAAGATCATACACCTGCACAAGGCTGGAATGGGCTACAAAACCATCAGTAAGACGCTGGGCGAGAAGGAGACAACTGTTGGTGCCATAGTAAGAAAATGGAAGAAGTACAAAATGACTGTCAATCGACAAAGATCTGGGGCTCCACGCAAAATCTCACCTCGTGGGGTATCCTTGATCATGAGGAAGGTTAGAAATCAGCCTACAACTACAAGGGGGGAACTTGTCAATGATCTCAAGGCAGCTGGGACCACTGTCACCACGAAAACCATTGGTAACACATTACGACATAACGGATTGCAATCCTGCAGTGCCCGCAAGGTCCCCCTGCTCCGGAAGGCACATGTGACGGCCCGTCTGAAGTTTGCCAGTGAACACCTGGATGATGCCGAGAGTGATTGGGAGAAGGTGCTGTGGTCAGATGAGACAAAAATTGAGCTCTTTGGCATGAACTCAACTCGCCGTGTTTGGAGGAAGAGAAATGCTGCCTATGACCCAAAGAACACCGTCCCCACTGTCAAGCATGGAGGTGGAAATGTTATGTTTTGGGGGTGTTTCTCTGCTAAGGGCACAGGACTACTTCACCGCATCAATGGGAGAATGGATGGGGCCATGTACCGTACAATTCTGAGTGACAACCTCCTTCCCTTCGCCAGGGCCTTAAAAATGGGTCGTGGCTGGGTCTTCCAGCACGACAATAACCCAAAACATACAGCCAAGGCAACAAAGAAGTGGCTCAGGAAGAAGCACATTAGGGTCATGGAGTGGCCTAGCCAGTCACCAGACCTTAATCCCATTGAAAACTTATGGAGGGAGCTGAAGCTGCGAGTTGCCAAGCGACAGCCCAGAACTCTTAATGATTTAGAGATGATCTGCAAAGAGGAGTGGACCAAAATTCCTCCTGACATGTGTGCAAACCTCATCATCAACTACAGAAGACGTCTGACCGCTGTGCTTGCCAACAAGGGTTTTGCCACCAAGTATTAGGTCTTGTTTGCCAGAGGGATTAAATACTTATTTCCCTCTGCAGAATGCAAATAAATTCATATACTTTCCACAATGTGATTTTCCTGATTTAATTTGTGATGTGCTATCTCTCACTGTTACCAATAACCTACTCTTCAATTATGGGCTGCTCATGTCTTTGTCAGTGGGCAAACTTACAAAATCAGCAAGGGATCAAATACTTATTTCCCCCACTGTAGCTATAGTAGATGAGTTATCTTAATTGAGTGGATTGTCGGGTGGATTATTGTGGCTATTAGTTCTCATTGTATGCCTTGCTGAAGAGATATGTCTTAAGAGATTTGCGAAAGATAGTTGTTTCGCCGATTGTTCTCAGGTCTGTGGGCAGTGCATTCCACACTTGCGTGCCCAAGTACGAGAATGTGGTCGCATGCATCTGCTTGTACTTTAGTCCTTTACAACTGGGGAAGTGCAGGTCGAGAAATTTGCGGGATGATCTTGTGGCGTTTCTTGGAGGCAAGTCTATATTTCTCAAACATACTTCAAAAAAAATCAAAAAACATAAACCTGGAGAAAAGGTGTCGTAATGCTTATAATATATATATATATATATATAAATAATAAGCATTATGCCATCTTTTCTCCAGGTTTATGTTTTTTGTAAGTAGTATTGCAGAGGGCCTAGCAGGCAACTGCCCATTCTGCAGATGGCTCCAAGATAGCAAGGGGGTTGATGCTCTCAAAGCAGGCAAAGAGGAGAACCTGGAGTGCTCAGTCATGTGGTGGCTAAGATGGAATGCAAAAAAAGTGCCCTTGAGGTTTATACAATATTTGATGATGGTGTGAAGTACTGGTGATAAAAAAATCTTTTCAGTGGAAGGTCAGTGAGTGTACAGAGCAACTTTCCAGTGGAGGAAAAAAGTGTTATCAGAATTCAAGCACGGAAGATCTACGTAAGTAGGGGAGAGAGGGCTAAGGTCTGGGATAGGAAAAAAAAATTCAGTGATGGAGCATGTGATGGAGCCTGGGACGGGCACACAGGATCCTTGGCAGTGGGGGAACAAGGGGCAACACAGAGAGTGAGTAGGGTCTGCAGTACTGCTGCAGGAAGGGAGGCTGGGCCGAGACCAGATGTGTCTGATCTTTATCTGCGAGTTTAGCTCTATTTAATTTTAATTTGAGATTGAAGGCCTCTTGATGCTAGTCTGTCCCTTGGCTGTGCTGACTCAACATACTCTGGTGACAGGCAGCAGAACTGCCAAGTCAGTGCAGCAGTGATAAATGGCAGTGTGCTGATAAACCACAGTGCTTTGCATTTTTAAAATTATTTTCTGATATGCATGATTTAAGCAAATAATTAAAATGCTCCATATTTTTAGGAACAACGTTATTCAAGATCAGCACAAAATCTCTTGGATGTATCATGCAACAGCAGTGCTCAGCAGTAGGTTGTGTAGGTGGCTGCACTGGATTATATTTTGTGCCTAGGACATCTCCAGGTCACCCACAACAAAACGTTCGTCCTGGCTTTCTGTTGTACTGGTTACAAGTACCAGCCTGCCAAGAAGTAAAACCTGGAAAAAAATCTGAAACCAACTGGCAACTGTGATCAGCAGTTAATGCCATGTATGCAGGATATAATCTACCAGGGGGGACATCTGTAACAGAAAATGTGCAACTGAAAAACTCTAGGTTGTAAGTATCACAAGGTCTGTGGAGCTTCCATATCATCAAGCTGATCAATCCATAGACTGGTGGGTTGTGTCCATCTACCAGCAGGTGGAGATAGAGAGCAAACTTTTGCCTCCCTATATGTGGTCATGTGCTGCCGGAAACTCCTCAGTATGTTCTCTATCTCAGCAGGTGGTGGTCACACACAGCAGCAGCTCTGGCTAGGCCTCCAAGCCTAATTTTTAGGTTTTGTTGAGTGCCTGGGGTTGAGGGCTCTTTTGAGCAAGTGCAAACCTGGTGGTGCCAGGTCCCTCCTTTTCTCCCCCCTCCCGCTGGCTCCGTTAAAAAAAAAAAAAAAAAAAATTTTTGAACGTCCTTAAAGGCGTTTATTTCGACGTTTATTTAAACGTTTATTGCAGCTACTCACTGGGACACCAGGTCGTTACAGCTCGGAGCGGACAGCAGGTAATTTTTACCTTTTTTATAGCGGGCAGGGGGTTCCCCGATTTATCTCCACGTGGCATATGGCGTCGGAGGGCGAGGGCGTAAAGAGTCGCTCCCCGGATCGCTTGGGCGCTTCTAGAGGGGATGCGGGGGTCTTAAAGCCTGATTCGCCCTTGTTGGGTGACAGTTTCGTGGCCGATGAATGTCCCGGTCCTTCCTCCGGCGTGGCGATTTTTCCCGCCATAAACGCCCATCCCCCGCTCCTTGCCTCCGCCATCTTGGCCGGCCACGCGGCTCGGACGGCTTCTTCTTGGGCCGCCCTTGAGGTTGGAGACATTAATGCCATAAACGCCCTTAATTTGGGCGACGGCACAAAAGCGGCTAAAGTTAAGCGCCGTTCTTCCCGCGCGGCTCCTTCACGGAGTGTCGCGCCGGACGCCATTTTGGATGCGCAGCATGTCTCTCCCCCGCTCTTGCGAGCGCCGGTTGAGGGTGCGTCTAGGGCTGTTGCCCAGGCTGCGGAAGTACACAGTCTGGGGGGTTTCTCCCCCGAGTTTGTTTTGCTGCTGCATCAGGCCTTCCTTATGCAAAACGCTGCCCCTGCTCCCTCGTCTGGTAAAGAGGTTGAGGTTCCCAGAGGTAAACGCCCTCGGGTTGATTCCCAGGCCTTGGAGGACTTTGTCTCCTCCGATGTAGATGAGGGCAGCGTATCTGAGGTCTCCCAATGGTCCTTTGCGGATTCCTTGGAGGAGACGGATCCCCGCTCGGATGGAGCGGATGACCCCTCTGCAGCGCGGCTTTTTAGCTCAGAGGATTTGCCCAACCTGTTGGTACAGGCCATGGACACTTTGAAGATTTCCTCTCCGGAGGACGTCTCTCCCTCAGCCCCTGTTGGCTCTGCCATTATGCTGGGGACGAAGCGCCCGCCTAGAACCTTCCACGTGCATGATGCCATGCACACCTTAATTGCGGCTCAATGGGATGTCCCGGAAGCGAGCCTTAAAGTGGCTAGGGCTATGTCCCGCCTCTATCCTTTGACTGAAAGTGAACGTGAGGCCTATCTGTGGCCTACCGTGGATTCTTTAATCACTGCGGTGACTAAGAAAACGGCGTTGCCGGTGGAAGGTGGCACGGCCCTAAAGGACGCCCAAGACAGAAGATTGGAGGCGGCCTTAAGGTCGTCCTTTGAGGCAGCTGCTTTAAGTTTGCAGGCCTCAATTTGCGGCTCCTACGTGGCCAGGGCGTGCCTGACTATGGTGCAGCGGGCTTTCCCCTCGGATCTTTCCTTGAGGGCTGATTGGCCGGCCCTGGAATCGGGCTTAGCCTATTTGGCAGACTTGCTATATGATGTCTTGAGGGCCTCAGCGAAAGGCATGGCTCAGACAATCTCTGCGCGGCGGTGGCTTTGGCTGAAACATTGGTCTGCTGACCACGCCTCTAAATCCCGCCTGGCTAGATTGCCTTTTAAAGGCAAGCTGCTCTTTGGGGTCGAGCTGGACAAAATCGTGACCGATCTCGGCACGTCTAAGGGCAAGAAGTTACCAGAGGTCAGGGCTCGGGCTAGTACTCACCCTGGTACCTCCAGAGGACGGTTTCAGGAAACCCGTCGGTACCGCCCGGGCAGGTCGGGCTCCTCTGCCCCCTCTTCCTTCAAGAGGAACTTCTCCCCCAAGCAGCATTCCTTTCGCAGAGACCGCCGTCCCGGAGGTGCTCCCTCCGGTCCTCCCCCAGGGTCTCGTACCCAATGACGGGGCCTGGGTCCACGCCCCAGTGCAGATTGGAGGACGGCTGTCCTCGTTTATGGGCGAGTGGACCACAATAACTTCAGACGCTTGGGCGCTGGAAGTCATCAGAGACGGCTACAAGCTAGAGTTCTGCCGACCCTTAAAAGACGGGTTTGTACTCTCTCCCTGCAAGTCTCCGGTCAAAGCTGTGGTAGTGCAGCAGACCTTGAACAATCTGATCCGCCTGGGGGCGGTCGTTCCGGTGCCAGAAAATCAGCTTGGCAAGGGATGTTACTCCTTTTTCTTTGTGATTCCAAAGAAAGGAGGTTCTGTACGGCCTATCCTCGACCTCAAAGGGGTCAATTGGGCCTTGAAAGTTCGGCACTTTCGCATGGAGACCCTCCGCTCTGTTATAGCGGCAGTGAAGGCAGGAGAGTTCCTGGCATCCTTGGACATCAAGGAAGCGTACTTGCATATTCCCATCTGGCCTCCTCATCAACGCTTTCTGCGTTTTGCAGTAATGGGCCGACACTTCCAGTTCAGAGCCCTCCCGTTCGGGTTGGCTACTGCTCCGCGGACCTTCTCCAAAGTAATGGTGGTCTTCGCAGCCTTCCTGAGGAAGGAAGGAGTTCAAGTCCATCCTTATCTGGACGACTGGTTGATCCAAGCCCCCTCTTATGCAGAGTGCGGCAAAGCTGTGAACCGGGTGGTTGCTCTTTTGAGCTCCCTGGGTTGGATCATCAACTGGGAGTAAAGCCAGCTGCGCCCGACTCAGTCCCTGGAGTATCTGGGAGTTCGATTCGACACCCAAGTGGGCAGAGTGTTCCTGCCAGACAATCGGATTGTCAAGTTTCAGGCTCAGGTGGACTAGTTCCTAGTAGCCTCTCCTATTCGGGCTTGGGACTACGTGCAGCTGTTGGGCTCTATGCCGGCCACGATGGAAGTAGTGCCCTGGGCAGGGCTCATATGAGACCACTACAACAATCTCTGCTGCTGCGCTGGACTCCGATGTCGGAGGATTATGCTGTGCGCCTTCCCTTGGACCCAGCAGTGCGCAAGGCGCTGAGCTGGTGGACGCAGACAGACAAGTTGTCTGCAGGAATGCCTCTGGTGACCCCGGAGTGGATTGTCGTCACGACAGACGCCTCTTTGATGGGCTGGGGAGCCCACTGCTTGGGAAGGACAGCGCAGGGGCTCTGGTCTCCTGCAGAGGCAAGTGGTCTATCAACCTCCTGGAACTCAGAGCCATTCGGTTGGTGTTGTTGGAGTTCATCCCGGTACTGGTGTTGAAGCCTGTACGGGTCCTGTCGGACAATGCCACGGCTGTGGCCTATGTCAACCGCCAGGGAGGTACCAAGAGCGCCCCTCTAGCCAAGGAGGCCATGAATCTATGCCAGTGGGCGGAAGCGAACCTGGAACAGCTGTCAGCGGCCCACATTGCCGGAGTCATGAATGTCAAGGCGGACTTTCTCAGTCGCCATACCTTGGAGCCCGGAGAGTGGCAGCTATCTGCTCAGGCGTTCTTGGGCATCACGAAGCACTGGGGCCAGCCGAGCCTAGATCTGATGGCGTCATCGGCCGATTGCCAAGTGCCGCGCTTTTTCAGCAGAGGACGGGACCCTCGATCCCTGGGAGTAGATGCTCTTCTCCAACGGTGGCCGACACAAGAGCTTCTCTATGTGTTCCCGCCCTGGCCCTTGTTGGGCAGGGTGCTAGACCGGGTGGCAAAGCATCCCGGCAGGGTAATCCTGGTGGGTCCGGATTGGCCCAGACGTCCCTGGTATGCGGACTTGATCAGGCTCTCAGTCGGCGATCCTCTGCGGCTGCCAGTGGAGCAGGGCCTGTTACATCAGGGTCCCGTGGTGATGGAGGATCCCTCCCCCTTTGGTCTTACGGCCTGGCTATTGAGCGGCAGCGTCTGAGACAGAAGGACTTCTCAGACAAGGTCATCGCCACTATGCTGAGAGCGAGGAAGCGCTCTACTTCTACTGCTTACGCCAGGGTTTGGCGTATCTTTGCAGCGTGGTGTGAAGCAGGCTCACTTTCTCCCTTCACTGCTCCAATTTCTTCAGTGTTGGCGTTCCTGCAAGAAGGTCTGGACAAAGGCCTGTCGCTCAGTTCCCTGAAAGTTCAGGTAGCGGCTCTGGCTTGCTTCAGGGGCCGCCTGAAGGGTGCTTCCCTGGCTTCGCAGCCAGATGTGGTGCGCTTTCTCAAGGGAGTTAATCACCTGCACCCTCCTCTGCACTCAGTGGTGCCTGCGTGGAATCTCAACCTGGTGCTAAGAGCATTGCAGAAGCCGCCTTTTGAACCCTTGTCGAGGGTATCTCTGAAAGACCTGACGTTGAAAGCAGTCTTTTTGGTGGCTACCTCTTCAGCCAGAAGAGTTTCCGAGCTCCAGGCACTCTCATGTCGAGAGCTTTTTCTGCAGTTCACTGAGGCAGGAGTGACTATTCGCACAGTGCCTTCCTTCCTGCCCAAGATTGTTTTTCGCTTCCATGGGATTCAGCAGCTCTGTCTCCCTTCCTTTCGTAGGGAGGTCTACCCAGAGGAATACTCTGCTCTCAATTTCTGGATGTGAGACGAGTCATCATCAGATACTTGGAAGTGACCAATGATTTCCGGAAATCGGATCATCTGTTTGTCCTGTTTACAGGTACTCGTAAGGGTCTGCAGGATTCTAAGCCTACAGTGGCAAGATGGGCAAGGAAGCCATTGCAGCGGCTTGGGTGGCCGCGGGGAAGGCCCATACCTTTGTCAGGCATTACCGCTTGACTGTGGCTGCTCGGGCGGAGGCCCGGTTTGGAGCTTCAGTGTTGCGGTCAGGGATTTCTATGTCCCGCCCTGGGTGAGTACTGCTTCGGTACATCCCACCAGTCTATGGATTGATCAGCTTGATGATATGGAAGGTAAAATTATGTATCATACCTGATAATTTTCTTTCCATTAATCATAGCTGATCAATCCATAGCCCCTCCCAGATATCTGTACTGTTTATGTTCTGGTTGAATTTTAGGTTCAAGTTTAGCCTTCAGTTACTTCAGGAGGACTTCGTGTTCAAGTTCTTCTTTCACTTGGATTCTTCAAGAGTTGAGACGAGTTTGTGTTACAGTGAGCTGCTGCATTCCTCTCCCCTCCGTTTTACGGGGCTGGATTGAGATTTAAATTCTGCCGGCACTCCCTCCCGCTTCGTGCGGCTGTAGGGCAGCTTTGTACCCCTCCCGCTTCGGCGGTGTTAGGGTCAGTCAGCTCCTCCCGCGGTTGCGGTTGCAGGATAAGCCAGATCCCCCCGCATCGGCGGGTGTGGTGTCCCTCCCCCGCTCCGCGGGGATGAGCTGGACGGATTCCCCTCCCCCACTTGTGTGGGGATGAGCTGGGTTAATTCCCCTCCCCCGTTTCGGCGGTGGTGAGCTGGGCAGAGTGTCCCTTCGTGGGTGTAATTCTCTAAGTGCTGAGTCCTGCGGATGGAGCTTTGATATCGACATACTGAGGAGTTTCCGGCAGCACATGACCACATATAGGGAGGCAAAAGTTTGCTCTCTATCTCCACCTGCTGGTAGATGGACACAACCCACCAGTCTATGGATTGATCAGCTATGATTAATGGAAAGAAAATTATCAGGTATGATACATAATTTTACCTTTGCATAGCATTGACTCTAAGTTGCAGAGTGTGTTTTTATTCTTTGTAGATGAACTGCAGTCCCCATTCCTGAAAGGACTGTGCTCAACAGTCCGCGACATGTGGGAGTGCTGGGAATAGATTACCTGTATCCTTCTTCCAGCCCTTATCCCCTGAACCCCTCCACACAGATGTGCCTCATTGCTGAAACATCCACCTAACCACACCATGGCTAGTCAGATCAAGCTGACTCATTTTCTTCAAGTGCTTGTCTACTAAGGAGCAATTGCTCCATAAAACCAGCAAGTTGAGGAATGATAAGATTGCCACTGCAGTCTTGGCCTATCCATACCAAAGAAGCATTGCAGAATCACCAACTGCTAAATCATCTTAGCAGAGGATGACCTAGCTGCAAATGTTCTGTAAATATCCTACAGTATCTTGACTTTCTCTGTTCAGTAATGTACAATGCAGAGAGAACACAGGTTGGACTTCTCCTGGTAGGTTCAATCTGCAATACTAGAAACCAACAAGACTTTGTTGGACTAGTCAGGGATGTCTCAAAGGGTGAGCAAGCAGAGTGATTACCTGAGGCAGAAGGTCAAGGAGAGGCGACATTGCCCTTTGGAGTCTATGAACCCAAAAGGGGAAGATATGCTGAAAGTGACCGTTGTCCAGGCACCATTTTGTCCAGTAACTGTTATGAAACTAGTGCTTGAATAAACTGTATGTCTCTGTTTTTTGTTTTTTTTTGTAACCCCTCATCAGCACAGATTCTAAATTAACCAGGACCAAGTGAGGTCAGTTTTCAAAGGGACTTACAGAGATGCTAATTCTCATTCATCACACTCTTTGACCCCTTCTCTTGCTCATTGGAGCCTCAGTGCCAATGTTTTTCATGAGAGACAAGCCTGAAAGGAGAAAAGCCACATGGCCTGACCAGTAGGAAGCAATGTGATTACCCCTTCCGGTGAACTTTGCCCCCTCCCCCACCCCATTCCTTTTCCTTATACCTATAAGAACATAAGCAGTGAAATCTATGCACATATTTTAAACCGCCGAGTGGAAGGCCTTTTTCAATAGGGAAAATTTATGCAGGTAACTTGCTTTGTTCCTTGGGCAAATTCTTTGGAAATTTGTCTCATATTGCCTACTCTCTGTCTATATCCTTTCCGAGGCCTCAAAGAAGAGCAAGTATCATTTTATGCTACTTTTTTAGGGGGTCTTTTACCATGTCATCAACCCCCTGATTCTGTAAAGGTTGCCAAAAATTGCGTGCACAAAGTTAGGCGGGTAGCCAATTTGCATGCACAATTTAATTGACTAAGAAGCCAATTAGTGCCAATAATTGGCTTTTTAATATGCAATTATTGGCACTAATTAGATTTGAGTGATTTGTGCCTAAACTTTATGTGCGGCCCTAAGAGGGAGTGCGGAAAGGGGATGTCATGGGCGTTTTGGGGTGGAACAGGGGCTTTGGGTTACGTGTGTAATTACAGAATTTCTTCATTGCTGCAAATGGTCATGCTTATATTTACACGCGACTGTAACACTTAAGTGTTATTCTATAAATCACACTAAATTTTAGGCATGGTTTATAGAATAATGCTTTTTTTCAGCGCCAACGTTTTAGGCGCCATTACTGAATCTACCTCTAAGCCTTAAACACGTGGTTAGCGCATGCAAACAGGCTGCTGCAAAAAGCGTTAAAGCAGTTTGTGATATTTTGCAACAGTGTGTTAGCAATTTTTAAAGAATTTTTCAGGGAGAGAGTGTGGCACGGTGTAGAATGGGTATGGATGCTTGATCCAGCTAGCGTTATACTTAACATGTGCTAACTGGATAACAAAGAGTTAATGTGGATGTACTTAGCACCTCCTAAACAGCACACGACCTGAATTTAAAAAAAAATTGAAAATACCTTAAAAAGTGTCATGTTAGATTTGCAGTTAATTCATTATCTTTATTATTTTAACTATAATTAACAAGGATACCCTTGTATTGGAAATACAGGCAAGAAAAATAATACAAGAACATAACCATATCTTCAAGATTATATACAATGAAGTAGACTATTTGAAGCAACAGATAAAGAAGATAAATTCAAAATATACAGGAAAAATAATTTTAGCCTTTCTTAGACCCCATATCTTTAGAAGGGGGAAAAGAATTTAGAGAAGTTATCAGGAATGACTATTAAAAAAAAAAAAAAAAAGCAATCAAGGCTGTCTAAACTCCAAGTCTATTTATACATTATCTCAGTTGTTTCAATTCTAGGAACGATTTCAGATGTTCCGGCAAAAAATAAGTATATTTTGTTTGACCCAGCTTAACTACACACTTGCACGGATACGCTAAAAAGAAAGAACCCCCAATATCAATTGTCTTTTGTTTCAGAGCCAGAAAAGCTTTCCTTCTTTGTTGGGTTTGTTTAGTTACGTCTGGATAAATCCAGACTTTAGAGCCACAAAATTGGGCTTTAGCATTTCTGAAATATAGTCTTAAGATGGTGTTATAGTCTTGCTCAAAAACCAGTGATACAATTAATGTAGCTCTGTCGATTATTGTGTGAGTAGATTGTTCCAATATATCAGATATATTCTGTAAATCAGGGATAACTTTTTCTTCTACACCTCTTGCTTCTCCTCTAGGTCTAGGAATAAAGTATAACTTATTAACCGGGGGGATGGCCTCAAGAGGAATTCTTAATATTTCATTCAAATATCTCCGAAGTGTATCCATCGGAGTTACCCCACTTAAAATAGGAAAACTTAAGAAACGGAGATTGAGGCGTCTATTATAATTTTCAATCTGCTCCACTCGCCTCCTTATGTCTGTATTATCTTTAACAACTACATTTTTGAAGTCTTTAATTAAGTCCATTTCTTTTTGGAGTGTTGCTACTTGATTTGATAAATCTGTTTTAACAGAGTCTACAGTTAATTTTAAGCCTTCCAATTTAGCGTCAAGGTTTTCTACATCACCTGAAGTCTTCTGAATTGTTGAGTTAATCCGGATTAACATCCCCCAGACCGTTTCTAGAGTCACCTCCGGTTTCTTCGCTGAAGGGGCTTCAGCTCCTTCAGCATTCCGCGCCGCCTGTTGCGTGCCTGGGTCCTCTCTGGTCGCCCCTACCGACACACTTCCGGGGTCAGTGGGGTTTCCCTCCAGGGCCGCCCTCGACGCTGGACACGGAGGTACCGTCGAGAAAGATGGTGGAGACAGGGACGCCGCTTCTCCCGAAATCCCCGCTATGGGGTCCTCTCCCTGCAAATTCCTGGAGACACCGGGGTAGTATCGTTCCAATGTCGGCTGGAGCGGTGAAGACGCTGAGGTAGGCAGAGGAACCGACTTCAGCGTTCCCTTTCTTTTGGAGTGTGGCATTTTGGGGAAATAATTATTGTAGCCCAGACCGAACAGAGCGTCTACTAACCAAACCGGTCAGGCAGCCATCTTGGATCCCCCTTTTTTTTGAGATTTGCAGTTAATAGGTGGGAAAATTCCATGTTCAGCCACATTAACTCCAAATCTTAACACATTTTAGTAAAAGTGCCCCTTAATTTGCAAAGCATTATGACACTTCAATCTTTTTAGACTTATATTCTGGCCACATCTTCTGAACAAATTCTCACTCTTTGGCCTTCAATGTCACTCTCTGGAATGGTAAATCTCATTCTTTGGAGAGGTCTCTTAGCATCTCTAGACTTAGCCAAGTAGATCAGAGTCATTCAAAACTGACTGGGCTGAGAGGCTAAATTTAATGAAAGATGACTAACCAATTAAATCTATCTTTTTAAAATCTGAGTAGATTTGGAAGCAGGGTTAGGTGGGGGATGAAGAAAAGAGAAGGTTGAGAGGCCAAATCTGGATGCTACAAAACAGAAGACCTAATTTTGTCTGGCCATACTTCCTATTAATTTTACAAAATAAATAGCCTATCCCATTGCATCTGCATGAAAAAAATAAAGGGCCCCCTCTCCTTTTTCGCTGCTTTAAAAAATCTCTGTGACCTGATTTCTCTCTTCATTTCTCTCCCGATACCTACTCTTTCCTCTTCCTTCTCCTTCTTAGAGACCTCAAAATACTTCCTGAAAGCAAGCAGGAGAAGAACCCAGAGTTAGCTCCTCCTGCCTCACCATTCTGTATTGCATTAATGGGGTGGGGGATGGGAGGGGAAGAAGGAGGGAAAGGGGGACTCTTGGTGGGGGGTGTATAACATGCTAACACTTTTGTTACGAGGCAGGTTAAGAATGCCAGTCACTTTTTTTTACGCAGGGAAGGAGATTGAGCAGAGAGTTGGGAGGCTGGACATTGCTTTAATGCCGGGAAAGCATTCACGAGCCTAATGGTGTTTTTATTTAACAATAATATTTCAAGCAGGCTGTCTAAGGGATAAATCTATGAAAGGCACCACTTTGTTATTTATCGCAAGTCCCATTTTATATAATGGGACTTTCCATCGCCCGTCCACCCGCTGCAGTCTGCCAGCAGCGATGTAAGAGCTGCCTTTGGCCTGCCCTCAAAGCCTTCTTTGTACAGCATCCCACCTATGCTGGAACAGGAAGTGCTTGTACAAAGAAAGCTTCTGGGGCAGGCTGAAGGCAGCGCTTACACATTGCTGCTGATGCCGACAGCCTGGAAGTTTGGAGGCCTGCTCCCGCCCTGGGACCCTGGCTGCTCATTACTCTGCTGTCGGTGAGGGAGGCCGGGGCTGTGGGACATTATCAAGCTTATTTTCGAAAGTGATCGCTGGCCATAAATCGAGAGATGGCCGGCGATCTCTCAAAAGCGGCCAAATCGGTATAATCGAAAGTGGCTTTTTTGACAGCATCACCGCTTTCCCGTCGCCTTGCCGGCGAAAGTTCAAGGGGGCATGTCGGCGAAAGCGGGACATGGGCGGGCATGGGCGTGGCTACCAGATGGCCGGCTTTCGTGGATAATGGGGAAAAAAAGCGGTGTTAAGCAGTATTTTACCGGGTTTACTTGGCCCTTTTATTTTCACGACCAAGCCTCAAAAAGGTGCCCCAACTCACCAGATGACCACCGGAAGGAATCGGGGATGACCTCCCCGTACTCTCCCAGTGGTCACCAACCCCCTCCCACACTAAAACAATAAAACTAAAAACCTTTTTTGCCAGCCTCTATGCCAGCCTCAAATGCCGTACCCACCTCTATGACAGCAGAATGTGTGGAATCCTCCAACAGCCTTTCCCTGGTTGTGATGTGGCTCTCGGGTGAGTGTGACACCTTTTCTGTTAGGTGCACTGCAGAGTCACATCAGCAATGCATTGTGGTGGGTGTAGGGTAGTGGGCTTTACTCCCATGGTGCTTTTCCCCCTGCTAACTGGGTCAGAGTGTGCCCTGTTTTGTTTCCGGTAGTGCATGAGGTAGTGGCCATTTTTGTAAGCCAGATTTAGATCCCTTTCATGTGTTACCCACGTTAGAGAACTTACCTTGAATGTTGCTGAAAGAGGGCATTGTACACCATTCTGCCAGCTCTGACCTACTGCTAATCTCAGTACCAGGGAGACTCTTTGCCAGTGGGGCACAACCTCTGATCTGCAGTTAATTGTGAGTAAATGTGCTTATTCAAATAAAGGACTTTTTCAAAGAGATTAGTCTTCAGGTGTCAACTGGTGTGCCAAGGTTATACAGCAGCAACAAGTCCTAGAGGCCTGCGTGTATGCAGGTCCCTGGAGCACTTTTAGTGGGTACCGCAGTGCACTTAAGGCAGGCGGACCCATGCCCATCCCCCCCACCTGTAACACTTGTGCTGGTAATGGGAGCCTCCAAAACCCACTGTACCCACATGTAGTTGCCCCCTTCACCCCTAAGAGCTACAGTAGTGTTGTACATTTGTGGGTAGTGGGTTTGGGGGGGGGGGGGGTTGGGGGGCTCAGCACCCAAAGTAAGGGAGCTATGCATGTGGGAGCTTTTTCTGAAGTCCACCGCACTGACCCCTAGGGTGCCCAGTTGGTGTCCTGGCATGTGAGGGGGACCAGTGCAATACAAATGCTGGCTCCTCCCACGACCAAATGCCTTGGATGTTGCCAGGTTGGAGATCGCCAGCATTTTTTTCCATTATTGCTGAAAAACAAAACCGGCGATCTCAACCCCGGCAAACTCTGGCATCTTTTTCGATAATACAGTTCCGGCCAGCTGTAGCGCCGTCGCCAAAATAGATCGCCGGCAAACTATTTGGCCGGCGACGTTCGATTATGCCCCTCTATGTTGCCTCCCTCCTGTGCTTAGCTCTGGGCTCTTCTTCATCTTCTCCCCAGGAATAGGGTTACCGTATTTTGTCCTCTCAAAAAAAGGACACATGTCCTGCCCCCTGCCCCACCCACACCCACCCCTTTCACATCCTCACCCCGCCCCCTGTCACATATTCCCCTCCCCCTGGGTCACATATTCCCCTCTCCTGCCACCCCCATCACCTCCCCTTCCCTTACTTACTATCTACTGCCCTGGTGGTCTAGTGACCTCTTTGGGGCAGGAAAGAGCCCCCTCTTTCCTACCCGGAGCTCTGTCCTTGCCCTGCATTCTGTTGCTGTGACGGTCTTGGGATTCAAAATGGCTGCCGAGAGTTGAAGTCTTGCGAGGCCGCTTGAACTCTCAGCGGCCATTTTGAATCCCGAGTCTGTCACAGCAAATGGATGCAGGGCAAGGGCAGCTCTCTAGGCAGGAAAGAGGGGGCTCTTTCCTGCCCCGAAGAGGTCATTAGACCACCAGGGCAGTAGATAGTAAGTAAGGGAAGGGGAGGCTAGGCTAGGCCCACCGCCCGCCCATTTGTCCAGAAATCCGGACATATTTATTTATTTATTTTTATTTATTTATTTATTGCATTTGTATCCCACATTTTTCCACCTATTTGCAGGCTCAATGTGGCTTACAGAGTCTCGTTATGGTTTTGTCATTCTAGGATATTAGATATGATTAGTGATGTAACAATATTAAGTAGGGAAAGGAGAAAAGGTTTAGGTGGGTAGATAGAGAAGTTAGAGAATATTAGACTGTCGTAGCTGGGCGAGTTGGCGAGTTGATTTAGTGAGGTTATGAGTTTTCTTTGTACGCCTTGTTGAAGAGATGTGTCTTCAGAGATTTTCGAAGGTTGGTTATTTCTTCGATGGTTTTCAAGGTAGTAGGTAATTCATTCCACAACTGCATGCTTATGTAAGAGAAGGTAGTTGCATGCATCTGCTTGTATTTCAGTCCTTTGCAGCTGGGGAAGTGTAGATTCAGAAATTTGCGTGATGATCTATTGGCATTTCTGGGCGGTAAGTCCACAAGGTTTAGCATATAGGTTGGGGCGTCTGCGTGGATGATGTTGTGAACCATCATGCAGACCTTGAACATGATGCGTTCCTTAAGTGGGAGCCAGTGAAGTTTCTCTCTTAGGGGTTTTGCACGTTCATATTTAGTTTTTCCAAATATGAGTCTGGCAGCGGTGTTTTGGGCTGTTTGAAGTTTTTTGATGTTCTGTTTTTTGCCTTCAGTGTACAGTGCATTGCAGTAGTCCAGGTGACTCAGTACCATTGATTGTACCAGGGAATGGAAGACGTATCTCGGGAAGAAAGGTTTTACTCTTTTGAGTTTCCACATGGATTGGAACATCTTTTTCATCGTGTTCTTCACGTGGGCATCGAGCGTGAGGTTTCGATCAATGGTAACTCCAAGAATTTTCAGATTTTGTGAGATGGGAAGGCAGCAGTATGGTGTGGTTATGGTGGTGAAGTTGCTTGTGTTATGTTGTGATGTGAGTACAAGACATTGTGTTTTTTCTGCGTTGAGGTTTAGCTGGAATGCATCCGTCCAGGAGTGCATGATTTGGTAACCCTACCCAGGAACAAGGTAAAAAATGGATTATAATAGATTACAAAGGGGCATGGGTTGGTGGGGGGGAGATGGTGCATGATTGATTGATTTGGTGCCGTGAAAAATTGCTCAGACACTAAGGGTGCCGTGAACCAAAAAAGTTTGGGAACCACTGCATTAATGGCATTAGCGTGTGCTAACGCAATTACACAGTTTTGTAAATCTAGGCCTAAGTATATAAATCTTGTCATTAAAATTTTGATTAATCAATTTTCTTGGCTGCTCAGAAGCTGTTTGACAGTTCACCTCAGTATTTATTTTTTTGTGCACAATCATATTCTTTAGGGGCCCCTTTTATTAAACTATGGCAAAAGGGGCCCTGCGGTAGTGTCTGCACATGGATTTGCCGCAGCAGGTAAATGGTCGAAAAAAAGGAAATGGCTGTGCAGTAAGTGCACACTTGCCCCCCCGGCCATTTCTGGGGGGAGCCCTTAATGCCACCTATTTAAGAGGCGGTAAGGGCTCCCACGCTAACCCAGCGGTAAACAGGCAGCGATTACCTCCAGGTAAGCCCCGGTGCAAAAGCAAATTTCTGTTGCACTGGAAATGGTGCATAGTGGGGGTAGCACTACCATCAGCTCCTGCAGTAGGCCGGTGGTAGTGCCAGATTGGCATGCGACAACGCCACGGTATTGCTACCACAGTGGTGTAAAAAGGCCCCAAAATCATATGTTCCATAAATGAATACAGCACATTGCTGAAAAGATTGAAATTTCAGCTTTCCAGTAAAATATTCAGCCTGAGCCAAACAAGAGATCTGGAGATATAGATCTGAATATTGATTCTGGTTTGCTTTCAATGTGGTTGAAAAAGCTTTAATTTGTAATTCTGTTTTTCCATTAACAAGGAAGAATGAGTTAAATGGAAATACTTTTAAAACAAATAAGAGGAAATATTTTTTCATTACTAAATAGTCAAGCTCTGGAACTCTTTGCTGGAGGATGTAGTAACAGCTGCTAGAGTATCTGGCTTTAAAAAAGGTTTAGACAAGTTCCTGAAGGAAAAGTCCATAGTCTGCTATTGAGACAGATATGGGCAGTGGTGTGCTGGTAAATGTTTAACAACAGGCTCTCTCCCCAGTCCCCCTCTACGCCCCCCCCCCAAAAAAAAAAAAAAACAATTGAAGAGCTGGCTATGGCTGGGGAGAGAACCTGGGGGGGCAATGCATTACTCCAGGAAAAAAATATTAAATGATCCCAGGTTCCAATCTAATTCATGTTTAATGTGCGATAAAATGCCATAAATAAGTAAATAAATATAAACTTTTAATGTTGAGCACCTGATTCTCAAAGTGAACATATTCCAAACACTATAATGAAAATAAAATGATTTTTTCAACCTTTGTTGTCTGGTGACATTGTTTTTCTGATCATGCTGGCCTAGTATCTGATTCTACTGCTATCTCTCCTCTTAACTCTGTTTCCAGAGCTTCATTTCCATTTATTTCTTTCCTTTCCTCCTTTCTTCTTCATTTCTGGTCCTCCGTAGACTTGACTGTCCAGTGGATCCATCTTCTGCCTATTTTCTTCATCCATGTGCAGTTTTTCTCCTCTCTTCCTTTTCCCTCATCTCCTTCCTCACTCTTCCCTCCCCTCCATCCATGTCCAGCATTTCTTCTCTCTCCCTTGCCCTCACCTACATCCATCCATGTCCAGCGACCCTCCTCTCCCCTGCCCTCCATCCACCCATGTCCAGCGACCTTTCTCTCCCCTGCCCTGCCCTCCATCCACCCATGTCCAGTGACCCTTCTCTCCCCTTGCCCTCCATCCACCCATGCCCAGCGACCCTTCTCTCCCTGCCCTCCATCCACCCATGTCCAGTGACCCTTCTCTCCCCCTGCCCTCCCCTCCATCCACCCATGTCCAGTGACCCTCCTCTCCCCTGCCCTCCCCTCCATCCACCCATGCCCAGCAACCCTCCTCTCTCCCCTGCCCCCTCCAGCCATCCATACCCAGTGACCCTTCTCTCCCCCTGCCCCTCCCCTCCATCCACCCATGTCCAGTGACTCTCCTCTCTCCCCTGCCCCCCTCCAGCCACCCATGCCCAGCAAATCTCCTCTCTCCCCTGCCCCCCTCCAGCCACCCATGCCCAGTGACTCCCTTCTCTCCCCTGCCCCCCTCCTCCAGCCACCCATGCCCAGCGACTCTCCTCTCTCCCCTGCCCCCCTCCAGCCACCCATGTCCAGTGACTCCCTTCTCTCCCCTGCCCCCCCTCCAGCCACCGAGGTTGTCCAGCGGATGCTTCGGGTCAGGCAGGAAAGATCCCCAGTCTTTCTTGCCCGCTGCCGGTGCTGACTCTCCCCTGCTGCCGGATCGCTCTTCAAAATGGCCGCCGAGACTTACAAGGGCGGCCTCCAAGACTTCAACAGAAGTCTCACGAGGCCGCTGCTGGAAGTCTCGGCGGTCATTTTTAAAGAGCGATCCGGCAGTGGGGGAGGGTCAGCGCCGGCAGTGGGCAGGCAAGACTGCCTGCCCCGAAGAATTCGCTGGACAAGGGAGGGGAAGGACCGGCCCTGTAGCTGGGAGGGAGGAAGGAGAGCCGGCTCACCCTCAAGAACAACCGGCTCACAAGTCAGTAAAAAATTTAACAAGCACACCACTGGATATGGGGAACCCACTGCTTGCCCTGGGATTAGTACCATGGAATGTTGCTATTATTTGGGTTTCTGCCAGGTACTTGTGACATGGATTGGCCACTGT
This sequence comes from Microcaecilia unicolor, assembly GCF_901765095.1. Lineage (NCBI taxonomy): Eukaryota > Metazoa > Chordata > Amphibia > Gymnophiona > Siphonopidae > Microcaecilia > Microcaecilia unicolor. The sequence continues at coordinate 163,317,113 of NC_044041.1, forward strand.
TCGAAACAGTCTAACACTGGGATAGATGGACCATTTGTCTGGCCCAATATGGCTATTCTTAACTTCTTATAAGTCAGGCACACAAGGAGGTGACATCATCTGATTACCCTGGTATAGAACTGCTCTTCCAGAGCTCAGAACTTTAGTGTAAGTTCTAAATGTGCATGGCTCTTCCTGTGCACAGCGTTCTTCTCAGTTTTCTTTTTTTCAGCTGAATGGATGCAAAACAAAGTTCTCCCATTATTTTTTTTACTCTTTTTTTTTTTTGTGTGTTTTCTTGTAATTTTCCTGTACGGAATAGAAGAATATCGAGCTCATTTTCAAAAGAGAAAAACATCTCAAAAACGGCACAAAGTGCCAGAAGTTGTGATTTAGGGGCAGATTGGGGGTATGTTTTGGGTGGGATTTGAGTGGGCTCAGAATTTGGTTGTTTTCCCTTTATAATGGATCAAGATAAAAACACCTAGGGTAAAACCTGGGATGTATTTATCTGGATCTGTTTCAATTACGAGCTGACCACTGGAGAGATTAAGGCATGACCCCCCTCCTTAATCCCCCAGTGGTCACTGACCCCCTCCTACCCCCCCCCCCCCCCCAAAAAAAAAATGTCAGCTTCAGATATGATTGCCATTTCTATTGGAGCACCAAGCTGGTCACATTTGTAGGCTAGTGGTCAGTGCAGAGGACTGCTGAGAAAGGGACCCAAGTCAATATCCCCTTCTAACTAGTACACTTGTGGTGGAAATTGTGAGCCTTCCAAAACCCACAAAATACCAACTGCACCTATAGATAGGGGACAGCTGCAGACCTGAGGGCTTTTGTAGTGGCAGTTAGGTACAATAAGTTTGTAGATGCTCCTGGGAGGGCTCACAATACATAATAAGGGTGTTAAGATGGGATTTGTACAGTGGTGTGCTGGAGCGGGCTCTCACAGGCTCGCGAGAGCCGTTTGTTAAGTTTTTAAGAATTTTGGGAGCCGGTTGTTAAAGTAGGCCTCCCCATGGCTACTTTAACAACTGACTCCCAAAATGTGGGCTTGGGCCCCCTCCTGAATTCATTTTTACTTTGCTGACAGTAATGCTGCCAAGTAAATAGACTGCTGCTGCTCCCTGCTCCTTGTTTCTGGCTCTGAGCATCAGGCTGAGACTTTTCATGCAAGCGCAAGAAGGTTCCATCAAGCTGCTCAGAGCCAGAAACAAGCAGCAGAGAATGGTGGCAGTCCATTTATTGGCTGGTGGGGCTTGGCAAAGGTATGCCTAGCGTGCCCGCACAAGGGAGGGGAGAGAGAGGCATGTATTCCCCCACCCCACCCCCAAATTTCAGGGCCGGCTATGCCCGGAGAGAGAGCCTGTTGTTAAAAATTTACCAGCACACCCCTGGATTTGTACCTGGGTCCCTTTATGTGAAGCCCACTACACTGATCACTAGGCGGCCCCTCTGCTCTGCTGGAATGTCTGTGTGGCCAGTCTACTAGGAATGGTGCCAAACAGCCATCCTTATGGCTTCTTTTTTGTGCGTTTTTCTCTAGGACTTTTTTTTTTTACAATGGTATCTAAAGAAATATGTACTTAGTTCACAAATGTCTGGAAATTAGAGATTTTTGAAACAAAAAATAGAAGATTTTCCAGTTTGAAAACTGCTAGGTTCAGGATGAGAATTTTAGACGTTTTCACCAAAATGTCTCCAATTGGATTTGGACACTATATTGAAAATGCCCCTCCATGCCGCCTAAGTCAGGATTTGGATCGTATCCAAAATGTGGTAGAAAAATCCATACCTTTGGCGTGCACCCTACCCCCATTCTATAACTTGGCGCCTAATGTTAAGTGCCAAGTGTATGCATAAGTTTTAGAATACCAGCACTTACATGGGTCAAAGGTACAATAATTGACAGTTACGCGTATAATTGTTAGGTGCTATTCCATAATGTACATGCCAAAGTACATAAGAACGTAAGTGTTGTAACCTCCTCTCTGGAGCTATGTAAGCCACATTGAGCCTACAAATAGGTGGGAAAATGTGGGATACAAATGTAATAAATAAATAAAAATAAAATACTGGGACAGACTGAAGTTCCATCAAGCCCAACATCCTGTTTCCAGCAGTGGCCAATCCAGGTCAAAAATACCTGGCAAGATCCCAAAACAGTACAATACATTTTATGCTGCTTATCCTACAAATAAGCAGTGGGTTTTCCCCAAGTCCATCTTAATAATGGCTTATGGACTTTTGTTTTAGGAAGCTATCCAAACCTTTTTAAAACCCTGCAAAGCTAACTACTTTTACCACATTCTCTGGCAATGAATTCCAGAATTTAATTACATGTTGACAAAAGAAATACTTTCTCCAGTTTGTTTTCAATTTACTATTTAGTAGCTTCATTGCATGCCCCCTAGACCTAGTATTTTTGGAAACAGTAAACAAACAATTCACATCTACCCATTCCACACCACTCAGTATTTTATAGACCTCTATCATATCTCCCCTCAGCCGTCTCTTCTCCAAGCTGAAGAGCCCTAGCTGCTTTAGCCTTTCCTCATAGGGAAGTCGTCTCATCCCCTTTATAATTTTCATCGCCCTCCTCTGTAACTTTTCTAATTCCACTATATCTTTTTTGAGATGTAGTGACCAGAACTGCATACAGTATTCGAGGCATGGTCACACCATGGAGCGATATAATAGCCTTAAAGCACGTTGATGGAATAAACAGGCATGGAACCAAACATCAAGGATCATAAGACGCCTCCTTAATTTTTATCTTCTGTTCTCTTACTAGTTTGTTCATCAGAGGTTTTTTTTTTGTTTGTTTCATTATGAAATACAAAGTCCAGCCATATTCAGGGTTTAATAAGATCCAGCTGCCACACTCTTCAGTAGAGGTGAAAGCAGTTATGCAGAAAGCCAAACAATGAAGAGATTTTTCTAATGCTCCCTCTGGAAAGGATTCTCAATTGATGGATCATTCAGAAAGAAAGAATTTCAAGGAGCCACACTGTCTGCAAGAACAGCTGCTCACCATCTCTGTGGTACAATATATGCACACCATTTTGTTTTAATAACATAGTAACATAATAGATGACGGCAGAAAAAGACCTGCACGGTCCATCCAGTCTGCCCAACAAGACAACTCATGTGTGCTACTTTTGTGTATACCCTACTTTGATTTGTACCTGTGCTCTTCAGGGCACAGACCGTATAAGTCTGCCCAGCACTAGCCCCGCCTCCCAACCACCAGCCCCGCCTCCCAACCACCGGCTCTGGCACAGACCGTATAAGTCTGCCCAGCCCTATCCCCGCCTCCCACCACTGGCTCTGGCACAGACCGTATAAGTCTGCCCAGCGCTATCCCTGCCTCCCAACCTCCAGTCCCGCCTCCCACCACTGGCTCTGGCACAGACCGTATAAGTCTGCCCTGCACTATCCCCGCCTCCCAACCTCCAGCCTCGCCTCCCACTACCGGCTCTGTTATCCAATCTCGGTAAGGTACAGGCTTTCTACACAATCTCAAAAGCAGCTACCTTCCAAACTAGTAGAGATTGATAAATGTGTTACATATCTTATCAGAACTACTTGTGACTTCTTGGGTAAGAATCTGTGTCTGCAAATGCAGCCTGATGTCTAATATGTTGCACATTTCTAGCTTTCATGAAGATACCTTCTCCAAGTTAACAAATGCTCCTTGTACTGGAGACCTGCTCTTTGGACTTGTTTCCAAGCTGAAGAGCCCAAACCTCTTCAACCTTTCCTCATATGAGAGGCATTCAATCACCTTTATCATTTTGGTTGCTCTTCTTTGAACCTTTTCTAATTCCACTATCAGGCTTATTTTCGAAAAAGAAGGGTGCTCATCTTTTGACACAAATCGGAAGATGGGTGTCCTTCTCACAGGGTCGCCCAAATCGGCATAATCGAAAGCCGATTTTGGGCATCCTCAACTGCTTTCCGCCGCTGGGACGACCAAAGTTCACGGGGGTGTGTTGGAAGCATAGCGAAGGTGGGACTGGGGTGTGCTTAACACATGGGTGTCCTCGGCTGATAATGGAAAAACGAAGGGCGTCACTGACGAACACTTAGCCGACTTTACTTGGTCCTTTTTTTTTTACGACCAAGCCACAAAAATGTGCCCTAAATGACCAGATGACCACCAGAGGGAATCGGGGATGACCTCCCCTTACTCCCCCAGTGGTCACTAACCCCCTCCCACCCTAAAAAAAAAATTTAATATTTTTTCCAGCCTCTATGCTATCCTCAAATATCATACCCAGCTCCTTGATAGCAGTATACCGGTCCCTGGAGCAGTTTTAGTGGGTACTGCAGTGCACTTCAGGCAGGCGGACCCAGGCCCATCCCCCCCTATCTGTTACACTCCAAACCCCACCAGAAACCCACTATACCCACATCTAGGTGCCCCCCTTCATCCCTAAGGGCTATGGTAGTGGTGTACAGTTGTGGGGAGTGGGTTTTGGGGGGCTCAGCACACAAGGTAAGGGAGCTATGCACCTGGGAACTTTTTCTGAAGTCCACTGCAGTGCCCCCTAGGTTGCCCGGTTGGTGTCCTGGCATGTGAGGGGGACCAGTGCACTACAAATGCTGGCTCCTCCCACAACCAAATGGCTTGGATTTGGTCGTTTCTGAGATGGGTGTCCTCAGCTTCCATTATCGCCAAAAACCGGGGACGACCATCTCTAAGGTCGACCTAAATGTTGAGATTTGGGCATCCCAGACTGTATTATCGAAACGAAAGATGGATGCCCATCTTGTTTTGATAATACTGGTTTCCCCGCCCCTTCGTGGGGATGTCCTGCGAGGACGTCCTCAGGAAAACTTGGGCGCCCCATTCGATTATGCCCCTCTATATCTTTTTTGAGATATGGCAACCAGAATTGAATGCATGGAGTGATACAGAGGCATTATAATACTCTTGGTCTTATTTACCATCCCTTTCTTAATAATTCCTAGCATATTTGCTTTTTTGGCCGCCACCGCAAACTGGGCAGAAGATTTCAGCGTACTGTCTACAGTGACACCTAGATCTTTTTCTTGGGTGCTTACACCTAAGGTGGACCCTAGCATCAACTAACTATGATTTGGATTATTCTTCCAAATGTCCCTACTTTGCATTTGTCCACATTACATTTCATCTGCCACTTGGATACTCAATCTTCCAGTTTCCTAAGGTCTCTCTGCAATTTTTCACAGTACTCATGTGTTTTGACAACTTTGAATAGTTTTGTGTCATCTGCAAATTTGATCACCTCACTTGTCGTTCCGATTTCCAGATCATTTATAAATATTTTAAATTGCACCAGTCCCAGTACAGATCCCTGTGGCAGTCCACTATTCCCCCTCCTCCATTGAGAAAAATGGTCATTTAACCCTACCTTCTGTTTTCTGTCCAATAACCAATTCACAGAAGGACATTGCCTCCTATCCCATGACTTTTTAATTTTCTCAGGATGAGAAATATGAGCAACAATGCTTTATCCATTGTATTTTCACACAATATTTTTCAATTATATTTTTCAGTTATAGCAAATGACTCACCTGTAAACCAATATGTCATCTGTGGAGCTGTTGTACTGAATCTGATACATTCGGATTCCAGGAATATGGTGTTGGGAGGGCCACTGGATCAGAGCAGAGGAGGAGGTCAGCTCAGCAATTATGACCTTCCTCTCCTGCCGAGCTTTGCTCTCATTGCCAGGGAAACTGGACTTGGCGGGGGTTAAGATGTCTGAAAGGCCAGATTCCACCTCTTTGTCACAGCTAGTACTATTGGCAAGCTGAGGGAATGGGCTGATCTCCAGTTCAACAGGTGCTGTAGATTCCCCTGCAGCATTGGAGGCAATGCAGGTGAACTTTCCACTGTCAGTTGTCAAGGCAGCCAAGATATCCAGTGTCCCATTATCATAGGATATTGTCCTTGAGGTGTTGGAAATCAGCTTCCCTTCTGGGGAAATCCACCGCACATAAGGATCTGGATCACCCACAGCTTTACATTTCAGGGAGGCAGTCTGACCTTCTATGATGGCCAGTTTTGGGGTCCAGTGAGTTATCATGGGAGACTCACAGACAAACTCCTCCTCTTTGATGGTCCAGAAGTATTTGCCCATAAGCTCAGGAGGTGAGGCACAGGTTTCTAAGTCATCTTCTCTAGTGAGGCGCCTGAGCCAGACAAGTTCGCAGTTACAGTGTAAGGGATTCCCACCAAAACTAAGGACCAATGATGTCAATGGGGATCCTTTAGATTTAGCATACACAGGGATCCTAGAAAACAAAGGATCAGGGGGCATCTTTTTCAGTTTATTTGAGGTCATGTCTAGCCGGGCAAGCTTGTGTAAGTTTGAGAAGATTCCTTCGGGGACATAGTCAATGAGGTTGTGATCCAAACTTACAGTGTTCACACTGCAAAGCTTTCCAATGGTGTCCCAGGGGATAATGACCAGGTTGTTGTAGGAGAGATCCAGGTCCTCTAGGGTTTCCAAGAAGTCATCCAGAGATCCTGGTGCGACATAATGCAGCTGGTTGTTGCTCAGAATTAAGTGACGGAGGTTGACAAGGCCTTTAAAATGGTCTTCATCAACATACGTCAGTCTATTGTTGTCCAGATGCAAGGCGTGAAGGCCCTTCAGGTCAAAGAATGTATACGGTGTGATTTGGCTAATTGTGTTTCTTGACAGAGTCAAGTGAATGAGGTTCGTCATGTTGGCAAAGTCTCTTCGCCTTAGGGTGGTGATGAAGTTGTCCATCAGCCGCAGCTCAGCAGTCCTCCTGTCAATGGTAGGTGGCACAAAGAGTAGACCTGTTTTGGTGCAGAGGATGGTGAAGGATGGAGACACGGTTTGGCACGTGCATCTCTTAGGGCACATCATGGCCTTTACTGATGTGCAAATCATCAATAGATACAGAGCCAGCCTTTCCATTGTAGGGACAGTAATTAGCCTAAGAGAAAAGCAGAAAAAAAGACCAATTAGAAATGTTTACTCAACTAGTGCAACATATAGTAACAACATATAGCATTCAATAGTAGCATGGGGTATGACGGTAGATATAGGCCTTAAGGTTCAACATATCTCTGTCTATTCTCCTGTCTTGCTATATTACCAAAGACCCCACTCAATCTCCAGTTTTATTACTGAGGATCCTCTATACCCATTCCAGACTCTAGACCAGCAGTTGTCAATAGTAATAGCTGTAACAAAGAGGTGGAATCTGGCCTTTCAGACATCTTAGCCCCTGCCAAGTCCAGTTTCCCTGGCAATGAGAGCAAAGCTTGGCAGGAGAGGAAGGTCATAGTTGACAACCCACCTAGCCAGTCAGGTTTCCAGGATATCCACAATGAATATGCATGAGCTAGATCTGCATACTAAAGAGGTAGTACGAGCAAATCTCTCTCTTGCATATTCATTGCAGATATCCCGAAAACCTGACTGGTTAGGTGGGTACTGAGGACTGAGTTGAGAATCACTGCTTCAGAACCTTGTTCCCCACCACTGAGAATTTTTCATGCCTAGTCTAGGTTATATCACTTGTTTTTCCTGTTGATGATTCTCTTTACCTGGTCCATGATTTGCCGCTTATTCCCCAATGCCCTTATTTTTGAAGCTCTATTTGTGTTTTGGATGTTTGAAAAACGGCATTTAGACAGCCATATTGCACAGATGTCCAAATCCCAATTTTATTAATCTAGGAAGTGTCTAAAATTGCAGTACAAGGGGGCATGATCTGGCCATTCTTTGAGTGAGACTAGGGAGGGGCCAAAATATGGATGTCCAGCCCCAATTTCAGAAGCAGAAGGGATGTCTATGTCCAAAAAGATGGATGTTTGTATTTAGACCTGGCACCTGGCATGTCCTGGTTACAGAAAAGTGCTTTGATTGAGCTGCTCTTCACTACAGGGATTAAGGGATGTCACCCTCTTAATTTTCCAGTGGTTACTGCCCTCCCCACGAGAAAATGACAAGGGATACTGGGCTCTATGCCAGCTTTAGGAACTATGGACATTCATGGTACTAATTTTTTAAAATTAATACATTATATATCACCTCCAAGTCCGAAGGTTATAGAAGCAGTGTCAGTTCAGGTACAGTGGGTATTTTTCTGTCCCTGGAAGGCTCACAATTAAAAAAAAAAAAAAAATTACAAAGAGCTGCAGTAGGATTTGAACCAAGGTCCCAGATTTTCAATCTGTTGCTCTAACCATTCGACCACCCCTCCACTCTGCATGGATGTCTATGTGGCCCTTTTATAACATGGAGTGAAAAAAAGAAGCACATCACCAAGAGCTTTCACAAAAAAGTTCAATTTATTCACCAATAAAAGCTGCGTCAGGGGCTTGAAATCACAACCCAGCGGCAGGGCCGCCGAGAAGGGGGGACAGGGGGACAAAATTCCCAGGGCCCGGGCCTCCAAGGGGGCCCGGCACCACAGTCCCACCCGCCACTGCCACCGGGCCCCTTCCACCTGAACTTCCGCCAGCAGAAGTGTTGTCTTCTGTTCTGACTCCGGCGTGCGCGGCCCACACAGATGTGCTCCTCTTAGCTGATCTTTGCTGTAGTCTGCAGGGCTTCTGTGCGTCTGACGTGCAGGATGTCAGACGCACAGAAGCCCTGCAGAGTACAGCGAAGATCAGCTGAGAGGAGTGCGTCTGTGTGGGCCGCGCACGCCGGAGTCAGAAGACAGCACTAAAGCTGGCTGGGGTTTGGGTGGAAGGGGCCCGGCCCGGTGGCGGAGGCGGGTGGGACAGTGGCGCCGGGCCCCCCTCAGGGGGGCAGCGATGATGACAACCTGGGGGGGGGGGGGGCAGCGGGGGCGGGGCCAAGGGCCCGGGGGCGGCCTTGTCCCGGGCCCGGCCCGGCCCAGTCTCTCGGCGGCCCTGCCCAGCGGTGCAGTCTAAACAATTCTACCATGAATTGCTGTTGCTGCTACTTTTCAGGAGAGAAGATGTTTTAGTGCAGTAACATAGTAACATAGTAAATGACAACAGATAAAGACCTGAATGCTCCATCCTGTCTGCCCAACAAGATAAACTCATTTTACATGGTATGCGCTACTTTAAATGTATACCCGAGTTTGATTTGTCCCTGCCTTTCTCAGGGCACAGACCGTAAAAGTCTGCCCAGCACTGTTCTTTACTAAAAGTTTTGAGGCTAACGTCGAAGCCCCTTAAAATTTACACTCCAGCTCATCCATATCTATTCAGCCATGATCAGGGCGCAGACCGTAGAAGTTCGCCCAGCATTGGTTTTACTCTCTAATTACTGGCATTGCCACCCAATCTCTGCTAAGATTCCATGGATCCATTCCTTCTAAACAGGATTCCTTTGTGTTTATCCCATGTATGTTTGAATTCCATTACCGTTTTCATCTCCACCACCTCCTGCGGGAGGGCATTCCACGTATCTACCACCCTTTCCGTGAAAATATACTTCCTGACATTACTCCTGAGTCTGCCCCCCTCCAACCTCAATTCATGTCCTCTAGTTCTACCACCTTTCCGTCTCCGGAAAAGATTAATTTGCGGATTAAAAGCTTTCAAATATTTGAACGTCTGTATCACGTCACCCCTGTTTCTCCTTTCCTCCAAGGTATACATGTTCAGGTCGGCAAGTCTCTCTTCGTACGGTTTGCAACGCAAATCCCAAACCATTTTTTGTAGCTTTTCTTTGCACCGCTTCCAGTCTTTTTACATCTTTAGCAAGATACAGCCTCCAAAACTGAACACAATACTCCAAGTGAGGCCTCACCAATGACTTGTAGAGGGGCATCAACACCTCCTTTCTTCTGCTGGTTATACCACTCTCTATGCAGCCTAGCATAGAGACTAGGTGGAAATGTTTAGACTGCACCACTGAGCTGTGATTTCAAGCCTCTGATGCAGCCCTTTAAGAGGGTGAAACGCAGCTATGTCAGGCTTCATATTATTCATTTAAGCTTTCAGTGGTGAATAAATTGAACTTTTTTTGTGAAAGCTCTTGGTGATGTGCTTCTTTTTTTCCACTCCGTGCTGGACTTTCTAAGTCACCTGCCTACTTGTTTTCTTGGGCCTTTGATAACATAGACATTCCTATGCTGCCACAATTTTATTTATAGCATTTATATCCCACAATATTCCCACCCATGGGCAGGCTCACTGCGGCGTACAACAGTCTATAAAAACATACAACAGTTTAGCAAACAAACAATCAATGTCGTCAGAGAGAAAGGGAAATAGCTAAGGAGGGAAAAGGGGAAAGAGTAGTGGTGAACAATATGTCGCTACGACAGACAATGACATCCATGTCCCTTGTTTTGCCTGACGTTTCAGGTTCACATTGGTCGTAATCAGCACATGGACATCCATTTCTCATGTACTGTAGAACAGGCTGTATTTCTGCAGATTCTGTTCTAAAATAATAGCACCACCAGTGACGTACTGATGTCCTTATTCTGAGCTGTTCATCCTTTCTAAAATGCTGTTCCATATTATTAAACATTTTTGCTTGAATAATTATGAATGAATTTGATCCACAAAACTATTTCAAAAGCAAGTCTACAAAAACGAATACACTAACTAATTTTATTATTCTCTGCTTTAGTAACAAATAGGAGTCTCCACTCAATCCTGCCCAATTACAGCTGGGTAAGTCCCCGGCGTTAAAAAACAAACAAACAAACAAATTTTCCAAGCACCAGAAACGGCAAGCGGCATATGTTGGAACTGCTGCCAGGCACCTGCAGTAGCCCAACGGTAGGGACAATTTGCCACATTCCATTGCAGCTGTAGCCCTACCACAGCTTTGTAAAAGAGGCCCTAAAAGCCATGCTTTCTCCGGATAATTATAGAAATAAAACAAAACGTAAAAAAGAAAATCATTTGACACCTTTTTTACTGGACTAACTTAATACAGTTTGTGATTAGCTTTCAAAGGCAACACCTTCTTCAGATCAAAAACTTTCAAATCTGACAAAGAAGGTGTTGCTTTGAAAGCTAATGAAAAAATGTATTGTTAGTCCAATTTAAAAAAAGTATAATGTTTTCTTTACTATGTTTTGTTTTATTTCTATGTGTTATCTTTAAAAGTGGACCAACATGGCTACCACATCACTTTACTCAAGAATAGTTTTGCAAACTATGGGGCCCTTTTATTATTATTATTATTATTATTATTATTATTTGTTACATTTGTATCAGTAACAAGCACAAAAAGGGGAAAACTCCGCTTTAATTTGTGAAATACAACAATAATCAATAAGTGAATCTGTTGTAACCAGATGTAGGATATCAAAAAATTAATAGAAGGGGGGAAAAGACCTCAGACAGGTCATAATCAGCCAGATTGCTGAAATTACTCATAGAGAATCACCATACTTCAATCATCGGTCACAATCCAACCTCCTCCCTTATACTGGACAAATATTTTTTAAGAGAATTTTTATAAAAAGAATGCTACATCCACTCTGCAAATCAAAACTTTCAAGACATCAAAATGCAAAAACACTTAGCTTGAAGCAGCGTAAAGGATGGGCTACCCCGCCCAACAGACCCGTTTCGCCGGTGGGGCTTCTTCAGAGGAAAGGACGTCCAATTGATGATCACTGCTCTAATAGCAATTAGTGATGTCTGCTTGATGGTCTGGCTGGAAGCTCAAAATGGGGCTGCTGAGCTTCCAGCCAGACCATAAAGCAGACATCACTAATTGCTATTACAGCAGTGATCATCAATTGGACGTCCTTTCCCCTGAAGAAGCCCCACCGGCGAAACAGGTCTGTTGGGCGGGGTAGCCCATCCTTTACGCTGCTTCAAGCTGTTTTTGCATTTTGATGTCTTGAAAATTTTGATTTGCAGAGTGGATGTAGCATTCTTTTTATAAAAATTCTCTTAAAAAATATTTGTCCAGTATAAGGGAGGAGGTTGGATTGTGACCGATGATTGAAGTATGGTGATTCTCTATGAGTAATTTCAGCAATCTGGCTGATTATGACCTGTCTGAAGTCTTTTCCCCCTTCTATTAATTTTTTGATATCCTACATCTGGTTACAACAGATTCGCTTACTGATTATTGTTACATTTTTATCCCACATTTTCCCACCTTTTTGCAGGCTCAATGTGGCTTACATATAACCGTTAGCGATGTTAGTCGATTCCTGTCTGAACAAATACATAGTATGAATGAATACGAAGTGATATTGTGGTAGAATTAGGTACATGTATGGTAGGTACAATTGGGGGGAACTTAGGGAGGGAAAGGGGGAAGAAGAGTCCGGTAATGTCCATTACGGTCTTTGGTTACATTGTGTCGCACATGTCCAGGTATTCTTATGTTGGGTCGGTGGGGTATGCTCTTCTGAACAGGTCTATCTTTAGTGCTCTCCGAAAATTTAGGTGGTCGGGCCTAGTTTTTCCTGCTTTTGGTAATGCGTTCCATAATTGTGTGCTTAGGTAGGAAAAACTAGATGTATAGGTGGATTTGTATTTGAGTCCTTTGCTGCTTGGGTAGTGGTAGGCTCTACGCACGTGCATTGCACACCCAAATGAGACTACCGCCAGGCCAGCACATCCCCTGGTGGTAAGTTCAGATTTGGAGTGCGCCTATAATGCCTGGATGGATTATTTATTTATTTCCTCCCATGTATGCCATTTCTGGTGGTAATCGACATTTGGCATGCCTGACCGGTCACCGTGTGTGTAGCGCGTCAGCCTTTACTGCTAGATCAATGGGTGGCGTTAAGGGATTAGGCCAGTTTTAAACGTGTGCTGTTTTCAGTTTTACCGCATGACCTTTTCCCATCATGTAAAAAAAAACTCTTTTTTGCAGACGCGGTAAAAATTGTCCCAGTGTGTGCCTAATACATGCGCCTACACTGCTGCAGGCCACTTTTTACTATGGCTTAGTAAATCAGCTCCTATGATATTATCAAAATTAGATTATTACAACTCAGTACTGTTAAGCCTCCCTCTGGTCACAATTTATGTTTATGTTTATTTAAAATCTTGATATACCGCTCACCCTTACCAGACCAGAGTGGTTTATAAAATCAAAACCAAACATAAATAGGGAAAGGAACTCCATAAATCAAAAGGACAGACCTAACCACAATCACACATGGTCACAGTCATTCTTTCACATAGTCAATCAATACAATAAGGGCATGCTAATACACAATAACTACAATGAGGGAATGCTAATAGACGATCTAGCTTTCTTGTCCACCAGGTTACAGATTGAAAACCTGCCTAAAGAAATATATTTTCAAGAGGGTCTTAAATTTCTGTAGTTCACCTTCCCACGAAGTTCCTTTAGCAGGCCAAAAGAAGGCCCTATCCCTCGTGATTGCATTTGCCAGAGGGAGTGAAGACATCCTAAAATCCTGCATTGACATAAGACATCTAACAGGTGTATATAAAATCGTCCACTTACGTAAACATGATGGTTGTTGCTCTCAAAGGGGCCCTTTTACAAATCAGCGGTAAGCCCAATGCGGGCTTACTGCAAGTTAATCTGGAGCTACCACCAGCCCAACAGGGGTGCCAGTGGTAGTTTCAGCCCCAGTGCATGCCACTTCCCACATTAGGAAAAACTGCGCCATATTTTTTAGCGCAGCACTAACCCGGCAGTAATCGGGCTATTTTCAGCCTTTTTTACCTGCTGTGGTAAAAAGAACAGCAGCACGTGGCAAAAACTGCCCCCACGCTAGCACTGCAGCTTGGTAAATGGACCGCTTAGTGACTTATGTGCTAGGCATAGGATCTTGCAAAGGATCTTAAATTTACTTCTGGAATTCATTTACAGAGAATGTAATAAAAGCGGTTAGCTTAGCAGGGTTTAAAAAAGGTTTGGATGGCTTCCTAAAGGAAAAGTCCATAGACCATTATTAAAATGGACATGGGGAAAATTCACTGCTTATTTCTAGAATAAGCAGCATAAAATGTATTGCACTGTTCTGGAATCTTGCTAGGTACTTGTGACCTGGACTGGCCACTGTTGGAAACAGGATGCTGGGCTTGATGGACATTTGGTCTGTCCCAGTATGGCAATACTTATGTACTTATGTAAGAGTACAGCCAGCCAGTGATACTTAACAACAGTGGCATAGCAAGGGCAGGGTGGTGGCAGCAGAAGAGGGCTGTCGTCTGTCGATGGAGCTGGTAGGCGGGGCGGGGCGGGGCGGGGGGCTCCGATGGGAGAGGGTGGAGGGGGTTCTCATATGGGAGAAGGGGGTAGGAGAAGGGGGTGGGGTGGGGAGGGTGGGAAAACGGGTTCTCAGATGGGAGAAGGGGGTGGGGAGGGGGTTCTCAGATGGGAGAAGGGGGCTGGAACTGGGGTCTGAGAAGGGGCCATGCCTGGGGCTGGTGGGAAAATGGGGCATGCCTGGGTCAGGTGGGAGAATGGGTCTGGGGCTGAAAAGGGGTCCCTAATGCAAGCCATGTGGATGAAGGGAGCTGGAACTGGGGGCTGAAAAGGAGGATAGGTGGGATAAGGGGGCTAGTACTGGGACTGGGGGCTGAAAAGGGGCAGGGGCTGAAACTCGGGACTGGTGGGAGAAAAGGGCTGGGGCTGAAACTAGGGGCTGGTGGAATAGTGGAGCTGGAACTGGGAGCTGAAAAAAAGGGGCAGAGAGAGGGGACAAATCCTGGATGGAAGGGGGAGCGAGAGGGAGGGCAGACCCTGGATGGATGGGAGAGGGAGGGCAAATGGTGGATTGAAGGGGCAGAGAGAAAGGGCAGACAGTGGATAGAAGGGGCAGAAAGGGCAGACAGTGGATGGAAGGGGGAGAGAGAGAGGGCAGACAGGGGCAGATGGTGGATGGAAGGGGCAGAGATAGAGGGCAGATGTAGATGGAAGGAGCAGGGAGAGAGGGCAGACATTGGATGGAGGGGACAGCAGAGAGGGCAGACACTGGATGGCAGAGAGAGAACAAAGACAGATGCTGGATGGAAGGAAGACAGTGAAAAGAAGATGAGGAAAGCAGAAACCAGAGACAACAAACTATAAATAAAATATATATATTTTTTTGCTTTAGGATAAAGTAGTATTGTAGCTGTGTTAATAAATGTTTATAATAGAACATGTAAACAAGATAATCTTTTTATTGGACTAATTTTAATACATTTTGGCTAACCTTTGGAGAACAAAACCCCCTTCCTCAGGTCAGGATAGGATACTGTAACAGCACTATACTGTATTGACCTGAGGAAGCAGGTTTTGCCCTCTGAAAGCTAAATGTCTTAGTCCAATAAAATTGTATTATTTTATTTTCTATATTTGCTTTATTTCTATTTGTTAATTTGTAAAGTGGTGATTGGTACTTGTTAGTTTTTTCAAATTTACATCTGCTGTCTTTATATTTTGCACAGTACTAAGGGACATTTTCTGTTTCTGTGGTGTTGCATTGCAGTGGCGTAGCCACAGGTTGGCCTGGATGGGCCAGGGCCCACCCAATTAGGGCTCAGGCCCACCCAACAGTAGCACACATTTAGCGGTAGCTGGTGGGGATTCCAAGATCCACCAGCTGAAGACTTCCACCCGATGGAAATGAAAATGCTACTCTCCACGATACCAGCACTTGCATATTAGTTTTCAGCGCATGCGTGCTGCAGACTGCCAAGGTGGAAAGAAGCGTTTTCCTGCCGGCTAAGATTTTATTTTGGTGGTGGTTAGGTGGGGGTGGCGGGGGGAGAACACTTGGTGCCAACCCACTTCTTGCCTAGGCCCACCCAAAATCTGTTTTCTGGCTACTCCCATGCAGGGGCGTAGCCACGGATGGGCCTGGGTGGGCCCAGGCCCACCCACTTTCCCTCCAGGCCCGCCCATCCATGATCCGACATCTTCTCCACCTTCGTGCCAAGTCTCTCGCATCCCGCTTTGGCGGGTCATCTCCCAGTCTCCCGCTGAACTCCACTGCTGCAGCTGCTGCCGCCGCTTCTCTCCTGAGCAGCAGCAGGAACAAAAACAGGCGCTTCGCCGAGCCACCACTTCAGTTCAGCCGGCATAAGAAGAAAAACAAGCGCGGGGCCGCCCACAGCAGCCTTCAGTCATGAGCTGTTGGCTCTGCCTGTCCTCTGCTCCCGGAACGGGAAATTGACGTCAGCGGGGGCAGAGGATGGGAGAGCCGAAAGCGCATGAGTGACGGCTGCTGCGGGCGGCCCCGCGCTTGATTTTCTTCTTGTGTTGACAATGCTGCTCCTGCTTCAGAGGGCCAGAGTGAGAGAGGAAACGTGGCTGGTAGGGGAAGGGTATCTGAGAGAGCAGAGGGGAGAGAAAAAAAGAAGAGGACGCTGGAGAGTACAGAGAGAGATAGTGAGAGATTGGGAGAGAGGGGACATGGAAAACAGTAGGGGAGAGCCAGAGAGAGAGAGAGAAATGGGGAGAGAACATGGAAAAGAGCAGGGGAGAGAAAGAGGGTAGAGCCATGTGGGAGATGGGGAGAGAAGGGACATGGAAAAGAGCAGGGGAGAGCCAGAGAAAAAGGGGACATGGAAAAGAGCAGGGGAGAGCCAGAGAGAGATGGGGAGAGAAAGAGGGGACATGGAAAAGAGCAGGGGAGAGACAGGCTGCTGGGGAGAAGGAAGGGGAACAAGGGGGATACCCTGACTGGTCAGATGGAGAGACAAAGAGGAGAAATGATGGATGAAAGGAGGGTGAAAGAGGAAAAATGCTAGAAGGAGGGGCAGAAAGAGGGAAGATGCTAGATGGAAGAGGGGTACACAGAGAGAGAGATGAGTAGAAAGATGGGGAAGAGAAGGAGGGGACATGGAAAATGGCAGGAGAAAGAGAGAGAAGCTGCTGGAGAGAAACTGGGGGAGACCTTAGCTGGTCAAATGGAAAAATGCTGGATGAAAGGAGGGAGAAAGAGGGAAAATGCTGGAAGGAGGGAGCAGAAAGAGGGAAGACGCTGGATGGAAGGGTAGGAAGAGAAAGAGGAAAGCCACTGGTAGGATGGGGGGGAGAGAGAGGACATGCTGAATGGAAAAGGGTAGAGAGATAACTGTCTAGAAGGAAGGGGAGATAGAGGGAGACGATGGATGGATGGATTGGGAGAGGGTAATAGGTGGAAGGATGGAGAGAGAAAGAGGGATGACACTGGATGGAAGGGTAGGAGAGAAAGAGGGAAGGTGCTGGATGGAAGGTTAGGGAGAGAAAGAGGAGACGCTGGATTCAGAGAGAGGGAGAGACACTGAAAGGATAGGGAGAGAAAGGGGGAGAGGATAGAGTTAATGAAAGACTGGAGAATAAGAGGAAGGGGCATGGGGAGAACAAAAGTGAGGAAAAGATGAAAAGGGATAGGTAGATGAAGTAAAAAGAGGGAAATTAAAGAATGGATAGTAAGAATTAATTAAATCTGGACAGAGAGTGAGACAGAAAAATAAATTGAAGAAAACAAAGAAAAAGGAGAGAAAAATTACAAATGAACAGGAAACCCTGGCAAGAGAGTTAAGAGAAGACAAAGGAATGCAGAATCTTGACTGGGACCAACACAATTAGAAAAAGTAAATGGCTAGACAACAAAGGTACAGAGAATAATTTTATTTTTAATTTAGGATAAAATAATATGGTGTTAATAAAGTTTCAGAGACCAATACTTCCTTCCTTAGGTCAGGAGAGGATACCGTAACAGCATTATACTGACCTGAGGCAGGAGGTTTTGGCCTCTGAAAGCTCACTGAAAAGGATTAGGCTATTAAATAAATTGTCTGAAATCTGATGCACTGAAAAGCAGCACTTTACCCTGTGTGACAAATGCATCTGAGTGTGACTAAATTTTGCTGGGGGGTGGGGGGGGGGGGGGTGGGGTAGAGAGAAAATTTTGTGCCCACCCACTTTGGGTTCAGGCCCATCCAAAATTGGCAGTCTGGCTACGCCACTGCTCCCATGTTGCATTGTATGCAGAGTCTGGCATCTTGGGGGTTCAGTTTAATTTTTGTCTAAATAGAAAGTTTATTATTACTTATTCTATAGTGGATTAGGGTGTATCTGTGTTTGTGAAAAAGACATGGCTTTTAGTTGGCATTGACTGTGCAGGATCGACGATCTGTACTATTCTGTCTGTTTTTACAATAGGTGAATTGATGTTCTAGTGTTCACTGTAGTGTTTAAGATGCTTTCCTTTTCCTTGTGTGATTCGTAGAAATGACTGCTTATGGTATGGTAGAATTGCTCTATAGGTCCTGAGTGTTTTGTATTCTCGGCATGCCTAGTACTGGATTTTGGAGGGGGGTGTTAAAAAATGACCGGCCCCGGGTGTCAACTACCCTAGCTATGCCACTGTTTAACAAACAAAGGTTTCACAGGATCAAAAAATCTGGCATTCCCTAAGAGCCTGATTGCAGCATTTTGTAACGTTTGCAGTTGTTTAAGATAGAAACTCGACAAACCCAAGTATATTATGTTGCCATAATCTAACTTAGAGGTGAATAAGACATGTAATAAGGTCTGCAGTGCTGTTTCCTCGAAATAACCCTTATCTGATCGCAGCTGTCGCAACAGGTAAAACACCTTTTTGGAGATTGATGATATCTGCTCCTCAAAAGAGAGAGAGAGAGAGAGAGAGAGAGAGAGAGAGAGAGAGAGACACACACACACACACACACACACACACACGAATCAATCACCATCCCCAGGTATTTAAAACTATTCATCCACTAATGCTGCTGGTGACAGGTACTTCTCGCTACAAACATGTCACACCACAACTTCAAACACTTCATTAGGTTCCGATCAGGATTTGTATGCTTTTTAAAATACTGCTACTTAAACAGAAGGCTTGAACATGGTGCTCCTTATTATATTCCATCTGTATTATGGATTTATACTCCTGCTACGGAAATTACAGTCTGACAGAGATATTTATCCATTCAGTCACTCAGGAAGATTCATTTTGAGGAGACTATGGCTTGTACATTCTCCATCGCCAGCTCGATGAACTGAAACCACTTACTACTATATTTAAGAACATTATTAGATATTCAAGGTGTCAGGAAACAGTTGAAGGCCTATTTGTTAAGTCAGCCTTTTCCATCAGACAGTTAATTTTCACCTTACTTGTTTAATTATTGTGCCAGCACATATCACAAAACTCCACAGTTACTCACATGGAGAAACATTTTGCATACAAGGATCCTACTCATGCTCTTCCTCAAATATTACATATATTATTCAATGCAACAAATGTGAAAAAAGGTGTTATATCGGAGAAATGGGACAGATGCTAAAGACAAGAATCATCTCATATAGGCACTACATCAAAAGGCAATTAAGGGTGACACTGCTGAACATTTCTAAGAATCCGGACATTGCATAACGGACCTTGTGGTCAGAATACTAAGAGGTAACTTTACAACAATCAAGGAATGTAAGACATAAAATGATGAAATATTTTGAGATCCACCAGACAGAACTTAACAAGGATCTAGATTTCCTATCCCATTATAAACCATAAAATTAGACTTCCTTTTCATCTTCTGGTTACCCACCTCCCTGTTTCTCCCTGTCACTCCCTCCCTCCTCCCTACCTCTCCCTTGAGACTCTCATTGGAATGCTTTTCATGTTTCACTAAATATATTTTGATATTGTCATTTCCTGCTCATACAGGGGTGTAGCCAGGAGTTTATTTCTTTTTTTGGTGGGGGGAGAGAGGAAGCCAAAGGTGGATTGAGAAGGTCAGGTATTCTCTCCTTCTCCCCCACTCCCGCCGCCACATTAAGGCATACCTTTGCTGGCGGGGATGCCTACATCAGCACTCCTGTGCATACTCAGTTTAGTCGCTGAACTGAGAAAGCGAATGATACATACCTGTAGCAGGTGTTCTCCGAGGACAGCAGGCTGATTGTTCTCACGACTGGGTTGACGTCCACGGCAGCCCCCACCAACCAGAAGAAAACTTCGCGGGTGGTCCCGCACGCAGGGCACGCCCACCGCGCATGCACGGCCGCCTTCCCGCCCGTGCGCGACCATTCCCGCTCAGTTGAATGACAAGCAAATGATCAAAAACGCAACTCCAAAGGGGAGGAGGGAGGGTAGGTGAGAACAATCAGCCTGCTGTCCTCGGAGAACACCTGCTACAGGTATGTATCATTCGCTTTCTCTGAGGACAAGCAGGCTGTTTGTTCTCACGACTAGGGTATCCCTAGCTCTCAGGCTCACTCAAAACAACAGCCCAGGTCAATTGAACCTCGCAACGACGAGGGTATAACAGAAATTGACCTACGAAGAACAACTAACTGAGAGTGCAGCCTGACCAGAATAAATTCGGGTCCTGGAGGGTGGAGTTGGATTTAAACCCCAAACAGATTCTGCAGCACCGACTGCCCGAACAGACTGTCGCGTCGGGTATCCTGCTGGAGGCAGTAATGTGATGTGAATGTGTGGACAGATGACCACGTCGCAGCCTTGCAAATCTCTTCAATAGTGGCTGACTTCAAGTGAGCCACCGACGCTGCCATGGCTCTGACACTATGAGCCGTGACATGACCCTCAAGAGTCAGCCCAGCCTGGGCGTAAGTGAAGGAAATGCAATCTGCTAGCCAATTGGAGATGGTGTGTTTCCCGACAGCGACCCCTTTCCTATTGGGGTCAAAAGAAATAAACAATTGGGCGGACTGTCTGTGGGGCTGTGTCCGCTCCAGATAGAAGGCCAATGCTCTCTTGCAGTCCAATGTGTGCAACTGACGTTCAGCAGGGTGGGTATGCGGTCTGGGAAAGAATGTTGGCAAGACAATTGACTGGTTAAGATGGAACTCCGACACCACCTTCGGCAGGAACTTAGGGTGAGTGTGGAGCACTACTCTGTTATGATGAAATTTAGTGTACGGAGCATGAGCTACCAGGGCTTGAAGCTCACTGACCCTACGAGCTGAAGTAACTGCCACCAAGAAAATGACCTTCCAGGTCAAGTACTTCAGATGGCAGGAATTCAGTGGCTCAAAAGGAGGTTTCATCAGCTGGGTGAGGACGACGTTGAGATCCCATGACACTGCAGGAGGCTTGACAGGGGGCTTTGACAAAAGCAAGCCTCTCATGAATCGAACGACTAAAGGCTCTCCAGAGATGGCTTTACCCTCCACACGATAATGGTAAGCACTAATCGCACTAAGGTGATTCCTTACGGAGTTGGTCTTGAGGCCAGACTCTGATAAGTGCAGAAGGCATTCAAACAGGTTCTGTGCAGGGCAAGAACGAGGTTCTAGGGCCTTGCTCTCACACCAAACGACAAACCTCCTCCACTTGAAAAAGTAACTCTTTTTAGTGGAATCCTTCCTAGAGGCAAGCAAGACATGGGAGACACCCTCAGACAGACCCAACGAAGTGAAGTCTACGCCCTCAACATCCAGGCCGTGAGAGCCAGAGACTGAAGGTTGGGGTGCAGCAACGCTCCGTCGTTCTGCGAAATGAGAGTCGGAAAACACTCCAATCTCCACGGTTCTTCGGAGGACAACTCCAGAAGAAGGGGGAACCAGATCTGACGGCGCCAAAAAGGCGCGATCAGAATCATGGTGCCACGGTCTTGCTTGAGCTTCAGTAAGGTGTTCCCCACCAAAGGTATGGGAGGATAAGCATACAGGAGGCCAGTCCCCCAATGAAGGAGAAAGGCATCCGACGCTAGCCTGCCGTGTGCCTGAAGCCTGGAACAGAACAGAGGCAGCTTGTGGTTGGTCTGAGAGGCGAAAAGGTCCACCGAGGGGGTGCCCCACTCTCGGAAGATCTTGCGTACCACTCTGGAATGGAGCGACCACTCGTGCGGTTGCATGACTCTGCTCAGTCTGTCGGCCAGACTGTTGTTTACGCCTGCCAGGTATGTGGCTTGGAGAAGCATGCCGAACTGGCAAGCCCAACGCCACATCCCGATGGCTTCCTGACACAGGGGGCGAGATCCGGTGCTCCCCTGCTTGTTGATGTAATACATTGCAATCTGATTGTCTGTCTGAATTTGGATAATTTGACAGGACAGCCGATCTCTGAAAGCCTTCAGTGCGTTCCAGACCGCTCGGAGCTCCAGGAGGTTGATCTGAAGATCCTTTTCCTGGAGGGACCACAGTCCCTGGGTGTGAAGCCCATCAACATGAGCTCCCCACCCCAGGCGAGATGCATCCGTCGTTAGCACTTTCGTGGGCTGTGGAATTTGAAATGGACGTCCCAGGGTCAAATTGGTCCGAATGGTCCACCAGTGCAGTGAAGTGCGGCAACTGGTGGAGAGGCGGATGACATCTTCTAGATTCCCGGTGGCTTGAAACCACTGGGAAGCTAGGGTCCATTGAGCAGATCTCATGTGAAGACGAGCCATGGGAGTCACATGAACTGTGGAGGCCATATGACCCAGAAGTCTCAACATCTGCCGAGCTGTGATCTGCTGAGACGCTCTGGTCCGGGAAGCCAGGGACAGGAGGTTGTTGGCCCTCGCTTCGGGAAGGAAGGCCTGAGCCGTCTGAGTATTCAGCAGAGCTCCTATGAATTCCAGAGACTGGGCTGGCTGGAGATGGGACTTTGGGTAATTTATCACAAACCCCAGCAGCTCCAGGAGGTGAATAGTGCACTGCATGGACCGGAGAGCTCCTGCCTCCGAGGTGTTCTTGACCAGCCAATCGTCGAGATATGGGAACACGTGCACTCCCAGCTTGCGTAGATACGCCGCAACCACCACGAGGCACTTGGTGAACACCCGTGGGGCAGAGGCGAGCCCAAAGGGCAGCACACAATACTGAAAATGCCGTGTGCCTAGATGGAATCTGAGATACTGTCTGTGAGCTGGCAGTATCGGGATGTGAGTGTATGCATCCTTTAAATCCAGGGAACATAGCCAATCGTTTTACTGAATCATTGGCAGAAGGGTGCCCAAGGAAAGCATCCTGAACTTTTCTTTGACCAGGAATTTGTTCAGGCCTCTCAGGTCTAGGATGGGGCGCATCCCCCCTGTTTTCTTTTCCACAAGGAAGTACCTGGAATAGAATCCCTGCCCTTCCTGCCCGGGTGGCACGGGCTCGACCGCATTGGCGCTGAGAAGGGCGGAGAGTTCCTCTGCAAGTACTCGCTTGTGCTGGGAGCTGAAGGACTGAGCTCCCGGAGGACAATTTGGTGGAGGGGAGACCAAATTCAGGGCGTATCCGCACCGCACTATTTGGAGAACCCACTGGTCGGAGGTTATAAGAGGCCACCTTTGGTGAAAAAGTTTTAACCTCCCTCCGACTGGCAGATCGTCCGGTACGGACACTTTGATGGCGGCTATGTTCCCATGGATCCAGTCAAAAGCCCGTCCCTGGCTTTTGCTGTGGAGGCGCAGGGGGCTGCTTAGGCGCACGCTGTTGACGGGAACGCGCGCGCTGGGACTGTCCCTGTGCCTGATGAGGCCTTCGGGCCGGCTGGGTGTACCTACACTTGTTATAGGCGTAGGGCGCAGCCTGCCTGGCCCGGGAAAAACGTCCACCTGCTGAGGTGGATGCTGAAGGCGCCCGGTGGGAGAGCTTGTCGAGGGCGGTTTCCCGCTGATGTAGTTGGTCCACCAACTGCTCGACCTTCTCACCAAAAATATTATCCCCCCGGCAAGGGACGTCGGCCAGTCTCTGCTGGGTGTGGTTGTCCAGGTCAGAGGCACGCAGCCATGAGAGCCTGCGCATCACTATACCTTGGGCCGCAGCACGAGGTGCCACATCACAGGTGTCATATATACCCCTGGACAGGAACTTTCTGCACGCCTTCAGCTGCCTGACCACCTCCTGAAAGGGCCTGGACTGCTCCGGGGGGAGCTTGTCGACCAGGTCCGCTAGTTGCTTCACATTATTCCGCATGTGGATGCTCGTGTAGAGCTGGTAAGACTGGATGCGGGTCACGAGCATGGAAGATTGGTAGGCCTTCCTCCCAAACGAGTCCAGAGTGCGAGACTCCGTGCCCTCTTGAGAGCAGAGTCCACGACTGCCGAGTCATGAGGCAATTGGGGCCGCATTAACTCTGGGTCCGAGTGGATCCTGTATTGGGACTCCGCTTTCTTGGGGATGGTGGGGTTAGATAACGGTCTCAACTAGTTCCGAAGCAGTGTCTCCTTGAGGACATTGTGCAACTGCACCGTGGAGGACTCTCTAGGTGGTGATGGATAGTCGAGGACCTCGAGCATCTCAGCCCTCGGCTCATCCACAGAGACCACGGGGAAGGGAATGCAAATAGACATATCCCTAACGAAGGAGGCAAAGGAGAGGCTCTCAGGTGGCGAGAGCTTTCTCTCAGGTGAAGGAGTGGGGTCGGAGGGAAGGCCCACAGACTCCTCTGAGGAGAAATATCTGGGGTCCTCCTCCTCCCCCCACGAGGCCTCTTCCTCGGTGTCAGACATGAGCTCCTGTAGCTCAGTCCTCAACCGGGCCCGGCTCGACGTCAAGGCACCGAGACCTCGGTGGCGTCGTCGAGCGGTGGACTCCCGTGCCGGCGGGGATGAAGCTCCCTCCATCGACGTTGATGGGGATTCCACCTGCGTGGCGGTCGAGACCGGCGCTGCAAGCGGCGTCGAAGGCCTCGCCATTGGGCTAGAGCACGCCGGCGCCTCCATCAACGGCGCCGAGGGTGCAAGCACCCCCGGCGCCAGCACGGTCTGGCACATCAGCCCTTTCAGGATCCCCGGAAGGATGGCTCGGAGGCACTCGTCTAGGCCCGCTGTCGGGAAAGACGAAGGGGCCGGTAGGGGTGTCGGTGCCGGAAGCTGCTCGGGTCCAGGAGACTGCACCGAAGTGCTGACACCCTGACGTGCTGATACCTCCACGACAGAGGGGGACCTCTCCTCTCGATGCTGCCGCTTCCTCGGCGTCGACTCATCCCTGGCGCCTGGAGCTGGATGCGTCGTGGGCGACCGATGACGGTGCTTCTTCGCCTTTTTACGGTGCCCGTCATCGGTGCTCGGTGGGACAGAAGAGGAGGAGGTGGATCCCCCTCGGCCTCGAGGAATCGGGTCCGACAGGGTTCGGTCCCGAGGGCCCTGGGTAGAGGGAGTGACCGGGACCGATTGCCCACGCGGCCTCTCACCCCTGCCGTCTCCGGAGAGCCGGTGGGCCGACGGGACCTGTGCTCCTGGGGTCGATGCCCTCGGTGCCGATTTCGTGGACATCGATACCGGTATCGAAGATCCGGCCATCGATACCGATGCCGCCGACATCGACGTCGAGGGGCCGGCGCAAGTTCCAAAAAGACGGTCCCGAAGAACTTGCCTCCCTACTTGTGTCCGTTTCCGGAGACCAAGACACAAAGTGCACGTCTTGGTATCGTGCTCCGGCCCGAGGCACTGGAGGCACCAAGCGTGGGTGTCGGTCTGCGAGATATGCCGGCCGCACCGACCACACTTTTTAAATCCACTCGGGACCTTCGAGGACATCGACGGAAAAATCGCGTCGGCGAAGTCAAAGTCGTCGATGGTGGCGGTAAAAATCACACCTCAAAAATAAATCGACCGCGCGGCCACAAGGCCGCAACGAGACGCCCCCACTAAAAGACGAGGGAAAAACAAAGTACAGCGTTTTTTGGTTTTTTTTTTTACTCAAATGAAAAAAGAGAAAAACAGAGAATGCGAAGAGAAAAAGTTCACAGCGAAAGCGCGATCCGGTTTCCGGGGCTGACAGAGAGAGAGACGAACGCGGCTCTCTCCAGCGCGGAAAAGAAAATTCTGAGCGGGAACGGTCGCGCACGGGCGGGAAGGCGGCCGCGCATGTGCGGTGGGCGTGCCCTGCGTGCGGGACCGCCCGCGAAGTTTTCTTCCGGTTGATGGGGGCTGCCGTGGACGTCAACCCAGTCGTGAGAACAAGCAGCCTGCTTGTCCTTGGAGAATGTGCAAGAGAGCCAGCATCAGCAGCTGAAGCGCGCCTGTTGACTTAACTGCTGCTCAGACAGCACAGGCGGGACTCACGCAGGAGAAAAAAATAATCAAGAAAAAAAAGGAGCTCCAGTTACTAAAATAAACAGATGCATTCTCACCAAAGCATAAACACAAGCAACTAAAAAAAAAATATAAAAAAGAAAAAAATGAAGTATACATATTACTTCAATAAACCAATATTTAAAGTCATAGTTACACTATTTTAATTATTGGTTTTTAATGTATGTTTTATTGTGATCTATCTAGTGAACAGTGCAGAACGTAAATATGTGAATGAATGAATAAACTTTTTCCGTTTGGATTGTTGCTTGACTTTTTATTATTTTAAGAAATGAAGCAAACTAAAAAGTCAGATCTATCCCCTAACCAACCCCCAGATTTGGAGCCAAAACCCACCTCTCCAGGCTCTCCCACTCCTCTACATACCTGATCTGTATTCTATGGGTCCTTTTCCAGCAATCCTGTTGCCCAGTTTTCACAGCAGTATCAGCTGAAAAGCTCTAGTGTGATTTGTTTACCTCACAGAAAGAGCTTTAATCAGGGGGTTGGCCAGTGACATTTTCTAAATTAGCAGAGAAGTTAAAGGAGATCACTCCTGCTCATATAAAACAGGCTTTTGCTACACATTGGGGATGGGGGGGGGGGGGGGGGGGGGCATGAGCATAATTTCAAGGGTCTATAGAGGCCTGTGGTGGGTAGAGTGAGGAGAGGGAGAAACACAGCAGTTATGTATAAATCTGTTTATTCACAAGACGTTGCAGACATTACAATGGCATTAATTGTTCACAGGTACAAAAGGAAGTATAACACACAAAAAGGAGTGACATATATATAAAGGACTAAGATGAAGGACCAAACTTCGGCAGGATACCATCTGCCTGCCTCAAACAGTTATCACAGAATTTCAAAAATTTAAACCTTTTTCACCCGCTCACCCCCCAAAGTAAAGGCCACCGGTCAAATTAACTCAAGCAAAAGTGTATTATGTCGAGAAACGCATTATGGCGTGTTCAATAATCCACTTTGTGCTACTGGAGCAAGAGTCAACCAAAACCACTCCCAAGTTCTCTGAAAAGATTGTCCTTTCACAGATGCCAAACCTTGGATTCCATACCGCTTCATTTTTAACAAGGTTATCATTTGAATACGCCAGGCAGGGCCGTGCCGATGCGGTAAGCAGGGTAAGCGCCGCAGGGGGGTGCCCACCTCTGGAGGGCGCCGCCGCGGTGCTTACTCTCGCCCCGCGAGGCCTTTAAATCTTTTTACCTGGTCGCAGCAGCGTCAGTGAAAGCGCTGCCGACGTCTCCCTTCACTTGCACTCATTGGTTCTCTCAGTGTCCCGCCTTCTTCTGACGTCAGAAGAAGGCGGACACTGAGGGAACCAAGAGCGCGAAGGGAAGGTAAACTTCGGCAGCGCTCCGCTTTCACTGATGCTGCATAGGCGCCCCGTATAAGAGGCTTGGGGAGGCTAAGCCTCCCCAGCCCAGCTGTGACCTTTCCCGCCCATGCTGCATTGCCTCCCCCCCCCCAAACGTAGCCACTTTCCCTCCAGGCCCGAGGCCCGCTCATCCACACCTGCCAAGTCCGGAGTCTCCCGCACTCCCGAGTCTGGGCCGGCAAAGTGGGAAGAAAGTCTCCTCTTCAGCGCGAGTCGCGCGATAAAACAAAAAAAAGAAGCAAGAGCGGGGCCGTGGCAGCCTTCAAGCATGGGCTGTCTGCGCTGCAGCCGCTCCTCTCTCTGCCCCTGGAAGGAAGTTGACATCGACTTCCTGCTCTGCTCCGGGGACAGAGAGGAGCGGCTGCAGTGCCGATAGCCCATGCTGAAAGCTGCTACGGTACAGCCCCGCGCTTGTTCCAGCAGCCAACTGTTGCTCCTGGGGGCTCCAAAGCGGTTGAAGCTGCGTGTGGTGTCGGTCCTCCCAGCTGATTCCTGCCCTTTGGGTGCGTGTAACGCGTGCTACCTTTTTTTTTTTTTGTCTGGACTCGGGGCGCTGCTGCTTCTGAAGAGGAGAAGCAGCAGCAGTGGCCAACAAATTAATACCGGGTGGAAGGGGGAGCGAGAGGCACTAGGCAGGTATAATGGAGAGAGTGGGAAGATGGGGAGAGAAGGAGGGGACATGGAGAAGGGCTGGAGTCCTGGAGAAAGGGAGAAGCTGCTTAAAATGAGGAGAAAATGGGAGGGGGGGGGGGTGAAAGAGGGAAGACACTGGAAGGGAGAGAGAAACTAACAGGAGGAGAAACATTGAAGGATGGGGAGAGAGAGGGGGGCATGATGAATGGAAAAGGGTAGAGAGAGAGACACTGGATGGAAAAGGGGATAGAGAGAGAGAGAGACACTGGATGGAAGGATTGGGAGAGAGGGGGGTAGATGTTGGATGGCAGGATCGGGAGAGGGGGTAGACGAATGGAAGGACATGGAGAGAAAGAGGGAAGAGGAAGACAGAAGGATGGGGAGATAAAGAGGGAAAACGGATGGAAGGATGAGGAGAGGGGGGATAGACGGGACGGGAGAGAAGAGAAATCACTGGACTGGACATGTAGGGGAGGGCAGGGGAGAGAGGAGAATTGCTAGATATGGAAGGATGGAGGGGTCAGGTGAGAGAGGAGATTTGCTAGATGGATGGATGGAAGAACCGGGGAGAAAGGAGATTTGCTAGATATGGATGGAGGACAGGGGAGGGAGGAGAGTTGCTGGACACGGATGGATGGATGAATGGAGGGGAGGGGAGTGAGGAGAAATGCTGAATATGGATGGAGGGGAAACTGCTGAATTTAAGGACTGGATTGAAACGCTTTGAGGGCAGATGCTGCAACTGGAGGAAGGATAGGGATAGGGTGCCACAGATGGTAGACAGAACGCATAAGGACACAGGAGGATGGTGAGTGAAAGAATATCAAATGGAAAGAAGACACCATAAAACAGACGACACTGGGACCAAAGCGAATAGAAAAACTAAATGCTCAGAAAACAAAGGTAGAAAAAAGTATTTTATTCAGAATGTATTAATTGGAATATGTCAGCTTTTGGAAATGTGCATCTGTGATATTTTGCACGTAAGTTTCAATTTCTCTAGTATTGCTGCATGCCAAGTCTGACTTCTTGAGGTAATTTTCCAGTTCATAATTTTGCCTTCATATCTTTTGATTTCTAGTTCCTTTTGTCATATCTGTTGTCATGTGTTTTTCATGTGTGATCAAGGTGCAGTATTCTGCTAGCGTGTACTATTTGCAGCCCTTTTGGTTTTGGTTTTTTCACTAGGTAGTGTATTGGTGTTTTAGAGCCTGGTGTAATTACAGTGCTGCTTTTCCACGCATAAGATTGTAGCTCGTCCTGTCCTTGGAATTAGTGCTGTTATGATTTGGTAAGTTTCTGAGTGTGTTTTTGCACAAGTTTGTGTATACTGTTTTGCAGTGGAAAGATTGTGTGTTGGCCGTACTAAGGTGACATCAACACTTTAAATTCATTTTAGTTTGTCATAACATCAGACATAGTTTTATAATATTTTGGAGGATCTGATGTTGAATTGTTAAAGGTATTAATTGTGACTATTTTACTTTTATTTATTTTTCCTGTGTGTTGTCGGACAATTATGGATGTAAGCCCCGCCCCCTGGTACCACCCATAACCCCGCCCCCTTTAGCCTCCCCAAACAGTTGGGCCACCGACCGCCTATGCTGACGCTGCTGCGACCTCTTCGTTGCCGTCGCATCGTCCCACCCCCCACTTCACGCGATTTGCGAACCGCGCTGCCGCTTAGCACTGCTTAAAAAAAAATTTACACGTCAGCAGGAACAGGCTGCTTCAGCCAATCCCAGGAGCCTTCTTTCAGCCCTCAGGGGCGGAACACGCTGAAGGAAGGCCCCTGGGATTGGCTGAAGCAGCCTGTTCCTGCTGACGTGTAATTTTTTTTTTTTTAAGCAGTGCTAAGAAGCGGTTCGCGAATCGCGTGAAGGGAGAAGACAATTTGCTGGAAATGGAAGGGAGGGGAGAGAGAGGAGGATTGCTGGCTATGGATGGAGGAGGGAAGGGCAGAGAGGGACAAGGATGGACATGGGGGCCCAGGGAGAGGACAATTTGCTGGAAATGGAGGGGAGGGGAGAGAGAGGAGGATTGCTGGCTATGGATGGAGGAGGGAAGGGCAGAGAGGGACAAGAATGGACATGGATGGGAGGGCAGGACCCAGGGAGAGAGGAGAAATGGATATAGAGCAAGAAATGAAGAAGAAAGGAGAAAAGTAAAGAAATAAATGGAAAGGAAGCCCTGGAAATGGAGTTAAGAGGACAGATAGCAGCAGACTCAGATACTGGCCAGCATGATCGGAAAAAGAAAGTCACCAGACAACAAAGGTAGAAAAAAATCATTTTATTTTCATTTTAGCGTTTGGAATATGTCTACTTTGAGAATTTACATCTGCTATCTTATTTTGCAATGTATAGCAATTTGTTTCTAAGAATATTGCTGACAATTCCTGTCAGTGTAGCAAGTGGTGAGCGATCATTTTCACCGGGGGGGGGGGGGGCCTGATCATTTTCACCGGGGGGGGGGGGGGGGCGCCAACTGATAGTCTGCAGGGGGGCGCCAGAGACCCTAGGCACGGCCCTGACGCCAGGTCACTAATGTGGATGTCTTTCTGTTTATCCATGTAAATAAGATAACTTTTTTGGCTAGCAATATTGCTTGTCTCAAGAATCTCAACAAATCTTTTTGTTACAGAGAAGGGAATGTTAAAACAATCGAACAAGAGGACTGCTGAAACTGTAATCTTCCTTGCCCACTGATTAGAAATAAAAGACATAGAGGGGCATAATTGAACGGGGTGCCCAAGTTTTACTGAGGATGTCCTCACAGGACGTCCCGCGAAGGGGCCAGGAAACCCATATTATCGAAACAAGATGGGCGGCCATCTTTCGTTTTGATAATACGGTCGGGGATGCCCAAATCTCAACATTTAGGTCGACCTTAGAGATGGTCGTCCTTAGAGATGGTCGTCCTCGGTTTTCAGCGATAATGGAAACCGAGGATGCCCATCTCAGAAACAACCAAATCCAAGTCATTTGGTCATGGGAGGAGCCAGCATTCATAGTGCACTGGTCCCCCTCACATGCCAGGACACCAACCGGGCAAACTAGGGGGCACTGCAGTGGACTTCAGAAATTGATCCCAGGTGCATAGCTCCCTGTCCTTGTGTGCTGAGCCCCCCCCCCCCCTCAACCCACTCCCCACAACTGTACAACACTACCATAGCCCTAAGGGGTGAAGGGGGGCACCTACATGTGGGTACAGTGGATTTGTGGTGGGTTTTGAAGGGCTCACATTTACCATCACAAGTGTAACAGGTGGTGGTGGGGGGATGGGCCTGGGTCTGCCTGCCTGAAGTGCACTGCACCCACTAAAACTGCTCCAGGGACCGGCATACTGCTGTCAGGGAGCTGGGTATGACATTTGAGGCTGGCATAGAGGCTGGCAAAAAAATATTTTTAAAGTTTATTTTAGGGTGGGAGG
Organism: Microcaecilia unicolor; assembly: GCF_901765095.1. Taxonomy (NCBI): domain Eukaryota; kingdom Metazoa; phylum Chordata; class Amphibia; order Gymnophiona; family Siphonopidae; genus Microcaecilia; species Microcaecilia unicolor. Next base: position 163,348,438 of record NC_044041.1, read on the forward strand.
GGGTTAGTGACCACTGGGGGAGTAAGGGGAGGTAATTAGATTGTAAGCTCTGTCGAGCAGAGACTGTCTCTTCATGTTCAAGTGTACAGCGCTGCGTACGTCTAGTAGCACTATAGAAATGATAAGTAGTAGTAGTAGTAGTCATCCTCAATTCCCTGCAATTGTCTGTTGGATGCAGTTTCGCTCTATACACCCGAACCGGTGAAATATAGAGGTGAATAATAAATTTATACTGCATCTCCCAAAGTGCTACATTGTTGGTAATGAGTTGCATGTGTCGCAAACAAGATTTCAATTGTCCATCTCCAGTTTCAATACCAAGCTCCGTTACCCAACTCTAGCATAGTTTAATTCCTGAATATATTTATGATGATAGAATAAAGGTACTTTAAGTTGTAAATCAAGCTGTGGTAAGAGTTTTCTGCAAGTCTGAGTTCAACTGCGCAGCTCTCAAACTGCCCACATACCCCCAAATTCTATAAATGGTGCTTAAAATTGAACACTCAAAATGTGGGTATGCATCCAATATAATTGAATAACAAGCCAATTAGTGCTGATAATTGGGTGCTAATAATTATCAGCACTATTAGGCACGATTGAATTGCAGCTGTAGGCAGGGCCGGTCAAACCTGGTAAGCGGGGTAAACACCGCAGGGGGTGCCTGCCTTCAAGGGCGGCGCTGCGGCGCTGCGCCGTCATACCGCGCCACCCTTGGTGCTTTAAATCTTTAATTTACTTCCGTTCCAGCAGCTGCATCATTTGAAAGCCCTGCCCCGTCTCTAGCCTTCCCTCCCTTCATGAGTTTGTTCTGCAGTCCCGCCCTCGAGGAAATGATGTCAGAAGGCGGGACTGCAGAATGAACTCACAAAGGGAGGGAAGGCTAGAGATGGGGCAAGGCTTTCAAATGATGCGGCTGCTGGAACTGAGTTAAATTAAAGATTTAAAACACCAAGGGCGGCGGAGGATGGGGGCGAAGGAGAATCGCTGGACAGGGGCAGGGTGGGAGAAGAGAGAAAGGAGATGCTGGGGCGGGGGCGTGTGGGTGCCGGAGGGGGGGCGTGCGAGCGCCAACTCATAGTCTGCAGGGGGGGCGCCAGAGACCCTAGGACCGGCCCTGGCTGTTGGATAATGCAAACTTGTGAATTTCTGTAAACCTTTATTAAAAATGCATAACTGTAGCCCATTACACATTGAAAATACTGAACTTATCTTGTACATATCAGTCTGTGTGTTCTAAATTTTAACTTTTCGAGTTTGGCTTCTTTTACCTTATTTCATCTGTGGTTAACATTAGATTTTTGAAATATGTGTTTAATGCCCACTTTTATTCATTTAAATTTTAAATATTGTTTTAGCTTTTTTGGAGAAGTGGCTTAATGGTTAGTGTAGCGGGTTGTGGACCTGGGGAACTGGGTTTGATTCCCACTGCTGCCTGATGGTCGGCAGTGGGTTGAGATCCTGGGGAAACAGACTTAATTCCCTCTGCAGCTCTGTGTGACCCTGGGCAAGTCACTTAACCTTCCGTTGCCCCAGGTACTACAGTAGTACAATGTTCAGCCAGATTTCCTCTGAGCTCAGCTTCTGAAGGTAGGGCTGGTATTGAGGGGAGGAGGGGTTTAAACAGGACAATTGCCCTGGGTCCCCAGGCTAGAGGGGGTCCCTAAGCCTGCTTAAAGCTGAAGGAGATGCAGTCTCACTCCTAAGTTTCTTTTTTGGGCCCTGGAATGTTTAACACTGGCCCTGATAGAAGGCAGTGTAAGGAGAACATATATCTAATTTTCTTTTCTATCTATGAGAAGCTGAGAGGAGAACAAAGCAGCACATTGACCTCTCTAAGCTCTTTTAGAGTCAGGAGGAAGGGAGCAGAATAACTGGGGAAGGGGAGGGGGACAACTTGAGGGCCTTAGAGAATCCTAACATTGTGAGCAGCACCTCATATTGCGACTCTGATGAAACATAGAGGGATACAGAAAAGGCCACCCAAATATTTCCTGTCAAGTAAGCATGCTGCCTCATTTCCGAAGGGTGATAGGAAGGACTAGCTGATATTGCATTGTTCATCATGTTGTTTTCTGCTATTGGACAGTTCTAGTTGGATTTTGAGTTAAACAGCAGTAAAACCACTGTAACTGGGAGACTAGTGTCCCTACTTAGTAGAGCAATATGCCCCTTCAGGGACTAGCTCTGCATGAAGAGAGATTGTTTGTGTGACTGAATGAAGTGCTTTTCAGGATTGAATAGGCCTTCCTCTCAGAACCATGACTGATTGACCCTAGTCCATGTACAGGGGTCAGGGTCATGGATCTGATATACAGTGGAACCCCAATATAGTGCGCCCAGCAATCATAAGAATCCGCATATAACATGATCATGTCTTGGCTCTCCATTTATATATATATGCAGGTAGTTTCTCTGTCCCTAGTGGGCTCATAATCTATGTTTTGTACCTGTGACAATGGAGGGTTAAGTGACTTGCCCAGGGTCACAAGGAACTACAGTAGGCAGGGGTGGACTGAGATTGATCTGGGCCCCCAGGCAGAAAGGATCATTGGCTCCCCCATGCCCCTCTGCTGCTAACGCATCCCAAGCCCCTGATGCTGCCCCCAACTTTGTTTCGAGTACCCCACCCAGACACTACAGCTTCTTTAGGGGCAGGAAAGTACCCCACTCTTTCCTGCCTGCCACCGCTGCTTCTTCTCAGTGGCTGCTGAGACTTCCTGTGGCAGTCTCATGGGTCTTGGCAGCCATTTTGAAGATGCGGTGGTGCTGGACAGAGCAGCGGTAGCGGGTGGAAAAAAGTTCTTTCCTGCCCTTGAAGAGGCCACTAGACCACCAGGGCCCTTCATGCTAGACACGGGGGTGGGGGTGGAGGGGAGGGAGAGAGAGAGAGGCACTGGACCCTTGGACACTTCCCAGTTGCTGTTATGGTCAATCCACCCCTGATAGTGGGAACTGAATCCTGTTTCCCAGCTTCTTAATCCACTGAACTAGCCAGTGGGCTACTCTTCTACTTCAAATTAAGGGGTCCTTTTACTAAGGTGGGCTAACTGATTTAGAACACGCTAACTAATTAGGTATACAATGGGCTGTGCAGCATTTAGGTCACGCTAAATCCGTTAGCGCACCTTAGTAAAAAGACCCCTAAGAAACTCAACACCAGGTTTGTTATACAGATCAAGCAGCTTGCCTGCTGCACAGGCACCGACCTGCCTCAAAAAGAGCCTGCATGTTATACAGATAGACTACTACACCGATACTGGCCTGTGACAGATAGAAACCAAACCACTCAGCTACCAGCCAAGGCTAATGCTAAGGGGCGACCAAGCAGAATTATGTGTAATTGATTGTTATGTCCTGATTGACTGAGTGATGTACTGCTTCTATTGAATGTTTATTCTATTTTATTTTTTTACATTATAATATTTTATTTTCTTATATGTTGTATGTTTATTTTTTGCCAAATTGTGTATGTAATTATGTACTCTGTCTATAATTGGAAAGATAGAGCGGAAAATAAATATCAAAATTAAAAAATAAAATAAATAAATGCTACCCTTTTGAATCAGTTTGTGATTATGCAAACAAAAGAGGAGGGGTGCAGAAAGCTATCCTTGCCTGGGAAGCCATTTTGTCTAGCAACTGCTCTAAATGTTCGTTTTCTATGTCCCACCAGATCCTTCCTCCTCCATTAAGAACCTTCAATCCATAATGGTAGCAGCAGACCTAATTTTAGTTTAATTTCTGTAAGACATTAACCCAGGAACAATAGGGCTGGGTGAGGAACAGCACTATAACAGAATGTGATCCATCTCTGTAACAAATAGGATGGGAGTTGTGCTAATTTCAGGAACACACTGTTTTCCTGCTGTTCAACTCTCTCTCCCCCTGGATATTTTTGGCATGTGGTTGTATTGTTTATGAATGAGATGCTCTGAAGAGGAAATTGCTAGAACAGCCACAAGTCTAAGTAAGAAATTGACTCATATTTTTTGCCCAGCTTTATTTTTCGAAACTAACGAAAGATTTGTCTCAGTGATAAATCAGGTCATAGTAGTGTTTTTAAATGAGTCTGGAAAGTCACGGTTCAAATCTATGTAGGGATGGAATTATATTGTAACTAGACATTTCTGCCAGAAAGGGACATAGAAGGAGGCCATTTCTCCTGTGTGTGAGGGTTAATAGAACCCACTGAAACTAAGACAGCAGGCCAGGCAGCAGCAGGGCCTGGAGCAGGCTGGGCAAACACATGCGAGTGGTGAAGCACCTGTTTGTGTATGATTTTTCATATTTAAGAAGCAGTAAGGGGGGGACGTTTCTAGGGGGTTATATTTAGCCTGCGGCCGTCAGCGGTTTTAAACAGCTCTCATTACATAAATTGGGACCTGTGCTAAAATAGCACAAGTTTGTGGTAAAATAACACATCTTAAAGATAGCCCATGTTGGTAGCTTCCCGTCCCCCTCCCCCTATCACTGCTAACCTGTTAAGTGCTAGCTCCACCCCGATTGTCCTGACACTAAGGGCCAGATGCACAAAACCTAACAAACCCACAACTTACGTTTTAAACTGGTTCCAGCCAGTTTAAAACGCAAGTAGTTTACTCGGGGCATGCACTAAGGGCATTTTCCCTGCCAAGATAGCAGGCAACGAAAACGGAATGCAAATGATTCAAAAGCTATTATAATGAGCTGCACTACCGTTGCAGCCCATTATAATGAGATGCACTACCGTTTTTCCGATTCCCTTACCGTAGGAACCCTAACGGGAGGTCTGCACCTCTCGTTAGGGCTCCTGTGAGGGAATCGGAAAGGAAAAGGGCCCCCCCAAAAAGGTAAAAAAGAAAAAAAAAAAGCAGGGAGCGCATGTGAGGGGCGTCCTTTAAGGACGTACTCTCCCTGCGCTTGTGAGAGACATCTTTTTTTTCGCAGTTTTTTTGCTCTGCCGGCGCTCGTGTTTTTTTCCCCCTTCTATTTTGTCTTCGCCGCGCCACTTACCCCTCCACAGCAAAATGTTTCTATTTTCCTGGTTGCCGGAGAATCGGGACGTCCCTTTAGATTAGGCTCCTCTTCCTGGTCTCTTCAGCCAATCAGAGCGCGTTTCGCTGACAACAGCCAGCTAAGCCCGCTTTGATTGGCTGAAGAGACCAGGAAGAGGAGCCTAATCAAAAGAGATGTCCCGATTCTCCGACTCAGGTACCGAAGGAATAGAGAATGCAAGTGAGCTACAACGAGTAGCTCATTTGCATTCCCTATCGTTGATGCATTCCCGTTCCCTACCGATTCGCTATGGAATCCGTAGGGAACGGGAATTACCGACGTCTTTAGTGCATCTTGCTCTAAGTCGACAATGCTGTGGCAGTCAGAGGCAATATTCAGCGGCACGACTCACTCAAGTGCTGATGAATATTGGTGGATAGCCAGTTCAGCAGGGTTTAACTAGGCTAAACCGTTTTGAATATTGAGCCCCTAATTTCTAACTTTATTGTATTTTGGGTCAGGAATTTACTTACTGTCTGATTGGCATTTGGCAAGGGTATTTGTGGACTAAAGTGGTACTAGCAGGTGTAGTGATGGTTTTAACCATAAGGTAGACGCTTGCCTAGGGCAGCAGCTTCTAGGGGAGTGGGGTCAGAGTGGCTGCAATCAAAGCACAACAATTGATCCTGACGGTGTGTGTCGATGAAAATATGTGCCTACTCTAGCCGTACAGGTGCAGATTTTATTTTGTTACATTTGTCCCACATTTTCCCACCTATTTGCAGGTTCAATGTGGCTTACATAGTACCGGAGAGGCATACGCCGACTTCGGTATGAACAATTACAATGTGATATTGTGGTAGCATAAGGATCATTGCAACAGACATATATGGAATCGTCGAACGGAAGAGTTATGTGAAGCCATTACGGGTTTTGGTTGTGTTGTGTAGCAGTGTTCAGGCATTTATGTTGGTTCGGTGGGGTATGCCTTTTTGAACAGGTTAGATTTTAGTAATTTCCGGAAGTTTAGGTGGTCGCACGTTGTTTTTACAGTTTTTGGTAATGCATTCCACAGTTTTGTGCTCTAGTAGGAAAAGCTGGATGCATAAGTTGATTTGTATTTAAGTCCTTTGCAGCTTGGGTAATGGAGGTTTAAGTATGTTCGTGTTGAACTGGATGTGTTTCTAGTTGGTAGGTCAATGAGGTGTGTCATGTATCCCGGGGCTTCGCTGAAAATAATTTTGTGAACATTGGTACAGATTTTGAAAGTAATACGTTCTTTGATTGGTAGCCAATGCAGTTTTTCATGTAGCGGTTTTGCGCTTTCAAATCGCGTTTTTCCAAATATGAGCCTGGCTGCTGTGTTTTGGGCGGTCTGAAGTTTTTGTTCTTTGCATCCCGCATAAATTGGCTGCCTATAAATCTTGCATATACATTTCGGCCATACGCTCCAGGTGATTCATGGTTTTGGCACATCTAGTCCAAATATATGAGCTAAATATATAGGCACCCAACAGCTACATCTATACGTCTAGAATAGGTGCATAGTAGGCCCCACCCCCAGAATACCCCTTCCACAACCATTTTTCTGCGTGTATAAAACCAGGCGTGTACTGGAGTGTAGGCCTGTAAGTGCATTTCCACTGATAATAAAAGGATACCAACCTTCAGACATCCTTCAGCGCTCCAACTACTGAAGTGCCATTTAAAAATTGATCTTGAGGGTATTAAAGATGTAGAGAGAAGACAGAGAGGTACATTCTGGGAGAGAAAGGGTTTCAACGCATATTTCCTTTATCCATGTGATTTGCACAGTATTTTCCATATTTGAGCTTTGTCACTTAGTAAAGACTCTCTGGTCAATATTCAACCCATAGTGGTCAACATTTATTTAAATTCCAGTGGCTACAGGTTTTTTTTATACCTGAATAATGAGTTTCCAGTACCTAATACTGGTCAGCGCTGAATATCCGTGTATAACTTGGGTGGAACTACCTATCCAGGTTCTGGTGATATTCAGACCCATACCTGAATAGGGAACTGAAAAAAATTAGGGGAGTCTTTTTGCTGACCTAACTTTGGTACCCTTTTACTAAAGGGTGTTAAGCCTTTAATCAGGGCCGGCCCTAGGGTTTCTAGCGCCCTCCTGCAGTCTATTAGTCGGCGCCCCTACCCATCCAGAGGCGGGATCACTGGCTCCGCTCCCACAGTAGACACACCTCTTTTACCAGCCATGGCATCATTGAAAATATTACACCAGTATAGAAGAAAAATAACTTAGCACACAGACCAGGAATTAGGAGAACAGACAGTCTTGCCAACTCTGAAAAACAATGTGTTATCAAAATTTCAGAATCTAACAAACAGATCCCTATTCAGACACTTGGCCTTGCAGTCACACATGTAGAACAGAGATAGCCCCTCTTCAAATTCTTCAAAAATTAACCTGAAATCCTAAGAAGTTAGACTCTGCATGCAGCACAATAGCCTTCCCATCGAGCACAGCTTAGGATCTAGCTAGGACAGACTTAATCAGCATAAACTAACATATTCTACAATCTGAGTTGGACAGTCTAACAGGAGTTACTGAAGTGGGAATGAGAGATAGGTGATGGTTAGGAATTGAAAGCAGGCATCTAGCCCTCCTGTCCTGTGAGTTGCTGTGTTGGGGGTGGGGGTGGAAAAGGATGGGTCAGGTGTAGCACTAAACAGCAGTCTCTGACAAAACAAGGGTCCAGGCTCTGCTCTGCTGTCTCTGTCTGAGCCCTCTCTGGGCAGAGGACAGAGGTTAGCTGAGCTCCCACAAGTTATTTCAGAGCCAGATTCAGTTGGAGCAGTGACAACCTCTGACAAACACAAGGAGGGTATTTCTCTGCTTGGGAGGGGGAGGGGACGGGACAGCGAGCTGACAGCTTTGGAGCCAGACTGAGATGAGCAGCAGAGATTAGATACTCAGCAGAGGTTGATTGCTTGCAAAGTGACGCTCTTGAAGGCATGCGCCCTCCTGCAGTGCTTACCCTGCTTACCGGGTTTGACCGGCCCTGCCTTTAATGCAGCATTAGCGTGGAAAAACAGGGTACCGTACAATGTGTTAAAGTGATTTGCAATATGTTGCTTGTTTTCACACACTAAAGCCAACCCTCTTACTTGTTTCATTATTTTACATCATACTGTCCCTCGAGGGTGCTTCGTTCCTCTCAAGAACACATTCTACAGGTCCCTCCGCTTCATCACATTATTCACCTTTGCTCTGTGCGTACTCGAACATTTAGTGTGATGCAGTGCATTTTGTTCTAGTGAAAAAGGTGCCAGTACTCAAATGCCAGGCCACCCTTCAGGGGTGGGGCGATCACTGAGGGACTCACCCCACAATAGCCAGGACCCCTGCAACCAGTCACAGAATCTATGACAAGGCAGAATTTGTATGAAGAGCCTGAGTTCTTTCACTAAAACTTGGGGACCATGGGTCAATTTTAGTAGACAATGGAAAAGGTGCCGGTTCTCAGTACCCCCAAGTGCCCCCTTGAAAAAAAGGTGGAAAAAAGAAATTACTACAATAACACAAATGGGTGTGGGATTACCAAAGCACACAGCCAAAACTCAAAAATAATACCCATGTATCACTGTGAAATTCTGATATATTTCCAGTGAAAAAGGAAGGAAAAGCCTCAAAGTAGCTCAAACCCAACAAAGTTTGTAGAGCTGTGTTGATCTGAAAAGATCCTTACTTCATCATAGGCAAAAACCTTCCAAAATAATAAAGCACCATCGTCTGTAACAACAGTGCACAAACAATAATAATAAAAAAAGCACTTATCTTATAAATAAATGAAGCACAGGGACGGCATCTGGTGGATGTCTGAAAATACTGCCTTGCCCCCAGGCCAACGGTGACCGATGTTTCGTTAAAACTGCCTCAGGGTCCAGATGGCAAAAACAATTTTAATAAAGCTCCATTCAATAGAGGTTTTTTATGACCTATTGAACAGAGCTTTATTGAAATTGTTCTTGCCAGATTACCCTACTCTTTTCTTAGCTGCGCCATTAGCGTGCAACCATTTCCAAAAAGTAGCGAGAGAGCCCTTACCACCATATATTCTGAAGGCAGTGAGGGCTCAGATGCTAATCCAGTGCTAATCAGTTTGCGCCTGGCAATGTAGATGCGTGCAAAAATGTCCACTCTCTGCCCCCCCCCCCCCCCAAGACACGCTTCCTCAGCCAAAAAAATAAAAAGCTTGGTAGCACAAACACATTTGGAACCTTCTCTGGTACATCTGAGCGTGCTCCGCAGTAAGCTCTTTTAAGCTGCTGGGAAGTACCTACTGTACCTGAATGTAACTCACCTTGAATTACTGAGAATGGCATGCGTGAGATCCTAGCTAGTCTGCTGTTACAAAGGGAGAAAACTTGAAATAAATGACTTGGGATCAGCCGGCTTTAAAAATGTAAAACGAAAGTATAAATAAATACATAGACTGGATTTTTTACAGGCTGTTGTTTTTTTAACACATGCCAAGGAATCTGAGAACCAGTGAACAGCCGAATCAGAGAATATGCAGCACGATGGACAGATGTCTTTTTTAGCATCCGAAAAACTGTGGAGCAGATTGCACAGAGGGTGTCTCTAGAAGAAAGATGCTTTGTGAGCAAGATTCTATGTTGCTATGAAAACAAGGCATGTGGTAAACTCTGTACAAGATTGCAACTTGGCCTTCCACCACCAGATAGCACCATGTCACTATATTAGAATCAGATTTATTTTATTTCTAGTATCTAGCTCATGCCTTTTCCAGTAGTGGCTCAAAGCAATTTACATTCAAGTAGAATAGATATTTCCCTGTCCCTGGAGAGCTCACAATCTAAGCTTGCACCTGAGGCAATGGAGGGTTAAGTGACTTGTCCAAGACCACATGGATAATTAGTGGAATTTGAATGCTGATCTCTCTGGATTACAGGCATAGGTGTTGCTACGGGGGCAAAAATGTCAGTTGCATCCCCTTTGCACCCCAGTGCAGTGGCATGCTGGAGCCAGTGTGGGAGCAAGACGTTTTACCATTCCCACTGGAACAGTAAAAAGTTTTGCTCCCACACAGTGAATAAAAACCCGTAAATACCAGTGGTGTCTTCCTCCCTCTCTCCCTCTCATCCCCATCATGGTATCTTACTTATTTGCGAAACAGGGAAGTTGCATTAGAAGGCAGGACCCGGTAGAGGGAAGGCCCCACAAAGCAGGCTTGTGATGGGAATCCTGTTGGTGGCTGCTGGCGGCATAAGTAAGATACCGCGGCAGCGGGAGAGAGCAAAACAGTGCCAGACCATGGGAAGGGGCACTAGAAGAAGGGACATGGGTTCCCATGGGAAAGGGGGTGCAGGCTGGAGCTGAAGGGAAGGGAGAGAGTGCTGGACCCACCGGAGAGGAGGGGATTGGGGATGGAGGGGAGAGAGATGCTAGACTGTTGTCGGGGGGGGGGGGGGGACATGGAGGGAAGGGACAGAGGTGCTGGAGGGAAGGGGAAGAGGAAGGGTCGGGGCAGGGGCTGGAGTGGAAAGGTAGAGGTGCTGGACTGCGGAGGGGGGGTGCTGAAGGGAAGGGACAGAGGTGCTGAAGCCATGGGGAGGCTGGAGCTTGAGAGAAGGGGAAGGGAGCTGAAGCAGGAGGGGAGGGAGGTACTGGACTAGGGGGGCAGGTGGAGGGAAAGAACAGAGGTGCTGAACCCATGGGGTGGGGCTGAAGGTGGAGCTGGAAGGTGCTGGACCCAAGGGGGGGCTGCTGGAGGGAAGGGAGAAAGGACATGCACCTGGATGGAGAGAGATGCTGGACCAGGAAAGGTTGTATGAATGGAAGTGAAAGAGGGAAAGACTGTAATTGGATAGCAGGTTAGGGAGAGAGGGTAAATAAGTACATAAGTATTGCCAAACTGGGACAGACCAAAGGTCCACCAATCCCAGTATCCTGTTTCCAGGGATGGGGAGGGGGGATGCACTTGGATAATAGGATAGGGAAGGGAGGGAGGAAATGCACACAGATGGAATGGAAGGGAAGGGAGAGGATGAATGACTGCATATAAAGAGAAGAGGGGCAATATGATGTACATGAAGGAAAGGGAGGAGGGATAGCTAGATAGATTTGAGAAGGAGGAATAAAAATTGAAGAAAGCTGAATGTGAAAGATCAGTGCCAAGCAGACATAGGGCAGGAGATGAAGAAGAAAGGAGATGAGACAAGAAATAACAAATGGAAAGGAGGCCCTGGAAACAAAGTTAAAGAGCAAGGGTAGAGAAAAGCAGAACCAGAGATTGGAAACAAGATGATTAAAATAATAAAATTTAGGGGTACCATACGTCCGGTTTTACCTGGACATGTCCTTTTTTTGAGGACACAGCCATGCAGGCTGGCGGGCGGACAGCAGGTGGGCGTCCTATCCTCCCCTCCTCTCCTTTACCTTAGTGTGGTGCCCTGGTGGTCTAGTGACCTCTTTGGGGCAGGAAAGAGCCCCCTCTTTCTTGCCCGGTGCATCTGCAGACTGTTTTGTTCCCAGCGCTGCTTCAAAATGGCTGCCGAGAGTTCAAGTGGCGGCCTCACCAGACTTCTGCAGAAGTCTTCAAGGTCCCTGCTTGAACTCTCGGAAGCCATTTTGAATGATGCTGGGAGCAACAGAGGTCTATAGCCATGCTGGGCAGGAAAGAGACCACTAGACCACCAGGGCACTACAATAAAGTACAGGAGGGGAGAGGAGGGGTAGTGAATGGAGTCATGTGGATGGAGGGAGGCTGGAAAATTGGAGAGGGGATATACATGGGTGAAGAGAGAGGCAATCTGGCTTTCTTTGGGGGGGGGGGGGTTCAAAGTGACAGGGGCGGGGCAGGGTGTAACAGGGGGCAGAGCAGGTGTCCTCTTTTTCCTCAGGGCAAATATGGTAGCCCTAATAAAATCGCTCAACAACAAAGGTAGGAAAAATGATTTTATACTCAGTTTAGTGACTTGAATTATGTCAGTGTTTAGAGTTTACCTCTGCTGGTTTTATTTGCACTGTACAGGAGGACATGCATTTCTTTCTATTTTTCTGGTGTTGCACGACATGTAGGGTCTGGTATCTCTGCTTTCAGTTTTTGTTTGCATGTTTTTTGCAGTTCCCTATTTTGTATCAGGTGAGAATCATGTTCTGCAACAGCAACTGAGGTGAAGGATTCTGCTGGCATGTGGTGTCTGTGTAGGAATCTGTAACAGTTCATCTTGTTCCAGTTTCCCAGTAGCAGGCTATTTTGGTGCTCTAGGGCCTGTCTTCACAGGTGGGTTAGGGCTATTATGGTTTGGTAAGTTTCCTGTATAGGTTTTGAGTGCCTTTTTGCAGAGTTTTATGTTATTTTTCAAAATATCTGGCCTGTTTGAAAAAAATTCAAATGCTTAGGATTAGTGGGGTCTCCACTTCTGGTAGAGCAGTGCTGGGCACATCCAGCCAGTCGGGTTTTCAGGATATCCACGATGAAGATGCATGAAAGAGATTTTCATACAATGCCTCCTTGGTATACAGACTTATCTCATGCATCTTCATTGTAGATATCCCAAAAATCCAACTGGCTGGGTGTGTGCAAGGACTGGGTAGAGAAGCACTGCGATACAGTCACCGGACAAACAAAAACCCATGTACTTTAAACATAGTATCTGTCAGTGGAAGGAGCGTGTGCTGTTCCTGAGTTGATAGTCATAATTTGAAATTTTTTTGTGTGTCTCCCATGCAGAAGGTTTGCAGGACAGATGATAACAGCTGTATAAGTGAAATGTTGGTAAATGAGCCAGCTGGTGGAGCAGTGGAAGACTCTTTTATAGGCAACCCATGTTCTCTTCTGCAGCTATCTGACTCGAGATCTTTAAATCTCATGATCAACACTTCCTGCTGGACTGTGGGGGGTGATCGACATTGAATATCCTTTTTTTTTGGCCGTCTCACTGGCCGGTTAAGTTTATAGCAACCAAAGATAGGACTGATATTTAGGCAGTCTGATTTGGCCGCTAAACTTAGCCAGTTAGCGTTGAATATTGCCGGTTATCGCGTGATATTTGGTTATCTTTTTGGCACTAACTGGCAATATTCAGTGGAGATATTAGTGGTTAGGTGCCGAAACACTATTTAACTGCTTAGCGGCCATTTCTGGCCAATTAAATAGTGCTGAATATCAAGGGGTTATGGATTTTGCACAAACATTTTATAGATGCACGCGATACTCGCAAGTCTTCCCTGGAGTAGCCCCCACAATCTGGAATGCACTCCCTGAAAGGCTTTGCTTAACACAAGACTATCTATATTTCAGGAAGCATGTGAAAGCTTGACTCTTCAACCAGGCCATGTTTACCCACTCCTACCCTAGCTAAGATATTATTCAAGCACCCTTCTGACCTCATTTGCAACTCTCTTTAAATTAATCCCCTTATTTTCTTACTCCTGTTACTCTTATCTATCTATCTATCTATCTATCTATCTATCTATCTATCTATCTATCTATCTATATGTTCCATCTTTGCTTATACCCTAGGCTGTCTATGAAAATGTTTTATTACGTATTGTATTGACATTGTAATGCATCATAATTCTTGTTGTACACCGCCTTGAGTGAATTCCTTCAAAAAGGCGGTAAATAAATTATAATAAATAAACTAAATTGACTAACGAGCCAATTGGTGCAAATAATTGGGTGCTAAAAATCAATTATTGGTGTTAATTGGCAACAATTTGGATTCTATAAAGATCTACACGCAAATCTTATAAAGTACAACTCAAGAGGGGGCGTGGCCATAGGATGGGTGTGGATGGGTCAGGGACATTTACTAAAGATGCAAACAGAATTACTGAATACTGGGGATCTGCGCCTAAATTACAAGTTAGGTTTCAGTTGGTGTAAATCCTCGAACCCAAATTTTGGCACGGAAACTGACTAAGCGCTACACTATAAGCATAGTAACATAGTAAATGATGGCCGATAAAGACCTGTACAGTCCATCTAGTCTGCCCAACAAGATAAACTCATTTTAAATGGTATGTGATACTTTATATGTATACCCGAGTTTCATTTGTCCTTGCCTTTCTCAGGGCACAGACCGTAGAAATCTGCCCAGCACTGTTCTTGTACTAAAACTTCTGAAGCTAACGTCAAAGCCCCTTAAAATTTACACTCCAGCCCATCCATATCTATTTAGTTATGATCAGGGCACAGACCGTAGAAGTTCGCCCAGCACTGGTTTTGTTTCCCAATTACCGGCATTGCCACACAATCTCCACTAAGATTCCATAGATCCATTCCTTCTACACAGGATTCCTTTGTGTTTATCCCACGCATGTTTGAATTCCATTACTGTTTTCATCTCCACCACCTCCCACGGGAGGGTATTCCATGTATCTACCACCCTTTCTATGGAAAAATACTTCCTGCCATTACTCCTGAGTCTGCCCCCCTTCAACTGCAATTCATGTTCTCTAGTTCTACCACCTTTCCATCTCCGGAAAAGGTTTGTTTGCAGATTAATACCTTTCAAATATTTGAACATCTGTATCATGTCACCCCTGTTTCTCCTTTCCTCCAAGATATAAATGTTCACGTCGACAGGTCTCTCCTCATATGGTTTGTAACGCAAATCCCATACCATTTTTGTAGCTTTTCTTTGCACCGCTTCCAGTCTTTTTACATCTTTAGCAAGATATGGCCTCCAAAACTAAACACAATACTCCAAGTGGCACCCAACTGTGGTGCCCAATACTCTAAATGGCACCCAACTCGGAGTGCCATTTCTAGAATAACGCTCCAGGCAGATTTCGGATGATGTTTTTATCTAGTCCTAAGTGTAATGTTGGAAGCCCAGCTTTACAGAATTAGGAGATAGTGTGGAGGTGGTGTATAAGGATATTTAGAGGCACTGTCCAGATAATGCTGCTGAATATCCCAGTCAGCATTACTTGTCTGGGTAATATTTTATAGTTATAGTTTATTTGGGTTTGCTATACCGCCATTAACTAACTCTCAGATCACAGTGTTATACAATTCTAAAAACTAAGAAAACAGAAAAGAGCTATAAAAAGCGATAGGTCAGTGATCCATAATTCCAATCATTCAAGAAGTAATCACACATACAGTAAAAGGCAGGGGAAAGAAGGGGATATTGCAAGAACTGGGTAGGAAACGGTAAAGCCTTATGTGGAATTTAAATGTTTGCCGAAACAGCCAAGTTTTGAGCATTGTTTAGAATTTTTTAAATGACAGTTCAGAATGGATTGAGAGAGGAATAGAGTTCCACAGAAAAGGAGCAGCAAAAAAGAAAGCCCGATGCCGAGTTGACGCCAGTTGTGCATAATGGGGATTAGGGAGATGTAATCGGCAGTCGTTCATAGACCGAACAAGACATGCTGGGGAATAAGGAATAGTAAGGTTAGAGAGATATGGGGGGGGGGGGGGGGGGGGGAGTGTCCCAACCAATAAGCTTTAAAGGTGAGTGTGAGAGTCTTGAAAATGATCTGTTGATCAACTGGGAGTCAACATGATTTGAGAAAGCGAGGGGAGATGTGATCATATTTTTAGGCATGGTGAAGCAACTTGCGCGCAGTATTTTGGAGAGTCTGGATTTTCTTAAGAAGTGAATGAGAGCAGCCAAGGTAGATAACATTACAATAATCTAGCCTGGTGATGAGGAGAGAGAGGATCAAAGCATGAAAAAAGTCATAATCAAAGAATCTATGAACCAAGTGAAGTTGGTGAAGGTAGTCTGTTTTACATAACCCAGAAATTTGTTGAGAAAAATTTAGATGAGAGTCAAGTTACAGGTTATAGAGTTAGTTAGAGATGTAGGTGTTATTATCCAGGATGCCTGCTTTTGAATACTGACCTGACAACTTATACACCACCCTTCCCAAAGTCTACAGCAATAAATATTTTAATGCTACATATTCATGAATCTGCAATTCTAAAACAGTTAAGTGTAACATACAGCAACACATTTTTCAAGCTTCTACTTCTATCCCACTATCAGTTGGTGTACCTCAGGGATCTGTCCTGGGACCTCTTCTTTTCTCCATCTATACTTCTTCCTTTGGTACTCTGATCTCATCCCATGGTTTTCAGTATCATCTTTACGCTGATGACTCCCAGATCTACCTCTCCACACCAGAAGTCTCAGCCAAAATCCAGGCCAAAGTATCAGCCTGCCTGTCTGGCATTGCTGCCTGGATGTCTCAGCGCCATCTGAAACTAAACATGACCAAGACTGAGCTTCTTATCTTTTCCCCTAAACCAACCTCTCCTCCCCCCCATTCTCTATTTCTGTGGATAACACGCTCATCCTTCCTGTCTCATCAGCTCGTAACCTTGGGGTCATCTTCGACTCCTCCCTCTCCTTCTCTGCACATATTCAGCAGACTGCTAAAACCTGTTGTTTCTTTCTCTATAATATCACCAAAATTCGCCCTTTCCTTTCTGAGCACACTACCAAAACCCTCATCCACACTCTTATCACCTCTCGCTTAGACTATTGCAACTTGCTTCTCACAGGTCTCCCACTTAGCTATCTCTCTCTCTTCCTCAATCTGTTCAAAATTCTGCTGCGCGACTAATATTCCGCCAGTGTCATTATGCTCATATTAGCCCTCTCCTCAAGTCACTTCACTGGCTACCTATCCATTTCCGTATACAGTTCAAACTCCTCTTATTGACTTATAAGTGCATTCACTCTGCAGCTCCTCAGTACCTCTCCACTCTCATCTCTCCCTACATTCCTCCCCGGGAACACCGTTCACTGGGTAAATCTCTCTTATCTGCTCCCCTCTCCTCCACCGCTAACTCCAGACTCCATTCCTTTTATCTTTCTGCACCATATGCCTGGAATAGACTTCCTGAGCTGGTAGGTCAAGCTCCATCTTTGGCCGTCTTCAAATCTAAGCTAAAAGCCCACCTTTTTTATGCTGCTTTTAACTCCTAACCCTTATTCACTTGTTCTGAACCCTTATTTTATCATCCTCACTTTAATATTCCCTTATCTCTTGTTTGTCCTGTTTGTCTGTCCTAATTAGATTGTAAGCTCTGTCGAGCAGGGACTGTCTCTTCATGTTCAAGTGTACAGCGCTGCATACGTCTAGTAGCGCTTTAGAAATGATAAGTAGTAGTAGTACATTTCCATAAAACATTCGATTACAAAATGCAATTTCAAAAAGCCAAGCTGTACAGTATTTATAGTCCCTAATTCCACCCACTGAGATCAGTACTGTGCATCTCTTAATGCACTTGGACAGGATTAACTGAAATCCAGGGCCCCCATGCTCAAAGCTCCAGTGCTCGCCTCATACTGCAGGAACAGAGCAGAAACGTAGCCCTCCAGTGCTCATAGCTAATGGCATTCAAATTATATGTGTACTGTGAGACTGAAAGTAAGGGAGAGGGATGTGTCTGGTGCGTGCGCACAAGAGTTTCATGGTAAACACAACTCTTGTGTGCATGCCCAGGCGCCGTTCTTCTGTGTCTTTAAATATAAGCTTTTCAAAATTATTTTCACTTGAAAGGCTTATATTTAAGTGAAGAAAACAGGTGCCAATGTGTACTTTCACTTTTTCACTTTTGGGTTTGCTCAGACTCACACGCATTTGTTTCTCTGTACCGGCACTTAGAGGCTTGCACGGGCTTCCTTCTGCTTCCAAAACAAATCAAAACCAGCAGATTTTAAACAGAAAATCAAAAGAAATCCTCTCTTCAAACCCCCAATGCCAGCTCTGAGCTTACAATAGGTTTCTAGCTGTATGAGCAGGGTTTGTTTGTGCACTGTTCTCTGGGTAATGGGAAAGCATAGCAAATGACTTCATTAACATCCATTTGTCTACATTTAAATACAACTTGAGGCCATCTTTGGTGTGCACATTGTTTCTTGCGCTAAAGCTCTCTGAGTATTCTGCGCAGATTTACATCGGTGCTAGTCCAGAGCTAATCAACTCTTAACACCGCTGTTAAGTTCTGAGCATTGAGGCCCAGAACTGGTATTTTAAACAAATAAAAATGTCTCCCAGGTAATTTGCATCCTGGATGAGAATAGCCTGACCCTGCGTATGCTGTGATCTTTGCATCACGCCCTGTGCCTCTGGGGAAACACTTCACCTGCACATACTGTGATCTCTCTACCATCCCCTGCACCTCTGGGAATATGTTTTTGCTCTGTGTCTGTTCTTTGTCTCTGTTCTTTTGGTTGCGGTTTTCACCAAGTTAATTCAGCCTCATTGTGGATGTGTTTGATGGGTCCCCCTGCCCAACCTATTTGCCTTGCTCCAGAAAACCATTGTTGGGATGAATTTGGAAGAGGGGTTGGTTCTGTCCCAGTAATCTGCAAGGCCAAGAGGAATACAAATTTACAGCTGGTCTGGGAGACGATCAGAAGCGCCTGCAACAGAAGGAGGGTTTTTCGTATGATCTGTGAAGTGCTAAATAATGATAGAAAAGCCCTTGTGATTTTCAGTAGTAATAACCATGGCACCCACACTGTGTTCTGATTAAACATTATTCAGATCCAGCATCATGGGGGTAGTAAATGCATAATTTCATTCATCGCTTTGTTGCATTCCCCGTGTAACATGCAATTTTTCAAATGCACACTTTCCTCATTCCGTTACAGCACAGCTGAAAGGAAATTATGAAACAGTGAACGAAGCTTTGTAACAGGGGAATGAATATCAGCTTCCCACTTACAAATGAGGCTTAGCTAGAATACAGTTTGTAATTGGTGACATGTAGACATGAAGGATGATCCTTTAGCCTGAGAATTAATGGGAGGGTAGTGACTCAAGTTTAGGGCACTAGGCTGGGTTATTAACACACAAGACAAACCTTTGAAATACAAATGGGTCATAGGCTAGAGTTGTGCCTCTGCTTCCCTATGCCTGTCTCTATAATTAGAAACAAGGTGACAAAGCAGTTTGCGAAAAGTATTTTTTGTTTATAGAGGCTGCTTTGCAGTAATGATTAGTGCTAGAAGAACTACAAATCAAAAAATCTACTTTACAACATGTTCATTTTCAGCCCCTGTGCTCTCTGCATTTGGCTGGAATCTCCTCTAGTATTGCAGAGGTGGCAACCAGGGAAGGTGTCCTTAGCCCCAAAAATACAGGGTAGAGATTGACAAAAATTGTGTTTTGTTCTTTTTCTCTAGTTTCAGCTGAAACCAAATCTGTGGCCAAGATTTTTTGCTCGATCTCAGCTGAAACTGGTCCTGCCACAAACAGTAGCAGCCACCGCTCCCTCCTCTCTCTCCTCCCCCCCCCCCCCCAACACAGTAGTAGCCCCCTTCCTCCTCTTCCCTGAACAAAGATAGCTCCTTCCCTCTCCCAAACAAAGGTAGTCTCACTCCGGACCTAATTTATTGTCCCTGGTGGCATACATAGGAACCAACTTTTCAAAATTATTGGGGGTGCTACGCTCAATGGAAATAACCCCTCCCTGGACACATACAAAAATATTTTCTCAATATTGGGGGTGCTTAAGCACACACAGCACCCACAGAGCCGGATCCTATGGTGGCACATATGGTTTTCACCCCCATAACACTCTCACACACATTCCCCATCCTCACGTTCTCCCCATCTCCCACAATCTACCCCAACTCTCCACAGAACCTCAGGTACCTTCCAGACTCATATCTATCCTCTCCCCACAGACACACATACCATTCACAAACATACAAAATTCACATACACCATTAGCTTCAACACACAGACTACATAGGGGTCAAAAGAGAACACAACATAAAATTCAGCAGCAGCTGGATTGCTGGGCGTTACTGAGGGGGAGAGAATAAAGTTTTCTCCTCCTCCTCCTACTTATCATTTCTATAGTGCTACTACATGGACACAGCGCTGTACACTAACCCCCCAGTTTACTAAGATGCTCTAGCAGCTGCTGTGCGCTTATGTTGGCACAGCTCATTTACTTTGAACAGGCCGTGTTGGCATTGCCAAGCGCAGCTTAGTAAACAGTGGGGTAAAAGTCACAGTAGCATAGTAGATGACAGCAGATAAAGGCCTTCACGCCACGGTCCATCCAATTTGCCTAACAAGATAAACTCACAGCATTTGGTAAGATGTGATATAACATATGCATACTTGATCTTGATCTATCCTTGCTGTTTTTGGCTGGTGAACAGGCAACAAACCAAAATGCAGACCAAAGTAGTCCAAAATGTATTGGCACAGTCGCCCAACTCAGCCAAGTTTCGCCCTTGATGGGCTGCCTCAGGGGCTATAAATACTGTTAAAAGCAATCAAATAATGACAAATGAATAAAAAGCAGCTACATAAATAAATAAATAATACAACTCATCAAACACAAATCTTTAAAGAACTCAGCCTGTTCAAAGTCTCCCCCTCAGAGATGCACAACAAGCCACCAGCTGCTGCTGAATTTTATGTTGTGTTCACTTTTGACATAAGAACTTATGTGGGACATGGAGAACTTAAAATACTTAAACACATACAAGGGCACTAGCACAGAATTATAACTCAAAACTACTAAACATAAATACTATTCTAGAAATCATATTCTCATAAATACATAAAATCAATAAACACTTCAACTAAAACACAAATCTTAAAAAACCCCATAAAAATCAGGTATATGGAGCAAGTCCAGACAAAGAAAGGGCTCCTTTTATAAAGCAGCACTACCAATATGCATGCGCTGAATGCAAAGAAGCCCATCAGAACATTCAGCGCACACTAATTGGTAGCATCGCTTCCTAAAAGGAGCCCAAAATGACAGAGAGGGGCATTTTCGATAGAACGTCTAAATCAGAATTTGAATGTTTTACAAAAACGTCCAAATTCTGAACAGGAAAGGTCATTTTCGAAAAAAAAAAAAAATAGTCTATCTTTTGTGTTCGAAAATGCTATGGACGTCTTGTGATTTGGACATTTTGTGATTTGGATATCCTTTTTTGGGGGTCCATTTTCAAACAAATGATGTCCAAATGCAAGATGTTCAAAATAGAGGAGGAGTGGGTTAATGGTTAGTGCAGTGGGCTATGATCATGGTAATATGGGTTCAATTCCCACCACTGCTCCTTAAGACTTTGGGCAAATCAAATGCACCAGGGGCATTTTTGGATATGACATCTAAGTCTGAATTTGGATGTTTTTTGTAAAACATCCAAAATCAGAACAGGAAAGGTAATTTTCTACAAAAAAAAAAAAAAGGTCTTTGTTTTCCTTTTGAAAATGTTGTTTGGGAAAATGTTTCGTGATTTGGGGAGTAAGGGGAGGTGATCCCCAATTCCCTCCAGTGGTCATCGGGGCACCTCTTCTGTGGAGCAGAGCAGTAGCCTAGTGGCCAGTACAGCAGCCCTTGAGCCTGGGGAAGTGAGCTCAAGTCCCACTGCAGCTACCTCTTATAAAAACAGGTGTACCTCAAAACATCTAAGTTTTAGTTTTGGACGTTTTTGTTTTGTTCCATTATGGCTGAAAGATGTCTAAGTTTTAGGAATGTCCAAGTCCTGCCTTGAACACACCCCTGGCATACCTCCTTGAGATTTAGACATCCTTCTGACAGACTTCAGAGAAAGACATCTAAAAAGAGGTATTGAAAATACTGAATTGGACGTCTTTGTGAGATAAACATCCAAATGCAGACTTATGTCACTTATTTGGACATTTTTCTCTTTTGAAAATGAGCCTTTTATTGACATATACGAAGGCACTAGCACATAAGTATAACTCAAAACTGCTCAATATGGATACTATTTTATAAATACACCAGACAGCCTTAGAAAAGTACGCATGTGACAATCTTAAAATCATTAAGGGGCCAATATTCAGACCACAGGAGTTAGCCCAGTTAACTCCTGCAGTTGTTGCAAATGTTGGATATTCAATGCCAGGCCGTTTACAGTGACTGGCACTGAATATCCGATTTACTTTTGGCTGGTTTGAACTTAATCAGCCAAGCCTATATTTGGCACTGGCCAGTTAAGTTCAAACCAGCCAAAGGTATACCACCTATACACACAGCCACAGATGGCTGCAAAACCCATGCTAAATATCGGCAGATATTCAGTTATGTTGTGCGATATAACTGGCTATCTGCTATCCAGCAATATTCAGCAGGAAATAGCCAGCTATCTCCTGCTGATTACCACCAGATAGCAGACTATGTACCATTTAACTGGCCAGGTGCTGTTCAAGGGGGGTAAGAATATAGAGGTACCAAAAGAATGGTTCACATACCTAAAATGTTGTGAAACAACTGCAAACATCAAGCTTGAAAAAAATCTAAAACCAAACACATAGTTATATGCCAGTGCCACTAGGCTCCTCCTGTTTATCTTTTATTGATACAGTTTTCACATTTTTTCATGTATTCATTTCTTCATTTTTTATGCATGTATATTGACATTTGTACGATTTCAGTTGGTATAAGTTCATAAGTACCTCCATTTTAATGTACTTTTAAACATTTGATTTCTTATTTTGTGATTTAATTTTATGTATATTTAATATTTTTAATGTTTCATGTTCAGACCCCTGATGCAGGCGGTTTCACCAAAACACAGACCATGTTGGGTCTAATCAAAAAAATACTGAGTTTACACCCTCATGCTTGAAGGCTCCTTGTACTTTTTTGGTTTGTTGCTCTTTTGGGTGTGCTTCGGATTCCCTCTCCTACAGTTCCTTTTAGTGCCTTTGTATATGTCATAAGTCACTTTCTTTGTTTGGACTTGCTCCATATAGGTGATTTACCAATAAATCTATTTTGGACTACTTCAGTCTGCATTCTGATTTGTTGGCTGTTCACCGTCTGGATCTTGAAAACTGTCTGCCTTCTTGCTTGCTGGTTTTGGGGGCACAGATATAAAGTCTGTTCGGCACTGGCCTTATTCTGTAGTTGCCGTTAAAGCCCCATACCAGTCCCATCCAGATCTGTCTAGACAGAATAGGGGCACAGACCCTAGAAGTCTGTCCTTATTTCCCAATTACTAGAGTTGCTGCCTAAGTACCACTAAGTTTGTTTTGATTCTTTATGTTAAAAATAATATTAAAGCACGAATCTGGATTTACCCGGATGTCACAAGAACAACTCAGGAAAAACGGAGAAAGTTTCTTGCATTAAGAGAAGATACTAAAGCACTGGGGGCCAGTTTTTTACTGGCATACCCGTGCAAATGTATGATAAGATATGTGGGTAACAAATATGTTTTCTATGAACCGGATCAGCTGAAAAGCTTTATTGCTTTAAAGAAAATTACCAAATGACTTTTGGGACTAGTGTTGAGTAAAGTAATTCGGAGTGGAGTGGAGGAGTGGCCTAGTGGTTAGGGTGGTGGACTTTGGTCCTGAGGAACTGAGTTCAATTCCCATTTCAGGCACAGGCAGCTCCTTGTGACTCTGGGCAAGTCACTTAACCCTTCATTGCCTCATGTAAGCTGCATTGAGCCTGCCATGAGTGGGAAAGTGCAGGGTACAAATGTAACAAAAAAAAAAATTGTAAAATAGCCCATGGTTTGGGTCCAGGCCTTATTGCCTAATATGAACTAATATGATATATGTTCTCCTCAACTTTACTGACCTCCTCCTCTAAATTAGTGGTCTAAGAAAAGAGGTTTGAAATATTATAAAAAAATAATAATATTAAAGCCACATAATTGCAGGACCTACAGGGTAAGGAAGAGGCACTGTGGTCAATCTGGAAAGAGCAATGGCAAATGTATTTACATTGGTGTGATATACAGGCTTCCTTCACAGGCAGAAGAAATGGACAGAGATTTGATTGAAGACATTCAAAATATAGCTGTGAAAGGGGAAGAACTATTAATAGGTGATTTTAAAATGCCAGATGGTGATTGCAGTATCCCTATTGCAGGGTCTTTTACAAGCAGGGAGATCCTGGATTCTGTACAGGGGGAACTATTCCAGCAGTTGATAATGGAACCCACATGGGATGGGGGCCATACTGGACTTAGTTTTACTAATGGGGAAAGTGTTTCTGATATTATGGTAGGTGGTCATCTGGCAGGCACTAGATGATGTGGTTTAACATTAAGACAGGTGTTTAGAGGGTTCATTCAGAAGTGAAGTTTCTAGACTTAAAAAAAAAACTAACTTTATTCAGATAGGGGATTACCTCAAGGAATTGCTGTATAGATGGGAACATCTGGAAGAAGCTGGAAAGCAGTGGGCAAAACTGAACGGAGCTATTGTAAGGGCAACAAGCCTTTTTGTAGGGAAAGTAAATAAAAGTAAGAGGAAAAGGAGGCTGCTTTGGTTCTCAAAAGTAGTAGCTGAAAAGGTAAGGACTATATTTGCGTACTATTTACGCTAATCTTTGGTGTGCACATTGTCTACCATGCTAGAGCCCTCTGAGCATTCTGCGCTCACTGATGCTGGTGCTAGTCTGGCACTAATTGCTTGTAGCGCTGGTGTTACATTTTGAAAATTGGCCCACTGGTGAACTTGTTGATGGACCTCTGCAGGAGGAGATAAATCAAAGAAGATAATGAAAAAGATAAGAGGATTTACTACAATTAATCAGACCCCTGCAAATAAAGAGGAGATAATGTACAAACCCATACTTCACACACCCTGTCTTAGGAGTGAGATTTGTTGCTGTCATGATATGCACAAAATTAACTCATTTTTAAAATTTATATATACTCATATTCAAATCATTAAGAAGTAAAGGAAACATATAAGAATACTATGAAGACAATACAATAAAAAGAAACTAACAACTTCATCCACAAAATTAAGGGGGGTGGGTTACTACATACAAAATAATCAATAGGAAATATAAACTAAACAAAAGCAGAGACTAACTCTGAAATTATCCTGCAGCCGTATATCAGCACTTATACCTGAGGAGATTGACCCAAAGCTTTCAGTTCTTTATGCTTCTAGAAATGTAAGAGCTGTTTGAAATCAAAAAATAAATATGATTTTCCCTCAAAAAGCACAAAACACACAGAGTCTGGAAATGCAGGAAGGGGAAATATGCTGTTGTGTTACACCGTGTAGTTATGAAATTTTCAACTTGTTACACATTAACCTAATATAGATAGACAGATATAGATAGATACAAATAATTTTTAAAAATCACCATAATATTTTATTTCATAGCACTTTGGTATCTTATGGTTTCATAAATTTTATTTTTGTGTGAATTATTTCCTGGCATGCAACTATAGAAGAAGCGCTTCCTATGCTGGATGCTAATTCTCTTCTGTTGTCATTAGCTGGTATTAATGCTTTATAATGGGATTAATCACCGTCTCTCCCAGATGAACTCGCTTATCTGGGCCTGTCTGAACCATTAATCTGTTAATAAGCATAATTAAAGGTTGTTAACATGCGCCTAGGCAGCGGAAAATAATGTATTTTAGGGCAGCCTATGACACAAGCCGTGATTTATTCGCAGAGTAGTAGGTCAGAAAGAATTTAAGGAGAACTCCTGCTGTTATCCTGTGGGCCATGGAAGACAATAATGATGTCATTGGGCAATCAAGGCAGAAAAATGGGCCACATAACACCAGAGATGCCAAGTTACCCAGATCCAGACTGGAGACTTTCTGGCCAGTCCTGGTTTTGAACTTACATCCCAAAGCAGTGTGGGATTTGTAGTGCCTGATCCTGCCCATTGAAATCAGTACTTCACGTTCCATAATGCAACAGGATAAGGTAGTCAGAAATCCAGGACTGTCCCAAAATTTCCAGCCTGGAACTAGGTAACTTGGCATCTCTGTAACACTTTTGATGTTCAAATATTTGAAAGGTATTCATCCGCAAACAATCATTTTCCTGAGGCGGGATGGCAGAGGAACTAGAGGACATGAATTGAGGTTGAAAGGGGGCCGACTCAGGAATAATGTCAGGAAGTATTTTTTCACCAAGAGAGTGGTAGATACCTGGAATGTCCTCCAGAGGGAGGTGGTGGAGATGAAAATGATAATGGAATTCAAAAATGCTTGGGAC
The DNA here is from genome assembly GCF_901765095.1 of Microcaecilia unicolor. Classification (NCBI taxonomy): domain Eukaryota; kingdom Metazoa; phylum Chordata; class Amphibia; order Gymnophiona; family Siphonopidae; genus Microcaecilia; species Microcaecilia unicolor. The sequence continues at coordinate 163,374,380 of NC_044041.1, forward strand.
AAACACAATGGAATCCTGTTTAGAAGGAATGGATCCAAAGAAGCATAGCTGAGATTAGGTATGAAAGCCAGTGCTGGGCAGATTTCTAAGGTCTGTACCCTGATCGAGGCTGAATAGATTTGGATGGGCTGGAGTTGAGCTTTTCAGGGGGATTGACAACAACTTCAAAAATTTTAGATCAAGACCACTGCAGGACAGACTTCTATGGTCTATTACTAAAAATGGCATGAACAAATCAAGACCAGGTTTACATATGAGCACTCTGTAAAATAAAAAAATAAGGAGAATTCCAGAATCTCTATGATAGAAACTTAGCAACAGGTTTTATGCATTGAGCAACACCCGTTGTAAACCTAGGACTTTATGTCTATTAGGTTTCTGAGGGATTCTCTCCTTTACAAAAAAACGTGGAGGGGCATAATTGAACGAAAACGTCTATATCCATGGACGTTTATCTCCGAGAACGGGTCCGTGAAGGGGCGGACCGAACCGTATTTTTGAAAAAAATAGACGTCCATGTTTTATTCGACAATTTGTGAGCTGGGCGTTTTTGTTTTTCAGTGATAATGGAAAATGAAAGCGCCCATGTCAAAAACGAATAAATCCAAGGCATTTGTTTGTGGGAGGGGCCAGGATTCATAGTGCACTGGTCCCCCTCACATGCCAGGTCACCAACCGGGCACCCTAGGGGGCACTTTTACAAAAACAAAAAAAAAGGTAAAAGAGCTCCCAGGTGCATAGCACCCTTCCCTTGTGTGTTGAGCCCCCCAAATCCCCCTCAAAACCCACTGCCCACAAGTCTACACCATTACTATAACCCTAAGGGGTGAAGGGGGGCACCTACATGTGGGTACAGTGGGTTTGGGGGGGTTGGATGACTAAGCATTAAGCAGCACAATTGTAACAGGTAGGAGGGGATAGGCCTGTGTCCACCTGCCTGAAGTCCACTGCACCCCCTAACAACTGCTCCAGGGACCTGCATACTGCTGCCAGGGAGGTGGGTATGACATTTGAGGGTGAAAATAAAAAGTTGTGAAACATCATTTTTTTTTGGTGGGAGGGGGTTAGTGACCACTGGGGGAGTCAGGGAAGGTCATCCCCGATTCCTTCCGGTGGTCATCTGGTCATTTAAGGCACTTTTTGGGGCCTTATTCGTGAAAAAACAGGGTCCAGGAAAAGTGTCCTAAATTCTAGCTAAAAACGCATACTTTTTTCCCATTATCGGTGAAATGCACCCATCTCTGTTCGGCCGATAACCACACCCCAGTTCCGCCTTCGCCACACCTCTGACACACCCCCATCAACTTTGTCCGCATCCGCGATGGAGTGCAGTTGAAAACGTCCAAAATCGGCTTTCGATTATACCGATTTATTCGTTTTGGGGAGATAAACGTCTATCTCCCGATTTGGGTCGCAATATAGGAGTTTTTCTTTTTCAATTATAAGCTGGATAGTGGATTAGCCACTTTTCACTAGTGTCATAGGTTGTTTTGTATAGATTTAGACATATAGTGTATAAGTCCGTGATAGCACTGGCTCAACATTACTTAAACAGTCGAAAGATGCACACGGTGGTCCTAGTATCCACATGTACAACAAACTCTCACTATAATCAAAAATAAAACTTATCCAGGCTAGCTGACAGATAACGCGAAACGGAACTCACCCCACATACAGGAGCCGACCTTAATCAATGCTGAAAAAACTCCAATGTCCAACCCGGATGTTATATACGTAAGCCAAAGGTCAAAGTGCAAACAAAAAAAAGTGCTTATAGTAGAATCACAATGACTGAGAAAGATAACATAAGAAAGAATATTTAATGATGTAATATGTGGTGAATACAGATAATGAATAACGAAATTAAATAAATACGTTATATGTCCATCACTGATGTCAGCAGATCAAATAAAACCGAACCTTCTAAAATAACTACTGAAGCATCAAAATAAAATTCAAATCACTAAAATAGAACATATATTAAGAATTCCTTAATATGAAAAATATTATATATCCATCACTGACATCAGCTAATCAAATAAAACTGAATCCTCTAAAATGAATATTGTAGCATCAGATGAAACTGAAATTGCTAAAATATAACATCTTAAGAATGCTTAATATGAATAAACCAAAATTGTGACTAGGTACCGCCAGACACACACACAAAAAAATGCATATTGTAGAAAAACTGAAAATTCCTTCTCTGTGTTCAGACCCTAAGGATGCAAAGTGTCTAATTCAAAGATGAATTGTTCTTTGCATAACAACTGAATAAATTGATAAGGAAAAATTGATTGAAAAGGGGGGTGTCCTACAAACAAACACATATGATAAAAACATATTATAATAAAACTATTATAAAAAAACCGAAAGGTCCGTCTCAGCGTTCAGACCCTTAGGATGCAAAGTGTCTAATTCAAAGATGAATTGTTCTTTGCGTAACAACTGAATATCTATAGAGCCACCTCTCCATGTATGTTTAGAAACAAATATTATACAGAACCGGTAGTCCTCAAATTTGTGTCCTGAAGCAATAGAATGTTCAACCAAGGGTTTATCAATTGATTTATGTTTTATTGCACTCTTATGCTCAATGACTCGTACATTGAACTTTCTTTTGGTTTTACCAATATAAACTAAGCCACAAGGGCATAATACAGCATATACTACGTTGGCAGTCTTACAGTTAGAGAATTGTTTGAGATGTATTTCTTTACCAGACGATGGAATACAGAATACCTTTGTCTTCATATTGACATAACATATTGAACATGTGCCACATTGAAAGTGTCCTACTGGTAATTTTTTTTGAATTATTGGTACAATCTGGTAATGCTGAAGGAACCAGCAAATCTCTAAGGTTCTTTTCTCGTTTGTATGCTACCATTAATTTTTTATTATTAAAGATATCTAATCCTTGTAGCAGATGCCAGTGTTTTTTGAGAATATTCACAATTGGTCTGGACATATTGGTGAAAGGTCGAGTGCATTCTATCTTATTTTTCTTTGTTTTCTGAACAGGTTTTAACAATGTTTCTCTTGAAAAATCAGAGGCTTTCCGGAATCCCTTCTCTATGCATCTAGCCGGATAGCCTTTCTCTTCAAGTCGTTTTGCCATATCTCCAGATCTAAGAGCATAAGTCCGAGAGTCAGAGCGGAGACGTTTCAAACGTAAAAACTGTTTGTAAGGTAAGTTGGCTTTCAATGTTGCACTATGACAACTTTGGTAATTTAAGAATTTATTAATATCTGTCGGTTTGCGGTATATGTCAGTGACAAATTTACTACCTCTAATATTTATATTGATGTCTAGAAAAAATATAGACCTCTTACTATAATTCATTTGGAACTTCAGATTGGTATCAAGGCTATTTAACCAACTATAGAATTCTTCCAGTTGGCTAATCGTCCCTCTCCAAATCATAAAAATATCGTCAATATATCTTTTCCAAAGGAGAATATTCTTAGTGTATATATTGTCTGAGAGGTATTTCTTTTTGAAATCAGCTACATATAGGTTAGCTATAGAGGGCACGAATGTAGCGCCCATAGCAGTACCCTTGATTTGTTGGTAAAATTTCCCATCGAAGGCAAAGAAGTTTTTAGTGAGTCCAATAGTGGTCAGTTCAATGATAAATTCTGTGGGAACTCTACAATGGAGCGTTCTATTTGATAGCACTCCTTTGAGAATTTCAATGGATTCTAATTGCGGAATGTTTGTGTAAAGGCTTTCTACATCAAAGGTAACTAATAACATATCATTGCTGGGTATCATGGTGTTAAGTGTATTAATCATATCGGCTGAGTCTCGAGTATATGAAGGAATCTTAAAAACAAAAGGACGTAAATATTTGTCAATAAAAATAGAAAGTGGTTCTAATAGGGAGCCACAAGCAGACACTATTGGTCTACCCGGAGGTTTAGACAGGGATTTATGTATTCTGGGTAGAGTGTATATGGTCGAACAGGAAATCAGGACGTTTTCCCTGTTTGATTATGACTATGAGATAGCCGGGGAGGATTTTTTTTTGGACATTATTGGCAGGACTTTATTTTTTATTTTTTATTTTTTTTTACTTGGATGTTTTTTTAATTGCCCCTCCACGTCTACAATTTCTCTTCTTTTTTTATTTTCTGTCTAAGTTTAATTGTGTAAATTATTTTCAATGAATGTTTTCACTAAATAGTATATATACATGCATATATACATGTTCCATCTTGGGGCCTGAAGTCCTCCCAGGAGAATCACTTTATTATTCTGCCCAGGCAGAAGGCTCACCCAGAGACAGCCTTTTCAGTTTTTGGCCGATGCTTTTGGAATAGCTTCCCGAGACACGTTAGACTGCACGAGGTTGCCTGTGTTATTGCAAGGCAGTACAGTCCTGGCTGTTCCAGCAGACATTTCATTTGACAGAATTTTAAGTGGATTCGGCTGCTGGAAATGTCGACTATTATGGTTTCCTGATGAAAGGGGAATCCATTTGGGCTACGTATAGAGAGTGGCAATAGAGTTCTATGGAACTGGACATGGTTTTATGCATTCTGCACAAATGCTTTGGATTATGATGTTTTGATAATGTAATTTTAAGGTTGTATATGTTTAACAATGTGAAAGTAATTTTAGGAAAGAGCACCTAGTCTGATTCATATGTAGCTTTATACGCAGCCTCCTAAGAAGCAGGTATAACTTTGTGTGTGTATATACTGATAAGAATTGGCACAAATGAATGCATTTTATAAAACAAATATGTGCCAGTTCTGCCCCTGTTCTGTCCCCAGGAATATCGCCCACAAGTATATCGCACAAAAGCAGGCATCATGAGAGGTGCTGGACCTGCAGGGGGAGACTGGAGGGAAGGGAGAAGTGCTAGACCTGCAGGGAGGATGGAAGGAAGAGGGTGGTGCTGGACCTGCAGGGCGTGCTGGAGGCAAAGGAGAGGGACCCACAGTGGGAAAAAGAACCAGATGCTGGAAGGAGGAGGAAAGAGACGGAGAGAAGCTGGATGGGGTAGGATCAGAGAGGAGAGCGACACATTGGTGTGGGGGAGGGAGGGAGGGAGGGGAGAAGCTGGACACAGGGTGGTATATAGAAACAGAGTGGAGATGGCATTGGGTGGGAGCATAGGGACTGAGACACAAAGGGGAGATGCCCCTCTGTGTCCATATGCCATCCCCATACAGCAATACCTGACAGAGGGGTAGGGGAAATATGGAAAACTAGGAAAAAATGCCTATTTCTGAAGGGAAGGAAATGGGCGCTAGCAAGGCCATCCCCCACCTTCCTTCCGTTTTCCCCCCCCCCCCCCCCGCACCGCATCACGGACCCCTGTACCCCCCTTCCGCGACCCTGTCAATCCCCCTTCGCGGCGAAAACCGTCCCCCGCCGCCTTGGAGTACCTGTGCTGACGGGGGACCCCAACCCCCATCAGCCGAAGTCCTGTGCTGGCCTTTGCGGCGTTGCTTCCTCAATGATCTTCTGTTGAAGTTCCTCTGCGTGCGTCTGACGTCAGACGAACGCAGAGGAACTTGAACAGAAGATCATTGAAGAAGGGGGTGTTGAAATCGGAGGGAGGGCGGAGTGTGGAACTCGGTGGGAGGTGCGTGAGGGGACATGGGGTGTTGATGCTCGTCGGGTGGGGGGGGGCGGGTTGGTGATACGGTGAGGGGGGGGGGTTCTGTGTTGCCCCGCTCCCTGCTACTTGCTCCGAAGTGGCAGGGAGCGGCGCACTGACAGCTGATTCCCATGCAGGTGGAGGAGTACTCCTCCCCTTGCTTTGGAATCAGCAGTCACTGACGTCAGTGCGTGCCTGCCTAGCAGACCACCTCTGAGGGAGGCACGGTCCCAGGCACATTACAACGTTGGAGGTGAGAATTATTATATAGGAAGAGAAAAGAACTTCTCACTGATACTGCTGGTGCAGACTGTGGCAGTACCCTTTTCGTAATTTTTGGGATTATGACATTCAATAATCTGATCACATGTGAAAATTTGTTTTCATTTTTTATAAAAAAAACCTTTGGAACATCCTAAGACTCCTGAGGCAGGCGTATAGGCGCCGAAACACAGCTGCTGTGTCGAGTCATTTGTTGCTCCTTAATAAAGACTTTACCTTTATACTTCTCCCTGGGTTATTGCAAAGGCCAGATCATCCTACTTCTTGTTTTGCTGTTCTACTTTGATGTAGGAATTGAGGGTTCCGCCACCTCCTAATGCATGGAATACATTAAATCTGGGCTTCTAAGATGGTATTTTTAAATAGTGTATATGCTGCAGGCAAACATTTAACCTTTACAGTCCCTCCATTTAGTTTCTATTTCTTTTATTTCCTCATAGACCAGCTTTTCAAAGTTAATTGCAACTGCAGAAGTTATATAAACATTGGAATGAGAAAACTGGGATCTTAATAATTTTTTAATGAGACAATTGAATTTTTAAATAAAGAACAAAGCAAAATTTATTCCCTGGCACTGCTACTGGTGCTGACAGCCTACACAATTCATTCAGAGTACCAATACAACCTAGAAGCTCATTTTAATGATCAGTTGTAGAAATGCCTCTAAGTTTTGGTAGGTGGTAAAGGGAGGAAGTCACCCACACTGCTGCTTTACTTATGGTGCTCAGTTCAAATAATACCAAAAAGACAGATGTTGCTGATTGTGCCTGTTCTTTTATGCAAATCAGCCGCCGATTTCATCCATGTTGCAATATAGTATCACATTCTGATATCAGCTTTTCCATCTAAGTAGATTTGCATTTTTTCTTATTTCCATCCTAGCCCCTGGTGATAACTGACCCTTTGTGGTCAGTGCCCACTTGTGCCACTCTCTGCGACCTCCCCTGCAGCTTGACACCTGCTCTGTGTTTGGGTAACAGTCACTTTGGGGCAGGGGCGTAGCTATGGGTGGGCCTGGGTGGGCCCAGGCCCACCCAATTTCGGCCCAGGCCCGCCCACCCAAGCACACACACATTGCAGCAGCAGCAGCACGGCACGGCAGGGATGGCACCTGCACCACTCAGCTGATCAGGCTTCCACAGACTCTCCACTCCAGCCCGATTTCATGTCACTCAGGCCCGCCCACCACCCAAGCGCACACCACGCAAAACACACTGTGACTGCAGCAGCGGCAGCCTAGCGTACCACGTCGTGTGCAGCCGGGCATCCGCTCAGGCTCAGCTGATCGGCTCAGACATCAGCCCACCTAGGCGCCTACCTTCGGGCATGCACTTGCAGGGTCACGCAGCGCGCCGCGTCGTAGTTGTTTTTTTTTTCCATGATTCCTTCCACCTCATCCATCCTACGCGGGTAGCAGGAGCGCTAATGACTGGACGTGGCTGTGCGCGGCGGCGTGCTCAGCCTCGCTCTCGCTCAGTCCGCTCGCTCGTGGCATTTGAGAGCAGGGGCAGGCTAAAAAAAATAGCTGCAGCACGTGCACGCACGCACAGCCTGGCCCTGCCTGGAGTGGACAACGATGTATTGGCAAGTTGGGAAAAGTTCTTCTAATCGATTCATTGGAGTTGTTGGAGAGATCATTCAAATCGAGTTCCAGTGTCTCTGTATTAACTTTACTGCCAAGGTAAGCAGCAGCTGCCAGCCCAGCCCAGCAGCAGCCAGCAGGTAATAAAATTGTAAATGCTTTTTTTTCATCATAATCATCTCTATATATATATATCTATGTATATATACAGTATATCTATATATATCTATATATATCTATATATATATATATATATATATATATATATATACAACATGAATGAATATACCACCTTAAACACACCAAAACTAAACCTTCCAATCTCAGAAACTCTAAAATCCTTGGAGTCACTATCGACCGCCATCTAACACTAGAAACCCATGCAAACAACACAACCAAAAAGATGTTCTATTGCATGTGGAAACTGAAAAGAATAAGACAATACTTCCCAAGATCCGTCTTCCACAATCTAGTGCAATCCCTCGTCCTCAGCCATCTGGATTACTGCAATTCACTATACGCAGGTTGTAAAGAGCAAATACTGAGGAGACTTCAAACAGCCCAGAACACTGCAGCCAGACTCATCTTCGGAAAACCAAAATACGAAAGTGCTAAACCCTTACGAGAGAAGCTGCACTGGCTCCCACTTAAGGAACGCATTACTTTTAAGATATGCACATTAGTCCACAAAATCATCCACGGTGAAGCTCCAGCCTACATGTCCGACTTAATAGACCTACCACCCAGGAACGCTAAAAGATCATCTCGAACTTTTCTTAACCTCCACTTCCCTAATTGCAAAGGCATAAAATACAAAGCGCTGCACGCATCAACCTTTTCTTACTTAAGCACGCAATTCTGGAATATACTACCACGCAACTTGAAAACAATTCACGAACTAACCAACTTCCGCAAACTACTGAAGACTCATCTCTTCGACAAAATTTACTGTAAGGAGCAATACACATGAAGTCCACACTCACTATTCCAGAAATACACCAATACATTCTTTTCTGAACTCTCATCCCCCGTAATCTCATCACACTTAAACCTCACTCACAGAAAATGTTATACCGAATGTTCTTTTGCTAAGGTTCTATCACCCTACCAATTTCCCGTTGTCTCTTTCCAGTGTTCTATTGTTCTTTTCCTTGTCCTATTCCCTAACGACACCTCGACTTTGTCTCGCTTAACTTCTCACAATGTAATCCATAACTGATTGTAACAAATTGCATTTCCATTATTTACAATGTATTGTAAGCCACACTGAGCCCGCAAATAGGTGGGAAAATGTGGGATACAAATGCAATAAAATAAATAAATAAAATAAATATATATAGATAGATATAGATATATATAATGCCCACCCAAATTAGCTCTGGGCCCACCCAAAATCTCAGGTCTGGCTACGCCACTGTTTTGGGGCTTATGTTCAAAAGAGAAAAACATCCAAAATGTGGCATAAATCTGCATTTGGATGTTTTTCTCACAAAACAAATCCAAAGTGGTATTTTCAAAAACAATTTTTAGATGTTTTCTATGAAATCCATAAGAAATGTGCTCAAATCACAAGGGGGCATGTCAGGAGTGTTTTAAGGGCGGCATATGAGCATTCCTAACACTTGGACGTCCAACACTTGGACGTTTTTCTGCCGTAATGGAACAAAATTAAAACATCCAGGGCTATAAGTTGGATGTTTTGGTCTAGACCTGTTTTCTTAACGAATAAGCCTAAAAAATGCTCTAATTGACCAGATAAACATTGCAGGAATAAAGGAATGACGCCCCCTCTTTCAGTGGTCACTGATCCCCTCCCACCCCACAAAGATGTAAATGAAACAGTACATACCAGCCTCTATGACAGCTTCAGATGTTATGGCCAGTGCTATTAGAGCAGCAAGCAGGTCTCTGAAATAGCCTAGTGGTGGGTGCAGCAGACTGTAGAGAAGGGGGACCCAGGTCATAATCCACTCTAACTATAACACTTGTGGTGGAAGGTATCAGCCCCCTCCCCCCAAACAAAACCCCAAACATACTGTACCCGCATGTAGGTGACACCTGCAGCTATAAGGGGAAAGGGAATGGGACTTGATCCACTGCCTTTCTGTGGTTTTTGCAATTACATTCAAGGTGGTTTGCATGGTATATACAGATACTTATTTGTACCTGGGACAATGGAGGGTTGGGTGGCCTGCCCAGAGTCACAGGGAGCTCCAGTGGGAATTGAGCCCAGTTCCCCAGGATCAAGGTCTGCTGCACTAATCACAAAGGTACTCCTCCTCCTCCACTACTGCTATTGTAGTGGGGTATAGTAGGGTTTTCATGGGTTTTGAAGGGCTCACCATACAATGTAAGGGAATAATCGTGAGATGTGTATCTAGGACCTTTTATGTGAAGTGCACTGCAGTGACCCGTAGAGTGCCCCATTGCTCTGCTGGGATACCTGTGTGGCCAGTTTACTAGAAAAGCTTGGCTCCTGCTATGTCCCAATGGCTTGATTTTGTGCATATTTTCCTTGTCCCTTTGTCGGAAAATGGTCCAAACAGATGGATGTACTAAGCGCAGCAACATCTAGGAAATAACCATTTTCAAACAAAAAAGGTAGATGCTTTTCTGGTTTGAAAATGGTCATTTTCACTACTTGATTTTTGGACATTTTCAGCAAAACATCCAAATTTGGATTTAGATGTCATTTCAAAAATGTCCCTCTTTGTTATCTGCTCTGTTGCTACACAGGGCATAAGAATATAAGAGTAGCCATACTGAGTCAGACCAGTGGTCCATCTAGCCCAGTATCCTGTTTTCCAAACAGTGGCCAAGCCAGGTCACAAGAACCTGCCAGAAACCCAAATCGTGGCAACACTCCATACTACAAATTTTCCCATGTCTGTCTCAATAGCAGACTATGAACTTTTCCTCCAGGAATTTGTCCAAACCTTTTTTAAACCCAGATACACTAACTGTTGTTACCACATCCTCCAGCAAAGAGTTCCAGAGCTTAACTATTCATTTAGTGAAAAAATATTTCCTCCTATTTGTTTTTAAAGTATTTCCATGCAACTTCCTCGAGTGTCCCCTAGTCTTTGTACTTTTGGAATGAGTACAAAAATCGATTTACTTCTACTCGTTCTACACCACTCAGGATTTTTTAGACCTCAATCATATCTCCCCTCATTCGTCTCTTTTCCAAGCTGAAGATCCCTAACCTCTTCAGCCTTTCCGTATATGAGAGGAGTTCCATCCCCTTTATCGTTGTGGTTGCTCTTCTTTGAACCTTTTCTAATTCCGCTATATCTTTTTTGAGATACAGCTACCAGAACTGAATGCAATACTCAAGGTGCGGATGCACCATGGAGAGACACAAAGGCATTATAGTGTTTTTGGTCTTATTCACCATCCCTTTCCTAATAATTCCTAGCATCCTGTTTGCTTTTATGGCCGCCGCTGCACACTGAGCAGAAGATTTCAGCGTCTTATCTACAACAACACCCAGATCTTTTTCTTGAGCGCTGACCCCCAAGGTGGACCCTAGCATCAGGTAACTATGATTTGGATTATTCTTTCCAGTGTGCATCACCTTGCATTTGTCCACATTAAATTTCATCTGCCATTTGGATGCCCAGTCTTCCAGTTTCCTAAGGTCTTCCTGCAATATTTCACAGTCCGCATGTGCTTTAACAACTTTGAATAGTTTTGTGTCATCTGCAAATTTGATCACCTCATTTGTCGTTCCGATTTCCATATCATTTATAAATATGTTAAATAGTACTGGTCCCAGTGCGGATCCCTGCGGCACTCCACTGTTCACCCTCCTCCACTCAGAGAAATGACCATTTAATCCTACCCTCTGTTTTCTGTCCAATAACCAATTCCTAATCCACACCAGAACCTTGCCTCCTATCCCATGACTGTTTATGACATCTGAAATACTAGATGTGTCCTCTCTGCAGGTGACCTGCCTATGCCATCTACTCCTTGATAAAATTGTGGAGGGGAACCCTTCCTAAGCTGTGGACCTTTGTTTTATATACATAAAAAGAAAAACAAATCACAGACAATCTCACCACAAATCATATGCAGGACATCAAACACTGGATGCGTGGTGCTTCGAATGGTCCATTTTTGCCCTAAAGCAGCGGTTTGCACCCACAAACATGGACCTTGTTGGCAGTCTAGACCATGATCTAGTTTATGTGGAGTTTCTGCGGAGAAAATGTTTACATTCTATGCAGATAAGTTTGAACCATTTTTGGACATTTCAAATTTATAATTTCAAGTTTTGATACCTACATTTGTAATAGATGTGAATATAGAAATGCACATTACAATGCTGACTATGAACGGAGGTTTCTTCTGCCCATGATTGAATATGGGAAGTACAATTGAGTACTCCAAGAAGAATTCTGAGGCTTTTTCCTCTGTCAGTGGCTGACTCAGATTTTTTGTATACATATGATTTTTGGTGAGGGTGTCTGTGATTTTTTTTATTTTTGTGCATTTTGTCCCTCACTCCTCATTATTTTTGGTTATTTGTTTTATATATACAGGGAATGGTTCATGTATATGTTTGTGTGAAAAAGTTCATCTTTGCCACCTGCAGAAAGCAGATCTTTGTTTATAGCTATGGATCAGCCACAGAAAAGTAATCTATTCAAATGAGTTACTGGCTAATTTGGGAAGTTAACAGAATAAATTATGTTCTTTAAAATCTGCAGCATGCAGACAGCTTAGATTTCAACTGAGCAACTCATTGGCTAAAATGTAATCAGTTATGAATGGGAGTAATTAGGGGAGTTCGGGGGGGGGGGGGGGGGGGGGGGGCTAGTTCAAAGATAAGCAGAGAGTGGTGATATTCAGGGCAATGTGAAAAATACCAGCCCTAAAGTTAACCGGACAGAGATAGCTGTATAATTTTAGCCCTGACTTAACTGAATAGCTTTCTAAATATCTGATTAAAGATATCCAGATAACTTATCCAGTTATTGCTAACCGGATATTCTGCCACTGAATACTGAGAGATTGATATTCAAAGTGGTTTAGCTAGGTAAGAAAGGTTCTTCAGGGCTATCCGATGATATTCAGTGGCACCTAACCACTGAGAGATGCTGAATGTTAGCACTATCCACTTAAAGTCGTAGCTGGATATTCTGTGGGCAGTCCAGGAGAGGAGTCGGTACTTATGAGGTTGAGTGACCAGTATTCAGCACTTAACCTCCTAACTTAACCAGACACATCAAATGGCAAAAAATACAGTCCTATCTTTATTCAGTTTCACTAAAGGGCCCTTTTACTAAGTGGTGGTAAGCCCAATGCGGGTTTACTGCTCAGCAATCGAGAACTACCGCCTGCAGTAGTTCCACCCCAGCATGCGGCATTTCCGGCGCTTGCGGAAATATTTGAAAAATATTTCTTCAGGGGATTATGGTGCTGCCTGGTTACTGCCGGGTTAGCACAGGAGCCCTTACCGCCACCTCAATGGGTGGCGGTAAGTGCTCCTCCCCGCATGGCCACGTGGAAAGCGCAATCTTACCGCATGGCCATGTCTTTTTTCAGCCTTTTTGCCCACTGCACTAAAAAGGGCCTCAACATGCAGCAAAAATGGCCCCCGCCGCTAGCGCAGGGCCCTTTTTATCACAGCTTAGTAAAAGGGCCCCTTAGGTAATTAAATATTGCACTTAACTGGATTAAGGATAGCGGCTGTACTAACTTGGATGTTGTAAGGTCTCCAACACCGGGAGACTCTTGGAAAAGTCTCCTGCACCGCGAGACTCTTGAGTCCCTCGGCCCTTTAGCTGAGCTGTGTGTTGTAATCCACTGCTAAAGAGCACACAGCAATCCACAAGGTCAGATCATTATATTTTATGTAATCCCTTTGTATCAACTGCTCCTCCAAAGGTAGTTCCCACCACAGCATTTCTCAAGAAGCATAGCAGTTCAACAGTATAGTATTCAAAACAAAACACAAAAACCCCCCCAAAAGGTTCCAAAATCTCAGCAGTTCATATAAAGCAGTTATGCAAAGAAATTCTTCAAACAAAGTAGCTCAAAAAGGGCTCAAACTCCCAGCAGTCCATATATAGCAGGTATGCAAAGTAATTCTCAAACACGGTAGCTCCAGAAAGGGTTCAAACCCTCCCCAGCAGTTCATGTCATCAGTTAGGCAAAATAATTCCCCAAACACAGCAATTCAGAAAGGGTTCAAACTCCCAGCAGTTCATGTATAGCAGTTATGCAAAGTAATTCTCCAAACATGGTAGATCAAAAAAGGTTCAAACTCCCCAGCAGTTCATATAAGCAGTTATGCAAAACAGTTCCCCAAACACAGCAGTTCAGAAAGGGATAGGATAATAGTAGTTCATTAAGTCCTAGGTGTATTGAGGCAAAGGATGACATAAAAAGGTTGAACAGGATTGGTGAGAGGGGAGATCCCTGCGGACCCCACAGTTAGTAGACCAGTAGTTGAAAAGGTGGTTGTTTTGTTTGACAGAATAGCTTTGATTTGAAAGGAATTCACTGAACCATTTAAGCACAGTCCCTGCTATTCCTATCTGATCCAGGCGTTCGAATAGCAATATGTGGTCAATCTCATCGAATGCCGCTGACATATCAAATTGGAGAAGAATTACTTGGTTGCCTTTGCATAGGTGTTGTTTGATATATATAGTTAGAACTAGCAATAATATTTCTGTACTATGTGACGATCTGAAACCAAATTGTGACCAGTGTAAAATAGAAAAATTTTCCAGATAAAAAGAGAGTTGTTTACTAATGTAGGTTTCTAATTCTTTAGTAAAAAGGGGTATGCTTGCCACTGGATGGTAGTTTGCAGGCGATGTCACCTCTAGCCCAGATCCCTTCAGTAGTGGAGTGAGAACAATTTTGCCCATATCAGGAGGAAGAAAGCCAGTTTTTAACAGCTCATTGAGCTCATCGAGTAACCAGTTTACTGCTTCCATAGGAATGGATTTGAGTAGGTGTTTTAGGCATTGATCGAGGGAGCAGTTGACTCAAGAGCATTTCAACAGTATTGATCTTACATCCTCAGCTGTTAGTGGTTGAAAACATTCCCAAATTTAGTCAGTTTTGAGTCCTTGGGTTGTAGGATCTCCGGCAATTAAGGCTGAACTACGAATTGGGCTATTTTCCTCTGTTGGAGTAGCCTTAGATAGTTCAGACCCAATTTGGAGGATCTTATTGGTGAAATGATCAGCAAGGCCTTGGGAAGTGGGATGTGTTTTCTATGAATGTTCATCCTTATTAGTGGAAGCTAAGGTTTTTGTTCTCAAGATCATCTTGATAGGTTGCTATAATATTGGTGTTTTGAGTCAGCTACCTTCTTTTTGTAGCATTGGAAGGCTAACTTCCATTTGGATTTATCAGTAGTATCTTTGTTCTTTCTCTATTGCTTTTCAAGGCATGGACATTCCTTTTTTAGGATGGCTAGTTCCTCTGGAAACCATAGCGAATTTCCGGATGTTTTGACCTTTTTAGTGGTAAATGAAGCAATTTTATCTAGTATGGCTTTCACCTTGGTGTCCCAGTGGGATTTGATCAAACCATATGTAGTAGATGTGGTAGTGAGGGAATCTGTTAGCTCCAACCAGAAAGTGACCTCATTGATTTTACCTCTGGTGGAGATGAGTTTGGATGACTTGTATCTGGTTAAGCTTGACATACAGATATCAATGATGAAATCCAGTTGGAAATTATCAGACCATGGCACTTGCTTCCATTTGAATGAACTAATTAAGCTATTAGGATAGGACATCATGAAGTCTAACATATGTCCTTTTTCATGAGTTGCACCTTCAGAGAATGTAATTAGTTCGCAGTCCTTCAGGAATGATTTGAAGTTGTGGATATTGGTGTCGGAATCATTTTCCAAGTGTAAGTTTAAGTCTCCCAGAAAGATAATCCTTGAGAATTGTGACATGGCAGAGGAAGTAATCTCTACAATTAGTGGTTCTGCCTTGGATCAAGCTCCCGGAGGATGGTAAATGAGGAATACAGTGATTTGATTTGCCTCTTTTGAATCATCTTAGAATTTGCATAGCATGTATTCCAGTTCATGGAAACCCCCAGAACTAACTAAAGACAAAAGGCATGTGGAAAAAAAGATAAGAGTAAGTCCGCCTCCTTTTTTACCCTGTCTTGGAGAATGAAGAATTCCATAACCAGCTGGATAGATATGGGGTAGTATTGGACAACTGGGAAGGGGAGAGTTCCGCCTGAAGCCCTCACCTCAATTGGCCTAATGGTAGAGCCACCACTGCATTGTGGGTATCTTGAAAACCTGACTGGCTGGGTATGCCCCAAAGACTGGGTTGAGAACAATTGGAACAGGGTATTGAGATGTGGTTGCTCCACACATATACATACCATAGACCACAAAAGACATGTTGCCTTTACAACTAACCAGGATCCCATAAAGATGAGAGAGGCCTGTTTAGTTCATAAGTGCTCCCTCTTCTGTGCATTCCTAGGATGTGGAGTAGCAAAATCATGTTACAAAGGACTGAAAAAAGCCATTCTTCTTCTGGCCAAAAGCAATAAAGTGCTTGCTCCAGGAAAAGCAAATCCAATTTCTGTTTTAAATGAGATTAGAATGACCAATTATTTGATTCAGTGATCAATATCCTATTGATGAGAGAGGGCATGAAAGAGACAGAAAGGGGGAGAGAAACAGGGGAACAGCAATGAAAAGATAGACAGAAAGACAAGAGAGGAAAGAAGAGACTGCCATGGATGATACGAAAGAGATAGAGAGAATGAGAAAAAAAAAGGATCAGACTGATCCAGCCACATTAAATAAATGAGTTGTCTTGTGTACCACATTACACATCTGACAGATTACAAGGAAATAGTTTTTACTGCTCAAGAGAAAGAAAAGCAGTTTGCAGAAGGCAGACATGTTTAAAACATCAGCGCCAGCAATTTTTAAATAATTCAGTTACAGGCTAATAGATCATTAAGATATTCCATTTTTATTCTGATTAGTATTTTATTCATGAGAACATTAAAAAATTTCCGAGAGCACCTCCTGATTAGTCCTGTCAGCGTTATCAGAGCCCTGTGTAGGTATCATACTGCTACACAGAAAGCATGAACACAGCATGGACAGCTGAAGAGTGGATCTTAATCAGAACTCCATTCAGATATCACAGTAATACATGGAAAACATGAATACAGGATAGACAGCAGAAGGGCCACATCTTCATTAGAGTCCAGTGTAGCTGTCACACTGATGCAAAGAAAGCATGAAAACAGCACTAACAGCTCAACAATGGATGTTATCAGAGCCCTGTGTGGCTTTCACACTGATACACAAAGAGCTTGAATACAGCACAGACAACTGAAGAGCAGATCTTCATCAGTGCCCCATATTACACTGATACATGTAAAGCATTATTATAGCATGGAGAGTTGAAGAATGGATCTTCATTAGAGTCCAGTGCAGATATCATACTGATACATGGGAAGAATGAATACAGCATTAAGAACTGAAAAGTGGGTATCACACTGAAATGATGAGCAGACACTTGTCAATATCTATCTATCTATATCTATATATACATGCTGCATGTAGGTGTTTCTGGGGGTGTAGTTTTGGCACAGCAGGGGTGAAATTGCAATGTATGTGCATATTTCACATAGGGGTGGGCATTTAGTGCACTATTAACTTGATTCGTTTTTTGTTTTATTTTAACTATGATTAAATTATTTTAATCCTCAGCATTTGTTCAAAATGGTGTTTAGGTCAAGGTTAAAAAACTGAAAAGCATGTGCCCAAAATGCATGCCATGATTAAGCTCGTTTTATCGCGTGCTTGGTTGTGATTAAAAGTTTTAATTGGTGAAACCCCTTTTACAAAATATATGAGTACATATGTAGAGTACATGCACACATTTACGGGGAAAATACTATATATGGTGCTGAACATTAGGTGCTACTTCCGCGCCACAACTTAAGCATTCAAATAGATACAAGGTTATACCCACTGAAATCACGTGTAAATCCCATCACACAAGTTGGGCACGGATCCATACTATTCTTTGACACAACACACATTTTTTTTTATAAGAATTCAAATTTACAAACAAAATAATTTGCCAGAAATACAGAGAATGTAATACACAAGAATTATTTCAATCAGGTAATTCTATACTCTTCCTTAGACCACAAAATAGGGAGAGTGAAACAAGACAAGGAGATCAATTAAACAACAGTAAACAGAAAAAACGTGGTATTAACCTGATTATCCCCCGTTATTATTTATCTGAATCATTATTCCACTTTGATCGTCTAGTTGGCTTCTTCAAACCCAAAATGGTGTATATTCAATTTATTTCGTTGGACACAGCACACATTTTAAAGGAACACCTATGACCCTCCCATGGCTACGCCCCTTTTTCAGATACACAGGGAAATACTTAGATGCTATTCTATAAATGGGTGTGTAAGTGTGTTTTCATTCAGATCTGCCATTCCTGCTCCATTTCAGCGCCTTGCTGTGTCTTCTAGAGGCTATCTGTTAATGCCATAGGCTGTGGCAGAAAGTTCAAGTTTTAAAACTAGAGGGAAAAGGATATGGAGACTAGTTAATAAAGTTTGCTTTTTAAAATTCTATCAATAAACCTACAATTCCTTTTTTAAACCCCAATCTTTGAATTGGGGTTTAAAAAATTGACCACATTGGACTCGGTCTCTACCGAAGGGGGCTCAGGACAGCATTGGCGAGGTGGAACATGATGGGACAAGCACAGTCAGGAGCCTCATTCTCCCTCCCCCCCCCCAACAAGAGCAACCGAGATGCAAATGATGAAGAATCCATAGCCCAGGTAGAAACACAAACTCAACTAAATGGGAAGAGAAACTAAGACTGAGAACAAATACAGAAAATCCCCGCCCCGCCCCCCCCCCCCCCAGCCTTAAACAAAGTCATCTTGACTGACAAAGTATGAGAAGACTGAAAATGGGAAATCAGTGGAGTCCTCTCCACAGTCCTTGGTTCCATTGGTAAAGACCCCCCATTGAAGAATTTTCAGTTGGAAATCATAGTAAGAGGAAAATTCACTGAGTGATAATATTCACAAGACTTCCCTTGACAAAATATACATAATATTTTCAAAATATCTCTGGACATAACATACACAATATCCTCAAGATTTCTCTGGACATAATAACTACACCTATGGAGGTTTGTCAGCAGAGTGACTCTTACCAACTGGTCAGCACTGTGGACTGCAGGCTACTACCAGAGAAAATAAGGGACTGTCCTTCTCCTAAGAATTGTCTCATATGGTTTACTCTGAAGAACCTGTTCACTTATCTGTTTAATTATCAGGCAACTAGTCTATGAAACACTCTCACACCCAACCTAAGACATTTGCCTAGGCAAGATATTCTCCAATCGCATTCAAACCAAGAAATTCTCTACCGCACACTACCAAACAAAAGATTAGACAAAATGAACACCTCAAATCTAATCGGACTTTACAGCCTGGCCCTCATACACACAATACGAGCCCTATGCTATGAAGAACAAAATATTAATCCCATAATACACACCCAATGCCAGACAAACAGACCAAATGCCTTCCATCTGACCTTACCATGGAAAGACACCACCATTCAAACGGACACAGAAAATATCAGGAAAGGACCCAAACACACCCTACACACCGAATACATGACAATTAATAAATGTCCCACTAATCTCAGCCCCAGAAGACACCTACAAACAAATCAACATGGGATACATAAATGCCAGATCGACAATAAACAAAACGGAAACTATAACAGCCTGGATCACGCATGATGACCTTGATCTAGTATTAATCACCAAAACATGGATACACAACCAAGAAGATCCCATAATCCTAGATCTATGCCCACCAGGATACAAAATCAATCACTGGACCAGAACAGGAAAGAGAGGAGGAAGCATAGCCCTAATTTTCAAAGACCACATCACTTCAGAAACCACTGAAGAATCCATAACACCACAACTGGAAATCGCCGCAGTCAGGTTAAAAAACAAATTCCTACTAGCGCACCTTACCTGCATCATACTATACCAACCTCCAGGAAATTGGAAAGAAGCCCAGGTGACACTCATGGACTTCATATCAAATACATGCATCGCAAACCCCAATGTGGTGATCAAAGGAGACATAAATCTACACCTGGAGGACACAAACTCAACCTACACACGGGAATGCAAAGACTTTCTCCAACTGTGGGACTTCCACTGGCCACATGTAAAATCAACTCATGTAAAAGGTCATGCACTAGATCTACTAACATACAAGCTATTTTGAAGGAGAGGACCTGGGGGTAGATAAGATGGAAGTGGAAGAGGAAGAAGGGGGGAGGCTCATGAGCAGACGTAGGCAGAACAGAGCCTTGCCTCCATTCCATCCCCAGAGAGCGAGAAAAGTAGTAATGCCCCCTAGAAAAGGGTGGAGAGAAAAGGACTACATTACCCAGCATTCCCCGAGAGAGCAGAGAAAGGGTCGTGACCCCTGTAAAATGGAGGAGAGGAAGAGACTACATTTCCCAGCAACCTCGGGGCAAAGCCTGGAACAGAGATTACCTTCCCCAGCAGGAACAGGGGGAGAACTCTAACAAGGAAAGGGTGGTGCCCCTGCAGGGTAATCAAGGGAAAGAGGAACAGCTGCAAAGTGGGTGGGATGGGGAGCCCATGGAGTATCAAGAAGCTGGGCAGGGAGAAAGAGAGGAGAGCGAGGAAGAGCCTATGGACCTCTCAGCCTGGGCTCACTCATTAGGTAACAAAATAAGGGACCAGGTAACTTCATGGTATGGTAACTGGGCTAAGAGAGGAAAGAGGAAAGGTCATGTGGGAGGTTGGGTCAGTGCTTAGAGAGAGTGACCCAGATGGGTGGGGCCTTTTCATTTTCCAGAGCTCAGGCTGTGATTGAACTGTGAGGTTAAAGAGTTCTGGTTGAAGAGGGATGAGAGATTTTTCTCGGAGTGGGCTGAGCCCAGCAGGAAGAAGGTGGAGTGTGAACTGTGGCTAAAAAGCCTAAAAGAAGCTGAAGGGGTTTGAGCGGTGTGCTGAAGCCTCAAGAACTGTGTTTGTTTTTTTTTGTTGGAACTGCTGGCAGTGTGTTGCCCCCTTCCAAGGGAGAGAGGGGGGGGGGGGGAGAAAGAAGACCCAGGGCTATAAAACTGTCTGAAAAGAACCCAGCTGGGTGCTGGAAGCCTGGGAATTAAAAGTTGTTTTTTTTTTTTGCTGTGTTTGTAACCCTGAGAGGAGCAACAGGGGGAATTGTGAGGTTTTTGGTTGATTCAAGTATTGTGTCTTTTTGCACTGCTGGACTGTGGATCCCCAAGCAAAATAAAGAACTTGTTAGGTTTGCTTTGAAGTTGATTTCTTTGAGCCCTGCCCTGTGGACTGCAGTGAACCAGGAGGTTGGGCAGCAAGGGTGAAGGGGAGATCCCGAGGACCCTCAGGCGGAGGGGAGGATCATTTTCACACTATCCACAGACCTAACCTTTTCGATAATGGAACAACAATGGAAGAACATGCCATGGTCCAACCACTTCAGACTAACTATGACCTTATATTGGAAGAAGAAAGGACTTCTCCATACAGAACAGACATCATAGAAAACAAGAGGTAAAGTGGACCCCACAACCTTCTGGCAAGCAATATTTGATAACAACTGGTTGCCTCAAACCAACTCCACTGACTTCCTCGCAGAATGGGATGAAAAATGTAACAAAGTCCTAAACAAAATAGCATCCTTATGAACCAAAACTGCGAAAAAATGCAACACAATACTCTGGTTCAACGAAGAGCTAAAAACACAATCCAGAAGACTCGAATGAAACTGGAGAAAAAACAAAAATGAACAATCACTAAAAGCGTGGAAAGAAACTAAAAAAAAATACAAATATAAAATAAGATAATCCAAAAGAAAATACTATAAAGAACAAATAGGCACAGACTTCAAAGACTTAAAGAAACTATACAGGTTAATGAACAACTTACTCAACACCAAAACAATAGCAACAACGAACACAAAACTCCCACCTGCAGAAAAATTAGCTGAATACTTCGAAGAAAAAAATCACTAACCCAGGGCCACTGAGAGACTAGGCTGGGCCCGGGGCAAGGCTGCCCCGCCTCAGCCCCCCGCTGCCCCGCCCCCCACCGCTGCTGCCCACCATCGCTGCCCCCGCCGCTGCAGTCCACGGTCTCACATGCCTGCCTCCACGGCTCCGGGCCCCCTTAATTCAAAGCGCAGATCGCGTCTCTTCTGGCCTTCCCTCCCTGTGTCCCGCCCTCGTCTGATGTAACTTCCAGTTTCCACGAGGTCGGGACACAGGGAGGGAAGGCCAGAAAAGAGGCGATCTGTGACTGTCGCTTTGAATGAAGGAGGCCCAGAGCCCTGGAGGCAGGCAGGTGAGACCGGGGACTGCAGTGCTGGCAGCCTGACCCCGGCGCCGGGCTCCCCTTGGAGGCCCAGGCCTGGGGAATTTTGCCCCCCCCCCCCCTCTCTCGGCGGCCCTGCACGCAAAAATCTGCATCAGGGAAACACTAAACCCGAAACCTTCATAAATGAACTAGACCCTAACCCAGGGGAATACCCAGCAGACCGTATCTGGACTAACTTCACCTATCTAACCGTAGAAACAGTGGTTCACGCAATTAGAAAGTTCTCTTCTGCCCACTGCCTACTAGACACCGGCCCCAACTATCTTATGAAAGACCCGCCTAAGCAGTTCATCGCTGAACTCGCAGACCACCTTAATTTCATGCTCCAAGAAGGCCTATTCCCACTGGACAAAGATAACATTCTATTAACACCCCTCCCAAAAGACCCCCCCAAAAAGCAGAAGAAGTCACAAACTACAGGCCGATTGCATCCGTACCCTTAACAACTAAAATGATGAAAGGCGTGGAGGGGCATAATTGGACGAAAACGTAGTGCACTGGTCCCCCTCACATGCCAGGACACCAACCGGGCACCCTAGGGGGCACTTTTACAAAAACAAAAAAACAGGTAAAAGAGCTCCCAGGTGCATAGCACCCTTCCCTTGTGTGTTGAGCCCCCCCAAATCCCCCTCAAAACCCACTGCCCACAAGTCTACACCATTACTATAGCCCTAAGGGGTGAAGGGGGGCACCTACATGTGGGTACAGTGGGTTTGGGGGGGTTGGACGACTAAGCATTAAGCAGCACAATTGTAACAGGTAGGGGGGGGATGGGCCTGGGTCCACCTGCCTGAAGTCCACTGCACCCCCTAACAACTGCTCCAGGGACCTGCATACTGCTGCCAGGGAGGTGGGTATGACATTTGAGGGTGAAAATAAAAAGTTGTGAAACATCATTTTTTGTGGTGGGAGGGGGTTAGTGACCACTGGGGGAGTCAGGGGAGGTCATCCCCGATTCCCTCTGGGTGTAATCTGGTCATTTAGGGCACTTTTTGGGGCCTTATTCGTGGAAAAACAGGGTCCAGGAAAAGTGCCCTAAATTCTAGCTACAAACGCATACTTTTTTTCCATTATCGGCGAAAGGCGC
Source organism: Microcaecilia unicolor (assembly GCF_901765095.1). NCBI lineage: Eukaryota > Metazoa > Chordata > Amphibia > Gymnophiona > Siphonopidae > Microcaecilia > Microcaecilia unicolor. The sequence goes on from NC_044041.1 coordinate 163,397,410, forward strand.
CCATTTCTCCTCGGCCGATAACCACGCCCCAGTTCCACCTTCGCCACGCCTCTGACACGCCCCGTCAACTTTGTACGCTTCCGCGATGGAGTGCAGTTGAAAATGTCCAAAATCGGCTTTCCATTATACCGATTTATTCGTTTTTGTGAGATAAACGTCTATCTCCCGATTTGGGTCAAAATCTAGGCGTTTTTCTCTTTCAATTATAAGGTGGACAGTGGCTAAACAACTAACAGAATGCCTCTCCAAATTCACCATTCTGCATGAATCTCAATCTGGTTTCAGATCCCACCATAGCACAGAAACAGTACCACTCACACTCTTGTCCAGATTCAAGCAGGAAATAGCGATGGGCAAAAACATCCTCCTACTCCAATTTGATCTATTGAGCACATTCGACATGGTTGACCACCACACACTGTTGAAAATACTTGACAAGATAGGAATCACAGGAAAAGTAATTAATTGGATTAAGGGATTTTTAACCTCCAGGACATACCAAGTTAAGTCAAACTCAGATATCTCCTCACCTTGGAAAGCGGAATGCGGAGTACCACAGGGCTCACCACTCTCACCTCTTTTATTCAACCTAATGATGACCCCACTTGCCAAATCATTAGCCAAACAAGGCCTTAACCCATTTCTATACGCGGATGAATCCCTCAGAAATCACCAAGGAAATAATAAACAGCATGACCACCAGAAGCCGTTCCTGGCCGGTTAAGTAGTGCTGAATATCGGAGGGACCCTGTTTAGTTCTCAGGGTTATAGTCTGAATAGAGTTATGATGTACACACACTGGTGGAAATTTTATAAAAGGGCTCAAAAATTGGCACCGTAAACAAGAGCAGCTAAGCACTATTCTATAAAGGGCGTGTGCCCTTTATAGGATAGCACGTAACACCAATTCCTGCACCTAACTTTAGGTGCCAGATTTACCAGGAACAGCTCATGGTGGCTTAAATAGTCTCAAGACAGCTAAGCGCTAATATTCAATGCAAGATAGTCATCTATTTTGGCAGAATATTAACTCTTAGCGGCTAGCACGGTCAACAGCTATGTCGCGCCAATATTCATTGGCTGACTGGTTAGTAGAGTTAGGTGTCATGCCTTATAGAACAGTGTGCAGCTAGATGTGCATGCAAATTTTAATGAGTGCCAATTAATATCAATAATTGCTTCTTGGCACCCAATGAATGGTAAAGAGCTCATTAAACTCTGCACACATCTCAGCAGCAAGGCCAAATATGGGTGCATTATATAGAATCTAGGAGACCATGTTTCATACCCAGGATTATAGTCTGGTTAGAATTATGATGTACACACATATTGTATACAACACTCAAGTACATGCATACAGTACATGAACATATTTATACCTTCAAAGCAGGTGTAAACTTGTAAAAGAGAATTTGTTCACTATTAGGGATGCTTATGTTTAATGATTTGATAACCCACCTTTTGTTATAACACCAAGGCAGGGTACATAATAAAAGGTGATAAAAACCTCAAAGGCTGGGGCTGTGTAGTGCTTGTACTGTTTTCTGGAAGCATTTTCCTAGTGTACACAAGGGAGTCAGGGAGGTCTCCTTCTTCCTAAAAGTCAAAGGTGAATCTGTGTTCAAAAAAGTCTAGAGATGGATGTTAAAATAGAAAGTAAAGTAAGATCCTTAGGTCAACCACAAAGCTACTCTCTGACATCAGAGCAGGAAAGAATACATCCTGAGGGCTGTGTTCCACTGTCACACTGCAGTATCCTCACGTGTAAAGAATTATTAAAAACATGATCATTTTACCCAACAAACTAGGGAAGCCATACACACTAGCCTTATCCAAAAATATCATTACTACTCCAAGGGGGACTGTTATTTTGCCAGAATGAGCAGACACAGGAGCGCCAATGCTGCTCTGCAGCTTATTTCTGTGTTTACTGTTTAAACACTAATGAAACCCATGAAAGACTTTAAAATAAGAAGGAACAGCGTTGGATATATGAGTTGCAAACTGTAGCTCCATTGGGGCTCAATGAAGAACTTGATTGGTTTTCATTAGTGTGATTATGATTGGTACACATCACCAAATGGGTTGGATATATTGAATAAATGCAGCCGCCATGTTTGAATGAACAGCAGGAGATTATGCCAGAAGAATATGTGAAAAGAAGTAAGTTATGAAAGTTGTTTTAGACACTATTAGAAGGGATGGATATTTAATGTTATCTTCTCATTACAGACCCTGAATCCTTGAAAAGCAAAATGTAGCGCTATGTCGGATGGGAGTATACTAGACTTATAAAGCAGATTGCTGGATCTACAAATGAAGGAAGATCTCTTGAGATAAGTAATAGATACTATTATATTGTTATCACTAAATGAGAAGAAAATAAAAACAGGAGAATCATTAAGAAATGTTTAAAAGAAAACTTTCTGTAGAAAAAATATATAAAAATGCTAGGACTGATGATGATGATATCAGGTGTGATGGTCCTTTTTTTACATAGAAAAAAAACATCTGAATGATATTAAGGATACTTTTTTTGGTGATTGATATATATTTGGAGTCCCTTTAACTTAAAAAAAATATTTTGGAGATTACAACTGTTTAGTTTCCTGTGTAGCTTAGTCATTTTTGCCTTATTTTTATTGCTTTGTATTTTTCAGTTCCCTCCCCACTCTCCGCTACTGACTGCTGGCTTCCCTTGACTCTGCCTCAAAACCTGCCTTCTCAATATGTCAAGGTGACGTCACATGCCACCTATTTCACTGCCCCATTGTGGCATTTGTGCTATGAGTGAGCGTGCTAAAGATGCACAACGAAAGAGCAGGTCATTCTCCTGGGGGGGGGGGGGGGGGGGGGGACTTCTGAGTGGCTCCATATTGGTATTATTTCTGCTTTATCTTCTTCCCATCACTCTTTTTTAGACATCCAAGGTCATGTTTTTGCTCTATTTATACTTGTTCAACTCACTATGCTTTTCTTTTAATCTTCTGCTCCATCCATTTTATGTGCTGACTGAAACCTGGCTTCATAATGGTGAGGATACTATTCTTATGGAATGTCTGTCAACCAAATATTCTGCCTTCTTTCAATCCCACTCTATTCATAGAGAGCACGGGGTGGTACTTTTAATCCATGAATCGTTTTCCCCTTCAGAACTGTACTCTGACCTTGTTTCTTACCTGAAAGCACTCTTAAACTGGCTTGATATCTACACTCCTATACATATCCTTCTACTTTACTATCCTCCCTCTTCTGGCCCATCTTACTGGGATTCTATGTTTAACCCTTTCTGAGGTGTTTGTGTGTTTCCCAAATCTCTTAGTACTTGAGGATTCTAACATGCACTTTGATCAGCCTTCTTCTGAATTTGAGCATACAACATGTCCCCATTTCAACTCATTGCATTGGCCATATTTTGGAACTTATTCTAACCCCACAACATTCTGATCTACTTTCTTCTTTCTTCACTTCTCCAGTCTCATGCTCTGATCACTTTCTTGTTTCTTTTTCTGGCTTTGATCTTTCATCTATTATCCTTCTCTTTACTTATCTTCCTGATAATTTCTTCTCTTTGTCTCTGCAAGTTCAAGTATCCATGTAGAATTCTACATTCAACTTTGCAATATAGCCCCACTTCAATCTCCTTTTTCTTCATTACATTCTAGGTCTTCATGGTTTTATAGTATCTTACATTTGCTTAAAAGACAGACCAAATGTGCAAAATGATTTTGGGTAAACATTGAACAGAATCTGCTCTTCAGTACTCCATCGTTTGTATCACCAGGAAATCAAAAAGGTAAAGCAACACTAAAATAAAGAATTCTAACAATCCTTCGAAAACTCTGTTCAAGATCATAAACCAGCTTACAATTCCTAGATCTAATTGCTCAATCCCATCATCTATTACAGCTGATGACCTTGTTATGCCCTTTTCAAATAAACGTTTAGTATTGAGTTCTTCTTTTCTCTTGGTGTCATCTCAGGATGAACAACCTTCTTCAGATTTATTCCTTGTCCCACTTATCGACATCTCACTGTCTACTTAGTGGAAAAAGTTTAATATAGCCATCTTTCATCAGTAACACAACAAGTCATTTCTTCTACATTGTCAACTTGTTCCTCTGATCCCTTTTCAAGTACATGGCTTAAGTTGTCATTCCATGGCCTGATCCCCCTTTTTCTTAGCATGCTTAATCAAAGTTAATCTCTCAGAGAGTTTCCAGGGGAATGGAAACAGGCTATTGCTTGCCCTATCCTTAAAATTCTTCTCTTGAGCTAGCTATTCTTGATAATTACTGTTCTATTTCTCACTTATCAATTCTATCAAAGCTGACAGAATGGTTTGTCTTTAGGCAACTTTTTCAACATATTGAACAGTCCCACATTCTCCATCCCCATCAGGATATAGACCTGGTCACAGTAGGGAAACCTTCCTTACAACACTGATCAATCCACTTTATTTGATCTTTGATTCAAGTAAAATGGCACTCATTATTTCACTTGATCTTAGTTCTGCTTTTGATATCATTGATCATGATCTCCTTTTATCTTGTTTGTCTGACATAGGAATATCTAGAATAGTTTTTCATTGATTCCACTCCTATCTCACCAATCGTAGTTATCAGGTTTCCTTGCCTTCCTCAAGGTCCCTATCCTTCCCTGTTCCCTGTGGAGTTTCCCAGGAATCCATTTTGGCCCCTTCCCTTTTTAATATTTTTCTGAGCTCTCTTTTTACTCTTATTCAAGAATGTAATATTAAAGAATGTAAAGAACGTATCTAATTATGCTAGCGATTTCCTGCTTCTTTACACTCATGATTCCCCACCATATGGATCTAACTCAGATTCAAACTTGTCTAGATTCCATTGCTACCTGGCACAATGTTAATCATTTGATCTTCAATCCAACAAAATCTGTTGCCTTGGCCCTCGTGACTGACAGGTAGGTCATTTTGCTCTGTTATTTCTCCTTCTGTTGGAAGCACTCAATTACCTTTACTGCAATCATTTAAATATCATGGAGCTCTCTTTGACCAAAAACTCAGTTTTGAACACCAGGTAGCCTCAACTATTAGGTTTTGTTTTATTGCACTTCATCACTTTTAGTTAGTACGGAAAAACCTGTCTCATCCTTCTCTAATCTACAATACTCACATTCTTAGATTATTGTAACATTGTTTATGTTGGAATTAACTGTTCCTTAATGAAATGCCTACAGTCAGTCCAGAATACTGCTGTCTGTGCTCTTTCTTTTGCTAAAATATACAATCGTGTCACTCCGCTTTTAATTCACCATCATTGGCTTCCACTTAACTTCAGTTTAAGAACCTATGCCTAACTTACAAGGTTCTGTTTTCACATTCCATGCTTATCTTGCTTCTTTGACTGCCTCCTATGTCCCAACACATGCACTTCATTCTGCTTACAAATTACTTTTTACCATACCCTCCTGCTTAACTAGAGTTTACTCGTGCTTCAGCTTTTTTCTTCACTGGCCCCACTCTTTGGAAGTCTCTCCCAAAGAACCTACTCGGAGCCTTCATACCTGAAGTTTTGTGCAGAGTTGAAGACATGCCTCTTCCAAAATGCCTACAATTTGACAGTGGGGTCGGCAGTTGGCTCCTGAAAATATTTTTAGTTTATTTAATAATTCATTTATTTTCTTTCTGCTTCTCTTGCTCTATCCTGTCCTGTGATTATTGGTGTTCTTTTCCAACATATTTTTAGCCTGTACATCACCACGTGTGTTTATCTCTTAGGCAATACAGAAAATACCTAATAAACATAAACATAAGCATATATTAGCAACCTACAGACAAATATTAATTGAAGGGGAACAGGTAGATGTGAATTGTTTGTTTACTCTTTGCAAAAGTACAAAGACTAGGGGGCACGCAATGATGTTAATAGGTGGTACATTTAGAACAAATCAAAGAAATTATTTCTTCGCTGATTATATAATTAAACTCTAGATTTGTTGGCAGAAAATGTGTAAAAGCAGTTCATATAGCTGGTTTTAAAAAGAATTTGGACAAATTCCCAGAAGAAGAGTCCATAAACTGTTGTTAAGGTTGGGGAAAATCCACTGCTTATTCGTGGAATAAGCATCACGAAATCTATTTCATTCTTGCAATCTGGATTGGCCACTGTTAGAAGCAGGATACTTCAAGCAGGAGCTTGATGGATCTTTGGTCTGTGCCAGTATGACAATCATTATATACTGTACTTATATATTAATCTATTTTTGTTGGGTTAATTGAATATTTTCTTCTGTTGCCACCTTCATCTTTAAATGTTGCCAAAGTTCTGTATTTATTTATTTATTTATTGAGATTTATAAACTGCATTTATGAAGAGATTCACCCAAGGCAAAGTATAGAAGGCACAGATTAACACAAAACTTACAATTTTGTTAACAGCATTACAATTGTAAAATGACCAAATATAAGCATAAATAGAATCAATGAGGTAAACTTGGAATCAGTATTAATTTCACCTGGCCATGGTTACATGTTTATGTATGTAATGGTCAGGGGGGAATCCAGGGCTACCTCACCCTGTCCCAGATCACATAATCTAAGATGATTCATACCTGAAACCCTTTCCCGACAGAAAATACTTGGCATGAAAGTGTTCAGAGGCTTGAGACCCTATGGTGAGATTCTCTGGCCCTGCAAAGTTGATGACAAACATTTTTTAGTATTTACTAAAGATAAAATGACACTGTGGATGTGCAAATGGGTGAGAAGAAGAGAGGACCAAGGCAGCAAAGTCCAATTGAATCGAGGAAAGCTCTCGAAAGCTAGTCAGTTTTGCATGGTCTTGCCTGCAGCAGGCTGCTCCATAACTCTGTTGACTGCAAGTGACAGGAGAATCTCCAGCCACATCTACTTTGGAAAAGCTATAGATTTATTTCTCAGTGCAGGCCCATCTTCCCTGTGCTTGGAGTTTTTGACTGGAGGCAGGGCTTCATTTCTGGGGGGACCTGCCTGGAACTCAGTCTCATCACTTCTTTTCAGACTCCAGAGCAGCAGGGGTATTCTGTTCCATCACCTCTCTTCCAGACACTCTGCTGAGAAGAGGAGGGGAGGGGTGAGCCTGAAACACATCAGAGAATAAATGCTCGGCACTCTAATCCATCCTTTCTTTTCCTGTTATTACTGTCAGGGCTCCAAAGTTCCATTTATAGTTTTGTCTACAAAATAAGTCCTGGCTGGAAGCTATGAAAGAAGACAGAAAATCGGGGCACAAATGAGATTAGCTGACTGTGAGCACTTCTGTTGGAAAGGCCTGATGCAGACACCTCTTTCTTGTGCTTAACCTGTTATTTTTTAACAGGCTGGCTGCTTACAATATGTATGTGACATGCAACTTGCTCATTCTTAGTGTAAGCTTGCTTTTATCCTTTGTCTGCCTGTGTCTAACTTTGTAAATTTCTCAGTTTAGTGGTTTTAAGTTAAACTGAGTGTGTTGTCTAACTTCCTAAAATAATCCACTCCATGAGAAAATGGAGGGCTTGACCCTGTTAAGAAGTGATTCCCATCTCAAGGACATAACCATCTGGGAGAGCCATATCAGCTGCTTCCCTTTTAGAAAAGTAATGGACTTGAAATTTAAAGTGAGTTATCGTTTGCTGGCAGGCGGCGAATGGGATAATTTGCTTAGGTGTGCATTTTCATCTCTAATACAGATATAATTGGGACATTTAATTCACCAAAGGGGCAACTGTATACAGTAGGCTTTAACATTTATATGTCAGTTGCATTGGAGTGGAGGAGTAGCCTAATATAAGAACATAAGAACAGCCATATGGGTCAGACCAATGGTCCATCTAGCCCAGTAACCTGCTTCCAACAGTGGCCAAGCCAGGTCACAAGTACCTGGCAGAAACCCAATTAGCAGCAACATTCCATACTACCAATGCTGGGGCAAACATTTGCCTCCCCCTGTCTGTCTCAATAGCAGACTATGGATTTTTCCTCCAGGAATTTTGTCCAAACCTTTTTTAAATCCAGATATTCTAACCGCTGTTACTGTATCCTCTGGCATAGAGTTCCAGAGCTTAACTGTTCATTGAGTGAAAAAATATTTCCTCCTACTTGTTTTAAAAGTATTTTCATGTAACTTCCTTGAGTGTCCCCTAGTCTTTGTACTTTTGGAATGAGTAAAAAATAGATCTACTTGTTCTACACTACTCAGGATTTTGTAGACCTCAATCATATCTCCCCTCATCCATCTCTTTTCCAAGCTGGAGAGCCCTAACCTCTTTAGCCTTTCCTCATATGGGCGCAATTCTATCCCCTTTTATCATTTTGGTCACTTTTCTTTGAACCTTTTCTAATTCTGCTATATCTTTTTTGAGATTCGGCAACCGGAATTGAACACAATACTCAAGGTGAGGTCACACCATGGAGCGATACAGAGGCATTATAATATTAATGGCATAATTTTGCATCCCTCTCCTAATAATTCCTAGCATCCTGTTTGTTTTTTGGTCACTGCCACACACTGGCAGAAGATTTCAGTGTATTGTCTACAATGACACCTAGGTCTTTTTCTTGAGATAACTATGATTTGGATTATTCTTCCTAATGTGCATCACTTTGCATTTGTCTACATTAAATTTCATCTGCCATTTGGATGCCAAGTCTTCCAGTTTCCTAAGGTCTTTCTGCAATTCTTCACAATCTGAAGGCATTTTGACAACTTTGAATAGTCTCGTGTCATCTGCAAATTTATTCACCTCACTCATTGTTCCAATTTCCATATCATTTATAAATATGCTAAATAGCACCAGTTCCAGTACAGATCCCTGTGGCACTCCACTGTTCACCCTCGTCCACTGAAAAAAAAAGGCCCTTTAACCCTACCCTCTGTTTTCTGTCCAATAACCAATAATGGTTAGTGTAGTAGGTTGCAGACTTAGGGAACTAGGTTTGATTCTCACTACAGCTCCTTGTGACCCTGGGCAAGTCACTTAACCCTTTATTGCCCTGGAGTACAGGAGCAGCCTAATGGTTAGTGCAGTGGGTTGGGGAACTGTATTCAATTCCCACTAGAGCCTAACAGTTAGTGCAGTGGGTTGAGATCATTTGGAACTGGGTTGAATTCCCACTGCAGCTCCTTGTGACCCTGGGCAAGTTACTTAGGAGCCCTTTTACTAAAGAGTTGTCAAGTGCAACCCAGAACTACAGCCAGCCCAACGCAGGTTTCTTGGTGGATGCTGTCAGCTTTTGGAAGCATTCTTCTTTGAAAGAGTTGGATTCTGGTTGTGTTTTTCACCTTATATCATTTTGGATGCATCATTCATTTTATTTCAACCATACCATCTGAACACCAAGTCTAGCATTTGGCCATTTTCATGGTTTGAAGCTTTCATCAAATGAGTGAATACTAGAGCTGCCATCATATCAAGGGGTTGGTGGTGTCTGATATTGGGAGTCAACACTTATTAATGGCGATATTCAGCCACTAGTCTAAGTCACTGGTTCTCAATCTTTCTTCTGTTGTGACATATTTGACTGGTGTTTATGTGTGTGACATACTGAACATTAATGTTTATAGCTGAACACATACAAATAAAACCCTAAATATTTCCTTGTTGTTAAAAATGATGCAAGAAAAATGAAATATATTTTGTTTAAGAATATTTGTTTTATAAACTTGTTAATAAATTACTAAAATGTATTTTTTCTCAAAAAAGTTAAAATTTTCACTTTATCAGTGAAAAAAAAATCAAAAACCTGGTACAGTATTTTTGATATGGGGTTAAATGATAGGCAAATTCACACTAAACTTACTGTCAACATTAAGAAACTTTTAACCATTCCAGAGTCTACACAGAGCATAGAGTTAGGAGGTTTCTCTCAAACAAGATGAATATATATTCATATTCTGGTGTCACCTCGGTAACAGGAAAACAAAATTCTTCCACTGCCAGATACTGTGAAGTAACATAGAACCCTGCAAATATGCAGCTCAGAAACTATGGAGCAAACAGAACCTATAGACAACAAAGTTGCAACATTTCTATTTGGGGCCAGTGGCAGCAGTTCTCATCAGGGGTATTGGGGAAGCACAAGTAGGAACCAGTTATGTAGATTTCAAAAAGTACCTGACTCTAGATCTCTGCTCTCCCCATCTTGCAGGTATAGATGGTTGTTAAGGAAAGCAGAGACTTACTGATTTGCCAATTTTTTAGTGACACACTCCCCACCTCTTTGAACACACTGGTTGAAAATCACTGGTCTAAGTTAAGCCGCATAAGTGTCTATGCGTGACAAACTAGAGTTACCGCATTGCTAACTATGGCTCTTGCTGTACTTTCATTTTTGGCATGCATAAGATACGCGCAGCCAAAAAATAATTTTTATTTTCTGCTGTGTGTATTGTACACGCTCCAAGTGGCATTTGGTGCATGCAGGTCATTACCACCCGGTTGCCGCATGAGACTTTAGCACAAGGTCAAGGGCTGGCGGTAAGATCTCAGACCCAAAATGGACGTGCAACAATTTTCATTTTGCCGCACATCCATTTTCGGCAAAAACATTTAAAAAGGCCGTTTTTACAGGTGCGCTGAAAAATCAGTCTGCACGCACCAAAAACCTGCGCCTACACTACTGCAGTCCATTTTTCACCGCACCTTAGTAAAAGGACCCCTAAGAGGGGCATTTTTGAAAGGGACGTCTAAGTTTTGATTTGGACGTCCTCACAAAACGTCCCGATCCAGGGGCGGGGAAACCCTTATTTTCAAAACAAGATGGACATCCATCTTTCGTTTTGAAAATACCGTCAGGGACGTCGAAATCCTTAAATTTAGTCATCCCTAGACATGGACGTTTCTGATTTTCAGCGATAATCAAAACCAAGGACGTCCATCTCAGAAACGACCAAATGCAAGCCATTTGGTCATGGGAGGAGCCAGCATTTGTAGTGCACTGGTCCCCCTGACATGCCAGGACACCAACTGGGCACCCTAGGGGGCACTGCAGTGGACTTCATAAATTGCTCCCAGGTACATAGCTCCCTTACCTTGTGTGCTGAGCCCCCCAAAACCCACTACCCACAACTGCACACCACTACCATAGCCCTTACGGGTGAAGGGGGGCACCTAGATGTGGGTACAGTGGGTTTGTGGTGGGTTTTGGAGGGCTCGCTGTTTCCACCACAAACGTAACAGGTAGGGGGGAAATGGGGCTGGGTCCGCCTGTCTGAAGTGCACTGCACCCACTAAAACTGCTCTAGGGACCTGCATACTGCTGTCATGGACCTGAGTATGACATTTGAGGCTGGCATAGAGACTGGCACAAAAGGTTTTTAAAGAGTTTTTTTGAGGGTGGTAGGGGGTTAGTGACCACTGGGGGAGTAATGGGAGGTCATCCCCGATTCTCTCCGGTGGTCATCTGGTCATTTCGGGTACCTTTTTGTGCCTTAGTCATAAGAAAAACAGGTCCAAGTGAAAACGTCCAAGTGTTCGTCAGGGACGTCCTTGTTTCTTTTGATTATGGGTCAAGGACGTCCAAGTGTTAGGCACGCCCAAGTCCTGCCTTTGCTATGTCTCCGACATCCGCCCTTGAACTTTGGCCATCCCTGCGACGGAGTGCAGTTGGGGACGTCCAAAATTGGCTTTCGCTTATACTGATTTGGACGTTTCTGTGAGAAGGATCTCCATCTTCCGATTTGTGTTGAAAGATGGACGTCCTTCTCTTTCGAAAATGAGCTCGTAAGTCTGCTATTCATGCATTCATGCAGACGCCCCAATCTACATGCTAAACCTCGTGGACCTACCTCCCAGAAACGCCACAAGATCATCCTGCAAATTTCTCAACCTGCACTACCCTAGCTGCAAAGGACTTAAATACAAACTGATGCATGCCACCACCTTCTCTTACATGAGCACGCAGCTATGGAATGCATTACCTACAGACTTGAAAGCAATCAACGAAGCAACTATCTTTCGAAAATCTCTGAAGACATTCTTCTTCAACAAGGCCTACAATGAGAACCCATAACCTCACTAAGTCACTTCACTCTCTCCTTCTTCTCTCCTCCCTTCCTAATCGCTACACATTACTAACTGTATCTGATATCCTGATATGACAATATTATCAAACTTATGTAAGCCACATTGAGCCTGCAAATAGGTGGGGGAATGTGGGATACAAATGCAATAAATAATAATAATAATAAATGGTAGGCCTAGCTTTGAAGAAACAGCCATCACAATTGCTGATCAGACCTATATTCAGTGACCTCAGTTTAACTGATAGAATAAAAGTTAAGTATCTTTGCTGGCACTTAACTTTATACTCTGACCAGGCCAGTTGAATATCGGACTCATCAATTAAAAAAAATTCCTGCCTGTTTAAAAACCATGCTAAGCTGGCCAGTTGACAATATTCAGAGGCCCTTAGGGGTCCTTTTACTAAGCTACAGGAAAAAGGACCCTGCAGTAGCGGCAGGGGCCGTTTTTCCCATGCAGCGGGTAAAAAACCTCTAAAAAAGACAACCATTGAGGTGGTGGTAAGGGCTCCCACGGTAGCCCGGTGGTAACCAGGCAGTGCACGGCAATGCCCAAGAACCTCTAGGTTAGCATCACGTTCTAAAATAAAATATGTTTTACAGAATGCCAGAAATGGCACACGTTCGAGGCAGAACTACTGCTGGTGGCCGCGTTGGGCCTATGATAGTTCTGGGTTAGTGTGTGGTAACCCACGCTGGGTTTACTGATGCTTTGCAAAAGGGCCCCTTAACTAGACAGTGCCCAATCCTAATCCAGTTAGTGCTGGAGTGGTTCAGGGTGGAGTCGGGGCAGAGCAGGGAGTTATGCTGGCATCGGTGATATTTTGTGCCAATACCCATGTGCCTATCTGGGCAAACTGGACAACAGGGAATGCAGTCCTAACTTTACCTAGCTAGGTATATGGGTACAGTGCTGGCTATCAGCTGTAGACATATAACTTCCAGGTGCTGCTGCGGACATGGATACTCAGTGTCAATGCCCAGGCAAGACCCGACACTGAATATCTGTTTCTAGTTTAGCCAGTGGCAGTCAGGTCTTAGAAAAACACACACCTCCATTGGTCAAATGTTGATTGGAAAGTGAAAATAAAGACAAACCAAAATAGATCTAGGACCGTATTGAGCTACAGGTGTACCCTGTTCAACTCACCCACAGCCTTCTCCCACTATGCCTTCACCAAGTGGGGGAGTAGCCTAATGGTTAGCACAGTGGGCTTTGATTCTGGCAACCTGGGTTTGATTCCCATTACAGCTACTTGTGACCTTGGGCAAGTCACTTAACCCTCTGTTGCCTCAGGTACAAAAACTTAGATTGTGAGCTCTCATGCAACAGAGAAAGTACCTGTATAAAATGTGTACAGCACTGTGTATGTCTAGAAGCACTATAGAAATGATTAGTAGGAGATGGTGGACTGGAAGATATTTTTTGCCCCTTCATATTTTCGCCCTGTGCAGCCACACTGCTCGCAAGGCCATTGGTAGAATGCCTAGTAGATTTTACCTGTTGCAGCCTGGGATATATTGTGGCTGGGATATGTAATTCATGATGCTGCATCTCACTGAAGCCTTTGGTAGTAGCCTGATAACAGCCCTGGATGGTAGATCTAATTGCAGGAACTGCAGCATGTAAACCCAAGAATGTGATCTTGCTGTTCATTTTCTATAACAGCTTCAGCATAGCCCTGGCATTTTGTATTAAGGCAGGAAACCTTTTTCTAGTCCTCCGATTGGCACTAATCCTAGGATATAGCCAGTGGCATAGCTAGGAATGAATGGGTCCTGGGTAGAAAAATTGACTTGGGCCCCCTATAGAATTTTGCGGGACCAGGGCGGGCAGGGGGGGTGGGGAGACGAAGGATGCACATTTCCCAAAACTGACATATTACAATTAATAGATTCAGAAAAAAATACTTTTCTTCTACCTTTGTTGTCTGAGCATTGCTTTCGTCGTAGTGTCTCCTGCTTTTCTTCAGGGTCTCTTGTCCTTTTGACATTCTTCTATCTATGTTCAGCATTTATCTTTTCTGTGTGTCCTTTTCTGTCCTGTCTAACGTCTCCCCTCTGTGTCTCTGTCCCTATCCTCCCCCCATGTTCAGCATTTCTTCTCTATGTCCCATCCATCATAACACTCTGTGTCCCTGTCCCTCCCCTTGTGTCCAATATTACCCCTCTGTATCACTGTCCCTGTCCCTATATTCCCTAATGACCAGCTCTCTTCTGTGTCCCTGTCCTCCCTATGTCCCCATGCCCTTCATCCTGCACCCCCTTGACCCTCCATGGTCTGACATCTCTTGCTCCCTGCCTTTATTGGTCCAGCATCTGTCCCCTTCTCTCCCTGGTCCAGTCTCTTTCTCTGCTCCCTCCCCTCCTCCTGCAGTCCAGCATCTGCCCCCTCTCTTCCCCCTCCCCTTTGCTCCAGGACTCTGTCTCTCTTTATCTCTCTCTCCCCTCTGTTTCCCCAGCCACGATCCACCATCTCTCCTCTCTCTTCTCCCTTTCCTTTGCTCCAGGTCTCTCTCTTTTCCTTGTTCTCTGCCCTCCAAGTCCAGTATCGCTTCCTTTCTACCTCTGCCCCACCCGCACCCCTACAAGCCAGTTCGGCATCTGTCCATCCCTGCCTCCCCCATGCCTAGGTCCAGCATATTTCCCTTCCTGTCTCCTTCTCCTCCCTCCTGCAGCCACCTGGGTCCAGCATCGCCCCAGCTTCTCCCCCATCTGGGTTCTCCACGTGCGACAGAGAGAGTGCTCAAACCTGCCTCTCTGGCCGTTGGAGCCTTTCCTGTCTGTGTCCCGCCTCTCTGATGCAACTTCTTGTGGGCAATATACACATAGGAAAGGTTCCGCTGGCCAGAGATTCAGGTTTCAGTGCTCTCTCAACCGCATGTGAAGGACTGGCGGTGAAGGGAGATGGAGTGATGCCAGACTAAGGGAGGGGGTTGGAGGAGAGCTGGTGCAATGTTAGATCTGTACACGGGGGAAGGGGAAGATAGGAGAGAAGGTTCAACCTCAGGCAGCACCCTACCATTGGGCAGCCCTGGGTATTTTGCCAGGCTCGCTCAATGGTAGCTATGCCCTTGGATATAGCTATGGCCTCCAACAGCAGTGGCTCTAGTCAAAATGTGAAAGGGACACCTATTTGGGCGATAGAGGGACATTTTTCCAGGCCAGACCACTGCATCAACCTGATGGGAACTTCACAACCATGGACATGAAACAATGCAAAATAAAATGATGAGCCTCTTTGAAACAAACGTAGGCAGATTTCACAGGGATATTGATTTTTCTCACCTATTACCCGATATAACCCTGCTGTAACTGTAAATGCTGCTGTTTTTCTCTTTTAGCTTTCTCACTCCTCTGCTTTGACCTGAAGGAGGCAGAGGTCTTGACAGTAAGTTAGTAGGAAGTTGATTGTTAGCCTATTATAAAGGTCTCACTGCCATTTTGTTTGTTGACCTTTATTTCTACTTACCCTCTTGAACTAGCATAGCAACTGCATTTCCTCAAATGTTTGCAAATATATCACCTCTCCTTTTCTTTTTATTTTACAGCTTAGAAAATAAACATACCTATTGTAACCCTACTTGTGATTTGCTTGTACTTTATGGCATTAACACATTTGGCTCAATCTACACAAACCTGATCAAGGAAGCAAAGCTCTTGAATGCTAGTCACAAATAACAAGTTTGCCCATGAACAAACATATAAAGGCATGGTTTCAGGAATGCTTTCCACACAGACTTGTCATAGGGGTGTGTAGGGTAGGGGATTTGTGGTGGAGGTGTGTTTTAGGACATGAAAGTACAGATGTTTCAAAAATGTATTATGCATGGGAGTGAGTGGAGTTTTGTGGGGGGATGTGTGAGTGCACCAGTGGATATGATGAATGTCATTGTGTGTGAGTGAGGTCTGTGAGTGCAGAAGCATCTGGGTTGTGGGTCTATGTAGAATTGTGTGTGCTATTTCAATGAAAAGGCCTTCCCTTGATCCGATTTTTAGATCACGTTCCCCAATCATCAGTTTATCACTTGTCTTTGTCTACTTTTTACATCCTCCCTACCTTATGTGGGATGTGAATATGGGAGTATAGGAATGCATGGGTTCTGGGTTTCCATATGGGAAGTGTGAGTGTGGTAGAAGTGGGATGAGGTGGGTGTATAGAAATATGTAGAGTGTGTGTGTGTTGTGTGTGTTTATGTGTATCTGTGGAAGTTATGGAGACAGGGTAGGTGAAGGTATGTAGGAGTATATGTGATCTGTATAATGTATATGGATTATGTGTGTGAACTTTCTAAACAGAACTCTGTCAGCTCCCAGCTGGCTGTTAATAAGGTTTTGTCAAATATTAAGCATCCAGTTGTATTTGTAGCATTTTCTGGCATCTTTCAGCATCTTCAGATTAAGCATTGTCTCTATGCATTTTTGGGACATTGTGAACTATTGTGTTTTGGTGAAACGCGGACCAATAAATTTGAGTTGATGGCCCCCAATCCTGAAAGCTCCTTGTGCTTTTGTTCTCTGCTCCTGTGTGATTGTACTTCGGTTTTCCTCTCCCGCATTTTCTTTTTCTTTCTTGTGTGTTTGTATATACAGCAACCTGTGGGATTGGATGGAGGGGATGTGGAGAGGTATGATGCATGTCTGGGTACGTTATCTATTTTATTCACATTGCTCAGGATCAAGGAAGAGAGGTATCATTTTTTTCTATTGACCTTACAGCAGCATTTGATTTAGGAATCACTCCATATTAGTTACTCATCTAAGAGACTAAGGAATTTCAGGGACTGCTGTAGCCTGGTTTTCATCAATCTTGAAAGATAGGACTTTTCAGGTTTCGTGGTCTGGTGTATTTTCAGGTGTGTTCAGTCTCAAATGTGAAGTACTGCAGGGCCCAGTACTTGGGCCCTTTTTAACATTTTTCTTGTTATCATTAATTCTCTTGCTTCAAACTCTAGGTATAACCTTCTTCATATACGCAGATGGTATCTAGTTACTTTTTATTCTAGACTCTTGAACTTTCAACACTGTTTCTGAAATATCTGATAAATTGGATGCTATTGTCAAGCATCTCTAAAAGTGATGCCTTGGTTTTCTTACTTTCTATTTCTATCCCTTTGCAGTATCTCCCTACTATACGATGCACTCCTATTCCCATACAGTGAACAGTTAAAATTCTCAGAGTAACGCTTGATGATAAATTTACTTTAAGTGATGTGTACCTCCATTATCAAAAATCATTTTTGCCCAACAAATTCACTCAGCTAGATCCTCTTTTGATGCTTCATCCCTTCACTTGCTGATTCATTCTTTAGTTGAACTTGTTTAGACAACTGCAATTCACTTATGCATGGTATCCATACCAACTAAGGCAGATTCAATTAATACAGAATACAGCTGTTAAATTAAAGACCCAGGCAAACCCATTAAGGGGAGGCCGCACACAAATGGGCTGAAGGCTAGTGAAGACTCGAAGTGGGGGGGGGGGGGGGGGAGGTTGGGTCTGTGAGGGGGCATGAATGCAGCCAAATAGCATAGCAACAAGGGGAAGAAAGGGTTAAAGAAAATAGGGAGGAGTTCAAAGGAGGAGTAAATCGAGGGTAGGTGGCAGTTGGAGAGAGGAGAGCTTACGGAGAACTATGCTGACCCAGCCCACCCACCCTATGGCCAGAGCGTCAGTTATACATTGCTAGCCTCGGGTACACAGCATCTTGGCAGATAACAGTTATAAGTTTGATGTTAAATATTTGGATTAAAGTTGAAATGTAATTAAAGAAATATATGCCCGCTTGTTAGTGGAGATATGACAGAAAGAATGGTGACACAGCTTGTCTCCTGGCTTGGATGGTTGGGAGGCCCAGAACATCTTCTCAGTACAGCTCCTCAGTACCTTTCCGCTCTCATCTCTCCCTACACTCCTCCCCGTGAACTCCGTTCACTGGGTAAATATCTCCTGTCATCCCCCTTCTCCCCCACTGCTAACTCCAGGCTCCGTTCCTTCTATCTCGCTGCTCCCTATGTCTGGAATAGACTCCCTGAGCTGGTACGTCAGGCTCAGTCTCTGGCTGTCTTCAAATCTAGGCTTAAAGCCCACCTCTTTGCTACTGCTTTCGACTCCTAATCATGACTCTCTTACTCAGTACCCTCACTTATCACCACCACTGCAATTTCCCCACCCCTAGCTGTCTGTTTGTCTGTCCAATTTAGATTGTAAGCTCTGTTGAGCAGGGACTGTCTCTTCATGCTCATTTGTACAGTGCTGCGTAAATCTAGTAGCGCTATAGAAATGTTTAGTAGTAGTAGTAGAGTAACATTGGGTCTGTGGAAAGAAGCGTAGGTGCATCCTTCAACGGGATACGCCCAAAGAACAATGGGTGCTCAGAGAGACAGCACAGAGAGGAGACACAGGGTGCTTGGATGGCACACCTGTGAGGTGATAAAAAGTTCAAAAGGCTGTGTACCTAGGCAGCTGCTAAATGTTAAAATATAGCAAGTTGAATTAAGATTGTATTAGTTTTACAAATACAGTGTTTGAAGTCCTGGCTGCAGCCAAATAAATTCCACTTACTGTTGAAATCAGACTATTGTGTTAGTATTTAATGCTATGAGATTACATCTGAGTGTATGCTGAGTGCCCAATTTGTTCATGGAGCAGAAAAAGTTTGATAGCATTACCCACTTGTTAGTATCAGAATGCTGGTTCCCATTCCATTACCGATTAATTTTTTTAATCTTGACACTGGTACATCAAGTTTCTCATTCCAGGTTGCCCATATTTCTCTATCAGTCTCTAATCTCATACCTGTACTCTTATGTCATCAGAGCAAAGTCTTATAGTTGTCCCTAGTCATCGCAAAATGTGTTCCTACCTAGCTAGAACATTATGTTTTGACATCATTGCACCAACCCTTTGGAATTCCATCTCATTGGAAATTCACCTTGAATTATCTTTCAAAAAATTCAAGGCTATTTTAAAATCACACCTTCTTGCAAAAGTCATCCCTTGGTCTGATTTTTAAATCTGAAATGAGTTTGCATCCACTATTTTGGATGATGGCACTGATCTGGGAGGCATCAAGGGGGATTGCTGCAGCCTGGGACCCCACTGACACCAACATTGACCCCCCCCCCCATGGTAAGTTCCAATGCTGACGAAAACGGTCTCTACTGGCGAGCGATTCCTGATGGAACACTTGCATTCAAACAAGCCAAAACTACAGGAAGTAAAACGTCGAAGGACCGACTGACGATCCTCCTTTGCTGCAATATGGATGGGAGTGAGAAGTTGGAACCACTTGTCATTGGAAAGAGCAAACAGCCCCGTTGCTTCAAGAATGTTAAGTGACTTCCTGTGTCATAAGAGGCTAACGCAAATTCATGAATGACTGGGGAAATTTGGAAGCAGTGGTTAAAGAAGTTAGACACTAGAATGCGGGTACAAAAGCGTCAGATTTTGTTGCTTTGTGATAATTGTGCTGCACACAGTGATAATGTCAGGCTAACGTCAAGGTGGTCTTCCTGCCACCAAACACTACCTCTCTGATCCAACCTATGGATCAGGGCATAATAGCCAATTTCAAAAAACATTATCAGGCTCTTGTGCTACATCGTCTGATGAGCGTTATGGATGACCAGACTGGCAAGGATAAACGTATTGTTGGCTCGTAATCTATCACTGTTGGAGTCCCTACATATGCAGAAAAACGCCTGGAATCGTGTTACACAGGCAACCATTGTGAACTGCTACAAGTGGGCAAGCTATGTTAAGGATGTGGAGAGGGGCGAAACAGATGCAGCTGTTGCAAACGCGTCAGATGAACAGGCTATTGACATCCCAGCCAGTGTTATTGAAGAGGAGTTTCATCACTACGTAGCTGTTGATTACGATCTACAAACAGCTGACGCAGCACTGATGTCAAGATATGCGCCTACATGAAGGCAACGGCTGATGATGAAACAGATGATGAAATGAGCAGCGAGGCACATGCTGACGAAATTCAACAACCTCCTGTCACTTTTGCAAGAGCGCTGGAGAGTCTCAACACCGTATGCGCCTATCTAGAGGCCACTGGATGTCAGTGCTATGACAGTTTTTACCATCTGGCAGACATAGTCTATGGAACTCACAGACACACAATAGTGTACAGAGGACTATCACTGATTACTTCAAGTAAGCCTAACGTCAGTTAACGGAGACTGTATAACGTCAGTTAACGGAGACTCTATACTGTATATATAATAAACAGTACTGTACTGTTTATCAGATGTCAAGCTTTTTTGTGTCACAACGGTTAAGTACACGCTCCGGTTAACTGCATGTATTTCTTTGGTCTCAGACCCTTGCACTTAAGCGGATTGCACTGTATATATAAGGTTTGGCAATTAAAATTCAATGCGAAGAAATGCAAAGTGATGCACTTAGGGTGTAGAAATCCACGAGAGAAGTATGTATTAGGCGGTGAGAGTCTGATATGTACGGATGGGGAGAGGGATCTTGGGGTGATAGTATCTGAGGATCTGAAGGCGATGAAACAGTGTGACAAGGCGGTGGCTGTAGCTAGAAGGTTGCTAGGCTATATAGAGAGAGGTGTGACCAGCAGAAGAAAAGAGGTTTTAATGCTCCTGTATAAGTCGTTGGTGAGGCTCCACCTGGAGTGTTGTGTTCAGTTTTGGAGGCCGTATCTTGCTAAGGATGTAAAAAGAATTGAAGCGGTGCAAAGAAAAGCTATGAGAATGGTATGGGATTTGCGTTACAAGACGTATGAGGAGAGACTTGCTGACCTGAACATGTATACCCTGGAGGAAAGGAGAAACAGGGGTGATATGATACAGACATTCAAATATTTGAAAGGTATTAATCCACAAATGAACCTTTTCTGTAGATGGGAAGGCGGTAGAACTAGAGGACATGAAATGAGATTGAAGGGGGACAGACTCAAGAAAAATTAAAGGAAGTATTTTTTCACGGAGAGAGTGGTGGATACTTGGAATGCCCTCCCGCGGGAGGTGGTGGAGATGAAAATGGTAACGGAATTCAAAAATGCGTGAGATAAAATCCTGTTCAGAAGAAAAGGATCCTCAGAAGCTTAGCCGAGATTGGGTGGCAGAGCCGGTGGTGGGAGGTGGGGCTAGTGGCTGGGAGGCGGGGCTACTACTGGGCAGACTGCTACGGTCTGTGCCCTGAAAATGGCAGAAACAAATCAAGGTCAGGTATACACAAAAAGTAGCACAGACTGGGCAGACTGAAAGTTGGGCAGACTGGTTGGACCGTGCAGGTCTTTTTCTGCAGTCATCTAATATGTTACTCACGTATGTTACTATAATGTATTTTGGGTTATATACTAATAATCAGTAGATTTTTCCTTTGTTCTGCAGCATCAGGTAAAATTGATAAAAGCTACTTTATTTTTGTTTTTCAAAATCTGCCAAATGTGGCAAGCCGAAATCTATACTGTTAGATGAGATGATGCGTTGGGAGCTGATGTTTTGATGGTTAAAATTATATAGTTCCCGTACATTATCTGTTGCAGCATAATCACAGCCACTGAAACAACTCTTAGCCCACCTGAATTTACCATAAGGCTGGAAGATTGTTTTGAATAGTTGCCATGGAAACACTTTTCCATTCCCCAATCCTGGTTTGTCTATTGTGCTTTTCTATGTTGTCACACACTCACTTATTACTCATTCCTGTATATCTATCAGTTGGCAATCCCACACCTCAGTCAGTCTAAGCTCTCTCTCCTCTGCTAGTTTGAGTTCCCATGTCTCCATCATTCTCATAAGTACATAAGTAATGCCATACTGGGAAAAGACCAAAGGCCCATCGAGCCCAGCATCCTGTCCCCGACAGCGGCCAATCCAGGTCAAGGGCACCTGGCAGCTTCCCAAACGTACAAACATTCTATTCATGTTATTCCCGAAATTGTGGATTTTTCCAAGTCCATTTAATAGCGGTCTATCGACTTGTCCTTTAGGAAACCGTCCAAACCCTTTTAAAACTCTGCCAAGCTAACTGCCTTCACCACATTCTCCGGCAACAAATTCCAGAGTTTAATTATGTGTTGGGTGAAGAAAATCTTTCTCCTATTTGTTTTAAATGTACTACACTGTAGTTTCATCGCATGCCCCCTAGTCCTAGTATTTTTGGAAAGCGTGAACAGATGCTTCACATCCACCTGCTCCACTCCACTCATTATTTTATACACCTCTATCAAGTCTCCCCTCAGCCATCTCTTCTCCAAGCTGAGAAGCCCTAGCCTCCTTAGTCTTTCTTCATAGGGAAGTCATCCCATCCCCGCTATCATTTTTGTTGCCCTTTGCTGCACCTTTTCCAATTCTACTATATCTTTCTTGAGATGCGGCGACCAGAATTGGACACAATACTCAAGGTGCGGTCGCACCATGGAACGATACAACGGCATTATAACATCCTCACACCTGTTTTCCATACCTTTCCTAATAATACCCAACATTCTATTCGCTTTCCTAGCCGCAGCAGCACACTGAGCAGAAGGTTTCAGTGTATTATCAACGATGACACCCAGATCCCTTTCTTGGTCTGTAACTCCTAACGTGGAACCTTGCATGACATAGCTTTAATTCGGGTTCTTTTTTCCCACATGCATCACCTTACACTTGCTCACATTAAACGTCATCTGCCATTTAGCCGCCCAGTCTCGTAAGGTCCTTCTGTAATTTTTCACAATCCTGTCGCAAATTAACGACTTTGAATAACTTTGTGTCATCAGCAAATTTAATTACCTCGCTAGTTACTCCCATCTCTAAATCATTTATAAATATATTAAAAAGCAGCGGTCCAAGCACAGACCCTTGAGGAACCCCACTAACTACCCTTCTCCATTGTGAATACTGCTCATTTAACCCCACTCTCTTGTTTTCTATCCTTCAACCAGTTTTTAATCCACAATAGGACTTTTCCTCCTATCCCATGACCCTCCAATTTCCTCTGTAGCCTTTCATGAGGTACCTTGTCAAACGTCTTTTGAAAATCCAGATACACAATATCAACCGGCTCCCCTTTGTCCATATGTTTGTTTACTCCTTCAAAGAATTGAAGTAAATTGGTCAGGCAAGATTTCCCCACACAAAAGCCGTGCTGACTTGGTCTCAGTAATCCATGTCCTCGGATGTGCTCTGTAATTTTGTTTTTAATAATAGCCTCTACCATTTTCCCCGGCACCGACGTCAGACTCCCCTAATTTTATGTGCCTACTTCACTGAGGGCAGTGATAAGGGGAGTGGTAATAAGCAGGGGTGTAGCCATGGGGGAGAAGGATCCAGAGTGGCAATGGCTCTCCAGGCCCTTTTAATTGTGCAGAAAGCTTATGCTGTTGGCTAGTGACGATCCAATGCTATTAAGAGCACTGGATCCCAGTCACTCTATTTCTTCTTTTTTCAGCATTGCCCCCTGTGTCTCCATCTCCCGCTTTTCCTGTCCCTATGTTCCTCCCTGCCCAGTATCTTTTCTTTGTCCTTGTCTCTCTGCTATTCAGCTTCTCCCTTCTTTTTTCCCTTCTTCCCGTACTATCCTGCCCAGCCCACCCTACCCAACTTGAGTGCCATGTCTCTTCCTTGCTCTTCCGAGCCTGCTCACCCCCCTGAACAGTCTGACATCTCTCCCCTTCAAACTTCCTCCTCCAATCAAGTCTCTCTTCCCCCTCCCAGTGAGCCCTGCATCTCTCCCTCTCACCCACTCTCCTCCCTAGCCCCAGGCCCCTGTATCTCTCCAGCAGTGGCGATGTTTACGAAAGTTTTCCACCAGCATTGAGGCCTCTTCTCAGGCACGTCTCACCTTCACGGACAACAGAAAGTTGCATCAAAGTAGATGGGACATTCCAGAGAAGAGAGGGCAGGCTCTGACACTGGTAGAAAAATGTCTCAATCGCCACTACCAGAAAGGTAAGGGCCTGAACCTGAACTATGGAGGAGAACCAGTGGAAGGGAGAAGGAGAGATGCAGGACTTGTGGGGCAGGGGGAAGGGAAGAGAAAAAAGACATAATAATACTGGATGGGCAAAGTAACCCTGGACACAGGCTGTGCTAAATACAAGCTGCCTCCAGGCCAGCCTACCAAAGCCTTTGCTGTGCCACGCCCTGCCCACAGGAAGTTGCATCAAAGAGGTGTGACATGGCACAAGAAATGCTCTGGCAGGTCTGGCCCAGAGGCAGCTTGTCATGTTCTTTTGTATACTGGGGGGCGGGGGCTGGAGAGGTGCCGGACCAACGCAAAGGGTGGGGGGTAATGGGAAGAATGCTGGACTTGCAGGGGAGAACAGTTTCCTTTATTGCCTCTGCAGTAGGGGCAGCTCATTTACGGGAGCAATCTGCCCCCTTGCCCCCCCAAACTACACCCATGGGCGGCAGGAATGAGAAGGGGGTTGTCATGGGAGCTGAGGGCAGGCAAGTTGGGACTGTAGCTGGAACTAGCAGCTGAGAAGAGGGCTAAAGTTGGAACTCAGGGGCTGAAAAGGGGGCCTCAGATAGGGCTGGGGCTAGAACTGGGGGCTGAGAAGGGAGCAGGTGGGAGAATGGGACTGGGGCTGAAAAGGTGAGCAGGTGGGATAACGGGGCTGGAAATGGGGACTGAAAAGGGGGACAGGGGAAGAAGGGAGATAGGACTGATCCTGGAGGCTCAGAAGAGGGCTGAGACTGGAACTCAGGGCTGAAAAGGGGGCAGGTGGGAGGAGGAGGCTGGGGCTGGAACTGGAGACTGAAAGGGGGCAGGTGGGATAAAGGGGCTAGAGATGAAAAGGAGGTAGGTGGGATAATGGGCCTGGAACTGGGGGCTGAAAGAGGGGCAGGTGGGAGAAGGGGGCTGGGGCTGGAACTGTGGTCTGAAAAGGGGGGCAGGTTGGATGCTACAGCTAGGGCTGGAACTGGGAGCTGAAAAGGGGGGGACAGGTGGGAGAAGTGGGCTGGGGCTGGAACTGGGGACTGAAAAGGGGGGAAGGGACTTGCAGTGGCCCTGATTTAGGGGCCAGGGAAAGGTGGATAGGGATGAGAAATGGGGGCATGCTCTCAGATGATAAGCATGACAGAAGTGGTCTGATGCTGGGGGAGATGCAAGAAGAGACTGATGCTAGAGCTGAGGCAGAGAGAAGGAGAGCTCAGAGCTATCAGACTGGGATTGGGGATGGGGGTGGGAGTAGGGGTCTGGGGTCTGACAAGAGGCAGATGGGGGTTTGGGGCTGATGTAAGGGCTGGGAGATGGAAAAGAAGGACAGATAGTGTAGGGGGGATGGGTAGAAGCAAGGGTATATGCATGAAAAGGTGAAGATAGAGGGGCAGAGGGATGGTTAGTGTGGTTAAGGTGGAGAAAAGACAAAGTAAATGAACACTGGAAAAGGAGGTATGTGGACAGAGAAGGAAGTATGGGAGAAAAGGAAGGGGATGATAGGGAAAGGGGCAAAAAGATAGAGAGTTGTGGTGAGGGACAAAGGAAATGGATAGATCTTTGAAGGAGGTGAGAAAGGGTGGAAATAAGGAGAAACCTAAGGAGAAATGGAAGCCTGAATAAGGGGATAAGAAATAAAGAACTAGATTCTATATATCATGCCTAAAAAAAATCGGTGCCCCAGTGAAATACACCTAGGCGTAAGTGCAAGAAGTAAAAAGCTGGTAAGTAGGTGAATGACGAGACTTAATATGGGGGGGGGGGGGGGGGGGGGGGGGAGGAGAGAAGGAGGAATAAAATGTAGCTACCTGTAGGTAAAAAAAAAAAAGCAGATGAGAGAAATGAAGAAAAAAATGAGACAGAGGAATCAGAGACAGAAGAAGATGGACAGTGAAAAGCAGAAAATGGAAATTAAATCTTGAAAAAGGACTCCGGAGAAAACCAACAAGAGGATGCAGAAAGGAAAGACCAGGACCAACCCAAGTAGAAAAATAAAATGGTCAGACAACAAAGGTAGAAAAATAATTGATTTTCACTATTTAGAGAAATGAGTTGTCAGCTTTGGAAATGTGGATTTCTTGTACTCTGTTTTGTACAGGAGGAAATGCATTTCTGATTCTCTTGTCTCAGTTTTCCACTGCTCATAGAGACCCTTTTACTAAGCAGTGCTAAAAAGTGACCTGCACTATTTTTAGCATGTGGGTTTCCCACATGCTGAGGCCACTTTTGCAATTTATATTTTCCCTTAATGGTCTTGGGATAATTTCACAATTAGCACGTAGCCATTAGCGCATGGGCCTTTATCACCATCTATTTATTAGGCAATACGGACTCCCGCACTAATCGGGCAACATATGGTGATTTATCCATGCTTCCCGATTAGCGCAGGGCATGCCTACTCTCTGTCTCCAAACATACCCCTGTGCTACAAAATATTTAATTTTTTTTTTTTTTTTTTAGTCTGAGATTGGTGACTGGCGATCCCAGAACTACTATGGGATGCCTGAGTGCATTTCGTGGTAATGTCTTTGTGGTATGCATACATTAGTGATTACCACTGCTTTGAAAAAGGGCCCCATAATCTGGTTTCTTGGGTTTTCAATTTAATTTTTTGTCTAGGTATTTGTTTTTAATCTGTAGTCTCTCTCTCTCTCTCTCTCTCTCTCTTTTTTTCAACTAGGTGAGGGTGTGTGTTTTCCTTTTGTAATCACAGAGAAGGATTCTTTTAACATGTAGATTCTATGTTCCGGTGTTATTTTTTCCATTTAGAGATATTCTGGTGTTCTAGAATATTTGCAGTGCTGATTGTCATAGGTAGGGTTAGTGCAGTTTGAGTATATGTTTGCAAAGTTTTGTGTTACTTCTCAGTATCTGGTAGTGGAGGAGTTTGTGTTACTCTCACTGATGTGACACCAGAGTTTGAACAGAATGTTTTTGCAGTTGTAGTTCTTTTCTGTGCCTGTTGCTGCAAATTCTATTGGTTGATTTACATGTGCATAAAAACATAAGAATAGCCTTACTGAGTCAGACCAGTGGTCCATCTAACCCAGTATCCTGCTTTCAACAGTGGTCAGTCCAGGTCACAAGTATCTGGCAGAAACCCAATTAGTAGCAACATTCCATGCTACCAATCGCAGGGCAAGAAGTGGCTTCCCCCATGTACATCTCAATAACAGACTATGGACTTTTCCTCCAGGAACTTGTCCAAACCTTTTTTAAACCCAGATACGCTAACCGCTTTTACCACATCCTCCAGCAGCGAGTTCTAGAGCTTAACTATTCTTTGAGTGAAAAAATAATTCTTCCTATTTGTTTTAAAAGTATTTCCATGTAATTTCATTGAGTGTCTCCTGGTCTTCGTACTTTTTGAAAGAGTGAAAAATTGATTCACTTTTACCCGTTCTACACCACTGAGGATTTTATAGACCTCAGTCATATTCCCCTCAGTCATCTCTTTTCCAATTTGAAGAGCACTAACCTCTTTAGCCTTTCCTCATATGGGAGGAGATCCAGTCCCTTTATCATTTTAGTCACTCTTTTTTAAACCTTTTCTAATTCTGCTATATCGTTTTTGAGATATGGTGAGCAGAATTGAACACAGTACACGAGGTGAGGTAGTACCATGGAGTGATACAGAGGTATTATAATATTCTTAGTCTTATTTTGCATCCCTTTCCTAATAATTCCTAGCATCCTGTTTGCTTTTATAAAACGCACCTCCAATGTTCTAATGAAGCCTCAAGAAGGAAACTTGAAGTGGCATAGATATCCAGTTTGCCCATGAGTGTCTGCCCCGCCCAAACGTGATGACGTCGAGGGCGGAGCACTGACACTCAACGAATCAAGGAAGCCCATTGGTTAATCTCTGTTTCCACTCCACAATGCAGCTGTTATTCACATACACTCAAAAACCAAACAAAATCGCCACTGCACCCTGTTCCCCCCGCCCACAGTCCCCCTCACCCACCCTCCCACAGCCGCTCGCTCACTGTTCCGCCGCATCCCCTCTCCTCTCCGACTCTGGCCATGCAGCAGGACGATTACTACACATGACTGGAAGTGACCCAATCAACTACAATGTAAGCAAGAAAGCCCATTGGTTAATCTCTGTTTCCACTCCCCAACACAGCCGTCATTCCCATACACTTAAAACCAAGCACACCTAGGAGCTGCTAATCCACATTGTCATTTTTTTTCTCTTCTTCCATCTGAAACACATCTAAAGCTGTTTCTACTGGATAAACTGCGCCTTAACAGGTAAAAGACAAAAGGTTTTTGTTTTTGTGAGACAGCAGGGTCGCTAGACATGGGTGTCTGCAGGGGGAGCAGGGCGAGACCAGGGTCGCTGGCATGGGTGGATGCAGGGGGGCAGGGGGACAGGAGGGTCGCCACTGCACATAGGTGGCTGCAACGGGGCAGGGGGACAGGAGCCTCCACGCTACACATAGGTGCATGCAAGGGGGCAGGGGGATAGGAGGGTTGCATGACATGGGTGGCTGCAAGGGGCCAGGAGGAGAGGACGGTCGAACGACATTGGTGGCCACAGGGGGGGCAGGGGGAGAGCAGGGTGGCTGGAGGGGGTAGGGGGACAGCAGGGTCGCTGGCCATGGGTGGCTGCAGGGGGGGCCGGGGGAGAGGAGGGTCGCTGGACAGCAAAGCCTTGCTAGCGCCTGTTTCATTTCTCACAGAAACGGGCCTTTTTTACTAGTTTATAAATATGTTAAATAGTACCTGATCCCTGTGACACTCCACTATTCACCCTCTTCCGTTGAGAAAACTGGTCATTTAACCCTACCCTCTGTTTTCTATCCAATAACCGATTCCTAATTCACAGAAGGACATTGCCTCCTATCCCATGACTTTTTAACGTTCTCAGGGTGTGCTAATGCTGCTTGCTAAGTGCCGATTCTCTAACGGCATCTGTGTGCCAATATACCATACAGAATACTAGCCTACATTGGCATTGATACACCTAAATGCAGATGTGAACAGCTACACCCAGCCTATAGCAGGCAAAAATATTAATGGATAAATGTAGCACTTTAGCATATAACTTATTACAATGCACACCCCTTGCACTTATGGGCTAAGTGACTTACGTGTGCGAATTATAGAATAACTAGCCGTTAAGCCCATTAAAACGGGCGAGATTTGTGTTTTGCAAAATGTAATAATTCTCACCTCCATCCATCTATGTCCAGCAAACCTCCTCTGTCCCCTGCCCTCCCCTCCCCTGATCCATGTCCAGCAACCCTCTCTCTCCCCTGCCCTCCCCCCCATGACCAGCAGCCCTCCTGTATCCCCTGGCCTCCCCTTGTCCACCAACCATCCTCTCTCCCCTGCCCTCCCCCCATATCCAGCAACTCTCCTCTCTCGCCTGCCCCCCCCTGCCCTCCATCGATCCATGTCCAGCAACCCTGCTCTCTCCCCTGCCCCCCATGTCCAGCAGCTCTCCTATCTCCCCTGGCCTCACCCCGTCCACCGACACTCCTCTGTCCCCTGCCCTCCCCCCATATCCAGCAACCCTCCTCTTTCCCTTAGCCTCCCCCCCGGTCCACCAACCCTGCTCTCTCCCCTGCCCTCCCCCCATATCCAGCAACCCTCCTCTTTCCCTTGGCCTCCCCCTCCCGTCCACCAACCCTGCTCTCTCCCCTGCCCTCCCCCCATATCCAGCAACCCTCCTCTTTCCCTTGGCCTCCCCCCACCCTGCTCTCTCCCCTGCCCTCCCCCCATATCCAGCAACCCTCCTCTTTCCCTTGGCCTCCCCCCCACCCTGCTCTCTCCCCTGCCCTCCCCCCATGTCCAGCAAACCTCCTCTCTCCCCATGCCCTCCCCCCATGTCCAGCTACCCTCCTCTCTCCCCTGCTCTCCCACCATATCCAGCAACCCTCCTCTTTCCCTTCCCCCACCCTGCTCTCTCCCCTGCCCTTCCCCCATGTCCAGCAACCCTCCTCTCTCCCCCCTGCTCTCCCCCCATGTCCAGCTACCCTCCTCTCTCCCCTGCCCTTCCCCCATATCCAGCGACCCTCCTCTTTCCCTTGGCCTCCCCCCGTCCACCAATGTTGCTCTCTCCCCTGCCCTCCCCCCATGTCCAGCAACCCTCCTCTCTCCCCCCTGCCCTCCCCCCATGTCCAGCTACCCTCCTCGCTGCTGCTCCCTCCCCCTCCGTGCCGGGCCCCCTGCACTGACATGAGAGCGCCTCACCTCTGTGTGAAAGTGCTGCAGGCAGCAGCAGATCGCTCTGCTGCTGCCTGCAGCGCTTCCACAGGGAGGTGAGAGGTGCTGTCATGTTAGTGCAGGGGGCCCGATACGGAGGGGGGCGGGAGCGACGGCGGCGACGACGTCGGGGATGGGGGGGTGGAGGTGGGTGCGCCGGCGATGTTCCTTCGTCTCTAGGCTCCAGCGGCAGCGTCCGTTTTCCTCTCTGTTCCGCCCGCTGATGTCATCACATTTTGATGCAAGGGCGGGACAGAGAAGGAAGTCTCTACTGCGCATTTGCAGGTGAGTCGATCACTTGTCATTTATATGTTTGATGCTTTAGCTCTTATGCACATAAGTGTGCATTATATTTTTTATTTTTGTTACATTTGAACCCCGCGCTTTCCCACTCATGGCAGGCTCAATGCGGCAGGCAATGGAGGGTTAAGTGACTTGCCCAGAGTCACAAGGAGCTGCCTGTGCCGGGAATCGAACTCAGTTCCTCAGTTCCCCAGGACCAAAGTCCACCACTCTAAACACTAGGCCACTCCTCCACTAGTATTCTATAACATATGTGCACAAATGTTGCCTAACTTTAGCACTCTGTTATAGAATTAGGGTGTATATGATTTACAAAAAAACTGACTAAATGTAAATTGGTGTGGGAACTTGGGAAGGAAAGGTGAAACTGGGGGCAGAGCTTGGATCCCCCCAAACAAAAGAGCATTCTCCTGCCCCAGGAGGGGAGGAGAGAAAGGAGCTAGATGAGGGGAGGGGGAGGGGAAGAGGTTTGGAGGAGAAAAGTGAGAGAGGAGATGCTGGATGGGTAAGAGGCATTGACTAATAGGTTGCATGGAGGCATCTGAAACCACTTTGAACAGGCTGTGTCGGCATTGCTGCACTGCTTTGTAAACAGGAGGGTTTATTTTGGGAGAATATGAATTTCTTAAACTTTTTTTTTTTTTACTGTATTTGGCTTTGCTCAGTACAGGAACAAAAGTGCATTTTCTTCAGTGTTCCACAGTTCACTGTTTTTTTGGGGGGGGGGGTTGCTATTACAATTTTTGTCTGCATGTTTATGTTGCTAATTTGTATCCCCTTATTCTGTTTCAGGTAAGGGCCAGTTGTGTTCTATAGTTGAGTCCATGGTACAGTATTTCTGTTAGCATGCAGTTTCAACATGCAGATCTGTAATAGTCCTGTTTGTTCTGCTTTCATGATAGGAGATATATTGAGGTTTTAGGACTTGGTATAATATTCACAGTGCTACCTTTTTATATGTCAAGTTTCTGCGTTTTCAATCCTGGGAGATTAATAAGCCATTTGTCATATAAAAAAGTTGAAAGATTGAAAGATTTATGCAAAATTATGATAATATGCCATAACATCAGATGGAGTTTTAGAACATTTTGCAGGATATGATGTGCAGCGATATGTTTGTCTTTATTGCAGACTTGTAAGTTATGGGATATTGCTTCATAACACATCTTTAAATATAATTGAATTGTTTTCAAATGTATGTGTGTGGTTTAGCATTGTAAGTGCTTGAAATAATTGAGTTTAAAATATTTAAAGTGTCACCCATGATGCATGACATTGACAAATCTTACAGATTACTTAGAAATTCATTTTTAGGTGCATTCTAAGGCTTTATTTGCTGCTAAGAATATAACTAGTGTGGTTAAGACCATTAAAAGCAGTATTGGAAAAGCTGTTTACGTTTTGTTAATGATGGGTAAGCAGGCCCAATATTCAGACTGTGGGAGAACTGGTTTAGTTTTGGTTGGTTCAAATTTAACCAACCAAGCCGATACTCAGCACTGGCCGGTTAAGTCTGAACGAGTCAAAGATAGGCCTCGTATTCCCACAGACAAATATAGCCACCAAAATTAGCCGGTCAGCCAATGAATATTGACGCTAACCGGCTATGTCACGCAACATAGCCAGTGACTGGGCTAGTGCTAACCAGTAATGTCCAACGGGAGGCAACCAGCTATCATCCACTGAATATCGCCGGATAGCCGGCTCAGTACCAATTAACTGGCCAGGTACTGTTCCTGGCCAGTTAAATGGTTTTGAATATTGGGGGGGGGGGGGGGAGTATCTCTCCCTCTCTCTCCCTATCATACTCCAGTGTCTCTCCCTCTCCCTCCTATTACCACCTCCCCTCTGGTCCTGTAAACATGCCTTGATATCCAGCAGCAGCAATTAAAGCAGGTAGCCTCTGGCCAGCTTCGGGACTTTCCACTGGCAATGTCCTGCTTGCAAAGAAAAAGGAAGTTACCTCAAAGGAGGTGAGATGTGGCTCACAGAAGGCCCTAGAGTCAGCTAGAGGTAATCTGTTTTAATCAATGCCACTACCAGATATCAAGGCAGATTTTGAGGACCGAGAGGAGAAGAGAAATGGAGTAGAGGGAGAGAAGTTGGACTGGGGTGTGGGGAGGGAGGGAGAAATACTGGATATACTGAGGAGTGGGGGGGAGAGAGCGAGAGGGTGAGAGGGAGAGATGCTGGATCCATCTGGGGAAGGATGGGTTGAGAGATCCTGGATCTGCTGGAAAAGGGGAGCGAGAGAGGGAAAAAAAAGGGACAGATGCTAGATCCACCAGGTTGGGTGAGAGAGAGATGATGGCCCCAGGGTGGTGTGTGCAGAAGGAGGAGAAGAAAGAGGAGGGACAGGAAGACAGAGAAGAGATGATGGGCATTGGGGGACTATAGGGACAGGAACACAGAGGTGTAATGCTGGAAAAAGGGGAGAAAGGGATACAGAGGAGGAGATGCTGAGTATAGGGGGAGGTTCGGGACACTGATGCCCCCATGCTCAGAAGCAAACCCAGGAGCTTGAGGCCATTAGTGCCAGACCAGCAACCACATTAGTGAATGCAGAATGCTCAAAGGCTCAATGAATGTGTCAAAGATTAGCACAAATAGCATGCTAATGTAACCCAATAGGATTAAAGAATATAAAATATACCTGGTGGGCTGGAGAGTGCCTGGCCAGTGTAAAGTTCTGGTCTGGTCCAGGTTTTTGGCTGGGCGCTGGAGTTCCAGAACAGGAGGCTGAAGAGAGGGTCATGGGACTGTGCAGACTGCACTTGTTTTTTTTTTTTTTAAATGAAGGCAGGAGGCAGAGGAAAGCCCTGTTCAGGCCGTGTTGGCATCTGATGTCACCAAGCTGGAGGGGCGGTGACGTCAGACAGGTTGTGCAAGTGCAGTGATGTTGGGACCACATACACACACAAAAAATGTTATCATTCACATCCGTTGTCTGTACTCTGAATTCAAAGACTTCATGCATTCAATCTATTAACACAATTATGAACTATCTTCATGAATTAACAGAACATAAGGTGTTAGATTTTTACCTATAACATTATATGCATTAACATTTTTTGTAAACATCCATTTTATGTGATTACATAAGAGAGCATATATTCCCTCACTATTACCAGTAAAAACTAGGACCTTGTGCAGATCTTTACCCCATTTCCCCTGAAGTTGATAGAGTTGGTGCCATTGAAGTTATCCCTGCCCTCTGGTTAGTACCCAATCTCCCACCTCCAGAGTCACTTCCTTTGCCCCTCATCAAAAACTCGAGAAATCTTGACGGCAACTTGAATTTCCTTCCAATGGTGAACTTCCCATTTAACCATATCTGCAGCAAGTTGCAACTAGATTATTTTTCATGCTTTATATCTTTGATTTTGCCTCAATCACATTCACAAGGAACAGGCTGTTCCCATACACCTCTATATAGATGGTTTTTCCAATTAGCTTGTCAATAATGTATCTATTGCCAGTTCTTGGGTCACTGGCTCCCATGATTACTCCTAAGAGAAACGTCACCAGAAGCAGAAGACCAAGCCCAAATAAGGACTGGATAGAAAACCCATATAAGAACTGCTGACTCCCCTCTTTGACAGGCCTAGCTTGAGAAGTTTCAGAATAACATTCTGCCTTATAGATTTCTACACTTAACCTCTGGAACACTAGAGTTTGGACTTGCATTTGTAAATCTGACTGTATTCCTCCCTTTCTCCACCCTAGCTGTAATATTTGCAACAGGCAACTTCCTAGGAAATTTTAGCTTCAGTGTGGACACCACCATCCTATTGCATGTCACAACATTTCTTGCGCTTTGGCCAGTTTTCCCCACACTCTCTTTTGAAGTTGATGGTACCACCCGACTGTCTTTTCTGGCAGACTCCGCAAATCCCTGTTGGACAAGAATTTCACTTTCAGTACATTGCCTCTTCTCTCAAATCGCAAACAGGACTCTGGATGTTCCACTCTTCTGTTCATCGACCAGTCCAGCCAGCTTAACGAACAAACACTCCAGCTGTTTGAGAACATTCATGCCAATTATGGCTTGCACTTTCTCCCTGCTGAATTCTGACTTGAACTGTTCTTCAAGATTGTCATGCACAATGAACACACACCATTCTGGAATTATTTGCCCAAAGCACTGCAATTCAATGCTAATGCTCTCCAGCACTGACAAGTGTGTCCTGTTAACTGCCAGGATCTTAATTCTGCCGGTACCTTTAAATTTCACTGAACTGTTGAAATGCCTGTAATACAAGATGGCGAACATGGTCGACACCTTGGAACCTGTGTTGATCAAACAACAGGTCTCCACACCACCGATGGTCACCAGAAGAACCAGATATTACCCAACTGCTTTCTTTCAGTGTTTCCCAATCCGCCTCCAACTTGATGTCTGGTTCCTGACTTGGATTTGTACAGTGCTCTTAGACCCCACTGTAGGCTTCGTAACTTTCCCTTTGGGTTCAGCACTGGTTCTTGGTGTTATTCTCTTTGGGCTACATGGCTGGCGAAAATGAGTGCGCTCATTTAAACGATTTTGGGCCAAGTGTCCCAGCTCATGGCAGCGGAAACACACCACATCACCACCTCCTGTTCCAACAGGAGCTCTTCACACATCCATTCTAGATCTGTGACTCTATTCAGGATGAGGATGTAACCTTGGAGAAAAAGGCCCTTCATAAGTCTTTCACGTCCTGTCCATTCCATCTCCCACCTCTGTCGGCTTGATTCCACATGTCTTCTTTCCAACTCTATAAATCAGGTCATGTATACAGTCACCTTCCCCTTCAGCTCCAGAACTTCTCCCTAGAAGCACCACAGGCCTTTGTATTGGATCTGGTTGATTACGTTGGAAAACTTTCAATTATGGTATTTCCTGTCCTGAACTTGCAGTCCTCTCTTCTTCCACCCACTTGATAGCAATTTGTAGGATCTTATCAAAGATCAATCAAGGGTTCTCTTCATATTTGCTGTCAACCACTTTTCTCAACAAATCATCCCTCAACCCCAAGATGAATTGTTCCTTCAGAATCTCATCCAGATCCCCAATCTTAGTTGGATTTCTACTGGTGATGGCTTCCAGTTTTTCTTGTAAATGATAGGCATAATCACAGTTCATCTCCTCATGCTTCTGCCTACAAGTGTAGAATTCTTTTACCCTCCCACCCTAATGGCACTTTGTCTCCATATACATGGATCAGGATTTCGAATAACATGTCCAACATTGCTCCCCTATGCGGCAGTGAATACTTGATGGTTTCATGGGCCTGCTCCTTCATGTGATTTCTGATGGTCTTCAGCTGGTCTTCAGCAGGGATTTTCAAAATTTGCAAAGCAGAATGAGTGCTTTCAATCAACGCCTCCACTTGCATATCACTGGGCTTCACAGGAAAACCTGAAAAACACAGGATGATCTTGTTGTTGGCTATCACTATAGTATTAACAATTGGCTGGGGTGATTGTAACTGCTGTAACTGTTGTCTAGCTAACTGCTCCACCATTGTCCTCAACTCTCTCATTTTCTTCTCCATTTCAGCAACTCTTCCCCCCATCATCCTTTAATCGGTTTTCTTCAGCTCCTTCAGTGTTCGACCAGGTGTGACCAGAAGACAGGGCTTCCCCAACAGCACCAACCTATCAGAGCAATTGCTCTACACCTTTTAAAGTAAACTTAAGTAAAAGCAATCTAAAACACAAACTGTTGCAGAAAACTTTTTTTCCCACCAAAATATCAAAGCAGCAGTTCTCTGAGTGTTCCAGAATTCTGCCGACTATGCCAAAAATGTAATCCCGCTCCTGGGAGCTGAACCACACCCTACAATTACCCTCTTAGTGTAGTCAGTGGCCGGTACATCAGGTGTGATTCTTCCCCAGAGGACGAGGTCACATAAATAACAAAAATAAATCAAAAGAAAGAATGGGAATAATCATAGTAACATAGTAGATGACGGCAGGAAAAGACCTGCACGGTCCATTCAATCTGCCCAACAAGATAAACTCATATGTGCTACTTTTTGTGTATACCTTACCTTGATTTGTATCTGCCATTTTCAGGGCACAGACCGTAGAAGTCTGCCCAGCACTAGCCCCGCTTCCCAACCACCAGCCCCGCCTCCCACCACTGGCTCTGCCACCCAATCTCGGCTAAGCTTCTGAGGATCCATTCCTTCTGAACAGTAATCAGTAAGAGAAAATCCAAATTTACCTTTAACTTCACAAAATGGCCTAGTGGTTAGGGTGGTGGACTTTGGTCCTGAGGAACTGAGTTTGATTCCCACTTCAAGCACAGGCAGCTTCTTGTGGTTCTGGACAAGTCACTTAACCCTCCCTTGCCGCATTGAGCCTGCCATGAGTGGGAAAGCGCAGGGTACAAATGTAACAAATAAAAACTAAAACAACACTTCCAGACAGAAAGCTATAATTAAATATACTTTTATCTTTCTTTTAGGTAGCCTTATGGATCCAGTTTACAAATTATAAATAGCACAGTCAGAAAAATACTTGAACAAAGCAAAAGAATATGCATCAGATAAGTATCTCTTCTGCTTTAATATTGGCAACAAAGTATTTGCAACAAGAATTGATTCTTTGTGTCAACTCCTAATTTTCCAGAACAAACACTCCACAGGACTCAAGTCTCTCAGGTAAGTATTATAGATTTTCAGCCTGTGAGGCTTAGGTTTCTGTATGCCACCTCTCTCTATTTGGTCATTCTTGTCTTACTTCTTTCTTCTCCTTTCTTTAAAGTTGGAGCTCATGCGAATCTCCTGGATCCTTCTCAAAGGGATATAACTACTGCCTGACTTCAATAAATCAAAAATACAATACCCTACAGAAATGCTAGATTTATTATAAAGATTTCTTAATACATTCCCTAAAACTAACTAAGGAAAACCAAACGCTAATTAAAATCCCTCCTAACCCACCCAATTAGACAACCCATAGTCAGTATATCAATATGGTTTCTCTTCACCGCTTACTTCTTTTGCAATATGGCTGTGATAAAACTTGACAATTATATATAAGTACATAAGTACATAAGTAATGCCATACTGGGAAAAGACCAAGGGTCCATCGAGCCCAGCATCCTGTCCACGACAGCGGCCAATCCAGGCCAAGGGCACCTGGCAAGCTTCCCAAACGTACAAACATTCTATACATGTTATTCCTGGAATTTTGGATTTTTCCAAGTCCGTTTAGTAGCGGTTTATGGACTTGTCCTTTAGGAAATCGTCCAACCCCTTTTTAAACTCTGCTAAGCTAACCGCCTTCACCACTTTCTCCGGCAACGAATTCCAGAGTTTAATTACACGTTGGGTGAAGAAAAATTTTCTACGATTTGTTTTAAATTTACTACACTGTAGTTTCATCGCATGCCCTCTAGTCCTAGTATTTTTGGAAAGCGTGAACAGAAGCTTCACATCCACCTGTTCCACTCCACTCATTATTTTATATACCTCTATCATGTCTCCCCTCAGCCGTCTCTTCTCCAAGCTGTATAGCCCTAGCCTCCTTAGTCTTTCTTCATAGGGAAGTCGTCCCATCCCCGCTATCATTTTTGTCGCCCTTCGTTGCACCTTTTCCAATTCTACTATATCTTTCTTGAGATGCGGCGACCAGAATTGAACACAATACTCAAGGTGCGGTC
The DNA here is from genome assembly GCF_901765095.1 of Microcaecilia unicolor. Classification (NCBI taxonomy): domain Eukaryota; kingdom Metazoa; phylum Chordata; class Amphibia; order Gymnophiona; family Siphonopidae; genus Microcaecilia; species Microcaecilia unicolor. The sequence continues at coordinate 163,435,517 of NC_044041.1, forward strand.
GCACCATGGAGCGATACAACGGCATTATAACATCCTCACACCTGTTTTCCATACCTTTCCTAATAATACCCAACATTCTATTCGCTTTCTTAGCCGCAGCAGCACACTGAGCAGAAGGTTTCAGTGTGTTATCGACGACGACACCCAGATCCCTTTCTTGGTCCATAACTCCTAACGTGGAACCTTGCATGACGTAGCTATAATTCGGGTTCTTTTTTCCCACATGCATCACCTTGCACTTGCTCACATTAAACATCATCTGCCATTTAGCCGCCCAGTCTCCCAGTCTCGTAAGGTCCTCTTGTAATTTTTCACAATCCTGTCGTGATTTAACGACTTTGAATAACTTTGTGTCATCAGCAAATTTAATTACCTCGCTAGTTACTCCCATCTCTAAATCATTTATAAATATATTAAAAAGCAGCGGTCCTAGCACGGACCCCTGAGGAACCCCACTAACTACCCTTCTCCATTGTGAATACTGCCCATTTAACCCCACTCTCTGTTTCCTATCCTTCAACCAGTTTTTAATCCACAATAGGACATTTCCTCCTATCCCATGACCCTCCAATTTCCTCTGTAGCCTTTCATGAGGTACCTTGTCAAACGCCTTTTGAAAATCCAGATACACAATATCAACCGACTCCCCTTTGTCCACATGTTTGTTCACTCCTTCAAAGAATTGAAGTAAATTGGTCAGGCAAGATTTCCCCACACAAAAGCCGTGCTGACTTGGTCTCAGTAATCCATGTCCTCGGATGTGCTCTGTAATTTTGTTTTTAATAATAGCCTCTACCATTTTCCCAGGCACCGACGTCAGACTCACCGGTCTATAATGTCCCGGATCTCCCCTGGAGCCTTTTTTAAAAATGGGCGTTACATTGGCCACCCTCCAATCTTCCGGTACCATGCTCGATTTTAAGGATAAGTTGCATATCACTAGCAGTAGCTCCGCAAGCTCGTTTTTCAGTTCTATCAGTACTCTAGGATGAATACCATCCGGTCCAGGAGATTTGCTACTCTTCAGTTTGCCGAACTGCCCCATTACGTCCTCCAGGTTTACCGTGAAGTCAGTAAGTTTCTCCGACTCGTCCGCTTGAAATACCATTTCCGACACCGGTATCCCACCCAAATCTTCCTCGGTGAAGACCGAAGCAAAGAATTCATTCAGTCTCTCCGCTACGTCTTTGTCTTCCTTGATCGCCCCTTTTACCCCTTGGTCATCCAGCGGCCCAACCGATTCTTTTGCCGGCTTCCTGCTTTTAATATACCGAAAAATTTTTTTACTATGTTTTTTTGCCTCTAATGCTATCTTTTTTTCATACTCCCTCTTGGCCTTCTTAATCTGCGCCTTGCATTTGCTTTGACACTCCTTATGCTGTTTCTTGTTATTTTCAGACGGTTCCTTCTTCCATTTTCTGAAGGCGTTTCTTTTAGCCCTAATAGCTTCCTTCACCTCACTTTTCAACCAGGCCGGGTGTCTTTTGGACTTCCGTCTTTCTTTTCTTATTGATCAACTGACACACTACTCAAAAAAGAAAAAAAAAACCCAGGTCGTTGCTGATTCCACTTTGCAACCGTTTCTTCAGACTGTGACTTTTTACCAAATGTACATCACTGGGCCACAACCACTCACCACAAGTTTAACTGAGCAAAGCAATAATTCCAACAATGAAGAGGCACAGTTTTCTTTACTTACTTTAAATTTGTAAAACTCAATTATTATTTGGAGCTCACACAGGTCTTGACTGGAAGTTAACACTTTCTCATTTTTCTGTCAATTCTTCTCAAGTTTAAAACTCATAGCACTTCTTTTATTGACAGTGCTGCTACAAGGAAAGCTCCGCCATCACTTTCCTGTTTCATCTGTCAGGGTTAACATTACCTGTCAGTTAGATCAGATTAAATGATATCCAATAAATCTCAGTGCCTCTTCTAATATTGCTTTCGTATTTTTAAAAGAATAATTTTGAGTGAAATTACTTTGTCTTACAAGTTCTCCACAACACACACAAGCAAATGCACTTCCCTGAAGCCAAAAATCACGCGAGACTTCTAATTCTGTCACTGAGCCCAAACCTCTTTGTTTGCAATGTCTACATGCTCCCTGTGCACTGGAACACCTTCTGCTGCATGGTTCTGCCCACAAACCTGCAGCTCTTCAGACACGCGCTACTCTTTTTACGCTCCTCTCAGCTTGCATGCGAAATCAGGCCAGCTCTGGTGCAGGCCCAATTCCTGACATCACTGCACATGCGTGACTTGTCTGACATCATTGCTCCCCCCTAGTGTGGTGCAGTGGTGTAGCCACAGGTGGGCCTGGGTGGGCCGGGGCCCATCCACTTAGGGCTCAGGCCCACCCAACAGCAGCACATATTTAGTGCTAGCTAGTAGGGATCCCAAGCTTCGCCAGCTGAAGACCTCCCCCTGATGGTGCTGAAAACACTGCTTTCCACTTCAGCAGTCTAAGCTTCCTTAGCTGCTGATAGTGGCCTCATCGCATTGGGGGGGGGGGGGGGGGGGGGAGAACACTTGGTGCCTACCCACTTCTTGACTAGGCCCACCCAAAATCTGCTGTCTGGCTACACCCCTGGCGTGGTGACATCACATACCGACGTGGCCCAAACAGGTCTTTCCTCTGCCTCCCGTCTTTATTTAAAAAAAAAAAAACATGTGCAGTCCACACAGTCCCGCGACTCCCTCTTCAGCCTCCTGCTCTGGAACTCAGCCGCAAACTTGAACTGGACCAGGCACTCTGCAGCCCACCAGGTATTTTTTTATATTCTTTAACCCTATTGAGTTACACTAATGCAGTCAAATGGATGCTAATGAGGTCATTTTCTATTTCCTCCCAATGCTGAGAGAACAGCGCAAAAGAAAAAACAAAGCCACCTTACCACTGAAAAAAATAACACCAGCTAAGAGCAGGCATTAGGTTATTTGAAGAGAGGATGTCTCATGAAATTTTCTCTAAAATCTGCCAGCTTTGATTAGTTTTGGAAGGAGAAGGAACCCATGGAAGACCTTAAGCACTGGTAGTGAGAGACAAATGTGTAAGTGTCAGAGTAAACCCAAAATTGAAAGCACACATTGGCGCCTGTTTCCTGCATTTAAATATAAGCATTCCAAGTTTTAAAAAATTGAAATACTTTACACAAAGGCACAGAAAACAGATGCCGATGTGTGCTTCACTTTCGGGTTTGTCAGGCGCATGCACACAGGAGCTGAGCTTACCACGAAACTGTTCTGTGCATGCGTCAAGCACTTTCCTCCCTTGCTTTTGCTTTTACAGCATGCATATAATTTGAATATCATTTCCTTTGAGCATTGGCAAGCTAGGTTTCTGTATTGTTCCGGTGGTATAGTTTTTGCTCTGTTGGCTTGCCACGAGAATTCTGAACATCAGCCTGTGAGAGGGCGAATACTGAACCTGTGATAATGATAGGGACACAGATGGGAGATGCTGACAGGACAGCTAGAGACACAGAGGGAAGATGGATGGTGGACATGGAGAGAGGAGAAATGTCAAATGGACAGGAGTCCTGGAAAGAAGGAGAAAAGAACAGAGAAAAACAGAAGAAACACTTTGACCAAATCAAATGGAAAAATACAATGCTCAGACAACAAAGCTAGAAAAAAAAGTATTTTATTTGGAATTTATTAATTGGAATGTCAGTTTTTGGAAATGCACATCTCTGATATCTTGCATTTCAAATTCTGTTTCTCTACTGATGTGCTGCATCTAACTTCTTGAACTTTCCAGTTCAGTTTTTTTGCCTTAGTATCTCTTTTACTGATCTGTGGTCCCTTGTTTCATATTTGTTGAGGATTTGTGTTTTGCATGTGTGACCAAGGTGCGGTTCCTTCTAGCATATAATTTCTGTGTGGAAATCTTGTTTGTTCTGTTTTCTTACCAGATGGTGTATCGGTGTTTTACGGCCCGGTGTAATGTTTACAATGCTGCCTTTTTTTCACATAAAGTTGTTGCTCTTTGAGTCTTGGGAATTAATGTGGTTATGGTATGGTTTAGTTTTGAGTTTGAGTTTGTTTTTGCACAAGTTTGTACATAGTGTTTTGTAGTGAAGGAACTGTGTGTTGGCCTTAATGAGGTGACATCAAAACTTTAATATACTTTTAGTATATCATAACAATAGACAGGGTTTTAGAACATTTTGCAGACTCTGATGTCTGTTAAGTGATTGTCTTTATAGGAGACTTGTGTCATAAGTACATAAGTACATAAGTAGTGCCATACTGGGAAAGACCAAAGGTCCATCTAGCCCAGCATCCTGTCACCGACAGTGGCCAATCCAGGTCAAGGGCACCTGGCACGCTCCCCAAACGTAAAAACATTCCAGACAAGTTATACCTAAAAATGCGGAATTTTTCCAAGTCCATTTAATAGCGGTCTATGGACTTGTCCTTTAGGAATCTATCTAACCCCTTTTTAAACTCCGTCAAGCTAACCGCCCGTACCACGTTCTCCGGCAACGAATTCCAGAGTCTAATTACACGTTGGGTGAAGAAAAGTTTTCTCCGATTCGTTTTAAATTTACCACACTGTAGCTTCAACTCATGCCCTCTAGTCCTAGTATTTTTGGATAGCGTGAACAGTCGCTTCACATCCACCCGATCCATTCCACTCATTATTTTATACACTTCTATCATATCTCCCCTCAGCCGTCTCTTCTCCAAGCTGAAAAGCCCTAGCCTTCTCAGCCTCTCTTCATAGGAAAGTCGTCCCATCCCCACTATCATTTTCGTCGCCCTTCGCTGTACCTTTTCCAATTCTACTATATCTTTTTTGAGATACGGAGACCAGTACTGAACACAATACTCCAGGTGCGGTCGCACCATGGAGCGATACAACGGCTTTATAACATCCGCACACCTGGACTCCATACCCTTCCTAATAACACCCAACATTCTATTCGCTTTCCTAGCCGCAGCAGCACACTGAGCAGAAGGTTTCAGCGTATCATCGACGACGACACCCAGATCCCTTTCTTGATCCGTAACTCCTAACGCGGAACCTTGCAAGACGTAGCTATAATTCGGGTTCCTCTTACCCACATGCATTACTTTGCACTTGTCAACATTGAACTTCATCTGCCACTTGCACGCCCATTCTCCCAGTCTCGCAAGGTCCTCCTGTAATCGTTCACATTCCTCCTGCGACTTGACGACCCTGAATAATTTTGTGTCATCGGCGAATTTAATTACCTCACTAGTTATTCCCATCTCTAGGTCATTTATAAATACATTAAAAAGCAACGGACCCAGCACAGACCCCTGCGGGACCCCACTAACTACCCTCCTCCACTGAGAATACTGGCCACGCAATCCTACTCTCTGCTTCCTATCTTTCAACCAGTTCTTAATCCATAATAATACCCTACCTCCGATTCCATGACTCTGCAATTTCTTCAGGAGTCTTTCGTGCGGCACTTTGTCAAACGCCTTCTGAAAATCCAGATATACAATATCAACCGGCTCCCCATTGTCCACATGTTTGCTTACCCCCTCAAAAAAATGCATTAGATTGGTGAGGCAAGACTTCCCTTCACTAAATCCGTGCTGACTTTGTCTCATCAGTCCATGTTTTTGTATATGCTCTGCAATTTTATTCTTAATAATAGCCTCCACCATCTTGCCCGGCACCGACGTCAGACTCACCGGTCTATAATTTCCCGGATCTCCTCTGGAACCCTTCTTAAAAATCTTCCGGTACTACACTCGATTTTAGGGACAGATTGCATATTTCTAACAGTAGCTCCGCAAGTTCATTTTTTAGTTCTATTAATACTCTGGGATGAATACCATCAGGTCCCGGTGATTTACTACTCTTCAGCTTGCTGAACTGACCCATTACATCCTCCAAGGTTACAGAGAATTTGTTTAGTTTCTCCGACTCCCCCGCTTCAAATATTCTTTCCGGCACCGGTGTCCCCCCCAAATCCTCCTCGGTGATGGCCTTATAGGATACCTTCTGGAATGGATGGTACCATGGTGTATTAACCCTGGTGTCACCCTATGAGATAGGGTGAAGAGGGGAATGTTAATATGTGGCCTGGCTTCAGACCTACCACTGGAATAGTGGTGGGCTAAGCTACACAGCCTAAAGCAACTGAAAAAGTACTGACTAGGCCAAATAACAAGCTAATGATGTCTTATTTGAGAATCTGCAAAAAGCAGGTCTGAACAATGAGTCTTAACACAACCAGGTACAACCTTCTAATTGGAAATAGCACCTATAATGAAAAAATAATGGGTAAAAGGAATAAAATGATGTTCTTAAAATGGGACTTATTTTCCATAAGATGGCACACAGATCATAAGATGTTATGAAAGGTATTACAAAAGGAAGATGTGAAACTGATAAAGATATTTTAGTAAACGAGAAAAACAAATTGTTCCAAAACATGTTGACATTTACGGAAGTGGGGCAATCTCTAGAAATAGATAGAACGGAAAAGAAATGGGTACAGATGAACATCTGGCCGGATACGAAAGTATGATCTCAGAAATTGAGAAATATTAGAAAAAAAAAGGTACCTCACAATTGACTTGTATTGGGACCTGGGGCTATAAAAGAGATAAGATTTTGACAGAGAGTTGGAGTCCTCCCCAACACTTCTCGGACGGCAGAGCTCTGTGCTTTTGAACCCAGAATCTGTTTGATGTCTGTACTTGATTGAAAACTTGGTAAGATTAAAGCCTTCTTTCTGAAATCTATCTCTGTCTTTATTTTCAAGTATTCTTCACCTGTCATTGATACTACAACCTAAGCCACACACACAACTGACACTTAGTGTGTAGATAAATTACTGTAGCATTGTAATAGAATACATGTGGGTACATAGATGACCAAGGATTCACTTAGATCCTAATAGACAGAAGGCCATGGTCATGGACATTACCTTTGACTTACGGCTACTGATACCTACACAACTGAGATATCACTGGGATGGAATCTCAAAAGGATTTAGGCAGGCGGGCCAACACATAGTGGAAGCGCAGACCCGTTGTCCCTGGAGAAGGGTATTCCTGGGGCGCAAAGAGAGCCTTTAAAATTTACAATATGGTACCTTAAAAATCTATGCTGTAAAACCATGTACTTAGCATGATTCTATAAACTACGCCTAAACTTAGGCGTAGTTTATAGAATACTAATAAAAGAGGTCCATTTCCAACAGAAATGAAATGGGAGCTAGCAAGGTTCCAGGGCCCCCTCTATTCCTCCCTCTCTCTGTCCTCCAAGTTCCAGCCCCCTCCCCTCTGAGTTCCATGCCCCCCTACCTGCCTCCCTCCCTTTCCTCCGAGTTCCAGGCACCCCTCCCCTTCAAGTTCCAGGACCCCCCTCTTCGAGTTCCAGGACCCCCTCTCCCTCCTCTTTGAGTTCCAGGACCCCCCTCCTCCCTCCCCTTTGAGTTCCAGTACCCCCTCCCCCCTCCCCTTCAAGTTTCAGGACCCCCCTCCCCTTCCAGTTCCAGGACCGGCCCTCCCCTTCCAGTTCCAGGACCCCCCTTCCGGTTGACTTCCAGGACCCCCTCCCATTCCAGTTCCAGGGCCCCCTCCCCCCGTTCCAGTTCCAGGACCCCTCCCCCTCCCTCCCTCTCCTCCCCTGCCCTCCGAGTTCCATGCACCCCCTGTCGTCCGAGATATACACCCCCGCGCCTCCCTCCCTCTCTCTCTGTGCCCTCCAAGTGGAAGCAGGACGTGTGCGGCTAGCCCTCCCCTTCGTAAGTGCCATCTGTTATTTAAAACTTCTTATCTCGTGGTCTGCCAGCAACAGTGAAGTCGAGTAGGCACAGCACGGCGCTTCACACTGCCTTCGCTTCTGTTTCAGCTCTGCCTCTGGTCCCGCCCTCATTTCCTGTTTGCAGAAGGGCGGGACCAGAGGCAGAGCTGAAACAGAAGCGAAGGCAGTGTGAAGCGCCGTACCATGCCTGCTCGACTTCACTTTTGCCAGCGGAGCACCAGGTAAAAAGTTTTAAATAACAGCCGGCACTTACGAAGGGGAGGGCCAGCCGCACACATCCTGTTTCCAGTCGGAGGGCACAGAGAGAGAGGGAGGGAGGCGCGGGAACTCGGAGGAGAGGGGGCCGTGGAACTCGGATGGGAGTGGAAGGAGGGAGGGAGGTAGGGGGCATGGAACTAGTGCTGGCTTCCCTTCCCAAGTCGTCGTGAACTCGGGGGGGGGGGGGCGATTCTGTGCAGACCTCCGGAGGAGAGGGGGGTCGTGGGATGGGAGTGGAAGGAGGGAGGGAGGGAGGTAGGGGGGGCATGGAACTGGTGATGGCTTCCCTTCCCAGGTCATCGTGAACTCGGGGGGTGATTCTGTGCAGATCTCCGGTGGCTGGTGCTGGCTTCCCTCCCCTCTCACTTCCCATTGGTCCACCCTGTGACGTGATCCCCAGGGTGGACCAATGGGAAGTGTGTTACGAACCCAGGCATCCAGACGGAGGTGCAAATTATTATACAGGATGCTCACGTGCCGTTCTTACTCCTAAAATTTAGGCGCACCCATTTAGGCCACCTAAAACAAGGCCTAAATACCTGCACCTAAGTTAGATGCAGATCTGGTGTATTCTATAATAGTGCACATAGTTTTTTGAAATGCCTACAACTCACCCATTCCACACACCCTTTTCAACTGTGCGCATTAGAATTTATGCGCACAGTGTTATAGAATACACCTAGAAAGTTTTGTGTGTAAATTCTAATTAAAGCCAATTAGTGACACTAATTGGTTGTTAAGTACCAATTATTGGCACTGATTGGTTTGTTAATCAATTAAGTTGTGCACAAAGGTTGGCCGTGTTGTGCACAAAGGTTGGCCAATTAACTTATGGCGCCATATATAGAATTTGAGGGAATGTGCATAGTTTTTCCAAGAAAAATATCTGCAGGGAAAGAAGGCATAATTATATTTTTGTCAGTAATAGTATGCTGCAGAAAGACACAGTAGGTATGGCAAAGTGAAGGGTGGGACATGGGGGCAGGATAGGGGTGGGGTATGGAGTGGGGCAGATGTTGGGGTTTTTTGTCTCAAAAAGTTGGCACCCTATTCAGACCTGTATGCCTAATGTCCAACCATGTTAACCTTGGACCCCCTCAAAAAATCAGTTCTGGCTATGTCACTGTTAATAAGTGTGTGTGATGTGTATGTGTGGTGCATTTGTCTGGAGGTTGGAGAGATGCCATATGTTGAACACAAATTTTTTCAAATACAATCAGGTTGATATTCAAAGCAATTTAAGCAAGCAAGACAGGCTCTTGCATGCTTAAATTGTGCTCAGCAGGCTGGCCACCTAAATTCAGTAGCACTTAACTGGGCAGTGCTGCTGAATATCGGCTCTGACCAGCCATTTTTAAGTGGGCTGGAGAGGGACATTCCAAGCACAGAGTCAGGAAGGAACTGGCAGCTATATGAATGCTGGCAATATTCAGTACCAGTGCCCACATAGCTAAGCAACCAAACAGTACTGCATAAATAGCAGTCTTAACTTTAGTCATTTGTAATATGGGTACCAGCACTGAATATTGGTGTCAGGACTTCAGGTTTCCTTCAGATGCAGTGTCATCCCTTGTGCCACCCCACCATGGGAGCTGCGGTTGTTGCTAGGAGCTTCACCTATACCAATCTTGGTTCCCCATGGGTGAATGACAAGACTTGCCAAGAAAGGCGAAAGGGTTGGTCAGGCGGGAAGGCGGATCTCGTAAGTTAGCTATGATTCAGCAGATCAGGTCCGGTCCAGGTCAAGGCAGATGGCAAGCAAGCAGAGGTCAGGTGCAATCTGGGTCAAGGCAGGTGGTGAGCAAGCAGAGGTCAGGTCTGGGTCAAGGCAGGTGGTGAGCAAACAGAATTCAGATCTGGTCTGGGTCAAGGCAGGCAAAACAGAGCAAAGAAACAAAAGTAGAAACAACAGAATACAGGCAGAGACTTCTCGATAAATCCCTGAAGGAAGGATGAGTCTGAAGAAAAAGGTGTGGGCATCTGATGTCAGTGCCCCACCTAGGTGACATCAACCCATCTTCTCTCATCTCCTGCGCTGCCTGCCATTGCTATTTCCATCCTCTGAGAGCTGCATCATCACCTGGAAGAGGTGCCGGGTCAATGCGGTGGTTCCTGTCTCCTGTCTTCAGCCACTGGACACTACCTTGCTGCCCAGGAAGGACCCTTGTGCAGTGTGAGTCACCATGCTGTAGTAAGAAGGAATGATCATGACAGTACCCCCTCTGCAACAGCCTGCCTTCTTCTGGGTCCAGGCTTGGGGGGTTACTGGGAGTGGAAGTCGCGAAGCAATGCCAGGGTATAGACAAACATATCTGGCTCCCAGGAACTGTCTTCTGGGCCAAAGCCCTTCCATGAGAGCAGATAGTATAAATCCCCTACAAGGTACTTGGAATCTAGGATTTCTTCCACTTCATATTTTGGATCAGTGTCAAGTGCCAGAACATCCATACCTGAGGGTTCTGGGTGCCATTTGGACCTCATATGTGGTTTGAGGAGGGATACATGAAAGGCATTATGTATGTGCATCACAGAGGGCAGGTGGAGATGGTTTGTAGTGATTCAAAGTCTCTCCTGAATTCAGAAGGGTCCAATAAATCTGGGCATGAATTTCTGAGAAGGTAATCAAAGTTGTAAATGTCTTGTGCTAAGCCAAACCTTCTGACCTGGGTGGAAAACTGGGGCAATAAACCTGATACGGTCAGCATAGTGCATGTTATGCTTGTGGTTTGCAGAAGTTGTTGGTGGACTTGCTTCCAGAGTGACTGAATGTCCTGGATAACTAGGTGAATGGCCGATGTACCTGTGGCCTTCAGAATAGGCAATGGAGTGCATGGGTGATGGCCATAGACCACATAGAAAGGTGAGATATTTGAAGAATCATGGTTATTGTTATTATATGCAAACTTGACCCATGGTAGTAGTGTCGCCTAGTTGTCTTCTCAAGAAAGGCCTTGAGAGTTTGATTAATACATTCTGTTTGTCTGTTGGTTTGCAGATGGTAAGTGGAAGGGAGTCACAGTCAGATTCATAGAGAAGCACAAAATCGCTGCCAGAATCTAGACGTAAATTGAGGTCCACGATCACCGAGGACCCGGGACAGAAGATTGTGATGTTGAAAGATATGCTGAAGGAATACATGAGCCAAGATGGCTACCGAGGGGAGACTAAGCAGGAGCACAAAGTGAGCCATCTTGGTAAAGCAGTCTACGACAACCCAAATCACAGTGCATCCATTGGATACGGGAAGATGTGTGATGAAGTTCATGGATATGTCTTGCCAGGGTTCCTCAGGAATGGATAATGGCTGTAGCAGATCCCCAAGGGCTGCCATAAAAGGGCTTGTGTTGGGCACATTTAGGGCAATTAAGAACAAAGTTTCATAAGTCATGGGCCATATGGGGCCACGAATAGTGTTGTGCCATCATGTGCCATTCTTATGCCTAACATTTTCGGACTCCAGGATGTTCTGCCAGTCGAGAAGAATGGGCCCATTGTAGGACCTGTGCACATTTTTGGCAGGGCATGAGTGTGTTCCCTGGTGGTAGTGTAGGTGTGGCTAAGACATTGGCAGAATCCATAATAAATTGGGGTTTGTCTAGTTCTTCTGTCTTGGCTCTCACCGAAGAGGCATCTACTTCGAGAATAAATGGACAAATAGGATGGAAAGTAGGTCAGTTGCAGTTCAAAATGCATGAGGTGCTGATTAAGAAAACTTTGGCGGTCTTGGGGAGTACCATCAAATCGAGATGGATCTGGTACTCAAAGTGCCGAGATGACAGGCCTAGAGGCCGCCGCCTGTGCTGGAGCTAATCTGGGCATGGACTGTAGTGCACATAATTGGGAACAAACATCCCTGCAGTACCCCAGAGAGATGTTGAAGCTGATTCTGTTGCTGCTGCAGCAGCGCCTGAACATGATCCAGAAGGGAAGGCTTGTCTGACGAGCTCATGGCTTTGGCTGTCGGTCAGGTTTCCTTCAGATGTAGTGTGAACCCTTGTTCCCCCCCCCCCCCACCACCACCACCACCACCACAGAAGTGGTCCAGTTGACTAGGAGCTTCACCTATACCAGTCACTGTTCTCTGTGGGTTGAGCCCTTGCGTTCAGGTGACCGAGGCAGGCAAGAGAGCGGGTCCGGCGGGAAGGCAGATCTCCCAAGGTATCAAGGCAGGTGGCGAGCAAACAGAGGTCAGGTTCGGTCTGGGTCAAGGCAGGTGAAACACAGCAGAGGAACAAAAGTAGAAACACCAGCACATGGGTGTTCCGAGGGAAGGACAAGTCCGCAGAAAAAGGTGCGGGCATCTGACGTCAGTGCCCCACCTAGGTGACATGAGCCCACCTTCTCTTGTCTCCTGTGCTGCCTGTGGTTGCCATTTCCCTCCTCCGAGTGCTGCATTGTTGCCAGGAAGAGGATCTGAAGTGGCGCAAGTTGCCGGGTCGATGTGGTGGTTCCTGTCTCCTGTCTCAGCCACTGGACACTGCCTCATTGGTGGTGGGTCCCTTACTGATCTGCTCTCCACTCCGAGTCAGAGAGTAGATCATCACTGCCTCACTGCCCGGGAAGGACCCCTGTGTGGCGCAAGTTGCCACACTGTGGTAAGAAGGCGTGATCATAACAACTGGCTGAAATCCACACAGCTGTCAGTTGGACCAAAGCTTATTGATCCTCCCCTCCCCAAACCCATGGGACCACCACTAGAGATTGCAGCAGTCATTTTCAATTAGGCACCGCAAGGAGCAGACTAGCTTTTAATCTTATCAATAACAGAGTCAGTTTTCCTGTTAACAAATTAAAGTTCATATTTATAGACAGTCTAACTACTCAGCATGTAGTTAGACTCTGGAACTTGTTGCCGGAAAATGTAGTGACAGCAGCTGGCCTTACGGAATTTAAAGGGGGTTTGGACAGATTCCTGAGGGAAAAGTCCATTGAACATTATTAAATTTTTTTTGTTTTGTTTTGTTGGGTTCTTGAAGCCTGGATTGGCCGCTGTCAGAGACAGGATGCTGGGCTTGATGGACCCTTGGTCTTTTCCCAGTATGGTGGTACTTATGTACAAAATGATATCATCTGCATATGAAAATATCCACTCACCTAATCCCAGCATAACTGTACTCAATGAGGTCATAAAAACACTGTAAAGCAAAGGAAAAATAGATGATCTCTGAGGGACTCCACAGGGAGGGACCCAGAAGGGGGATGAGCCATTGTTCTTCCTGACCATATATTGTCTATTCCTCAGGAATCTATCAAACCATTTTAGTGCATTCTCCATAAATCCAAATCCCTCTAATATATCCAATAACAAGTTATAGTCTAAGGTGTCAAGTGCAGCAGAAACATCAAACTGCAGTAGGACCATTTTATTCCCCTTATTCAATTCTGATTGAACAGTTGACTTTAATACAATTAGCTCTATCTCTGTACTGTGAAACCTCCTGAACTCATGTTGAGATGATAACTGTAAGTCTGATTGCTGAATAAATTCAGAAAGCTGAGAAGCCACAAGAAACTCAATAAACTTTGTTAAAAAAGGAATGCTTGTGACTGGTCTAAAACTTAATGCTTATGATAAGTCCTGTGGCTTTTGGAATAGGTGTCAGGATAATGTCCCAAATGAAGGGGAAAACCAACCAGACTGTATGATGATATTAGACAAGAAAGTTAACCAAGTCACAACAAATTTAGGTGGGTTTGCCAAAAGGTATGCTGGACACTCAGTGTTTTAATCAAAGGACGTACATCAGTACTAGTAACAGTATGAAATGATGCCCAACATCTGACTCCTGGGATATCAGGTCTTAATGTATCAGTAGTTACTCAGGAGTTAATATGGGGGCAACTCCCCAATCAAAACTTGCGGTAAATAATTTCAATTTTATTTGCAAAATAAGTAGCAAGATCTGATGCCAAGGGTTGAATGACATCAGGAGCATTGTAAAATGAACATGATGCACTGTTCTAGGCATAGTGTAGCTAAACAGCCAGTTTAAACTATCCCCAAGAAGCTTTACCAGTAGACTCTCTATTCTTAAGCAAATCTCCTTTACTGTAGTACTCAGATTAAACAAAGAAAATCCAATTTATAGTTCAGTTGTTTAGAAGAGAATTGTTGCCTTCTGCATAGAGTCTGTATCTAGCCATCTTAGAGGCAAATAGATGGCCAAAACCTCAGCCCAGTTAAGAAGAAAAGCTATAACACTCAAAGGAGAATAAGAGGGAGAAACTCAGGGAAAATAAATGGAGAATGACTTGGGGAGATGGTGAAAAATCTTGACGGAATTACAGTAAATTAATGAGGGATCAGCCCTAGAACAGCTGCTGATCACAAAGCTTGCTAGCAAAACTGGTCTCTTTCCAGCATTGCCAGCCCAAACGTAGCCCAAACACAGTCCAATATTAATATAAATAACGCCAATATGAATATTAATAAGGTTATATGAATATTAATAAGGTAATCGTAATCAGAATCGGCAGCCTATTCATAATCATCAGAATCAGCATAATTAGCATCATCATAATTATTATTATTATAATCATAATCCATCCACCCACCCACCCACAAAACAAAAGGAGCAAGTTCCCACCACAAACCATCTCTCTATTTTGATTTAGGCACAGGAAAAAAAAAGATTTTATGTTCTCCCAGGTTTCAACCTAAGTCATGTTTCATGTGGGATATAAGCATAGTAAATAAGTAAATAGATAAAAAACATAGAGGGGCATAATGGAAAGATCGTCCAAGTACGAATTAGGACGTTCTTACGAAAACGTCCAAAAATAGACATGTATAATGGGAAAATAGTGTGGGCGTTTTTCGATAATCGATTATCCCTGTAAGAAAACAATCAAATGATGAGCGCATAAGCGTGACTAAATGGGGCGCCCTAACACGGTCGATTATTGCAGGTGCAAACGACCAAATCACGTGGTGTGTAAAATAATGTACATAGGTGTATCGCAAGTACAGTACATGTTGTTCAGGCCATCCAGGTACGGGAAAATATGAGGAATGCGTATATGTGTCAACTACAGACATATCATGCTGCTCCACCCATACTTTCATCATATGTGCCCATCTGAATGTCCGGATCTGCATGCACTGTACATCTACTGAACATGCAGCTATATGCATATTGTGTATATGTGAAAACGGTCGGGTGGGGTGCGTCATACTCATCTATATAAGGCACGTTCCACACACGTGCAGGCATGTGCACGTCAAAGACGTCTATGCTTACGAGGGCGTCCACGTGCTGATAGGGGCCATATATGGAATGGTCATCCATATATGGAGCTGTGCATGAAACGACGTCCCTCACGCAAGGTCGTCTATATAAGGCACTTCTTTTCCAACACGTGGAAAAATGGCACAACGGCGAGAGCCGAATTTTGGCGAACAAGAGAGCTTGCTGCTTATCAGGCTGTGCCTAAGGCACCGCCATCGCCTTTTTGTACAGCACCACCACCTGCCCCCCAGGCTGCAGGCCATGCGAGCCTGGTCCCGCATCCGGGACAGGCTAGAAAGGTAAGGTTATGGCCCAACCCCCCTCCCCTCCTGTACCTACACATATAACAGCTCCGTCATCAATGTTACCAGCAGTAACTGGAGTGTCCATGCAAGGATCATGAGTAATATAGGAACATGCACAATCACTAATAATTTGTATGTTATTGAAACGACCACCATTCCCACATCCCTACAAGAATGTATTTCGTTAGGTTAGGTATGTGACTATTCTATTAGTGTTATGTGACAATTTCGTTAGTTATGTGAAGGCCACATTTTCCAACCCCTTTTTGCAGCCAGTGGGTTACAACGCATCCGAATAGTGGAAGCATGAGACCAATGAAACCTATACCATACTTTATAACATGGTCATGATAACACATATAAAGTAGTTTAACAAGCATGCATTATAATGTATACAAACGGTACTGTCTGGCCTCATGCCCACCTCTCTGGCATCATCTGCATAGGAACCAACTCGGTGGCTGCTGTGGGTGCTTGACTACCCCACCCCCAATATCAAATAAATGCCTTGTATGTATGGAGGGAGGGGTCATCTCCACTGGGGGTTCCACCCCCCAAAATGTTAAAAAGGTGGCTCCTATGATTCAGTACCAATGGAGGTGCCCCCCCCCCCCCCCAACACCGTAGACCCTCTCTCTCTGGTATGTGAATAGCAAATGAATGTGTGCAGAGGACAAAAAGGACCAACCCCCCTGACCCCTGCTCTACAAACTTATATCTTACAGACGCTTTGGAGTCCACCGGGACCTGGAGTCCCTCAGGAGGCGGTTCCGCCGTGTGAGGCGGGAGAGGCCTGACCTCATCCGGGCGGTGCGAAGGCACCTCAGGGCTCGCCGTAAGTATTCAAAAACAGGACACCTGTACAGATTACTACATACATTTCATGAATAATGCAAATGTGTTGTACAATATCAATTCCCATGTGCCTAATAGCCACCTAGTAAGTAATACCATATCTGTCCCAGATCAAGGATGCAGGTTGCAGGGGTTCTCCCATGAGCGTGCCTGCAACGTCCGACCATCCCCCCGAGATGAATGAGATGATATGCCACACTTTACTATTCCCCTTACTGTGGTGGCTGATTAGTGTGTCCTGGTACAGCTGCCTGAGGCCCTACTTTTACTGCATGTTATGGCCTAACTCACATAAAAGAATTGTGCTCAACACCCTTCCCACTGCCCCCCCCCCCAATAACTCCTACAACAACTGCCCATCAACCCCTCGTTGCATCTCACAATGCAAACATGCTGGTCAGCAATGAATTTGGTATGGCAACATGTCCTGCGTGGTGTGTGTCAGAGGAGGGTCCAGGGTTCTGTGTCATGTCATCTGATGCAGCTCATTCCCCATGGGCATAGGCTATGCCTTACCACACCCTGCCCCATCCCCTGCCTCACGCCACCCAGCTACTGCACTATGCAAGCCATGTTGTATGCACTGATCTCAATCACACTCCTTTTACATACACAGGGCTCCACCAGCAGGAAGCCGAGCGTGCTGATGAGGAGGGCCACCACCTCCAGGAGGAGGAGGAGGAGCAGGAGCAGGAGGAGCAGGAGGAGGAGGAACAGCAAGAGGAGGGGCACCTGGATGAGGAGGAGGAGGAGCAGCCAGGCCAGGAGGCGGGCCACCAGGAGGAGGACTCGGAGGACTCGGAGGAGGGGGTCCTCATCATTGATGAGGATGAGGACAGACATCAGGACCCCTCCCCACCTGCACCTCCATATGAGGCATCTCCCTCCCCTCAGCCATCTCCATCCCCTGAGGCACCTCCATCGCCTCAGCCAGCGCCATCGCCTGGTCCACCTCCATCTCCATCATCTTCAATGTCCCCTGGCCCACCTCCAGCCTTTGGCCCTGCAACGGTGGTGCGGCTCCTGCAGCAGCTGGTAGATGGCCAGCAGCAGCTTCTAGTTGGCCAGCACCAGCTGCTGCAGGAGGTGAGAGCCCTACGGCAGGGCAATGAGCAGCTCCAGGGCCCACTAAGGGTACTGCTGGGCCTGCTCATTGCCCTGCTACAGAGGGCCTTGCTCAGAGGGCGTGGCCGCCCTTAATTTAAATAGGGGGGGGCCTGTTGGAGGTGTGGGGAGTGGGTGGGGGAGGGAATTGTTGGGGTTGTGTGTGTGGGGGGAGGGAAATGTTGGGGGTTCTGTGGGGGGGGGAGAGGGAATTGTTGGGGTTGTGTGTGTGGGGGGAGGGAAATGTTGGGGGTTCTGTGGGGGGGGGAGAGAATTGTTGGGGTTGTGTGGGGAGTTGTGGGGGGGAGGAGGGCACTGTTGGGGGTTATTTTGTAGGGGTGGGGTGGGGGGGAAATAAATGTTTCTCTTACAATATAACTATCAGGGTGTGTGTGTGTGTTTGTCTCCCTTGTGCATTACATATCACCAAATGGTGCTGTTGAGTTGAGAGGAAGGAGGCAGCAATATGCATAGCATTAAATGTGCTGTGTGAATGAGAAGGTGATGTATGTCTGAGAATGTTGGCCATACAGACCGCCACCTCTTCATTCCAACCTGCATGGCCATATGTGCAGGGGGGTTGGGCCGGGGAGGCTGGATGGATATTTGTGTTCATTAATAAAAATGGCCAGCCAGCATCTCTCTCTCCCTCCCTCCCTCCCCTCCACCATACTGACCCACAATACAGAGTGCCATCAATAAGAGATTAATAGTGTACCACGTGTGATCTGCCAGGTACACACTTCCACATAACTCCAGGTACCACATACACAGTGTTTGCTGTCTGATGGACACATATCCTTACCCACAAGCCACATTGGTGGGGGGGGGGGGGGGCCCAAGAAGGACCTACAAACAGCTGGCTCATATTTTCACATTGAATACATCAGCTATGGTATATAATGCTGAGGAGCAAAAGGGAAACAATGGGAAACCCAATAGATGGATGGTTACTTCATCACAGTTGCAATGTAATACTTGTGTTAGAGAAGGGCACAGCTAAAAATGGTGCTCATTATTTGCAGCTGTGATCACACTTTCTCCAGTAGTTGATCAAGGTGTGTTACATTCAAGTATGCTGGGTTTGTATCAAACTTTGTCCCTGAAGTGACTTGCCTTAGATGGGATTTGAACCAGCAACCTTATGATTATAAGGCTGGTGCTCTAACCACTAGGCCACAGCAGCCACCAGGCTTTAGCCACCACCAGTTACTTTGGGTTGGTACCTGTACACACACCCCTCTCCCTCACCACCACGTCATAGGCCTCAGTGGCACTACCTGTAGCCACCTCGATCATTTTGTCCAGGCTACCGATTAAAAACAATGTAATGTGCATGTTCCCTACTACCTATGGAGCAATTTAGGAAGGTGTTCCATAATGTGCTATACACATCCATTGCATTAATCATTCTCCCCTCCCCCGCCTATGGACCTTGAGAATGGGTGGCCACTTGATAAATGGGGACTGGGGTACACCACATAAACAAGGAAGATGGAACCTACCGGGAACCAATACAGCACCTCCAACAGCTGGCCCACAGCACTGAGGACCTGCCAACCCCACAGTACAGTGCAGAGGAACCTGGTGAAAACAGAGCTACCTAACATCTGACTCCAGACTACATACATACAGTGAATGCACACTCCTTGACTATGAGCACAAAGAGAAGAGGTGTCAGACAAATGAGAGCTTACCATGAACGTCTGTTTCAAGACTGTGTAGTGCGCCTTTTATCTTCTGGAACATTAGCTGCACATCTCCCTGATTGAAATGACCCTTACCGAGGGGTGCATGATTTGGGCCGACTGTACTAAATTCTTGGCCCCCACACACTGCCTGCTACAACCAGGCAGAGAGAATGGGAGAAAGGAAGGGAGCATCAGGGGATGTGGAAGACAGGAAACGGAAGGCGTGGTGGCTGAGGGCCAATAATAATTCCCCCCCCCCCCTAAATACACAGGTGTACCCAAGCATACATAGCTAAACACATACCTTCATATAAGTGAGGGTAAAACCCTGTAAATGATTATTACGAACAACCGGCAAGGTTTCAGTGCAGGAAATGGCAGGTAAATTGGCAATGAAGAAAGGGAAGGCAGGTGGAGACGCCCATACTTATCTACTCATAATCGAAACCATGTGTTCCTAATCGCTATCTGAGCTGGGCACGCTTAGGAATTGTGTGTAAAATGGAACAACAAACGCCCATATCAGAAACGCCTATTCCCCCGTCTCAATGGGCGTTCTTGGCGCCTATATAAACGCCCACTCCGTATTTTCGAAAACCCCATTGGTACAATGCCACCACGCATGCCGCCGACCCGGAAGGGTAATTTTGTTGAAGCAGAGGTGGAGCTCCTGGTCCAAGAAATAGTACAGCGGCACCGGAGTCTGTTTGCTCCCACAGGGCAGAGGCTGGCTGCAACAATAAAGCAGCGCGAATGGGAGGCAGTACGGGACAGCCTGAATGCTGTCTTCCATGCTGGGAGAGACGTGGAGGACTGCAAGAGGAAGTGGCGGAAGCTGAGGAGGGATGTTCGGAGGAAGGCGGGGGCCAATCCCCCAGGCAATGACACTGCCAACCTCACGCCCATGGAGTTGATGGTGCACTCCCTCCTACCCCAGGAGGGCATCCACGGGATTGGCTCCCTGGACACCTCGGGCCAGGCTGAGGACTCAGGTAGGTGTTTCATTATGCAGTTGGGGTATCTGTTGTGCTGCAGTACACTTGTGTTATAGAAGTTGGGGTCAGGGGGAGGGAGGTGAGGAGTGGGGGGCAGGAGGTGGGGGGGGGGGGAGTATCTCTGGCTGTCTTTATGTATATTAACAGGCCACCTTTATGATGCTGTTGTGACCTGGTAACCCCTACTCACTAGCTCTCTACCCTTACTCCCTATCCCTACCGTTGTCATTGGGTTTCCTCTTACTTGTCCTGTGTGCCCATATTTATTGAATTGTAAGCTCTATTTGAGTAGTGGTAGTGGTCATGTGTGTTATAGGAGCAAGCAGACAGGGTGGGTGCTGTGTGTGTGTGTGAGCACCCCTAATATTGAGGAAAGATCATGTAGCTGTGCAGGGAGGAGTGTTGGTCACTGGGCTTAGCACCCCCAATACTACTTTCCAGTTGGCTCCTATGGGTGTGTGTAGGTTACTACTGTGGCAGAACTTTGGGGGCCGTCCTTCCCTACTACTCCCTCCTATTTTCCCATTAACAAACTGTGCCTAGTTCCTCCTGTGACCTCTGTGCTCTACTGAGTGTGGGCCACATGCATTCAACTGAAGGAGCCTGTAATGGGGGTCATAAAGCAGTTCTATGCAGTTTAGCAAGTCAGTAGTAACACAACACATGCTGCAATGTTGTTCAATGTAACAATTATACAACTAACAGCTTGTCCACAACGTTGTGAGTGGTGTCCTTCTCTTGGCTGCTCATCCACCACCTCTACCCAGCTGCCTGTGGGGCTCTCTCTTTCGCACCCGTGTCAATTCCATTCCTCCTCACCATCTCTTTGCTGGGTCATCAGGTTGGGGGACATGCCAATGTATATGAATGCTGAAAGACAAAAGTGGGTTATTTGCACCAACACTATTCCTCACTCTTGTGCTATACAGGTGATGACTCAGAGGAGGCTGGCCCTAGTGGCCTGCAAGGCCAACGCCCTACACCAGCAGTCCAGCCTCAACCTCCACAGCCTGCAGCACCAGCAGTCCAGCCTCCACCACCTGCACCAGCTGTGCAGCCTCTGCGTCCACCACCACCTGCAGCACCAGCTGTCCAGCCTCTGCCACCACCACCACCACCACCTGCAGCACCAGCTGTCCAGCCTCTGCCACCACCACCACCACCACCTGCAGCACCAGCAGAGGCCGCACCTCCAGCACCGGAGGACTTTGGTGAGGAGGAGGAGGGCCCAGCTCCCCGCCAGAGGCCATCCGGCCAAAGGAGGCAACTCCTGCGGCTGGCCACGGAACTACTCCGCCACAACGTGCGCTTGGAGGAGTACCGGCAGCAGAAACTGGAGCTGCAGCGCCAAGCACTGGAGGCACAGCAGCGAGCTCACCAGGAACTCCTCCAGGCGCAACGTGAAGGCCACCAGGAGGTGCTCCAGCAACTGAAACGGCTGGAGCAGAGCATCCAACACCTGCGCCCTCAGGGCACCGCGTCTACTCCAGCCCCCGTGCTGCTGAAGCAGCCCCTGCCATCAACATCCTCCTCCACTGACCACCACCAACCACCAGCTAAGAGGTGGGCATTGCGATCCTCAGCCTCCGCACCCACTCCTGCAGCACCCACCAAATCTGCTCCCATTCTGGGTCCTGTGGCCAGACCACTAGAACCAAGAAGGTGGCCCGATTTCCACGGTGCAGCCGAAGCCGCAGGCTGCCGTGGGGATAGGGAGGAGGAGGACACTGGGAGCAGCAGCTCAGAAGAGGGTGAAGAGACTTCCCGTGCAGCACCAGCTGCAAAGGAAGGGCGTGGGGGGGGGGGGGGTAGGAGGGGACGGGGGAAGGGAAGGGGAAAATGATGGGACATGCTGTAGGGTGAGGGTTGGTGGGAGGGGGGTGGGTGTGGGAGGGGAGTGGTGGTGGTGGTGGTGGTGGGGTTGAACACACACATGCACTTAATGTAAAAAATAAATGTTCACTTACTTTCACCTAAAACTTGTTTCAATGAGTCTTTGTCTTGCTCTTACGCCAAGCTGGTAGGCATTGAGCTCTGCTCTGTGGGCTGGGGGTGGAGGGGGCTCCTCTTCCAGCTCATCTGGGGCCTCTTCTGGTGGTGGCTGTGGCTCCTCTGGGAGAGGCTGTCCTCTGCGCTGGGCCAAATTGTGTAACATGCAGCACGGCACAAAGATCTTGGCCACCTTTTCTGGACTGTAGAGCAGCTCTCCTCCAGACCGGTCCAGACAGCGGAAGCGGTTTTTCAATAAACCAAAGGTGCGCTCAATGATCCCCCGGGTGCTGCAATGTCTCCTGTTGTAGGTTTCTTCTGGCCCTGGTTGTGGGTGGATCAGGGGGGTCATGAGCCATGTCCTCTGCGGGTAGCCTCGGTCACCTTTGCAGAAAAGCAGAATGAGATAGATGAGTGTGTATCGCTTGGAGCAGGTACAGGGGGGGTAGGGGGATTTGGATAGTGGGTTGTGGTGGAAGAAGCCAGGGCGGAGGGTTGCCCAGTGGAGGAGGTCTAGTATGGGTGGTACATGCATGTTGCACTTACCTAGTAGCCATCCACCAATGAACTCCCCTCGCTCGAACCTGCGGAAGATGCCCAAGTGCTGTAGGATGTAGGCATCGTGGCTGGAGCCGGGGTACCTGGCACACACGTCTAATATCTCCCCCTGGGCATCACATACAACTTGCATGTTCATAGAATGAAATGCCTTCCTATTTCTGTAGGTGGCTTCGTGTGGCCGGGGGGGGGGGGGGGGGGGGTCTGAGGGCTACGTGTGTGCAGTCTATCACACCGATGACCGAGGGGAATCTAGCAAGAGCATAGAAGGTGGCCATGTTGTTGTGCAGGGCCTGGGGGGTGGTGGGGAAAGTGATGTAGTGTGAGGTGTGAGTGATAAAGGCATCCAGGAACTGGGTGAGACAGTGTGAAATAGAAGCCTGGGTGAGGCCTGTGTTAGCAGCTAATACGGATTGAAAACTGCCAGTAGCCAGGACAGAGAGAGCGGAAGTGATTTTGAGGTGGGCAGGGATGGGGTTATTCCTACGTGTCTGGGGCTGAAGGAGGGGTTTCAGCTGCTCACACAGCTGACGAATGGTGGCCCTATCAAACCTGAACCTTGTTAGACACTGCTGGTCAGTGAGTTGTAGGAAGGTGGTGCGGGGCCTAAACACTCGGGGCCGTGAATACCTCCTGCGGTGGGTGGCCTCTTCGTGTAGCATGCATGCCACAAGTGCATTAAGTGCATCCATATCCCCACCACCAGTGCAAGTATTAGGACTAGTAGTCAAACAGCAACACACACAGATCTTTCACTTCCAGCCACCACGCCCTCTGGCCACTCACTCGCCAAACAGTACAGGAACACAGAGACAAACGGAGGTCAGGGAATAGAGTATACACGTGGGAGGAGTGAATGGGGAGGGATAGGGGGAGGGGAAGGGGGCGATGGAGCAAAGGAGTAGGAGTAAGGAACGGTCAAAGGGTAAGACACAAAAAGAGGCAGGGCACACAGACGACCGTCACAGGTACTCAACACGCTCGGCTTTCTCTCTGCAACCACCACTTCAGTTCTTCCACCAACAATATCGCCACTCTCCAACTACACACAATCGCTAATGGGTCTAAAGACGCTTTCCCCCTTGCTCTGGTTGCTTTTATTTCGGGTCCATCATATTACGCCCATCTTCCCGCTCAACCAGAGCCATTTCGCAGTTCGTTATACGTTGTACCCGTCCACGTCGTATCACCGCCCCTAACACGCCCCCGACACGCCTCTTATTTGGACGTTTTTACGTGAACGTACGAGCGACACGGACGCACTGAAACATTGCTTTCGATTATATGGATTTACTCGTTTTTGTGAGATAAACGTCCATCTCCCAATTTAGGTCGGAACTTGGGCGTTTTTCTCGTTCGATTATAAGCAGGATTGTAACATAGTAGATGACGGCAGAAAAAGACCTGCATGGTTCAGCCAGACTGCCCAACAAGATAATTTCACATGTGCTACTTTTTGTGTATACCTTACCTTGATTTGTTTCTGCCATTGTCAGGGCACAGACCGTATAAGTCTGTCCAGCACTAGCCACGCCTCCCAACCACCAGCCTCGCCTCCCACCACCGGCTCTGCCTCCCAATCTCGGCTAAACTTCTGGGGATCCCTTCCTTTATGTTTATCCCACGCATGTTTGAATTCCGTTACCGTTTTCATCTCCACCACCTCCCGTGGGAGGGCATTCCAAGCATCCACCACTCTCTCTTTGAAAAAATACTTCCTGACATTTTTCTTGAGTCTGCCCCCCTTCAATCTCATTTCATGTCCTCTAGTTCTACCGCCTTCCCATCTCCGTAAAAGGTTTGTTTGCGGATTAATACCTTTCAAATATTTGAACGTCTGTATCATATCACCCCTGTTTCTCCTTTCCTTCAGGGTATATATGTTCAGGTCAACAAGTCTCTCCTCATACGTCTTGTAACGCAAATCCCATACCATTCTCGTAGCTTTTCTTTGCACCACTTCCATTTTTTTAACATCATTCGCAAGATACGGCCTCCAAAACTGAACACAATACTCCAGGTGGGGCCTCACCAACGTCTTAAACAGGGGTATTAAAACCTCTTTTCTTCTGCTGGTCACACCTCTCTCTATACAGCCTAGCAATCTTCTAGCTACGGCCACTGCCTTGTCACACTGTTTTGTCGCCTTCAGGTCCTCAGATACTATCACCCCATGATCCCTCTCCCTGTCAGTACATATCAGACTCTCACCGCCTAACACATAATTCTCCCGTGGATTTCTACTCCCTAAGTGCATCACTTTGCATTTCTTCGCATTGAATTTTAATTGCCAAACGTTAGACCATTCTTCTAGCTTCCGCAGATCTTTTTTCATGTTTTCCACTCCCTCTGGGGTGTCCACTCTGTTGCAATCTTGTGTCATCCGCAAAAAGGCAAACTTTACCTTGTAACCCTTCGGCAATGTCACTCACAAATATATTGAATAGAATCGGCCCCAGCACCGATCCCTGAGGCACTCCACTACTCACCTTTCCCTCTTCTGAGCGAACTCCATTTACCACCACCCTCTGGCTTCTTCCCATCAACCAGTTCCTAATCCAGTTCACCACTTCGGGTCCTATCTTCAGCCTGTCTAGTTTACTCAAGAGCCTCCTGTGGGGAACCGTGTCAAAAGCTTTGCTGAAATCTAAGTAGATTACGTCCATAGCACTTCCTTGATTTAATTCTCCAGTCACCCAGTCAAAGAATTCAATGAGATTTGTTTGGCACGATTTCCCTTTGGTAAAACCATTTTGTCTCGGATCTTGCAACTTATTTGCTTCTAGGAAATTCACTATCCTTTCCTTCAGCATCGCTTCCATTACTTTTCCAATAATCGAAATGAGGCTTACCGGCCTGTAGTTTCCAGCTTCTTCCCTATCACCACTTTTGTGAAGAGGGACCACCTCCGCCGTTCTCCAATCCCACGGAACCTCTTCCGTCTCCAAGGATTTATTAAACAAATCTTTAAGAGGACCCGCCAGAACCTCTCTGAGCTCCCTCAATGTCCTGGGGTGGATCCCATCTGGTCCAAGTTGTTCATACACACTCTCTTCCGTGAACGGTGCTATATCTACTCCATTCTCACATGTACTTTTGCCAGTCAAACGCGGTCCTGCTCCAGGATTTTCTTCTGTGAAAACAGAGCAAAAGTATCTATTTAGCAAATTTGCTTTTTCTTCATCATTATCTACATAGCGGTTCGCAGCATCTTCCAGTCTCACAATTCCCTTTTTAGTCTTCCTCCTTTCACTAATATACCTGAAGAAATTTTTGTCACTCTTCCTTATATTTCTAGCCATTTGTTCTTCCGCTCGCGCTTTCACCAGATATATCTCTCTCTTGGCTTCTTTCAGTTTCATCTGGTATTCCTCCCCGTGTTTCTTTTCTTGAGTTTTTCTGTATTTCAGGAACGCCAACTCTTTAGCCTTTATTTTCTCAGCCACTTGTTTGGAGAACCATATTGGTTTCCTTTTTCTCTTGCTTTTATTTACTCTCCTTACATAAAGGTTTGTGGCCCTATTTATAGCTTCTTTCAGCTTGGACCACTGTCCTTCCACTTCTCATTCATCCTCCCATCCCATCAGCTCCTTCCTTAGGTATTCCCCCATTTTACTAAAGAAACTGATTCTCAGAACATGATGCCTGTTTTAGTGGTCCTCTATCAGGAGAAAAAAAATCTCTTCATGATACAACACAACACGTGCTGCTTGGGTGTCCCTGTAACTAGCCCCTCCAAATGACACACTGATTACAATTTATAACAAATTACTACTCTACCTATGAAAAGTTATACTTTTCTCTCTGTACAACCATATGCTACACAAGTTGACATGCTTGAAAATATAAGTGAGATTAAATAAAAATGCTACCAACAATAAAGCAAAACAACAGCTCATTGCCCTGTTCCGGCTCCCTGTCCCTCCTCTGTCCCGACTCCCGGACTCGGTGTGCTTTCTGCCTCCGTCCTCCTCTCTCCAGTGATGATCTGCTCTCTGACGGAATGGAGAGCAGATCAGGAGGGGACCCACCACCAGAGCATCCGGCGTCCATCATCTGTCTCCTGCCCAGGCTGCCCCTCACCTCTTCCGACCTCTCTGGGCTGGCTGACTGACTTAAGCGCAGGATCCAGCTGCCACAAGAAGAGACAGTACAGAAAAAAGGCACACGGTGCAGGCTGCAGCAGCAGCATTTGAAAGGGCCAGATCTCGTCTCCTATTGGTCCAATTAGGACCAATAGGAAGGCAGCAGTATATGAGGAGACAACCCGTAGGCTGCGGCAATAAAAAAAAAGCCCAATCTGGACAAAAATAGCACAAAAAGCCACGACCCGTGGGCATTATAAAAAACCCACGTAGAGGAGCAGAAAATAGCCAATTCCACGGTTTTATTGCAGAATTGGCAACTTTGGCTCTCTCACACAGCCTGCAGGGGCAGAGAGAGAGAGAGGGCTGGCCCTAGGGAAAGCTCACAAGGAGTCAATCACAGGATACTGCAAACTATGGGGGGAGGGGGGAGAAGCCCTGGTACACAGTACTATATATCACACAGGCAATACAACTGAAAACCAATAATACTCATATTAAATATACATCACAACATACCGTGCCTCCATGAATATGGGGGCAGAACACAGGATACTGAAAGCTTCATCAAAGAGAAAAATGTATTTACATCGGGTTATTCCAGACCTATCAAATCAGAATAATAATTACAATTTGCTTTTTTTTAATTTCATTTTTATTGTGAGTAGACAAGCTTTTACATTGCTTTTGGAGTGATTCACTCCCTGATTTGCGCCAGGTACACTCCAATTGGTGGCATTTCCATTTCATTGTTTTCAAATCTTCAGAAAACCAAGAATTTCCAGTTACTCTAGGTTGATGCTTAATGCAATGTGGTACAGAGAATCAAGAACTGAGAAAAGACTACTTTAACTCTCAGGATCCCTGCCAACATCACACAATAACAATTTTGTCTGGTGATGGATAAACCTAGGATTTAAAATATAGTTTAGAGTAAATCTGTAGAGATAATGGTTTGACAATGGGACAGGAAACCATTCGCAAAAGTCTTTTTTTTTTCTGTTTTGGGTTTCCAGCCAATGAGAGCAGGCTGGCTGCAGATTTTGGCTGCATTTTGTTTCCGGCATTTTTTTTTTTGGGGGGGGGGGGCAGTCTTACAAATTTTAGGCTGGCTTGGAAACTCAGACCTTCTGGCACTCTGGCAGAGATCTGAGGAAGTTGCTGGTAGGGGATGGAAGTGAAGGAGAGGTTTGATTTTTGAGGGATGTTCCTGGTGGCAACAGTGAACTCTTCCCAAAGTAATTTAAGCTCTTGTTTTGCTGCCAACTTTGTATTTGGCGATCTCCTACCTCTGACCATTCTTGTCATAGAGAGAGACCCTATTTTTTTCCTGCCATGCCTGTACTGGTATTCTGAATTGCAAGGAATCTGCCTGCCTATACCCCTATGGGAAGGCATCACAAGCATTTGTCTTGAACAAGGATTCAGGATTTATGAGACCAGAACTAGAACTAGAAAAGTTGCTGACTGGCACTGTGTGACCACTGCACCCCCATATAATCTAGGTGAAGGAGAGGGAGATTTTTTTTGGAACCTTGTATACCGTCCAGGCAACCTGAAAAGTCTGGTTACATCTCAGGCAGAGGGAGATGTCAGTTACATTTACCAACAAATCCTATACCAGTTGCAGAACATTTCAGCCTATCTGTAGTGAACTGTCATCAAGCTGGTTGAAGCTATTCTATCAAGGTACTGACAACAGAAATATAACATCTGTTAATGGGGAACAGTAATCTACCGTATAAAATGTATTTCTGTACTGGAGGGAAGAAGCAGAAGACAATGAAGACCTCTATATTATGGATTGTTATTTTGAGGTTGCTTCATCAATGGAAGTCCAAGCAAAGTTTTGTTGATTCAAGTCGTTAACTGGTGTGGACCCAAGTTATTCATAGAGCATTAAGGGCCTCGTTTACAAAGCCGCACTACTGATTCCCACACAGGTTCCCATAGGAACTGAATGGTCTTCCTCTCATTTACCGTGCAGGAATTGCTAGTGCGGCTTTGTAAAAGAGGCTCTAAGTCTGGTGCAGCCTCTGCAGCACTTGCTTGGCCTGCCAGGTTGTGCCTGAGCCCGGCCCTGGTCCCAAACAAATATATTATTTTGTGTGCTCTTTCTTCCCACCATTACAGGCAATGACTAGGCACTGCCTATACCTCCCCAAAGTGTGAGTTACACTTGTGCTATTTTTGCATAGGCCCTATTTTATGCAATAAGACCTAGTTACTAATAAATGGGGTTAAGAGTACAATAACACATCTTAATAGTAGCCCACAGTGATAACTTCTCCCCAGAATACATTTTACACAGTTTTCTCATCAGTTTTAAACTGCTGGTGTCACTTCACAAAGGAGCCTACGTAAAAGGGTCTCAGTGTGCACTACTGACTTTACCACTAGCATATATATTAACATCTACTGTTCACAATGGGGCAGTTTTGCATGTGCTAAGTCAGGACACTCTGGAGAAAGTCAATCTATATGGTCACCAGGAGTTAGCTTCAACTTGAGGGCAATTAATCAATCAATGAAGGCCCTACCCTGAATGTTAAGTCAGACCCCCCAGCAGAGGTCACTGACCAGGAAAAGGATCTAGGAGTCATCGTTGATGATACATTGAAATCCTTTGCACAGTGTGCTGCGTCAGCAAAGAAAGCAAACAGAATGTTGGGTATTATTAGGAAAGGAATGGAAAATAAAAACGAGGATGTTATAATGCCTTTGTATCGCTCCATGGTGCGACTGCACCTTGAATACTGTGTGCAATTCTGGTCACCGTATCTCATAGAAGATATAGTGGAATTACAAAAGGTACAGTGAAGGGCGACAAAAATGATAAAGGGGATGGGACAACTTCCTTATGAGGAAAGGCTGAAAAGGCTTGGGCTCTTCAGCTTGGAGAAAAGATGGCTGAGGGAAGATATGATAGATGTATATATAATACTGAGTGGAGTGAAACGGGTAGACATGAATCGCTTGTTTACTATTTCCAAAAATACTAGGACAAGGGGGCACGCATTTAAGCTACAAAGTAGTAAATTTAAAATGAATATGAGAAAATATTTCTTCACTCAACATGTAATTAAACTTTAGAATTCGTTGCCAGAGAATGTGGTAAAAGCAATTAGCTTAGTGGGGTTTAAAAAAGGGTTGGATAGCTTCCTAAAAGTCCATATGTCGTTATTAAAATGGACTTGGGAAAATCTACTACTTACTTCTGGGATAAGCAGCATTAAATGTATTGTACTGTTTTGGGATCTTGCCAGGTACTTGTGACCTGGATTGCCCACTGTTGGAAACAGGATACTGGGCTTGATGGACCTTGGTCTGTCCCAGTATGGCAACAGTTAATGTGTAAGTGCTAAAATTACCACTGAGTGGAGGTCCTGCTATAGAGGGAAGGAAGTGGGGGGATAGATAGTAGTGCCTGTGGAGTGGAAATTCAAGAACGTCCAAAATGAGGCTAGTACAGGACATTTTGGGCTGCAGTTAATATGGATGCTAAACTTTATTTTGTATTAACATCCACATTAGTACTGTGCCCTTACTGTTCAGGGCAAGTTTTACTGTGCCCTCTCTAGATATTTTTGCATAGCACATCAAGACCCATTTTAATGTGCACAAAACAATATTACCAAGTTGCATGATAAAGCTTTTTTTAGCAAGAGTTTTTGTTTCATAGGCCCCAAAGGAGCTAAACTGATTCCATATTATGCCCTCCGCAGTACTATTTTTATTTTGAATAATGCTGAAATTCATTTAGCAGCCTAATAAAGCCTTTTCTTAACACTTTGGCTGCTAAGTTCAGATAGATGAACAATTTTAAATCATAGCTCAATTAATTATACAGCTAAAGGGTTAAAATGAAACCCAATAACTGAACATGATACTATTGACTAGAAAAAAGCTGAGAGTTTTAAAACCACTTATAGCTGTGCACTGAAATAACCTGGATATTCATATCCAGGTTACAGTGGTCACCTGGAAGCTAACTGTGTATCGGCCAATATTCAAACCCTGAATGGTTCGCTTTCAGGGACTGAAATAGCACTGTGGACTGAATATCACTGTTAACTGGTTAAGTACTGGCTCTGCCCAAAGGCTACCTGATGTCACTAATTAGACAGGGTTGCGCATAGACAATTTCAGCAGTAACATCCAGTTAAGTGCCACTGAATACTGAAGGCCAGCCAGCTAAGCTATTGCCCAGTTAAAGTCTTTTGAATATCAGGCCCTGAATTAATCATTTCTATAGTGCTACTAGATGTATGCAGCAGTTATGTAGAGGTACTTTCTTTGTCCCTAGGGGGCTCACAATCTTAAATTTTTTTTTGTACCTGGGGCAATAGAGGGACCCACTCAATCAGGAAGGTTTTCAGGATATCCACAATGACTATGCATGAGAAAGATTTGCATACAATGGAGATAGTGTATACAGATTTATCTCATGCATAGTCATTGTGGATATCCTGAAAATCTGACTGGCTGAGTGTGTCCCAAGGACTGGTCTATTTTAAATCCTAGCAGAGGAGGTAAGAGAAAGTGAGATGAAGGTTCCACATGCAACATATAATACCGGAAGACTGGAGGGTAGCCAATGTTACTCCGATTTTTAAGAAGGGTTCCAGAGGAGATCCGGGAAATTATAGACCGGTGAGTCTGATGTCGGTGCCGGGCAAGATGGTGGAGGCTATTATTAAGAATAAAATTGCAGAGCATATACAAAAACATGGACTGATGAGACAAAGTCAGCACGGATTTAGTGAAGGGAAGTCTTGCCTCACCAATCTAATGCATTTTTTTGAGGGGGTAAGCAAACATGTGGACAATGGGGAGCCGGTTGATATTGTATATCTGGATTTTCAGAAGGCGTTTGACAAAGTGCCGCACGAAAGACTCCTGAAGAAATTGCAGAGTCATGGAATCGGAGGTAGGGTATTATTATGGATTAAGAACTGGTTGAAAGATAGGAAGCAGAGAGTAGGATTGCGTGGCCAGTATTCTCAGTGGAGGAGGGTAGTTAGTGGGGTCCCGCAGGGGTCTGTGCTGGGTCCGTTGCTTTTTAATGTATTTATAAATGACCTAGAGATGGGAGTAACTAGCGAGGTAATTAAATTCGCCGATGACACAAAATTATTCAGGGTCGTCAAGTCGCAGGAGGAATGTGAACGATTACAGGAGGACCTTGCGAGACTGGGAGAATGGGCGTGCAAGTGGCAGATGAAGTTCAATGTTGACAAGTGCAAAGTGATGCATGTGGGTAAGAGGAACCCGAATTATAGCTACGTCTTGCAAGGTTCCACGTTAGGAGTTACGGATCAAGAAAGGGATCTGGGTGTTGTCGTCGATGATACGCTGAAACCTTCTGCTCAGTGTGCTGCTGCGGCTAGGAAAGCGAATAGAATGTTGGGTGTTATTAGGAAGGGTATGGAGTCCAGGTGTGCGGATGTTATAATGCCGTTGTATCGCTCCATGGTGCGACCGCACCTGGAGTATTGTGTTCAGTACTGGTCTCCGTATCTCAAAAAGATATAGTAGAATTGGAAAAGGTACAGCGAAGGGCGACGAAAATGATAGTGGGGATGGGACGA
The DNA here is from genome assembly GCF_901765095.1 of Microcaecilia unicolor. NCBI lineage: Eukaryota > Metazoa > Chordata > Amphibia > Gymnophiona > Siphonopidae > Microcaecilia > Microcaecilia unicolor. The sequence continues at coordinate 163,467,939 of NC_044041.1, forward strand.
CTTTCCTATGAAGAGAGGCTGAGAAGGCTAGGGCTTTTCAGCTTGGAGAAGAGACGGCTGAGGGGAGATATGATAGAAGTGTATAAAATAATGAGTGGAATGGATCGGGTGGATGTGAAGCGACTGTTCACGCTATCCAAAAATATTAGGACTAGAGGGCATGAGTTGAAGCTACAGTGTGGTAAATTTAAAACGAATCGGAGAAAATTTTTCTTCACCCAACGTGTAATTAGACTCTGGAATTCGTTGCCGGAGAACGTGGTACGGGCGGTTAGCTTGACGGAGTTTAAAAAGGGGTTAGATAGATTCCTAAAGGACAAGTCCATAGACCGCTATTAAATGGACTTGGAAAAATTCCGCATTTTTAGGTATAACTTGTCTGGAATGTTTTTACGTTTGGGGAGCGTGCCAGGTGCCCTTGACCTGGATTGGCCACTGTCGGTGACAGGATGCTGGGCTAGATGGACCTTTGGTCTTTCCCAGTATGGCACTACTTATGTACTTATGTACTTATGTACATTCCCACCATTTTCTCCTTATTACATGACCTTCTTCTCCATAAATTATGTGGTATGGTGGGTTGGCCAGCCAAAACACATGGTGGAACAAGGTTCTTCTACAATGCCAATTATAAGCTTTGCATTAACATAGATACCACCACAAATTATTTTCAATATAACTGTCATGTCTGCCTACCTAACCTAAAGGCTAGGCAGACCCCGGGCTGCCAGCAGGCGAGTCATGCCCTGACAAAGAACATATCAGAGAGTGGCTCTTAAAAGAGCACTTGAGGGTGCCCCAACAAGTCAGGGCAGAGAGTGGCTCTTAAGAGAGACCTTTGGGGCTGGCCCGATGGAGTCAAGGCTAGGGTTACCATACGTCCGGGACAAGTTTAGAGCACAGAAAGCATTCCATAAGCTTGGGGAGAGACTGAAGTCTTTGGTTTGGACTGCAGCTTTTTCTGAAGTTATTCTTACATGTAGGAAGGGAGAAGAGAGACTACGTAAAACAGAGGAATTCAATAAGTGGCTCTAAGTTTGGTGCAAAGAAGAAGGTGTCAGATATATAGGAGGATGGGGCAGTACATGGCAAAATCATAGGCTGTACTGTAATGATGGGCTACATCTTTCTGTGATGGGAAAAAAGATCCTTGGGGAGAAGTTCAGACAGTATATTTCTAGACATTTAAACTAGAGGGTGGGGATGACAAAAGAAAACAAAGGAATTCAGAAAGTCATTCCAGAAAAAAACATGATTTTATTTTATTTTTTTGTTACATTTGTACCCCGTGCTTTCCCACTCATGGCAGGCTCAATGCAGCTTACATGGGGCAATGGAGGGTTAAGTGACTTGCCCAGAGTCACAAGGAGCTGCCTGTGCCTGAAGTGGGAATTGAACTCAGTTCCTCAGGACCAAAGTCCATCACCCTAACCACTAGGCCACTCAGAGGGAAAGGTCATGTAAATAAACATAACCATCCTAACTCAATTAGCACATGGAATGCCATGGGCATACATGCTCCTAGCCTAAGTAAAAAGGTTCAAGATCTGCAAGCCCTGATGTTTGAGGAAAACTTGGATATTGTTGCTATTATAAGGACATGGTTCAATGATTCCCATGAATGGGATGCAACCATACCGGGCTATAATCTTTTTAGAAAGGATAGGGAGGGCCAGAGTGGTGGAGGAGTGACGTTGTGTGTTGGGCAGACTGGATGGACAGTACTGGTCTTTATCTGCCTCCATCTACTATGGCTGTCTGTGGATGGTACACCGATGTCTGTACACTTAAATCATTTTAGATTTATACCCTGGATGTACCATCTGAAAAGTCTCACTCTTTGGCCTACAATCTCACTCTTTGGCATGGTAAATCTCACTCTTTGGGATAGTTCACCATGGCATCTCTGCATCATCCTCCCCTATTTTTATCCATCTGCTGTTCTGAAGACAGTGATAAAGGAGTAGTAATAAGTAGGGTGTAGTCGCAGGATATGTGGAGGAACATTTTCTAACAGAGGCCAGTGGGGACTGGAGATGGAGGAAGAAGTGCACGGGGCTGGAATTCTTTCAGGAAAAGTGGGATAGGTACTTGGAATGATCTCTCAGTGAAGGTGGTAGGTACAAAAACAGTGTTGTAATTCAAAAAGAAATGGGACAAACACAGAGGATCCCTATATAGCAAGATGATGGAATAAAAGAATATATCATTTCTTCTCAAAGCAAAACATAAATTACTTTCCCACTATAAAAAGCATAGAGAGGAGTAACCTGCATGGAACAGCAGTTACAAACCTAACAGCCTTACTGGGCAGACTGGATGAGCCATGGTAAACTTATAAACCATCATTTACTATGTTACTATGTGTAAGTGTTTTTCTTTTTCTTTTCAATCTTGGTGGCAGTAGAAAGGTTGTCAGGGTGTCCCAGGCTTTGGCAACAAGAGAAGGACTGACTGACTAGATCCAAGTATTGAAGAAAACCACTGCTAAATGTAGGGAAGCTGATAATCTTGCACTCTGGGTGCCTGTATAGATTCCCATTGCCACTGCTTTAACTAATAGGGTTTCACCTCTTTTTTGAACTTGGTGGTAAGTAGGCAAAACAGTACCTAACTTGTGTACATTCTGGGCTCTTCCAGAAAAAGGAAGAGGCTAGGAGTGAATTATAATCAGAGCGAGGGAACTGGTTACAAAAGGAAACTCCCCTGACTCGCTTCTGAAACTCTATATTTGGCTTTTCTGAGATCTTGCCGGCCTCTGACCCTAGTTGCAAGGGGAGAACCTTGAAGCCTAGGCCTTATCCTTGTGGACCGGAAATTATATGCACTGGATATTGTGCTACTGGACAGTATATTAAAGTCAAAGATTACCCAGGAGTAATTTTGAGTCAGAAAGGCACTTAAGCATTTGTCCTAGTGGCATCCAGAGGGCATGGGGAACCCTTACCACCCTCTTGAGCTATTATGGAGAAGGAGAGACTGGTCTATTTGTGTATCTCTTCTAGCAAGGTGACCTGGCTTTTATCCTATCCACTGGTGATCCAGGAACATCTACTGGGCTGAAGGAGAGACTTAACCATTTAAAGCTGCACTGCTCCTAAGGAGCAACTAACATCCCAGCGGAACCTGCATCAAGAGAACTGCCACAGAGCCTTAGATACCCCTGAGTTTCTTAGTAGCTATCCCCTGAACTGTAAGTGGATACTGACTGAACTATACTGCCCTGCTACCCAAAGTAGGTTATTTGCTAAAAGGAAGCAGAGTTGGATTTTCTCTGAGCCAAGGGGTAAAAAAGTTAAATTTCAGAGACATTGTAAATGATTCAGTTGCGCTTGTCTCTTGCCATGAGTCTGCCCCTGCAACATTGTTTTGTGGCTGAAGTGACTTATTTCAGTGAACAGTTGGTTCAGAACAACAATCTTAGAGTTGCTAGCCTTATTGAGAAAGTAAACAGTGTGGAGAATGAGTGGAGCTGCTTATCTGTCTCCCAGAGGATTCCAGTTACACCTTAGGTGACCGCCTCTGTGAAAAAGGTGACCGCCTAAGTGAAACACTGATCCTAGGCTACATAGACAAGTCAGGCCCCACCAACAGATCAGCTGGCCAAACCTGCACTATAGATGGAGCACTTAAGTTTAAGGATGCATCTTCAATCAGGATTCATCTCGTGGAAAGTCTGTACCAAAATCTGATTTCAGTAAACTTTCTGTCTGAACACCAATCACTGCATGGCCAGAGATACTTTAAGACCAGTGAGAAAGTCCTCTCTTAAGGGCTTGAAGAGGCTTCTTCTCCCTCCCCCCCCCCCCCCCCCCCCCCCACGAAGCTGCACAGGGGCTTCCATTAAGTCCCAGAAGCTCTGTAGTGGTTCCCTATGTATGGTGAGGGAGGAGAGGGGAGACTATGGCTGAAGAGCATGATTAAGCTTTGAAGAGATTAGACTACCTTTTTTTTTAATCTTAAAAATAACCTCTTATAAGCGCATCTCTCTTATAAGAATATCTTTTTACTGTTCCTGATGTGTCCCTTCCTATGGTAGTAATACTTTCCTTAAGCACAGCTGATATGAGAGATATCATCTCTATTGATCCAAGGGCTGAAGGATCCTTTGAGACATGACCCCTCCCTAGGCATTCTATTTCTGGATGAAAGATGTGAAGGTCTGATAGAGTTGTTTGTATGCATGGCAAGGTACTGCACAAAAGTCCGGCTTAAGAGGCATTAAACCGTTTAATCCTCAGAAGCAATATTGGTTTCAGAAGTTCCATCTCTGAAATGTCTCATCAGCAAAACCTCCTAAATAGCATTAGACGGGAGGAAAAAAAGAACAGTATGCTGTCCTTCTGATCCCTATTAAAGACAGCAATGTTCACCTAGGCAATTCACACCTTAAAGATGATTCACAGAGATCTGAGAATGGAAGAGCTCAACCGACACAACTAAAAGAGAGGAAGTGTGCTGGTATCATTATGTGAACCCTAGGGCAGAGATTGAAGGAGTACTGCAAACAGGCCAGGTTTTCAGCAATAAACATTGTACTTTGAGGTGCACTGGGGCATCCTGTAGTAATTTTGCAATGTGCACGCACTACCCAGATGTTTTGGCCCGTGGCGTAGCCACAGGTGGGCCTGGGTGGGCCAGGGCCCACCTACTTAGGCCTCAGGCCCACCCAACAGTAGTACACGTTTAGCGGTAGCTGGTGGGGATCCCAAGCTCCGCCAGCTGAAGACATCCCCCTGATAGTAATTAAAAAGCTGCTGTCCATGATACTGGTACCTGTGCATGCTCAGTTTTCAGCGCATGCCTACTGCAGACTGCCAAGGTGGAAAGAAGCGCTTTCCCGCCAGCTCAGATATTTTTCTGGTGGGGGTTGGGAAGAACACTTGGTGCCCACAAATTTCTTGCCTAGGCCCACCCAAAATCTGTTGTCTGGCTACGCCCCTGGTTTTGGCACAGGGGGCATCGCATGTCTGGGTGCAGAGAGTAGGCGCATCTATGTAAATTGGTTAGAGCAGTATTGCCAGTGGAGGAGTAGCCTAATGGTTAGAACACCAGTCTGGATATCCAGAGGTGCCAGTTCAAATTCCACTGCTGCTCCTTGGGCAAGTCACTTAACTCTCCATTACCTCAGGTACAGAAATAGATTGTGAGCCCAATAGGGATAATGGAAATGGGACTTGATTGATATACTGCCTTTCTGAGGTTTTTGCAACTACATTCAAAGCAGTTTACATATATTCAGGTACTTATTTTTGTACCAGGGGCCAATGGAGAGTTAAGTGACTTGCCCAGAGTCACGAGGAGCTGCAGTGGGAATCGAACTCAGTTCCCCAGGATCAAAGTCCACTGCACTAACCACCAGGCTACTCCTCCATTCTTACACTCTTATACTCAGGCATACCTAGTATACCTGAATGTAACTCACCTTGAGCTACTACTGAAAAAGGTATGAGCAAAATATAAATAAATAATTGATGAGCACAGGTTTAGTGCACAAGTGGCAGTAGGGGCTCAAAAGCTACTGGGAAAATTAGCATGTGGCCATCAATGGGAATACCCTCCCCAAAATCAGCCATTTTCCTGCTGCAGTAAAAATGGCCTTAGCACACAGGAAAGGGTACACTAAGGCCACTTTTTGCTGCCACATAGTAAAAGGGCTAAGTTTGTACCTGAAACAATGGAGTGTTAAATGTCTTGGTCCACGATCACAAAATGCTACTGTGGTATTTGAACTGGGCTTCCCTTGGTTCTCAGCCCACTGGTCTAACCATTATGCTGCTTTCTGGACTGTATTCATGATCTAGACCTGTCACATGCTCTGTAGTCTGTCAGGGCTCATTGTCATTCTTACCCATGCTGTACCTGTTTGTTATCCAAACAGATTTGTAATTGCCAACTCTTGCAGTCTGCTACTTTCCTATAACACTAAATAAACCACTTTAATGGAAAAAAGGAAACTGAAAAAATGAAGGACTGTAAGCTAAATATGATTAGAAGCTTTGCCTTTTGCTTAGGATTTTTAATTCTGCATATTAACTTTTTTTCTTAAGAACAAATACACTTGATCAGTGTTCAGTTGCTGGCAGGATGTAAAAACCTTGCCCTGGTTTGAGTGCTCCCCTGCAAATAACCGCAGGACCTGAAAGTAACTTGCCATAAACTACCAAAGAAAAAGGCATAGACTCACTCCGAATCCAAAATTTGGCTGCACTTTGTCTAGTGATTGGCGCAGTATAAACACGCATTTTTCTCCTTAAGTACTGGGGTGTCCAAGGTGTGATTGTTAAGGATGGGGCTCCCAAGCCTGCATTGACCTCCTACTCGGCATCTCTGTGTCTATGAACAGCTTTGAGTGCAGGAGGAAAAGGCAGCTGTTATTAGCCTGCAATAAAATTGTTATGATTCAGTGGTAATACCATTTAGTGGGAAATATATCTTTACTGCAGGCCCTGAGAAAGAGAATAATAGGAACTGGCTCTGGGGTGGAAAGTGACCCCCCCCCCCCCCCCCCCGCGATGCACCGTGAATGACCGACTAAGGGAAATAAGCACCAAGGTGTAGCATTCCAAAAGCAGGCTCTAGGGAGAAATGACTCCTTAATCCAGCAACACATATCCAAAGCAGTTTTGCTCTAGAACTGCTAGCTGACTCCAGCCTGGAGCATAGGTGGGTCTCATTTGCAAATACATCTTTTCTGTATTATCTTGTAAAGACTGATTCTCACAAAACCTAAAATCAAAGGCGAAATGGGGAAAAATCAAAACCCCGTATTCTCTAGATGCCTTCTACATGTTTCCAGTCTCACCTAAATGTTCGGTGTGCTTTCTGCTTAGCAGCTGATCGAGCCTCAATCTACATGTCTGACCAGGGGTTATCAGATTAAGTGGAGAAATCTAATTTCGGCGCTGCCTCAGGCAGCCTTTGCTTGATGGAATAAATCATTTTCATATCAGAAGGGCTGGAGCTGGGAGATTGGCAGGTGGTGGCTGCGCTTGTAGGAAACTATTTACTGCAACAGTGAGAACTGGAGTTTCTCTTTACAGGGCAGCTAATGGAATGTGAGCTGGCAAATCTCAGGGCATAGCCACTGTTTCTGAATCACAGGCTGCTCTTTATTTGCCATGACATGAGCCTGAATACACAGGCCAAGAAGAAGCACTGGAGCAAGGCACCCTTATGAGGCTAAGAGGAGGATGTTGGGATGCTTTAATGTTATCTTTCATGCTACAACTGTCTGTATGACATAAGTATAAGATGGTACCACAGTCAGATCTCAGTTATGCGTGGCTGTGCAGGGAGTTTCTCTGCTTAATGTTAACAGCAGCAATAGAGCATTGTCTGCAGTAATTCATGCCAGCTCATACTCTGCAAAACTGAAAATATAAAAAATCCACTGCAAGAATAAATATCTTTGTGATTGAGCCAGACATCTCCCACTTCATCCCCTGAATGAGTCAGAGTATTTTATTGCAGTCTTAAATATTGGCACAAAAATGCATCTTGAATATTAGCCATCCTCAAGGGTAGGGAATAGCAGGTGTACTTTTATTTGCATAAAAAGGGGTTAGGACAGGTCAGAGGAGGAATAGTGACAGCACAGGTTTTGGAAATAAGCTTGCAGTCCCTGTGGGTATACATTAGAATGTTCCCCTTTCCAAAGCTGATCTCCAAATGAGGCATATTTCAGGTATACTGCTTATTTCCCAAGAGTTAAATTAACAGAGGCAGGTGGCACCTTATAGACTAACCAACTTATTGAGGCATGAACTTTCAAAGACCAGAGTCCACTTCATCAGACGCAATCTAAGGTCTAGTTTTACTAATCAGTGTTAATGCATTAATGCATGATCATTTGCATTTAACATGCATAAATGTGATAAACATGAATCATTGGTACACAAGCCCACTGAAACTAATAGTGCTTGGTTATATAACACATACTGATTACATTAGTAGGTCTAGGCCTGCATTTATACCTGAGACAATGAAGAGTGAAGTGACATGCCCAAGGTCATGAGGAGCATCAGTGGGATTTAAACTCTAGCTTTCCTGGTGCTTAGTGTAAAAGTGCTGGTCAGTAGGTTATCCATTCACATCACACTAACCATGTATTCCACGGGGAACATGAAAATTGATCTCTATTTAACTTCAACATTATAAAGTGGAATCTTAAGGCCCTTATCACTCTGATGTCCTGCCTGCCTCCTTTCCTTATAAAATAATCAATGAGATGTCAGCATTTGGAGTGCGGGTGCTTCTAAGATGCCTTTTTACAATGTGACAAAGAAAATCCTGTGCTAGTAATGAGCAAACTGTGTGCAATACAGTTTCTCAGTAAAAGAAGTCCACTGTTGTTGCATTTCCCAGGGAAGATTTTCCATTAATACCCAGGAGTGCTTGATGGTCTGCACCTATCCTACTACTGAAATTGCCAAGGATGCTAAGCTTCTCTACCCCAGGCATTTCAATAATAAAGGACTCCAGGTCCTAGTAAAATTTGGCCTTGATCATATGAGGTGGACAGAGAAGATGCCTTTGTACTGATGATGGTCACACAAAGGACGTTTCAATAGGATGAACCATTCATTCACTCCCATTTGGAAATGTGAATCCTTGTTGACTACTTGTGTTTTTGGCAAACCCAGCCTCTATGTTACGACTGTTTTCTCAGCGAGCTCCCCTGAAGGTTCAATCTGTGCCACTATGTGAACGTTAAACTTTACCGGTTCTCTACAATGAGAGCACTGTCTTTGGTTGCCTTTGTACAGTCCATGAGTGTGCATGCATTCCAAACCCCGGGGTGAAGTTGTGTCATCTCAGGCTTGGTCTTGCTAGGTGAAAATCAACCACTATCCTTGGATCCCCACTGGCTATGGTGAGCTGACCAGAGTCAGGGGAAACATGTTTGGAGCACTTATTCTAGGCCCACACTACAAACCTAAATAGAGCTCTTCAGTCACCCAGGTGGCTGCTGAATTTCACTGCTGCCTCTTTCCAATGAAAAGTGACCCTATGCCCTGAGCTACCTATATGCAGATCTGTAGCTACAGCTACTAATATATCCAAATTGCTGCTTTGCTACTGACCTAAATTATGCTCATGAATAATATGACAGATAAAGATGACATAACATGTACAAGAATATGATTTAAGTGAATGAAATCTGCAAAGGCCACCCCTTATGCTCTTGTCCAAACCTGCGTGAACCTAAAGGCATAATGTATCAGAACATTCGGAAACCTGAACCTGAACCAATGCTCTCTGCTGTCCACAGAGCTCTTGCCATCTGCCTTCATAAGCATGAAAGGAAGAACATCTGCTGAACTGCCTGATCTACCAGGAAGGTCTCCCATGGATTATTATCTGCCTTAAAGGCTCATATTAGATCAATTGTAGAGATCAGTATTGAGTCGTCCAAGTTGGAATGTGCTCAGTTCCCCCTGCATTTTATAATACAGCGCCTTTTGTAAATACATATAAGGATGTGCAGGAGAACACATGAATTTGCTGGCACATTCAGCATGAGCAGTCATTTTACCAGAGGAAGACTGATTATTTGGGCAACCAGGCAATGGCCAAGGGCCCAGGACATTGGAGAGCCCAATACTTCTCTCCCACATGTCTAACATCCCTCCAGGACCGGGACCGGGACGCCCCCTCTCTCGCCCCTTCCTGCTCTCCCATCTCTGAACCCCACCCCCCCTTCCTGGAGTGAGAATAGAGCTTCCAATCCAAGGGGGAAAGAGAAGCTGAGTCCGCACTTACTATCCTGAGGCCTGGTCCACAGATGCAGGAACTTCCCTCTTCCGTGGTCTGTCCGTCCCCCCTTCTAACATAACTTCCACAAGACCGTGCCTTGGCAGAGGAAAGTTCTGGCATCAGCGGACCAGGCCTCAGGATAGTAAGTGCGGACTCGGCTCTCCTTCACCGCTTGAATTGGAAGCTCTTTTCTCGCTCCAGGAAGTGTGGGGGGGGGGGGGGGGGGAGAAAGGGGGCATCCCAGTCCCAGTCCCTGATGGGATAGGATAGCGGGACCCAATGATCCTTACTGCATGGGGACACAGATCACAGTCAGTGTGCTCCTGCATTGTACAAACAAGCACGTTGAAAAAATGTAAGAAATCTACACGTCAATGCCACTACATACGTGTGGAGATACTTTGAAAATAACCTCCTATCTCCTCACTATAGTCCTGTTCCTTATGAGTGAAGCTACCAGGAGTAGTAGAGAAGAGAGACCATGAGAAAACAAAAACCTTATAGTGGAAGACTTAAGATTCACATCGTCAAAGACTTGAAGGTTGATGACTTAATGTTAGCATATTGCGGCAACTGACATTTTAAACATTCTGAAGGACAAAAATAGATTGACATAACATACATAATATATGCACTGAGGCAGGGTCAGCCCAAGGTGAACCTTCAGCTTTGCTGCATTCTCCTCTACTGTAGTCAAGCATCTCTCCTTTCCCACTCAACCCCCATCCCCACACACATGGAGCAGCATCTCCCTTCCCCTCGCACCCCCCCCCCCATGTTCAGCATTTTCCCTTTGCTTCTAACACCCCCTCCCAGTTATCCAGCTTCTTATCGCTCTTTCCCTCCCCCCACCCCATATCCAGTATCTCCCCCTTCCTTCATGCTACTGGGCCTGCCACTGCCACCTCCCTACCTCCTCTCAGGCTGGCTTGAAAATTAAAGATGTATCAGCACGAAGCACCATTTTGTCCTCCTCCCACAAAACAACTAACAATAACAGTACTAAAAGCCCCAAACTAAGCATACAACAAATCCACTAGATAGGCATACCACCAGAAGCTCCAGCCACACACAGAGGGGCATAATCCAACGCGAATGCCCATCTCCATGGGCATCTATGTCCGAGAATGGGTACGTGAAGGGGTGGGACAGGCCATATTTTTGAAAAAATGGGCGTCCATCTTTCCTATCGAAAATACGGTTTGTATGGACCAAAATGCCATGGATTTAGTCGTTTGTGAGCTGGGCGTTTGTTTTTTTTTAGCGATAATGGAAAATAAAAATGCCCAGCTCAGAAACGTCCTAATCCAAGCCATTTGGTCGTGGGAGGGGCCAGGATTCGTAGTACACTCGCCCCCCTGACATGCCAGGACACCAACTGGACACCCTAGAGGTCAGCGCGGTGGACTTCTGAAAATGCTCCCACATGCATAGCTCCCTTACAACGGGTCATGAGCCCCCACCCCCCTCCCACAAAACTCACTACCCACAAATGTACAACACCACCATAGCTCTTAGTGGTGAAGGGGGCACCTACATGTGGGTACAGTGGGTTTTGGAGGCCTCTCATTTACCAGCACAAGTGTTACAGGTGGGGGGGATGGGCCTGGGTCCGCCTACCTGAAGCACACTGCGGTACCCACTAAAAGTGCTCCAGGGACAGGACTTGTTGCTGGTGTATAACCTTGGCACAGCAGTTGACACCTGAAGACTATTCTCTTTGAAAAAGTCCTTTATTTGAATAAGCATGTTTACTCACAGTTAACTGCAGATCAGAGGTTGTGCCCCACTGGCAAAGAGTCTTCCTGGTACTGAGATTAGCAGTAGGTCAGAGCTGGCAGAATGCTGTACAATGCCCTCTTTCAGCAACATTCAAGGGAAGAACTAAGTGCTGTAACGTGGCTAACACATGAAAGGGATCTAAAACTGTGTTACAAAAATGGCCACTACCTCATGGACTACCGGAAACAAAACAGGGCACACTATGACCCAGTAAGCAGGGGGAAAAGCACCATGGGAGTAGAGCCTACCAACTACCAACATCGTGAGCATTTAACACAAGCTACTGGAATCACGGAGCCCAATACCCTACACCCACCACAATGCATTGCTGATGTGACTCTGCAGTGCGCATAACAGAAAAGGTGCCACACTCACCTGAGAGCCACATCAGAACCAGGGAAAGGCTGTCACAGGATAGAACACATTCTGCAGTCAAGGAGGTGGGTACGGCATTTGAGGCTGGCATAGAGGCTGGAAAAAAAAGTTTTTAAAGTGGGTTTTTGTTTTGGTGGGAGGGGGTTATTGACCACTGGGGGAGTCAGGGGAGGTCATCCCCGATTCCCTCCGGTGGTCATCTCGTCAGTTGGGGCACTTTTTTGGGACTTGGACCTGAAAAAAAAGGGTCCAAATAAAGCGGACCAAATTCTCGTCCAAAACGCCCTTCTTGTTTCGATTATCAGCTAAAGACGCCCATCTCTCCTCAGCCGATAACCACTCCCCAGTCCTGCTTTCGCCACGCCTCCGACACCCCCCCCCCCCCCCCGTCAACTTTGTTCGTTCCTGTGACGGAATGCAGTTGAAGACGACCAAAATCGGCTTTCGATTATACCGATTTGGTCGCACACGGGAGAAAGACGCCCATCTCCCGATTTGGGTCGAAATATGGGCGTCTTTCTCTTTCGAAAATAAGCTGGACAGGCTACCATATATCTATGAAAAAGCCTGGGTCCAAAAAAGGGAATTCAAGTGATGTGAGGTTTCTTCATAGAGAGTGAGCGAGAAAGGTAGTGAATTTCAAAGCGATGTCTAGGTGGCAAGTGGCTGAACAGAATACAAATCTTTACTGAGTGATAGACAAAACAAACAGCTATTTAGAGACAGACACACATTAAGATGGTGGATTGGACATGAGCTGGAAAGACTGCTGAATCTTCTTCTCTGAAATAAACTTTTCTGTCTTCAGTGTGCAGGAACAGGATGGCCTCCTCCCAGGGATGTGCTGGTAAATTTTTAACAACAGGCTCTTTTTCCGGATGTAGCCAGCTCTGCAGTTGGAAGGGCCAGGGGTGGCCGGGGGGGGGGGGGGGGGGGGGGGAGGGGGAGCAACACTTGCCTCTCTCTCCTTCCTCCCTTCGTGCGTGCGGGCACACTAGGCATACCTTTGCTGGCAGCCAATAAATGGACTGTCACCACTCCCAATGTCTTGCTCTGAGCAGCATGCTGAAACTTCTCACACATGCTGGAGAAGTCCCAGCCTGCTGCTCAGAGCTGGAAACAAGGAGCGGGGAGCAGCAGCAGTCTATTTACTTGGCTGGCAGGGCTCAGCATCCCCACCAGCAAAGTAAAAGAGAATTCAGCAGGGGGCTCAAGCCCACATTTTGGGAGCCAGTTGTTAAAGTAGCCATGGAGGGCCCTACTTTAACAACCGGCTCCCAAAATTCTTAAAAACTTAACAACCAGCTCTTGCGAGCCTGTGAGAGCCTGCTCCAGCACACTGCCTCCTCCTCTTCTTCATTCATCAGACTTGTTGAGCCCTCCTTAGGAACTCCTAGGAAGTGGCTTGCTCCAAATTAGTCATTCTTGTTTGACTCAGTGAGTCACTCTTAGGCTACCTGAAGCCTCTAGAAAATCCACATGAATAAACTAAAAAAACAGCTTATCTTCCTAGTAGGTTAAATAAGCCACTTAGAATATGGGAACACCCCCCCCCCCCCCCAAAAAAAAAATAGATTTTCCTCCCAGTCCAAGGGACCACCTTGTAGGACTGCTCTCTCCCTGTAGCTTGATACACCAATCTTGAGGTCAGTTGCAAGTTGAGAGGACTCTTATTTTATACTATACTAGAGTTGTTGGCTTGCCTCATCAGTTAGCTCAAAGTAACAACATTTAAAGCTAAAAATAAAAGAGCCAACTTATAATACCTACTTCCCCAGAATCCAAGATCAGCCCAAACCTTGAGCCCCAGAAGCTCTGTTTGAAGGGCAGAAAGTCTCCAAAGAAGAACACAAATCCATTTCACAACAAAGGGTTTTAAAAATGGCCACATCACATTAGTCTACCTCTTCCCCTGAAACTCCTAGAAGGCCACTTTAATTAATGACAATAGAGGTTAAATTAATCTCTGAGGCTCTACACTTAAGAAAACTATTCTCAACTCTTAGGTTTGATACAGAATACCATAGCTGATCATTGGCAGGAATAACCACCACTGACTGCAGAGCATTTCTCAACCCATTGGTAACTACTGGGAATATACAACAGACGTTTGTACAAATGCAAATAACTAGGTATTAACTATTATTATAAGTGAAATGTATATTAAAACTTCCAATCTTAACAGCCTAAAAGGGAGAAACAGGTATCAGTCACAGAATAATTTAGATTATTAGCTATGGAGGTCAATATTCAAAGCAATTTAACTGACCAAAAAAAATGGCTTCTGGCCAGTTAAATTGCCTGTTTGGGTTAACTGCTAATTTTAAGCAGCACTTAACTAATTAGTGCAGCTGAAAATAACTAGTTAGTGCCGAACTGAAACCCAGCTATTTTGTGGGCATTATGGGGGAACAGTTGGCATTTGGATGGTTAAATGCCCATATTCAGCACTTAACTGATCAGGTTGACCGAATAAAACTCAGTCCTATCTTTATATGGTAACCCATAGCTAGTTAAGTGCTGAATATCGCACTTAACAGGTTATGCGTTAGCTGACTCTGGAAACTCGGACATTCAATGCCAGTGCCCGGATATGGCCGGGCACTGAATTTCCAGGTTTAGTGCCGTCGACGGTCAGAGAAACGCTGATCACTACTGGCTGAACATGAATACTGGGCCCACGGAATCCACTGTGAAAAAATCCTTGTCTAATTATTTAAGTTTAGACACGTGAAGGGGCAATTCTATAAGGTAGGTGCTAACATTTTCCAGTTACATACACAAATGTCCAGAATACAGTAAAGTCTTGCTTATCCGACTTTCTGGATTATCCGTCATACTTAGGTGACATCACAGCATTGTTAATGAGATATGTGCAGGTTTCTTTGTCCTTCCTGGTGTGATGTTTAGTTAAAAAGTCACAGTGCTAGGTAAACTCCTGTTACTGTCTCCTCTTTTGAAACATGCATTCAATATGTCTTTCATTTATCCCTCATCCATTTTTTCTGAATTGTCTGATATTTTGATTTTCCAACTACCTTTTGGTCCCGTTTGTGTCGGATAATCGAGATTCTACTAAACTATCATACACATCCAAATGCACATAGATTTGCAGGTGGATGTACATAAATGCAGACCTGCCAAGTCTCTCGCATTGAGTGAGAGACTCCTGCTTTTGCGGGTCATCGCCCACACTCCCGCTGGCAAGCGGGGATCTCTGGCTGAGCAGCTTCCCCTTCCAGCGGCAGCAGGAGACTCCTTAATAAAGCATCATCTCCTGCTGCCACGGGACCAGTCATGTTTTATTAAGGTGTTTCCTGCTGCCAGTCAGCAAGGTGTGTCAGGGTTGAAGCTATGAGCAGGGCTGGGCAGAGCTATGGGTAGGGTGGGGGTATGCCCTAAATCTCCCACTGGAAAAGCTGGCCCCTTTGGCAGCTCTGTATGGGCATTGTCTGAATAGAGTAAATTTTCTCAAAGCTGGCATCCTTCCTGCGGATTTCCTCAAGGCTCTTCTCTATCACCTATACTTTTCAATTTGTTTATGAGTTCTCTGGGAATGATTCTTCTGGTTGATGGTGAAAAACTATTCTCTTATGCAAATGACATATTAATGCTGGTTCCAGTATGTGCTACATTAGAAGATACTTTTGATAAAATTTCTTGCTGTATGGATAAAATTCAGAGTTGGGCAAATATTAATTAACTCAAATTAAATGTTAGTAAGATCAAAGTTCTTTTGATTCCTTCCATTCCAAGCCCTTCTGAAATTACATTGTCCCAGGGTAAAACATTACATGTTGATGACAGCTCAAAGGTTCTGGTGTTGTCTTGGATTTTTTTCTCACTTTTCAACCAAAATGTGCAAGCGCACTCACACTCTTTCTGTAAATCCAGTGCTTTTTTTGTAGAAAAAAAGGTGCCGGTACTCATTATGGGCAGGGTCACCACATATGGCTCCTCCCCTATGATATCCACACCCACATTAGCCACACCCCTTATACCAGCCATGGCGCATATAAACAGACATCATTACAAATATTATACTAGTATAGGAGAAAAAAAATAACCTGATTTTTTTTCATTATAAGTAATTTCTATAAGCTGTTACAACTTCAGTATACCCAGTGCAAAATAAGACAGCAGATGTAAATTCTCAAATTGGACATATTCCAAACACTAAAATGAAAATAAAATGATTTTTTTCTACCTTTGTTGTCTGGTGACTTTGTTTTTCAATCCATATTGGTCCCAGTCTCTGATTCTGCTGCTATCTATCTGTTCTCTTAACTCTGTTTCCAGGGCTTCCTTTCCATTTATTTCTTTACTTTCCCCATTTCTTCTTCATTTCTTGCCCTGCATCCATAAGTAAAAGCTGGGTCCTCCTCCGTGGAATTGACTGGAGGAGGTATAACGTGGATCCAGCTTTTGCCTATTTTCTCCATCCATGTGCAGTTTTTCTCCTCTTCCCTTTCCCTCATCTCCATCCATGTGCATCTTCTTTTTTCTTTCCTCCCCTCCATCCATGTCCAGCATTTCTCCTCTCTCTTCCCTCCCCTGTATCCATATAAAGCAATAATTCTCTCTCTCCTCTCCTCCATCCAAGTCCAGCATTTCTCCTCTCTCCCCACCAACCCCTCCATCCATCCATGTCCAACAATTCTCCTCTATCTCCTGCTCTCCTCTCCATCCATTTCCAGCATTTCTCCTCTCTCCCATGCCCTCCCCTCCCATCCATTTGCATCTCCTTCCCTCCCCTCCATCCATGTCCAGCATGTCTCCTCTCTCCCCTGCACTCCCCTCCCATGTCCAGTGATTCTCCTCTATCCCCTGTCCTCCCTTGCCATCCATGCCCAGCGATTCTCCTCTCTCCACTTCCCTCCCCTCTCATCCATGTCCAACAATTCTCTTCTCTCCCCTGCCCTCCCCTTCCATCCATGTCCAGCGAATCTTTCTTTGCTGCCCTCCCCTCCCATCCATGTTCAGCATGTCTCCTCTCTCCTCTGCCCTCCCCTCCATGTCCAGTGATTCTCCTCTCTCCCCTGCCTTCCCCTCCCATCCATGTCCAGCAATTCTCCTTTCTCCCCTGCCCTCCCCTCCCATCCCATTCTATCCCATCCAATCCATGTCCAGAATGATTCTCCTCTCTCCCCTGTCCTCCCCTCCCATCCATGTCCAGTGATTCTCCTCTTCTCTCTCCCCTCCCCTCTATGTCCAGCGATTCTCTTTTGCCCCTATCCTCCCCCTTCCATGTCCACTGACTCGCCCCAGCCTCCACCTGCCCTCGAGATGATTCAAACCCCAGCCCCACCTGCCCGCTCCTTTCCATTCGTGCACCCAGCCATGCTCCCTGTGTTGCAAAACTTTTGTTTACCGAAGTCGCGGCGAACCGGCAGTGAAAGCAGCAGGCAGGCTCGCCTCCTCATCACTCACTTCACTTTGCTTCCCTCTCAGCGCGTCCTGCCCTCGCAGAAAGAAAATTACATCAGAGGAGGGTGGGACGCACTGAGAGGGAAGGGAAGCGAAGCGAGTGATGAGGAGGCGAGCCTGCCTGTCTGCCTGCTGCTTTCACTGCCAGTTCACTGCAACTTTGGGTAAACAAAGGTTTGCAACGCAGGGAGCACAGCCGGGTGCACGAACGGAAGTGGGCAGGTGAGCCACACCGCACAAAAAAGGTGCCGGTACAAAATAAGCACTGTTTAAATCACACAGTCTCTCTCTTGTACCCCTCCAACCATCACCCTCTCTTTCTCTCTCTTGTACCCCCCCACCCCAACCTTCACGCAGCCAGTACTTTCCTCTCACCTGACTTCAGCTGCAGAAGAAACAGCAGGATTCCTGCTTCCAAGCCGTGACTCAGCTATCTGCAAACTTGAGCCGCATGGTGCTGGAAGTTCAAGTTGGTCTTGTGGTTTCATCATCCAAGAGATGAAACCACAAGACCAACCCAAACTTCCGGCACCATGCAGCTCAAGCTTGCAGATAGTCAAGTTGCAGCTGGAAAAAAGGAATCCTGCTGTTTCTTCTGTAGATAACAACCAAAATACAGAAGAACAGAAACCCTTGTAGCAGTACAAACAAAACAGTCACAACAAGGGCAACAAAAAAAAGAGGGGGGGGGGGACAGCAGATGATGCTGAAAATTACGCTTTATTGAACATCCAGGACTTGACATGAGCCGTGTTTTGACCCACAAGGGCCTTCTTCAGGAGTCACTTGAATTGGATGTATGTTATTACAACTAGAAAAATTGTTGTTACGCTCAATATCTGAAACAAGGATAGGTCCTTTGTGCAAAACAGACTCAAAACCTCAAACAATTAAAATCATGAGAACCGTAGTAAGAACAGAGATCGTCTTTAGAAAGACTGTTGGTTGTTTAACAGTGCTCAATGCTGGGACTGTGTCTTACAAAAAGCTAGGCACCTAGCTTAGTCTATCCAACCTCCTGTATGCATTAATGGTGGAAGGAGGATAACCAGTGGGACACTATCATACCGGGGTACAAATTGAATCGTACTGATAGGGTGGACCGGATTGGGGGAGGCGTAGCATTGTACATTAACGAGAGGCTTGAATCAAATAGATTGAAAATTCTGCAGGAAACAAAAGACCTCTTGGAATCATTGTGGATCGAAATTCCATGTGTACAGGGGAAAAGGACGGTAATAGGGATGTACTACCGTCTGCCTGACCAGGCTGAGCAGACGGATGCAGTCATGTTAAAGGAAATTAGTGAGGCAAATAAATTAGGCAACGCAATAATAATGGGTGATTTTAATTACCAAAAATAGTCTATAATTCTACAGTTTTACCTAACGTATTCAAAGGTGAATCAGGTAAGTTGTAATGAAAATTGTTGTGGAGAAAAAAAGACTTCAGTATATTACAGAGACACCTTGTTTTAAAGGATGTACCTTTGTTTTGAATCGAGAGGGCTCCTCCTTCAATCATTAGTTTTCAAAAAAAAACTCCACACAACTCTTATATTCATGAAACAATTGCCCATACACCGTTTCAAATACTTATGGGATGAGACACTGATTTTATGCCTTAAAAGTAACAAACGACCGTTACTTATCTTGGATTACGTGGATGACAAGAGAATAGTCTTCTTCCACCGTGTTTCACTATCATTTGATGCTGTCTTCATACTACTACTACTTTGAGCAGGGACCGTCCTTCTTTGTTTATCTTGTACAGCGCTGCGTAACCCTAGTAGCGCTCTAGAAATGTTAAGTAGTAGTAGTAGTAGTAGAATAGTCTTCTTCCACCGTGTTTCACTATCATTTGATGCTGTCTTCATACAATATCACAACATGCTGAAGGAAAGGATAGTGAATTTCCTAGAAACCAACAAGCTGCAAGATCCGAGACAACATGGTTTTACCAGAGGGAAATCATGCCAAACGAATCTCATTGAATTCTTTGATTGGGTAACTGGAGAATTGAATCATCGACGTGCTATAGACGTAATCTACTTAGATTTTAGCAAAGCTTTTGACACGGTTCCTCACAGGAGGCTCTTAAATAAACTAGATGGGCTGAAGATAGGTCCCGAAGTGGTGAACTGGATTAGGAACTGGTTGACGGACAGACGACAGAGGGTGGTGGTAAATGGAGTTCGCTCGGAGGAGGGAAAGGTGAGTAGTGGAGTGCCTCAGGGATCGGTGCTGGGGCCGATTCTGTTCAATATATTTGTTAGTGACATTGCCGAAGGGTTAGAAGGTAAAGTTTGCCTATTTGCGGATGATACTAAGATTTGCAACAGAGTGGACGCCCGGGAGGGAGTGGAAAGCATGAAAAGGGATCTGAGGAAGCTAGAAGAATGGTCTGAGGTTTGGCAATTAAAATTCAATGCGAAGAAATGCAAAGTGATGCATTTAGGGAGTAGAAACCCACGAGAGACGTATGTGTTAGGCGGGGAGAGTCTGATAGGTACTGA
Source organism: Microcaecilia unicolor (assembly GCF_901765095.1). Classification (NCBI taxonomy): domain Eukaryota; kingdom Metazoa; phylum Chordata; class Amphibia; order Gymnophiona; family Siphonopidae; genus Microcaecilia; species Microcaecilia unicolor. The sequence continues at coordinate 163,487,797 of NC_044041.1, forward strand.
GGGGGAGAGGGATCTTGGGGTGATAGTATCCGAGGATCTGAAGGCGACGAAACAGTGTGACAAGGCGGTGGCCGTAGCGAGAAGGTTGCTAGGCTGTATAGAGAGAGGTGTGATCAGCAGAAGAAAGGAAGTGTTGATGCCCCTGTACAAGTCGTTGGTGAGGCCCCACCTGGAGTATTGTGTTCAGTTTTGGAGGCCGTACCTTGCGAAGGATGTTAAAAAAATGGAAGCGGTGCAAAGAAAAGCTACGAGAATGGTATGGGATTTGCGTTCCAAGACGTATGACCAAAGACTTGCTGACCTGAACATGTATACCCTGGAGGAAAGGAGGAACAGGGGTGATATGATACAGACGTTCAAATACTTGAAAGTTATTAATCCGCAAAAAAATCTTTTCCGGAGATGGGAAGGCGGTAGAACGAGAGGACATGAAATGAGATTGAAGGGGGGCAGACTCAAAAAAGATGTCAGGAAGTATTTTTTCACGGAGAGGGTGGTGGATGCTTGGAATGCCCTCCCGCGGGAGGTGGTGGAGATGAAAACGGTAACAGAATTCAAACATACGTGGGATAGGCATAAAGGAATCCTGTGCAGCAGGAATGGATCCTTAGAAGCTTAGCTGAAATTGGGTGGCGGAGCAGGTGGGGAGAAGAGGGGATGGTGGTTGGGAGGCTAGGATAGGGGAGGGCAGACTTATACGGTCTGTACCAGAGCCGGTGATGGGAGATGGGACTGGTGGTTGGGAGGCGGGAAATACTGTTGGGCAGACTTATACGTTCTGTGCCCTGAAAAAGACAGGTACAAATTCAAGATATGAGTTTATCTTGGGCAGACTAGATGGACCATGCAGGTCTTTTTCTGCCGTCATCTACTATGTTACTATATGTTACTATGTTATGTTTTAATTACCCCCATATAGACTGGGTTAATGTAACATCAGGGCACGGTAGGGAGGTAAACTTCCTCGATGAAATAAAGGACAGCTTTATGGAGCAGCTGGTACAGGAGCTGACGAGAGAAGGAAAAATTCTAGACTTAGTCATTTGTGGAGCGCATGATCTGGTACGGGAGCTAGCGGTCTGGGGGCCGCTTGACAACAGTGATTATAACATGATCGCCTTTGAAATTTGCTTTCAAAAAGGTAAACATAGGAAGTCAAATATGTTAGCGTTTAACTTTAAAAAAGGAAGCTATGATTAAATGAGAAGAACGGTAAAAAAAAATTTAGAGGAGCAACTGAGAGGGTAAGAAACCTACAACAGGCATGGATGCTGTTCAAAAACACCATCCTGGAGGCCCAGGCCAAACATATTCCACGTATCAGAAAAGGAGGGCGGAAAACCAAACGACAGCTGGCGTGGTTAAAAAGTGAGGTAAAGGAGGCAATTGGAGCTAAAAAGGAATCCTTCAGAAAATGAAAGAAGGAACCGAATGAGGAAAATAAGAAGCGGCATAAGGAATGTCAAGTCAGATGCAAAGTGCTGATAAGAAAAGCAAAGAGGGATTTTGAAAGAAAGATAGTGTTAGAGGCGAAAACTGATAGTAAAATTGTTTTTAGATACATTAAAAGCAGGAAACCAGCAAAAGAATCAGTTGGCCCGCTGGATGACTAGGGTGTAAAAGGGGCGATCAAGGAAGACAAAGAAATAGCAGAAAAACTAAATGAGTTCTTTGCTTCGGTCTTCACTGAGGAAGATTTGGGTGGGATACCGGTGCTGGACAGGGTATTCGAAGCTGAAGAGTCAGAAAAACTTATTGAAATATCTGTAAATCTGGAAGACGTAATGGAGCAGTTCTGCAAACTGAAGAGTAGCAAATCTCCTGGACTGGATGGTATTCACCCTAGGGATAGAACTAAAAAATGAGCTGGCAGAGCTACTGTTATTGATTTGTAATTTATCCTTAAAATCAAGCGTGGTACTGGAAGATTGGAGGGTGGACAATGTAACGCTGATATTTAAAAAAGGTTCCAGAGGAGACCCGGGAAATTATAGACCGGTGAGTCGGGCAAAATGGTAGAGACTATTATCAAGAACAAAATTACAGAGCACATTCAAAAGGATGGACTAATGGGACAAAGTCAACATGGATTTAGTGAAGGGAAATCTTGCCTCACCAATCTGCTGCATTTCTTTAAAGGGGTAAACAAGCAAGTGGACAAAGGTGAGCCGGTTGATATTGTGTATCTAGATTTTCAGAAGGCATTTGATAAGGTCCCTCATGAAAGACTACAGAGGAAATTAGAGGGACATGGGATCGGAGGTAGTGTCTTACTGTGGATTAAAAACTTGTTGAAAGATTGGAAACAGAGAGTAGGATTAAAAGGTCAATATTCGCAATGGAGAAGGGTAGTTAGCGGGGTCCCTCAGGGATCGGTGCTGGGATCTCTTGTTTTTAACATATTCATAAATGACATAGAGATGGGGGTAACTAGTGAGGTAATCAAATTTGCCGATGACACAAAGTTATTCAAAGTAGTCAAATCGCGGGAAGATTGTGAAAAACTACAAGAGGACCTTACGAGACTGGGAGACTGGGCATCTAAATGGCAGATGACGTTTAATGTGAACAAGTGCAAAGTGATGCATGTGGGAAAGAGGAACCCAAACTATAACTACGTCATGCAAGGTTCAGCGTTGGGAGTTATGGACCTAGAAAGGGATCTAGGTGTCATCATTGATGATACGTTGAAAACTTCTGCTCAATGTGCTGCTGCGGCTAGGAAAGCAAATAGAATATTGGGTATCATTAGGAAACGGATTGAAAACAAAAATAATGATATTATTCTGCCATTGTATCGCTCCATGGTGCGACCGCACCTCGAGAATTGTGTTCAATTCTGGTCGCCGCACCTCAAAAAAGACATTGTGGAATTGGAAAAGGTGCAGAGAAGGGCGACAAAGATGATACAGGGGACGTGACAACTTCCTTATCAGGATATGCTGAAGAGGCTGGGGCTCTTCAGCTTGGAGAAAAGGCAGCTGAGAGAAGATATGATAGAGGTCTATAAGATAATGAGTGGAATGGAACGGGTCGATGTGGAGCGTCTGTTTCTGCTTTCCAAAAATACTAGGACAAGGGGGCATGCGATGAAGCTGCAGTTTGGTAAATTTAAAACAAATCGGAGGAAATATTTCTTCACTCAACGCATAGTTAAACTCTGGAATTCGCTGCCGGAAAAGGTGGTTAAGGCGGTTAACTCGGACTTCAAAAAAGGGTTGGACAGCTTCCTGGATGAAAAAGCCATAGAATGTTATTGAATGGACAAGGGAATAATACAGTATTTTTAGGATGGGTGGGACAAATTGCTTGTTCCTTTGGCCGCTGTCAGTGACAGGGTGCTGGGCTCGATGGACCCTTGGTCTGTCCAAGCAAGGCGATACTTATGTACCCTACTGTTCTGCCACAAACTCCTTCTCATTTTGTGTTCTTCCTCCTCTGTCTTGCCCCTTAAGTTTGTCTTTTCCATGCATGCTTGATTTGTTCCATTGTTATGGTTCCTATAACCAGGGCCGCGAGAAGGGGAACAAGATTTCCTTGCCCAGCCTCCAAGGAGGGTCCAGCACCAGCGATCAAAAGAGCCTGCTCTGCCGGCCACAGGTCCTTCTTCCTGCCGCATCTTGCCTATGCAAAAACAGGAAGTTATTTCACAAGAGTCGAGACGCGGCAGGAACAAAAACCTGTAGCCAGCAGAGCACTCATCTCTCTCTTGTTCACTGTGGTGGTGGACGGGGGAGCAGGGGGGAGTGGTGGGGGGAGCAGGGAGGGAATGGCTGCAAAAGCAGTGGCGATAGCAGCAAGGGAGCAGCAGTAGTGGCGGTGGGGGGGGGGGGAGCAGGGGTGGGGGGGGGGCAGCGGAGCTCTGAAGAATACTTGCCCTGGGCCCAGATGTTTGTCCCACATGCCCATCATCCTCTCACTGAAAGATTATTTTTAGCTTCCCATCCCTTCAGCTTTCTAAAATGATTCCTGTGTCCTTGAGCTTTTCATTCTATGGAAAATGCTACTTTCTGGTACTTTATTGAAGCCTGCTAGATATTGGAATATGTGTGTACACTGCACTGTTAAGATCTTTGATCAGGGGAGTGGTATTATTAAATAAACATTAAATATCATATCCACCATTTAGTTTGCCTTGTGGATTTCAGTGCAATGTGATCAATAGAAATAAAACAAAATAAAACATGGAAAAGAAAATAAGATGATACCTTTTTTATTGGACATAATAAAAATACCTTTCTTGATTAGCTATCGAAGGTTGCCCTTCTTCGTCAGATAGGAAATAAGTGCAATGTGAGAGAGCAGTGGACAGCCCTCAACCCCTTTCTTCCCTGCAAACTCTGATCCCCAACTTCTGATGAGTCCCCATGGACCAAAAATCTGTGTGTTTGTTCTGAAATCTAATTTAGTATCTAGAATGTTGAGCTGTGGATTCTCTGGGCTTTATTTCAGTCTAGCATGAGAAGGGCAAACCTGATGGAGAATGAAGGAGGAGGAGGTGGAGGGGTGTTATAAAATAAATTGAGTGGAATAGGCCAAAGTATATTGGATTATTCACGAGCAGGGCTGCTGCTGCTAAGGCTGTGTGGGCGTTTATTTTCTTAATAATTTTCTATAGGATTTATAACCAAAGTACTGTGGATAGCCAGAGGTGACAGTTCATGGTTGAAGGCAAGCAAGTGTGTTAAAGCAGTCGGGAAAACCACAAGAATGTAAAAACACGGAACTGCACAGGGAAGAAAGAGTCTCTCTTAAGGATATAGCATCATTTGTACTCATAGAACTGCACAAGTTCAAATTCAAGAGTGTGTAAGCATAGTCACAAATTCAGAGGCACATACTATTCTTTCAAGAGCATGCACACGAGACTCACTGCAAACTCAGGTCTCTGCATTAATACCTGTTAAGGTGGCTTTTAATGGCCAAAGAATCAGGTGCAACGCACGGCAAATAATTAGCTATGTTGTAAGGTAAGTGCTTGAAGAGTACCTCACTAGATATTAAAGGATTAATGTGGCTTGCTCTTGGGGAACAGCTTCAATGGGCCATGGTGCTGACCACCATGGGCAGATCATGATCCAGATATTTAATGCCTGGTCTAATTTGGGCCCCGGCATTGAATATTTTGAGATGTGCATGACCACCAGAACTTTTCCAGGTTCCAGTAAAATTCGGATCACTTCCCAGATAACAACGTGGATAAAGTTAGGACTGCTTTTTTGCTGGTACTTACCTGGTTAGCAGTCTGAAAATTGCCACTAACCGGATAAATCTCAGCTGTGCACAGGTCTCCAGATTGCCCAGGCATTAACTGGATAGTGCTAAAGAAGTCTTCCCAGATTTTCAGTGGCACTGTCTGGTTATAATCCAGGAAGTCACCCAGTTAGTGGAATTTAACCAGGCAAGAGACTCTCCTGCCCTACTAAATTGTTTTAAATATTGACTCACCTAAAAATAACAAGTGGTGAAAGCATTCAGAGCATGGCTCATGGAAATCTTTCTAACCCCTGTGCGTGCGTGCATGTGTGTGCGCGCGCACATGTGAATGTAAATATTTTTGTGGGCTAGTATGTCTGGGCATACTCATATCTATGTGCTTGTGTTTGTGTATCAGTGCACATATGTTTGTTTGTATGTGTGTATGTGTGATCAGGAGAAGAGATAAGAGGGAGAACTGTTTGAAAGGTACAATTCTGTATTTGCTATGTTATTGTTAATTGCAGCTGTTGGAACTGGTTTTCCCAGTGTTGGGGGGAGGGGCTTCATTTCTCTTCTATCTCCCACTATCACGAAACGCCTAGCCACCTGCCTGGGAATACCCCACGGCCACTTAAGAGGGTCTACCCCAGCACAGCTCAGGTCCACCTGCACCTGCTGAATATGCTCTACACTAGCACCCTCCTCCCACAGACTGGGTCACAACCGCCTCTGGGCAAGTCTCCCGCTCTCAAATTATCCCCAGTGATTTCTAGGTTACTGGAGGCCACACTCTTAGTGGTCCCTCAGTTCCCAGAAAGCACTCATAGACCCAACACACAAACCACCAGGATTCTTTATCAGTCCAGACAGGCAGAGTCAACTAAAAAGTACAAGAGAGTAGGAGAGGACCATGAAATCTCATCAGCTGAAAGTGAAATGAAGTAATTTTATTCAGCACCAGAAATGTAGATGACCCGACACGGGGACGTGTTTCGACAGAAAACAACCATTTGCTTCAGGGGTCAAGCACTTGCAATGAAAATCACAAAGTGTGGGTGCAGAAAGCAAAGTAAAATATCTTGTAATAAAATTGCTAACAAGCAGATCTGTCTCTCTTTTCTCCCAGGCTGACTGGAGGCAAAATGAGTGCACTCTAAAGGAAATGAGCTCCTGGGCCAACCAGAGCTCAGTCAACAAGATTCTAAAGTATAGCCTGCTTGCTTCCTGCTTGTGTTAAAGAAAAAGAAAATTCAGTTTCCTGTAACAGCTTTACAGCAAAGAAACACCACCTGCTAGCCAAATAGGAGAAATACACTTCAGGTCATAATTAAAGCAGGAAAATATCTAATACATTTTACAGGCTTAAAACACACTGTTTCTTCACACCCACCACATGCAAAGTTCCAGGTTAGTATTCAGCTACCCCAGTCAGCGTTTCTTTTTTTTTTTTTTTTTTTTTTAAATGCTTGCCACAGCAGTCAAAAGTATCTGGATATTCAGTGCCACTATCTGGATAGTAGCTGGCCCTGAATATCTGGATAATGTGTTCACTGCTGGAATTTATAAAGGTATTTATGATAATCAATCTGCTATCAAGCTAACTTCAGACAGCCTTTTTTGCTGCACTAAGTTATCTGTATAGAGGACTGAATATTACTACTATCCAGATAGGGGCTGATATTGAGACCACAGGAGGGAGCCCAGTTAATTCCCACAGTTGGTGGCGAACCCAGAAATTGAATGCCGGGGCTGAATCTGGCAACCAGCATTGAATTTCCATGTTTTTTTTACCGATATAAAGATAGCCAGTTACGCCAATATTCATCAGCTGACCAGCTAAGTTATAGCAGCTGAAGAAAGACCTGCTATTTACATGGGTCTATGTGGCCACTAAATTTAGCCGATCAGCCAATGATTATTGGCATAAACCTGCTATTCACATGACATAGCCAGTGACCAGGCTAGGCACTGGAAGGGAAGGGAAGGGAAAGGAAATAGGACTTGATATACTGCCTTTCTGAGGTTGTTTTTTTTTTTTTGCAATTACATTTAAAACGGGTTACATATATTCAGGTACTTATTTTGTACCAGGGGCAATGGATGGTTAAACTAAGCATGTAATTTAGCCAAGATTGCTGGCTATCTCACATTGAATATTAGTGCTTATCTGGTTTAAGGTTATTTAACGGGACAGGAGTTGTTCCTGTCCAGTTAAATAGTTTTAAATATCAGCTGGATAATTGCTAGAATCACCCTGTCTCTGTCCATGCTGTGGACAGTGCCACTGAATATCCTTAGAGATCACCTCAGTACTATCTAGATAGTGCCTCTGCATATTTTGGTCAGTGGTACTTACCCAGATAGTCAAGTCTACCAAGAATTAAACTGAAAGCCAGGTTTTCAGGTCAAAGCTTTCAGTGGGGGTTAACAGAATGGATCTGTCTGGGTGCATAATATGAAGATCTCTATATATAAAAGGCACCACCAATATTCTAAATGAAGCCTCCAGCCGGAAGTGTGAAGGGGGAGAGATATCCGGTTTCCCCATGAGTGTCTGCCCCGCCCTCGCTCTCTCTGTAACACAAACAGTGAAGGAAAACACAGCAAAGCACGAAATCAAATCGCTCTCTCTGTAACTGTGAAGGACTCAGAGGGGGGAGGGGAGAGAGGGCAGAAGCCCTCACTATCTCTGTAACACAAACACAGCACAGCAGGAAACTTAACACTGAAGGACTCGACTCCGAGGGGGGAGGGGACAGAGAGGACAGACAGCACAGGGGAAGGGAGAGAGGGCAGAGGGCAGGGACACACACACTCCCACATGCACACAGAAGAAAACCTTGCTAGCCCCCGTTTCATTTGCATCAGAAACGGGGCTTTTTTACTAGTTTGATAATAATGGAAGAAATTTAAGACTTAAAAGTGAGGTAATTATCATTTTTAAGACCTAAGACTGGTATGCAATCATGGAGGGGAATGAAACAACTGTTATGGTAAGTGCAATTGTTGGAACTGGGGTAATATCGTGCCACCCAAACAGTTTTGGGGCAATTGTCATTTTGTGGTTGTGGCAATGCCTGTTTGTGATTTTCAGTGTTCACATATTAGGAATCCACTGGAGGGGAGGGGCAGTTATAGCCTCCACAAAGCATGCTATGCTCCATGGAAACAGCCTGATCAGCTGTGCAGAATGGGTAGAAGGCATGAGGAGCTTCCCTAGTGCCAGGAAAAGGATGGCAAGGGTCACTAGGGGCAGAAAAACCACTGGGCCATTTCTGAAAGGCAGGGCTTCAGTGAAGAGGAGGCTGAGATAGGTAAAGCAACAGAGGGTAGTAGTAAATGGAGCTGACTCTTTTTAGGAAGGATATGGAGGACCAAAGAGGTGGAGGAGTGGCGCTGTATGTGAGAGACAATATCAGAGCCGCTGAAACTGGGGAAAATAAGAAGCTTTATGTATCGTCCTGGAAAGACATGATGGAACCTGTATCCACGTGGGGTTGTCTACAAATAGGTTTTCAATAATTTACAAAATAACAGTTAAACATTGTCCATATTGATACTGGAATCAAATTCCACATCCTACTGGATTGATAACTAAATGAACTATCATGAAAGTGCTTGAGCAAAACACCGTTAACAGTAGGAAAACCTAAACTCAGTGTGGAACAAAAATCTCCAGCCTAGAACTGGGTAACTTGGCGTCTCTGTGGCATTACACAAAATGGGATTGGGGGTGGAAAGGGGAGGGGTAGAGAAGGACAATGGACGTATCTTGCTTTTCTAAAACTATTTGTATTGGTGGGGACTAACTTTTCATGTTGCCACTGCAGTGGTTAAGGTATAGACACAGTGCTAGCACCAGCTAGGCGGGAAAACTGAAACCTGATAAGGTCTAACACAGGAAAGAGGGGTTTGGAGGTATTTAATATACATACCTCCAATAGTTTTATAGTCAGCCCCGCCAATGTCCTGAGGTAGCCATTGCCCCTTTTCGCTCACCATGCTGCCAATCCAGCTGGTAAGTTAATTACAAAGTGCAGCATCTGGTATTTGTCCAAATGTGTGATCTGGCAGGAGGGAAGAGAATGCAGAAAGAGGAAGACTGCAAGCTTGCAGCAAATTTCCAGAACTCTGGCTCACGTCCACTCCCCTGGAAGAAATAACTGCAACACAGGGTGCGTGGGGAATTGAAATCCTCTGCCTACACCACCTCAACCACAGTGGGTGCCCGTGCTGCAGTCTGAACTACCAATGACAGGGAGCAGAGTGAGGGGCAGAGGGCCAGCAGCAAAGCTCTATGTTATGGTCAGTTTCTATGCATACAGCATTCCACCTTGTACTTATATACAGGGGTGTGCTGGTAAATGTTTAACAACGGGCTCTCTCTCCGGGCATAGCCGGCTCTGAAATTCTTTTTTTGGGGGGGGGTGGGAGGGGGAATACGTGCCTCTCTCTCCCCTCCCTTGTGCGGGCACGCTAGGCATACCTTTATCGAGCCCCACCAGCCAATAAATGGACTGCCACCATTCTCTGCTGCTTGTTTCTGGCTCTGAGCAGCATGATGGAACCTTCTTGCACTTGCATGAAAAGTCTCAGCCTGATGCTCAGAGTCAGAAACAAGGAGCAGGGAGCAGCAGCAGCAGTCTATTTACTTGGCTGGTGGGGCCAGCATTACTGTCAGCAACGTAAAAATGAATTCAGGAGGGGGCCCAAACCCACATTTTGGGAGTCAGTTGTTAAAGTAGCCATAGGGAGGCCTACTTTAACAACCAGCTCCCAAAATCCTTAAAAACTTAACAAATGGCTCTCGGGAGCCCGTGAGAGCCTGCTCCAGCACACCACTGCTTATATATCAAGAACAGTGAAACACAACTAGGTGGCATCTTTCTCAGTTGTTTCCTAGCCTAAAAGATCCTGCAGGGGCTCCCAAAAATCAGCTTTAGAGACACTGGAGAACCTCAGCATCTGCTCTGTGAGATCCCAAACAGTCTTTGAGATCTGCATTAGTAGATACTGTGGAGTTACACTCTCTTCTGGTGAGGTTGCCAGAGATTTGTATTAGATACAGTGGAATTATACTCTCTCCTGGAGAGAATCCCAGAGATCTGCATTACATACAAAGGAGTTACAAGTGTCTCCTGGAGAAATTCCCAGTGATCTGCAGTAGATATAGTGAAATTATATTTTCTCCTGGAGAGAATCACACAGGTCTGTATTAGATACAGTGGTCTTACACTCTCTTCTGAAGAGACTCCCAGAGATCTGCTTTAGATACAGTCAGGGCTTTTTTTGAGGAGGTACTGAGTACCGGCACCTTTTCCATTGTCTGCTAAAATTGACCCAAGGTCCCCAAGTTTTAATGAAAGCGCTCAGGCTCTACACACAAATTCTGCCTTGTCATAGATTCTGTGACTGGTTGCAAGGGGCCTGGCTGTTGGGGGGGGGGGGGGGGGGGGCTGGCTATTGTGGGGTGGGTCCCTCAGTGATCACCCCACCCCTAAAAGGTGGGCTGGCATTTGAGTACCATCCCTAGAAAAAACACACTGGATACAGTGGACTTACATTGTCACCTGGGAGACTGCCAGAGATCTGAATTAGCTACAGTGGAATTATACTCTCTCCTGGAAAGACTCACAGAGTTCTGCATATGTTACATTGTCTCCTGGAGAGACTCCCACAGATATGCATTAGGTACAGTAGAATTATACTCTCTTCTGGCGAGAATACCAGAGATTTGCATTAGATACAGTAGAGTTACACTGTGCCCTTGAGAGACTCCCCCCCCCCCCCCCCCCGAGATCTGTATTAGATACAGTGGTTACACTGACTACTCAGAGACAGTCTGTCAGAGACCTGCTTTAGATACAGTGGAGTTACACTGTCTCCTTGAGAGAACCCCCCCCCCCCCCCACACACACACCGAGATATGCATTAGATACAGTGGAGTTACACTGACTCCTCAAAGACTGTCAGAGACCTGCATCAAATACAGTGGAATTGTACTGTCTTCCTTGAGAGACTCAGAGATATCTACATTAGATACTTCCATTCCTGTTCTGTGAGATCTGCAGGGAACTGAATTTTACTCTCCAGTTACTATCCACAGCTAGAGGCCTATGCTTAGCACCTTGTCACTACACTATAACGTATATTAGCAAAATAAATTTAAAATAAGTTTGCAGGAGGGAGGGAAAGGTAATGAGTGTGTGTGCAAGGCCTTCTCATCAACACTAGAAAGCTGAAGGCTCTGTGCTAACTCAATGTGCTGATGAACTGAAAATGTTATCACTCCCACTTCAGCATGCACTGAGAACATCTTGTGCTGTGTTAGCAGGAAATGTTCTTTCTTAATGTTCATCCTGCATTGCCAGCTGTCTCATGATTCCTTAACTTCTGGATCTTACTACTACTACTACTTATCATTTCTATAGCGCTACTAGACGTACGAAGCGCTGTACACTTGGACATGAAGAGACAGTCCCTGCCCGACAGAGCTTACAATCTATCTCATCAGGGATCCATCAAGCATGGCTGATCTGACTTTCATTTGGGACCCATACTATGACCCCAATGCTCAAAGCAAATCAGGCTTGCAATGCATCATTTAGACTGATTTTAGCCTGTCTAAATTAAATGTTATTGTATGGCCAATGTACAGAGGCATAGAAGCAGTGACTGAAAGTCCCATGCTAATGAGCTTGCTAGTATTAAAACAAGCTCATTAGCAATTCCATGCAATGTTCAGAAAACTGGCACATGGAAAACCCTTGCTCTAACGGTTAAAAACTATTGACAACTCTGGAGCTGTCCTGTGCTAACTTTTCTGTCAGTGCCTGAGCACTGATTGGCTCAGGCACTGACAGGAAAGTCAAGACAGCGCATGCCACAGCCCCTTACTCCCAAACTCTCCCAAGCCTTAGCCTCTCCCTCCCAACCTTAAAAAATCCTTATAGGTCCTGTGGACCGCCTCCTGACTCCTCCCACACCAAAAACATCCCTGGTGGTCCAGTGGACCCCTCCCAACCTCCCCACACCTAAAAACATCCCCAGCAGTCCAGTGGACACATCCCAACCCCAGGGCCACCAAGAGGGAGCAGGGGGCAAGAATCCCCTGGGCCCAGCCTCCAAGGGGGGCCTGGCGCCGAGGTCTGTCTCTTTCCTGCTCGTGATGGGACCTGGGTCATCACGTCCTGACAGGAGCAGGAGAGAGAAAAGTATGGTGCCGTGCCCCCCCCCCCCACCCCTTAGAGGCTGGGGAGGAGCAGACAAAGGGCTTCGGGGCCTCTGGTTTGGCTGGCGGGGGTCCCCAAGCCCTGTCTGCAGAAACCTTCCTCCAACGCAGTTCTCTACTGCTTTGCCTGCCCTATGGCTGCTTTTCCCCTCATGTCTAGCATGCTCGTTTTGAGTATGTGTGACATGGTGGGAAAAGCAGCTGCAGAGCAGGCAATGCAGTGGAGAACAGCGCTGGAGGAAGGCTTCAGCTGGCAGGGCTTGAGGACCCCCGCCAGCAAAGGTATGTGGAGTTGCGGAAGGGGCAGGGAGGTGGGGCAAATGTGCCCCCCAACACTTTGGGCTCTGGCTCACCCAAGTTTTGTAATCTAGCTATGAGGTGGTCTGGGTGAGTGGCAATGGCGGTCCTGGGGGGGCCCAGCAGTGGCGGCCCTGACCGGGCCCATTTCAGTCTCTCAGCAGTCCTGCCCAATCTCCCCCTACACACACCTTAAAAAATCCCTGGTGGTCAGGTGAATCCCCCCCAACCCCCTGACCTCCCCCCAAAAATCACCTGGTGTCCAGTGGGCCCACCAACTTGACTGGTGCGGGCCACGCTCAACCTGCTAGTCTCCACTTAAGCCCTGGTGGCAGGGGCGGACTGACAGTGATCTGGGCCCCCTGTCCTGACATGGCCCATGCCCAACCTCCTAGTCTCAAGCCCTGGTGGCAGGGGTGGACTGACAGTGATCTGGGCTCCCCCAAACAGTGAGAGTGATCTGAGCCCTCCCCCGGCTGCTGCCCACCACCCCTCCCACCATCATGCTGCCACCCCCCTACCGTCGCAGTTGCCGTCCCCCTCCCACACACCACAGTCCCCCAAGCCTTAGTGGGCCCTTCCTAGTCCTACCTTGAAGGGCCCTGGTGGTCTAGTGTGGGCAAGAAAGAACCCCACTCTTTCCTGCCCACTACTGCTATTCTACCTGGCGCTGCTGTGTTTTCAAAATGGCAGCCGAGACTTCCTGCGGTAGTCTCGTGGGTCTCGACAGTCTTATAAGACTGCCACAGGGCATCTCGGCAGCCATTTTTAAAACACAGCAATGCCGGGTAGAATAGCGGCAGCGGGCAGGAAAGAATGCTGTTATTTCCTGTCACCTGTCCCCCAGCAGAGGCCACTAGACCCCCAGGGCCCTTCAAGGTAAGACCAGGGGGGATGTAGTGTGCAGTGGTGGTGGGCAACTGGGCAGAGCCTCTGGGCCCTCGAGCAGAAACTGGTTGCCCGAATGTTCAGTCCACCCCTGCCTGATGGTCTAGTGAAAAGTCCCCTCACCCCAACAGACCATACCTTTCTGTGAGAGGCAGGAGGGATGCATACTCCCACCCTGGGTTCCCCCAGCTGCTGCTCATTCCCTGGATCAGAACTCATTTCCCAATCATTCACCCTTCCCTCCAGTTCCTGAGAGTCCTGCTACTTTTGTGGCTTCTGGGACTGGTAGTTTCTCTCCTTAACTAGTGTTTTCACTGGGCTTTGACCACTAGAGGGCGAACCTTTTGTCTAGAAGGGATTAGTGAAGAAGAATCATTACATTTCAAAGGAAAACCTTTTCCCCATCCCGGTCTCAGCATGACTGGAACTGGGCTCCTTTCAGAGTCCTCACATACCCTGCTGTTTAAATGATTGCTAGTATTCTCGTGTTCTCTACTAGCAATCCGAGATAATACATCTGCATTTGTCAATAGCTTCCCAGCCCTATGCTCCACCTGAAACCGGTAGGGCTGCAGGGCCAGATACCACCGGGTGAGTCGGGCATTGCTATTTCTCATATGCTCCAACCACTTAAGTGGGGCATGATCCGTCATTAGGGTAAAAACTCACCCATCCAAATAAAAGTGACACATCTGGATGGACCATTTGATGGCTAGACAGTCCCTCTCTATTGTGGAGTACCAGGTTTCATGCAGAAGCAACTTGCGGCTCAGATACATGAGAGGATGTTCCTGTCCCTCATGTACCTGAGACAATACCGGCCCGAAACCTACCCCCGAGGCATCAGCCTGCAGCACAAAGGGTTTGGAGAAAGAGAAGCCCACTGCTTTTAACAGGGGTTCCTGGCACAGGGTTATCCTCAACCTATTGAATGCTCCTAGCCCCTCCTCATCCCATTGAAGTCTATTAGGGGCATCCTTTTTAAGTTTGTTAGTTAGCAGAGTAGCTACGGATGCAAAATGAGGTATGAACCGCCGATAATATCCCACTAAACCCAAGAAACTCCTCAATTCCTTCTTGTTCCTAGGACATGGAAATTCACGAATACTCTCAACTTTGTCACACAGGGGTTATCTGCCCATCTCCTACCCCCCTGATGGCGAACCTATGACACGCGTGTCAGTACTGACACGCGTAGCCATTTTCGGTGACACGCGGCCGCATGTGGCCGCATACAGAGAAGCAGCGGAGTTCCTTGCTGACACCCGGGGCGGATCGCCGATGCGCCCCCCCCCAGGTGCAGCGTGACCTCCCCCCCCCCCCCCCCAGCGAAATCACCCCCCCCCCCCCCGGTGCATGTTTACCCGCTGGGGGGGTGCCGTGTGCACTCCTATTGGCTCCCTCCGAGTCCTCCGCTTCTTCCCTCCCTGCTGCTCCCTCTGCCCCGGCTCCTGCATGGCCGTTAGGGGATCTCTGACCTCACTTCCGGCCGGCGGAGCAGAGAGCAGCGGAATGCCGTGGGGGACGCATCTCTGAGGGCCCTGTGATCACCATTACCAGCAACCATCATCCAATCTACTGTTCTGGGGTGTTGTGGATTTGTAATTGACCATCATTACTGAGATAGGTGAGGGGGAGGCTGGGAGAGGCGAGGGCATGTGCTATGGGTGCCGTTTCCCGCCATTAGAAATAGCGGCAGCCATCTTAATTTACATAAGGTGGTCAGTTAGGCTAGTTAACCCCTAATTGCCTGCAGGGCTAACAGGCTATCTATAATTCTATCTTCTGTCACTGCCCCCCTGATGGAGAACCCAAAAAATAAAAAAACAAGGTTAAGTAAAGGAAGTGGTAGTAGCAGTAGCCGACCCTTTCAAGAGACATGGACCGAGATGTATGGCATTATAGAAAAAAATGGCAGATCATTTTGCGTTCTATGTACTGAAACGGTAGTAAGCAGAACGTGGAATATAAATAGACATTTTGAAACTAATCATTCCCAGCTCTTGAAAAAAAGTGAGGATGAAAGGAAGGAATACATTTCCAGGCAGCTACACTTTTATAAGAGCCAAACTAATTCCATCCTTACATTTGTAAAAGGTTCTACAAATTTAACATCTGCAAGTTTGAGCATTGCTCACTCCATAGCTCAGCATGGAAAAGCACTCAGTGAGGGAGGATTTATTAAAGAAACTCTCCTAAGATGTGCACCAGTTCTATTTCACGATATGCAGAATAAAGATGCAATTATTAAGAGAATATCTGAGTTACCAGGAAATTTGGAGTGCCTGGATCCGATTACCAGACACTTTAGCACCCTGAAAAATATAGCAATGGCTTTACTCACAATTTTTCCCTCTACGTACTTTTGTGAAACCTTATTCTCAGCGTTAAATAATATCAAAACCAACAAAAGAAACAGATTGAAAGATGAAGTTAGTAGCGCTTGCTTGGGCTTGAAGTGTACAAAATACCAACCTTCAATTGAAGATTTAGCCAATGAAATTCAGCAACAAAAAAGTCACTAATAGGCAGATTAGTTAAAGAATTCCCCCTCCCCCTCACTTATCTTAGTTCACGGCACCCCACACAAGTTAAATAATATCAAGACCAACAAAAGTAACCGACTGACAGATGAACAAAGAAGTCACTAAGCAGGTAAGTTAAATAATTAGGTTTTGGTTTATTAAATACAGTTATATATTACAATTATACATTTTTGTTATTTAAACTATAAATATCGTGAAATTATGGTTTTTTTCTCGAAGTGACACACCACCCGAGTTATGCTTGGTTTTTTGGCGAATTTTGACACACCAAGCTCAAAAGGTTGCCCATCACTGTCCTACCCGGTATCCCAGGCACTTCACCTTTTGTTGACCAAGGCAACACTTTTGAGGATTCAATGTTAAGCCTGCTCTCCGGAAAGCCCCCAGCACCGCCCAAACCCTTACCACATGTGAGGGCCAGTCTTCACTCTGGATAATAACATTGTCTAGGTAGGCTGCAGTGTATTCTTGGTGTGGTCTCAGAACCCCATCCAGGAGACGCTGGCAGGAAGCCGCAGCCGAATTAAGGCCAAACGGCATCCTCCTAAACTGATAAAGACCCAGGGGAGTGGAAAAGGCCATTTTCGGCCGAGCCTCGACTGTCAGTGGGATTTGCCAGTATCCCTTGGTCAAGTCTAACGTAGATAGGTACTTGGCGGTTCCCAGCCGGTCTAGTAGCTCATCAATATGCGGCATTGGATAGGCGTTGGGAATGGAGAGGGCATTAACCTGCCGGAAGTCAATGGAAAACCGCCAAGTACCATCTGACTTAGGAACCAGCACCACCGGACTTGACCAGTGGCTGAATTACTCTTGGACAACCCCAAAATCCAGCATCTCCTGAACCTGCCGAATGACTTCCTGTCTCTTTGGGGGTGAGAGCTGGTAGGGCCTTTGCTTGATCACCTTGCCTGGCTCTGAGATGATGTCGTGCATGAGGAGATTTGTCTCCCCTGGACAGGGAGTAAGAACATCTCAAAATTCGGTCAAGAGTTCTCGAATTTCTACCTGCTGACTATCACTCAGAGTCGTGGCAATTCGGGGCTCCCCAGCCTTAAAAATATCCGTAATCTGGGGGCCTAGCTCCTCCTCTGCTTCAGCTACTTCCTCACTCCACAACCCTCTTCTCTCCTGCCAAGGCTTTAGAAAATTTACATGGTATGTCTGCTCCTTACCTTGCTCATTTCTCACCAAATAGGTTACCGGCCCCAGCTTCCTCTCTATTGTTGCTGGCCCTCTCCAGTTACCGGTGAACTTATAGGGGGAATCTGGTACCAATATTAACACCTTATCTCTCACCTCCAATACCCTCTCTACGCTCTTTCTATCATAATATGCTTTCGGGTAGTTCTGACTCTTCTCCAATTGCTGTTGAGCACAGGACTCCAGGCTACGTAACCGCTCCTTCAACTTTACCAAATAGCTAGCCACCTCCCGGTCCTCCTCCTCTGGAGGCACCCACTGCTCCTTCAAAACGTCCAACACCCCCCAGGGGGGTCGCCCATACATCAGCTCAAATGGGGAGACCCCCAGGGAGGCCTAAATGTTCTCCCTGTATACATAAAGAGCAAAAGGAAGCAAGAGGTCCCATTCTTCATGACAGGAACCCAACCCCTTCCTTAACAACAGCTTTAGGGTTTTGTTGAATATCTCCACCAGACCATTAGTCTGAGGGTGGTAAGCAGCCGTTCGGATGTGACGGATACCAAAGGCCCACACCTGAGCTAAGGTCCACGAAAGAAAGTTTGTTCCCCTATCCGTAATAACCTCCCTTGGAAACCCCACCTCACAAATATATGAATTAGCTTTGAGGCAATTACTTTGGCTGAGGTGCTACGAAGAGGCACCGCCCAGGGATACCGGGTCGCCATGTCCAGCACTACCAAAATATATGAAAACCCTCTCCAGGATCTGACAATAGGCCCAATCATAACCATGGCTAGGCGGGCCACTGGGGTTCCTATGCGGAGTAGTGGTTGTAATGGTACCCTTCCCGGGATATGCTCCGATACTTTCTGACACTGGGCACAGGAGTTACAAAACTGCTCCACCCCTTTATACACCCCCAGCCAATAAAATCGGTTAAGTACCTGCATGAGAGTATTCTGGGCCCCTTTGTGCCCACCTAAGGGATGGTCATGAGATAACCGTATCCCTAAGTCCCTAAACCCCTGGGGTATCACCAGTTGTTTCTGAGGCTCTGCTCCTGTACCTAGGCGGGACATTCTAAACAATAACCCCTTATCAACGATGAAGCTCGGAAAACTGGTCTCCCCTTCCTGTCCAGCCCGCTCCCAGGCATACTGTAATGTTTTGTCAGACTCCTGCTCCCTGGCGAAATTGGAGAACCTCTCCAACAACGGTCCTGGGTCCCCTAGAAACTCCCCCTGACCCAAAAGATCCCTTAAATTTCCCCTTCTCTGCTCCTGAGCCCTTCTCTTCTGTTGAGTACCCCTCCTTGTTTTCCCTGGACCCCCATAAAAAGGAAAAACCTGTGACATGGCATTTCCTGGGTTTCTACCTGTTTCTCCTGAGCCCGGGTGGTCACACATACCTGCCTTCCGCCCATGTACTGGGAAAAAGGGGTCGAGTCTCGACCCAGAATGAGATCCTGTGGGAGCCGCGGAAGCACCACCACCCACACCCGATGTCTCCCCGCTTGTCCCTTGATCTCCACCTGTCTGACAGGGTATCGGGAAGTGGCTCCATGTATACATTGTATGGAGACTGAGTGGTCCTTCCCCCGTACCTTTCTCCCGTTCCTCCTCTCAATCTGATTCCACAGCCCTTGGGAGCACATAGTTTGGTCCGCCCCAGAGTCCAGCAGCCCCTCCACCCGGACCCCTCCAATCTCCACCCATTGGGTGAACCGTAGTCCCAAGTGTGAGGAGGCGTGAGAGGTCAGGCCCAGTTTAGCATACAATCTCTTCTCACATGCCCCTGTCGCCCACATCGGTAACATATTCTTTCCTCACCAGCCCCCTTCTCTTTACCCAACAGGGAACCTCTGGGGACTTTAGCCTTAGCTCCCTGTGAGAACCCCGCTTGACCCCCAGAATACTGTGACTCCAAAAACCACTCCATCCCTTTGACGGCCTCTTCCAGAGTCTCACACCCTTTTCTTATCAAATTAACCTTTATCACCTCTGGAAGAGCCTCTAGGAACTGCTCCAGTACCAGCTCTTGCATAAACTGAGCCACAGACCTCTTGTCGGGTTCTAACCACTTTGTAGCAAGGTCCATGAGTTTCTGTGACAGGGCCTTCGGGGTCTCCCCTTCAGACCACCTCCAGTTTCTGAACAGATGACGATAACTTTGTCTGCTTACCCCATAGTGGTCCAAAATGGCAGCTTTCAATTTTTCATAGTCCGCTACTTCCCCTGGAGAGAGACTCTGAAAGGCCGCCAGGGCTTCTCCTGACAATGCCAGTGCCAGCCGTATTGTCCACTGCTCCCGTGGCCAGGCAGTCGCTAGAGCCACATGCTCAAAAGTTCCCAAAACCAACAGGCTGGCACTGGCTCTGATAGAGCCCCCTCTCTCCTCTTCCCTGGTCCTGTACGCATCATCTCCTGAACCGGGTCCAAAAGGGGCTGTTATTGGGCTTGAGCAGTGGCCAACAATTCCTCCATAAGTTTCTGAGCCATTTCTTGCTGCTTCTGGAACTGGTGGGCCATAAACGACAGCAGCTTCTTAGGATCCATGCCTTCTACTTCCAGCACCCCCTGGATAAAAGAGAGAAAAACAAACAACCTCCAAGTGCAGCTTTCCAACAGCTCGGAGCCCCATAGAAACTCTCCTTCCAGGTACCCTCACACACAATCCGTCCCCGGGTTCCATATCTGCTTACTAGAACACGGAGAGGTATAAGCTTCTGTTGCCGGCGGGTTGTCCAATAGATCCCACCACTGCCACCATTATGTGAGCTGGGTCTCCCTTCCACGTGGTGGCCAGAGCTAATCCTGCTTAACTTGGCTGGCCCTCTCCAGTAGTGAGTAGGCAGGACATCCTAGGCTGATGCTGTCCAACTGGTTTAGCCCCTCTCTGTGGAGGGGGACACCAGGAAGTTTGGATCCAATCAGTTCACAACTCTAAAGTGATGTCAGGGAAGCCCTACAGGGAGGAGGAGTTGGGACAGCAGCCAGCCAATGAGAGTCCATCTTCAGGGAGATGGGCATTCTAGGACGTCAGCCGGCCAATAGAAGGAAGCAGTAGGAACAGCTGGGGGTGGAACCAAGCCTGTTTCCCACAGACGCTGTTTCTTTGATGGACCCTTGTCTTCCTTGCATTTTTGGTAAGTCACCATTACGTTTATGCTTTACATTTCAGTACTGCACCCCCCCACCCCCACACACACAATTTCTTGCCAGTAAAATGTAATTTGAAAAAGAAACATATGGCACAGCTTTCATACACGCAAAGAAGCTGTGTAAGCTGTTATACTATTTTTTTTGTGCTCCATCTTCCCTGCCTTGTTTCTCCCCTTCTCCTACTTGCAATAATGAAGAACCGGCAGGTCCACACCTCCCGTTAAAATTTCCACGGTAAAGATAGGGACTGCTTTTGTGCATGGGGTCGGAAACGGTAGTGCATCGCATCGCATTCACATTATAATAAAAATTAGCTCATTTGCATTCCGTTTTTGTTAGCTGCTACCGTGACAGGAAAATGGCTAGGAGAACCCTTTTCTGCATGTCCTGGTTTACTACTTGCATGCTAAACTGGCTAGAACCAGTTTAAAAACCACGTTGCTGGCTCGTTAAGTTTAGTGCATCTGGCCATAAGACTGGAACAAAAGCCAGTACACTTAAAATGAAAATGAGCTTCGTGGCCAATCAGAGCCCAGAACAAGAAATTTTCAAACATATACTGCTTCTTGCTTCCTGTTTGTGTGCTAAAACTAAAGAAAAGAAGATTTATTTCTCTGTAACAGCTGTACAGCAAAAAAACACCACCTGCTCGCCAGATAGGAGAAATACACTTCAGGACATAATTAATGCAGGAAAATATCCAATACATTTTACAGGCTTAAAACACACAGTTTCTTCACAGGGGGCATTAGAACACCGGGGTATTTTTTTAATATTAGAAGAGGGGGGTCGGGCAGAGGGAGACAGAGGAAGGCTGGGGCCAGTGCAGGAAGCAGACCGGGATAAGGTAGTCAGGTTGGAGGTAGAGAAGGGGTGCCACTAAATACCTGCTCCTCTCAATCAGCCCTTCTATGCTGCCCCAGACCTGGCATTAAGTTTCCCATGCTAAACAGGCATGAGATACCTTTTCTTTTTGTAGAATGGTTGCAGGGTGGGTAATGACAGCATTAACATGCATTTAAATGCATACTAATGCAGTCTGTGGTAATAGTTTCAGCATACATGTTGAAATTTGAACATTAAATTTTGAGTTATCGGCCCCAGAGAGAGGGATGTAGTTTAGAAGAAAGTGGAGGAAGGGGGGGGGGGGGGGGAGAAGACAAAGAAAAGCCTATTTGGGCTGAGAAGAGAGAGAGATACTCTGCACTATAGGCAGGGAGAAACAGAGAGGAACTGGTGAGGCTAGTGATGGGCAAATGGTGGGTGAGGGGGAGAGAGATACTGTGCTGGAGCCACTGTCACTAGTGAAAGAAGTTTGTACACTGCTCAGTTCTGCAAGTCAGTTTGAGTGGTATTGTAAATTTTTAATAAACTATAAAGTTGTACTGTGCTAGAGCTGCCACCACACGGAGAGTGCCAATTCATCCTATATAATAAAACGCACCTCCAACATTCTGAAGCTGACTGCATGGCTGAGGCATTCCTGCTCTCTGTATCCATCTCCTGAATTGACATCACGTACTTCTGGGTTCATCGCAAGCAGAAGTGACCAACCACATGAGGTTTCTCGGCTTCAGAATGTTGGAGGCGCATTCTATTAAATAGGATTGGTCAGTTCCTTGAAGCACAGCCAGAGCTCAGCGTCCTGCACAGTAACGCTCAGACACCAGAGAGAGAGGGGGGGCCTGACACCAGAGAGGGGAGGAGGTATCTCTGTCACACACACACACTCTCTTTCTCTCTCACACAGTCAATGTCTTTCTCTCTCACACACTGTCTCTCACACACTCTATGTCTCACACTGTATCACTTTCACGCTCTTTGTGTCACAGTCACTCACACACTCTCTTGGTCTCATACACTCAGTCTCACAGAGAGTCTGTGTCTCACACACTCTCTCTCTCTCTCTCTCGCACACACTGTATCTGTGTGAAACACACACTCTCTCTCTCACACTGTGTCTCACATACGCACTTGCACACACTCTCATTCTCACACACACACTCTCTCTCACAGACACACTCGTACCCAGACTCACTCTCTCTCTCTCTCTCACACACACACACACACACACACTCGCACATTCACTCTCTCACACACAGTCCCTCTCACATATACTCTCTCAAGCATACACACTCCGAGGAAACCTTGCTAGCACCCATTTCATTTGTGTCAGAAACAGGCCTTTTTTACTAGTTTTTCACAGAGGGCACCAGCTACCTTGGGGCTGCCATAAAATAAGAAAATGGTAATTTTATGGTGTAAACTGGTTTCTGTTAATGTTTGTAGAAGAAATAAGGAAAAAATTATTAGGCACATCAAGTTTGCTTGTGTTGCCAGATACAGAACACATTTTGGATTCAATCGTGGGTGGTGTGGCCAACACCCAATTGCATAGTTCAGAAGGGGAGCACGGTGCTGGTGTAGAGATGCAGTACTGCCATCTAGACTCTCACAGCAGGTTTCCTGGGCTAAAGCCAGCATGAATTTATACCTAATGAGGAGAAGTCGCAGACCAAAGTGACCACGTTTTCCTTCTCCTGCCAAGAACTGGATGAGAGAATGCTGTATATTTTGGCTGCAGTTCAGGAAAGTGGACACTTTGTAACACCTAGTATCATAAGCAGCTCTGCAGTGTCAGTGCAAGGTATTAGGCACCCTAGGTAAATCTTCAGCCTTAAGCCTCCCCACTCCCAATTAACTATCAGGTACCTTGGGTCCTGTAACAGTCATAATCACTTCAACACTATCCCCCCCCCCCCCCCCCCGAGATATGTATTAGATACAGTGGAGTTACACTGACTCCAGGGATGCCAGATGGGCGGTTTTCCCACCCAATTGGGCGGTTTTCTGCAACCCGCCGTGGGAAACTTTTGCCCGTGGCAGGTTGCGGTTTTTTGGGCTCGTTTTGTTTTTTCTGTGCGGGTTTTGGGGCGGTTTTTCGGCCGGCGGGGATGGGGCTAATGGCATCAGAGGCGGGGTTTGTGACGTTTTGGGCGGGGTTTGCTGATGTATTGGGCGGGGCTGATGACTGCGGGGGGCGGGGCTGATGACGGAAGGGACGGGGCTGATGACGGCGGGGGCGGGGGTGATGACGGAAGGGGTGGGGTTGATGATGGCGGGGGTGGGGTGTGTGTGGTTTTTGGGCGGGTTTTTGACGGTTTTGTGTGGGAATTTTTTTTTTATCTGGCAACCTTGACTGACTCCTCAAAGACTGTCAGAGACCTGCATCAAATACAGTGGAATTGTACTGTCTTCCTGGAGAGACTCTCAGAGATATCTACTACATTAGATACTTCCATTCCTGTTCTATGAGATCTGCAGGGAACTGAATTTTACTCTCCTGTTACTAACCACAGCTAGAGGCCTATGCTTAGCACCTTGTCACTACACCATAACTTATATTAGCAAAATAAATTAAAAATAAGTTTGCAGGAGGGAGGGAAAGGTAATGAGTTTGTGTGCAAGGCCTTCTCATCAACACTAGCTAGGTTTTGAGCTCTGTCTTAAATGTTTAAATGGGGTGTTATAACGAAATGATAGTGGGAGGTTATTCCAGACGTGTGGCAAAAGAAAAAAAGCACAATTTCTAGTAAACTCAAGATATGTGTATTTTGGATTTGGAAGAATCAAATGGTGGTCATTAGTTGAATGAAGAACTCGAGCAGGGGAATATGGTATTGTTAAAGATGATAAGTAATCTAGGAGACCTATATGAAAAGCCTTAAATGTCAGTACTGAATGTCAAATAGGTGACAAAAATAAACTGAGCACCTTTGGTATAGGTCCTAAAGGGACTGACTGGGGCTCCGATGCTCAAAGCTCTGGTGCTAAAGCAAACCCCATACTGCAGGAACTGCACAGAAAAATAGCTCTTCAATGCTCAAAGCTAATGGCATTCAAATTATTTGCACTCTGTGAGACCGAAAGTAAGGGGAATGTGCTTAGTGCATGCGCACAAGAGTTTTGCAGTAAGCACAGCTCTTGTGCGCAAGGGCCAAGCAAACCCTGAAGTGATGCACACACTGGCCCCATTCTTCTGCGCCTTTACATACAAACTTTTGAAATGTATTTTCACTTGAAAGGCTTATATTTAAGCGCAGAAAATAGGCACCAATGTGTGCTTTCACTTTGCTCAGACATTTGTTTCTCAGTACCGGTGCTTAGAGGTTTGCACAGGCTTCCTTCTGCTTCCGAAACACATCGAAGATGCCAGATTTTAAACAGAAAATCATAAGAAAGCCTCTCTTCAAACCCCCCAATGCCTGCTCCAAGCTGGTGGTGGGTTTTCAGAGGTAAGAGCAGGGTTTGTTTGTGTGCTGTTCTCTGGGCATTGGGAGGGCAAAACAAACGACCTCATTAACATCCGTTTGACTATATTTAAATACAATTTGCAGTCATCTTTGGCATGCAAGTTGTTTCCTGCACTGAAGCCCTCTGAGCAATCTGTGCAGATTAATATCAGCGTTAGTTTAACGCTAATCGGCTCTAATGCCAGCATTAGGTTCTGGGCATCAGCCCTTGGGTTAGAAATTGGTCCAGTGGAAGGTGGCAAATGGTAGTGGTAAATAGGGATCACTCAGAGAATAAGGCCATTACTAGTGGTGTGCCACAGGGATCATTTGTTGGTCCAATTCTTTTTAATATTCTTGTAAGCGATATTGCAGAAGGGCTGTCTGTTAAGGTATGCCTCTTTGCAAATGACACCACAATCTGCAATAGGATAGACACGCTAGAAACTGAAGAGGGATCTAGCAAACCTTGAAGAATTATCTAGAATTCATCAGCTAAGATTTATTGCAAAAAAAAAAAATGCAGCTTCTGCATGTAGGCTGCAAAATCCCAAGGGAGTGGTATAGTTTAGGGGGTGAAATTTCTGTGCATACAAGAAGAGCGGGACTTGGAGGTGATCATATCTGATGATGCTAAAGTGAACAAACAGGTAGAAAAGGTGATGCCAAAAGCCAGAAGGGTGCTTGGGTGTACAGGAAGAAGAATGGCCAGCAGGAAAATGGAGGTGATAATGCCCCTATAAGTCTCTGGTGAGACCATATTTAGAATATTATGTAGAATGTTGGAGGTCACACCTTCAAAAAGATATAAGGGAAAGGGACTTGATATACCACCTTTCTGTGGTTTTTGCAACCACTTCCAAAGCAGTTTACATATTATATACAGGTACTTATTTGTATCTGGAGCAATGGAGGGTTAAGTGACTTGCCCAGAGTCACAAAGAGCTGCAGTGGGAATCAAACCCAGTTCCCCAGGATCAAGGACCACTGCACTAACCATTGGGATACTCCTCCACTATGAGCAGGATGGAACCAGTCCAGAGAGCGGCTACTAAAACGGTCATTGGCCTTTATCATAAGGCACATGGGACAGACTTACAGTTCTTAATATGTATAGTCTGGAAGAAAAGCAGTAGAGGGCAGATATGATAAAGATAATTAAATACCTCCATGGCATAAATGTATAGGAAGAAATCTCTAAATTGAAAGGAAGCTCTGGAATGAGGGGGCATAGGATGAAGGTGAAAGGGGATAGACTCAGGAGTAATCTGATGAAATACTTCTTTACAGGGCTTTTTTGAGGGAATACTTGGGGGTACTGAGTACCAGCACCTTTTCCATTGTCTGCTAAAATTGACCCATAGTCCCCAAGTTTTAATGAAACAGCTCAGGCTCTATACACCAATTCTACCCTGTCATAGATTCTGTGACTGGTTGCAGGAGTCCTGGCTATTGTTGGGTGGGTTCCTCAGTGATTATCCCACCCTTGAAGGGTGGCCAGGCGTTTGAGTACCGGCACCTTTTTCGCTAGAGAAAATGCACTGCTGCTTTACAGAAAGGGTGGGGGATGTGTGGAACAGTGGCGATGAGGACTGAATCTGAATTCAAGAAAGTGTGGAACAAGCACAATGAATCTGTGAGGGAGAGGAAGGCATAGTTGATAGTATGGAGGGGCAGACTGGGTAGGCCACGTGGTCTTTGACTGCCATCATTTTCTCTCTGTATAGCTATTTAATTCACTTTTCCTGGGTAGAGTTTCCAGTGTTTCTAGAAGTAGAATTCCTCATTGCTCCTCTTTGCTGGAGACAGGGAGGTATTCCTTCCTGAACAGGACCCTAGAGATAGACAAATCAAACCTGATAACAGCCCAGTGTATCCTACTAAGCTACAAAAATCCCTTGAGAGCGGACACCAACGGTGTACCACCTTGGATTCCCATTCCATCAGATACATTGGACTCTTAAGTACCTGGGCAGGGCCATGCCAACACGGTAAGCGGGGTAAGCACCACAGGGGGGGCGCCTGCCTTCAAGGGCGCCGCACCGTCGAGTTGTAATAAAAAAAAAAACCCTTACTTCTCCGCTCCATCCCCGATTCCCCGGCGCTTTAAATTTACCTCGCTCCGCCTCCGAATTCTGCGCAGCATCAGTGAAAGTGCTGCCTGTCTGATGTCTCTCCACCAGCCTTCCCTTCGCTCGTTCGTTCCCTCTGTGTCCCGCCTTCTTCTGATGTCATTTCCTTGAGAGCGGGACACAGAGGGAACAAACGAGCAAAGGGAAGGCTGGTGGAGAGATGTCAGACAGGCAGCACTTTCACTGACGCTGCGCAGATGTCGGAGGTGGAGCGAGGTAAATTTAAAGCGCTGGGGAATCGGGGTTGGAGCGGAGGAGGCTCAGGCTGACTGAG
Organism: Microcaecilia unicolor; assembly: GCF_901765095.1. Classification (NCBI taxonomy): domain Eukaryota; kingdom Metazoa; phylum Chordata; class Amphibia; order Gymnophiona; family Siphonopidae; genus Microcaecilia; species Microcaecilia unicolor. The sequence goes on from NC_044041.1 coordinate 163,514,963, forward strand.
AAGTATGCTCAGAGCCTCCTTTGCAGGCCAAACCCATCCATTTCATCCATCGTGCCCCAAATGGCAGCTTGGGGGAGCAGCGCTCGGCTCTTTGGCACTGCCCTGCTCTTCCACGCGCCTTGGAGCCAGGCAGGTCCGGGGGGGGGGGGGCATGCGCCAACTGATAGTCTGCAGGGTGGCGCCAACTGATAGTCTGCAGGGGGGCGCCAGAGACCCTAGGCACGGCCCTGGGGTCCGATATTCAGCTGGTGGTGGGCAGTGCTTTTGCTTCCTTCACAGGCGTAAAACCCGGATATTCAATGCTGGGCTGTTTCCAGCTACAGGCATTGAATATCCAGGTTTTTTTTAACCAATAAAAAAGTTAACCTGTTATGCCAATATTCAGCACTAACCGGTTAACTTTTTAGCGGTTATAGATAGGACAGTTATACCTCTTTGACCATTAAACATCCATTTAGAGGCTGAATATCGGAGCCTAACCAGATAACTTGTGCGATATAGCTGGTTATGTGCTAGGCACTAACTGGCAAACTTCAATGGAGAAAACCGGTTATCTCCTGCTGAATATTAGGGTTAAATGCCGATATGTTATTTAACAAGTCAGTGGCTGTGTCTGGCTGGTTAAATAGCTTTGAATATGGGGGGGGGGGCTGGTATTTACATACAGTGCACTTTGGTATAGGTCATTAGACCTAGCTGACAGCATTTTACCATATGCTTTACACTGATAACATTAAACATTTAAATTTTCCTAATTAATTTCTATGTCTGAAGGTTCTTATTACAATGATTGTTTCTGTTGACTTATACTTGTTGCTGCAGTAAACTGATTTTCCCATGTGTAATTAATTGCACTGACCCTTAACATAACAAAACATGAAGTTAAGCTCATTGGAGACAGTACAATTGGTTACACTGAGGGTCAAGAGTTATTTCTGAACAAAATTCCCCAGAGAGATATGGTGACATGGGTTGAGAACAGGAGAAAGACTCTCCATTCTATTTATAGACTGAAGCCCCTCTCTTCAGCACTTATAGTGAGCATACCTAACAACTCCCTTAGTGACAGGATACCCTAACTTACCTTGCGGGGGGTGGATGCTATACCTGTATGGTGCTTGGGGCACTCTTTCCCCTATGCCAGTACTGACCCAACATGCCATTACGGTGCAGGGAACAGTCTTCCCTCTAAGCCATTACCAGGGGCGTAGCTACGGTTGGGCCTGGGTGGGCCCAGGCCCACCCAATTTCAGCCCAGGCCCGCCCACCCAGCGTACACACAACTGCAGCAGCAGCCTAGCTGCCTAGCGTGACGGCAGACAGCACCCGACATGCGGCGCTCTGGCAGCTGATCTCAGGCTCCGTCCGATTCCGTCCTCAGGCCCGCCCACCAACCAAGCGTGCACACACACACACCGCATGCAGCAGAGCCTAGCGCCCTAGCGTACATCGTGGGCACCCGCACTCAGGGCAGGCTCAGAAGACATCATCAGCCCACGCCCACCTACCTACCTTCGGGCTTAGAGAGAGGCAGCGCGTCGGTGGTGTCGTTGTTGTTGGTCGCACTGCATTCGCGGTAGTGGTATGACCTGTCCCGGACGTGGCTGTGCGCGGCGGCGTGCCTCAGCCTCGCTTCCGCTCGGCTCCGCTCGCTCGACGTGACGTGGCATCTGAGGGAAGGCAGGGTAAGGCTAAAGCTGCACATGGCCACATGCACGTACGAAGGGTTCAGCCTGGCCCTGCCCTCCCTGGCCTGGAAACGTGGAAACAGAAGAAAGGTCTGTTTGAAGTCGAGTTCCTGTCTCCCGGCCCCAGGTAACTTACTGACAAGCAGCAGCTGCCAGCCCAGCCCAGCCGCAGGTAGTAAAATGCTTTTTGGGTTTTTTTGCATCTTATTTTTAACATTATCATGGTAATTTGTTTTTAAAATTAAGCTAGCTGTGGCCTGGTGGGCACTATTAAAATTTATTGTTGTGGAATTTCTGGGTGGGGTAAGCACTTCACTGCCTAGGGCAAAAAATGTATATATTTAATGATTAAAATATACCTTTTTTTGCCCTGCAGTGAAGAGCCCATCCCCACCCAGAAGCCCACACACACACACACACACACATATATATATATATATATATATATATATATATATATATATATATATATATATATATGTGTGTGTGTGTGTGTGTGTGTGTGGGCACAATATATATATATATATTGTGCCCACCCATATTAGCTCTGGGCCCAGCCAAAATGTCAGGTCTGGCTACGCCACTGGCCATTACTGCAAGCCACTGTGATAGAATTTATATAATTATATACATTTCTTTCCTCTTCGTTCACACACTCTTTCCCATAGCTCTCTAGGTATAAGGGTCTTGGGGTATGTATTGTAGGCCACATTCCCCCAATTACCTCCTCATCTGTAGAGCATCTGAGTCAAATTGTATGGCTGTCAAATACATATACCACTATACATCCTGTGTGACCACCTACAGCAGGAGTGGGCAACCCCAGTCCTTGAGGGCTGCAACCCAGTAAGGTTTTCAGGATTTCTCAAATGAATATGCATGAGATCCTATTTGCATACTGTGAAGAAACAATGTGTTTTAAGCCTGTAAAATGTTTTGGATATTTTCATGTCTTAAATATGTCTGACGTGTATTTCTCCTGCTTGTCCAGCAGATAGTGAATGTTTATGCTTAAAGCTGTTACAGGGGACTGATTTCTCTTTCTTTTATTTGGCACAGATAATAGGAAGTGTCTGTAGTGATGTAACCAGTTTTTATTTGAAACTTGACTGCTCTGGGCTCTGATTGGCCTGGAGCTTTTGAAATTACTTAGCAGATTTCTGGCTGATGCTTCAGTCTTAGCCAGGAAGAAACAGAGATAGATCTCTTTGCTGAGGCTCGGTGAATTATATGTCCTGATCTTCAACCCCTCTTCCCCCCACCTGCTCCGCCACCCAATTTCAGCTAAGCTTCTAAGGATCCATTCCTGCTGCACAGGATTCCTTTATGCCTATCCCACGCATGTTTGAATTCTGTTACCGTTTTCATCTCTATCCCGCGGGAGGTGGTGGAGATGAAAACGGTAACAGAATTCAAACATGCGTGGGATAGGCATAAAGGAATCCTGTGCAGCAGGAATGGATCCTTAGAAGCTTAGCTGAAATTGGGTGGCGGAGCAGGTGGGGGGAAGAGGGGTTGGTGGTTGGGAAGCTAGGATAGGGGAGGGCAGACTTATACGGTCGGTACCAGAGCCGGTGATGGGAGACGGGACTGGTGGTTGGGAGGCGGGAAATACTGCTGGGCAGACTTATACGTTCTGTGCCCTGAAAAAGACAGGTACAAATTCAAGATATGAGTTTATCTTGGGCAGACTAGATGGACCATGCAGGTCTTTTTCTGCCGTCATCTACTATGTTACTATGTTAGTATGTTTCCCAGGTACTGTTTAGCCAGTATGCAAATGTTTAGTTAGCTTTCTAATTGATCCATTTTTCAGTTACTTGTTACTGTTTGCTATTTGCAAATTTTTGTCCACTTTTCCAAGTTCTGAGAATAAACACAATTGTTTGTTCACTCTGCTTGTCTGGACTGATAAAGAATCCTAGTAGTTTGTATATTGAGTCTTTGGGTGCTTCCTGGAAACTGTGGGACCACTGGGAGTGTGGCTTCAGTAACCTAGAAATCACTGGGGATAATTTGAGAGATAGAGATTCGCCCAGAGGCAGTTGTGACCCAATCAGTGGGAGAAGGGTGCTAGTGTAGAGCATGAGCAGCAGGTGCAGGCAGACCTGAGCTGTGTTGGGGATAGACCCTCTAAGTGGCTGCAGGGTAACCCCAGGTGGGTGGCTAGGCGTTTTGTCACACATACAATGGATGCAGTGCATGCAATAGATATCATGCATATTAATTGGGGAAATCCTGAAAATCCAACTGGGTTTGTGGTCCTGGAGGTCTGAGGCTGCCCACCCTGATCTACAGCAAGACGTTATGCTAATTCATTCCCTCCCTTTCTATTCTCTCTGCAGTTCACAATTTCACAGGGCCATCCCACTTTTTAGACTTATTAATAGGATCAGAGGCCAAACAAACCAATCTGCAGCCCTGCCCTCAAGATCTCTCACTGCTGAAGCTGTGTTGGGCAAAATATTGGTTGGCCTCCATGGGCTACTCTCATTCCGTTGCCTATGAATAAAACTGTATTTGGGACAGAACAATTGTCCATGCTCATAATCTCAAAATGAAATTTCTTCTTCCTTACTTGACTGCCAAGCCACTTTAAATAATGGTTGTTTCATAGGAAGGGCAGCCTCCATCTAATAGCACATATAAGAGGAGTCTGTGAGACAACAGACTCTCCCAGACACAGAAGTCAGTGAATTCCTATGCTATTCAAGTCCTAACAAGCATAAAATTGCCTGTGGAATGGACAGGTAGGCAGCAAGCTGATCACAGCACTCAGAAGTGACAACCGCACAGTAATTTCAGAGGGCATATTAGAGCAGAGAAAGACTGTGGACAAATTACTGGAATGGAAATTTACTTTTTTTTTCTTTTAATGGGCATCCATTTTGTGCTGGGGAAGAAGAATGAGAACAGGGTTATTACAAGGGGTGAGTGAGAAGGGTGACTTTGTTGGGCACAAAGCTGGTGTGTGAGGGTGTGTGTGTGGGGGGTGTCCACATCACCCCTTTGAGTCAGTGTGTGAATCTGTGAGCACATAAAGGTGAAAGGGAAGGCTGATGCTGAAAGTTACCCTTGCCTGGTGTAACATTTTGTCCAAGGACTGCCCGGTGATTTTTCTGATTACAACTGTGTTCATGTTCCTTTGGGAGCTATCCTCCTGTTCTAGGCTCCTGTCAGTGAGTAGATGAGGGGATGCAGGTGTCTCATTTAGGGTGACCATCTGACCCTATGGTTATTCAGGCCAGTCAAATTAAGTTCTTATTTTGTTCCCATTGCCTGTCTCCAGGCAGCAGTGGGAAGGTAAAACCAAGAATGGATCTGCCTGTTCTGCAACAAAAAAAAAAAAAAAAAATAGAACCAGGTTGTTATGTTTACTTTAAAGTCAATTTCTCTTTAACCAAATACGTTTTTTGTTTCCTTCTTGTTTGGGCTCAACTGGATCCAGCCTCTGTTAGGTATAAGCACTGTGAACCTCTAACTGTAACTACTAAGTACCCTCAATTTTTATATCCTCTCTCAACTTACTTGCCCAATCATTACTGTAATAGTCGTCAGCCAAGAGCTGTTTGGACTTGGATTTAGCTGATGCCATTTCAGTAGTAGCTCAAGGCAAGGTTCAGGTATAGTCTGTAGGTGATTGCTTGTCCCTAGGGCTTACATTGTAAGTTTGTATCGGAGGTAATGGAGGGTTAAGTAAAACTTGCCCAAGATCACAAGGGCAGCAGTGGGATTTGAACTGGTCTTCCCTATAATCAGCCCATCACTCTTAACCACTAAGTTACTCCTTCACTCTGTGATCATAATCCCTGTAACTGACCATTAGGTGTCACTGTTGAACAAAAGTCAAGATCCTCCCAGGGAGCATGAATATTGCCTCCAAGACATCCCCAGTCCCAGCCAGTCAGGGGAGCGCCATGAATTGAACCCAGGATCCTTCACATGGCAGTGTGCATCCCTACTACTTAGCCATTGGGTTGCTCTATTAATTTATTTTTAATATTGTAACACTTTATTTTAGCCAATATGAAAGGTATGCAGTAACTTGGAATGGGAATGAAACGACTGCTATGAATTCTGAGATGAAGATCTCTAAATTTGGAGAATCTTAGGTTGAAACTACACAGGTTTTCTTTCTCAAATTTCAGCCCTAATTACTAGGTGTGTGTATTAAACTGGCACCTAGAGAAATCTTCCCCATCCATTATAACCTTTTCAGTGTTTATACTCCATGGGGCTTATTTTCGAAAGAGAAAAACGTTAAAAAAAATGTCATAAAGCACCATTTGGATGGATTTCTTCTCAAAATTACCAAATAGGTATTTTTAAACCTGTTTTGCAGATGTCTGTTTATGCATTTTGTCTGCAATACATCCAAATCACAAGGGGGGCATGTTGGGGGCATTCCAAAAGTGGGATTAGGGCATGCCTAACACTTGGACATTTTACAGCCATAATGGAACAAACCCAAAATGTCTAGGGCAAAAACTTCAACATTTTGGTTTAAACCTGATTCTAATGAATAAGACACAAAAGGTGTCCTCAATGACCAGATGACCATAGAAGGGATTCAGGGATACCCCCCCCCCCCCCCATTTACTCCCTCAGTGGTACTCACCAGCCTCTATGATAGCCTCAGATATTATAGCCAGGTCCATTAGAGTAGCATGCGAGTCCCTGGAGTAGTCTAGTGGTGGGTGCAGTGCACTGTAAATAGGTGGACCCAGGTTCATACCTCCTTCTACCTGTTATACTTGTGGTGGAAATTGTGAGTCCTCCAAAACTCACCGAAACCCCACTGTACCCACATACAGGTGCCCCATAAGGGCTATTGTAGTGGTGTACAGTCGGGGGTAGTGGGTTTTGGGTGGGTTTTGGAGGGCTCAGCAGATAAGATAAGGGAGCAATGGTGAGATGTGTACCTGGGAGCATTTATATGAAGTCCACAGCAGTGCCCCCTAGCGCATTACTCTCCTGGGATGTCTGGGGGACCAGTCTGCTAAAAATGCTGGCCCCTTCAAAATCCCAATGGCTTGATTTTGTGCTTTTTAAATTTGTGTGTGTGTTTTTTTAAATGGCCTAAAAAGATGAATGTACAAAGCACAAAACCTTGTTCAAAATGTTATTTTTGATAAAAAGAAAGATGTTTTTCTTTTTTCAAAAATGGGTATATTTCCTATTTGGATTTGGTACATTTAGCACAAAACGTCTAAGGTTCGACTTAGAGGCACTATCAAAAATGCCCTTCCATGTATTGGAAGCCCTTCTTCTGCATTTAGCCTCAGTACACTCACCAGCTGATAAGGTGAATGGAGTTGGAGGGGATTAATACAGCAGTCAGTCATAGGAGACCCAGGGACCCCTGATTGCTCAAGGGATTGTTCAGGATGCAGGCAACTTAGCTATATTAAATAGTTAATTCATAGTAAATGAATCAGAGTTGGGCTGGCCTGACAGATCAGTGGTAGGTACTGTCAGGCAAAGAACATTGGTTCAGTTCTTGGGTCAGGTCTTTTGTTCCCTGAGCTAGCTGGCATGGGGTGTAGTGAAGGCAGCATTCATAGTTCCAAGGAGAGGAAGTCCCATTCACTGTGGAATGGTGATATTTAGTTGCCAGATTAGGACTCATGATTCCAGAATTTTGTAAGAAGCCTTATGTGGACCCTGGCAAAGGACTGCCACTGCAAGGCCTGTGCTGTTAGTTGAGAGGGAATATAAAATGAAGTAAAATCTTTCACGGAGATGCACCAGCCTACATGTCAGACCTGATAGACTTACCACCCAGGAATGCTAAAAGATCATCCTGCACATTCCTTAATCTGCACTTCCCCAACTGCAAAGGTCTCAAATACAAACAAATGCACACGTCAAACTTTACCTACTTGAGCACACAGTTATGGAACGCACTGCTGCGCAACTTAAAAACGATTTACGAACTAACTAACTTCCGTAAACTACTGAAGATCTATCTCTTTAATAAGGCATACCATACAGATCAACAAATGTGAACATACACAACTCCGCCATATATATTCAGAACTGTCTTACAATATCTGCTTGCTATACTACTATCATGTTCTATCATTATCATGTTACCCAAGACCCTTCTGTTACACTAAATGTCTATTTTCTAATATATTTCCACCATTCATGATGTATTGTAAGCCACATTGAGCCTGCAAAGAGGTGGGAAAATGTGGGATACAAATGCAATAAAATAAATAAATAAATAAATAAATAAATGTAGTTGCAGATCAAAGCTTATGTTGCTATAGCCCACTAGAAACTGGCTTTGCTGAGCTTTAAGGCTAAAGCACTAGGTGAAAATTGCCAGAAACAGAACAATGATTATTTGGGATTTCCCTAATTTAAGGCTGCTAATTGGATCCAGATTCGCAAGACATGGTTGATCCAGTCCTGGGTTTACCCACTGCATGAAGGGACTCATTGCATCCCCTAAGAAAAGCAAGACTACAAGTCCCAGCATGCAATGGGGTAAACCCAGGACTGGATCAAACCTGTTTTGTGAATCTGGATCCAGTTGCCAACCTTACCCTAATTACTGACATTCACAATCTAGTACATCAAATAATACAAAACAGATTGTACAATACAATAACTAACAAATTATTGATTTAAAATTCACAAAGTCATTTCATGAAAGTCAAACATGCAGACTGTAAGCCTGACCAAGTAAAAAAGTCTTTAAAGAAATTTTAAAATCTTTCATGTCCCTCATAGAGTGGATATTCAACAGTAAATCATTGCACAATTTGGGTCCCACTACATAGAATATAGGCAATCGATTCTCTTCAAGATATATCATGCAAAAAGAAGGCACATCCAACAGACAGACCACTGCCGACTACAAAGTACACGAGGGTTGATGCAAATGCAAAGTAGATGATACAACTGGAGAAATTTTATTAATCAAAACCTTGAACACCAACAGCACTATCTTATAACGTATCTGAAATTCAATTGGCAGCCAATGTAATGCCATCAAAACAGGTGTAATAAGTTCTAGAATATCCAGTAATCAACCTCGCAGTTGCATTCTGATGATTTGTAGAGATTTCAAGACTCGTTTTGAAACACCCATTAACACATTGTTACAGTAGTCAAAATGAAGACAGATGGCACTTTGCACAACCATTCTAAAATTGTCATTTATCAAAAAATGTTTCAAATGCCTCACCACTCTTAGTTTGAAAAAAATCCCTCTCTTTATAATACTACACATATGGTCTTGCATAGACAAAGTTGAGTTAGTGATCACATCAAGTGATTTAATTTTCTGAATGGTATATTGATACCAACAATTGTACAAAATTTGGGAAAAAATTAAATAGCAAAATAATCTGAATTTTGTTCCTGTTAAGCTTAAGACAATTACTCATAACCCATTGCTTAATCATACTTAGGGATAGTTTAAGAAAGTCAAAAGTTTTAGACAATGATTCTTCCATTCTCACAAGAAATTGTATGTCGTCAGCATAAATTCAGTATTCTACTACTACTACTACATATCATTTCTATAGTGCTACTAGACGTACGCAGCGCTGTAAACTTGATGTACGCAGCGCTGTACACTATTCAAGCCCTATAGTGTTAAGCAAAAGACATAAATGTTTATGAAAGATATTGAACAGTGTTGCAGACAAGGCTGAGCCTTGTGGAACTCCCAGAGACATATTCATAAGCGGTGATTGATCTGAACCCTGAAATGCACCAAATTTCCTCAATAATAAATATGACTCAAAGCAACTGTAAACTATACCATCTATTCCAATCGACTTTAATCTCTGCAACAATATTTGATGATTAATAGTGTCAAAAGCAGTGGAGGTGTCAAGCAACGCCAAAAGAAAACGTGAACCTTTATCAAAACCAGCATGAATGACATCAAACAATGATAAGAATAGTGTCTCAGTATCATGATCATTCTGAAAACTGAACTGATATTTATCAAGAATTTGATGACAGTCAAGAAATTCAATCATGTCTGAACACTTCTTATTGTGCAGGCCCCAACTAATATACTAAAATGAATGAGGTCCCTTTAAGAACTCAACCCACTTGCAGCAACCTCTACAGGTCTTCTACCCTCCAACTCTGTTCAGGAACAATAGAGGAGGTCAACAGACTTTCAGGACTAAGACAGTCCTGAAAAAAACTCTGAAAAAGAGATTTCAACCTTATTATTTGCAAAAAAAAAAAAAAGTAAGCCACTAATGCTTTACTATGCTCCAAACTGCATGCTTAACTTTATAGAATACTGCCATCCATGTGGCTGTCAGAAAACCTATCAATTTCTCTTCTCCGTGACAACTAGTGCTATGGAAAGGGGAAAGGAGTTTCCTGAGGAGGGAAATATCAGTGAGGAGTTCTGTAGAAACTGTTAGTGAGGGCAGAATACAGATGAGAGAGGTGTGAGAGTTTTTTAGAGAGTTGAATTCAAATTGGTTTTGTTATGGTTTCCTGAGGGAAAGATTTCTTACCCGCTAAGTCCCCTTTTCTTTGGGTGGAGGCACCAGGCACTATCTATCTATCTATCTATCTATCTATCTATCTATCTATCTATCTATCTATCTATGGGACTAATGGAGCTAGCCCAGGGGCTCCTATTAAGTTGTCTTCCAAACCCAGTTATGCTCCTGAGAAAGGTGTTATACAACATATAATCAGGCTACTTACAAAATAATGTAAGTCACACACATAAGTGTTACAAGCACTAACATTTTTTAAATTATTTATATGTTTCATTAATTACAGTCACATTACATAAATGCAGTGCAATGGAGAAAAATATAAATTTAGAACAAATATTCTCCTTTAAAACAAGGTGAGGAAATGAAACTACTAATTTTGTCCACAATTTGAGTCAAGATACAAGGAAATAGTACTAATAAAGTTATAATAGTATTCATAGCAAGAGGGGGAGCACAGATAACTGGCTAACGATTTTCAGCATGTTTGACCTGTTTGAACATTCAGAGCGGAGTCACCACCACCTTCTTTTGAAATAATAAATTGCTGCATTTTTTTCAGGTAAAAAAACATAATTAATCAAATTCAAGGATACTAAACATCTACATGCAAATTTCAAAAGAAAAGTTCCACCCAAAGCGAGAATTCTTGGTTTCAAGCCCATGAACTCCCGTCTTATTTTTTGTGTATCCTTACTTAAATCAGGAAATATTTGTATCTTTGATCCGAGAAACTGTGCAGTCATGTATCTAAAGTATAGTTGGAATATATTAATTCTGTCTGTTTCGAATGCAAAAGTTACAAGGAGAGTTGTACGTTCAATGATTACTTCTAATGAACTTTCTAAAAATTCTGTTAAATTTAGCTCCGGCTGGGGTTCTGTAGGCTCAGTTCTAATTCCGGTAATATAATAAGCTTTCACAATGGGAGGTAAAACTTCCTTTGGAACTCCCAGTACTACAAGCACTAACATTTATGTGAACCATAAATCTGTTGTAAATGTTAGTGTTTACATTTAGGCACACTCATGCCAGGATACGTTCATTATTGATTTAATTTTGACTTGATAATGAATGCAACTGTTGGGCAGACTGGATGGACTATTCAGGTCTTTATCTGCCATCACTTACTATGTTACTATAATGTATTCAATAAGGGCACTTATACTTGTGGGTGTTCTTATAAAATAGGCTTAGTACCTGTAGTAATACAGCACCTAAATCATCGTGTTGTGTATAGAATTTCCTCCATACTGGGGAAAATTTCAGTTGGAAAGGAGTGTGTTGCTTTGCTTTGGCTAATATTCAAACAGTACCAAAATTATTGTTAAGGCTATGGGGCCCTTTTACTAAGCTGCGTTAGAAAGTGCCCTATGGCAGTGTGAGCACATCTTTTGGGCGTGCGCAAGGCCAGTTTTTGCCACATCCTGGAAAAAGGGCCTTTTTTAAGGGGACGGAAAATGGACGTGCAGCAAAATAAAAATCAGCACGTGTACATTTTCAGCCTGAGACCTTACTACCATTGACTTAGCGGTAAGGGCTCACGCGCTACCCGGGTGGCAGACATGCAGTGCGTGTCCACTGCCTTTTACCTCGTGTTTTCAGCACGTACCAAATTCAGAATTACCACTTGGGGCACGCAGTAGCTGGGCAGTAATGTGATTTGGCGTGCACTGGACATGCGTAGCCCTTACGCACCTTTGTAAAAAGGTCCCTTTCTGTTTTAACAGTCTTATGCCACTTCTTTGATAGTGTTATTCTATATTTGCTGATGGGAGAAGCTGTATGTTTAAATGTATAATGCATGATCCATTATCAAGACACTGCATCTGTAGAGATCAATCAATGTATTGTACTATAAATGTTAACTACTTTAAACTCAATATGGTCAGTTCAGGACCAGCATCCAAGGAAGTCAGACTCCTAGGGCAAACTCTACATAATGTTTCTTAAACTTATTATTTGTCTGCACAAAGCTGTTGCAGAAAATCCTGGACTTGGAGAAAAGCAAGCTGCAGGAATGATTGACAACCCATTGCCTCTGGGAAAATTGAGTTTTTCTGGAAGCAGCCACTTACAGAGACACAGTAGGACTGAACCCCAGATAGGGCTGTTTGCAAAACCTACATCGAACTGGCAGTTGTTCCTAAGGACAAATCAAACCATTTCATGCTATGTGCCCATATGCTTAAGTTGCAAAACCTAATATATTGTGTGAAAACCGTAAAGGATGATTCACATATACTGAGTTTGGTATACTACTTCAGGAAAATTAACCTGTTACAACCCCATGTAATCTAAGCCTGGCTGCATTCTAAAATGGAGGTATTCCACAAGAATGACTGGGAAATTGTACTTCTGTGCATTAGTGCAGAAACTGCAGCCAGATTTCATCTTTAAAAACTCTGACCCATCTACCAATAGCACGGGAATAAACTGGAGAAGGAAGGGTTAAAGCGGTGCTCAACATGGGGCTCTATGTAAATTTTTGATGGAAAGCTAAAAAAATTGTGTTAAGGTACTTAGTGGCAGTGCAGGTTAGCTGATGTGTACCAATTTCACAGGGGGCAATTCTATAAGTGGGCACCTCCTTTTACCCAATGCTGTGCAGCGAGGGCATATTCTTAAATGGCATCTGGGTGCCCAAATTCCATGATAAGAATACTAGCATAACGACATCGGTGTGCCTTAAATTTATGTGTCCACAGTTATGCAAAACAAAACAGTGAGGAGATGGAACCCTGCTTACAGAACCAAAGAGACTTTATTTTAACCAGCATCTGCAGAGCAAACAAAGCAACCCGACACGACTGTGTTTCAGCAAAACCAATGCCTGCGTCAGAGGTCTAAACAATCTATAAGACAAATGAATAAATACAAAATAAAATACATAAATATGTACATAAACAATAAAAATACTGAATAAAAATTTGTAAAAAGATGATAACATTAAATAAATAAATAAATAAATAAATAAATAACAAAATTAGATAAATATATGTATAAGAAACAGATCTAATTCCTCCCGCTTATTTAAACCTACACTATCTGGATTGTTTTGGCCTCAAATACAAATCTACATATGCCTCCAACTTTCCTTTCTTGGGTACCTGACTGTGGAATGCCTTATCCAAATTAGTTAAATCAACCCAGAACTATCTAAAGTTTAGAAAATTATTAAAGTCCATCCTATTCAAACAGGTCTATTCTCCAGATGCAACATAATCAGATCAATTTCTTTGGTTTCAAATAATCCAAAAAACACTTAAATCTAATAAATCTGCTGTTTATTATAATGCCAAGCTTTAATTTACTATTTGTATTGTTTTAATGTACTATTGTACTGTAGTCCTGATATTGCTTTGTAAGCCACATTGAGCCTACAACCAGTGGGAAAATGTGGGATATAAATGCTTTAAATAAATAAATAATACAAAGTAATCAACATAAAAGTAATAAATGAATGCATGAATGCATTACTATGGAGGGTGACAACCTCGCAGTTATACTATCAAAGACCTAGTGTAACTGTGGGCACCTAAACGCAGGAAGGGCATGCATAACTGATTTTATTCTGTAAATGGCAGTACCCACTGTCCATGCCCTTCCCATGCTGCATCCAGGTGACGAAGGGGGTGTGGCCATGGAAGGGGTATGGGTGGGCAAGGGATGTTCCCTTAGAATGCACGGAGTATTACAGAATTCAGGGGATCCTCAGCCACCTTCAGGGCCGGGATTTACACCTGCTTTCAGTTGGTATAACTCCTCGTACCCAAAGTGGAGCACAAATCCTGGTGCCACGTGCTATTCTACAAAGGGCGCTGATCACAGAATGCCCGTTACAGAAGACAGTTCCGTGCTGATTTTTTTTTGTGTTGAATTCTGAGTACCATTTATAGAATTCTCCCCATAATGCACCCATGCATATAACGCGCACACATATTTAACATGGGCAAATTGCATGTCTATGTACAAATAAACTGGTATTACGTGACTATCCATATAACACATGCTATAACAGTTTATTTTTCTAAGAGGCACTAATTACAAATGCAGAACATTTGCGCTGGGGTTTACTAAGCCGCTAGCACAACTGACTGTGCACTAATGCCAACACAGCCCATTCACAGACCTCTTGTTTTTAAGGGCTTTTCTTTTTAGGTTCTTGCAGACAGTTCACAAAACTTGCAAAAAAAAAAAAACTAAAAGGAAAATGAGAAAGCCTTAAAAACAAAAGCACTAATTTTGTAATTAGTGTGCCTTAGTAAAAAATACACTGCTATAGTGTGCCAACACATATAACGTGAAAATACGGTAATAGTGAGTACTTTTAAATCATAGTACAGTCCAAAGGTCAAATTATCTGAAGAATTGGTTGTGGAGGCATAGGCCAAGCAGACAGTTACAATCCTCTCAAAGTCATTCGTTAGAGATTCCGGCAACCAAAGTGATGGGGAAAGCTGCTGGCAATAGTAAGCATTTCGAACAGTAGCTCCAGAAGCTTGGAACATGCTCCAGCTGGATTTACGACAATTTATTTTATTTATGAAATATTTCCAATACTTCCAATGTTTAGGAAACACCTGAAAGCAGTTTTATTCCCTTGGTAATTTTAGTGGAGAAGTGCTGAGGTTTTGCAAGGCCAGAGGGGAGATTATGTTGATGTATCTTATTGCTCTTAGTGGATTGTTTATATGCTATGCTATTAAGGTTTTTGTTGTATCTTTACATTGTTAATGGAACATTTTTCTGCTCTTTTGTAAACTACTTTGAATGGTTAATCAGGAAGATGGTATATAAAAGATTTATAAATACATATTAAATGGAATTATTCAAACTGATCAACTGGATGTCTGCAAGAAAAGTGTTTTTTTTTTCTACTGCTGTTCTATGTTTATAGGGTCTGTGCCTCTTGCTGCTGCAGAGACCAGCACTGAGCAGTTTACAGTCTCTGAAGGCTCAGTAACTAAGCTGCAGTATGTAAGTGGTATTATGCCAGACAAGATTTTGAGAATTAGAAGATCTTTTACCTCTTGGTGGATTCATTGTTCTACACATTAGTGCAAAAATTGTAACCAGGTGTAACATCATAGGAATTTTAACAGAAGTGTGTTGTTTTAAATTTTCTATGCTGTACACAGTTCATTCAGTCCATTAAGTTACTGCTCCCATTGCTGGCCTATGACAGTCCTGACAGCTAATAGAAATAGGCTGCCTTCATTGCAGAGGCGTAGCCAGACTCGATATTTTGGATGGGCCCAGTGTTGTTCTTAGGGGGGCTGACACCCGGGGCAGATCGCCGATGTGCCCCGCCCCCGGGTGCTGCGCCCCCCCCCCCGGAACAGCGCGACGCTCCCCCCCACCGGCGAAAGACCCCCCCGGGTGCACGCCGCTGGGGGGGGGGGGGTGCCGCATGCCTGCCGGCTCTTCGTTTTCATGCTCCCTTTGCCCCGGAACAGGAAGTAACCTGTTCCGGGGCAAAGGGAGCATGAAAACGAAGAGCCGACAGGCGCGCAGCACCCCCCCAGCGGCATGCACCCGGGATGGACCACCCCCACCCCCTTGGTACGCCACTGGATGGGCCCTTCCATGCGCAGGTACCCACTCCACCCCCCCCCCCCTACATCTTCCCGGAGATATTTTTTAAGAACATAAGAAGGGTTTTTTTCACCTACCCCACATCTTCTTCCTCTCCTCTGCGGCGTCCCAGCATCTGCGCTCCTGTCTCTGAACTCAGTCCTTCCCCGATGTCAGTAAAGGCGTCCTCGGCACCTGCAGCAATTCATTCTCGCTGCTTGTGCTGGCCCCGCAGGCTTCCATCTACCATGTCCTGCCCTTGCTGATGTCATTGTCTGTTTCCTGTCTGGTGGAATGCGGCAGATGGAAGCCTGCGGGGCCGGCACAAGCAGTACGGATGAATCGCTGCAGGCGCCGAGGACACCTGTAGCAACACCGGGGAGGGAAGGGGTTCAGAGACCAGAGTGCAGGTGCCAGGGATGCTGTGGAGGAGAGGGGGGGAAGAAAGCAGTGTGTTGCTGCAGCTGGATGGGCCTGACCAAGATTGGGTGGGCCTTTGCCCACCCAGGCTCACCCATAGATATGCCACTGCTTCATTCTATTTCTGCTCTTATCTCTAGGCCTCTGTCCACTCAGCAGATGGACAGCTTGGAGCCAGCTTCAGTTGTGGCCTTCTGTGAACCTGTTGTTTTTTCTTCTTCCAGCAAGGGTAAGAAAATCACATGTTCACACTAGAAGCTTCAAGAGAGGTTAGAATCCTTTGGAAACTGAAGAAACAATAGGATGGTTTATGATAATTTGTGGAATGGTCTGGTGGCAGCAATGACCTCCTCCCTATGCGTTATAAGCTCCCTGTTTTGCCCACCAAATTTGTCTTGGGCTTCATCTCCTGCCTTTCACCCATGCCAAGAAGGGGATCCCTCCTGTTCAGCCTGATGCAATAATCTGAATGCAATATCAGTCTGTCATATTCCCACAAATTGACACTAATAGGCAGTTGCTAAAGGAGCAAGGATTCAAAGACCAAGGGACAATTAACAGACCCAAAACCAGGTTGCTGGCTTGTTTTAGTGGGAAGGTATGGGAAACCTTTCCACCCATATGTAGTCCAGGGAAGAAGTACAGAGATTTCATTCAGGGTAAATGTTGTATAATTCAGGCAGCCTATACTTCTAACCATAGCAGGCAGGAGAAGAAAAGATCTGTTTAACAGAGGGATACCATATTTGACAAAAAAGAGGACACCAATAGCCATGCCCCCTCCCCACCCCACCACACCCTCTGTCATGCCACCTCGCCACCCCCATGCTATAGAGTCACCTTGATTCCCCCCCCCCCAAAAAAAAAGCCTTCATACCCTCTACCCACATTCCATCCATGATCCATCTCCTCGCCCATCCTCTCTCCTTATCATGTCATGGTGGTTTAGTAGCTTCTTATTGGCAGGAAAGGAGCTCACTCTTTCCTGCCTGGCAATGCCACTGCCCACACCGCTTCAAAATGATTGCCCAGACTTCAAGCGATAACCTCGAAAGACTTCTGTGGAAGCCTTGCAAGGTCGCCATTTGAAGTCTCAGCAGCCATTTTGAAATGGTGCCGGCAGCGAGCGGGCAGCTGCATCACTGGACAGGAGAGTGGGCTCCTTTCCTGCCCCAAAGAGGCCACTAGACCACCAAGGCACGATAAGGTAGGGGAGGGGAAGACACCCTGAGGCCCGCCAGTGCCAGCCATCCTGCCCACTTGCCCGCAAACCCGAATGAATGGGCAGGCTGGAAAATCCCACCCGGACATCCTGCTGTGTCCTCAAAAAGAGGACATGTCCGGGTAAAACTGGACATATGGTAACCCTAGTTTAACATCTATAAATCCTTGCTGCAGTGCCACAGTGTCTATCACCTAGATACCAAGGAGCCTGTGAGTGATTACTAACTAATTGACTTTTTAGTTAACATTTGCTTACGTGTAACAACAGCAAGTGAGCTGTGCATGTCAAGGCTAGCCCTCATCACACCAGTGAGTGGTTTTAGTAACTAGGAGAATAAGGAGAAGCTGTTTGTAACAGGGGCGTAGCCAAGGGCGGGCCTGGATGGGCCCAGGCCCAGCCACTTTCCCTCCAGGCCCGCCCAGCCAACGTCCGCCCCGCTGGCGCCGCAGTCCCCACCTGCCTACCAGCTCCATCGACGGGGAGAGATGACCCTCTTCTGCCACCTGACACCCAGCCTTAAAAAAGAAAAAGGAAGAAGCGCCTCGCATCTGACCTGCTCTGCGCTGCTAAGGCAAACAAATCGCCTCGTCGCATCGGCCCTTCAATCACTGTGTCCCGCCCTCTGATGTAACTTCCTATTTCCGCGAGGGCGGGACACAGTGATTGAAGGGCTGACGCGACGAAGCGATTTGTTTGCCTTAGCAGCGCAGAGCAGGTCAGACGCCAGGCGCTTCTTCCATTTTATTTTTTAAGGCTGGGTGTCGGTGGCAGAAGAGAGTCATCTCTCCC
Source organism: Microcaecilia unicolor (assembly GCF_901765095.1). Taxonomy (NCBI): domain Eukaryota; kingdom Metazoa; phylum Chordata; class Amphibia; order Gymnophiona; family Siphonopidae; genus Microcaecilia; species Microcaecilia unicolor. The sequence goes on from NC_044041.1 coordinate 163,533,151, forward strand.
CGTCGATGGAGCTGGTAGGCAGGTGGGGACTGAGTCGGGGAGGGGGGCTCAGATGAGAGAAGGGGTCGGGGTGAGGTGGGGTAGGGAGAGGAAGGGCTCACATGGTTGAAAGGGACGGGAATGGGGTCTGGGAGGGGACGGACTCGGATGGGAGGAGGGGACGGGGTCTGGGAGGGGAGGGACTCAGATGGGAGAAGGGGTCTGGGGTCTGAGAAGGGGGCAGGAGGGAGAATGGGGCCATGCCTGGGGCAGGTGGGACTAAGGCTACTGGGAGAAGTGGGGGGGATAGGGAAGGGTAGGGCAGATTCCTGATTGGGCGGAGGGTATAAAAGGAAGGTAGAGCTGATGCTGGGCTACAGGGAGAGATGGGGGGGGGGGGGTAGGAAGGGAAGAGTATGGCTGATACTGGGCTATAAGGATGGATGGGGGGTAGGGCCAATTGTGGGCTACAAGGATGAAGTGATGGGGGAGGGAAGGGTATGGCTGATGCTGGGCTACAGGACAAATTCACATTTTTCTGCAATTAATGATGGTTGATCTGTGCTCTGTATGTGACCAAGGTAAGAGATTCTGCTGGCATGTGGCATTTGTGGGGATCTATATCAGTCTGGCTTTTCCAATGGGACACGTATTGCTGTTGCCTTTTTAAAGGTGCTGTTATTGGTATTTGAGTGTTCAGAACTGGTGGTTTTAAGGTTTGCAACATAGGTTCCGAATACGTATGTGGTTTATGTTGCTGTGGGACAGCTGTTGGGCAGACTGTTTATTAAAAATGATTTAGGATCCCCCCCAAAAAACTACTCACACCTATATATACATAGTGCCCACCCATATTAGCTCTGGGCCCACCCAAAATGTCAGGTCTGGCTACGCCACTGGTTTGTAATTTTTGTGCTTTATTGGAGGAGAGGAGAAAGCTATTGTAAATAGTTGGCCATCTGTGTTGAACTGGTTGAAGCTGTACCGTCATCAATTGAAGGACAGTAAAAGTTCTGGGTTTTTTTTCCAGCAAATTATCATAAACCCTCCTATTGTTTCTTCAGTTTCCAAAGGATTCTACCCTCAGGGCCGCTGAGAGACTGTAAAAATCTTGAAAACCCGACCTGATTGTGGCCCTTGAGGACCATGGCTGCCCATCCCTGTTCTAAACGCTGATTGCCAACAGCTAAAACAGACCCAGATATTTAATGCCGGCCATGTCTAAGCACTGGCACCATATATCCAAGTCTGCATGGACCCTAGAAGTAATGCTGCTATGATTGATATACAGTGCTGTACTTGCACCCGGCAGTTAGGATTGCTTTTTCTGTGGTCTAACTTGCCCAGCTAGGTATGCGGGTACTGGCACTGAATATTACCTGTGCCTGCATAACTCCCAGCTCTGCCCAGACTCTGCCTCTGGACTGCCCTGGCACTGTTGAGGTCAGAGCCTATATTCAGTAGCATTGCCTGGCAGTGGTGGAGTGAGAGTGGTCTGGGTCCCCGGGCACTGAGGATTACCTGGTCCCCCGCCCGGCTGCTCCCCAACACAGCTGCTACTGCCACCCTGCTGCCTCTCCTACCACCACAGCTGACGCCCCCGCTGCCCCGGTCCTACCTGAAGGGCTTGCCAGCACCACCGTGTTTTCAAAACGGCGGCTGAAACTTCCAGTGGTATGCTCGCAGGTCTCAACAGTCTCGTGAGACTTCCACAGGGAGTCTCGGTTGACATTTTTAAAGTATGGCGGTCATTGGCAGGGGGAATAGCAGCAGCACTATGGGCAGGAAAGAACATGTTTCCCCCCCCCCCCCCCCCCCACAGAGGCCACTAGATCACCAGCAGTGCGCCCTTGAAGGTAGGATCGGGGAGGGCTGTAGTGTGTGGCGGGCATCCGGACAGAGCCCTTGGGCCTCCCTGGAGCTTCTGGGCCCTTGGGCACTGCTTGCCCCAAATGGTCAGTCTGCCCTCTTGCCTGGTGAAGGACGCAGAATATTGGCGTCCAGCCACCTCAGCATGTTTTAAGTGGGAAGGAGCCTCTCCTACCCACTTAAACTACGCTGAATATCTATCACCCAGTTTGTACTTGAAGCAATGGAGGTTAAGTTGGCCAAGATCACAAGGAGTATTTGGTGAGATTTCAACTGGGCTTCACTGGTTCTTAGCCTGCTAGTCCAACCATTAGGCTACTCCTCTGCTCTGTACATAGAGAGCAGCAATCCGGCATCCTCTTGATGATGCAGGAAGAAACCTGAAATTTCAGTTTTCCTGCTATTTGGGATTTATAACAACATGAAATTACATGGAAAATGTAGTTGACATTTCCCAAGTAATTTCAGACTAATGTACACCCTATTCTATACAGGTTACCCCAGAGCTTTTCTGCCATCCTGAGGCCCCCACAGCACTCTTTACCTGCTTTCCTTCTCCAGTGGAGGAGTAGAATAGTGGTTAGTGCAGTGGACTTTGATCCTGGGGAACTGAGTTTGATTCCCACTGCAGCTCCTTGTGACTGGGCAAGTCACTTAACCCTCCATTGCCCCTGGTACAAAATAAGTACCTGAATATATGTAAAACCGCTTTGAATGTAGTTGCAAAAACCTCAGAAAGGCGGTATATCAAGTCCCATTTCCCCGTTATTGTAGTGGAAAGAGGAGGGGAGAGAACATAGGACTGCCTATGCTACACACCAGGAGGCTTTGCAGGACAGAAATTAAGTTGAAAAGTGATTCTTTCTGGCATTAGCAAGCATTCTCATGCCTACAATAACTTCCCCGGGGATGCCATTTCACTGCAGAATAACCAAATGCTTGTTCATGCATTTCCCCTCTGTATCAATATAACCCTGCTAATTACAGCACTTTACAAATAGTCAGCAAGGAAGCTAAAGAAAACACAGACAAAAGAGTTATTACCTCACAGGTTTCACTGTTGGGGCCTCTTACTGTATGCAAGTTCTAGTATTCTATAACTTATGTGTGCTCTCAGCATATAATTATAGGCACTAACTGGCAGATATTTAACCAATCAGATCAGATGCTGACCGGTTAAACAGGGCTTAACTGGCTATCCGCCAATATTCAGCGAGGGATAACTGGCTATCCTCCGCTGAATATCCGCAGTTAGCGGCTGGTGGATTACCGGTTATATCATGAGATACAACAGGCTATCGTGGATTTTAAAACTGGGTTTAGTGGTCATATTTGACCACGTCAAACCTTGGTATATCTTTGCCTGGTTTAAAGCTACCCAGCTATGTATGAATATTGGGTATCTTTAAACCAGCCAACCCCCCCCCCCCCCCCCGGATATTCAAGCTAATCACTGGAAATAGCCCGGCATTGAATATCTGGGTTGAACACAGACCGCAGGAGACAGCCTGGATATCTCTTGCACTCTGAATGTAGGGGCCTAAGTTACAGGATGAGGGTGAGAGTGTTTACATGGCTAGAGGAGTTCTGTAGTTAGTCCTGTAGATTTTGTAATGTACATCAAATGATTATAGAAAAACGTGCACCCTAATCTTTAGTTGTTGGGGATCTAAGCTCTGTTAGCCCTTTAGAATAAGGAAGATAACCTGTAGGTCTGTCTTTATTTTATTAGTGTTCATAAGGATCTACTTCCAGTAAAGAGTACTGTCCATACTTTTCCACAGAATAGCACTTGAAACTGATATATTCCTCCTGGAGACATCTGATGGGTTCCTTGTACAAGGGGCATTCCAGGCTACACTTATCCTTTCACTACTTCACACCACAAGCATTGGGGGCAATGTCCAGAGGTTTGTTTTAGCTTTTGGCTGCTGTTGCTCAGTTTCTTCACTGACCCAGCCTCTTGACCCTTACTCGGGCCCTAGTTCACACCTTGGTCACCATCAGATATGGGCCACTTCACTTTTCACAATGTTCTAGAGGATCCTCTTCTCATGCCTGGCTATGAGCATGTAAGATGTCTTCAAAGGTATTGATGGTGTCATTTACTAAAGCTTAGCTCGAGTTATCTGCAACAGGGCCCATAGGAATAAAATGGGCCCTGCTGCAGATAACTCGAGCGAAGCTTTAGTAAAAGACCCCCTGCATAGGCACCTGGTATAAGAAGCTTTGGGAGGCTAAGCCTCCCCAGCCGCAGCAGGATGGATCAGCTGTTTCTCCCGGGAGTCCCGCTGCTCTGGGGGGTTTAAATTGATGATTTACCTCCATCGTTGCAGCAGCAGCTGCAGTGAAAGCCCGTCTCTAGCCTTGTGAAATTGTAGAAATTGGTTTAATTTGTTTACCTTAGTGCTGGGAGAGCAGGGGGGTTGGCTGGAGGTGTCCTGGTTTGCCAGGGAGATATTTAACAAGGATGACTTCCTGCACATGAGCAGTTCATACCAAAGAGACTTGCACTGACCCCTGACATTTTAAAAGTGCTAAAAATAAGTTTTAAAAGCATTTGTATTAAATCTAATTGCAGAATTTAGGTGCTAGGAAGTGGGATTGGTGTGCTTTGTACTCAAATTTGCTCAAGCCATATGCAAATTAGTCCATTTTTGGGAGGTTCTCATTTGCATATTTATGGGTAAAAATTGTTGGAAATGTTTACAGCCTTAATGTTAGGGAATGGCTCTGATCAAAAATGTGAAGTTTGATCCAAAAACGAAGGGTTTATCTAGTGTTTTTGACTAAAAATTCCCATTAGAGTGTCTGTATGTTAATCTGCATTCAAATAGAGCTCTCTGATTGGATGATCAGTTCCTGTTAGAATTCTGCCCGGGAACACAGAGAAGATAGGAACTGACGATTTGACCAAGACAGACATGCAGCTTTGAACTCTGTGTGTAAGAATTGAAAGAGAGAATTGTTGTTTGATCTAAGTTGACTGAAATTATAAAAGAGTGCCTGATTATGTGGTAAATGAGAAAATATGAGTGAAAAGAGATTGGTGGAAATTTACAAGTTTGAGGTTTCTCTATTGAGAAAAGGATCTGAATATTTCACTTGTAAGCTTTCCCTTCGTTCCTGTCAGTGTCCCGCCTTCTTCTGACATCATTTCCTCTTTCCACGAGGGCGGGACACTGATGGAAATGAAGGGAAGGCTTACAAGGCTAGAGACGGGCTTTCACTGCTGCGATGGAGGCAGGGGAGCGAGGAGAATTGTTGAGGGTGGGTATGGATGGCTGGAGGGGGCCAGGGGAGCGAAGAGAATTGCTGGGTGGGTGTGAATGGCTGGAGGGGGGCAGGGGAGAGGAGAGAATCGCTGGGTGGGTATGGATGGCTGGAGAGGGGGCAGGGGAAAGGAGAGAATCGCTGGGTGGGTGTGGATGGCTGGAGGGGGGCAGGGGAGAGGAGAGAATTGCTGGGTTGTTGTGGATGGCTGGAGAGGGGCAGGGGAGAGGAGAGAATTGCTAGGTGGGTGTGGATGGCTGGAGGGGGCAGGGGAGAGGAGAGAATTGCTGGGTGTGTGTGGATGGCTGGAGGGGGCAGAGGAGAGAATCGCTGGGTGGGTATGGATGGCTGGAGGGGGGCAGGGGAGAGGAGAGTTGCTGAACATGGATGGAGGAGAGGGAAGGGAGAGAGAAGAAATGCTGGACAGAGATGGAGGGGAGGGAAGAGTGAGGAAGGAGATGAGATGAGGGAAAAGGAAGAGAGAAAAACTGCACATGGATGAAGAAAATAGGCAGAAGCTGGATCCACTGGACAGTCAAGTCTGCGGAGGACCCAGCTTTTACTTACGGATGTAGGACAAGAAATGAAGAAGAAAGGCAGAAAGTAAAGAAATAAATGGAAAGGAAGCCCTGGAAACGGAGTTAAGAGGACAGATAGCAGCAGAATTGGATACTGGGCCAGCATGATCAGAAAAACAAAGTCACCAGACAACAAAGGTAGAAAAGATCATTTTATTTTCATTATAGTGTTTGAAATATGTCCACTTTGAGAATCAAGTGCTCAACATTAAAAGTTTATATTTATTTACTTATTTATTTATGGCATTGTATCCCACATTAAACATGAATTAGGGTGTTTTGTGGCTCTACATGAGAATTGTGATGATATGATCCCTTGTTTCATATTGTTGACGGTCTGCATTTTCCGTATGGGTGGTATATTGGTGTATTAGGGTCTGCCTAGTGTTATGGTACAGTAAGGTTCTGAGTGTGTTTTTGCACAAAGTTGTGCATAGTGTTTTGCAGTTGAGCGATTGTGGTTAGTATATGCTTTGAGCAACCACTTTAGTCTTTGACATATGATACATATCTAATATCTAAATTTAATAAAAGGTATTGTGACTTTTATTTTTATTTATTTATTTTTTTCTGTGTGTTATCAGACAATTATGGATTTAAGCTCCACCCCTGGCCCCACCCCTAACACCGCCCCCTTCAGCCTCCTCAAACAGTTGGACCACCAACCGCCTATGGCTGCTTGTATGTTGAGTGGTGCTTAGATGGTGACTCTGGCTGTGAAGAAAAGTCTGTGTCCCTTATATGGCAAGTTAGATTAGGATGGTCTGGAGAGGACTTTGACGACAACTCCAGTAGTTGGAATGTAAGGACAATGCTGGGCGAACATCTACAGTCTATGCAGTGGTGTGCTGGAGCCTGTTCACACTGGCTCGCAATAGCAGGTTGTTAAATTTTTTAACATTTTGCCAGCCGGTTGTTCAGGCAGGGTGAGCTGGTTGTTGTTGTTCAAGAAGGGCTTTCCCTCCCGCTCCCTGTTGGGCTTTCCCTCCCCCAGGTCACAGGGTCCTGGCACATACCTGAAGGCAGCCACCCTGGTTGTCTAGTGGATTCTTCTGGGCAGGAAAGATTCCCGCTGCTGGCACTGACCCTCCTGCAGACGCATCGCTCTTTAAAAGTGGCTACCGAGACTTCCAGCAGCGGCCTCACGAGACTTCCGCTGAAGTCTTGCGAGGCCGCAGTTGTAAATCTCCCCAGCCATTTTAAAGAAGATGTTGAAGCGGGCAGGAAAGACTGGGGATCTTTCTTGCTCCGAAGAATCCACTAGTCCACCAGGGTGGCTTCAGTTCAGGTATGTGCCGGGACCCTGCGACTCGGGGGACTGGGCGAGCGGGGAGGAGGTCTGGAATAGTTAGGTAGGTCGGTGGGGTGGGGTGGGGAGGATACTATAAAAAATTGTTGAATTTGTATTTAATCTCACTTATTTTTTCAAACATGCTGGCTTGTGCATACGGATGTAGACAGAGAAAGTATAATAACGGAATAACTTTTAATAAATAGAGTAATAATTTGATATAAGTCGTAATCAGTGTGTCATTTGGAGAGGCTGGTTATAGGGACACCCTAACACGTGTTATATTCGTGCAGAGATTTTTTTTTCTCCTGGTAAAGGGCCACTAAAACAGACATCATGCTATGAGAATCAGGTGCTCAAAATTCAGAGTTTCTATCTATCTATTTATTTACTTATTTATGGCATTTTATCCCGCATTAAACATGAATTAGATAAGAACCTGGGAGCATTTAAAATCTTTTTTATTTTATCCTGGTGAGAGTAATGCATTGCTCCCCCAGGCTCTCTACCCGGGTATAGCCAGCCCTGCAATTGGGGGGGGGGGGTGCAGAGGTGGACTGGGGCCCCCAGTCCACCACTGTGCCCCCCCCCCCCCCCCCCCCCGAAATTGCAGGGCTGGCTATATCTGGGGAGAAAGCTTGTTGTTAAAAATTTACCAGCACACCACTGAATCTATGTCACACAAATAGCAAAGAAAGACCAGGATCAAGTATTTTTATACCACATTCATTGTTAGTTTAAGCATGAATTGGTAATGAGTGTATCTGTTGGGCAGATTGGGTGGACTCTTCAGGTTTTCATCTGCTTTCATCTACTATGTTACTATAAAGACTTTGATCATCCTTGAACTCCAGTCACTCCTTATAAGCTCTACAGGCAGTTCTTTGGATCCCAGCTGAATTTGGGTTCAATGGATCTTTTTCCCTACTGTACTTGAATATACATGGCGTTGATAGCTTTCAGGCTTGCAGGTAGTATAGAAGAAATTAAAATAAAAATAATTACAGAAATATCTCCTAGAGAAGTTCACTTGAGGCTCTAGTTCTATCTATATATAGGGGTCCTCCAGGAATCCTCCTGTCTTTCTCTTTTGTGTCCTGCTCCTCATGAACCTACTGGCTACTACTACTACTATTTAGTATTTCTATAGCGCTACAAGGCATAGTTCAGTGATCAGGTTGACATGGTAGAAAAAATAGGCCTGTGGTATGGCAGTACTACTGAGCTGGCTGTGAGAGCTCTGTCAGAGCTTTCAGTACAACTTCACAAAAGATAGTTGCCACTATAATCTTCCTTAACTGTAGGAATAGAGGATTTCCCTACCCCAGGTCTGCTTTCCACTCTCTCCTATGGGTTGGGCTTACTAGATGCTTTGTGGAAAATTACCAGATTTATTATCATACTGATTCCAGAGCACAGACTCTCCCTGCAAAACCCATGTCCAGAACTAGGGGTTAACACCAGACTTAGGTACATCCAGGTCACACAAACAACGCTAGCTTCTGGTAAACTGAGTTATTACATATGATAAGGGAGGCTCCATATCTGGGACTTAGAATGAAAGAAAAGAAGGAAAGAACTAAAAGGGAGAAATCAATATATCCGAGACAGGTTTAGTGAGGAAATGAAACAAGATAGGAGCAGACAGGAAATTGACAAATGCATAGCAACCACTGGAAGCCCAGGCCAAATATATTCCGTGTATTCAAAAAAGGAGGAAGGAAGACCAAACCACAGCCAGCATGGTTAAAAAGTGAGGTGAAGGAAGCTATTAGAGCTAAAAGAAAATCCTTCAGAAAATGGAAGGAGGAACCGACTGAAAATAATAAGAAACAGCAAAAGGAATGTCAAGTCAAATGTAAAGCACTGATAAGGAAGGCAAAGAGAGACTTTGAAAAAAAGATTGCGTTGGAGGCAAAAACACAGAGTAAACATTTTTTAAGGTATATTAAAAGCAAGAAGCCAAAGAATCAGTTGGACCGCTAGATGACCGAGGGGTAGAAGGGGCAATCAGGGAAGACAAAGTCATAGTGGAGAGATTAAATGAATTCTTTGCTTCACTGAGATTTGGGAGAGATATCAGTGACAGAAATGGTATTCAAAGCTGACGAGTCAGACAAATTGAATGAAATCTCTATAAGCCTGTAGGATGTAATGTCACAATTTGACAAATTAAAGAGTAACAAATCTCCTGGACTGGATTGTATTCATCCCAGAGTACTGATAGAATTGAAAAATGAACTTGTGGAACTATTGTTAGTAATATATAATTTATCTTTAAAATCAAGCGTGGTTCCGGAAGATTGGAGGGTGGCCAATGCAACACCAATTTTAAAAAAGGTTACAGAGGTAATCTGGGAAATTATAGACCGGTGAGCCTGACGTCGGTGCCAGGCAAAATGGTAGAGACTATTATAAAGAACAAAATTACAGAGCATATTTAAAAGCATGGATTAATGAGATCAAAGTCAACATGGATTTAGTGAAGGGAAATCTTGCCTCGCCAATCTATTACATTTCTTTGAAGAGGTGAACAAACGTGGATAAAGATGAGCTGGTAGATATAGAGGCACATTTTCAAAGCACTTTGGGAGGCTAAGTTCCATAGGTTTCTATGGAACTTTGGGAGGCTAAGTGCTTTGAAAATGAGCCTCATTGTGTATCTGGATGTTCAAAAGATGTTTGACAAAGTACCTCATGAAAGACTTCAGAGCAAATTGGAAAGTCATGAAATAGGAGGTAGTGCCCTATTGTGGATTAAAAACTGGTTAAAAGATAGAAAACAGAGAGTAGGGTTAAATGGTCATTATTCTTAATGGAGAAGGGTAGATGGTGGAGTGCCCCAGGGGTCTGTGTTGGGACCGCTTCTTTTTAACATATTTATAAATGATCTAGACATGGGAGTAACTAGTGAGGTAATTAAATTTGCTGATGACACAAAGTTATTCAAAGTCGTTAAATTGTAAGAGGATTGTGAAAAATTACAAGCGGACCTTACGAGACTGGGAGACTGGGTGTCTAAATGACAGATGACGTTTAATGTGAGCAAGTGCAAAGTGATGCATGTGGGAAACAGGAACCCGAATTATAGCTACGTCATGCAAGGTTGCACGTTAGGAGTCATGGACCAAGAAAGGGATCTAGGTGTCGTCGTTGATGATACGTTGAAACCTTCTGCTCAGTGTGCTGCTGTGGCTAAGAAAGCAAATAGAATGTTAGGTATTATTAGGAAAGGAATGGAAAACAAAAATGAGGATGTTATAATGCCTTTGTATTGCTCCATGGTGCGACTGCATCTCGAATATTGTGTTCAATTCTGGTCGCCGCATCTCAAAAAAGATATAGTGGAATTAGAAAAGGTGCAGAGAAGGGCGACGAAAATGATAAAGGGGATGGGACGACTTCCCTATGAGGAAAGGCTAAAGCAGCTAGGGCTCTTCAGCTTGGAGAAAAGATGGCTGAGGGGAGATATGATAGAGGTCTATAAAATAATGAGTGGAGTTGAATGGGTAGATGTGAAGCGTCTGTTCACGCTTTCCAAAAATACTAGGACTAGGGGGCATGCGATGAAACTACAATGTAGTAAATTTAAAACGAATCGGAGAAACTTTTTCTTCACTCAACGTGTAATTAAACTCTGGAATTCGTTGCCAGAGAATGTGGTAAAGGTGGTTAGCTTAGCGGAGTTTAAAAAAGGTTTGGACGGCTTCCTAAAGGAAAAGTCCATAGACTGTTATTAAATGGACTTGGGGAAAATCCACTATATCTGGGATAAGCTGTATAAAATGTTTTGTATATTTTGGGGATCTTGCCGGGTATTTGTGACCTGGATAGGCCGCTGTTGGAAACAGGATGCTGGGCTCGATGGACCTTTGGTCTTTCCCAGTATGGCAATACTTATGTACTTATGAGAGCTTGGAACAAGTACATAGGATCTCTAAGGAAGTGATAGGGACAGTAGATGGCGTGGAAGGGCAGACTGGATAGGCCTGCCTACATTTTTCTGTTTCTATGTGTGTCGACTAAAAAAAATATTTGAGTCCTGCCCTAGAGCCTCAATATTTAGAAAGCAAAACAACATGCAGATCTTTCCAAATATGTACCCTGGAAGCACCTTTACAAAACCTCACTCATTGACCTTCAATCTCAAACATGGCAATGAATCTCACTCTTTGGAATGGGCCACCCTTGACATCTCTTAATTGTGTAGTAATGAAATGTCGGCCCTCTGATTTCATGATCACACTATTATGTCTCTCACCTCTCTCCTTCACTTTTGCTCTCATTTCCTCCCTTGCTTTTGCCTCTTGCCTTTCCTGCTTATTCTCACCCTATCCCTTGTTTTCAACTCTTACTTCCCTCCTTCCCTCTCTCCCTCCCTCCCTGGAGTACTGAAACAGATAACAAGTGTGTGTGTGGGGGGGGGGGGGGGGGGGAGCATTGAGGTGGGGCCCCAGGCATTGGAGATCCCCTAACAAGGTCCTCCATTTCTATAAGCCAATATATGTAATCTCACAATTCTTGGATGCTTTAATTTCCATGTTAATGAACTATCCTCGAGGACTGTATGTAAGAATGTTCATCATGTACTATCATCATTACACTGGGTCTGAATTACTCAGGAACCAATACATATTACAGGACACACCATTTATGGCATCTGATAATCACAAGCTGAATTGCAAACAGGTTCCTTTGTTGATTGTGCTATCAATTTGTTCACCAGGTTGAGGTATATGAAATCACTTAAGAATGCTCACCTAGCTCAGACATGCTCATTATAATGTTAAACAATTGAAAGGTAGCTGGTTATCTAAAATGGATCTAGTCTCATGTGAAAACACCAAAGAGACAGTGAACCATGGTTTTTAACACACTTGAAAGAACACTAGATGAAATGGCTGCAGTACAGAAAATTCCTATCAAGAGGAGGTTATTATGCTTCTAGTTATCTTCCTGCCAAAATGCACAAAAAAAAAGAAGTTGGAACAGCTTGAAAAACATTGGCAAAAGCTTTGAATAAACGATACACTGATATAGTATATGAGGGTCCTTTTACTAAGGCGCGTAGGCACCTACGCGCATCTAACGCGTGTGAATTTGGAACTACCACCTGGCTACTGTGAGCCCTGGGCAGTAATTCAATTTTTTACATGCGTCCAATATGCGCGGCAGAAAATATTTTTTATTTTTTACCATGTGGCGCTAACTGGGCGATAATCAGCAGTGTACACACACTCAGGTCCTAAATGGACGCACACCAATTTTTATTTTGCCACACGTCCATTTTCGGCAAAAAAAGGCCTTTTTTATGCAGGTGCGCTGAAAAATGGACATGCGGGCATCCAATACACATGCCTACACCAGCGCAGGCCACTTTACGGCGCACCTTAGCAAAAGAACCCCTGAATCAGTTAAGATCATATACAGAACACACAAGCATTGAAAAGAAGGCATACTACACTATGGAAATTCCTAGAACTTTGGAATAGTGAGAAATTAACGCAAATTAATACTAGTCTAAATAATCATATACAGTGTGGCACATTCACTGATTCCTTGTGAAAGAAAGTTAATACCATCTGTTCAAGCCTTCCACCTGATCCTGATAACCCCATACCAGCTATTGAAGATGATCATATACATAGGAAGAATTTTTCAACTCGCTGTGCTAAAGAAATTGAGAGAACCCCAAGTGGAGATTGAACAACTCTTCCTGCCCTTTTAAACCTTGCTTTACCTTGATGCTAAGCTGCAATTATAAGCTAATTATTATGATTAGCTTATGCCATTACCAGAAGGATGTTTACTTGCCTTATTGAAGTAAGCATGTGTCTGTTCTATATTGAAAAAAAAATCAAATTTAGACCTGACTGAGCCTTCTAATTTACATCCAATATCTAGGGCTTGCCTACAATTGAGAAACTCTGCTTTTTGAACATGTCACCTCTTTGTCTACCCTCCTTTTCAGCCCTTACTCATTTGTGAACATGGCACTCTACAATGAGTCTGCACAAGGCTCTTCACCCCTCTGTATCCCTCACAGGCTACCACTGTCAATATCTTTGCTTCCTGCAGGGGGGCGCAGGCAACCTTAGCTCTGTCCCTGCTCCCATTCTCTGTAATTGCTCATGCTGTGTTAGGTGAAATATTGGTCTGAAGTCAGACCAGTTAACTGAAGATTAAAAATTATAATCATGAGATTAATTGCAATTACATTTTTCAATCATCCAACAGGCTTAATTAATTCATAGCTTAGTGTATGTTAAATCACTTTAGTGTGTAAAAAAATTTAAAGCGTACTAACAAACCAATGCACATCCCTAAAGTACGAAAAAGTGATTCAAATTAGTAACATAGCAGTATAGTAAAAGATGGCGGATAAAGACCCCCACAGTGTGCCAAACATGTTCTTGCATGTCATTACTGAACAAAAATGAATAGAGAAAACACATTTCTTTTTTTTTTCTTTCATTTTCTGATAATAGTGTGCAATTTTAAAGAGTGTGCACTATGTGCAAAGAGGGCCAACTCTTTTCCTGATAGTGTGTCCATTAAAACCATTGTGCATCTGTGAATGATGGCCATACCATTAGGAAAAGAGTGTGTGCTCTTTCGATGCAGTGTGCACTATTTGCACTCTCTTTGCAAATAGTGCACACTCTTTTGAAAGAGCACATACTGAACCACTTTGTGATGATAAAATGGTGAAACAAAAACATAAAATAAACATTCCCAGACACGACACTAATGAAAAATTGTCTGCCTTCCTATCCATCCTGGAACTGGCTATTGGCTATGAGAAATAAGTACATAAGTATTGCCACACTGGGACAGACCAAAGGTCCATCAAGCCTTGCATCCTGTTTCCAACAGTGGCCAATCCAGATCACGAGTACCTGGCAAGATCCCCAAAAAGTTCAATACATTTTATGCTGCTTATCCCAGAAATAAGCAGTGGATTTTCCCCAAGTCATTTTAATAATGGTCTAGGGGACTTTTCCTTTAGGACGCCGTCCAAACCTTTTTTTTAAACCCCGTTAAGCTAACCGCCTTTACCACATTCTCTGGCAACAAATTCCAGAGTTTAATTATACGTTGAGTGAAGAAAATTTTCTTCAATTCGTGTTAAATTTACTACTTTGTAGCTTCATCGCATGCTCCCTAGTCCTAGTAATTTTGGAAAGAATAAACAAATGATTCACATCTACCTGTTCCACTCCACTCATTATTTTATAGACCTCTATCATATCTCCCCTCAGATACATGCAACACTGTAGCTTTGAGACTGACTGCACTTGTTCAGTGAGGACTAAGGAAGTTTAATTGACCGGAGAGGGTGGGAGCATGCTTGGCCCATTATCTGGCCTGAAGCCAGTAGGCTGAGCTTGCCACCATATTGAGTCACCCAAAACAATAGCAAATTCTTATTAGAAATAAGGACTGTCTATGTGTGGCTTGGCATGGACCAAAACATTGCTTTGCTTTGAGTGTATCAAGATGGTGGCTACGGCTTTAACCTTGTCACATGACGCTGTTTCCTGTCAATTAAACCTTCTTGGTGAGGACTGATGATATCCCAGAGAAGAAAGGAGAACTGAATGAAGTTAGGAAGCCTAGACAAGGATCATAAGCCTGGACAATGCATGAATGGCCTCTATTGACTTATGTACAGATGGTATTGCTCATTGATCCTGGAAGGAATTAATTCTTCAGTAAAGCTTCTTTTGATTTGAACAAATAAACTTGTCTGGACACTGGATTTCTTTTGGAGTGACTTTGAGGCTAATCTACAAAGCTAGAGCAGATAGAAGCATTCAGTTTGTACAATGTCTGCACACAATGATCTCAGCGCACAATGCAGGAAAGGGTTTTGCGCAGAAGCTAACCCTATCTTTGATGAATTAGCACAATTTACATGCAGTCATCACAAACTTCACCCCAACAGATGGGAGTTTGTGCTAACCATAGCATTGAAACCACCATAACCACTCTAGTTAGCGAATTACAGTAGAACACCGATTATCCGGACTGTCCTCTGCAGAGGGTGGTCCGGATAATCATAAATCTGGATAATTGGACATATCAAATTTCTGTAAAGAAAACAAGATTACAGCATTGCATATTAAACATTAGTTTTATTTTCATCAATATGTTTGCAGAAAAAAAGTAGTTCTAATCAAAAAGTACTGTTTTTAAAAGTAAAGTACAGTGTAGTGCTGTATTTCTTGTACATCCTGTATATACACTACTGTACACTAAAAAAAGAATTAATTCAAGGCCAATTTTCATTTCTTTGCTGCAAGATCACGTAGTCTTTTCAGAAAAAGGAGCTGGATTGTACTGCTTTCTTCCTGTTTTCCAGCCAAGCCATCGCTGTGTTTAAACATTCAAAGGCTTCTGCATGTGCTGGTCCTGCATCAGCATCAACCTGGTGATCATCATCAGTTTCTGATTCTTCATGTTCCTTGTCCTGTACTGATTCCACAATTTCACCATCTGTTATGATCTGATCCCCTGGATCATTTGCATCACTGTATATCCATTTGCTGATATTCTCAACATCACAATCAGAGCAACCAGGAACCTGTAGAAGATCTCTGGCAATGTTTTCAAGGACATCATCTTCTTCTTTTCCCTCTCCAGGTCTTCTTTTTTGTTTAGAATTATGGTCCAATGCGTTTTTCAGGGTTTGGTTTTTAACATGATTCCAAGCATCAGCAACCATGTAGGAACAATCTTTTAAGTCCAATTCTCTTATGAATTGGATCATGCCACTTTCAGTTTCACTGCCAGCCAAAATAAACTTTTTTAGCAGTTGTTTCCTGTAAAGTCGTTCAATGAAACAATAACTCCTTGATCTATTGGCTGCATTAAAGATGTCACACTTGGTGGCAAAAAGAGCACTTTGAATCTACCTTCCTTCGTAGGATGTGAAGGTGCATTGTCCAACAACAAAATGAAATCTCCTTGTTTTCCTGTACAAAGCTGAAATCTTTTCACCTCCAATATGAAGCAAGTGTTGTACCAGTCAAGGAAAACCTCACAACTGATCCATGTTTTTTTTTTTTTTTGGCTTCTGTAGAACAATTGAAGGTTATGTATGTTTTTGAACGCACAAGGATTTTTAGATTTACCAATTAGCAGTAACTCCGACATGACTATCAGTTGCATATGCTCTTGACTTAATGTAAGCCGCATTGCGCCTGCTTATGTGGGAAAATGTGGGGTAAAAATGCACCAAATAAATAAATAAAAATTCTCCCAACCAACAGTATGACATGTTCTTTAGATGACTTAAATCCAGGAGCAGATTGCTCCTTGTGACTATCCAGTGATTTACTGGGGAGTGATTTCCAATTCAGACCTGTTTCATCTGCATTATAAACACAATCAGGGTCATAGTTCTTGACAAGATCATTAAATTGAAGAAGAAAGTCATTAACCGCTGGTAAATTTGCAGAAAGTTTCTCATCATGGATTTCAATTTGCCTTATTCCATGGTGGTGTTTGAAATGTCGAAGCCATCCAGTGCTGGTTTTGAAGTCTGAATCCCCCTGAAGTTGCTTATTGAAAAACATTGCTTTTTCAGCTAATAAGTGGCCCAGAAATAGGGTGGCCCAAGGATCTTTTTAGTAGGAACCAAAGATATAGAGCTTTATCTACCTTTTCAATAGACGTAGTTTACAATAGCATCACTTTGTCCTTTTATGTCAGATACTGTTGATGTTCCTACACCATATTCTTCTGCCAAATTTTTCCCCAACACTCTCTTTCTTAATTTCTCCACAATATCAATTTTCTCTTTTAATGACAAAACATGCCTTTTTTGCTTTTTTTCCATTTCCAAGCAGCAATAGCAAGGCTGTTTCCTCTGCCACGTCTCCACAAACAGTGATAGCAAGACTGTTTCCTCTGCCATGACCCCGCAAGCAGCGATAGCAAGACTGTTTCCTCTGCCATATCCCCGCAAGCAGTGATAGCAAGACTGTTTCTTCTGCCTTGTCCCTGCAAGAGTAAGGCAGAAAGGGCTTTTTTCTGCTGTGTATGAGTCAGGAAAGGGCCGGAAAAGGAAAGGCAGGGCTTTTCTCTGTGTGGACTGCGAGGATGTGCTGGGAAGGTATTGGAGGATAATGGGTCCGGATAACTGGAAATCCGGATGATTGGCGTTCGGATAATCAGTGTTCTACTGTACATATTTTCCTTGATTCTAGCCAGATTGTCCTTCTTGTTTCTCTTGATGTATCTACTGCCTTTGATCTCATTGATCACACTCTTCTCCTGGCTCATCTTAACTCCATTGGTATTTCTGGTTCTCTACTTCAGTGGTGTACTTCTTTTCTTGCTGGAAGGAGTTTTCAGGTTTTTACATTTGCAGTCTTTCTGCTTGAGCATGGTGTTCCCCAAGGTTCTATCTTCTCTCCACTGCTATTCAATATTTTTCTACATCCTCTGGCTCTTCTTATACAGGATTTCAATATCAAATTCTCTTTTTTTATACAGATGATATTCTCTTAGTTTTCCCAGTGGTCCCTTACAATCCAGATCTCTAAGCTTTACAATCCTGTTTGTTCACATTATCAACTTGGCTTACCACCCATAAAATTGTTTTCAACCCAGCAAAGACTACTACCTGTTGGATTTCTGGAGTCCTGCCAGCTCCTACCGCTCCACTCTCTTTGTTCAATGTTTCTTTCATACCTGTTCAATCTTTTTGATATCTGGGTATCATCATTGATTTCACACTTTCCTTTGATTCTCAAGTTTCTGCTATTATGTTGAAGGGTTTCTATTGGTTATGCCATTTCCAATCGATTAGACAATTCATAGATTCTACTTCTCTTCGCACTCTTATTCATACATTTGTTATCTCACATCCCAACTACTGTAATTCAACTCTTTGCAGAATTTTGTCTTCTCCCCTTCATAGATTACAAACATTACATACTTCTGCAACATGCTTTTTGTGTAAGGCTCGAAAATATGACAATATCCTCTTTTTTTTCTGCAACTGCACTGGCTTCCTGTGCAATACAGATGTTTGTTTAAGGTTTTGTGCCTAACCCACAAAGTCTTATACCTTCGTACCCCAGCTTACCTGGCTTTTATAGTGATACCCCTACAATCCTTCTCATGCGCTCTGCTCATTAGATTCTCACTGATTAGTTCTCCAGTTCTCCCCTCTCCCAAGATTGTACACTGGTTCCTCTGCTTTTTATTTTCTTGCTCCCTCACTCTGGAATTCCATCCCCCTTTATATCGGATCCAAACTTATTTCCTAAGTTTAAGGTTTTGTTGAAAACTTATTTGTTTGATAAAGTGGAGTGGAGGAGTGGCCTAGTGGTTAGGGTGGTGGACTTTGGTCCTGAGAAGCTGAGTTCAATTCCCACTTCTGGCACAGGCAGCTCCTTGTGACTCTGGGCAAGTCACTTAACCCTCCATTGCCCCATGTAAGCCACATTGAGCCTGCCATGAGTGGGAAAGCGCAGGGTACAAATGTAACAAAAAAAAGCTTTCAAACTACCACCATGATGTTTTTAGGTTACATGATGGTCTGTCTATCCCAACAGCTCAATGTGTGCTCCTAGACCTTTACAGAGTATGTATGAATGGTTCTTATTGACTGATCTTCTTCTTTCCTATTTTATTCAGGCGTTCTTTCCTATTTTAAAATTTGTTTTTTAATAGCAAGATATCAAGCCTTTTAATAAATATAAACAAACACACAGAATATTAAAATGATGCATATAAGGCTGAACACAATGCTGGGCTTTTAACGCCAGATCTGAGGAAGCTTGGATGGGTTATTTTGTTCTTCTGTAGTAGCATCCTTGAGAAATTAATACTTGTTCTTTTTCCTGCAAACATACAGGATGTCAACTTTTTGTGGCCTCCAAAAAGAGCATGGGTTAAATAAAATACAACTAGTAAGATCAGCGATATCACAAACTACAGACCAGTAGCTTCAATACCACTATTGACCAAAATGATGGAGGGTCTGGTAGCACAGCAACTAATGGAATACTTGGCAAAATTTTCAATCCTTCATAAATCCCAATCAGGTTTCAAACCACAACACAGCACTGAGAATGGTCATAACCACCCTAATAACGAATTTCAGAAGCTTAATATGCCAAGGACAGAATATATTATTACTACAATTCAATATGTCAAGTGTATTCAACCTAGTAGACCACACAACACTAATGGCCCTGATCGACAACATGGAAATCAGTGGTGCAGTGGATCAGATCCTACATTGTAAAGATGTCTAACTAGATATCAGCCTTTTGGATCTTTGAGTGTGGGGTACCCACAAGGTTCCCCAATATCACCAATATTGTTCAGTGTAATGATGGCATCACTCAGAAAACAATTGGAATTAATGGGCTTCAAACCATTCACAGATGATGTCACCATTTACATACCTTTTAACAACAGCATCACAGAAATACTGGATAATGTTAAAAAAGGCCTGGACCTTATGGAAAACTAGGCAACAACTTTCAAACTCAGAGACAAAACCAAATTTTGTCCAGCCCGCACAACCCCCACACCTCACCAAAACTTTGTAATCAACTATCAAGCATACCAAATCGAAACACAACTAAAAATATTGGGAATTATTCTCGACAAACATCTATCATTGGACACTCATCTATCATTGGACACTCAAATATTGGCAGTAACATCAAAATGCTTCAGAATACTATGGAAACTGTGAAGGATCAGAGACTATTTTCCTAGACAATCATTCTGGATATTGGTACAATTGATGATACTATCACAACTAGACTACTGTAATGCAGCATATGTAGGGTGTATGGAAAACAATCCAAACATGACAGCAAGACTGATATTCAACAAGTTGAAATACTCCACTGCTCAAAATACTACACTGGCTGCCAATCAAGGCAAAACTACTCTTCAAAGTTAGTACCCTCATTTTCAAGAGACTATTTGGAATGGTTCCTGAATATATGCTAGATATGATTGAACTAGCCCCAAGAAATGCAAGCCAAGAGACCAGAGGTTACTTACTTCTTCACCTACTCAACTGCAGAAACATAACTTACAAAACCATCTACATTGCAGGATTTAGTTACCTGGATTCCAAATGGTGGAACTCAATACTAAAAGCCACAAGAAGCATCACTAACTAACTTCAGTTCAGAAAAGAACTGAAAACCTACCTCTTCAAAAAATTCTATAGTTAACCACATAAGCTATCAATGTCCTTTCTACGTCCTAACTATAAAACATTATTGTAATATCACCAAACTGTAAATTGTAAGCCACTTTGAACTGAAGCTTGCTTTTGGATAACAATGGGATACAAGAATGCATAGTAAATAAATAAAGACAGAATGGGAGAGGTGACGTTTCAGCACACATCTGAACATATGCTGGAATGCTATTCTCCAAATAAATATTGTCATCACAAAAATTTTATACACAGAATAGCATTCCAGCACATCAAAGATGTATGCTGATATGCTTTTCTGATCAGACATGCACACAGCACCCGCAGCGCAGAACCTTTTGCTCATGTATCTGATATGCTATCCTTGATCAGTGAACAAGTTTTGCTCAGGTCTTATTTGCATATAATGTATTTACTGCATTGGCAAGCAAAAATTGGGTGTTAACACTTTTGTTATAAAGCTGTGCGCCAGAGCTGACTCAAGAAAGTGGTTACCTAAGCCGGGCCCCCTCCCCCAACTACCTCCCTCCTCCCACCTCCTGCAGCTTCGGTATCTCTACCCTTCCGCCCTTGGTCCAATCTCTTTCCCCCTCCCTGCAGGTCCAACACTGCTCCCTCACCTTTCTCATTCCCCTGTAAAGTTTACATTGGTTGCTGGAGGCAGCAGCAGCATGACAGGATATCTTCAGCCTGCCCCTGAGTCTTCTCTCTGCTGCATCCCGCCCACACAAAATTGCATCAGAGGAGGCAGGATGCAGTAGGGGCTGGACAAAGGCAGCCTGACATGCTGCTGCCACTGGCGACCAATGTAAACTTTACAGGGCCGCGGGGGAGTGAGAGAGATGAGGGAGCAGTGCTGGACCCACGGGGAGGGGGAAGACAGAAGGGGTGAGACCAGACTGAGGGGAAGGGGAAAGAAAAGGCTTAACCTGTAGACCAGGGGAGGTGAGAGGCTGGGTATTTTGGCACCCTTAATCCTCAGCGTCCTGGGCCAGAGCCTCACTCAGTCCAATGGTTAAGCCATCCCTGCTGTGAGTTAAGCCATTGGACCAAGCTTTCCGCATCTGCCCCTGTGTTGTCTCTGGAAGTTGATAGGATGAGTTTCACAGAGGAAAAACTCTAGGAAAGCTGTTCCCTGTCTCCTCTATCCCCCCCCCCCCCCCCCCCAATCCATCCAGCAGGACCCAAGGGGCCTGGGATGGTTACCCTGTTCCCTGAAGAGGTGTTGTTCCAAGGTTACAATTGCTAAACATATTTGGGCAAGTTTGTTTGACAGAATGCATGAAGACAGTTTTTTCAAGGCAGCAGCTGAAGGAAGTGAATCTGGCAATGAGGCAAGAGGGAGACAGCAAAAGCAAACAAGTTCTCTAAAATGATATTTTAATATTAAAACCAGGCTGTGCGTTGTTGATAGGCATGTTAACTTTCCATACTTATTTACTCTCTGAGGGCTAGGAAGGAAAAGCTATCAGGATGATAGAACAGTATTATAAACACTGCAGAAACAGAAGCAGCTGATACAATGAGCAGGTAATTTCATAAAGGAATATTCACAAGCACAAAAATTGCCTAAAGATTACAGACATGAAAATATACACAGTTACAAGGCAATACATACTTTTAAACATGTCGGCATGTTCAGGAACCAAGTTTGTGTAGGACAAAAATGGAGTTACAATTTACCAGGTCAATATTCAAAACGATTTAACTGGCCAAGAGCATTTTCTGACCATTTAAATCACTTGTTCAGGGCTAACCGGTCATTTCCAGTAACAGTTAACTGGTTAGTGTCCAGTTAGTGCCTATCTCAAAACTGGCTATTTTGTGGGCATTCCAGGAGTGGAGGAGGAGGGGATTCTGTGGTTACAATCAACATGGTTTTACATATTAATATTATCTAATATTATTATTACAAATCTATATAAATAAAATCCCCCCCTCAGACGTTCTGAAGCTCACTCCATCTGTCCTGAACTCCTGTCCTCCTAGTAGGCTAGGCTATTCGGACTACTCACCCTCAGTCTCAGCCACGCCCATCTGGGCCATAGGCCACGCCCCATCTGCACATAAAAAGCACCCTCAACGTTCTAAAGCACACTCTGAGGCTTCAACAGTTCGTATGTTCGAAGCTCTGTAACCATTTTTAAGCACACTACATCTCTGCCCCACCCTGACCTATCAGAGAAGGGAGGAGTGTCACAGCTGCACCGCTCTGACCTATCAAAGGGAACTGAAACAGGAAAAGGGAGGAGTGTCACACTGAATGACGGACCTATGAGAGGGAAGTCAAATCGAAGAAGGGAGGAGCGTCAGAGGCCAAGGGGACGGCCGTATCTACGTCTCATAGGTTTCCTTGCTTTCTTTTCAGTGTATTGCAGCTGCAGCCACTTAGGTAAGTCTAGCAAGCCTGTCAGCTACTGAATACAGAAAGCAAAAGATAGCATGTGGGAACTTGCTCCATTTTGTTTTCTGGAATGCAGTGATTATTATACAAATGGTCTTGCTTTCATTATTTTGGTAGGGCCTGCCTTCATGACTGTCCACAGTCCCCCCAGTCCTGACACCTGACAGGGGGGACAGGGAAGGACACTCACTGTCTCATATACGCACTCGCACACACTCATTCTCACATACACACACGCTCTCTCACAGACACACTCACACCCGCTCTGTCACACACACACACTTGCACATTCTCACTCTCACACAGTCACTCTCAGAGACACTCTCTCAAACATACACACTCCGCGCAAAACCTTGCTAGCGCCCGTTTCATTTCAGCCAGAAACGGGCCTTTTTTTACTAGTAAGTACATAAGTATTGCCACACTGGGACAGACCAAAGGTCCATCAAGCCCACCATCCTGTTTCCAACAGTGGCCAATCCAGGTCACAAATATCTGGCAAGATCTCAAAAAAGTTCAATACATTTTATGCTGCTTATCCCAGAAATAAGCAGTGGATTTTCCCCAAGTCAATTTTAATAATGGTCTATGGAATTTTCATTTAGGAAGCCATCCAGACCTTTTTTTAAACCCCACTAAGCTAACCACCTTTACCACATTCTGTGGCATCGAATTCCAGAGTTTAATTACACGTAGAGTGAAGAAACAATTTCTCTGATTTGTATTAAATTAACTACTTTGTAGGTTCATCGCATGCTCCCTAGTCCTAGTATTTTTGGAAAGAGTAAAGAAACGATTCACGTCTACCTGTTCCACTCCACTCATTATTTTATAGACCTCTACCATATCTCCCCTCAGCCATCTTTTCTCCAAGCTGAAGAGCCCTGGACACTTCAGCCTTTCCTCATAGGGAAGTCGTCCAATCCCCTTTATCATTTTCGTTGCCCTTCTCTGTACCTTTTCTAATTCCACTATACTTTTTTTCAGATGTGGTGACCAGAATTGAACACAATATTAGAGGTGCGGTCACACCTTGGACCGATAGAAAGGCCTCACTTTTGTTTTTCATTCCTTTCCTAATAATAACTAACATTTTATTTGCTTTCTTAGCTGCCGCAGCACACAGAACAGAGGGTTTCAACATATCATTAACAACAATGCCAAGATCACTTTCTTGGTTGGTGACTCCCAACGTGGAACCTTGCATTACGTAGCTATAGTTTGGGTTCCTCTTTCCCACATGCATCACTTTGCACTTGTTCACATTAAACATCATCTGCCATTTAGATGCCCAGTCTCCCAGTCTCGTGAGGTCCTCTTGTAATTTTTCACAATCCTCTTGTGATTTAACAACTCTGAATAACTTTGTGTTGTCAGCAAATTTAATTACCTCATTAGTTACTCCCATGTCTAGATCATTTATACATATGTAAAAAAAACAGCAGTCCCAGCACAGACTTCTGGGGAACCCCACTATCTACCCTTCTCCATTGAGAATACTAACCATTTAACCCTATGCTCTGTTTTCCATCCTTTAACCAGTTTTTAATCCACAATAGGACACTACTTCCTATCCCATGACTCTCCAATTTCTTCTGGAGTCTTTCATAAGGTACTTTGTCAAACGCCTTTTGAAAATCCAGATACACAATATCAACTGGCTCGCCTTTATCCACATGTTTATTCACCCCTTCAAAGAAATGTAACAGATTGGTGAGTCAAGATTTCCCTTCACTAAATCCATTTTGGCTTTGTCTCATTAATCCATACTTTTGAATATGCTCTGTAATTTTGTTCTTTATAATAGTCTCTACCATTTTGCCCGGCACCAACGTCAGGGTCACCAGTCTATAATTTCCTGGATCCCCTCTGGAACTTTGAACCAACATCAGGGTCATCAGTCTATAATTTCCTGGATCCCCTCTGGAACTTTGACTCCTGTTCCAGTTATCTCCTAAACTCAGCACCTGACTTATTCCTCCAGTGCTTACAATCTAATCTTTCATGTATGTTATCCCAAGGCATTTTCCCCACAAACAACAGCAAAATAATCCTAACTCCCATCCTGAAAAATTCTCAATCCATTTTAAGTGATGTATCTAACTGGAGGCCCATAGCCTCAATTCCATTAATGGTAAAGGTTATGGAAAACTACATGTCAATCAGGATTCAGACCTTCCTATAGCACTGAAATAGTCCTAAAATCACTAATAGCAAACTTCAGAGTAGAACTGAGTAAGGGAAGAAAGATAACCATCTCTCTAACCTTATATGTACCTTTCTTTAAATTAGTCACATTATTCTCTAACTCATCTTACTCTCTTACCTATGTTCCATCTTTGCTTATACTCTACACTGCCAATTAAAATGTTCTATTATGTATTCCTTTGACATTAGACCCTAGACTGTCATACATGGAGGGGCATAATTGAACGAAAACGCCTATCTCCATGGGCGTTTATCTCCGAGAACGGGTCAGTGAAGGGGCGGACCGAACCGTATTTTCGAAAAAAATAGACGCCCATGTTTTATTCAACAATGTGTGAGCTGGGCGTTTTTGTTTTTCAGCGATAATAGAAAATGAAAGCGCCCAGCTCAAAAACGAATAAATCCAAGACATTTATTCGTGGGAGGGGCCAGGATTCGTAGTGCACTGGTCCCCCTCACATGCCAGGACATCAACCGGGCACCCTAGGGGGCACTTTTACAAAAAAAAAAAAAAAGGTCAAAGAGCTCCCAGGTGCATAGCACCCTTCCCTTGTGTGTTGAGCCCCCCCAAATCCCCCTCAAAACCCACTGCCCACAAGTCTACACCATTACTATAGCCCTAAGGGGTGAAGGGGGGCACCTACATGTGGGTACAGTGGGTTTGGGGGGGTTGGACGACTAATAAGCATTAAGCAGCACAATTGTAACAGGTAGGGGGGGATGGGCCTGGGTCCACCTGCCTGAAGTCCACTGCACCCCCTAACAACTCCTCCAGTGACCTGCATACTGCTGCCAGGGAGCTGGGTATGACATTTGAGGGTGAAAATAAAAATGTGTGAAACATCATTTTTTTGTGGTGGGAGGGGGTTAGGTACCACTGGGGGAGTCAGGGGAGGTCATCCCCGATTCCCTCCAGTGGTCATCTGGTCATTTAGGGCACTTTTTGGGGCCTTATTCGTGAAAAAACAGGGTCCAGGAAAAGTGTCCTAAATTCTAGCTAAAAACGCATACTTTCTTCCCATTATCGCTGAAATGCGCCCATCTTTGTTCGGCAGATAACCACGCCCCAGTTCCGCCTTCGCCACACCTCTGACACGCCCCCATAAACTTTGTCCGCATCCGCGACGGAGTGCAGTTGAAAACGCCCAAAAATCGGCTTTCGATTATACCGCTTTATTCGTTTTTGTGAGATAAACGTCCATCTCCCGATTTAGGTCGGAACTTGGGCGTTTTTCTCGTTCGATTATAAGCTGGATAGTAATATAGTAGATGACGGCAGAAAAAGACTTGCACAGTCCATCCAGTCTGCCCAACAAGATAAACTCATATGTGTATCCTGTCAATTAAAATGTTCTGTTAAGTATGGTGTTGACATTGTAAGTAGTATATTATGCCATACTTTGTATTGTTATTTGAATATTTTTACTGCTGTAATTGTCTATTGCTCATTCTGATTTATTCTTACTGTATATCACCTTGAGTTAATTCCTTGAAAAAGGCGGCAAATGAATCCTAATAAATAAATAAATAAAATAATTCTTCAATTTGATATGTCCAGTGCTTTTGACACTGTTGAGCATGGCATTCTGCTTAATCTATTAGATAACTTTGGTCTATGTGGTTCAGGGGATTCCTTGTCTCAAGACATTACCAAGAAAACCAATCAGACATAATTTCTTCTCCATGGTCTCCAAATTGTGGTGTGTCTCAAGGTTCTTCTTTATTTCCTATTTTATTTAATGTAATGATGGACCCACTAGGATACTTACTTGACTGAAAAGGCTTCCATTCTTTTATGTATGCCAACAATGTCACAATTTACATCCCTTTTACTAATCAAATTCATGAAATTATAACAAAAATCATATCAGGTCTAGACCTGATGAAATCCAATTTTAAACTTAAACTTAACAGAGATAAAACTAAATTCTTAATTGTAACAAATCCTTATCAACCATTTCATTCTAAACATTTCACCATTGATAACATATTATACCAATTAGAGACCAATCTAAAAATTCTAGGAGTAACAATCAACTACCAACTATCATTTAAGCCACAGGTAACTAAGGTAGTGTCTAACATCCTCAATTCATTATGGGGCCCTTTTACTAAGCCGTGTAGGCTTGTACATGCGTCATACACATGTCAATTTTGAACTACTGCCCAGCTACCACATGGCCTGGGTGGTAATTTCATTTTTTATGTGCATCCGGTATGCGCGCCGGAAAATTTTCCAGCGCATGGTGCTAACCAGGCAATAATCGGCATTGTATGTGCGCTGATGATTACTGCCCAGTTAACGTGTGAGACCTTACCGCTAAGTCAATGGGTGGCGGTAAGGTCTCAGGCCCAAAATGGACACGCGCCAATTTTCATTTTGCCATACGTCCATTTTTGGTTAAAAGAAAGGCCTTTTTTGCAGGTGCACTGAAAAATGGACCTGTGCACGTCCAATATGCACGTCTAAACCAGCGCAGGCCATTTTTTGGTGCACCTTAGTAAAAGGACACCTATAGAAATTTAAAAATGAAGACCTTATTTTTCTAACTCAGTCTTCAGATCCCTTACCCAATCTCTAGTATTATCTAAATTTGACTATTGCAATTCCAAGCTGCCCAAAATACAGCTGCCCATCTAGTATTTACAGTTCCCCGCTACATAAAGCTATCTCACTGTTACTAAAACTACATTGACTTCCAATTACAGCATGTATCACATTCAAATTATGGACATTTATATACCAGATAATTTATGGTTTGTCACCATCATACATGTAAAACCTTATTGAGTGGTCGACAAGAAACACTAATAATTCCTGCAGAAATCCCCTTGTCTTACATTACCCACAATGTAAGAAAATTAAATATAAAAAGATTCACACTGCTGGGTTCTCATATCAATGTACAAATAGCTAGAACTCATTACCCAAACAACTTAGGCACACAAAAGAATACTCCTCGTTTCGTAAACTATTAAAAATACATGGTAAAAATGACTATTTATTTATTTTATTTATTTATTGCATTTGTACCCCACATTTTCCCACCTCTTTGCAGGCTCAATGTGGCTTACATTACATTGTGAATAGTGGAAATCTATAAGAAAATATACATGTAGTATTGCTTAAGGATCTTGGGTAACATGATAATAGTAATAGATAATAGTAATAGTAATAGATAATCTAAAGAAAATATACATTTAGTATTACTGTTGAAAAGAATCCAATCCAATATTTAACACAACATAGATTTAAGTTTCTGTTGTTTCCTCTATCCATCACCCTATGTTTCTTTAACCACATTGTTCTCAACCAGCTATACATCATTGACTTCTACATATATTTGTTTATTATAATCTAGAAATTGTAAATTTGTCGCTAGTTCAACGTAAGCCACATAGAAGCTGAACTAATTTACGATGATGTGAGATACAAATGCCATAAACAAACAAACAAATAAATATTATATACATGAGTCGGCATTGGGTGATATTCAGTCAGTTCAATCTTTATGAGATGTCCCAAAGCTGGTTAAATGTTGAATATTGCACATAACCGGCTATGGTTTAGCCGACTCCGCAAACCCAGAAATTCAATGCTGAAGCACAGACATGGACTGGTATTGAATTTCTGGACAAAAAGTGGGAGAGTCAGCAAAACGCTGAACGTTGCCAACTTAATATTGGGCCCAGTAGCATCTATCCCATTAGTAGTCAAACTAATGGAAGGACTGGTGACCAAACAACTCAATGACTACATAAACAAATTCACTATACTACATGAGTCACAATCAGGATTTCGACCCCTACATAGCACCGAAACAGTACTACTCACTCTCCTAACCAAATTCAAGCAGGAAACAGCAATTGGCAAGAGAATTTCCTCCTCCAATTTGACATGTCAGGTGCATTCGACATGGTTAACCATAACATATTGCTAAGACTTCTAGAATACTTCGGAATCAATGGTGGCACTTTCAATTGGATTAAGGGTTTTCTAACCACAAGAACATATCAAGTGAAATCAAAAACAAACATATTGTCACCTTGGAAACCAGGCTGCGGAGTACCACAAGGATCACCACTATCACTGATCCTTCTCAACCTCATGATGACTCCACTAGCCAAGGCCTCAACGCTGATGACGTTACATTATGCATCCCATACAAACATGATCTGGCGGAAATCACCAACGAAATCAAGCTAAGCTTAAACATCATGAACTCGTGAGCAAATGCATTCCAACTAAAACTCAATACAGAAAAAACAAACTGTCTCATCATCTCATCCCAATACAATACATACATACCCACAAACATTAAAACCCCAGGATACCCCTCCCTGTCTCAGACAGCATGAAAATTCTCGGGGTAACAATCGATCATAACCTATCACTAGAGACTCAAGTGAAATCCACCACAAAGAAAATGTTTTTCTCAATGTGGAAACTCAAACGTGTAAAACCAGTCTTCCCGAGGGAAATATTTTGTAACCTGGTACAGTCCATGGTACTAAGCCACGCAGATTACTGTAATGGAATCTATGTGGGATGCAAGGATCAAATCATAAAGAAACTTCAGACCGCCCAAAACACAGCAGCCAGGCTTATATTTGGGAAAACACGTTTTGACAGCGTCAAACCACTCAGAGAAAAATTGTACTGGCTACCAATCAAAGAATGTATCACTTTCAAAATCTGCATGACTATTCATAAAATTATTTACGGCGAGGCACCAGATACATGACAGTAGCAATGGGACAGATTTAGGGTGGGGAAGAAAAGTTAGGAGCTTGAACTGATTTTCAGCACTAGGCTCATAAATTAGGTTCATAAATCTAGGCAAATGAATGGCAGGCTTAAATTTATAAGCATAGTTGTCGATATTCAAAGCAACTTAAGTGGGCAGGACAAATTCCTGCCTGTTTAAACCATTTGTACCTGCCTACTTTTCGATTCAACGTAACTTAATTGGAAGTGCCTCAGAATATTAGCACTCACCGGCCACGTTGGAAGTGGGCAGGTGAGGGGTGGTACAGGAGGAAGAGCTAGTTGTTATGCATAGGGTTACCAACCTGCTTATAATCGAAAGAGAAAAACGCCTATATTGCGACCCAAATCGGGAGATGGGTGTCTTTCTCCCGTGGGAGCCCAAATCGGTATAATCGAAAGCCGATTTTGGGCGTTTCCAACTGCAATCCGTCGCACAAACGGGTAAAGTTGATGGGGGGTGTCGGAGGCGTGGTGAAGGCAGAACTGGGGCGTGGTTATCGGCCGAGGAAAGATTGGCGTCTTTAGCTGATAATTGAAAAAAAAAGGCGTTTTTACCGCGATTTTGGGTCACTTTTTTTGGACCCTTTTTTTTTCATGAACAAGTCCCAAAAAAGTGCTCCAACTGACCAGATGACCACTGGAGGGAATCGGGGATGACCTCCCCGGACTCCCCCAGTGGTCACTAATCCCCTCCCACCAAAAAAACCCCACTTTAAAAACTTTTTTTCCAGCCTGTATGCCAGCCTCAAATGCCGTACCCACCTCCATGACAGCAGAATGTGTTCTATCCTCTGACAGCCTTTCCCTGGTTCTGATGTGGCTCACGGGTGAGTGTGACACCTTTTCTGTTAAGGGCACAGCAGAGTCACATCAGCAATGCATTGTGGTGGGTGTAGGGTATTGGGCTCCGTGATTTCACTAGCTTGTGCCACATGCTCACGATGTTGGTAGTTGGTAGGCTCTACTCCCATGGTGCTTTTCCCTCTGCTGGGTCAGAGTGTGCCCTGTTTTGTTTCCGGTAGTCCATGAGGTAGTGGCCATTTTTGTAAGCCAGTTTTAGATCCCTTTCACGTATTAGCCACGTTACAAAACTTAGTTCTTCCCTTGAATGTGGCTGAAAGAGGGCATTGTACAGCATTCTGCCAGCTCTGACCTACTACTAATCTCAGTACCAGGGAGACTCGTTGCCAGTGGGGCACAACCTCTGGTCTGCAGTTAACTGTGAGTAAGCGTGCTTATTCCAATAAAGGATGTTTTCGGAGAGATTAGTCTTCAGGTGTCAACTGGTGTGCCAATGTTATATAGCAGCAACAAGTCCTAGAGGCCTGTGTGCATGCAGGTCCCTGGAGCACTTTTAGTGGGTACCGCAGTGCACTTCAGCCAGGTGGACCCAGGCCCATCCCCCCCCTACCTGTAACACTTGTGCTGGTAAATGGGAGGCCTCCAAAACCCACTGTACCCACATGTAGGTGCCCCCTTCACCCCTAAGAGCTATGGTAGTGTTGTACATTTGTGGGTAGTGGGTTTTGGGGGGAGGGGGGTTGGGTGCTCAGCACCCGTGGTAAGGGAGCTATGCATGTGGGAGCGTTGTCTGAAGTCCACCGCACTGACCTCTAGGGTGCCCAGTTGGTGTCCTGGCATGTCAGGGGTCGAGTGTACTACGAATTGTGGCCCCTCCCATGACCAAATGGCTTGGATTAGGACGTTTTTCAGCTGGGCGTTTTTAGTTTCCATTATCGCTAAAAAAAACAAACACCCAGCTGAAAAATGTCCATTTTTTCGAAAATACGGTCTGTCCTGCCTCTTCATGTACCCATTTTCGGACATAGACGCCCATAGAGATAGGCGTTCACGTTCTATTATGCCCCTCCAAATGACTCCAGAAAAAGGAGGATAGATTGAGCTAGTCCGGTCAGTGCCAGTGCCCACATAGCTAACCGGGCATGTAGGACTACATAAAAATCAGCCCTAACTTTGCCCAGTTAGCTATGAAGGTGCCAGTACTGAATATCAGTCGGCACCCGCACAACTTCCTTATCCTGGCCTGCTGAGTACAGTGTCCTCCCCTCCCTCCCTTCCACTCCCCAACACAATCTGATACTCCCCTCCTATCCCCCGACACAATCACTGATCCCCCCAACACATTCATCAATCCCCTACCCTTCGACACAATCACTGATTCACCCCAAAACAATTGTGAAACCCCTCTTCCCTACACAATCACTAATCCCTCTGACACATTCACGGATCCCCTTCCAACCCCTTTAACACAATCATGGACTACTACTACTACTACTATTTAACATTTCTAGAGCGCTACAAAGTGTACGCAGCGCTGTACAAACACAGAAGAAAGACAGTCCCTGCTCAAAGAGCTTACAATCTAATAGACAAAAAGTAAAGCATTTAAATTTAAAATATTTAAGCAGTCAAGCACAAGAGAACAGTCACAGAAGGACAGAAGATGTTGAAGGGTGGTCAGTGTGATTAGGTGTAACTCTGGTTGGAGTAGTGGGAGAAGGTGATAGAAGAATAGAAATGGGTGAGGTAAAGTAATGAGTGGGTTGATAGGGAGGTTATATAAGACATGTCACTCTAGGGGTGGGTGGGTAGAGGGGTAGGGTGGGTGGAAGCAGGAGAAGGTATTCTCTGCAGCCTATCTGTGAGATGGAAAATGCTCTCTGAAGCTGCTGCTATAAGTTGTTAGTTTTCTCTCCCTGAAAGAGATCCAAGCCACACCCACGAAGTTCAAACTGTCAGTGGGGAGGGTGAGGGGAGGAAATGGCAGTGCTTGATGAAAAAGAGAGCTCAGTTTGATAGGAGATATACTATAGGATGTCATTCTGAGGCCAGGCTAAGTCTAAAGCAGGAGAAGGTATTCTCTGCAGCCTATCTGTGAGATGGAAAATGCTCTCTGAAGCTGCTGCTATAAGTTGTTAGTTTTCTCTCCCTGAAAGAGATCCAAGCCACACCCACGAAGTTCAAACTGTCAGTGGGGAGGGTGAGGGGAGGAAATGGCAGTGCTTGATGAAAAAGAGAGCTCAGTTTGATAGGAGATATACTATAGGATGTCATTCTGAGGCCAGGCTAAGTCTAAAGCAGGAGAAGGTATTCTCTGCAGCCTATCTGTGAGATGGAAAATGCTCTCTGAAGCTGCTGCTGGACCCCTCCCTAGCCCTCTCCCAGACCTACTGCAGAAATCAAACCCACTCACACCTACTCCTAGTGGCTCCATTATGAAAATTGCCTCCACAACTTCTAGCAGTAGTCTTGTGGTACTGTTTGAGCAGACACCCATCTTGCCCGACCCTGCCAATGGCCCAGACTCAAATTCCAATTCTACTACCAGCGCTTTCTCCCTATGTGGATGAGAAAGGAGGATTACTCCGATCCCCATTCTAGAACTATTCATAGGGAATGTGGTGTGGGAAGGAATAAGCAAGATTCCAGGAAGGGAGTGGTAGGTCGGCATGGATACATGTTTTGGGCACTAGTTAGAGAGCGAAGGATTCAAGGAAGCCAGGATTCAAATTCCAGTTCTGCCACTGACACTAATTGTGACTTTGGCAAGTCATGTTATCTCTCATTGCTTCAGGTACCCCCTTGGACTGTAAGCTCTTTGGGTAGGGACATATTGGGCCTGAATATTTATCCACCGCTGCATTGCACTGTATACATCCAGTAGTGCTGTAAAAATAGGTGTTATTATTCAGTGGCATCAGTCATACATTGCTAACAAAAAAGGCAGATAATATTATTACAAACGTTCAACCTCGGACTACAACTCTGAATGAAAAGGATCCTCCCTCTGACTTTTTGCATCTGAATGGTTCAATGTTTTATTCTTGTCTAGCTGCTACACCAATAACACTTTGTTACAGAACTAAACCAATGTTTGTGCTTGTTCCATTCTGAGCTATCTAACTTGACTTCTTTTCTTATGCAAAATACATCCTGAGACCCTATTTTCCACTGCTCTTGTTGGCATCTGTTTTATATTCATAACTTAAAGTTTGCTCTGTCGTGTTAAGAAAAAGCTTTCTTCTCTGTCCCAGTTATCTGTCAGCATGGGTTTAGGCTGCATTCTTTTTTAATTTTTAATTTTACAATCAGATCTGGTCCCTACTAGTACTGTAGCATCACAAGCCTACATGCAGAGCTCCTCTGCATTTCCCCCTCCCCTCATTTAACCTTCTGCTGTCGAAGCCAGCCACCACAGTGGGGGACATAGAGTGTAATTTCTTGTGATCCCATGGGTCTAGGCTTCAGGAAGCCCTGTAAACAGACAATCTGAGGCAACTTTAAGAACAAAAAAAAAACCCCTCTTTTTTCTAGATGGTAATGCAAAACATAAAACAGAGAGTTTGTCTTACCTTGCAGGCAGGACTGGCCGAACCATTAGGCAAGACAAGGCAGTTGCTTATGGCAGAAGCTTTGATGGGGTAGCAAAGGGAAGCCAGTCAAACTGAAGCAATAGTCCAGACCTCCAAACAAACTGAAAAGAACCACCAATCTGTTCCTCCCAAAACCGGTAAAATACTGTTAAAGCACATAACTGCGGATATTCAGTGGGAGATAACCAGTTATCTCCCTCTGAATATCCTGGCTAGTGGGACATAGCTGGTTAGGCGTGGATATTCAGTGCCTAACCAGCTACACTGAATGGTCAAAATAGGCTGCTTAAATAGCATGCCTATCTTTGACCGCTAAAAAGTTAAACAGTTAGTGCTGAATATTGTCATAGCCGGTTAACTTTTTAGCAGCCAAAATAAACCCAGATATTCAATGATAATCGCCAGGTTTAACTCTGGTGGCGGACAGCAGACAACAAATGCACTGCCAGTCGCCGGCTGAATATAGGGCCCTGTATCTTGTGCCTTAATGCTGGAGATATCTGTGCAACTTACAGTATTCTATAAGTTACGTGCATAAGTCCTGCTCATGCCCCACCCCTGTGTACATCCACCTATCAACCTGTCAACTATGCACTATGTAAGATATGCCCATATTGATAGAATACACTTAAGTGATTTTCCAGCATTTACATGCTAACCGGACACATGCTGGTGAGACAGAGAGGGGCATAATTGAAAGGGACGCTCAAGTTTTGCTGAGGACGTCCTCGCAAAACGTCCCGGTGGAGGGGCGTGGAAACCCGTATTATCGAAAAAAGCTGGACGTCCATATTTTGTTTCGATAATACGGTCGGGTACGCCCAAATCTTGAAATTTAGGTCGTCCTTAGAGATGGTCGTACCTAGACTTGGTCGTTTCTGATTTTCGGCGATAATGGAAACTAAGGACGCCCATCTCAGAAACGATCAAATGCAAGCCCTTTGGTCGTGGTTGGAGCCAGCATTCGTAGTGCACTGGTCCCCTTGACATGCCAGAACCAGAGGCGTAGCCAGGTTTTGATCTCAGAGGGAGCAGACTTTTATAAAATAGGCGCCAACTGGTGTCAGCTACACAGCAGTGTCTGTGTTGTTGCTCAGGGGCTGTAGCGAGCACTGATTAATACAGGCTGTCTCTGTTGTGTCCTGCCTACAAGAAACAGTAAGTTTCATTAGGAGGCAGGACGCAGAAGAGATCCCTGGACTGGCCAGAGAAGGCAACCTGTCTTCTTAACTACAAAGTAAAAATATTCAAATCATGACCATCACCTCAGGAATAGCACACACATTCCTTCCACTGCTAGACACCTTGTTTAAATCAGATGGGCTTTTGTTTGTGTGGTGACTCTACAGGATGTAAAGAACACTAGTCTGGAGCATTTTTACTTGGGTGACAAGTGCCACCAAACCTTGCCCTAGAGTCTACTTTCAAATAGGGATAGACACTTTGTGAAATAACACAAACCACTGCAAAAAGACACCAAAAAACGTATACTGAAAACTTACCACACCATATCAGCCCTAACCCACCTATGAAAAGACGGTGCTATAAATATTACAGTGGGACCTAGAGAAGTGTTTCCCTAGGTGGTCCTGGAGTACCCCCCCCCCCTTGCCATTCATATTTTCAGACTATCCACAATGAATCTGCATAAAAAAGATTTGCATGTAATGGAGGGAATATATACAAATCAATGTCATTCGTATCTATTGTGGATATCCTGAAAACCTGACTGGAAGGGGGTACTCCAGGACCAACTTAGGAAACAATGCCATACAACACAAAACTTACCACACCATAACAGCCGTAACCCACCTATGAAAAGACAGTGCTAAATATATTACACTGGGCGGGCTCTGGAGCATCAATTAACCTAATATTGGGAAACTAGAACAAACTGCACTGTTACACATTCCTACATAAATGCTACATGCTTGCAGAATCCTTCACCTCAGTCACACATGCAGAACACGGACAGACCCTCATCTATATAATATAAACCAATGGTCCATCTAGCCCAGTATCCTGTTTCCAACAGTGGCCAACCCAGGTAACAAGCACCTGGCAGAAACCCAAATTGTGACAATATTCCATAATACCAATCTAATACAGAATAGGGAGCCACAAAAAGAAAAAGAAAACAGAAAACACTATCACCACCACCAACAAAAATTGAAATAGAACCCCCCCCCCCCCTTCTCTCTGCCCAAGAAAGCCAGACTCTATAAACAGTGCAAGGAAAGCAAGTTTGGGCCAGTGAAGATTAACTCAAAATAACCTGGTCCTTAGCTGGGTCCTAGTATTACCATATTAAAAATGCGACCATACCATGCTTCTGTGGCTATGATCCACTAATGTTAAACTAACTGGATTTCTTGAAAGGATTATATACATTTAGGATGCACGACTAGGGACACAAACATACACTTATTTATTCAATAGCACAATTCCTTATGTACAGCCACAAAACAACTTTTTTAGGGTGGATCGTATTCCTATTATCATCGACCAAATAGAGGTAAGAGTTTTTAGTTTTGGCACAGGATAAGTCATCATCACAAGAATAAAATATAAGAAAACCAATGGACTGCATTAGGGGCTTATAACCCATTTATGTTTAAGCAAAAGAGATCTGCAGGAAACAAAATATTTAATTTTATTTTGACTTATAAACCACTTGTCCCTGAAACATGCACAAACAACAGAATAATCCATTTGTGTACCTAAAAGGTTGTGCGGGGGAGTGAAAACAAATTAATCAAACTGTCTGGCTTCCTTGCATACAGTGGACTAGATGGTTCACTTTCACTTCGATCTAATAATCGAAATTGGCCAGCTTTTTCTCCCTTCTCCTCCATCTCCCCCCCCCCCCCCCCCCCGCAACTTACATCTTTGTCCACTGCCCCGCGTCTTATACCTCTCTCCCTCTCTTCAGCTCGCTCTCTCCCGAATGGTCATTTTGACTGAAGCGTTCTTCTTCTACCGCCGGCGATTGACACAGTCAGCCAGCCAGCGTCGGGGCCTCTCCTGAGGCGCGTCCCACCTCTTCGGAAACAGGAAGTTGCATTACAGTAGGCGGGACGCGCCTTAGGAGAGGCCCCGATGCTGGCTGGCTGGCTGTGTCAATCGCAGGTGGTAGAAGAACGCTTCAGTCAAAATGACCATACAGACGGGAGAGAGCGGCAGAAGAGACACAAAACGAACGACTCACGCGGGAGGGGGCAGAGAAGATACTGGTTTGCATGTGGCATAGGCGCCATTTTTCTTAAAAATCTGTTTAGGGGAGCGACCGCTCCCCCTGCGCCCCACCTAGCTATGCCACTGGCCAGGACACCAACCGGGCGGGCACCCTAGGGGGCACTGCAGTGGACTTCACAATTGCTCACAGGAACATAGCTCCCTTACCTTGTGTGCTGAGCCCCCCAAACCACCCCAAAACCCACTACCCACCACTGTACACCACTACCATGGCCCTTACGAGTGAAGGGGGGCACCTAGATGTGGGTACAGTGGGTTTGTGGTGGGTTTTAGAGGGCTCACATTTACTACCACAAGTGTAACAGGTGGGGGGGGGGGGGATAGGCCTGGGTCCGCCTGCCTGAAGTGCACTGCACCCACTAAAACTGCTCCAGGGACCTGCACACTGCTGTGATGGACCTGAGTATGACATTTGAGGCTGGCGTAGAGGCTGCCACAAAAGATTTTTAAAGATGTTTTTTTGAGGGTGGGAGGGGAGGTGATCCCCGATTCTCTCCGATGGTCATCTGGTCAGTTCAGGCACCATTTGTGGCTACCACAAGTGTAACAGGTGGGGGGGGGGGGGATAGGCCTGGGTCCGCCTGCCTGAAGTGCACTGCACCCACTAAAACTGCTCCAGGGACCTGCATACTACTGTGATGGACCTGAGTATGACATTTGAGGCTGGTGTAGAGGCTGGCACAAAAGATTTTTAAAGATGTTTTTTTGAGGGTGGGAGGGGAGGTGATCCCCGATTCTCTCCGATGGTCATCTGGTCAGTTCAGGCACCTTTTTGTGGCTTGGTCATAAGAAAAACAGGACCAGGTAAAGTCGTCCAAGTGCTCATCAGGGACGCCCTTTTTTTCCATTATGGGTCGAGGACGCCCATGTGTTAGGCACGCCCAAGTCCCGCTTTCGCTATGCCTCCGGCATGCCCCCGTGAACTTTGGTCGTCCTCACGACGGAAAACAGTTGGGGATGCCCAAAATCGGCTGACGATTATGCCGATTTGGCCGACCTTGTGAGAAGGACGCCCATCTTCCGATTTGTGTCGAAAGATGGGCGTCCTTCTCTTTCGAAAATAAGCCTGAGAGTCAATAGTACTAACTGGATAGGTCTGTGCCCTGAAGAGGACAGGTACAAATCAAGGTAGGGTATACACAAAAAGTAGCACATGTGAGTTTATCTTGTTGGGCAGACTGGATGGACTGTGAAGGTCTTTTTCTGCCATCATCTACTATGTTACTATGATAGTGCCACCAAATATTCCCTTTGACTGCCTTGCCACTATCTAGACATTGGACAGAGCATGGCAGGTTAGCCCCT
Organism: Microcaecilia unicolor; assembly: GCF_901765095.1. Classification (NCBI taxonomy): domain Eukaryota; kingdom Metazoa; phylum Chordata; class Amphibia; order Gymnophiona; family Siphonopidae; genus Microcaecilia; species Microcaecilia unicolor. The sequence continues at coordinate 163,571,682 of NC_044041.1, forward strand.
TTGGGCTTACCGCTCGCTAAAAAGGAAGTACCGTCAGGCCACGGCAGCAGCCCAGCGGTAGTTCCCACACCTAGCATGCCGTCATATCTGGAGCTACAAAAATATTATTCTGTCTCACTGTATTTTCAAATGTAAGCCAAATTGAGCCTGATCCCAAGTTTGCTTGGGATAATGTGTGATATAAATATATATATAACAAATTCTTTTTCCTCCACCTTTTAAGACACTGCCTATCTAGCTGGATGGTGATAGCACAGGAAATCAAGTTTGCACCAGTGAAAACTAACTCAAAATAACCTTTTCCTTAGCTGGGCTCTAGTATTACCATATTGAAAATGCGAACATACCATGCCAAAAGAACATAAGCACATAAGAGTAGACCAATGGTCCATCTAGCCAAGTATCCTGTTTTCCAAACAGTGGCCAAGCCAGGTCAAAAGTATCTGTCAGAAACCAAAGAGCAGCAAGTTGCTTCCCATATCTGTCTCAATAGCATATGGACTTTTCCTCCAGGAATTTGCCCAAACCTTTTTAAACCCAGATACTCTAACCACTGTTACCACCTCCTCCGGCAAAGAGTTCCAGAGCTTAACTATTTATTGAGTGAAAAAAAATATTCCCTCTTATTCGTTTTAAAAGTATTTCCATGTAACTTCCGCGAGTGTCCCCTAATCTTTGTACTTTTAGAATGAGTAAAAAAAAACCAATTTATTTCTACTCATTCTACACCAGTCAGGATTTTGTAGACCTCAATCATATCTCCCCTCATCTGTCTCTTTTCCAAACTGAAGATTCTTAACCTCTTTAGCCTTTCCTCATATAAGAGGAGTTCCATCCCTTTCAGCATTTTAGTCGCTCTTCTTTGAACCTTTTCTAATGCCTCTGTGGCTATGTCCACTAATAATTAAACGATTAACTGGCTTTCTTGAAAGGGTTATATAACCTTTGGATGTATGACTAGGAACAAAAACATATATTTATTTATTCAATATCACAATTCCTCATGTACAGCCACAAAACAACCTTTTAGGGTGGATAGTGTTCACAATGACTTCATTTTTATTATCAACCAGATAGAGATAAGAGTTTTCAGTTTTGGCACAGTATAAGTCATCACAAGAACAAAATATAAGAAAACCAATGGACTGCATTAGGGACTTATAGCCCATTTAGTTATGCTTAAATAAGAGATCTGCATGAAACAAATTATTTCTTTTTATTTTGACTTATAAAACCACTTGTCTCTGAAACATGCTCAAAACAGAATAATCTATTTGTGTATCTAAAATGTAAGCTTCTACAAAAGAGATGAGATGAAGATGTGATTCCATGTGCCCCAATGAAGGGAGAATTTAATTTTACTTCCATTTAATTTCAATATATTCCATCCTTTATTTCTAATAATCTTTTGCTATTGTGTTCAATAGCATTTGCTATTGTTTTGGGTGAGCGAAAATGATGGCAAGCTCCACCTACAGGCTTCAGCTCATATAATGGGCTAGATAGGCTCACCCTGCCTCCTCTCAATCTAACCTCCTTGTTTGCAACAGTGTTACAAATTACATCTTGGCATGGATTCTGATTGGCTTATGCACTGCTTATAATGCTAGAGCTCATATATCCAACTTGAAGCAAGAAGAAAGGTTACCTCTGAAAGTTAATAAAAAAAAAATGTATTGTTAGTCCAATAAAAATGGTATCATCTTATTTTCTTTTGTATGTTTTGATTTATTTCTATTTAATACTTTTAAAAGTGGACTAACATGGCTACCACAGCACTTTACTTGTCTGTCAAAAAAGCCAGACCCCCCCCCTCCCCACCCATGACCTTGCACATGGACATCATAAAGCACACAGAGTGCATGCAGCAGTTGTGAGAGTTTAAGGCATGTCTACAACCTGGTGTTCAAATGATGGCCATCCCAGGCACACAGTATAAAATTCATTCAGACATTATTTTTCCTAGACTTAGCACATAAGGCTTTCTATGATAGGTAAAGTGCAGGCTGACCTTTTCTCTTGAAGATTTTTGTGGCCATGGATGAGTGCAGGCCAAGCTTTTTAGCTTGCTCCTGTAAACACTAAAATATCTTTTTCCTTGGCATGACAGGCCATTCAGCTGCCTTTGAGTGAATCTTATATCTCTCTTCAAAAAGCTGACAAAATGCCCTGGTCTCCTTCCCACCCTGCTATTAAACATATAATTACAGACAAAATTAGAAATATTTCCCGGCCAGGTAGGAGATAAAGATGTATTTCAGATGGATGACTCAGGCAGAAGAAATACTTTTTTGAATTTAGTTTAGTTTATTGAAATATTTGATCAATCACCTTTTATAATACACATCAAAGGCAGCTTACAAGAAAAATGTATATAATGTGAAAAATATAACAAAGAGCATTTAATGCAAACACAAAGCTCAAGAGCAAATTAAAAAAAACAAACAAAAAAAAGAACAAAAAGAAAATTCACAGGTCCTGCAACCTCCCTGTAAGCAACTTTTCACCCCTCCCCCTTGAACCTAGGAAAAGACATCCCAGCTCTTAATTTGGGGAATAATGAATTTAACACAGCAATTGCTAGGAAGGAAAAGACTGTGGAGGAGTAGCCTAGTGGTTAGAGCACCAGTCTTGACATCCTGATGCCCAGATGATCAAAAGCCCCGCGTTGTTCCAAACAGCACTCTAAAAATAGCACTAGAACAGCACAGGGCTTTACTGCCCCTATGATCATAGATAATAGCATGCAAATTTATGTGTGCTATTATCACTGATCATAGGGTAAAGTGCGGGAGGATTGTGCCTGAGTGCATGGGACCACCATACCCCAAACAGCAAGGCCCTGGTGGCCTAGTGCCCCCACCAAACCCCCATCCCAAGCCAGCGACATTGGGGCTGGAGGTCTGGCAGACCTCCAGTCCCTCTGACCCCCCCCCCCCCGAGACAAGTTCAGGGGGACTGGAGATCCGATGGATCTCTGTCCCCCTATCCCCCCTCACATCCCCCCCAAAAGCCCTGGTGGCCCAGTGGGCCGCAAATCAAGCTCCCTCAACCTAGTAGTCTAGCAGCCCTCTTCCTCACCCCCTGTACCTTTGTTGGAGGAGGGACGTAGTACACTCCCTCCTCTTCCATTACCGCCTTGAAAATGGCAATGCCCAGCCCTGTCCAGTGCATTCTGGATTGCACTGGGCGGGCCTTCACACCATATAAGGGAGAAGAGAGGAAGAGGACCTCCAGCCCCTGTGTTGCTGGCTTGGGGTGAGGTGGGGTCGGGGTTCCTGATGCGGGGTGGGGGCTGAATTGGGGGGATGGGGAGCCTATTAGCATGCAAATGCATGCTAGACAAGGCTCACCAATCCTCCCCTATTGTCTGCAAACCCTAACGCCAGCTCTGAGGTAACGTAGGGTTTGCCATGGACAGCATGCCAATGTTCAGCACACTGCCCACTGATCATTGGGGAGGAATATGTTTAGAATATATTTGCATGCTACTTGCGCTAAGAGCCCTGTTGAGCATGCATTTGCATACTAGTTGCAGTTACAGCCCCCGAATGCATTGTTTCACACACTCGGGTGCTCTGATCATGGGGCGGTAGCAAACGCAGGTGTTAGTATGGCGCTAATAGCCTTTAGCATCTGCATTTCTTTCTGATTATTGGCCCATGAGGTAGCCAATTCAAATCCCACTACTGCTCCTTGTGATCTTGGGTATGTCACTTAACCCCCCATTGCTTCAGGTACAAAATTAGATTGTGAGCCCTCCAGGGACAGAGAAATACTCAGTGTACCTGCATCTAACTCATCTTGAGCTATTACTGAAACAGGTGTGAGCAAAATCCAAACTAAAGAACTCAATCTGCATTATAGAAGGTTGGAGGAGAGCAAGAAGATTTTGATGGGAGGAGCAGAGCACTCTACCTGATCTATGAGATTATTTACAAATCTGAAAACAGATAAAGGCGTGCCTCCAAATACTGAACCCCTAGTGGTCAGTGGTTATTATTATTTTTTTAAATACTGGCAGTTATGGACAAAAAAATTCCAGATATTCAGCAGCAGTATCTGGCTATGTCATAGAACCCGGGATGGTGAGCCCTTGGTCTGCAGCCAGGCTGCAGCAGACAAGTCCTCTGAGGAGGCACAGAGCAGAGGCGAACCAGGCACTGAATACAAACAGGATACCAGACATGGCCAATAGACAGAGTACACTTAAGACAAGCAACAAGCACCACCAGAAAAGGGAGATAGACCACTCAGGCGGGCCTCATGGCTGATCAGGAACCCACTCGTACAGAGTCCAAGTGTACGGGCCTCCCGGCCAAACTGGAACTGAATCATACCAGAGGGAAGGGAAAAGAAACAGAACGGAATCTCTTGAGCAAGTACTACTCAAGCAGTGCATACACACTGCACTAAACAGAGCCACAAACATGGGGTCAAATGACCCTACATACAGGCACAAAGAAACTGAAGGGGAAGAAACAACCCCATTAGACTCCCATGGTAGGAACCACGAGTAAAAGATAAGAAAACCACACAGGAAGGCAGCACCGGACTGGGCTTAGAACTCCAGCTATCAATGAATAGTCCTATCCAAGTCAAACACACAGAGAGGTAGCTCAGGGCTGAGCTAGTAGTCACAGCAACCAGAAGAACCACCCACTTAAACAGAATCAAACAGAGAGGATGCACAGAACTGTGCTTTTAGACATAGCTAAATAGAAGAAACAATCCACTCAAACACAACTAGAAACCTCACAGAGAGAGAGAGAGAACTCAAACAGAAAGCACACAGAGAACCCTCAAGAGAAGGCCACACAAAGGAACACTCATGGCTATGCCATACAGAACTCAAGGATAAGAGAAGCCACTCATAGGAATACCCAAGGCTGGCCATGCAGCACTCAAGGGTAAAGGGGAGCCAACTATAGGAATACAGTCTAGGATGTACAATACAGCACTCAGGGAAAAGGGAAGCCACTCAAAGGAATACACAAGGCTGGCCCACGCGGCACTCAAGGGTAAAGGGAAGCCAACTATAGGAATACACTCTAGGCTATACCATACAGCACTCAGGAAAAAGGGAAGTCACTCATAGGAATACACAAGGCTGACCACACAGGACTCAAAAGTAAAGGGAAACCACTCATAAGAATACACAAGGCTGGCCACACAACACACAAGGGTAAAGGGAAGCTGCTTATAGGAATACACAAGGCTGTGCCACATGGCACTCAAGGATAAGGGAAGCCACTCATGAAGGAACACTCTAGCTGTACCATACAGCACTCATGGAAAAGGAAAGCCACTCATAGGAACACTCTAGGCTGTGCCATACAGCACTCAAGGGTAAAGGGAATCCACTCATAGGAACACTCTGGGCTGTACCATACAGCACAAAAATGTAAAAGGAATCCACTCATAGGAACACTCTAGGCTGTACCATACAGCACTCATGGAAAAGGGATGCCATTCAAAGGAATATGCAAGGGTGTGTCGCTAGGCACTCAAAAAAGGGAAGCCACTGAGAGGAATACACTAGGCTGTGCCACACAGCACTCAAAGGAAAAGCAAGCAAACAGGGAAAGCTGCCTTTACATACACAAATCAGATAAGGAGCAATGCTCACAAGAATCAGGAGACAGACCCAGCAGACCAAGAGTTAAAGCAGGCTAAAGGGAAGAGCTGCTTCTAAAACACATCAGAAGGAAGCAGGGCTTACACTGCAGTCAAAGGTTTAAAGCAAACAAAGGTAAAAAAAACAACAATGTTCTTACCAGAACTCAGCCAGGAAAGGAAGGGAAAAACAGGCAGAGACGGAGTACACCCAGCTGCACGGAAGCAAGGTAATCAAGGAAGCAGCTAGGCTGTGGAAGCAAAGTAATCAAGAAAAGCAGTTGGGCTGGCAACAACCGGCTCTCTGAATAGAGAAAGGTAACAAGGGAAACCACACAAGGAAAAAAACAGGTTTAAGCTAGAGAGCCTAGATAACAAGAAAGGAATCTATTCAGGTTCAAACCAGAACCACACACTTTGCTTGAGGAGCAAAGTTAACAGACAAGTAATCCATACAGGTTTAAACCAGAACAACACACACACAAAAACAGAAGAGGGCTTTGCTTGAAAGCAAACCTAACAGGAAGGTAATCCATACAGTTTAAATCAAAATCACTCACACAGGGCTCAGGGCTGTGCCCAAAGACACAGATTAACAAGAAGATCAGTTCCCTCAGAATCAAACAAGAGTACAACAAGAAAAAGGAAAATAGACCTGTTGCAAAGGCAACGCAGGAAACAATCTCCCTGGGTCCTTATAAAGGAGTAGGCTGATGATGTCACAAGTAGGAAATGAAGCAGAAGCAGGGAGACCAAAGCGAGGCTTGGCTTCAGGGACACCAAAGCGAGGCTTGGCTAACTGGAAGAACAACAGGAAAAAAGGCAGACTGGAGAGGTCACAGAACTAGATACAGAGAAACAGTAGGTCAGAACATAAGGGCACAGCCACAACCGTGACAGGCTAGTGGCTTCCACTGAATATTCCGATAGAATAGTGAGCTGCCAGCACTATTTGGATAGCAGCAATATTTAGATGCTATTCGGATAGCACTTATGACAGCTTTTTTGCTATCACAAGTTATCTGGATAGCAATGCTTGAAAATGGAAGCTATCCAGATAAGTTTTATCACTGCCCCTGGACTGCCCTGGCACTATTTAGATAGTGATTTCCTGGGCGGCGTCTGTGGCTCAGCCCTAAGGGAGTTTCAATCCGGCATGCAGCCACTGGAGGTGTAGAACAAATTTGATGGTGGTTCCTCCTAAGGAAGATTTGTGAAATGCGGTCCTGCATTGAGGAGCCGGCATAACATGAAACAGATATGGTGGACTGTTGAGTTAGTCACCGAGCACATAGCACCTGTATTGTGATGCATACTAATGACTGGAGGTGGTGTATTTGAACAGCCAACGGAGGTTTAACGGACATACAGAGTTTGTCCATGAAGAACAGTCATCCAGCGTTTATGAGGAAACATTTTTACTGCGTCCATGCGGAAGGCATGGCGTTTGTAGGAAAAGGACCATCTTGCTGGCAGGACTGAGTTTTGATTATTTGAGTATGATATAATGTATAAGCATGGCAAAACATATGCACAATACGAAACAGTATAAGTATGCAGTTTAAAATGTAAAATCAACTGTTTTGTATTTAAATTAAATACAGGTGTGCAAGGAGAGCGGAGGAGTGAATGTGTGAGGTTTTAATAGTGGGTAGCAGTGCTAGTGAGGTTAGCGGGCATTGCATTGCAATACAATAAAATGTTTTTGTGATAAAGAAAAAATATTGGAGTCTTTGTGTAGTCGATATTAAAAGTGACTCTGGAATTAAAAGAGTTATCCCCTGATTAGTAATTTTACTATTTAGATAGTGCCACTGAATCTCTCTCTCAGTGGCAACCTGCTACCCAGACCCATGCTTTGGGTCTGGGTAGCACCTTGGTGTTTTAGAAGAGGTCACAGGTAAAGTAGACCTAGTTGGCATCTAAGGTCATTAGGTATGGTTGTTCACACAGGTTGGTTAGGTAATTTGCTGAGCAATGTGGGAAATTTAGTTGGGATTGGGTTACCTGCGATTTAAGAACTATTTAGGATTTAATTAGTGTGTTATATTTTGTCTGTATTTTTTATTGTGTAGCAGGACTCCATACAGTGGCGGGAGGAACATTCTGGGTCCCTGATCCAGAGTAGTACTAGTCAAAAGTAATGAAGAGATGGTCTATTCTGGGGAAATAGCTCAACAGCAATAGATCCTCAAGAATTGGAGCAAAGTATAAAAAAAGGAATTTAGGGAGGAGCCTTTTGTGTTCCCCACACCCCCCGAGGAGTCCAGTAAGGAGGGAGACGTGTAATCCACTGTGGAGTTTTTGACCTGGGGTGCATCAGAACCATAGACTTCTATCCAAGTGGATAAGGGGGAGGAGGCCAGGAATGTGGCCTGATTCCTTAAGAGAGGAGAGGGGCTTTAAGGCTGAAAACCAGGTGTACCCTAGAGTACAAACCAGCCAATTTTCAGCGCTATTTAACCAGCCAGGAATGACTCCTGGCAGTTAAATAGCATTTAGCCAGCTAACCACTAATATTCAGTGGGAGACAGCTGGTTATTGCCGCTGAATATTGAAGATGAGTGCATAGTGGCTAATTGGCTATATCGAGCGATATAGCTGGCTATCCGTGAATATTCAAGCACTGGCCTGCTATGTTTAGCGGCAAAATCAGACCACCTGAATAGCAGTCCTGTCTTTGGCCACTATAAACATAACTGGCCAGCACTGAATATTCACTTAGCCAGTTAAGTTTGAGTCAGGAACAAGGAGTCAATGCATGCAAGGAGGGCACAGGCATGTGAGCTGGAGAAGGAACCCTAATGCATGTAACTTGGTATGTCTGGTGTGTATGTGTGTGTGAGAGAGAGAGCGAGAAATGTTTGCACTGCTGCTGCTCATGCTCTACCTGTTTTGCAGTGGGATGTTTGTATGTGTGTGAGAGAAGTTTGCACTGATGCGGCTTGTGATGAACATGATCTGCAGTGGGACAGTGTGTGTGTGTGCGCGCGCGCGCGCATGCATATTTGTGTGTGAGAGAGACAGAAGCTTGCACTGCTGCTGCTTGTGTTATAAGTTTTCTACAGTGTGGCAATATGTGTGTGTGTGTGTGTGTGTGTATGTGTCCGTGTGGGAGCGCATATGTGAGAGAAGTTTGTGTGTGTGTGAGTGAGAGAGAGAGAGAGAAGCTTGTGCTATACCTGCTGTGCGGTGTGGCAGTATGTATGTGTAAGTGTGCACACATGTGTGCATGTGAGAGAAGCTTGCACTGTTGCTGCTTGTGCTGTACTTGTCTTGTTGTGTGGCAGGATGTGTGTGAGACTTATATAAAGCAACTTGGCACAAGGCCAAGTACATTCAGTCTTTGGCACAGTCTGGGATTACATCTTCATTATCTTGGTGTTACTGGACAAAATTAAAACTAGAATGTACCAAGCAAATGATAGAGAATATTAAACCAGAGAATTCAGCCCAATACAGAGTAATTCTAAAGACTAAAATTGACCATATTCAAGAATCCTTTGATTTAACAATTTCTTACAGCACGACACTATGGACAGAGAGAAAAAGTGGTTGAATCCAAACAGCTGTTGTCCTGGATCAGCTCTCTGGGCCTCTTCCTTCTCTTGTTGACTGTAGTGGTCCTGGGATAGGGGAAAATATCTCCCCTCAGCCTAGCACATTGGCTTTCAGTGGTATTACTACAAAGCAGAACTCTTCATCTTGTCTGTGCAGAGAAATCATAGGTAAGACCCAGGGATTCGGCTCCTTTTAAATCAGCATTTTTCAACTGATGTGCCATGGCACATTGGTGTGCCACAACTGCTCCCCAGGTGTGCTGGGGGCAAGGGTGGACTGACCATTCAAAATAACTGGATAAGTCTGAATATCGACTTAGCTGGTTATCTTGAAACTGTCCAAAAATAAACCGGATATTTAATGGCAGTTACCGGAAATGACCCAGCATTGAATATCTGGGAACAGCAGTGGCGTACCAAGGGGGGGGGGGGGGGCGGTGGGGGCGGTCCGCCCTGGGTGCACGCCGCTGGGGGGGTGCTGCTCGCCTGTCGGCTCTTCGTTTTCATGCTCCCTTTGCCCCAAAACAGGTTACTTCCGGGGGGGGGGGGGGGGGCGTCGTGCTGTTCCGGGGGGGCGGGGCACATTGGCGATCCGCCCCGGGTGTCAGCCCCCCTAGGAAAGCCACTGGGGAACAGCACTGACCATGGGAGTTAGCCAGTCTAACACCCAGGGTTTGAAAATCAGCCTCATAGGCACCTGCTTAAGAAAAGAAAACTCTAGAATGCTTCTCAAAATATGCATTTAGTTAGTCCAATAAAAATGTATCATCTGTTATTACAGAGGAAATCTTTTGAGCTATATAGACTGTGGGACCAATATTAGACCAGTGGCGAGCAGTGCATTTGCTGTCCGCTGCCAGCGCTAAAACCCAGATATTCAATGCCGGGCCATTTCCAGCTAGTGGCATTGAATGTCTAGGTTTATTTTGGTCGCTATAAAGTTAACTGGCTATGCTAACTGCTTAAACTTTTAAGGTCAAAAATAAGCCTGCTATTTAAGTGGCCTATTTTAACCGTTCAACACAGCTGGTTAGGCGCTGAATATCCATGCCTGACCATCTAAGTCATGCAATATTTATTTATTTATTTGTTACATTTGTATCCCACATTTTCCCATCTTTTTGCAGGCTCAATGTGGCTTACATATATCCGTTAACGGCGTTAGCCGATTCCGGTCTGAACAAATACAAGGCGATGTTTTGGTAGAATGAGGTACATGTTGTGATAAAGTCACCTCCAGGATAGTTGGGTTAAGGCAGTTTCAGTCTGAACTACAAGTCCCAGAATGCATCGCAGGCAAGGAGCCAGGGGGTGAGATGGGGAACCAGGACTGGACTTCTAGCTGCAATAGGGGAAGACAAGGGAATATGCTGACAGGATGTGTAGATTGGCTGCCCTAGGGGGAAAGAGAGCTAGGAAACCCTGTGTGCAGGAGCTCCTCATTAGGCTCATGCTCAACTCAGCTGGTATGGGTGTGTAGAGAAGCTAATGAGTGGAGAATGATTGGTTGTGAAGGCAGAAGCCAGGGATTGATTAGGCAGGTGAGGAGTCCCAGGAGTGGAGTTCAGTTCAGTTCAGGAGAGAGAAGCAGAAGGAGAGAAGCAGTTGCAGGCTGGAAACCCTTGGGCAGGGTGGTCCCTAAAGTATTTTCAGGCTGAAAATCCTTGGGCAGGGAGGTCCCTAAAGTACTGAAGCAGGCTGAAATTCCTTGGGTGAGAGGAAGTCCCAAAAGTATTGAATTCACTGTGAAGCTGATGCAGGGGGAATCCCTTGGGTGTGAGAAGTCCCTAAAATATTGAACTTTCCTGAAGGTAAAGAGGATAGAAGGTAGAAAATGCTGCTTGGTGACTGAACTGTGATGATGAACTGAAAGAACTGTTTGTCTGGGGAATTGAATTACTGTTTATTGTGCACTGGATAAAGAGCCCAGACTGAAGCTTGTAAGCCTGTATTGAATCCTGGTATGTGCTATGCTGCTGTTGGAACTGTGTACTAGAAACCTGCATGGAATAAAAGTCCTTAAGAATGAAGGTACTGGTGGACATCTATTTCTTCATTGTACCGGGAGCCTGTGGCTGGAGGAGATTGTTCTATCCTTGGCTGCACAAGAGAGGCGCCTGGTTACAATGTACAGTAGGTATAATTGCGGGGAACTTAGAAAGGGAGATAAAGAGTCAGGTAATGTCCATTATGGTCTACGGTTACGTTGTGTCGCAGGTATCCAGGTTTTTTTATGTTGGGTCAGTGGGGTAAGATCTTCTGAACAGGTCTGTCTTTAGTGCTTTCCGGAAATTTAGGTGGTCGGGCGTAGTTTTTACTGCTTTTGGCAGTGTGTTCCATAGTTGTGCGCTTAAATAGGAAAAGCTGGATGCATAGGTGGATTAGTATTTGAGTCCTTTGCTGCTTGGGTAATGGAGGTTTAGGTATGATTGTGCAGATTTTGTGGTGTTTCTGGTTGTCAGGTCCATGAGGTCTGTCATGTATCCCGGTGCCTCGCCGTAAATAATTTTATGAACAGTCGTGCAGATTTTGAAAGTGATACATTCTTTGATTGGTAGCCAGTGCAGTTTTTCTCTGAGTGGCTTGGCGCTATTAAAACGCGTTTTTTCAAGTATAAGCCTGGCTGCTGTGTTTTGGGTGGTCTGAAGTTTCTTTTTGATTTGATCCTTGCATCCTGCATAGATTCCATTACAGTAATCTGCGTGGCTTAGTACCATTGACTGTATCAGGTTACAAAAGATTTCCCTTGGGAAGAATGGTTTCAAGTGTTTGAGTTTCCACATTGAGAGAAACATTTTCTTTATGGTGGATTTCGCTTGGGTCTCTAGTGAGAGGTTATGGTCGATTGAGAATTTTCAGGCTGTCTGAGATAGGGAGGGTGTATCCTGGGGTATTAATGTTTGTGGGTTTGTATGTGTTGTATTGGGATGAAATGATGAGACAGTGTGTTTTTTCTGTATTGAGTTTTAGTTGGAATGCATTTGCCCATGAGTTCATGATGTTCAAGCTGAGCGTGATTTCATTGGTGATTTCTGCCAGATCATGTTTGTAGGAGATGTATAATGTAACATCATAAGCGTAGATAAAAGGGTTAAGGCCTTGGGTGGGTAAGGTCTTGGCTAGTGGAGTCATCATGAGCTTGAAAAGGATCGAGGATAGTGGTGATCCTTGCGGTACTCCGCAGCTTGGTTTCCACGGTGATGATATGTTTGTTTTTGATTTCACTTGATATGTTCTTGTGGTTAGAAAACCCTTGATCCAATTGAGAGTGCTACCACCGATTCCGAAGTATTCAAGGAGTCTTAGCAGTATGTTATGGTTAACCATGTCGAACGCACTTGACATGTCAAATTGGAGGAGGAGAATGCTCTTGCCTATTGCTATTTCCTGCTTGAATTTGGTTAGGACAGTAAGTAGTACTATTTCAGTGCTGTGTAGTGGTCGAAATCCTGATTGTGACTCATGTAGTATAGTGAATTTGTTCATGTAGTCATTAAGTTGTTTGGTCACCAGTCCTTCCATTAGTTTGACTAATAATGGCATAGATGCTACTGGGCGGTAGTTGGTAATGTCGTTTGTTTGTTTGTTTTTTTTGGTGTCTTTTGGTATTGGGGTGAGCAGGATGTTGCCTTTTTCTTTAGGGAAGATACCCTGCTGAAGCATGAAGTTTAAGTGGGATGTGAGATCTGTTATGAAGCGGTAGGGGGCAGATTGTATTAGGTAGCTGGGGCAGATGTCCAATTGACAGTGGCTGTTGGAGTATTTTTTAATCACCTGGGTAACTGTGTCGGCACTGAGGAGAGCGAAATTTGACCATATTCTGTCAGCAGGGTATTTACCCGGGGAAGGGTCTAGACCATTAATGACGTTTTCTATGTCCATGTTGTTCTGAGGTAGGGTTTTGTTTAGGTTTATGATTTTTTCATTGAAGTATTTGTTTTTGTTACATTTGTACCCCGCGCTTTCCCACTCATGGCAGGCTCAATGCGGCTTACATGGGGCAATGGAGGGTTAAGTGACTTGCCCAGAGTCACAAGGAGCTGCCTGTGCCTGAAGTGGGAATCAAACTCAGTTCCTCAGTTTCCCAGGAACAAAGTCCGCCACCCTAACCACTAGGCCACTCCTATTTAGCAAGGTTGTCTGCAGATGGGGTGTCAGAGTTGGTTGTGATAACTGGTGTCGTGTCTAGTAGTTTGTTCATGAGATGGTATAGTTTCTTCGTGTTTTTGTAGTCCGGCCCAATTTTAGTTTTGTAGTACGACCTTTTGGTCTGTCTTATTGCGTATTTGTATTTCCTTTGTAGTTGTTTCCATGCATTGAATGTGTGTTCGTCTTTTTTTTTTTCCATGCGTGTTCCAGTTTCCTAGACTGTGTTTTTAATATTTTCAATTCTTCGTTGAACCACGGTATCGAGTTGTGTCTATGGGAAGTTCTTGTTTGTAAGGGTGCTATTTCGTCTAGTATGTGTCTGCATCTTTTTTTTCGATATTGTAAGCTCCTTGAGCAGGGACCGTCCCTCTATGTTAAATTGTACAGCGCTGCGTAACCCTAGTAGCGCTTTAGAAATGTTAAGTAGTAGTAGTAATACGGTTTGTGCCCGGCAAATGCATCAGATTTGTGCAGATTTGAGCTGGGCAGTTTCGTTTTTCAGCGATAATGGAAACCGAAGGCGCCCAGCTCAAAAACAAATCCAAGACATTGGGTCGTGGGAGGGGCCAGGATTCGTACTGCACTGGTCCCCTTCACATGCCAGAACACCAACCGGGCACCCTAGGGGACACTTGTAACAATTAGAAAAAAAAATTAAATACCTCCCAAGTCCATAGCTCCCATCCCTTGGGTGCTGAGCCCCTCAACCCCCCCCCCAAAACCCACTGCCCACAACTCTACACCATTACCATAGCAGTTATGGCTGAAGGGGGGCACCTACATGTGGGTACAGTGGGTTTTGGGGGCGGTTTGGAGGGCTCCCATTTACTACCACAAGTGTAACAGGTAGGGGGGGATGGGCCTGGGTCCACCTGGGTGAAGTCCACTGCACCCACTAACAACTGCTCCAGGGACCTGCATACTGCTGTGATGGAGCTGGGTATGGCATTTGAGGCTGGCATACAGGCTAGTAAAAAAAGTTGTTAAAGTTGGTTTTTTTAATGCTGGGAGGGGGTTAGTGACCACTGGGGGAGTTGGGGGTGATCATCCCCGATTCCCTTCAGTGGTCATGTGGTCATTTAGGGCCCTTTTTTGGGACTTGTTCGTGAAAAAAAGGGTCCAATAAAATGACCCAAATTCGTGATAAAAACGCCTTTCTTTTTTCCATTATCGGCCGAAGGCGCCCATCTCTCCTCAGCCGATAAACATGCCCCAGTCCCGCCTTCACCACGCCTCCGACACGCCCCGTCAACTTTGCCCGTTTCCGCGACAGATTGCAGTTGAAGACGCCCAAAATCGGCTTTCGATTATACCGATTTGGGCGCCTTTGCGAGATGGGTGCCTATCTTCCGATTTGGGTCGAAATCTGGGCGCCCGTCACTTTCGAAAATAAGGCTGATAGCCAGTTAAGTTGATATTCAGAACTTAAATTGTTTTATGCGGTCCCATTTAAGCGGTTACCCTGACCAGTTAAGTGCTAAATATCAGCACTTAACTGGCCAAGTGCTGACTCCGCTCACAGATCGCCCTCAAAATAGCTGGTTTTCACCTATTAGATTGTAAGCTCTTTGAGCAGGGACTGTCTTTCTTCTATGTTTGTGCAGCGCTGTGTACGCCTTGTAGCACTATAGAAATGCTAAATAGTAGTAGTAATAGGCACTACCCACTAATTTTCAGTAGTAATAACTGGTTAAAGGGGGAAGTTATTAATGTAGATTACCATTAAGATGAGTTATTTTAATACAGGGTCCCATTTTATGGAATGAGACCCTGTACTAAAGTAACCTGACTTGTGGTAAAATAACCCAACTTAACAGTAGTCCACATTGATAACTTCCCCCTTAAGGGCCCCCGAATATCCCCTCTAACTGCCCATACTAAAACAGGCTAGTTTGGGGGTAGTCCAGGGGTGGTGTAAAGGCGAAGTGGAAACTCAGCTGGTTTGCATCAATTTTATTTATTATTTATTTTTATTTATGACATTTTTATCCCGCATTAGCCTGAGAAGAGCTCAGGTTCAGTGTGGCTTACATAACAAACATTAGTAGAACGGTACATATTTTGAAAAGTATCATTTGTATTGTGCATCTTATAATACTTGAAGTATCTTGAAATGAACAAATTCAACATAAGTAATAATTAAACTGAAATGCACAATTCTTAGAGAATTGATAGATATAAAGAAAAACAACTAGGTTGATAATTCTAATATAGAATTGATAGATATTGAGAAACAATTAGACTGACAATGAGTAAAACTATATTAAGTAATATCAGATAAGTAATCTTTAATTAATAGGATGATCTAGTAAGGACTCAATTATCCAAGAGATAAGAAGTTAATATAGTAGATAGAATATGATAGAGTATGATCAAACGTTAATTCAGTTCAAATTAATTCCTTGGTTTATTGAAGGTTGAACTGAAAAAATGAGTTTTCAGTAAACTTCGAAACAACATGCAATTGTTTCTGTGTCTAATTTGTTTAGGCAGAGAGTTCCAAGTTTTGTTGCCTTGATATGGGAAGTTAGCAGTATGAATTGTTTTATAGGTTATGTTCTTGCAGCTAGCGAAATGTAAAATGAGATATTCCCTGGATGATTCCGAAGTGTTGCGTGGTGATAATTCAATGAGATTATTCATATAGGATGGTGACATGCCATGCAAAATTTATGAATAAACATAACTTGAACGATATTCTATTTTTTATTGGTAACCAGTGTAAATCATAGGGAAGAGGGGCTGTTTTGGCAAAGCGCGGTGATCTACATATAAGACGCACAGCTGTGTTTTGAGTGGTTTGTAGCTTTTTTTTTTTTTAAAGAAGAAGACCACATTTAATTATTTCATAGATGGAATTACAATAATTAAATTTTGTTAAGACTAGGGATTGAACTAAGGTACAAAAGACTGGTCTAGTGAAAAAGGGTCTTAACCTCTTTTGTTTTTCATGCCACAAACCAGCTAAGTAACCGCATAAAGTTAGAACAGAAAAAAGACTGCTCTAACTTTATGTGGCCAGTTAATATCAGCTGGCACCCAGTTAACTTCCGGGTAGCTGCAGAGAAGTTCAGGTTGCTCCCCTCTTCCAATCCACCCTCCCAACCCTCAGAACTGCAGCTCCCCTTCTGATCCCCTCTCCCATTCCTGGAACTGCAGCACCCTCCTACCCCCAGATCACAAGCTCCACCCCCAAAAGACCTATATTCCCACCCTTGTGGTCCTACCACAAAGTCAGTTGCTCCTGCCATTATACACATACAGGCGTATATTCATAGCACTTAGACTTGCAGAGACTTTTTAAGTCTAAGTGCTTTGAAAATCAGCCCCATAGTAACGTAGTAGCAGGTACTCTCCAAGGACAGCAGGCTGATAATCCTCACAAGTGGGTTGGCAATCCATGCTGGTCCAGGAACTGGCATTTAACATAGCAAAAAAAGTTTGCAGGAGCCTTCTAGCGTGCTGCGCGTCCGACTGCACATGTGCTGAGTGCCTTCCCCTCCGCCACGCGACCGCACTCTTCAGTTCAGTCACGAGTAAAAGAAAGATAGAGAAGACAACTCCAAGGGGAGGTGGGCGGGTTTGTGAGGATTATCAATCAGCCTGCTGTCCTCGGAGAATACCTGCTACAGGTAAGTATCTTCACTTTCTCCGAGGACAAGCAGGCTGCATAATCCTCATAACTGGGGTATCCCTAGCATCCAGGCTCACTCAAAACAATAAACATTGGTCAATTGGCCTCGCAATGACGAGGACATAACATAGATTAACCTGAAACTATATACAACTATCTAAGAGTGCAGCCTGGAACAGAACAAAATGGGCCTAAGGGCGTGGAGTTGGATTATTTGTTGCATTTGTATCCCACATTTTCCCACCTCTTTGCAGGCTCAATGTGGCTTACAATACATCATGAATAGTGGAAATATATAAGAGAATAGGCGTTTAGTATTCTAAACCCCAAACAGATTCTGCAGCACCGACTGCCCAAACCGACTGTCACGTTGGGTGTGCTGCTCAAGTTAGTAATGTGATGTAAACGTGTGGACTGAAGACCACATTGCAGCTTTGCAAATCTCTTCAATAGAGGCTGACTTTAAGTGAGCCACTGACGCAGCCATGACTCTGACATTATGAGCTGTGACATGGCCCTCCAGAGTCAGCCCAGCTTGGGCATAAGCGAAGGAAATGCAATCTGCTAGCCAATTGGAGATTGTGTGTTTTCCGATGGCGACTCCCCTCCTGTTGGGATCAAAAGAAACAAACAACTGGGCGGACTGTCTGAAGGGCTTCGTCCGCTCCATGGAAAAGGTCGTTGGACAGTCGATCTCTGAAAGCCTTTAGAGTGTTCCAGATTGCTTGGAGCTCCAGGAGGTTGATCTGAAGATCTGTTTCCTGAGGGGACCAGGCTCCCTGAGTGTGAAGCCCATCTACATGGGCCCCCCACCCCAGGAGAGATGCATCCGTCATCATCACTTTCTGCAGCTGAGGAATTTGGAATGGACGTCCCATGGTCAAATTGGATCGAATCGTCTACCATTGAAGGGAATGCACAAAGTCGGTAGACACACAAATGACATCTTCTAGGTTCCCTGTGGCTTGACACCACTGGGAAGCTAGGGTCCATTGAGCAGATCTCATGTGCCGACGTGCCATGGGCATAACATGAACTGTGGAGGCCATGTGCTCCAGAAGTCTCAACATCTGCTGAGCTGTGACTTGCTGTGACGCTCGAACCTTGGACACCAGGGACAGAAGATTGCTTTTCTGCGCCTCGGGAAGATAGGCTCAAACTGTTGTCGTGTCGAGCAATGCTCCAATGAATTACAATTTCTGAACCGGAGTGAGATGGGACTTGGGGTAATTTATTACGAACCCTAGGAGTTCCAGCACCTGAATAATCTTCCGCATGGACTCTCGAGTACCGTCCTCCGAGGTGCTCTTCACCAGCCAATCATCGAGATAAGGGAACACATGCACTCCCAGTCTGCGTAGTGACGCTGCAACTACTGCTAGACAATTTGTGAATACTCTGGGAGCTGTCGCTAGGCCAAAGAGCAGTACGCAGTCCTGAAAATGCTGTGTTCCCAGCCGAAATCGAAGATACTTCCTGTGAGCTGGAAGTATCGGGACATGAGTATACGCAACCTCCAAGTCCAGAGACCATAGCCAATCGTTTTCCTGAATCATGGGAAGAAGGGTGCCCAGGGAAAACATCCTAAACTTTTCTCGGACCAGGAATTTGTTCAGTGCCCTTAGGTCTAGGATAGGACGCATACCCCCCCCCCCCCTGTTTTCTTTTGCACAAGGAAGTACCTGGAATAGAATCCTAGCCCTTCTTCCCCTGGTGGAACGGGCTCGACCGCATGGGCCTTCAGAAGGGCGGAGAGTTCCACTGCAAGTACCTGCCTGTGCTGAGAGCTGAAGGAATGGGCTCCCGGTGGGCAATTTGGAGGTTTGGATTCCAGAGTGAGGGTGTATCCTAACCGGTCTATTTGAAGAACCAATTGGTCGGAGGTTATGAGAGGCCACCTTTGGTGAAAAAACATTAACTTTCCCCCGACCGGCAAGTCATCCGGCACGGACAGTTTTATTGTGGCTATGCTTCCCTGGAACCAGTCAAAAGCCCGTCCCTTGCTTTTGCTGGGAAGCAGTAGGGGCCTTGGGCGCACACTGTTGACAGGAACGAGCGCACTGGGGCTGTGCCTGAGTAGGCTGGCGGAACACGGGAGTGTACCTATGCCTAGAATAGGAATAGGGAGTACTCCGTGATCCACTAAACTGCCTCCTAGCTGAGAGGGTGGTAGCAGAAGGCGCCTGGAGGGAGACAGAAGCCATAGCATCTGTGTGCTTCTTGATCTGGTCAACTAGATCTTCCACCTTCTCTCTGAAAAGATTATCCCCCGGCAAGGAACATCCGCAATCCTCTGCTAGACTGAATGGTCCAGATCAGAAACATGCAGCCATGAGAGTCTGCACATTGCTATACCCTGAGCAGAGATCCTGGATGCTACATCAAAAGTGTTGTAGGCGCCCCTGGCCAAACATTTATGACATGCCTTCTGCTGTTTGACCAGCTGGTGAAAATTTTCAGCCTGCTCTGGAGGGAGGGCATCAACCAAACTGGACAGCTGCCGCACTGAGTTCTGCAAGTGGATGCTTGTGAAGAGCTGGTATGGTGGCCCGATATATTTTCCTCCCAAAAGAGTCCAAGGTCCTAGCTTCTCTGCCTGGGGGCACCGAAGCATAGTGCCTAGAACTCTTGGCTCTTTTGAGGGCAGAGTCCACCACCATGGAGTTGTGACCTCATCAACCCAGGTTCACTGTGGATCCGATACTGTGAATCTGTCTTCTTAGGGATCATGGGGCCAGACAGAGGGGACACCCAGTTTCGCACAAGGACTTCCCTGAGTAACTTATGCAAAGGCGCTGTCACTGCCTCTTTAGGTGGAGAGGTGTAGTCCAGGATCTTGAGCATCTCAGGCCTGGGCTCATCTTCCACGTCTACGGGGAATGGAATGGCCTGAGCCATTTCCCGCACAAAAGATGAACCGGAGAGGCTCTCAGGAGGAGACAGTCTCCTTTCAGGTGGAGGGGAAGGTTCAGATGGTATCCCAAAAGACTCATCAGAGGAAAAGTATCTGGGATCTTCCTCTCCCACGAGCATTTTTCCTCGGTGTCGGAGAGCACTTCCCTCAGTGATTTCTGAGACCAGACTCGCCTCGATGCCGAAGACCCATGGTCTTGATGACGATGTTGAGGAGCCAACCCCCGCATGGACTATGGCGAAGCTTCCTCCATCAACGTCGATGGGGAGTCAACCTGGGTGGCAGCTGATACCTGTGCCACAAGCAGTGCCAAGCTCGGAGACCTCATCGTGGGTGGAGGGCCAGACATAGCTGCAGTAGGTGGTAAGGTAGGCACAAGCACCCCCGACGCCGATGTAGTGAGATGCAGCAGTCTTTCCAGAAGCTTTGGAAGCGAGGCCTGAATCTGCTTGTCGAGAGCCGCCATCAGAAAAGGCTGTGGGGACAGTGGAGCAGTTGGTGGCAGAGCTGCCTGGGGTTCAGGAGCAGGAACTGGACTGCCGGGAGACTGACACTTTGGCACCTCTTGTATGGAGGGGGAGCAGTCCTGCCGGCATTGATGCTTCTCGGGTGCCAAGGTACTCAGCGCCCCAGAGCTCCCAGCACCATGTGTCAAGAGAGAATGGTGTCGGTCCTTCTTAGCCTTCGCTCGATGCACTTCACCGAGGCTCCTCAGTGCTGACGAGGACAACGTTGAATCCCCACATCTCCTCGGGATCGGTTCCAATGATGGGCGGTCCCGGGAGGCCTGCATAGCAGGAGGCCTCAAGGTGGGTGGAGACCCACTTGATGCCTTGCTGTTCCCAGTGTGTCGAGGTCTCTCAGCAGCCATGCCTACCTCCACTCCCGATGCCAACCTTGATGCCAATGTCGACATTGAAGGACCGGGCCGAGCCCCAAAACGATTTTCTCTCTGGGCTTCTTGAGCCAGTTGAGTCCTTTTCTTCATACGAAGACAAAGGGCACAACGGGCTGGGCTATGGTTGGGCCCAAGGCACTGGATACACCACAAATGGGTATCAGTGCCTGAGATGGTCTGGTTGCACTGAGAACAGCATTTGAAGTCACTGGGAGTCTTCAATGACATGGAAGGGAAGACTGACCGAGCCAAATCAAAAAACGCGATTGTGCCAAAAATGAAGCACAAAAGGGGAAAAACCCGGCCAAGCAGGCCTTAGGATGGCCAAGACTAAAAATAAAAGGAAACTTGCGTGGCCAAAAGTAAAGCTAAGAAATTAAAGGAACTTTTTTTTTAAACTAAACTAAAAAAAAAAGAAAGAAAAAAGGGAAGAGAAAATACAATGACCGCAAAAACAGCTGCTGTTCCTCACATGGAAAAAAAGCAACTGAGGAGCACGGCCGTGCAACAGGCAGGAAGGCACTTGGCTCATGCGCAGTCAGATGCGGCATGCTAGAAGGCTCCAGCAAACCTTTTTTGCTATGTTAAATGCCGGTTCCCGGGCCAGCGCGGATTGCCAACCCACTTGTGAGTATTATGCAGCCTGCTTGTCCTCGGAGAACATAGTATATGACGGCAGATAAAGACCTGTATGGTCCATCCAGGAGGGCCTGGAGTGATCACAGGGGGATGGGAAGTGGGAGGGTAATTAGGTCAGAAGGAAAAGGGGTTGGGAGGGAGAGGGTCACTAGACACTAAGGAATTCATTTTTTAAGTTAGGGAGAAGAGGGATTTGGATTGGGTTAAGTCGGGTCGGGGGTGGGGTGGGGGAGAGGGTGGGTAGACCACTAGACTAACAGAGATTTTTACTTTTAATTTAAAGGCCAAGGGGTCGGGTTGGATCAGGAGGAGGGAGGGGCACCTCTAGACTACCAGTGCTTTTCTGTTTAGGGGGGGATCATGTTGGGGGGGATGATGCAGAAAATGACATGTTGGAGGAGGGAATGGAGGGGTCAGATTGGTGGGCAGGTCAGGCTAAGGGGCCCTTATAGAAAGGGTTTTTCCTGGGAGCTTTTTTAATGTGCCTTGAGTGAATTCCTTCAAAAAGGCAGTAAATAAATCCTAATAAATAAACAAACAAACAAATAAATAAATAAATAATGTCCCTTGACCAATCAAGGCATGAGCCAATCATCACTCATGCAGTGACAGAAATGAGGATATTTGTCACTAAGCTGAAGTCATTTGCACTTTTCCTCCTTATGACCCCCAATGTGTTTATCACAGTTGATCATTACTTTACCATAACCCCACTTTGTATTTGTTCATACTAATATTGGCAATCACCTCTACTGTACTATATAAGCCACATTGAGCCTGCAAATAGGTGGGAAAATGTGGGATACAAATGTAACAAATACATAAATAAAATGTTCATTGTTTACTGCATAAGGCAGAATTTTTTCATCATTAATTTTGTGGTAGAAGCCATATGATGAGCTGGCTCTACTGAAGAGCCTTCCTAAAGGGGAACGGAGTGTGACTGCTTCTTTTCCCTATAATAATATGTACTAATAAAGGACAACAAGGAAACTGTAGGCAATCCCCCCGATATTCAGTGCTATTTAACCAGCCAGAATGGCTGCTGACCAGTTAAATATCGCTTAACCAGCTATCTGATGATATTCAGTGGGGGGATAACTGGCTATCCCCCCACTGAATATCCCTGTTTATTGGCTAGCAGAAAGCCGATTATATCACCTGATATATCCGGCTATCTGCCATATTTGGCTGCATGAAAATGTGGGATATCTTTGGCCAGTTTAAAGATAACCAGCTAAGTCTGAATATTGACTTAGCTGGTTATCTTTAAACTGGCCCAAACTAAACCGGATATTCAATGCCGGTCACTGGAAACGGCTCGGCTTTGAAAATTGGAGTCAGCATCGACTGCGGGGTTAGCCAGTTTAACTCCCGCAGTCTGAATATTGGCCCTGATATGTTTTTATTAGACTAGCTTAATACTTTTTTGACTAGGTTTTGAGGGTTGTGCTCCCTTTCTCTGCTCTATGCAGAATGAGGTAGGCATGAAGAAGGGGATACAAGTCTTGAAAGCTTGTTAATATTATTAAGATAGTCCATTAAAAATGTGCCACTTATATCCGCCTTGTTGATCTTCATTTCTTTGAACGCCTGGCAAGCAAGAAAAGTAAGGCAATACCATTTCTTCAATGAGAGAACAGCTACAATAAGTATAAATTGGAACTACAAATCTAAAAATGAAATGGAAGTAAAACCAGTACTGGATTCTCCCCTTTCTGCTGACCTGCAGCAATCCAGTAACCCGGCCTAACCTCCCACAACACTATTACCAGATGGGGGAAACTGTTGTCAAAACTCAAGCATAAGAACATAAGAGTAGCCATACTGGGTCAGACCAATGGTCCATCTAGCCCAGTATCCTGCTTCCAGTAGGTGCCAATTCAGGTCACAAGTACTCATGGGAGGAATAACCATATGGGCAACTAGGCAGTGCCTGAGGGCCCAGTGCAGCTGGAGGACCCAGTATCTCCCTTTACACATTTCTGACATCTGTCTCTCTTCCGTCCCTGGGTCCAGCACTTCCCCTCTCTCTTCCCCTGGATCCTGCACTCCCCCTCTCTCACCCCCCACCCCTTGTTTACCTCAAAAGTCCTTTCTCTGTACAGGGCCCTGGATGTTTGCCACTGACCTGTACTTTCTGTCTGCCGTGGCCTGCCCATTTCTGATGTAACTTCCTGCTTCCACAAGGGTGGGCTGTGGCAGACAGTCAGGGCCCTGTATAAAGTATACCCCTGCAAGTTCCTGACAGAATTCCAAATAGTAGCAAGATTCATGCTACTGATCCCAGGGACAAGCAGTGGCTTTCCCCAGTGTGGGAGAAATTCTATAAAGGCTGCCAAGGTGCAGTGCGCTAAGTGATAATAACAGCATCTGGGTATCCTGATTCTGCTATAGAATGCTAGCATAAGTTGGCATTGACGCACCACCGTTTAGGTGCATCCACTTATGCCATGCCAATAGCAGGCATAAATATGCACACCTAAATGTGGTGCGTTAGCTCATAACTTATAGTGTTCTATAAGTTATGTGCATAAATGCAGGACCTGCCCAAGCTCCATTCATGTCTACTGCCCCCTCACATTTATGCACTGAGTTGCCCGCCTATGTTATAGAACACTTCTGTGGGCACAGCTAGCACTTACGTGAGTAACTGTAGCAATTACACATGGAAGTGATAATATTCTATAACTCAAGTGCACAAACGGCGCCTAACTGTAGACAGCCTGTGATAGAATGAGGGGCTGTGTATCTATAACCATATTTTCAATCAACCAATGGCAGGGCCCACTTTAACTAGGCCTACAGTCATTCAATGTCTTCTGATCTCTCCAATATCCAGGGCCTGCGGAACGCAGTAAGCAGCGTATGCATGGCGGGGGGGGGGGGGGGGGGGGGAGGGCCACCAGGAACAGCATGTGCTGGGCCGGCATATCTTCCCCTTCTCTTTACCCCTGTCCCTTGTCTCCCTCACCTGCCCGGTCTAACTTAGAAATGTTTTTTTTCTAAACAGAGGGTTTCCGATGTGGGAGAGATTCAAACATTCAACTCTCCCTCTGCTGCCACAGTCCGCCCAGGCGGAAACAGGAAGTTGCGTTAGAGGTGGGGCAGACCGCAGCAGAGGGAGAGTGCCGAGGACGCCAAAGGCAGAATGTTTGAATTGCTCCTGCAACTGAAACCCTCTGTTTAGAAAATAAACATTTTATAGTTACACTGTGCAGGAGAGGGAGACTCTGGACGGAGGGGAGGGGGGGGGGGTGAGGGTTCAAAGAGAGAAGATGCCAGAACAAGGGTGGGAGGGAGGTGAAGTGGTAAAAATAATCGGCTTGGAAAAAGGGGGCAGGTGGGAGAATGGGGGGAGGAAGAAAGGAGATACTGGAATGGGGGTGAGGTGGCGCAGACTAATAGTTTGCAGGGGGGCACCAGAGTCCCTAGCACTGGTCCTGCCAATATCATCCACCGGGAGCAAAAAAATGTGGACAAGGTGAGGAGCTCAGGCATGGACTCCAACTCTCCCAGACAGACTACTGAACCAGCCCCATTAACAGGCACATGGAAATGCATTCATGCCATTTTAATACAGACTCCAGTTAAATAGGATTATCTATTGTGGTAGTTCTCAGGGCATCCATAATGAATATGCATAATATAGATTTTCATGCTCTGCTTCTTTTATGTGCAGATCTACTTCATGCATATTCATTGTGGGAATCCTGAAAACCTGACTAGCTGTGCCCCAAGTACTAGGCTGAGAACCACTGGCCCCTTGTCAGGACAAAAGAACACCTCAATATGTCAGAAGCCTTAATTATGCATAGGAAATGCATAATTCCGTTATTCTTTAACCATTCACTGTTTAATGGACAGGTCTATGAGATTCTTAGCTTCAGATCGAGAAAATACTGGTTTTCCTTTCACATTGCTGTTAGTTAAAAATCAACTAGCTTCTTGCGAATGTAAAATGGTGACTCACCTCATTCAGGGTCCCATATATAATAATATACAAGCACGCCCAGCCAGTGATGGCAGAAAAGGAACGCTTTACCTGCCGAGTTGCCCCCCCCCCCAATGCTTCTCCATCTGCGACTGTCTCCCTTCCCCCTCACCACTGTCTCTGGCCTAAGCCTAAGTCACTGTCCTGGTCACCTTAATTTTTGCTGGTGGCAAATCCAGGCTCAGTAGAAAAACATTTCATCTGAGCCTAGACTCTTTTCATCTTGTGACCCTTTATCCTTGAGCTATTTTCTCTTTGGAAAATTTAATCTCCACAATTGTCAAGGGACTACTGTTACAAACCTATGGGTTCTCATTACTAGATTCTCTCCCAGGAGACATACAGGACTGGAAGAGTAAGTCCCTGTCAATACAGGTCCCGCTTTAACGTTTTTCCCTATGTCATTTCCCACTGAGGAATTAAACACTTTAATAGCATTGAGAATGTGTATGTAATTTAATCCCATGGTCTGTAGCAGACAATACTGAACTAATAATCATAATAAGGAAATTAGCATGTGTTAGTTTTTAAAACACATAATTAACCAGGAAGCGAATGTGCCCAAGCATCTGTGTTGCAGTTTACATCTCAGAATAGGCCCATGACACTAAAAATAGCTTACAAGCAAAACTAAAATGGGAGATGGGGCAGGGCGTTTTACAGATATGTAAATGAAGAAAATTCCAAGATAAAAACATGAACACTAATCACTTGCAAAGTAGGCAGAAAGCAGAGGAAATAGATCTACAGCAACCTTAATCAAGAAGGCGGAAAACAGAAGCAGAAGTCTTAAGGATGCACCGTGTGGGATGTTATGCTTTCCATTCTTCAGAATAAGTAGGGTGAAATTCTCTTCCTTTCAATAACAAGGAACTTCCTCATCCATATGATCCATTCCAATATGCCTGTTTCCTTTTCAGTGTAATCATATAGAGGAAGAGTCTTCTTATAGTGAGGAAGGCTTGCATAGAAGGCACCTCCCTATTGCATAGACAACACACTTTTGTTCTGAGACAAAGTCTTTGCCCTCTTCCCCCCCAGTTTAGGAACAAGTGTAGATGTAACCAAAGGCCTGCATCCTCTATCCTAGACAAGACAATGAGTAAAAGAAAAGAAAAATGGGGTTTCCAGCATCTATTGGACTTGCCACTTAAGAAAACCAGAACCAAATTTCCATGCATGCACTGGAGGATTGGCATAGCTGGCAGCAGTTGACCTGAATCCTTAGTGAACCTGATCTCAGGACATCAGCATACAAAAGTTCCAATATTTGTTAATCTAATTTTATTTGCTTTTATAATGAATACAAAGTAATACAATCACCGAACATAAATGCTTGTAAAGAAAAGTGTAATAATGAGAAATATATGAAATAGGGGAAAAGGAATGGGACTTGTATACTGCTTTTCTGTGGTTTTTGAAACTACATTCAAAGCAGTTTATATATTATATACAGCAGGGGTGTAGCTAAGTGGGGCCATGGGGGCGTGGGTCCCCGCAGATTTAGCCCTGCCCCCATGCTTTCACCCCCGCCCGCTGCCGACCCTCTCCCGCCACATTCGACTTCCCCTCTCCCCGCCGCCAACATTCCCCCGCCGCTGCCGTCAGGTACCTTTGCTGGCGGGGGTCCCCACCCCCCGCCAGCTGAAGTCCTCTTCAGCGCCGGTCTCCGGCGCATTGCTGATCTGGATTCTGTTTCTGTGAGTCCTAACATCCTGCACGTAATAACGTGCAGGACGTCAGGACTCACAGAAACAGAATCCAGATCAGCGAATGCGCCGGACTCGGAGACCGGCATTGAAGGGGACTTCGGCTGGCGGGGGTTGGGGATCCCTGCCATTAAAGGTACTTGGTGGTGGTGGGGGAGAGTTGGCGGCGGTGGGAGGGGTGCCGGCACCGGGGGGAGGGGGGTTTAAAAGTGGCAGGGGTGTTGGCGGTGCCGGGGGGACTACAATGTGCCCCCCCACCTCAGGCTATGGACCTCCTCCCGCTGAAGTCTGGCTATGCCCCTGATGTACAGGTACTTATTTGTACCTGGGGCAATGGAGGGTTAAGTGACTTGCCTAGAGTCACAAGGAGCTACAATGGGAATTGAACCGAGTTCCTCAGATCAAAGTCCGCAATCCATCCAAGGACAACAATAATCATTAATACACTAAAACCCAGAATATAAAGGAATGCAGCTAAATTATCAAGGAAAATATTAATGCAAAAAGAAAACTAGTTCCAATATTTTAGGATGGCCATACAGCCTTATGCCAAGAGGCACTGGAGCCATCTGACCCTTCAAGGTAAATGATAATGTGAATTAAACACAAGAGTCTTGACTGTAAAATAGGACATTTTTTTCTTACTCTGAAGTCACTCTCAGGCTGCGTGAAGGATCTCTTCTAGTCCCTGCTTCTTTTTCAGATTCCAGTATCTTTTCATTAGCTCCTCAGTTGGGTCCTGAACTCTTCTGGTAATGCAGACACTGTTCAGAGACCCGGTACAGAGATACGTCCAAATTCCATGGGTTGGCCATCCTGGAAAGAGCAGAGTAAACAAGTCTATAAAACTTCCATTTTATCAGAAATATTACAGACTTATAGGAGACAGGAGGAACAAAGAATAAATGTCTGCCCTCCAGGCCGCGGGAGCCACATATCTTGCAGCAGAGGAGGCGGGAAGACATATTGTACCCCTGTGGAGATGCTCCGGAAGCTCCAACCCCCCCCCCCCCAAACTGCTCAAAACAACAGGACTTCTACTACCGCTCGTTTGGGTGGGAAAAAAATTTTCCACCTGGCAACCCTGGTCCCGAAGCAAGCTGTAATACGATGTTGGCGTGCCACCAGCAGCGCCCCGACACACAAAAAAAAGGTAACGCGTTACACGCCCCCAAAGTGCAGGAATCAGCTGGGAGGACCGACAACACGCAGCTGCAACCACATTGGAGCCCCCAGGAGCAACAGCTGGCTGCTGGAACAAGCGCGGGGCTGTACCGTAGCAGCTTTCATTCAAGCATGGGCTATCGGTACTGCAACCGCTTTTCTCTGTCCCGGAGCAGAGCAGGAAGTCAACGTCAACTTCCTGCTCCTCCAGGGGCAGAGAGAGGAGCAGCTGCAGCGCAGACAGCCCATGCTTGAAGGCTGCCCCGCTCTTCTTTACATTTTTTGTTGCGCTGAAGAGGAGAAGAAGAGGACTTGGCAGGACTGGGTCTGTGTTGGGTGAGCGGGCCTCGGGCCTGGAGGGAAAGTGGGTGCTCCAACTCCCGTGGCTACGTTTGGGGGGGGTGGTCAATGCCCATGGGCGGAGAAGGTCACAGCTGGGCTGGGGAGGCTTAGCCTCCCCAAGCCTCTTATACGGGGCGCCTATGGCTGCCTGGATGTCTCACTGCTATCTGAAATTAAACATGACCAAGACTGAGCTTCTTATTTTTCCCCCTAAACCAATCTCTCCTCTTCCCCCTTTCTCTATTTCTGTGGATAACACTCTCATCCTCCCTGTCTCATCATCTCGTAACCTTGGGGTCATCTTCGACTCCTCTCTCTCCTTCTCTGCACATATTCAGCAGACTGCTAAAACCTGTCGTTTCTTTCTCTATAATATCACCAAAATTCATCCTTTCCTTTCTTTTCTGAGCACACTACCAAAACCCTTATCACACTCTTATCACCTCTTGCTTAGACTATTGCAACTTGCTTCTGACAGGTCTCCTACTTAGCCATCTCTCTCCTCTTCAATTTTTTCAAAATTCTGCTGCACGACTTATATTCCGCCAATGTCGCTATGCTCATATTAGCCCTCTCCTCACTTCACTGGCTCCCTATCCGTTTCCGCATACAGTTCAAACTCCTTTTATTGACATATAAGTGCATTCACTCTGAAGCTCCTCAGTACCTCTCCACTCTCATTTCTCCCTACACTCCTCCCCGGGAACTCCATTCACTAGGTAAATCTCTCTTATCTGCATCCTTCTCCTCCACCGCTAACTCCAGACTCTGTTCCTTTTATCTTGCTGCACCATATGCCTGGAATAGACTTCCTGAGCCGGTACGTCAAGCTCTATCTCTGGCCGTCTTCACATCTAGACTAAATGCCCACCTTTTTGATGCTGCTTTTAACTCCTAACCCCTACTCACTTGTTCAGTACCCTTATTTTATCATCCCCACCTTAGTAATTCCCTTATCTCTTGTTTGTCTTGTTTTTCTGTCCTAATTAGATTGTAAGCTCTGTCGCGCAGGGACTGTCTCTTCATGTTGAAGTGTACAGTGCTGCGTATGTTTAGTAGCGCTATAGAAATGATAAATAGTAGTAGTAGTAGTAGTAGTAGTACGGCTGAAAAGGTCAGTCAGCAGAGCTGCCAGAAACTTTGTCTGTCTTCAGTTTTGTGCATCCCCTCCGATTACATAACCAACTACCAGTGACACGTTCCCTTTTCCACCCATGAACTCCAGCAGTCTGTCTCTCTCGCTCTTCCCAACTTCCTACTACAGCTACTTCCCCTCTCTTCCCTCCAAGATCCATCAGCCTCTTTCTCTCTTTTCCCCCAGCTAAATCCATATCCCCTCTCTTTCCTACATTTTCCTCCAACACTCTCTCTCTCATATTCTCTTCCTCTAATCCTAGAAATCTCATCTCTCTTTCCCACCCCAGAACCATAGAAATGTATATAACCCTAGCAGTCTCTTTTCCTCTCTTTCTACCCTCTCAGATCCAGCAGCCCCTCTATTCTCCTAGAACCCCTGACTCTGCCTTTTCCAACCTCTACCCCCCCCCCCCCTATGGTATGATTGCATAGGGGCCCCAATCCTAATCTTGATGGTGTTATTTGCTAACTTTACTTTATTGAAGGATATGCTACACCAAAACGCCTGAAGCAAGATTGATGAAGGTAGTATTGCTGGAGTATTGTAGCTCAACCAGCATCAGCTCCAGCCAACTTCCATCTCCTCTCTCCAGAACAGAAAGTATAACCATCCAGCAAATGATTACTGAGGACCACTATTGAAGTGGAACAGGAAGTAGGACAGTGCAACAGAACCAGCACCTCTTTCTCCTCCTTCTTAGCTTGCTAGAGCTGGCAGTTCACTGATCAGCAGCTCTATGAATTGTGGAGTGCTCAAGACAGTAAAATGCAGTTCAAACAGCTGCTGAACAATGCACCATGCAGCCCTAGCAGGAAGAAGGAAGAGGTGCTAGCCAGCTCCATGACAGGGGAAGCAATAATTTTTGGGTGTTACCATCTGATCATTTCGGGTAAGTGGGGACTCCACACACACCACCTACCAATATTCCAAATATATATATATATTTTTTTTTTTTTGGGGGGGGGGGAAGGGAAGCCCTTCCTCTTGATTATAGGTGTTGCTGCTTTTACTCCAGCCCTGGAAAGGAAAGAGCAAAGGATACAGCCAGAGATTAACTATCACAGAAAGAAGCTAAACACCAGGGGGTTGATGTTCAGCCAGCGGCAGTCAGCATTTTGCTCTCCGCTGCTGGCTTTATTCCTGGATATTCAATGCCAGGCCATGTCCGGGCACCAGCAATGAATATCTCGGCATACGCAGGTGGCTAAAACATAGCTGATTAAGTGTGATGCTCAGCACTTAACCAGCTACCATGAACCACAAATGTGGTCTAATGGTTAGTGCAGCAGACTTTGGTTTCAGCATCCTTGGTTCAGTTCCCACTACAGCTCCTTATTACCCTGGGCAAGTCACTTAACCCTCGATGTCCTCAGGTACAAAACAAAACCCAACAACAATATTGTGAGCCCTCTAGGAACAGAGATAATACCTGTATATAATTAAATGTTAAGCCACATTGAACCTGAATTCTGTGTGTGATACAAATGGCATTATAAAAAATGTATGCGATTATCTTAGCCAGTTAGGACTAGATTCTATATATCACACCTAAAAGATCAGCACCGAAAAAAAAAATATGCCTAGGTGTATTCTATAAAGTATGCCTAAATGTAGACTTATTTTATAGAATACACCTAAATTTCCATACGGTTTATAGAGTATGCCGAATGCCCGTCCACACAACTAAATTTAGTCACGGGTAGTGACGCCAAGTAAAACTTGGTGTAAATGCTGACACCTAAATTAGGCGTGGACCAAGCGCATAGATTTTAGAAACACTTACGACCCCCCCCCCCCCCCTTTCAACTATACGACTTGGAATTTATGTGCATCACATTACAGAATACGCTTAGACAGTTGGGAATGTAAATTCTAATTAATGCCAATTAGTGTCAATAATTGATTGTTAATAGGCAATTATCAGTGCTGATTGACCAGATTTGGGTGCGCAACTTAAGTTGCACTATATAGAATCTGAGAGTTAAGAGCTGAATATTGGCACTTAGGGGCCATTTTACCAAGCTGCAGGAAAAAGGGCCTGCGTTGGCAGTAGGGGGCCATTTTTCCCACATGCCAGGGCCCTTTTTACTGCAGCAGATAAAAAGACCCCAAGCACACATGGCCATGCGGTAAAAGAACTCTTACCACACATAGCTGCCGAGAGGGGGGGGCAGGGGGCACAAAATTCCACGGACCCGGGCCTCCAAGGAGGGCCCGGTGCCACAGTCCCAACTGCCCTCTGTCATCAACCGCCTGCCACCGGGCCGGGCCCCTTGCATTGAAATCATAGCACCTCTCACCTCCGTGTGAAAGTGCTGCAGGCAGCAGGGCAGCAGATCGCCTCCCTTCGGGCCTCCTTCCCTCCCTGTGTCCCGCCCTCGTCTAACGTAACTTCCACGAGGGCGGGACACAAGGTGGGAAGGAGGGCCGAAGGGAGGAAATCTGCTGCCCTGCTACCTGCAGTGCTTTCACACGGTGAGAGGCGCTGTGATTTTAATGCAGGGGGCCCGGCCCGGTGGCGGATGGAGGGGGGTGGGTGGAGAGGGGGAGCGGTAGCGAAGACCTCGGGGGGGGGGGGGGGGACGGCGGCTGGGGCGGGGATGGCCTTGCCCCGGGCCCATCCCAGTCTCTCAGCGGCCCTGTTACCGCATAGCCATGCAATGGGGAGCCCATACCACCATCCATTGAGGTGGCGATAAGGGCTCCCATGCTAACCTGACGGTAACCAGGCAATGGGCGGTAATGCCCGATTACCACCGGGTTATCTCCATGCAATCCATTTCCAGGAATTTTCTTTTTCTCCCGGAAATGGCTCAAGCTCGAGACTGGTGGCTACATTGGGCCAGCAGTAGTCCCGAAAGAGCGAGCAGTAAGTCCGCGTTGGGCTTACCGCTGCTCTGTAAAAGGGTCCCTTAATTGGTTAAGTTCTAACTCTACCCCTGGAATGTCCACAAAGTAGCCAGGTCCAGCTTAGGCGCTAAGGGGGAGATTCTATATCCCCACAAAAAAACACTTCCACCAAAGCGTATTCTGTAATCGGTGCCTAGATTTAGGTGTGATATATAGAATATGCTTAGTTGATATCCCAGCGGCTAAAACTATGCCTGTCCGTTTGCACATGGTATAAATTTCTGCACATAGATTTAGGCACAGAGGGCCATGTTGTATAACTATGCACATAAATTTCAGAAGGGCCATGAAACACCCATTTCCCCACCCATAACCATGTCCCTTTTTGTCTGCGTGCATTAGAAGTTAGGCGCAGAGCGTTATAGAATACGCTTAGCGAGTTTTGAGTGTAAATTTTAATTATTGCCAGTTAGTGCTCATTATTGCTTATTAAGTCCTGTAATCAAAGCTAATTAGCTTGTTAAGCCAAATAGGTTACGCACATTGCTATAGAATCCACCTGGATTTCAGCGCAGATCTCTAGGCACGCTACATAGAATCCAGGGATAATTGAGCATTTTCAGCAGCACTATCCAGTTAAGTGCTACTGAATAGGCCCAGTTAGCCCCGGACAAGCGAGTTAAACAGCCAGGAGCCATTTCTGGCCGTTTAAATTGCTTTGAATATCGACCTCCAGGTCTTTATTTGCCTTCATGTTTTGTGTTTCTAATAATATATTTATATTCTATTATAAAACTGATTTAGCTCTGTCACTATATAAACAAAACAGCTATAAATCCAAGACCTCATGCCTGAATTTAACCTGCTGACATTTACTGTATAAGCATTCAACCCCATCCTCATTAAACTGTTTTGGAATATGTGTGAAACTAAAGCACTAACCACAAAAATCAGAAACAAATGTGTTGGGAATGCAAATAAAATTTATTTCAGATATACTTGAGGGAATGCACAAAGAAGTCTGTGCTGGAGGGATGCTTGTAAAGTACACAGTCTCTTAAAAATCTGTGGTTGCTCTAAACCCAGGTGTAGAGAGGAGTTCGTATCTTATTTATGACCTGCTGCAGGAATGCGTAGGAGGCCCATGCATTATTCAGCATTGTACAGCATGATAGCTGCCTCTTGGGACATTCCTATCTGAGTTTTATCACTCAAAAATGGAGCCTGGGCCTTCTAGTATCCCAAGTGACTAAATCCTACTGCAGAATACCAGTGTATGAGTTTGGTATATGTCTCAAGTCAGACCATACTATAAATGCCAATCCCCCCCCCCCCCCCCCCTATCGAATACAAAATTAGAGGGAGCAATATTCAACTGGCAGCAGTCAATGTTTCCTTGAACAATGGCTAAATTAGGCCTGGATATTTAGTGCCAGGCTCTATCCAGGTACCGTCAATGAACATCCAAATCTGGGGTAGCCCCCAGGAGTTATTCAGGCACTGCAGAGTGGCGGAATGGCCTAGTGGTTAGAGTGGTGGACTTTGGTCCTGGGGAACTGGGTTCGATTCCCACTGCAGGCACAGGCAGCTCCTTGTGACTCTGGGCAAGTCATGTAACCCTCCATTGCCCCAGGTACCAATAAGTACCTGTATATAACATGTAAGCCGCATTGAACCTGCTATGAGTGGGAAAGCGCGGGGTACAAATGTAAGAAAAAAAAATATTCGTTCAGTACTCTGATAGCTACCTGGTTAACTAAGGGCAGCCTTTTTGCTGAATAACTTCAGCTCCAATAACTTCAGACTCTGCCTCTAGACTGCCCTGGCACTAACTGGAGAGCAGGAAAAGAAAAGGCAGAAAGGGTCAAAAGGAGATAAGGATGTCACAGGAGCCACATTACTGGATATAACCTGACATGGCCGTGTTTCAGCATGTGCCTGCATCAGGGGTCCTTAATTCACTATGCCGCAGGCTTTATTCTCGGGTATTCAATGCCGGACTATATCCAGGCACTAGCACTAAATATCTAGGCATATGTGAGCGGCTAAAACATAGCCGATTAAGTGCGATATTTAGCATCTAACCAGCAACCAAGAACTGCACAAATGTAGGATTGTGCTTTATGTGGTCCTATTTGTATGGTTATCTTAGCCAGATGAATATTGGCTCTTATTTTATTTATTTATTTATTTTATTTTGCTGCATTTATATCCCACATTTTCCCACCTATTTGCAGGCTCAATGTATATAATACAACTACAATCACATTGATGGAATAGAGAATCAGAGTATATATAACAGATAAGGTGCATAGGAATATTATGGCAATCATAATAACGGAGAAGAATTTCAGAATTATTGCTATTAAGGTTCATACGAAAATTATGTTGATTAAGAAGTGGGTAAGTGGATAACAACATAACATAATGATATCAGGACAGGGTATGATTATCAGTAATTAGGGTGTAAATAAAATAGGCAAAATAAAAGAGTTCCAATATAAAATTGTGTCTGGAGTAGTTTAGGAGTCAGATCGTTATGAGGGATCCATTTTGTACGCTTTTTTGAATAAGTAAGTCTTCAGTAGTTTCCGGAAGGTCATCAAGTCGCGTGTTTTTCTTATGGTGGTTGATAATTCATTCCATCCTTGTGTACAGATATATGAAAAGCTAGATGTATGTATTGATTTGTATTTAAGTCCTCTGCAATTGGGATAATGGAGGTTTAAGAAAGTACGTGATGAACTTTTGTTGTTTCTGTCTGGGGCATCTCCATAAATAATTTTATGAACTAAGGTGCATATTTTGAATGTAACTCGATCCTTTAGTGGAAGCCAGTGTAATTTTTCTCTAAGGGGTTTAGCACTATAGTATTTCACCTTTCCGAATATCAGTCTGGCTGCGGTGTTCTGGGCAGTCTGGAGTTTCTTTATGGTTTGAGCTTTGCATCCCGCATATAAGGAATTGCAGTAATCCAAATGGCTGAATACTAGTGATTGCACTAGTTTGCGGAATGTCTCTCTTGGGAAGAAAGGTTTTATTCTACTAAGCCTCCACATTGCATAAAACATTTTCTTTCTAACATTTTTCACGTGGTTATCTAGACTAAGGTTATGATCGATTGTTACACCTAAGAGTTTTAGGTTGTCCGCAACAGGAAGAGTGTGATTTAGTATATTTATATTGGTATAGTTGATGTTATTATACTGCGATGATAATATAAGGCATTGTGTTTTTTCTGCATGGAGTTTCAGCTGGCTAAAGGCTGACTCCACCCCCGGAACACCCACAAAGTAGCCACTTTCGGCTTAGGCGCTAACTCTATGATCTGTATACTCTATCGGCACATTGATGATTGTTCAGAAAGATGTGTAGGTCCCAAGAATAGCTAAAACATGTATTTCACCTACCATGATGGAATAATAAACTTCACATAAAACAAAGAATCAGAACTGACAATAATCTATCAAGCTTTCTGAAGCTCTTACAAAACCCTATGTGGTCCAGCCGAGTTCTGGTGTTCTGTGTTTTTGTTGTTACTAACCAGACAGTGCCATGGAGATCAGACAGGATGTTCAGCCATACTATTTGATTATTAGCTGGTGAATATCCTGTTGGGACCTGGTCAGTGCTAGTTAATTGGGTAGGAGCCTCTCCTGCCCAGTTAACTAGTGTTGTGAGCCCTCTAGGGACAGAGAAAGTACCTGCACATAATGTGTACAGCACTGCGTACATCTAGTAGTGCTATAGAAATGATTATTATTATTAGAAGTAGTAGAATATCAACCCCATAGTATGTTGTAGTGATTCAGTGGCTCAGCCAGGAAATGACAAGCAGATCAGGGAACTTTAAACTGGTAGTTTTTGTCTGTGCTTTGTTTTGATTTCTTTTGGGCAGCACAAAACTGAGCTCTGAAGGGAGGAGAAGATTTAAAACCTTCCCTGTAAGTTCCTAAGCTGTTAAAGGAAGAATAAAAAGGAACTGATTAACAAGAGACCTTTACCTGATGGAGAAGGGGTAAAGTGCATTCTTCCCTGTTTCTTTCGGTGAGTGTATTCGGTGCAGCATATAAGTACTGTGGGTTACAAAAGACTATTCCTCCTAAAGAGTTCATGAGGGAGAAGGGTTGTCTGCTCCCAGAACATTACAGACGGATAAAAGGAACTGGATTTAGCACAACCTGGTTTGAAGCTTTAGTTTGGCTTTTTCCTTTTGTTTTTCCTACCCAGAGAATTCCTCTGAGGAGAGAGACAAAAATCCCAGACTGGAGGGGGATTTGGATTGTAGCATTTGCTTTTTTCCTTTTTGTATGTGTTTTCTGAGGCCTGTAGTTTAGCAGCTCGCCCAGGGTGCCAAAAGAGGATCCCAACAAAGCTCCACCGTGATGGCACAACCAAGGGACCCATTACAATGTATTGCAAAAAAGATTTTCAATCCTCTGTTTACTTATGAATATTTCAGTAAGAGATCAGGATGGCTCGGGGATGAGTGTAGGGATAAAAAGTCTGGGCAAAAGGGTACAGAGCCTGTCACCTCTAAGACCAGATGATGGAACAGATGGGTGCAGGGATACTGAGGCTGACTGTCATCTTTAGGACTGGAAGACGAAGGGGACGGGCACAGCAATACAAAACTGTAATGTAAACTCTAGCATTGAAGGTCTCAGGTATTGGTGCAGGGATCCAGAACCTGTCACCTGTAGGACATTGGTTCAAATGTGCCTCACACTACCAGTGGTCAGAAGTCATTATCTCAATTTCTGAAAACCAGTGGGCTTAGTCCAATTCCAAATGTATAAGCATCTGGCTCCAGTCTTAGTAGGTGAGCAAGATAAAAGACAGCGTCCCCAATATTCAATGCTATTTAACCGGCCAGAATGGCTGCTGGCCAGTTAAATAGCGCTTAACTGGCTATCCACTGATAGTGGGGGATAACTGGCTATCTCCCGATGAATATCCCAGGTCAGTGGCTAGTAGATAGCCAGTTATATCGCCTGATATAACTGGCTATCCACTGATTTTTATATCCGGTTTAACAGCCATATTTGGCTGCGTGAAAATGTGGGTTATCTTTAAACTGGACAAAACTAAACTGGATATTCAATGCTGGTCACCAGAAACAGACTGGCATTGAATATCCAGGCTCAGTGCCAACCGCGGGGGTTAGCTGGTCTACTCCCGCAGTCTGAATATCAGCTTCAGTAGGTCCAAGGAGTAAAGTGACACACCAGTAAAGTAGAAATATGCTTTACTGATAAAATATCTCATGCATAAACACTTCTACCACGCTGGTGTGTGACTTCACTCTTTGGACCCACTGCCCTTTATCCTACTCACCTTCTGTGGCATTTGCCTCTTGCTTTTTATTCCAGTCTTAATAGGATAGCCCATTTAATTGTCATCATCCCTGAAAATCTTAGGCTGTCACCTGACACAGATTTAACATTAAGGACTCAAATTTCATCAGTTACTATGTCCTATTTCTTTGTTGTGCCAGATATGTGCTGTTAAGTCACTTTTAAATCCAAAGGATCTTTGTACACTGCTTAATGCAAGTAATCTTGCACCTAAATTATTGTAATTCTTTGTACATCAGAATCAGACAATTTAACTTGAAAAAAAAAACCTCCATCTGCTTCAAAATACTGCAATTAAGCTTCTTCACAATGCTCAAAGATTCCCCACTTTTATGTGCTGAGCACTAGTTATTATTCCCCTACAGAATCAAATTTAAACCATTATTACTCACTGATAAAGAACTTCATACTGGGATACCAGAATATCTTTCAAAATGTATTATCCCCTATGTTTCTACACAGGTTCTATGATCTCATTATGGGAACTTAGTTTAGGTTCCATTTCTGCTTAACATTCACGATCCCCCAAATTCTATAAATGGAACCTTAACTTGTGCACACTAATTTGTCCGCATGGCCAAATTGCATGTACAACTTAATTAACAAGCCAATTAGCGCTGATAATTGCTAATTAACAACCAATTAGCAGCACTAATTGGCTTTAATTATAATTTACATGCAACAACTTTCTAGGTGTACTCTATAAAGCGGTGCATGTAAATTCTAATGCATGCAGCCAAAAAGGGCACGTGGCCATGAGCATGAAATGGGTGGATTGTGGGCATTTCAAGACTGTGCGCACTATTATGGAATACACCCAATCTGTGGCTAACTTAAGCACAGGTTATCCTGATAGACAGGAAGTTAAGAACCGGGGGAGGGGGGGGGAAGGTGGGAAGAAAAAGTGGGTATAGGGGGAAAGATAAGAAGCTCAGTCTTGGCCATGTTTAGTTTCAGATGATGCTAAAACATTCAGGCAGCAATGTCAGACAGGCAGACTGAGACTTGGGCAACAGAACAGAAATGAAACACTCTGAAGATGCAACACAAGCAGCAAAACAAAGCAGAGGTAGTCCAGAGAAGGAGAAGGTTCAAGATTAGTCACAAATGGATTTATTGAGAATTGACCTATTAGAAAAGCTGATGAATAGCCAAAATCTGCTATGGTCTAAAGCTCTGATCATAAGCGTTCAGTTGGATCATGCTAGGATTTCCCTGTGGAATTCTTTGAAGGGTCAATTACAGCTATATGCAGAAGCTTCACAGTTTAAACGATTTTTAAAGACTCCTTCGTTTGCTGAGGGCTTCCTGTAATATTGATTGAGACAGCTTTGTTGATTGTTGTGTTTATGTTTTTAGCCTATATTTTATGTATAATTTCTGTTTCTTGTAAACTACTTTAAGTGGAACAGAAATTTGGAAAATAAGTAAAATAAACAAGTCTACGATAGTAATTACAGTCATTCAGTTGTCTCTCAATCTTTCCAACATATGCACTTCTATTGAGAACCACCACCAACACCTCCTTTATCAGCAGACTTTATGTATTAATAGCTTGATATTCTTCTTTGCTAAGATTGCAGTAAATCTGTGACTTTTTTTTGCTCCAAACGTGCAACATCCCTCAATACGCACTGTTGAAAAGTAGAAATAAAGGGATCTGGGAACCAGGTGGCACCCACTTAGAATTTTGCCTAACTACAGAAAGATCAATGTATACTGATGTATTATGTAAAAAAACTTCATAATCTGTAGTTTCCTCGTGAACTTAAATGTCTATCCTAGTTTTCAAGGCATTATATTGAGACATGGGG
The DNA here is from genome assembly GCF_901765095.1 of Microcaecilia unicolor. Taxonomy (NCBI): domain Eukaryota; kingdom Metazoa; phylum Chordata; class Amphibia; order Gymnophiona; family Siphonopidae; genus Microcaecilia; species Microcaecilia unicolor. The sequence goes on from NC_044041.1 coordinate 163,611,460, forward strand.
ACATACTGACCCCTGCCTCTGCCCCTCCCTCGTCCTCGGAAATCCGATGGCCCTCTTTGTTGATTGGACCTGTAGGATAGAATAGAGACCTTTGGCTCTGGCCAGGAACAGTTCATTGGAGATTTCTAGCAAGGGCTGTTTCAGTTGAATGTAGAGAGTGAAAGCAAGATTGAAGTGGATCATGAATAGCTTGAGATGAAAGAATGTCAAGACCACAGCGGTGAACAGCACATTCAAGTAGCTTGTGTTAGGAAGGGAGGGGGCGATGGGGTGATAGTTGGAAGGGCAGATAGGGTCCAGTGAAGGTTTTTTTGAAGAGTGGTGTAACTACAACATGTTTGAAGGCATCAGTGCAGTGGAAAGTGAAAAGTTGAGAATATGACAGATAGAAAGGATGTCAGTAAGAGAGATAGTGCTGAGTAGATAGGTGGGAATAGAATCAGAGGAACAGATAGTTTGGAGGAGGAAAGAAAATGTGCAGTTTCCTCTTCAATGATTTCAGAAAAGGTGGCAAGGACTGAAGGAGCAGAGGAGAGAATAGTATTATAGGAAGTGACAGCCTCGTTAACAGACTTGGATAACGTGGAGGGGCATAATCGAACGTCGCCGGCCAAATAGATCGCTGGCGATCTATGTTAGCGACGGCGCTACAGCTGGCCAGAACCGTATTATCGAAAAAGATGGCCGGCCATCTTTTTTTCGATAATACGGTTTAGGCCAGCTAAATGCCTTGGAGTTCGCCAGGTTTGAGATGGCTGGGTTTGTTTTTCAGCGATAATGGAAAAAGATTCCGGCAATCTCCAACCCGGTGAAATCCAAGGCATTTGGTCGTGGGAGGAGCCAGCATTTGTAGCCCACTGGTCCCCCTGACATGCCAGGACACCAGCTGGGCACCCTAGGGGTCAGTGTGGTGGACTTCAGAAAAACCTCCCACATGCATAGCTCCCTTACTTTGGGTGCTGAGCCCCCCAACCCACCCCCAAAACCCACTACCCACAAATGTACAACACTACCAAAGCTCTTATGGGTGAAGGGGGCAACTACATATGGGTACAGTGGGTTTTGGAGGGCTCCCATTTACCAGCACAAGTGTTACATGTAGGGGGGATGGGCCTGGGTCCGCCTGCCTTAAGTGCACTGCAGTATCCACTAAAAGTGCTCCAGGGACCTGCATACACGGAGGCCTCTAGGACTTGTTGCTGGTGTATAACCTTGGCACACCAGTTGACACCTGAAGACTAATCTCTTTGAAAAAGTCCTTTATTTGAATAAGCATGTTTACTCACAGTTAACTGCAGATCAGAGGTTGTGCCCCACTGGCAAACAGTCTCTCTGGTACTGAGATTAGCAGTAGGTCAGAGCTGGCAGAATGCTGTACAATGCCCTCTTTCAGCACCATTCAAAGTAATAACGTTCTCTAATGTGGGTGACACATGAAAGGGATCTAAAACTGGCTTACAAAAATGGCCACTACCTCATGGACTACTACTACTACTATTTACTATTTAGCATTTCTATAGCGCTACAAGGCGTACGCAGCGCTGCACAAACATAGAAGAAAGACAGTCCCTGCTCAAAGAGCTTACAATCTAATAGACAAAAAATAAAGTAAGCAAATCAAATCAATTAATGTGTACCGGAAACAAAACAGGGCACACTCTGAACCCAGTTAGCAGGGGGGAAAAGCAACATGGGAGTACAGCCCAGTACCATACACCCACCACAATGCATTGCTGATGTGACTCTGCAGGGCACCTAACAGAAAAGGTGTCACACTCACCCGAGAGCCACATCGCAACCAGGGAAGGGCTGTCGGAGGATACAACACATTCTGCTGTCATGGAGGTGGGTACGGCATTTGAGGCTGGCATACAGGCTGGCAAAAAAGGTTTTTAGTTTTATTTGTTTAGTATAGAAGGGGGTTGGTGACCACTAGGGGAGTATGGGGAGGTCATCCCCCATTCCCTCCGGTGGTCATCTGGTCATTTGGGGCACCTTTTTGAGGCTTGGTCGTGAACATAAAAGGATATACTGCTTATCGCAGGGTTTTTTTTTCATTATCGCTGAAAGCCGGCCATCTGGTAGCCACGCCCATGGGGGGGGGGGTGCCGTGCACCTGTGTGCTTCGCTCGTTCCGTGCTTCCTCTGCCCCGGAACAGGAAGTAACCCCCACCGCCCCCCCTTGGTACGCCACTGCCTGGAGAGCAGTGGCGTACCAAGGGGGGGGGGGGCGGTGGGGGCGGTCCGCCCTGTGTGCACCTGGGGGGGGGTTCTTTCGCCGGGGGGATTGGGGGTTCTTTCGCCGGGGGGGGGGGCGTCACGCTGTTCCGGGGGGGGGGCGCTGCACTCAGGGGCGGGGCGCATCGGCGATCCGCCCCGGGTGTCAGCCCCCCTAGGAACGCCACTGCTGGAGAGGTAGAGGAGTGAATAGATAGATGGAGTGGACTTTGAAGGAAGAAAAGCAGTGAGATTGAGGTGGAAGAAGAGGATGAAACCTACAAGAGGGATGGAGTAGCAGCCCAACACCACCTCCGCTTCAGCTGCTGCCCTGTGTCAGTACTACATTCTCTCTCTCACTCTTTGCCCCTCCCTCCCAGTACTGAATCTCACCTCCTCCCTCCCAGTACTAAGTCTCTGTCTCATTCCCCCCCCCCCCCCCCCATTCTCATCTATCCTTCTTTCCTTCCTGGTCTACCTTAACTTGTTGCTACCTAGGTCGCCAGTGGCAGCGATTCCCATACACTGCCTGGCTGCTGGCTTCAGGGTCAGTCTTCTCAGTACAGCATCCCGCTTTCTGTTGCGTCATTTCCTGTTTCCTCAGGAGTGGGACCCTATACAATGAAGATGATGGAGCCAGCAGCCAGGCAGGGTATGAGATTCACTGCCACCAGCAACCACTGGAAGACTATTACAGAAGATACACTAGGGAGGAGGGAGCGGGAAGGAGAGCTACTGGACCAGAAAATGGGGGGGGGGGGGGGGAGTGGATGGAATGGAGGAAAAGCTGTTGTGGGAGGAAAGAGTAATGTAAGGAGAGCCGTCACAGGTGGGGGAAGGTTACAGAAGGACAGCTGCTATGAGGAGAGGGGAGGAATGGAAGGATGAAAGGACTTCTGTCGTGGGGGGGGGGGGGGGGGATGAAAGAAGAGATGTTGGGCCAGAAACACACACAGGGGGAATAGGGCAGCAGCAGGCAGTCAGCCAGATTGGGCAACAGCAGCAGGCAGCCTACAGAAGGTGGTCGGGTTGGCTGTGTGAGGCAGACGGCGGTACCACACGGCAAAAGGTCAGGGCTCAGAGTAGATGGCATTTGCAGAAGGCAGTCAGGCTGAGTGGGGCAGCAGCAGTACAACCAGTCAGTAATAGCAGCAAGATAGAGCTATGGACCACCAACTGCAACTAAGAGCTGCACTGCATGTACAGCATGTGTTGGGTCTGGCGCCTGTTTGCTGCTCATTTGTAGGGCTCGTTGCCACATGCAGGAATTTCCCCATCTTTCATTTTAATTGGCTGACTGCCTGTGATGCCACTCTCTGAAACCTGCTGCCTGAAGCCACGGCCTAAGTTGGCCTAATTACAGGGCCGTCCCTCAGCACTGGTATCTGGATAACTTAGAACAGCAAAAAGGCTGTCTTAAGTTATCTGGATAATAATGCTAAATATGGCCAGTCTCTGCCAGACCTAAATATTCAGTGTTGATATCTGGATATCAGCTGGCAATAAATATTTGTATATACGTTTAAATGCTGTGTTTGGTGTCTAAAACAAATGCTGACTGTGGTGTTTAAATACTGACCTGTAAATTTGTCAGTAAACAATGCAAGAACAAACCTGCAAGGAATTCCAGTGTTAGCTAGCAGCTTTGTCACTAAGAATTCTTGAAAGCAAAAATGGAATAAAAGAACAAGAACCTGGGGATGACAGTAGCTGAGTTGGCAAAAGCAGAGGTTGACCAAAGACGAATCCACCACTGGAGATATTATCCAACAGTCTTTTATTGAGGCAAATCAAAGAAGGACCCAATAAAAGACTGTTGGATGATAGCTCCAGTGATGGATTCGTCTTTGGTCATCCTCTACTTTTGCCTGCCGTGTTTCGTTGCCGTAGAGGGATCCCCTGCTTTGTCTTCTGAGTAGCTGAGTTGGGTCACGCTGTTAACAGTCAGCAGTGTATGGCCTGTGAGGAAAAGCACAAGGCTCAGGAACACTAAGAAACCCAGTGACAGACTAGGTACGGAAACTGCAGAAGAGTAGAGTGCAAAAAAAGCAGCAGGCAAGGCCTGCTTGTACAGAGCGGTAGCACAGCTATATCAAGCTCCCAAGAAAAGGAAGAAAGGTCATCCAGTATACTTTGATGGTGAGGATTTTGGTACATTTACAGAAATAATTGGGAGATTGTAAGCTTTGTTGAGCAGGGACTTTCTCTTCATGTTCAAGAGTACAGTGCTGCATACGTCTAGTAGTGCTTTAGAAATGATAAGTAGTAGTAGTAGAAGGAGGTGATCTCCTGAAGAGGGCTCACAGCTGGTTGATATCCTTAGATATATAGGCAGGAAGCAAGAGAGAAGACTGGCTAGGCTAATGGCCCTTATCTACTGGCAAAGACTATCCCCGATATTCAGCGCTATTTAACCGGTTAGAACAGCTGCTGACAGATTACATAGCGCTTAACCGGCTATCCACCAATATTCAGCGGGGGATAACTGGTTATCCCCCACTGAATATCCCAGTTAGCGGATAGCCAGTTATATCAGCTGATATAACCTGCTATCCGCTGATTTTTAAACTGGGTTTTGTGGCCATGTTTGGCCGTGTGAAAACCTGGTAGGGTTTGGCTGGTTTAAAGTTAACTGGTTAAGAATTGACTTAGCCAGTTACCTTTAAGCCGTCCAAAAATAAACCGGATAGTCAATGCCAGTCACCGGAAACAGCCCAGCATTGAATATCTGGGCTTATCACTGACCACGGGAATTAGCCGGTCTAACTCCCATGGTCTGAATATCTGCACTTATATTTCTGAGGTACTAGGTAAACATCTCACAGTCTTTATCTGACTTACTTAAGTTCTCTCTATCGCTGCTAGAGGATGTGGTAACATCAGTTAGTGCATCTGGGTTTAAAAAAATGTTTTGACAAGTTCCTGGAGGAAAAGTCCATAGAGGCTGATATTTAGACCAGAGGAGTTAGACTGGCTATCTCCTGCAGTCAGTGCTAAAACTGGATATTCAATGCCAGGCCATTTTCAATAACCAGCATTGAATATCCAGTTTATTTTTGGCCGGTTAGAAGATAACTGGTAAGTCAATATTCAGACTTAACCGGTTATCTTTAAACCGGCCAAAGATATCCCACATTTTCATGTGGCCAAATATGGCCACTAAACTAGCTTTAAAAATTGGCAAGTAGCCGGTTATATCAGGTGATATAACTGGCTATCTGCTAGCCACTAACTGGGGATATTCAGTGGGGGATAGCCGGTTATCTCTCACTGAATATCAGTGAATAGCTGGTTAAGTGCTACTTAACCTGTCAGCAGCCGTTCTGGCCGGTTAAACAGAGCTGAATATCGGGGGAGATAGTTTGCCATTGAGATAGACACGGGCATGCCACTGCTTACCTTGGAATTGGTAGTATGGAATGTTGCTACTATCTGGATTTCTGGCAGGTACTTGTGACCTGGATTGGCCATTGTTGGAAACAGGATATTGGGCTAGATGGACCATTGGTCTGACCCAGTATGGCTATTCTTATGCTCTTATGTTCTTAGGCTCTATCCACACTGGCACAACATGATCAGTTGTCCTAATGACTTCTTGGCTCGCTCATGTCTTATTGTGATTTTGAGTGCCATGTTTACTATGGTCAGACAGAAATCAAGTTAGAGCTTTACCAAATCATGATAGGCCAGGATCAATCTCGGCTGACCAAGAACCTCAGAGCAACTCATAGTGCAAAGTGAGGCATCCTGGATTCTATGGAGTGGCCCAGCCCATCTCTGGGTAGCGCTGTAGTATTATTCTTCTCTCATTAGATGTTAATTTATACTGTGCACAGCCAGTCAGTAATCCATCTTTCCTGGAGGTGGCTGCATTTATCCCAGATGTGCTGTGATGGTACATTAGTTGAAATGTAAATTATTACTAATATTTATCTAAATGCTAACCAACAGCTCCATAAGGAAATTACCTGCTTACACTGTTCCAAATTCATCAGCAACAAACAAGAGCTAGGAATTGATTAGACTGGATAATTAGAAATGGATCAATAGTCCTCTGGATACCAATGACTATTTTTCTCTTCAAGAACACACCATGTCTCTGACGGTGTTACAAGAGATACATTAACATTGGCTAATTAGCCCTTCAGCATCTGTGTAAGCTTCTGAATCAGCTGCAAGAAAAGAAGACCTTTAGTAATAGCAAAGCTGTATGTCTGTTGCTGTGGAAATAATGCTCTTTATGCCACAGAATACATTTCATTCATATCTTGGAAAAGCAGTGTTGTCAAATTTAGAAACATGAGATATATGGAGCTTGTGAAGAAACAGTGTGTTTTAAGCCTGTAAAATGTATTGGATATTTTCCTGCATTATTATGTCTTGAAGTGTATTTCTCCTATTTGGCCAGCAGGTGGTGTTTCTTTGCTGTAAAGCTGTTACAGGGAAATGAATGTTCTTTCTTTAGTTTTAGCACACAGATAGGAAGTAAGAGGCAGTATACTTTTAAAACTTGTTCTAGGCTCCGATTGGCCCAGGAGCTCATTTTCATTTGAAGTAGTACTGGCTTTTGCTCCAGTCTTAGCCAGGAAGAAAAGAGAGCAGGATCTCTTTGCTAAGGCCCTGTGATCAATTATATTTGATAAATGTGGGTTAAACTGGAAAGAGGGAAAGGAAAATGTATCTATATCGAAGTGATATACAGACCTCCCTCACAGTCGGAGAAAATGGACAGGGACTTAATTGAAGACATCCGCAAGATAGCTAGGAAAGGGGAAGTACTGCGGCTGCAGGGTCATCTAGAAGCAAAGAGATCTTAGATTCCCTACAGGAAGAATCGCTCCAGCAGTAGATAACGGAACCGACGTGGGATGGAGCTGTTCTGGACCTGGTGCTTACGAATGGAGAGTACGTTTCTGACGTCAAGGTGGCGGACCATTTGGCATTAGTGATCATCATATGGTATGGTTCAATATTAAAACAGAAGAGAGGGCTCATTCAAGATTGAAGGTCCTGGATTTCAAAGGAACTAACTTTGCTGAGATGGAGGAATTTCTCAAGGAACAGTTAGCGGGATGGGAACAGCTGAAGGATGTAGAACAGCAATGGACAAGACTGAAAGGGCTATATTAAAGGCAACTAACCTTTATGTTAGAAAATTACATAAAAGTAAGAGGAAAAGAAGGCCTCTCTGGTACTCAAATGTAGTAGCTGAAAAGATAAGGCAAAGGAGGCTAGCCTTTGCACATTATATGACGACTCAGAAAGATGAAGACAGGGGAGAATACCTAAATAGCAAAGAGAAGCTGGAAAAGCTATCAGGAAAGCGAAGCGGTAAATGGAGGAAAAGATAGCTAATACGGTTAAATTTGGGGGACAAGACCTTTTTCAGATATGTAAGTGACAAGAGGAAGTGCCATAATAGCATTGTGAGGCTCAAAGCTGAGGGGAGAAATATGTGGAGGATGATAAGGATAAAGCTGAACTGCTTAACGATTATTTTAGCTCTGTGTTCACGAATGAAAGTCCGGGGGTAGGGCTGCAGAAAACAAAAGCTAAACGGGATGGATGTATGGTAGACCAAGACCCGTTTATGGAGGACTGTGTTCGTGAGGAGCTTGCCAAACTAAAAGTAGACAGAGCGATGGGGCCTGATGGGATACACACGAGGGTGCTTAAGGAACTCGGAGAAGTACTGTCGGCTCTGCTGATGGACCTCTTCAATGCTTCCTTAGAAACTGAAGTGGTCCTGGTGGACTGGAGAAGGGCGGATGTGGTTCCTTTGCACAAGAGTGGAAGTAAGGAGGAGGTTGGGAATTACAGACCTGTCAGTCTGACCTCGGTGGTGAGTAAGCTAATGGAAATGCTTCTAAAGAGGAGGATTGTGACATTTCTTGAACTACATGGAATGCGGGACCCGAGGCAATATGGCTTCACTACTGGCAGGTTGTGTCAGACGAATCTGACTGTCTTCTTCGACTGGGTGACCAAACAGTTGGAGGTGGGAGGGGCGCTTGATGTGGTGTACTTGGATTTCAGCAAAGCCTTTGACACGGTTCCGCACAGGCAACTGATAAATAAGTTGAGTGCCCTCGGTGTGGGACCTAGAGTAACTGATTGGGTAAAAAATTGGTTGAATGGTAGGAGACAGAGGGTGGTGGTAAATGGAGCTTGCTCTGAAGAAAAGGATGTCGTCAGTGGAGTACCGCAGGGATCGGTCCTAGGGCCGGCTCATTTTAACGTCTTTGTGAGCGATATTGCGGAAGGGCTGTCTGGTAAGGTTTGTCTCTTTGCGGATGATACTAAACTCTGAAACAGGGTGGACACCCTGGAGGGTGTGAATGACATGGGGAAGGACCTAGTGAAGCTAGAGGAATGGACCGATATTTGGCAACTAAGGTTTAATCCCAAAAAATGCAGGGTCATGCACTTGGGTTGCAAAAATCCGAGGGAATGGTACAGTAAAGGGGGCATAGAGCTTCAGTGTGCGAAGGAAGAGTGGGACTTGGGGTGATTGTGTCTGGCGACCTTAAAGCTTTCAAACAGGTAGAAAAAGTGACGGCCAAAGCCAGAAGGATACTTGGGTGCATAAAGAGAGGCATGACCAGCAGGAAAAAGGAGGTGATAGTGCCGTTGTATAAGTCTCTGGTGAGGCCTCATTTGGAGTACTGCATGCAGTTCTGGAGACCACACCTACGGAAAGATATAAACAGGATGGAGTCGGTCCAGAGGGCGGCTACGAAATTAGTAAGCGGTCTTGAATGCAAAAATTATAGGGACAGGCTTATGAACCTTAACATGTGTACGCTGGAAGAGAGGAGGGAGAGAGGAGACATGATAGAAACGTTTAAATATCTCAAGGGCATTTATGTACAGGAAGAGAGCCTTTTTCAATTGAAGGAGAGCTCTGGAATGAAGAGGCATATGACAAAGTTAAGAGGGAATAGGCTTAGGAGTAACCTATGGAAGTATTATTTCACAGAAAGGGTGGTGGAAGCGTGGAATGGCCTCCCGGTGGAGGTAGTGGAGTTGAGGACTGTTCCAGAATTTAAAAAGGCATGGGATAAGCATGTGGGATCGCTTAGGAACAGGAAGAATTAGGGGTTACAGAGGATGGGCAGACTGGATGGGTCATATGGCCTTTATCTGCCGTCATGTTTCTATATTTGTATCCGTGAGCAGCATATGTCCTGATCTTCCCAAGTACTTTTTAGAAAGTAAGCAAATGTTTAGTTAGTGTTATAATTGATCCATATTTCAGGTGCCTGTTATTGTTTGCTGATTGTAATGTATAAGGAGTGGGAGTACGACCAAGGATACCAGAAACTGGAAGATGTTCTAAAATAAAACTTTATTAAAGGTTTGAAGACTCGACACGTCGTGTTTCGGCCGACAGGCCTGCATCAGGAGTCTACTATGCAGGGTTCTGCAAAATAATGCTGGTAGGAATCCTCTGAAGATTATGCAGAAGTCTCTTACACGGAGAATTACTGAATTGCTGAATGCTAATGAGGTTGATTCTTCAGAAATAGCGTAGTAGTCTTTAGAAAGACTGTTTGTAAAAGTTTTATTTTAGAACATCTTCCAGTTTCTGGTATCCTTGGTCGTACTCCCACTCCTTATACATTATTGTTTTTACCGTGGGGTGCTTGAGTTTTCCGCCTGCTGGCGGATTTTTTCTCATTGTTTGCTGATTGCACATTTTTTGTTCATTGTTTAATTTCTAAGACAATAAACAATATTTGGTTTCTGGGAACTGTGGGACCACTGGGAGTGTGCTTTCAGTATCACTGGGGATAATTTGAGAGTGGGAGACTCGCCCAGAGGTGGTTGTGACCCAGTCTGTGGGAAGAGGGTTCTAGTGTAGAACACAAGTGGCAGGTGCAGATGGACCTGATCTGTGCTGGGGATAGATCTTCTAAATGGCCGTGGGGTAACCCCAGGCCGGTGGCTAGGTGTTTTATGACAGAACTCTCTGCTCTTCAGGCTACCTATGCCCCATAAAAGAGCTCTGCTGACCATCTGTGCATCTTCCCTCAGCCTCTAACAAAAGAGCTCTTCCTGTCACCTTTGCATCCTCCCACAGCCTCTGACCAATATACAAGCTCTGCCAAACACACATGTATCCTCCTGTGGCCTCTCACCACCAGATGAGCTCTCCCAACCACCTGTGCATCTTCCTGCAGCCTCTAACCAACAGAAGAGCTCACCTGACTGCCTGTGTATCCTCCCATGGCCTCTGACCAACAGAAAAGCTCTCCTGACTGCCTGCATAACCTCCCATGACCTCTGACCAACAGAAAAGCTCTCCTGATCACCTGTACATCTTTCAGTGGCCTCTGACCAACAGAAGAACTCTCCTGACTGCCTGCATAACCTCCGATGACCTCTGAGCAATAGAAAAGTTCTCCTGATCACCTGTACATCTTTCTGTGGGCTCTCAGCAATAGAAAAGCTCTCCTAACCACCTATGTATCCTTCTGTGACCTTTGATCAGTAGAAGAGCTCTCCTCATCATAAAGCAGATAGGGACACACTTACAGATCTCAATATGTATATTTTGGAAGAAAAATAGGATGGTGAAATATAACAGGAGGTATTTAAATACATCCGTGGTATACTCTTATCCTTCTCTGTATTGCTCACTAGAAGCTGTAGTCCCATCCCCGGAGACTTATTGGGATTACTTCTCTTTATATGCTACTATATATTCGTCCCAGAGTTGTATTCTCTTTTCTGGAACCTTATTTATTTATTGTGCATTTATATCCCACATTTCCCCCACATTTTATCAGCTTCCTTGACCTACTGTTACTCTATTTTCCACTCTGTATATATTCCCGGAGTTGGTACTCTCCTCTCCGGAACCTGTAAGCCACATTGAGCCTACTGCTATGCGGGAAAATGTGGGCTACAAATGTAATAAATAAATAAATAAATGCACAGATGCGGGCCTCTTTCAATTGAAAGCTCTGTAATGAGGGGTAGGGATGGGGTACAGGATGAGGGTGAAAAGGGATAGACTCAGGAATAATCTAAGGAAATATTTCTTTACAGAGAGGGCAGTGGGTGAGCAGAACGTCCTTCCAGTGTAGACAATAGATAGATGAGGCCTGCATCTGAATTTGAAATGCAAGGGACTAGCATAAAAGATCTCTAAGTGGGAGGAAGCAATTGTAGGCCTGAGTTGTTGGTGTAAATGGGACCATATGGTTTTTATTTACTGCCATGGGTGATTGGGGTAGCAAAATAGAACATTTTCTAATTTGATCTCCTCTCCCCCCTCATCTTACTTTTGATTTTCAGCCTCCCCCTACATAATTCCTCCAGCCTCAACTTCTCGCCTTGCTTCCTATTGCAGCAACTCCTCCAGATCTGGCCACAGCTGTATTGGTGTCCTAGTGATAATCTAGACAGTCTGGGTGGGGAGAAGAGGTTGTATGTGCCTAGCACCTCTGTCTGTTGCCCCAAATAGTAACTAGTCTTTATCAGAATTGTATAGTAACTAAGTAAATATAACTAGTTACTGTACTTAAGTAATTTTTTTCACTTTTACTTGTAAAGTATAGAAAATATTTTTTATTGTTACTGAGGCAGTAATTTCACCTATTTTTACTGAGTTACATCTGGTGCTTGCAATTAAAAGTAAAAAGTAAAAACAGAAGCGAGACATAAATGACAATTACTCATCTTAAATTTTGCTGTTCAGGGAATATGGCCTATCAGGGCCGCCGACATGGGCATAGTTTGACTGTTTCATTATATGCTAATATGGAGGAAGGAAGGAAGGAAGGAAGGGAGAAAGAGCTGGCTTTTTTGGCAATAACCATAATGACCTCTTCCTTCCTTCCTTCTTTCCTTCCTTCCTTCCTTCCTTCCTTCCTTCCTTCCTTCCTTCCTTCCTTCCTTCTTTCCTCTTTCTCTCCAGTAGTATTTCCCCATCCCCTTTCCCATACCATGCCAGTGTTGACCTTAGAAATGCATAGGCTCTATATATAGATCCTTGAAGAGGTAGTGTCATGATTTAGGCTCTAAAACCCTTTTTGATGTTTTGGTGCCACCTCAGTATGGCCAACACACAATCTTTCCACTGCAAAACACTATATACAAACTTGTGTAGATCCTTCAAGAGGTAGTATGTCATGATTTAGGCTCTAAAACCCTTTCTGATATTTTGGTACCACCTCAGTAAGGCCAACACACAATCTCTCCACTGCAAAATGCTATACACAAACTTGTGCAAAAACACACTCATAACCTTACCAAACCATAACAGCTCTAATTCCAAGGACAAGACGAGCTACAACCTTATGTGTGGAAAGGCAGCACTGTAATTACACTGGGCTCTAAAACACCAATACACTACCTCATGAAAAAAACAAAACGGGGTGCAAATACTACATGCTAGCAGAATACTGCACCTTGATCACACATGAAAAACACATAACACAACAGACATGACACAAGGAACTAGAAATCAAAAAATATGAAGGCAAAATGAACTGGAAAGTTACCTCAAGAAGTCAGACTCGGCATGCAGCAATACTAGAGAAATTAAAACTTACATGCAAAATATCACAGATGCACATTTCCAAAAGCTGACATATTCCAATTAATAAATTCTGAATAAAATACTTTTTTCTACCTTTGTTGTCTGAGCATTTAGTTTTTCTATTTGCTTTGGTCCCAGTGTCTACTGTTTTATGCAGTGTCTTCTTTCCATTTGATATTTTTTCACTCACCATGTCCACCATCCTCCTGTGTCCTTATGCGTCCTGTCTACCATCTGTAGCCCTGTCCCTATCCTTTCTCCAGTTTCAGCATCTGCTCTCAAAGTGTTCCAATCCAGCTCTTAAATTCACCAGTTTTCCCTCCATCCATATCCAGCATTTCTCATCACTCCCCTTCCCTCCATCCATGTGCATCCACTTCCTCTGTCTTCCCTCCCCTCCATCCATGCCCAGCATTTCTCCTCTCCCCCTTCTCCTCCGTCCGTGTGCATCTCCTTCCTTTGTCTTTCCTTCCTTCTATCATTGTCCAACATTTCTCCTCTCTTCCCTCCCCTCCATCCATGTGAATCTCCTTCCTGTCTTCCCTCCCCTCCATCCATCCATGTCTAGCAGCTCTCCATTCTCCCCTGCCTTCTCCATCCATCCATCCATCCATCCATATACAGCAAATTTCCTATCTCCCGTGCCCCCTCCATCCATCCATTTCCAGCAATTCTCCTCTCTCCTCTGCCCTCCTCTCCATGTCCAGTGATTTCTCTTCTCTCCCCCTGCCCACCCCTCCCATCCATATCCAGCAATTTCTCCTCTCTCCCCTGCCCTCTCCTCCCATCCATGTCCAGCGATTCTCCTCTGCCCTCCCCCATCCATGTCCAACATTCTCTTTTGACCCCCCCCACCCTCCCCTCCCATCCATGTGCAGTGACTTCCCCAGCTCCCCCTTTTCAGTCCCTGAGTTCAGTTCCAACCCAGCCGCTCCTTCCCGCCCTCAGCTCCCTGATAGCCCTCCTCTCTGTTCCTGCCACCCTGCGTTTCAACCTTTTATTTTAAGTCGCAGCGACGGCACTGGAAACAGCACAGCGGGATCGCCTCCAGTCTTTCCCTTCCCTCTCAGTGTCCTGCCCTCGCGGAAACAGGAAATACATCATCAGAGGAAGGCAGGACATTGAGAGGGAAGGGAAAGGCTGGAGGCGAGCCTGCTGTGCTGTTTCCAGTGCCGTCACTGCAACTTAAAATAAAAGGTTGAATCGCAGGGCAGCAGGAACGGAGAAGAGAGCTGTCGGGGAACTGAGGGGAGGGGAAGGAGGGACCAAGAGCTGCCTGCAGCTGGGTTGCGCCAGCCGTGCATTTGGGGGGGGGCAATGCCCCCTTGCCCCACCCAAACTATGCCCATGGCCGCCGAGAGACACAGCCGGGCCTGGGGCAGGACTGGACCGCCGCACATGTGCCCCCCCCTTGGGCCAATGACCCTGCCCCTTTCTGTCTCTGAATCACTGCTGCCTTCTCCCTTGTTTTGTCCTCTCCTGCTCCAGTGCTCCTGTGTGCCGGGAGTTGGGACCCAGATGATTGCATTAATGCAATATCGCGTTAATGTAATCATCTGGGTCCTGGGCGGCACACAAAAGCAGGAGAGGACAGACCTGGAGGCAGGCAAGAAGAAGCTTGCTGGCGCCTGGTCCAAGCTTGTGTCCCTCCTTGGAGGCCAGGGACAGGGAATTTTGCCCCCACCCCTGCCCTCCCTTCTCAGCGGCCCTGCAGCCTATGTGAACAGTGGGGTTGCCTATGTTTGTTGAACTTATTATTGATCTCCACCTGAACAGAACAGTGATGAGATGGGTCAATTTGAAATGGAGATGAAGCTGAAGCTGGTAGCAATTCTTGGTGAACAGACATATGTCTGTATCACAATAGACTGCTAGTCATCTCATTGAAAATTCTACATTGGGGTGACTATCCACTGGATTGATAGAGTAAAAAGAAAGTCTGCTTGTCTGGCTTTAAGACTGAAGGGTTTCTACACATTGGCATTCTTGCATCATTTCTCAAAGATATTAGAACAACAGACAATGATTCTAACTATATAAAAGCCTTCTCTATAACTGGACAGCATGATAATGATAACAAAGATGAAGATGAAGTTTCACGTGATGAATTAGACAGCAATACTTCTAATGTTGATAATGACAATGATGATAAAGCATTCTTTGATGTACGAAAGTCAAATGTTTCGGACAGAGATTCCCTTGATCAATAATGTTGCAGCCTGCCTGATTTGAAGGAACTTTTTATCAGACAGAACAATACACTTCCTGCTAATGCAGTTGCTGAACACCTTTTTAGCTGTGCTGGATCAATGACTTACAAGTCACTTACATAAGTGACAGTCATTTTCAAAATTTAGTTTTACTAAAAGCAAAGTGGATTCATTTGTAGATGTAGAGCTATAAAGTTGTTAAGATAAAAATGTTAGCTGTAGTTGCATTCATTGTAGTTGTGGAACTTTTACTTTTTACTCAAAAAGTATTGTATTAGGTAAAAACTTTTTTACTTTCACTTTAATCAATTTTTTAATGTGTTCTTCACTTTTGCTTAAGTATTAAAATGTACATTTATTTTTACTTTTACGTAAGTGATTTGACCTAGTACTTTGAAAACATTGCTCTTGATTCACTATCTCTATTCAGGTGGTCCCTGCTTAGTATGTTTTCACAGACTCTATCCACTATTTCCTTCTCTTCTTGGTCTACTGTAGGCACACTTGAATCCTGTCAATATTCTAGTTATCACTTGTATTGCTGGTAGTAATGCCAGGCATTATGCCTGTAGATCATATATGGCGGGGTGGGGGGGAATTGTAGATTGTGCAGGGAGATCTTAGGAGATTGGAAGACTTGTTGGCGTCCAAATGGCAGATGAAATTTAGTGTGGACAAATGCAAAGTGATGCACATTGGGAAGAATAATTCAAATCATAGTTACCTGATGCTAGGGTCTACTTTGGGAGTCATCTCCCAAGAAAAAGATCTAGCTGTCATTGTAGACAATATGCTGAAATCTTCTGTTGAGTGTGCAGCAGTAGCCAAAACAGCAAACAGGATGCTAGGAATTATTAGGAAAGGGAAATAAAGCCAAGAATACTATAATGCGATTTCACCTTGCGTATTGCATTCAATTCTGGTCACTGTATCTCACAAAAGATTTAGAAAAGGTTCAAAGAAGACCAACAAAAATGATAAAGGGGATGGAACTCTTCTCATATGAGGAAAGGCTAAAGAGGTTAGGGCTCTTCAGCTTAGAAAAGAGATTGCTAAGGGGAGATATGATTGAGGCCAACAAAATCCTGAATAGTGTAGAACAAGTAGAAGTGAATCGATGTTTTACTCTTTCAGAAAGTACAAAGACCAGGGGACACTCAAGGAAGTTACATGTAAATACTTTTAAAACAAATAGGAGGATTTTTTTTGTTGTTCAATGAATAGTTAGCCTCTGGAACTCATTGCCGGAGGATATGGTAACAGTGGTTAGTGTACAGCGGTTAGTGTATCTGGGCTTAAAAAAGGTTTGGACAAGTTCCTGGAAGAAAAGTCCAAAGTCTGTTATTGAGATGGACATGGGGGAAGCAACTGCTTGCCCTGGGATTGATAGCATGGAATATTGCTACTCTTTGGTTTCTAACAGATACGTGTGACCTGGATTGGTCACTGTTGGAAACAGGATACTGGGAAAGATGGACCATTGACCCAGCATGGCTATTCTTATGTTCTTAAGTGCTACTGAAAATGAGTGAATAGCCCCAAACAAGCAATTTAACCAGTCAGCGGCCGCTTCTGGCCAGTTAAATCATCTTGAATAACGGCCAGTACGTTTATAAAATAGCGTCTGAGTGCAGTTGTGCACCTAACTAGAAATTAGTGCCAGTTTGTACCAATTAGTGTTACTTAAGGACTATATTAATTAGATGTCGAACTGACACTATTCTATAAATTGTACATGCACGTTTGCTTGCTAGTTGGAATTTTGGACAGGTAACTTTACAGAATGAGGGAGATAGCTTCCTATGTTCTCCTGAAGATGAACATCACATTTGAAGGTAGAAGAAAAGCCTGTTTGGTCAGGATAGCCTTTTTCAGGATTGAGTATGATTACACCCTGTGAGGAAAGGAGGTCCTACTTCACACAAAGTTTAATCTTTCATGTACACTTTAGGTCACTTGTGCTGATTATGGCTTGAAGGAAAACAGCTCACCTTTCCATGGCATAGAGGGATTTCGATAGAGCTTCCCAAACCTGTCCCACTGATCCCCTTAACCAAGCCAGGTTTCAGGATCCACACAATGAATATATATGAGATAAATTAGCATGTACTGGATCTTCAATGTATGCACATTTTTCTCTTACATTGTGGGGATTTCATAGATAGGATGCTGAATGATGCTGTGTGGGATGGGGAGGACAGAAGTGAGAACGTTGCATCAAATGCTAGATCGTACTGCCATAGTGGGTCAAAATAAGATCCATCAAGTACAGAATCCAGTTTCTAACAGTGGCCAAATCAGGTCACAAACACTCGGCAGAATCCCAAAAAGTAGAAAGATTCCATGCTCCTTACCCCTACGGATAAGCAGTGGATTTCCCCTGAAGCGTAACCAGCTTTTGACATCAGGGGGAGCAAACCCTTTGTAAAATAGGCACTGGTGTGAGGCTGAAGAGCTGATCCGTATAAGCGCCATTTCATTCAAAATCCATTTGGGGGAGCAGCTGCTTCCCTTGCGCCCCACCTAGCTATGCCTCTGCATTTCCACAATTCTACCTTAATAACGATTATGAATTTCTCAAAACATTTTTTTAAATCTAGCTATACTAACAGCATTTATCACATCCTCTGGCAACAAATTCCAGAGCTTAATTATGCATTGAATGAAAAAATATTTTCTCCAATTTGTTTTAAATGTACCACTCAGAAACTTTATGGCATGTCCCCTGGTCTTTGTATTTTTGAAAGGGCAATCAACCAATTCATGTTTACCTGTTACACTCCACTCAGGATTTTATAGTCTTGTTGCAAGAGAGAGAAGGGAATTGATATATTGGAGTTCAGTCTTCCTGTTGGGGAGCACGCATATTTCTCTAGGGTATAATAATAAACATAAAACTAAATAACTGGGTACATCAATTCCAATATAGTTGCATAAATTATATCAAACACCATTCATTAGTTGCTGATGAATGGTATAGGGTATAACAATGATATAATGCTGGCTGTTATTGAATGTCTGTGTTTAAAATAAGTTGCAATGCAGCCAGGCAGTACATTTATAGATTGTCATTAACACGGAGCACGGATGCACTGGGCACTGCCTTTTCGAGGTGGCGCAGATGGAAGAGGAGGTAGGCCACCTCCCTCCTCCAACTGAAGGTAGGGGGTGGGGAAGGGCCGCTAGACCACCAGGTGGGGGGGAAACTGACCTGCAGCCCACTGGGCCACCAGGGACATCTGAGGGGATGCTGGGGGAGGGTTAGAGGGGGCTGGAGACCCACCGGATCTCCAGCCCCCCCTGAACCTGTGTCGGGGGGGTCGGGGGGACCGGAAATCTGCTGGACCTCCAGCCCCCTGTTAATTGGGGGGGGGGGGGGTAGGGTCTGGTCGGGTCAGACAGGGCTCACCATTCCTCCCCAATGGTCTGCAAACCCTAACGCCAGCTCCGAGCTTGTGTAGGCTTTGCCGCAGCCAGTGAGCCAATCTTTGGCACACTGGTTGCTGATCATTGGGAATGAATAGGTTTAGCAGGCATTTGCGTGCTACTTGCACTAAGAACCCTGTTTTGCATGCATTTGCATGCTAGTTGCATTCAGAGCCCGCAAGCGCATTGTTTCATGTGCTCGTGGGCTCTGATCATGGGGTGGTAGCAAATGCAGGCGCTAGTATGGCCTCTAGCGCCTGCGTTTGCTTCTGATCATCAGCCCATTAGTTCTTGGATTGTTCTAGTCTAGTACTCAAGCCTTACAAATCCTCCTAGGGACTTATGACAAAATGAACCCAGCCAAAGTAAAGATATCGAATGACAACTCAGCTACCTAAATAAAAAAGCTGACACAAGAATTCAGCTAAATTTCAGTTTAATCTGAAAGGACAGGGAAAACCCCCCTTAAATTACAGTTTTGTTCCCTGTTTTAATAACTATCAGGTAAAAGCCACTCTTGAACTTGTGACTCTTGGGTTAAGAGACAACTGCCTTCCAAGAGGGGTTACTCCAACTCTTGAGAGTCTGCTAACCTGTGATGTTCTGATATCAAGCAACTATTTCTGAATTCCAGAAAACGGCTGGGCTGCACTCAGCGGTTAACACTAAAGCACTGCCGTAGAAAACTGCTGTGACTATAAAAGCAGAGCCTAGTACCATGCTGAACAGATGACTTGAAGCAATTTTTGCAGGTGCCTGAAGTCTGAGAAATCATTCTTAATCTTTTTTTTTTTTTTTTTTGCAATCTTCCAGGTTATCGCTGCTTCAAACATTTTAAAATAATTTATCTCAGTGGTCGAGAGCAGAGCAGTAAAAGAGAAATCCTCCTTTGCTAAGCATATTTTGATTGCTTGGGCGCTGATCCACACACCTCAACTAACAGGAAAATTAATCTTGCAAAGGTTTTTTTTTTCTTTGTAGCAGAGAGGACTAGAGTTTTGCTTTCTTGTTCCCTGTATTAAAAGAACCTAAAGGTGCCTTCTCTGCCCACATGGGATGCTTTGCATATTCCTAACTATTTGAACCCTTTGCTCTTTGAAGGCTTTAAGGGGTCCTTTTACTAAGGCATGCCGAAGAATGGCCTGCGCTGGTGTAGGCACATGTTTTGGATGCGTGCAGGTCCATTTTCCCACGCGCCTGTAAAAAAGGCCTTTTTTTTTTGGCCGAAAATGGATGTGCTGCAAAATAAAAATTGTCGCGCATCCATTTTGGGCCTGAGACCTTACTGCCACCCACTGACTTAGTGATAAGGTCTCACATGTTAACCAGGTGGTAGAAAATAAAAAATATTTTCTGACGCATGTACTGGATGCACGTAAAAAAATGGAATTACCACCCAGGGCATGCGGTAGTTCCAAATTGATGCACGTAGGTGCCTAAGCACCTTAGTAAAATGGCCCCTAAGATAGCAGCTTAAATTCTGCCCAAGCAGCCCCCTCAGTATAAGGGGGCCCCAAGGGAGAAAGGGGCCCACTCGCAGCTGCTCCTTGATCTTCTGAGATAGAGCCCTGCTACTCTGGGGATCCTTTCCAACTTGTTGCTTGTGGACCTCATAATTTGAACTTCTGCCACTGCTTTAAAGTAATTTTATAACTGTTTTCACAGAGGAAAAGGAGGCACATGCGTTGCTCTCCATAGACTTTTCTGGATTTTTGAAGTAAAAGTACACATCTTAATCTTAATCTCAGATATTTATAACCCGCTTTCAAAATATTAATACTAGACACAGATTTTAAGTTGTTTGGAAGACCAGACCACGATCTGGAAGTTTGATGTGAAAAAAAGGATGTAAACATTTTCTTTTATAGAACTCCTCTGGGATGCGGAAACAATAATACCATTCTATTCCTAACATCATAGCATTGACAAATTAATGTGCCTAATTTCTTAAAATGGACAATTTGAAAATTCCAAATCACTTCCCCCCACCCTATTCATTGTATGAAAATCTCTCTCATGCATATTCATTAGGGATACTCTGTAAATCTGACCCATTAGCAGCTCTTGAGGACTAGGAGTGAAGACCAAGGTCCTAAACACATATTTTATTGTTGATCTTCTTTAGGGATGTCATGGTCAGAACAGCATGTTTACCTGTAGACATGTTAGGACTGCATTGATTCAGGCCATTTGTCTGTGTACATGTGGTAATCTGTGTGAATTCAGTATGTGAAATTATTTGTGACATCATGTCCAATATGAGCCAATCATAAGACAAATGAAGGGACTTTCACAAGAAACAGAGAAGATGTCAAAATATAAAGTCCATATGGCCTATCCAGTCAGACCATCCATACCTTCTACTATCCCTTCCTCTTCCTTAGGGATCTTATATGCCTGTCCCATGCTTTCTTGAATTCAGATGCAGCCCTCTCCCCCCTCCCCCAAATATTCAAAACTATTTAACTGGTAAGGAATGGCTATTTAAGCAGCCTATTTTGACTGCTCAACATAGCCAGTGTGGCGCTCAATATCCACACTTAAATGGTTAGCGGTTATTTCTCCAGTGTTGCAGTACATACTAAGTTTAACTTTTGGGGTTCCCAGTTCAATTTTTGTCTAAATATTTTTATTTCTAATTTGAGATTCCTTTTTATTGATTTGGTGATGGTCAGTCAATGTGATAGTAATGGCAGGTGGAAAAATCAGAGGGAAGGCAGTATGGGAGGGGATTGGGGAGGGGGCTCCTCCTTTTTCTGACCTGGGCCCTAGCATGTACAACACTGGTTCTGACCCTTGTACAGCTGGTAGAGATCCCAAGCCTTCTGAGCTGAGGACCTCCTCCGAAGATGGCCAGAACTCCCTTCTACCAAACTCTGCAGTCGGTGACAGCATCTTTGAGCCACCGACAGCTAAGCATGCATGGAGTGCCAGCATCAGTGGCTTAGGGATGTTGCTGCCGCCTCCCAATCTTGGTAAAAGGGAGTTCTGGCAACCTTTGGAGGAAATTTTCAGCTGACAGAGCTTGGGGATCCTCATTAGCTAATGTATTTATATTTTAAGGTGGGGTAGGGTGGGGCAAAGAAAATGTTGTGTCCACCCACTTTGGGATCACGCCCATCCAAAATTGGCTGTCTTTCTACATCAGTACTCCTAAGAGATGATGGCTTCACTTACAAGCTTCCCATGGCTTTCTGTGTAAGATTTAAATATCAACATAATCTTTCTTGACTCTGGAGCTCTCTGTGCCATTATCTAGTTTACATAGAGGGGCAAAATCGAACGGGGACAACCATCTCTAAGGGCGTCCATCTCTAAGGATGTTCCGGCGAAGGGGCGGGGAAACCCGTATTATCGAAACAAGATGGACGTCCATCTTTCGTTTCGATAATTTGGTCAGGGACACCCAAATCTCAACATTTAGGTCGACCTTAGAGATGCTCGTCCCCGGTTTTCGGCCATAATGGAAACCGAGGATGCCCATCTCAGAAATGACCAAATCCAAGCCATTTGGTCTTGGAAGGAGCCAGCATTCGTAGTGCACTGGTCCTCCTCACATGCCAGGACACCAACCGGGCACCCTAGGGGGCACTGCAGTGGACTTCACAAATTGCTCCCAGGTGCATAGCTCCCTTACCTTCGGTGCTGAGCCCCCCAACCCCCCCCCCAAAAAAAAAAAACTCACTCTCCACAACTGTACTCCACTACCATAGCCCTTAGGGATGAAGGGGGGCACCTACATATGGGTACAGTGGGTTTTGGGTAGGTTTTGGAGGAATCACATTTACCACCACAAGTGTAACAGGTGGGGGGGATGGGCCTGGGTCCGCCTGCCTGAAGTGCACTGCACCCACTAAAAACTGCTCCAGGGACCTGCATACTGCTGTGATGGAGCTGGGTATGACATTTGAGGCTGGCATAGAGGCTGGAAAAATGTTTTTTTTAATTTTTTTTAGGGTGGGAGGGAGTTGGTGACCACTGGGGGAGTAAGGGGAGGTTATCCCCAATTCCCTCTGGTGGTCTTCTGGTCAGTTCAGGCACCTTTCGAGGCTTGGTCATGAAAAAAAAGGGATCAAGTAAAGTCAACCAAATGCTCGTGAGGGACGCCCATCTTTTTTCGATTATCGTCTGAGGACACCCATCTCTTAACCATGCCCCCGTCCCGCCTTCGGTACACTGCTGACACACTCCTGTGAACTTTGGTCGTCCCCACGACGGAAAGCAGTTGAGGATGCAAAAAATCGGCTTTCAATTATGCTGATTTGGGCAACCTCAGGAGAAGGACGCCCACCTCCTGATTTGTGTCAGAAGATGGGTGTCCTTCCCTTTCGAAAATAAGCTAGATAGTTTTCTATATTGGTTGTGAAAGTCAAGAGTTTGTAAGAAAAGACCTTGTGGAAGACAGCAGTGTAGGGCTCAGATTAAAGGGTAAGAGGGACTCTCAGTGGCCCTTTTATGATGGTGCTTAGGCGCCTAGGTGTGTCCAGCGTGCATCAAATTGGAATTACCACCCGGTTACTGCATGCCCCGGGCGGTAATTCCATTTTTGACGTGTACCCAAAACACGCTGCAGAAAATATTTTCTATTTTCTACCAAGTGGCGCTTACCCGGCAGTAATCGACAGTTTACGTGCGCTGACGATTACCACCCAGTTACCATGTGAGACTTTACCGCTAACTCAATGGGTGGCGGTAAGGTCTCAGGCCAAAAATGGATGCACGCTGGTTTTAATTTTGCCGCACATCCATTTTCGGCCACAAAAAAGTCCTTTTTTCCAGGCGTGATGAAAATGGCGAATCAGTGACATCCAGAAGCCTCATTCCCAACCATTTTAATTCCTTGCCCTCACTTCACTAACCTTCATAAGCCACACTCAGGATCTAAATACACTATTATGGGAAAAGAAGGGAACACAAGTGCCAGGCTAAATTTATGTTATATTTCTATAGATCATTTATTTTATTTTATATTTATTTATTTTTATGTATTTATTTGAATTTTGCTCACACATTTTCAGAAGTAGCTCAAGGTGAGTTACATTCAGGTACACTGGGTATTTTGTTAGTCTCTATTCAGTACATTACTGTAAACTGCATTGGGTCTTTTTTTTTTTTTTTTTAAATGAAGGACCAGGTGCCTATCTGGTTAAGTAGTACTGACTGGGTAGTACTTCTAGCCATTTAAATTGCTTGTCTGGGGCTACGCAGCAATATTCAGTGGCAATTAATCGGACAGTGCCACTGGATATTGCCTCTTAATGGCCAACTCCTAACCATCAAGGTTAGAGGCAAGCCAAAATCCTCCTTTGGGAAACTGTTAAAAGATGTATATGTTTGTTTTATTGACGTTCTCACTTTTTGGACATAGAGACAAAGATGGGTAAAAAATTTATTTCATATACATCTTTCAACAGTTTCTCAAAGGAGGATTTGGGATGTTTGTCAGTTATCAAAAATATTGACTTTGGTAAGACATACAGATTTTAACATTTTCTGTTATCAATATATGTTCTTGTCTTTGATAACTTTCTAGATGTGCAATAATAGCATTACATACATTTCATATTTTGAACTGATGTAAGCATGCTGGCTTATTTATTCATTCCTTATGCTTAGCATACACACTGTTTGATGTAACACTCTGTATGTCTACTTTCATTGTTCTAATTGTAAATTTCTATTTAGTTCTATGTGAATTTATACTATATATGTATTTGCTTATTTAATATTAATGCATAGGCAAATTATGGGTACACATTTTAATATGTATTTATGTTTTTGATTTTAAACTGGTCCTAATTCATGATTTGCATGGATATTTTTTAATTTTGTTAATTTGTTGACTGTTTTATTATGTTTTGTCAGACCCCTGAGGCAGGTGCACGTGGTGCCGAAACACGACCTGTGTTGGGTCTCTTCCATTAAAGATTATATCATTGTTCCCACCTTGGAGGCCCTTTTGTGCTTTTCTTTGGCTATCTTTGTTGGTGTACCTTTGAACTCTCTGTTTCGCTACTTTAACAATCAATTTTTGGCATTAATTGGCAACACTTGGGATTTGCGAGTGCATCTTGCTAACTGCTATTCTATAAAGATCTGTGTACAAATCCTATAACGTGCAACTCAAAGGGGATGTGGCCATGGGAGAGGTATGGGTGGGTCGGGGCATTCACTAAAGTTGTGCTCAGTATTACTGAATACCGGGAAAACGTGCTTTTCTTAACCACCAGGATTTACACCAGGGTTACTAGGAGCAGGGCCTTTTTTTGGCTAATGCCAGTTTGGTGGAATCTCTTGCCTGAGGAATTACATTTAGAGACTTCTTTAAAGCAGTTTAAGAGCAAATAAAAAACTTATTTTTTTGAGAAAGCTTTTATGGAGGTTTAGTCTTGGTTCAGGGAAATTCTGCAATACAGACATTACTTGGTAGACTTTACTTATCTTTATTACGAGATTGAATGCTTGAATGTTTGGTCTTGTTGTGGGTAAACTTTACTATTATTTTATGGCGTTCCTTTCCTGTTTCCAATCACAACATCATCCTCAAACTGTCCATCAGCAGACCAACTAGCCAAATACTTTAAAGATAAAATCATCAAACTATGCAACACAATCCCCCAAGACGATATCAGTATTGACAGCTTTCTTGATGAACTAGACCCAGACATGGACGGGATTCCAGCTTATCGCTCCTGGACAAACTTCACCCTTCTTACTACTGAGGAAATTTCCACAGCAATATCCAAACTCTCTAAATCCCATTGAGGCATATTTTCAAAGCACTTTGGGAGGCTAAGTTCCTTAGGTTTCTATGGAACTTTGGGAGGCTAAGTGCTTTGAAAATGAGCCTCATAGCCACCTTGACCCATGCCCTAACTACCTAATGGAAAACACACCATCACATTTCATTACAGACCTCACCACTCACTTAAACTTCCTTCTTGAACAGGGATCCTTCCCCACCGAACACGCTGACATACTACTTACACCAATACCAAAGAATATTAAGAAACCAGCAGATGACATCACCAATTACCACCCTATGGCTGCCACCCCGCTATTGACTAAACTGATGGAAAACAGAGTAACCTCCTAACTCAACGAATTCATACAAAAATTCTCCATTCTACATGAGTCGCAATTGGGCTTTCAACCTGCCCACAGCACAAAAACTGTACTACTAACCTTAATATCCAAATTCAAGCTCAAAATTTCATTTGGAAACAACATCCTCCTCTTACAGTTCGACTTATCTAGCGCATTCGACATGGTAAATCATGATATTCTTACAAAATTACTGGATAAACTAGGGATTGGCGGGAACATCATTAAATAGATAAAAGGTTTCATCACCACTAGATCCTATCGAGTCAAATCAACTTCATCAACCTCGTCTCCTTGGTCATCAATATGCGGGGTACCCCAAGGATCGCCTCTGTCTCCGATCCTCTTTAACCTTATGATGATCCCTCTGGCCAAGTCCCTATCTAAACCTGGCCTCAATCCCTTCATTTATGCAGATGACATCACTATATTCATCCCCTTCAAATCCAATTTAGCAGAAATTTCTGATAAAATAATTAATGGAATGAACATCTTAGCCTCCTGAGCCAATGCTTTTAAGATGAAACTGAATAAGGAGAAAACACAATTTCTTATCCTCTCATCCCAGTATTCTACACTCATCCCAACCACACTGAACACCCCAGATGTCAATATTCCCATATCCGACAACCTAAAAATTTTAGGAGTAATATTAGACAACCATCTAACTCTGGAAAATCATGCAAGTGCCACGACAAAGAAAATGTTCAATATGATGTGGATGCTGAAACGAGTGAAATCATATCTTCCCCCTAAATACCTTCCGCAACTTGGTTCAATCCACTGTACTTACCCATGTTGACTACTGTAATAGTATTTTCATTGGATCCAAGGCCCAAATCCTGAAAAAACTTCAGATCGCCCAAAACACGGCTGCCAGACTTATTTTTGGTAAGTCGCGATTTGAGAGCGCAACTCCTCTCCGTGAAAAGCTCCATTGGCTTCCTATTACTGAACAAATATACTTCAAAGTCCACACGCTAATTCACAAGATTATCTACGAAAAAGCCCCGGGTTACATGTATAATCTGATTGACCTTCCAGCCAGAAACGGCTCAAAATCTTCTAGAACGTATCTCGACTTGCATCTTGCTAATTGCAAAAGACTTAAGTACAAGACATATTATGCATCCAACTTCTCCGTCATAGGCAGCCAACTCTGGAATGCCTTACCAAGATCCATTCGAATAGTCAATGACCTTCTACCTTTCCGGAAGCTACTAAAAACTTACCTCTTCAAGCAAGCCTACACAAATAACCTGACTTACTACTACTACTTAACCTTTCTAGAGCGCTACTGGGGTTACGCAGCACTGTACAGTTTAACAAAAGGACAGTCCCTGCTCAAAAGACCTTACAATCTAATAGGCAAAATGTCAAGTGTCAAGTGGGGGCAGTCTAGATTTCCTGAATAGAGGTATGGTGGTTAGGTGCCGACTTAAACTACAAGTCCAATGCACTACCGGATCAGACTATGAAAACAGAACTTGGAATATGCTCCCCTATTTAATCCTTTAGTATATCCCCTTCCTACCCTTCCCTTACATTTTCCCATACTAAACTACACGTTAATCCCAATACACACCCTCCTCCCATTCCCCTACCTCTTCCATCCTCCTTCCTGCCCATCTTACCTATCCACACTAAATGACACACCTCTTTACTTACTATATTACAGCTGCACCCATTCTATATCACTTTGTTAAACTGATTTACTATGTAAGCCGCATTGAACCTGCTAATGAGTGGAAAGTGTGGGTATAAATGTTACAAATAAAATAAATAAATAAATCGGTTTGATTTTATGAGAAAGTTGGGATATCAAATCTTGTAAACTATTAAACTATATCTGTCTATGGGGCTCATTTTCAGACTTAAAAAGGTCCACAGGTTACTATTGGATCATTTTTGAAAGAGAAGGACGACCATCTTTCGACATAATCGGAAGATGGACGTCCTTCTCCCAAGGATGTCCAAATCGGTATAATCGAAATCCGATTTTGGATGTCTCTAACTGCAGTCTGTCGCAAGGAAGTCCAAAGTTCAAGGGGGCGTGTTGGAGACGTAGCAAAGTGGGACTTGGGCGTGCCTAACACTTGGACGTCGTTGACCCATAATAAAAAAAACAAGGACGTCCCTGACGAACACTTGGATGTTTTCACCCGGATGTGTTTTTCTTACGAATAAGGCACAAAAAAGTGCCTGAAATGACCAGATGGCCACTGGAGGGAATCGGGGATGACCTCCCGTTACTCCCCCAGTGGTCACTAACCCCCTCCCACCCTAAAAAAACATCTTTAAAAATATGTCGTGCCAGCCTCTATACCAGCCTCAGATGTCATACTCAGGTCCATGACAGCGCATGAAGGTCCCAGGAGCAGTTTCATAGTAGGTGCAGTGCACTTCAGACAGGCGGACCCAGACCCATACCCCCCTACCTGTTACATTTGTGGAGGAAACAGTGAGCCCTCCAAAACCCACTGTATCCATATCTAGGTGCCCCCCTTCACCCGTAAGGTCTATGGTAGTTGTGTACAGTTGTGGGTAGTGGTTTTTGGGGGTGAGCTTGGGGGGCCTCAGCACACAAGGTAAGGGCAACTATGTTCCTGGGAGCATTTTATGAAGTCCACTGCAGTGCCCCCTAGGTGCCCGGTTGGTGTCCTGGCATGTCAAAGGGACCAGTGCACTAGAAATGCTGGCTCCGCCCACGTCCAAATGGCTTGCATTTGGACGTTTTTGACATGGACGTCTTTGGTTTCGAAAATTGCCGAAAGTCAGAAACGTCCATGTCTAGGGACGTCCAAATTTAAGGATTTGGACGTCTCTGACAGTATTTTCAAACGAAAGATGGACGTCCATCTTGTTTCGAAAATACGGGTTTCCCCATCCCTAGATTTAGCCGTTTTGCAAGGACGTCCAAATCGCAACTTGGACATCCCTTTCGAAAATGCCCCTCCACGTAACTTGTAAGTCTGAGGGCCTCTTCTACAAAGCAGCGGTAAGCCCAACACGGGCTTACTGCTCACTAAAAGAAAGTACCCCTGGGCTACTTCAGCATTCCAGCAGCAGTTCCTACCCCCAGCACGAAGTCATATCCAATGCTACAAAAATATATTTATTTTTGTAGCGCCGGTGTGTACCTGGAAGTCATCGGGACAGTGCCATGTACAGCCTGGTTACTGTCAAGTTAGCGCAGGAGCCATTACTGCCATCTCAATGGGTGGTGGTAAGGGGTCCCCCCAAAATGACTGTGTTGCAATTGCTTCACGTGCCACACAGCCATTTCTTTTTAAAAAGAAAGACCTACCTTTTACCCACTGCAGTAAAAGGGGGCCTTGGTGTGTATCAAAAATACGTGCCGATGCCAGCACAGCCATCCTTTTGCCGCAGCTTGGTAAAAGGGGCTCTAAGTGCTTTGAAAATACGCCTCTCTATGATTCACCTCCGCTTAACCCTATTCTGTCTATTAAGATGCTTAAGGTGTATTGTATTGACATTGTAAGTAACATCCTGTGCCATAATGCATATTGTTATTTGAATATGTTTACTGCTATAATGGTCGACTGCCTAAGTTCAGCTTATTCTTGCTGTACACTGCCTTGAGTAAATTCCTTCAAAAATGGCAAATAAAAGTACTACTACTACTACTACTTAACATTTCTAAGCGCTATCAGGGTTATGCAGTGCTGTACAATTTAAACATAGAAGGACAGTCCCTGCTCAAGGAGCTTACAATCTAAAAGACAGGTGTACAATCTAGAGACAAGTGTACAGTCAAGACAAGTGTAGATTCCGTCTGATAGGGCATACTATATTTCACGAAAGGTTAGGTAAATAAAGTCTAGTAAATAAATAATTAAATACTATGGGGAGATGCTGAAAGGCACACTTAAAATCTATATGCATGTTTACCACTTACGCTGTTATTCTGTAAAGAAAAACAGCCACCTTATAAGGATAGGCTCCAGATAGGTGTCTTGTATGGCACTGCCTTCCACATAGCTGAAAATACAAGGATAGTGGAGTTATACCCGGTGGTGTACCAAGGGTGGGGGTGATGGCTGCAGGCAGTAAGAGGGTGCACTGAGCAGTCACGCGGCTGTAGGCTCTGCCAGTCCCCTGCCCGCTGTCATCAACTTCCTTTCTGGGGCAGGGGACCAGCAGAACCAACAGCTGGTTGACTGCTCAGAGCATCCTTTACTGCTTTGAGGGAGGGAGCCGGCGGCGGAGGATGATGAACTGCAGGCAGGGGTGATGCGCCTGGAGGAGAGGGTGCTCCGCCCCGGGTGGCAACCAAGCTAAATATGCCACTGGTTATACTGATACCAATGAACGTATAATGCCATTTGAAAATTTGGACCCCAAGTTTTATAAATTATCAGTACATAACTAAGTACAGAACAAGTTGAGCAGTGTGGTGGTAGCATAGGAAGGACCTGGCCATTGACTCACTTGGGGTGAGTTTTAGTCTTCCCTGGTGGATTATCACACCCTATGCCAAACATATGTGAGTTTTTCATCTACAAAATAAGACATGGCCACACATATTAGTTAGTCTACCCTGGGTCTCTTCTTGTTGTGCCATGCATATTTATCTCAAGAGCACATCTTTCACAGCAGTGCTTGATTGTTTGTTAGTAAGTACCCATGAAAATCTTTGCAAGTGTCTCTGAAGTACCTGCATAAGCAGATTCTCTTCCAGTGAGTCAATGCACAAGCTGTTTCTTTCTTTTGTCCTCTGACTTTGCATCAGGGAAAAATACTCTCTACATTCTTATTCTGAGAGGATACAGCAAAGCACTGTGTCATCTTCAATAGTTCTGAGTTGCGTTCAATATATATTTTTTGATTTTGCAAAATACTTGATCCATTTTTGGCGAGGACAACAGTTTTCAGAACTCTTCATCATCTTTGTATTCTTTCATAATTTTCTATAGATTGCTGCACTGGTCAATAGGGATAAGCATTTTTTCGAAATGACATAGGTCCTGCTTTTGATATTCCTATGCTGTTTCATGTGTTTTCTAAAAGGAACAACAGAAAAATAAAACTCTCAATTTTAGTTTTCTCATTATGCATACGTTCTTACTTAGGGCCTCTTTTACTAAGCCGCGTAGGTGCCTACATGCGCCGAACGCACGCCAAATTGGAGTTACCACTCAGTTACCCGCATGGCCCTTGCAGTAATTTCAATTTGGATTGCATCCACTACGTACGCCTGAAAAGTAAGTGGCATCTGACGCACGTAGGTTATTACCACCCAAATTCTTTACCGCTAGGTCTATGGCTGGCGGTAAGGTCTCAGATCCAAAATGGATACGCGGCAATTTTGATTTTGTCGCGTGTCCATTTTCAGGGGGGAAAAAAAGAGGCCTTTTTACAGGCGTCCTGAAAACTGGATTGGCGCGTGCCAAAAACCCACGCCTACAGTACCGCAAGCCATTTTCAACGCGCCTTTGTAAATGGACCCTAGTGTGTGTCATTTACCCTGAAACAAAACACTTCTTAAAATAAAATGAAACAACATGAAAAGTGGAACAAAAATTTCCAGTGCACTCAATGTCATTAGCTTCCACATGTTTCTCTACCAGGTTTTTGAAACAGGCTTCTATCAGTCCAATCTGTTGTCTCATTCGGAGCAGCTCACATGAAACAAAAGAAATCTTGAAGAGATTCCATCCACATCTCCAAATACTCCGCTCACATGCTGAACAGATGCAGCACTCTGTCACAGAACATATCATACTCTGCATCCAGTCTTCTTTCAGGGACATGAAGTGCTCGGCTTTGAAATCAAGGACACTGCGCACTGAATTCAATGCTTTCATCGTTTCAACAATGAAATTCTTTTCCCTTTCAGTTCTTCAGTGAGGGAGTGGAATGTGATCATGGGAGAGTGCATGTGTCAGAGAAACATCTCACTGAAATCTTCATGGAAATTTTTTTTCTAAGCAGAATAGGTGGTTTACCTTGGCATAAGAAGAAAGGGGTAGATATTCAATGGGATTTAACTGGTAGGAAAGCTCCTACCTCGTTACTTAACCAGATAGTGCTGCTGAATATCAGCACAGACTGCCGTGGCACTATGCAGTTAGCAGTGATGTTCGGTCCACTAACCAAGTAAAGGGTCCTTTTACAAAGGCGCGCTGAAAAATGGCCCACGGTAGTGTAGGCACGGGTTTTGGGCATGTGCGGAATCATTTTTCAGCGCATCTGTAAAAAAGGCCTTTTTCCCCCCTGAAAATGGACGTGCGGCAAAATCAAAATTTCCGCGCATCCATTTTGGGTCTGAGACCAGCCATAGACCTGGCGGTAAAGAATTTCAGCGGTAATGACCTACGCACGTCAGATGCCACTTGGCGCACATCCGCTACACATGCCAGAAAATAAAAAATATTTTTCAGACGTGTGTACGCCAAAATTGAAATTACCGCAAGAGCCACGCAGTAACCAGGCAGTAACTCCAATTTGGCGTGCATTGGGCCCTAAGTTTCCAGATAAGTTAGGACAGCAAAAAAGGCTGCCTTGAGTTTATCAGTCAAATACCGAAGCACTGGCTGTTCTGAATATTGGTTAAAATCTAGATAACGTTTGGTGGCTGTCAAAGACCTGGACATCCAATACTGGTGCTCACATGAGGTCTGGCATTGAATATCCAAGTCATTTTCTGCCTTTGTAATCACTGACTGTTGAAGGCTCAATATCAGCCTGAAAAACACAAGGAGAGACATGGGCTGCACATACTGCAGCAGGACATGTTTATCCACGCCTACCCTAGCTGAGATAATATTTAACCATCTCTCTGACCTCATGTGCAATTTTCTTTAAACTAGCCCCCTTATTTTCTAACTCCTCTTACTCTCTTACCTATCTATAGGCCCTGTTTACTAAAACGCACTAGTGTTTTTAGCGCATGCTAAAATTAGTGTGCGCTAACTGTGTAGACACCCATAGGAATATTATGGGCATCTACACAATTGGTGGGCACTCATGCTTAGCGCGCACTAAAAGCTCTAGCACGGTTTAGTAAACAGGGCCTTATATATTCCATCTTTACTTATACCCTACGCTGTCTACTAAAATGTTTTATTACATATTGTGTTGACATTGTAGCATACTATGCCATACTTTGTATGGTTAGCTGAATATTTTTATTGCTGTAATTGTCTATTGCTTATGTTTGATTTATTCTTGCTGTACACCGCCTTGAGTGAAAGCCCTTCAAAAAGGCGTGTAAATAAATCCTGATAAATAAATAAAGCTAGAAACATCTGAAGCAGTCATGACCTTCCAGAAAATGATAATAGCCAATTCCCCATGATATTCAGCCTTTCGGCGGTAAGGTTGTATTGCCCTCCACCAGGCATTATTCCTGGATATTCAATGCTGGGCCCTGTCCGGGCTTCGACACTAACGACACTAAATAATCGGGGGGGGGGGGGGGGGGGGGGGGGGGGGGGGGGGGGGGGGTTGAGCCAGCTAGTCAAATATTCAGCCCTTGCTCTCATAAGCCAAAACTGCTTAAACTAGGACTGCTAGTTATGTAGCCCGATTTAAGCAGTTTACTTATGCAGTGAGGGGCTGAATATTGGCACTTAACCCATCTCTGCCCCTGGAATGCCCACGTTAGCTGCTTTTCAGTTCAGTGTTAACCAGTCATTTCAGCTAAGATAACAGAAAAGCGACTTTAACCAGTCAGCAGCCTATTTCTGGCCAGTTAAATTGTTTTGAATATCATCCGGAATGTTTTTTACTGTGAAAGAGCAGTCGTCCATATTCAGTATCCACAAATTCACAATATTTTCTCAGGAGCTCAGTCTAGACAGTGCAGTTGTAATTTTTTAGGAGAATGTTCTCAATCAGCCGATATTCAGCGCTATTTAACCAGCCAGGAACGGCTCCTGATCGGTTAAATAGCCTAAAGCGAATTAAGCACTAATATTCAGCATGTAATAGCCAGCTATCTCGGCTGAATATTAGTGCTTAGTGCCTAGCTCAGTCACCGGCTATGTTGCACGACACAGCTGGTTAGCTTCAATATTCACTGGCTGACTGGCTAAGTTTAGCGGCCAGATAGACCCTCATAATAGGTCTATCTTTGGCTGCTATAACTTAGCCAGTCAGCTGATGAATATCGGCTTAACTGGCTATGTTCAGACCGCCCAATCCCCCCCCCCCCCCCCCCCCCCAGAAATTCAATGCCGGTCACCGGATACTGTCCAGCATTGAATTTCTGGGTTCACCACCGACTGTGGGAGGCAGCCCGGCTAACACCCACGGTCTGAATATTGGCACCCAATGTTCTCAGCAAGAGGGTAATTTTACAAGGGGGAGCGTACTTTAGGTGATGTGGAGGAGCATTTTTGATATGACGTATAAGTCCAACTTTGGACGTTTTGCTGAAAATGTCCGGAATCTGAATAGCAAATATAGCAATTTTCAAAACAGCAAAACTTCTTTTTATATTTTTGAAAATGGCCACTTGCTAGATATTTCCCGCTCTGTGCATTTTTCTTTTTTGGTCCATTTTTGGAAAAAAAATACCTCCAAGTGAAAAATGCACAAAATCAAGTCATTGGGATGTAGGAGGAGCCAGCATTCTTAGTAGACTAGCCACACCAACATCCCAGGACAGTGGTGGTGCACCCCTAGGGGGCACTGCAGTGGACTTCACCTAAAAGCTCCCAGGTACATATCTCACCATTGTTCCCTTATATTGTACAGTGATCCCTCTGAACCCACCAAAAACCTACTGTACCAACTAATACAACTACAATAGCCCTTATGGCTGCAGATTATCGTTTATTTACTAGACCGTTTCTTATTACAGAATAAATCAGAATGGTTTACAATCAAATATAACATTAAAACAATTAAAATACACAAATCGGAATCCATATGTGATAGAAAAGCACAGCAAACCATCAAAACTAAAAATATACAATTAATAAAAACATCATATATATCAAAAACATCAAGGGGCATTAATCCCCTCCCCTTTTTTTTTCTTTTCTTCCAGTTGATTCTAAGCAGTGTTTCCAAAAAATTCTTGAAAAAATGTGTTTTAAGAATTTACGAAAATGAGTGTAAGAGTCCTCAAGCCTAAGTTCTTTAGGAAGGCAGTTCCCAAAGTGTTGGAGCCAGAAAAAAAAAGCAGATTTTCGAGTAGATTCCATCTTGCTTGTATGGTGGCGGAATTACCAATCTATTATCTGTTAATGGATCGAAGAGTCCGAGTTGGCGTATAGGGTATAATAAGATTTAAACAGATATAAAGGGCTAGATACATAGAAAGCTTTATGTGTCAATGCTAAAATTTTAAATTTTATCCTAGATTCTATGGAAGCCAGTGCAAATGATATAGCAATGGGGTGATTCTATCATATTTTGAAGCTCTGCAGATAATATGAGCTGCTGTATTTTGAATCATCTGTAATCATTTTAGATTAAGTTTTGATAGACCTGCATAAAGTATATTACAGTAGTCTAGACGTGATGTAATATATGCATGAGTTAGTGTGCATAATGATGATTTATTTAAGGAGTTTCTAATTGAACATAACTTACGCAATTGATAAAAAGATTTCCTTGTTACATCAGATATTTGCGCATTGAAGGACAAGGAAGAATCAATAATAATACCTAAGTATCTAAATGACTTCACTGTTGGAACTTGTTTACCAAACAAAACAGGTGTTAGAGATTGTCGCATTCCCGAGGACCTTGGCATTCTGTCAGGCTTCTTCCCTGGGAGCACTGGGTTCGTGAGTCCTTGGGCCACTACCATGGAGCGGCAGTGGCAGGCAAGGTCACCTTCAAGGTAGAGACGAGGCAAGACTGAACTGGAACCCTGGACTGGAGGTCTGCACAGGAATACACAGGACTGGAACGCACTGGATGGGTGCGCACTGGAGTGGAGCCCGCTGGACTGGAGCACACTGGAGTGGGGCCCACTGGACTGGAACACACTGGACCTAGGCTTCGCCTACGCTTAGCCACCGTTCCCCGAGGGTTGAGCCTCAGGTTCGGGCGGCCGGCAGGGCTTACAGGAAAACCGGAACTGGAACTGGCAGGCAGGAACAACAGGAGTCAGGATACAGAAGTGCCCCCAGGCACCTAGGCGAAAGCAAGGCAGACAGGCAGGGAAGAGGACACAGGAGCTACATACAAGCTAAGCTCAAGGGAATGGGAATGACAGCTACGCTTGCCAGAGGAAGGGTAGACTGGAGCTACAGTAGCTAACAGATAGGAAGGAGAGAAATGGCTGCAGCATCAGCCGCTGACCAACCTCAGACAGGGAGCAACCACTGCACAGGGATAACAGAAAGGCTAGAAGCCCACAGAGAATAATAAACACAGAAAGGCTGAAAGCCTGCAGGTCAGAGAGAGACACCCAGAAAGGCTAGAAGCCCACAGACAGGCTGGAAACCCCCAGGCCACAGTAATAGACCCAGAAGGCCTGGAAGCCCACAGGTAAAAGGGATATACGCAGAGAGACTGGAGGCCCTCAGAGCAATGGGCACAGAAGAGCTGGAAGCCCACAGCGCAATAGACACAGAAGGACTGGAAGCCCACAGAGCAATAGACACAGAGGAGATGGAAGCCCACAGAGCAATAGACACAGAAGAGATGGAAGCCCACAAGAAAAGATAAGGAAAGCTAACTGTGCAAACAGCACACTAACCTCGGGACCTAAGGCATTCCCACACCCAGGTGAAGTGTAGTGAAGCAATTAGAGTCATGCTGGAAGCAGCCAGCACACAGAGAGAGAGAGAGAGAGAGCTAACCCAGGCAAGAACACAGGTGCAGTATAGTGAGGCAATTAGTGTCATGCTGCTGGATGCAGCCAGCACAGAGAGCCAGAGCTAGCTCAGAAAGGACAGACAGAAGAAACAGGAGCCAGCTAGGAAGCTGACCCCCAGGAATAAGGTAAGTCTGAGGGTGGTCACGGCCACAGACGTGACAGAGATGGATGGGCCCAAGGCCCGTTATCCAGGAAGCTATTGTTTTATCTGGATTTAATACTAGTTTATGTGTTGTCAGCCAATCTGCCACCTTATCAAGACAATTTTGGATTGGTACCAGATCAATGTTTGCTGGCTTAACATAATGTATTAAAAGAAAACTGTCGGCATATGAATAGGAACTAATGCCTAAAGATTGAATGAGTAATGAAAGTGAACTAACATAAAGATTGAATAACATAGGTAACAACACCGATCCTTGTGGTACCCCACAAAGACTGGAATAAGAATTAGAAGTTGAATGATTTTGAATAACTTTGAATGAGCGGTTTGAAAGAAAAGAAGTAAACCAATCATAAATTGTACCTGAGATCCCAATTTCCGTTAGCCGCTTTAGTAATAAGGTATGATCTATTAAATCAAATGCTGCAGATAAGTCCAATGAAACAACTAATGCAATGTATCTTTGTTCTAATCTGGAATAAATTTCACTCAGGAATGAAGTCAAAACCGTTTCTGTACTATAGCCTATTCTGAAACCAGACTGTCTAGGATGTAATAGATTTTTCATCTCAACATAAGATTGCAATTGTTGAAATACAACCGATTCCAGTATTTTAGATATACATGAAAGATTGGAGACTGGACGATAGTTCCCGGGGTCTGAGGATCCAGTGTAGATTTTTAGAATAGGCTTTACTAAGCTTCTTTTAGAACTTGAGGAACTACTCCCTCCTTCAAACTTTTAGTAATGATCAAATAAAGATGTTCTTGTACCCCTATAGAGGGATTTTTTAACAGTTTGATGGTAAAGGATCTAATAACATAGTAACATAGTAGATGACGGCAGAAAAAGACCTGCACGGTCCGTCCAGTCTGCTCAACAAGATAAACTCATATGTGCTACTTATTGTGTATACCTTACCTTGATTTGTACCTGTCTTTTCAGGGCACAGACCATATAAGTCTGCCTAGCACTATCCCCGCCACCCAACCACCATCCCCTCCTCCCACCACCGGTTCTGGCACAGACCGTATAAGTCTGCCCAGCACCATCCCCGCCTCCCGCCACCGGCTCTGCCACCCAATCTCGGCTAAGCTCCATAGGATCCATTCCTTTTGATAATGAATTATAAGTTAATGAGAGTTGCAATAAAATTGTTACCTATATGTGGGTATAGCAGGTTTTTTGGTGAGTTTTGGATGGCTCACACTTTCCACCACAACTTTTACAGTTATAGTGGATCATTGGCCTGGGTCCCCTTCTCCACAGTGCACTGCTCCAACCACTAAGCTACTCCAGGGACCTGCTTGCTGCTCTAATAGGACTGGCTATAATATCTGAGGCTGTCATAGAGGCTGGTATGTACTGTTTCTTTCACATCTGGGGGGTGGGAGGGGGTCAGGGACCACTGGGAGAATAAGAGGTGGTCATTCCTTTATTCCTCCAGTAGTCATCTGCTCATTTAGGGCACTTTTTGTTGCTTAGTTGTTATTAAAACAGGTCTATACCAAAATGCCTTAGTTTTAGTTATGGCTGAAAAATTTCCAAGTCTTAGGAACACCCAAATCATGCCCTTAATACGCCCCCTTGAGATCTGGATGCACTGTAGATGAATAGCATAGAAAAACATCTGGAAATGGGTTTTGAAAATACCAGTTTAGACGTTTTGGCAAAAACAATGTCCATCTGCCAGTTTATGCCACTTTTTAAACATTTTTCTCTTCTGAAAATGAGCCCCTAGGTCAATTAAGTTATTGTAATGTGTTATTTGTGGGAAATACTCAAGCACTTTAAAAAAGATTGTAAACCTTGCAAAATACAGCAATTAGGTTGCTAAAGTGACACCATTGTTGATTAAAGCCCACTGGTTGCCAATTCAGGCAAGAATCTATTTTAAAGTCTGTACAATAATTCTCAAGCTCCGTAATATATGCTTTCCTTAATCATTTTTTCCAAATCATGATACTATTATAAGGCTGAGAGATTTTTTGATTTTACATCTGCCTTCCTTTACAGCAATTAGATTTTAGGGATTAAAATGTGGAACGAGTTACCTCTGTATGCTAGATATCTTAACAACTATCACTTGTTTCGGAAAGTCTAACAAACATGGCTATTTAAGACATTTTTGAATTAAGTATTGGATTGTGTTGGACTATCCTTTCTGTTATGGTAATGTATAGTAAGGATTTTTGTATTTTCCCAGGTATGCCTGGTTTCTTTCTTTATGTGATCTGCATAGAATTCATATGGCGATTATGGAATATAAGAATTTGTATTAGATTAGATTAATTACTATTAGAGCTCTCAGGAAACTACCTAGAAAATACTAAAATCTCCACCATATTATATTGGACCCCATCTGAACTGTGTGCATAATTTGCAAAGTGATTTACTCATTTTATACATTTTTCTTTAGCCCCTTTTTGGCTGCTAGCTCTTGCAGCTGGGTCTAATGTTACAAGGCTAGTGTATTTCTATGCTGAAAGTGATCCCAATGCTTTATTGTCAATGTCTTTAATTATCTGTTTATGTTTAAATCTTTTTTTATTAATCAACAACAGACAATGAACTTTACATCAGTCACCAAGTCGAATAAGAGACATCTGCTCAGTATATTTGTTCAAGACAGCAGAACCAACATAGCATTTGAAAGTTAAACCTCTTTCCTGCAACTCTCATACTCTCCCCCTCCCCCCCTGCACTGCAGATCAGCTACCCCCAAACATATGAGAGAGGCCTAATCCAATTGATTTAAGATTCTGCTATAAGCCGCCCGCTGCAACATTGCTCAAAATCGCTCCCAAATACACTGAAACGTTGTACCTTTCAGTCAAGATATCAAAGGATTCAAAGTGTTCCATGGGCAACAAAGAAATTATCTGAGTCCTCCAGAGCACAGGTGTAGGTGCAGTGGAGTCTATCCAACCAAGTAAAATTGATATTTTGTTCATTAACATTGTCTGGCGGAGGAATCCCCGTCATTCCGGAGGCATGGGAGCAGCGATGTCAAAAATGTCAAGAGCAACCTTGGAGTCAGTCCCAGCCAGCGAGACCAAAGCTGCAGGACATGATGTATCACCTGCATCCAAAAGTTCTGTATTACCGGGCACTGCCAAAACATGGCTCAAGTTTGCTGTGGAAGCAGAATATTTAGTGCAAAATCCAGATAGACACAATGCTGATCTGTGGGCCCGCGAAGGAGAGATGCATAATCAAAGCATAAATTTACACTGCAGTTTCCACAATGCTACATTCTTCAGCCAACACTGTATACTCAAGTCCCTCCTGAAGTTGAGCCATAGTAACCTGCACAGATAATTCATCTGACCAGCTGGATGCAAAATGGGTGTACTTCAAATCTGTGGTGTCTTTCAAAAAACGATGATGAAATGTTAATGGAACTGGGTTCTGTGAGCCTAGAGTCAATGTTTCAATGTGTCTTGAACATCCTCACTTAAATTCTCCCATCCCAAACTCTGAACATAATGTCTCAATTGGAGGTACACAAAATGATCCATTGGCACTAATGAGAAAATTATCTGTTATATTCTTGCAGATGTTATTTCTAGGTACTTTGTACAGTGAATTTATTAAGTATATTGTAGTAAAGTTGTTTGTTGTTAAATACAGTCTGCTTTCTGGTTAATTATGGGATGCAAATGAGTTATTCACAGAGCTCATGAAACTTCTGTCTCTTCTGATACCAGCCACACACATATTAACTGGCACATGTCCCATAATCCTGATTTCAGGTACAGGAGAGCTCATTCCTACGAACCCAAATGTCTCATACCTGAAGATGCCCTGGGACTAGCCTTCTGCAGAGCACAGGCAGTCATAGAGGAAAAAGGGGGCCATGAGCCACATATAAACCCAAAATTGAGCGCTGATATTTAGGTGCCAAATCAAGATATGTGCCCAACTAAATTGGCTAACAATTCAATTAGTGCCAATAATTGGGTGCTAATTGACTAACTGGTACCAATATGGATTTGCATACAAATCTTGCTATACACAACTCACAAGGGGGTGTAGCCATGAGAGGAGCATTTGCGGGTCGCGGGAATTCCTAAAATTTGCACACAGTGTTGTAGAATACCAGCGATGTGTGCCCAAATCGGGCACTAGGAATTACACCTGGTTTCAACAGGCATAAGTCCTGGCACCCAAATTTGGGTTGCAATAATTCCACCAGTATATGCTCCTGTAGCTTATATAATGTATTCTCTATATATTTTTTTATTTTTAATATGCAGTGCTCAGAATTTGCTGTTGTGCCATATAACCATATGTTACAGAGTTAGCCAGCAGCGTCCAACCATCACAGCACTGACCCTGCTACCAACCTGTCATGTTAAACCACAATAGTGTTCTGCGGTCAGTTATAATGTCAGTAATAGGTAGATGGATTCACTTATCTTGGCTGGTTTGTTAACTTTCTGTGATGAGTCTTGTACCGTTGCTGCTGGACTCCTTCACCCTCGTGCAATAGTGATTTTGTGATTAAAATCAATGTTCCATCGTTATTCCCAATTTGGGTACCAAATTGGCAATGCTATTATTTAATGGACGCTCATCTTTGAGTGCCCATTATAGACTAGCATTAAACTCTGATTTTTTGGCACCGATTCTTGAGCACCATTTACTGAATCTAGTTCATAATATATTTCATTTTGTTTGTGGGTCTAGGTTGGAACCAGAAATCACTGGTGAGCTGTTGGCATTACAATCCGTGGCCTAGTGGTTAGACCACTGGTATTGACATCCAGAGGTGGCTGGTTCAAATCCCACTGCTGCTCCTTGTGATATTGGGCAAGTCACTTAACCCTCCATTTCCTCAGGTACAAACTTAGATTCTGAGTCCTCCAGGGACAGGGGAAATACCCAGTGTACCTGAATGTAACTCACCTTGAGCTACTACTGAAAAAGGTATGAGCAAAATCCAAATACTCCTCACTGTCCATTGACACTCAATAACTCAGTCCAGGCCAGAATTTGGGGTTCTGAACCAAAAGGACTTACTTAAAACACTAGCCCCAATATTTAAACTATTGGCCGCTAAAACGGCACTTAGCTGGCTGTCCAGGCATATTTGGTGGGGGATAGCCGGCTTTCCCAAGCTGAACATTGCTGGTTAGTGGTTAAAAGATGGCTGATTTTATCATACAATATAACCAGCTATCCGACGATTTTTAAAGGCAGATTGGCCAAGTTTGGCAGCCATATTTGGCCATCACAATAAGTGAAATAACTTTGGCCGGTTTGACTTTAACCAGCCAGCGCTGAATATTATTATTTTTATTATTATTATTATTTATTGCATTTGTATCCCACATTTTCCCACCTATTTGCGGGCTCAGTGTGGCTTACAATACATTGTGAATGATGGAAATACAATTTGTTGCATTACAATTATGGGTTACATTGTAAAGAGTTATGGGAAGACAAAGTCAAAGTCAGAATATCA
Organism: Microcaecilia unicolor; assembly: GCF_901765095.1. NCBI lineage: Eukaryota > Metazoa > Chordata > Amphibia > Gymnophiona > Siphonopidae > Microcaecilia > Microcaecilia unicolor. Next base: position 163,653,404 of record NC_044041.1, read on the forward strand.
TTTGGGGAATAGAACAATGGAATATCAGTCAGACAGGCCAAAGTTAAACCAGTTATTCAATGCCGGTCACCAGAAATGGCCTGGCACTAAATATCCGGGTTAGCACAGACTGTGGGAGATAGCCGGGCTATCTCTTGCAGTCTGAAATTTAGCGGAGAGTCTTTAAACAAAGGGGACAAAAATCTCAACAAAACAATGGTATAGGCAGAGGCAGAAAGCCAGAACATAATCAAACATTTAACAGTCACTTATTTTCTCCTTCTGGACTCGCCACATCTGAAAGACTCTGTATTTCAATTAATCAGGTATATCTTCAGAGTTACTTGCATCCCAGATGCAATCAATATGTTTTTCTCTTGTTTTTGTAGCTGTCAGGGACATCCTCTGTGTCCTCTTCTGCTTCTATATCCCCTGTTGTTGTTTTTCTTCTAACTGCTCCACTCCTTTCACCTTATTCTTAGAAGTGGCTGTGAGCTCCCCATTTCAGCTATCAAGTGCAAGATGCCTCAGTATTTTGTTTAATATTTGGATCTGGTCAGCTCTTCTCCTGCTGGTAAAATCTAGTCTTTTCATAAGTAGTATTTTTAATACTTGGATCTGATCGGGTCTTCTCCCGCTAGTGGAGCCTGGGAAATCCTGATAACTACTCTATGGTCACCGTGATTCAGAAACAAAGTACAACTTCCTCCATAGGCTGGATATAGCTGTGAGAAGGAAAAGCATGGTGGGCTAGAATGAAAATTTCTACAGGCCTTATCTGGTCTTTGGACAATAGTTTGGAGGCCTGTTTTACAATATGTGGAAAATTTATATGCATTTTCCCAAATTTTCACCCGATCATCTTCTGTAAACTAAGTATAAAGTTCCTCATTCTAGCAGTTCATTAAATGCTGTTGTGTTAAACCTTCATGATTGTCTTCCATCACAGCTGTATATATAATACAGAGATCAATTAGCATTCCTTTTTAATTGGAATATAGCACCATTTCAGTCTCAGCAGCCTCTCTGTGGGGATTATGTAAAGTTGGCAAGCGTAGTATTCTATTACCAATTAGATTTAAATATAAAGATATCTAGTGTGTCCAGGTAGGTCAAATTCAGACACTAACAGGGCAATTCTATAACTAGGTGCTAACATTTATGCATGCTCTATCCCCCAGATTATAAATATGTCCCCAGTTTCTATGTGGAGGGGCATAATCGAACAAAAACGTCTATCTCCATGGGTGTTTATCTCAGAGAACGGGTCCGTGAAGGGGCGGACCGAACCGTATTTTCGCAAAAAATAGACGTCCATGTTTTATTCGACAATTTGTGAACTGGGCGTTTTTGTTTTTCAGCGATAATGGAAAATGAAAGAGCCCAGCTCAAAAACGAATAAATCCAAGGCATTTGTTCGTGGGAGGGGCCAGGATTCGTAGTGCACTGGTCCCCCTCACATGCCAGGACACCAACCGGGCACCCTAGGGGGCACTTTTACAAAAACAAAAAAAAAAGGTAAAAGAGCTCCCAGGTGCATAGCACCCCTTCTCTTGTGTGTTGAGCCCCCAAATCCCCCTCAAAACCCACTGCCCACAAGTCTACACGATTACTATAGCCCTAAGGGGTGAAGGGGGGGCACCTACATGTGGGTACAGTGGGTTTGGGGGGTTGGACGACTAATAAACATTAAGCAGCACAATTGTAACAGGTAGGGGGGGGGGGATGGTCCTGGGTCCACCTGCCTGAAGTCCACTGCACCCCCTAACAACTGCTCCAGGGACCTGCATACTGCTGCCAGGGAGGTGGGTATGACATTTGAGGGTGAAAATAAAAAGTTGTGAAACATCATTTTTTGTGGTGGGAGGGGGTTAGTGACCACTGGGGGAGTCAGGGGAGGTCATCCCCGATTCCCTCTTTGGGTAATCTGGTCATTTAGGGCACTTTTTGGGGCCTTATTCGTGAAAAAAACAGGGTCCAGGAAAAGTGCCCTAAATTCTAGCTACAAACGCATACTTTTTTTCCATTATCGGCGAAAGGCGCCCATCTTCTGTTCGGGTGATAACCATGCCCCAGTCCCCCCTTCACCACGCCTCCGACACGCCCCCCGTCAACTTTGTACGCTTCCACAATGGAGTGCAGTTGAAAACGTCCAAGTTCGGCTTTCGATTATACCGCGTTATTCGTTTTTGTGAGATAAACGTCCATCTCCCGATTTAGGTCGGAACCTGGGTGTTTTTCTCATTCGATTATAAGCAGGATAATGTGCCTAGAATTCAATGCCAAAATTTAAGCATATTCCATAAAAATGCACGCAACGTAAGTGGCTTAGCAAGCTAATCATCGTTGATAACAACATATAACAAGTAATAATGAGCACTAATTGGGAATAATTAGAATTTACATGCACAAATCCCTAAGCATATTCTGTAATGAAATGCGCCTAAATTCTAATGTGCGCAGTTCAAAAGGGGCATGGCTATAGGCAGGGAAATGGGCATTTCATGGGCATTCCAAAATTTGCACATGTAGTTATAGAATAACTACGTGCAGGGATTTATGCTCTGTTTTTGTTGGTGTAAATGGATGCATATAGTTTTAGGCACTGGGATATCAACTAAGCATATTCTATATACTGCGCCTAAATCTAGGCACCACTTATAGAACACGCTTTGGTGTAAATGTTTACTGTACAGACATTTTAGGCACCATATATAGAATCTGGCCCATGGCGCCCAGATTTGGGCACGCTCCCGAGATGCACTCACAACTTAATTGTCTAACAAGCTGTTAACCATCAATAATTGGAAGCTGACAACCAATTGCTGAAGTTAATTGGCACCAATTAGGATTTGCATGCGCATCTAGCTGTGCGCTATTCTATAACGCTAGGCACCTAAATCCCATAGTGTGCAACCGAAAAGGGCGCATGGCCATGGGAGGGGCATGGATGGCTCAGGGGCATTCCAAAAAGTTACGTGCAGTGATATAGAATAATGGGCCATTGTGCCTAACTTGGGCGCCAGAATTTATACCAGGTTTCAGCAGGCATAAGTAGTTCCCTTTACAGAATAGCGCCTAATACTGATCTTTTCTGGTGCCCATGTTTGAGCCCCATTTATAGAATTCTGCCAAACTGAAAACTGATTATTTTGGAGCATTCCGGGGACAGAGTCGGCACTTGGTCAGTTAAGTGCCGATATTTAGCACTTAACTGGCCAGGTTAGCCACATAAATAGGACCGCATAAAATACAGTCTTATCTTTATGTAGTAAGCCATATCCGATTAAGCGCCGAATATCTATGCGTCAGCTGGCTCCGGAAACCTGAAAATTCAATGTCGGTGCCCGGACATGGCCTGGCATTAAATTTCTAGGTTTAATGCTGCAGGTGATCAGCAAAATGCTGATCACTGTCAGCTGAATATTGGGTCCATAGATTATAAAATCGTATGATCCATGCATGTTATTTTGCAATCTGGTTGGAAACATATATATCAAACAAAATAGTGAGGAGAGTACCAGGAGGATGTTCAAAGTCCAAAGACCTTTACTGTAGTAACACATTGAAGACCCGGTGTATGAGCCTGCCTCAGGGGTCGTCAACCCTGTAACTCTGTGTTGAGGAAAAAACAGGAAACTTATATTAAAATGGTCCTTTGATGAACCAAACCAAACATGGTGCCCCGTATATGAATTAAGCACTGCTACTCTGCTATGCCTGAACTGCTCCGGAAAACCGGTGACGTCATGCATGCAAAAAACCGCCAAACATATACACAAGCTCTATGCCTGGTATAAATGTCTGTGCCAGAAAAGTAGGCGCATGCAAGGTGGCTTACGCTAGAAAAATAGACACCTATGCTTCAAATAGGTGCCTTCCTAGCACCTAAATCTAGGCACTCCCTTATAGAATCACCACCTAAGGGAGTATTTTTTAAAAGCATTTTCCATATATTAATGCTTTCTATGCTGAAGACAGCTGTTATAAAATTCCACCAAGCATGTCCTGAGCACAGACATTCTCAGGGGTGTCATTTGACTGGAGCAGGGATGGAGCTGCACACATTAATAATTGAGTGCAGGAGTTATTTAGTGATTAGTGCACCAGGTTTGATCCTGGTGAACTGGGTTCAATTCCCACTGCAGCTCTTTGTGACTCTGGGCAAGTCACTTAACCCTCCATTGTCCAGATACAAAATAAGCACTTGTGTATAATGGGGTAGATACAGTAAATGGTACCATGCCTCCTCCTCCCCCCCCCCCCCCCCCCAATACACACACACTCCACTTAAGCAGTATTCTATAAGCTGTGCCTAAAGTTCAGGACAGTTTATATAAATTTAGGCATGACCACTTGTACCAATGAAAGTGTGGTGCAAATGCTCGCATTTAAATTTATGTGCGGAGCACCCTTATTCTGTAATTACACGTGTAACTCAAAATCATGCCCCTGTTCCACCCCAAAATACCCATGACTGTCCCCATTCCATGCCCCTTTTTTGGCCACATGTAAATTTTAGGTAAGGATCAAGTGCCTAACTTTACGCTTGTAACACCCAATTAAATATAATTAGTACCAATAATTGCTTAAACCAATTAGTCACACTAATTGACTTGTTATGCAATTAAATTACATGTGCAAATTGAAACTGTGCCTACATTTGCGCGCACAATTTTTGGTGACCTTTATAGAATCAGGGGGAATATGTAAACCGCTTTGATTGTAACCACAGTAAACAAACATGTGGACAAAGGGGAGCCGGTTGATATTGTGTATCTGGATTTTCAAAAGGCGTTTGACAACGTACCTCATGAAAGGCTTCAGAGGAAATTGGAGGGTCATTAGGAGGAAATGTCCTATTGTGGATTAAAAACTGGTTGAAGGATAGGAAACAGAGAGTGGGGCTAAATGGTCAGTATTCACAATGGAGAAGGGTAGTTAGTGGGGTTCCTCAGGGGTCTGTGCTAGGACCGCTGCTTTTTAATATATTTATAAATGATTTAGAGATGGGAGTAACTAGCGAGGTAATTAAATTTGCTGATGACACAAAGTTAACTCGCGACAGGATTGTGAAAAATTACAGAAGGACCTTACGAGACTGGGAGACTGGGTGGCTAAATGGCAGATGACGTTTAATGTGAGCAAGTGCAAGGTGATGCATGTGGGAAAAAAGAACCCGAATTATAGCTACGTCATGCAAGGTTCCACGTTAGGAGTTACGGACCAAGAAAAGGATCTGGGTGTCGTCGTCGATAATACACTGAAACCTTTTTATGGAGAGCAGTTCTTCCATTATAACGTGCAGGGAAACCTCCGAAGCAGCTTCCGTTGCCATATTGGTTGCGGAGCGAAGACCTTGCTTGTGCCGCTTAGGAGCTGGTAGTAGCGTCAAAATCAGGTCCGGCTTTAAATTTTTCCCAGGCATAGTAGACTGTGTTTATCGTCGAGCAGTTCCACTACTCTTGAACCCACAAACATGAGTTTTGACTGACGAGAGTTCAGGATTCTCTTGTTAACAGTGGTGGATTTACATTTGTGTGATAAGAAAATACGAAGCACTTCTTGCCCATAAACATCATAGAGCTAAGTCTGTCTTAAAGACTTGGGCTCGATTAGACTTATTTTGTCAGGCATCCCATAGCACTAATTGACCTTATGCCTTCACCTATAGATATTGTCATGGAAAGCTCTCATATTTACACTTATTTGCCATGGTGTGTTAATATTGTTTGTTTTTTTGATTGATTTTGTGTTTTCTTTTCTGTTGTATGTTTTGAAAAACCTTCAATAAAAATATGGAATAAAATACACTGAAACCTTCTGCTCAGTGTGCTGCTGCGGCTAGGAAAGCGAATAGAATGTTGGGTATTATTAGGAAAGGTATGGACAACAGGTGTGAGGATGTTATAATGCCATTGTATCGCTCCATGGTGCGACCGCACCTTGAGTATTGTGTTCAATTCTGGTCGCCGCATCTCAAGAAAGATATAGTAGATTTGGAAAAGGTGCAGCGAAGGGCGACTAAAACGATAGCGGAGATGGGACGACTTCCCTATGAAGAAAGACTAAGGAGGCTAGGGCTTTTCAGTTTGGAGAAGAGACGACTGAGGGGAGACATGACAGAGGTATATAAAATAATGAGTGGAGTGGAACAGGTGGATGTGAAGTGTCTGTTCACGCTTTCCAAAAATACTAGGACTAGGGGGCATGCGATGAAACTACAGTGTAGTAAATATAAAACAAATCAGAAAAATGTTTTCTTCACCTAACGCATAATTAAACTCTGGAATTCGTTGCCGGAGAAAGTGGTGAAGGCAGTTAGCTTAGCAGAGTTTAAAAAGGGGTTAGACGGTTTCCTAAAGGACAAGTCCATAAACCACTACTAAATGGACTTGGGAAAAATCCACAATTCCAGGAATAACATGTATAAATGTTTGTACATTTGGGAAGCTCGCCAGGTGCCCTTGGCCTGGATTGGCAGCTGTCGTGGACAGGATTCTGGGCTCGATGGACCCTTGGTCTATTCCCAGTGTGGCATTACTTATGTACTTATGCACAGAAAGGTGAGTGAAGAAATATTGTCTCAGATTTGTTTTAAATTTACTACTTTGTAGCTTCATTGCGTGCCCCCTAGTCCTAGTATTTTTGGAAAGAGTAAACAAGTGATTCACGCCTACCCATTCCACTCCACTCAATATTTTATATACCTTTATCATATCTCTGCTCAGCCATCTTTTCTCAAGCTGAAGAGCCTAAGCTGTTTCAGCCTTTCCTCATAGGGAAGTCATCCCATCCCCTTTATCATAGAATAGATGTAAATATGTACGAGAAGATTTGTGTGCTACTGGGGTCAATGCAGGACCCTATAGTATATAAAGACAAATGGAGGGGCATTTTCAATATGACGTCTAAGTTGGACTTTGAAATTTTTGTGCTAAACGTCCTAAATCCAAATAGGAAATATGGCCATTTTCGAAACAGCAAAATGTCTATCTTTTTTTTTTTTTTCAAAAATGGCCACATGAAAGATGTTTTTGTGCTCTGTGCATTTATCTTTTTGGGCCATTTTCTGGAAAAAAAAGTTCAAGTGAAAAACAGAGAAAATCAAGCTATTGGGATGTAGGAGGAGCCAGCATTCTTAGTAGACTAGCCACACAGACATCCCAGGAGAGCAATGGGGCACCCTAGGGGGCACGGCAATTGACTTCATATAAAAGTTTCCAGCTATGCATCTCATCGTTATCCCCTTATATTGTATGCTGAGCCCTCTAATACCCACCAAAAACCTACTGTATCCAACTGTATACCACTACAACAGCCCTTATAAGTGAAGGGGTCACCTATATGTGGGTACAGTAGGTTTGTGTTCAGTTTTGGAGGGCTCACACTTTCCACCACAAGTGTGATAGGTAGAGTGAGATATTAGCATATGTCCCCTTCTCTACAGTGCACTGCACCAACCACTACGCTACTCCAGAGACCTGCTTCCTGCTCTAGTAGAACTGGCTATAACATCTGAAGCGGTCATAGAGGCTGGTAAGTACTATTTTTATTCACATCTTTGGGGTGGGGGTGGGGGTGGAGGGTGGAAGAGGGTCAGTGACTACTGGAGGAGTAAGGTGGTGTCATCCCTGATTCCCTCCAATGGTCATCTGTTCATTTAGAGCACCTTTTTGTGCCTAATTCGTTAAAAAAACAGGTCTAGATCAAAACATTGAAGTTTTAGCCCTAGATGTTTTCGTTTTGTTCCATTATGGCTATAAAATATCCAAGTGTTACGAATGCCCTAAACTCAGATTAATCCCACCCCCAAAAAACCCCTGACACCCCCCTTATGATTTGGATGCACTGCAGATGAATTGCATAGATAAAGAGTTGGTGTCTATTTAAATCCTAGCCGCCATTTTAACCCAGCCAACTGTGCATAAGGTAGAAGCCGCACAGTGTCAGGTATGTGTAAAGACTTACAGAGTGGAAGTCCACAACTTTTCTATATATTTCCTTTTCTCTCTGTAAAGATTTTAAAATACTGCTGTTTATTCAATTACAGAGCGTTGTAAGAAACTAAGGGTCCCGCTTCTTATGAAGCATCAAGCGAAACAGGAGCTCGCTGTTGGGCATACCCACTAGTTCAAGTGCAACAGCAGCTAAGTGTTTATTCAATTTTAAAAACACTAAAGTACAAATAGTTTTATAGTATTATATATGAAAAATTAAAATTAACGAAAAAAGAATATAAAGGGTGAGGTTTTTTGACTCATGACGATGCTCGCTAGCAGCCTTACAAAAAGGAAAAATTTATTTCACGTGTAAGTGCTAAGCAGTGCCGTCCACTATTGAAAACACAATAAGTGGTTACCGGGTATCTGAAGTTTTTTTCGCTATCCCCTACAAACATTACAGAGAAAAAATTACTTGTGAGTGTGGATATTGATAGATAAATGTCTGCAAAATAGGTTTTGAAGATACCGATTTGGACGTTTTGAGAAGAAATATGTCCATAAGCGGCTTTATGACACTTTTTGGTCATTTTACTCTTTCTTTGTAAAATATTCAGATAGCCAGTTCAATCATTCTCAATTTATTTGACCCTGTACACAAAAAAATAAAGTTTGTGGTCTATCATACACTATGGAGATCTACATAATTAGATCAGTAAAGATGCTCCATTAATTATAACCAGCAGTACAATGGATTGTATTTATAGTCCAATGTATTGTACGAAATCAATTAATCCAGGTTAGCCATGTGAAAATGAAGTGCTCCAGTCAGAAAATATCTTTCGAACACAGTTCATTTAATGCTCTTGTCACAAATGTATAAATTCAATCAATCAAGATCAGTTCATTAAAATACACTTCTCTTTACTGCGACTGTGCTCGCTTATCTCTATTAAACATGCCGTTATAAAATAGGTGCTTTTTGTAAAAAATTTTAGGCACCCTAATATGGAATTATCTTCTATTTTTTCAAAAGTTTTAAGTGTGAGCCCTGCCCAGAGCTGGCTAATAAAGCAAGGCGTTTGTCATTGTTTATACCATATACCAGTGATTTTCAACTTTTTTCATCTAGTTGCACACTGACAAGGTACAAAAATGGTCAAGGTACACCATCAGTTTTGTAAAGCTATATTGTCATTTAACAAATGAGTATTAAGGTTCCATTTAAAGTTCAATAATTAAATAACTGAATATTTATATTGAAGACACAAGTTGGCAAAAGGGCAACAATACACTTCTAAGATAATGAAATTAACCACAAATAACATGCATTCAAAAACAACAATTGTAAAAGCAAATACCACCACCACCCCCCGGCCCACCCATCAGATTGATGGTGGTGATCACATCCCTTCACTGCATCCGATTTGTAGGCCTAAATTCCTTTACAAGACTCCCACCAGGTACACATTTATAGAACTACCCCCATAATGACACAGTAACGAGATCATACCAAATGGACACAATCTGGATATCATACAATTTTCACTATATAATAATCTGGTTAACATTTTTGATAAGAACTAGCAAACTGCCACAGGAACACACACATCAAACCCAAAGACTCATTATAATTCAGCCAGTTAACAATGTATGGCCAAGGTAAAGTTGATTTAGTATGAAGGTTCTATTAAATTCCTCATGGTATCTGGGTACACAAACTGGGGAATTTAGCCTGCCTGTTTATCCCTCATTTTGTTTGTTGTAGCAGACAGCAGCAGCAGTCAGTGGTTGTAGCAGCAGTGGCCAACGATTCAAACAGCCTGCTTGCACCAACCCAAACCTTCTCTCTAACGCTTCCCGCCTATTCGGAAGAGGGACGTTAAGTCAGAAAGAAGACTTGGAGGTTGGCGTGAGCAGGCTGTCTGAATCACTGCCCACTGCTGCCGACCACTACAGAAGAAATCATATAATGCTGGGTCACTGGCTGAGGATGGGGCAGGAGTGACAGAAAACTCCCGTGGCACACCTATGGAGCAGCCATGGCACACTGGTTGGAAAATGTTGCCATATGCCATGCATTTGGGCTGCAAAAGCCCAAGGGAGTGTTACAGTATAGGGGATGAAGAGGCAAATGGAAGAAAAGATAGCTAATATGGTAAAATTGGATGATAAGACCTTTTTCAGATATGTAAGTGACAGGAAGAAGGGCCATAATAGCATTGTGAGGCTCAAAGCTGAGGGGGAGGAATATGTGGAAGCTGATAAGGATAAAGCTGAATTGCTTAACACGTATTTTTGTTCTGTGTTCACTGACAAAAGGCTGAGGGTAGGACCGCAGAAAACAAATGCAAATAGGGATGGATGTATGGTAGACCATGACCCGTTCTCAGAGGACTGTGTTTGTGAGGAGCTAGCTAAAATAAAAGTAGACAAAGCAATGGGACCTCATGGGATACATCCTAGGGTGCTCAAGGAACTCGGAGAAGGGTGGATGTGGGCCCTTTGCACAAGAGTGGAAGTAAGGAGGTTGGGAATTACAGACCAGTCAGTCTGACCTCGGAGGTGAGTAAATTAATAGAAACGCTTTTAAAGATGTGGATTGTGAGGTTTCTCAAATTCAATGGAATGCAGGACCAGAGGCAGCATGGCTTCACTAGAGGCAGGTCATGTCAGACGAATCTGATTGATTTCTTCAACTGGGTGGCCAAAGAGTTGGATGTAGAAGGGACGCTAGATGTGGTGTACTTAGATTTCAGCAAAGCTTTCGACATGGTTCAGCACAGGCAACTCATAAATAAACTAAGTACCCTTGGTATAGGACCTAGAGTAATTGACTGGGTTAAAAATTGGTTGAATGGAAGGAGACAGAGGGTAGTGGTAAATGGAGCTTGCTCTGAAAATAGGGATGGATTTAGTGAAGGGAAATCTTGCTTCACCAATCTATTACATTTCTTTGAAGGGGTGAATAAACATGTGGATAAAGGTGAACCGGTTGATATTGAGGGGCATAATCGAACGCGAACGCCCATCTCCATGGGTGTCTATGTCCGAGAACGGGTATGTGAAGGGGTGGGACATCTTTCATTTCGAAAATACGGTTTGTACGGACCAAAATGCCATGGATTTAGTCGTTTGTGAGCTGGGTGTTTGGTTTTTTTAGCGAAAATGGAAAATAAAAACGCCCAGCTCAGAAACGTCCTAATCCAAGCCATTTAATCGTGGGAGGGGCCAGAATTCATAGTACACTCGACCCCTGACATGCCAGGACACCAACTAGAGGTCAGTGCGGTGGACTTCAGAAAACGCTCCCACATGCATAGCTCCCTTACCACGGGTGCTGAGCCCCCAACCCCCTCCCCAAAACCCACTACCCACAAATGTACAACACTACCATAGCTCTTAGGGGTGAATGGGGCACCTACATGTGGGTACAGTGGGTTTTGGAGGCCTCCCATTTACCAGCACAAGTGTTACAGGTAGGGGGGATGGGCCTGGGTCCGCCTGCCTGAAGTGCACTGCGGTATCCACTAAAAGTGCTCCAGGGACCTGCATACACGCAGGCCTCTAGGACTTGTTGCTGCTGTGTAACCTTGGCACACCAGTTGACACCTGAAGACTAATCTCTTTGAAAAAGTCCTTTATTTGAATAAACACGTTTACTCACAGTTAACTGCAGATCAGAGGTTGTGCCCCACTGGCAAAGAGTCTTTCTGGTACTGAGATTAGCAGTAGGTCCAAGCTGGCAGAATGGTGTACAATGCCCTCTTTCAGCAACATTCAAGGGAAGAACTAAGTTCTGTAACGTGGCTAACACATGAAAGGGATCTAAAACTGTGTTACAAAAATGGCCACTACCTCATGGACTACCGGAAACAAAACAGGGCACACTCTGACCCATTAAGCAGGGGGAAAAGCACCATGGGAGTAGAGCCTACGAACTACCAACATCGTGAGCATTTAACACAAGCTACTGGAGTCACGGAGCCCAATACCCTACACCCACCACAATGCATTGCTGATGCGACTCTGCAGTGCGCATAACAGAAAAGGTGTCACACTCACCCGAGAGCCACATCAGAACCAGGGAAAGGCTGTCAGAGGATAGAACACATTCTGCTGTCATGGAGGTGGGTACGACATTTGAGGCTGGCATACAGGCTGGGAAAAAAAGTTTGTACAGTGGGTTTTTTTTGGTGGGAGGGGGTTAGTGACCACTGGGGCAGTCAGGGGAGGTGATCCCCGATTCCCTCCGGTGGTCATCTGGTCAGTTGGGGCACTTTTTTGGGACTTGGACCTGAAAAAAAAGGGTCCAAATAAAGCGGACCAAATTCTCGTCCAAAACGCCCTTCTTGTTTCGATTATCAGCTAAAGACGCCCATCTCTTCTTGGCCGATAACCATGCCCCAGTCCCGCCTTCACCACGCCTCTGACACACCCCCATCAACTTTGTTCATTCCTGCGACGAAGTGCAGTTGAAGACGACGAAAATCGGCTTTCGATTATACCGATTTGATCGCACACGGGAGAAAGACGCCCATCTCCCGAATTGGGTCGAAATATGGGCATCTTTCTCTTTCAAAAATAAGCTGGATTGTGTATCTGGATTTTCAAAAGGCGTTTGACAAAGTACCTCATGAAAGACTCCAGAAGAAATTGGAGAATCATGGGATAGGAGGTAGTGTCCTATTGTGGATTAAAAACTGGTTAAAAGATAGAAAACAGAGAGTAGGGTTAAATGGTCAGTATTCTCAATGGATAAGGGTATTTAGTGGGGTTCCCCAGGGGTCTGTGCTGGGATCGTTGCTTTTTAACATATGACTTAGAGATGGGAGTAACTAGTGAGGTAGTTAAATTTGCTGATGACACAAAGTTATTCAAAGTTGTTAAATCGCAAGTGGATTGTGAAAAATTACAAGAGGACCTTACAAGACTGGGAGACTGGGCGCCTAAATGGCAGATGACATTTAATGTGAGCAAGTACAAAGTGATGCTTGTGGGAAAGAGGAACCTGAATTATAGCTACGTCATGCAAGGTTCCATGTTAGAAGTCACCGACCAAGAAAGGGACCTAAGTGTCGTCGTTGATGATAAGTTGAAACACTCTGCTCAATGTGCTGCGGTGGCTAAGAAAGCAAATAGAATGTTAGGTATTTTTAGGAAAGGAATGGAAAACAAAAATGAGTACATTATAATGCCTTTGTATTGCTCCATAATGCGTCCACACCTCAAATATTGTGTTCAATTCTGGTTGCCGCATCTCAAAAAAGATTAAGAAGGGCATTTTTGAAAGAAACGTCCAAGTTGCAATTTGGACGTCCTTGCAAAACAGCGAAATCCAGGGGCGGGAAAACACGTATTTTCAAAAAAAGATGGACATCCATCTTTTGTTTCAAAAATACCGTCAGAGACATCCAAATCCTTAAATTTAGACGTCTCTAGATTTGGACATCCCTAGACATGAACGTTTCTGACTTTCGGTGATTTTCAAAACCAAAGATGTGTATGTCAAAAACGTCCTAATGCAAGCCATCTGCCATCATTTTATACTAGAAAAAAAGAACTAGTTCACTCCCACAGGTAAACCAGCATAGAACAAAGGGAATGACCATAAACCCCCCCCCCCCCAAAAAAAAAATACAACAGATTAACCAGGATAAACCAGAACCTTTACTCAAAATAGTGGTGAGCAAGTTCAGGCAAAAATCCTGGACCCAACACAGGCTGTGTTTTGGCGATTAGGTCTTCCTCAGGGGTCCTCGATAGAAACAATAAACCAACACTGTACAAACATTGTCTTTTTTTTCTGCTTAGGGCAGAACAAAGGCTTATCTTTGATATGGACACTGTAAAATCATTCAGTTTAAATCAAGAGATTGATTTTCTGCCTTTTCTTTAGATGTTTTCATTTTTGCCTTTTTATTATGGATGTTCACAAATGTTAATTTTTAATATGTTCCAAATTGTACTAATACGTAGTTATCATAATAAATATATTCTTTAACGCTTTCAAGTTTCTTAATATAGTGTTCTTTTGGTTCATGATTGTTTTATACAGTGTATATATATACAATTTTATTGCAAGCTTCATGCTGTTTAATACGGTGTCTTAATGATGGTATATTCTCTGTAGCCATCTGTGCACATGTTTATTTTCCTTACCAGGAGCTGGCTTCTTTATATGTATAATTGCACTCACTGCCATTCGCTTTTATCTGTTGATTGTTTTTGCTGTAACATTCACCATCACTTTTTTGTGTTTTACAAAGTTTTTTTTTATTCATGCCATTTTCCCCTTTATTATGTTACAATGTTTTTCTCCTTGTTGAAAACATTATACCAGGCACTTTCTGTCAGTTGTCTGCAGGCTGGGCATGTGTGTGTGTGCAGGCCCGTCAGATCAAAGTATGATGTCACTTACACACAGCCAGCACACCATTTAAAAACTAGTCATTCCAGTTCCCACCTGTTTGCTGATGCAGTGGCGTACCAAGGGGGGGGGGGGGGCGGTCCGCCCCGGGTGCATGCCACTGGGGGGTGCTGCGGCACGCGCCTGTGGGCTCCGAGTTCGCTACACTAACTTCGCTGGTTCGCTGCAGCTCCCTCCCTCTGCCCCGGAACAGGTTACTTCCTGTTCCAGGACAGAGGGAGCTGCAGCGAACCAGCGAAGTTAGCGTAGCGAACTTGAAGCCCACAGGCGCGCACCGCAGCACCCCCCCCAGCGGCGGGGGGGGAGGTGTCATTTCGCGGGGGGGGGGCGCGCTGCACCCGGGGGGGGGGGGGGCGCATCAGCGATCTGCCCTGGGTGTCATCGAGGCTAGGAACGCCACTGTGCTGATAACACACGTTGTCTTCATACTCGTGAATTGGATTCAATGATTTTTTCACACTTTAGGCTAGCCTTTTGCTCCTAATATCTTTTTAGGCTTAATATAAGTAACTCTTTGGTATTCCTTCATTTGTTTAATTTTGCTGTCTGCAGATCAATATCAAATGAGTAGGGGTTCTTTCCTGCCCCCAAAGAGGCCACTAGACCACCAGGGCTCTTCAAGGTAGACATGAGGGGCTGTAGTGTGCAGGAGGGTGATGGCAGCAGACAGGGGGCCCGGGGGACCCAATGACCCTTTCTGCCCAGGGGCCCTGATCACTGAACATCTCAGTAGTGTACTTTTTTGCTTTTATGTTTTTGGGCTCTGGCCCTTTGGATAGTTATCTCCACCCACTGCTGTTTTTATTTATCCTAATTTTCAAATGTGTGTCCTGATCGGCATCTCATTATGAGTGCTAGTGCGCCGTAAAAACTGAACTCCCTTTAGGGTTTTAATACCTCTATTGGGTTTTTGGATATCAGTAACTAGGTTTTTTAAAAAATTGTGCATAGTGCTTGATGCTGCTATTTTTACTGTGCATAATGCTTGATGCTGATTTTATGTTGTTTAGGTATGTCGCTCAACCTCCTGTATGTATTAACCCGCCTGCAGGTCTTCTGACATTTTATCACTGACTGTTGTCTTTTGTGCTATTGCTTGAATCAGTTAACTAGCCATTATGGTTTCCATTTCTCCAATATATATTTCTTGGAGAACATCAAAAGGTTTTTAAAGAGAATATAAATAAAGTGGCTGTTTCTCAACAATTGTGCAACAAAACAGAGAACCTTTAAAGAAAGCTATAGTTAAGCCAATTGTTAACCATTCTGGAGATCCTTTGGATCTTAATAATTATCCACCTGTTTCTAATCTCTGTATAGCTTCTAAGATTGCAGAAAAATTTGTTTTTCATCAACCTTGCTCTTTTACTAAAAAAAAGTCCATCCTTTACTTCCTAGACAGACTGGATTTCACACCCATTATAGTACAGAAACAATTATCACTGCACTACGTTAGTGAACTTCATTCAATTCTTGAAAAAGGTGAGATTGCTCATCTTATGTCATTAGATTTGTCGGCAGCTTTTGATCTCATAGACCATAAACTTCTTTTTCGTCTTCAATCTATTGGGTTGTCCAGTCTTACTCTCGCATGGTTCACTTCATTTCTGTCTACTTGTACTTATGCTGTTTCTAATTGGGGTATTTGTACTGATGATATTTCTTTTCATGTGGAGTCCCTCAGGGTTAACTCCTGCGGTCTGAATAACAGGCCCAATAGCTTGTGCAGCTCCCCATAATGCCCTTGGTAGCAGTGGCAGCTTCAAGAATGGCAGGAATAAGGGTTGGCAGATCTTCAGCCCTGCAATGGCTGTCTTTCTATACCTTCAAGTCACATAAAATTAACTGTAAAATTTATGAGAGTTTAATTATTCTGTTTTCTTTCCTTTTATTGTATCACATTTCATTCACATAAAATACCATACCAGATTATAAGCTACTGATCATTGCGCTTTCTTGTCTTTGAGCCCTTCCTTCTGGAATCCTCTGCCCTTTGCCCTTCGTTGTGAAAAGTCCTACACAGGTTTTAAGATTGCTCTCAAGATACATTTATTTTCTGAGGCCTTTTCTTGAGGTCCTTAGCCCTGGGTTCTATTTTGGCATGTTGCTAGCCAGGGCCACCAAGAGACAGAGCCAGGCCTGGGGCAGAGCATCCACAGGTCCCCCTCCTACTTGGGGCGCAGCTGCCACTGCTGCCCCCTGCCCCCAAGAAGTAACCTCCTTCCTTGTCCCCTACCTTCCTGCATCAGTGCATCTGCTCTTCTCCGGCCTCCAAGGAGGGGACCAGTGTCGGGTCTGTCTCTCTCCTGCTCCTGTGTGCCTGGACCGGGGTATCATGTTAACGCAATCACCCAAGTCCCAACAGGAGCAGGTGAGAGATAAGCCCCGTTGCTAGGCCCCGACACTGGGCCCCCCTTGGAGGCCAAGCCTAGGGAATTTTGCCACCTGCCCCCATCCTCTCGGCAGCCCTGTTGCTAGCATTTGCTCCTTCTTTTGTTTTTCTTTTCTCCTCCTCTTCTGTGTGTTCTATTTTCTCTTTTCTCTACTTGGTTGGAGTTCCTTTCCATTTTTATTTTATTTTATTGATTAATTTTAATTGTACACCGCTTTGATTATTATGAAAGGCGGCAGTATATCAAATGCCAATAATCTGAACTAAACTACTAAGAAGGATCATTTTGGAAGCCTCTATCATGGAAGTCGATATTCGATGAAACTTCTTTTATAGCAAGTGTTCAACACTGAACTAGAAAGACTGAGTAGAGCAAAGGATACAGGGACAGAGAGAGAGAGAGTAGGAGGATGAGAGAGAGAGAGAGAGAGAGTGGCAGTAGCCCTGCTTCCTTCTGTCACCATGGCACCTTTTCAGTCAGTCCATGAGCAGGCAACATTGATACTAGCTGTTGCACAAGTGGCACATTAAGACAGGGTATCTGTGTGCTCATCTAAACAGCTGAAATACACCATGCTAATTTTTCCACTTCAGGAGGAGGGAGTGAAAGTCTTAAGTTGGTAAGGCAGGAAGAAAAGCTGTGGAAATAGCTAAAGCAATCAGATAGAAATGTTTTTTCTATATTGCTTGCAATTAGGAATGGCTAGTCTTGCTGGAAAGCGAAAACGGATATCATATTATGCCGGATTTAAATTGAAAGTCATGTTGAAAGCAGAAAAGAGCAATAATTCAGCTGCAAGCAGGGAATTTGATATTGATGAAAAACAAATAAGAAATTGGAGAAAGCAGAATGCTGAATTGGAACAGATGCCAAAGTCCAAAAAGGCTGATTGCGGTTTAACTTCATCATTCTCAGTTCTTGAGAATGACTTGAACAGCTGGGTTCTAGAGTGCCGGCAAAATGGATACTGCATTGCATGCATGCACAGGAATTTGCTTATATGCCCTTCAAATGGCAAAACAGGAGAAATATAAAGCTAAAGCTATAGACAAATTTGTTGCATCATCACTTTAAGAACAGGTATGGTCTTTCTTTATGACAAAGAACAAAAATTTCTCAGAAACTGCCACAGGATACAAAATACATATACAGAAATATGCGAAGAAATAAAATAAAAAAAGAAAAGGTATCTTCATTTCAAACTTATATTATAAAACAGCAAAAATTAATTTTGAGCTTGGAGAAATTGGGAACATGGATGAAACACTGATGACTTCTGACCTTCCCAACAACAGAACTGCAGCAAGCCCAGGAGAAGAACAACCGTGAATGAAAAGAACCATTTCATTGTTCTCCTTTGTTTGGCGAATGGCATCAAGTTGAGGCCTGTAGTCATTTTTAAAAGGAAGAGATTGCCAAAAAATGTTAAATTCCCACCACAAATTACTATGCATGCACATATCAAAGGCTGGATGGATGAAGAAGGAACCAAAATATAGTTTGACAAGATTTGGAATAGACGACCAGGTGTTGCTTTGAAGGAAAAAACATCATCGCTTGTTTGGGATATGTTTAAAGCCCACATATCTGAGGACATCAAACAGAAGGCAAAGTCTCTTCAGATTACTCTGGTAGTTATACCAGGAGGTCTTTGTTTTACAACCACTGGATGTTTGTTTGAATAAACCTTTCAAACATCGTGTGCGAAAGATGTGGCATGAATTGATGTCCTCTGGTGAAACATGCTTGACAAAAGTTGGAAATCAGATGTTACCAGATATAGAACTGATTGCAAAGTGGGTCACAGATGCGTAGGAGATCCAGAAAATATGGTTTTTGACATGCTTTCAAAAAAAATGTGGTATAAGCAACTCCATGGACAGCAGTGATGATGATGTGCTATATGAGAGTGACAACAGTGATGATGATGACGACGGTGATGTTGATATTGATGACAATGTCTATGCTGATGACATCACAGAAGCTGATTTCCACTATCTGTCTGGGAGATCTGATGATGAGGAATCATGTTTTGAAGGATTATAAAACACGTATTGATGATTAAAAGTTGTGAAAGGAGGAGTAAGGTAGGCTGGCTCTTTCCAAACAACAAGGGAGACGAATGTGCAATAATAGGTCTTTATTAGGAAACACCAAACGACTTGACACAGCTGCGGTGTTTCGGCACCTATGCACCTGCCTCAGAAGTCTTATGATGTGCTAAAATGGTGTAATACAGAAAAAGCAAATGCCATTGTATTCTGGTTTTAGAACAAAAATAAACAGAGCTCAAAGCTAATATTGTAGTCCAGAGTCAATGAAAAATACTTCTGAATGACCACCGAAGTAGTCCGGGGAGATGTGACAGAAGTCTATAAAATGACTGAGTGCAGTACTAAGGGTAAACACTAGGGTTGCACACTGATTCAAAATTTTAATCCTGATTAAAAATTTTAATTAGTGTTGATTTACCAGACTCTGTATCAGGTTGCTCCCTGGTATTTGAAGCAGGTAGTGAAACTGCACATATGTTGGCATGAATTGAGATCTGGGAATGATAGATGTCTATCTGTATCAGAATTGAGTACCATATATACTATGCAGAGACCACAGTGGGTCCTTTTTCAGCAGAAGGCCTATTATTATGGAGTAGGCTTCCTGGCCATATTCGATTTTGCTCCTTGATAATGCAGTTTAAGAAGGTGTTAAAAACTCATCTGTTCTTACAGGCTTTTTCTGGTATTTAAAGGATGAAGCTATTAATGTCCTTGATGGAAGGGAACTCCTTTATTCAGAATATTGTTGGTTTATGTTAGTCTTTTTTTTTGTGTGTGTGTGTGTGTGTGTGTTTTGGAATTTTATGTATGTTTTTATTGTAAGCTGCTTACCCCCGGATTCTAAATAGTGTGACTAGAGATTGGTGCCGAAATCGGCGCAGATTCTATAACAATGAGCATAATTTAACAAGCTTAACAAGCTAATGAGCACTGATAACAGCACTTAACAGGTAATAATGAGTACTCTTTTCTTTTTGTGTTCTTTTCCCTACCTGCTGCTCATTTGCTTAAATTTTGTATTTATTCTCCCTTCCCTTTTGCCTTCAACTGTCATTGTACTTCTTTTCTTTAGTTCATTGTAAGCCGCTTTGAGGCTGCGTTCTGTGGCAAAAAGCAGGGTATAAATGACCTAAAATAATAAAATAATAATAAATACTAATTGGCAATTATCAGAATTTCTGCGTGGAAATCGCTAAGCATCTACTATAATAAAACGCACCCTCAACTTTCTGAGCACACTGACGTCACTGCAGGCACTCAGACACCGGTTCGTAAGTTCATGGTGGTGAAGCCAGAACACTCACCATGTCTCCATGCCCCGCCCTCGCGTCACACGTGATGACGTCGAGGGCCGAACATGTACACAACCACGCAAATGAACGAACGGGGAGGAGTAGGGAAACACGCGTAGTATGTTTCCCTACTCCTCCCCTTCCAACGAATCGCAGCTGCCGAGGACGTGCCCATCACCCCGCCCCTTTCGCGCCATCGCCCTGCCCCTTTGACGGTAGCACCCCGCCCCCGGTCGCCCCCTCTTCCCCCCCATCACCTTCCCTCCCCCCTGTCACCTCCCCTCCCCTTACGCTACTATCCATGGTGGTCTAGAGGTACCTGTTCGCTCGGGGCAGGAAAGAAAGAGCCCCCGCTTTCCTGCCCGGAGCGCTGCTGCTAGCTGCCCTGATGCATCCTCTGTGAGTCGGGCTCTTGGCGTTTCAAAATGGCCGCCGAGAGTTGAAGCAGCCTCGCGAGACTTTTCATACATGGGCACACAGATGTGGAATGCACTACCATGTAACTTTAAAACAGTCTACGAACTAACGAACTTTCGTAAATCTCTGAAGACATATCTCTTCAACAAAGCATATGTCAAAGTCAAATAACTGTAACCACAACACCTCCATTTTGATTGATTTCTTTCTATGCCTGTATGCTTAATCTTATCTTGTCAACCTATTCTCTATGTAACAACTATTGTAACTTCCACTCTGGAATGGCGAATGCCATAACGGAGCATTGTAAGCCACATTGAGCCTGCAAATAGGTGGGAAAATGTGGGATACAAATGCAACAAATAAATAAATAAAATAAACAAGGGATCACAAATGAGAAATAGAAAAATGAAGACAAAAACTGAACTGGGAACCTTAGTAAGTCAAACTAGGCTTGCACCACAACATGGGAGAAATAAAAACAGAAATGTCTTTGCATTTTGTTCAGGAAAAGGGAAATGCATCTGTGATACACATTTCTCAAAGCTTGGAACTGTATATTAATCAGTATGCATATAAGCGAGTCTGCTTCCACAGTTGTCTTACAAAAGTCACCAAAGAAGCACTCACACAATTCTAGAGGCAGACAGGAGGTCACTGACAAACCTTGTTGTGTGCGTGCTTTTTTTGCTGACTTTTGTAAGACAATTCTGGAGGCAGATGGGAGGCTGCTGATAAAAAAAAAAAAAAACCTAGGCATCAAGGACTATAGTACTGCACTGTACCATGTACAAACCTGGCATCATTGAGAGGAATGTTGCCGTTGCACTTAATCTGGACCCGCACAATAATGGTGTGCATACAAGTGGTGTTTCACTGTGTTGCACTTAAATTCAAAATAAAGCACATTTTTCTACTTTTGCTGTCTGGTCATTTTGGGGGTCTTTTACTAAAGCTTAGCTCAAGTTATCTGCAGCAGGGCCCATAGGAATAAATGGGCCCTGCTGCAGATAACTCAAGCTAATGTTTAGTAAAAGACTGCCTTTATTTTTACAAGCATGGTGGTCCCAGTTTCTCTTTTCTGCTTTCTTGTCTTCTCTTTTCTAGTGTGTGCTGTCCATTTACTCTTTCTCAAATTTCCACCTGTCTTCTATTCCCTCACTTCCCCTCCACCTTTATTGTGCAGTATTTTCCTGTCCCTTCTCCCTTCCCCTCCATCCCTATTATCCAGCATCATCCTATCTCTTCTACACCCCTATGGTCCATCAGCTTTGTGTTCCCTCTCTCTCCCTCCCCTCCTTATAGTTCAGCAGCTCTGTGTTAGTGGTAAGGTTTCATATGCTACCCGGGCGGTAGGCATGCAGCGCATGCCCACTGCCGTTTACCGTTGGGTAAGTGCCATGCAGTAGAAAATAGAGAATATTTTCTAGCCAAATTCAGAATGACCACCTGGGGCATGTGGTAGCCGGACGGAAATGCTGATTTGGCACGCGCTGTATGTGCCTTTGTAACAGGGCCCCTTAGCTGGTTAGCAACCTGATATCGTTGCTAACTGGCTAAGTTGCCACTCTACCCTATGACCATGGATCATCCCTAATCTAGCTGGTTAAAGGATGGCTGGTTAGTGGTGACACTCACTGGTACTTCCCAATGAAGTGCTGCTGAATACCGGTGGACAGCTAGCTTAGTGGGGTTTAACTAGGTAAGAGACTCCCCTGTCTGGTTAAACCTTTTTGAAAATCGACCACTATGGGCCCAATATTCAGCCAGTGGTGATCAGCATTTTGCTGACTGATGCCGGTGTTAAACCTGGACATTCAATGCCGGGTCATGTCTGGGCATCGGTACTGAATTTCTGGAGCCAACTAAAGCATAGCCAGTTAAGTGTGATATTCAGCACTTAACCGGCAACAGGTTAAAGCATAAAGATAGGACTAACTTTTATACAGTCCTATTTATGCAGTTAACATGGCCTGTTACATGCTGAATATTAGCACTTAACTGGTCACGTGCTGATTCTGCCCTCAGAACACCTTCAAAATAGCCAGTTTTCAATTTGGCGCTAATCGGTTATTTTCAGCAGCACTAACTGGTTAAGTGCCGCAGAAAATTAATGGTTAGCCCCAAACCAGCGATTTAACTGGGCAGGAGCCATTTCTGGCTAATTAAGAGGGGCATAATCGAACGTCGCCGGCGAAATAGATCGCCGATGATCTATTCTGGCGGCAGCGCAACAGCTGTTCGGAACCGCATTTTCGAAAAAGATGGCCGGCCATCTTTTTTTCGATAATACAGTTTAGCCTGGCCAAATGCCAGAGTTCACCGGGTTTGAGATTGACGGTTTTGTTTTTCAGCGATAATGGAAAAAAATGCCGGGCATCTCAAACCCGGCGAAATCCAAGGCATTTGGTCATGGGAGGAGCCAGCGTTTGTAGTGCACTGGTCCCCCTGACATGCCAGGACACCAACCGGGCACCCTAGGGAGCACTTCTAAAAATGTGTAACAGGTAGGGGGGGATGGACCTGGGTCTGCCTGCCTGAAGTGCACTGCACCCATTAAAAACTGCTCCAGGGAGTTGCATACTGCTGTCAGGGAACTGGGTATGACATTTGAGGCTGGCATACAGGCTGGTAAAAAAAAGTTTTTATTTTTATTTTTTTAGTGTGGGAGGGGGTTGGTGACCACTGGGGGACTACGGGGAGGTCATCCCCCATTCCCTCCAGTGGTCAACTGGTCAGTTGGGGCACCTTTTTGAGACTTGGTCGTGAAAATAAAAGGACCAAGTAAACCCGGCAAAATACTGCTTAATGCCGCTTTTTTTTTCCATTATCCACGAAAGCCAGCCATCTGGTAGCCACGTCCATGCCCGCCCATGTCCCGCCTTCGCTACGCCGCCGACACGCCCCCTTGAACTTTCGTCGGTGCGGCGACAGGAAAGCGGCGATGGTGTCAAAAAAGCTGCTTTTGATTATACGGATTTTGCCACTTTTGAGAGATTGCCGGCCATCTCCCAATTTATGTCGGAAGATCACCGACGATCACTTTCGAAAATAAGCCTGTAAATCACTTTGAATATCAACCTCTATTTTTTTTTTTGTTACATTTGTACCCTGCACTTTCCCACTCATGGCAGGCTCAATGCGGCAGGCAATGGAGGGTTAAGTGACTTGCCCAGAGTCATAAGGAGCTGCCTGTGCCAGGAATCAAACTCAGTTCCTCAGTTCCCCAGGACCAAAGTCCACCACCCTAACCACTAGGCCACTCCACTCCACTCCACTCTACTCTATATGTACATTACAACTCCTTCTCTGCTTCACCCCAAACTATGCCTCTGGGAATGTCTACACGGAGACTGCATGAAAGCAGACACACATTTTTCGTATATATACTTTTAATGTGCTCAGCACAGTTCCAAGAGCTGTGCAAGTGGTGAAGCCTCATAAGGCCCGATATTCAGACCGCAGGAAGTAGCCGGGCTCCCTCCTGTGATTGGCGCTGAGCTCAGATATTCAATACAGGGCAGTATCCAGTAATCGGCATTGAGTGTCCGGGTGCTTTTTGGCCGGTTTAAATTTAACCAGCCAAGCCGATATTCAGCGCTGGCTGGTTAACTTTAAACCAGCCAAAGATATTCCAGCTATTTTGGTTGCCAAATATGGCTGCCAACCTTAGCCAGCAATGCGCTGAAAATTGGCAGATAGCTGGTTATATCACGTGATATAACTGGCTTTCCACTAAGCGCTAACCAACAATATTCAGCATCCAGCTATCTCCCGCTGAATATTGCTGGATAGCCGGTTAAGTGCCATTTAACCAGCCAGGAGCTGTTCCTGGCTGGATAAATGGGTTCAAATATCAAGCGGATAGAGTGTAAATACGGTGAGGTGCAAAAATTGTTCCCCATCCTACCATCTCCTACCATTGCTGGTGGCAAAGCAGGCAGGGAGGAGGGGGGGATCAGTGGGAAAGTCACACAGGGTGCTATATCAGCTCTGTACAGTCCTGTTTGTACCTATGTGTTTGTGTGACATTATACAAGCTTTTTTTGCACGTAAAACAAACCTTTTCACGTGGGAAAAATAGCTGCATACAATTACCCTGAATCAGTATACATAGAAAACGAGAGAAACAAAGCCTGATTAATTGTACTTTGTGTACTAAATCTGATTTACTTTGTCTCATAGCATCATCGCTCCTGCTGATGTAGTGGGAGGAGAGACAAGGGATTTCTACAATGTGAAAATAATGGAACAACATTAAGAATTTTTCATAGTATTCTATTTTCCCTTTCTTCCCTCATGATACTGTCTAGGGTGAGGCAGAAACCTATAAACACAGCGTCCGATACTCAAAGCGAATTAGCTGGCTGCTGACCAGTTAAATGGCTCAGTCAGGACTAGTTGTGAATATTCAGCAGCACTTAACCGGGTAAACTACAGCTGAATATCACGGTTAGAGCCGAACTCAAAGCCGGCTATGCTGGGGGGGGGGGGGGGGGGGGGGCAGAATTCCAGGGACAGAGTCAGCAATTTGCCACTTAAGTACTGATATTTAGCACTTAAACAGTCAGGATAACCACATAAATGGGACCGCACAAAAGCCTGTCCTATTTGTATGTCGTAATCTATTGGCCTCTTACGTGCTGTATGTCAAATTATGTGGCTATGTTTTAACTGCCTTCAAAAATAGCCAAATATTCAAAGTGGAGGAGTGGCCTAGTGGTTAGAGCACCGGTCTTGCAATCCAGAGGTGGCTGATTCAAATCCCACTGCTGCTCATTGTGATCTTGGGCAAGTCACTTAAGTGGCCTAGTGGTTAGGGTGGTGGACTTTGGTCCTGAGGAACTGAGTTCGATTCCCGCTTCAGGCACAGGCAGCTCCTTGTGACTCTGGGCAAGTCACTTAACCCTCCATTGCCCCATGTAAGCTGCATTGAGCCTGCCATGAGTGGGAAAGCGCAGGGTACAAATGTAACAACAACAAAAAAACCCGCCATTGCCTCAGGTACAAACTTAGATTGTGAGCTCTCCTGGGACAGAGAAATATCCCATATATCTGAATGTAACTCACCTTAAGCTACTACTGAAAAAGGTGTGAGCAAAATCCAAATAAATAAAGTTGGAGCCCATACAAGTCCCAACTTTGAATATCCAGGAATAAAGTCCTTATCAGTGAACAAAAGCACTCACCACTGATGGCTGAATATTGATCCCACAATTTTTTGCCAGTAAAAAGTCATTGTTATCACAGATTTTAAAGAATATACAGCTGGTACCAAAGAGGGAACGCACTCCTTTGTTTCAGATTTTTCCTAGCCATATGGCCCTCAGCGGTGCTTTCCTGATTTATGTACTTGTAGAGAGCTTTTGCTGAAGGCAGTGTGCATTGCAGAAAGGGTGCAGACAGTATGTTGGGAAATGGGGCTGTGTATTTTTGCTGAGCTTAATGAGGTTCTTCTGCCAGGTGCCAGATTGTTCAGCCTGTGTTGGAACTCAGCTCTTAATCGCCCCCACTCTCGAACATTGTGCCAGGGCATCTTTACATTTTACAGACCAGACAGGCGTTTGGCTTTATTACTTTGTTTCAAATTCCTAACCGAAAGAGTGCTCCTTGATTCATGCTTCTGGCTCAGAGGACAGAACATCCCTTAATACCATGCTGGGACACTGGGTCAGTAAAGGATCAGAGAAATGAATGTCCCACTAATGCCATGCTGGGACACTGGGTCACTACTGGATCAGAGGGAAGAATGTCCCCTAACAACATGCTGGGACACTGGGTCAGTACTGGATCAAAGGAATGAATGCCTCCTAACGCCATGTTGGGACACTGGGTCACTACTGGATCAGAGGAATGAATGTCCTCTAATAATATGTCGGACACTGTGTCCATACTGGATCAGAGAAAAGAATGTCCCCTAACACTATGCTGGGACACTGAGTCAGTATTGGATCAGAGGAATGACTGTCCCCTAACACCATGTGAGGACTATTACTACTACTACTACTTATCATTTTTATAGTACTACTAGATGAATGCAGCGCTGTACTCTTGAACATGAAGAGACAGTCCCTGCTCGAAACAGCTTACAATCTAATCAGGATAGGCAAACAGGACAAATAAGGGATCAGCGAATTAATAAGGTGGGAAAGATAAAACACACAAGGGTACTGTACAAGTGAATAGGGGTCAGGAGTTAAAAGCAGCATCAAAAAGGTGGGCTTTTAGCCTAGATTTGAAGACAGCCAGGGATGTAGAGTGGCCTAGTGGTTAGGGTGGTGGACTCTGGTCCTGGGGAACTGAGTTTGATTCCCATTTCAGGCACAGGCAGCTCCTTGTGACTCTGGGCAAGTCACTTAACCCTTCATTGCCCTAGGTACAAATAAGTACCTGTATACAATATGTAAGCCGCATTGAGCCTGCCATGAGTGGGAAAGCGCGGGGTACAAATGTAACAAAAAAAAATGTAGCTTGATGTACTGGCTCAGGAAGTCTATTCTAGGCATATGGTGCAGCAAAATAAAAGGAACGGAGTGTGGAGTTGGCAGTGGAAGAGAAGGGTATAGATAAGAGAGATTTACCCAATGAACAGAGTTCCTGGGGAGGAGTGTAGGGAGAGATAAGAGTGGAGAGGTACTGAGGAGCTGTAGAGTGAATGCATTTGTAAGTCGATAAGAGGAGTTTGAACTGTATGCGGAAACGGATAGGGAGCCAATAAAGTGACTTGAGGAGAGGGCTAATATGAGCATAGCAACACTGGCGGAATATAAGTCATACAGCAGAATTTTGAACAGATTGAAGGGGAGAAAGATGGCTTAATGGGAGACCTCTAAGAAGTAAGTTGCAATAGTCTAAGCGAGAGGTGATAAGAGTGTGATAAGGGTTTTGGTAGTGTGCTCAGAAAATAAAGGAAAGGATGAATTTTGGTGATATTATAAAGAAAGAAATAACAGGTTTTAGCAGTCTGTTGGATATGTGCAGAGAAAGAGAGAGAGGAGTCAAAGATAACCCCAAGGTTACGAGCTGATGAGACAGGGAGGATGAGAGTGTTATCCACAGAGATAGAGAATGGGGGAAGAGGAGAGGTGGGTTTAATGTGAAAGACAAGAAGCTCAGTCTTGGTCATGTCTAGTTTCAGATGGTGGTGAGACATGTAGGCAGCAATGTGAGACAGGCAGGCTGATACTTGGGCCTGGATTCCTGCTGAGATTTCTGGTGTGGAGAGGTAAATTTGGGAGTCATCAGCATAAAGGTGATATTGAAAACCATGGGATGAGATCAGAGAACCAAGGGAAGAAGTAGATGGGAAAAAAAGAGGTTCCAAGACAGAGCCCTGAGGTACACCAACTGATAGTGGGATATAAGTGGAGGAGGATCCACCAGAGTATAGTGCGATGGGAGAGAGAAGAAGAAAACCAGGAAAGAACAGAGCCCTGAAATCCAAGTGAGGGCAGTGTAGCAAGGAGTAGGCAGTGATCAACATTGTCAAAAGCAGCAGATAGATCAAGAAGGATGAGGATAGAATAGAGACCTTTGGATCTGGCCAAGAACAGGTTATTGGAGACTTTAGCAAAGGCTGTTTCAGTTTAGTGAAGAGGGTGAAAGCCAGATAAAGTGAATCAAGAATAGCTTGAGATGAAAAAAATTCAACACAACTAGTTCAGTACTGAATCAGAGGAAGATGTCCCCTAACACTATGAAGGGACACTGGGTCAATACTGGATCAGAGAAATGAATGTCCTCTAATACCAAGTTGGGCCATTGGATCAGAACTGGATCAGAGGAATGATCCATGCTGGGACACTGGGCCAGTACTGGATCAGCGGGAAGAATGTCCCCTAACACCATGCTTGGACACTGTGGAAAAGACATATCTCCTTAAAGAATATTCTTGATTACAGATTGAGATAAAGCTTGTTTTTCTTTAACAAGGTCCACTGTATTGCAAACAGTGCTAAAGTGCAAGCACAAGCAAATCTGAGTTTGAACTGTGTTGTCTGCCAGGTTTGCAGGTATATCCAGTCCTGGATTTGCCCTGTTGTATGCATAACATAAGAACATAAACAGTGCCATACTTGAACAATGTATTGTACTGTTTTGGGATCTTGCCAGGTGCTTGTAACCTGGATTGGCCACTGTTGGAAACAGGATGCTAGGCTTGATGGACCTTCAGTCTGTCCCAATATGGCCAATTCAGGTCACAAGTACCTGGCAAGATCCCAGAACAGTAAAACAGGTTTTATGCTGCTTATCCTAGAATATGCAGTGAATTTTCCCAAGTCCATCTTAATAATGGCGTATGGACTTTTCTTTTAGGAAATTATCCATACATTTTTTTAAACCATGCTAAGCTAACTGCTTTTACCACATTCTTTGGCAATGAATTTCAGAGTTTAATTACTCATTGAGTGAAGAAATATTTTCTCCGATTCATTTTAAATGTACTGCTCAGTAGCTTCTTTGCATGCCCCCTAGTATTTTTGGAAAGAGTAACAAGCGATTCATATCTACCCGTTCCACTCCACTCAGTATTTTATATACCTCTATCATATCTCCCCTTGGTCGTCTCTTCTCCAAGCTGATAAGCCCTAGCTGCTTTAGCCTTTCCTCATAGGGAAGTTGTCCCATTCCCTTTATCATTTTTATCACCCTTCTCTGTACCTTTTTTAATTCTACTATATCTTTTTTGAGATGTGGTGACCAAAGTTGCACATATTTGAGGTGCAGTTGCACCATGGAGCAATACAAAAGCATTATAACATCCTCAGTTTTGTTTTCCATTCCACGCAGGGATTTGTAGTTCATTGCCTTATTGTATTTCCTATGATATGCAAGAATCCCTACATTGGAGTAAACCCAAGGCTGGATTAACCTGTCAGATAAATCTGGAGCCAATTGGCAACCTTAGGCCCAGCAGCCTGAAGCCACTCCTGATGTCTATCATAATTAATCCAGTGCAGATTTTTTATATTCCTCCTGGGACTGCCAGGCCACCCAAGTCCATCAGTTCTGGAACTGCCTCATTGCATGCAGAGAGTTCTAGTCATGTTTTCCTTAGGGAAATCCAAACTATAACCAAAGCAAGAACTGGGTCAGCCTCTGCTGATTCACTAGAAGGTGACAACCCTTATTTCTTCATCACAATATATTTCTTAAAAGGAAGTCGCACACTCAGCTGGACATGAGATATTTCATAAATGAGCCATCAACTCCATGAAGAGAGGGGTTTGCAAAACCCCTCACAGATCTCACTGAGAGGAAGCAGTCACATTAATAAGAGACAACTGTGATCTGCTCAGGCAGTGAGTGAAAGTGATGCCACTTGCCTACATGGTGGGCTGCTATGCTGTTTTGTGACTTTCAAATAAGAATGGCAGGCAAAATAATGCTTTATCATCCCTGGTAGAGTGCAGGCATTTGGTTGAACATTTGCATCCAAGATCTTTGAGTTCGAGATTACACAAAGCCTGTTCCATGGAAAGGTTTGCTCTGTGACTGTCAGCACCTTTTATAGGGTTGCCAGATGATTCCATGTCACGCAGAATAGACAGATCCAGGTCTCCTTGTCTAAGTTCTGAGGTTTCTTGAAATGTTACCAAACCAGAACTACTGTACACCATGCAAAAAGGGCAAAAACCAAATCTGGATCAGCCTGTCCAGGGTGACATGGAATTTTCTGATTAAAAAAACACACCCAATGCTTAGATAAGAAGGTTAATGCTTTAAGTTAATATGTTGAGAAAGTACAATACAGAGGTAGTGTTTATATCCTCTGTTATCCATATAAAACTTCATTTAATCTCCCAGAGTTGGCTTAACCATTAGACCAGGTGAGGGACTGGCTCAGACTGCCAGTGATAAAAGGTGCCAAAATCCCCTGCCTCTGATGTCTAATGTTAAAGCCTTCTCTTCCCCCTCCTCCTTGCAGATCTGGCATCTCTCCCTCCCTCTCTCCTTTGGTCCTGCATCTCTCCCCCTTCTCTCCCCCCCAGCCCAGTATATCTCTCCCCCTCCGGACTGCATCTCCCTCACTAGGGGATCCAGGATCGCTCCTTTGCCTTTTGCCTTCCTCCTCCCTCCCCAGTCCTGTACTGGCAAGTTGCCAGTAGCAGCAGCATGAAGACAGGCCACATTCAGCCAGGCCCTGGGACTTCCCTCTGCTGCAGTCTGCTCACAGGAAATTGCATCAGAGGGGGCAGGACGTGGCAGAGAGAAGATCCAGGGCCTGGCTGAAGGCAGCCTGTCTTCAGGCTGCTGCTGGCAACTTGGACATAGGCCCCGATGCTGAAAAGTAAATGCGGGTGCTATAGGCCATGTTCAGAGGCCCTGAGCGTGGGAACAAACGAGCTCACAGATGAACAACACAAGTAGCAAGCTAATGTAGTTAAGTTCATGTTAATGAGGCCATTTTGTATTCCTCCCCAATGTTCAGAAAAGAGCACCCAAAACAAACTGCCTTACCACTGCAAAAAATAACGCCATATCGGAGCAGGCGTTAGGCTGTTGGAAGAGAGGATTTCTCATGGTTCTCATGCTTCTCTCATGAATCTTTCTGAAAAATCTGCTGGTTTTGATTGTTTTTGGAAGCAGAAGGAAGTCTGAGCAAGTCCTGCTTGTCAGAAACAGCAGACCCAAGCAAAAACACATACTGGCATCTATTTCCTGCGTCTAAATTTAAAGCATCCATGCTAAAAAAATAAAAATAAAAACGCCCAAAGCAAAAACACAGATTGGTGTCTGTTTTCTGCATCTAAATATTTGTCGAAGAT
This sequence comes from Microcaecilia unicolor, assembly GCF_901765095.1. Taxonomy (NCBI): domain Eukaryota; kingdom Metazoa; phylum Chordata; class Amphibia; order Gymnophiona; family Siphonopidae; genus Microcaecilia; species Microcaecilia unicolor. The sequence continues at coordinate 163,684,684 of NC_044041.1, forward strand.
TTTAAAAAAATTAAAAACGCTTATATTTAGGCCGCAGAAAACAGATGCCAATGTGTGCTTCACATTTGGGTTTTAACCAAACGCATGCGCACAGGAGCCAAGCTTACTGCGGAACTCTTCTGCTCATGCACCAAGCACAATCCTCTTGCACCAAAGCACAGTCCTCCCGCTGAACTCCCTAATGCTCAGTGCTATGACCATGCCTATATTTGCATCTCATTAGTGTTCAGCATTAGGGCATCGTTTTGCACTGTTCCGGCGGTATTTTTATGCTGGAGTTTTGAGCATTGGGGCCTTAGTTTATAGGACTAGGGGGAGGGGGGCGGGGAGAGAAGGAGAGAGACGCTGGGCTGAAGGAGGGAGGGAGAAATGCGAGAGGGGCTGGAAATGATATGTGTGTATGGGGGGGGGGGGGAGGGTGCCGATTTAAGCTGGCTCAGGGCACCACAATCCCTTCATCCATTCCTGATTTTGAACCTACAGAACATGAAAGAATACAAACCCCAACATGCACTGGGAATAAATCAGCACCCTGGCTGCATGCTGGAAGAGGAGAAAGCTCTCGTTCCTCACTGTCCCCATGTGCACTTTCTTAATGTATAAATTGCTGGTTTGTGCGCCTCTTATCATTAACAAGTGGTGTCATTTTTATCTGGCTTCCCTTCTCTGCCTGCTGTGTCAACCACACAGAAACATCAATCGCCTTTAATAGGAAAGAAAAATAATCACCCTTTAGTTTCAGACCGCAATTTCCCTTTTTTCTATTAAATGCATTGTGCCCTCATTCTGAAGACAAGGTATTATAAGGTCACCACTCCCTGTGCTGATGGCAGGACACATTTTCTTCTCTTTATCCTGCAGAGACTCTTCTGATAATAAAATCTGTATTATTATTAGACATTAAATAAAACATCTGTGCATTACAGTTTTCAGCTGCCACAGGGAGCTGCTTAATAAGGTTGACCCATAGACTGATCCAGGCCTGGTCCTCTAATTCCTGCACCCCTTGAGTTAAAGTACCACATCAGGCAGTGTGCCACTGAGATGACATTTTCCTCAGTAGAGTCATACTTGTATGATTGCCCTGCCTAGAGTTGCCAACTGACTCCAGATTGGCTGAATAGGTTGATCCAGTCCTTGGTTTGCTCCACTGAATGCAGGGACTTGTAGTTTTGTTTTTCCTAGGGAATGCAATGGGAAAATCAGAGCTATAAGTCCCTCTTTGCAGTAAACCCAGAACTGAATCTGGATCCAGCTGTCAGCCCTATTGTGACGTCTAATATACCTCTGCTCCATTTTATTGGCTATAAACGTCATTGGGTCAATATTCAAAACGATTTAACTGGCCAGAAACAGCTCCTGGTTGGTTAGATTGTTTGTTCGGGGCCAACTGATTATTTTCAGTGGCACTTAATTGATTAGTGCCACTGAAAATAACCAGTTACCACCAAACTGCAAACTGGCTATTTTGGGGCATTCAGGGGGTGGAGTTGGCACTTGGCCAGTTAAGTGCTGATCTTCAGCACTTAACTGGCCAGGTTAACAGCATGAATGGAAATGCTTACATATAGTAACGTGGAGGGGCATAATCGAACAGCGCCGGCCATCTATATGGCCGGCGCCGCAAAGAGCAATCCCGAACTGTATTATCAAAAAAGCTGGCCGGCCATCTTTCATTTCGATAATACGGTTGGGGCTGGCCAAATGTCAGAGATGGCCGGCATCAGTTTTCGCCGATAATGGAAACTAATGCCGGCGATCTCAACCCTGGCCAAATCCAAGGCATTTGTTCGTGGGAGGAGCCAGCATTTGTAGTGCACTGGCCCCCCTGACATGCCAGGACACCAACTGGGCACCCTAGGGGGCACTGCAGTGGACTTCAAAAATTGCTCCCAGGTGCATACCTCCCTTTCCTTGAGTGCTGAACCCCCCAAACCACCCCAAAACCCACTACCCACAACTCTACACCACTACCGTAGCCCTTATGGGTGAAGGGGGGCACCTACATATGGGTACAGTGGGTTTGGGGGGGGGTTGGAGGGCTCCCATTTACCACCATAAGTGTAACAGGAGAGGGAGGATGGGCCTGGGTCCATCTGCCTGAAGTGCACTGCACCCACAAAAAACTGTTCCAGGGACCTGCATACTGCTGTCAGGGAGCTGGGTATGACATTTCAGGCTACTGGCAAAAAAATATATATATATTTTTTTTTTGGTGGGAGGGGGTTGGTGACCACTGGGGGAGTAAGGGGAGGTCATCCCTGATTCCCTCCGGTGGTCATTTGGTCAGTTGGGGCACCTTTTTGAAGCTTGATCCTGAAAAAAAAGGGACCAAGTGAAGCCGGCGAAATGCTCGTCAAGGCTGGCTTTCTTTTTTCCATTATCGGGCGAAGCCGGCCATCTCGTACCACGCACCCGTCCCGCCTTCGCTATCCTACCGACACGCCCTCTTGAAGTTTGGCCGGCTCCGCGACGGAAAGCATTTGGCACCGGCCAAAATCGGCTTTCGATTATACTGATTTGGCTGGGTTCAGGAGACCACCGGCCATCTCCTGATTTGTGTCGGAAGATGGCCAGTGATCTCCTTCGAAAATAAGCAGGATAGTTACATAGTAGATGATGGCAGATAAAGACCTGTATGGTCCATCCAGTCTGCCCAACAAGATAAACTCATTTTATGTGCTATTTTATATGTATAGCAGCCCTTGATTTGTCCTTGAAATTTTCAGGGAACAGACCATACAAGTCAGTCGTATCATTATGTGGTAACCCAGCACTTAAACAGCTAAACATTAGCCGGCACCGCAAAACCGGATATACAATGTAGAAGTCTGGCCATGGCCCGACATTGAATGTCTGAGAATAATGTTGCAGCAGTCAGCAAAATGCTGAGCGCTCCCGTCTGAATATCGACTCAAATGTTATTAAATACATTTTGCTTCAGTGGGTGCACCTCTTGTGAAGGAATACTCAGTCAGTCTCTCTGCCCATTTGCAGACATCAGTCTGTGCGCATGGAAAGCTGTGGACCCTTTGAGAAGCAGCTGTGAACATTACACAGCAAGCAGCCAAGGACAAGGAAGGAGAGAGGAAGTCCTGTGCTGCTGTTGCTGATGCCACTGATGTTTCCCATCTCCTACCTGCACCCCCAGCTCTATTGATCCTCCAAAAAGTAACAGTTCCTGCTGAGAGACAAGGGAGATGGCAAATGAAGATGCTGGATACTCAAGTCTAACAGGTCCTGCTGTTTCACTTTGATGGCTCCCCAGCCTCTCTAGTGGACCTTGGGGCAGAGCCATGGTCTTCTCTTGTCTTTCTTTTTGCAAAATAAAAAAAAACAGCTTAAAACCAGTGGTGTTCCTGGGGGGGGGGGGGGCGGTGGGTGCAGTCTGCCCCGGGTGCACGCCGCTGGGGGGATGCCGCGCGCCTGTCTGCTCTGCTTGTTCCATGCTCCCTCTGCCCCGGAACAGGTCCTGTTCCGGGGCAGAGGGAGCATGGAACGAGCAAAGCAGACAGGTGCGCGGCGCGGCACCCCCCCCCCCAGCAGGTAAAAATGCACCCGGGGGGGGTGTCCTTTCACGTGGGGGAGGTGGCCTTTTGCTGGGGGGCAGGGCCGGTCTTAAGCAGAGGCGACCAAGGCGGCCGCATAGGGCCCCGCGCTTAAGGGAGCCCCGCGCGGCGCGCCTCACCTCTGCCTCTCCAACCCGACCCCCGCCTCCCGCGGTGCCACCGGTGCCCCCCCCCCCCCCCGCTGAGCTCATTTTTCGCTTTTAAATTAACCTCCGTCCAGCAGCCCAGTCAGTGAAGGAAGCGGCGCTCCGACGTCTCTACTCTCTAGCATTCCTTCGCTCAGTGTCCCGCCTTCTTCTGACATCAAGGAAATGACATCAGAAGAAGGCGGGATACTTAGTGAAGGGAAGGCTAGAGAGTAGAGATGTAGGGACTGGAGCGCCGCCTCCTTCACTGACACTGCACTGCTGGAGGAGCGGAGGTAAATTTAAAAGGGAAAAAAAAGGAAAGGGATCTTGGTGCTGGATTGCCGGTGGGGAGAAGAGGGCGGGGGAGAGAGGAGCATGGATGGGAGGGCAGGGTTCATGGAAGGGAGAGAGGGGAATTGCTGGATAGGGCTGAATGGAGGGGGCAGGGTACAGGTGGGCATGGATTGATGGGAGGGCAGGGCCCAGGGAGAGCAGAAATTGCTGGAAATGGAGGGGAGGGGAGAGAGGAGAATTGCTGCATGTGAATGGAGGAGGGAAGGGCAGAGAAGGCCAAGGATGGACACAGATGGGAGGGCAGGGCCCAGGGAGAGGAGAAATTGCTGGAAATGGAGGGGAGGGGAGAGAGGAAAATTGCTGGATGTGGATGGAGGAGGGAAGGGCAGAGAAGGCCAAGGATGGACACGGATGGGAGGGCAGGGCAAGAAATTGCTGGAAATGGAGGGGAGGGGAGAGAGGAGAAATGCTGGATATGAATGGAGGGGAAATTGCTGCTGGATCGGAACACTTTGAAGGCAGATGCTGAAACTGTAGAAAGGATAGGGACAGGGCTACAGGTGGTAGACAGGACACATAAGGACACAGGAGGATGGTGGACATGGTGAGAGAAAAAATATCAAATGGAAAGAAGACTGCATAAAACAGAAGACACTGGGATCAAAGCGAATAGAAAAACTAAATGATCAGACAACAAAGGTAGAAAAAAAGTATTTTATTCAGAATTTATTAATTGGAATATGTCAGCTTTTAGAAATGTGCATCTGTGATATTTTGCATGTAAGTTTCAATTTTTCTAGTATTGCTGCATGCTGAGTCTGACTTCTTGAGGTAACTTTCCAGTTCAGTATTTTGCCTACATATTTGTTGTGTCATGTGTTTTTCATGTGTGATCAAGGTGCAGTATCCTGCTAGTGTGTAGTATTTGCAGCCCTTTTTGTTTTGTTTCTTCATGAGGTAGTGTATTGGTGTTTTAGAGCCTGGTGTAATTACAGTTCTGCCTTTCCAAGCATAAGGTTGTAGCTTGTCCTGTCCTTGGAATTAGTGCTGTTATGGTTTGGTAAGGTTATGAGTGTGTTTTTGCACAAGTTTGTGTATAGTGTTTTGCAGTGGAGAGATTGTGTGTCCGCACCTCTGACCCCCCCCCCCCCCCGGGGTTATGAGAATTGGAACTACTAATTGAAGTGGACTTGAACTGAATAATTTCTGGGGGGGGGGGTAGTTTCATGATAGCATTGTGCTTATTATTTCAATCAGTTTTTCTGTACAAGTTTAGCTTCATTTGTCTTTATTTGAAATTTCATAAATAAAAAATTTTCTAAAAATTGAATAATCTTATCAATGGGGTGGAGCTGGGGTGGGGGCGGGGTTAGGGCAGGGGCGGGGCTAGGATGGGGCCCCACCAAATTGGTCTGCATAGGGCCCCGCACTTGCTAAGACCAGCCCTGCTGGGGGGGGGGGGGGGGGGCGCTGCACCCGGGGGGGGGGGGGCGCATCGGTGATCCGCCCCGGGTGTCAGCCATCCTAGGAACACCACTGCTTAAAACAGCAGTGATAGCACTGCTGTAAACCAGCTGACCAGCCCATAGACCTTCACTGCTGTAGCTCCTTTGCCTTTACTCAGAGATGCCAAGTTACCCAGTTCCAGGGTGGAGATTCTGGGACGATCCTGGATTTCTGAGCACCCTATCTTGGTGCATTATGGAACAGCCAAGAACTAGTGATTAAATAGCACTCCCTGTGATTTAGGGGGTCTTACTAAAGATTAGCTTGAATTATCTCCAGCAGGGACCATTTTATTCCTACGGGCCCTGCTGCAGGTAACTTGAGCTAATCTTTAGTAAAAGACCCCTTTAGACAGCTAATCAAACAGGGGAGAGGGAAGAAAATTGTGGCTGTGATTTTTGTTTCTGGAGTTATATTTGAGAGACTGAAGCCATTTCTACCTTTCCCATCTGCTGGAGTTATTTTTGGAGAGATTAAAGTAATCTCTGCCTTTCCCATCTGCTGGATCTCCAAATTTGGAGCTTCCAGACCCAGGTGGTCTATGCTTTCCCCACATGAGTCCTCTAACATCCATCTCTCCATTCATGAGCAAAAATGCAAAATCTGAATAATATTTTTCCTTCCCAACAATGACTGTTCTAGAAGACAAGATTCAAAGAGGGGCAGGAGATTAAGACAGCCATCCCATCCCTGCCCCCACAGAACTTATATCAGAGAAACCCACAACGTGCTATGGAATTTGTATCAGCTCCAACTAATTCAGAATGCTGCAGCGTGACTGGTAGAAGGCTGCACATGGCGTGACCACATCACAAACTTCTTGCAAAAGATACACTGGCTACCAGTACCTTACAGTGTTAAATTTAAAACTCTATGTTTGATTTTCAAGGTCCTCAGACAAAATGGGCCAGAGTACTTAAAGAATAAGTTAACCCTTTGCACACCTTTAAGACCTTTAAGATCCTCTCAAGGATCATCACTATCTGTACCCTCGTCAAAAGAAATTGTACGATGTGATACCTGCCAGCAAGCCTTCTCAGGAGTAGCCCCCACACTTTGGAATTTACTCCCATAGGGGTTATGTATAGCTCGAGACTACCTCTACTTCAGGAAGCAGGTGAAAGCCTGGCTCTTCTTCCAAGCCTTTAATACATAGGGTGACTGACTATACACTCATTCTGCACCTGGACTAGCTTGCTACACACAGAGGGGCATAATTAAACGAAAACGTCTATCTCCATGGGCGTTTATCTCCGAGAACGGTTCCGTGAAGGGGCGGACCGAACTGTATTTTCGCAAAAAATAGATGTCCATGTTTTATTCGACAATTTGTGAGCTGGGCGTTTTTGTTTTTCAGTGATAATGGAAAATGAAAGCGCCCAGCTCAAAAACGAATAAATGCAAGGCATTTGTTCGTGGGAGGGGCCAGGAGTCGTAGTGCACTGGTCCCCCTCACATGCCAGGACACCAACCGGGCACCCTAGGGGGCACTTTTACAAAAAAAAAAAAAAAAGGTAAAAGAGCTCCCAGGTGCATAGCACCCTTCCCTTGTGTGTTGAGCCCCCCAAATCCCCCTCAAAACCCACTGCCCACAAGTCTACACCATTACTATAGCCCTAAGGGGTGAAGGGGGGCACCTACATGTGGGTACAGTGGGTTTGGGGGGGTTGGACGACTAAGCATTAAGCAGCACAATTGTAACAGGTAGGGGGGGGGGCTGGACCTGGGTCCACCTTGAAGTCCACTGCACCCCCTAACAACTGCTCCAGGGACCTGCATACTGCTGCCAGGGAGGTGGGTATGACATTTGAGGGTGAAAATAAAAAGTTGTGAAACATCATTTTTTGTGGTGGGAGGGGGTTAGTGACCACTGGGGGAGTCAGGGGAGGTCATCCCCGATTCCCTCTGGTGGTAATCTGGTCATTTAGGGCACTTTTTGGGGCCTTATTCGTGAAAAAACAGGGTCCAGGAAAAGTGCCCTAAATTCTAGCTACAAACGCATACTTTTTTTCCATTATCGGCGAAAGGCGCCCATCTCTCCTCGGCCGATAACCACGCCCCAGTTCCACCTTCACCACACCTCCGACACGCCCCCGTCAACTTTGTACGCTTCCGCGATGGAGTGCAGTTGAAAACGTCCAAAATCGGCTTTCTATTATACCGCATTATTCATTTTTGTGAGATAAACGTCTATCTCCCGATTTGGGTCGAAATCTAGGCGTTTTTCTCTTTCAATTATAAGGTGGATGGTGTTCTACAGATATCTACAGCACATCATATGGGAGAAGGAGCTTGGAAAAGGCGATGGCAGCCAGAAAAGCAAGTCAGTGGCATGATGAACAGGCACTTCCCGAACTCTACTGTTCAGCAAGGATAAGGCCACAGAAGGAGGATACCCAGGGAGATGGGAGAGAGAGGGGGGCAATGGATAGTAACATAGTAGATGACGGCAGAAAAAGACCTGCACGGTCCATCCAGTCTGTCCAACAGGATAAACTCACATGTGCTACTTTTTGTTTATCTTACCTTGATTTGTACCTGTCCTTTTCAGGGCACAGACCGTATAAGTCTGACCAGCACTATCCCCACCTCCCAACGATAGAGGAATTGTTAGGTACTTAAGAGAATCAAGCATCCCATAACCCCACCTTCACTCATGATTTTGATCACAAAAAAAGTGATCATAATCCCCAACCCCCCCCCCCCCCCAACAAATGATTCTTATCAAAATAGGACATCATACATTATTAACTGCAGCACAGCTTCCCTCCACTGCCATGCATTATTATAATTAGGGCTTCTGTTTCTAGGTGTTTATACATTGTAAACACGCCCCAGTCCTGCCATCACCACGCCTCAGACACGCCCCGTCAACTTTGTTCGTTCCCGCGACAGAGTGCAGTTGAAGACGCCCAAAATCGGCTTTCGATTATACCGATTTGGGCGCCTTTGCGACATGGGTACCCATCTTCCGATTTGGGTCAAAATATGGGCGCCCATCACTTTCGAAAATAAGGCCGATAGTCTGATATTTGTCAACATTTGTTTATTTCCGATCTGAAGAAGAGGGGTTACCTTCGAAAGCTAATCAAAAGATGTATTAAGTCATTCCAATAAAAAAGGTATCATCTTATTTTCTTTTCTCTGTTTTGACATTTCTATTTGTTATCAGTAAAACCTAAAATCTGAACCCTTACTTATAAAATAATACATAGTAATGTGGAGGGGCATTTTTGATATGACGTTGAAGTCCGACTTTGGATGTTTTGTTCAAAATATCCAGAATCCAAGTGGCGAATATAGCGATTTTCTAAAATGGCCACTTGCTAGATGTTTTTGTGTTCTGTGTGTTTATATTTTTGGTCCATTTATGAAAAAAAAATGTTGAAGCGGAAAACACACAAAATCAAGCCATTGGGATGTACTAGGAACCAGCATTCTTAGTAGATTGGCCACACTGACATCCTAGCAGAGCAATGGGGCACCCTAGGGAACACTGCAGTGGACTTCACATAAAAGGTCCCAGGTACTCATTTATTTATTTATAGCATTTATAGCCCACATTTTCCCACCCATGGGCAGGCTCAATGTGGCTTACATCAGTCTGCAAAAACATACATCAATTCAGCAAACAATCAAATACGCTGAAGTTAGAGATTAGTGAGCAACAGTAAAGGAGAGGAAAAGGAGAAATAATAATAGAGTTCAATATGTCGTTACAACTGCAGCAGTCACTGTTACTCACTTATTTTATGGTGAGCCCTCCAAGACCCACCAAAAACCTACTATATCCAACTGTACACCACTACAAAAGCCCTTATGGCTGCAGGTGTCACCTAAATCTGGGTACAGTAGGTTTTTGGTGAGTCTTGGAAGCCTCACACTTTCCACCACAAGTGTAACAGTTAGTGGGATATGGACCTGTGTTCCCTTCTCTACAATGCACTGCACCGACCACTAGCCTACTCCAGGGACCTGCATGTTGCTCCAATAGGACTGGCTATAACATCTGAGGCTGTTATAGAGGCTAGTATGTACTGTTTTCTTCACATCTTTGAGGGTGAGGGTGGGGGTGGGAGGGAGGTCAGTGACTACTGGGGGAGTAGAGGGGGTCCTCCCGTCATCCAGAGGTCATCTGGTCATTTAGGGCACCTTTTTCTGACTTAGTCATGATAAAAACAGGTCTAGACCAAAACATTTAAATTGTAGCCCACATTTTTGGTTTTGTTTCTTTATGGCAGGAAAATGTCCAAGTGTTTGGAATGACCTAATTCTGCCCCCAACTTGCACCCTTGTGATTTGGACAAACTGCATAGATAAACGTCTGCAAAATAGGTTTTGAAAATAGCGATTTGAATGTCTTGGCAAACAAAACGTCCAAATGCTGCTTTATGCCACTTTTTAAACATTTTTCTCTTTCGAAAATGAGCCCCATAGTAACATAGTAGATGATAGCAGATAAAGACCTGTATTGTCCATCCAGTTTGCCCAAGATAAACCGATAAGATAAGGTATGATGTGATAATACATATCTATACTTGATTTTCATTTGTCCTATCTATTTTCAGGGCAGTGCTGGGCAGACTTCTAAGGTCTTTGCCCTGAAAATGGCAAGGACAAATCAGAATCATACGTTTCATATCTTATACTATGAGTTTATCTTGGGCAGACTGGATGGACCATACAGATCTTTATCTGCCATCATTTTCATTGATGATACGTTGAAACCTTCTGCTCAGTGTGCTGCTGCGGCTAAGAAAGCAAATAGAATGTTAGGTATTATTAGGAAAGGAATGGAAAACAAAAATGAGGATGTTATAATGCCTTTGTATCGCTCCATGGTGCGACTGCACCTTGAATATTGTGTTCAATTCTGGTCGCCATATCGCAAAAAAGATATAGTGGAATTATAAAAGGTGCAGAGAAGGGCGACAAAAATGATAAATGGGATGGGACGACTTCCCTATGAGGAAAGGCTAAAGTGGCTAGGGCTCTTCAGCTTGGAGAAAAGGCGGCTGAGGGGAGATATGATAGAGGTCTATAAAATAATGAGTGGAGTTGAATGGGTAGATGTGAAGCGTCTGTTCATGCTTTCTAAAAATACTAGGACTAGGGGGCATGCAATGAAGCTACAATGTAGTAATTTAAAATGAATCAGAGAAAATGTTTCTTCACTCAACATGTAATTAAACTCGAATTTGTTGCCAGAGAATGCGGTAAAGGCGGTTAGCTTAGCAGAGTTTTAAAAAGGTTTGACCGGCTTCCTAAAGGAAAAGTCCATAGACCATTATTAAATGGACTTGGGGAAAATCCATTATTTCTGGGATAAGCAGTATAAAATGTTTTGTACTTTTTGGGATCTTGCCAGCTATTTGTGATCTGGACTGGCCATTGTTGGAAACAGGATGCTGGGCTTGATGGACCTTTGGTCTTTCCCAGTATTGCAATACTTATGTACTTATGTACTATGTTATGTTACTATGTTCACTGAATGCAAAATAAGGCATCACAAATTAGAAATATTAAAACAAAAAACTCAGCTAGAAACTCCAAAAAGCCAAACTCTGCATGCAGTTCAATAGTGGACAAAGAGAAATAAAAATGCATTTCCTATGGCACTGAGCAAAATATGAAGACATTAGAAATGCACATTTACCAAATTGGACAGATTCCAATTAATAAATTCAAAATCAAATGCTTTTTATTTTATACCTTTCTTGTCTGGGCATTTTATTTTTCTGCTGTAATTGTGATGGTCTCAGGCTCTGGTTTCTGCTATCCCCTATCTGTCTTTTCTTTCCAGGGACTCCTATCCATTTGCCATGTCTTCTCTCTCCTGTCTTTTTCATTTCCTCTCCCACATCCATCTCCGACATTGATCTTTTCCTTTCAGCTTTCCTCCATTTATTTTTCTACCTCTCTATCCACTCAGATTTCCTCCCTCCTCACCGTTCAGAAAGACAGACTGGGAGCTCAAATTGCAGAGATGGCAAATCTATCATTCGCAATCCCAAGGCCAGTGAAGGCTGAACTCAATCAACTCTTGACTGGAGTGCCATCAGCTGGCTTCTATTACCCATAGGTCCGCTCTGTTTTTAGGACAGATTTAAAAGATGAATAGGTTTAAATTTCCCTTAAATATAATAGCTTATCTTACTATCTAGGCTGCACTATCTTTAATAGGTTATTCTTTCTATACTATAAGTACTACTACACATAACACCATGTGCAAATTTCAATAGATTGTTATTTTTATTTTTTACCATTCATATAATACTACTTAAATAATTAAACATTAATATTTCGCCCTTTTTATCTTATGGCGTCTTTCTTCCACTCATCACACTCATTCACTATACTAGTCCATAAAATATCAATATTAAAGTGCATAATTAACAGCTGCAAGTGCATACAGTATATCAAACTATTGTAGAGAGGTGTGGTAGCCCTGTTAGTCCACTCTTAAAGGTTATCAATAGACATCAAACAAAATAAAACATGGAAAAGAAAATAAGATGATACCTTTTTTATTGGACATAACTTAATACATTTCTTGATTAGCTTTCGAAGGTTGCCCTTCTTCCTCAGATCGGAAATAAGCAAATGAGGTAGCAGATAGTATATATGAGAGAAACATCAAAGCATTACTTTGACTGTCTGACAGAGAGGGAGGGTGGGGGTATGCATGGGGACATCAAAGCATTTCATTGATATTCTAACAGAATGGGTGTTGGTAGGTGAGAGGAGGGTAATAAACAGAGAAATAAACAGAGAAATACAGCTTTATGGTTTATAATGAGTTAGAAAACCCAGATCCTTATTAAGTCCTGTTTGTTGGGTGTCAAAATATTCAATCATTCTTATTTCAAAGGTCTTACGTTCCTGTATTGTTTTAAAATTACCTTTCAGTATTCTTACTGTGAAATCACTGGTGCAGTGTTCTGGTCTTGTGAAGTGTTGGCCCACAGGGGTGGGGGCCTGACTGGCACTGGCTATTTTCATGTGATGTCTGTGTAGATTGAATCTTGTCTTAAGCATCTGGCCTGTTTCTCCAATAGAGCATCCTTTGTTACATTTCTTACACTGAATGATATATACCACATTGGAAGATGAGCATGTAAAATAGTCCTTTATGTTGAATATTTTTCCTTTGTGAATGACTGTGGGGGTCTTGTGAAATGTTTTGGCATAGTTTGCAGCTGACTGTGTTACACGGGAACGTGTCCTTTTCTTTTTCCGTCTGTGTTGGAAGTTTACTTCTGATCAGCTTGTGTTTTAAATTTGGTGGCTGTCGGAAGGCCAGCACTGGAGGGGATGGGAATATCAAACTATTGTGAAATCCCACATTTAAACATTTAAATCAAGTAAACATCAGCATATTACTACATAGCCTATGGGTTTATCTTTTTGTCCTTACAGGTTAACCCCTGATGATGCCTAGCGGTGAAACGCTTCGATAGCGTCGGGTTGACAGCATTAAGAGCGGGTTCTTCTAGCCACTGTGAAAGAAAGATATCACTGAAAGTGCCAAAAATGAAGATATACTCTGAGAGAGACTTGTAAAGCATATAAGGTGCACTGCAGCGTTGTGAGGAAAACACAGAATGCACTTTGCAGCAACTATATAGCACCAGCTGATCAATCTAGAAAGCATTATGAACATTAATTCATGGCTGTTTGAATACTGAGCAAACAGACGAAGTATAGATAATTGAAGATTATTAATTGCTTCGATTTGGACACTTGATTTCAAGTGATGCACTTGGACACTAATGCTTTATGCTATGTAGTAATATGCTGATGTTTACTTGATTTAAATGTTTACAGTAAATGTGGGATTTCACAATAGTTTGATATACTGCATGCACTTGCAGCTGTTAATTATGCACTTTAATATTGATATTTTATGGATTAGTATAGTGAATGAGTGTGATGAGTGGAAGAAATAGGGCATAAGATAAAACGGGTGAAATATTAATGTTTAATTATTTAAGTAGTATTATATGAATGGTAAAAAATAAAAATAACAATCTATTGAAATTTGCACATGGTGTTACGTGTAGTAGTACTTAAATATAATAGCAAAGAGTTACAAAGGTAAGTTGCAAATTAGCCAAAAGTCAAACTGCTGCTGCATTCCAACCAGATTCTTTAATTAGGGATAGCAGAGCCAGATGGTTCAGTTGGAAATGAGTAAGTTACTTAGATATTCAGGACAGTTTAGTATTTACTCACATCACCTTTTGCTTACAACAGCAAAGCAATTTATAACATAACAGTTTAAAGAATCAGAAAAAATATAAAAATCAACAATGCACGGAAGCAAACAGACAAAGGAGTAATAAAATAGCAGATAACAGCGTAAGAGCCCTTACGCCAAGCCCCCTCCCTGCCCGTCTTCAAGTCTTTGCTTAAAGCCCACCTCTTCAATGCTGCGTTCGGCACCTAACCCTTACCGTTCAGTGAATCCAGACTGCCCCAATTTGACTGCCCCTATCGGACCAACCGTTCACTTGTCTATTAGATTGTAAGCTCTTTGAGCAGGGACTGTCTCTCTTTGTTAAATTGTACAGCGCTGCGTAACCCTAGTAGCGCTCTAGAAATGTTAAGTAGTAGTAGTAGTAAAAGGTTATAGAAGGATGTCACCACCTAACAGCTCCATCCAGGAAACCAGACATAGGGCTAGATTCAATAAATGGAACTGAACCACAGGTGATGGGAAAAATCAGCACTCAGTGTGTTCTATGAAGGATGCTCCAGGATATGCATCCTTTGTAGAACAGCGCCCGGCAGGGATTCATGCACCCAATTTTGGGCGCAAGGACTTACACCAACTGAAACCTGGTATAAATCCTGGCATGCAAGTTGGACACGGATCCCTGAAATTCTGTAACACTGTGCGAATCATTTGTGAACATCCTGACCCACCCATGCTCCTACCATTGCCACGCCCCCTTCTGGGATGCACATGAGAGGATTTGGGAATGTATCTTTATAGAATCTCATGCAGCCAGATGCGTATGCAAATCCAAATTAGTGCTAATTAACATCAATAATTGCTTGCTAATAGCCAATTAATGTTTGTTGTTTACTTGTGATCTAATTTGTTTGCAAGCAGATCTCAGCATTGCGTGCAAATGTGGGTGTAGTATCTGGGGGCAAGTGGTCAAAGAGAAAAACTCCAGAATGGTATTGATCATAAAGGTGTCAGTCCCAAACGAATACTCTGTCAATCATGTAGACAGAGAAAAGATTTTCAAGTACTATGAAATGCAATCTGAGACCAAGAAAATATGGCAGAAGGATACGGAAATATGTCCCATTGTTTTGGGTCCAGCGATAATGCCATGGCTTAACTGTTCACGTGACTTAAATGGTGGGACTTCTTTTTACATCTAGTCTCTGACATCCCGCACAGCAAGCAGTCAGCAAAACGAAATGTGATCAATTAATGAATGATACCATCTTTTGTTATTTCAAATGTCGATACACAACCCCTGAAGAAGCCATTGGAGTGAAACGGGTCTGGCTGCCGTCGGTACAGCTGCCATTGCATTTTCAAAAGAGAATGATTTTTGTGCTAAAATCAAAAAAGTAAAAATGAAGAAAAAATTATTTTAACAAAGAACTAATAAATAATAAAGTAAACAAATAAACAAAGTAAGAACTAAAATAAAAAATAAAATGTTACGAGTTTTTTTAGACCAATGGTGAATGCCACAACCCCAGTAAAAGATGCCAAAATCATAGTAAGCATTTGGGTGTTTTGAGGTCTTTTCCTTGTTTTTTTTCAAAATAGTACCATATATCTTTGCATTATCACTGGAATCTTCATTATTTTGTTTGTTTGTTTGTTTGTTTGTTTGATTTTTAGAGTCTTAGTTTGTTTTCTCCATTCTTTGCCATTGTTTTGGGTGCCACAGGCCTGATTAAAAAGAATTTCAAAGCACATCTGAATAAATTACCTATACATGTAACATCATGTGAACCCTAGAAGGAAGCTCTCTTTGGCACGATGCAAGTAACATGGTGAGCGTTAGCAGTAAATGTGAGAGACTAAGCTCATACACCTCAAACCCTGACTTAGGAGTGAGGTTCATTACAGCCATGGTATGCACAGATGAAGTCATTTTAAAAGCTAAGTACCACTTTCACCTATGAAGGTTAACGATTATTGACGAAGACCAGTATTTGAACAGCAATTGAATGTTTTTTGGAAGGTTGAACAATTGATAATATATGGAACTTTCTCCGTATTTATTACCCCTCCCGGATATTCAATGATGGGCCATTTCAAGTGACTGGCATTGAATATCCAGGGTTTTCTTGGCTGGCTCTAACTTAACCAGATATATGAATACTCAGCACTGGCTGGTTAAGTTAACAGCGGGCAAAGATAGGACTGCTATTTATGCGGCCCGATTTGCCTGCTAAACTTAGCTGGCCAGTGCTTGAATATTCATGGATAGCCAACTATATCGCATGATATAGCCAGTTACCTGCTATCTCCCAGATTCTATATAGTGCGCCTAGAGATCCATGCTGAAACCGGTGCAGATTCTATAACAATGCACACAACTCAATTGGCGTAATAAGTTAATTAGCGCTGATAATAGCACTTAACAAGCAATAATGAGCACTAATTGGCACTGATTAGAATTAAGGCGCACAACTCGCTAAGCGTATTCTGTAACAATGTGCGCCGAACTTCTAACATGCGCAGGCAAAAAGGGGCATGGTTATGGGTGGGGAAATGGGCGTTTCATGGGTGTTCTGAAATTTACATGCCTACTTATAGAATATGGCCCAGTGCGCCTAAATCTACATGCTGGGATTTATGTCACATTTTTGTTGGTGTAAATGGATGCACGTAGATTTAGGCACTGAAATATCAACTAAATCTAGATGCTGATGATAGAATACACTTAGGGGCCCTTTTTCTAAGCCGCGGTAGGCTCTATGCACGTGCAGCATGCGCCCAAATTAGATTACCGCCAGGCCAAAACGCCCTCCTTGTGGTAATTTATGATTTGGTGACACCCATAATGCATGGGTATTTATTTCCTCCTATGCGCGCCATCGGCATTTGGCACGCACCAACCGGTCACTGCATGTGTAGCGCATGAGCCTTTACCGTTAGATCAATGGGTGGTGTTAAGGGTTCAGGCCGGTTTTGGGCGCGCGCTGGTTTCATTTTTACCTCAGGCTCTTTTCCCGGCATGCGCCAAATACACGTGCCTACACTACCACAGGCCACTTTTCACCATAGCTTAGTAAAAGGTCCCCTTAGCACTGATTTCAGCACCGATTTCTTAGGCGCCATATATAGAATCTCCCCCTATATGCTAAGCCCTAATATTCAGCGAAGATAATTGGCTATCTTACACTAAATATTAGCGCTTAGCCGGCTAAGTACTATGTAACTGGCCAGGAGCCATTTCTGGCCAGTTAAAGAGCGCTGAATATCAGTCCCTATATCTTTAATATAAGTTCTTTGAGGTACCCTTTGCTTTACTTCATTTCTTATGGATCGCAACATACCCAAGTTAGTTCAGTGCAATTTACAGAAAAGATAACTGGACATTGCAGGAATTACAACCAGATACAATCCCAATTACAATAAAAATACATTTTCCTTGCAATCTGTTTAAAACATACCTCTCAAATAGATAGGTTTTCAGAGCTTTGCGCAACAGATTGGGTTTTTGTTTTTGTTATGCTCTAAACTATCCCATTTGGATAGTTTAGCCAGCCCTAAAAATGAACCAGTTTATGATTCTTTCATCAAAGTCTACCTTCTGATGGCTAGATAAAAGAAACAAGTAGTCACATAGATTAAATCCTGAAAAGATGTCTCACCAGAAGAAATAGTCATGAGTTTTAGAAGGTTTATATAAGTTGACTAGGCGAAGCGCTTTCTTTTTTCTTGCGCCGTTCTTTTGGAATAGCCTACCGCTCCCTGTTTGTAGTATCCTTGAGTTTAAAAGTTTTAAGGCAGAATTAAAAACCTGGCTATTCAAGCAGGTTTATGGGGGTCCAGACTAATTAGGTTGGTGTGGGGTCCTTGTACTAAGGTCCGAAAAGTGGCCTATGCTGGTGTAGATGCGTGTATTGGATGTGTGCAGGTCCATTTTTCAGCGCACCTGCAATAAAGGCCTTTTTGGGAGGCCAGAAATGGACGTGCAGCAAAATAAAAATTGGCTCGCGTCCATTTTGGGCCTGAGACCTTACCGCCGCCCATTGACTTAGCGGTAAATTCTCAAGCATTATCTGGGTGGTAACCATCAGCACGCATACACTGCCTATTACTGCCTAGTTAGCACTATGTGGTAGAAAATAAAAAATATTTTTTTGCCGCGCATATCGGATGCATGTAAAAAACGGAATTACCACCCGGGACTCACAGTAGCCAGTTCCAAATTGACACACGTTGGACACAGGTAGGCACCTATGCGACTTAGTAAAAGGGCCCCCATGTTTTTCAAACCTTTTCCCTTGTCTTCCCTAATTTTTCCTTAGCGCTTTCCTTCTTTCTCCCCTCTTTGTCGTTTGTGTGTCTGCGTCTTTCCTGACAATTAATGGAGTCCCTTTCCATTTCTTGATATATTGTAGTCTGTACACCACTTTGCTCTTTTTGTCAGTAAGAGCGGTTTAGCAAATGTTAATAAACTATAACTATAAACTATAATTTGTGACTGTCCATGAAGAATATAAGCAATAAATTAATATAAATGAATGTGCACAGCAAAAACAATAAATTTGGCGTTTGCTTGTTTTGAACAGATTTTTCCTGATTTTTAAGCATTTGTTCATGTTTGTTGTACTATGTGCTCTTTGCATGTACATTGGGGGCTATTTTAGAAGACTAATTTGCAATTTCCACATGGAAATTTCAGCATTTAAATGTGGAAGTGACATCTGCGTATAAAGGGAGATTTTAGAAAGGGCTTGATTTACACATCCATATCCATATCTATATATGGCACCTAACCCCCCCTCCCTCCCCCCCCCCCCCACACACACTTAAGCGTTATTCTATAAGCCATGCCTACAGTTTGGGGCAGTTTATAGAATTAATGCTTAAGCGAAGAGGTAACGTATTAGTTTAGGCACCACCATTTGCACCAATGTGAGGCCTTCCAGAGCAGGACAAACCTTTATTGTTATTTGCTGAGAAATTGCTTTTAAACTTGGGAAAGGTAGATTTAGCGTTAAACAGGTTATCTCAGTCTCAGTGTCTTTATTTTTAAGTTACTCTACTTATTTAACAAAGGCAGTTTAAGGAATTTAGGGTTTTCTTTGTTTGTTTAGCATTTTAAGTCTCTATTAAAGTTTCATAAGCTAGCAGTTAAGGGACTATTCTCGAGTTTACCATAACATCAGTGTAGAGCAGAACTGATAGCCACATGAAACCCCAGTTTAGAGATTTAACTTTAGTTTTGCAGCACAGTTTAGTTTCCATAGTATAAAACCCATTTCCCTAAAGTTTTAAAACTTTAAAACCTGAAATTTCTGTTACAGCCTACAACATTAACAGATTGTCATGTTTGTCTCTGTGTTCCATAATTTTATTCTTTATAATAGTTTCCACTATTTTCTCCAGCACTGACGTCAGGATTACCAGTCTGAAATTTCCTGGATCACCCCAGAACCCTTTTTAAAAATTACTGTCACATTGACCACCTTCCAATCTTCAGGTACTATGGACAATTTTAACAACAGGTTACATATTACTAACAGCAGATCAACAATTTCATACTTGAGTTCTTTGAGTACCCTTGAATATATGCCATCCGGTCCAAGTGATTTACTACTCTTTAATTTGTTAATTTGGCTCAGTACATCTTCCAGCTTCACAGAGATTTCTTTCAGTTCCTCTGCATCATCACCCTTGAAAACCATTTCCGGTACAGGCAGATCTCTTACATCTTCTTCTGTAAAGACTGAAGCAAACAATCCATTCAGTTTCTCCATTATGGCCTTGTCCTTCCAGAACTGAACACAATACTCAAGGTGTGATACGTGGAGGGGCATAATCGAAGGGGACGCCCAAGTTTTACTGAGGACGCCCTTGCAAAACATCCCGGTGGAGGGGCGGGGAAACCCATATTATTGAAACAAGATGGATGTCCACCTTTCGTTTCGATAATACGGTCGTCCTTAGAGATGGTCATCCCAAGACTTCATCATTTCTGATTTTCGGTGATAATGAAAACTAAGGGCGCCCATCTCAGAAACGACCAAATGCAAGCTCTTTGGTCATGGGAGGAGCCAGCATTCATAGTGCACTGGTCCCCCTCACATGCCAAGACACCAACCGGGCACCCTAGGGAGCACTGCAGTGGACTTCAGAAATTGCTCCCAGGAACACAGCTCCCTTACCTTGTGTGCTGAGCCCCCCAAAACCCACTACCCACCACTGTACACCACTACCATAGCCCATACGGGTGAAGGGGGGCACCTAGATGTGGGTACAGTGGGTTTTTGGTGGGTTTTGGAGGGCTCACATTTACCACCACAAGTGTAACAGGTGGGGGGGGGGATGGGGCTGGGTCCACCTGCCTGAAGTGCACTGCACCCACTAAAAACTGCTCCAGGGACCTGCATAGTGCTGCGATGGACCTGAGTATGACATTTGAGGCTGGCACAAAAGATTTTTAAATAGTTTTTTTGAGGGTGGGAGGGGGTTAGTGACCACTGCGGGAGTAAGGGGAGGTGATCCCCGATTCTCTCCGGTAGTTATCTGGTCAGTTCGGGCACCTTTTTTGTGGCTTGGTCATAAAAAAAACAGGACCAGGGTAAAGTCGTCCAAATGCTCGTCAGGGACACCCTTATTTTTCCACTATGGGTCAAGGACGCCCATGTGTTAGGCACGCCCAGTCCCGCCTTCACTATGCCTCTGACACGCCCCCGTGAACTTTGGTCATACCCCACGATGGAAAGTAATTGGGGACACCCAAATCGGCTTTCGATTATGCCGATTTGAGCGACCCTGTGAGAAGGACGCCCATCTTTCAATTGTGTCAAAGATGGGCGTCCTTCTCTTTTGAAAATAAGCCTGAAAGGCATTATAGTATTTACGGTCTTATTCACCATCCCTTTCCTATAAATTCGTAGCATCCTGTTTGCTTTTTTGGCTGCCGCCACACATTAAGCAGAAGATTTCAGCGTATTATCTACAACGACACCTAGATTTTTTTCTTGAGTGCTGGACCCCCAAGGTCAAGGGTAAATGTTCCTATTAAAAGGGGCATGACAGCAGGAATGTTGTAAAAGGGTTGAAACACTACTGTCATACTTTTACTGTGAAATAGAGTTTACCTAAAATCCGACGCAGAGCCAGGTTGAAGGCACAGGGGGAGCGGAGAACGGACTTCTGCTGGCACAGGCGCCTTGTTTTAAATTGGAACAAATGTGTAAAAATAGGCCCGGTGCTGGTAGAAATCCGTTTGGGGGATGTGGCCGCTCCCCTGGCGCCCCCCCCCCCCCCCCTAGCTATGCCTCTGGCCTAAAATGACTTTCTGGTTGCTATTCAAAATGATTAAATCGCTTTCTTTTGGCTATCTGCTAATTTTCAGATGGCACTTAACCCGTTATTGCTGCTAAAAATTAATGGTTAATGCCTAAGTGAAAACTGATTATATTGGGGGGGGCGTTCTGGGGGTTAGAGTCCATAAACCATTATTACGATGGACCTTGGAAAAATCCTCTACTTAATTTCTAGGATAAGCAGCATAAATCTGTTTTACTGTTCTGGGATCTTGCCAGGTACTTGTGACCTGGATTGACCACTGTTGGAAACAGGATACTGGCTTGATGGTTCCCAGTCTGTCCCAGTATGGCAACATTTATGATATTATGTGCTTATATTCTCTCTTCCCTCATCCAAAAATCCCAAAGGGTCTGCACTGTACCTTGAGAAGCAATTGGATTTATTCCATTTAGGGGAAATGTCCCTTTTTGCTCCCTAATAGAATGAAACCCAATCATGCTATATGGCACATTCAGGTCTAAACCTCGGCAGAGAAATCTGTAATTGGGTCAACTAAGGTTGGGGTAATAAACAATTGAAATGCAAATCATGTTTTTGGGGCAAATGGAGAATTGTTAACGTTCATTATTGATTCAACAGTTCATCATGTCAGAAAAATGGATGATGTGATTGTTCTTGGTACCACATTAACTGTACCATCACATGCTTTCTTTAAGAGACTTTTTATAGTAGATTCTGGGCCACAGCAACCCTGCAACTTACTGGAGTTCGTTTTTCTCTGCTGAGAGCATCATTAAGAGCTGGGAAATATTGCAGCACTATATCAAGGGCTGTGCCAGTGGTGTAGCCCTCACAGGGTACAAATATGAAGGACAGAAAAGTTGCTCCCTGTCCAGAATCTCCTTTTCATTAGTGATGGCAAAGTGGTTGTGATGGGGGGAGGGGGCAGTGGCGCCCTACTGTTAGGCCAACTGAGGCAGGGACCTCAGGCAGCACTCTTCTGAAGTGGCATCACCCCTGCCTTTCCTTCCTCAATCTCCTTCCCCTAATTTACCTTTTCTTTTCTTGTTTTTCAAAAGATGGCAGCAGCAGCGATTCCCATAGGCTGCTCTACCACCAGTCCTGGCTCCTTCTCTCTGTTGCGACCTGCCTGTTGACATAACTTCCTGTTTCCTCAGATGGGCCACAGTAGAGAGAAGGGGCCGGGACCACCGGCAGGTACAGCCCATGGGAATCGCTTACTGCTGCCATCCTTTGGAAAACAAGAAAAGAAAAGGTAAATTCGGGGAAGGGGGTTGGGGAAGGAAGAGGGAGATGTCAGACTATGGTTGGTTGGGGTGGCAGCAGTGGAGGAGGAGCCAGGGCAGCAGCTCATTCCTTGCCTCAGGCGGCAGATTGTCTTGGGCTGCCCTGGGGAGGGGGCAGGGGCACCAGTGGATGAGTCATACAGGACACAGCTATATCTTGGTATAGTCAAGGAGTACTGTGAAGGCTTCCAAAGGAAGATGGGTACAGGGTTACGTGGAGGGGCATAATCGAACGAAAACGTCTATCTCCATGGGCGTTTATCTCTGAGAACGGGTCCGTGAAGGAGCGGACCGAACCGTATTTTCGAAAAAAATAGACGTCCATGTTTTATTCGACAATTTGTGAGCTGGGCGTTTTTGTTTTTCAGCGATAATGGAAAATGAAAGCGCCCGGCTCAAAAATGAATAAATCCAAGGCATTTATTCATGGGAGGGGCCAGGATTCGTAGTGCACTGGTCCCCTTCACATGCCAGGACACCAACCGGGCACCCTAGGGGGCACTTTTACAAAAAAAAAAAAAAAAAGGTAAAAGAGCACCCAGGTGCATAGCCCCCTTCCCTTGTGTGTTGAGCCCCCCAAATGCCCCTCAAAACCCACTGCCCACAAGTCTACACCATTACTATAGCCCTAAGGGTTGAAGGGGGGCACCTACATGTGGGTACAGTGGGTTTGGGGGGTTGGACGACTAATAAGCATTAAGCAGCACAATTGTAACAGGTAGGGGGGGGGGGCCTGGGTCCACCTGCCTGAAGTCCACTGCACCCCCTAACAACTGCTCCAGGGACCTGCATACTGCTGCCAGGGAGGTGGGTATGACATTTGAGGGTGAAAATAAAAAGTTGTGAAACATCATTTTTTGTGGTGGGAGGGGGTTAGTGACCACTGGGGGAGTCAGGGGAGGTCATCCCCGATTCTCTCTGGTGGTAATCTGGTCATTTAGGGCACTTTTTGGGGCCTTATTCGTGAAAAAACAGGGTCCAGGAAAAGTGCCCTAAATTCTAGCTACAAACGCATACGTTTTTTCCATTATCGGCGAAAGGCGCCCATCTCTGTTCGGGTGATAACCATGCCCCAGTCCCGCCTTCACCACGCCTCCGACATGCCCCCGTCAACTTTGTACGCTTCCGCGATGGAGTGCAGTTGAAAACGTTCAAGTTCGGCTTTCGATTATACCGCGTTATTCGTTTTTGTGAGATAAACGTCCATCTCCCGATTTAGGTCGGAACTTGGGCGTTTTTCTCGTTCGATTATAAGCAGGATAGTGAGTGTGTGTGTGTTTGTGTGTGTGTGTGTGGGGGGGGGGGGGGTCCTTAAGCAATGAGGGTATGGATGGGGGGGGGCTACATATGTGTTAAGTTGTTACTGTTAAGGGATCAATTTTAGTGCTGTGATTCATTTTTGTTTTGTTTTGTTCATAACTGCCTTAAATGACTGATTTTAAATTGGTGGTATATAAGATTTTACAAAGAAACAAATTAGACTTGTATTCTTCCTACAGACTTGCAGGCCCAGCCTCCTTCCAACTCTCTTAATTTCACCTCAGCACTCTGATTTCCTCTCTCTCTCTCTCTCTCTCTCTGCTTTCCCAGACTTACATAGTAAATGATGGCAGATAAAGACCTCAACAGTCCATCCAGACTGCCCAACAAGATAAACTCATTTTACATGGTATATGATAATTTATATGTATTATTCATTAATTATCCCCTCTCTCTCTTCTTCTCACCCAGCAACTCTATTTCTCCTCCCCTTCATCATCCAGCATCTCCCCTCTCTCTTGTCTGTCCCTTGAGCCATCCTGACCTAGAGGTGGCAAGATCTGGTTCCCTGCACCCATCCTGTAAGCACAACAGGCTCGGTATCCCTTTGCCCAACGAGTCCTCCATTCCTAAAGGAGACAGACTCTGTATTCCTGCACTGCTCTCCTGAATCATCTAATTAGAAAGCATAGATACTTTTAGTCAATTTAGTTGAAAAATCTATATCAGAAGCCAGGAGATCATGAAGAAGGAATTGCATAAAGATTTTTAATAAGTAAAGGCTTTCCAAGCATTCATACCTAATATAATATTCTCAGAGATGAGTTGGAGAGACAAAGAGACAGAAAGAGGGAGAGAGAAAAACAAACTTATACAGGGAAAAGAGTGAGAGAAGAAAGCAGAGACATGCAATAATGGTGAGAGAGAAAGAGACAGAGCGCAGAAGAAAGAGGCCTGGAGGTTGATGTGGGGAGTGAGACCCAGCTCTGTGCATTTCTGAAATATTTTTCTTTTTACCTGCATTCACTTCCTCTAAAAGGTCTGAGAGAAAAGCTTGAAATCTATGAACTTCAGGAGAACATATCATCCCTCTGGCACCTGATAAGAAAGTCTATGTCATGGTCTACTCTCTGGGAGATACTCTGGGTTATTTCATTTCATTTATTTTAATATTCAGTGCATCTTCCCTTCAAATGCTCAGGATGGGTTCTATAAAACCACAGCTGTTACAGCCACCAGCTTACGTAAAATGCCAGCAACTTAATCCATATATTCACCGCTGATATCAGTAGGTAGTGACATTATATATATGCATTAGCACTCGACTCCACTAGCACTACCTGTTTAATTAGGAGACTCATCTCTATCTGGATAATTTTTAAGGCCACCTTTACCCTGCTTCTAGTTGACTGATAAATGTTAAAGATAGTATTAGGCTGTTTAGTCAGGTCAGGGTCATAGATTTGATATACCTCCTTTTTGTGGTACTTTCTCTAACCCTAGGGGGGCTTAAAATTTAAGGGGTCCTTTTACTAAGCTGCGTGAAAAAGGGTCCTGCGGTAGTGACAGGGGCAGTATTTCCTGCGCTCCAGGGCCCTTTTTAACACAGTGGGTAAAATACCCACCACCCCTCCCCCAAAAAAGGTTACGCAGTAAGATAACTCTTACTGCGTGGCCACACGGCAGAGAGAACTTACTGCCACCCATTGAGGTGGCAGTAAGGGCTCCCACAGTAACCCAGCGATGCCTGATTGCCTGTGGGTTAGAGCTGCGCTATAAACATTTTTTTCTGGTGTGCTAGAAATGGCACACACTGGGACTGGAAGTACTGCCAGCAGCTGCGTTGGGCCGGCGGTAGTTCTGGGATAGCGTGTGGTAAGCCCACGTTGGGCTTACGACTTTGTAAAAGGGCCCCTAAGTTTTTTATACCTGGGGCAATGGAGGGTTGAGGGGCCCTTTTACTAAGCTGCGTAGGCACCTAGGCATGCCCAACGTGCACCAAATTGGAGCTACCACCCGTTACCATGTGGCCCTTGCAGTAATTTCAATTTTGGTGTATGTCCGCTACACGCTTCTGAAAAATATTTTTTTATTTTCTGATGCACGTAGACCATTACCGCCAGGTTACCACGTGAGACCTTACCACTAGGTCAATGGCTTGCAGTAAGATCACAGGCCCAAAATGGACGCTGGGCAATTTTCATTTTGCTGCACATCTGTTTTCGGCCAAAAAAAAGCCATTTTTTTATAGGTGCGCTAAAAAATAATTCTGCATGCGCCCAAAACATGCGTCTACACTACCGCAGGCCATTTTTCAGTGCATCTTAGTAAAAGGACCCCTAAGTGACTTGCCCAGGGTCTAAAAGAACTGCAGTGGGAATTGAACCCAGTTCTCCTGTTCTCAGCCCACTGCTCTAACCATCAATATACAGTGGGGGAAATAAGTATTTGATCCCTTGCTGATTTTGTAAGTTTGCCCACTGACAAAGACATGAGCAGCCCATAATTGAAGGGTAGGTTATTGGTAACAGTGAGAGATAGCACATCACAAATTAAATCCGGAAAATCACATTGTGGAAAGTATATGAATTTATTTGCATTCTGCAGAGGGAAATAAGTATTTGATCCCCCACCAACCAGTAAGAGATCTGGCCCCTACAGACCAGGTAGATGCTCCAAATCAACTCGTTACCTGCATGACAGACAGCTGTCAGCAATGGTCACCTGTATGAAAGACACCTGTCCACAGACTCAGTGAATCAGTCAGACTCTAACCTCTACAAAATGGCCAAGAGCAAGGAGCTGTCTAAGGATGTCAGGGACAAGATCATACACCTGCACAAGGCTGGAATGGGCTACAAAACCATCAGTAAGACGCTGGGCGAGAAGGAGACAACTGTTGGTGCCATAGTAAGAAAATGGAAGAAGTACAAAATGACTGTCAATCGACAAAGATCTGGGGCTCCAAGCAAAATCTCACCTCGTGGGTATCCTTGATCATGAGGAAGGTTAGAAATCAGCCTACAACTACAAGGGGGGAACTTGTCAATGATCTCAAGGCAGCTGGGACCACTGTCACCACGAAAACCATTGGTAACACATTACGACATAACGGATTGCAATCCTGCAGTGCCCGCAAGGTCCCCCTGCTCCGGAAGGCACATGTGACGGCCCGTCTGAAGTTTGCCAGTGAACACCTGGATGATGCCGAGAGTGATTGGGAGAAGGTGCTGTGGTCAGATGAGACAAAAATTGAGCTCTTTGGCATGAACTCAACTCGCCGTGTTTGGAGGAAGAGAAATGCTGCCTATGACCCAAAGAACACCGTCCCCACTGTCAAGCATGGAGGTGGAAATGTTATGTTTTGGGGGTGTTTTTCTGCTAAGGGCACAGGACTACTTCACCGCATCAATGGGAGAATGGATGGGGCCATGTACCGTACAATTCTGAGTGACAACCTCCTTCCCTCCGCCAGGGCCTTAAAAATGGGTCGTGGCTGGGTCTTCCAGCACGACAATGACCCAAAACATACAGCCAAGGCAACAAAGGAGTGGCTCAGGAAGAAGCACATTAGGGTCATGGAGTGGCCTAGCCAGTCACCAGACCTTAATCCCATTGAAAACTTATGGAGGGAGCTGAAGCTGCGAGTTGCCAAGCGACAGCCCAGAACTCTTAATGATTTAGAGATGATCTGCAAAGAGGAGTGGACCAAAATTCCTCCTGACATGTGTGCAAACCTCATCATCAACTACAGAAGACGTCTGACCGCTGTGCTTGCCAACAAGGGTTTTGCCACCAAGTATTAGGTCTTGTTTGCCAGAGGGATTAAATACTTATTTCCCTCTGCAGAATGCAAATAAATTCATATACTTTCCACAATGTGATTTTCCGGATTTAATTTGTGATGTGCTATCTCTCACTGTTACCAATGACCTACCCTTCAATTATGGGCTGCTCATGTCTTTGTCAGTGGGCAAACTTACAAAATCAGCAAGGGATCAAATACTTATTTCCCCCACTGTAAGTACCAACCTAACTTTTCAAATTCTACAGATAACAACTTATGCACTGAGCGGCTGCTGGTGAATGCATAATTTGCTTTGAAGATCAGCCCAATACGTAATAGAAATACACATAGCAAGTACATACAAACAATGTAAGAATCAAATTTTAATCAGAATCACTGGGAAACAGCATCAGTACCAGCCCAATAATACAATCAGACAGGTTCTAGCCTTAAACCTTAAAACAACCCAAAATGAATGGAAAGAAACGTTTTCAAAGTCCTCCTAAATTTGTACAAACCTGCCACTTAAGCACATTAGTGACTGTGATTTTTTCCCACAATTGTGGATAAAACATTAAAAAACACTAGCTTGAGCTTGAACTAATCAAATTGTTGATGGAACTTGAGAAGCCATTCAGACTGGGAACAGAGGGAATGAGTTGGAAAAGATCATTGCAACCCATCAGAAATTCAAGTAGGCACGAGATCAACAGTTCTCAACCCAGTTCTCAGGACACATCCAGCCAGATTAGGCATGGGATAGATTTACATATGCAATGAGAACACAGCCTGCAAATGTATGTCATGCCTGGTCATGGTGGACATTCCCAAACCCAAATGGCTGGATGTGTCCTAAGGACTGAGTTGAGAACTGCTGCTGTGGTTTGACTTAGGATCACACAGTCCCTGCTCTGCTTCTATACCTCCCTTCCAAAAGTCCATCACTTGCCACCAAATGAAGTTTTCTCACCCTTTAAAACAGTGGCATAGCCAGGTGGGCTTGGACCTCTCCCCCCCCCCTCACATTGTGCTCAGGCCCCCTCCAAAACTGCAGCACCCCTTTAAACAGCTAGTGGGGATACCAAAGCCCCATCAGCTGAAAAAAATACAGTTCCCCAGTTGCTCCTGTCTATAACTTTTAGCTATAAGCCATAAAGTTTTACTTCAGGTATGTGGCACTATTTCCCATCCCCCATCTCTCCTTTCCTATCAGCCACATGCAGGAATTTCTGTCTGGTCACAAACTCTGATGGTCATTGTTGCTAAGGCAACTCAGATACCTGGTATATCGTAACAGGATTTACTGAGAAGAGGTATGGCAAGGACACCAATTGCAAGTCTCCAGCACATATGAAAGACCCAATTACAAGTCTCCTGTACATATGCAGCACCTATGATTGGTCCAGGGTAGAGGAACCTCCTTCTTGCATGCTTCTTTCATGCAGAAGTCAGTGGCGTGCCTCCAGCTGCCAACGTAGGGTCTTTTCACTCATGCTTAAATCTTGCATGAACTGAGTATGCTTTGGGAATTCTAGAATTGGCAGCTGGTGGCATACAGCCAACTTCTGCATTAACAAAGCATGCAAGGAAGAGGGGAGTGGCTAGGGAACAGTATTTCTTTGGATGAAGGGGCCTCGGCATCCCCAGCAGCAAAGGTATGTTTAGTGCGCGCTTAGGGGGAGGGAAAGAGGAAGAGGGAGGAATATGTTGACCGCCCCAGTCCGCCCCTTGAATGCCCCCAAAATTGGAGGACTACCTATGCCCCTGCTTTGAAAGAAAAGGGGGATTACTGCTTTTTTCTATTTTTGAGGGCCTGACTGTTTCCTATGGTGCTCATTTTCAAAGCAGATGGACGTCTTCAAATGCATAAAAAAAAAATCCATCTGCTAAAAACATCCAAATCCTGATTTTGGAAAGTCAGAATTTGAACATTTCACACTGGAGTTCGTCCACATAGCAAGGGGTCATGTTTTGGGTGGGAATAGGGAGGGCCCAAAAGTAGGATTTCCAACAGGGATTTTCGACTGAATGGGAAGAAATATCCATGTTTAAAAAGAAGGATGTTTTTACCTAGACCTGTTTCAGTCACGTCCAAGTTACAAAAGTTGTTCTAATTGAGCAACTGACCATTGGAGGGATTAAGGCATGACCCCTCCTTAATCCTCTAATAGTTGCTGTCCCCTCCCTCTCCCCTGAAAGTGAAATTGTAAAGAAAAATCAGGTGCTACGCAGTGGCGTAGGAAGGGCGGGGCGGTGGGGGCGGTCCGCCCCGGGTGTCAGCGGATGGGGGAGGTGCTCCGGACAGCCCTCGTCTCCTGCCCCCTTCGTTTTTTTTTAAATCTATTGCAGCGACGCAGGCAGCGCTTCGCGTCTGCCCTGCGTGTGCTGTGAAGATAGAAAATCACCTCGTTAGCGTCGGGCTTTCCCCCGTTGTGTCCCGCCCTCGAGGAAATAGGAAGTTACCTCAGAAGAGGGCGGGACACAACGGGGGAAGGGCCGACGCTAACGAGGTGATTTTCTATCTTCACAGCACACGCAGGGCAGACGCGAAGCGCTGCCTGCGTCGCTGCAATGGATTAAAAAAATCGAAGGGTGATGGCAGGAGACAGGGCTCTGTCAGCTCTCCACGAGGGGGGACGGGACCGGGTCGGGGGGGGGGGGGTCAGATGGGAGAGGGGGAGCTCAGAGGGGAGAAGGGGCGTGCTCAGATGGGAGAAGGGGTGGGGGAGCTCAGATGGGAGAAGGGGTGGGGGTGTTCAGAGGGGACAAGGGGATTGGGAAGGGGTGGGGGAGCCCAGAGGGGTGTTCAGCGGGGAGAAGTTGATTGGGGAGGGTGGGGGAGCCCAGAGGGGAGCTCATAGGGGAGAAGGGGAAGGTGGGGGAGCCCAGAGGGGAGAAGGGGATTGGGGAGGGAGGGTGGGTGAGCCCAGAGGGGTTCTCAGATGGGTGCTCGGAGGGGAGAAGGGGATTGGGGAGGGGTGGGGGAGCCCAGATGGGCGCTCGGAGGGGAGGAGGGGATTGGGGAGGGGTGGGGGTGCTCAGAGGGGAGTGCTCAGATGGGAGAAGGGGTCTGAAGCTGAAACTGGGGTCTGACAAGGGGCAGGAGGGAAAATAGGTCCATGCCTGGGGCAGGTGGGAGAATGGGTCTGGGGCTGAAAAGGGGGGATGCAAGGCATGTGATGGATGAAGGGGGCTGGAACTGGGGGCTGAAAAGGGGACAGGGAGAAGTGGCTGGGGGCTGAAGCTCGGGACTAATGGAAGAAAAGGGCTGGGGACTGGTGGGATAGTGGGGCTGAATAGGGGGGCAGGTGGGAGATGTGGGCTGGGGCTGGAACCAGGGGCAGGTGGAATAAGGGGGCTGGAACTGTGGGCTGAAAAGAGGGGGCAGAGAAAGAGGGGACATACCCTGGATGTAAGGGGGGAGTGTGAGGGAGGGCAGACCCTGGATGGATGGATGGATGGATGGGAGAGGGAGGGCAGACAGATTGAAGGGGCAGAGAGAAAGGGCAGATGGCGGGTGGAAGGGGGAGAGAGAAAGAGGGCAGACTGGGGCAAATGGTGGATGGAAGGGGCAGAGATAGAGGGCAAATGTGGATGGAAGGGAGAGAGAGAGATGGCAGACTGGGGCAGATGGTGGATGGAAGGGGCAGAAATAGAGGGCAGATGTGGATGGAAGGGAGAGAGAGAGATGGCAGACTGGGGTAGATGGTGGATGGAAGGGGCAGAGATAGAGGGCAAATGTGGATGGAAGGGAGAGAGAGAGATGGCAGACTGGGGTAGATGGTGGATGGAAGGGGCAGAGATAGAGGACAGATGTGGATGGAAGGAAGAGAGAGGGCAGTCAGTGGATGGAAGGGGCAGAGAGAGAGAGAGAGGGCAGACAGTGGATGGAAGGGACATTAGAGAGGGCAGACACTGGATGGCAGAGAGAGAGAGAGCGAAGACAGATGCTGGATGGAAGGAAGACTGAAAAGAAGATGAGGAAAGCAGAAACCAGAGACAACAAACTGTAAATAAAATACATATTTTTATTTTTTTGCTTTAACATGTAAATAAGGTAATCTTTTTATTGGACTAATTTTAATACATTTTGACTTAACTTTCAGAGAACAAAACCACCTTCCTCAGGTCAGGATAGGATACTGTAACAGCACTATGGAAGGAGATTTTGGCCCCTGGAAGCTAAATGTATTAGTCCAATAAAAATTGTATTTTATTTTCTGTATTTGTTTTATTTCTATTTGTTAATTTGTAAAGTGGTGATTGGTATTTGTTAGTTTTTTCAAATTTACATCTGCTGTCTTTATATTTTGCACAGTACTAGGGGACATTTTCTGTTTCTTTGGTGTTGCATTGTATACAGAGTCTGGCATCGGGGGTTCAGTTTAATTTTTGTCTAAATAGAAAGTTTATTATTACTTATTCTATAGTAGATTAGGGTGTATCTGTGTTTGTGAAAAAGACATGGCTTTCAATTGGCATTGACTGTGCAGGATTGACGATCTGTACTATTCTGTCTGTTTTCGTTTTACAATAGGTGAATTGATGTTCTAGTGTTCACTGTAGTGTTTAAGATGCTTTCCTTTTCCTTGTGTGACTCGTACAAATTACTGCTTATGGTATGGTATAATTGCTCTATATATAGGTCCTGAGTGTTTTGTATTCTCGGTATGCCTTGTACTGGATTTGGGGGGGGGGGGGGTGTTAAAAAATGACCGGCCCCGGGTGTCAACTACCCTAGCTACGCCACTGGTGCTACGTCAGTGACATGTATTATGGCCACTCTGAACAAAACACAAACAGGTCAGAGGAGTAGCCTAGTGGTTAATGCAGACTATGAACCAAGGGACTCAAGTCCTAGTTTAGCTCTTTTATTGTTGTTGTTCTTCCAGACTGTACCTAAATATATACGATACCTGCAAGCTTGAAGGCTTTTGAAGTGATGTACATTCAGGTGCAGTAGGTATTTTTCAGGTCCTGGAGGGATCACATTTACAAAAAAAGAATTACAGTGGATCAGTGGATTTCAACCTCTGTCCCTTGGATTATAGTCCATTGCACTAAGCTACTCCTCTGTCTTGCAGAGGCATCTGTGTGGCCCTATTTTTGAAAATTATGACAGACAGACGTTCATGTCCCTGATTTTTATTCTTTCAAAATTTGGACGTTTCACTTTGGAAAATGGCTGTTCATTTTAGACGTTTTCAGTGCAAAAACACCCATCTCACAACCCTAAACAGGAAATCTAGATGTTTTTCCTGTTTGCATGTGACTGTAACATGGACGGTTTTTATGGACGTTAAGAGCAGGACTGGTTTTTGAAAATGACCCTCAACAGCTCCAGATACCATTCGCATTTTGGTCCCATAAGCAATAATTTTCAAGTAGACAGAAGGGGTGGGGATCCCTACACTTTTAACTCTTCCATTTTGTCTAGTACAGCCATCAGAGTGACCGTCCACACATAGGGGCCATTCATAGAAGTCTACTGAAGTCATGTGACTGTGCTGAGTCTACCTAGTAGGTGTCACTGTTGAGATTTTCTCCCTGGATCCTGGTGAGCATTGCTATCTTCTGAGAGATGGTACCACAAATCACCTAAACATTTCCAAGCCCTCCCTTGACCCGATACCAAGGAGGAGCCAGACTGTGCACCCTCTCTAATTTGATGAAGAGACATGGCATCACGGAGAATGTAATGTTTCTCATGTTTGCAGGCATTACTCCTCTGTGGTTAGAAAGAGCGGTTGGATCCACTTCATTTTATGATTATAAGTGTTGCCATGGTGAGCACACAATCAGTGCTACGAAAGAAACAGACCAGGCCAAGCCATCTGAGCACGGTCCACCCAGGATTTTATGACAGTACATTTGGATAACTATAGACTTGTGAATCATTACATGAGCAGTCAAAGGAATTACTCTTTTCTTTAATAGGTGTTACACATTTTTAACTCCTCGCCTCGTCACCCTGAAATTAAACATAGGGCTCCACCAACACATCATACTTATGCTATATTGCAAGTTTGTTGTATTCTGACAGAGATTTTCGACCTTTTTCATCTCATGACACACTTACAAGGTGCTAAAATTGTCAAGGCACACCTCCACACATGGTCCAGCATTTTCCTTTCTTCCCCCCCATGTGCACCCCCACACATTGTCCAGCATTTTACCTTCTCCCCGCATTATAGTCCAGCATATACCTTCTCTTCCACCCCCCTCCATTCTCACAAATAGTCCAGTATATCTCCCTCCTGTTTCCTCTCCAGCTAGCGACTAGGCATCTTCCCTTGTCTTTGACTCCTCCCTACGTCTACCATTTAAAGGTTTTCTTGTCTCCAGCGGTCAGCAGCAGCAACAAGTAGCGATTCATAAAGGCTGTTCATGACAACCCCGGAGCCTTCTCTCTGACGTAACTTCCTACTTATGTGGAAGCAGGAAGTTACATCACAGAGAAAGCTCCGGGGTTGGCGCAAGCATGCTGCATGAATCGCTGTTCTCTGGCACTGACCGCTAGAGAGAAGGAAACTTTTAAAAGATACACTCTGTTCTGGCACAAATTAAGCTGGCCCTACCAATAAATGACCCTCAACTCCCATGGCACACCTGCTGACCAGCCGCGGCACACTGGTTGAAAAACGCTGTATTGTGAATTTGATGTAGTTTCCTTTTGGTGTGAAGTTAATCTTTTTGTAATCTGCCTTGTAGCTTTGGTTAAAGGCAGAATATAAATGCTGTAATACAATAGAATACAATACAGCTCCATCAACGTTCTTGTTTATCACTAACAGGCTTATTTTCGAAATAGAAGGATGCCCATCTTTCAACACTAATCAGAAGATGGTCGTCCTTCTCAAAGGGTCGCCCAAATCAGCATAATCAAAAGCCAATTTTGGGTGTCTTCAACTGCTTTCCGTTGCGGGGACGACCAAAGTTCACGGGGGCATGTCAGAAGCATAGTGAAGGCGGGACTGGGGCATGCTTAACACATGGGTGTCCTCGGCCGATAATGGAAAAAAGAAGGGCGTCCCTGACAAGCACTTGGCCAACTTTACTTGGTCCATTTTTTCTTGCTACCAAGCCTCAAAAAGATGACCACCAAAGGGAACTGGGGATGACCTCCCCTTACTCCCCCAGTGGCCACTAACCCCCTCCCACCATCAACAAAAAAACTTTTAAAATATTTTTTGCTAGCCTCTATCCCAGCCTCAAATGTCATACCCAGCTCCCTGACAGCAGTATGCAGGTCTCTAGAGCAGTTTTAGTGGGTACTGCAGTGCACTTCAGGCAGGCGGAGCCAGGCCCATCTCATCCCTACCCGTTCCACTTGTGGTGGTAAATGTGAGCCCTTCAAAACCTACCACAAACCCACTGTACCCACATGTAGGTGCCCCCTTCACCCCTTAGGGCTATGGTAGTGTTGTACAGTTGTGGGGAGTGGGTTTTTGTTTTGGGGGGGGGGGTTGGGGGGCTCAGCACCCAAGGTAAGGGAGCTATGCACCTGGGAGCAATTTCTGAAGTCCACTGCAGTGCCTCCTAGGGTTCCCGGTTGGTGTCCTGGCATGTCAGGGGGACCAGTGCACTACGAATGCTGGCTCCTCCCACAACCAAATGGCTTGGATTTGGTCGTTTCTGAGATGGGCGTCCTCGGTTTCCATTATCATCGAAAACCGGGGACGACCATCTCTAAGGACGATCATCTCTAAGGTCGACCTAAATGTTGAGATTTGGGCGTCCCCGACTGTATTATCGAAACGAAAGATGGATGCCCATCTTGTTTTGATAATACGGGTTTCCCCGCCCCTTTGCCGGGACGTCCTGCGAGGACGTCCTCAGGAAAATTTGGGCTTACCAACGCGGGCTTACCACTCACAAAACAGGAAGTACTGCCGGGCTACTGCAGCAGCCTGGTAGTACTTCCCACCCATAGCATGCCGTCATGCCTGTCGCTACAAAAATATATTAATTTTTGTAGATCAAAGTGTATCTGGCGGTAATAGGGCAGTGCTGCGCGCTGCCTGGTTACCACCGCGTTGGCATGGGAGCCCTTATGGCTACATCAATGGGTGGTGGTAAGGGCTCTCCCCCCCAAAAATGGCTTTTCCTGCAGGAGAAAGAGACTTCCCTTTTACCCGCTGTTGTAAAAGGGGGCCTCGGTGCGCTTGAAAAACACGCGCTGAAGGCAGCACAGGCCCCCTTTTGCTGCAGCTTGGTAAAAGGGACCCTAAGTGTGTAACTCAAAACCATGCCTTCGTTCTGCCCCAAAATGCCTATGACCCTCCCATTTCCATACCCTCTTTTTTGGACTGTGCATAAATTTTAGGTGTTGTCCCTGTTATTAATCCCTAAATCTAATTAGTGCCAATAACTGCTTGTTAAGTAGCCAATTATTGGCACTAATTGGCTCACTATTATATTAAATTGCACACACAAATCAAGAATACACCTATATTTGTGTGCACAAGTTTTGGCAAACTTTATAGAATTGGGGAAAATGTCATCCTGTATGATGGAGTTCTATTGGTAATAAGGGGGCTGGAGATACAACATTCGGCTATACAGTAGTTGGGGGTGGGAAGGGGTAGAAAAAGGGGATAAACTGTTACAGAGATAACAGTTGCTTTTGGAATAAGGAAGTGTGAGGACTTATTCATTCTAGTTTTAATTGTGTTACGATAGTGAATGTTGCTCTTTACTTTGTTGTGTTTATGTTATGTTAGTATGTAATCTGACATTTTGTTAAAATTGTTCCTTTTTTATTGTTGTGGAAATTGCTTCAATAAAGAGACCTCTGGTAAATTAAAAATAAATAAATAAATAAATACATACATACATACATACATACATACATACATACATACATAAAATGTTATTCTGCCATGACACAAATCCATTGCGTGCCCATGCTAGGAAAGGCAGCAAAGATAATGAGGAAGAGCCAAATTAAAGGGAGATAAGAAAAAAACTATAAAGAATCATGAAATGTTATAATTCTGCCAGTTAAATTGCTTGTGTCTGCCTACTGCTGGTATTTGGCATTACTTAACTTTACTGTGCCACTGATCACCACCACTAATCACGCCTGCGCTGTCCGGTTAGTGCTGGGGGAAGGGGGTCTGTGAATGGAGCTTTGGTGGAGCCAGTACTGATTAGTAGCAACATTCAGACCAGTAATTGGTTAAGGGAGTATGTTTACTAAGGTGCGTTAGTGTTTTTAACGCGCCTGTAAATTTAAGACACGTTAAATGCTAATGTGCCTATACATTTCTATGGGCACGTTAGCGTTTAGCA
Organism: Microcaecilia unicolor; assembly: GCF_901765095.1. Taxonomy (NCBI): domain Eukaryota; kingdom Metazoa; phylum Chordata; class Amphibia; order Gymnophiona; family Siphonopidae; genus Microcaecilia; species Microcaecilia unicolor. The sequence goes on from NC_044041.1 coordinate 163,721,322, forward strand.
CGCGTAAACCATTTACACACATTAAAAATGCTAATGCGCTCATAGCGCCATTAGTAAACCTAGGCGTAAGTAAGAAGTTAAAGATAGGACAGCAAAAAGCTTGACTTTAACTTCAGCTGCTGAATTAACAGGACACTGGTCTGAATATTGGTCAGTGTCTGGTTAACTTCAGGTAGTGGCGAGAGGGGTCTCTGGTGTCCCCCACTCCCTGAAGACAATAGAGTCCCCGACCAGGTCCCCACCGAGGCCTACCTTGTATATCCCTGGTGGTCTAGGTGGTCTGGTGGGCTGATGCGATGCCCACTCGCTCCTGCCTATCAAGGCCCCAGCCTCAAAATGGCTGCTGTGACCTCTAGGGGATGAGGACACCTGCTTCCCTTATGCAGGTTCTGGCTGATATTCAGCCGGGGCCCCATAAAAGTCATATGGGGGTCTCAGCTGAATATCAGCATGACTCTAGATGTTCAGTGCCAGTGCCCATACATGGCCCAGCAGTGAATATTTGACCTAATTGGAGGGTTTTGTGCAAAAACTTGATAATTCTGCTCTAGGGACAAACTGAGATTTTCTTACCAATTTATTCTTTCTTGGGGCTCTTCATTATCTACTTACTTATTTTTGCTGAAAAACACGTCAAGCCCTCGTATTAGTCATGGCAAAATGTTATTGTGTCTTTGGCTTTGTGCAAAATCCTGTTAAGTCTAAGAAGTAGTCCCACAGGAAAAGAAATAAAAAAGGCTAATTTCCTAATATATTAATCACTTCGCATGCACAATATTTTTGTATCTGCTAACTACTGCTATGATTAATCTTAAAGAGCTAATTTAGCTCAATTTAGTTAACTTGTAGTGATAGTTTTGCATAGTAATAAGTGTTTGGGCCCATGCTTTAAGTCTAGCTGATCATTTCACTCTGTGTGCAAGGCAAAGCAATCCTTGATGTTTTCAAGCATGGCGGCCATCAGTGAAAATGTCAAATTATTCTGCCAAAATACCAAAAACAAAAGCGTAATGGCATCAACTGAAAATGAGCTGTAACAAAAATTAAATGTAAGAAGGGAGAGAAATTTGTGAATGGAAAGGGATATTTGGATTTGGATTTTGGCTCACACCTTTCTATAGTAGCTGAAGGTGAGTTACATTCAGGTACACTGGATATTTCTCTGTTCCTGGAGGGCTCACAATCTAAGGGGCCCTTTTACTAAGTCGTGGCAAAATGTGGCCTGCGGCAGGGGCGTAGCCAGATTTCGGCGGGAGGGGGGTCCAGAGTCCAAGGTGAGGGGGCACATTTTAGCCCCCCCCCCAGCGCCGACGACCCCCCCCCCTGCCATTGCTGAACCCCCCCACCACCAACTTTGACCCCCCCTGCCATTGCTGAACCTCCCGCCACCAACTTTGACCCCCCCTGCCGACGACCCTCTCGATTCCCCTCCCACCACCAACCAGCCGTCGCCTACCTTTGCTGGCGGGGGACCCCAACCCCCACCAGCCAAGCCAAGGTCCTCTTCTTCCCAATCCTGCGCAAGGCTTTGTTCTAGTCTGATGTCCTGCACGTTGTACGTGCAGGACGTCAGACTAGAACGAAGTCTTGCGCGGGATTGGGAAGAAAAAGACCTCGGCTCGGCTGACGGGGGTTGGGGTCCCCCGCCAGCAAAGATAGGCGACAGCGGGTTGGCGGCGGGAAGGGGGGTTGAGAGGGTCGTCGGCAGGGGGGTCCAGGGGCAAATCTACGGGGGCCCAGGCCCCCATAGCCCTATACTGGCTATGCCACTGGCCTGTGGCAGTGTGCAAGTGCATCTTTTGGGCGTGTGCTGGGCCATTTTTTACCGTGTCCTGGAAAAATGGCCTTTATTTAAGGGGCCGGAAAATGGATGTGCAGTAAAATGAAAACCAGCGTACGTCCATTTTCGGCCTGAGACCTTACTGCCACCCACTGACTTAGCGGTAAGTTCTCACGCACTACCTAGGCAGTAAGCATGCAATGCATGCCCACTGCTGTTTATCACCAGGTAAACGCCCCACGGTAGAATATAGAAAATATTTTTTACCTCATTTTCGGCCTGTGCCAAATTTGGAATTACCACCCATGGCACGTGGTAGCTGGGCGGTAATAAAGATTTGGTGTGTGCTGGATGCTTATAGGCCCTTATGTACCTTTGTAAGGGGGCCCCTAAGTTTGTACCTAAGGCAATAGATGGTTAAGTGACTTGCCCAAGATCACAAGGAGCAGTAGTGGGATTTGAACCGCCACCTCTGGATATCAAGATGGGTGCTCTAATCACCAAGCCACTCTTCCACTCCAAAGGACAGACTATATTAAAATCCAACAGGAAACAAGATAACGTAGAGGATGACACAATGACAACACATTTTATATATATTACATTATATATATACATTTGTCACACATATATACATTTTTAATCAAGCAGTCTACTTAATATTGATATGTTTATTTATTTATATATTTTTGACATTTACAATATGTTAAAGCTTTTGACATGTACTTTTATACATTTGCATTTCCTTTATTTGTTTGATATGTTTACATTATATTTATTCATATGCATTTTGGGTTTTTTTTATATATAGTTTTACTGTGACCCCTGAGGCATATCGGGTCTGCATTTTGGTGCTGTTATTAAAGAACTTTCAAGATTCATCTCCCTGGTGGGTCCTTATTGTGTCATCCACTACTTTCTCTTGGTTCCTAAAGGATAGACAATACCACAGTGGTCTACTGGCCCTGACTGTGGTTGCTGTATGGAGGGTATAAATGACCACAAAATCTTTTCGACTTTCAACAAAATCGGAGATCATCCAGCTTATTTTCGAAGGAGAAGGGCACCCATCTTCCGACACAAATCGGGAGATGGGCGTCCTTCTCCTAAGGGCCCCCAAATCAGCATAATCGAAAGCTGAATTTGGGTGTCCTATACTGATTTCTGTCACAGGGACGACCAAAGTTCAAGGGGGCGTGTCGGCAGTGTACCGAAGGCGGGATGGGGGCGTGGTTAAGAGATGGCCGTCCTTGGCCGATAATGGAAAAAAGAAGGGCGTCCCTGACGAGCATTTGACCGACTTTACTTGGTCCCTTTTTGTTCACGACCAAGCCTCGAAAAGGTGCCTGAACTGACCAGATGACCACCGGAGGGAATCGGGGATCACCTCCCCTTACTCCCCCAGTGGTCACCAACCCCATCCCACCCAAAAAAAACAAATTAAAAAACATTTTTCCAGCCTCTATGCCAGCCTCAAATGTCATACCCAGCTCCATCACAGCAGTGTGCAGGTCCCTGGAGCAGTTTTTACTGGGTACTGCAGTGCACTTCAGGCAGGTGGACCCAGGATCATCCCCCCCCCCCCACCTGTTACACTTGTGGTGGTAAATGGGAGCCCTCCAAAACCCACCCGAAACCCACTGTACCCACATCTAGGTGCCCCCGTTACCCTTTAAGGGCTATGGTAGTGTTGTACAGTTGTGGGTAGTGGGTTTGGGGGGGGGGTTGGGGGGCTCAGCACACAAGGTAAGGGAGCTATGCACCTGGGATCAATTTGTGAAGTCCACTGCAGGGTCCCCTAGGGTGCCCGGTTGGTGTCCTGGCATGTGAGAGGGGACCAGTGCACTACGAATGCTGACTCCTCCCATGACCAAATAGCTTGGATTTGTTCGTTTTTGAGATGGCCGTCCTCGGTTTCCATTATCGGCGAAAACCGAGGTCGGCCATCTCTAAGGTCGACCTAAATGTCAAGATGGTCGACCTAAATGTTGAGATTTGGCCGTCCCTGACCGTATTATCGAAACGAAAGATGAACGCCCATCTTGTTTCAATAATACGGGATGCCCCGCCCCTTTGCCGGGGCACCCTTAAAGATGGGCGCCCAGTTCGATTATGCCCCTCCATGCCACCCAGAATCTGTATCTGTGAGGAATGGCAACAAAATTAGTTGTCAAACGGCACTGACTCTGAAATGAAAATGGGAAATCAAAAAGCTGTAGCTGGCTGTTTAAGCTGAGTGGATGTAACAGGTTCTTGCACAAATGAGTTGTGTCAAGTACTACTTTTGTGATATGCAATAATCATGACATTTTACATTTAACATTTTAAACAATATGATGTAGTATAACATAACAACACAATTTCTAGAACACACAATAAATCTGGACCTGATCCAGTAAAGGTGGAAAAGATGAAAGACACGCAGAGTTTAGTCAAGAAATACATTCCTGAAGTTCACCGAGACTTTTACCATCAAACTGTAGCTCTTGACCATTCAAGTGGATAGTTCAGAAGATGAAATGGAAGAGGACTGTAAATGAATTTAGGATATAAACTGTGCTTGTTTTATGAGCACAACTATTGCATTATTAATCACACGTTCATATGTAGACAAAAAGTATGCTAAGAAGCTTTAGACAGTAGTGTCCATGTTATTTTTGCTATTCTGACATTGCTTTGATGACATGTAACAAATTTAACAACAATAATATCACCTGTGAATGATAGCTAAATACAAGAACTGCTTTTGTCAAAAATTTGATTTTTGTGACATCAGAGTTTTGTGCAATGCCCTTCAATTCTGTCTATGATAGCATTAAAAAAAAACTGACTGCCAGCAGCTGAATATTGACTGGAAAATAGAAATCTACAATTCTTCACTATATCCTGAAATACTAAACCTAGAGGCCAAGGATACTCAACAAATCTATCACACACTGCGGAGTTAACCTGTATGTGAATAATAAACCTTTCTATTTATACATGGAAGTTTCCTTTAAGCCCACCTATATAATTAATCAACCAGATGTTTATTTATTTATTGGGTTTAATTAACCATCTTTATGAAGAGATTTACCCAAGGCGGTGTACAGCAAGTACAGTGTGATATAAAATGTACAGTTTTATTAACAGCATAACAATAGTAAAATTAATATACCATGATTGGTGTACTGATGATCTTTTAATAAAGATTTCCTAAAATTACACATGTATACATGTATGATATCTGAAGCCATAGTAGCTCCCCTTGCTGTTCCTTTGATCTGCTGATAGAAAACTATCAAATCTAAAAAAATATATAACCTAGTTCATTCAATAATAAAATCAGTAGGAATTTCTGGACATAAATTCTTTGCTAAGAACAGACCTAATTATTGTTAGAGCTGATTCGTGTGGGATATTCATATATAAGGATTCAATATGTAATGTCACTGAAAGGTTTTCCTAAAACAACCTAAAATATTAATCACAAGCATAATACCTTAAGTAGGAAGGTATTTCAGGGACATATGGGCAGAGGAAGACATCTGTGAATTGGTAAAGGGGTTCTAAAACTGAGCCTACAGCTGAGCCTATCAGCTGTCCAGAAGAATTAACCAAAGATTTCTGAATTTTAGGGAGGATGTATACTGTAAGAGTAACAGGATTTTTAACCCACAAGTCTCTCTCTTTGTGGGTAAGGAAACCCACTTGTTCACCTATGTATGTTAGAATAGATATTCCATCTTATAATGGTAGAGTAGAATTTCCCTGAATTCTGGTAAACAGGCTCACCATTTTGGTTTGTTCATTCAAACACCGTAATTAGCTGCTTCAGTGTCTCTGCTTCAACCTGCATAGCTGTTTGGCTACCACAGCTGAACCTGGTTAACTAAATCATTGACTAGAGCTGACCCTGGTTGATCATAGTTTACTGGCTTAATGCCAGTGGCCAATTATAGTTAGGTGGTTGGTCACAGCCTAATGGTACAAACTGCTATAGTCAAAGTACTGCCAAAAGACAGTCAACAGCTTACACAGAGACGTAGGCTATTGTCTTTCCAGCAAATTATTCCTATGGCTTTACTTAGTCACATGCCTTATTCATTAGATTGTCCTCTGCTACCAGATATAATCATCTTTTGGAGATTAATGGCTATTTCTCAGTATACAATAACTGCTTTACTGCTGGTCTCTGCATGACACTATCTCATCACAGACAAGACTGGCTGAATAACATGTTATTTTCATTCTACGAAGAATGTGCGGAGGGATGAGTAATTAAACACAAGATGGAGCTTTCATGCACTCTTACCATCAGCTGCCTAGCAAACAAATTACTTCGTCTTTTATCACTGGAAAATACTTGACTTTCTTCTTAACAAATAGCTAATTAAGGGGTCTGAGCAAGCATAAACACACGGAGCATAAAAAGTACTCCTATGCTTTGTATAAGGGCTTCTCTCCAGTCAGGGGGCACTAATTGACATGTAATTAATCGAACCTTTTAAAGTTTTGTTTTTAACACAAGATCAATTAAAAACAAAACAAGTGTGGTTTTATATCATACAGCAGTCTCAGAGGTACTGTGAATAAAACAAGACACCTACATTATGGGCAAATGCATTTTTAATGTTTTCATTAAAAAAAAATTCAAAACATGTTTTGGATGTTGCTGTGCAATTAACTGCTGAGAAAAAGGCAGATCTAATGTGTTTTTGATCTAGAGATATGGAAGTCTTATGGCTTACTTAAGTAGGGCACTGGTCTCCTGTCTACAGGCAGTGACTGAATGGGACATTAGGTAGGTCTATCCCTCTTCTGCCAAGGTGATCCATATTGGGCAAGACCAGAGTAAGGTTTTCCCAAACTCTGTCTTTGGGAGTATTGACCAGGTGTGATTATCAGGCTGCATACTATGAATATTTATAAGCTAAATATTTGCACTTATTTGGTCTGGGATCAAGGTTCATTAGTGTATTTTGATCATTCTGAAATGAGGGCTCTGAGGGCAATGGCTCTGGGAAACCTGAACATCCATTGTTCTCTCCCCTGTCAAATCAAAGGGGGAAGAAGGGTCAGAATTTCTTCTTTTGTTAAACAAAGGCACACATCAATATAGAAAAAAAATGAATGGTCCATGGTTTCTACAAAGATAAAATCGGAGGAATGTAACAAATGCTTCATGTAAAAGCAAACAAAATTCTGGCAATGAAATTTATTTGCAAATTACAGACTAGGGTAGATAGATGCCAATCATATGAACAGCTCACTCTCAATCTTCTCAAGTCAGCCACAACAGAATTAGTGACAAAACGACAGGTCGTGTTGGCATGTGGACATCTTGTATAGCAGGGAAAGGTACCAACATTTCCAAACTCACTATTCCCTACACTCCTGCACATCTGCTTCAATCTCTAAATGATCATAGGTTCATTCTACCAGGTCCATCAGTTGCAAGATATGAGTCCTCACGCCATACTGCTTTCTTATTTCTTGCTTCAACCTTGTGGAATCATCTTTCATTGTATTTTCATTCTGAAATGTACTTCAGCAAATTTAGGCCTCTTCTGAAAACTTATTCTTTTTACTTCAGTTTTTGGCAGTCCCTCTGAAGGTTGACTGTGAGAGGTTGCTAGCCTGTGAGTATACAGCTTGACCTAGATTTACTGTTTTGATGATTTTGCTCTGTTTGCCTTGTTTTCTTTTCTTGATTTGCTTTTAATGTATGATTGGAATGTCTCTTTCCTATTTTATTTTATTGGCATTTTACTAATTTCTAATTTTTAGACAGTATACTGCCTTAACCTGTGTGCCAGATAAGATGATACATAAAGATGCTCATTTTTGAAACAGAAAAACAGCCAAAAAGCGGCACAAAGTAGCATAAGGATGGGGTTTTTTTGCCAAAACATCCAAATTACTAGTTTCAAACTCATTTTTAAGACAGTTTTCTGTACAGTTCATCTGCAGTGCATCCCAATTATAAGGGAGTGTGTTGGAGGCATGATGAGGGCAGGATTTGGGCATTTCTAGAACTTGGCTGGTTTTCTGGCATAATGGACCAAAGCAAAAACTTCCAGGGCTAAAAGTTAGATGTTTTGGTCTAGATCTGCTTCAATCACAACTAAGTAAAAAAAAATGTGCCATAAATTATGAGATGACTACTGGTGGTGCCATGGCCAGTCCTATTAAAGCAGTAAGTAGGTCCCTAGAGTAGCCTAGTGGTTTGTGAAGTGAAATGTAGAGAAGGGAACCCAGGCCCATATCTCACTCTGACTGTTACACTTGTGATGGAAAGTGTGAGCCCTCCAAAACCCACCCAAAATGATATATAGGTGATACCTGCAGCCATAAGGGCTATTGTAGTGGTATACAGTTGGGTACAGTAGGTTTTGGAGGGCTCACTATACAATATAAGGTGGTAACGGTGAAATGTGTATCTGAGACCTTTTATGTGAAATCCACTGCATCACCCCCTAAGGTGCCCCACTGCTCTGCTGGGATGTCTGTGTGGCCAATCTACTAAGAATGCTGGTCCGCCATATTTCTCAATGGTTTGTTTGTGTGCATTTTTCCCTTGGGACATTTTATTTTTTTAGAAAATAGTCACAAAAGAAAAATGCACTAAGCACAAAACATCTAGGAAATGGCTATTTTTGAAACAATAAGATAGATGTTTTTCTGGTTCTAAAATGACCATATTCACCACCTGATTTTTTGAACATTTTCAGCAAAATGTCCAAAATCAGATTTAGACGTCATATCAAAAATGCCCCTGAAAGTCTGATAAACAATAAAAAGCTCCTGCCTGTATGTTGACGTGTTATATCTAATTGTTCCTCAACATCCATAATGTAGTGCTGCCTAGGCTACACCCCTCAGCATGCCTTTTTCCAGTGTATTGCCCTTTCCACTTCAATGGAGGAATGACATTCACAGTGCTTTCAACATAGATGCAATATGAATGTTGATATGTCAGTATATCCACATCCATATTGTGAATAGGATTTCTCAAATAAGCACTACTGACTCTTAGTGTGCTTTTCTTAAGGTTTTACTTTGTGAAAATATGCCACTGTCCTGGAAATGGCTTCAGTAATGTAGGTGTGGACAACAATATCCATTGGTTCAGATGGCTATGATCTATTACTCATGCAGCTCCTATAGTGGGTCATGGTTAGCCATAGTGTTGGGTGGGTAAGATGCCACATGCCCATTAGAAGGGATTCTCTATCCGCCACACTGATTAACCTGTCTCCTGTACTAGCTGCTCAGGGATGCATTCCAGCAGCTGGGGCTGGTTCTTCGACATGGTCCAATATCTGGTTTTTAGGGCCTCTTAGTACCTCAAAGCCTCTGCAAAACATACACATGATTAGACATCTACCAATTGGTGGCTCTTGCATTCCTCTGAGCACCTGGTGTTACGGCTGCACTAAGCCATGGCTCAGCACAAAGGTTTGGTGGCCGTGCCATTCGGGGTGAGTGTAATCTCAATTGATAGCCATCTGAACATGTCCTCCATTTGATAGTATTTGTGTCACAGCTGCTTAGGCCACCTGCAGCACCTATGCTGTGTGTGACTGGTTCTGTGCAGATGGGTCCATAGAAGCGTGATGGGGTCAGAGGACATGTTACTAACACTGGTGCACAATTTTTGCGCTTAGCATGTCCTCACAGTTTGAGGGTGGGGGACCCTGTGGATGCAGTGTGCTACCTATGTCCCCAGAGGCATCCATGCATGGCTGGCTGTGGCCAAGATAAATCTTTTTTCCTCTTCATTCTTGATTTATTGACCGATGATAATATCTTACTCCCATTCAAGATAGTGGTGTGTTTCAATACTGTTGGTATTTGTACCTATCGGTAGATTTGAGGTCTTGATTATTTAATTATATTTAATCTGAACAAGTGAAAGTTATACAAAAATTCAAACTATTTTTCTTATAGGTTTACTGAATAGTGCACTTAACCATATAAGTTCTAGTCGGCAACATACAACCAGATATTCAATGTCAATGTCTGGACAAGGTTCTGCATTTAATGTCGGGAATACAGCGGGCAGCAGACATAAAAATGCTGATCGTCACTGGCTGAATATCGGCTGGAATGTAGCTCAGTGCATGCCTAGTGGGCACACTTCTCACATGGTTGGTCTGAGTGGAGGATGGGAGAGGGCTAACACAGCGTATTGTGGCCTTTCACTGTGGTGATTCCGTAATGGTCATGACTGTACTTCATTTGGCCTAGTGGGGGCTGGGAGAAGGGTGCATGCAGGACACAAGCTTATTCTCACCTTGCCAAGGTTATGCAGATTTTATTTATTTACTTATAGATATTTATATTCCCCATTATCTCAAATTATAAGTGGAGTACACAGAACACACTCACATAATAAAAAATACATACAAAAATAATAAAAATAGTTAATTAATGCCAGATCAAACTCTTCATATTTGCCAAGTTTACACAGAGCTTTAATACAACCCATATAAATCATCAGTTGTCATCCAAACTCACACCACAATACTGTTGGAAAAGGAATGCTGTTAGCGCTTTCTTAAACTGTTTTTTGTTTGAAGCTCTCAAATATATAGAGGCAATGTATTCCACATTTTCGGTCTGATTACGAAGAACACAGAAGATCTGTACTCTTCCAATCTGACAGAGTTCAGAGAAGGAACATCCAACAATTTTTTGTTTGCTGACCTCAGTGCTCTTGGGGGCTGATATAACCTTAAACTTGAGGATGCTAACACTGATATAGCATTATTTAACACAGATCTGGGTTTTTTTTCTTTTTTGGGAGGGGGGGCTTCAGAGCACGGCCTCAGCAGGTATTTTTGTTGCTGATGATTAGGGCTGCTAGAAGGTTGCTCTCCTACTTTCTGAAGTTGCACTCCCTCCTGGCAGCCATTTTTCATGTGCCTGAAAGGAGGCGCTATGTAGTATGGGACCAGAAACATGTCTTCACAGCTCTGTGCACTTCAACGTGCATGGCCTCAAGGCAGGTGTGCATGTGGTAGTTCCAGGCCTATTGTGTGGAGACTGACAGTTCTGTACACAGCTCCCCCTTTCCCCAGCCTGTCAGCCACCAGGATAACTGCCCACTACATAGGTACTTTTATCGATCCACCCCAGGATATTGAGGGAGCTCAGAGAGGTTCTGGCGGGTCCTCTTAATGATTTGTTTAATAAATCCTTGGAGATGGGACAGGTTCCGTGGGACTGGAGAACGGCGGAGGTGGTCCCTCTTCACAAAAGTGGTGATAGGGAAGAAGCTGGAAACTACAGGCCGGTAAGCCTCACTTCGATTATTGGAAAAGTAATGGAAGCCATGCTGAAGGAAAGGATAGTGAATTTCCTGGAAGCAAATAAGTTGCAAGATCCGAGACAACATGGTTTTACCAAAGGGAAATTGTGCCAAATGAATCTCATTGAATTCTTTGACTGGGTGACCGGAGAATTAAATCAAGGATGTGCTATGGACGTAATCTACTTAGATTTCAGCAAGGCTTTTGACACGGTTCCCCACAGGAGGCTCTTGAATAAACTAGAAGGGCTGAAGATAGGACCCGAAGTGGTGAACTGGATTAGGAACTGGTTGATGGGCAGACGCCAGAGGGTGGTGGTAAATGGAGTTCACTTGGAGGAGAGAAAGGTGAGTAGTGGAGTGCCTCAGGGATCAGTGCTGGGGCCGATTCTATTCAATATATTTGTGAGTGATATTGCCGAAGGGCTAGAAGGTAAAGTTTGCCTTTTTGCGGATGACACTAAGATTTGCAACAGATTGGACACCCCGGAGGGAGTGGAAAGCATGAAAAAAGATCTGCGGAAGCTGGAAGAATGGTCTAATGTTTGGCAATTAAAATTCAATGCGAAGAAATGCAAAGTGATGCACTTAGGGAGTAGAAATCTACGGGAGACGTATGTGTTAGGCGGTGAGAGTCTGATAGGTACAGACGGGGAGAGGGATCTTGGGGTGATAGTATCTGAGGACCTGAAGGTGACGAAACAGTGCGACAAGGCGGTGGCCGTAGCTAGAAGATTGCTAGGCTGTACAGAGAGAGGTGTGACCAGCAGAAGAAAAGAGGTTTTAATACCCCTGTATAAGATGTTGGTGAGGCCCCACCTGGAGTATTGTGTTCAGTTTTGGAGGCCGTATCTTGTGAAGGATGTGAAAAAAATGGAAGGGGTGCAAAGAAAAGCTACGAGAATGGTATGGGATTTGCGTTACAAGACGTATGAGGAGAGACTTGCGGACCTGAACATGTATACCCTGGAGGAAAGGAGAAACAGGGGTGATATGATACAGACGTTCAAATATTTGAAAGGTATTAATCTGCAAACTAACCTTTTCCAGAGAGGGGAAGGCGGTAGAACGAGAGGACATGAAATGAGATTGAGGGGGGGGCAGACTCAAGTCTGGATGTGGATGCTTGGAATGCCCTCCCGCGGGAGGTGGTGAAGGGGAAAACGGAATTCAAACATGCATGGGATAAACATAAAGGAATCCTCCTCAGAAGGAAGGGATCCCCAGAAGCTTAGCCAGCGGTGGGAGGCAGGGCTGGTGGTTGGGAGGTGGGGATAGTGCTGGGCAGACTTATATGGTCTGTGCCCTGAAAAAGACAGGTACAAATCAAGGTAAGGTATACACAAAAAATGACACGTGTTTATCTTGTTGGGCAGACTGGGTGGACTGTGCAGGTCTTTTTCTGCCGTCATCTACTATGTTACTATGTTAATACATGTTTCTCACAATTGGCCCTTTTAACATATAGTTTAGGCAGCTTCTGTTAGGGAATGCTTGTGCAAAAGGCATTTTGGCACAGTGAACACATCTTTCTTGTTGCCAGGGTGAACAATGGCTCTCCCAAGTCTACCTAGGTAATATTTTTATGGACTTTTCCTCCAGGAACTTGTCCAAATCTCTTTGGAATCTCTTCTCTCTGCTATGTTAGTTGCCCTGACGATGTCCTTGGCAATATATTCCAGAGCTTAACTATGCAATGTGTAATCATTTATAGACTTGCTATGTTTGAACCACTGAGTTCTGCCCTGCTTTTGCAATTTCAGGGATAGCTCTACTTTCAAAGGGAACCATCTACTGTCTCCCAGCACATTTATTATGGGCTAGACATTCTTCCAATACATCTGTTGGGGTGGAGAAACATTTATCTCTTTATGTTCAATTTTGATTAAGGAAAGGCACTGAATATATGTTCAATATAACATAACATGGGGGGGAGGGGGAGGGAGGTCTGGCAGCACATCTCTCGGGGGGGGGGGGGGGGGGGGGAGTCACTCTTTTCACACATCTATTAAGAGGCACTCTCACAGTCCATTTAGGGGTCAGGGGAGAATGCATGGTCCTTGAATAGATCTGAATGAACTTTTCTAGGAAAGCTGGAAGCTCTCAGTAAGAAACTCTTCAACCAAATTGCAGCCACTGCATCTACAGAGAGGGCCCCTGATACATGCATATAGATAGATAGACAGGGCAATAGAAACAACACTTTACACTAATAAAATGTCCTCACAAAAATCCTTCCTTCCATAAAAATAATTTGTTAGGTGAATGTATTAAAGCATGAACTCAGTACTGCAGTGTGCTAAATATAACAGGTGAAATGCGCTAATGCAATTATTCAGTGAAGTGGAATCAGGAGAAATGAAAATGAAGGCTAAAGTGATCCATTAGAGAACCCCAGGAAACTGCTAGGGGACAATGCATTAACGTTATAAGGAAATGACTCCTATATTGTTAAATGTTATACATGCATGATTTCTCCTAGGTTTCTCTGAATGCATTTAGTGCAGGGAGGCAGTTGTTAGACATCTCCCTCTTCCATATACTGTAGAATCAGTGCACAGGCAACGTAAACTAGACAAACACCCCAGGACAGGCAGAGGACAGGCAGCAGCAGTGCAAATTTCAAACACAGAAATACCTGTTCTCTCTTTCCCACCATACATTAGGCACAGCACAAACAGCAACCTTATACAACAGAAAAGGTACCGCTCAGCACAGGCCACAACAGTGCAAATGTCACACACAGAAACATCTGCTCTCTCTTTCCTACTAGGCACAGCACAGGCAGCAGCCATACATGCTTCCCTCACACACACAGGACAGAGAAGAGGCTGCAAGGAGTCCACTTGGTCAACCTCGCCACTCTTTGCCATCCTTGGCCAGGGATGACTATATCAATAGACAGAATGGACAAGTGTCCAGGGGCAGCCACCCCACTGCATTAGTCCCTCGGGTAACACCTTGTAAGATAAATAGTGGAGGACCTCAGGAAGCTATACTACGACCAACGTAACTTACTCATGAACTGTCTGGAGAAATGTGCAAAGTTAAAGATGAAGCAAGAAACATAAAGTAGTTCAAACAGCCTCTTATCTGGGTAGAAGCACCTGCTACCTGATAAGTACCCCTGACCGGAGCCATCCCTTCATTTCCAGCAGTATTATCGTTTATTAAAATCTGTTATAATGATTTCATTGTGAGCAAATTAAAGCGGTTTACAGGTACAATAACAATAAAACAAGGAACTGGAAAAGAATGCCAATGTAAGATAGGAAAGCCCTAACTACCTTTACCATTCAGACAAGATTCAATCATACAAAAGATAAAAAGGATAATATAAAACAAACTAACAAACCCACGCAAAAATCCAAACCCACATATTTCTCATCTAACATCCTCCCAACTCCCGCTGCAGAATCCATCTGGGCCTACATAGTAAAAGCCTGATGAAAAAAAATGTGTCTTCAATAAAGCCCAAAAAGACGTATATGATATATCAAGCTGAAGAAATTATGGTAGTGAGTTCCATAATGCTGGAGAGATAAAAATAAAAAGCACTGGATCTAGTTGATTCCCATTTAGCTTTAGACGGGCGTGGAAGAATTAGCCTATTATCATTTAGTGAATGCAAGGTTTGAAATGGTGTATAGGGAATCACCATAAAGGGGAGATAGGGAGGAGAACCACTGTACAAAACCTTATGGGTCAAAGCCAGCACCTTAAATTTAACTCTAAAGTCAATTGGTAACCAATGAAGCTGTTGAAGAAGTGGTAAAGCATGGTAAAAACGAGAAGCTCAGCAGAGAATCTGTGCCACCGTATATTGTAATATTTGCAATCTTTTAAGATTATATTTGGTTATCCCCACATAAGTGCCATTGCTCATAAAATTATCTGAGGATTCTAAACTGAATTAGAATTGTGATTAGCCACAGAAACAGGAAATGTTCATAGTAAAAGGTTTTTGGCCGATCATGAAGGCAGGATCTATTGATCCGTTCTAGCTCTTACAGTTCTATCAAAATTAAGATCTGTGAGCTCTTTGAGGCCTTTTTTCCTGTTTATCAAAACATTACAAGTGGTATAAATGTTATTTTGGATGTCATTTTGAAGCAGCAGATACTGTGAGGAATGATAGATATCCCCACATAATGCCATAGAAAATCACTGCAGACTGACCCACTGCTATCCAGATACTGATGGGACAGTCCATGGACAGAGCTAGGGCAATGGATCCTCAGAGTTATCCAGTACACAGCAATATTCAGCCAGCTATCCTGAATTTAGGACAGCAAAAAGGCAATTTAGATAGCGCTGGTGGTTCCTGCTGAATTTGGATTTTCAGTGCTAACCACTGTCTGGACACCAGTGCTGAATATCTAGATTTATTTCAGCTGCAGCGGACAATGTTTAAAAAACCCCACTGAGTGTTCTGGCTACATATTGATGATTTTGAAGCAGTCCAATGAAAAGTGGAACAGAGGCTGATTCTCCTCCATAGCCAGGATTCTCGGTCAGTTGTAAAGCTCCTATTTGACCTCTATAAGAATTATTTACTATTATTTTTTTAAATCCTGCTAAATTGATCATCTTGTACATCCGTGAAAACACAAACAACTTATTTATTTATGCATTTAAACATTCTCGTGTCCCACTGTTATCCAAAAACAAGTTTCAGTTCATAGTGGCTTATAATTTACATTTACATTTTAATGTGGAGTTATAATTTACTTACATTACAATTTACATTTTGGTGGAGTTACTGTAGTATTGTGCAATGTGGAGATGGCTTCTATAGTTCGTGTAGTTGTCCATAGAATTGTTGAATAGATGGGTTTGGAGTGGTAAAGGTGGTGGTAACTTTGTGTTTAGTTGAGGAGTTTTGGTGATATTTATTTATATATTTTGAAGAGGTAGTTTTGAAGTGGGAAGTCGATAATAGATTTGTTTAGCTGTAGAATTTATTTTGAAGAGGTAGGTATTCAGTTCTATTCTGAATTGGAGGAGATTTGTGATGCTTCTTATGGTTTTTGGTATTGAGTTCCACCATTTGGAACTTAGGTAGCTAAATCCTGCTGTGTGGATGGTTTTGTAGATAGTGTTATTGCAGTTTTGTAGGTGTAGGAGTATGTAGCATCTGATTCCTGGGTTTACATTTCTTGGAGATAATGCGACCATGTCAAGCATATATTCAGGTGCCATACTGTATATTATCTTGAAGATTAGGGTGCTCGTTTTGAAAAGTAGTCTTGCTTTGATTGGTAGCCAATGTAGTGCTTCAAACAGTGGGTTGCTCTTTTGTATTTTGATTTCCTGAAGATTAGTCTTGCTGCCGTGTTTTGGACTGTTTGCAGTGATTTTAGTATGTTCTCCTTGCACCCTACATATGCTTCATTGCAGTAATCTAGTTGCGATAGTATCATTGTTTGGACTAGTATCCAGAATGATTGTCTGGAGAAATAGTCTCTTATCCTTCTCAGTTACCATAGTGTTCTGAAGAATTTTGATGTTACTACGGATATTGATTGTTTAGTGTTAGATGTTTGCCGAGAATGATTCCCAGTATTTTAGGTTGTGTTTCGATGTGATATGTTTGTTGGTTGATTATAAACTTTTGATAGGATGTGGGGATGTGTGGGCTGGATAGTACTAGGAATTTGGTTTTGTCTCTATTCCACATGAGCTTAAAAGTTGCTGCCCATTCTTCCATGCCATGTAAGCCGCATTGAGCCTGCCATGAGTGGGAAAGCGCGGGGTACAAATGTAACAAAAAAAATGAGGTCCAATCTCCAGAGATCTTCAAGTACTCAAGCTTTCAAGACTAACCAGGTCTCTTCCACCTCCACCATGACTGAACTACTAGAGAAACATTAATCAACCCTCAGTCTCAAATGCAACACCATCCCTAAAATGACTCCATCTAAAATGATGTCCAGTTGTGTATGCCACAATACATCAACACTGGATTACTGTAATGCATTCTACAACGGCCTGACTACAAAGAGCCTGCAAGACTTATAGAAGGTTGCAAGCGATGTGATCACATCACACCATTTTAGCAAAAACTTCACTGGCTACCAGTAAATACAGGGCTAAATTTAAAACTCTATCAGGGGCATTTTCGAAAGAGAAGGGCGCCCATCTTCCGACACAAATCGTGAGATGGGCATCCTTCTCTCAGGGTCGCCCAAATCGGCATAATCGAAAGCCGATTTTTGGCGTCCTCAACTGCTTTCCGTCGCGGGGATGACCAAAGTTCACGGAGGTGTATTGGAAGCGTAGCGAAGGTGGGACTGGGGTGTGCTTAACATATGGGCGTCCTCGGACGATAATGGAAAAAAGAAGGGCATCCCTGACGAGCACTTGGCCGACTTTACTTGGTCCATTTTTTCTTGCAACCAAGCCTCAAAAAGGTGCCCGAACTGACCAGATGACCACCGGAGGGAATCGGGGATGACCTCCCCTTACTCACCCAGTGGTCACCAACCCCCTCCCACCGTAAAAAAAACTTAAAAATTCTTTTTTTGCCAGCCTCTATGCCAGCCTCAAATGTAATATCCAGCTCCCTGACAGCAGTATGCAAGTCCGTGGAGCAGTTTTAGTGGGTGCAGTGCAATTCAGCCAGGCAGACCCAGGCCCATCCCCCCTTACCTGTTACACTTGTGGTGGTAAATGGGAGCCCTTCAAAACCCACCCGAAACCCACTGTACCCACATGTAGGTGGCCCCCCCTTCACCCCTTAGAGCTATGGTAGTGTTGTACAGTTGTGGGGAGTGGCTTTTTTTGTGGGGTGGAGGGCTCAGCACCCAAGGTAAGGGAGCTATGCACCTGGGAGCAATTTGTGAAGTCCACTGCAGTGCCCCCTAGGGTTCCCGGTTGGTATCCTGGTATGTCAGGGGGACTAGTGCACTATGAATGCTGGCTCCTCCCACAACCAAATGGCTTGGATTTGGTCGTTCCTGAGATGGGCGTCCTCGGTTTCCTTTATCGCCGAAAACTGGGGACGACCATCTCTAAGGACTACCATCTCTAAGGTTGACCTAAATGTTGGGATTTGGGCGCCCCCGATCGTATTATCGAAACGAATGATGGACGCCCATCTTGTTTCGATAATACAGGTTTCCCCGCCCCTTCGCCGGGACGTCCTTAGAGATGGGCGCCCTTAGAGATGGGCGTCCCCGTTCGATTATGCCCCTCCATGTCTGATCTTCAAGGTCCATAAAGGAAATGGCCCTGAGTACCTGAAGAATAGGATGACCCTCTACACACCTCCAAGGACACTAAGGTCCTCTCAAGGACTATCACTAACCACACCCTCTCCAAAAGACTGTACACGATGTGATACCCGCAAGTGAGCGTTCTCTGGAGTAGCCCCCACACTCTGTAATGCACTCCCTGAAAGGCTCTGCTTAACACAAGACTATCTCTACTTCAAGAAGCAGGTTAAAGCTTGGCTTTTCAACCAGGTCTTTAATGGAAGAAGTAATAAACTTGTTAGTTTCACTCACACACACAAGGAGTGACACGGGTTGCACATACTGCAGCAGGACATGTTTATCTATTCCTACCCTAGCTGAGATAATATTTAACCATCTCTCTGACCTCATGTGCAACTTTCTTTAAATTAGTCACCTTATTTTTTAACTCCTCTTAATCTCTCACCTATCTATAAGTTCTATCTTTGCTTATACTACTACTTATCATTTCTATAGTGCTACAAGGCATACACATTGCTGTACACCATACACAAAAAAGACAGTCCCTGCTCAAAGAGCTTACAATCTAGATAAGACAGGCAGACAGACAGAACAATTAAGGGTAAGGGAATAAAGAGGTGAGGATAAAAGGACAGGGCAAGTGAGCACTACACAGTCAATTAAAATGTTCTATTATGTATTGTGTTGACATTGTAAGTAGTATACTACTTTGTATTGTTATTTGAATATTTTTACTGCTGTAATTGTCTATTGCTCATGTTTGACTTATTCTTACTGTATACCACCTTGAATAAATTCCTTCAAAAAGGTGGTACATAAATCCTAATAAATAAATAATGTCCTAAAACCTCACATGTCAATAAAAATGCCTGTCTGGCATTGCTTCAGTACTGTACTTCTCTATGCTGTGTACATACTATAGCAAAAAAATCTCCCACTGTGTTTTAAAAGAACTGTTGTTTACAAGCTGCACCAAATATTGATCTGCAATCAGCCCACTGTGCAGAGAACAGGTCTACAGTGAGAAAAGGAGATGTAATAGAGAGATTGTCCAGAGTGCGGAGCCAAGTCAGCTTCTCGGGTTTCATATTTTTCACAGTTTCACATTATGTAAAAACATGTGTCTAAACAATATAGACTGTCAGTAACTTCAATTAGTAGTAAAGTTTTTTTCATGAGTTAGCAACCTGTCTCAGACCAGAACTAGGAAGGGGAGCATGTTAAGAAACTCCACCACTCTCAGTAGCTTTGAGATGCCAACTCTTGATCATGATTTCTGAGAACTGTGGAGTTAGGTCGAGGGGACTGAAAAGCCCTGATGGATTTTCTGCAGCACATGGCACCGTGCAGCCCTGTATGTGCATGTGAGAGTCTGTTTCCATAATCCCAACTTCCTGACCTGTTACCAGCCGCTGAGATCTGACTGCACTCCTACAGCAAGCATGGCCGATAATGAGCTCCATTGGGAGTCAAGCTGTTTATATTTAAACAGAAGCTCCCGTTTAGGAAAGATGAACTCGGCTGTAGTTAGTTTTACGGATTCATTACAAGATCTCTACGCTTTCTTTACACAGCCAGATGGTTTCCCCCATGCTTGGTTCTGATTCTCAGTCAGCAGGACCATCTCTTTCTGCTCTAATTTCAGAAGGTGGGTTGACATTTCAGTTTGTCCCCCCCCCCCCCCCCCCCAATAATAACACTGGAAAGTTGCAAGCAGGGCTTGCCAGTAACATATCCAGGCAGGACCCTGCTAGTTTGCAGCTTAATAATGAAAGCTTTGCTGTTTGTTATTATATATGGATAGAAACCCTGGGGGATAATTAATCACGTGTTTCTTGGGGCATTACTTGAGTGCAGCTCTTTTGCACAGCTACATTTATGCTATAGATGAGCCTAGATATTTTTAGAAT
The DNA here is from genome assembly GCF_901765095.1 of Microcaecilia unicolor. Lineage (NCBI taxonomy): Eukaryota > Metazoa > Chordata > Amphibia > Gymnophiona > Siphonopidae > Microcaecilia > Microcaecilia unicolor. The sequence continues at coordinate 163,741,524 of NC_044041.1, forward strand.
GTTCCCATATTAGTCTATAGATTAGTTTTATGTGTTCTAAGAACATTTGTATGTTACGTGCAATTCAGTTTGATTTTACTCCAGTGGGTGGACACAGGGGAGAATGGGTGGGCCCATACATTTCCTCTTCACCTAACCTCCCCACCCCCTCCCCTGCCCATCCTTTCCTCTATGCCCCTGTGCCCTCTCCTCTCCCTCCCACCCACCAGTGCTCAAAATTAATGCCTTGGCTGGCAGGGGATCTCCATGCCCCACCAACTGAAGACCTTCTTTGCCAGAACTCCCAGGCCATCTGAACACTGTAACAGTTGGCGGACGCACTACTGACCACTGATCCTGCTACCCGCTAGATTCAGTAAATGGTGCTCAAAAATGTCACTGAAAAAATCCATGCAGAGTACTATTCTACAAACAGTACTCTGAGTTGGGCGCCTTTCTAGAATAGCACTTACAGCCGATTTTCATGCCAAACTTTGGAAGTGAGGATTTACACCAATTGAAACCTGATGTAAATCTTGGTGTGTAATTTAAGCGTGGATCCCCGGTATTCAGTAATACTGGGAGCATCTTTAGTGAACGACCTTGACCCACCTATGCCCCTTCCATAGACACAACCACCCCTTTTGAGTTGCACGCTGTAAGATTTGCATGTGGATCTTTACAGAACAGCGCTTAGCAAGATGCTTATGAAAATCCAAACTATTGCCAATTAGCGCCAATAATTGTGTATTGGCACCCAATTATTGGCACTAGTTGGCTCGTTAGCCAATTTAGTTGTGCACACATCTCAGAATAGTGCACAATTTTGCACACGGAAATTTGATCGTCATTTGTAGAATCTGGGGGATAGTGGGCAATTGCAAGGAGGCATACATGTGGGTTGACCATGCACATTGACTCTTTTTCACTCCTTTTTCATCATACCTCTCTTTCCATCTTTTCATTTTACATATAAATGTGTGGTAATCATGTTTCATTTTATTTTACACATACTTAATGTATTTTACATGATTTTATTACTGTCAAAATTATGTTTTTACCAATTGTTTATTTATTTATTGTTACATGTTTGTTAGAATTTGCATATAATAGGACATCTGAGGAAGGCTGGGAAGTCGAAACACGGACTGTGTTGAGTCTTGTTTTGTCTGGGACTATGGCCTATTATCCAATTCTGCTCAGCACTGTGTTCCTATATAGCTACGAATAAAGTCTTCTAAGGTTTCAAAGTTTATTTAAAACTTGCTATCCCAGACATCAATAGAAATGTCTATACAGCTTACAATAGTAAAATACACAGGCAAGAAAGAAACTAAAAAGGAACAGGTCATGGAGGGATAGAAAAGGAACTCCATTGTCGGATAATCAAGGAAGTAAAGATGAGTTCAAAGAGGGAGGAGGAGTAAGTCTATGATGATCCATCAGACTCAACTGAAGGACAGCGCCTAGGATAGTATGAAAGTATCCTTGAATAAAACAGTTTTGAGATCTATCTTAATTGAGTCAGGGATGTTTGTGATCTAAGGAATAATGGTAATGCGTTCCATAGGGAGAAAAAATAGCATCTCAGGTAGCCTCATGTCTAATATGCTGAAAAGGTGGTACAACCAATAGATGCTGTTGGCATGAACATAGAGCACACGTAGGAGCATATGGAGTTATCTCGCTAAAAAGGGAGGAGATCCAGAGTTTTTAATTTTGAAAACCAAAAGAAGAATCACCACCTTGTCTCTTCCTGTTGTTCTTTCGCCTTGTGTTCTTCTGCTGAACATGGGTGGGATATGGGTGTGTCTCCAATTACTCTTGAACTTCAGAAATGGCTTTCAACGTTCACTTTCAATTTTCCAAAAGGCACTCCAAAAGTTAACTTATAAAGTCCAAACAGACTAAATCACAAACGTGACTAATGGCAGAAGAGAAAGACCTCAGACATCGTAAAGGATTACAAACGTTCCTGCCAATGGCAGACTATAGTATTTAATCACATGCACATAAAAACTCCTTGCCAAAACTTAGAAAACAATATTTTTTTGTTATTTTTATAAATGCAAATCAATATTGTAGCAAACTATGTTTGACATTCTTTCAATATAAATATAAGCAGCTTTATAATCATAAATATATCCTCAGTAGCAATATTCAAATGCACACTGCTCACTCATTCAGTGACACTTATCTCCAGGCTCAGTTCCCGACAGGCACCCATTGTGCCAAAGCTTCTTCTAGGGATCCACAAACTGGTTACTAGCAGCCTAACTGGAGATCTGAATGGCTAAGCCACTGAACTGGCTTTAAAAATCAACAGATAGCCGGTTATATCGGGTGATATAACTGGCTATCTGCTAGCTGTTAACTGGGGATAATCAGCAGGGGATAGCCTCTGAATATCGGAGAGAGGGGAATAACTTTCCCCAGGTCTACCTTAATAATGGTTTAGGGACATTTCCTCCAGGAATTTGTCCAAACATTTTTTTAAGCCCAGCTACATTAACCACTGTTACCACTTGCTCCAGCAAAGAATTCCAGTTGAATGAACAAAATATTTTCTCTTATTTAGTTTTTAATGAGCTGGCAAGTATCTGGAAAGAAGTGGCATCAGATGCATATTTAGATGAAGTTAAATGTATCCAGATTTCTATCCAGACAGTGGTTTGCATATTGCTGCTTTCCAGTTAGCATCAGCACTCACTGTTTCCATCCAGATATTCAGCACCAATTTGTACCCAGAGAGCAGCACTGAAACTTTTATTAAACACTGGCATTGCAGCCAGTGTTTAACAAAATATTGACCTCAGCGGCTGATTACTGAGTAGTCTTCTGTTTAGAGTAACTTGATTGTCTTTGTGTATATTGATGCCATATGTTAAGCATAGGGATTTTTCTTCCTAGACTGGAAGCCTATTTCTGTAAAATAATTAAATACTACCAGTCTTCCTTTCTCCCATCTAGGTACTCAAAACATTGTTTGAAGAGGAGGAAAAATGTAAGAGAAAGTCTGATTAATATTCTTTGTTGAGTATTAGAACATTTGGAGAGTTCAACACCATGCTGGGTAAAAGGGTTGTGCCTGAACTTGTGGTGACCTAAAGAGCCAGGGAAAACAGAGCTGGTAAAGTTGTTAAAAAAAAGCTTCAATTGTTTCAAAATTCCACGGTTAGACTGATTTTTAGAGCAAATACCTTTGAGAAAGCCTCCCTTTTATTAAGAAGCCTTCATTGGCTGCCAGTAAATTCTAGAATAGAATTTAAAATAGCTTGTATGGTCTATAAATCACTGACAGGCCCAAACTTGGATGGACTGGTAAATTATTGTGTGCTTCTGAATAATCATATTGATTCCCGTTTTGCTCAAAATTTAACTTTGGCTTTCCCAAGTTTGAGAGGGGTCAGACTGAAAAAACGTCTGGAACAATCTTTCAGATATTCAAGTATAAAAATATGGAGTATCTTGCCCATTTAAATTAGATCTACTCCCCGATATTCAAAACCATTTATCCAGCCAGGAATGGCATCTGGCAGGTTAAATGGTACTGAGCCAGCTAAGTGCTAATATTCAGCTTGAGATAGCCAGCTATCTCAGCTGAATATTAGCGCTTAGTGGCTAGCCGGTCAGTGCCGATATGTAGCATCTGGCCGGCTATGTTTGGCGGCCAAATACGGCTGCGTCAATAGGAGGAATATCTTTGGCCGTTTTGACATTAACCAGCCAGCACTGAATATCGGCTTAGTCAGTTAAGATCAAACTGGCCAAAAACAAACCAGATATTCAATGTTGTTCACTGAACATGGCCCGGCATTGAATATCCGGGCTCACCGCTGACCACAGCAGTTAGCCAGGCTAATTCCCGCAGTCTAAATATTGGGCCCCTAGTTCTTACCTGCTGTTTTGTAAAAATTTTAAAACATGCTTATTCTCTGTAAATGATAAGGAATAGTTTATAGAATATTCTTTTTGGAGTAAGTTGTCATTTACTCCATTTTAGGGAGGTCTTTTTTAATAATTTATTAAACTTGCTATACCGCTTAGTTGCTTGCAAATTAAAGTGGTTTACAATTTTTAAAAAAGAGGAACAAGAAGAAGTAGAAAGGAACGCCATTTGTTAACAAGAAAGAATAAACTAACCCTACCGATCCAACTTAAATGCCTAATCTCTGCAACACAACCAAACTAAAGCACGTAATGGACATAACACAACTCTTCCGTTCTCTGATTCCCTAATATAGCTGTGCCACATGAACTTGATCTTACCACAACATCAACCTGTATTTGTTTACAATGAAGCCTGCAAAGGCCTCTCCGGTACTATGTAAGCCACACTGAGCCTACAAATAGGTGGGAAAATGTGGGATACAAATGTAACAAATAAATAAATAAACTTACCATGCAAGCACTAACCCAATTATTCAAGGAAATACTAAAAATAAATTGGTCCTGATATTCAGACCGCGGGAGATAGCTGAGCTTTCTCCTGTGGTTGGCGCTAAACCTGGATATTCAATGCCAGTCTGTTTCAGGTGACCGGTATTGAATATCCGATTTAACTTTGGCTGGTCCGACTTTAATCGGCTGATATTCAGCACTGGCCAGTTAAAGTCGGACTGGCCAAAGTTAGTCTACCTATTGTGGTGGCCAAATATGATCGCCAAATTTGGCCGGTCTGGTTTTGAAAATCAGAGGATAGCTGGTTATATATCGCCTGATATAACCGATTATCTTTAAGATGCTAACTGGCGATATTCAGTGCCGGATAGCCAGCTATCTGGCACTGAATATTGCTGGATAGCTACCTAAATTCCATTATAGTGGCCATTTGCTTTTAAATATTGGGCAGATAGTTAAAAATATCTTACCATTCAATCACTAACCCGTTCGTACAAGAAACATACAGACAGACATCCACACAGAAAAGTTACAACTCATACCTAAGTCAAATAAAACTCAAAATTCACACAAATAAATCCATTTCTGACCTCCCGCTGCAGAATCAACCCTGGCCTAAACATTGAAACAAGTGGGTCTTTAATTGCAAACGAAACGAAGTATAAGATATTTCAAGCCAGAGGTGCTGTGGTAAGGAATTCCAGATTGCTGGTGAAGTAAAGAAAAAAGCACTCAACCTAGTAGGTTCCCATCTGGCTTTAGATGGGGGTGGGAGAACTAACCTTTTAATGAACGTAAGGTGTGAAAGGGTGTTTAAAAATCACCAGAGAAGCTAGATATGCATTGAATCCTAACAAAAAAAATATAGAATATAAGACATTTTTAACACCCTTTCCATAAAGAAGTATTTCCTTAGATTGCTCCTGAGTCTATCCGCTTTTAACTGCATCCTATGCTTCGTCATTCCAGAGCTTCCTTTCAATTCAGACTTGTCTCCTGTACATTTATGCCATGGAGGTATTTACATGCCTCTAGCTTATCGTCCCTCTACTGCCTTTCTTCCAAAGTATATATATTGAGATCTTTAAGTCTGTCCCCATACCCTTCATGACCAAGACCACTGACCATTTTAGTAGCTGCCCTCTGGACCAATTCCATCCTGTTTCTACAAAGGCCCTATCACTTCCTTTTTCCTGCTGGCCATTCTTCTCCCTATGTACCCAAGCATCCCTTTGATTTTTGCTATCACCTTTTCTACCATCATGACCTCTCTGAGCCTGGAGGTATGAGAAATTTTAATAAACCTAAATCTACCTGTTTGGCCACCTTATGATCATCAAATATGATCACCCCCAGCTCCCACTGTTCTTTTATGCTCAGAAGTACTGTACCACTCCCTCAGGTTTTTGCAGCCTAAATGCAAGCCTCTGCATATAGATTATTTAGTTGTCCTGCCCAGTGGCGTAGCGAGGGCGGCTGCCACCCGGGGCGGTTCGCCACTGCACACTCTCCCCCCAGGTGCAGCATGACACCCCCCTCAGCGCATCAACCCCCCCCCCTTGGCGCATCACCTAAGCCCCCCTCCCCGAGTGCATTCTTGCCTGCCGTGTGCACGCCGCTGGGGGGGTGTCGGTTCCGCTGGTTCCCTGCTCCCTCTGCCCCGGAACAGGAAGTAACCTGTTCTGGGGCAGAGGGAGCAGGGAACCAGTGGAGCCAACACCCCCCCCCCCCCCCAGCGGCGTGCACCCGGGGCGGACTGCCCCCACCGCCCCGCCATTGCTATGCCACTGGTCCTGCCAGATTTTTTTTCTTGATTCTTTTATGGACCTGAATAATTCACAGTCTTTAGTTTCTTGAGGCAGCTCAAGAGCAGATGCTATGGCAACAATTTGCAAGTTTTAGGGTGACTGCAATATATTTGCATATATTTGCATGCCAAATAATGTAAATTATCTTTTTGCTTTATGAAAATAGTTTTTAACCAGTCTTGTGGGTCTGGATATCTTTGTTAATGCTCTTTTATGTGGAGGGGGAAGGAATATCAGCGCAGGGAGGGTGGGTAGGGGGATAAAGAGATCTTACAGATAGGAAAGGAGAAGAAGAGGAGATCCCAAGGATGGAGAAAAGATCTTGTGAATGTGAGAGAAGGGATCATCAGTGAGGAGGAGGGTGTAGAGAGAAATTGTGTCTCATGGGACTAGAGGGAAAGGGAAATGGGACTTGATATACTGCCTTTCTGTGGTTTTTGCAACTACATTCAAAGCGGTTTACATAGTATATTCAGGTACTTATTTTGTACCAGGGCAATGGAGGGTTAAGTGACTTGCCCAGAGTTACAAGGAGCTGCAGGGGGAATCAAACTCAGTTCCCCAGGATCAATGCCCACTGCACTAACCACTAGGCTACTCCTCCACTCCTAAAAGCAGTAGTTAAGGATATGGAGGAATTACCTTGTTGAGGATGGGGAAAGAGTTACAAATGACAGGTTTACTTACAAGAACACCTATAGCCCAATCTCAAATGTGGATAAAAGTACACAAATAAATTATATTACATCATCAAAAAGTAAGAAATTAAAGATTACAGTCTAACTGTATGAAAACTACCAAATGGCACATTATAAACTAAACAAACATTTAACTTGTAAACCATAATAAATGAAACTAATAAAGACAATCAACATAACGATGCAGCTGATAGTCGGAAAGCCCACAACATAAAACAGGCTATCTTAGGAACAAAACATAGCAAAGGCATCTCTAAAAAGCTACATTTAGACAAATTTCTTAAATGGAGTCATTTATCAGCCTAGCTACCATGGCAAGGCATTCTAGAACACTGGCAGAAAAGAAGAAAAAAAACTCGTTAACGGGGTTGAGCTAATCAAGGGACAAGTTAAGAGGAGGGACTGTCAAAAAGGGCAGCTTGTGAGGATCTGAGCTGGTGAGATAGAATGCAGGGTGTAATCATACAATAGAGATATAATGGGCTATTCCTAATAAGCATTTAGAACTCCTGGAGAAGATTTTTAAATTGGATATGCCAGAGCCTGTTTATAGAAAACAGGACTAACATGATCCCTAATGCTTGTACCAGAAAGAACTCTTGCCACTATGTTCTGGATATGTTGCAATTTATGGACAGACTTTGCTGTTAACCCTGCCAAAAAGTAGTTGCAATAATCAAGGCAGATTATAATAACTCATAGTGTGGATTCAGGCTGCATAATCAACATCTCATAGCAGAGTGGTCGTCTGAAAATTCTTTTATTCAGGGCAATACATTGCTGGCAAGTTCTTGAGACAGACTACCAATGAGCAAGTTTTCTTCTCATGAATTTCTTGTCTTTCTGAAAGAGCGTACAAGATTATATAGACATTAAAAAAAACTTACATCATAGGGTCAGCTAAAATTCAGTTCAGTAGGTCAGCAAAATAACAAAAGAAAAAGAGACTTTGACCATTAGCCAAAAACATATGGGTTTCAGGACAGAAAAACATGTCTTAGGTAACACTTTCTCAACCATTGATAAGAGAAAGAGAACAATTACTGATGTGTCTTATCTATCTAAATCATTCTTTATACAACACGTGACTGGAAAAGAAAACAATTGCCCCTAGCACCTTGCCTTGTGAAGTTTACTCTTCCTCATGGGCCCCTCAACTACAAATAAACAGTTCAGTTCAGTTCACATTGATCTGGCCTTCTCCTGAGGTCAGTTGAAAAGCTGAGAGCTGCAAATTTGTCTCATGTAACCTAGAAGCAATGCCCTAAGTTTTCCTGTTCCACAATACCAAGTCATCGGGGTTCAAGTAAGAATAAATCTTTTTGAAATCTCTGAAATATACGTATTCAGTTGTAGACCCTGTCTCATCAACTCCCAAATTGCAGAATCACTGGGTGCTAGAGCTCCACCAATAGTAAAAGGGAGAGGCAAATAAATCTGAAATGTAGGGGGTAGCACTGAAGAGGGAAAAAGTAACCAGGTCAGGAGAGGGGGAGAATCTGGCATTGGGGAGGTAGAGGTAGGGGGCAGGGGAGATGGATGGGAAGGGAATCCAGAATTTCTAAAGGACATATTAAGGAGGAAAGAGAGGAAAGATCCAGGATCAGGGAAGGGAAGATAAAAGAAAGAGAGAGACAGAGAGAGAAGCATGAGGCAATCAGGAGACAGAGGATTCCTTCTCTAAATACAACACGCCCCCCCCCCCCCCCACTACCACCACCACAGGTTCTCTTTCTCACACTTAATCCCATGCACCACAAAGATTTATCCCCACCAGTGCAAAATCTCTCTCACATACCACCGTGTCTCTCATCCACCATGCTGATCTCATCTCCCACCAACCAACTTTGGCATTCCTAACCTCCTTTCCATGACCCCTCCCCCCCAACTACTAAAAGCCTGTTAGGTTAGCAATTCCATAATCATCAAGCAGAACATATATTGATTTATAGCTGGCTTTTTCACTGAAATATTTCACTAAGAAGAATTAAAAGAAGCCGGTGAATATTTAATATTTCACAAAGGGTGATTAAGCAGGAAAGGAAGAAAGGGATTGAGAAGGTGTATCTACATTTGGGGAGAAGCAAAGATGTTGGTGGGGTGCATGTGTGTATGTTTGGGAAGGAGGAAAGAATTTGTTGGAAGTGTGAGGGTGTGTTTGGGGTAGAAAAGAGGATTTCTCAAGAGGAGGGAAGAGATTGTTGCCATTTCACATTTAGATATATACAACCTAGGCAACTACCTCTGGTACCAAATTTTGATATGCATTTGAGTGTCACTGCCACTGCCATGCCTTGATCTAGACCTGCTGTTGTGATGCTGTAAAGAGCAATTGACCTCATAGCAATAACCCCACCTCCAGTAAGCAGCTTCCATATGCAACCTGTGAGCCCTTATGCACAGACAAGCTTAATGGTACCCTAACTCCTTGTATGAGTTTTTATGATGACAAGAAGCCCGTGTGCAATGAGGGGATGGGGAGCTGTAGGGCAAGTGAGAATGCAAGGACCGGCAGAGCCTCACTGAAGTTTTTTTTTGCTGAAACACTGTTGCCACTGCAGGGACCAGCCTTCTTCAGAACGACATAGATGAGGGATGGCCACAATTTAAATCCAGTGCTGGGTTGTCAGAGTATATGTATATGTTTAGGGAAATGAAGGACCTTGCAGTGAGATGCCGGTATTTGGAGAACAAAGAAGAGTTACTGGGTGCATGAGTGTACATATGGGGAGAAATGGATGACCTGCTGATGTATGTACAGTATCTTTCAGGAGGAGTAGAGACCTTGCTGGGGTGTTTGGGGAAGAATATGGACTACTGGCGGTATTTTAGACGAAGGGGGGAGCATCACATTAATAGACAGATTTGTGCTGCTCTTATATGGCAGCTGTGATAGTCTTAGATCTCAGGTTAACAGTCCTCAAGCAGAAGGAAAGGATGTTTCAAACGTAACGGCATCAGCTTTACAACATTCAATGGAGCATGTGCCTGGGTATAAGATGCAGTGAATTGCCTTCCCTTGGCCTAAACATTCATTAGTTTCCTGTCTTCAAAACAGTTTATTACAGAAACAGAAGCTTAAAATCCACATATCATGTTAGCAGTCAGGTTACCATTTTTGTAAAGGCTTAAAACAAATGAAAACAGAACATTTCTGTTTTTGCTCCATTTTTTCCTGGTTGCTGTGGAGATGTCTTAAAGAATTAGAGCTTTGAACATTCTTTCTGCAAACCTACTGGTTGCACATATTCCACAGCAAACTTACACATCCCTAAGGCATCCAGTTCAAGAGGTGACAGACTCTGTACCCCTGTGCTCACTCCCTAAGCTCTCCAGTCCTAGACCCAGATGCACTAACTCCACGGAAAAAAAAACCCTGCCCTTACCAATCTCCAATTGCTGCTTAGTGATTTTGAAAAAAATGGGCATGCATGAAGGAAATTGCATGCAAATGAGCTGCTCGCTGTTAGCTCATTTGCATGCTATTTCCTTCCTAGGGGGTGAAGCCAGTCGGTCAGCCGAACATGCGCAGAGCAGCCATGCATTAAGCGTGGCTGCTCTGTGCATGCCAAAGACAGCTTCATACACGCAGACAAGCTGCATGTATAATAGCCATCTAAAGCCTCCAATAAATTGCCACAGAAGTGCCTGTTATGCTTCCTGCCCAGCAAAACCAAAGTATAATCTGGTTACGATGGCATTCAGGAGGAGCAAGAACCAGCAGATCAACAACTTCCTTGCACCAGCAACAGCTCACAGCAGCCCCGGCCAGGCATTAACGAGAGGCACAGACCTGTTAGGTTTTCTATGGTAAAGGTAAGGATTGATGTTGTGCATGGGGTAGTAAAATGGTTGTGCATCACCTTGCATTCACATTATAATACTAATTAATTCATCACAATAGATTTTAGATAATTTGCATTCCATTTTCGTTAGCTGCTACCGTGACAGGAAAATGGTTCGGAGAACCCTTTTGTACATGTCACGTGGCTCGTTAAGTTTAGTGCATCTGGCTCCTAGAGTTCACAGGGGCCAATATTCAGACTGTGGGAGTTATCTGGGCTGCCTCCCACGGTTGGCGGTGAACCCGGAAATTCAATGCCAGGCTGTATCCGGCAACTGGTTTTGAATTTCCTGGGGTTTTTTTTGGACGCTGTATACATAGCTGGTTAAGCTGATATTTATCGGCTGAGCGGCTAAATTATGGCGGGCAAAGATAGACCTGCTATTTATACGGGTCTATCTGGCCACTTAACGTAGCCAGTCAGCCAACGAATATTGGTGTTAACTGGCAATGTCCCGCTGAATATTAGTGTTTAGCCGGCTTAAGGCTATTAAATTGGCCAGGAGCCATTCCTGGCTAGTTAAATAGTGCTAAATATTAAGTGGACAGTCTCTGTATCCCTTTGCTCCTCCCCTGAGCCCTCCAGTCCTAGAGGTGACAGGCTCTATTTCCCTGTGCTCATTCTCAGAGCTCTCCAGTCCTAGAAGAGACAGGCGCTGTATTGTCAGGGCTCATGTCACTGAATCTTCAGGTCCACTATGATGTTGAGTTTCTCATAGGAGCAAAAGTCCATGGAAATCAAGAAACTGCTCAAGGCAACTGTCTCTCTTACTAGCAAGGTAGCTGGAGCCCTGATTAGAACAAGGAGAGTGGCATTTCAGCTGCACTCATTGACTGAAGCTATTGACTGCTCCTTGGCTTCTGTGACAGCCCCAGAATATGCTGACAGCTCACAGTCATAAAGCTGCTTAAATCGGTCTTTCAATAATGCAGCTTTTGTCTGAGTGACCACAATGTCAAAGATCAGGACAGCACTTCCAGACCTCAGTAAGCTTTGTACATTTTTTAAGTGGACTGAAGCAGTGGATGCACTTAGCCCGGAGCCACAAACTTGCGTATCACTATACCTTTAATGCTATGGCGAGGAATGCTTCCTATGATCTATGTCTGCAGTAATTCAAGTTTTTCCACTAGATTGGCTCACAGGACCCATGAGAACAAGTTAGTGTAGTCAGACCCATTCACTTTAAGGCTTTCCACCTTTTAAGTGAAGTTCTATAAAAGCACCACCTGCAAGTCCTAGAGACGACCTCCTCCTCCCCCCCCCCCTCCATTTGCAGAAAGCTAAAATACAACAGTATATTTACTGAAAGATATTCTGCCTGCAATGTTCAGTGATTTTATTTTTTAAATGCTGGCTGCTGTGGAGGGGCATAATCGAATGGGGCGCCCAAGTTTTCCTGAGGGCGTCCTTGCAGGATGTCCCGGTGAAGGGGCGGGGAAACCTGTATTATCGAAACAAGATGGGTGTCCATCTTTCATTTCGATAATACAGTCGTGGACACCCAAATCTCAACATTTAGGTCGACCTTAGAGATGGTTGTCCCCGGTTTTCGGCAATAACGGAAACCGTGGATGCCCATCTTAGAAACAACCAAATCCAAGCCATTTGGTCATGGAAGGAGCTAGCATTCATAGTGCACTGGTCCCCCTGACATGCCAGGAAACCAACTGGGCACCCTAGGGGGCACTGCAGTGGACTTTATAAATTGCTCCCAGATGCATAGATCAAGAGCCCCCTAAAAATGGACAACCAGAGGCTTTCGACATATCCTCTGGAAACTGCTGTGGCTTAGTTTGCCTCAGTTCTTTAACCAAGTTACTGTATGCGCTGTCATGGACCTGAGTATGACATCTGAGGCTGGCATAGAAGCTGGCAATCAATATCTTTAATGATGTTTCTTGAGGGTGGGAGGGGGTTAGTGACAACTGGGGGAGTAAGGGTAGGTCATCCCTGATTCCCTCCGGTGATCATCTGGTCATTTCGGGCACCTTTTTGTGCCTTATTCGTAATAAAAACAGGTCCGGGTGAAAATGTCCAAGTATTAGTCATCGACATCTTTGCTTTATTCCATTATGGCTCAAAGACATTCAAGTCTTAGGAATGCCCAAGTCCCACCTCCACCATGCCTCCGATATGCCCCCTTGAGATTTGGACATCCTTGCGACGGACTTCCATTAGAGACGTCCAAAATCGGGGTTTGATTATACCGATTTGGACATCTCTGAGAGATGGACGTCCAAGTGCTAATTTATGTCAAAAGATGGACGTCCATCTCTTTTGAAAATGAGCCTCATAGTAACTTATGGAACTTTGTAAGCCTATGTGCTTTGAAAATAAGCTCCATAGGCTTCTAAAATTTTAGGTGTGCATAAATTGTATATATGCATATACTTGTGAGCTGCATGCATACATTGTTCCCTGGATTTTATAAAGGTCACAGATCCCAGATCTATGTGCCAAAAGAATTAGTTAATGAGCTCCAATGATTTCATGATTGGAGATAACAAGCACTTAATTGGCATGCATTATGATTTGAGTGTGAATCTATAATAGGCACCTAAATTGGATCACATGCAACTGAAAAGGCGGCACGGCCATGGGAGAGGCATGGGCAGGTCAGGGGCGTTCACAAAATTTAGGAACAGTGTTATAGGAGATTCATGCCAAACTTGCACACCAGGATTTACACCAAGTTTAAGCAGGCATAATTGCTCACATCCAAAGTTGGGCGTGAAAATCCATACTAAGCACTATTTGATAAACAGTGCTCATCCCAGAGTGCACTTTATTGAATTGCGCTGAGTACGTGTGCTTAAAAATTGGAATGTGTGAAAAACACACAGAAATCTGAATTAAATAAATAAAACAAGCTTTCTTTTTGGCCATGCATTCCCTTAGCTTTAAATAGGAGTGGTAGGTGTGTACATTTTCACAGAACTTTTAGGTTGTCTATTCAGTAGATTTTTAATTTAGAAGTGTTAATAAATCCTCTCATAATATAATAAAAAGAAAACCAAAATGCACATCAGATTTTTTGAAATAAACATAAAATTCACAGCCAGGTCTCTCCAAACAGTGGTTTTTAATTTGTATACTATGAAAGGAGCAGTTCAGTGGTTATAGGCATGAAGCTCAAGCTGGTAGCACAATTCTTGCCTGTTTCTTTAGGAAAGACATTTCAGTACCTTGGACAGTTCTTTTTTCTGTTTAAGAGTAACTTTTGCAGCAAAAATTCTCCTGCCTTTCAGAGCCCTACCATGGAAGTGAGAAAATTGATTCTAGTGGTGCAGTGGCAGGATGTGGTGAAAACTGACCTCCATAGTGAGTGGTTTTGGGAGAATATGATCAACAGTATACAGCAGTGAGAACTGTGAGGAAAATGATAACAACAGCTTCATTAGTGGACCATTTGGACTTACTGTGCTAAGCTGGGCATATTTTCACTTCAGTGCACATGTGGAAGCAACTCAACAGAACACATTTCTATTTCCTATTCCTTTCGAGTATAGGAGAAATATGAAGGTGACATCTGGACACTGGCTCTGGGGGAGGAGAGGGGAAGGGGTAAGAATAGGAAGTCAAATTGATTGCTGGCATGGAAAAGCAGTGACCTAACACATTCCCAGTACTAGGCTTTAATGACTGGAGAAAACACATTTGGATACTTTCTTTGTTACATATCTGAACATGTTGAAGGCAATTCCTCCCACCCCCTCTTCTCCCAATCTCTCAAGCTGTTCACACTGCAGCACAAATGTGACTTTTAATCCCCTGGAATCTTCATCACAATACCAAAAAGAGTGGAATGCACTATCATCCTGGGATAGTTTATCCACTGAATACATGGCACGGAGCTTTGGGCATATTTGGGTCTTTCTGAAGAAGAGGACTGTTAAAAAGGGCCTCTCTTTTTACTCTGTTCCATCTGGCTTTCATCAGGTAGCCATCACCCATAGCCTCTACACTCTGCTCCAGGCAGATTTCATGGGGTACCACAAAATGCAGCCTCTCTCTCTCCCTCCTTCACCTCACTTAACTACCCTTAGGGAGCCATCCAGTCTAACCTCTTTCTTTCCTCCATCTCTGAGTTTCCTGAACCACTCCTGTGACCCCACAGCCAGTTGAGAACTTCAGGATATCCTCAGGAAGATGTACAAGACAAAGCTGCATAAACTGAATCTCTAATATATGCAAATTTATCTCAAGGATATTCATCACAAATTTCCTGAAACCCTGTCTGGCTGTGGGGTCAATCAGGACAGGTATGGGAGGCCTAGCTCCATGTCATTCAGCTGTCATCAGGGAGCCATCATGCATTAATTTTTACCTTCCTGTATCCTATCTGGCAGCCACCTAGAACCCCTCTTTTACCTCGTGCTACCCAGGGAGCTATCATACACAATCTGTCCTCTTATTCTGTCCCATTTAGTTCTTATCATTAGCACCATTTTCTGCGAGACCTTATTAGAGAAATGAAACAAGAAAGCTGATGAAACCACTGATCAGCCTTTCTCTTCCTCTCAATATATAGCAAACAGAAGCTGAACTTCAGGAAAAAAAAATGTAGAAAAGGTTTGTTAGAATCATCCACATTTTTCTTGCACTGCAATTTTAAAGGCTTGCACTCAAGGCCTGCAAAGCTTTCTCTGAACCACTTTAAGAGCATCGGAGTGTGTTTCCCAGGGACCTGAAAGCTTTCCAGGGACTACTGAAATAATAAAAACTAAGACATGGGGTTTCTTCTCAAGGAAGATAAAGGGGCAATTTAAGAATCTGTTCTAAGGGGGCAGAGTGAAAGACTATCTACGTTTAGACTCAACCTCTTACTAAAATCCTAGCATGAAAGTTTAGTTAGGTTTATTATTTAATTTGAGAACACACTTAAAATAAGCATATCAAAACTGGAACTATTAAGTTCACCAATGCAACAAAACAGCTGGTTTCAGGAAACAGACAAGTTTTCAGTATTTTTCTAAGGTCCAGGTAACATTCTTCATTGCCTAAGGTAGCCCCGATGGTCTCATATCTCAGATAACAGCCCCCAAACAAAGTTTGGGAGTCAGATAGGAAAAGGCACTTCAATGAGTAATCTCAAGCTTGATAATAGATGATGTGGGAACCTAAAACAATCTTTTCTAAGAAGAAAGATGTGTTCTTAATGGAACAACATGCTAAAATAGGTGTCATGGGTAGTTCCTGCACTGACCAGTTACAGCATCTACATTACCATGTAATACTGGTTAGCACAGGAATATCATGTGAACCCTTACCACCTACAAAATGGATGGTGATAAATGCTGCAGCAGCCAAGCAGTGGAGATGACCAAGAATAAGGGTGTAGCCAAGATTATTCCTTAAAATCCTTTAACAAACAAGTTGGCAAAAAATCATGCAATAAAATACATGACCTTCAAGAAAGACTTGATATGGGCCATGTTTTGGCGATAGTGCCTGCTTCATGAGTCCACAATACACATAAATCTGAACCAGAAAAATGAAAACATACATATGTATGGATTATGGATAATGAAATAAGAAACTACATGAATATAAAATCCAAAAAGAACTGTAATCTTAAAAAATGGCCATGCACTAATGGCCACATCAGTGCATTGCCATTAATACAGAAAATAGAAAAACAGCCATTTTATGAGGTAAAATGGCCTTAGCGTGCCATATGGGTGCATTAAAGCCTTTTTTGCCACAGCTTAGTAGATACTTAGAGCCCACCAACTTCAAGAATCTGAACACAATGCGTAAGAGTTTGGACGGGGCCTTTTTGATACAAACAGCCAGAGCTGCTTTTGCAGGACATATAAGATCTCTCCTCTCTATCCCAGTTAACAGCCTAGCTGCTGTGTTCTGACAACCTGAGAATGGTGTTTCAGTGACTGAAAAAAGCCAGAATACACAGAGTTGCTACAGTAAAGCTTTGAGATTACCAGTTCATACATAGCAGTAGTGAAATCTTGCACAGACAAATGCGGATGCAGCTATTGTAAGAGTTGTACACCACATCAAGTGAGGAAAGCATGCAAAGCATGACTTATGAAAATCTTTTTTAATTCCTCTATGGGTGGGTGAGTGCATGGCATATGTCTGTGCTTGTGCATCTATCTCTTGGGATTGGAGTAGTTTGGGGGGGGGGTGGACCAGTTATCAGGAAGAGGTATTTTGGGGGATCGGAGAAGTTGTGGTGGGGTAGACCATTTCAGGAGAGGGAAGTATAGAAAAAAGGATGAGGTGGTTTGAAAGGAAAAGTTCCCTTACTAAGATGTTTCAAACTATGTGTGGAGTGGAGGAGTGGCCTAGTGGTTAGGGTGGTGGACTTTGGTCCTGAGGAACTGAGTTCAATTCCCACTTCAGGCACAGGCAGCTCCCTGTGACTCTGGGCAAGTCACTTAACCCTCCATTGCCCCAGGTACAAATAAGTACCTGTATACAATATGTAAGCCACATTGAGCCTGCCATGAGTGGGAAAGCACAGGGTACAAATGTAATAAAATAAATAAATGTAAGTTTATATGCTGCAGAAGCTGGACCTGCTTTTCCCATAGAAATTCACTAGATCATTTTTTTTTTTTAAAGGGAGAGGGGTATTGCTCTGGAACCATCAGTAAACTCTGGCCCATTTTGTATCTCAATGTGTCTTTTCATCAGTTTCCCCCCCTTGCCCAAGCTAAGTTTTTATTTTTTTTTATTTTGTTACATTTGTACCACGCACTTTCTCACTCATGGCAGGCTCAATGCGGCTTACATGGGGCAATGAAGGGTTAAGTGACTTGCCCAGAGTCACAAGGAGCTGCCATGCCATTCTAATTTTTGGCCCCAGACAGTGGCGTACCAAGGGGGGGCGGTGGGGACAGTCCGCCCTGGGTGCACGCCACTGGGGGGGTGCCACGCACCTGTTGGCCGAGTCCGCTCGTTCCCTCCCTGCTGCTCCCTCTGTGCGGAACAGGTTACTTCCTGTTCCGGGGCAGAGGTAGCAGCAGGGAGGGAATGAGCGGACTCGGCAAACAGGTGTGTGGCACCCCCCCAGCAGGTAAAAATGCACCCGGGCAGGGGGGAGGGTGTAATTTTGCCGGGGGGGGGGGGGCAAGGGCGATCCGCCCCGGGTATCAGGCAGCCTAGGAACACCACTGGCCCCAGAAAGACAAGCATTCATTGACCTTTCTTGGATATTTCTTTCCAAATTTTGTTGGGTTGGAAAGAATAACAAGAGGGGAACACATGTGGCGCTTGGTTGATGGAATTCTTTCCAATCCCTTTGCATGTAAATGCATGTGTGTGTTTTTATGTTTTTGAAGTGGGGTTGGTGGATGTGTATGTATGCATGTGTGTGTGTGTCTATGCATGTATATTTGTGTGTTGGTATGTTTGTGTGTTGGAATGTGTGTATATGCATGCTTGCATATATGTGTGCATTGTAGGGGTAATCCCTGTGTCTCATCTTTGTTAGGCTTGAGGCTTGGTTAGGCCATGAACCATCTTTTCTGAAACATGGATTCAGCATTTCTTCCAGGCAGCATTGTGCTGTCTGGCATCATTCAAGGCCATGCTGTTTACTTGCTCTGGCCCTACAGTTCATCTCCTGGGAAACTGCGGTGGAGAGAGAGCTTTCAGGTACACAGGACCTCCAGTACCTTGTGTGAAATTGTGGAGGAGCATATGCACTGCAAGACATGAATGAGGTCATGCTTGTTGTTTACTTCGGTGGTGAGACTTCACTACTACTGATAAGGTCCCTCACTGTGATGACCATATGCAACCTGCTGAACAAAGGTATACGGTTCTTGATTGGTCCCTGATTGTTACCTGGGGACCCAGAGGGCAGTGCCTGAACTGAGACAGAGGAGTTGGGCTAGGAAGGCAGAAGAGGAGAGGAGCTGATGGTGTATGGATCTCTCTGAGGAGAAGGACTGAATTGCCAGAACACCTGTGAACTGTATCTCTCTGAGCTGTGTTTAGCACAAGGAAAGATTCGGAAGCTGATTTACAGCTTCCCATAGACTGAGTATCCAGCTGTTTTCCAGAGCAAGGATACATGGGACTATTCCTGATGCTGTCAGAAGGCTCACGGGGAATCCTGCTCAAGCCCTGAAGAAGAGACAATTCGTCACCCCCATTTAGATGCTGAAGCTATGGACTGCAAGGGTGAGAGAAGGGGATTTTCCTTTATAGTTCAGGATTAGTTAGTTTCTGGCCTTTCCTAGTGAAGGGTAGGTTATTACTCAATGTAGCCTAATATCGCTACTGACTTGGTAATAATAAGTATTTTGTGCTCAGTATATTTTTAGATCTTGCTTGCCATATATATATTTCCACATTGGCATGATTCCTTCTTTGGGGACAGCTTAGCTCAGACCAAAGGGCACTTAGGTGCTCTCATACCTCTAACCAAACAAGTACAGAGTAATTGCTATCTGAGTGATTATCTGTCATATAGCAGTGCCTACAGTGTGAATGGATATATATGTTTATGTCTCTGCATATGTATTTGTCTGTTGGTATGTGTGTGTGTGCTTTGTGTGTCTGTGATCAGGAGAGGAGATAAGGGGGAAGGCAGTTTGAAAGCTGCAATTCCGTAATCAGAATATTGCAGTGAATAAGTATTTATATTGCAGCTGTTGGAGCTGCTTCTTCTATAGAAGTGCACTGTGGCATGGGGGGAGGGGGGCATTTATCTTCCACCTCCCACCAGATACAGAAACTTCACTTGTAAAGCACAGAAAGCCCCTTTGGATCAACTTTTCCCTTCCTGTGACTAGAGCTGCCTCCCAGTCCTTTGTCACCACTGCCTTTCCATTGGCAGGATCCTAAATACAGCCTCTGCCACTGGTTACACTGGGCACAGGCAGGGCGGGGGGACTACAGAAGTGCAGACAAAGGTTTTATGTTTATTAGATTCTTAATATACCGCCTTACTGTGGAACAACCAGAGTGGTTTACATAATGTCCAGCATAGGTGGAGGTGACTCATCTGTTTGGGGAGGCTAAAGTGGCTGGGGCTAGATGAGGTCATAGGGTGGGGCTATGGTCAGGGTATGGGACAGAATGGAACTGAGCAGAGCAAGTTTAAATCCTTGGAGCAGGGGTGGGGGGTGGGCAACACCTTTCTCAGCAGTAAAAGGATGGTGGAGCATTTTTGAACACTGTGAAGAACGAGTTCTTCATCGTGTAGCTCTGGTGCAGCTGTATCAGCTGCCTTCCCAGTACCTCAGTAATATGCATACTGAATACACTCCAAGAATTATGTGCCAAAAGAAAATAATGCACTAAAATAATACAACATATTAAACAGAACAATATTTCCAGTATTCTGGAAATATATACATGCACTTTAACATAGATTCATAAACCCTCCAGAGAGAAGAAAATACCTACTGCATCTTAATATAACTCTTACTTAGCTACAATTGAAAAAAAAAAAAAAGCCAGAACTAAATCCAAATCCAAAATTCAGTACTAGGCATACTGTGAAGTAATACAAAACCTTACAAATCAGGACCTATATAACAATTCTACTAAACCCATAACACTAACCTCTAGGAGTCATACAAGGTCCTTCCTAGAAAAAAACAACGTAAACATTGCAGTGGATAGAAGAACATCAATATACCTACAAGAAAACTATACAAGCTGGTTTAGTACAGATCAGTCCTATACAGACATTTAATGCTATCACAATACCCAGCCTTTTTCACACACGAATACAGGCAGACTCTCATCAAGTATAGAATAAGCAACCACAAACTAAAATTAGAAATATGTAGACAAAAATTAAACTGAACTCCAAGAAGCCATATTCTATATACAATGCAACACCATAGAAACAGAACCAGTAACACGTCCCTGTGTACCGTACAAAATATAGAGAGCAAATATAAATTTCAGAAACTGACACATTCCAATTGCTACATTAAAAATTAGCAAAACAAAAACAGAAAATAAGGTGATACCTTCTTATTGGACTAACCTATTACATTTTTTGTTAGTTTTCGGAGGCCAAAACCTCCTTCTTTAAGTCAGGATAAGCATACTATTACAGCACATCAGAGGTAGAGAACTAGGTTTTGATCTCCAAAAGCTAGTCAAAAAATATTTATTAACTTTAAAAGTGGATTAACATGCTACTGCATTACTTCATCCTAAATTAAAAATACAATTATTTTCTACTTTTGCTGACTGGCTATTTAGTTTTTCTAATGGTGTTGGTCCTGGTCTCTGGTTACTGCTTTCCTGTCTTCTTTTAACTCTCTTTTCAAGGTTTTCCTGTCCATATGCCATTTTTTCTCTCCTTCTGTCTTCTTCAATCAGCTTTCCATCTCTTTTCCTCACTCTGGCCTACTCATTCTCCTTTCTCTTATTTCCCAGTTTTTCACTAACTCTTTCTCTCTACTCTTGCCATCCAGCATCTTCTCTGTCTCCCACCACCATCCAGCATCACCTCTCCTCTCTCTCTCCCCCCTGCCAGCTAGCATCCCCTCTCTTGTCTCTCTATCTCTCCCCTCCACCATCCAATATCACCTGTCTCTTTCCCTTAACCTCACCATCCAGCATTGCCCTGTCTGTCTGTCTCTGTCTCCCCCACAACCAGAATTGCCTCTGCCTTTCTCACCTCCTACCATCTAGCATCTCCCCTCTGTCTCTTCCTGCATCCAGCATCTTCTCTGTCTCTCCTTCCCCTCATCTAACATCTCCACTATGTCTCTGCACATACACCCATCCCTCTGTCATCCTGCATTACCTGTCTGTCTCCCCCTGGTATGCAGCAATGACCATCTCTCCCTCACTCTCTCTCTCTTACATCTGCTTCCTACACCATTCAGCATTGCCCCTGCCTACCTCTCTTCCCCCATCCAGTCTCTCTCTCCTATGCAGTATGTCTCTCATTCTCTCCAGCTCATAGCCTTTGTCTTCCTCCTTTTATCCAGCATTGCCCCCTCTCGCTCTCTCTTTCTCCCATTCATCCCTGCCCTGCAGCACAGTTTTGCTTCCTCCCTCCTGTTGTACCTCAGTCGGGCTCATGCTAATAAATAACCATAGAAGACTACCAGGCTCATTTTCAAAAGAGAAGGACGCCCATCTTTCGACACAAATCGGAAGATGGGCGTAACTCCAGAAAGGGTCATCCAAATCGGTATAATCGAAAGCCGATTTTGGACGTCCCCAACTGCTTTCCGTCGCAGGGATGGCCAAAGTTCAAGGGGGCGTATCAGAGGCATAGCGAAGGCGGGACGGGTGCGCCTAACATATGGATGTCCTCGACCCATAATGGAAAAAAAGGGCATCCCTGACGATCACTTGGACGACTTTACCTGGTCCTGTTTTTCTTATGACCAAGGCACAAAAAGGTCTTTAAAAATATTGATTGCCAGCCTCTATGCCAGCCTCAAATGTCATATTCAGTTCCATCACAGCAGTATGCAGGTCCCTGGAGCAGTTTTAGTAAGTGCAGTGCACTTCAGGCAGGCGGACCCAGGCCCATCCCCCTCCCTACGTGTTACGTTTGTGGAGGAAACAGCGAGCCCTCCAAAACCCACCAGAAACCCACTGTACCCACTTTTTTGTGCCCCCTTCACCTGTAAGGGCTATGGTAGTGGTGTACAGTTGTGGGTAGTGGGTTTTAGGGGGGGTTGGGGGGCTCAGCACACAAGGTAAGGGAGCTATGTTCCTGGGAGCATTTTATGAAGTCCACTGCAATGCCCCCTAGGGTGCCCGGTTGGTGTCCTGGCATGTCAGGGGGACCAGTGCACTAGAAATGCTGGCTCCACCCATGACCAAAGGGCATGCATTTGGTCATTTCTGAGATGGGCATCCTTGGTTTTCATTATCACGGAAAATCAGAAACGACCAAGTCTAGGGACGACCATCTCTAAGGACAACCTAAATTTCAAGATTTGGGTGTCCCCGACCTTATTATCGAAACAAAAGATGGACATCCATCTTGTTTCAATAATACGGGATTCCCTGCCCCTCCATCGGGACGTTTTGCAAGGACGTCCTCAACAAAACCTGAGCGTCCCTTTCGATTATGCCCCTCCATGGGAACTTGCTCTCTGCAGCATCACTAATGCTTTCTGTGCCGGTCCCGGAAGTGTATACTAAACAGGAAGCAGTTGCAGTGCTAAACAGGAAGCACTAATGGTACTGCAGACAGTCAGATCCCGTGGTCTTCTATGGTTCTTTATTAGTGCAATAGGAAGGAGGGGACAAAATGTGCTGCAGGGTGGGAGTTAATGAGAGGAGAGAAGGAGCAGGTCTGGTGGGCAGGGAAGGTTGCGGTTCAGGATGTGGAGGCTTAGTCTTCCCAAGCCTCTTATATGGGATGCCTATGATGTTTAGACATATTACCCGTCCTTTTACCTTCTGAACATTAATATAAAATTCTGCTGACTTCTGAAAAAAGGCAGACAGTTGGCAATCTTAACCTCCTGAGTCCTCTGCATATGCCACAGGGCACCTCTCCCCAAACATATGTGTGATATAAATTGTGTGCCAAGCTTTCCAATAATCTGGCCCTGCCCATGGCAACATATGTTGCTTGACAATATGCAAAGAGCCATATTTTCAAAGCACTTAGACTTACAAAGTTTTATAGTAACCCCATATATGATAGTAGCCAATAAGAAAATTATCTGAATAACTGAAATAGTTTCAGAGTAGAATTAATAACAAATAAAAATGAAATAAAGGGATAGGGAGATATTAACATTCCCTGTGTGAGCATATGTAGAGTCTGCATGTGTTTTTGTGTGTATTTATCTCTTTTATGTTGTGTGGGTGTGTTGATCATGTATTGTGTCTGTGGGGGAAGTAACTGGGGTTGGAGAACACTTGTGGGATGGCATGTTTGAGGGGGAGGGGGCAGTTGTGGGTGGATAAGTTTTTGGAGTGGGTCAATTTGGGGGTGTTGGGTCAGTTGCATGTAGGATAGTTTGTTGGTCTGGGGTACTTTATAGGGGTTTATTTTTCATGAGCGTGGCAGTTTGTGGGGTAGTGGGGTAGTTGTGGTAGCATTTTTTGGAGGTGGGGCACTTTACAAGGCAGTTTGGCAATTGCCAGGGATATACTGTATGTTATGTAACTGCTAAATTTAATTCTATTTAAGTTTCCATTCTGCAGGAGCTAGAACTCCTTTTCCCATAGAAATGCATTGGGCCATATTTTAGGGGACTCATTTCTCTGGAACCCATGGTTTGACTTGGCCCATTTTTAAACTCAGTTTGTATTTGTCCTTTCTCCTAGCAAAATTCCCTTTCTTTCCTGTTTTCTTCTTCTTTGTGGAATGATTGGTACTACACTGTCTATTTTGGTGTTCCTTTCTAATATGTTCTTTATACATAATTTTTAACCTGTAAACCGCTTAGGCCATGTAGGGAATTGGGGGGGGGGGGGGGGGGGGGTCATCAGCAGGCTTACTGCTTGCTAAACAGGGAGTACTGCCGGGCTACCGCAGCAGCCCAGTGGTAGTTCCCACCCCCAGCATGCGCCTATTCTGGTGTTACAAAAATATGTTTATTTTTGTAGTGCCGGTGTTTATCCAGCTGTAATCGAGCAGTGCCGCATGCTGCTCGGTTACTGTTTGGTTAGAGTGGGAGCCTTTACTGCCACCTTTATGGATGGAGGTGTTTCTCCCTGAAATGGCCAGTACTTCATTTCTTTTTAAAAAAAAAACATCTTTTTACCCGCTGTGGTAAGAGGGGGCCTCAGCAAGCTGAAGCCAGCGCAGGCCCCCTTTTGCCATAGCTTAGTAAAAGGACCTTCAGTATCGGGGTGCCTAACATTTTAGTAACTGCATTTTCCTAATATTTTTGTAATTGTGGCCATCTAAATTCAGCAGACCATGTGTACACCTCTTGCATTTATGCACTATGGATTAGATTTTATATATCATGCCTAAAACATTGGCGCCGAAACAAAGTATGCCTAGGCATTTTCCCCTCTGAATAATGAAACAAGGGTTACCTGTAAGATTTATTTCATCCCCCTCCCTAATTATTCTGTGTGCTGTTTTCAATCCTTGCTAACTAGATCAGGCTGCAGGGTAACTTTGTGAAACTGTGCAAGGACAGCCATGAGACCCACACGCCTCCTGTCTAGACTGGAACAAACATGTTTACGCATTTTGCATGATTTGTTGGGAAAGCGATGGGAGAAGAGGAAGTGGACCCTTCACTGAGACAGATGTGAGTGGGGGTGGAGAAGGTTATAGAAACTTGCTTAAGTTCTTGGGGAGGGAGGTGCATCATGAGAATGGAACAAAACAAATGTTTTTTTGTATTTTTGCTGACCAATGTTAAGGTCATGTCTAAGGCAAGATACTGAACAAGACAGCTTAAGAATTTGTTACAAGCTTTTAGTAGATAAGAACATATATATACAGTGGTCCAATGTAATTAAGATAACTTTTAGATTTTATATTAATCTTTGGGTCAGATTTCCTGTGTTTGAACTGTTTGAAACCACATTATATTTAGATAGTGAAAAGGGGAAGTTGGAAAAGTCTGCTAGCGGTCAGCTTGTACAGCAAAAATAACAGTTACAGTTTGGATTTGTGATACAAAAACTGCTGAAGTAGCATTGAGGAGGAATTTGTGACAAATGTATGGGTGGGAGAGAAGTTTCTAGTAGTTGGGTGACATCAGCATGTGTGATCAGATGGTTGGTT
The DNA here is from genome assembly GCF_901765095.1 of Microcaecilia unicolor. Lineage (NCBI taxonomy): Eukaryota > Metazoa > Chordata > Amphibia > Gymnophiona > Siphonopidae > Microcaecilia > Microcaecilia unicolor. The sequence continues at coordinate 163,766,929 of NC_044041.1, forward strand.
AGTGGGATGTGCTAAGACGGTAATTAATTTCCAGATTATTGTATAATATATATTGTATAAATGTGAGTGACAGACTAGGGCTTAGGGGCCTCTATAATCATTTCTTTTCTATATTTCTGACTTGCAATGGCCTCTGCTTGAGCCACTATTTACTTGTCTCCAGAATAAACTTTTCTTTTTATTTAAATTCTGAGTATTATTTATCTTATTAGTATAAGAAATCCAAGGATGTGAGTGCTCCAGCTGTAGTCAGTTGGGGTAAATTGTCTGGGGTGATTGTCTAATGTGTGATAATCGTAATCAGACCCCCACACAGCCAACAATGTCATTTTAGTGTTATATCAAGTTTTTAATAAACTGTAAACTGTATTTTTATACTTTTTTTTTTTCTCATATCCCAAGTTTCATCTCATTCCATTCATTATTCTCTGATACAGATACTGGAGCTCCCTTTCCCATGGAAATGCACTGGGTCATTTTTGTTTGGAGGGGTTATATCTCTGGAACCCCCTGTTCGATTTGGCCCATTTTCAAACTGTGAATAGTTTTTACCTCATACTATATTGCATCCCATTCTACTACATTTTTTGGAAAGTTATTTTGTCCCCAGATGGATAAACAGTGACAGGCAGACAGATGGGCAGATAGACATTTCCAAATCCTTTTGTATAGTTCTTTCCAACTTCCATTGGGTTGGAAAGAAGAAAAATCAGACCAAATGACAAATCAGGCCAATAAATACCCCAAGACTGTGAACTAAACGGCTGATATTCAGCCTGTGGGAGAGTCCGGATATTCAATGCTGGGCCATTTCCAGTGATTGACATTGAATATCCGTCTTTTTTCCAGCCAGTTTAAACTTAACTGGCCAAGTTGATATTCAACGCTGGCTGGTTAAGTTTATAGCAGGCAAAGATAGGACTGCTATTTAGGTGTTCCTATTTGGCTGCTAAATTTAGCCAGCAATATGCTGAATATTTGCAGCTCCCTGGTTATATTGCGCTGTATAGCTGGTTAGCCGCTATCACCCGGGTTCCATATATTGCACCTAGCATTCTGTGCCTAAATATAAGCGTATTATATAACAATGCATGTAACTTACTTGGCTTAACAAGCCAATCAGCATTAACAGCACTTAAGAAGCAATAATGAGCACTAATTAGCAATAATTAGAATTTACGTGCATAACTCACTAAGCGTATACTGTAATAAGCTGCGCATTTCATGGGTTTTCCCAAATTTACTTGAACTGTTTTAGAATATGGCCCAGTTCTCATAAATCTACATGCAGGGATTTACACAACAATTTTGTTGATGTAAATGGAGGCACTGGGCTATCAACTAAGTGTATTCTATATACCACAAATAAATATTACAGAATACACTTAGGCGAGAATGATTTTCAAGTGGATTTTCCAGGCATCATATATAGAATCTCCCCCTATGTGCTGAGTGCTAATATTCAGCAGAGATAAATGACTATCTTGCACTGAATATCAGAACTTAGCTGCTTAAGTGCTATTTAACTGGCTAGGAGCCATTCCTGGCCGGTTAAATAGCACTGAATATTGGCCAGTAATTCTTTAGGGACAACTGGATTAGGAGAGCATTTTTTTCTATCCTAACTACATGAATAGTGGATGAATATCACCGTTATCTGTATACCCAGACAGAAAGCTCTCTGCCCTTGCACTATGGGCTAGATTCTATAAATGGCACCCAAAGATAGGCACCAAAATGTTGTGTGCTAAATTAATATTCTGTAAAGGGGGCTTTGCGTGAAGCGACCTTTACAGAATACGAGCTTAGCACACATTTTCCCCAGGATTCTATATATATGGCACCCAAAGCTGCAAGCACAAATTTGGGCACATGCTCAATTCGTGTATGCAATTTTAGGGGCCCTTTTACTAAGATGTAGTAAAAAGGGCCCTGAGCTAGCGGCAGGGGCTGATTTTGCCGAGCTCTGAGGCCATTTTTACCACAGTGGGTAAAAAGGCTGAAAAAAGACATGGTCATGTGGTAAGATTATTCTTACCTCATGGCCATGTTGGAGGAGCACTTAACGCCACCCATTGAGGTGGTGGTAAGGGTTCCCACGCTAACCCAGTGGTAACCGGGTAGAACGCAGCGCTGCCCAATTACCGCTGGGTAACCCTCTGTGGAAATAATTTTTGAATATTTCTGCTAGTGCTGGAAATGCTGTACGCCGGGGGTGGAACTACCACAGGCGTCTGCATTGGGCCAGCGATAGGTCCAGATTGGTGTGTGATAAGCCCACAGTGGGCTTACCGCCGCTTAACAAAAAGGCCCCTGACTGAGCCAATAATTGGATGCTAACAATTACTGGCATTAATTGGCAACAATTTGGATTTGCACATGCATCTTGCTATACCCTATTCTATAATGAAGTGTGTGCAAATATTTAGCATGTAACTGAAAAGGGGGCATGGCCATGGGAGGGTCATGGGCAATACTAAAGATGCATGCAGTATTGTAGAATTTGGGGGGGGGGGGAGGGGGTTCTTTCATTTCAGTATTTATATACCGCTTAGACCTAAGTGGTTTACAGTTTCATTTTACAGGTACTGGGTCTGTCCCTAGTAGTTTCACAATCTAAGTAGTACATTGTACTACTGTTGTACCTGCGGCAACGGAGGGTTAAGTGACTTGCCCAGCATCATATGGAGCTACAGAGGGAATTGAACCCGGTTCCCCAGGATCTCAACCCACTGCCAACCATCAGGCAGCAGTGGGAATTGAACCCAGTTCCCCAGGTCCGCAACCCACTGTGCTAACCATTTGGCCACTCCTCCACTCCTAAGCCTAATTTATGTGCAAGGATTTACACCAGGTTTCAGTTGGAGTAAATCCTCGTGCTCAAAGTTGGGCATGATCCTGGCACTGTGCACTATTTTATAAATGGTGCCCAACTTAGATTATCGTTTATAGAATGGGGCTTAGTGCGCAATTTTTTCGGTACCCAAATTTGGGCGCCATTTACTGAATCTAGTCCTTTACGCCTAACTTTGGGCACAAGCATTTATGCCTGCCAAAGGCTAGTGTAAATGCTCTCGCCCAACTGATGGCAGTTAGGTGTGCAAATAAAGGTATTCTATAACATCGTGCCTAATTTCCGGGAACATCCCTAACCTGCCCATGTCCCTCCTATGGCCATGTCCCTGTTGGAGTTGCAAACTATAAAATTTAGGACAGTCCTGTGCATAACTCCTAATTAGCTCAAAATTAACGTCCCGACACTCTACAATTATTTTAGTGAGCAAGCTTACTTATTGGTGTACATAGACCTCAGAAGAGACTCATTTCACACAAGGTACAATGCCTTGTGACTCGTTCTCATCGTCATCGGTCTACACTTTAATGCTAACTTAGCTCTTATTTTAACTTTACTCTTTTTCTAAATTTCAATTTAAACAACATATCTGTAAGGACCCCGGCCAACATGGGCCATGTTTCACATTACTGCATCAGGGCTGGCGCTTAATTTGCCATAGCTAATTTTGCCGCTACCATCTTGTCAGTACCTTGTGTGAAACGAGTCATTTCTGAAGTCTAGTATGCACTCCAATAAGTAAGCTTGGAAGAACTGTTGCTCACTAAAATAACTATAGTGCACTGGGATGTTAATAAAATTTGAGTGACCAGACAATTCAGCTAACTTCTAATTACTGTCAATTCCATGCTTGTTAACATCAATTACTGATTGTTAGCACCTAGTTAACTGGTTTATGCAGGGATCTGCAATCCACAACCAATTTTGCATGCCCAACTTTGAGCGAAGTATACAGAATCCGGCAGAAAATGAATAGTGCTGTGCCAGTCAGTAAGAATTTTAGCGGCAGTATTCTGATAGTGGAGCTGGAAATTCACAGGTGAATATGTTTAGTGGCCACTGCTAAACTTGCAAGTGCTTTGGAGTATCCAACTGAAGGCAGCAAATTTAAGAAAAGCATCTAGCATTTTAGTATCCAGTCCAAGGCAAAAGTAGAAATGTGCATTTGTCTTTGAACTGGGTGACAGCTGACTTAGAAATGTTGAAGTAAATATTCAGCCGATGGCCGTGAGCGTTTTGCTGACCACAGCCAGTATTATTACTGGATATTCAATGCTTCAGCAATGAATAAACAGTTTATGTGGTGCCAGATAACACATAGCCAGTTAAGTCAATATTCAAAACTTAATCAGCCATGGGATGCTGCGTAAAGATAGGACTGTGTTTTATGTGGTCCCATTTACACGGTTACCCTGGCCAGTTAATATCAGCACTTAACTGCTCAAGAGCCAACTCTACCCGCAGTACGTCCTCAATACAGCTGGCTTTCACTTAGGTACTAAGGGGAAAATTCTATATATGGAACCTACAAAATCAGCGCTGAAATCAGTGTAGACTAAGCATATTCTATCATCGGAGCCTAGATTTAGGCGCAGTATACAGAATATGATTAGTTGATATATCAGTGCCTAAATCTGCTCGCATCCATTTACACCAACAAAATCCTGACCTAAAGCCCTGCACGTAGATGTAGGCGCCATATTCTATAACTATGCGTGTAAATTTTCAAACATCCACAAAATGCCCATTTCTCCGCCAATAACCACACCCCCTTTAGCCTGTGTGTGTTAGAAGTTAAGTGCACTTCATTACAGAATACGCTTATTGAGTTGTGCACGTAAATTCTAATCAGTGCCAATTAGTGCTTATTATTGCTTAAGTGCTATTATCAGCGCTCATTAGCTTGTTAAGTTATAAACATTGTTATGGAATCTGCGCTGATTTTGGCGCAGATCTCTAAGCACACTATATAGAATCCAGGGATAACCAGTGCGCACCAAAGGTGGGGCAGTCAGCCTTGGGTGCACGCTGCAAGGGGGTGCAGGGAGCAGCTACATGGCTGTCAGCTCCGCCAGTTCCCTGATCCCTCTGACGTTACTCCTTGTTCTAGGGCAGGGAACTGGTGGAGCCGACAGCTGTGCGACTTCACCTTGCACCCCCAGGGGGTGGAGGTGATGTATGGGGGAGGGTGTCATGATTTGTGTGTGGGGGGGTGATTCACCAAGGGGGCACAGCGGCGATCTGCCCTGGGTGGCAGCCAACCTAGAAACACTACTGGAGGTAACCACTAATTTTCAGTAGCAATAACTGGTTAAGTGCCGCTGAAAATTTTGAGATAGTCCCAAACAAGCGATTTAACTGGTTAGCGGCCGTTTCTGGCTGGTTAAAATCATTTTGAATATTGACCAGGTTCTGTTCTGTTAATTCTCATAATTTAATCGACTTTCTTTCAATAACAGAACAACAAGGCAGTGTTCAATGTCCAAAGTTGAGGTTTTTTTGTTTTTTAATTTGAGTTTTAATCCAGGCTTCCATTCACTTTCATTCAGAAAGGCTTTTGAAAATTATTTCTATGAAAATTACTAAACCTTTAAAAATATACATAGTAGCAGAGACATAGACTATATGGCCCGTCTAGTATGCCCAGTAACTACTATCTGATGTTATACCCTTTTTTTGTGTGGGTCTTAAAATAAATAAATAAACAGCCATACAGTGATAAATGATGTTCAGTCTAGCCAATTTTGTTCTTCTTAAGACTAAGATAAAAAGTGACATCAAGAAAATAGTAGAAAGCCAGAGATGTGCACTCTCCTTTCCTCCCACCGTCTCGCAAGCTGTTCAAACTGCCATTTGAGCGTGGTTCATTTAGTTTACAAATGTGCCTTTCATCCCTGTTGAACATATAGAACAGCATTTTACATGCTCAAGTACACTGTTATAAAAGGGGGTACATGCACATAACCCTGAGATGGATGTCGGGCAGAGTTGTGAGATACCAATATAACATAAAATGTACAAGACCCAAAAACATTCAGGTTAGGGAAATATGCAAAGGAAGATTTTAGAAAGCACCTAGAAATCGGAATTGAGACAGGCAGGTCAAGACATACAATTCCGTTAGAATTTAGAGAAGGATTGGCTGATGTAGAGCCTTTTCTAAATATATATAGTAATGGACATATATGTGCTGACTACAGTTCTTTTTACAAAGCTGCGGCAAAAGGGGGCCTGCACTGGCATCACTGTGTGTTTTTGATGCGCCCAAGGCCCACTTTTACCGCAGCAGGTAAAAGACAGGTCTTTGCTTTTTTCAAGCACTTGCCGCATGACCATTTCAGGGGGGAGCACTTACCACCACCAATTTAGGTGGTAGTAAGGACTCTAGCATTAATCAGGCGGTAACCGGGCAGACCCATTTTGCAATTGTCAACAACTACAATATCAATGGAGGCTAAGGAGCGGAGGAGTGGCCTAGTGGTTAGAGCACTGGTCTTGCAATCCAGAGGTGGCCGGTTCAAATCCTGTTGCTGCTCCTTGTGATCTTGGGCAAGTTACTTAACCCTCCATTGCCTCAGGTACAAACTTAGATTGTGAGCCCTCCTGGGACAGAGAAATATCCAGAGTACCTGAATGTAACTCACCTTGAGCTACTACTGAAAAAGTTATGAGCAAAATCTAAATAAATAACTAATAAAATGTGGCAAGTGCACATCTAAGTATCAGCATATACACACATATGCTGGTATTTGATTTGTGCTCAGTTGCTTGAGAACCATAGAGCACCTGGCAAAAAGGTCTGTTCCCCCTGAGGAAGCAGTAAAATACTGCAAAACACTGGCTGACATTGGGGTGACCTGATCTGCTAAGTAGCTTGCAATAAGCCTTTTATAAAAACTATAAAAGAAATGTATAATGTGAATAAATTAGACTAAATGTTAGAAGGTGGAAGGTTTTTTTTTAGCCTGTGATGGATGTTGGACAGGTTGAAAAATGTTTTGTGCCTGTGATAATCTTAGGCTTTTCCTTCCAATATTAAGTGATAATATTGAAAGTATTTTGGTCTTGAGAACTGTTTGAATACTGAACACATATAGAGTGAAGATTTTGTTGTATTGATATTGTTGGTATTCAGACCAGGGAGAATAAAACAGAGTGGAGACAGCAAAGTATGGAGGTGTGACCACAGGTCCACAGGGCACAATTTTTATTGGCTGACCCGACATGGCTGTAATTTGGCACAGTGCCTGTGTCAGGGGTCAAAACAGGAGATGCCTTATTGGTTAGATCAGCTTCCAACACAGCACTCACAAAATGGCAAATGCCTTATTGCTTGGAGGTGAGCAAGATCCCTGACAGACAGCATTTTAATTTAGTTCCTGAGAGTGGTGTCTATCAGGACCTTGCTTACCTCAAATCAATAAGTCACTTGCTGATTTATAAGTGCTGTGTTGGAATCTGAACTCAGAGAGCTAACCAATAAGGCATATGCTGTTTTGACTACTGATGCAGGCATTGTCCTGAAACACAGCTGTGTTGGGTCATCCAGTAAAGATTTTGCCCTTTGGACCTTTGGTCAGGCATCCATTCTTTCCCGTCTCCGCTCTGTGCTGTCCTCAGAAGTATCTCTGGAAGTCTTTTCTTTTTTGTTTATTATTGTTGCTTGTTGGTATTTCAGAACATACACATATAAATGCCAGTACCTAGATGTGTATGTCTGACATTTTAGAAACCTACATGTCTATGCTGTCCCAATTAGTTCAAAGCCCACAATCATTGGCACTATCAATTTCAGAGGGCGGGGGGGGGGGGGGGGGGCAACACTAAGGGATTAAAGGGGTGACCTCCCTTAATCCCTCCTGTACAGAGCTGCCCATACTAAGAGCTTTTATAAAACTTAGATGACTCCCTGGGAATAGCTATAAATTCTGATGTTGAGATTAATAAATGTACATCCCCCTGTGAAATAGGAAATACACATGTATTTTTAGCCCCCATGCAAAACACACCCAGACCACACCCCCTTGCCATATGCACGTATTTCGGAGTTACATGTGCAAATCCCAGCTTTCTAAAATCAAATTTTCTATATTAGAGACAAGCGTGTAAATACCAGTATTTGAATGTAGAAATTGTGAACAGGACTTCCAATAAACACCAGACTTCCAGAACGAATGAATTATGCTCTTCACTGGGGAACACTCATTCATTCGTGCACATAAACATTTTGAGAAAGGAACCTCAAATATTAATTACTGCATAACTGACTAGAATACAGGATATCCGCACAAGCTTTGGAGGTCCATTTGCATCTGCCTCGGAGTAGACGTAGACATGTGCACCTGTTTTCCCTGGGATAATTTGATGAAGGCACATAGGTGCACGGAGAGACAGGCACATGGGACTGGATTCAGTAAATGGTGCTCAACATTTGGCACAGAAAAAAAAACCAATCAGCACTGAACAGTATTCTGTAACAGATGTTGTGGTATTGGTACCCTGTACAGAATAGCGCGTAGCACAGGAGCCACATCCAATTTTAAGCGTGAGGATTTACACCAACTGAAATCTGGTGTAAGTCATGGTGCTTAAGGGCCCTTTTTACCAAGCTGCGGCAAAAGGGGGCCAGCGCTGGTGTGTCTTTTACACTCGCGCCAAGGCCCCTTTTTACCGCAGCTGGTAAAAGGGAAGTCTCACCTTCCTGCAGGAAATGGCCGTGCAGCAAGTAAAGCACTTGCCACGTGGCCATTTCAGAGGGGAGCTCTTACCGCCATCCACTGAGGTGGTGGTAAGGGCTCCCATGTTAACCTGGCGGTAACCGGGCAGTGCACGGCACTGCCCAATTACTGCCATGTACGCTCCGGCGCTGCAAAAATAAATGTTTGTAGCACCAGAAATCACGGTGCACTGGGGTGGGAAGTACCACTGGGCTGCTACGGTAGCCCGGTGGTACTTCCTGTATAGCGAGCGGTAAGCCCGCGTTGGGCTTACCACCGCTTAGTAAAAGGAGCTCTACATTAAGCATTAATCCTCAGTATTCAGTAATACTGCACACATCATAGGGATGCCACTGACCCACCGATGCCCCCTTGGGTTGCATGCTATAAGATTTGCATGTGGATTCTAGAGAATAGCGCTTAGCAAGATGTGCACACAAATCAAAAAATGTTGCCAATTAACACCAATAATTTATTTATTTGTTACATTTGTATCCCACATTATCCCACCTATTTGCAGGTTCAATGTGGCTTACATAGTACCATAAAGGCGTTCGCCAATTCTGGTATAAACAGTTACACAGTGATGTTGTGGTAGAATGAGGTTCATGTGGAACAGACATATTAGGGAATCGTATAGAGGAAGAGTTACGTTATGTCCATTACGTGTTTTGGTTTCGTAGTGTTGCAGGGTTCAGGCATTTAAGTTGGGTCGGTAGGGTATGCCTTTTTGAACAGGTTTTTAGTGATTTCCGGAAGTTTAGGTGGTTATACGTTGTTTTCACGGCTTTTGGTAAAGTGTTCCATAGTTGTGTGCTTATGTAGGAAAAGCTGGATACATGAGTTGATTTGTATTTGAGTCCTTTGCAGCTTGATTGTTAGCACCCAATTATAAGTGCTAATTGGCACCCCAGCCAGTTTATTTGTACATGTGTCCCAGGATAGCACGCAGTTTTGCATGTGGAAATTTGTGCACCATCCATAGAATCCAGCCAGTGGAGGGGGGGGGGAGTAATTCTAATAGATGGCATTTATTTATTAGGTGCCACCTATTAAGAGCAGAAGCGTAGCCAGCTTTTGATGTCAGGGGGAGCAGACCTTTTCTAAAAAAAAAAAAAAAAGGCATCAGTGTGAAGCTGAAGGACTGATCCGCATAGGCACTATTTTATTCAAAATCTGTTTGGGGGAGCAGTTGCTCCCCTTGCACCCCACCTAGCTACGCCTGAAAAGTAGGCACTTCAATTATGCATTAATGCAAGCACTTATGCCAGCCACAGAGCTGGTGAACCTGCTTGCACCTAGATTAGGGGTGTTGGCAAGTAAAACACAGTATTCTATAATTTATGCACATAAGTGTGTGGCCTGCCCACGTGCCACTTGAACCCCACCCATAGCCTGATTATTGGCATTTACCCATGCATGTTCATATACACACATGAAAGACTAGAATACTGGCATTTACATATATACTTGCCATCTAAATCTAGGTAGCTGCTTCTAAGCTTGCCCCCAAAGTTGTCCATATGCACCCCCCTGTGCCTTCTCTGCCCTGGTACTCTGCTATAAATTTACGTCCTACCCTCGGTACTAAAAGGAGTGAAATGTACCATTATGCTGAGATCTTTCCATCTGCAGAACACAGACAAGGCAGGGAGATCAGCACATGTCTCGATCTGCCTGAAGAAGAGGGCCATCAAGCAGGGCCTTTATCCTTACTCCATTCCATCTGGGTCTCATCAGGGTGCCATCCCATACAGCCTCTCTTCACAGCTTGTCCCAGTCTTGTCTCACTGGGGAGCCTCTTTGTTTCCTCCATCTCTGAGTTTTTCAAACCACTCTTGTGATCCCAAAACCAGCTCAAAGATTCAAGATATTCCCAAGGTAAAGCTGCATAAATGAAATGCCTAGTATACGCACATTTTTCTTATTCATTGTGGGCACCTGGCAACTCTGACTGACTGTGGGGTCACCAAGACAGCATGGGAGCCCTGCTCCCTGTCATTCAGCTCTTTATCAGGAAGCTGTATGCATGTGGCTTTCATTATGCTCAGCCCCTTTTACTTTTTTACTTCTTCTCTCTCCCTCCCTCCCCCCCCCATCTCATCAGGGAACTATTATACTCAACCACATATATTTATTTATTTATTTATTTACAAAGCATCATTCATTCATTCACTCTAATTTATTAATCAGTTCCCTTAAAAGCCTGAAGCAATTCACAATACAAAATACCCACCAGTCCTCTCATTACAAAATCATAAAAAGAGGAGCATTCTAACATCCTTATATTGCTAACTAGCTCATGAATAATAATCCCAACCAATCAGCACATAGCTGTTTCCCATCACCTAATATACAATGATCTTTACAATCTTATGATCCCTATCTATAGCATGAATGCTTACCTAAACAACCAATACTTTATCAAGCATCAGAACTATAGATCAGAGGTTTTCAACCCAGTTCTTAGGGCATATCCAGACACTTGGGGGTTTCAGGATATCCCCATTGAATTCAATGGAGATGTCCTGAAAACCCTGACTGGCTGGGTGTGCCCCGAGGACTGGGTTGAAAATCCCTGCTATAGATAGTCAGAACAACATCCTCAGTGACAGCATTCCACCAAGAGGGGCCCAAAATTGAAAGCTCATCCTATCCAGTTGAGCCTCACCCAAACCTGGGATCACCAATCAATATCTGCAGCTGATCTCAGCCAACAACCCAGCACATACTTTTCAAGTTTATTACCCAAATAAGCTGCGCTGACTCACATTATAGTTTAAAAATAGTTGTTAACATTTAAAAGGAACACCAAAATCAATAGGCAACTAATGTAATTACTGAAGCATAGCAGAGACACGGTCATAGGGATGCAATCCTCTGAAAATTCTAGCCATAGTATTTTGTAGAATCTGTAATATTTTAAAAGATCCTGGTGGAAGACTTGCATCAGCAGAGTTGCAATAGTCTAATCTCATTAAGACATCGCCAACACTACAGTCGCAAAATCTTAAAAAGACAATACGATCACAATTGTTGTAATATGCCAAGCTATACAACACATGATTGACTCACAGCAGAGCCTTGGCAACACAGATTTAGAAAGAATCAAGCCACATCCCAAGATCCTTTACCCATAATACCCATGGAATACAACTATTATCTAAACAGATATTTATATCTTGGGGTGGGGGGGAGTCTCTTGCCCCCAATTCACATCACCTTCATTTTAAAGACATTCAACTTTAATTGATGTTTCTGGAGCCAAACAGCAATCTTTTCAAATGATTCAGTCTCCTCAGCCCTCATTCCCTTCTTTAACAGGGCAAAGTATTTGTACGTCATCTGCAAACAGGTAATAATAGGTGCAACCCAATTCTTTCAGCACATCACATAAAGGTGTAATATATAGATTGAATAGCAAGGGAGATATAATGGAGCTTGGTAGAATTCAATTTCCAGCTCTGGGAGGTATATGGACCTACCACCACCTGCTCTAAAATATGCCAAAACTGATCCCCCACTCTCTACCATCCATAGCTGATTGAAAAGCAAATTATGGCTGTGTTAAAAGCAGCATTAAATCAATAAAAAAAATTGAACTGTATCCTGGCACCCTATTCACTTTGCAGAGCAGATCAACAAGTGCTGATTACAGTACAGCCCCCCACCCCCCCCCCCCCCATATCTCATAGGAAACAATCAGTTTCTTTTACTTCTCCCCTCCCTTGATCCATCATACTCAGCCTCTTAATTCCCTTTCCTCCAGATCTCATCATGAAGCCATCACATCCAGCCTCTTTTACCTCTTCCTCGCTCTCCCTCAATCTCATCACAGAACCATCACACTCAGCCACTTTTACTACCTCCCTCCAATCCCCCATCTCATCAGAGAGCTAACACACCAGGCCCCAATGCTCAAAAGTAAATGTGGGCGCTAGAGACCATTAGCGCCATCCTAGCGCCCACATTTACTTGCGCAGAATGTTCAGAGGCTTGGAGCACGGGAACAAATGAGCGCGCAGACAATGCAAGTAGCATGCTAATACACTCAAGCTCATTTTAATGAGGTCATTTTGTATTCCTCCCCAATGCTCAGAAAAGAGCATCCGACACAAAACTGCCTTACCGCTGCAAAAAATAACACCAGGTTGGAGCAGCCGTTAGGGGTTTGAAGAGAGGATTTCTCATGACTCCCATGCTTCTCTCATGATTCTTTCTGCAAAATCTGCTGTTTTTGTTTTGAAAGCAGAAGGAAGCCTGTGTAAGCCCTTAAGCACTGGTTGTGAGAAACCGCAAACCCCAGCAAAAACACACATTGGTGTCTGGTTCCTGTGCCTAAATATAAGCGTCCAAGCTAATAAAAATTAAAAACACTTATATTTAGGCCGCAGAAAACAGACACCAACATGTGCTTCATGTTCGGGTTTTACCAGGCGCATGTGACCAATCGCCAAGCTTACCGCAGAACTCTTCTGCATAAGTGCCAAGCACAATCCTCCTGTACCAAAGCACAATCCAGATGCAAACATGGGGCAGGCCATTAGCACTGGACTAGTGCCAACATTGGTGAGCACAGTGTGCTCTCAGAGGCTCTAGTGTAGGAAACAAGCACACCAAAGATTTATTTATTTAGATTTTGCTCACACCTTTTTCAGTAGTAGCTCAAGGTGAGTTACATTCATATACACTGGATATTTATCTGTCCCAGGAGAGCTCACAATCTAAGTTTGTACCTGAGGCAATGGAGGGTGGGTTAAGTGACTTGCCCAAGATCACAAGGAGCAGCAGTGGGATTTGAACCAGCCACCTCTGGATTGCAAGACCAGTGCTCTAACCACTAGGCAACTCCTCCACTCCACTCCAAAGATTAGCACAAATAGCATGCAAATGTAGTCAAATGAATATTAATGAGGTCATTGCCTATTCCCTCCCAATGCTCAGAGAAACAGCACACAAAACAAAGCTGCCCTTACTGCTGAAAAAATAATGCCAGCTCAGAGCAGGCATTAGGGTGTTTGAAACAAGGATTTCTCATGATTCTTTTTTTAAACTCTGCTACTTTTTCATTTAATTTCGAAGTAGAAGGAAACCTGTGCAAGCCCTTAAACCAGTGGTTGCCAAACTTTTTCAGTTCACAGCACCCTTCATGTCCGAGCAATTTTTCGCTGCATCCCCCCCCAAGCCACACAGATCTTCCCCCCCCCACCCCGGCCACACAGGTCTCCATCTTTTTCTCTGTACAAATATAACAGTGCTAGGGTGTCCCTATCACCAGTCCCTCCAATTGACACACTGATTATGATTTTTAACAAATTACTACTCTATGAAAAGTTATTCCCTTATTATACTTCCTCTTTTTTTTTGTTACATTTGTACCCCACACTTTCCCACTCATGGCAGGCTCAATGTGGCTTACATATACAGGTACTTATTTGTACCTGGGGCAATGAAGGGTTTAAGTGACTTGCCCAGAGTCACAAGGAGCTGCCTGTGCCTGAAGTGGGAATTGAACTCAGTTTGCCAGGACCAAAGTCCACCACCCTAACCACCAGGCCACTCCTCCAATGCTATACATCAGTGTGCTGCACAAACATGTTTAAAAATATAAGTGAGATTAAATAAAAAATACTACCAAAAATAAAGAATGACAACTTGAATGCAGCAACTCATAGGTTTGCTTGATTTGTTTTGAATGGGAAGGGAAACACAGACTGACTATTGGCTTAAACGTTTTGACTTCATCCTGTCTCCTGTTTTCATCCAACCTCCTTGGCAGTCACCTCTATAAGTCCCAAAGGCCATCTGCTCCCTATCCCCAGTGGCCACGACAAAACCCCTCCCCAAAAAACAAGCGAAGAGCCGCAGTAGCCTTCAGGCATGCGCTGTCGGCTCTGCTGGTCCTCTGCTGGTCCTCTGCCCCTGCTGACATCAGCTTCCAGTTCAGGGGGCAGAGGACCAGCAGAACTGACAGCACGTGCTTTAAGGCCGCTGCAGGGCTGCGCTTGCTTTTTTTGTTTGTTTTTCTGCCACTGCTGACTGCAGTAGCAGTTCGGGCAGGAGGGAGGTCAGGATTTGCCGCAGCACCCCAGAGAGTTCACTGTGGTGCACCAGGGTGCCAGGGCATACAGTTTGGGAAACACTGCCCAAGTGTTAGTGAGAAACAAATGTTTGCGAGTCAGAGCAAACCTAAAAGTGAAAGCATACATTGGTGCCTGTTTCCTGTGCTTAAATATAAGCCTTCCAAGTTTAAAAAAAATTGAAAAGCTTATATTTAAAGGCGCAAAAAACAAACGCCAATGTGTGTGCTTCATGTTTGGGTTTGCCTGGTGCATGTGGACAGGTGCTGAACTTACTGCAAAACTCTTCTGTCCATGTCCAAGCACGTCCCCCCTCCTTGCTTTTGCTTTAACAGCGCACATATGATTTGCATACCATTTCCTTTGAGCATTGGTGAGCTAATTATCTGAGCTGTTCCACCAGTATAGTTTCTGTGCTGTTGGCTTATATAAGTACATAAGTAGTGCCATACTGGGAAAGACCAAAGGTCCATCTAGCCCAGCATCCTGTCACCAACAGTGGCCAATCCAGGTCAAGGGCACCTGGCACGCTCCCCAAACGTAAAAACATTCCAGACAAGTTATACCTAAAAATGCGGAATTTTTTCCAAGTCCATTTAATAGCGGTCTATGGACTTGTCCTTTAGGAATCTATCTAACCCCTTTTTAAACTCCGTCAAGCTAACCGCCCATACCACGTTCTCCGGCAATGAATTCCAGAGTCTAATTACACGTTGGGTGAAGAAAAATTTTCTCCGATTCGTTTTAAATTTACCACACTGTAGCTTCAACTCATGCCCTCTAGTCCTAGTATTTTTGGATAGCGTGAACAGTCGCTTCACATCCACCCGATCCATTCCACTCATTATTTTATACACTTCTATCATATCTCCCCTCAGCCGTCTCTTCTCCAAGCTGAAAAGCCCTAGCCTTCTCAGCCTCTCTTCATAGGAAAGTCGTCCCATCCCCACTATCATTTCGTCGCCCTTCGCTGTACCTTTTCCAATTCTACTATATCTTTTTTGAGATACGGAGACCAGTACTGAACACAATACTCCAGGTGCGGTCGCACCATGGAGCGATACAACGGCATTATAACATCCGCACACCTGGACTCCATACCCTTCCTAATAACACCCAACATTCTATTCGCTTTCCTAGCCGCAGCAGCACACTGAGCAGAAGGTTTCAGCGTATCATCGACGACGACACCCAGATCCCTTTCTTGATCCGTAACTCCTAACGCGGAACCTTGCAAGACGTAGCTATAATTCGGGTTCCTCTTACCCACATGCATCACTTTGCACTTGTCAACATTGAACTTCATCTGCCACTTGCACGCCCATTCTCCCAGTCTCGCAAGGTCCTCCTGTAATCGTTCACATTCCTCCTGCGACTTGACGACCCTGAATAATTTTGTGTCATCGGCGAATTTAATTACCTCACTAGTTATTCCCATCTCTAGGTCATTTATAAATACATTAAAAGAAACGGACCCAGCACAGACCCCTGCGGGACCCCACTAACTACCCTCCTCCACTGAGAATACTGGCCACGCAATCCTACTCTCTGCTTCCTATCTTTCAACCAGTTCTTAATCCATAATAATACCCTACCTCCGATTCCATGACTCTGCAATTTCTTCAGGAGTCTTTCGTGCGGCACTTTGTCAAACGCCTTCTGAAAATCCAGATATACAATATCAACCGGCTCCCCATTGTCCACATGTTTGCTTACCCCCTCAAAAAAAAATGCATTAGATTGGTGAGGCAAGACTTCCCTTCACTAAATCCGTGCTGACTTTGTCTCATCAGTCCATGTTTTTGTATATGCTCTGCAATTTTATTCTTAATAATAGCCTCCACCATCTTGCCCGGCACCGACGTCAGACTCACCGGTCTATAATTACCGCGGGAGTTCTGAGCATCGGGGCATCAACCTCTTTTACCTGCTCTATGTGAATGTAACTGGCCTTGAGCTACAATTGAAAAAGGCATGTGTCTAATTCAAATAAATAAATAGATACATCCCTGGATTATAAATGCTTGTTTTATGGTATCTGTAGCCTTCCCCTATTCTCAAATCTTTAACCCCCAGTTCTAGAGCCTCCTTTCCACTGAAAATAGGTTTGCATTCTTTCTATCACTTAGAATGAGCACAAGCTTGGATACACAGATTTATGACACTACCGAGGTGCCCTGTGAGGCCTATTCTGAACTTCTTTTACTGCACTCCTAAAGCAAAGCACTTAATTCAGCTCCTGCCAGCGCTAAGATCACTCTCATCCTGGCCACCTTCCTCTGGAAAGACTGGGTTCTTGCTGCAGTGCCCTGGGGCTTCTCCCCAGTCCAGCCTGGCTGCAGTTCTGAGGGGATTTTCCAGGTCATCTTATGTAGTACGTTCAAAGAATGCTCTGTTTCAGGAAGAAGCAGTAACACCACAGGTTCCAGTGGGCCTGCAGGACAAAAAAAAATGCCCAGGCAGCTACTACTGAATGTAATTGTTCTTTTACAAGCAAAGATAAAATGGGAGGACCACACACTGGCAAGGAAGGTTACAGAACTGGATTTAGACTCTCTTTTTTGAAAGAGGCTGCAGAAATTCAGTATCCTTCAGTACACAGCTCTTATGTCCTGTGGGTTTGGCCTCAGCTTTCTCTGCATGTTGTTGAAGTCTCCTGCAGTATTTACAGACCTTGCGCTCTCTGCACATTGCTGAAATATCCTACAGTATTTTCAGCCCATGTGCTCTCTGCACATCACTGGAGTATACTATTTTCAGCCCCGCGCTCTCTGCAAGTTGAAAATGGGTATGGTCATGGGCATTTCTAAAATCTACATGCGTTGTTATAGAATACACTTGCTCTGCGCCTAATTTAGGCATCAGGATTTACACCATAAATAGCTGCGACTAAATTTAGCCATGTGGAGAGGCGCTCGGTGAATTCTATAAACTGCGTGGAAATTTAAGCCTATTCTATAAAATTTAGGCATACTTTACAGAATCCTAGGTGGATGCTTGGAATGCCCTCCCGCGGGAGGTGGTGGAGATGAAAACGGTAACGGAATTCAAACATGCGTGGGATATGCGTAAAGGAATCCTGTGCAGCAGGAATGGATCCTCAGAAGCTTAGCTGAAATTGGGTGGCGGAGCAGGAGGGGGGAAGAGGGGTTGGTGGTTGGGAGGCTAGGATAGGGGAGGGCAGACTTATACGGTCTGTACCAGAGCCGGTGATGGGAGACGGGACTGGTGGTTGGGAGGTGGGAAATACTGCTGGGCAGACTTATACGGTCTGTGCCCTGAAAAAGACAGGTACAAATTCAAGATATGAGTTTATCTTGGGCAGACTAGATGGACCATGCAGGTCTTTTTCTGCCGTCATCTACTATGTTACTATGAGGCATATTTTCAAAGCACTTAGCCTTCCAAAGTTCCATAGGTTTCTATGGAACTTTGGAAGGCTAAGTGCTTTGAAAATATGCCTCTATGTATTTTTTTTCACGCGTGAATTTTCAGTCACCATATATAGAATCTAGTTTTATGTGCTACCCGTGCCAAATTTTCAGCATGGAAATGAGTTCTAATGGATACAAGGCACCAAAATGGGGCAGAAACGGCAGATCCATATGAAAACACACTTACACACCCATTTATAGAATAGCACCTAATTGTTTTCGCATGGCCATGGAGGGGCATGGACAGGTCAGGGCAGTGCTGCATAGTAACTAAGTAAATGTAACTAGTTACTGTACTTAAGAAAAAATTGGGTCACTTTTACTTGTAAAGAAGTACAGGAAACATTTTTTACATTTTGTTAAGTAATAGTTTCCCCAGTTTTTACTTCTTTTATAATAATGCTTGCAGTGAAAAGTAATAGGCAAGATGTAAATGACAGTTCTTCAGTAAACCATGTAAAACAGCTGGAACAGAATTTTGCTATTGCAAACCTCAGCATGCTGTTCAGTGGAGTTGCCTGTGTTTGTTGAACTGGTTACTGGTCTCCACAAACAGAACAGCGATGATTGGGTCACTTTGAAACAGAGATGAGACTGAAGCTGATAGAGACATATGTCTGTTCACCAAGAATTGCTATCACAACGTACTGCTGGTCATCCCATGGAAAATTCTACATTGGAGTGACTGTCCACTGGATTGACAGTCTTTAGAGAGGAAGTCTTCTTGTCTTGACTTGAGAGTTCCCACACATTTGACATTTTTGCATTAGATGAAAATGTGTTAGAACAACAACAGACAATGATTCCAATATTGTGAAAGCCTTCTCTGTAATTGGACATCATGACAATGATAATGAAGGTGAAGATGCAAATGATAAACTGGACAGAACTATTTCTAATGCAGATAATGACAGTGATGATGATAAAGGCATTCTTTGCCATAAGGAAATCAAGTGTTTCGGACAGATTCCCCTGATCAATACCTGCAGACCCAGTCAAAAGACACCAGCAATATTGCAGCCTGGCCTGATTTGAACAAACTTTTATTAGACGGAACAATCCACTTCCTGCTAATGCAGTTGTTGAACACTTCCCACCCCCCATTTACAAAGCAGTGGTAGCGGCTGCCATGCAGTAATGCCAACACAGCCCATTCACTTTGATTGGGCTGTGTCGGCATTACCGCACCAGCAGCCGCTAGCACGGCTTTGTAAAAGAGGAGGTTTACTAGCTGTGCTGACTCACATAAGTGGCAGTCATTTTCAAAATCTAGCTTTAATGAAAGCAAAGTGGATTGAATTATAAAACAATAAAGCTGATGGGATTAAAAAAAACATTAACAATAGATTCATTCATTTTAGTGGTGGTACTTTTATTTTTACTCAAAAAGTATTATATTAGGAAATAACTTTTTTACTTTCACGTAGGTAATTTTTTTAATTTGCTCTTCACAGTACTTTTACTCAAGTATTAAAATTTACATTTATTTTTACTTTTACTTAAGTACTTTGACCTAGTACTTTCAACAACACTGGTCAGGGCGTTCCCTTAAAATATGCATAGGGGTATATTTACTAAGGCATGCTGTAGGTGTGTTAGCATTTTTGATGCACATTAAATGCTAATGTGCCAATAGGAATGTAATGTGCCTTAACTTTCACGGCACATTAAAAACAGTAATGTCCCTTAATAAACATACCCCGTAGTGTTATAGAATAGTGAGGATCCACATCCAACCTGTACACCTGGTTTCAGTTGGTGTTAACTCCTTGTGCCCAAAGTTAAGTGTGGATCCCAGCGCTATGTACTATTCTATAGAAGGCGCCTATCCTGGAATTCCCGTTATAGAATAGTGTTGATTTTTTTCCGCGCCAAAGTTTGAGCACCATTTACTGAATCCAGCCCTATAGGGCCGGATTCTATATATGGCGCCTAGGAAAATCTGTGCAAAAAAAAAACATTTCCATCTAAGCATATTCTACAAGTGGTGCCTAGATGTAGGCGTGGTATATAGAACATGCTTAGTTGATATCCTAGCACCTAAAACTATGCACCTCCATTTACAACAATGAAAACATGGTGTAAATCCCAGCACGTAGATTTAGGTACAGAGGGCCATATTCTATAACAACGGGTGTAAATTTTGAAATGCCCATGAAACACCCATTTCCCCGCCCATAACCACGCCCCTTTTTGGCTGTATATATTAAAATTTAGGTGCAGTGCATTACAGAATACGTTTAGGTCGTTGTGTATGTAAATTCTAATTATTGCCAATTAGTGCTCATTATTGTCATTATTGCTTAAGTACTGTTAACAATGTTGATTGGCTTGTTAAGCCAATTAAGTTACACACATTGTTACAGAATACGCTGGATTTCAATATGGATCTCTAGGCGTGCTATACAGAATCTGGGGGATAGTGCTATACATGCATGTGTGTAGAGGGAAGAGAAGGAATACTTCTGTATGGGCAAATTTTGGAGTAGCTAAGCAGAAATGCAGTTGATGGCATATTACATTGTTCTCTTCACAGCTGAGAGCTCAGAGGCACTTTCTCCCCAGGGGAAATAGGGCAAAACATTAACCCTACACATTCTCAAGAGCCTCATGAAGTTTCTAGATGTCATAAATGAGTGCTTCGTGGAGCAGCTGGTCTTGGAAGTGATGAAAAGGGAATTACTTTAGATCTAGTCTTGACTGGAGAATCTGGTGTGACTATAATGAAGGTGGAGCTTCCTGGCAATAGTGATCACAGTATGATGGCATTTATCATAATCACTGAAAGGAGGACACTAAAGAAAACTACTAGTTCAGCATTTAATTAGAATCAAAAGAACATAAGAATAGCCATACTAAGTCAGGCCAATGGTCCATCCAGCTCACTATCCTATTTTTAACAGTGGCCAACCCAGGACACAAATACCTGACAGAAACCCATATAGTAGCAACATTCCATACTGCTCATTCCAGGGCAGGCACTGGTTTCTTCTATGTCTATCTCAATAGCAGACTTTGGACTTTTCGTCCAGGAACTTGTCCAAACCTTTTTCAAGCCCAGATACACTAACTGCTGTTACCACTATCCCCTAGTTTTTCTACTTTACATAGACCTCAATCACAACCCCCTCAACTATCTCATTACCAAGCTGAAGAGCCCTAACCTCTTTAGCCTTTCTTGATATGAGAGGAGTTCCACCCCTTTTATCATTTTGGTTCTTCTTGAACTTTTTCTAATTCTGCTATATTTTTTTTTAGATACCGCGACTAGAATTAAACACAATATTCAAAGTGAGGTCACATTGTTTGCTTTTTTGGTCACCGCCGCACACTGGGCAGAAGATTTCAGTGTATTGTGTGTACAATGACACCTAGATCCTTTTCTTGAATGCTGACTCCTAAGGTAGACCCTAGCATCAGGTATGTATGATGTGGCTTATTCTTCACAATGTGTATCACTTTGCATTTGTCCAAATTAAATTTCTTTTGCCATTTGGATGCCCAGTCTTCCAATTTCCTAAGGAGTTCCCACAATTTTTCACAGTCTGCATGCATTTTAACAACTTTGAATATAAGTACATAAGTAATGCCATAATGGGAAAAGACCAAAGGTCCATCGAGCCCAACATCCTGTCCACGATAGAGTCCAATCCAGGTCAAGGGCACCTGGCAAGCTACCCAAATGTACAAACATTTTATACATGTTATTCCCGAAATTGTGGATTTTTCCCAAGTCCATTTAGTAGCGGTCTATGGACTTGTCCTTTAGGAAACCATCCAACCCCTTTTTAAACTCTGCCAAGCTAACCGCCTTCACCACGTTCTCCGGCAACGAATTCCAGAGTTTAATTACGCATTGGGTGAAGAAACATTTTCTATTTGTTTTAAATTTACTACAATGTAGTTTCATCGCATGCCCCCTAGTCCTAGTATTTTTGGAAAGTGTGAACAGATGCTTCACATCCACCTGTTCCACTCCACTCATTATTTTATATACCTCTATCATGTCTCCCCTCAGCCGTCTCTTCTCCAAGCTGAAAAGCCCTAGCCTCCTTAGTCTTTCTTCATAGGGAAGTCGTCCCATTCCCGCTATCATTTTAGTTGTCCTTCGCTGCACCTTTTCCAATTCTACTATATCTTTCTTGAGATGCGGCGACCAGAATTGAACACAATACTCAAGGTGTGGTTGCACCATGTTCTCCATACCTTTCCTAATAATACCCAACATTCTATTCGCTTTCCTAGCCGCAGCAGCACACTGAGCAGAAGGTTTCAGTGTATTATCAACGACGACACCCAGATCCCTTTCTTGGTCCGTAACTCCTAACGTGGAACCTTGCATGATGTAGCTATAATTCAGGTTCTTTTTTCACACATGCATCACCTTGCACTTGTTCACATTAAACGTCATCTGCCATTTAGCCGCCCAGTCTCCCAGTCTCGTAAGGTCCTTCTGTAATTTTTCACAATCCTCTCGCGAGTTAACGACTTTGAATAACTTTGTGTCATCAGCAAATTTAATTACCTCGCTGGGTACTCCCATCCCTAAATCGTTTATAAATAGCTTTGCATCATCTGTAAATTTACCCCCCTGTTTACTAAGCTGTGCAGCAAAGCCGACACAGCCCATTCAAAGTAAATGGGTTACGTCGGCATTAGGGCACAGCAGCCGCTAGTGCGGTTTAGTAAACGGGGGGGGGGGGGGGGGATTAATCACCTCACTTGCCATTCTGATTTCCAGATCATTTATAAATATGTTAAACAGCACTCCCAGTACAGATCCTGTGGCATTCCACTACACACCCTCTTCTATTGAGAAAAATGGCCATTTAACCCTACCACCTGTTTTCTGTCCAATAACCAATTCCTAATCCACAACAGAATATTGCCTCCTACCTCATGTTTTTAAATTTTTCTCATGAGTCTCTCATGAGGAACTTTGCCAAAAGCTTTCTGAATACATCAACTGGTTCACCTTTATCCACGTTTATTCACTCCTTCAAAAAAATGAAGCAAATTTGTGAGGCAAGAATTCCCTTGCCTGAACCCTTGCTGACTCTGTCCCATTAAACCATGTTTGTCTATGTGTTCTGTAGTTTTATTTTTTATAATAGTTTCTTCTATTTTGCCTTGCACGGAAGTATGGCTCACCAGTCTGTAATTTCCTGGATCTCTTTTTAAAAATTGGAGTTATGTTGGCCACCCTCCAATCTTCAGGTTCTAGGGACGATTTTAATGACAGATCACTAACAGAAAATCGGCAATTTCATGTTTGAGTTTTTTCAGTACCCTGGGGTGTATACTATCCGGTCCAGGTGATTTATCACTCTTAATTTGGATCAGTATCAGGGGCATTTTCAAAAGAGAAGGGCACCCATCTTCTGACACAAAACGGGAGATGGGTATCCTTCTCTCAGGGTCGCCCAAATCGGCATAATTGAAAGCCGATTTTGGGCGTCCTCAACTGCTTCCTGTCACGGGGATGATCAAAGTTCACGGGGGCGTGTCGGCACCCTAGCAAAGGCGGGACTGGGGCGTGATTAAGAGATGGGCGTCCTCGGCCGATAATGGAAAAAAGAAGGGCGTCCCTTACGAGCATTTGGTCGACTTTACTTGGTCCATTTGTTTTCACGACCAAGCCTCAAAAAGGTGCCCAAACTGACCAGATGACCACCGGAGGGAATTGGGGATGACCTTCCCTTACTCCCCCAGTGGTCACCAACCCCCTCCCACCCTAAAAATAAAAAATAAAAATGTTTTTTGCCAGCCTCTATGCCAGCCTTAAATGTCATACCCAGCTCCATGACAGCAGTATGCAGGTCCCTGGAGCAGTTTTAGTGGGTGCAGTGCACTTCAGGCAGGCGGACCCAGGCCCATCCCCCCCTACCTGGGGGGGGGCATCTGGTTCACATTCATAGATGCCAGCTGTGTGAATGCTGAGCACCCCCAATATTGATCAAGCTTCTTAATTGTGTCCAAGCTACCTGGGGTGGGGGGCATCTGGTTCACATTCATACATGCCACCTCTGTGGATGCTGAGCACCTCCAATATTGATCAAGCTTATTAATTGTGTCCAACTTAGGGTAATTGTGATGTGTTTAGTTCCCCCAACCATTTGAAATAGTTGGCACCTATGTTCACACCAACAAAATGGTTTACTTGTCTCCTGCCTTGATGCTGGACATGCCTTAACTGCTCCTCCCATCCCCTGTTGTTCTAGGTGACCACCTTGTCTGCCTAATGCTTAAGCCGGCCGTAATGAGGAAATTAGAAAAAAAAACTAAAAGGAGCAGTTGCCAAGGTCAAAAATTTGCATGACATATGGACATTATGTAAAAAGACCATTTTGGAAGCCTAGATAAAATAAATTTTATGCTTTTAAAAAAAGATGAAAGAAAACCAAACAATTGCCAGTGTGCTTTAATGGTGAGGTGGAAGTTACCCAAAGGGCATCCTTCAGAAAATGGAAAGCGGACACTAATTATGAAGGAAGCAATTACTGGCAGGGCAGATGTAAAGCTCTAGTAAGTTAGGCCAAGACAAACTTTGAAAACAAACATTAAATAGGGAAAACTTCATACTAAAACTGTTTCAAGCACAGTGACCCCGTTGAACTGTTAAATGACCAAGGGGAAAAAGGAGTGCTCACAGACGATAAGATAATAGCAGAGAAACTGAATGAATATTTTGCTTCGGTTTTTACAGAGGAGGATGCTAAAGTCCTACCACACTATCATTGTGGACAATACATTGAAATTTTCAGCCCAGTGTTGTGGCTGTCCAAAAAGCAAATAGAATGTTGGTGATTATTCAAATAGGTATGAAGAAACTGAGAATACCATTATGCCTCTATGACACAGTCCTCAGGAGGCACCTGGCCAGTCAGGTTTTCAAAATATCCACAATGAATTTCCATGAGATAGATCTGCATATAATGGAGATAGTCCATGCAAATTTATCTCATGCATATTCATTGTGATATCCTGAAAACCAGACTGGTTGGGTGTGTCCTGAGGGCTGGGAGGAGAACTGCTGCTCTAAATACCTCCATTGGGTGATCACACCTTGAGTACTGAGTGCAGTTTTGGTCACGCCCATCTCAAAAAAGATACAGCATAGCTAGAAAAGATTTCAAGAAAGGTAATAAAGAGAATAGAATTCCTCCCTTCTGAACAAAGGCTAAACAGGTTATGGCTCTTCAGGTCAGAGCAATGGTGAATCCATTCAAGGTGCATGTGTTGCAGACACACAGCCTGTCAGACAGTTTATCTGCATTCTCCTTTCTGCCCTCCGGAGGGCAGGATGGAGAATGCAGATAAACTGTCTGACATCTCTCACTTTTCTTCAGGGCAGGAGACAGAATGCAGATAAACTGACATCTCTCACTTCTCTTTCCGACCCCGCAAAGCTCTGCAATGCTTTTCACCTGCTCGCCCCCTCCGCCTATGCCTTTACCCGTGCAGTGGCAGTGGCAGTGGCACTCATAGGCTGCCTGTGTCTGCACCATGACTTTCTCTCTGAACCGCCCCGCCCCTTCTGATGCAACTTCCTGTTTTGTGAAGGGTGGGACGGTTGGTGCAGAAACTGGAGTGGAGCTGATTTGAAGGTATGGGGGGGTGGGAAGATGCACCCCCTGTGAACAATTTCTAGGTATGTTGCTGATTCATAGAAAAGATAACTGAGAGGGAATAGGATAGAAATTCATAAAATCATGAGTAGGATGGAACGGTTTAATAGGATACCGTTTTTAACCTTTCAAACAACACAAGACTGAAAACAAATGGTAGAAAGTTTTTTTTAACATGCAGCTCATAATTAAGTAGTGGAATTTATTGCCAGAGGACATGGTCAAGGCAATTAACATAGCAAGGTTCTGACAAGTCTGTTAAAAAAAACAAAACTATTAGCCAAGTAGCCTTGAGAGAGCCATCACTTATCACAGTGGTTCCCAAGCCTGTCCTGGGGGCTCCCCATCCATTCAGGTTTTCAGGATATCCACAATGAATATTCATGAGAGAGATTTGCATACACTGCCTCCACTGCATGCAAATCTCTTTTATGAATAAAATCATTGTGGATATCCTGAAAATCTGAATGGATGGGGAGCTCCCAGGACAGGTTTCACTGGCTTATCACTTGAAATGAGCTATGAGAAGCTGATTTACTTTCTGGGATCTCCTAGATATGTGTGACAGGTTGAGGTTAGATCACCAAACACAGGCTAAACTAGCCCTGGTTTTACCCTCTACATCTTCTATGAACATGTAGGTCGCAATTTCACCAAGAAAAGCAGAACTACAAATCCAGAGGTGCATTGAGGGGAAGGGGGATAGAATCAAGATTTAGTTCAAGTTTATTAGGTGTTACTATCTAGATTGTAAGCTCTTTGAGCAGGGACTGTCTTTTTGTGCATGGTGTACAGCGCTGTGTATGCCTTGTAACACTAGAGAAATGATAAATAGTAGTAGTAGTAGTTTTTACTACCTCGCCCATCACAAATACATCTAGGCGGCTTACATACTAAAAGGAAAACTAGAAATAAAAAAGGTGGGGGGGGGGGGACTAGACCAGAACAAAAGGAAAGGAGGTAGAACTACAATATTAATAGGATAGCAGGGATAAACACAGAAGGAGGGGGTAGCTGTTGTTCAGGTCCACTTCTGAGAGGGGAAGTCTTAGGCATCTTGGAAGAGGAAAGTTTTTTACTCTGTTTTACATTGTTGACGTGTTGTTTGTTTGCGCAAATTGTGGTAATCTATTCCAAAGAAATAATGGCCCGTGTATGCTCATGGAAAATTTCCCTGAATGAGGGGACCACAAGGTGGTGTTGAGTGGCTGATCTTAGTGTTCATGAAGGGATGTAGGGAGTCAGTAGGTGGGAAAGGTATTAGGGTTCACCAGACATGAAAACCTTATGCACTAGGAGAAACATTTTGTAAATAATTTGATGAAGTAATGGTAGCCAGTATGCTGCCTTAAGAAGTGGTGAGACGTGATTGAACTTTTTAGATCTGGTAGTTAATTTAATGGCAGTGCTTTGAATGAGCTGTAAAGAGCATATATCCTTTTGGATAAGTCCATTGCAGTAATCAAGTTGGCTGATAACTGGAGAATAAATCAGGATATTTAAAGCCGGAGGATATATCAAAGATTGAATTGATCTAATTTGGCTGAGCTGTCTAGTAAAGAAATTTTGATGTTTGCTACATATGTGGAGCTCCAAGATCATTTCCTCCAGATTGTAAGCACGATGCTCAGAAACAAATCAGGGAATCAATTATGAAGTTTTAATGCCTATTATCTAGGAAAATCCAAATTAAGGCAAGCACCTGGGGTTAAATCAAAGCTTTCAAGATGCGAACTTCCTAACACAGGAATCTTTATTAATATATTTTAGCATATTAGTAATGACTTACTCTGCAAAGGGCAGTCACTGGCAGTTAATGCGTCCAGCATGAATGATTGTCAATACCTATGGTTTAATGTTTAACTGTATGGTAGATGTGGTTGTATTTTTTTTTGTAGCATGGGGATGTTCTTTTGGGTCTGGTATGACTCCTCTACATTTGAGCTTCAACTCACTTGAAATCTGCCCAAAGCTTATTCAGTGATCTTGGATGGTACGATAGGTTCAAAGTTGAAGCACACTGGTGTCTCCTTTATCACCAACCAGTGGAATTGCTTCATTTAGGCCACCTCTCCTTCCCTATAACCCAGCATCCATTACAGAGATGATCTTGGCAATGGGACCAGAGATCATGACCTGTGAAAGACAAGATCCCATGTATAACTCACTCTTATCAAAGCTCAATAATATAATTTTGTTTCACTTTGATGCTGACCTGCAGGTCAACTCAGAGAAACGCTGGGCAAGTGACATGTCCTAAGGTGAAATAAACTATGGAGATGCTTGTTCTAGAGAATGTACTACATAAAGGAAAAGAAAGACAGGCCAGGATGCAGTCAGGAGTACTGTTTGGTAGATTCCAAAAGAAGGGAGTTCGAGGCACAAAGGTTTGGAGATGATGATCGAGGGGGGGGGGGGGGGGGGGGGCTAGTGGAAGTGTCTGCTGAACAGAGGGTGCAGACTATGAAGGTATAGTAAGAATTAATGGCCGAGATCACAGAGGGACAGAAGAACATAGAATCTACTCCAGATACAGCCTACACGTCATGCTACAGATAGATTCCCAAGGGCAGGGCTTCATGGTTCCACAATCATGTAGTTAATATGGACAAGAGATGATATTGGCTCCTAGAGTGCAATCTTTGTGGACAGCTGCACTTTATTTCAGAAGACCAAAGTGGTAAAGTGGGGGGGGGGGGGGGGTGATCTGTGCAGTGCCAACCAGGTGTCATACACCTTTCAAACCACTGAGCAGGCCTTCTTCTGTCCTCCAAAGTACCCTTCTCAAACTGGAGGAACAGCACTTGCTTCTGTGGCCGTTAGAAGTACAACAGCCCTGGGACATCAAATAAAGCACTAGGAATTTCTCCACAAATACACTGACATGCCATAATGTTTTGATATGATACAAAAGCTTCTGAATTGGCCTGAAGTATTGCAGTTTCTCCCCCTCAGTGTTTTCCACTTCCAGTTATAAACAAGCAACGAGCATGTGCGCAGACAGAAAGAGGAAACCTAACTGCTGGAGACTGAATCGATAAAACCACTAAAAGGTAGGACCAGAATCCTTTGTCTGATCAGGCATGAAGCTGCTCCTGGTAATGCTGATTCCGCATCAAAAGAGACGGCTCTGCAAGGCAATTTATAACAAGGATCCTTGAGTTATAGTGTAAGCAAGCTCCCCCTCCCCTTCCCTTTATCTCCCTCCCCATTCCTTCTTTCCTCTGTCACTCCCCTCCCACCGCTTTCTCTTTAACTATACTGCACTTTCCCCAACCCTTTATCACACTTTTCCTTTCTCCTCCCACCCCCTCTACTCCCTATCTCAACTGATTTTTATCTTGCACTTTCTGCAAACCCATCACACCTTATAACAGCAGAGAAGCAGGACAGACTTTAAAAAGCCACTGCCCAGACACAAATCCAATTTAATCAAGCATGTAAAACAGCCTCAGTCTTTTCTTCGTTCTTTCCTAGTTGCTACAGGACCCAGAGCCAGATGCACTAACTCCACGGAAAGAGCCCTTCCCTTACCGATCCCTTAGCGAATTGGTATCAGCTAAACGCGCTGTGATTGGCTGAGAGAGACCTGGAGGGGCATAATCGAAAGGGACGTCCAAAGAGTTTTGATTTGGGCATTCTCGCACGTCCCGATCCCCGATTCTCTCCGGCGGTTTTTGGGCACGTAAGAAAAACATGTCCAAGAGAAGGACGCCCATCACAAAATCTGAAGAAAAAAAACGTCCATGTGCTCGTCAGGGACGTCTTTTCAAGTGCCTAACACTTGGATGTCCTTCACTCAAAAAAATAAAGGACGTCCCTGACGAGCACATGGACGTTTTTTTTCTTCTGACTTTTGTGATGGGTGTCCTCCTCTGCTTGGGTCCCACTCACAGCAGCCCCAACGAGAGGTGCAGACCTCTAGTTAGGTTTTCCACGGTGCATGGGGTCGGAAACGGTAGTGCGTCGCATCACATTATAATAGTAATTAGCTCATTTGCATTCCGTTTTCGTTAGCTGCTACTGTGACAGGAAAATGGCTCAGAGAACCCTTTTGTGCATGTCTCGGTTTACTACTTGCCCGTTAAACTGGCTAGAACCAGTTTAAAAACCAGGTTGCTGGCTCGTTAAGTTTAGTGCATCTGGCCCCCAGTCCTTTGCCAGACAACAGCCAACCTTCCTTAGGAGGCTTTTTATAGCAGCAGGTCACAGACTAGTTGTGAATGTAGGTGCTCTGCAGTTCAACAACACAGCTGCAACAACTATAATTGATTCTCCCAAAGGCTACAACATTCATTCATTCTGTAACACCATCATTAAAGCAACCACAAGTTAAATAACAGCTGGCAGGACACAGGGGAATGCCACAACTCTGTTCTCTGGCTGACCCCTCCTCCCCCTGGGGGGAGGGGGGGATTTGCCTTGTCCAACACTGGCCATCAATTGAGCACTTTGGGAAACACTAGAGGGGCAAATGTACCTGGGAAGAAGTGCAAGACGCGCAGCTCCAACGCCGAGGGGAGGTGCCGATCTTAATGGGTCTGGCAGGGGGGGCACAGCTGCAGCTCTCCACCTACACTGTCCAAATTCTTCCCTGGTCACCCATTTCCTCAGCGCCCCAGGCACTGTCTATTGGGGTGGTAGGTAGTAGGAACTGTTTCAAGCACTTCTTAAGCATTTGATTTCCACAGCGGCCAAGGTGTCTTTTCTAAGTTAGCCTGCCCGTAGCCAGCATGCGGCAGTCGCCCCCCGAACTCATCGCCCTGCTCTCCCACTCTCCAGGGCTGAAGACGACAGAGCCAGAGCAGCAACAAGCCAACATCCCAAGGCCATCTTAATCCAGGATCGCCCCAAACTGATCCTCACACTTCCATGCCCAAAGTATATCTACATAAATGCACACGGTAAAAGGATCACCAGGTTGTGCAAACAAACAAACAAAAAAATCCCCAAAAGATGGAACAGTAACCCCAAGACAGGCGCTTCAGCAGGTGCAGGACTCAGGAGGTCAGGGAGAGTGAGAGGATCCAGTAGGGGAGCTCATGTTTTGCAGTTGCCCCTTCGTTTCTCTTACCCACTAATCCCTCCATCGGTGATGTGTACTTGGGTATAAAAAAAAAAGGGTTAATTGGTCTTCTTCCCCCCCCCCCCTTGAAATGGAAGAATGGAGGTCGCAGACTGGTCCCACCCCCACCCGCCACACATGCAGATTTTACACCTTTGATGATAATATCAAACAGCTGCTGAAGAAACTATAGCTAAACATCTGGAAGGGAGAGGGCATTAAAAAAAAAATCCTAGTCGGTCATGAGTCTCTCCCCCCTTTCCAGCTCCTGGGGTAATTCCAGCAGAGGGAGCTGCTGTCCTAGGCCGGTTCGCAACTTTATACGTTTATTTGTCCAGGTCTGAAAATAAGGGTCACTGCCTCCGGTTTCATTACGATGCAGCACGCTGCCTCCGACTCCCCGAGATGTCACCTTGAATCTTCCTTCGGGTCTGGGATGTATTTTCCTCCCTGTCCTTGTCCGGCTGCCGATGGATTTGCGCCCAGGTGCCCTCTGGTACCCTGGGCTCTCTTCCCCGTCGCCTCTCTCTGCTTTACCGGTCTTTGGTGACGACCAAAGAAGGGGCTCCGCTGGATCCCTGCAAGGCCGGATCGTCAAGGGAGAACTGGGGACTGCATCCCTGCCTGCATCCCCCTTGCACAGCCAGCGCCCAGATGTGCTGCAGCTGCTGATTTCGGCTGCCGATCCTGCCTGATCGCACTCATTTATCCGCCGTGATGCGCACTGGGGGAGTTTCAGTCCCTTCTTCGTCTCCGCCTGCCCGTGGGGACGGGTCAGCCTGGTCCCGGGGACCTAGAGGAACAGAACTGGTGCTACACAGCAGCCCCGGCTCGGCTGCTTCCAGCGTGGGAGGGTCCAACTGCTAAAACATAGCGGCTGCTTCCACCCTTAAAGAAACAAGGACCTGTTCTCCTGCCAGGTTTTGCATCTCACAAAAGACACATTGCCTGGTAGAGTTTTACATTGGGGGGAGGGGGGGAGAAGGGGTTAAAGCCATGGATCCGCTCCTGGTTTTACCCATCTTCTATTACTGCATTCATGGAC
This sequence comes from Microcaecilia unicolor, assembly GCF_901765095.1. Lineage (NCBI taxonomy): Eukaryota > Metazoa > Chordata > Amphibia > Gymnophiona > Siphonopidae > Microcaecilia > Microcaecilia unicolor. The sequence continues at coordinate 163,798,752 of NC_044041.1, forward strand.
TCTTGTTCCTGCTTTTTCCCCTCTTTGGGAAAATAAGAACTACAAGACCCTGCATGCACTGGTGTAAAACCAGGTCTGGATTAGCCTAGCTCCCTAGACTTGGAGTGGCCTGGTCACCCAGAGGATACAAGCACAGGCTGTGTCTCCTTTTCTTGGTGCTGCAGATTTTGGATCTTGTTGGGTTTCTTTTTTGCACAAAGAGCTCTTGTTTAAGTTCAAACATTTTATTGAATGTTTATAACAAACAAAATATAAATTAAACATAATTATGTCATTACCATTGTCAGACGGGAAGAAATACTACAATCATAATAAAGAGCTCTTGTTAATCCAGAGAGAGGAGGGTTATGTTGGGATGTTTTTTTTATATGGGAATTTAAAATGTTATTTATAGACTTCATATATTTAATATCTTTTAGACTAAGACATGAATTGAAAAGTATAAGCCACCAAATGATAAGGAAGAGACTATCTGAAAAAAAGAATCATTATTGGTTAAAAAAATAACCAAGATGGACTTCTGGTTCAACTCAAGGACAATTTGGCATCTTAAACTCGGAGCTCTGTTTTACCTAGATCATTGTTGCAGCAAACCACCTCATCATCATAGGTTGTGTTTTGTTTTGGTTGTGATTTTTTTTTTTTGTAATATTATGTTCTATCATGAACTCTGCAAAGCCTGAGAGTCAATTCAGTTTGACTTCTGGTTGTAAACACTACAAATCCAATTTACTTTCTCCTGACAAACCTAGCGGATCTAGAACATCTGCGATTACTGAAGACACGGTAATATCTGCACTTAAATCTACTCATATATTGAATTGTCCCGTAACATGAGAAAGGAGATTGAGGAAAAATATGCTAAAATCACAGCTTCTCAATTGTACACAAAGGCCTTAGAAAAATGCATAACAAAGATGGAATCTATGTTGCCTCTAATTGAATCGAATGCTGATGCCATTAAAGACATGAAAATCTTGAAGATTTAGAAAACAGATCTCATAGAAGTAACATAAGAATCATAGGCCTTCCAGAAGGAGTAGAAAATCAAAATGAGAACCTACAGCCTCACTAATAGTCACCTCACCAACCCACTCAATTATGAACTACCCTAATCACTCCCTTCCTTCATCTTTCTTCCCTTCCTAATTGCTACACATTACTAACTGTATCTGATATCCTGAAATGACAATGTTAACAAATCTATGTAAGCCACATTGAGCCTGCAAATAGGTGGGGGAATGTGGGATACAAATGCAATAAATATAATAATATAATAAATATGACATCCTTTCTGACTGATTGGTTACCTGCGCCTGTGTTTACAAAGGTGTTCTGTAGGCGTTTTAGCATTTTTAACGCATGTTAAACACTAACACACGTCAAACGCTAATGCACCTATAGGAATGTATTGGCACGTTAGCGTTTAATGCACCTTAACTTTATAGGCACATTAAAAACACTAACACACCTTAGTAAACATACCTTCTGGGTTTTTTTGATATTAATCTGGCCCTTGAAATTGAAATGGCCCACTGTTCACCATCCCACCAATTATCTAATGTGTCACATCCCAGGTCCGTGGTGGCAAAAATCCTACGATACCCAGAGGCCCCTCAAATCCTTATGGCTGCAAAAGATAAATCTTCTTTAATATATCAAGGCAAAAAAATACTTCTACTAGACCTATCAAAAACCACTGCTATGAAAAGGAAAGCATTTCTAACTCATAGCCAAGACTTCAAAGATTTGGAAGCCCATTATGGGTTAATGTACCCTGAAAGAATAAAAATTATGTACAATAACCGTAAATGTGGTGATTACTCATTTATCAATAATCTGGCTACATATCTCCTTATAAGTGATCTTCTATTCTCATCATTTACATATGAATGAGGCTTGAATTTGCTGTCACGGTATCTTAAACCTGAAATTCATGGTAAAAATGTGATATTTGATTTAAATGTATACATTGCTTGTTATTAGATGAATACGATGTCTCTTTATATCATTAGATCATCTGTGATATGTTTCTGATTACATTTATGCTCTTCCAAAATGTATATTCAGTTAGGGTTCCTTTTACCAAGCTGAGGTAAAAGAGGTCCTGCATTTAGCATCGAAGCGTGGATTTGCCGCGTGCTGAGGCCCCTTTTACCACAGCAGGTAAAAAGTTTAAAAAAATGGAAATGGCTGTGTGTTAAACACTTGCTGCACGGCCATTTGTGGGTGAGGGAGGAGCCCTTACTGCCACCTATTTAGGTGATGGTAAGGGCTCCCGCACTAACCCAGTGGTAACCCTCCAGCATCTTACCGATGCTTTGTAAAAGGGGGCCTTTAAATCTTTAATAACTCAGACCATTGATAAAAATTCCGGTCTCACAAGAAATGGCGCACGCTGGGGGTGGCCGTGGCACTACTGCCATTTCTCGGATTATACCAGTGGTAGTGACGGATTGGCACACAACAAAGTGGTGGTAGATCTACCGCCACTTTGTAAAAAAGCCCCTTTATGCTTTAACTAGATAAATATTACTTTCTACTTAATCTGGGTTGATGGGTGAATTTTATTCATATAGAGAACGAGAGCTGTTTAAGCTTCCACATGCTTGAAATGGCTACTGGAATGTCATTGGTTCTTTATTTTAACTGTTTTAATAGTTTCGATGATGGGACTACTGATTTGGTCAACTTTTTATTTTATTTTATTGCTATATCATGCAGTTTCAATGTTAAGTGCTAGCTACTCTATGGGGTGGCCTAGTGGTTAGAACACCGGTCTTGCAATCCAGAGGTGGCCAATTCAAATCCTGCTGCTGCTCCTTGTGATCTTGGGCAAGTCACTTAACTCTCCATTGCCTCAGGTACAAACTTAGATTGTGAGCCCTCCTGGGACAGAGAAATATCCAGAGTACCTGAATGTAACTCACCTTGAGCTACTACTGAAAAGGGTGTGAGCAAAATGTAAATAAATATATACATCTTCAAACTTTCTTTTTTTTTTTTACATGGTTTGATGGCATCCTTTTGTAATATAGCCTTGTGGAATGTCAATGGACTGAATTATCCAACTAAACGCCAAAATAAATATTTAATCATGCTAAAAAATGCAATCTTGACATATAACTATTACAAGAGACTCACTTGTCAGAGTGAAATTGTGTGAGGTTTAATCCTCCTTGGATTAGTCACTCAGGGGTCCTTTTACTAAGATGCACCAAAAAATGGCCTGGCTGTTGTAGACGATGGTATTGGACATGCACAGGTCCAATTTTTAGCACACCTGCAAAAAAGGCCTTTTTTTTGGCCGAAAATGGACGTGCAGCTAAATGAAAATTGGTGCTCGACCATTTTGGGCCTCAGACCTTACCACCACCCCATTCACTTAGCAGTAAGGTCTCATGCGCTAACCGGGTGGTAATCATCAGCGTGCATACAATGCTGATTACTGCTCGGTTAGCGCTGCGCGCCAGAAAATAAAATATATTTTCAGGCGCATGTACTGGATATGCACCAAAAATTAAATTACCACCTGGGCCACGTGGTAGCTGGGCGGTAGTTCCAAATTGGTGTGCATTGGGTGCATGTAGGTGCCTACGTGGCTTAGTAAAAGGGACCCTCAATATATAGGCAAAGGGAAATGGGACTTGATTTACTGCCTTTCTGAGGTTTTGCAACTACATTCAAAGTGGTTTACATATATTCAGTTACTTATTTTGTACCAGGGGCAATGGAGGGTTAAGTGACTTGCCCAGAGTCACAAGGAGCTGCAGTGGGAATTGAACTCAGTTCCCCAGGATCAAGGTCCACTGCACTAACCACTAGATTACTCCTCCACTAGCAGCATTCCATGTAGAAGCCTGCCCTTGCAGATCAGCAATGCGGCCGCGCAGGCTTCTGTTTCTGTGACAGTGGCGTAGCCACAGGTGGGCCAGGGCCCACCTACTTAGGGCTCAGGCCCATCCAACAGTAGTACATGTTTAGCTCTGCCAGCTGAAGACTTCCCCCTGATGGTAACAAAAATGCTGCTCTCCACGATGCTAGTACCGGCAACTGCTCAGTTTTCAGTACATGCCTGCTGCAGATTGCCAAGGTGGAGCGAAGCATTTTCCCACCAGCTGAGATATTTTTTTGGTGGAGGGTAGGGGGGAGAACACTTGGTGCCCACCCACTTCTTGCCTAGGCCCACCCAAAACCTGCTGTCTGGCTACGCCCCTGTTCTATGAGTCTGATGTCTTGCACGTGCAAGATGTCAGACTCACAGAAACAGAAGCCTGCGCAGCCGCGTTGCTGATCTGCAAGGGCAGGTTTCTACATGGAATGCTGAATAGCAACATTCCATATAGAATCTCAAATAGTAGCAACAGAATCTCAATAGTAGCAACATTCCATCTAGAATCTCCAATAGTAGCAACATTCCATCTAGAATCTCAACTAGGGAAAGGGAAATGGGACTTGATATACCACCTATCTGAGGTTTTTGCAACTACATTCAAAGCAGGTACTTATTTAGTCACAAGGAGCTGCAGTGGGAATCAAACTCAGTTCCCCAGGATCAAAGTCCACTGCACTAACCACTAGGCTATTCCTCCACAGCTGATTTCATACATCAAATCAGAGAGATTCTATTAGGATACAGTACTGGACCAATCTTGTTGGCCGGAGATTTTAATGCTAGTTTGGACAACATCCTGGATCATCAGTTTAATTACATTCAAAGAAACCAAAATGGGAAAAGAGCTTCTTACAACCATTCAAGCCTTAGGTCTTGTGGGTTTATGGTATCTTCAGCACCATGATGGTTGTGAATATTCTTATTATTCTGCTCCACATCAATCATATTCGAGAATAGACCTTTTTCTTCTCTCTAAGGGCCCCTTTTACCAAGTTGCGGCAAAAGGGGGACGGTGCTGGCGTTGGCGTGTGTTTTTGATGCACATCTAGGCCCCCTTTTACCACAGCAGGTAAAAGGTAGGTCTTGCTTTTCTGCAGGAAATGGTCATGCGGCAAGTAAAGCACTTTCCACGTGGCCATTTCGGGAGGGAGCCCTTACTGCTACCCATTGTACTTCCTTTTTAACGAGTGGTAAACTCATGTTGGTCTTACCGATGCTTTGTAAAAGGGGGCCTTTAAATCTTTAATAACTCAGACCATTGATATGAGAATTGATCCAATTTTAATCACTGATCATGTAAATGATTCATCTTTAGCTACAGCTTGACTACAGCAAACCAAAGCACATATGGAGATTTAATAAAAAAAAATTATCTGAGGATTCAGATTTCATCCATAAAATTAACACTTGTATAACAAACTACTACACTTTGCATGATAAAATAGACCAGTGTTTCCCAAGTCCTGTTCTGGAGTACCCCTTGCCAATCAGGTTTTCAGGATATTCACAATGAATATGCATGGCAGAGATTTGCATATAATAGAGGCAGTATATGCAAATCAAGTTCATGCATATTCATTGTGGATATCCTGAAAACCTGACTGGCAAGGGGTACTCCAGGACTAGACTTAGGAAACACTGATATAGACCCTCCACCACCTACCACCTGGAAAACCTGCAAAACCTAGCTGTGCATAAAACTGGTCATTATATTTCAGCTAATAAAACTGAGAGACTGTTCACCAGATATATTGCTATAACACAACAAAGATATTGTATATCCTCTATACATTTAGATAATACGTAACAAAATTTTTAGAAATGCCATTATCATTATCAATGCATATTGAGTATTTCTTGTGCAAATCCTATAGACACTACCACAAATAACTTCATAGAAAGTTTGCCTCATCTAGCACTTTCCCATGTGGAAAAGGAATCTCTTGGTGCACCAACCAAATTTGAATAAATAATCTTGGTCATTAAGTCTCTGGCTAATAACAAAGCACTTGGACCAGACAGATACATGGCTGAATGTTACCATATTTTTCACAGCAATCTTATCTCCCATTTTGTGCTCTTTATATCATTTCTTATGGCAAAATCCCACATTACAATGTCAATTTGCTAAACCACAAGTTGTTGTTTTACCCAAACCAGGAAGAGACATAACCAAAGTTTAGAATTTTCATCTCATATCTCTACTTAATTTGGACTGTAAAATCATGGCTAAAGGTCTGGCTACAAAACTAGAATCTATACTTGGTTCTCAAATCCACACTAATCAAGTTGGATTTCTGTCTGTAAAATTCATTGGAGACAATGCAACATTTCATGGTCTTTTGACTTTTATAAACACCAATATTTCATCTTTTGCTTTGGCTATCACTTTAGATGCAGAAGAAGCCTTCAACATGGTTGAACAGCCATATCTATTTAAAATTCTTGAATGCTTTGGATGTGGTTCTGTCTTTGCTAAGTGAGTGCAAGTACTGTATACAAAACCATGTTCAAGAATTCAGATAAATGGTGATCTTTCTGATGTCAATCTAGCAAGGAGTACCAGACAAGGATGCCTGCTATCCCCCCTCTCTTATTCAATCTAGCTGTGGAACCCCTATTGATTGCCATTAGAAATTACTTTAATATATCTGGTGTGGCTATTGATGGGCATGAATTCAAATTGTTGGCATATGCAGATGACCTTATGGTCTTTTTGACAGATTCAATGGCATCGATTCTAGCCCTCCTTAAATTAGCCAATCACTTTTCTTCATTTTCTTGATATCAAATTAACTGGAATAAATCTGAGGCTATGCCTGTGAATGGCCACACAATGCAGACAGATTTAGGATCTGATAACTTTTGATTGTCCCTTATCTATTAAATATCTGGGCATGCTTTTCCATAGAAACAGAGAACAAATGGTTAACACACTCTTGGTGGGGTAAGATCAAAACTATAAAAATGACACTTATGCCTGCTATCAATTACTAAATTATCATGTATCGTTTTGTTGCCAATGTTGGCTCCCTCCATTTTTTTAATAAAAAATATTGATTAAAAAACTCACTAAATATTTACAGAAAAGAAAACAACCTAGAAAAGCATTAAATAATTTGAAAGCTTCTAAAGGTGTTGGATTCCTTGATTTTTATACTTACCATCTTGCTAATCTTTTACATTATCTAATCAAGCTTGCAATCCTGATTGGTTCCTGATAGAAAAGGCACTTCTTTATAATATTCCTTTTAAATGTCTGCCTTATACTAAACTTTTGAACATTTCCCCTGACATGGAACACTAAGATCTATACTTATTGCTTTAATTGCTTTATATAATAGTCCCATTCTTTCTACTAGCCTCACGCAAACATTGTACCTTTTAATACATAGAACACAATGGACCCCAAACAAAGTGCTAGATTCTATTCATGGTACTTAAAAAATCAGTGCCAAAAAACACCCCACTTAAGCAGTATTCTATAAGCCACTCCTAAGGCTCAGCGCAGTTTATAGAATAACCCCTGGATTCTATATAGTATGCTTAGAGATCTGCGCTGACATTGGTGTGGATTCTATAACAACGTATGTAACTTAATTGGCTTAACAAGTTAGCGTTGATAACAGCTCTTATTCAATAATGGGCATGAATTGGCACTACTTAGAATTTACGCACACAACTCATTAGGGGCCCCTTTTACTAAGTGGCAGTCAGCCCAATGCGGGCTTACCACTCGCTAAACAGGAAGTACTGTCGGGCTACCGCAGCAGCCCAGCAGTACTTCCCACCTCTAGCGCACCGTCATATCCGGCACTACAGAAATATATTTATTTTTGTAATGCCGGATTGCACCCGGCAGTAATTGGGCAGTGCCTCTCACTGCCTGGTTACCACTGGGTTAGTGCAGGAGCCCTTACTGCACCTTACTTGCCACATGGCCATTTCCTGTAGGAAAGAGAGACTTCCCTTTTACCCACTGTAGTAATAGGGGGCATCGGTACATGTGAAAACACCCGCTGATGCCAGTGCAGGCCCCCTTTTGCCGCAGCTTGGTAAAAGGGGCCCTCTGTATTCTGTAATGAAGTGCGCCATACTTGTAATGTGCGCAGGCAAAAAGGGCATGGGAGAAATGGGCATTTCATGGGCATTATGCTCATAGTTATAGAATATGGCCCAGTGTGCATAAATCTACACACTATAGATTTACGCCACATTTTCATCGATGTAAATGGATGCGCGTAGTTTTAGGCGCTGAGATATCAACTAAGTGTATTCTATAATCGGTGCCTAAATCTAGGTGCTGATTATAGAATACACTCAGTCGACACTGATTTCAGCGCCAAATTTTTAGGTGCCATGTATAGAATTTCCTCCTACATGTTTAAGTGGACAGGTTGCACATAAGTTTAGGGGCCACCATTTGCACCAATGAAAATGTGGTGCTAATGCCCACACTCAAATTTATGCACTGAGCACCATTATTCTATATTTATGCATGTAACTCACAACCACGCCCTTGATCTGCCCTGAAACACCCATGACCCTCCCACTTCCGCACCCCTTTCTTCGGCCACATGTAAATTTTAGGCACAGATCGCGCACCTAACTTTACATGCATAATCACCAATTAAATTTAATTAGTGCCAATAATTGCTTGTTAAAAAGCCAATTATTAGCACTAATTGGTTCATTATTCTATTAAATTGTGCATCTAAATTGGGTCCATACCTAAATTTGCATGCACAATTTTTGATGACCTTTATAGAATCAGGGGGGGAAATGTTTAAGGCTGGTCTTTTCAAGATGACAGATGTTGGTGCTGTACCTCATCATGAGGGGATCTAAAGCATATGATATATTATGGTCCCATTTTATCTTTCTGGACATCTATATGGGTGGAAAGTAAAGCTTTCTCCCTATAAATGAAAAATTGACTTTCCAAATACTCTTATTTGGATCATTAGCTGTTTCTAAACTATTAGATAAATGGCAATCTTGATTACTAGATATTCTAGCTATTACCCTACAAATGATCTTCTCAAATTGGAAAAATGTACCCTTGCTTAATACTTCCTTTTGGTGACATACTATTTATGGTTCATAGATATGAGTGCAAGGCTATAATATATTTTTGCTCTAGACCAATTAAAGAAGGTGTCATGCCAGTGCTGCGTCAACTACTTTAATTATCGTTTTAAAAATGATGCCTCAACCACCCAAGGGCAAGTCGTAGACCTTTTAATCAACTCCAACTGGATTATTCTATCATTGGTTTTTTGAACTGACTGGAAAAACAGCAGTGGAAAACAACTCCCTGAAAGGAGAAAAAAACACTACTCAAAAAAACAGTCTTATTATGCAGAAAACAAATTCAAGCAACTCTTCAATTTGGTAACTCAAAATTCATGCTTGTAATTTTAAATCTAACAAGTTCCACAGTATTGTGCACGATACAAAAATGAACTCTACCACTTATGTGTTCAAGTGAGTCACTGTTTCATGTCGTGAAAAATCCCACTGTAATTTCAACAAACTTCTTCAAGTAGCAAAAAAAGGGCATAGGTTTGCTATCCCCGACAAGGGACCCCGTGTTTCGCTAAGCTGCGTCAGGAGGAGTAACATGACTATACACCACATTACTGTGGAACTTGTTAGATTTAAAATTATAATGTTGAATTTTGAGTTACCAAATTGTTATTCCATTTGTTTTCTGCATAATAAGACTGTTTTTTTTTTTTAGTAGTGTTTTTTTCCGCTTTTCAAGGAGTTGTTTTCTACTGCTGTGTTCTCAGTCATTTCAATGAGCCAATGATAGTATAACCCAGTTGGAGTTGATTAAAAGGTGTTTTCCCAGTCATTTCAAGGAGCCAATGATAGTATAACACAGTTGGAGTTGATTAAAAGGTCTACAACTTGCCCTTAGGTGGTTGAGACTTCAGTTTTTTATGATAATTAAATGCAGCATTGGCATGACACCTTCAATTGATCTAGAGCAAAAATATATTATAGTCTTGCATTAAATAGGACATTTTTGCCTTCCTTTTCATAGTTTTATGGATATAAACGCAAAGCTGCTGAATGTACTAAAAGACATAAATCAATTGAAAAAATGTGGTCACCAATTGCCTCTCTCCACTGAGTATCCTCACATCCCATGGGCCCTCCTGTTAAGATATTTCATTTTCGATTTAAGTTTCATTTTAAAATTTTCAATTCTATATTCTTTGCATACAAATATTTTTCTTCTAATATTTTGATATTATATACTGTTTTGATTTTAATAGTGATATCTGTACGATACTTCCTGTAATCTTATTGTATTGATTATTGTTTATATGGTTATTGTTAGTTCTTGTTTTATACTGTTAAGTATTGTTTATATTATATTTTTGTCTAAAATACAATACATATTATGTAACTTAAAAAAACAACACAAGAAAAAGAAAGGTGTCCAAACGCTTCCATTGTGTTAAGGTAAAATCAAAGTGGGAACAGAAAAATATAGTTCTGGCTCTCATTAAAACAAACAACATAAAATTGTATATTTGTCCTTCAGTTTTATCCTGCCCTTGGCTGGGCTACTTCAGTGTAGGGCAGTGATTCCCAAACCTGTCCTGGGGATCCCAGCCAGTCAGATTTTCCGGATAGCCACAATGAATATTCAGAGATCAATTTGCATACACTGCCTCCTTAGTATGCAAATCTATCTTATACATATTCATTGCATAATATATCCCCAACTATGGACAATCTACATATCTTTAATCTATATTTGAAAACTATTAAAATCTGATAAATATCAGGAAATTGTTATAGTGCACTTCTTCAAACACACACTACATACACCACACATATCCCCATTCACTCACAACTCCACTACACACTTCAGACCTAAATTGCCTGCTATGGCATTATAATATTAGTGAAACACATGAATAGATCCAAATATTCTCAGTCCACTGTTCACGTTCATCAAAGTACTTGGCCCACTGTTCAAATTTATAAACATATGGCTTGAAATATCCAACCATCATGTGACATGTTGTGAATCCAAAGTGTCCAATCAGTGTGTTTCGATGTCCTCACATCTGAGGTGTATATCTATTATGCATGTTTGTATGATAGAACTATATTGGAATTGAGGTTTCTCCATTGTGGGTGTATGTATACATGTTCATTGTGGATATCCTGAAAACCTGACTGGGGTTCCCCCAGGACAGGTTCTACACAGTTCATAGGACACACCAGGTCGGTCAGATTTTCCCCACAGCGAATATGCATGAGATAGATTTGTTTGGTGTGTTCTGAGGACTGGGTTGAGAACCCCTGTCTCAGTGCAAAGTCAACTGCTCTTTGTTTACAGCTTCCCAACCCTGTCTTGGAGACCTCACAGACAGCCATGTTTTCAGGATATCAACTATGAATATGCATGATATGAATTTGCATATATTACACATCCAGTGTATGCAAATTTATTAAAATATAATCATTGTGGCTATCTTGAAAACCTGAGTCTCCAGGACAGGTTTGGGAAACTCTAGTTTAACAGAAACTTCTTTGGTCTCTCTTGAGCAGCTGAGATAGATCAGCATAAAATGCAAGTCAGATGGAAAAGACTGAGTCTAATTTATGAAGCAAATTCTTCAAAATACAATTTTTAATTGATAAGCAAACAACCCAGGAACTTTCTGAGCCAGAATCACGCTCTGTGAAACATGTCCCCTAGCACAGATTTGCATATAATAGAGGCAGTGTATGCAAATTAACTTCTTGCATATTTATTGTGGATACCCTGTAAACCTGACTGGCAAGGGGGTGCTCCAGGACCAACTTGGGAACCACTGTTCTAGCAGTCCCGCCTTGCCCACTGCACCACAGCCAATACAGGGGAGAGAATGGATGAGGAGTGATTTTTGCACCCTTGTTTCCCTAGTACCCTATGCAGCCACCACTCATACTGCCCTTGAAACAACTCTGAAACAACTCCCTTCCCACCGTGGCCTAGTGTTCTCTGTAGTCAAATTAACTGGCTGATCAGATTCCTGATTTCAGTTCCCTGATGGTGACTTACCTTTCCTAGGTGTGTACAGTAAACTTTAGTTAAGGGTGGAGAGTATTTTTAAGTATTAGTAAACTCTCAACTATGTAATTCTTCAAGCATTCTAGTCATGATTTATATTTTGGAGGGGGGGGGGGGATTTTACAACTCTTAAATTCTTATAGTTATGGTATATTTTTCAAACTCTCATATTTTCTCTGCAAAAGGTATCTATCTATCTATCTATCTATCTATCTATCTATCTATCTATCTATCTATCTATCTATCTATCTATCTATCTATCTATCTATCTATCTATCTAAGGGTTTCTTTTACTAAGCCATGCTTAAAAGTGGCAAAGTGGCTGGTGGTAGGTTTAGTGTGTGGGTTTCCCATGCACTCTGGCCACTTTTTAGCATGGCACTAAAATTTCTGCCATTAATGGCCACACACTAATTTCCAACTTAGTGCATGATCATTACCGCCTGAGCCCTTACCGCCTTCTGTTTCTCAGGTGGTAAGGGATCACAAGCTACTGGTGTGGTAATCGGGCAGCAAGCAGCAATGTGCCTGATTACCTCAGGGAATGCCTACTCCATGCCCCCCAGGTTAGAAACCAAAAATTATTTTCTAGCGTGGGAAACAGTGTGTGGCAAACTCAGAGTTCTGAGTTTGCCACACACTGTTTCCCACGCTAGAAAATAATTGGGTACACCTGGCGGTGGTGCTGTTTTGCTCAGGGCCTCCGAGAGGGGTGGGCAGCAGGGACAAAATTCCCCGGGCACGGGCCTCCAAGGGGGGCCCGGCGCCAGGGTCAGGCCGCTGGCGCTGCAGTTCCCGGTCTCACCTGCCTGTCTCCTCGGCTCTGGGCCCCCTACATACGAAGCGGCAGTCACAGATTGCCTCCCTTCGGGCCTTCCTTCCCTGTGTCCCGCCCTCGCGGAAACCGGAAGTTACATCAGATGAGGGTGGGACACAGGGAGGGAAGGCCAGAAGAGAGGCGATCTGCGACTCAAGAGAGGCAATCTGCGACTGCCGCTTTGAATGCAGGGGGCCCTGAGCCGTGGAGGCAGGCAGGTGAGACTGGGGACTGCAGTGGCAGGGGGCGGCAGCAGCGGGGGGGGGGAGGGCGGAGGCGGGGCGGCCTTGCCCTGGGCCCGGCCTAGTCTCTCAGCGGCCCTGGTTTGCTGCACGGTAGCCCTACTGCCACTTAGTAAAAGTGTCCCTATATCCCTATATCTATCTATCTATCTATCTATCTATCTATCTATCTATCTATCTATCTATCTATCTATCTATCTATCTATCTATCTATCTATCTATCTATCTATCTAGACAGATAGATTACAGTTTACCAAAAGCATGTTAATTGCACTTAAAGAGGAATTGCCTTTTTAAAGAATCCCCCAACCCACTCAGACATGGCACCAATACACTGAGGCATCAGAATCAGCCTTTTTTTTTTAAGCTAAGGGGCCTAGCAATGGTAAAGTATAAATATCCTTAATTTTAAAAGAGACTAAAATTATTTTAGGATTAAAAAAATGAAAGGAAACCTAGGAATAAGAACTAAAGCAGAAGCAATCCTTCTGGTGCTATTGGTGCCAGGTACACTGCTTTGATAAATGCATTTTCAATGTTATCATTGTGGCTTGAGTGCCTGATATTCAGTCCCTTTTTAGTCTTAGAAGTGGCTGGTTGGTATAAACTCAATCAGCCCTGAATAATTACCTTTTCCGCAGTGTATACTGCAATGTGCTATGGATTTTTGCATGGGGATGTATATATGGTCTGTCCTGAGTTACTGCTCCTCCTTGGAGGTTTCAGCACTAGTAGCTGAAGGTATCATTCTGCACAAAAGTTTTGCTTTTCACCAGGGTGGGATTTTTTCTCTCTCATTGAGTTTGTCTTTACAGACATGTTATGATAACTGCAAGTTCACACTAAATCTTAGTGCATACACTTAAAATTAAAGCAAATTCAGATTCTAATACACCATAAACCATACTTGGAAAAATTTGGCTGTGTTTTTTGGAGCCCTACTATTTACAAAGAAAGACCACGTTCTGCAACCTTAAGCTGATTAGGGGTTGGCAGGACACCACAGTAGTGATTTGGCCCGTGCCCATAATGCATGCATGAATTATTTATTTATTTCCTCCAATGCACGCAGGTTATGGTGGTAATTGGCACTTGGCATGCGCCAACCGGTCACTGAGTGTATAGAGCGTGAGCCTTTACCGCTAGATGAATGGGTGGCGTTAAGGGCTCAGGCCGATTTTGGGCACGCACTGGTTTCATTTTTACCGCAGGCCCTTTTCCCATCCCATTAAAAAAAAACCATTTTTATAGATGCAGTAAAAACTGGCCCGGCACGCACCCAATACACGTGCCCTAATTAGGGCATCATTAGCCATCATTCACATTTACGTATGTGACAGTTTTTCCCTCTTGGTCTCTTTCCAGTTCAGCGCAGTTATTGGGAGACATTCCTCAGAAAGAGTAGATTAATGTGTAATCTTCTGGATCAGGGCTCATGTGAACCCTAAAAGCTCCATTTTGCATGGAACATTTAAGTAGAAATTGGGAAGTTCTCGATTCACTATGTAGCAAAGGCTTTGCTGAATATGGAGCCTTTTGTAAAATATGTATAGGGACACTGGTATATGCCTTTGTATTTGCTGGTATGTCCAAGAGCAACAGCCATTTCACAGAAAAACATGTTTAAAAAAAGAGCTTTATGCACAACTTTACATATATAATTTTCATGTTATGTCGTTTCCCATATCATGTACGGGAGTGTTCATTTTGTTTTGGGGGTTGGAATGTTTTCCTTACTAGAGCAATGTTAAGAGTTACATGCTCTTTAAGAAAGAGTGTGTACTATTTGCAAAGAGGACACATGGGTACTTTCTCGATAACAAACAGAAAAAAAGACAACTGAGCCTTCAAGACTGAGACAACAGGAGTCCTTTATTGAGATAAGACCCGACATGGGAGGTATTTTGGAGCACACAATGCCTGCCTCAGGGGTCTATTGATAAAACATATACATTGCAACTAACATAAATAAAGAAATAAAAAATAATAGTAATTTAAAAAAAAAAAATATATATATATATATAAATGTAAGCAGCATAGTCATAAATGATATTCATACAAGAGCACATAGATAAATAATTAAGAATCCACATTAGTAAGAACAAAAAACATAAAACAAAAAAATAATACATACATGTATAAAATGATACACTTTCATATAAAAATGTTATACATTAATACTGTTAAACACAGCTTAATATTGTTTGTCACATAGGTCCCAAAGATATAAAAAATATATAGAGAGTGTATGGCTATCATTATTTTATGATGTTCAGCATACTGTTGTAAATAAATGTAGAGTATGGCTGTCATTGTTTTATTAAGTTCAGAATACTATTGTAGATAAATGTATGTAACTCCTTAAAATGTACATAAAATATATATAAAAATTTTTTTATATATCACTGATGTAAATCAGAAAAAAGTCTTACCCAAGTTCAATATCAAGGTAGGGAACTCCGTAGGAGCAGATGTTTAGTTTAATGTATAATTCCTACAAAAGGGGGGAGAGAAAAAACAAGCAATTGGCTAAAGACTCACGAATGGCTGAAAAGTCTATTGTTCAATGGCTGAAGAGAGACCGAAGAAAATCAAAATAATCATGAGTTATGCTAAAAGACAATTTACATATGTTCGATGGTTTGGGAATGTGGGAAAGAGGGTGAACCTTTCCAGAAAAGTGCACAACTCTTCTTGAAACGTGCACACTCTTTCAGCAGACTGTGCATTGTTAACAACAGAAGAAAAAAACATGAAATTTTGTGGGGGGGTTTCTGTTGCTTTCATTGGTGATATTTCCATTCTGTATACTTTGGCATTCCCTGGTCCCAACTGTGCCATCTTCAAACATTTCTCATAACTCTGCCGCCTATTTTCTCTGTAAAGTTGGAAACACGATCATGCTTCTTCTCGTTAGGCTAGGTTGCATTGGTTACCAATATATTTTTATGTTTATTTTAAGGTTCTCTGTCTTGCTCATAAAGTGTTACATCAAAAATGACCTCCCTATCTTTCTTCACTGATGATTCCCTATATTCCATGTCCTGCCTTACATTCGCTTGATGCACATCAGCTTGTTCTTCATCCTCCTAAACAGGCTCACTGTGAGTCAAGCAGAGAAATTTGGCATTTTTTTCTTGCCCTTAAGCTGTGGAATGATTTGCCCTCCTGCTATACTTTTATTTATTTATTTGCATTTGTATCCCACATTTTCCCACCTATTTGCGGGCTCAGTGTGGCTTACAATACATTGTAAATGATGGAAGTGCAATTGGTTGCAGTACAATTATGGGTTATATTGTGTCGAGTTATATAAGACAGAGTAAATTCAGGATATTATTAGGGGATAGAACAGTGGAATATAACAGTGGTGAGTTGAGACGGGGACAAAACAGTATCGAGGGAACAGGGAGGTCTGACAATTTTATCTGTGAGTAGGGTTTAAGAGTGGTGAGAGCGCGGGAGAAGAGATTTCAGAGAGTGTATTGGTGTGTGTCTATGAGATTGTATGGGCTTCATGTGTTTTGATCCTTGCCGTAGATTTTCTCAAAGAGATAAGTCTTTAGTAGTTTGCGGAAGTCGGTCAGTTCGTAGGTCGTTTTCAGGCTGCGTGGTAGTGTATTCCAGAATTGTGTGCTCATGTATGTGAAAGTCGATCCGTGCAGTACTTTGTATTTTATGCCTTTGCACTTAGGGAAATGGAGATTGAGGAAGGTTCGGGACGATCTTTTAGCGTTTCTGGGTGGCAGGTCAATTAGGTCGGACATGTAAGCAGGGGCTTCACCGTGAATGATTTTGTGGACTAAGGTGCATACTTTAAAAGAACTCTCTCATTTATCCGATTTAAATCTCTTCTTAAGAAGCATTTTTTCAGCAAACTTTTAAAGTCTCACTGTCACCCAAGAGGTGAGGTACTGTATAGTGACCAACGAAGGATTGTACTGCTATATTATTTTGTAGTGTATCCTATTTATGTCTTGTCTTCTTTGAATGAATGATTTCTTTCCTGTTGTAATTGGACTTCTTTTCATTCTTTTTCATCCCATGGTATTTATTTTGTGAACCGATTTGACTGATCTGTTAGAAAAGGCAGTGTATAAAGTGCTCTAATAAACAGAAATATTGTCGTTACAAACTAATGCATATCACTAGTGAGGACTGGTAACCATGCATTAGTGTCTAGCTTGCAACTATATGCATATCTGTCGCTACTTAAATATGTGCAGTGCCATTTTAGAAAAGACATGGAAGTGGCGATATGGATGTTTTAGTGAAAATGTGCTGAGCCTGTGAGATATTTTACAATAGCAGGGCTGTAGGTGTAAGTCCCTCATCGAGACATCTAAAAAGACATCTACGAGATAAAAGTGGATCTCACGAAATGCTTTCATGGTAAACATACACATCCAGAACATTCTGAAAGGGTGCCTTTGACGCAGAAAATGTCTCCACATGGGCAAACACATGTAGTAATTAGCATCCACAAGGTCTCTTGGCTGTGGAAGCTGACCAGTCGATAATTTTTTAAATGCTGTCTGTCACTGGCTAGATTTGCTCTGAATATTCAGTTTGAGGCCATGACCGGGCACTGGTGCTAAATTCAGTGGGGATGACCACCGGAACTTATGAAGGTCCTAGTCAATATCCAACCAGAGCTTGCATACCACACTTATGCAGGCTTTGGTTGAATATTATTTATTTATTTAGATTTTGCTTTCACCTTTTTTTGAGTAGTAGCTAAAGGTAAGTTACATTTAGGTGTACTAGGTAAGTTCACTGTCCTAGGAAGGCTTACTATCTAATTTTGTACCTGAAGCAATGGAGGATTAAGTGACTTACACAAGATCATAAGGAGCAGCAGTGGGATTTGAAGCGTCCACCTCTGAATGTCAAAACTGGTACTCTAACCACTAGGCTACTCCTCCAATCCTGGGACCTGCATAAATACAATTTTAAAACATCACATGATAAGGGGAAAGAAAATCAAATACATATAAAGGATGTTCAACTTTATAATGCAGCATTATAATTTTTTTGGTTTTAGTACGAATGGTATCATATTTGTTTACTTATTTCTTCAGTGTGGATGTTTCTTTAATTTGTGCTTTCCTATCAAAAATTGGATTTCTTATGTTTTTATTTCTTGTGTTTTAAATGTATATTTTTTTTATAACGTAAACCATTCTGATTTGCCGATGCAATAAGTGACGGTATAGTAAATAATTAAACGATAAATGATATTTTGGTCATCCCTTTTTCAGTCTTCTCCACCTTCTTGACTTAATTTGTTTGCATGGTTTAATCCTGACTACATTTATTATGCACAATCTTTCCCTATATGCTGTTATAAATAGCTTGAACTCTGGGAATTTAATGGATTGAGATAGCAAACTCTGTCTGGGTTTTGTATCTTTTCATCATTGGTTCATCTTTTCTTGATATTCTACTACTACTACTACTACTACTATTTAGCATTTCTATAGCGCTACAAGGTGAACGCAGCGCTGCACAAACATAGAAGAAAGACAGTCCCTGCTCAAAGAGCTTACAATCTAATAGACAAAAAAAAAGTAAGCAAATCAAATCAATTAATGAGTACAGGAAGGAGGCGAGGAGGGTAGGTGGAGGCGAGTGGTTACAAGTAGTTACGAGTCAAAAGCAATGTTAAATAGGTGGGCTTTCAGTCTAGATTTAAAGGTGGCCAAGGATGGGGCATGACGTAGGGGCTCAGGAAGTTTATTCCAGGCGTAGGGTGCAGCGAGACAGAAGGCGCGAAGTCTGGAGTTGGCAGTAGTGGAGAAGGGAACAGATAAGAAGGATTTATCCATGGAGCGGAGTGCACAGGAAGGGGTGTAGGAAAGGACGAGTGTGGAGAGATACTGGGGAGCAGCAGAGTGAGTACATTTATAGGCAAGTAGAAGAAGTTTGAACAGGATGCGAGAACGGATAGGGAGCCAGTGAAGCGACTTGAGGAGAGGGGTAGTATGAGAAAAGCGACCCTGGCAGAAGACGGGCAGCAGAGTTTTGAACCAATTGGAGAGGAGAGAGGTGACTAAGTGGGAGGCCAGCAAGAAGCAGATTGCAGTAGTCTAAACGAGAGGTGACAAGGGTGTGGATGAAGGTTTTGGTAGAGTGCTCGGAAAGAAAGGGGCAGATTTTACAGATGTCTTGGCAATCTGCTGGATATGAGCAGAGAAGGAGAGAGAAGAGTCAAAGATGACCCCAAAGTTTCGAGCTGAGGAGACAGGGAGAATGAGAGAGCCATCAACAGAAATAGAAAATGGGGGGAGTGGGGAGGTGGGTTTGGGGGGAAAAATGAGAAGCTCGGTTTTGGTCATGTTTAATTACAGGTGGCGTTGAGACTTCCAGACAGCAATGTCAGACAAGCACGCTGAAACTTTGGTTTGGATGCAAGGTGAGATATCAGGGGTAGAAAGGTAGATTTGGGAGTCATCAGCATAGAGATGGTAGGAAAAGCCATGGGATGAGATTAATGAACCAAGGGAAGAAGTGTAGATAGAAAAGAGGAGGTGACCAAGAACAGAACCCTGAGGTACGCCAACAGGCAGAGGGATAGAAGTAGAAGAGAATCCACCAGAGTGAACACTGAAGGTGCGGAGGGAGAGGTAGGAAGAGAACCAGGAAAGGACAGAGCCCTGGAATCCAAGTGAGGACAGGGTATCGAGGAGTATGCTGTGATCGACAGTGTCAAAAGCAGCAGAAAGATCAAGAAGAATGAGGATGGAATAGAGACCTCTGGATTTAGCCAGTAATAGGTCATTGGAAACTTTAGTAAGCGCAGTTTTGGTTGAGTGGAGAGGGCGAAAACCAGATTGTAGTGGGTCAAGAATAGCATGTGAGGAGAGAAAATCAAGGCAGCAGTGGTGAACACCACGCTCAAGTAATTTAGAGAGAAAAGGGAGGAGGGAGATGGGTTGGTAATTAGAGGGACAAGTAGGGTCGAGTGAAGGCTTCTTAAGGAGAGGTGTGACCACAGCATGTTTAAAGGCAGTAGGGACAGTTGCAGTGGAAAGTGAGAATGTGACAGATAAACGGAATAAGAGCAGGTGAGATGGCATTAAGAAGGTGGGTGGGAATGGGATCAGAGGAACAGGTGGTACATTTTGAGGAAGAAAGGAGAAGTGTAGTTTCCTCTATAGTAACTTCAAGAAAGGAGGAAAAGGAATGAGGGGAAGGAGAGAGAGGGGAATGGACTAGTGGAGGGAGAGGTGGCGAGGTAGAGAATTCAAGGTTTATCTTTGAACCTTGTCGTGAAAGAATTCAGCAAGGGTCTGAGGAGATAATGAAGGGGGAGTTGGGGGAGGGGGCACCTTGAGGAGAGAGTTCAATGTGGTGAAGAGAAGTCGAGGGTTAGAGCCAAGAGAGTTGGTCAGTTGGATATAATAATCCTGTTTGGCACGTAAAAGAGCAGATTGGAAGGAGGTCAGCATGAACTTAAAGTGTAAGAAATCAGCAAGGGACCGAGATTTCCGCCAGAGTCGTTCGGCGGAATGGGTACAGGAATGTAGGTAGCAGATATTAGAAGTCAGCCAAGGTTGGGGTTTTGTACGCCTTATAGGGCGGGTCATCAAAGGTGCAAAAGTGTCTAAGGCAGAGGATAGAGTATTGTTGTAAGAAGAAACAGCCTCGTTGACAGATGTGGATGGTGCCATAGTAGAGAGGAGGTTTGAAACATGAGAGGATAGAGATGAAGGGTCAATATCATGAAGATTCCTAGATAAATTAGATAAGATAGGACGGGACTGGGAGGGAGGAGATTTAAGTGTGAAAGTTATAAGATAGTGATCAGAGAGGGGAAGATCAGAGGCAAGGAAACTAGAGGGTGAACAGTTGGAGGAGAAGATGAGATCAAGACAGTGACCATTTTGATGAGTGGGGGAGGTGGAGCATAGTTGGATATTAAAGGAGGATGTTAAAGCGAGTAACTTGGAAATATAAGAGTTGGAAGGATCATTAGCAGGAATATTAAAGTCACCAAGGATGAGAGAGGGGGAGGAAGGATCATGGAAGAAGGCATGCCAGGCATCGAAGTCACTGAGAAAGGATTCTCATTGTTGGCTCCTTTAAATATGACAATGTTTGCCTTTATATTGCAGCCTTATTGCTAGACCTCTGTATATAATATACAAGGCTATTTGATTCTTGTATAAATACTCTGAAGTCCCTCTGTTTCATCAAATCCCTAATTTGTATCTGCTTATGTACTGCCATAGTTCTGTTATCTTCTTCATCCCTCCTGCATCCACCAAGACTTCTGCATCCACCAAGGTCCCTTTGTGTCTGTCCTATGTACATTTGAATTCTACCGCTGTTTTGGTTTTTATAAACCCAGTATGGATTTTCTTTTAGGTGTCCAATGATATCTTGGTTAAAACAACAACAACAATAACAACAACAACAACAACAAATAAAAACAAAACCATTTTTATGCATTCCTTTCAGCTCCCCTCCCTTCAGTTTCATGTGATGACCCTGTGTATGTATCATTCTATTGAAAATGCTACTTTCTGGTACTTTATTGAAGCCTGACATATATTTGAGTGATTGTATCATATTTCTGCTTTTTTCTTCTCTCCTGTAGAGAGTACAGGGCCAATGTTCAGCGGGGAATAAGTCTCCTTCCCTGTTATCTCCCGCTGACTAGATTATCTCTGAATTTTCAACAGCACATAACTGGATAATGCTGCCAAAAATCTGGGGAGATCACCATGGTGCAATTCGGTTAATGCTGGGATGGTCCGAGGCGGAATCAGTGCAGAAGCAGGAGTCATCAGGGCACCGCTAATTTTCGCTGGTGGTACTCGGATAACTAAGGACATTAAAAAATGCTGAATATTGATGGTATCTGGGTAACGCCAACAGCCGCCCAGATATTCAGGCACAATTCAGCCAGCAGGGGCCAGCATTTAAAAAACTGCTGACCACTGACAGCTGAATATTACACTCCTTAAGTCTCTCTTGGGGGCAGTAGAGTACGATCTCAGTTTTGATATAATTGGCCTGATATTTAAACTCCACCCTCAGCATTTGTTTAAAACGCCAGCTACAGCATTTAAATAATTAATGGATATTCAGCACCACTATCTGGATAGGGAGTGTGGCATCTTTGCTATCTGAATAGCAATCAAATTCAGACTGCAATTCTTAAAATTAGGATACTTTTTTGCTCATTTTATCCCTGTCTTTGGGTTTCCTATCAGTTGTCATTAACTTTAACTGAATAGCAGTCTGAATGTGTCACTATCTGAATCATTTGTCACTCCACCCATCTGGATAATGCCGAGCTAGTATGGAAGTATTTTCAGTGGCATTATTGGAATAGTAGTGCTGAAAATCCACCGGGGAGCACCTGCTAGGGGAATTATCTAAGTAATGGCCGCCACTATGTGAATAATTCTTCTAAATACAGGGCCCAAACTGGCTGATATTCAAAGAGGGGCATAATCGAACGGTGCCGGCCAAATAGCCGGCCAGCCATCTTCGGGACAGGCGCCGCAAGGGGGCGGAGCCAACTGTATTTTGGAAATACGGTTGGAGCCAGCTAAATCGATCACCGGGTGTAGAGAAGATGGCCAGCTTCATTTTTCAGCCATAATGGAAACCAGGCCCAGCCATCTCAAACCCGGCGAAATGCAAGACATTTGGTCATGGGAGGAGCCAGCATTTGTAGTGCACTGGCCCCCCTCACATGCCAGGACACCAACCGGGCACCCTAGGGGGCACTTCTAAAAATTAAAATAAAAAAATAACAATACTTCCCAGGTGCATAGCTCCCTTACCTTGTGTGCTGAGCCGCCCAAATCCCCCCCAAAACCCACTACTCACAACTTTACAACATTACCACAGCCCTAAGGGGTGAAGGGGGGCACCTACATGTGGGTACAGTGGGTTTTGGGGGGGATTTGGAGGGCTCCCATTTACCACCACAAGTGTAACAAGTAGGGGGGGATGGGCCTGGGCCCACCTGCCTGAAGTGCACAGCACCCACTAAAAACTGCTCCAGGGACTTGCATACTGCTGTCAGGGAGCTGGGTATGACATTTCAGGCTGGCACAGAGGCTGGCAAAAAAGTTTTTTATTTTTTATTTTTGGGTGGGAGGGGGTTGGTGACCACTGGGGGAGTAAGGAGAGGTGATCCCCGATTCCCTCCGGTGGTCATTTGGTCAGTTGGGGCTCCTTTGTGAAGCTTGGTCGTGAAAAAAAGGGACCAAGTAAAGCCGGCGAAATCAAATCAAATCAAACAAACACACATAAGCAGTAGACACTTACAGCAGTAAAAATATTCAGATAACAATACAAAGTATGGCCATAGTATACTACTTACAATGTCAACACAATACGTAATAAAACATTTTAGTAGACAGCAAAGATGGAACATATAGATACGTAAGAGAGTAAGAAGAGTTAGAAAATAGTGAGTAATTTAAAGAAAGTTGCACATGAGGTCAGATAATTAAATGTTGTGGGCGTTCCAGAGGCAGAGTTTGCACTTATGCAGTTAAGTGCCGACATTCAGCCCTTAACCGCATTAGATAACTGCTTAAATTGGGCTGCATAAATAGTAGTCCTATCTTTGAGTGAAATATTGCACTTAACTGCATAAGTTTTAGCAGCCAATATACAAGTGGATATTCTACGCTGGTGCACGGACATGGCCTGGCATTGAATATCCAGGAATACAGCTGGTGGTTGACATAAAATGCTGATCGCCACCAGCTGAATATCAGCTGGAATATGTATTGGCAACTTATGAAGGTATTTTTGGAAATCATTTTTAAACAGATCTGTGGCTCCCAATTAAATGGCAAATACTTCTATATCTTTCTGTCACATTTTATTGGTCTGATAGCCTAACTTGATACTTGAGGATCTTCTCCCTCTTCACATGATTCACTAAAATATCACTTGGCACTGACAGCCCTATCAATGCAGTCTCATGTTTTTCCTTTACCAAGATGTCTTGGTTCCTTCCGTCAAGCTTTTTATCTATAACCTTTTCACTCTCCATGATTCTCTTAGGGTCATGATCCCAATGCTTTTCTAGCACAGCGATGTTGTTAAAGTTTTCAATGAGCTATGAGATGAGTGACTGTTTCCAGCTTTTTCAAACAAGATCTATTTATTGTACTGTTTTTTTTTTTATATTTGCTGTGAACCATCTCATCCATAATCCACTGTCCTGGGCTGCAATATCAATAGCCCTTCTTTAGGTTTCAGTTTACCTCTATATAACCATTCATGTGTCTGGGTTTGATCAATGTATGGTTCATGGAGAGACACTGTATTTCTTTATATTTGTACATTTGCCACTTGTTTTACCTCACTTGCTGATCTAATTCTTTAATGAGAATTTGTTCTTGTTTTGTAAATTTTGTTGCTTCCATCTATAGAGCTGTATGGGAATGGGGTTAGCGGGAATCCCGCAATCCCCATTGGACTCCCATGAGGATCCCCTCCAGGTCCATGGGACTCCCTTGGGGATGGACACAGGTCCTGCGGGGATCCTGAGGGGACAGTCAAAGGTCCTGCGGGGTTCTCATGGACGTGTAGTGTTAGGCCAGCCTACTTATCCTTTCCTTGTGCCATGGCAATTATAATATCACTAAAAAATTAATGGCTATGATAGATTGCATTCAAACCCCCATAAGCACTGAGAAGGGACATTATCAACATGGACTACTGTTGAGTTATTTTACCACAAGTCGGGTTATTTTAGTACAGGGGACAGACAGAGATGGAGGAGATTACTTGTGGGGATGGGCGGGGTAAGAGGAGATTCCAGTGGGGATGGGTTAGATTTCAGCAGAGATGGGTAGGGATGGGTGAAATTTCTGTCCCTGTGCAACTCTCTACTTCCTTCCCTACCTGTACTGTATGCTGAGACTGTATTGGTACATTCTTATAGCCAAATGAGGGGTGGGCCTTATAGAAACAGATTGGGCCTGATATTCAGACTGTGGGAGTTAGCTGGGCTGCCTCCTGCGGTTGGTGCTGAGCCCAGATATTCAATGCCAGGCCATTTCCGGTGACTGGCATGGAATATCCGGTTTAGCTTTGGCTAGTTTAAACATAACCGGCCAAGCCAATATTCAGCACTGGCCAGTTAAGTTTAAACCAGTCAAAGATATATCTGCTATTTTGGTGGCCTAATTTGGCTGCCAAACGTAGTGCGCTGTGCCATTTAACCAATCAGGAGTCATTCCTGACTGGTTAAATGGTTTTAAATATCGGGTGGATTATATATACAGACATATTATATGCCTACGGGCCTACTCAACATTATCAACAGATCCGAACAGGCAAAAAGTAAAGAAGTATGAAAGTAGATGTCTAGAATCCATCTTCATCCTTAAACTTGATGGTTTACAATCAAAGGAGGTCTTTTACAAAGCCGCGTTATTGTTTTTAGCTCGCGGTAAAAATCATCTGGCGGTAAATGCATGGGCATCGCAGCATTTACCATCAGCTGATTTTTACCCTGAGCTAAAAACACTACCACAACTTTGTAAAAGGCCCCCTAAAGCCATGATCCACTAATGTTCATTAAAGTTGCGAAATTTAATGTGCGGTAAGTGTAGGTTGTTTGTGGTACAATGTCGGTGGTGTGGCCAGCATCTGCAATGCATGTTCTGCACTGAGCAGACAGCACACTGGCCCATGTTAAATGCTTTGGCAGATAGCATGGGTGCATGGGCAGTATCTGCCAATGCATTTTCCGCAGTCCCATAGATAGAACACCAAATTCACTCAGTCCCCCTATCAACATTCCCCCATCTTCCAATCTCCATGCCCATATCAGCAAACCCCTCCCCCCACCCCCAGAACAACCATCTGCTCTATATTTGGCAGCTTGATCCCTAACAATTGTACTGACACTACTGCTAGGGATCAACTGATGCTATTTGCTGGGAGTAACTGCTGCCCTTTTCTGGGGTAAGAGTGGGAAGGGTCAATTGACATTATTTGTGGGGGAGGGGGAGTTGATCAGCTGATTCAGGTATTAACTGTACCCATGCTATTAGTAGTCTTCATAGCACACAGTAACTTCCAGTGCATAATAGAAAATGCAGGCCTCACCTATATCTACCCATAGCCTGCACATTTATACCCCAAACCATGCTGAGCAGTTAATGTGTTGGCTATATTAGCTCTGTAGCCATTAGAGTGAGAAAGTTCACTTTCTGTGTCTTCAGGCGATGCTCGCTGGCACCGCAGAATGTGTTCTCAGATCTTCATCTGGCATGAGGCAGCAGCATGGCAGACAGGAAATAGCTCCCTTTTCAAGCTCCTGCATGCACTGGTCCACAAAAGGAATTCAGGGCATGAGCCTTATATGCCCAGTGCTAACAGCATCCCTGACTGTAGGGTTAAGAGATTAAGGAGGGGGTACTGTGGGTTAATCTGGAAAGAGGGAATGGAACAGCTATTTATATTAGTGTGATATTCAGACCTCTTTCACAGCCAGACAAAATGGATAGAGATTGAATTGAAGACATTCACAAAATTGCTGTGAAAGGGGACGTGCTATTTCTAGGTGATTTCAATTTGCTGGGTGTTGATTGGGACATTCTGACTGCAGTGTTATCTAGAACAGGGGTAGGTAAGCTTTTCAGTGTAGAGAGCTACTTTCAGACTTTTAATGTGGCTGAGATTGACCAGAAAATGTATTACAACGTAGTGAGGCATATTTTCAAAGCACTTAAATTTACAAAGTTACTCTGTAAGTCTAAGTGCTTTGAAAATGAGCCCCCTTGTCTACAAAATCTGACAGAAATGCTTTTTCATTGCTATTACTGACTTTGCAGAGCAGGCACCCATCATGCATGTGTAATGGCATGGTACATCACCACTTTTGTGTCTACTCATTCTTAACTAGAGGTAATAATGAGAGAGAAAACAGAGAAAAAAAATCCACCTAAAAAGTCACTTTTCACCATAGAACATGATGGCAGATGATAACCAAATGGCCCATCCAGTTTGCCCATCCATAGCAACCACTATCTCCTCTTAAGTTCAGACATAGTCCTCGTCTCCACCATCTCCAATGGGAGGCAATTCCATGTGTCCACCACCCTTTCCGTGAAAAAATATTTCCTTAGATACTCCTGAACCTATAATCTCTTAACTTCATCCTTCATTACAGAGTTTTCCTTCATTTGAAAGAGGCTCACTTCCTGTACATTTATTTAATTTATTTATTTATTAGGATTTATACCACAGAGGTATTTAAATGTCTCTATCATATCCCCACTCTCCCGCTTTTCTTCTAAAGTATATATACTGAGAGCCTTAGGTCTGTCTCCATACACTTTATGAAAGAGACCACTGACCAGTTTTGTAGCTGCCCTCTGGATTGACTCCATCTTGTTTATATTTTTTCATAGGTGAGGTCTCCAGAACAGCATACAGTATTCTAAATAGGTCCTCACCAGAGACTTATACGAGGGCACTATCACCTCTTTTTTCCTCCTGGCCGTTCCTCTCTCTGTGTACCTGATCATTCTTCTGGCTTTGACTATCACCTTTTCTACCTGTTTGGCCACCTTGAAATCATTAAATCAAATCAATTCTTATATACTGCTAATACCCCCTTTCCAGGGTTCAGTGTGGTTTACATTCTAGGTGAGACAAAAGCGGATAATCTTAGTGTGAGGTATCAGAACAATAAGAGACACAATCACCCCCCAAATCTCGCACTTTTTTCATACACAGAAGTACTTTACCCCCTATACTATACCTTTCCATTGGATTTTTGAAACCTAAGTGTATGACCCTGCATTTCTTAGCATTAAATCTGAGTTGCCAATTGCTGGACCATTCTTCAAGCTTCACCAAATCCCTCCACATGCTATCCATGCCCTCCGGGGTGTCTACCCTATTACAAAGTTAGGTATCATTCGCAAAGAGACAAACTTTACCAGACAGTCCTTCCACAGTATCACTCACAAAGATGTTAAAAAGAGCCAGCCCAAGGACCAATCCCTGTGGTACACCACTGATAACATCCTTTCTCTTGGAGAAAACTTCCTTTGAACCAGTTTTTAACCCAGATAGTCACTTTAGTGACCATTCTGAGAGCACTCAGTTTATATATCGGTTGCCTTTGTAGAACTATGTCAAAGGCTTTGCTAAAATCCAAGTACACCAAATCTAGCACCCTCCCAAATCTAGCACCCACTGGGGAAGTACGGGGAGGTCATCCCCCATTCCCTCCGGTGGTCATCTGGTGAGTTGGGGCACCTTTTTGAGGCTTTGTTGTGAAAATAAAAGGACCAAGTAAACCCAGCGAAATACTGATTAACGCCGCTTTTTTTTCCATTATCCGTGAAAGTCGGCCATCTGGTAGCTACGCCCATGCCCACGCATGTCCTGCCTTCGCTATGCCACCGACACACCCCCTTGAACTTTCGCCGGCTCGGCGACAGGAAAGCGGTGATGGTGTCAAAAAAGCAGCTTTCGATTATACTGATTTCGCTGCTTTTGAGAGATCGCCGGCCATCTCCCGATTTATGTTGGAAGATGGCCGGTGATCACTTTCGAAAATAAGCCCGCAGATGACACCAGAGGGAATCGGGGTTGACCTCCCCTTCCTCCCCCAGTGGTCACTAACCCCTCCCACCCCCAAAAAACAATTTTAAAAATATTTTTTCCAGCCTCTATGCCAGCCTCAAATATCATACCCAACTCCATGACAGCAGTATGCAGGTCCCTGGAGCAGTTTTAGTGGGTGCAGTGCACTTCAGGCAGACGGACCTAGGCTCAGGCCCATCCCCCACTACCTGTTACACTTGTGGTGGTAAATGTGAGCCCTTCAAAACCCATCAGAAACCCACTGTACCCACATCTAGGTGTCCCCCTTCACCCGTAAGGGCTATGGTAGTGGTGTACAGTTATGAGGAGTGGGTTTGGGGGGCTCAGCACACAAGGTAAGGGAGCTATTCACCTGGGAGCAATTTCTGAAGTCCACTGCAGTGCCCCCTAGGGTTCCCGGTTGGTGTCTTGGCATGTCAGGGGGACCAGTGCACTACGAATGCTGGCTCCTCCCATGACCAAATGGCTTGAATTTGGTCGTTTCTGAGATGTGCGTCCTTGGTTTCCAATATGGCTGAAAATCGGGGACGACCATCTCTAAGATCGACCTAAACTTCGCGATTTGGGCATCCCCGACCGTATTATCGAAATGAAAGATGGACGCCCATCTTGTTTTGATAATACGGGTTTCCCCGCCCCTTCGCCGGGACGTCCTGCGTGGACGTCCTCAGGAAACTTTGGGCGCCCCTTTCGATTATGCCCCTCTGTGTGTCTTTGTGTGTGTCCTTGTGTATGTATGTCTGGTGTGTGTGTGTCTTTGTGTGTATGTGTATTCATAGGTGTGTATGTATCTTTGCTTATCTGTGCATGTGCATATGTGTGTGTGTGTATATATACACACACATACGCACACACGCATAGATAAGCAAAGATATATATATATATATATGTGTGTGTGTGTGTGTATGTGTGTGTGTGTGTTTGTGTCAGACAGAAAGACAGTTGGAACCTTCCCAATAGACATTATCACTTGAGTGAAATGTGCTTCAGTAAGTGGAAGATGGGCAATAATATTTGGAAAAGTTAAGAGAAAATGACAAAGTAGTCAGAACAGAAAAGCACAAATGCAACTGAAGGAAAAAAATAGTTAATATGTTGAAAGGGGGAGGAGGGGCAAGAATTTTCTGAATATGTTAATGAAAGAAGGAATGCAAAAATGGCATCATCAGACTTGGAAATGAAGGGGAAGAATATGTGGATGCTAATGACAGAAAAATCAGAATCGCTTCAGAATTAATGGAAGAAGGAACTAACTAGCTAGTCACACGCACAAGAACATAAGCGTTATACTGGGACAGACCGAAGCTCTCTCAAGCCCAGTAACCTGTTTCCAATAGTGACCAATCCAGGTCACAAGTACCTGGCAAGATCCCAGAACAGTAAATCAGACTTTATGCTGCTTATCCTAGAAATAAGTAGTGGATTTTCCCAAGTCCATCTTAATAATGGCTTATGGACTTTTCTTTTACAAAATTATCCAAACCTTTTTTTAAACTCTACTATGCTAACTGCTTTTACCATATTCTCTAGCAATGAATTCCAGAGTTTAATTACACGTCCAGTGAAGAAATATTTTTTCCAGTTTGTATTAAATTTACTACTTAATAGCTTCATTGTGTGCCCCCTAGACCTAGTATTTTTGGAAAGAGTAAACAAGTGATTCACATCTACCCATTCCATTCCACTCAGTATTTTATAGACCTCTATCATATCTCCCCTCAGCCATGTCTTCTCCAAGTTGAAGAGCCCTAGCCGTTTTAGCCTTTCCTCATAGGGAAGTCATCCCATCCCCTTTATCATTTTCATCGCCCTTCTCTGTACCTTTTCTAATTCTGCTATATCTTTTTTGAGAACTAGCAGCAGTAGCACATTACTGTAGCAGGACCTGTTTATTCACTCCTAGTCTAGCTGAAATCATTTTCCTCTACCTTTTCTGACTTCACGTGCAATGTTTCCTCAAGTTAGTCACTCTTATTTTCTAACTCCTGGTATTCTATTTTATCAGTCAATATGTTCCATCTCTGTTTAATTGCTGTGCTGTTTATTAAGATGTTTCAATTGTGCTGGCATTGTAAGTAGTATACTGTGTCATAATGTATATTGTTATTTGAATGTTTACTGCTGTAATTGTCTATTGTCTATGTCTTCTCTATTCTTGGTGTACGCTGCCTTGGGTGAATTTCTTCAAAAAGGTGATAAATAAATCTTAATACATAGGTTTGGTGCTCAAAGGATTGAGAGTAAGACCATAGGGGACAGACACAAATAGGAATTGAAGTGAACTAGACATCAAGGGCTAGATTCTATATATGGTGCCAAAAACGTCTGTGCAGAAAAAAGCACTATTCTATAGTCCGCACTTAAAGTTAGGCACAGTTTAAAGAATAGTGCTTACACCCAGGGATTGTGCCTAACTTTAGATGTGGCCATTTGCACCAACCGAAACATGGTGCAAATATACATTCCTACATTAGCTGTGTATCCCCGTTATTCCAAAACAACACGTTTTAAATTTAGGAGAACCCTATGACCCTCCCATTTCTATGCCCCCTTTTTCAGATCACACATAAATTTTAGGCATGAATCCCGCACCTAAATTTACACACGTAGATGCCAATTACATCTAATTAGTGCCAATAATTGCTTGTTTAAAAAACAATTATTGGTGCTAATTAGCTCAATTAAATCATACATGCAAATTGGGCACACCCTCAAATTGTGCATGCAATTTTTGTCAACTTTTATAGAATTAGGGAGCAAATGATTCCAGATGCCTGCATTTATGAGGAGCTAGCTAAACTAAAAGTAGACAAACCTATGGGGTCTAGTAAGGATACATTCAAGAGTATTAATGAAACTTAAGGGATGTTCTGGTGGCTTCTCTGTCTGACCTTTCCAATGCCTCTATAGAGTAGTGAGTGATCCCATAGGATTGCAGATGGTCAGATCTGGTTCCTCTTCACGAAAAATGGACGTAAGGAGGAGACTGGGAGCTACAGGCCAGTTAGCCTGACCTCAGTACTGTGTAAATTAGTGGAAATGCTGCTAAAACAAAGGATACTGCAGTTTCTGAAATCCAGTGGATTACAGGATCTGAGGCAGCATGGTTTTAGTAGGGGTAGGTCTTGTCAGATGAATTTGATCAATCTTATTGACCAGGTGACCAGAAAGCTGGATCAGGGAAGAGCACTAGATATGAAGTACTTGGATTTCAGCGTGGC
The DNA here is from genome assembly GCF_901765095.1 of Microcaecilia unicolor. Lineage (NCBI taxonomy): Eukaryota > Metazoa > Chordata > Amphibia > Gymnophiona > Siphonopidae > Microcaecilia > Microcaecilia unicolor. The sequence continues at coordinate 163,830,622 of NC_044041.1, forward strand.
TTATAGGAAATAGATAAAATGAATATCCTTGTTAAGGGTACTAAAGTCACCATGGTTGGGCTGGAAATTGGTTGAGTAGGTAGAGAAACTAGCATTCACTCTGAGGAAAGCAGTGTTATCAGAAATGTGCTACAAAGATCTGTCTTTGGTCTGTCATTTTTAACCTTTTTATAATGACGTTGCAGAAGGGCTTTTGGGAAAGAGTTTCATTTTTCTTTTTCTTTTCTTCGCCTTCTTTTTCTTTTTTCAAATAGTAGTTTTTATTGTGGACCATAAATGTACACATCATTGCAAAGAAACATAGCCATGTGCTATACAACATAGCCAACTATGAACACACTTAGAGAACTGGCTTTGATAAAATTTGCAACAGGATAGATACCCTGGATGGTGTAGAAAAAAATGAAGGCTTTTGGGAGGCTTGATGAAAGATCTAGAGCAGAGATGCTGTATTCACTTCCAGTCCTCGAGGGCTCAAACAAGTCAGGTTTTCAAAATAATGCATCTGTATGAGAGAGATTCACATTGTTTGAAAATCTCTCTTATGCATATTCATTAGGGATATCCTGAAAACCTGACTTCTTTCTTGATATTTATTTATTTGGATTATTTATTGCCTTGTTTAAGAAATTCATCTATATTTATGTGCATGCGTGAACTATCGTTTATGCACATGTATGTGTAAACTGTGGGGAAAGAGTGTTCACTATGGCACTATGTGCAAAAATAGCACTCACTCTTTAAGAAAAGTGCACACCAACCCCCATACTCTATATACCTGTAGGTTGCCAAAATCTGAGTGTCTGAATTTGGGTGCAGATCCCAGATCTGTGCACAAGCTAATTAGTTAATAAGCCAACTAACTTGTTAGTCTCACTGACACACACAAGGAGAGACTCAGGCTGCACATACTGCAGCAGGACATGTTTATCCACTCCTACCCTAGCTGAGATAATATTTAAGCATCTTTAAATCAATCACCTTGCTTTCTAACTCTTCCTACTTTCATGCCTATTTATATGTTACTTCTTTGCTTTACCCTTCTCTATCAATTATAATGCTCTATTACGTATTGTGTTGACATTGTAAGTAGTATACCATGCCACACTTTGTATTGTTTTTGAAAATGTTTACTGCTATAATTGCCTATTGCTCAAGTTTGAACTATTCTTACTGTACACCGCCTTGAGTGACTTCCTTCAAAAAGGCGGTAAATAAATCCTAATAAATAAATAAATTAAATAAATGAATCCATAATTGGTATCACTTGGCACTAATTTGGGTTTACGCACGGATCTGCTCTGCACCTTCTTCTATAAAATACGTGCTTAAATTTTATAGCATACAATTCAAAAATGGGGCATGGCTATGGGAGGGGCATTTATGTGTCCAACTACCATTACTTGTGTACCTGCCTTTACACCAGGTTTCAGTGAGCGTAAATGCCGTGTCAAGATCTGTGCTGCTAGTAGTCTATAAAGGACTCTTAGCGCACAGTTTAGTACAGATCTTCTTAGTGCATAACTTTGGGCATCATTTATAGAATTCCCCCCTTTGAGGGAGTTGATAATATAAAAGAGCAGGGGGCACTAGTCTGCTGATGCAGAGACTGAGGCAGTTGCTAAGTCAGAGAAGCTGAATAGGTCATGGAGGCCAGAGAAGCCACCCTGTAGTGTAAGGGTTCCCTAGCTGACATGTAAGCTACCAGAACTTGGCTGAGGTAAGCCACTTTTGCTATTGGACTAAGACTTGTAAGCCTTGTTTGAGGGCTGGCTGAAGCCAGACCTGGAACTAAGAGAAGAACTGAGAGCTTACGGCTGTGTTTGGTGTGTGGCAGCCCATCAGCCACACAGAATGTTTGGGCCTGCCACCAGAAGCCTACTTAAGACCCTGTTTACTGAATGTTCTTGGCCTGTGAAATAACAGGTCTCAAGGCTCAGTTAATAAACCAGTTATTTTTTAATTTACATACCGTGTCTTTGGTTAATTTGCAGTGCCACCCACAACCCTCGGCCGGGTTATTAAATGCTTTTAGTTTATGAACACATATCAACAGTGACTGACATAGTACAACAGTAGACTATAACCTACTTTTCAAACACTTCTGGATTTGAGTTTGACTGAGTCTGAGCCCAAGTATACTTATCAGAAGAATGGATATCCCTCAACAACTTCTGAGATACTTGTGAAAGTCTTTGCATGACATATGCTTAAAGTTGTGCTGCACAAACAAAATTCTTCTGACAGATTTAACCAGCAGGGAAACAGAGAGGAGATCAGCAATTCCTTCTCCCTCTTTAGCACCCCCATGTGTCAGACTGAGTAATAGTCTCTTTGGCTAATTATTAATTTAACCACTCTTGGGAGTCCAAAAATTATATCCTTCTATATTGTCAATGGCTCCCTCTCCTCCATTCATCCATCAGCCACATACATTCATCCAATCATAAAGATATTCTTATACTGGCTTAGGAACCTCAGCTGTGCATATTGCCAACTCAACTTTTATGGCAATAGAACTTGCACACAACTCTTCATCGGCTCAACATGATGCCACATTTTAAATATATTTTTCTTCTTTTATATAAATTGTTTTAACTCTATGCTTGAATACTCATCTTATTTCAAAAAATTGGATCCAGGGGTGGTTGTTAACGTCCGACATGCACGTTTCGCCCTTCCCCAGGGCTGTCTCAAGGACTGACCCCTACAAAAAATATGTAACATTAAACGGAACATCTATAGAGTGATTATTTATTTCCTCATACAGACCCTCCGCTAAACAATTCCCCACTTTCTCACCTTTCGCCGTCTTAGCGCCAGCTCTACTTAAATAAGTAAATGATTTAAGGGTTATTCCCTCGTAAAGATGGCCGCGGCGTATTTCTAGCTATCTTTAATAGTATATTCTGGGTGACGCCCCCTACCTATGTCCCAGGACCTGATTGGCCACAGCTGTTCATTACTACATAAGCGACGCACATTCAAGTTCAGCATTTAAACCAGTGGGCGTCACAGACTGCAACAAGAATATAAATCGCTGTTCTTTAAAATTTAATACCCTAGTTACTGATCCCCCTTCCTTCCCTATGCACATGTTCCAGGATTCTCCACCTAATATCGTCTACCCTGTGTCCCTTTTCCACCCAATGCTCTACTAGGGGAGCCTGCATATTATTCATGGCAAACCGGGATTTATGCTCTGTCAGTCTTATTTTTAAAAGGCGAGAACTCCTACCTACATATACCTACATATACCAACTTACATGGGCATTCAACGGCGTATACTACATTTCTCGTCTCACAATTCATCTTATCCCAAGCCTTAATCTTCCTCCCATTAGGGGCACACCAATCTGCCCCCATAATCGCCATCCTACACCATTGACACCGCCCACAGATATCATGTTCTCCCACTTGTTCTCCTCCCCTTACCTCCGGTTCCCAGAACTTATTGGGTGCCAACCACTCCCCTATAGTTTTCCCTCTCGTATAAGATATCAGAGGTAGTCCCTGGAAACAAGGGTATAGTTGGACCACATGCCAGTGAGTTTTAATAGGCCAGTGTTCTGGGATCTTGCCGGATACTTGTGACCTGGATTGGCCACTGTTGAAAACAGGATACTGGGCTTGAAGGATCATTGTTGTCATGGTTGGGGAAGGTGAGCTCTTGATTTGTGACAAGTTGGCTCTACCTGTGTGGCATAAGCGTCATGCAAGCCTCATCGACAGTTGCTGACAGGGCCACCTGATAGAGTCCGGGAGCTGGAGAAGGCAGGACCTGACTCGGACTGGTTGAAGAGTAGGACTAGGCAATGCCTAGCAGATTGACTGGAACACTGAGCTTTCTTTCACTTCTTCAGTCACCCTTGGAAAAATGTTCAGGTAGATCGCTATATCTTCTTCCATAAAGACTGAAGCAAAGAATTAATTCAGTCTTTCTACTATAGCCTTGTCCTCTTTTGCTCCTTCATGATCTAACAGTCCCATGGATTCCCTCACAGGCTTTCTGATGTACCTGACAAAGTTGTTACTGTGAGTGTTTGCCTCTGCGACAGGTTTCATATTCTCTATTAGCCTTCTTTATCAATGCTTTGCATCTAACTTGCCAGTGCTTATGTTGCTTCTTATTTTCTTCATTTGTGGCTTTTTTCCATTTTTGAAGGATGTTATTTTGGCTTTAATAGTCTCTTTCACTTCACCTTTTAACCATGTTGGCTGTTTGCTCTTCTTTCCACCTTTATAAATACATGGAATGCATCTGGTCTGGGCTTCCAAGATGGCATTTTTAAACAAAGCCCATGCCTGATTTAAAGTCCTCACCTTTGCAGCCTATCCTTTTAGCTTCTTTTTAACCATTTCCCTCATTTTATCATAGATACCCTTTCGAAAATGAAATGCTATTACAGTAGATTGCCTTTGTGACTTCACTCCAGATATTAGCTCAGATTTGATCAGCTTCCCAGCAGACCCAACAGTGTTACCTCCTGTACTATGTTCTGCATTCCACTAAGGACTAGATCTAAAATAGTTCTTCCTCTTGTTGGTTCCTGCCCCTAGTAACTACCATGGTAATATGCTGCTGTGACCTCTTTTTGTAGTCTTGTGGAACTTCAATATCAGCCAGGAACTGCATAAGGTTTGGTGGCCAGCCTCAGCAAAATTAGTCCTGGATTTTCAGTACCATTGTTCACATATGGTTCAGCACTAAATATTCAGGGCTAATTTAGCTAGTGTCGGTCAACGTCTAAAAAAACCGCTGACAACTGATTATCAGCCGCAATATGTTTAGGCTAGAATCTACTTTAAAAATTCTATGGGTCATTTTAGATACTACTTTATCGCTGGAAAATCAGGTACATCATATAATCAAAAAATCATCAAAGACGTAGACATATTAAAAAATACTTTGACACTGAATGATTTAAGCTCATGACCCAAACACTGGTGCTGTCTCAGCTGGATTATTGTAATATGCTATATGCGAACTGCCATAAAAAAAGTTACTTAAAAGAAATTACAGATAGTACAAAATACAGCCATCCGGCTAATCTACTCGGCAAACATTTACGATAGTATAAGCCCTTGTGAAACTGCATTGCTTGCCAATGGAAGTTAGAGCCATTTTAAAACTGTGCATAATGGTTTTCTTAATTGTATACAGCCAAGCTCCAATATATCTGACTGAATTGCTAGCATTTCTATCACTATGTAGCCGGAGGACGATCAGACAGCAAATGTTAATCACCTTCCAGCCCAAAAGGGACAAGATATAGATCTATTTGGGCAAAAACATCTGGATATCAAGCAGTGAAAATCTGGAATTCTCTCCCATAAAATATAAAAGTGATATCAAATTACAAAAAAATTCAAAAATCACTCAAAACATATTTCAGAAATATGTATTATCTCCTTGTTAGTTGTTATGATTATCATATAACTTGTACATTCCCAGGTATGCCTGTTTATCTGATTGTTAAGCAATCTGAGCTGTAAAAGGTAGGTGCGGTATATAAGACTTTTAATGTAATGTAATAACTCTGCTGTAGCCTGCTTTCCCCTCTTGCTTTTTCCTGAATTAGTAAATTAAAACAGTGCTGTCTTCAGCTCTCTGTTGTGCCTAATTTTGGCCTAGCATCCAGGTTTTCTAAATATATTTCCACCCCTGCATCTTGTCTTGAGGCTTCTTATCACCTAGTTGCATCTGTGCACAAAAGAAGAAGGGTCTGGGGGTGATCATAGCTGATGATTTTAGGGTGGCTAAACAGGTAGAAAAGGTAATGGCTAGTTCATAGACAGAGAAAGGAACGGAACGGAAAAGAAAGTGATAGTGTCGCTGTATAAATCTCTTGCAAATTTCTTATGAGATCTCATTTAGAGTACTGCATGCAATTCTGCAGACTGCATTTTAAAAAAAGATATTAACAAGATGGAGTCGGTCCAAAGGGCAGCTACTAAAATGGTCAGTGGTCTTCGTCATAGGAGTAGCGGGATAGACTTAAAGATTTCAATATGCATACTCTGGAAGAAAGGCGAGAAAGGGAAGATATGATAAAAATATTTAAATACCTCTGTGGCATAAATGCACAGGAGGCTAGTCGCTTTCAACTGAAAGGAAGTTCTGGAATGAGGAGGCATAGGATGAAGGTGAAAGGGGATAGACTCAGAAGTAATCTATTTCTTTATAGAAAGGGAGGTAGATGCATGGAATGCCCTTCCAGTGGAGGTGGTATAGATGAAGACTGTATCTCAATTCAAGAAAGCAAGGGACAAGCACAGAGAATCTCTATGGGAGAAGAAGGGATTGTAGATGATATGGATGGGCAGACTGGATAGGCCATATGGTCTTTATCTGCCATCATTTTCTCTGTTTCTATGTATTCTTTGCCTTCTTACCTAAAATGGTATGGTAGCCATGTTAGTCCACTTTTAAAGGTAACAAATAGAAATAAATCAAAACAGAGAAAAGAAAATAAGGTGATGTGGAGGGGCATAATCGAACAGTGCCGGCGAAATAGATCACCGGCAATCTATTTTGGCAGTGGCGCAACATCTGGCCAGAACCGTATTACCCAAAAAGATGGCCGGCCATCTTTTTTTTTCGATAATACGGTTTAGGCCGGCCAAATGCCAGAGTTCGTCGGGGTTGAGATTGCCAGTTTTGTTTTTCAGCGATAATGGAAAAAACTGCCGGCCATCTCAAACCCGGCAAAATGCAAGGCATTTGGTCAAGGGAGGAGCCAGCATTCGTAGTGTACTGGCCCCCCTGACATGCCAGGACACCAACTGGGCACCCTAGGGGTCAGTGCGGTGGACTTCAGAAAAAGCTCCCACATGTATAGCTCCCTTACTTTGGGTGCTGAGCCCCCCACCCCCCCCCCCCCAAAACCCACTACCTACAAATGTACTACTGTAGCTCTTAGGGGTGAAGGGGGCAACTACATGTGGGTACAGTGGGTTTTGGAGGGCTCCCATTTACCAGCACAAGTGTTACAGGTAGGGGGGGATGGGCCTGGGTCCGCCTGCCTTAAGTGCACTGCGATACCCACTAAAAGTGCTCCAGGGACCTGCATACACGCAGACCTCTAGGACTTGTTGCTGCTGTATAACCTTGGCACACCAGTTGAGACCTGAAGACTAATCTCTTTTAAAAAGTCCTTTATTTGAATAAGCACGTTTACTCACAGTTAACTGCAGTTCAGAGGTTGTGCCCCACTGGCAAAGAGTCTCCCTGGTACTGAGATTAGCAGTAGGTCAGAGCTGGCAGAATGGTGTACAATGCCCTCTTTCAGCAACATTCAAGGTAATAACTAAGTTCTCTAACGTGGGTAACACATGAAAGGGATCTAAAACTGGCTGACAAAAATGGCCACTACCTCATGGATTACCGGAAACAAAACTGGACACACTCTGACCCAGTTAGCGGGGGAAAAGCACCATGGGAGCAGAGCCCACTACCCTACACCCACCACAATGCATTGCTGATGTGACTCTGCAGTGCACCTAACAGAAAAGGTGTCACACTCATCCAAGAGCCACATCGCAACCAGGGAAAGGCTGTCAGAGGATAGAACACATTCTGCTGTCATGGAGGTGGGTACGGCATTTGAGGCTGGCATACAGGCTGGCAAAAAAGGTTTTTAGTTTTATTGTTTTAGTGTGGGAGGGGGTTGGTGACCACTGGGGGAGTACGGGGAGGTCATCCCCGATTCCATCCGGTGGGCATCTGGTTAGTTGGGGCACCTTTTTGAGGCTTGGTCTTGAAAATTAAAGGACCAAGTAAACCCGGCAAAATACTGCTGAACGCCGCTTTTTTTTCCATTATCCGCGAAAGCCGGCCATCTGGTAGCCACGCCCATGCCCGCCCATGTCCCGCCTTCACTATGTCGCTGACACGCCCTCTTGAACTTTCACAGGCGAGGCGACGGGAAAGCGGCGATGCTGTCAAAAAAAGCCGCTTTCGATTATACCGATTTGGCCGCTTTTGAGAGATCGCCAGCCATCTCCCGATTTATGGCCGGCGATCACTTTTGAAAATAAGCTGGATCTTGGACTAACTTTTTAATACATTTTCTGATTAGCTCCAGATCAGAAATAAGCAATTTTTGACAAATAATCAGAATACATAAGTGAAACACCAAAGCATTCCAATGACAGTCTCACAGAAAGAGGGAGGGGTAAGTTAAGTGAGAAACAGGGAAAAATGCATTGTTTGTCCAATAAAAAAAGGCATCACCTTATTTTCTGTTCTGTGTTTTGATTTATTTCTATTTATTACCTTCTGATAGGGTTACCATGTGGTTCCAGAAAAAGGAGGACAGATTGAGCCAGTCCAGGCTTTACTTCCATTGCTTCCAGTGCTGCCCATGACCTGCCCACTTTTTGTTTGGCCAGTCTGAGGGGTTTTTCAGCGGCACTCTCCAGTTAAGTGTTGCTGATTATCCCCAGTTAGGTGGTGGTATGCTATTTAAGAGGACAGGAGCCTCTCCTGCCTGCTTAAATCGTTTTGAATATTGGCCAGACAGTGTATATGTATATGTATGAGATAAACTTGTATGCACTACTTCTAGTGTATGCAAATGTATCTCATGTACGGCAAATGTATCACTATCCACCTTATAATTGAAAGAGAAAAACACCTAGATTTCGACCCAAATCGGGAGATAGATGTTTATTTCACAAAAACGAATAAGTCGGTATAATGGAAAGCCGATTTTGGACGTTTTCAACTGCACTCCATCGCGGAAGCGTACAAAGTTGATGGGGGCGTGTCGGAGGCGTGGCGAAGGTGGAACTGGGGCGTGATTATCGGCCGAGGAGAGATGGGCGCCTTTCGCCGATAATGGAAAAAACGTATGCGTTTGTAGCTAGAATTTAGGGCACTTTTCCTGGACCCTGTTTTTTCACGAATAAGGCCCCAAAAAGTGCCCTAAATGACCAGATTACCACCAGAGGGAATCGGGGATGACCTCCCCTGACTCCCCCAGTGGTCACAAACCCCCTCCCACCACAAAACATGATGTTTCACAACTTTTTATTTTCACCCTCAAATGTCATACCCACCTCCCTGGCAGCAGTATACAGGTCCCTGGAGCAGTTGTTAGGGGGTGCAGTGGACTTCAGGCAGGTGGACCCAGGCCCATCCCCCCCTACCTGTTACAATTGTGCTGCTTAATGCTTAGTCGTCCAACCCCCCCAAACCCACTGTACCCACATGTAGGTGCCCCCCTTCACCCCTTAGGGCTATAGTAATGGTGTAGACTTGTGGGCAGTGGGTTTTGAGGGGGATTTGGGGGGCTCAACACACAAGGGAAGGGTGCTATGCACCTGGGAGCTCTTTTACCTTTTTTTTTGTTTTTGTAAAAGTGCCCCCTAGGGTGCCCGGTTGGTGTCCTGGCATGTGAGGGGGACCAGTGCACTACGACTCCTGGCCCCTCCCACGAACAAATGCCTTGGATTTATTCGTTTTTGAGCTGGGCGCTTTCATTTTCCATTATCACTGAAAAACAAAAACGCCCAGCTCACAAATTGTCGAATAAAACATGGACGTCTATTTTTTTCAAAAATATGGTTCGGTCCGCCCCTTCACGGACCCGTTCTCGGAGATAAACGCCCATGGAGATAGACGTTTTCGTTCAATTATGCCCCTCCACGTATTCATAGTGGGTATCTTGAAAATCTGACTAGCAAAGTGTGCCCCAAGGACTGGGTTGAGAACCCCTGATATCTATATCTATATGCAATCCTGGTTTCATTGGAATCAGTTTAAGGCACCAGCTAAGCTTTTCAGGATACGGACCTGGGCCAAGGTTCACAAAAATCTCAGTTTCAGTTATAAGGTTGCAGGCCAGGGCCGGAATTGGTTGCCGGTAGCCTGGAGAGTGATTCCCATTAGTTCATTCAATTCAGTCACTGGAATCAAAAAAAGGCCACACTCTCCACAATACTGGCACCTTCGCATGCTCGGTTTTCAGCGCATGCCTGCTGCAGAAGCATTTTCCCACCAGCTGAGTTATTTTTTTGATGTGGGGGTGGGGGAGAGAACATTTGGTGCCCACCCACTTCTTGCCTAGGCCCACCCAAAATCTGCTGTCTGGCTACGCTCCTGCTCCCATCCATCCGCCGTATCCCTTCTCACCCTCCCCAACTCTACTCTTTGCAGCACACCTGTTGTGTTCGCCGCTCACTTCTCCCTCACACCTCCCTCTGCTCCACTGCAGATGTTTCACTCCTTCACCTTAATTAATCATCGCTCTCCTTAGTGGTATATCAAATAAATATAACCTGAACCCGACCCTGGGACTCCCCCTTGGCTCCTTGGGTCTTGGCATGGGACAGGCAGCCAAAGACCTGAATCCTTCCCACTCATTCACTTTTGTCTCCCCCCCACCCCCCAGGTGGGATTTTCAACCTTTGTCTTGGAGTTCTCCTCCCACCACCAGGCAATAGTGATCCCCTGGGAACCTCCAGCTAGGCTAGTAACATCCAGACTTCCCAAGGGCTTACATCTATCTATCTATCTATCTATCTATCTATCTATACATACACACACACACACATTATATATATATATATATATATATATATATATATATATATATATATATATAAGATAGATATATTTATGTTAAGAGAAATTCTTTTTGATTTTTTAATGAGTATGCTGCTTCTCATTAGTTTGATGATACTTACATTCAGTGTATTATTTATTTATTTACGAGTTTATTTTTAAAACTTGTATACCACCTATAACTAGGTGGTTTCCAATAAAAACATTCATAATCAACCAGAAATACAAAAAGCCTATTTAATCTATAATAATACAGGCTTTCTTTGAAACAATGGTTGGCCAGAACGAATGGCAAATTCTAACCCATGATGCAGTCAGTTTCAACCTTGAAGTGAAAGATGTTTTTGGTGTGGAAGGATGAATCATTATTAAAGACAGAAGAAGTGAGAAATTGGAAAAATTCCTCCCTCCCCACCCTGTAGGAATAAGAATTAGCTGACAGCAATGAAGTAGAAAAGGGTAGAAATGCCAAATGCTGCCGCTATGCTGTTATAGCAACCCAGCCCGGGACACCCACACTTTCCCCAGGAAGAACAGAGTTATTTAAAGCTGTTCTTGAAAGCTAAACATCGCTTTGTAAAATAGAAGTGGATTTGGGGATCTGCCATATGCGTCCATTCTGTCACCTGGCAGCTGGAAGGGTTTACTTTTCAAATGTAAATTACATGTTGCCCACATTGGCTTCTGCAGGGCAGAAATGGACTGGGGAAGCCCGGGTAGTATTTGTCCATTTATAGTAGCATTAGCAGACAATGATCTATAGTCAGTGATCTGTAAGGGAGATAGTGGGCTGGCTTTGGTCCTGGAGAGCCATAGACTAGTTTGTTTTCCAGGCTAGCTACAAATGAGTAAACCTAAGATTTATTTAACATATTCTTGGGCCATAACAGAGCTGTTTTGCATCATATAAGCTATCCTGAAAACTGGACTGGTCATTGAGGACCTGCACTTGGTATCTCTGGTGTGGAGAGTAATAGAGGCCAGGCCCGGGCCCAGATTAAAAAGCATCAAAGGTTTTTAGGATCTTTATAAACCTGGGCACATTGTATAAAAGAAACTAAAAATATTTTTGTTGAAATAGGCCTACCTGGTTGGTCAGTCTACAGTGCCCCAGACCCAAAATCACCTATAAAATTTAAGGAAAAAAAACCAAAACATAAATAAAAAAATAGCATGTTCAGACAAATGCTTAAATATGCAACAGAAATAGAAATGGATTGGCCTATCCAGGCTCAGGTGACATACTTAGGTCTGTGTAACTTGAGGGGGTGGGGTGGGATGGGGGTTTGGGGACAGTGCTCCAAGGTGTGATATAGCAAAACATACTTGTGGTGAATAGGATTTCAGGTATTGCCCCCTTCCCATTCCGTGAAGGATTTTGCCAAATGTCCTTTGAAAATCCTAATACACATAAAAGCCCATTTTTAGGTTGGTCGTGGAGAGGGGAATTGAGACATGCAGGTCAGGACATGCTGAATTCCCCCTCTATTTTACAAAAGACATGTCCATTGGATGCAGCAATTAAAAAATATACGTGGAAATAAAAGAGCACCCAAAGCTGTTTTTTTAAAACTATAGTCTGGATTATATACCATCTAGTCCTGGTGATTTGTTACTCTTTAGCTTGTCAATGTTCACCATAATTTGCTTCAGTTCAACTAAATTATCACCATCAAAGAATATTACCTGCCAAGGTATCTCCCCAACATCCTTCTCAGTTCCTTATCCTTTCCCCTTTATCTATCATCTTCATCTTCTTTCTTCTATTGTTTGTCTTCCTACTTTTCTTACCTTGATTTCTCTCCCACAGCAAGCCTTTCTTCTCTCCCCTTTATCCACATCTCTCCATTCCTTTCTTGTCCACACTTCCTTACTTCCTCATCCCCTCGGATCCCTGACCTTGCAATCATTTCTCTCCCCAGGTTCCTCTTATCCTGGGCTCCTATTTTACCACTATCACCTGAGTCATTGAGTCCATGCTTGCTTTCCATTTCAATCCTTGTATACCCCATTCTCCCCTCCCTATTCCTTCCCTCCTATCTTCAGTTGTATCCTGGATCCCCTCTCTTTCTCCCTTCAAACTCCTTCTGTCTTTACGACCATCTCTACAAGTTCCTCACCCCTGTTCCAACTCAATATTCTCCTACTTTCTAGCAGCACAATACTTTAACTTACTCCTCTTATTGGTAAATTTTCTGCAACATTCACAATCTTTACAAAGCACTATGATGTTCAACTGAATCTCATGGGTTATACATTTGCAGGAGAAGCCACTTTAAGGGTGTTAGGCCAGTGAGTGAAGGGAATCAGGGACATCAGCAAGAGAAATGTAGAATACTGTGCAGCAGACAGTGTGTTGAAAGGGGTGGGAGATGAAGGAAAGAAGCATTCTGTCATTGGCCAAGAACTGCTCCTAAGGCTTTTTATGCTACGAGCGAATGCCAGTGCTTTCACTATTTCCCTACCCACCTCCTCAGACAGGCAGGGCCCCAAATCTGCTTCCTGTCATTCTATACTTCATCCTGAGAAGAGGGATCTTTCTCGCTTCACACCTCCTTTGAAACTGATTGGCCACAATTCTTTTAGGGGTGGGGAGATATGGAAGCTATACCCATGAGGTTTGGTAATATCAGCTGAATTAGATACTGCACAAATTATTCAACAAATTATTATTATTATTATTTATTGCATTTGTATCCCACATTATCCCACCTATTTGTAGGCTCAATGTGGCTTACATAGTTTTGTTATGACATTGTCATTCCAGAATATCAGATACAGTTAGTAGTGTGCAGAGATTAAGTGTCCTGTTTCGGTTATTGGTGAGCCCTTAGGTTCCCTGAGGCCCGGTAAGACCTCCGAGGACTGCCGCGCACCCCGAATCTTCACCCGCGGCGACCGCCGTTCACCGAGGGTTGAGCCCCCAGCTGCAGGCGGCCAGCAGGACTGCTGGAACCGCGGGGTGACGGTCGGCCTGGCAAGTAGTCAGCAACTCAGTCTCTAAAGGGCCGCTAGCAAGGACGGCTAGCGCAAAAGGAACACAGCCTCTGAAGGTGGCTAGCGAGGATGGCTAGCTGAAGAGGACACAATCTCTGGAGGTGGCTAGCAAGGACGGCTAGCTGAAGAGGACACAATCTCTGGAGGTGGCTAGCAAGGACGGCTAGCTGCAGAGGACACAATCTCTGAAGGTGGCTAGCAAGGACGGCTAGCTGAAGAGGACAGTCTCTGGAGATGGCTAGCAAGGACGGCTAGCTGAAGAGGACACAGTCTCTGGGGTGGCTAGCAAGGACAACGAGCTGAAGAGGACACAGTCTCTGGGGTGGCTAGCAAGGGCGGCCAGCTGAAGAGGACACAATCTCTGGAGGTGGCTAGCAAGGACGGCTAGCTGAAGAGGACACAATCTCTGGAGGTGGCTAGCAAGGACGGCTAGCTGCAGAGGACACAATCTCTGAAGGTGGCTAGCAAGGACGGCTAGCTGAAGAGGACAGTCTCTGGAGATGGCTAGCAAGGACGGCTAGCTGAAGAGGACCCAATCTCTGGAGGTGGCTAGCAAGGACAACGAGCTGAAGAGGACACAGTCTCTGGGGTGGCTAGCAAGGGCGGCTAGCTGAAGAGGACACAATCTCTGGAGGTGGCTAGCAAGGACGGCTAGCGGAAGAGGACACAGTCTCTGGGGTGGCTAGCAAGGGCGGCTAGCTGAAGAGGACACAATCTCTGGAGGTGGCTAGCAAGGACGGCTAGCTGAAGATGACACAGTCGCGGGAGGTGGCTAGCAAGGACGTCTAGCTGAAGATGACACAGTCCCTGGAGGTGGCTAGCAAGGACGGCTAGCGAAGAGGACACAGTCCCTGGAGGTGGCTAGCAAGGACGGCTAGCGAAGAGGACACAGTCTCTGGAGGCGGCTAGCAAGGACGGCTAGCGAAGAGGACACAGTCCCTGGAGGTGGCTAGCAAGGACGGCTAGCACAGAGGACACAGTCTCGGGAGGCAACAATTCCGATCCACTGTGTGGGCTTCTGACGAACGAAACGGAAGCACTGACTCTTCCTGTTTCGTGGTTTAAATCTCCCGCCAGTTCCCTCCTTCCTAGAAGAGGAACCAATCCCCTCAGCTCTGGCAGGCAAGGCGCGCCTGGATAGGCCAGGCCACCTTGCAGGCGGAGTCTCTCGCTGCAATGCGCCAATCCGGCGCGAGTAGGCGGAGCGGGCTCGCTGGTCCGCGCTGAGCCAGGGAGACAACGACGCCGGCGCCGCCATCTTGGCCGGCGTGCTCCCTTCTCCGAGACCGGCGTTCGCTCCAGCGGTTCGCCGGCCTTGGAGCGGCCCGCGGCAGCGCCGGCCCCGTCGGCGACTCGTCCCTGCCGCCCTGGATCCTGCAGCCTCCGTCGATCTTCGCCCCCCGCGTTGGGAGCCACGGTAAGGGACCGGGACGGGACAATTAAGTAGGGAAGAAGGAGGAAGTGATTAAGCGGGTGATAGAAGAAGTGGATTTTCATAACTGGTTGGGTTGGGAAAGTGGATCAGTGAAGCTGTTGGTTCTCGTTGTAGGCCTTGTTGAAGAACTATGTCTTCACAGATTTGCGAAAGTTATTTGTTTCAACAATTGATTTTAGGTCTGTGGGTAGAGCATTCCATATCTGCGTGCTCATGTAGGAGAAGGTAGTGGCATGCATCAGCTTGTATTTTAGTCCTTTACAGCTGGGGAAGTTCAAATTGAGAAATTTGCGGGATGTTCTTGTGGCGTTTCTGGGAGGTAGGTCCACTAGGTTCAGCATGTAGATGGGCTTTTAGTTGAAAAAACGGATGGTGACACCCTTAGGCCCTGCTATATCACCCCAGATCAATCAAACAGGCTGAGGCTGAGCAAGTCTTAGATGTGTCTCCAAGCGGTGCACAGAATTTTTGTCCTTATTTTTAAAGCTAAATCAAGGAGAGAATTAGAACAATGAATCTATGAATACAATTGGACAAAACCAGGACTGAATGAACTGGGTTGAGGTGGTAACTTGTGCTGAGGCCCAGGTGTTGAACTAAGTTTCAGGTGGTACGTTAGGCCAGGGAAGGAGGAAATATGGCTGACTTTATCATTAGCTAAATTCAGCACTTGTTTGCAGAATTTAGGGGGAGGGTAAGCAAAATCATGTTGCCTTAGGGCCTCACTAGCCACACAGAACAGAGCTGCAGGGTAGAACAGCATGGATGGCAGGGATCCTCAGGTCCTATCTGCTGGAGAAAAAATGGAACCTATGCTGCGGCTCCTCACCACACGATGTACAACAAAGAAGAAGAACTAGGGGGTAGACCAAATGTATATCCAAACAGCAAGTTCATTTAAAAAACAAAAAGTAAAACCCCAAAACTCATAAAATCCAAAGACTAGATGCAGTCTTGCATTTCGGCAATAACCACACCCGTAGCGTACCAAGGTTGGGGCAGTGGGGGTGGTCCACCCCTGGTGCAGGCAGCAAGGGGTGCATGGAACAGGCTCACGGCTGTCAGTTCTGCCAGTCCCCTGCCCCCTCTGACGTTACTTCCTGTTCCGGGGCAGGGGACCAGCAGAGCCGACAGCTGCGTGCTTGCTATACACACTCCCTTGCTAGGAGGAAAGGTGGTGAGGGATTCACTTCGGGGGTATGGCCCACCTTGGGGGGGGGGGGGTGACAAGCTGGGGGGCACACAGCAGTGACCTGCCTTGGGTGGTGAACAAGCTAGGTATGCCACCGACCACATCCTCTTCAGGAGTCAAACAAGATGTCTCAGCCACTGATGTTAACAACAAGCAAATGTTCAGAATGTGTTTTCTTGACAATTGTATCACTGGATTCTCTAGCCCATGTGCTTGCTGTTATCATCAGTCGTTGAGGTATCTTGTTTGACTTCTGAAGCAGGTGCTGTTAGCGTCAAAACGCAGGACTGCGCCAAGTCTTTGGATTTTATGAGGTTTTGGATTTACTTTTTGTTTTTTTTTTTATTAAACCTGCTGTTTGGATATACATTTGGTCTACCCCGACTTTTTCTTTGTTGTACATTGTGTGGTTTGTTGTTAGGAGGGCACTTCTGCTTGTTTTGTGTGGCTTCTCACCACTCCACTTTTTCTTCTGTGCTGGCACTGTGAGCACATTCAAAACTCGTATTAGTGGGCCAGCATATGCTAATGCTGATCTAAAGGATCACAAAATCAGCATTACGAAATGCTGACCCACAGCCATGAATTTTGAATGAGGATTGGGGAGCCACGGCACAAGCTCCAGCCTCACAGTTAACCAGAGGAAGGAAGACAAGCTAGGGAAAGGGAAAGAGAAGACCGAGAGACAGGGGGAATGGAAGAGGGGAAAGTGGAAGATACAGGGAGCAGGCCAGGGGCAGAGGCAATGAGCAGATGGTGAGGGAGGAGAGGAAGATACAGTGGGCAGATGCTGCTCCAGCTGCAAAAGGAATAGATGCTGGGGAAGAAGGTAGGAGGGGACAGGAATATGCTTAGGAAAAGAACAATAGAGGGTTGATAGTAGTAAGGGTGAATAGGAAAGGAGGTCATCTCTCCTCTGCACTTGGAAACATTTTGTGCTTAACAGTGGTGCTGGGATGTGTAGTGGATGGGGAGAGGTAGAGGGAGATGCTAGGGAGGGGTGGGGTTAGTTAAGATGCTAAGTTTACTAGAGGGGAAAAGTGTACCCCTAAAATAATTTAAAAAACAACAACATAATCTTAAGAATTGCTGCCATGCCATAATACCAAACTGTCAGTTTCCAGAGAATGTTCAGAGAAGGAAATCTGTTCACAATTTCCCTAAATGTATTGTCACTAGATAGTCTGAGATACCTTATGTCGAATAGGGTCTCTCCATAGTCGAAGACCTAATGTATGTTACAATCCAATGTATTACTCAGGAACCTCATGCAATACCATAATGCATTCTGCTTTACCATGTATGTATGCATACGATATATGTATACACCATGATCTGTTCCATATATGTTATGTTCCATGTATGCTACCATGTATGTATGTACCTTAGCACAATACTATCCAGCTTATAATCGAAAGAGAAAAACGCCTATATTTCGACCCAAATCGGGAGATGGGCGTTTTTCTCGCAAAGGCGCCCAAATCGGTATAATCGAAAGCCGATTTTGGGCGTTTCCAACTGCACTCCGTCGCGGAAACAAATAAAGTTGACGGGGGCGTGTCGGAGGCATGGTGGAGGCGGGACTGGGGCATGGTTATCAGCCGAGGAGAGATGGGCGTCTTTAGCTGATAATCGAAAAAAAAGGCGTTTTTACCGCGATTTTGGGTCACTTTTTTGGACCCTTTTTTTTCACGAACAAGTCCCAAAAAAGTGCCCCGACTGCCCAGATGACCGCTGGAGGGAATCGAGGATGACCTCCCCGGACTCCCCCAGTGGTCACTAAACCCCTCCCACAAAAAAAAAAAAACCACTTTAAAAACTTTTTTTCCAGCCTCTATGCCAGCCTCAAATGCCGTACCCACCTCCATGACAGCAGAATATGTTCGATCCTGTCACAGCCTTTCCCTGGGTCAGATGTGGCTCTCGGGTGCACTACAGGGTCACATCAGCATTGCATTGTGGTGGGTGTAGGGTATTGGACTCCGTGATTTCATTAACTTCTGTTACAGTCTCATGATGTTGGTAGTTGGTAGGCTCTTCTCCCATGGTGCTTTTCCTCCTGCCTACTGGGTCAAAGTGTGCCCTGTTGTGTTTCCTGTTGTAGTCCATGCGGTAGTGGCCATTTTTGTAAGCCAGTTTTAGATCCCTTCCATGTGTTAGCCATGTTAGAGAACTTAGTTCTTACCTTGAATGTGGCTGAAAGAGGGCATTGTACAACATTCTGCCAGCTCTGACCTGCTAATCTCACTACCAGGGAGACTCGTTGCCAGTGGGGCACAACCTCTGATCTGCAGTTAACTGTGAGTAAGCGTGCTTATTCCAATAAAGGACGTTTTCGGAGAGATTAGTCTTCAGGTGTAAACTGGTGTGCCAATGTTATACAGCAGTAACAAGTCCTAGAGGCCTGCGTGTATGCAGGTCCCTGGAGCAATTTTAGTGGGTACCGCAGTGCACTTCAGCCAGGTGGACCTAGGCCCATCCCCCCCCCCCCCCCACCTGTAACACTTGTGCTGGTAAATGGGAGGCCTCCAAAACCCACTGTACCCACATGTAGGTGCCCCCTTCACCCCTAAGAGCTATGGTAGTGTTGTACATTTGTGGGTAGTGGGTTTTGGGGGAGGGGGGTTGGGAGCTCAGCACCCGTGGTAAGGGAGCTATGCATGTGGGAGCTTTTTCTGAAGTCCACTGCACTGACCTAGGGTGCCCAGTTGGTGTCCTGGCATATCAGGGGGGTGAGTGTACTATGAATCGTGGCCCCTCCCACAACCAAATGGCTCGGATTAGGACTTTTTTGAGCTGGGCGTTTTTAGTTTCCATTATCGCTAAAAAAAAAGAAACACCCAGCTCAAAAACGTCCATTTTTTCGAAAATACGGTTCGGCCCGCCCCTTCACGGACCCGTTCTCGGAGATAAACGCCCATGGAGATAGGCGTTTCCGTTCGATTATGCCCCTCCACGTAATTCTGTTACCCGGAAATGGCAACCGCCATTATGGCAAATGTAAGCCACATTGAGCCTGCAAATCGGTGGGAAAATGTGAGATACAAATGCTACAAATAAATAAAATAAATAAATCAGCAATAACAGCATGGGGCAATCCTGGTTTCACAACACTGCATGCATTGAGTTTCTGCCTTTTTCTTGGGAAACTAGGAGTCCACAGTGAGAGTTTCAAAACCAAGATCAGGTTAAAGCTGGCTAGATTACCCATGCACCAAAGCTTGCCATAATTTCACAGTGTGGTTCAAAATTTCTTTACCAAGGGAACAAATCACAGCTCAGACCTTGATATAACAGAAAATGAAAGTTACTAAAAAAACAACAACAACAACCCAGATTTCGTACATAGAGGGGGAGGGGAAATGCATATTGTTCTTGCTGAATACCTCTTTTGGTGAATATCTTCAAAAATGCAGTAAGAAATCCTAATAAATAATTAAATATTTTGGAAACTGTGCCTCAGCTGCCACATAAGCACTAGCATGTAATGCAGAAGCCAATTCATTTTGTTTGTTTCTGCATCATTTTTCATCAGCACATGTTATGGGTCTCATTATTCTAATGATCTTCAGTTAGCCTACCCCTTGAAAGCCAGGAATAAGCACAGATCCCTAGTCATACAAAAGTGAGGGCAAAGACCAAGGTAGCTGAGGTCTATCATATTGCACAAGGAACGAAACTGGGAAGACCCGATAAACCTCATGGTCCTCACCTGATGTCATATTTTGGTTTTCTACATAGCCATAACCTCACAGGCCCAACACCTTTTTTGGACTGAAATGCGTATTTTAGGATGAAAGGTTCACAGTGACCAGCAGATGGCGATGTACAGTAGTACACTCTGCTGAGATTTCTTGCCCCCTTTGGTAAATGATCCTTTCCCTGAAAAATACTTAATTAACACACTGAATAGATGGAGTCCCTACGAGCTAAACAGTTCATAAAATTCCAGCTTTCAGAGCAGGGTACCCTGGAATGATATAGCAGGTTTATTTTCTCTTTTAAGTTTTCCTGGATGCTTGTTGCTTAAATGCAAATTCTCTCTGTTTCCACTGATTAAGGTTGCCAACAAGTTCCTTTTTTTAAGATATGGGCTGAGCCAGTTCTGTTCTTAGTAAGACTGCAGACAGAAACGTGATATGACTGGTTCTCTTTGAGGAAGTAAACTGGTATCATCATATCTTCATGCATTCATGAGGTGCAAAACCAGGATTGCAGCTTGTTAGCAACCTATCTGGCCCTTCCTCATTCTCACCTTTTCTCTGGCGGTCTCTCTGTCTCCTGTGACGCACTGCATTTGCCTTTATCTTCTCCCACGTTGTGTTTCTCCTACTCACTCTCATTGACTCACCTCCTCTATGTGTGTCTCATCCAGACTAGGCAGCATCAGCTTTCAATGTTATTTGGAAGGACACGTGTAGGAAAAACAAGGGTCTGCCAGCTCCTCTTTCCCACTGCTACTCCAATATCCCCACTTGGTCTGTGGCTTGATCCCCAGCTCTCCCACTGCTGAGGATCCCAGCTTTAACCTTTGCATGCCACCACCGAGGATCCTCTATGCCCATTCCAGGTTTTCCTGAATTGTCTCACTGCTTTTGCCTCCACCATCATCATAAAGATACCCTTCCTTGTACTTGCCACCCTTCCTGTGAAGAAATGTTTTCTTAAGTTATGCCTCAGTCTGTCCACTCCAGTCTTATATTGTGACCCAGTGGCAATTTTTGCAATGTGCCAGCCTGGAACTTTTGTCAACAGGCTTCCTTTTCCCATGCCAGTTGAAGCAAAAGATGGAGGCTGTCACTGGCCCCAACCTGCTATGACACTTTGGTCTACATTTTCTTTGCTTCCAAGCAATGTCCACTTCTTGGACATTGTTTGACCCTAACATATTTAAATGCCTCTAACTGGTTGGTTGAGTGATAGATAACAGAAAGTAGTGACCAATGGAATTCATTCACGAGAAAGGATAATGAGAAGAGAGCTTCAGGGGTCTGTCCAGGGGCTGGTTCTGTGCAGTATTTTTCTGAGTGCTTTTACAGAAAGTTTAATGGGAAAAGTTTGTCTCTATGAGGATAATCCTTAGATCTGACTGAAACAGAGTGGACAGTCCTGAGGGAAAAGGTAGAATGAGAAGTGATCTGTGAAAGCCAGAGAAATGGTTGAGTGGTTGACATCAATAGAAAAAAGTGTAGACACAGTGCAGAAATTCAAAGAAGCAGTACACAATGGGAGGAAGGGAGATACTGATGTATTCATACCAGGAGACAGACTTTGGAATGATCATGTCCTTAGATACTACGGGGCCGATACTCAGATCGCGGGAGTTAGCCAAGCTAACTCTCATGGTCAGCGCTAAACCCAGATATTCAATGCCAGGCCATTTCCGATTTATTTTTAGTTGGTTTGAACATGACTGGCGAAGTCTATATTCAGACTTAACCGGTTATGTTCAAACTGGTCAAAGATATCCCATGTTTTCACACGGTCAAATATAGCTGCTTAAGTGGGGCTGAAAATTGGTGGATAACCAGTTATATTGCCCGATATAACTGGCTATTTGCTAGCTGCTATCCCCCGCTGAATATCGCCAGATACTGGTAATGAGACATTTAACCAGCTAGGTGCCTATTCTGGCTGGTTAAATGCTTTGAATATTGTGGGGCATGGGCCCAACATTTGGCTTGTGGCATCTGTGTAGTGTTAATAGTTTCTTATTGCACTGTACAATGTTTGATTTTCTTTCCAATAGAGATATTCACAAAACAAACAAACAAAAGCACTGAGGGGGTCGAAATTCAAAGCGATTTAAGGATGTAGGATGGGCTCCTGCCCGGCTAAATCTTTTATGCAGGGCTATCTACTGAAATTCAGCAGCACTTAACTGGATAGTACCACTGAATATCCTCTCTAATTGCCTAAGCTGAAACTGGCTATGTTGTGGGTTCTCTGGAGGCAGAGTCAGGGTGAAGCCAACACATGTAGTTAAGCGGCGATATTCAGCACTTAACTGGATAAGGTAACTGGACAAATCAGACCACATAAAATACAGTCCTATTTTTGTCCAATTTCACATACCGGTTAAGGACTGAAAATTGGCCATCTGCACATACCCTGATATTGAATGCTAGTGCCTGGACATGTTTCGGCATTGAATATTGGGCATAAAGCTGGTGCGACTAAAACACTGCCCACCGCTGCCGGCTGAATTACCCCTGTCTTAAATTTAAGCACCTAATGGACCAATGATCAGAAACAAGCGCAGGTGCTAGAGGCTATTAGCGCCAGACTAGCGCCTGTGTTTGCTACCACCCCATGATCAGAGCCCCTGAGCCTGTGAAACAATGCGCTCACTGGCTCTGAATGCAACTAGCATGCAAAACAGGGCTCCTAGTGCAAGTAGCATACAAATGCATGCTAAACCTATTCCTCCCCAATAATCAGCAAGCAGCGCGCCAAACATTGGCGTGTTGCCCGCGGCAAACCCTATGCCACCTCAGAGCTGGTGTTAGGGTTTGCAGAACATTGGGGAGGAATGGTGAGCCCTGTCCAGCATGCATTTGCATGCTAGCAGCCCCCCCCCCCCATTCCCCCCCAAAGCAGCTCCCCTCCGGGCAGGAACAGGAACCCCGACTCCCCCCCCCCCCAGCGACATAGGAGCTGTAAGTCTGGCAGACCTCCAGTTTCCCTGACCCAAGTTCAGGGGGGGCTGGAGATCTGGTGGGTCTTCAGCCCCCCCTAACTCTCCTAGCATCCTCCCCAAGTAAAGCCCTGGTGATCCAGTGGGCCGTGAATCAAGCCCCCCCCCCCCCTGAACTGGTGATCTAGTGGCCCTCTTACCGCCTCCTACCTTTGTTGGAGGAGGGAGGTAGACTCGAAAATGGTGGTGCCCAGCCCTGCCCAGCGCATCCTGAGATGCACTAGGCAGGGCTTCACTCCATATAAGGGATGCATTGGGCAGGGCTGAGCGCCGGTGTCTTGCCTATCGCCAGTCAGGGCCTAGCTGGCCCTCAGGTTGACTAGGTAGCGTCAACTCAGCTTTGGCCCAAGTGCTCACCCCAGGTCCATACAAAGGGTAACCTTGAATGCATAAAATCCCTTCCCCCTATACTCTCCCAATATCCCCCAATCAATGACTGCTATTCAAGAAACAAATGCTACCAGATCCAAGAACAGCTCAACCCCCTAAAGAAGAATCAACAAACACCCAACATAACATGGTAGTAGTTCCCAAATACCCTCCCCACCCCCACCCTTGAAGCTCTACACACTCACTGCAAAGTTGGCCAACACATCTCATATACCCATCTTAATTTTATCGAGCACCAAACTACGGGTTCTAGGATGTAAAGATTGTAAATAAGTATCCCAAATTTGTAAGAATAACGCCCCTCTCCAAAGGGACCTGCGAGCATCCCATGCCTCCCATTTCATGAGCTCATGAAACAGATTACACCAGTGACAGTAAGCAGACAGGGTAGGTTGTGTCCACTGTTGTAAAATGACCTTCTTGCCCACTATGCTAGCTTTCCCTAACAGAAGTTTGACCCCTTGTTGTGCATCCTGAAGTCATCTAATTTCCCCAATAAAACCACTAATGGCATCACCTAATAACACAGCCCAACAGCTGTCACAAATAGCAGAAAATAGTTTTCCAGTACTGAGCTATATGGATAGAGGCCCAAGGAAATTCCCAAATCTGTGCTTCCACTTCAAAAAATAATCCAAGTAGACTGTAGGGGGACCCTGAACATATAAAGCCTTATGCAGGCTTGCAACAGACAAATTGGGAAGAGCAACCCACTTGAAAAATTTCCGAATTCGAGCACCATACCCTGAAGAAAAGCAGTCCCCATGTAAGCTGCCCATATAATGATGTAATTGAAGATAAGGAAAAATATCATTGCGACCTACCAGTCCCTTATGCTGAAGTTCTAAAAAAGGCAGCCACATCTACCAGTATCTCCCAAGACATGATGTAATATGGTATCTCTCCCACAGGTCCAACGTGAAAATATCACATTCTCCATACCAGGTGTAAAATCAGCATTACCTTTCAGTGGTATCAAATCAGAATGTCGAGGGTGTTGATGAAAACTGCGCTAGATACCACCATGTATCTCGCAATGACCATAATAACACATTATCTTTGCATTCATGCAAAAGACATTGCGCCTCTGCCTGGAAGAGAAAATTAAGATGACACAGCGCAAAATGAGCTCACTCCAAAGCTATGGGGGTATATTCCTGCATATCAAACAACCAATCTAAAAGATGTCTTAGGAGGCAAGCATAATTATGTTTTTTGAGATCCAAAAGTCCCAAGCCTCCCTGTCTCCAATTCCAATAAAGAGAAAAGAAGAAAACTGAAAGGAATACCACATGGAATGTAGCGGAGTAAATGACAGTGGGAAGGTGGAGATGGCTTGAGAAAAACCAGGAACACAAGATGTTCATAAAATGTCAAGCCATTTTATTTCTTGTAATGGCATGTAGATTATAAAATGTCAAGATGCTTTATTTCTTATATTGACATGTAACACTCGACACGGCATTGTGTTTCAGCACTGAGTGCCTGCCTCTGACATGCCAGGACACCAACCGGGCACCCTAGGGGGTACTGCAGTGCACTTCACAAATTGCTCCCAGGTGCATAGCTCCTTACCGTGTGTGCTGAGTCCCCCAACCCCCCCAAAAAACCCACTACCCACAACTGTACACCACTACCATAGCCCTTATGGGTGAAGGGAGGCACCTAGATGTGGGTACAGTGGGTTTCTGGTGGGCTTGGGAGGGCTCACATTTACCACCACAAGTGTAACAGGTAGGGGGAGGATGGGCCTGGGTCCACCTGTCTGAAGTGCATTGCACCCACTAAAACTGCTCCAGGGACCTGCATATTGCTGCGATGGACCTCAGTATGACATTTGAGGCTGGCATAGAGGCTGGCAAAAAATATTTTTAAAGAATTATTTTGGGTGGGAGGGGGTTAGTGACCACTGGGGGAGTATGGGGAGGTCATCTGGTCAGTTCAGGCAACTTTTTGTGGCTTGGTTGTAACAAAAAAAGAACCAAGTAAAATCGTCCAAGTGCTCATCAGGGACGCTCTTCTTTTTCCAATTATCGGTCGAGGACGCCCATGTGCTAGGCATGCCCAAGTCCCGCCTTCACTACGTCTCTGACACGCCCCCAGGAACTTTGGTCATCTCCGTGACGGAAAGCAGTTGGGGACTCCCAAAATTGGCTTTCGATTATGCCGATTTGGGCAACCCTGTGAGAAGGACGCCTATCTTGCGATTTGTGTCGAAAGATGGGCATCCTAAAAAGGAGGACTTGTCCGAGGAAATCTTAATATATGGTAATCCTATGTTGAGGGAGGTTATGTGATGTCTATCAGAGTGAGCAGATCAAAGATGTCAGAGGGGTGAAGGATTTTGAGAGTTAGTTTTGTGACCTCTGTCAGTATGGATAGATCATGGATGACAGAGATGTGAGAGATTTTGAGGTAGTTGTGAGAGGCTGTCAAAGAGGACAGAGCTTAGTAAAGAGAAAGCAGTGAGAGTTTTGACAGCTGAATTCACTGAAATTTTGTAGTAGTTCCTGAAGGAAAGTGAAGGGAATCTACCCTTTAATACCCTTTCTGCTTGGGTGGAGGCATCAGAGTGCAAGAGATATATAATGGAGGAAAACTGCAAGCCTGACCTTAGCGGAAGCATCTGTCAGGTGAGCCCCTCCCCCCTGAAAGAGATGTTACAATTAGCTCACGGAAATGTAGATGTGCTATCTGATTAGTGCAGAAATGCTTATTATATGCCCCCCCAGACATGCCCCCTCTGCACTAAAAAATAAAATAGTTTTTAGCACATGGTTTGCATGCAAGATTCAAAAATTACCACAGGACACCTGAGTGCATCCCATGGTAAGTCATTTTAAGTTGCGGTAAGCATGCACTAGCACAGTGTTTCCCAAGTCCAGTTATACTCTTTGCCAGTCAGGTTTTCAGGATATCCACAATGAATATGCATGAACTTGATTTGTATACACTGCCTCCATTATATACAAAACTCTTTCATGCATATTCATTGTGAATATCCTGACAACCTGACTGGCAAGGGGTGCTTCAGGACCAGACTTGGGAAACACTGCGCTAGTGCTTACCACAGCTTAGTAAAAGGACCCCTAACTTAGGAGTGTAAATTTATGAACTCAGCATTTTTTTGAATTTTGGGCCTCAGGTTTTCAGCTGAAAATTCATCTTAATTAAGGAGCTTAAAAGTTAGGGAATTCAGCAGGTGGCGGTCAGCGATTTTTTTTTTTTCCGCCAGCTTTATGCCCGGTTATTAAATATCGGGCCATGTCTGAACATTGGCATTGAATATCCAGGTACATGCAGCAGTCCAGCACTTAACCAGTTAATTTCCAATATTCAGCCTTAACCAGTTAAGTTAAACCGACCCAATAGGACTGCATAAATAGCTGTCCTTTTTTTGGCCAGTTTAACTTGATTGGTTAAGGCAGAATAGCATCACTTAAATAGTTTCGGCTTCAACTGTTAGTTCTGATATTCAGTATCAGCACTATCTAGCTAATTGCTGCTGAATACCAGTGAATAGCTCTGAACAGGCGATTTAACCAGGCAGAAGCCTTCCCTGCCCAATTAACTCCATTTGAATATTGACCCCTAGGCTTTAAGTTTAGGCTTGCCATTCATTTGCCTATATTTATGAGCCTGATTTATGAAGCTAGTTCCGAAAATCAGTGCAAGCTCCTAACGTTTTTCCCCACCCTAAATCATAAGAACATAAGCGCTGCCATTCTGGGACAGACTGAAGGTGCATCAAGCCCACTATCCTATTTCCAACAGTGGCTAATCCAGGTCACAAGCACCTGGCAAGGTCCCAAAAGAGTAAAACAGATTTTATGCTGCTTATTCTAGAAATAATCAGTGATTTTCCCAAGTCCATCATAGGAAAATATCCAAACCTTTTGTTTAAACCCTTCTATGCTAACTGCTTTTTACCACATTCTCTGGCAACAAATTTCAGAGTTTAATTACACATTGATTGAAGAAATATTATCTCCGGTTTGTTTTAAATGTACTACTTTGTAGCTTCATTGCATGCCCCCTAGTCCCAGTATTTTTGGAAAGAGCAAACAAGTGATTCACGTCTACCCATTCCACTTCACCCAGTATTTTATAGACCTCTATCATAGCTCCCCTCAGCCATCTCTTCTCCAAGCTGAACAGCCCTAGCCCCTTTAACCTTTCTTCATAGGGAAGTCCCATCCCCTTTATCATTTTCATTGCCCTTCTCTGTAGATTTTCTAATTCTGCTTTTTTTTCTTGCACACAGTATTCGAGGTGCAGTTGCGCCATGGAGCGATACAAAGGCATTATAACATTTTCATTTTTGTTTTACATTTCTTTCCTAATAATTCTTAACATTCTATTTGCTTTCTTAGCTGCCGCTGCACACTGAGCAAAGATTTTCAATGTATTATCAATGATGATACCTAGTTCCTTTTCCTGGGTGGTGACTCCTAATGTGAAACTTTGCATCACCTAGCTATAGTTTGGGTTCGTCTTTCCCATTTGCATCACTTGCTCACATTAAGCAACATCTGCTATTTATTTTTATTTTTATTTTTGTTACATTTGTACCCCGCGCTTTCCCACTCATGGCAGGCTCAATGCGGCTTACATGGGGCAATGAAGGGTTAAGTGACTTGCCCAGAGTCTCCCAATCTTGTAAATCCATCCATGTTGCCACCCACTTTTTATGGGCCTGATATTCAGCTGGCAGCAGTAAGTGTTTCAGACAGTCCTGGATTTCTGACTATCCAGTCTGGTGCATTATGGGACTTGCAGAAGCAGCACTGATTTCAATAGGCAAGATCAGTCACTACAAATCCCACACTGCTTTGGGATGTAAGTTCAAAGCCAGGACTGGCCAAAAAGTCTTCATCCTGGAACTGGGTAACTTTGCATCTCTGTAGTCCAGATCTCCCCATATTATCTATTGGGAATTCTCCAGTCTGTAAATGTTTCTCTATGCTGTTAAATGAAACTTCTCTGCCCTCTCTGGTTACTAGTATTAATTAAGTCATACAGACTTCTCTGTCTCTTAATTCCGGTGACATATTAAGGTTGGCTTTTGTAAGGTACACTGTTGTAACAAGCAGAGGAATTCTGTTGCTCACTTCTTCATGCTGTGTGATTCCTTTCTTTCTCTTCCCTCTGAATCTATTTGTTGTGACAGTGGCAAGGCAGTTAGCAAAGCCAGAGAAACACCAGAATGCACTGGTGTGGGAAGAGGAAGGTCTAACTAGAAAAAACGAGGTGAGACTTCATATGGAGACCAATCTGAAAAGTGTGTTAAAATTATCAGTTATACTAACTTTTGTTAGTATGCACCTTAATAAGAGTGCTATGTACAAAACCCTGGGTAGCTCAGAAATGTGCCAGCTTGTTAAATATTAATATGTGCCAACATATGCTACACGAGTGCATAGGATGCTAATGACCTCATTAATCAATCATTACTACATTCTATACAAAGGCTCCCTGAGTACAGACTACTAATGGGGCACTGATGTTTTGAAGCCCTGGTGTATGATTTGCGGTGTCCACAGGGATCCCTGCTATCACCAATCTTATTTAATGTGTAAGAACCTATGAACATAAGAATTTCCGTACTGGTTCAGACTGATGGTCCATCTAGCCTAGTATCCTGCTTTTAACAGAGGCCAATCCAGTCACAAGTACCTGGCAGAATCCCAAAGAGTAACAAGATTTCATGCTACCAGTTCCAGGAATAAGCAGTGGAGTTTCTCATGTCTACCTTAATAGCAGATTATGGACTTTACCTCCAGGAATTTGTCCAAACCTTTTTTTAAACCCAGCTACATTAACTGCTTTCAGCACATCCTCCAACAAAGAGTTCTAAAACCTAATTATATGCTGAGTGAAAAAATATTTTCTCCTATTTGTTTTAAAAGTATTACTATGGAATGTCCCCTGGTCTTTATATTTTTTGAAAGAGTAAACAATCGATTCACATTTGCCCATTCCACTCCACTCAGGATTTTATATATGCTCTTTTGGCCTTGACCTAATGGCCCTTATTTTAAAAGCACTATTCGATGATGAGATGCACATATAAATACCAGCATTTACACCTGTGCATCATTATAGCCTTTTGGATGGAAGTCTTAAATACTTTTAAGAGATAATTCTGCAAATGATAGTTGAGTGGTCTTAAAGACACATAATCTGTTGAAAAATTCAGTGAATAAGAATCCCTGAATTTCAGTGAGCTAAAGTAGTTAGAGGAAATGAATACTGACAAATAGTAAGAAAACCAGCAAATCTTTCAAATTCGTAGCCTGGTAAAAGACAAACCAGAGGAAGTCCTGAAAGGTTTCATGCACCCCGATATAAGCCAATGATATCGCACAGTGGAATATACTTGATGTGCCATTCTATAGAAAGAGAAGTCATAAGAAGGCATATCTTGTATAGATTGATGAGTTATGAAAAGCAGATCCCAGTTCATAGGCCTGATGGAAGATCTACCGAAGGTAGCAGTGATAAATAAAATTCCAAAACATAATACATGCTCAGATCTTGAATTTCTAAATAGACATATATACAACAAACATATAGAGGCACCTAAGGCAGAAAAACTGCCCCACGGAAATATTGTGCCAAAGTGCCCTAGGGTGATGGCTCTCAAAATGCAATAATCAGCACTGGAACTAGATATTGTGACACCAGGTAAGTCTCATGAAATACAAACAAATCATCTGACTTCAGGTCAGGAGAAAGGTCAAGGCAGACATGTAAGAAGAGCTCTGCTTCTCTCCCTATTTCCCTCCCACAGTTAGACCCGAAAAAAAGGAATATGACATTTTCAGAAACGGTAACAGACACAAAGACAGCAAAAGTGGTCCAGGAAGGAGGAACAGCCATTGATGCAGTTTTAAAAGTCTTTTATTGAAGAAGGGCCCAACTTGACCAAGTTTTGACAATAAAGCGATTAGCAGTTCTTGCTAATCGCTCATGTGTGACCAGTGTTTCTACACTCGTAGATGATTGGGCCCATTATATTTATTTTTGAACAATCTGATGACCCCTGATGAAGGCTTTATTATTGAAACTTGACCAAGTTGGGTCCTTCTTCAAGCAAAACTTTTAAAACTGCCTCATTAGTTGCGTCTCCTTCCTGGACTAAATTTGCTGTCTTTGTGTCTCTCTCTCAGAGTTAGCCTCAAACATTGGGGATTAAATCCTTTTATCAGTGAAAATGCCTAAGCAAGGAAAGATGAATGTATTTAAGACTCTAAAATAACTCTATGCTGCTAAACCAGCTAAAAAATAAAAAATGCTGTGGTGGGAGAAGCACCTGTGTTGCTGGAATCGGATAGAGGGAATGAGAGAGATGAAAATCTATTCTTGCTGGAAGATGGGTTGCAATTGCTGCTGAAGAAAATTTGGGAACCTAAAGCAGAGATAATGTGAACATTGGGGAACAAGTTTGAAGAAAAATTTGAGACATTGGCCTACGTCATGGAAGCAGAGGGTTGCAGAAATGAAACTGAGAACAGATGGAAAGGAGACAGTGTGACTCTACAGCAATTATGAAAGCAATTAAAGATAGTAAAAGATAAACTGGAAGACTAAGAACATTGGAACAGATGCTCCAGTGTTGGATTCTGTGGAATTCCTGAAGGGGTCAAAGGGACAAATGTTAGAATGTATGTAAGAAAACTGCTGGATGCTTGGTTGCCCAATTCATCTGCCAAGCTCCATGATGAAATTCAAAGAGCCCACAGGGAACTCTGTCCTAAACCTACTTCAGTGCCCCACCAAGGGCTATTATAGTGAAGTTGTTAAGATATGAAGAAGTGGAACACACTATAAAAGCTGAGGAAAGTGGGCTATGTAGTATTTGAACAGAATATCATTTGGATCTTCCCAGATCTCTGTGCTGAAACTCTGAGGAAGAGAAAAGATCTTGTTAATACAGAGACATCATTCAGGTTAATAGTTTTAAGGTGGGGATCTGGTTTCCTGCTTAATTGCTAGTTTTCAAATATAAACAGAAGATTTTATAGCAGCTTCAAAGCTGCACCAAAATTCCTGGAAGAGTGCAAGATGGTGCCGACAACTATACACCCTGTGCTGCAGAAAGTAAGAAACAGACCGAAAAAGGAGATGGTGGTGCAGAGCGGCCTGGAGCTAGCAGAAACAGCTATTCCCCCTCAGTGAACATGACCTGGATATCAGAGAAAGAAAGTGGTCTGCCAAGGGAGAGTGTCAAGGATGCTGGGATTACTGAACAGTAGCTCTCACAAATTGATGTCCAGAACCCACATCAAAATCCAACAGCCCTGGTTGAGGACCCCCCCCCCCCACCCCACATCTAAAATAAACAACTTGGTTGTCTCATCAGACTAGTAATCCTTTTTTTGAATGGGGTCATGCAGTCCATAATGTAAGGAGTTTAGGATGAGTGTTCTTTATTTTCACTGATACTGCTGAGATGGAGAGGCAAGATAAATTTCACTGATTTAAGTACTTTTTCTATTATGAGACTTATAATGTAACTAAGATCTGAAAAGGTTCATCACAGCCTAGGTGTAGACTGATTACCACAAACAAGGGGTTTGTAGCTTTTTATGGGGAACGGAATGAAGCAATTCTGTAGCAGGGGATTATTCTGGAGAACCATCAAACCATGCCTTTACCTATTTAATATTTAGAAGTATGATATTCAAGTATATGTTTTTACTGGATCATTCTGGAAGAGATGATAGTGGTGGTAACTATTGTTATTGAGTCTAATTTATTTATTTATTTATTTATTACATTTGTACCCCACGCTTTCCCACACATGGCAGGCTCGGGTGGAAAGAAGCCTAAACGATAACTGTGGGAGGGCAGAAGGCTGAAAGTTCACCTAGCGTGCCTAATGCCCTTGCACCGGCTCTATGTTTGGGAAATGTTGATTGGTTTAATGGAGAGTGTGTATGGTCAAACTGGGAGGATGGAGGACTTGTGAAAGGAGTCATGGAACTTAAAATAATTTCTCAGAATGTGGGAGGCATCAGTGGGCCCATTAAAAGGAAGTGGATAATAACAGTACCTAAAAAATAATACAGTGAATATTGACCAAATCCAGGAAACACATCTGATCATAGGAGCCAACTTTTTGAAATTACTGGGGTGCTAAACCCAATGGATATTACCAATCCCTGGACACAGCCAAGGAGTTTGTTAAATATTGGGGGTGCTCAAGCACCTACAGCACCCACAGAGCTGGCTCCTATATATCTGAATGAGGTGGACCAGAAATCTGGCCCAGGATATTGAGGTGGAGTTTCTTATTTAACATTCATCTCAAGGAAGAGAAGGGTCACCATTTTAGTTGGTAAAAAGCCTGCACGAAGAGAGCTGTTTGCAGAAAGAATCAGGTAATGATTCACAGAGTTACCTTTAGTTAAGTCAGAAAGCATCTCACTTAAATCAATCAGAGATACAAACTCCTTTTTGTGTAATTCTAATCTATAAATTCAAGCCCACACCCAGGAGTACTAAGCTTCACCTCACACTCAATAGGAATGCCACCTGGCTGTGGGGCTCCCCCAATTGTTTATATATTAGAAAGAGACGATGTCTACATTTGTGTCACTAAACAAAGCTAAGTAAACCTTTTCATTAGCTCCAGAATTCATTGTGCCTATGTGAGTTATTTGTTTTGTTTTTTCTCTTTCTCTCTGCTGTGACTAAGTGGGAGGCTTATAAGTATACCTGTGCTATTGCTGGAGTGATTCCTTTGTTCCTTTTTTTTTTTCTTAATCTTGCTTATATAATCCTTTTGTAGAAAACCAATCTGCTAAAAACGATAAGGAGAGGGTGGTAAGGGAAACATGGAGAATAGATCAGGATGAAATTTCAATATTAAATTAATACATTTCAAATAGAACTAATGGTAATTTCTTTCAGGCAATGCTATTGGAGTTTGATAAGATGGCCAAGGAGATGGAAGTCATGGAGGGATACATGAACTGTGTTACAGATATGATAGAAAGGGGAGAAGAAAGAAGAATCCCCGAGGAGAAGGTAAAGAGTTAATGCAGGTCTTGCAAATTTACAACCTACTAGATGTATGGAAGGAGAATAGACATAGGCGATTGGTGACTCAACTGTTTTGGCAGGCTAAGGTTTGGTAGGGCTAGGGCAGGGTGGGATACGATGTGGTGGGGCAATATAAAATCCTTAGGATATGGGGCAACTCATATGTTTACTATCAGGCTTATTTTCGAAAGAGAAGGACACCCATCTTTCGACACAAATCAGGAGATGGGCGTCCTTCTCCCAGGGTCGCCAAATCAGCATAATCGAAAGCCGATTTTGGCGTCCTCAACTGCTTTCCGTCACGGGGATGACCAAAGTTCATGGGGGTGTGTCGGAAGCATAGCGAAGGTGGGACTGGGGCATGCCTAACACATGGCATCCTCAACCGATAATGTAAAAAAGACCAAGCCTCAAAAAGGTGCCTGAACTGACCAGTTGACCACCGGAGGGAATGGGGGATGACCTCCTGTTACTCCCCCAGTGGTCACCAACCCCCTCCCACTCTCAAAAAATACTTTTTAAATATTTTTTGCCAGCCTCAAATGTCATACCCAGCTCCATGACAGCAGTATGCAGGTCCCTGGAGCAGTTTTAGTGGGTGCAGTGCACTTCAGGCAGGTGGACCCAGGCCCATCCCCCTCACCTGTTACACTTGTGGTGTTAAATGTGAACCCTTCAAAACCCACCAGAAACCCACTGTACCCACATGTAGGTGCCCCCCTTCACCCCTTAGGGCTATGGTAGTGGTGTACAGTTGTGGGGAGTGGGTTTTGGGGGGCTCAGCACACAAGGTAAGGGAGCTATGCACCTGGGAGCAATTTCTGAAGTCCACTGCAGTGCCCCCTAGGGTGCCCGGCTGGCGTCCTGGCAATGTCAGGGGGACCAGTGCACTATGAATGCTGGCTCCTCCCATGACCATAGGGCTTGGATTCGGTCATTTCTGAGATGGGCGTCCTCGGTTTCCATTATTGCTGAAAAACGGGGACGACCAAGTCTAAGGATGACCATCTCTAAGGTCAACCTAAATGTTAAGATTTGAGCGTCCCCGAACATATTATCGAAACGAAAGATGGACGCCCATCTTGTTTCGATAATACGGGTTTCCCCGCCCCTTCCCTAGGACGTCCTGTGAGGACGCCCTCAGGAAAACTTGGGCGTCCCATTCGATTATGCTCCTCCATGCCATACTTTGTATTGCTATTTGAATATTTTTACTGCTGTAATTGTCTATTGTTTATGTTTGACTTATTCTTGCTGTACACCACTTTGAGTCAATTCCTTCAAAAAGGAGGGCATCCCTGACGAGCACTTGGCTGACTTTACTTGGTCCATTTTTTCTTACGACCAAGCCTTAAAAAGGTACGTAATCTGACCAGATGACTACCGGAAGGAATCGGGGATGACCTCCCCTGACTCTCCCAGTGGTGACTAATCCCCTCCCACCCTGAAAAATAAAAACTTTTTTGCCAGCCTGAAATGTCATACTCAGGTCCATCGCAGCAGTATGCAGGTCCCTGGGAAGGGAGGTAGGTGTGTGTCAGTGGAGGCATAGCGAAGGCGTGAATGTCCTTCTTTCAAACATTTTGGACATCCTGAGCTGCCCCCCACTCCCACCCCTCCACAGGGGCATCCAACTTTCAAGGGAGTAGAATAGAGTGGAGAACTGGTCTAGTGGTTAGAGCACTGGTCTTACAATCCTGAGGTGGTCAGTTCAAATCCCACTGCTGCTACATTGAAAGGACAGAGGCATAGAAAAGGACATTCTTAACTGCTATTGAAAAGACAGAGACATAGCAAAGGACATCCTTCATCCATACTCTAAAAAGATGTCCCTGAGAAGGAATTCCATTTTCACCTGGACTTGTATTTTTCTAAGGTGGTAGATGGCAATTTATTTAAGGTTGTAGACGGCTATTATGCACGCAGCTTGTCTGCATGTATGAAGCCGTCTTTGGCATTCGCAGAGCAGCCACGCATAATGCTTGGCTGCTCTGCACTGGCTTCCCCTCCTTAGGAAGGAAATCGGGTGCAAATGAGCTAACAGTGAGCAGCTCATTTGCATGCGATTTTCTTCATGCATGCTCGTTCCTTTCCGAATCTCTAAGGGATCGGTAAGGGAAGGGCTTTTTCCGTGCATCAGTTAGTCCACTGCAGTGCCCCCTAGGGTGCTCGGTTGGTGTCCTGGCATGTCAGGGGGACCAGCGCACTACGAATGCTGGCTCCCCTCACAACCAAATGAGTTGGATTTGGTCGTTTTTGAGATGGGCGTCCTCGGTTTCCATTATCGCCGAAAACCGGGGACGACCATCTCTAAGGACGACCATCTCTAAGGTCGACCTAAAGGTTGAGATTTGGGCATCCCCGACCGTATTATCGAAACGAAAGATGGACACCCATCTTGTTTCGATAATATTCCCCGCCCCTTCACGGGGACGTCCTGCGAGGACGCCCTCAGGAAAACTTGGGCGCCCTGTTCGATTATGCCCCCCCCCCCCCACATCTCACATCCTGTGAAGGAACAAGCCCGGGGAGTTTTGTAAATAAATACTTATTTTATGTTCATCTCTTTTATCCAGCTGCGTTATTTCTCCAGCCCACTCCCAACCCTCGCTTTGGATCTCACAAGGAGTTATATATTATCAAAGCTAAAATTGATTTGATAGAAATAAAAAAGACTGTCTGCCTTATACAACTAAAAATTTGATTTTTTTTTTTAGAGTATGGTAAGCAAATTGTTGGCAAGGCTTGTGAAAGAGATAAAAGGAGAAGTAGGAATCCTGTGAGGTCCAATGCTGAAACAGTGATTGCATTTAAAATATTTATGAAAAATTATACAAGTTGAAGTGTCAGGACACCCCCAAAGAGGTCGATAAGTTCCAAGAGCAATCTAACCTTAAGCAATTATCGGATGGTGATAGTGGCACATTAGGGAAATTAATTACCCAAGATGAGATTTTGCAGGTGATTAACCACCTTTTTTGGGGAAAGCAGCTGGAGAGGACGGCTTTCCAACTGAATATTATAAAGTCATAAGTGAAGAACTCATTCCAGTGCTGGCCAGATTTTTAATGAAATGCTGGAAGGCAAAATGTTGCCTGACTCCTTCTACCAGGCCACTGTAGCTGTAATCCATAAAGAGGGTAAACCATCAAATTTGTGTGGCAGCTATCATCCAATTGCTCACCTTAACTGGGACATGAAAATATTTGCCAAAATTTTAGCAAATAGATTCATGCCACACTTGGGGCTCCTGGACCAAGTAGGGTTCATTATGTTAGACAGATTGAAGATAATGTTAGAAAAGTATTAATATAATACATGCTCTCAGAATGAGAGGGTGGGGGGAAGGTGCTCTGCATAGCATTAGATGCTGAAAAAGTACTTGATAGGGTAGAGCAGAGATTTTTTATTTAATGTCTTTCATCTTGTAAATGTGGATCCTATATTTTTGCCTGAAGAGTCATAACCTACAAAACAGACACATGTCATAAGAATAGCTATACTAGGTTAGACCAATTATCCATCCAGTGCAGTATCCTGTTTCCAACAGTGGCCAATCCAGGTCACAAGTACCTGGCAGAAACCCAAATAGTAGCAACATTCCATGTTACCAATCCCAGGTCAAGCAGTGGCTTCCCCATGTCTATCTCAATAGCAGACAATGGACTTTTCCTCCAGGACCTTGTCCAAACCTTTTTAAAAATCCAGATATGCTAACCACTGTTACCACACCTCTGACAAGGAGTTCCAGAGCTTAACTTTTCATTCCAATTTCCAGATCATTTATAAATATGTTAAATAGCACTGGTCCCAGGCAGATCCCTGCAGCACTCCACTAGTCACCTTCCTCCATTAACAAAAATGACTATTTAAACCTACCCTCTGTTTTCTGTCCAATGACCACTACTACTACTACTACTACTACTACTATTTAGCATTTCTATAGCGCTACAAGGCATACGCAGCGCTGCACAAACATAGAAGAAAGACAGTCCCTGCTCAAAGAGCTTACAATCTAATAGACAAAAAATAAATAAAGTAAGCAAATCAAATCAATTAGTGTGAACGGGAAGGAAGAGAGGAGGGTAGGTGGAGGCGAGTGGTTACAAGTGGTTACGAGTCAAAAGCAATGTTAAAGAGGTGGGCTTTCAGTCTAGATTTAAAGGTGGCCAAGGATGGGGCAAGACGTAGGGGCTCAGGAAGTTTATTCCAGGCGTAGGGTGCAGCGAGACAGAAGGCGCGAAGTCTGGAGTTGGCAGTAGTGGAGAAGGGAACAGATAAGAAGGATTTATCCATGGAGCGGAGTGCACGGGAAGGGGTGTAGGGAAGGATGAGTGTGGAGAGATACTGGGGAGCAGCAGAGTGAATACATTTATAGGTTAGTAGAAGAAGTTTGAACAGGATGCGAAAACGGATAGGGAGCCAGTGAAGGGTCTTGAGGAGAGGGGTAGTATGCGTAAAGCGACCCTGGCGGAAGATGAGACGGGCAGCAGAGTTTTGAACTGACTGGAGAGGGGAGAGGTGACTAAGTGGGAGGCCAGCAAGAAGCAGATTGCAGTAATCTAAACGAGAGGTGACAAGGGTGTGGATGAGGGTTTTGGTAGAGTGCTCGGAAAGAAAGGGGCGGATTTTACGGATGTTGTAAAGAAAGAAACGACAGGTCTTGGCGGTCTGCTGGATATGAGCAGAGAAGGAGAGAGAAGAGTCAAAGATGACCCAAGGTTTCGAGCTGAGGAGACAGGGAGAATGAGAGAGCCATCAACAGAAATAGAAAACGGGGGGAGCGGGGAGGTGGGTTTGGGGGGGAAATGAGAAGCTCGGTTTTGGTCATATTTAATTTCAGGTGGCATTGAGACATCCAGGCAGCAATGTCAGACAAGCACGCTGAAACTTTGGTTTGGATGGAAGGTGAGATATCAGGGGTAGAAAGGTAGATTTGGGAGTCATCAGCATAGAGATGGTAGGAAAAGCCATGGGATGAGATTAATGAACCAAGGGAAGAAGTGTAGATAGAAAAGAGGAGGTGACCAAGAACAGAACCCTGAGGTACGCCGACAGGCAGAGGGATAGAAGTAGAAGAGGATCCACCAGAGTGAACACTAAAGGTGCGGAGGGAGAGGTAGGAAGAGAACCAGGAAAGGACAGAGCCCTGGAATCCAAGTGAGGACAGGGTATCGAGAAGTATGCTGTGATCGACAGTGTCAAAAGCAGCGGAAAGATCAAGAAGAATGAGGATGGAATATTGGCCTCTGGATTTAGCCAGTAATAGGTCATTGGAGACTTTAGTAAGCGCAGTTTCGGTTGAGTGGAGAGGGCGAAAACCAGATTGTAATGGGTCAAGAATAGCATGTGAGGAGAGAAAATCAAGGCAGCGGCAGTGAACAGCACGCTCAAGTAATTTGGACAGAAAAGGAAGGAGGGAGATGGGTCGGTAATTAGAGGGACAAGTAGGGTCAAGTGAAGGCTTCTTAAGGAGAGGTGTGACCACAGCATGTTTAAAGGCAGCAGGGACAGTCGCAGTGGAAAGTGAGAGGTTGAGAATGTGACAGATAAAAGGAATAAGAGCAGGAGAGATGGCATTAAGAAGGTGGGTGGGAATGGGATCAGAGGAACAGGTGGTACATTTTGAGGAAGAAAGGAGAAGTGTAGTTTCCTCAATAGTAACTTCAGGAAAGGAGGAAAGGGAATGAGGGGAAGGAGAGAGAGGGGAACGGACTAGTGGAGGGAGAGCTGGTGAGGTAGAGAAAGCAAGGTTTAATTTTTGAACCTTGTTGTGAAAGAATTCAGCAAGGGTCTGAGGAGACAATGAAGGGGGAGTTGGGGGAGGGGGCACCTTGATGAGAGAGTTCAATGTGGTGAAGAGAAGTCGAGGATTAGAGCCAAGAGAGTTGGTCAGTTGGATATAATAATCCTGTTTGGCATGTAAAAGAGCAGATTGGAACATTGCCTCCTATCCCATGACTCTTTAATTTTTTCACGAGTCTCTCATGAGGGACTTTGTCAAAAGCTTTCTGAAAATCTAGATACACTACATCAACTGGTGCATCTTTATCCACATGTTTATTCATGCCTTCAAAGAAATGAAGCAAATTGGTGAGACAAGCCTTCCCCTGGCTGAATCCATGTTGACTTTGTCCCATTAAACCATGTTTGTCTATGTGTTCTGTAATTTTATTCTTTATAATAGTTTCCACTGTTTTACCCAGCACCAACCTCAGGCTTACTGGTCTGTAATTTCCCGGATTACCCCTAGAACCCTTTTTAAAAATTGGCATCACATTGGCCACCCTCCAATCTTCAGGTACTACAGACAATTTTAATTACAGGTTACATATTGCTAACAGCAGGTCAGCAATTTCATGCTTGAGTTCTTTGAGTACCCTTGAATGTATGCCATCCGTTCCAGGTGATTTACTACTCTTGTGTCATTTGGCTCTGTACATCTTCCAGATTCATCAAGATTTCTTTCAGTTCCTCTGCATCATCACCCTTAAAAACCATTTCCAATACAGGCAGATCTCTTATATCTTCATCAGTAAAGACAGAAGCAACAAACTCATTCAGTTTCTCTGCTATGGCCTTGTCCTCCCTTTTACTTCTTCATGACCTAACAGTTCCATGGATTCCCTCTCAGGCTTTCTGCTTCTTATGTACCTGAAAAAGTTGATACTGTTAGTTTAAGCCTCTGCAGCAAGTTTCTCTTCTTATTCTCTTTTAGCCTACTTTATTAAAGATTTGCCAGTGCTTATGTTGCTTCTGATTTTCTTCATTTGAATCCTTTTTCCATTCTTTGAAGGACAATCTTTTGGCTATAATAGCCTCTTTTACTTCACCTTTTAACCATGCTGGCTGTCGTTTTCTCTTCTGGTTCTGGTGAGGATTACGAATTGGTTAATGGATAGAAAACAAAGGGTAGGTTTAAATGGTCATTTCTCTCAATAGGTGAGGGTGAACAGGGATCTGTATTGGGATCAGTGCTATTTAACATATTTATAAATAATATGGAAATCGGAACCACTAGTGAGGTGATTAAATTTGCAGATGACACTATTCAAGGTTGTTAAAACATGTGCAGACTGTGAAACATTGCAGGAAGACCTTAGGAAATTGGAAGACTGGGCATCCAAATGGCAGATGAAATTTAATGTGGAAAAATGCAAGGTGATGCACATTGGAAAGAATAATCTGAATCATATTTACCAGATGCTAGGGTCCACCTTAGGGGTCAACACCCAAGAAAAAGATCTAGATGTCATGTGTAGATAATACACTGAAACAGTGGCTTACCAAGGGGGGGCGGTGGGGGCGGTCCACCCCGGGTGCATGCCGCTGGGGGGGGTGTCACGCGCCGGTCAGCGTCGTTCGTTTCCATGCTCCCTCTGCCCCGGAACAGGAAGTAACCTGTTCCAGGGCAGAGGGAGCATGGAAACGAACGACGCTGACCGGCGCGCGGCACCCCCCCCCCAGCGGCATGCACCCGGGGGGGGTTCTTTCGCTGGGGTGGGGGGTGTCCTTTCGCCGGGGGGGGGGGGGGGGGGCGCTGCCCCCGGGGGGCGGGGCACATCGGCAATCCACCCCGGGTGCCAGCCCCTCTAGGAATGCCACTGCACTGAAATCTTCTGCTCAATGTGTGGCAGTGGCCAAAAAAGCAAGCAGGATGCTAGGAATTGTTAGGAAAGGGATGGTGAACAATACCAAAAATACAATAATGCCTTTGTATCACTCCATGGTGTGACCGCACCTTGAGTATTGTGTTCAGTTCTGGTTGCTGTATCTCAAAAGAGATATAGTGGAATTAGAAAAGGTTCAAAGAAGAGTGACCAGAATGATAAAGAGGATGGAACTCTTCCAGTGACGTACCAAGGGGGGAACGGTGGGGGCGGTCCGCCCCGGGTGCACGCTGCTGGGGGGTGCCGCGGCGCGCGCCTGGCTCTAAGTTCGCTATTTTTGCTCATTCACTGCAGCTCCCTCTGCCTCGGAACAGGTTGCAACCTGTTCCGGGGCAGAGGGAGCTGCAGCGATCGAGTGAAGTTAGCAAACTTTTCGGAGCCGACAGGCACGCGTCACGGCACCCCCCCCCCAGCGGCGTGCACCCAGGGGAAGGGTATCAATTCGCCGGGGGGGGGGGGGAGGTGTCATTTTGCCGGGGGGGGGGGCGCATCGGCGATCCGCCCCGGGTGTCATCCTGGTTAGGAACGCCACTGAACTCTTCTAAAGTCTAAAGAGGTTAGGGCTCTTCAGCTTGAAAAAGAAATGGAGGGGAGATATGATCGAGGTCTACAAATGTGGTGTAGAATGAGTAGAAGTAAATCAATTTTTTTACTCGTTCCAAAAGTACAAAGACTAGGGGACACTCGAGGAAGTTACATGGAAATACTTTTAAAACAAATAGGAGGAAATATTTTTTCACTCAACGAATGGTTAAGCTCTGAAACTTTTTGCCAGAAGATGTAGTAACAGTGGTTAGTGTATTTGGATTTAGAAAAGGTTTGAACAAATTCCTGGAGGAAAAGTCCATAGTCTGTTATTAAGACAGACATGGGGAAGCAACTGCTTGCCCCATGATTGATACAATGGAATGTTGCTGCTAATTGGGTTTCTGCCAGGTAATTGTGACCTGGATTGGCCACTATTTGGAAAACAGGGTACTGGGCTAGATAGACCATTGGTCTGGCCCAGTATGACAATTCATATGTTCTTAGGATGGTTATCATTATTTATATGACCTTTCGTTCTGCCATCATGTTTTTTCTGGGGGTGACTTTCTGAATTTACTTGTTTCCCTTTGTCACCCTCACCCTGTAGTTTAAATGTCTAGAAACATACTGTCTGAATTTCTCCCCAAGGATCCTTTTTCCCTTCACAGAAAGATGTAGCCTATCATTACATTACATTCTATGATTTTACCATATACTACCCCATCCTCCTATATATCTGAAATCTTCTTCTTTACACCAAAGTTTGAGACACTTATTAAATTCAACAGATTTCCACAAAGACTATGAGTAAACAGATGACACAGTAGGTTGAATCTAAATAAAAAGAAGAATGACCCTCACTACAAATCTTTTATGAACAACCATAATTAACCTATAATACTAAAATATTGTCTATCTAACCAAGGAGTCTTTTTACAAAGCTGTGGTAGAGCTACCTTGGCAATGGCAAGCCTACCTCCAGGCTACCATAAGAGCCAGGTGGGGTAGTGCCAGTGTGTGCCGTGTGCCATTTCCGGTACTCAAAAAATAATTTTATTTTTTTTAGCACTGGCGGCTTACCTGGTGGTAATCGGGCAGCATCACGTGCTGCCTGGTTACCGCTGGGTTAGCATGAGAGCCATTACTGCCTTCTAAATAGGAGCCGGTAAGGGATCCCCCAGGAAATGGCCGCATAGCAAATGCTTAACTTACTGTACAGCCATTTCTGTTTTTTGTTTTTTTTTTAAATATCCCTTTTACCTGCTGCGGTAAAAGGGGGCCTTGTTGTACAGCAAACCCGCACACTGATGCCACCACAGGGGTCCTTTTACCGCAGCTCAGTAAAAGGGCCCCAAGTTTTAATTCCTATTTTACCTGTTTCAAAAGAAGATTCATTTCTCAATTCAAAAGTGTACTGCTACGGATTTACAGCTTGTTTCACTAACACAGACTATTCATTAATTACTGTGGATTCTTTTGGATTCGTATTAGGTAAATGAGACCTTTATTAGAGGTTCTAAAAACTAAGATACATAATGATTAAGATATATACAATGATTAAGCTATATATACACAATGATTAGCTATATAACTAAAAAGAAACAATACCTATCTATAAACAATCATTACATCACTGGTCTCTACATCTAAACAATGCTAAGAGTTCCTAGACTAGGAAAAGAAGCAATAAAACAATCATCACTGGTCCTTACATCATCCAGGCTCTTATCATCAGCTGGGGGGGGGGGGGGGGGGGGCGTTCACAGCAAAAGCCAGGAGTTTCTTTGACCAGGAAATATGGTTCTCTGCGCAGTTCATACGTTACTCACAGACGAGCTCCCAATTTCACTGAAAGAAACTCCCCTTTTTTATTAGGCTTAGAACTCATGTTCAGAGCTAAGGAAAATTACAGAATGCTTGAGAATTTCTCTGTTTAGGTAAACAAGCCATACTGTGGGAATGTGGTCACATGTTTCCAAGTCCAGGTGGCCAGTCTGAACTGGAAACAGGCTCCACCTCCCCCTTCACATACCAAATTAATTAGAGCTGTGTCTTATCTTCTACATTTCAACTTATTTTCACACAATCAAAGTTAAACAATCATTTTTAAACAGAATTACTTCTAATCAAAAATACAGACCCCAAGTGCACTGATCGGTCAAGGCAGAGTTGAAAAACAAACTTTAAAATTTACTTCCACTACAGAAAGGAAGGAAACCATTCCCCCCAAAAATTCAAGACAAACATTAGAACTGGGGTCATTTGAGGTTGTTGTGGATAGGCCACATTATTTTATTTTATTTTTATTTATTGCATTTGTATTCCACATTTTCCCACCTCTTTGCAGGCTCAATGTGGCTTACAATACATTATGAATGGTGGAAATATATGAGAAAATAGACATTTAGTATTACAGAAGGATCTTGGTTAATATTATAATGATAAACATGATAGTACTATAACAAGCAGATATTATAAGACAATTCTGGATGTATGTGGAGGAGTTCACATTTGTTGATCTTTGTGGTATACCTTGTTAAAGAGATGGGTCTTCAGTAGTTTGCGGAAGTTACTTACTTCATATCTTAGTAACATAGTAACATAGTAGATGACGGCAGAAAAAGACCTGCATGGTGCATCTAGTCTGCCCAACAAGATAAACTCATATGTGCTACTTCTTGTGCATACCTTACCTTGATTTGTATCTGTCATTTTCAGGACACAGACTGTAGAAGTCTTGCCCAGAACTAACATAAATCATTTTTAAGTTGCGCGGCAGCACGTTCCAGAGTTGTGTACTCAGGTATGAAAAGGTTGACGCATGCGTTAGTTTGTATTTTAAACCTTTACAGTTGGGGAAGTGAAGATTAAGGAATGTGCAGGATGGTTTTTTAGCATTCCTGGGTGGTAAGTCTATCAGGTCTGACATGTAGGCTGGGGCATCTCCGTGAATGATTTTGT
This sequence comes from Microcaecilia unicolor, assembly GCF_901765095.1. Taxonomy (NCBI): domain Eukaryota; kingdom Metazoa; phylum Chordata; class Amphibia; order Gymnophiona; family Siphonopidae; genus Microcaecilia; species Microcaecilia unicolor. The sequence continues at coordinate 163,875,112 of NC_044041.1, forward strand.
GAACTAGGGAGCATATTTTGAACGTGATGCGTTCTTTAAGTGGGAGCCAGTGTAGCTTTTCTCGTAATGGCTTAGCACTTTCGTATTTTGATTTACCGAATATGAGTCTAGCTGCAGTGTTCTGGGCTGTCTGAAGTTTCTTGATTATTTGCTCTTTGCAGCCAGCATAGAGTGCATTGCAGTAGTCTAGATGACTGAGTACCATTGATTGTACCAGGTTAAGGAAGACGGTCCTTGGGAAGAAAGGACTTACTCTTTTTAATTTCCACATTGAGTGGAACATCTTCTTGGTTGTGTTTTCCGCATGGTTCTCAAGTGTTAGGTGTCGATCAATGGTAACTCCAGGAATTTTTAGGGTGTCCGAGATTGGGAGAGTCAGTTTTGGTGTGTTAATGGTGGTGAATTTTTTCGTGTTGAGAGGTGAGAACTAGGCATTACAGCTGTCAAAATGAAAGTTCTGCCCCCATTCCTGATTTTGTTTTTTAATTTAACTGTCTAGCTATTTCAAATAGGTATTTTAAGAAGTAGAATAAGATAATCTCAAGTTTCCTATGGGGAGAGAGACAATTTGCTATTACACTAAAGTCTCCAGCAAACCAAAGAGAATGAAGGAACATGCTCTGCCAGTATCAAAATATATTGAGCCGCTATGTTGAACATAAGCAATGCTATACTGGGAAAGACCAAAGGTCCATCGAGTCCAGTATCCTGTTTCCAAAAGTAGCCAATTCAGTTCACAAGTACCTGACAAGATTCCATACAGTAAAACAGATTTTACGCTGCTCATCCCATAAAAAAAGTAGTGGATTTTCTAAAGTTCATCTTAATAATGGCTTATGAACTTCTCATTTAGGAAATTGTCCAAACCTTTTTGAAACCTTGCTAAGCTAACTGCTTTTACCACATTCTCTGGCAACAAATTGCAGTGTTTAATTACATATTGAGGGGCCCTTTTACTAAGTCACTGTAGGCTCTATGCGTGTACAGCATGCGCCGAAATGAGACTACCACCAGGCTAGTGCGCCCCTGGCAGTAATTTCAGATTTGGTGCATGCCCATAATGTCTGGATGAATTATTTATTTCCTCCCATGCATGCCGTTTCCAGCAGTAACTGGCAGTTGGCATGTGCTGACCAGTCATCGTGTTTGTAGCACGTGAGCCCTTACTGCTGGATCAATGGGTGGCATTAAGGGCACAGGCTGGTCTTAGACGCGCGCTAGTTTCAGTTTTACTGCATGCCCTTTTCCCGTCACATTAAAAAAAAACGTTTTTGCAGATGTGGTAAGAACTGGCTCAGCATTCGCCTAACACACGTGCCTACACTGCCGCAGGCCACTTTTTACCGCAGCTTAGTAAAATGGCCTCTGAGTGAAGAAATATTTTCTCCGATTCATTTTAAATTTACTACTTAGTATAGCTTCATTGCATGTACCCAAGTTCTTGCATTTTCGGAAAGAGTAAACAAGTGATTCATGTCTACTCATTCCACTTCACTCAGGATTTTATAGACCTCTATCATATCTCCCCTCTGCTGTCTCTTCTCTAAGTTGAAGAGCCCTAGCCTCTTTAGCCTTTCCTCATAGAGAGGTCATTCTATCTCCTTTATTTCTGTTGCCCTTCTCTGTACCTTTTCTAATTCCACTATATATTGTTTTGAGATGCAGTGACCAGAATTGCACACAATATTCAAGATGCGGTCACACTAGGGAGCTCTACGCTTGCTGTGTATCAGATCAGATAAGTCTCAACGGGTAGGGCAAGAGATAGCATTAATGCAGTCCTTCTTTGTTTTTGAATTGAGTTCCATCAGTATAACAGAAGCAGATAAGACCACTCTGCTAGGTTAGCAATCCTTTTATAATCTCTTTAGTATCTGTGTGGAGGACGGTTAGATCCAAGGGTAGCCTTTCCAGAATAGTATCCCCTCAAAGCCTGCCCAGAAATTTCTTACCTGCATCCTTGCCCTATCATAAAGAGCTTTGAGAAGGGCTGACCAAAAATTGAGGGGTCCTTTTACTAAGGTACACTGAAAAATGGGCTATGCTAGTGTAGGTGTGTTTTTTGGGCGTGCACAGATCCATTTTCCAGTGCGCCTGTAAAAAAGGCCTTTTTTATTTTTGCCAAAAATGCACATGCGGCAAAATAAAAATAGGCATGCGCCATTATAGAGTTGGAAAAATTGACTGATAAGCGTAAGGGGAGATATAATCCAGAGGCACCTGAATGGATTCATCTAATCTAACAGATATTGAGGGGGTTTGGGCTGTTGGGGGAATCAGTTGTTGAGGGGTTAGTGGGGGGGGGGGGGGGGGGGAGGGGGGACGGTGGGGGGAATAGGGGGGATAAAAGGGTTATAAGCATAATGTTAAAATAAAAATTAAATTGTTGCATTGTCATGTGCTGGAGCCAATGGCTCGTTGTTATGTTTGAGATGTTATTTCAATAAAAATTCAAAGTTAAAAAAAAAAAATAAAAAAAAAAATAGGCATGCGTCCATTTTTTGTCAGTGTTGAGTAATGTGAATAATTTTATCAAGGCAAGATTCATTTACTGTAGCTTATTCCTGTATCAAAACTTACTAAGTCCATGGTATTTTAATGACTTTGTTTTGAATACTCTATGCAAAACTCATTAAGTCCAAAAGCCTTGACCTATTTTTCTCACAACTGCTGCTGATAGACTAAGTGAGTTTTGGAAAAGTACTTTTCAGTTGTACCAAGCCCTAAGACATTTTGGGGCTTATTTTAAAAACAAAAAAAGTCCCAAAAAATCATAAGATGGCAGAAGGATATTTTTCTCTCAAAAATGTCCAAGTTGGGATTTTGGACACCTCGATTTTAGACGTTTTGCTCCACAGTTTGTCCAAATTTCAAGGAAGCGTGTTGGGGGTATGTTTTGGACAGGACATGGGAGGCGCCAAAAGATAGACATTTTTCTGCAATAATGGAACAAAATGAAAATGTCTAGGGCCAAAATTAAGACTTTTTGGCTATACTTCTTTCAGTCACAACTAAGTGACTAAAAGGTGCCCTAAATGACCACTGAAGGGATTAAGACATAACCCCCCTTACTCCCCCAGTGTTCACTGACCCCCTCCCAGTCCCCTAAGATGTGGCAGTGACAGAACATACCAAGCACTATGACAGCTTCAGATATGATGGCCATTCCTATAGAGCAGCAGGCAGGTCCCATGAGTAGCCTAGTGGTCAGTGCAATCAACTGTAGAGAAGAAGACCCAGGCCCATAATCCAATCTAACTGGTACACTTGTGGTGGAATGTGTGAGCCCTCCAAAAACACTAAATACTTACTGTACCTAAAGATAGGTGATACCTGCAGGTATAAGGGCTATTGTAGTGGTATACAGTTGGATACAGTAGGTTTTTGGTGGGTTTTAGAGGGCTTACCATGCAATATAATGGGGTAATGATGATACATGTATCTGGGACCTTTTAAGTGAAGTTCACTGTAATGCCCCCTAGGGTGCCCCACTGCTTTGCCGGGATGTCTGTATGGTCAGTTTACTAAAAGGAATGCTGCCCTCTCCCCCAATACATCCCAATGGTTTGTTTTTGTGCTTTTTTCCCTTCCAAGGATGTCTTCCCCCCCCCCCCCAAAAAAAAAAATGGTCCTAAAATATAGATGCACTGAGCACAAAAATGTCTAGCAAATAGCCATTTTCGAAACAAAAAAGTGGATTTTTCCTAGTTTGAAAATGGCTATGTTTGCTACTGGATTTTTGGATGTTTGTCGCAAAATGTCTAAAATTGATTAAAATGTCATATCGAAAATGCCCCTCCACACCACATAAAGGACAATTCTACAACCTAGGCACCTGTATGTATGTGCCTCTTATATGCATAAATGTATAGAACATTAGCGTGCACACAAATTGTGACCTAGCTTGTAAATGCAAGAGGATATATACACGAGCGGAGCATGGGCAGGGATCCCAGAATACTTTTACTATATATTTTATTTATATTGTAAACTGCATTGATGGCATGTCTATAAAGTGGTATATCAAATAAAAATGAAACTTGGATAGGCAGTCATTAACAATGATAGAGGAAATGTCAACATATTCTCTGTCGTTTTCAGTTGTTGGCAAATGAAAATGGGCAAGATTTCATTTTTCAATGACAGCTTGGCCATGGTCCAAGGCCCCATTTTCTGTCCTGCAGCCACCACCCTGAATCGTTGACCTTTCACCCTAGTCCCTGGAGGGTTCACAAATAAAATTTTAAAAATCATAAAGAGCTGCAATGGGATTTGAACTAAGGTCTCCTGGCTTTCAGCTTGCTGCTCTAACCAATAGGTTATTCCTCTACTGTGTATGAAGGTCTATGTGGCCATTTTATAACATGAAAGTCCATAGTTCCTGAAGCTGTCATAGAGCTCAGTATCCCTTGCCAGTTTCACATTTGGGGTGGGCATCAACCACTGGGGAATAAAGGGGGTGACTTCCCTTAATCCCTCCAGTGGAAAGCTGTTTAATTGGAGAACAATTCAGTAACCTGCGGGTACCTGGTCTAAACATCAAAGTCCATTTTTTGGATATAGATGTCTCTTCCCCTTCTGAAATTGGAGTTAGATATCTGTATTTTGATCACTCCCTAGTCCCACCCAAAACACACCCAGACCATGTCCTCTTACCTTATGACAAATATTGCAGTTTTAGACATACATATCAGGATTTAGATGTCCATTCAATATGGACGTCTAAATGCTGGTTTTCATATGTCCAAAACACGAATAGAGCTTCTAAAGTAAGGGCCAAAGTTACATAGTAAATTACAGCAGATAAAGTACAGCATGACCAGTCTGCCCAGAAATGTGGCCAGATTTGTACTTGCTATTCCATGCAGGTTACCCCTCCCTTTTGTTTTTAGGGTTGTAACTGCTCCTCCATGAAGGTTACCCTCTCTATGCTGTTTTTAAAGTGTTTGACACATAACTGGGTAAGAGAGCTGCATAAATAGGATTGCATAAAAAGCAGTCCTATCTTCATAGCCAGTTGAATATCGTGCTGAACCGGCTATGTTTTAGCTGGTTCCCTATACCCAGAAATTCAATATCGGAGCCCATATATGGCCTGGTATTGAATTTCTGGGTTTAATGTCGGCGGTGGTCAACAAAACACTAAGGGGCTTTTTTACTAAGGCACGCCCAAAAATGGCCTGTGTATGTGTTGGCCGTGTGAAAATTGTTTTTATCAAAGGAACGGCTAACACAGACGTTTACCGTGGCTATCCTTCTCGACAGGATCACTTGGCTCAGAAGTTTTTACCAATCCACTCTCAGAGGCATTGGACATTTTGTATAATTTACAACCAAACTCTGACCCCTGAGGCAGGCGTTACTTAACACCGAAACACGGCCCATGTCGGGTCATTTTTCAATAAAATACTCCTGTTGTCCCAGCCTTGAAGGCCCAGTGTTGCTTTTTTTGTTTGTATACTTTCTATGCATGCTGTATACCTTCTCTGTTTGTTTTGGACGTGTGTAGGTCCATTTTTCAGCGCACCTGCAAAAAAGGCCTTTTTTTGCTGAAAATGGACGTGCAGCAAAATTAAAATCAATGCGCATCCATTTTGGGTCTGAGACCTTACCACCACCCATTGACTTTCTGCCACACGTATCGAACACACATAAAAAATGGAATTACCGTCCGGGACACGGTATCTGAGTGGTAGTTCCAAATTGATGCACGTTGGATGCATGTAGATGCCTACATGCCTTAGTAAAAGGGCCCTTGATTGCTGCTTGTTGAATATTAGGCCCGTTCACCCTGATGTTCTGTAATATTTAGCTAGCCGGGGACGGCTCCTGGCTGGTTAAATAGTGCTTAGCTGGCTAACCGCTAATATGCAGCATGAATTAGCGAGTTATCTCTGCTGAATTAATGCTTAGCGGCTAGCAGCTAATTGGCTGTGTCATACGAATATTTAGCACTAACTGGCTAAGTTTAGCGGCTAAGATAGGCTGCATAAATAGCGCTTAAGTTGTCATGGGCAAAATTGAAACTGGATATTCAATGTCAGTCGCTGGAAATGGCCCGGCATTGAATAACTAGAGTCAGCGCCGACTGAGGCACTTATGCAAGTTGCCTCCCGCCGGCTGAGTATCAGCCCCATTGTGTTCAAGCTTTAATGAAATTGTTATAGCAGTATGATCTGATACTAGAATTAGCATTATTGCCCTAATTCTATATATGGTGCTCATAATTGCAAACATGGGTGCAAACCTAATTTGTGCATGTAATTTAATGATAAACAAGCCAATTAGCTCTAATATTTCTTTCAAAATCTGCACCTTGGTCCACAAAATCATCTACGGCGCAGCCCCGGGATACATGACAGACCTCATAGACCTACCTATAAGAAACACAATCAGATCAACACGAACATACCTAAACCTCCACTTCCCAAGCTGCAAAGGACTCAAATACAAATCAACCTACGCATCCAGCTTCTCCTACATAAGCACACAAATGTGGAACGCATTACCAAAAGCCGTGAAAACCATGTACAACCACCTGAACTTCCGGAAAGCACTACAAACCAACCTGTTCAAAAAGGCATACCCATCCGACCCAACCTAAGTGCCTAAAGCTCGCAACACAACGAAACCATAGCTCATAATAGACTCTACACAACTCTTCCCCTCTATGATTCCCCAATGTGTCTATAACACATGAACCTTATTCTACATCTCTCTGTATTTGTTTCACTACCGGAAATGGCGATTGCCTCTATGGTATTATGTAAGCCACATTGAGCCTGCAAATAGGTGGTAAAATGTGGGATACAAATGTAACAAATAAATAAATAATAATTGAGTGCTAATATTCAATTATCAGCATTAATTGGAATTAATTAAACTTTGCGTGTACATCTTTAGGCGCCAAGGTCCATGCAGATCCCAGAAGGGGGTGTGGCCATGGGAGGGAGGGTCATGGGCGAATCAGGGGCATTCCTGGAATTTGCCTGCTGTTGTACTAAATAAGGGAGATCCACGCCTTATTTAGGTGTGAGAATTTACACCAGGTTTTAGTTGGTGTATATTCTCGCACCTAAAACTGGGCACAGATTCCGGCGCCAAACACTGTTCTATATGTAAATGGGGTAATAAAATGTTCCTTGCTGTTTTGGGTATAAGTCAGGTTAAAATTGACTTTGAAACTCTCTATATAGGAAGTTTTGCAATAACTTCTATGGGGGAGGGAGAGTAGCCAAGATTCTAAACAGATCAGAGAAAAAAACCTGTCTTTCTCTGACAAGCTGATTGGTTGAGTGATGTCAGATGTTCCTCTTGGGGGGGGTGAGTTGCCAGGCAGATGGCTGAGTGAACTGAAGACGAGAGCAGGGAATGACTGGGAGAGAAACGTATGCTGAGTGTGTGAATTGTAAGAAATAAAAGTATATTTTATGAGTTTAAAGTGAAATAAGTGACATTGAAAAAGAGTACTTTGATATTGAAAGTGAGCTGAGGTGAGTGTGAATGTTCCAGTATAGCACTGAATTTCCAGAGATAAGTGATTTACCATTTTAGGGTAAGAGAGGCTTTGATTTGTGGTGGGAATTGTATGACACGAGAAGAGCTTGTGACTGTGAGGGAGACAGACCTGTGTGCTGAGGGTGCTGCAGGCGTGTGCAGAATTGGGTGTTGGACTGTGAGAGAAGCTGCAGATGTGGGTAATGTAAGGGAGTGAGAGAGGATCCAGACACTGGAGGGAAGTGTATGGTTTGGAGAGTGAGTGAAACTGGTTGTGAAGGAGCAATTACAAACCAACAATAGCCTTCTCATTAGTAGTGAGGGAAAACCAGTGAGTCTAGGGTAGAGAAAGGGAATAATAATTATTTATTGTTTAAAATTAGAGAGTTGGCCACCAGTTTTGTGTAAAATTCCCAGAATTTCTGTATATGTTCGTTAAGGAGGTAGGGTTTTTTCCCCTCTTGTTTAATTATAGTTCAGGTACCGTCCACCCTGCAAACATCCCGACTGAAAGAGCTCCAATGCAAGAAAGGGAAGAAGCTGAAGAAGTTTTACAGCAGATTTGCAGCTAAGTACTTGCCTGCTCAAGTTTTGGACTGAAATTTTAATTAAATTAAAAGGTTAAAAGAAATAAGCTGAAATACTGTATACTTACCTTCGGATATTTGATGGTGAGACCTGGAGGAAAAGAAAACAACACAAAGAATCAGTTCTTCACATAGGAAAACAAGTCTAACATTATTAAGTGTTGGTTGAGAGTTAAAATTGTTGAATACTTATCTGACACAGGTGTTAGATTAATTCGCTAGCATTGCTTGCTGTTAAAGAAAAGAAATAGACATTAGTAGATCTGTTAATACATGAAATTATACAAGAGTTGAAAGTTATTGTGAGCTGAACTTATTTGTTATTATCAAACATTAATTGCACTTTAAAACCATCTTGTGCAATAAATTATTTAAATCCAAACTTTAGTGTGCAAAATTGTCATCATTAAAATTGTGTAACATCTAGGGAAATTCGCTTAACATCTTGAATTGCACACTGTATAATATACAGAATTTCCCCACCTTTCTTTGTACCTTCCCTAAGTGGTGAGTGTTTACCGTGGGACCCTACACCGTGATTTTACCATCGTACCACCCTCTTTAAAAAACCTCACCCATAGGGGATCTACATATAAATGGTGCTCAACTCTGAGTGTATCAAAAAGAAAAACCTCTACACAAAACAGACAGAATTTCAGAGAAAGCAGAGGTGACACACAGCTCCAACGGATCTGTGTTTCGGCGGAGACATCGCCTGCGTTAAGGGTCTAATAAAATTGCTCTCTATAAGCTCAATCTTCTGTATAAGGTGCTAGAAAGACTGGAATCTACTACGTTGCAAGTAATAAGAAAAAGTCACAATGACACTTCTTCAGAATGAAGAGTACATCCACTAACATCACTGCCAGACAAAAAGGCGTGAAGGTGCTTTGAAATAAAGACCATTTGTTCTCCTGATAGGTTGGAGCTATGTATCATCCTTTACTTTCTCTGAAGCTCAGCTCTGAGTACCTTTTATAGAATAGTGCTTAGTGCTAATTTTTATCAGTGTCCATACTTGGGTGCCATTTAGAATTGAGTCCTATATGTCAGTTTAAGACTAAGGACGTTTGACCTTTAGATACTAGAAAATAATATATTTTACTATAGGTATTATGAGGTGCTGAAGGTGAATTTTTGTGGCCATAGGGTGGATAGTTCTCCAGGGATCTATTAAGTTTAAATTACATATCATATCATATTATAAAGTTCTTTCCAAGCTCTAGGTTTTGAAGGATGACACTGAGATTGCCTGTCTAAAATAAGGTCTAGAGACAAATTGAAATCACCAGCTATAATCTTGTTATAATCTCAGTATTCTATTAAAAGACAAGGTAGAGACTTTAAAATTTTAGGGTCATCTGAATTAGGGGCATAGATATTAAAAATTAGGAATTCAGTATTATTATTAGAGCCTCAAACTAGAGATCTGAAAGGGTATAACTTTATTAATCAAAATAGAGACACCAGCCTTTCTTTGTAATGTTGGGGAAAATATGTGCTGTGAAATTCAGTTAGCTTTGAGTTTTACGCATTCATTGAAAGGAGGATGGGTTTCTTGAAGGAAAATTATGCCTGCATTTTCTTAATTAATATAAGACATTTTTTTCTTTTTTTATAGCGTGATTAATCTCACTGACATTTAAGAGATAGAGTTCAGTAATGTCATAACTGAACATATTTATTTCTATTAAAATGTACAATAAATTAAAAAAAAAGTAGGAATGCTTCCATCCAAAATGAAACATAATAGGTATCAAGTAAGAAAGAAGACATTCTTACACCATAAGGGGTCCTTTTACTAAGGCAGGCCGAAAAATGGCCTATGCTGGTGTAGGCACGTATATTGGACGCATGCAGGTCCATTTTTCAGCGCACCTGCAAAAAAGGCCTTTTTGGGGGGCCAAAAATGGACATGTGGCAAAATAAAAATTGGCACTTGTCCATTTTCGGCCTGAGACCTTAATGCCACCCATTGACTTAGCAGTAAGGTCTCACACATTAGCCAGGTGGTAATCATCAGCTTGCGTACACTGCCGATTACTGCCTGGTTAGCACCATGCAGTAGAAAATAGAAATTATTTCCTGCCATGCGTTTTGGACGCACATCAAAAATTAGAATTACTGCCTGGGGCACTTGGTAGCTGGGCAATAGTTCTAATTTGACACGCATTGTACGTGCGTAGGTGCCCCTAAGAAAGGTAACTCACATTGGGTGCAAGGAGCAACATCAGGGACTATGTCATACAGGTAAACAATTTCAAATATAGGGGTCCTTCTACCAAGCATCAAACAGTAGCCCAAAGTGGGACCGGATGGTATTCATCCTAGAGTACTGATAGAACTGAAAAATGAGCTTGCGGAGCTACTGTTAGTGATATGCAATTTATCCTTAAAATCGAGCCTGGTACTGGAAGATTGGAGGGTGGCTAATGTAACGCCGATTTTTAAAAAAGGTTCCAGGGCAGATCCAGGAAATTATAGACCGGTGAGTCTGACGTCGGTGCCGGGGAAAATGGTAGAGGCTATTATCAAAAACAAAATTACAGAGCACATCCAAGGACATGGATTACTGAGACCAAGTCAGCACAGCTTTAGTGTGGGGAAATCTTGCCTGACCAATTTACTTCAATTCTTTGAAGGCGTAAACAAACGTGGACAAAGGGGAGCTGGTTGATATTGAGGGGCATAATCGAACGCGAACGCCCATGTGTAAAAACGTCCATCTCCGGAGACGGCTCCGCGAAGAGGCGGAGCGAACCGTAAAATCGAAATGAGATGGCCGTCCATCTTCAGTTTCGATTATACGGTTCGGCCCACTGAGATCCCATCATTTGTGTCGACTCTAGAGATAGACGACACAAATGGTGAGATCGCTGGACCTAGAGATGGCTGTCCGCGGTTTTCAGCGATAATCGAAACCGCTGCCGGCCATCTCAAAAACGGACCTAATCCAAGCCATTTGGTCATGGGAGGGGCCAGCATTCTTAATGCACTGGTCCCCCTGAGATGCCTCTATGCCAGACTCAAATATCATACCTAGCTCCATGACAGCAGTATGCAGGTCTCCGGAGCAATTTTAGTTTAGTTGGTGCTGCGCGAGACCCATGCAGAGAGCAAAAATCGGAAGAAAAAAAAAACATGCAAGTGCAGTCAGGGACGTCCAAATTAAAATAATAGTAATAGGGGGATTTGAACCAGAGCAATTTTAGTTTAGTTGGTGCTGCGCGGGACTCGTGCAGAGAGCAAAAATCGGAAGAAGAAAAAAAAAACATGCAAGTGCAGTCAGGGACATCCAAAAAAAAAAAAACATACAAGTGCAGTCAGGGACATCCAAATTGAAACAATAGTAACAGTGGGACTTGGACCAGTCACCTTCTGATTACAAGACCTGTGCTCTAACCACTGCACCACTTATACAGCTGCCTAGACCTCCTTCCCTTTCCTTTAAGTCCCTCCAAGTTTCTGTCAGCCAATCACAGCTCTTTAGCTGACACCCAGTGTGGCATTACTTATGTACTTTCCTGTATGCTGAGGCCACTTTTATCACTGCCAATAAAAGGTAGATTTTTCTATTTTCTAATAATGGCCAAGCGCTAATTTCCCCATTAGCACATTTCCATTAGTGCGTGAGCCCTCATCGACGCCTGTTTTGTACGCGGTAAGGGCTCACATGCTAATCAGTTAGCGCACAGCAATGCCCATGCACTAACTGATTAGCATAGCCATGCCCACTCTCCTTCCCCAAACACGCCCTCAGGGCTAAAAAATAAATTTTGTTTTTTTAGCATTTGGGTAGTATCCTACAGTGAGTTTGAAATCCTTGTGCGCTAACTGCACACAAAAAATTAATTTTATTGCACAGAGGGAGTGTGTCTAGGGGGCGCAGAGTGGGCAAGTCTGCACTGATCAGTTAGTACAGCTATATTGCATTAGAGAAAGATTATCACTTGAGCCCTTATTGCCTATAAATAGGTGTCAGTAAGTGCTAATGCTGTAATTCTTTTAATGGCTGTGTGCTAATGGCAGCATTAGTGCATGTAGATATAAACTAAAAATATCAAAAGGAAACTGGTTCCATTCATTCACTGTACTTATAAATACAGAACACAGTTATCAGTGTGCAAGTCAGAGTTCTTCGATTAAGGGAGGAAAACGCTGAATCACGGTCTGGGAGGAGAAAGCCTGCAGTTAGCCGAAGTTAAGTAAAAAAAGTTTTGTACAGCTTACTCGGCAGAGCGGCTTTGTTATTGAGCATTAAGAAAAAGAACTTTTCAAAAAAATGTTTTAAAATGAGGAGGTTTGTAGAAACGCCTGTGATGATGAATTTGTAGCCTTCACCCCATCTATATTTGTGGGAGGGGCTTGTTTTTGAGGCGTTTTCCTCCCTTAATCGAAGAACTCTGACTTGCATACTGATAACTGTGTTCTGTATTTATAAGTACAGCATTAGTGCATGGCCATTAATAGAAAAAAAATGGAAAATTCGCCATTTTACTGCTGTAGTAAAAATGACCTTAGCACGTGGGAAAAACCCTTGGAAGGGTGTGCTAAGGCCACTTTATACCGCAGCTTAGTGAAAGCATCCCTAAATGTTCATATAAGATAAATGTACTATCAGGATAATAAAGCAACTAAAATTCTTTACAGTGTAATAAATATAAAATCAACTGCAGTATAATACACATTAAATTCTCTGTAAAGCAGCCTAATATGATATTATTATGTGAGCAAATAACATGTAACGGTTTCAACTGAAATTTGTAAGATTTATATAATTATCTTATTATCATAACAAAAAATTTAAGGTTAGACTCGTGATTGTGTAATATACCATGTAAGGGTTAACCCTAAGAACACATATATAAGATATCTTTAAATAAAAAACAGATACATTTTCAAGGTTGCAAATTATCACTGAGCAAGTTGTAAATAGGAACAACAAACATTGTTTGAAATATCTATATCCAAGTGCCAGAGGCTTAAGAAATAAGATAGGAGAGTTAGAATATTTTGCACTAAATGAAAAAAGGAAAGAGGATAACCAGTGGGACACTGTCATACCAGGGTACAAATAATATTGCAGTGATAGAGTAGATCGAATTGGTGGAGGGGCAGCATTATATGTTAAGGAGGGTCTTGAATCGAATAGACTAAAAATTTGCAGGACATGATACACATATTGGAATCCCTATGGATAGAAATTCCAGGTGTAAAGGGGAAAAGGATAGTGATAAGAGTGTACTACCATCCACCTGGCTAGGATGAGCAGACAGATGTAGAAATGTTATCAGAAATTAGGGAGACTAACAAACTGGGGAACACAATGATAATAGGTGATTTCAATTACTGATATTGACTGAGTAAATGTAGCATCAGGGCATGCTAGGGAGCTAAAATTCCTTGATGAAATCAAGGACTGCTTTATGGAGCAGCTGGTTCACAACCAACAAAAGTAAGAACAATTCCAGACCTAGATTGTAAGCTCTTTGAGCAGGGACTGTCTTTCTTCTATGTTTGTGCAGCGCTGCGTATGCCTTGTAGCGCTATAGAAATGCTAAATAGTAGTAGTAGTAGTACCTAGTTCTTAGTGGTGCATATGATCTGGTGCAGGAGGTAATGGTGCTGGGGCAAATTGATAACAGTGATCAGGTTTGATATAAGCTCTGGAGTAAGAACACACAGGAAACCTTAATACATTAGCACTTAACTTTCAAAAAGGAGACTATGATAAAATGAGAAAATGGAAAAAAAAAAAACAACAACAACAACAACAGAGGAGCAGCTGCAAAGGTGAAAAATGTACATCAGGCATGGATCCTGTTCAAAAATACCATCCTAGTAGCCCAGATCAGATACATTCCATGTATTAAAAAAGGAAGAAAGAAGGCCAAATGATAATTGGCATGGTGAAAAAGTGAAGTGAAGGAAGCTATTAGAGCTAAAAGAAAATCCTTCAGAAAATGGAAGAAGGATCCAACTGAAAATAAAAGGAAACAGCATAAGGAATGGCAAGTCAAAAGCGAAGCAGGAAGGCAAAGAGAGACTTTGAAAAGAAGATTGCGTTGGGGGCAAAAACACATAGTAAAAACTTTTTTAGGTATATTAGAAGCAAGAAGCAGGCATAAGAATCAGTTGGACCACTAGAAGACTGAGGGGTAAAAGGGGAACTCGGGGAAGACAAGACCATAGCAGAGAGATACCAATGCCAGAAATGGTAATCAGTGCTGATGAGTCAGAAAAACTGAAATAAATCTCTGTAAATCTGGAAGATGTAATAGGGCAATTTGACAAATTGAAAAGTAGCAAATCGCTTGGACCAGATAGAGGGGCATAATTGAAAGATCGTCCAAGTACGAATTAGGACGTTCTTACGAAACCGTCCAAAATTAGACATGTAAAATCGAAAAATAGTATGGGCGTTTTTCGATAATCGATTATCCCTGTAGCAAAACAATCAAATGAGGAGCGCATAAGCGTGACTAAATTGGGCGCCCTAACACGGTCGATTATTGCAGATGCAAACGACCAAATCAGAAAGTGTGTAAAAGAATGTACATAGGTGTACCGCAAGTACAGTACATGTTGTTCTGGCCATCCAGGTACGGGAAAATATGAGGAACGCTTATATGCGTCAACTACAGAAAAATCATGCTGCTCCACCCATATATTCCTCATATGTGCCCATCTGCATGTCCGGACCTGCATGCACTGTACACCTACTGAACATGCAGCTATATGCATATTGTGTATATGTGAAAAGGGTCGGGTGCTTCATACTCATCTATATAAGGCACGTTCCGCACGCATAACAACCAGGCATGTGCACGTCAAAGACGTCTATGCTTACGACGGCGTCCACGTGCTGATAGGGCCATATATGGGATGGTCATCCATATATGGCGCTGTGCATGAAACGACATCCCTCACGCAAGGTCGTCTATATAAGGCACTTGTTTTCCAACACGTGGAAAAATGGCGCAGCGACGTGAGCCGAACTTCGGCCAGGAGGAGAGCCTGCTGCTGGTGCGCCTGTGCCTAAGGCACCGGCACAGGCTCTTCGCGCAGCATCACCACCTGCCCTCCAGGCTCCAGGCCATGCGAGCCTGGTCCCGCATTAGGGACAGGCTTAAAAGGTAAGGTTTTGGGCCACCCCCCCCCCCCTCCTGTACCTACACATATAAAAGCTCCGTCATCAATGTTACCATCAGTAACTGGAGTGTGCATGCAAGGATAATGAGTAATATAGGAACATGCACAATCACTAATAAAATGTATGTTCTTGAAAGGACGACCATTCCCACATCCCTACAAGAATGTATTTCATTATTTATTTATTTCTTGCCTGTGAAGACCACATTTTCCAACCCCTCCTTGCAGCCTCTATGTGGCTTACAACACATCCGAATAGTGGAAACATGATACCAATTAAACGTATACCATACACAAATGGCCAGCCAGCCTCTCTCCCTCCCTCCCCTCCACCATACTGACCCACAACACAGAGTGCCATCAATAAGAGACTAATTGTGTAGCACGTGTGATCTGCCAAGTAAACACTTCCACATAACCCCAGGTAGCACATACACAGTGTTTGCTGTTTGATGGCCAGACATCCTTACCCACAAGCCACATTGGTGGGGGGGGGCCCAAGAAGGACCTACAAACAGCTGGCTCATATTTTCACATTCAATACATCAGCTATGTTATATAGTGCTGAGGAGAAAAGGGGAAACAATGGGAAACCCATTAGATGGATGGTTACTTCATCACAGTTGCAATGTAATACTTGAGTTACAGAAGGGCACAAATAAAAATGGTGCTCATTATTTGCAGCTGTGATCACACTTTCTCCAATAGTAGATCAAGGTGTGTTACATTCAGGGCCTGTGTCAAGGTTTGTCCATGAGCCAACCAACCAACGGTGAAGTGACTTGAAGTGGGAATTGAACCAGCAACCTTGTGATTATAAGGCTGGTGCTCTAACCACTAGGCCATAGCAGCCACCAGGCTGTGGCCACCTGCAGGTACTTTGGGTTGGGACCTGTACACAGAACCCTCTCCCTCACCACCACGTCTTAAGGCCTCAGTGGCAGTACCTGTAGCCACCTTGAGCCTACTTTCCAGGCTACCAATTATAAAAAATGTTCTTGTTCCCTACCTATGGAGGAATTTAGGAAGGTGTTCCATAATGTGCTAAACACATCCATTGCATATATCATTCCCCCTCCCCCTCCTATGGACCTTGAGAATGGGTGGACACTTCATAAATGGGGACTGGGGTTCACCACATAAACAAGGAAGATGGAACCTACCGGGAACCAATACAGCAGCTCCAACAGCTGGCCCACACCACTGAGGACCTGCCAACCCCACAGTACAGTGCACAGGAACCTGGTGAAAAGAGAGCTAGCTAAGAGTTGACTCCAGACTACATACAGTGAATGCACACTTCTTGACTATGAGCACAAAGAGAAGAGGTGGCAGACAAATGAGAGCTTACCATGAACGTCTGTTTCAAGAATGTGTAGTGTGCCTTTTATCTTCTGGAACATTAGCTGCACATCTCCCTCATTGAAATGACCCTTACCGAGGGGTGCTTGATTTGGGGCAAGTGTAGCAATTTCGTCGCCCCCACAACCAGGCAGAGAGAATGGGAGAAAGTAAGGGAGCCTCACGGCATATGGAAGAGTGGAAACGGAAGGCGTGGTGGCTGAGGGCCAGCAATATCCCCCCCCCCCCCCCCCAAATACACAGGTGTACCCAAGCATACATTGCCAAACACAAACCTTATTATAAGTGAGGGTAAAACCCTGTAAACGATTCTTAAGAACAACCGGCAAGGTCCCAGTGCAGGAAATGGCAGGTTAAATGGCAATGAAGAAAGGGAAGGCAGGTGGGGATGCCCATAATTATCTACCCATAATCGAAATCATGTGCTCCAAATCGCTATCTGAGCTGGGCACGCTTAGGAATTATGTGTATAATCGAAATAAAACCGCCCATATCAGACACACCTATCCCCCGTCTCAATGGGCGTTCCTGGTGACTATATAAACGCCCACTCCGTATTTTCGAAAACCCCATTGGTACAATGCCGCTGCGTCAGCCCCCAACCCGGAAGGGTAATTTTTCCGACGGTGAAGTGGAGCTCCTGGTGCAGGAGATACAACAACGGCACTGATATCTGTTTGCTCCCACAGGGCAGAGGCTGGCTGCAACCATGAAGCAGCGGGAATGGGAGGCAGTACGGGACAGCCTGAATGCTGTGTACCATTGTGGGAGAGATGTGGAGGACTGTAAGAGAAAGTGGCGGAAGCTGAGGAGGGATGTCAGGAGGAAGGCGGGGGCGAATCCCCCAGGACATGACACAGCCAACCTCACCCCCATGGAGCTGATGGTTCACTCCCTCCTACCCCAGGAGGGCATCCACGGGATTGGCTCCCTCGACACCTCGGCCCAGCCTGAGGACTCAGGTAGGTTTTTCATTATGAAGTTGGGGTATCTGTTGTGCTGCAGTACACTTGTGTTATAGAAGTTGGGGCCAGGGGGAGGGAGGTGAGGAGTGGGGGGCAGGAGGAGGGAGGTGGGGGGGGGGAGTGTCTCTGGCTGTCTTTACGTACAATAACAGGCCACCTTTATGATGGTGTTGTGACCTGCTAACCCCTACTCACTTGCTCTGTACCCTTACTCCCTATCCCTACCGTTGTCATTGGCTTTCCTCTTACTTGTCCTGTGTGCGCATCTTAATTTAATTGTAAGCTTTATTTGAGTAGTGGTAGTGTTCATGTGTGTTATAGGAGCAGACTCGGTGGGTGCTGTGGGTGTTTGAGCACCCCCAATATTGAGGAAAGATCATGTAGCTGTCCAGGGAGGAGTTTTGTGCACTGGCCTTAGCACCCCCAATAATACTTTACAGTTGGCTCCTATGGGTGTGTGTAGGTTACTACTGTGGCACAACTTTGGGGGCTTTCCTTCCCTACTACTCCCTCCTATTTTCCCATCACCAAACTGTGCCTATTTCCTTCTGTCACCTCTGTGCTCTAGTGAGTGTGGGCCACATGCATTCAACTGAAGGAGCCTGTAATGGGGGTCATAAAGCAGTTCTACGCAGTCTAGCAAGTCAGTAGTAACACAACACAGGCTGAAATGTTCTTCAATTTAACAATTATACAACAAACAGCTTGTCCACAAAGTTGTGAGCGGTGTCCTTCTCTTGGCTGATCGTCCACCACCTCTACCCAGCTGCCTGTGGGGCTCTCTCTTTCGCACCGGTGTCAATTCCATTCCTCCTCACCATCTCTTTGCTGGGTCATCAGGTTGGGGGACATGCCAATGTATATGAATGCTGAAAGACAAAAGTGGGTTATTTGCACCAACACAGTTCCTCACTCTTGTGCTATACAGGTGATGACTCAGAGGAGGCTGGCCCTAGTGGCCTGCAAGGCCAACGCCCTACACCAGCAGGACTGCCTCAACATCCACCGCCTGTAGCAGCAGTCCAGCCTCTACATCTACCCCCTGCAGCACCAGCAGTCCAGCCTCTGCCTCCACCCCCTGCAGCACCAGCAGTCCAGCCTCTGCCTCCACCACCTGCAGCAGCAGAACCTGCAGTAGAGGCTCATCCTCCACCAACACCACCAGCAGAGGCCGCACCTTCAGCACCGGATGACTTTGGTGAGAAGGAGGATGCATATAGGGGGCCAGCTCCTCGCCAGAGGCCATCCAGCCAAAGGAGGCAACTCCTGCGGCTGGCCACAGAGTTGCCACGCCACAACATGCGCTTGGAGGAGTACCGGCAGCAGAAACTAGACCTGCAGCGTCAAGCACTGGAGGCACAGCAGCAAGCCCACCAGGAACTCCTCCAGGCGCAACGCGAAGGCCACCAGGAGGTGCTCCACGCACAACACCTAGCCCACCAGGAGGTGCTCCAGCAACTCAAACGGCTGGAGCAGAGCATTGAACGCCTGCGCCCTCAGGTCACAGCACCTACTCCAGCCGTGCTGCTGGAGAAGCCTGCCATCAACTTCCTCCTCCACTGACCACCAACCACCAGCTAAGAGGTGGGCGTTGCGATCGTCCACCTCCGCACCCACTCCTGCAGCACCCACCAAACCTGCTCCCATTCTGGGTCCTGTGGCCAGCCTACAGCCAACAAGGTGGCCGGATTCCTACAGCGCAGCCGAAGCCGCAGGCTGCTGTGGGGATACGGAGGAGGACACTGGGAGCAGCACCTCAGAAGAGTGTGAACAGACTTCCCGTGCAGCACCAGCTGCAAAGGAAGGCCGTGGGAGGGATAGGAGGGGACGGGGGAAGGGAAGGGGAAAGTGATGGCACATGCTGTAGGGTGAGGGTTGGTGGGAGGGGGGGTGGTGGGGGTGAACACAGGAACACATGCAATTAATATCAATAAATGTACACTTACTTTCACCGAAAACTTGTTTCAATGAGTCTTTGTCTTGCTCTTACGTCAAGCTGGTAAGCATTGAGCTCTGCTCTGTGGGCTGGGGGTGGAGGGGGCTCCTCTTCCTGCTCATCTGGGGCCTCTTCTGGTGGTGGCTGTGGCTCCTCTGGGAGAGGCTGTCCTCTGCGCTGGGCCAAATTGTGCAACATGCAGCACGCCACAAAGATCTTGGCCACCTTTTCTGGACTCCAGACCGGTCCAGACAGCGGAACCAGTTTTTCAACAAACTAAAGGTCCACTCAATGATCCCCCGGGTGCTGCGATGTCTCCTGTTGTAGGTTTCTTCTGCCCCTGGTTGTGGGTGGATCAGGGGGGTCATTAGCCATGTCCTCTGCGGGTAGCCTCGGTCACCTTTGGAGAAAAGCAGAATGAGATAGATGAGTGTGTATTGCTTGGAGCAGGTACAGGGGGGGAGGCGGGGATTTGGATAGTGGGCTGTGGAGTGAGGTAGAGGAAGCCAGGGCGGAGGGTTGCCCAGTGGAGGAGGTATAGTATGGGTACATGCATGTTGCACTTACCTAATACCCATCCACCAATGAACTCCCTTCGCTCGAACCTGCGGAAGATGCCCAAGTGCTGTAGGATGTAGGCATCGTGGGTGGACCCGGGGTACCTGGCACACACGTCTAATATCTCCCCCTGGGCATCACATACAACTTGCATGTTCATAGAATGAAATGCCTTCCTATTTCTGTAGTTGGCTTTGTGTGCCCGGGGGGGTCTGAGGGCTACGTGTGTGCAGTCTATCACACCGATGACCGAGGGGAATCTAGCAAGAGCATAGAAGGCAGCCATGTTGTTGTGCAGGGCCTGGGGGGTGGTGGGGAAAGTGATGTAGTGTGAGGTGTGAGTTAGAAAGGCATCCAGGAACTGGGTGAGACAGTGTGAAATAGAAGCCTGGGTGAGCCCTGTGTTAGCAGCTAATACTGATTGAAAACTCCCAGTGGCCAGGACAGAGAGAGAGGAAGTGATTTTGAGGTGGGCAGGGATGGGGTTATTCCTACGTGTCTGGGGCTGAAGGAGGGGTTTCAGCTGCTCACACAGCTGAAGAATGGTGGCCCTATCAAACCTGAACCTTGTTAGACACTGCTGGTCAGTGAGTTGTAGGAAGGTGGTGCGGGGCCTAAACACTCGGGGCCGTGAATACCTCCTGCGGTGGGTGGCCTCTTCCTGTAGCATGCATGCCACAAGTGCATTAAGTGCATCCATATCCCCACCACCAGTGCAAGTATTAGTACTAGTAGTCAAACACCAACACACACAGATCTCTTACTTCCAGCCACCACGCCCTCTGGCCACTCACTCGCCAAACAGTACAAGAACACAGAGACAAACGGAGGTCAGGGAATAGAGTATACACATGGGAACAGTGAATGGGGAGGGATAGGGGAAGGGGGCGATGGAGCAAAGGAGTAGGAATAGGGAAAGGTCAAAGGGTAAGACACAAAAGAGGCAGGGCACACAGACGAACGTAACAGGTACTCAACACGTTCGGCTTTCTCTCTGCAACCACCAATTCAGCTCTTCCACCAACGATCTCGCCACTCTCCAACTACACACAATCGCTAATGGGTCTAAAGACGATTTCCCCCTTGCTCTGGTCGCTTTAATTTCGGGTCCAACATATTACGCCCGTGTTCCCGCTCAACCAGAGCCATTTCACTATCCGTTATACGTTGTACATGACCATGTCGTATCACCGCCCCTAACACGCCCCCGACACGCCCCTTATTTGGGCGTTTTTAAGTGAACGTAGGAGCGACATGGACGCACTGAAACTTTTGTTTCCATTATATTGATTTAATCGTTTTTGGGAGATAAACGTCTATCTCCCGATTTAGGTCGCAATATAGGCGTTTTTGTCTTTCGATTATAAGCTGGATAGTATACATCCCAGAGTACTGATAGAATTGAAAATTGAACTTGCAGAGCTATTGTTAGTAATATGTAATTTATCTTTAAAATAAGCATGGTACTGGAAGATTGGAGGGTGGTCAATATAATGACAATTTTTTGTTTAAATCTCTTTATTGTTATTATACATTTCACACAAGCTTATCACTTGCAAAAGAAAAATTCCACTATTGCAATTAATTCTTAAGATATTATCCATACACAAATTAAACAATTCTATAGTTCCATATAAGTCCACTATTGGACTCTGGTAGTGGACTTATATGAAACTATAGAATTGTTAGTAATATGTAATTTATCTTTAAGATAAGAAAATAGGAAATAATCTTTACATCAAATTGAGTTACAAACACGT
Organism: Microcaecilia unicolor; assembly: GCF_901765095.1. NCBI lineage: Eukaryota > Metazoa > Chordata > Amphibia > Gymnophiona > Siphonopidae > Microcaecilia > Microcaecilia unicolor. The sequence continues at coordinate 163,896,929 of NC_044041.1, forward strand.
TTCTATTTGTTTTTTTCTTAAATAGGAGTTCTTCTAGGTGTTATAAAGGAGGTCAATTGGTCAGGATCAAAATATACATATTTCACTGACTGGTAGGAAATCAAACATAATGACAATTTTTAAAAAAGGTTCCAGAGGTTATCTGGGAAATTATAGACCTGTGGGCCTGAGAGTGCCGGGCAAAATCCTAGAGACTATTATAAAGAACAAACTTACAGAACATATACATAAGCATGGATTAATGACACATAGAGGGGCATAATCAAACAGGATGCCCAAGTTTTTCTGAGGACGTCCTCGCAGGACGTCCCGGCGAAGAGGCGGGGAAACCCGTATTATCGAAACAAGATGGGCATCCATCTTTCGCTAAGATCCATTCCATTTTCACCCATACCTGTAACCTTCAGAAGTTGTTATTTCATTTAAATATGCCACTGAAATACATTACAGCACCAATGTTTCTGCTTCTGGGAAACCTAAACAAGATGGACTGTTACAGATTCCTACAAAGACACCACATGCCGGCAGAATCCTTTACCTCAGTTACAGGTGCAAAACACGACTCTCACCTCATACAAATTACAGAACTTCTGTAAGTTAAATTCAAGCACAAAATATAACATGTAGCTTCGGTTCACAAAGAACAGGAGCATCTGCGCCACAATTGCATAGGACAACTGGAAGCTCAACAGATTGCCAAGCAATCACAGTGCTTATCTTTGAATATTTGTGATATTGCAGGCAAATATCACAAAGCACTGTTTCAAACATCGTAAAAAGACAGATATAAGGCAGAAGAGCAAACAATGAGCTATAAATGCTTATTGCATCTCATATTTGTCAATTCTATAGGACACTGCCACTTCCCTTTAATGAGACTCCCTCACAGTCAGGGTTGCCATATAAAAAAAAAAAAAATTCCCACACAAAACAGACCAAAACCCGCTCAAAAACCGCACACACCCCACCCCGACGTCATCACCCCCGCCCCTTCCGTCATCATCCCCACCCCTGCCGTCATCACCCCCGCCCCCACCGTCATCGCCCCGCCCAAAACGTCGGCAAACCCCGCCCAAAACATCACAAACCCCGCCTCTGTCGCCATTAGCCCCACCCCCGCTGGCCGAAAAACCGCCCTAAAACCCGCACAAAAAAAACCAAAACCAGCCCAAAAAAAAAAACGCAACCCGCCGCGGACAAAAGTTTCCCGCGGCGGGTTGCGGAAAACCGCCCAATTGGGTGGGAAAACCGCCCATCTGGCAATGCTGCTCACAGTGTCAGTACCACCTTAAAGCTCACAGTCCTGCCCAGGGGGGAAGTGATGTGGAAGGGGCAGGGCCAGGAGGGCATGGTCCAGGAAGTATAAAAGCTCAGGGCAGAGCTAGGTTAAGGACGTCAAGAAGGAAGCAGTGACAACCAACTGCATATGCCTCTACCATGTATCTGTGAACTGCAACCATGACAATCAAATAGGCCAATTTCAATCTAGGACCTTGCAGACTTGTATCTTTGACCCGGCTGGATGCAGGCCGGCCTATGTTATTTGCTAAAGACTGTACTGGTAACTCTGGGGATCCAGACCAGAGTCAGCCAGAGTGTCATTCACGCAACAGATGAGCTCAATGACAGCTGCTTGGATTCTTGTTGAACTTAGTCTAAGACTAAGTGAATCACCAGGAGATTTTTTTTGAATGAAGAAACTGATATATTGCATGCTTAAAACCAGTGGCTGGAAAGAACGTGAAGAATCATTGTGGGTGTACAATTGGGATTGCATACAATTAATAGATATTTGGAAGGTTTATTCTCTGAACACAGCACAAATGGGACATTGTCTCAGGGTTAACCATGTGCATAAATAGGATAGCTGGTTTATATTTAATGTAGGATTTTGAAGTCTTCTGTTCATAATTTATTCTGTAATAAGAAAAGCAGATCTATTCAGTTAGCTGAAAGTTCAGTTATGAATTTTAACAATGTTGTACTGACAATAAAATAATACATTATATGCTATTTTATTTAATGTTAATAATTGATTAACTAGAACGCATGACGTTAAAAATATACATATTAACGTCATGGGGGCCTTTTAGGCCCCCATGCACATAATGTAGAAAAACACACTTAAATAACTTTCACAAGTTTATTTCAAAATTGCTCAATAAAATATGAATAGTGGACAACATTTTAATTATAATTTTTCACAGAAAACACCAAAAAATCTTTTTTTTCCCAAATTTCACGCAAAGACATGAAAACACACAAAAATGCATAGAAATCTATAGCAAACTAGCTGCAGCTACATTTTTATTCTAACTTTCTTTTCTTTTATATTAGTCTTCCAAACAATTCTGACGTTATTTTTTCAGAAGAGTGTTCTTTGCAAACAGTTTCCTTACAAGTGGAACAATATCGCTCAGTTTTCCTCTCTATGTTTCTTGGACACATGAAACAACGCTTCGTTTTCTTTCTCCTGGCTCTGGAGTAATCTGAAACTGTACGCCACACCGTTTCATTGCTTCTTTAGTTTTCTTTGGCAAGCATTTCAAGTCGCTTCGCTCTATCATGTGAGGTATTACAAGTTCATGACAAAGGTCCTTCAAGAATAAGCGTCTCCTGTCCTTCCTCTGTGCATGAAATTCAGGATGAGTTTCTGTATAAATAATGAATGAATTTAGGGCTGCTACATCAAGCATATTTGAAAATAGTACTACAGGCCATCGTTTTGTTTGCCTCTTACACGAATATTCTCCCACCATCTCATCCATTTTATCTACACCTCCTTTTGTTGCATTGTAATGCAGGATGATTTCTGGTTTCAATTTTTGGTTATTGCTGTCAACACTGCAATCGTGATGCATGGTACTGAGTAAAATTACAGATTTCTCCTTCTTTGCCTTGTAAGATACCAAAGTCGCTTTGTTATTGAATCCAAAGACACTCTCATAAAGTGCTCGCTGACGATTGTGTTTGAGTGCTGCTGGAATTTCTCGTCTGTTTTGCTTTATAGTACCAACAAGTGTAATAGCTTTTGCAAGCAGAAAATTGCCTAGTTCAACATTGGTGAAATAATTGTCCATGGTGATGTTTCTACCTGAATTGAATATTGGAACAGCAAGAGTTTTGACTATTTCAGACCCCAGATCCTTCTGTACTGGTGCACCAACCTCTTTGCCACAGTAGATTACGCCATTTATGCCATAATAATTTGCAGAATCACACATCCAGAAGATTTTTATACTGTACTTGGCTGGCTTGCTGGGCATGTATTGTATGAATTTGCAGCGTCCTCTGAACGGTACAAGTTGCTCATCTACAGTAACATTAGTACTAGGATTGTAAAGTTTTGTGCAATTTTTGATAAATATGTTCCAGATATAACTGATAGGGGCTAATTTGTCTGTTTCAAACCTCGCTGCATGAGTTTGCTTATCATCAAAGCGAATGATCCTTCTAATTTCCTCATATCTGCCCACTGACATTGTCGCCTTATAGTGTGGATCAGAAAGTGGGTCCAGAAATAATTCTCGTATTGGGACATCATACGATTTTTGACTCCCTGCCAGCAGGAAAAGTCCAATATATGCATAAAGTTCCTCTTTTGAGATATTTTTCCAGGACTTATTTTTTGCTGAAGCGATACGTCTTCCTTCTAGGTTTGAACATAATAGGACCTCTTCTGCAATATTGTCAGAAAAATAAGTACAGAATACATCTTTAGGGGTAAAGTAACTGGGACTTCCCACAGCTCCTTGAGCCTGTCTCACAATATTGTGTATTGGAGTACGTCCGACTAATGTAGGATTACTGTCCCAAAAAACATTCGTTTTGGATGTTCTACTTATCACTTCTTGAGGATCCACTAGATTCACTTCTTCATCATCAGAAGAATCACTGGATGAGGATGTTTGATTAGCTGGTGGCAGATATTCTTCATCAGACAAAGATAGTTCACTTTCATCATCGCTTTGAAACATAATCGCTTCAATCTCTTGGTCAGTCAGACACTTGGAGGAAGACTGTGCCATTGCTGACTAGATGTTAGAAAATGAAACAGATTTCCTCTCAACAGCTTATCTTATCACAGGTCCTTCAGCAATTAGCTCACAGTGTATACTGTCCTCAGTGTTCAGAGGACCTGAGGTGATGTCATGGCCTTATCACTCCCTCCAAAAATCACATGACATCCTCACATGTTATTATCCACACCCTGGCCCCTACACCAGCATTACTGAGTACAAATAAAGTAACTTGAGACACAAACACTTCTGAGAACATGATAAAAACAGCGGGGGCCTAAAAGGCCCCCAATTCGTACAGATGTAGTTTTCACCAAACAAGCATTGTTACACCATAATGCCTATGAAAAAAAATTATATGAACAACTGGATATTATCAACAATGACATACTTGAGTAATACCTTGAGTTTCAAAATTCTAACTAAAGTAATTTTGCAGATAATAGCAAAAATGTAAGCATGGGGGCCTAAAAGGCCCCCAATATGCGTTCTAGGGTTAATGATTCCTTGGGAATAACAATGAATATATATGAGAGAGATCTGCATGCACTGCCTTCACTGTATGCAAGTTTATTTCATGTATATTCGTTGTGGATCTCCTCAAAATCTGACTGGCTGTGGCATCCCCAGGACAGGTTTGGTAAGCTTTGTATTTATTCATATGTCTTGAGCCTTGAAGTGGAGAATCTATATTAAGGTTTGCAGTTGGTGGGACTCAGCCTTGGAACCGAGTGAGCTGCGAGTGTAGAACACACACAAGGGCTACACACACACACAATTGCAAGGGGAAAGACAGTTTTCTTCTTTTGTGAGTCCTATATACCAATGCAGAAACAATTAAAGCCCATTAATGTATAGAATTGTTCATTAGTGTGACAAAGGCTATATCATGTGTCAGCCACAGGATCCTTCGATATTTAAGTTTTCACCTAGCATGAGGTTTAAAATTCATTAATGGGTAATCTATTAAGTAATTATCTTGTTAAGGCGCTACAGAACAGTCTGAAGCTGAATATTTTATGAAGGTCACCAGAAATATCATCAGATTTCCTGGGAATGGTGCTTATCGGCTTACACCTGGAGCCATAATACCGTGTTAGGTCTTCCATCTTGGTTCTCTCACTGGGTTTTTGGGAAACAAATGCTCACCAGATTTGTGCCTCTCTGTTGTTTTCAGCTGGTTGTTGACCTTCCTATCTTGTCTGCAGTTTCTTTGGTAATTTCTGGCATAAGATAACCAAATGAAACGGATGCTGTGATCACCATCAGATTGTGTCCATCAGACCATGTTCTGAGTTCAGGCCCTCACCTTGCACATTTGATAGCAATGATCAAACGAACACAGTTGCTCTGACAGACAACACTGGAGCTAATGTTACATCATCTGTGTTATGCACAGAGTCGCCACATCTTGGGATCCAGTGCAGCTTTTTCCCTGGTGTATCTCTGGACTGGTAGTTCCCATTTCTCCATGAAAGGTTAAACTACCAGTCCATAGATGCAGTAGGGCAATCAAGCACTAGATCCACCTAACCTGAAATTAACTGGTAATCCCACCAAAATAGATCAAAACAAATAAAAAATCAGGACTGAAATTTTAGGTTTATTATTTATATCCCGATACATACAGTATATACAGCCAAGTGCCCCACAACAGATAGTCCAAGTAAAACCAACAACAACTCTTTATCCAAGTACTGTCCCATATGCTGCCCTAACAGATGATATTATAAAGCTCTTTTAAATGCTGATGTATCTCTCAGCTACTGTAGTGTCATACCAGCTGATTCCACGCCCTTGGTACAGCAATCGAAAAAGTGCTACGCCTAGTCTCTTCAAATGAAAAAAATCTTAGGTCAGGAACGGTAAGCAAACAAGCATTTTCAGAGTGCAAAGAGCGTAGACGATGATAAACCTGAAGCACTGACATCAAGTAATGCGAAAAGGACTAGATTGATGTACCAACAACATCTTAAATTTAAACAGTACTTTTTTTTGTAGAAAAAAAGGTACCAGTACTCATACAGGGCAACCTTAGAGGCAGGGTTACTATCTGTGGCTCCGCACTCCACAGTAGCCACACCCCTTTTACCGAACATGGAACATATAAAAAGGCATCAGTGAAAATATTATACCAGTCCCTAGAATACAAGCACACCTCTTACTGGGGAAATACAACAAACAGGATTTTTTACACAGAAACTACTTATCAGCAGAATATTGCGCCTCAGTCATACATACACAGAACATGGATAGAGCCTCACCAAATACAAAATTACTGACCACAAATTATTTTATACTGCTGTTGCCATTATGGATACATAGTTCAATACATCCCATCAAATACCAGAAAGAATACGACAGGTATAAAAGGGGAGGCACCACCTGCACCACCTGCACCACCTGTTCCTCGGATCCCATTCCCACCAATCTGCTTACCAACATCTCTCCTACAGTTAATCCCTCAATCTGTCACATCCTCAACCTCTCTCTCTCCACTGCTACTGTCCCTGACACCTTCAAGCACGCAGTAGTCACACCACTTCTCAAAAAACCATCACTTGACCCCACCTGTCCCTCCAACTACCGCCCCATCTCTCTTCTACCCTTCCTCTCCAAATTACTTGAACGTGCTGTCCACAGCCGTTGCCTTGACTTCCTCTCCTCTCAGGCTGTCCTCGACCCGCTTAATTCTGGCTTTCGCCCACTACACTCGACAGAAACAGCACTCTCTAAAGTCTGCAATGACCTGTTCCTCGCCAAATCCAAAGGCCATTACTCCATCCTCATCCTCCTCGACCTATCCGCCGCCTTTGATACCGTCAATCATAATTTACTTCTTGACACACTGTCCTCATTTGGGTTCCAGGGCTCCGTCCTCTCCTGGTTCTCCTCGTATCTTTCCCAACGCACCTTCAGAGTATCTTCTAATGGCTCCTCTTCCACCCCCGTCCCGCTCTCTGTTGGGGTTCCCCAAGGATCTGTCCTTGGACTACTTCTCTTCTCGCTATTGTAAAGTGGATCCTCTTTTCTCAGCGGTTGCAGCTCTCCGCAGCCTGAAGAACACCTTCCAGTACTGCTCCTTTTCCCCTCAGAAACAATGACTTTTTTTATGGCCTAGGAGGGGCTTCCCTCCTTCCCTCGGTTGTGGCACCAAAACACAAAACAAAGCACAGTTATCATTCACCTTTTTCAATCCGGTTAGTTTCCCAGTCCAGGCTTCCACAGCTGCTTCCTCTCCCTCCCTCTTGGGGAAGAGTATCAGCAAATAATAAAAGAAAAAAAAAATACCTGGTTCAGTGTAGCGGGGTTTTCCAAAACACAGTTCACTTTTAGCCAAGCCTTACTCCGCTGCTCAGTTTAGCCAGGCTTTCAAAATACAGTTCAGTTCTAGCCAAGCTTTCCAAGACACAGCTCAATTGAGCCAGGCTTTCAAAAAAACACAGTTCAGTTCTAGCCAAGCTTTCAAAATACAGCTTAGTTCTAGCCCCGCTTTCCAAAACACAGCTCAATTTAGCCAGGCTTTCAAAAACACAGTTCAGTTCTAGCCCAGCTTTCAAAACACACTTTTCAGTAATGGCTTTGCGCGGGCTCAAAGCCTAGGGTCCCACCCTCTTGGTCAGCCATACTCCTACCTGACCTCCTCCCGCTTGACCCGGCTTGGCCCCGCTACTTCCTTGGCTTTCGCTGAGCCAGAGCCGAAAAGTCCATCGGCTCTTCCAGGGTGTTCTCCGGTTCAGTCAACTCCATAGGGCAAGGCTCACTCTCTGCCTCTCTCTCCTCAGGAGCCCAATCCATATTCTCCTCGCCCCGCCCTTCTCCCAGCTGCTCACCCTTTCTTTCATTAAAGGTCTTTGGTGGCTCTTCTTTCTCCACCCACCTGTTCCACCACCTCTTCCACCAGGTTGGAGAATCAGCCTTATTCCTTCCCCTGCGGCCCTCCTCTGGAGACTCCTGGGAATGCACATAGTTTCTCTTATCCCCGGTCTCCCTTGGGGCATGCTGGGAGTTGTAGTTCTTTATTTCTAGTTTTTTTCTGGGGAATGCCTGCCTATAACGGGGGTATTCTGGCCTATCCCAGGGTTCCTTTGGGGCCTGTCCTACATACTCTTTACATACCCCCCCCCCCTTAAATTTCCACCCCCGCATTCTTTTTCCTCCTCCTCCTCCACCCGGGACAGGGCATCAACATTTCCTAAACATCGCCCGGGACGATGCTCCACAGCATATTGGAAAGGCTGCAATGCTAAGTACCATCGCATTAGTCTCCCATTATAATTCTTCATTACATTCAACCATTTTAGGGGAGCATGGTCCGTTACCAACTTAAATTTTCTCCCTTCTAAATAGACACTACACTCCTGCACTGCCCATCGTATGGCTAAACACTCCTTTTCTATGGTGGAGTAATGTTCCTCATGAGGCAGGAGCTTCCGGCTTAAATAAAGCACCGGGTGTTCCTCCCCTTCATGCTCTTGGGACAGCACTGCGCCTAACCCCCTCCCCGAAGCATCTGTTTGAAGGACAAAGGGCTTTTCAAAATCAACTGCTTTCAGCACAGGTTCCTGGCACAGGGCCCTCTGCATCTGTTCAAATGCCCTCAACTCCTCCCCTCCCCACCTCAAGTGGTCCGGATTCTTCCCTCTCAGCATGTCAGTTAAGGGAGTGGCCATTGCGGAAAAATGAGGGATGAACCTGCGGTAATACCCTACCATCCCCAGTAATCTACGCAATTGTTTCTTGGTGTTTGGTCTGGGAAACTCTTGGATGCTTTTAACCTTATTCAATAAGGGCCTGACCTCTCCCCTTCCCACATTATACCCTAAATACTTCACCCTGTACTGCGCAAAATAACATTTTTTTGGGTTCAGGGTGAGACCTGCCTCCCTAAAAGCCTGCAGCACTGCCTCTACCTGGTTTAAATGGGTGTTCCAGTCTCCACTATGTATTACCACATCATCCATATATGCGGCGGCATAGGCCTGATGTGGTCGGAGAACCCTGTCCAGCAACCTCTGGCAACTTGCAGCAGCTGAATTAAGGCCAAAGGGCAATCTTTTGAACTGGTACAGGCCTATGGGCGTACTAAAGGCAGTCTTAGCTTGTGCCCCTGACGTAAGGGGAATCTGCCAGTACCCTTTTGTCAAGTCCAGGGTGGTGAGATATTGTGCAGATCCTAGCCTGTCCACCAGCTCCTCAATATAGGGCATAGGATATGCATCTGCTTGAGAAATATTATTAAGCTGGCGGAAATCTATGCAGAATCTCCACTCCCCCTCGGGTTTTGGTACTAACACCACTGGGCTTGACCAGGGGCTATTTGACTCTTCTATCACCCCGAAGTCTAACATTTCCTGGACCTGTTTTATCACCTCCCTCCTTTTCATGGGGGACAGCCTATATGGTTTTTGCCGAACTACTTTACCCTTTTCCGTTATGATGTCATGCTCCACTAGGGGAGTATTTCCAGGGCAGGCCGTCAACACATCATCAAACCCTTTCAAGAGCCTCCCTATCTCTTTCTTTTGTACTTGTGTTAACCGGGGATTAACCTCTGGTTCACCGGGCTTGAAAATATCTCTTATTTGCGGTCCCAACTCCTCTCCCTCCTTTTCATCTCCCCGGGTCTGAAAACCTACCCTTGTTACCCAGGGTTTCATCAGGTTAACGTGGAAGGTTTGGACCCGCCCCTTTTCGTTCGCCACCTCATATGTAAGGGGCCCAAGTCTCCTCCTCACCACCCAGGGACCCTTCCACCTAGAGGCAAACTTATGAGGATCCTCCGAGATTAGGATAAGGACCCTATCTCCTATTACAAACTCCCTCTCCCGAGTACCCTTATCATAATATTCCTTTTGCCGATTTTGGCTCTGTTCCAGCCTTTCCTGGGAATATTCCTGTAACTTATCTAATCTGGTCCTCAGATCCTGTAGGTATTCGACCACTGACTGCTCGGAGGTGTCCGGGGGTACCCAGTGCTCCTGCAATATATCTAAAATTCCCCTGGGCCTCCGGCCGAACATTAGTTCATAAGGCGAAACACCTAAGGAGTCTTGCACCTTCTCCCTGTAGGCATATAGCACGAAGGGCAACAGCTGGTCCCAACCTGTCCTATCCTCGCCTAACGCTTTCTTTAACATACCCTTTAAAGTTCTATTAAAACGTTCCACCATCCCATTAGTTTGAGGATGGTAGGCCGCTGTACGGATATGTTGTATCCCAAAAGCCTCCCACACTTGCCTTAAGGTACTTGACATAAAGTTGGACCCCCTGTCGGTCAAAACTTCTTGGGGGAATCCCACCTCACAAAAGATTTTTATCAGTTCCCTGGCAATGACCTTCGCTGATATGCTTCTCAAAGGAATGGCCCAGGGGTACCTAGTGGCCATATCCATAACCACTAAAACGTAGAGGAAGCCTCTCTGTGATTTTGTTACTGGGCCAATAATATCCATGGCTATTCTCCTCCCCGGTTGTTCCACTCTAGCAATGGGTTTTAACGGTGCCTTAGGCGGTAGCCGGTCTGTCACCTTCTGACAGTTGGGGCAGGACTTGCAATACCTCTCCACCTCCCCATAAACTCCTGGCCAATAAAACCGGCCCAATATCTGAGTCAGGGTAGCTTGGGAGCCCTTATGCCCCCCCAAAGGGTGATCATGCGCGAGCCTTACTACTAGGGGACGGAAAGCTTGGGGGACTACTAGCTGTCTCCCCGCTTCAGAGTTCTCCCAATTGGGTACCCTGCGATATAGAATGTCCCCCTCTATCATGAACCCCGGGGCTTCCTGGCCCTCCCCTTGTCGGGCCCGTTCCCAGGCATATTCTAAAGTAGGGTCCGTGGCCTGCTCCCTGTGAAACTGGGGAAACTGCTCGCTCAATTCTTTCGGGGCCACTGGCAGATAACTTTCTTTTCTTGCCTGCTCCAAGGCCTCCCGTCTGCCCCTCTGCTCCTTTTTTTTCAAAGCTTTCCCCTTTCTCTCTTTCCCCGGCTCCCCTAAGACCTCCCCTTGAAAAGGAAAAATACCTCCTATTCCCTCTTCCTCAGTCTCAGGGTCTCGCCGAGCCTGAGAGCGGGTAGTGACCAACACTCTTTTTTCACTAATACACTCGGTAAAGGGGGGCCAGTCCCTTCCCAAAATCATCTCCTGTGGCAGTCTGGGCAGCACGGCAACGGCTATCTCTATCTCCCCTTTAGGCCCCTTCACGTGAACCCTATGGAGGGTATAACGAGTACTGGCCCCATGTATACATTGAATAGCCACTGCTCCCTCATAGGTATCCTTACCTCCTGTCCTCCTCTTTCTTATTTGTTCCCATAACCTCCTAGAGATCATGGACTGGTCTGCCCCGGAGTCTAACATGGCTACAATCGGTAAACCCTCAACCTCCACCTTAGCAGTATACCGAGGCCTAAACCCTTGGGCAACCTGCGAGGTCCATCCCTCTCGACCTGGGCAATCCCTCCGGAAGTGCCCAGTCTTCCCACACTTATAACAGATTTTTCCTTCATACGAGGGGGCCTTTCTTTCAGGGCCTGAGGGCACTACGGGCTTTTTACCCCCCCCCCAGCCGTAATCGGGTTTCCCCCCCTGGGGCTCTGTCTTAAAGCGGGAACTTTTGGAACCCCCGCCTCCAACAGGTCGGGGCTTACCCCCCTCCAGGTCGGGTTCTCCCCAATGTTGGGCTTCCAAATAACACTCCAACCCGGCTGTCACGGCCTCCACCGTCTTACAGCCCCTTTGGACCAATCCTGCCCTAATCTCCCTGGGAAGGCCCTGCAGGAACTGCTCCACTACTAATTCTTGAAGAATCTCTCCCATGGTGTGGCGATCAGGTTCCAACCATTTTTTTACCAAGTCCATCAGTCTAGTGGCCAGCGCTTTAGGGGTTTCCCCCTTTTCCCATTTAGTAGACCGAAACTTACGCCTATAAGCCTGGGTACTCAGTCCATACCGGTCTTTAATGGCCTCTCTCAACCTCCCATAGTTGGCAGCGTCCCCAGGAGCCAAGTCTCTAAAGGCTCCTAGAGCCTCCCCAGATAATGAAGGCAGTAACCGCTTGGCCCACTGCTCTTGTGGCCACCCTGCGGCCACTGCCACCCTCTCGAAGGCGGTCAGGAAATCATCCACATTATCCTGCTCAGACAACTTTCCCCAAGTAAGTGAGTTCAGGGATAAAGGTCCTACCGCACCGCTTCCGCCTGGCCCCTGTCCAGTTGCTCCGGCTCCACCGCCCCTGGGAGCCTCGATCCCTCGCTGAAAAAAGTCCTGGAGCATATTCAGCACCGGTTGTTGCTGCTCTCGTGCCGCCGTCAAGGAGTCTTCCACCATCTTCCCCGTCAGTTCTTGCTGTTTCTGGAACTGCATCGTCATCCAAGTGAAGATCTCCTTGGGGTCCATCCTTGCTCCGGAACAGCGACTCCTGGTGGGAAAAAAAACACAGAGGACACCTCCAAGTGCGGTTTCACTACTTATGTTTCCCCTTTTTCTAGGATCCCTTTATCTCCCCCAATCTAGGCCCCGCTTACCGGAACCCCAGACGGGTCTGCGCCTTTCTCAGCGTTGGCCCCTCCGTCGGGCTTTTCTGTCCTGCTGGTCTTGGCCTCCTCGAGCGACAGGTCTGCGACGCGATCCCACTTCTGACACCAATTGTAAAGTGGATCCTCTTTTCTCAGCGGTTGCAGCTCTCCGCAGCCTGAAGAACACCTTCCAGTACTGCTCCTTTTCCCCTCAGAAACAATGACTTTTTTTATGGCCTAGGAGGGGCTTCCCTCCTTCCCTCGGTTGTGGCACCAAAACACAAAACAAAGCACAGTTATCATTCACCTTTTTCAATCCGGTAAGTTTCCCAGTCCAGGCTTCCACAGCTGCTTCCTCTCCCTCCCTCTTGGGGAAGAGTATCAGCAAATAATAAAAGAAAAAAAAAAATACCCGGTTCAGTGTAGCGGGGTTTTCCAAAACACAGTTCACTTTTAGCCAAGCCTTACTCCGCTGCTCAGTTTAGCCAGGCTTTCAAAATACAGTTCACTTCTAGCCAAGCTTTCCAAGACACAGCTCAATTGAGCCAGACTTTCAAAAAAACACAGTTCAGTTCTAGCCAAGCTTTCAAAAACACAGTTCAGTTCTAGCCCAGCTTTCAAAAACACAGCTCAATTTAGCCAGGCTTTCAAAAACACAGTTCAGTTCTAGCCAAGCTTTCCAAAACACAGCTCAATTTAGCCAGGCTTTCAAAACACAGTTCAGGTCTAGCCAAGCTTTCCAAAACACAGCTCAATTTAGCCAGGCTTTCAAAAACACAGTTCAGTTCTAGCCCAGCTTTCAAAACACACTTTTCAGTAATGGCTTTGCGCGGGCTCAAAGCCTAGGGTCCCACCCTCTTGGTCAGTCATACTCCTACCTGACCTCCTCCCGCTTGACCCGGCTTGGCCCCGCTACTTCCTTGGCTTTCGCTGAGCCAGAGCCGAAAAGTCCATCGGCTCTTCCAGGGTGTTCTCCGGTTCAGTCAACTCCATAGGGCAAGGCTCACTCTCTGCCTCTCTCTCCTCAGGAGCCCAATCCATATTCTCCTCGCCCCGCCCTTCTCCCAGCTGCTCACCCTTTCTTTCATTAAAGGTCTTTGGTGGCTCTTCTTTCTCCACCCACCTGTTCCACCACCTCTTCCACCAGGTTGGAGAATCAGCCTTATTCCTTCCCCTGCGGCCCTCTTCTGGAGACTCCTGGGAATGCACATAGTTTCTCTTATCCCCGGTCTCCCTTGGGGCATGCTGGGAGTTGTAGTTCTTTATTTCTAGTTTTTTTCTGGGGAATGCCTGCCTATAACGGGGGTATTCTGGCCTATCCCAGGGTTCCTTTGGGGCCTGTCCTACATACTCTTTACAATATACACCTCTTCCCTAGGCTCGTTGATCTCATCTCATGGTTTCCAGTACCATCTCTATGCCGATGACACCCAGCTTTACCTCTCCACTCCCGACATCACAGTTGAAACCCAGGCCAAAGTTTCAGCCTGCCTTTCCGACATCGCTGCCTGGATGTCCAACCGGCATCTGAAACTGAACATGGCAAAGACTGAGCTCCTTATCTTTCCACCCAAACCCTCTTCTCCTCTTCCCCCACTTTCCGTCTCTGTTGACAACACCCTCATCCTCCCCGTCTCTTCAGCATGCAATCTCGGAGTCATCTTCGATTCCTCCCTCTCCTTCTCTGCCCATATCCAACAGACAGCTAAGACCTGTCGCTTCTTCCTCTATAATATTAGCAAAATTCGCCCATTCCTCTCTGAACAGACCACCCGAACCCTCGTCCACTCGCTCGTTACCTCTCGTCTTGACTATTGCAACCTTCTCCTCGCTGGCCTCCCGCTTAGCCACCTATCCCCCATTCAATCTGTCCAAAATTCCACCGCACGTCTTATCTACCGCGTGAACCGATACTCTCATATCACCCCTCTCCTCAAGTCGCTTCACTGGCTCCCAATCCACTACCGTATACAGTTCAAGCTTCTCCTATTGACCTTCAAGTGCACTCAATCTGCTGCCCTCCATTACCTCTCTACCCTCCTCTCCCCGTATGTTCCCACCCGTAACCTCCGCTCTCAGGACAAATCACTCCTATCTGTACCCTTCTCCACCACCGCTAACTCCAGACTCCGCCCCTTCTGCCTCGCAGCACCTTATGCCTGGAACAGACTTCCTGAGCCCTTACGCCATGCGCCCTCCCTGCCCATCTTCAAGTCCTTACTCAAGGCCCATCTCTTCTCCCTTGCTTTTGGCGCCTAACCACCTTCCCCATTCCTGTTACCTACACTGACTACGTAGTCTGTTACCGTTAGATTGTAAGCTCTCTTGAGCAGGGACTGTCCCTCCCCGTGTTTAAACTTGTACAGCGCTGCGTAACCCTGGCAGCGCTATAGAAATGCTAAGTAGTAGTAGTAGTAGGCATGGAGCTGAAATGACTATATATAAATTCAGAAAAATTTTGAAAATACATACCTTTGGCTAGTGGGTGGCATCTCTAGACAGAAATACTTTGGGTGGCATCAGGGGGCAAGCTAGATATAGGAGGGCAAGTGAAAGTGACATTTTCGCACATCATACCCTTCTTCCACCCCACCCCTCTTTTTAAATTAGCATGATAATTGATGACACCATTCAACAAATCTTTCAGTACCAGAAGTTTCTGTATTCTCTACGGGATTGGTCAGAATCTTTATATAAATCCTGAAGGTCCAGTTCTATATCATAAACTTCATATTACCCAACAATTGAGGTATACTTCTTAGAACTCACCATACAAAAAATATATTCAAAGTGTGATTATCACCTCATGAACAGCACAAGCTCCTTTCACTGCCAGACACTGTTTAAAGCAGATGGGTTTTTGTTTGCATGGTGAATCTACAGGATGTGGAGACCACTAGTTCTGAGCATTTTTATTTTGGATGACGCCTTTGCAGCCCGTGCCTCAGAGCCTGTTTCAAAAGGCCAGACACTTTGCAAAATAACATAAAATCCTGCAAAAAGACACTCAAAACCTATACAGGAAAATTTAATCAAACTATAACAGTCCTGACCCACCCATGAAAAGACAGTATTATAAATATTACACTGGGCCTTAGAGCAGCAGTAAACCTGCTACTGGGAAACTGGAACAAGCTGGACTACACAGACACTACACTTTAGCAGAATCCTTCACCTCAGTCAGACATGCAGAACACGGACAGACCTTCACCTGATACAAATTAGGGAACCACAAAAGACATGCAGACCAAAACTGAAATGGAGACCTCCAAGTAAGTCAGACTCTATCAGCAGTGAAACTACTGGTAAAAGAAAAATAGAAATACATTTTCTCCTGTACTCTGCTAAATACAAAATAGAAAAGATGTACGTTTCCCAAAGTAGACACATACCAATCCTTATAAGGTATTAAATACAAATCATTTTTTTTCTTTTTTACCTTTATTGTCTGGGTATTTTTCTAATTGCACTGGTCCCAGTCTGTTCCACTATTTGTGTCAGGTTTGCCTTTCCATTTCTTCTCTACATCCGTCTGGCACTGATCTTTCTTCTTCTTTTTTTATGTTTCTTTTTTCATTTTTCTCTTCTCTGCCTCTACATCCACCCATATATAATTTTTATCCCTCCTTGTCTCTTTCTCTCATCCTCTATTAATTAGTCACCTTCTTTTCACCTCTCATCTTCTCTCCAGCAATTCCATTGCCCTCCTGTCTTTCTCCTTCCCCAGTCTTCTACTCTCACCTCTATCTTCACCCACTCTGATCCCCCATTTCCATTCTCTGTACTCACCTTCTCAGCCCTCATCTGCCTTCTACTGCTTCTCATCCCCTCATCAGCCTCAGCTCCATCCCTCTTCTTTCCTATACATCTATTTGCAGCATGTCCCCCTTTTCTCTCTGTTCCCTTTTATCCATGTGTAGCATGTTCCCCCTCCCCTCTTCCCTTCACCCACTCTGATCCCCCATTTCCATTCTCTGTACTCACCTTCTCAGCCCTCATCTGCCTTCTACTGCTTCTCATCCCCTCATCAGCCTCAGCTCCATCCCTCTTCTTTCCTATCCATCTATTTGCAGCATGTCCCCCTTTTCTCTCTGTTCCTTTTTATCCATGTGCAACATGTCCCCCTCTCCTTTCTCTTCCATGTGCAACATGTCCCCCTCCCCTCTTCCCTTCCATAAACAGAATGTCCTCCTCCCCTTCCATGTGCCTCATAAGCCCTCCCCTCCCCTTCCATCCATGTGCAGTATGTCCCTTATCTTCTCCCTTCTATTTGACAGCATGCCCCCCTCTCCTCTCCCTTTCCTTCCATCTGTGTGCAGCTTCTCCCCTCTCCCTTTCATCAATGGGCAGCTTGTCCCCCTCTCTTCTCCCTTTCCTTTCTTTCTATCCATGGGCAGCTTCTCCCCTCTTCTTGCCCTTCCTTTCATACAAGTACAGCTTCTTCTCCCCCCTCCTCCTGCGGCTCCAGCATTACCTCCTTACTTCCCTGTCTGTCCTCTCTCCTCACGGGCTCTACAAATTTAGAGTTCACTGGCATTGCCAGCAGTGATTACAACAGACTCCCTCCAGCGGCTCAAAGACTTTCCTTTTGCTGCTTTCTTCTCATGCGGCAAAAGGCAGTTGTGACAGAGAGAAGGACCCCAGGGCTGGCTGGAGAGAGCTTGTGGTAATCACTGCCAGGCCAGCAGTGCCAACAAACTCTCTAAGTTTGTGGGGCCCTCAGGGAGGGAAGGAGGAATGGAGATGTGTAGCTTTGGCACAAACTTTCACTGGGAGTTCAAAGGGGGAGCAACTAAGATTTTTTGGAGGTATTTGCCCCCCTTGCATAGGCGTAGTTTGACTGTTTCATTTGGGGGGGGCAAAGGATGGGGCGGAGCATATTAGCATATTCATTTGCATATATACATATGCAAATGAATATGCTAATATGGAGGAAGGAATTGAAATTTACAGGCAAAATATCACAGATGCACATTTCAAAAAGCTGACATATTTCAATTAATATATTCTGAATAAAATACTTTTTTACCTTTGTTGATCATTTAGTTTTTCTATTCGCTTTGGTCCCAGTGTCTTCTGTTTTATGCAGTGTCTTCTTTCCAGTAGGCTTCCCTCTGCTCCCCACCCCTCCCAGTCCCATCCATCTCCTGCTCCTTCCTTCTGCTCACCTCATTTCCCATTCCAATCCAATTCCTGGTCCTTCCCTCTGCTCCCCACCCACCCACCCCTCCCAGTCCCATCCATCTCTTGCTCCTTCCCTCTGCTTCCCACCCCTCCCAGTCCCATCCATCTCCTGCTCCTTCCCTCTGCTCACCTCATTTCCCAGTCCAATCCAATTCCTGGTCCTTCCCTTTGCTCCCCACCCCTCCCAGTCCCATCCATCTCTTGCTCCTTCCCTCTGCTTCCCACCCCTCCCAGTCCCATCCATCTCCTGCTCCTTCCCACTGCTTCCCACCCTCCCAGTCCCATCCATCTCCTGCTCCTTCCCTCTGCTTCCCACCCTCCCAGTCCCATCCAATTCCTGGTCCTTCCCTCTGCTCCCCACCCACCCCTCCCAGTCCCATCCATCTCTTGCTCCTTCTCTCTGCTTCCCACCCCTCCCAGTCCCATCCATCTCCTGCTCCTTCCCACTGCTTCCCACCCTCCCAGTCCCATCCATCTCCTGCTCCTTCCCTCTGCTTCCCACCCTCCCAGTCCCATCCATCTCCTGCTCCTTCCCTCTGCTCACCACCCCTCCCAGTCCCATCCATCTCTTGCTCCTTCCCTCTGCTTCCCACCCCTCCCAGTCCCATCCATCTCCTGCTCCTTCCCTCTGACCTCCTTTCCCAGTCCAGTCCAATCCAATTCCTGGTCCTTCCCTCTGCTCCCCACCCACCCCTCCCAGTCCCATCCATCTCTTACTCCTTCCCTCTGCTCTCCACCCTCCCAGTCCCATTCATCTTCCCTCTGCTGCCCCCCCCCGCGAGGTCCAGGATCGTGACTCCGTTTACCCCCTCTCTTCCTCCCTCCCTCCGGTGCAGGCAGCAGTCTTCTTCAGCCTTTCTGTGTTCCTGGCAGCGGTAGCGACGTACACGCTGCCTTCGGTCTGCCCCGGAAGCCTTCTCTTCAAGTTCCTGTTCCCACCTATGCGGGAACAGGAACTTGAAGAGAAGGCTTCGGGGCAGAGCTGAAGGCAGCGTGTACGTCGCTACCGCTGCCAGGAACAAGAAAGACTTAGAGAAGATTGGTGCTGCCTGCGCCGGAGGGTAGGAAGAGAGGGGGTAGATAGACACGCTCGTCTCCGTCCGCTTCGCTGCTTCCCTGCCCTCTCTGTCTGCGTCCCGCCTTCCTCTGATGTCATTTCCTTTCGGGCGGGACGCAGACAGAGAGGGCAGGGAAGCAGCAAAGCGGACGGAGACGAGCGCGTGCCTGCTTGTTTTTTTTTTTTTTCACTTCTAGCACCAGTCCACGTCATCGTCGTTTGGGGGGGGCATTGCCCCCCCTCGCCCCCCCCCCCAGTCTACGCCTATGCCCCCTTGCCTCCCTCCACTGTAGTGATGTCTATGCTTTTGGCTTTCACAAGAAGCTTCAAATCTGAGTAATACCATGAATTGGTTTAGGTTCCGTGTCTGAATTTTGCTAATCTGGCTTGTGTCATCCCTCCCCTTCATCCCATGATCCAGCATGTTTCCCTCTCTCTTTCATCCCTCCCTTCCACCCCATGATCCAGCATGTTTCCCTCTCTTTTTCATCCCTCCCCTTCACCCCATGATCCAGCATGTACCTCTCTCTTTTTTCTCCCTCCCCTTTTCCAGTATCTCCCCTTCTTCTTCACCTATTCCCTGGGTCCAGTATCTCACCTTCCCTTCCACCTCTGCCCCTGGTCCATTATCTCTTCCTACTCTTCTCTCCCCCTTCCTACCACTGTCTAGCACATCTCTCTCCTGCTGCCTGCAATCTCCCACCCAGGTCAGGTAAATTGTTCCCCATATATCCCCCCAAGTAACTTTCAAGCAATTTTCCTCTTTGGACCACTAACAGTGGCAGCATTTTCACATTCAGCTGTGTGCATTAGTCCTTGAGTCCTTCTCTCTACTGTGCCCCTGTGGAAACAGGAAGTTACATCAAAGGGGGCATGGCTTGGCAGACAGAAGAACTCTAGGACTGACACAGCTGAATGTGAAACGCTGCCACTGTTACTGCACCGAAGAAGAAAATGGCTTTAAAAAGGTACACCAGGTGGGGGGGGGGGGGGGGGGGGGAGGAGAAAAACCAGGTCAGGACAGAGGCTTGCTCGTGGGGAGCCTGTAAAAAAAAGGTGGCAGTACACTGTACCAATATATACTACCACACAAAACCCCTGCATTTAACTCTGAAAGCAACTGCCAACCAATGCAACTTTATAAGAGAGAGAGAGTGATATGTTCAAACTGAGGAATAGACAGTTCTGAACAATCTGAAGAGAATGAATAGAAGCCTCAGGTAAACCCAAATACATAGTATTACAGTAGTCCAATCTGGTTAACACCATGGCCTGGAAAGTCACCCCTGGAAAAAAGAGACTTCAGTTTGCTCAACAAACAGAGCTTAAAATAAGAATTTCTGACCACAGCCTGTATTTGGGGATTAAATTTCAACATGGAGTTTATCGAATATTAATTTGATATACTGCCTCTTTTGAGCATGTGTCGAGGCGGTTTACATACAATTGTACAGGTACTTGCACTGTCCCTTAATGGGCTGACAATCTAAGTTGAGGGGCATAATTGAACGAAAACGTCTATCTCCATGGGCGTTTATCTCCGAGAACGGGTCTGTGAAGGGGCGGACCGAACCGTATTCTCGAAAAAAATAGATGTCCATGTTTTATTCGACAATTTGTGAGCTGGGCGTTTTTGTTTTTCAGTGATAATGGAAAATGAAAGCGCCCAGCTCAAAAACGAATACATCCAAGGCATTTGTTCATGGGAGGGGCCAGGAGTCGTAGTGCACTGGTCCCCCTCACATGCCAGGACACCAACCGGGCACCCTAGGGGACACTTTTACAAAAACAAAAAAAAAGGTAAAAGAGCTCCCAGGTGCATAGCACCCTTCCCTTGTGTATTGAGCCCCCCAAATCCCCCTCAAAACCCACTGCCCACAAGTCTACACCATTACTATAGCCCTAAGGGGTGAAGGGGGGCACCTACATGTGGGTACAGTGGGTTTGGGGGGGTTGGACGACTAAGCTTTAAGCAGCACAATTGTAACAGGTAGGGGGGGATGGGCCTGGTTCCACTTGCCTGAAGTCCACTGCACTCCCTAACAACTGCTCCAGGGACCTGCATACTGCTGCCAGGGAGGTGGGTATGACATTTGAGGGTGAAAATAAAAAGTTGTGAAACATCATTTTTTTTTGGTGGGAGGGGGTTAGTGACCACTGGGTGAGTCAGGGGAGGTCATCCCCGATTCCCTCTGGTGGTAATCTGGTAATTTAGGGCACTTTTTGGGGCCTTATTCGTGAAAAAACAGGGTCCAGGAAAAGTGCCCTAAATTCTAGCTACAAACGCATACTTTTTTTCCATTATCGGCGAAAGGCGCCCATCTCTGTTCGGGTGATAACCATGCCCCAGTCCCGCCTTCACCACGCCTCTGACACGCCCCCGTCAACTTTGTACGCTTCCGTGATGGAGTGCAGCTGAAAACTTCCAAGTTCGGCTTTCGATTATACCGCATTATTCATTTTTGTGAGATAAACGTCCATCTCCCAATTTAGGTCGGAACTTGGGCGTTTTTCTCGTTCGATTATAAGCAGGATAGTATATTGTACCTGGGGCAATGGAGGGCTAAGTGACTTGCCCAGGGTCACACAGAGCTACATTACATTACATTACATCAAGAGCTTCTATTTCGCAATAACCTGTTCAGTTGCATGCGGATAACATAGTTAAAAGAGAACCAGAATAATCATCTGGGAATTCACAAAACCTGAAAACTATACCCCAAATATAATCATTTCCCATATTTTAAAAATAAAACTGTCTTCAGTTGTTTACGGAAAGACCACAAATGATTTAGAGAATGGACAGAAGAAGGAAGTGAATTCCATATTGTTGCCACTTGATATGGAATTGAAGCCAAAAGTTCAGCTACAGAGGGAATTAACCCAGTTCCTCAGGATCTCAACCCACTGCCAACTGTTAGGCAGCAGTGGGACATGAACCCAGTTTCCCAGGTCCACAACCCATTCCTAAATTCTGCATTTGGTGAGAAACCACTACCACATCACCAGAGAGCACAATCTGTGACAGAGCAGCAAAATTTACATCACAGCTCACCAACAGTATTTCAATCTTCAAAATATTTAAAGTAAGCTTATTATCACACATCCAACTTAAAATGGCATCACACAAGCACCTGTAGATGTACAATGACTGATGAAACTGAAGATTCCAGTGGAATAAGGAACTGGATATCATCTGCGTATAGTCGGTAATTAACCCCAAGATCCTATAACAACTGATGTAATTGAGAATAAAGCATGAAAGCACACAAACCAATTTTTAAAAAAACAGCATCAAATTTGTTTTAAATATATAGGAAGGTCATATACTCTCAACCTCCTCAGACTGTATGACAAAGAATTACTTTTTATTTATTTATTTATTTATTCATGACATTTATACCCCACATTAGCCTGAAATAGACTCAAGTTCAATGCGGTTTACAAACAAACAATAAAGTGAATAAAACATATACTGTAATGTATAGAATATAACACAACTTACAATAAGTTCAAGAAGCCAATTAATACATGTGCAGTAAGTAACCAGGAATTTAGACTAGCTCAAGGACAATTAATTAATTAATCATTGAATGCTACAGCAAAATACATTTACTAGTACCAGATCTATAAAGGGCAATTCTATAAGCTAGATGCCCTCATTTGCACATGCATTGCATATGTAAATGCTTAGAACACTAGCACTTACATACATATGTGTGCACATACCTAAGTGATAGCAGGGTGCCTAAGCACTATTCTGCAAATACCCACTTAACTTACATAGCAGGTATTTGCAAGGGGGGAGTATATAGGGGGTGTAACATGGGTAGAACATGGGTGGGGTTCCCATTTATGTGCATAATTTACAGATTGCTGTAAGCTACATGCATCCTTGCTGCAGTTAGGTACCCACACATGCCAGCTATATGGCTCAGGGGCGTAGCTGCGTGGGGCCACGGGAGCATGGGCCCCCGTAGATTTGGCCCTGGCCCCTCGCCGCCAACCCCTTCGACCCCCTCCCATCGCCACCCCTCCCCTGCCGCTGCCGTCGCCGTCAGGTACCTTTGCTGGCAGGGGTCCCCAACCCCCACCACCCCAAGTCCTCTTCTCTGGCGCGGCTGCGTTGCTGATCCGCAAGGCTTCTGTTTCTGTGAGTCTGACGTGCCCGACGGCGGCGGTGGGGGAGGGTTCATGGCGGCAGGAAGGGGGTCGAAAGGGTTGGCGCTGGGGGAGGTCAAAGGTGGTGGTGGCGGCGGTGGGGGGGGGGTCAAAAATGGCAGGGGGGTTGGTGGTGCCGGGGGGGGGGCTAAAATGTGCCCCCTCACCTCAGGCTCTGGACCCCCCCTCCCGCCGAAGTCTGGCTATGCCCCTGATATGGCTGGTGTAATTATGGGCAGTGGTGGCCCTACCATTAGACCACATGAGGTAGGGGCCCCAGGTGGCACTCTCTTGTGAGGCGACATCGCCCCCACCCCTGCCCTTCCCTCCCCAACTCCTTTCCCCGAAATTACCTTTTTCTTTCTCTTATTGTTTTTCAAGCAAAGGCGGGGGCAGAAATTCTCTCTACTGTGGGCAGCCCGTCTCCGAGGAAACAGGAAATTATGTCAGAGAGACGGACCACCTGCATTAGAGAGAAAGAGCCGGGATCGGCAGCAGAGAAGCTTATGGAAGTTGCTGCTGCCGCCTTCTTTAGAAAAACAAGAAAAGAATAGAAAAGGTCATTTTGGGGAAGGGGGTTGGGGAAGGAAACAGGAGTGGCGGTGGAGGAGTTGGGGTGGCAGCTCATTTCTTGGCTCAGCCGGCAGATTGTCTTGGGCTGCCCTTGATTGTGGGCGCCTAAAATTAGACCTTCCAATAACAGAATATGCTAGCATTTTATAATGGAATCTAGGTGCTTAGAATCTTCTATAGAGTAGGCACCTACCATGTGGCCTCGTGGTGACTAAATGGCAGGGCACCCTGTAATAGAATAGTATCAGCTTCAGAGATAGTGAGCTGTGCATGGGGACAGGTGGAATCCCAGCTAGTCAAGTTTTCAGGATATCCACAATGAATATTCATGCGATCAATTTGCACACACTGCCTTCTTGGTGTGCAGGTTTATCTGATGCATATTCATTGTACATATCCTGAAAACCTGTTTGGGGTTCTCCCAGGACAGTTTTGGGAATCACTGGTATATAGTGTTATCGCTCTCACAGGGTTCCACTCTTCCAATATATATATTTTTGATAGATTTAATATAGGGCGGAGGGGGGTGGAGAAGGTTGGTGCACTCTTTCTCTCTCTCCTCTTCCAGTTTCACTATCTCGGTATACTTAGTTGCACCCAAGAGATAGAGGGAAGGGGAGGGAATCCAGGAATCATATCATATTTCTTCCCTGTGCCCCCTGTATATACTGAGACAGCTGAGAACATGCCAAGACATCTCTTCAGCGCTGCAAGACACTTTTTGCAGATGTGTCTTGCAGTACTTAATGGAACAGCAGGATGATACATGAGTTACACTGATGTGGCTATCTCTATTAGGAGCACACGTTCAAAGGTGCTGTGTGGTTCCATTGCCGATGACTAGCTAATTGTGTTTTAGTACATGTAGAATGAATAATCTTTGCTGCAGTAAATTACTATTAAATTGTAGAGCAGTTAATGTACTATGATGTAGCAACAGAGCCGTCACTAGAGACTATATTACAGCCCACTTGATTAGGAAGTAATATTATACAGTAGAGTTAGTAAAAGCTGAAAATGAAGCTATGCTACTAAAAAGTGGAGATTTTGCTGAAATGCTTTCACATGTTCTATTGACATTAGTCCTTTCTCTGTTTGTTTGCCATTCATAAGAATGGGCACCTCATGGCCGAGGTACCCCAGGCTTTCACTGGTGGCTAGTGGAGAGGAGTCACAGGGCTCCCTATTTTTAACACCATCTCCCTTTCAAGTTGAGACTGACTGGGGTCATCTTCAAAAAATCTTCAAGCAGCTTTAAGCAGCTCCCCCCCCCCCCCCCCCCCCCCCCCCCCCCCCCCCCCAGTTTCTTTACACCCCTATCCTCCTGCAGAGCAAGTGCTGCTTGGGTGAAATTTACATCACAGAACACAGAGCTGACCCAATGCTGATCTGTTTGTTCGGTCGAGTGCACACAATCCACAGAAGTGAGAGCTACATGATAGTAATATTAGACATACCATCCTCTTGTCACAAAGGGCATTATGTTAATACTGTAGGGCACCCCTAGGACTGACATGGAAAATTAGGGATAAAAGTCAATTTTGCATTCACCTCATTTAATAAAGAGGTAGGCTCAAGGCAGTGAAGTGACTGTTAGATTTCTGATATAATCAACTTAATAATGGACTATGCTAACTAGGGAAAGGTTGGGGGAAAGGGGAGACTATCAGAGAGATAGAAATGCTGGGGAATCTTAGCAATGGTGGATGGGGAGGAGAGAGAGGGAGGTGTCACAAGATATAAAGGGATGGAAGGAGGTATGAGAATACGGTTACCATATGTCCAAATTTCCTTTTCAGGGGACTGCCAGGGGTCCAGGTGATTTTTTCCAGCCTGCCTGTTTGTCCAGGTTTCCTGGGCAGGCTGGCAGACAGGCTGGCCGGCCGGCCTTTTCTCTCCCTTTCCATAACGTGCCCTGGTGGTCTAATGACCTCTTTGGGGCAGAAAATAACCCCACTCTTTCCTGCCCGCTGCTGCTGACCTCCTCACTGCCACCACTTTTTGAAAATGGCTGCCAAGACTTGAAGTGGTGGCCTCGTGAAACTTCCAGAAGTCTTAAGAGGATGTTGATTGAACCAGTGGCAGTGATCAGGTCAGCAGCAGTGGGCAGGAAAGAGTGGGATTCTTTCCTGCCCCAAAAAGGCCACTAGACCACCAGGGACATTACGGTAGATTCAGGGAAGATGAATGGAGTCATGTGGGTGGGTGGGGGTATAAGAATGGTGGATGGTGGGAAGGAACTGTAAAAAAAAGTGGATGAAGGGCAGGGCAGTAAAAAAGGGGGAGGGAGGGAGCTGTATAAAAGGTAGATGGAGGGAGGGGGTTGTAAAAAAAGGAGGACGGGATGGAAGGATGGAGGGAAGGGGCTGGAAAAAAGATTGGTAATGGGGATGTACATGAAAGAGGGGAAGGAAAAAGGGGAAAATACAGCACATGGATAGAAGGGGATGGAGAGGAGAGGAAAGGAGGACATGCTACTTATGGATGGGAGGGAAAGGGAAGGGGGACATGTCGCTCATGGATGGTTGCTTTTTTTGGAAATGTACATCTTTTCTAATTTTGTATTTAGCAGAGTAGGGAAGAAAATGCATTTCTGTTACTTTTACCAGTATTTTCACTGCTTATAGAACCTGGCTTTCTCAGGAAAGTCAAGGTGAGGGCAGGGTGGGCAGGGGGCAGGGTAGTGTTTTATATTTTGTGTCCTCTTTTTGTCTCAGCAAATATGGTAATCCTATATGAGAACTAAACAGTCTCTAGAGATATTAATGGGGTAATATGGAGAAATGGCAATGGTTAGAGATTTTGCAAGGGGAGATACTGTCCATCTTTCTGTCTGTCCATCCAGGTACTTGTGAACTGGATTGGCCACTGTTGGAAACAGGATACTGGGCTTGATGGACCTTCAGTCTGTCCCAGTTTGGCAATGCTTGTGTTATGTTATGTTATTTATTATGACATTTCTACCCCACATTTTCCCAAGAAAGCTCAAGTTCAATGCAGCTTACATAACAAATTAAGAAGAAGCATTATAAGACAATTAATATTAATACATGATTACAACTATTAAAAATATATATTTTTATATTAGCTGAACACAGATCTAAAGAAGTGGTCTTTCAGTAAACTTCTAAATGACATATAATCAACTGAGTGTCTGATATACTTGGGTAACGAGTTCCAGAGTTTGGTACTTTGATAAGAAAAATTAGCATTATGGATACTTTTGTAGGTTAAGTTTTTACAACTTTGGAAATGTAATATGAGATATTCTCTAGATGATGAGGTGGCATTTTATGATGATAACCTAATGAGATCTATCATATAAGATGGTAAGATTCCATAAAGAATCTGATGAACAAGAACACAGAGCTTAAATTAAATTCTTTGGGTGAAGAAACATTTTCTCCGATTTGTTTTAAATTTACTACACTGTAGTTTCATCACATGCCCCCTAGTCCTAGTATTTTTGGAAAGCGTGAACAGACGCTTCACATCCACCTGTTCCACTCCACTCATTATTTTATATACCTCTATCATGTCTCCCCTCAGCCGTCTCTTCTCCAAGCTGAAAAGCCCTAGCCTCCTTAGTCTTTCTTCATAGGGAAGTTGTCCCATCCCCACTATCATTTTAGTCGCCATTCGCTGCACTTTTTCCAATTCTACTATATCTTTCTTGAGATGCGGCGACCAGAATTGAACACAATACTCAAGGTGCGGTCACACCATGGAGCGATATAACAGCATTATAACATCCTCACACCTGTTTTCCATACCTTTCCTAATAATACCCAACATTTTATTCGCTTTCCTAGCCACAGCAGCACACTGAGCAGAAGGTTTCAGTGTATTATCGACGATCTATATATCAATGATCTATGTATAAGACAGACAACCATGTTTTGTGCAGTTTGCAGTTTTCTTAGGAGACTCCATTTAATAACCCATAAATTGAATTGCATTAGTCAAATTTGGTTAAGACTAATGACCGAGCTAAAGTGCAAAAAACTTTGAAAAGAATGGTCTTAATCTTTTAAGTTTCCACAATGAATTATAGACATTCAAGACTACTTTGGAAATTTGGCAATTAAAGGAAACTGATCAATTAAGATCCCCAAGATTTTCATTGTTGAATCCGAAGAATAAGTAACATTATCAGTCTTAAAGTTTGAGATGGGTATTGGGTGATAAGGACAAGTTATTATCATAAATTTAGTTTCAAATTTAAAATTAAGAGCCCAGGATTCCAGTAAGTTGATACCTACTTTGATTTTGTTTGCAATCTTATGTAATTGTTTGATGAACTGGATATAAATTGTAACATCATCAGCATATATGAATGCTGAAAACCTGTTTGATTCTACCAAATGGTCTAAAGGGATTATCATAATGTTAAACAAAATAGGTGACAGAGGAAAACCCTGTGGCACTCCACTACAAGAAACTTATGACAACAAGATAGTACCCAGTTGCTTAACTTAGTGAGACCTGGATTTTAAAAATCCCGAGAATCATTTCAAGACAGTTCCACAGATTTCATAATAGTCAAGTATGTTTAAAAGGATGTTATAATCTACTATATCAAATGCACTAGACATGTTGAATTGGAGAATTAAAACTTTGTTGCCTAAGCTTAATTCTCGTCTAAGATTGTCTACTAATGTAGCAAGAACAGTTTCAGTACTATAAGAGGGCCTGAAACCCTATTGATATTTATGTAGAATTGAATGATGCTGAAGATATTCCATTAATTGATGAGTGATTAGTCCTTCCAAAACTTTGACTAATAGAGGTATTGAGTCCACTGGTCTGTAGTTGGAAACAATACTAATACTAATTTGACTATTTTTCAGGAACGGAGTAAATATTATGCTACCATTGCAAGTAGGGAATATACCCTAAGATAACATTAAAATGAGACTTGAATGTAGGTGATCAATAAAAACCTTGGGGGCTGGTTTCAAGAGATAATTAGGACAAGAGTCACAAGCAAGAATTGTGATTTGGTATATTGTGAAGGAAATGATTGGCTTGGTCCGATGTGATAGGTTAAATTCTATTCATAGATGAGCAGAAGGGTAATGTGGAATGCATTACCAAAGAGTGTGAAAACTGCAAGATCATCAAAACTTCAAGCGAACTTTAAAGACCTATCTGTTTTGCAAGGCCTACCCTATTGATTCTACTTAAAAGCCTCAACTCTACAATGCATCTTTACATACATTGCAATGGACATTTTATTTCTTATTTCCTTGTCCCTTATTGTACCCATTTACCCCTACCTTACCTGACCCTTTTTCTAATTGTATTTGTTTAATACCTACCATATTTGGCGTTCACCATTATGGTATTTTGTAAGCCACATTGAGCCTGCTAATAAGTGGGAAAATGCGGGATACAAATGTTGCAAAATAAATAAATTAATTAATTAATTAAGGAATTGCTTTAATGAGATGGAAGAGTTTTTCAATTCTTGTTTTATTTTATTTTATTTATTTTTTTGTTCAAAGTAATAGGCCAACTGGTCTGCTGAAGGGCCAGATTCATTTATGGAGGTTGCCTGTTGAGTGTTCAGCAATGAATTAACTAAAGCATTGTTGTTTTGCCTATGAATTTAGAGTAATAAGTCATTTCAGCTTTGGAAAGCATATGCTTGTATTCTCTTAGGAGCTGTTTCCAATTTATCCAATTATCGTTAGTTTTAGTTTTGGACCAAATTCTTTCATATCTTCTGCATTTTCTTTTCATTTGTAAGAGATCTACATTGTACCAGGGAGATAACCTCAGATTAGGTCTGGATTTGGTTTTAATCAGTGCTAGCTTGTCTAGAACTATGCTACAGGTGTCATTCCATTTTTGAATAAAGTCAATGGATGGACAAGAGGAAAATAGTTGACTAAATTACTCATTTGACCAACAGGTTATAGGGTCAATTTTACCTCTGGTTTGAAAGATATGAGAATCCTTTCTTATTTTAAGATTAAATGTAGCTTCCATCCAATTTAATGTAAATATGAGGCAGCTATGATTTGACCAAAGGAATCAGTAATCACTGTGGATTAAACACGGAAAAATTAAATGAGTCTCCAAATTTAGTTGCTAATATATCCAATTGATGTGACGTGAGAAGATTGGCCAATGAAGATTGAGAATTGCCACAATTGAACAAAGTCAAAATATTGCTTGGTATTATGATTATTAGGATTTTCAAGGTGAAGGTTGACATCTCCAACCAACACAATGCCATCATTATTGACACAAGCAGTTGCAATAAACTCATTGAACACTGCTTCCACTTGCTCCCAACTTCCAGGGAGCCGATATTACTAATAATGTTTGAGAGGGTCTTCTACTAAAGCTTAGCTCGAGATAGCTGCAGCAGGGCCATACGAATAAAATGGGCCCTTATACCTATAACTCGAGCTAAGCTTTAGTAAAAGACCCCCTGAGTTGGCTTTGATAAGGAAGAATCTTTTATAGAGAAGGTTGCAATTTCAAGTTGGGGAGTTTGCAATTTTGTATAATTTTTACATCAAAGAATGTAAAGAGAGATAGATCCCTATAAGTATATAAGTACATAAGTATTGCCATACTGGGAAAGACCAAAGGTTCATCAAGCCCAGCATCCTGTTTCCAACAGTGGCCAATCCAGGTCACAAAACCCACTATACCCACATGTAGGTGCCCCCTTCAACTGTAAGGGCTATGGTAGTGGTGTACAGTTGTGAGTTTTGGCGGGTGGGGGGGGGGGGGCTCAGCACCCAAGGTAAGAGAGCTATGCACCTGGGACCTTTTTCTGAAGTCCACTGCAGTGCCCCCTAGGGTCCCCGGTTGGTGTCCTGGCATGTGAGGGGGACCAGTGCACTACAAATGTTGGCTCCTCCCAGGACCAAATGGCTTGGATTTAGTCGTTTTTGAGATGGGCGTCCTCGGTTTCCATTATCGCCAAAAACCGGAGATGACCATCTCAAAAACAACCTAAAGACGACCATCTCTAAGGTCGACCTAAATTTCATGATTTGGGCGTCCCCGACCATATTATCGAAATGAAAATGGACATCCATCTTGTTTCGATAATACAGGTTGCCCCGCCTC
Source organism: Microcaecilia unicolor (assembly GCF_901765095.1). Classification (NCBI taxonomy): domain Eukaryota; kingdom Metazoa; phylum Chordata; class Amphibia; order Gymnophiona; family Siphonopidae; genus Microcaecilia; species Microcaecilia unicolor. The sequence continues at coordinate 163,927,533 of NC_044041.1, forward strand.
TTTACGGGGCCATCCAGCGAGGACGCCCTCATGAAAACTTGGACGCCCCGTTCGATTATGCCCCTCCACATCTTTTCTGAGATGCGATGACCAGAATTGAACACAATATTTGAGGTGCGATTGCATCATGGAGCAATACAAAGGCATTATAATGTCCTCATTATTGTTTTCCATTCCTTTGCTAATAATACTTAACATTCTATTTGCTTTCTTAGCCACCATAGCACACCCAGCAGAAGGTTTCAACGTATCATCAACAATGACACCAAGATCCCTTTCTCGGTCGGTGACTCCTAACTTGGAACCTTGCATTACGTAGCTATAATTCAGGTTCCTCTTTCCCACATGCATCACTTTGTACTTGCTCACATTAAATGTCATCTGCTATTTAGGCACCCAGTCTCCCAGTCTCGTAAGGTCCTCTTGTAATTTTTCACAATCTTCTTGCGATTTAACAACTTTGAATAACTTTGTGTCGTCAGCAAATTTAATTACCTCACTAGTAACTCCCATCGCTAGGTAATTTATAAATATATTAAAAAGCAGCGGTCCTAGCACAGACCCCTGAGGAACCCCACTAACTACCCTTCTCCATTGTGAATACTGCCCATTTAACCTCACTCTCTGTTTCCTATCCTTCAACCAGTTTTTAATCCACAATAGGACACTACCTCCTATCCCATGACTCCCCAATTTCCTCTGGACTCTTTCATGAGGTACTTTGTCAAATGCCTTTTGAAAATCCAGATACACAATATCAACCGGCTCACCTTTATCCACATGTTTGTTCACCCCTTCAAAGAAATGTAATATATTGGTGAGGCAAGATTTCCCTTCACTATATCCACGTTGGCTTTGTCTCATTAATCCATGCTTTTGAATATGCTTTGTAATTTTGTTCATTTTAATAGTCTCTACCATTTTGCCCAGCACCAACAACAGGCTCACCGGTCTATAATTTCTCGGATCTTCTCTGGAACCTTTTTCAAAAATCAGTGTTCCATTGGCCACCCTCTAATCTTCCGGTACCACACTCGATTTTAAGGATAAATTACTAATTACTAACAATAGTTCCTCAAGTTCATTTTTCAATTCTATCAGTACTCTGGGATGGATACCATCCGGTCCAGGAGATTTGCTACTCTTCAATTTGTCAAATTGCTCCATTATATCCTCCAGGTTTATAGAGATTTCATTCAGTTTTTCCAACTCATCAGCTTTGAATACCATTTCTGACACCGGTGTCTCTCCTAAATCTTCCTCAGTGAAGACCGAAGCAAAGAATTCATTTGTCTTCCCCGATTGCTCCTTTTACCCCTTGGTCACCTACTACTATTACTACTACTTAACATTTCTAAAGCGCTACTAGGGTTATGCAGCGCTGTACAATTTAACATGGAAGGACAGTCCCTGCTCAAGGAGCTTACAATCTAAAAGACAAATGTAGAGTCAATCTGATAGGTCAGACAGATTGGGGCAGTCTAGCGGTCCAACCGATTCTTTTGCCAGCTTCATGCTTTTAATACACCTAAAAAAAATTTACTATGTGTTTTTGCCTCCAACGCATTTTTTTTCGAAGTCCCTCTTTGCCTTCCTTATCAGCACTTTGCATTTGACTTGACATTCATTATGCTGTTTCTTATTTTCAGTCAGTTCCTTTTTCCATTTTCTGAAGGATTTTCTTTTAGCTCTAATAGCTTTCTTCACCTCACTTTTTAACCATGCCGGCTGCTGTTTGGTCTTCCTTCCTCCTTTTTTAATATACGGAATATATTTGGCCTGGGTTTCCAGGATGGTATTTTTGAACAGCATCCACGTCTGATGTAAACATTTGACCCTCGCAGCTGCTCCTCTAATTTTTTATTTCACTGTTCTCATTTTATCATAGTCTCCTTTTTGAAAGTTAAACACTAACATATTGGATTTCCTGTGTATACTTACTCCAAAGCTAATATCAAATCCGACCATATTGTGATCACTGTTATCAAGCAGCCCCTATTTTCCCCAGGAAAAGTTCCAAAGGGGAGGGATCATGCTTCCCTGGCCGTAGAGCTGTCCATCATTGGAAGGAGGGGCCCTTGGAGCTAGGAACAGTTTCCAGGCTAACTAGAGAAAAGGAAGTAGAGGGTTGGGATAAATATTAGGGGGAGGAAGAGGCAGAACCTATAGAGTTGGAGATTACAAACCTTCAGGCTGAGGAGGGCCCAGCAAAGATTGAGGTGGACAGAGCTAGCTCGAGTGAATTGGGAGGTGTTGGTTCCAACACAGCAGAGGAAAGCATGGAGTTAAGTTTTTGATCCTTTTCCTTTTCTTTTCTTTTCTTTGAATTAAAGATTTTTATAGAAGCCTTTTGAGTTTGTTTATGGCAGCAGTGGGCAGGCCAGTATGAATAAGCAAACACTGACAGGGAGGTGGCTGCCCAGTCCTAGTGGAAGCAGAAAAGCATAAGGGCTACAATTTTTTTTTTGGACTGTGACATTATTAGAGCTATTGTAAGGCACCTAGAGCCATATTTTGGGTAATAGAGACTAGTCCGGAGGAACCCGGAAGCAAGGATCGAGGAAGCAGAGAATGAAAGCTTTTTTTACCAGGCAAGAAAAAAACAGGGGGGGGGGGGATTTTCCCCAGAATAAAGAGACTTATGAAAAGGAAAGGACCCTGACCTTCCCGCGGTTCTGAAAGGGGAGGAAAGAAAGAGGGAAAGGCTCCAAACACAGCCCTGCTGCAAGGGGTGTAAAACCTTTGAGGAGATTAATTCAGGGGGAACAAACCTTCCTGGGACCAAGCAGTGTTTGCTGCTGAACTTGCTCTTGGAATGTTATTCCTATCGGGGACTCCTGTGAAGGGAAGTGGATTATAAAATTATCCAAGAGGGGCTTTTTCTTCTCCTTAATAGCTGATTTGGGTTAGTGGAAAGACACGGCTTGTTTGTAGGGTCCCAACCAGGACAAGCGAAGCTGGAGGAGAAAACCTGCTAGAAGGATAAACTCTCAGTCGGTGGCCCTTGTACCTGTGACAATGTGTAGCTGGATAGGAAGGAGGCAGGAGTTGGCTACCTGACATTTGCTTATGACAATGCCAGCTAAGATGAAAATAAGACAAAGAACAATATAATGCCACACTTTATCACTCCATGGTGCGACCTCATCTTGAGTATTGTGTGCAATTCCAGTTGTTGTATCTCAAAAAACATACAGCAGAATTAGAAAAGGTTCTAACAACCAAAATGGTTAAGGGGATGGAATTCCTCTCATATTTGGAAAGGCTTAAGAGGTTAGGACTCTTCAGCTTGTAAAAGAGATGGTTGAGGGGGGATATGATAGAGGTCTACAAAATCCTGAGTGGAGCAGAGCAGGTGGACCTGAATGATTGCTTATTATTTCAAAGAGTACAAAAATGAAGGAACACTCCATGAAGTTTTAAAATGAATAGAAGAAAAGAATAGTTGCTTACCTGTAACAGGTGTTCTCTATGGTCTTCAGAATAATGCAGACACACATGGTAGTCTTCTCCATGGACTGCCTGACTGGATGCACTCTCCTTAGCTTGATTAGCAGAGATTCTTCAGCCAATAGGGTACGAAGTGCTCCTTCCTGCTCGGTAGACAACATTAGTTCCTCAGTTCCATAAATAGCAAGTGAAAACACTTAGAATTGTGAAGGCAAAATAGTGTACTGAGAAGAAGAAGTGTTGTGGGGAAAGTGGGCGGGTAGGTGTGTCTGCATCATCCTGAGGATCACAAAGAATACCTGTTAAAGGTAAGCAACTATGCTTTTCTCCATGGGCAGGATAATGCAGACACACAAGGTGACTCCCTAGCTGTGGGTTGCAAGGAAAATAATACAGTCTAGGTGCAACCTGGAGTAGCTGCAGTGAGGGAGGAGGATTATTCATCCATTGAGAAGAGATTCTGTAGAACTGATTGACCAAAGGTGGTATTAGTACTGGTTGCTGTGTCTAGACAATAATGTTGAATAAAGGTATGCAGGTTAGATCATGTTGCTGCCCTGCAAATGTCCTGTAAGGAAACTCTTCTGAGATGTGCCACAGAATTAGCCATAGCTCTCAGTGAGTGGGGTCCAAGTTTAGGTGGTAGAGGTAAATCAATGTGCTGATAATAGAAAAAAATGCAGTTTGTAATCCAGAGAGATAGAGTTGCTTTGGAAACTGGTAAGCCAATGTATTTCTGATGATAGGAAAGGAAAAGCTGCAAGGCACGTTGATGTGGTGAAGTTTTCTGAAGATAAAAAAGAAGAGCTCTTCTACAGTCTAGTGCGTGAAGGGATTAGTCTTCCAGAGATGAATGAGGCTTAGGGAAAAAACTGGAAGAACGTCTTGATTGAGATGGAAGGAAGAAACCACTTTTGGCAGAAACTTAGGGTGAGTTCTTAGCAAAACCTTAGTAGGAAAAAATCTGGTATAATAAGTTGGATAATGAACTAGAGCTTGCAGTTCAATGATGTGGTGTGCAGATGTGACTACCATGAGAAACAAATTGTCTTCCAAGTAATGTGGTGGAGAGATGTAGAAGCCATGTGCTCAAAAGGAGGTAGCATGAGTTGAGATAATCCTAAATTTAAATCCCATGTTGGAGGGGGTGTCTGAATCGGTGGGTAGAGATGTAAAAGTCCTTTGAAGAATCTGTGGACTAGAGGATGAGAAGCAAGTGATGATTGTGGACAATTAGAATGATGAAAAGAAATTGCTGAACGGTGGACTCCGATTGAAGATGGCTTAAGGCGTGGTTAAGAGATGGCCAGCCTTGGCCGATAATGGAAAAAAGAAGGCCGGCCCTGATGAGCATTTGGCCAGCTTTACTTGGTCCCTTTTTGTTCACGACAAAGCCTTGAAAAGGTGCCCAAACTGACCAGAAGACCACCGGAGGGAATCGGGGATCACCTACCCTTACTCCCCCAGTGGTCACCAACCCTCTCCCACCCAAAAAAAACCCAAAAAAACATTTTTTTGCCTCGATGCCAGCCTCAAATGTCATACCCAGCTCCATCACAGCAGCATGCAGGTCCCTGGAGCAGTTTTTAGTGGGTATTGCAGTGCACTTCAGGCAGGCGGATCCAGGCCCATCCCCCCTACCTGTTACACTTGTGGTGGTAAATGGGAGCCCTCCAAAACCCACCCGAAACCCACTGTACCCACATGTAGGTGCCCTCCGTTACCCTTTAAGGGCTATGATAGTGGTGTACAGTTGTGGGGAGTGGGTTTTTGGGGGGGGGGCTCAGCACACAAGGTAAGGGAGCTATGCACCAGGGAGCAATTTGTGAAGTCCATTGCAGGACCCCCTTGGGTGCCCGGATGGTGTCCTGACATGTGAGGGGGACCAGTGCACTACAAATGCTGGCTCCTCCCATGACCAAATGGCTTGGATTTGGCGAAAACCGATGGCGGCCATCTCTAAGGCTGGCCCAAATGTTGAGATTTGTCCGGTCCCGACCGTACTATCGAAACGGTCAGGTACGCCGCTTTACGGGGCCGTCATTAGAGATGGCCGCCCTTATAGATGGACGCCCCTGTTCGATTATGCCCCTCAAAGTTATTCAAAGTCATTAAATTGTGGGAGGATTGTGAAAAATTACAAGAGGACCTTACGAGACTGGGAAACTGGGCGTCTAAATGGCAGATGACGTTTAATGTGAGCAAGTGCAAAGTGATGCATGTGGGAAAGAGGAACCCAAATTATAGCTATGTCATCCAAGGTTCCAAGTTAGGAGTCGCTGACCAAGAAAGGGATCTAAGTGTCGTCGTTGATGATACGTTGAAACCTTCTGCTCAGTGTGCTGTTGCAGCTAAGAAAGCAAATAGAATGTTAGGTATTATTAGGAAACGAATGGAAAACAAAAATGAGGATGTTAAAATGCCTTTGTATCGCACCATGGTGCGACCGCACCTCGAATATTGTGTTCAATTCTGGTTGCCATATCTCAAAAAAGATATAGTGGAATTAGAAAAGGGCGACAAAAATGATAAATGGGATGGGACAACTTCCCTATGAGGAAAGGCTAAAGCAGCTAGGGCTCTTCAGCTTGGAGAAAAGGCGGCTGAGGGGAGATATGGTAGAGGTCTATAAAATAATGAGTGGAGTGGAACGGGTAGATGTGAAGTGTCTGTTTACGCTTTCCAAAAATACTAGGACTAGGGTGCATGCAATAAAGTTACAATGTAGTAAATTTAAAACAGATCAGAGAATATTTTTCTTCACTCAACGTGTAATTAAACTCTGGAATTCGTTGCCAGAGAATGTGGTAAAGGCGGCTAGCTTAGCGGAGTTTATAAAAAGTTTGGACGGCTTCCTAAAGAAAAAGTCCATAGACAATTATTAAATGGACTTGGGGAAAATCCACTATTTCTGGGATAAACAGTATAGAATGTTTTGTACTTTTTTGGGATCTTGCAAGGTATTTGTGACCTGGATTGGACACTGTTGAAAAAAGGATGCTGGGCTTGATGCACCTTTGGTCTTTCCCAGTATGGCAATACTTATGTAATGGTGTGAAGGGATTGCAAAAGGTGCTGTTTGGATTGTCCAACAATGAGCCAATCATCTAAGGAGGGGAGAAACAAAGATCTCTTTCCACCTGAGATAGGCTGCTACTACTGCCAGAGTTTTGGTGAATACCCTGGGAGCTGACGAAAGGCTGAAGGGCAGAACTTTGTACTGGAAATGGAGATCGTGGAATCGAAATTGAAGGTATTTCCAATGAGATCAGTGAATTGGAATGTGAGCATAAGCATTTTTCAAATCCAAAGTTGCTAGCCATGAGTTTTTGGGGATAAGAGGGAGCATTGTCTGTAGAGAGTGCATTCTGAATTTTTCTTTTTTTACAAAGGTGTTGAGAAGTTTCAGATCGAGAATTGGTCGCAATCCCCCTGTCCTTTTCTGAATTAGAAAATAACAGTAGACGTGAAGCGTCTGTTTACTCTTTCCAAAAATACTAGGACTAGGTGGAATGCAATGAAGCTACAAAATAGTCAATTTAAAACGCATTGGAGAAACATTTTCTTCACTCAATGTGTAATTAAACTCTGGAAATCATTCCCAGAGAATGTGGTAAATGCAGTTAGCTTAGCAGGGTTTAAAAAAGGTTTGGATGTTTTCCTAAAGGAAAAATCCATAGACAATTATTAAAATGGACGTGGGGAAAATTCACTGCTTATTTCTGGGATAAGCAGCATAAATGTTTTGTACTTTTTTGGGATCTTGCCAGGTATTTGTGACCTAGATTGGCCACTGTTGGAAACAGGATGTTGGGCTTGATGGACCTTTGGTCTGTCCCAGTATGGCAATACTTATGTACTTAATGAGAGTAGAAACCAGGACTTGCTGAAGTCGGATACACAAGTTCTATTGCATGGGTTTCTAGGAGTGATTGAATCTCCTGGAAAATAATGGGTGCATGTTGGGATACCGTGTGAGGCATAGATGGGTGGGATAGAAGAGGAAGAGTGATGAAATTTATGCGGTAGCCATACTTTACAAGATTTAGGACCCATTCATCTGTGGTGATTCATTGCCAAGCTGGAAAAAAGTACTGAATCCGACCTCCCATGGTAATCTGTCAAAAATTGGGATTAGTTTTGGCAGGAAGTGCAGTGGTGGAGGAAGGAATCTTTCTGTCTGGATCTGGATCTAGAGAAATTAGGTTGTTGTTGAGGAGTATGCTGAAACTGTCTGGAATTGGGTTCAAATTGCTTTCTATAAGGAGGTTGATATTGGTAATTTTTTCTGAAGTTGTTGGGAAACCACTTCTTGGCGGATATTGGATTATCCGATGAAGGATTGGAAAGTTCTTTAAATGTGGTCCGGTCTTCTTTAACTTGAGAAACTACATCTTTTACTTTATCCCCAAAGAGATTATCCCCCAAGCATGGGACATCCGCCAGTCTGTCATGTAAGTAATCTCAGAGACCTGAGGCTCTGAGCCAGGCAATACATCTGGCTGATATAGATATGGCCCCCAAACGAGAAGTCGTGTCATAGAGATCATAAGTATTAGTAATAAAATGAAAAGTAATCTCCTCCATAGTAGACAAAAAAGAAGATAGTGATTCATGGAGTGAGGTAGTTAGTTCTTCTAACGTAGAATATAGTTTAGAATGTTGAAAATCTAGTATTTGAAGTTGATGGGCCACTATTCTGGAAGCTAGTATTGCAGCCGAGTAGACCTTTCGTCCCACTGCATCAAGAATCTTAGGCTCTTTCCCAGGAGGGTAAAGAGAATGGGATTTTAGAGACTTTAACTTGATAATAACTGCTTCAAAACCAACTGATTGGTGAGGAAGTTGCACTTTGTCATATCTAGGAACAGGCAGGATCTTGTATCTTGAGTCCAATCTTTTGGAAATAGGTTGTTGAGTATAAGGATTGTGCCAGATTTTGGTCTGAAGGCCCTGTGGAATGGAATGGAACTTGAACAAGACCAGTCTACTGATTGAAGTATGCTCTGAAAATCTTTTTTATTCATAGTAGAAATTTGTGTTCTTTGAGGATACTCTAAATGAATTTAGTATAACTAACATCTTCTACTGAAGTGACCATTTTCAATGCATCAGGCTGATGTGAAGTGGAAGGTTTTTCAGCATCTGGGAGAAGAATGGGTTCTTCCTCTGAAGAATAGAGTTCAATAGAGTATGGATATGGGGCACGCCAGGGTGATGGAGGACTTTGAGGTCTCAGAGAAGGAGCTGTCGAGGGTGTATGTGGCGGAGGCAGTGGAACTGTATGAGAGTGTGGCAGAGGTGAAACCTGAGGAGAGGGCTGCTGAAGCACTTTCTGAAAAAGCTGGAGAAGAAGAGAAGCTGCATCCTGAGTTGCCTGAAGAGAAGCAGGATCAGCAGTTTGTGAAGAAGGACAAGAGTCCATTGTAATATGTTTAGCTTTACTCACTTTTTAGCAGTGGAGGATCGCGTTGCTGATGGGGAAGGTGTAGAATCCCTGGAGCTTTTAGGAGGAGTTGATTATTTCGGGCAGTCAGTGTTATGAGACTTCCCTTTAGAGATTTTAGCGCTTATAGCGCTGAGAACCGCTGATATTGAGGTCCCCCCCCCCGTCTCTATGGTACCAGAAAGTAAATGCGCTGGAGGAGACCTGTAAATGCACTGATGAGGAAGTGCTAGAAAGAATAGACCCTTGCAGTACCAGAGTCTGGCCCTTAGGGTCGGCACCTGTACCCATTTTCTGCATGTTTGGATTTTTTTATTTATTTATTTTAGCTTTTCCTTTCCTGCAGAGAGAGCTCATCCATTGCAGTAATGCGGAAAAGAAAGAACAGAGGAACTAATGACGTCTATCGAGTGGGAAGGATCACTCCGTACCCTATTGGCTGAAGAATCACCACCATGTGTGTCTGCATTATCCTGCCTATGGAGAACATATTTTTGTACTGAATGAATAGCTAAGTTCTGGGACTCATTGCCAGAGGATATGGTAATAAGAATATAAGAATATCCATACTGGGTCAGACCAATGGTCTATCTAGCCCAATATCCTGCTTCCAGCAGTGGTCAATCCAGGTCACAAGTAGCTGGCAGAAACCCAAATAGCAGCAACATTCCATGCTACCAATCCCAGGGCAAGATGTCCGCCCAATATTCAGTGCTATTTAACCGGCTAGGAACAGCTTCTGGCTGGTTAAATAGCACTTAGCCAGCTATCTGCAAATATTCAGTGGGAGACAGACGATTATCTCCCGCTCAATATTCCCAGTCAGTGGATAACCAGCTATATTGCGCGATACAGACAGATATCTGCTAATATTCAATGCATCACTAGCTAAGTTTGGGGCCGGTTAAGTTTTAAACCAGCATAAAATAAACTGGATATTCATTATCGGTCACTGGACACGGCCAGCATTGAATATCTGGGTTCAGTGCCAATGGCGAGAGTCAGCCCAGCTAACTCCCATGGTCTGAATATTGGCCCCAGTATGTCTAGGTTGAAAAAAAGGTCTGGACAGGTTCCTGGAGGAAAAGTCCATAAACTGTTATCATGGTAGACAACATGGGGAAAGGCTCTACTTATCCCCGTGGTCAACAGTATGGAATCTTGCATCTCTTTGGGATTCTGCCAGGTACTTGAGACCTGGATTGGACACTGTTGAAAACAGAATACTAGGCTAGATGTATCATCGGATTGACCAGTATGACTATTCTTGTGTTCTAACGTAGTGGTCTAAGTTCAGACCTGCTGATTTTATTAGTCACACACAAACACACATGCACACACACACACATGTGGAGGAGCATAATCGAATGGGGCGCCCACGTTTTCCTGAGGTCATCCTCGTAGGACATCCCTGCGAAGGGGCAGGGAAACCCGTATTATCTAAACAAGATGGGCATCCATCTTTCTTTTTGATAATATGGTCAGGGACGCCCAAATCTCAACATTTAGGTTGACCTTAGAGATGGTCGACATAAATGTTGAGATGGGATTTGAACCAGCTACCTCTGGATTGTAAGACCAGTGCTCTAACCAGTAGGCCACTCCTCCACTCCACTCCCTTGAAATTTGGCCATCCCTGTGGGGGGGGGGGGGGCAGTTCAGGACGTCCAAAATATTTGAAAGAAGGACGTCCATGCCTTCGCTATGCCTCCGCTGACACACACATACCTCCCCTCCCAGGGACCTGCATATGACATTTCAGGCTGGCAAGAAAAGTGTTTAAAGCAGTGGCGTAGCCAAGGGTGGGCTTTTTGAGCTCAGGCCCACCAGTAGCAGCAAACCTATGATGTGGCCAGCAGAGATTCCCAAGCTGAAAACTCCCAACAACTGTCCCTTCTGCATACCTTATAAATAGCAGATCTTCGCTTGCAGGAAGCAGCGACTGATACATACTGCTTACACCGGCCCCACAGCCTTCCCTCTGACGTATTCCCACCTATGCGGAAACAGGAAGCTGCATCAGTGGGAAGGATGTGGAGCCTACATGAGTAGTGTGTATTAGTTGCTCCTCACTGCCGGTGAAAATCTGAAATTTAAAAGGTGTGCAGGAGCAGGGGGATATTTGAGAGACCATATGGCATGCAGGCGAGAGAAGAGACCAAATCACCGATGGGATGGGGTGGGGTTCTTCTGCCCAACCATTTTGGGCCCAGGCCCACCCAAAATTGGGTGTCTGGCTACGCCCCTGTTTTAAAGTTGTTTTTTCAGGGTGGGAGGGGGTTAGTCACCAATGGGGGAGTCAGGGGAGGTCATCCCCAGTTCCATCTGGTGGTCATCTGGTCAGTTTGCGCACCTTTTTGAGGCTTGGTCGTAAGAAAAATGGACCAAGTAAAGTCGCCCAAGTGCTCATCAGGGACACCCTTCTTTTTTCCATTATCGCTCGAGGATGCCCATCTGTTAGGCACGCCCCAGTCCCGCCTTCTCTATGCCTCCGACACGCCCCCTGGAACTTTGGTCGTCCCCGCGACGGGAAGCAGTTGGGGACGCCCAAAATCTCCTTTCAATTATGCCAATTTGGGTGACCCTGAGAGAAGGACGCCCATCTCCCGATTTGTGTCGAAAGATGGGCGCCCTTCTCTTTCAAAAATAAGCCTGACAGACATCTACAGTGGTGGAAATAAGTATTTGATCCCTTGCTGATTTTGTAAGTTTGCCCACTGACAAAGACATGAGCAGCCCATAATTGAAGGGTAGGTTATTGGTAACAGTGAGAGATAGCACATCACAAATTAAATCCGGAAAATCACATTGTGGAAAGTATATGAATTTATTTGCATTCTGCAGAGGGAAATAAGTATTTGATCCCCCACCAACCAGTAAGAGATCTGGCCCCTACAGACCAGGTAGATGCTCCAAATCAACTCGTTACCTGCATGACAGACAGCCGTTGGCAATGGTCACCTGTATGAAAGACACCTGTCCACAGACTCAGTGAATCAGTCAGACTCTAACCTCTACAAAATGGCCAAGAGCAAGGAGCTGTCTAAGGATGTCAGGGACAAGATCATACACCTGCACAAGGCTGGAATGGGCTACAAAACCATCAGTAAGACGCTGGGCGAGAAGGAGACAACTGTTGGTGCCATAGTAAGAAAATGGAAGAAGTACAAAATGACTGTCAATCGACAAAGATCTGGGGCTCCACGCAAAATCTCACCTCGTGGGGTATCCTTGATCATGAGGAAGGTTAGAAATCAGCCTACAACTACAAGGGGGGAACTTGTCAATGATCTCAAGGCAGCTGGGACCACTGTCACCACGAAAACCATTGGTAACACATTACGACATAACGGATTGCAATCCTGCAGTGCCCGCAAGGTCCCCCTGCTCCGGAAGGCACATGTGACGGCCCGTCTGAAGTTTGCCAGTGAACACCTGGATGATGCCGAGAGTGATTGGGAGAAGGTGCTGTGGTCAGATGAGACAAAAATTGAGCTCTTTGGCATGAACTCAACTCGCCGTGTTTGGAGGAAGAGAAATGCTGCCTATGACCCAAAGAACACCGTCCCCACTGTCAAGCATGGAGGTGGAAATGTTATGTTTTGGGGGTGTTTCTCTGCTAAGGGCACAGGACTACTTCACCGCATCAATGGGAGAATGGATGGGGCCATGTACCGTACAATTCTGAGTGACAACCTCCTTCCCTCCGCCAGGGCCTTAAAAATGGGTCGTGGCTGGGTCTTCCAGCACGACAATGACCCAAAACATACAGCCAAGGCAACAAAGGAGTGGCTCAGGAAGAAGCACATTAGGGTCATGGAGTGGCCTAGCCAGTCACCAGACCTTAATCCCATTGAAAACTTATGGAGGGAGCTGAAGCTGCGAGTTGCCAAGCGACAGCCCAGAGCTCTTAATGATTTAGAGATGATCTGCAAAGAGGAGTGGACCAAAATTCCTCCTGACATGTGTGCAAACCTCATCATCAACTACAGAAGACGTCTGACCGCTGTGCTTGCCAACAAGGGTTTTGCCACCAAGTATTAGGTCTTGTTTGCCAGAGGGATCAAATACTTATTTCCCTCTGCAGAATGCAAATAAATTCATATACTTTCCACAATGTGATTTTCCGGATTTAATTTGTGATGTGCTATCTCTCACTGTTACCAATAACCTACCCTTCAATTATGGGCTGCTCATGTCTTTGTCAGTGGGCAAACTTACAAAATCAGCAAGGGATCAAATACTTATTTCCACCACTGTATCTATCTATTTAACTATCTATCTACATAATATTCTCAGCTTCTCCAGAGTACAAACTTCACCCACATCTCAGGATATGTCCTGGCTCAATTAGATTGTGAGCCCTCTAGGGACAGAGAAAGTACCTGCATATATGTGTACAGCACTGCATACATTTAGTAGCGTTATAGATATGATTAGTAGTAGTAGTAACTAACCTCTTTAAGTTTGGATTCTCTGGCGATGTCTTTGTGTATTTAGGTATCACATACCTCATGGCAGCTGTAGAGCATTTACAAGCCACTTATTCTACAGCATTGCAAACACCATACTTTGTGCAGTGCCTCGATGCCAGTTGTGTTTGAGAAAGCCACAGGGATTGGGCTGATCTTCTCTATCTCTCCCCGGCCCATTTCTTGGAATGTACTGTATATATAAAGACATTTCCCCAGCTCTGGGAACAGCTTGCAAAGATCTGAGCATAAAGCAGCCAAGCCTCAGTTAATTGAAATAGCAGAGATGCTTGTTGCACCAGCTAATGAGCAGATTCTTGAGAGATTAAATGCCTAATGTTGAGGAAAAGCTATTCCCTTTCTTTCTCATTCCTGCCTGTGCCTGACATGGCATGCCATCTGTGAGTTTTGTGCAGCTTAGGCAGAGGTTTCTACTGGCAGTGCATAAGGAGAAATGGGGTAGGTGGAGATGCAGGTGATGATGATGATGGCGTGCAGAGTGGATGTTAAACATGCAAGGGCCCAGGGCAGAAATTTTAACACTGGCCCTGACTAGCCATGAAAGATATAGACTCAGGCTATCCTATGCCATTAAGAATACCCATTCAGTGGCCATGCTGTATCTCTTTCAGTTTCAGGCAGGCTTGAAGCCCCCTGTAGCATGGGGGCACAGAACAATTACCATGTTTGCATACCCCTCTTCCCCAGCCACACCAATACCAGCTCTGCTTGCTTGGTTTGTATAATAGGCAGAAGATCAAAAGCAAACACCGGCGCTAGAGGCTGTTAGCGCCATACTAGAGTATGTTAGGTTTAGCAGGGAAACAAAGATACTAGCAGAACCTGATGATTATAATATATGTCACAACAGGCTCACTGCTTCACAAAGGCCTAAAGCAAATAGGATATCTTCATCACAGATAAAGGCTTTTATATCAGGGCTAGAATCTAAGGTCAGGGCCTTATTCTCTATGGCATGGAGAATCTAGGTTGCAATATTACCCCATCCAACAGGGCAAGCAGGTCTGGGTACACTGCAGAGATGGGTACACTTAGGCCTTGGACAGTGCAGACACTCTGTTACCATGACGACCACTGCAGAGCCAATGAGTGGCACAGGATGGAGTGCCTAGGCCACTGAAGGTGTCTCAGACCCTCCTGGAGCAACAACAGTGGGATTAATGGAGAAAAACAGAGACAAATAAACACAAGATTCTTATGCCAAGAACCATCCAGCTAAAAATAATCAGTTGATGGTCAAGACCAGGGACAAGCTGTAAATTCTGTACTTTGTAGAGAAGAGGCCTCTTGCAGATGCAATTAATTTTCAACATGGAACAATTAGGGAAGAGGCCTCTTACAGATGCAATTAATTTTCAACATGTAACAAGTAGTTCTTTAATTTGTTTGAAAAATAAGTGTTTCTAAGCTTTGTTATCAGATTGAAGGCTGGTCTTAATTTTGATTATGTTTCTGTCATGGGTAGCTTTTTCATCCAGAAATCCAATTGTTTTTCATGTAAGTCTTCCAAAAGTTGTTTCTAGTGTCCCACAGTAGCCTGCTAAGTGGTGAGCGAAGCAAGACCCTCCCTGTTTTCTGGTATTCTTGGCCTGTGAAAACTGAGATACACTAATCAATGCCCAGCCTGTCCTTTGCCTTGTGTCAGAGACGGATCACCTCTACATCAAATCACCTTATTACAAAAATGCTTAAACTGCAGCATAAGCCTGTATTACATGCAGAAAAGCCAACCAAAAGTGTATAACAGAGACATTTTATTGTATATAACTGGAATACAATGGTGTCAAAATCCCTTCGTCAGCCCCTGTAATGCAGGGAAGTCCATGGAAGAAAGGGGGCCCAGGACCACTCACATCTACTTCTAGACCTTCTGAGTTGATCCCTTGCTTGGGGGGGGGGGGGGGGGGGCGCTTTTGTGAAATTACTACTTGGAGGCCTTAATGCCATTCTTTGTATGCAATCCTGCACTGCTTTGCCATGCATCAGTTTCTAATAATTCTGGCTTTCAGTATGAACTAAATCAGATATGCCTGAAGGGATTTGAAGCCTTGTTCGCTGTCGGTTAAAGAAAAACAAGCTCTTGCAAATCACACATATGCATGAATCTTGGATCTTTCAATATTTTCTTTAATTCTGTTGATACTTCTGACTTGATAAAATAATGTGAGTTTCAGGATTACTGTTGACCTTCATTTATGGCTTAGGAGGCAATTTGCAGACAGAAAGATGTAAGAAAAGAGGCCACATAGGATAGTTCCATGATCTTACATAAATGGTAAAGAGGGACTTCATCAGAAGTAGGGACAGGTGCATACAGTAGCAGGAGTGCTCCTTGATGAGCGCCAGAGAAAATATATTGATAGAGGATGCACAAAGTGGCTATTTTATGAAAAGAAGCAGAAATAGAATAATTAGAATGAGAAGAGAAGCTATGCAAGATGTATCCCCTGTGAGAGCTGGATATCAAGAAGGATGAAAAATAAAAAGCTGCCAAAGTTGCCTAAGAGTATCTTATATCAGAGTGGATGTCTCAAGATGGCGGCGGCAGAGTAGCAGTGCTCCCTTCGGGTCTTGCTGCTATGGTGAAGAAGGGCAAGGTGAGGGATTTTTCCTCAGACCCCTCATTGATGCTGTCCTCTGTTGTGCCAGGACCGATGGATGCTTTTGTGACCCATGGGAGTCTGGCTTCTCCAGAGTTATCAGGTCAAGGACTGCTGGCTGCCCAAATGCTGCTACCAGGTGGGGTGGCGTCGGGTTTCGGCTCAGACATCTCACTCACCCCAGATATGTGAATCCCCCCCATCCCCCCACTATCACTATCCAGAGACTCTTCAACGAATTCCCTATGTGCCATGTTGCAGGAGTTCGCTGATAGAGGGAAGCCTTCCTGTGCTATTGGTGAAGTGTTGAATACACCTCCGGGTCAGCATTTCCCAGATGAAGCAACAAGAGGAGCTAGATCTCCATTGGAGACTAGTTGGGCCTCTGTTACTGTGGGAAGTGATGAATGTGGGGTTAGGTTAATACAGCTCCAGAGACCCCCAGTCTTCACTAGAGTCCATATGGAATGTAGTTTTGGACTTGGGTAAGGTCCTTTCAGGGCAGTTTGCTGTCATGAACACTAATGTACAATTGAAGTCCACTAACATTGAACAGATCCATAAAGATTTGATCCAGACAGCACGGAAGGTGGGAGATAATACTGAACAAATTCTCAAGTTTTGGATACAACTTTGATTAAACAGAACTCTGTTCTAAAAAGGAAATTGGAATTTCTGTAAAATTCTGTGAGATTCCCAGATTTGCGATTAATTAATTTTCCTAAACTTCCTTTGGTGTATGTTTTTCCTAAACTTCCTTTGGTGTATGCTAGAGATATGTTTCAATGCTATTTGAAAGAAGTCCTCCTTTTCCCACAAGAATAAATGCCTCCATTAATGCGCATTTATTATCTACTACTGGCTAAGAAAGGAATCTGTGTAAGGTGCCCGGGCTTTGCCCCGATACTGAGACAGACTTACCACATGTATCTGATTTATTGGAGACTTCAGACCCTGAGGCTATTTCTTTGGCTACTTTCACTGGTTTTGCGATCTGATCATGAATGGCTGTTAAAACTCTTCTTCAGAAAAAGAGATGTTCCCTTCTTGGGCTGTCAAGTCAAGATTTTTCTGGATTTAACCAAAGAGACTCAAAGAAGAAGGAAGAGCTTCCTTCTTCTTAAGCCAGCAGTGCTCCCGTTGGGAGCCCTCTTTTTTTTTTAAATTATCCTTGTAAATGCATTATCAAATGGAAATCAGTGCAATATGGTTTCTTTGAACCCTCATATCTCTTGTCTTTTCTAAGTGATACGACACCTATGTCTAGTTCTCTGGTTACGGAAGTTATCCATGATTTGCAGTAATGTAGTAGTTTTCTGGAGTGTGTTACTTTGCTTTCGCTTTTGCATATAAATGTTATGATTTGACACATTTATCTTATTCTTAAATTTTACTTGTATTCCTCCTCACAGTGTTGTGGACTGTATTTAAGCTATGTATTGCCGTATATATATTGGCTTCTGCCTAGTTTTCTTTATTCTATTTCTATATTTATTTCTAAGTGTTTATACCTTGGATTATTTTTAAAATGCAACAAAAATAAAATAAAATAAAAAAGAATATCTTATGGGAGGCTGAGGGGATCAGACTTCAGACTGTCATCAGGGATGGGGAGTTTGGACTGTCATTGAGGGGATGGGTAGGCATTGTTATGGGGGGGGGGGTGAGGGGATTGAACACTATCATCAGGAGAATGGGGATTTTGGACACTGTCATAGGGGTGAAGGGATTGGAGTGTCAGGTGTGGGGAAGGGGAGGTTGGACTATCATCAGGGTTAAGGCCATGACTATGTTACTAGGTTACAGATAGCACAGCTGTAATTACTGCCTCCTCTTGACGTGGCGGTAAAGTGCAGCTTCGCTATTGGCAGTCGTGACAGCTTGCATATGCTAATGACCCATGCACTAGCTCTCACAGCCAGCCATGCCTCCAACCGCCCATGTCACACACTTTTCCCTTCCCTAACTTATGCTAAGCTGCAGAAGTTTACTGAGCTGTCTGGTTTTATAGTGCAGTAGAGGATGGCTTGAGTCTATGCTAATGTCTACCGCATGGTAAAACCCACACTAGATTCTTAACACAGCTTAATAAAAGGGCCCCTTTGAATATTCTGTTCCAAAGCTGGGATTTGGAGTAAGGGATTGATTGGTATGGAGAGAGCTGTCATCTTTTAGAGATGGTTTTAAAAAATAATAATAACTGAGAAGCTAAAGATCCTATGGCCTGATATCCAAAGCAATTTAAATAGTCGGACTGGTTAAAACACACATAACTGACTATCCACGAACATTTTGCGGGAGATAACTGGTTAACTCCACTTAGGCCCCAATGCTCAAAACTCTGTCGCTATTCCAAATAGAGCTGTAAAAATACTGCCGGAACAGCACAGAACAATGCCCTAATGTTGAATGCTAATGAGATGCAAATATAGGCATGTTCATAGCGTTGAGCATTAGGGAGTTTGGCAGGAGGATTGTGCTTGGCGCATGTGCAAAAGAGTTCCACAATAAGCTCAGCTCCTGTGCGCATGCGCCTGGTAAACCACGGATGTGAAGTACACATATTGTCATTTGTTTTCTGTGGCCTAAATATAAGCATTCAAAATGGGTGGTTTTTTTTAGCTTGGACTCTTATATTTAGATGCAGGGAACAGATGCCAATGTATGTGTTTCACTTTGGACATTTTAAATTTTTTTTTGCATGAACGCCTTAAATTTAGATGCAAGAAACAGACGCCAACATGTGCTTTCACTTGGGTCTGCTGTTTCTCATGACCAGTGCTTAAGGGCTTGCACAAACTTCCTTCTGCTCCAAAAAGCAGCCAAACCTGGCAGAATTTGCAGAAAGATTCATGAGAGAAGCATGAGAAACATGAGAAATCCTCTCTTCCAACAGCCTGCATTATTTTTTTGCTACAATAAGGCAGTTTTGTTTCAGGCGCTCTTTTCTAAGCATTGAGGAGGAATACAAAATGACCTCATTAACGTGAGCTTGTCTACATTAGCATGCTGCTTGTGTTGTTCGTCTGCATGCTCATTCGTTCCCGCGCTCTGGGCCTCTGAACATTCTGTGCAAGTAAATGCGGGCACTAGTACGGCACCCGCATTTACTTTTGAGCATCAGGGCCTTAATCCTCCATTTTCCCTGGTAAAAATATGTACCTGTATAGAATATGTAAACTGTTTGATTGTAACCACAGAAAGGTGGTATATCAAGTCCGATCCCCTAATCCAGATGCATATAACTTTGCCTGAATTAAGATGAGGCATTCCCCAGGGAGCATTTGGGTCTGTGAAGAGAAGTAATATACAGAAATTGCATTTTTATCCAGGACAAGATAAACCCTTTGCTGATCACTAGGCAATTGAATGAATTGACCCCCCCACCCCCACCCACTGTAATACAGAAACATTTGAAATTTCCAATACACTGGGCCCTGTGTGGTTCTGCCTTCAGAGGAAAACCAGCAAGGGAGGAGCAGCATGTGAAAATAACTGCTCACACAGGGTAAATGTGTTTGGTTTGTTTGGCCTTTTTTCCTGATTTAATTTTTTTTTTTTTAGTGGGTTGTGTAGGAAACCTCTAATGTTTGTATTTTCAGAGCACCCCTCTGAATAATGAAACAAGGATTACCTGTAAGATTTATTTCATCCCCCTCCCTAATTATTCTGTGTGCTGTTTTCAATCCTTACTAACTAGATCAGACTGTAGGGTGACCTTGTGCAGTGGCGTTCCAACCCTAGCTGACAACCGGGGCGGATCGCCGATGCGACCCCCCCCCCCCCCCCCGGCGAAATGACACCTCTTCCCCCCCCCCCCAGTGAAATGACCCCCCCCCCCCCGGGTGCACGCCGCTGGGGGGGGGGGTGCCGCGGCGCATGCCTGTTGCCCTGTCTCTCTCCGAGAAAGTTCGCAATTCGCATGTGTTCACTGCTCCCTCTGAGTCTGCCCCGGAACAGGAAGTAACCTGTTCCGGGGCAGACTCAGAGGGAGCAGAGAACACATGCGAATTGCGAACTTTCTCGGACTGAGACAGGGCAACAGGCGCGCGCCGTGGCACCCCCCCCCCCCCCAGCGCCGTGCACCCGAGGCGGACCGCCCCCCCCCCCTTGGTAAGCCACTGACCTTGTGAAATTGTGCAAGGACAGCCATGTGACCCACAGTCCTCGTGACTACACTGGACCCAAAACATGTTTACACATTTAGCATGAATTGTTGGGCAAGCAATGGGAGAAGGGGAAGTGGACCCTTCACCGAGACAGATGTGTGTAGGGGTGAAGATGGTTATAGAAGCTTGCTAAAGATCATGGGGAGGGAGGTGTGTCTTGAGAATGGAAAAAAAAAACCTGTTTTTTTCTGTATTTTTGCTGACCAATGTTAAGGTCATGTCTAGGGCAAGATACTGTACAAGACAGTTTGAATTTATTGATTGTGAACTTTATTACAAGCTTTTAGTAGATAAGAACATGCATATAGAATGGTTCAATGTAATTAAGATAAACCTTAATGGATTTTTAGATTTTATATTAATCTTTGGGTCAGATTTCCTGTGTTTTAAACTGTTTGAAACCACATTATATTTAGATAGTGAAAAGGGGAAGTTGAAAAAAGTCCAACCACAAGGTCAGCTTGTACAGTAAAAATAACTTATTTACAGTTTGGTTATGTGATACAAAATCTGCTGAAGTAGCATAAGGAGGGAGGCAAGGAATTCGTGACAAAGGTATGGGTGGGAGAGAAGTTTCTAGTAGTTGGATGACATGTGTGATCAGATGATTGGTTAGTGGGATGTGCTAAGATGGTAATTAGTTTCCTATTTATTGTGTAATATGTATTGTATAAATATGAGTGACAGACTAGGATTCGGGGAGCTTCTTTGTTCCCAAGGCAGTGAACTGGTTTCTTTTTATTTCACTTCTGAGTAAGTATTATTTGTCTTATTAGTGTAAGAAATCCAGGGACATGAGTGCTCCAGCTGTAGTCAGTTGGGGTAAGTTATGTGGGGTGATTGTTTAATGTGTGATAATCGTAAGCAGATCCCCGAGTTTTCATTGGGCTCTTTTTATGAAGTGGTGCTGCCGATTAGCGTGTGCTGAATGTGAACAAGCCCAAGGGAATTGAATGAGCTTCTTCACATTCAGCATGTGCTAATCAATAGCCCTGCTTCGTAAAAGGAGCCATTGATTTTAATAACAAGAACAATTTTAAAATGTGTATTAAAAACATATTTAACATGCACTAACCAACTTAACACAAGTTAATGCTCCAGATACAAACCTAGATTGTGAGCCCCCTAGGGACAGAAAAATACCTACTCTACCTGAATGTATACTGCTTTGATATGCAGTATATAAGAAATTAAAATAAATAAATCAATTCATAAGTT
This sequence comes from Microcaecilia unicolor, assembly GCF_901765095.1. NCBI lineage: Eukaryota > Metazoa > Chordata > Amphibia > Gymnophiona > Siphonopidae > Microcaecilia > Microcaecilia unicolor. The sequence goes on from NC_044041.1 coordinate 163,948,909, forward strand.
AATGTGCATTAAATTCATTTAGTGTGTGCTAATTTTTTTAAGGCACACTAACAAATGCACACTGAAGTGCCCTTTTACTAAGCTGCAGGAAAAAGTGGCCTGCGCTACTTTGGACACGTGAAATTAGTTCATGCTGGACTACGGCAAGTAAAATGGCCTTTTTTTAATGGGGCGGTAAATAGCCATGCGCTAATATAAAATGTAGTCTGCAGCTATTTACTGCCTGAGCCCTTAACGTCACTTATTTACTTGGTGGTAAGGGCTCGCGCGCTATTCGTGTGGTAATCAGTCAGCACACGGCAACACCACCCGCGGTAGAAAATACAGAATTATTTTCTACCACATGCCAACTTCGGAATTACCACCGGGTGCCTGCGCTACCCCAGCAGAAATGTCAATTTGGCACGTGCTACCTGGGCATTAGCTCTACTGCGCCTTAGTAAAAGTGCCCCTTAGGCATGCACATCCTTACCTCCTGCCACTGGAGAGCAATGGATAGGGAGTGTGAAAACCAGCCAGATTTCTGCAGGTGGTGGTTGACACAGTACCCGGATCCCTTCTTTATGTGAGCAGTTGATCCACTAAGCTAAAAATCTGCCTTGGGAGCCATTGAATGAGTATATCTGAGAAGGTCCCTCCTAACCATTTGGGCACTAGACATAGTTTGCCTGAGCCTTAATCTCTGCACTTTATTTTTTATTCCCAAAGTACCAGCGGAAAAAGCAAGCACAAAAGTCAGCCCATACTTGCTTTTACATGTCACAAGTTTTGAAGCTTAGGGCAAAGTCCACAGGTCAGAGGTCCCCTGCTGAAGTTGGGGACCTCTGACCTGTTTCTCCCTTTACCTCAGTTGCATATATGGACAAGCAATGTATTCGCAGCTAGCTGTTTCTGTTTCCATGCAACATTATTCTGCTTTGTATTCAGAAAAGGCTGGTTTCTGTTGTTTTTAAGGCACAGACTGAGCAGATTTCTGTGAACACGTGAACAGTTTAACTGTGATAATTCCATGGTGTCAACATCTTGATCAGCAGTGATGGATTGGTATGTCAGGCCTCACAGTGCTAAGATTATTAATGGGCTGCTTACAGGGGGGAGATGTCTGCTATGTGTTGTAGTTAATGACACTGATGAGGACCAGAGTGAAGAATAGGAGAGTGAGAAAGGTACAGAAGCAAAGAGAGGGGAGAGACTGCACAAAAGGAAACAAAGGTGGTGAGAGACATACAGAAAGAAAAACCCAGAAGTACAGGTGTGAGATATCGGAAGAGATGGGAAGGGACAGAGCAAAGAGAAAGTCAGTGGGAGAAATAGGAAGATACTATAAGAAAGAAGGAGAGAAAGAGACAGCAAGCAGGGGAGGGAGACAGCGGACTGACTAGCATGGCAGAGCCTGAGCAGAAATGGAGAAAGAGAGAAAGAGAGATAAAGAGAGCAGGGGAAGGTTAACAAGGAACAGAGGGCCCCTTTTACCAAGCTGCGGCAAAAGGGGGCCAGAGCTGGCATCAGCGCATGTTTTTGACGTGCGCTGAGTCTCCCGTTTACCGCAGCAGGTATAAGGTAGGTCTTTCTTTTTTTTCAGGAAATTGCCAAGTGGCAAGTGAAGCACTTCCCATGCGGCCATTTTGGGGGCGCCCGTGCTATCCTGGCAATAACTGGGCAGCATGTGACACTGTCCAATTACATCTGGGTACACTACTACTACTTATCACTTCTATAGCGCTACAAGGCATACGCAGCGCTGTACACCATACATGAAAAAACAACACACCGGCGCTACAAAAATAAAAATATTTTTGTGATATGACAGCGCACTGGGGGTGGGCCCAGAGAAAATAGTGGAGGTAGAGCAGTGGTGGTCAGAGAAATGGGGAAACAGTAAGGGAAAAAGAGCGTCACTGAGAGACAGCAGGGGAAGGAGTGCAACACCAAGAGATAACAGGGAGAGAGAAAGGAGTACAGACAGAGAGAAACATTGAGACAGTAGAGAGACAAAGAAAGATAGCAGGGGAGGGAGAGACCTAAAACAGAGAGAGTGGGAGAGGGATAGAGAGAAAATGAGAGATGGCAGTAGCAGGGGAGAGAGATAGCCAGAGATAGAGGAGAGAGACACACTGGGGGAAGAATAGAACAAAGATCTAAAGAAAAAGAGAGAGAGTGAGAGACAAGGAAGAAAGAATGGCAGAGAGGGCAGGGGAGGAAGCCAGACAGCCGAGATGGTGAGAGACAGCAGTGGAATGGAGGTGGGAGAGAGTAGGGTTCCTGAATGATTCATATCTGGGAGGTATTTCCTAAAGAGATTCTGGAAGTTACCATCAGGGCCGTGCCTAGGGTCTCTGGCGCCCCCCTGCAGACTATCAGTTGGCGCCCCTTCCCCCCCATGAAAATGATTGCTCACCACTTGCCACACTGACAGGAATTGTCAGCAATATTCTTAGAAACAAATTGCTATACATTGCAAAATAAGATAGCAGAAGTAAATTCTCAAAGTGGACATATTCCAAACACACTAAAATGAAAATAAAATTATTTTTTTCTACCTTTGTTGTCTGGTGACTTTCTTTTTCTGATCATGCTGGCCCAGCATCTGATTGTGTTGCTATCTGTCCTCTTAAGTCCGTTTCCAGGGATTCCTTTCCATTTATTTCTTTCCTTTCCTCCTTTCTTCTTCATTTCTGGTCCTCAGCTTCTGCCTATTTTCTTCATCCATGTGCAGTTTTTCTCCTCTCTTCCTTTCCCCTCATTTCATCTCCTTCATTTCTCTTCCCTCCCCTCTATGTCCAGCAATTTCTCCTCTCTCCCTGAGCCCTGCCCTCCCATCCATGCTCCTCTGTCACCTGCCCCCTCCATTCATTCCTATCCAGCAATTCCCCTCTCTCCCTGAGCCCTGCCCTCCCATCCATGCTCCTCTGTCCCCTGCCCACCTCCAACCATCCATATTAAGCAATTTCTCCTCTCTCCCTGGGCCCTGCAATCCCATCCATGTTCATCCATGCTCCCCTGCCCACCTCCATCCATCCATATTAAGCAATTTCTCCTCTCTCCCTGAGCCCTGCCCTCCCATCCATGCCCATCCATGCTCCTCTGTCCCCTGCCCCCTCCATTCATTCCTATCCAGCAATTCCCCTCTCTTCCTGAGCCCTACCCTCCCATCCATGCTCCTCTGTCCCCTCCATTCATCCCTATCCAGCAATTCCCCTCTCTCCCTGAGCCCTGCCCTCCCATCCATGCTCCTCTTTCCCCTGCCCCCTCCATTCATCCCTATCCAGCAATTCCCCTCTCTCCCTTCCATGAACCCTGCCCTCGCATCTATGCTCCTCTCTCCCCTGCCCTCCCGCTCCCATGTCCCAACTGCCCGCCCTCTTCTCCCCCCCCCCAACATCCATTTCCTTTTTTTTTCTTTTAAATTTACCTCCGTCCAGCAGCACAGGCGCAGCGTCAGTGAAGGAGGCGGCGCTCCCGATGTGTCTAGCCTTCCCTTCGCTCAGTGTCCCACCTTCTTCTGACGTCATTTCCTTGATGTCAGAAGAAGGTGGAACACTGAGCAAAGAGAAGGCTAGACACGTCGGGAGCGCCACCTCCTTCACTGACGCTGCACTGCCGGACGGAGGTAAATTTAAAAAGGAGAAAAAAAAGGAAAGGGATCTTCCGAGGGAGAGAAGAGGGCGGGCAGTTGGGCAATGGGAGCAGGAGGGCGAGGTAAGCATGGTGCGGCGGCGCCCCCCAGAGGACGGCGCCCCCCTGCCGTGCTTACCCCGCTTACCGTGTTGGCACGGCCCTGGTTACCATGCCATATTTCAGACCATTGGCAAGGCAAAGCCATATCTCATTGAACAGGCCTTGTTATATGTGGGTCTCCACAGAATTTTCCCCATGGCATTTTCAATTAAAACCAGTGCTTGCTCTCCCTAGTGTGCGGCTTCACTGTTTTCTTTACATGCTACCTTTCTTTCCAATAATCACAAGCTCTGCGAGTTACCTCCCCAAGCCCTTGTGGTCACGGTAACAAACCTGACATTATAACTCAACGAGTCTTTGTATTTTAATCCATGTTTGCCCTTTCCCGAGCAAGTAATATCACCTTTAATAAGCTGTACGTGACAGGCAGAAAAAGCTTAGTAGCAATTTACTGAGCAGATACAGTAGTTGTCCAGTTCTCTGCTGGCTTTGCAGCCCTGATGTTTTTTATCCTGCTCCTTTGTGTTTTCAGCATAATTAGAACTGGGGCTGGGATATGGTGCTATGACTCTTCATTTGAAACTACTGTTTTTTTCTTTATTTTACATCCCCTACCAACTCACCAGTTCAGACACACTGACAGAATCACACACCAAGCACACCCTCCAGAGTCTTGGAATCTCAGGAGCCCCAATTTTGGACACTAGGTGTCACCATTTCCCAATAACTGGGACTCCCCCCCCCCCCCCCCCCCCCCCCAACTAGGGGCAGAAAGCATCACTTTGCAGTGTGCAGTTGAAAACCAGTTATAATATCTGGTTTCACAAATTGCCTAAATGGTGACTGGTTGTGTAAGCTTTCCCAGAGCTGGTGACAAGGTGTTGGAGCTGTCTCTGGGAGATTGGGATAGTAGCTTTGATTTACTGTAGTGTATGATTTTATATGGCCACTAGCTTTGGTCTATAAATCCATGCTTCTGTCTTCTGTTTTGTAGCTTTGATTCTATTCATATTTGTGCTTCTTTTTTTTTAAACATTATTTGTATTCCTCTAACAATATTTTTAACACTTTTACTTAGGTACACTGTCGCCTCCAATACATTCATAACACAAGGCTAACAAAGATAATCCTATTTTATAGGCAGACATCAAGTAAGAAACGTCTGAGATCCAAAATCCCTTGCGTATTCCACTCTGCCTCATATTTGTCTTCTCATTTCCAAGCTTCTTTACGCCCTACTTTCCTTTTACACAGCCACCTTTATCTACTCTTTGACCTTATCCATTATATTTTATACATAATCGTCTAACCACCTCATCCAGCATGATCAAAACCAAGAACTATGCCAAATCATATAACTCTCCACAACACAACTTGTGCTTGTGCCTCTGTAGAAATAAATAAATAAAACTAGCTCTTTTTTTTTGGGGGGGGGGGGGGGGGGGGGAGTTCCAGTGATTTCTTTCCTCCTTTATATCCTCTTTACTACTCCTCCTCTCTCCCTTCATCTATCTTTGTGTAATTAAGAAGGGGGTCCCTGCAAAATGTCCCATTCTTCCCTCCCTCGTTCTGCCACCACTGACCCACAGTAGCCAGACCTCAAGTTTTGGGGATGCCAGAGCACAAGGTGTTGGGGGGGGGGGGGAGAGAAAATTTTATCTTGCCCTGCTGCCATTCTTTGGTCTTCCGTGACCCCCACATACCTGAGCTGCTGAAGGTCCCCAACCCCACCAGCAGAAGTGCTTCTCCCACCGGCAGCCATTGCCACCTCCATGCCAGGCCTTTCCCCCAGTGCATGATCAGTTGCCACGAAACTGAGCCTGCGTGGGAGAGCCCCGCCCCTGCACAAGTTCAGTTTTGTGAAAACTGAGCATGTGTGGCGATGGAGAGGCCCGGTGCTGTGGCAGCGGTGGTTGTGAATGGAGGAGCACTTCCACTGGTAAGGCATGGGGACCTCTACCAGCCAGGGACCTTAAACACAAATTGGGGGTCCCAGGCCCCCAAGCTCCCTGTGGCTTCGCCCCTGCTTTTGGGTGTTTGTGCTTTTTTGATGTTCTTTATTTTCACTTTGTAATGTACTTTGATGTTTTTATTTGGAAAGCAGACTATTAAATGTTATTAAAGAGACAAAAAAATTCCCAGCCCTGTAAATCAGTTTCCTAATCTGGAACTAAAATACAAATCTTGAACATGACAGTGTGCCACTCTTTCACTGAGCCTCCTGGCTGGCCATTAGGATTGTTGGTTTAATCCTGCTTTGATCCCTTCTCCCAATTGCTCATCAGAGAGAAAGTACAAGTTTCATGAAAAGACTGAGCAATGAAAGGTACCACCACCACTGGTCCATTCTTTCAGGTGCTGGTCTGGGGGAAAAGGTGGCATCTTCTCTCAGTACAGGCACTCAGCTGTGGGTTCCCTCATTCTAGGCAACTGTTAGATCACAATAGGCTTTCTCTCCTGGCCTCCAGCCATCTAGTTTGCAATAAAAAAGATGAGCATGATCTGTGCTGAAATAATCCTTAATCATAGAACTTTGATTTTATAAAACAAAAGGAACGCCAGTAAGGTTAGGCTTCTGTTTTATCATTTCAGCAGAAGATACTTCCTCTATTGCTTAGAATGTAAGAGGAGAAGGAGAACATGCTTGCTGAAAATTCAGGGTGATCTCTCAAGCTGTGAGTTAGTTTGTCTTGAGGAGGGTTCCTCACTGTCTTTAGCAGTAATCCTCTTGGCTGATTGCATGGTCTTACTATGATCATAGACCCGTATCAAAATGTACAGAGTCATTCCTGGATTTACCTGACTGCATGCATAGATTCATAGGTCTGATTTCCCAAACAGAAATGAAACTGTGCCTGCCTGTATATAAGGGGACAAAACCGGGACTGACCCCCCCTCCCTTCTTGTTTAACATGCAGCTGACTGATCCCCCTTCTATGGAATTCTCTCTCATCACCACTACCATGAAGCGTCTTACACAGCAGAGTGCAGCCATGAGTCACTTTCCTGGTTCAGATGCAGGACTGGGTGCTATCAGTCCTTCAAAATAAGCAGGCTCATGCCTAGATGAGGTCAGGGATCCCAGAACCTAGTGGTGAGCCCATAGTTACTCAGGTTTCTAAGATGTCCACAATGACGTAGCATATATTTACCTAGAGTAGTAGGTCTCCAGTGTATGCAAATAGATTTAAGCATCTTCATTGTGGATATCCTGAAAGTGCTGTGAGGTTCCCAGGACAAGTTTAAGGAGCTCTGGCTACAATTACCAACCCCCTCTCATAACTTTAGGCGAGGTTTATAGAAAAGTGCTAAACACATGTATTTTGGCGCCTTTTTTTTAATGTCCAATTTATAGAACCTAGACCGTTATGTGTAAGCATCTGTAAACAGGAAGGTTTTCAGTTCTGATTTCAAATTGTTGAGGGACATCTGTTGGTGGAGAAATAGTGGTAATCGGTTCCAGTGTCCAAATCCCTATGAGGCCAGCTTTCAAACACTTTCCCTTGTCTTAGATTTATCCTTTCCTCATTCTCCTACCAGTGCATCCAGCATGCATGGACTTGTAATTACTGTTTATTCAAGGCCCATAATAATAATAATAACTAGTAAAAAAGGCCCGTTTCTGACACAAATGAAACGGGCGCTAGCAAGGTTTTCCTCGGAGTGTGTATGTTTGGGAGAGTTTATGTGAGAGTGACTGTGTGAGAGTCAGAGTGAAAGTGTGAGTGTGTGTGTGTGAGAGAGAGAGTGAGTCTAGGTGTGAGTGTGTTTGTGAGAGAGTGTGTGTGAGAATGAGCATGTGTGCAAGTGTGTATGTGAGACAGTGTGAGAGAGAGAGTGTGTGTGTGTGTGTGTGTGTGTGTGTGTGTGCGAGAGAGAGAGTGTGTGTGAGACACAGATTCTCTGTGAGAGTGAATGAGACCAAGCGAGTGTGTGAGTGACTGTGTGGCACATAGAGAGTGAATGTGATACAGTGTGAGACAGAGTGTGTGAGAGTGAGAGTCAGAAAGACATTGTATATGAGAGAGAGAGTGTGAGCCTTGCCCTCCCAATCCATGCCCATTTGTCCCCTGCCCCTCCATTCATCCTTTTCCAGCAATTCCCCTCTTTCCCTGAGCCCTGCCCTCCCAATCCATATCCATCCATGCCCATCTGTCCCTTCCATTCATCCCTATCCAGCAATTCCCCTCTCTCCCTGAGCCCTGCCCTCCCAATCCATGCCCATCCATGCTCCTGTCACCTGCCCCCTCCATTCATCCCTATCCAGCAATTCCCCTCTCTCCCTGAGCCCTGTCCTGCAATCCATATCCATCCATGCCCATCTGTCCCCTACATTCATCCCTATCCAGCAATTCTCCTCTCTCCCTGAGCCCTGCCCTCCCAATCCATGCCCATCCATGCTCCTCTGTCCCCTGCCCCCTCCATTCATCCCTTTCCAGCAATTCCCCTCTCTCCCTGAGCCCTGCCCTCCCAATCCATTCCCATCCATGCTCCTCTGTCCCCTGCCCCCTCCATTCATCCCTTTCCAGCAATTCCCCTCTCTCCCTGAGCCCTGCCATCCCAATCCATGCCCATCCATGCTCCTCTGTCCCCTGCCCCCTCCATTCATCCTTTTTCAGCAGTTCCCCTCTCTCCCTTCCATGACCCCCCCTCGCATCCATGCTCCTCTCTCTCCCATGTCCCAGCCTGGCCCGCCCTCTTCTCCCCCCCCCCCTTCGCATCCATGCTGTCGTTTCTCCCCTGCCCTCCCGCTCCCATTGTTCAACTTTACTGCCCACCCTCTTCTCTCCCCCCAACATCCCTTTTTTTTTTTTTTTTTCTTTTTAAATTTACCTCGGTGGCGGTTCTGGTAGCGCAGCGTCAGGGAAGGAGGTGGCGCTCCCGACGTCTAGCCTTCCCTTCGCTGTGTTCCGCCTTCTTCTGACGTCATCCTTGACGTCAGAAGAAGGCGGAACACAGCGAAGGGAAGGCTAGAGACGTCGGGAGCACCGCCTCCTTCCCTGACGCTGCGCTTTGTTTTGTTTTTTTTCCGCCCTCGATGTCATGACGTTTGCCCTCGACGTCATGACGTTTGACTCGAGGGTGGGGCAGAGACGGCTGGCAGCCTGGCTGGCTTCACACCATGAATCCACGAACCCTACAGGGAGTGTTTGAGTGGCTTCAGAACGTTGTCTTCAGAACGTTCATGGTGCGTTTTATTATATTAGATAATAATACCTATTGGGAGTAGCAGTCTGCTTTTTATTAAATGCTGGCCATCACTGGCTGAATTAGACCCGGATAATCATCCCTGGTCCTTAGCTGGGTACTGCACTGAATATCTGGATCTATGGTGGCTACCAAAAGTTGCTTGGGTATAGAGAGGGGGTACTCAAACTGACTTCAGGTGTATGGCATAATGTTATCATGCCCATAGATGCCATCTCTGTGGGTGCCAATGGGTGCTGAGCATGCCAATATTGAGCACGTTCCTTATTTCTGTCTAGGGAGGGGTAATCTGCATTGGGTTTGGCACTCCTCAATCATTGTCAAATATTGGCACTCATGGTTATACTTTTCATACCTGGGTATACAGACCCTGCTTAATAGACAGACTAATCCTGTCCTGGATTTACCCACTACATCCTTGTGTATTTGATTTCCTTAGGAAGGGACCAGCTCAGTCTTTCCTTAATGACTTGGAATTGGTAGACACCTGTACTGGCATTGGGCATGAAAGATTAACAGAGCTGCCAAGTTACTCAGTTCCAGGAGATAGACTTTTTGACCAGTCCTGGTTTTAAACTTATTTTATTTATTTTAGTTACATTTGTATTCCATGCTTTCCCACTCATGGCAGGCTCAATGCGGCTTACATATACAGGTACTTATTTGTACCTGGGGCAATGGAGGGTTAAGTGACTTGCCCAGAGTCACAAGGAGTTGCCTGTGCCTGAAGTGGGAATTGAACTCAGTTCCTCAGGACCAGAGTCCACCACCCTAACCACTAGGCCACTCCTCCACTCCACTTACATCCTATAACAGTGTGGGATTTGCAGTCCTCAATCCTATCTATTGAAATCAGTGCTACAGTTCCCACAATGCATCAGGATGGGTTTGTCAGAAATCCAGGATTCTTCTAAAATCTCTTTCCTGGAACTGGGTTACAAGGCAGCTCTGGATTAAAGCTATGCAAGAGTCAAGATAAAAGATACTAAACTGTTCCCAACAGTTTGGTGGGCACCTGCTGGCATGAGCTTGGGTACAGTAGCTATTATTCAGCTAAATCATTAGCTCTAGGGCACTTTTTATTTCTACTGAAGCAACTGAGAACAGATGGCTGTTGACAACATGGGTTCTGATGGAGATGCAGGCTGAATGTGTCACTGCAACCTCCAAGGTACTTTAGAGCTACCAAGTTACCATGTTCCATAAGGGAGATTTAAAGCCAGTCCTGGATTTCAGACAACCCTTCATGATGCATTATGGGAACTACAGCAGTGATTTCAATGGGTAGAATGGAAGGAATACAAATACCACATTGCTTGTGTCTCTCTCCTGAGACTGGGTAACTTAGCAGCTTTCTGTGTTTGGTCCTTGAGAATGTAGATAGCCATATGAGCACCAACAAACATTCATGCAGTACAGAACACCATCCTCAAAAATGAAGACGGATTTCTTTGTGGACCAAAGGAAGGATAAATGTTTAATAGCATGTGCTGCTTTATAGTTTCTGATGAGGAGGGGAGGGGGGCAGGATTGTTAACTAGAGACTGTGATTCCAGCTGTGCCTAAGAAGACAATATCATTTGAATAAGGTTTGAATACAAGCCACACAAAGCATACAGGAAGAAAGATCAATAATTCAGGGAGGACATTTCTCTCAGGATTGCTGGATAGTGCTTTGGAGTTGTACTGCATCTCACTTAGAAATAGAGGGAGGGGTGATTTCCTTGACTGAAACCAGATTTATTGGTTTTGTGGGGTATATCTGTGAATGTAGTTTCCTGAGGCCTTTAAATGAAATCTGCAAAAGTTTTTATTTTAGAAATAAAATAAGGCAAGCTGTGGAAATGTAATAATGCTTTGCAAAAATAGTTTGAGGGACTGTACTTCTCAGGGCAAAATAATTGTCCGTCCTTAACTGGCACCTGCTGCTGAGTGGTAGCAAAAGAACAAAAACATTGATTGAAAATAGGAGTTTTAGAACAGAATTGAGGCCTAATCAGGCCTGGGATAAAAAGAAGAAGGAAATATCTGGGTGTTATCTGCTCTCTACCCAGGAAAGAAAGTGGAGTGTGGTGAGTGTAGACAGTGGCTTGCCAGAGGTGAAAGTCACAGGTACCTTCTGAAACATTGAGCAGGAGATGAGTACAGAGGTAACCTGCTTTTGGGGGAAAATAAATTTGTCTCTTGAGTATTTATGGAGGGGTTCTGTGCTTAAATGTTAGCCGGAAACTGAGGAGACTGTCAGACTAGAGTCTCTCTGGGAGAGAGGAACAAAATGGGAGGTGCCTGAAAGTACTTTTCAGGGCTGAATGCTGTTCAAGAATGATGCACAGAAAAGGAGTCTTATCAGGGATCCAGAGTCCCAACAAGGCAGAGGAGCCACAAAGTTTCAGAGGGGAAGAGGAATAAAAGTCCAAGCCAAAGAAAAGAACGACAGAAGAAACAGCTAGTGCCTTTTGTTTTATCTTTTCTGTTTTTGTTTCCTGTTTACTGTCTGTGAAATTAACAGATGAACTCTATTTCTTTCATTTGTCAAGTAAAGGTATTATTTATAGGCAGTCTTCTAGAGTGGACAATGGAGGTTTTTTTTAAGTGATTGTGTTCCCCGAGGGAATAGGTAAGAGACACTGGGAGTATAGAGTGAATGTCAGGGAAACTAAGGCCTTGAAGAGCAATTTTCCCCCACCTCTCAGGTCTCAACACACATGAAGTAAGGAGAAGTCTGTCTCTTCCACTCCCACATGCTGTGGGTCCCTAGAACTACAATACACAATCCATCTGGGGACCACTTACACTGAGATAAGTAAAGCTGAGAAAACTAGTCTCTTCTTCAAAGGGGAGGAGCATATACAAGTAGAATAAAGTGTTGACCGGTGATGCTTTAGCTCTAGGATCCGTGGTATAAAATTGCAAGCTTGATATCCCAAGACTGAAAATTTAATCGGTGCTTTTAGAAGTGTAGATTGGCAAGAGAAAAAGTAGGAAAAGAAAGATAAGAGGAGTAGGATGCTATGACTAGTTAGTGAGAGCATTTTAGTAAAGAGCTATCTAAGTTTTTGAAAGAATGTGATCCTGCCTGTAAACTACCGCAAGTCCCTGAAGCAGAAAGAAAATGCTGGCTACCGTCGGATGTAGGTGGTACTCACAAAACTTTCAAGTTAAGTATGTTGTTTTGAAAGAATGTGAAGTAGAGATTACATTTTTTGATTTATGAAGTTTAAGAGGTTTTTTATGCCGATGATAGACATTGAACCCTGATTGGCTATAATGACATAAAATAGCTGGGGCCTACTGAGGCTTTTTCCTGTTTGTGTTTTGTGCAAATACTTTATAAAATATCTTTGGAAGCCTTGTAAGACTTGCTGAGTATTTGGTGTATGATATTAGTTGTGTTTAGAAAGAGAAAACAGTTCCCATTCAACATTGTAGAATACGATTGAAGGTTAAGACATTTTTGTTTTCTAATGATATTACTGACTAGACAGACTTACAAGTTGGATTTCTATGACTGATAGCAGTTGTTGCTTTTTACTGTATACTCCTATGCTTATTGTTTTATTGTACACCACATTGAGAGGTTGGTAGTTGGGAGGCGAGGATAGTGGAGGGCAGACTTATACGGTCTGTGCCAGAGCCGGAGATGGGAGGCGGGACTGGTGGTTGGGAGGCGGGAAATACTACTGGGCAGACTTGTACGGTCTGTGCCCTGAAAAAGGCAGGTACAAATCAAGGTAAGGTATACACATATGAGTTTATCTTGTTGGGCAGACTGGAAAACTCTTTTTATTGGAAAAAACTAAAAACAAATAACATACAAATCAAAAACAAGCCCCTAGCTATACACGGTCCTCCTATCTATGTACACCCCCTCCCCCTCCTCAATAGTACAGTGGAAACTGTTTATTAGAAAGACCAAAGAAAAAAACCGGACATGCAAATCAAACCCCAGGCTCCTAGCTAGACATGGTCTGCCTATCTATGTACACCCCCTCCTCAATAATACAATGGATCAACCCCCCCCCGACCCCCCACAACCCCTTCAGACAACTGGCACACAATCCCCTGGGAAGCATGTCCCCTCATGGCGGCTTAAGCCTCACGTGTCTCCACCACCTCGAAGCCACCCCCACCCCTTTTTCCACCCTTTCCCACTTCGCCGCTTCCTGCACCGCCCTTACCACATCCCAGCTGACTACCTCCGCCGGCCGGACCTCCTGGTACAGGGACACCCTGCAGCGCGCCATCCAGAGGCAGTACCGCAATATCACCGAAATCAGAAAGCGTGTTACCGGATCCCCGCGTCCCTCTCCACCCTCTGGGCCATACACCCAGTCCGCATAGCTGTAGTTGCGGAAACTGGGGATCTGCAGCAACGAGGAAACCCGGTCAGAGACCTGGACTGTAAATGGGCACCTCACCAGGAAATGCTCCATCGTCTCTTCAGTTCCAGCACATTCCTCCCGTGGGCACCCTCTATCCCGCACATTGCGATATTTCAAATTTCCTCGGACGTACAGTCTACCGTGAAAGGACAGCCACGCCAGGTCTTTATACTTCACCGGGATGCGGTTCGAAGCAATCAACCGTAACCCCTGCTGCATCCGTGGGGCCGGCGCGTCCCTCAGCGCCAGAGGAGCTGAGAACACCTGCGCCCGTACTCTGTCCATCCAGACCCCCCGTTGTCCTGCCTTCACCTCCCCCACCGTCAGCCCCCCCACCCTCACCCATTTCACTAGGGTCTTGCAATAACTCACCCCCCCCGGAGCCCCCCTTCGCAGTGCCACTACCCTCCCCCCCTCCCGCCATAGGTCCCAATATCTCGGCCACCACTGCAGGACACTCCTAGCCCACCCCGGTGGCTCCCCCCCCCTACCGCCCTCCCCAGATTGAACTGCAGGAACAAAGCGCTGAAAAACAGGACTGGGTTTATCATGCCCACCCCCCCCTCCCTCCTAGGCAGATAGGTAACATTCCGTTTTACCGGATTCGTCCTGTTGCCCCAGAGCAGCCGGAAGAACACCCCATACAAGGCCGTGTACCGGCTCTCCGGCAGCAGGCAGATGTAACTGACGAACAGAAACAAAGGAACTAAGTGTGCCTTGATGAGCTGTACCCGCTCCCCCATGGTCATTTTCCACCCCTTCCATCTATCCACCCTCCCCTTCTTGGAGACACCTATCCCAGTTGTAGAGCCTATAATCCCCCTTCTCGAAGTATATTCCCAAGACCCGTATACGTTCCACAGCTGTAGGAAACCTACCTCCCAACTCAAATTGCAGCCCCTGATCCCCAACCCACAGGCTATTGGACTTTTGAAAATTGACCTGCGACGCTGTTGCCTGCGAGTATTCCTGGATCAGGTTCTGCAATCTACCTCCCTCCCTCTGGTCCGCTACCCACACTGTAACGTCATCTGCATACGCCACGACCCTTAACTGGTTATTGTCCCCCACCTCCACCCCTTCCAGCCCCTCCGCCCCCCCCTTCTCCAGCCGTCTTATAAAAGGGTCGATGGCGTATGCATACAACAGCGGGCTGAGTGGGCACCCCTGTCGGACCCCTGCCCCTACCTCAAACCCCTGCCCTCTCCACCCGTTAACCAGGGGAAAACACCCCGCATGCCGATAGAGTAGCTGTAATTGCTCTATCCAACCCTTCGGAAACCCATAGCGCTCCAGAATGCTCCATAGGACACCCCACTGCACTCTATCAAACGCTTTTTCCTGGTCGAGTGTTACCAACAGCCTACCATGCCCTCCCACTCTACTGCGTTCTACCCCCTCCCGCACCCACGCTGCAGCTTCCAAGACCCCTCTCCCTTTAACCCCACATGCTTGCGAGGCTGCTAGCAAATCCCCAGACACCTGCCTCATTCTCTGGAATAGCATTCGCGCAAAGATTTTTCGATCCGTATTAAGCAGTGCTATAGGCCGCCAGTTGGCCAGCATCGCCGGGTCCTTCCCCTTACTTAGTAGGATAAGAGCCGCCTCTGTCAAGGAACTAGGCAAGGAACCCTCCAACTGGGCTGCCCCCCATACCCTCACCAGGATCGGCACCAGCTGCTCCTTAAAGGCCTGGTAGAACTCAGTTGTTAGCCCATCCGGCCCCGGCGAGGTCTTCCTGTGGAGCGCCCCGATGGCTTCCTCCACCTCCTGTTCTGTCCACGGGTTCAAGAGGGCCTGAAGCTGGGGTCCCCCGTGACCTATCCCCGGGGTTCCTTCCACATAACACTCCATCTGCTCCATATCAATCTGCTGGGCTGAAAGGAACGCCGCAAAGTGGTCCCTCACTGCCCCCAGAATCCCCTCCTTGGTGTCCTGCAGGACCCCCTGTGCATCCCGCACCTCCTCCATCACCCTGCGCGCCCTCCGCTCCCGGCAGCATGCGAAGGGGTCCGGGCTACACATTTTCCCGAAGTCCCGCTCATACACCAAGGAGGTGTAGCGGTTGTACTGTACCTGCTCCAGGAGTGCTTGGAGATCATGTATTTCTTCCTCCCTCCCCCCTTGTGAAATCAATGTGTCCCTCTTTTTTCTTTATTGCCATGCCCAACTTTGTCCTTTCCCTCCCCTCCCTTCTCGCCTGTCTGAGAAAGAATCCCCGCGTTCGTCTTTTCACTGTATCCCACCACTCCCCCAATGACTGAAATGCCCCCTGCACTGACACCTGATCTTCCAAAAACCGGCGGTACTCCTCCCGCACCTGCTCGCTACCTAACCACTTTAAATTTAGTCGCCATAAACCCCCTCCCTGGCCTCTGCGCTGCCGCCCCCCCACCTGAAGGAGGACCATGTGGTGGTCTGAAAAGTCCACGTCCACGGTTCGTGGACCCCCCAGACAAACCCCCTTCTTTACCAGGAATCTATCGATTCTACTTTTACACTGCCCTCGAAAGAACGTGAACCCCTCCTGTTCCTCACAGAAGGCCACATGCGCGTCTACCAGCTCCGCCTCCCGCATGATCCCTGCCAGCCTCACCCCGTCATAGCCCACCTGTACCGATCGTCCCCCACTATCCTTTTTCCGCAATATGGTGTTAAAATCTCCCCCCCAGACTACTTGGCGCGAAGTGTATAGGTAGGGCTTGATCTTCCCAAAGAGGAGCACCCTTTCCTTCTTGCTTTGGGGCCCGTACACATTCACCACCCTCAGTGCTCTATCCTCCCAAATCGCATCCACAACAAGACATCTCCCCACCCCCAGCTCCACCACTCGCTGAATATTCACCCGGTGGGACTTAAATAAGATCCCCACCCCACCATACCTCTCCCCCGCCAACCCCCACACCGAGGGACCCCACTTCCAGGCCCGCCTTGCCCGCCTGATCACCTCAATGGACCGCAGCCGAGTCTCCTGGAGCAGGAAGCAATCTGCTTGGACCCTCGCGAACCAGTCATACGCTAAACCCTGCTTCTTCGGAGAGGCGATGCTGGCCACATTCAGCGTGGCAAATGTCAACACTAAGCCTGCCATCCTCATTGCGAGTCACGGGTCTGCTCACTCCCAACTTCTTTCCTTATCTCCTGGGATACCCCCTTCTTACCCTGAAGCAGGTCCTCTGCTATGCGGTCTACATCATCCCCTGCCAGATCCCCCCCCCCCCCCCCCCGCAGCCGTCCTGTCTGCACCTTACCCCCCCCCCTCCCCCTTTCTTCCTTCCTTTCTTCTTTGCTCTATCCGGACCCAACCCCCTGATCCCTCCCTCTCCCCTCTTCACCCCCGCCCCCTACCTCCTCCTCCGAGTCCTCCACCTCCCCCAAGTCCTCCAAGTCCTCCAGATCCTCCTCTAGCTCCACTCTGTCCCCCCAAGCCTGCACTTGGGCCTTCACCACCTGCCCGGCCCCCTCAGCTTTCCTCTTACTCCCCTTTCCCCTCCCTCCCTCCCTTCCCTCTTCCTCCTCCCTCACCCCTCCCCCTCCCCCCAGAGCCTTCCCCGCCCTTCTTCCTACCACCAGTACCCTCCTCCAGTGCTTCCTCATATTTCCGTTTGCCCTCTCCAATCCCCCCTGCCGCCCCCTCTTCCTCCATTAACTCCACCTCTTCTCCTTCCCCCTGTTCTTCCTCCTCCCTCCCAACCTCCCTATCCTCCTCCTCCTCCTCCAACACCTGAAATCTGTTCCCCCCCCCCCTTCCCCTGCAGCGACCCCTCCCTGCCCACCCCTACTTTCCCCCCCCTCCGAAACTTCCCTTTCCTCTGTGGCACTTGTACCCACTCCCCCTCTCCCCCCTGCTCCACTCCTGACCAGCCCCCTGCCGCCCCCCCTCCTGCATCCCCTCCTTCTCCCCCCCTTGCCCCTCCCTGCCTATCACCCCCCTGCCCTATCCCCTCCTCCATTACCCCCCCTCCCCGTCCCTTCCCCCACATATCCTACTCGTTATGGGCCGCCCTAGGGCAGTTCCGATATGCATGGCCTAACCCGCCGCAGAGGTTGCACCTGATCGCGGTGCAGTCCTCTGTGGCATGCTGATCCCCGCATCTTCCACACTTTACCACTGGGCATGACATGCTGAAGTGCCTAAACGAACCACATCTGAAGCACTGCCGCGGCTGCCCCTTGTAAAAGCACAGTATCCTGTCACGACCGATAAAGGCAGCCGAAGGAATGTGCTGGACCACATGGCTCTCCTGTCTCAATTTGACCAGGGCTCCCCAACCTCCTGCCCAAACCCTGCTTGGATCCGGTAACTTTGTAAGTGGGGATCTCAGCTCCGCGTACCTCTGTAGCCAGTAGGCTAAATCTGCCCCAGAGATAGACTCATTTCTCACGAGCAGGGTGATCTGCACCAGGTCCGGCTTGCTGACTGGAATGGCCCTGAGGTCCCGCTACTCCCCCTTTCCCCTCACCCCCTCGTACCTTTCCCAGAATATTTCCATCCCCCTCTGGGTCATGAAGCTCAAGTCATATTCTGGGATGTTGATGGGGTGTATACACACGTAAAAGTCCTCGGGTATAAACCCCATCCCCATCACCAGCCTCGACCCGATCCCTGGAGGGCATTGCCCCCTCCCCTATCCATTTGAGCTGTACCACATTTCGCCGCTTAGGCAGCTGTCCACCCCCTGTCCCCGCTCCCCCCCAACCCCTCCCTGGGCCCTCAAAACCACCCGATCTCCCCCCCTCCCTCCTTCCCCCTCCCTGGACTACTGCCGCAAAGGACTTGGACCCCAGCCCCCACCGCCCCCCCTCCACACTTGTTCCAGCCCTTCCCTCTGCCTCCCCCCCCTTCTGTCCCTCTGCCCCTCCCCTCATCCCTCTCCCTTCCTCAATATCCACCGCCCCCTCCCCCTCCCGTTGTCCCCCGTCCCCTTCCCTCTCAGACAAACATCCAGCAACGTCCATAGTCAGTTCTGCGGCTTGGGCTGCCTCCAACTGATTGTCCTGCCCATCACCACTTCCTGGAACGTCCCTGCTCGTCCCTGCCACTGCAGGCTCCAGCCTCTGGGCTAATCGCCTCCTCTCCTCTGTCTCCTGGCGATACTCTGGCACCTGCCCAGTCAGGTCTGCAGCTGGCGATACCAGACTCCCTGCTCGCTCTGCCCCCGAACTCCCTCCAACCTCCGGCACCAGGGGCGAAGCCTCCGGAACTCCGCCGCTCCCCTTGGCTCCTCGCTCCCAGCCGTCCTGCTGGCAGGTCTGCTCCACCACCCGCTGCACATCTGTTAGACTTGCCATGTCCACTTCTGTAGTCAACGAAAGTCTCTCAACAATCGGGTTACTTCCCCCTTGCTTCTGGTGCAGTCCCTCCTGCGTTCTCCCAATGGCTGGCGCTTCCCGGGGGCATGGCTTGTCTGTTCCTGATTCCGCCACAGGCTGGCTGTTAGCACCCCCCGATTTCACCTCTTGTAATGGACAGCTGGTCAAATGAGCTCCCAGCTGCTGCCCGCTCCTATTCCTCTCTCTCCGACCCCTCTCCTGTAAACCGCCAGCTACTCCATGCTCAGGGAAGACATCCCCTGCTCCCGGACTTCGTGGGCGGGGCTTCTCCAGATGCCATGCTGCTTCGGTTTCCACTTCAGTCATTGCAGACCCGGCCAAAAATACCGGAGTCTGCCTCTGCTGACCCTTTTCCAACAGGGCCTCCTTCACGGCAACTGTCTCTGCTGTTTGCACAACTGCAGGTAAGCCCTCTGAGACTTCGACCACCACCTCTGTAGAAAACAGGCTGCTACCTGCGTCTCCCTCTGCTGCCTCCATTATCTGGAGTTTTGAAAAGTTACTGAGTTCTGTCCTCCCCTCCAGAGGTAGGATCTCTACTCCAGCCCCCACCTCAGAGCCATGTCCTGCCGCTGCCTCCTTATCCTCTGGCTGCTGGGTAAGTGCTCTAGACTGTGTTGCCAACTGTCTCATGTATTTTAAAGTGGGGTCACCTCTGAACCCAGACAACTCTTTTGAGTCTAATGCTGCTGAAGACACTGAAGCTTGCTGCAACTGTAGTGTTCCTGAACCCCCAGACTGTGGTATTGAAGCCATCCTTTCTCGGTTAACATAGAGCTCCCTCAAAGGATTCACAGAGCCCTTTTTTAAACAGTTCAACAAGTGTTCTTTTTTCCCCAACAACTTTGATATCCGGGCTTCCTCTTTAACATACATTTGTCTGTGCTCCGCTGGGGCAAATTTACACATAGTTCTTGCCATTTTCAGACGTTTTCCTAGCTCCACTACTTCTTTTTCCACCAGCTTAATTCGTCTTACAATATTTACCACACTACTTGCTGGATCATCAGGGTCATAGCTCACTTCAAGGAACTCCTCATCTGACGATCCACTCTCCTCACTCTCACTCTCAGCTGCCTCCAGCAAAGGCTTCTGGCAAACTTCCATCGCCTCTTCCTTCTCCCTTCCTTGGAAGCGCCCTTCTGGGGCCTGTACTATCTTCCTCCCCCCTCCACTGTCTTCTCGCTTACCTTCCGCAAGCTGGGCCATGGAGGGGGAAATGCTCTGGTGGCCTCCACTGGGCTGCTTCTCCCTTCGGTCCACTGGACTCCTTTCCCTTCTCCCGGTAGTCAAACCAGGGAGAGAGCCACTCCTTTCGGCCTTCTGGTCCCGGGCCCCAGGAGGCCCCATAGCCTGGGACTTTCCTGAGGCCTTCTCCCCAGGGACCCTCCTCATCTTTGGGGAGGGAGCTAGGTCTCACTCCCTTTCCACTGGAAGTCAGCAGAGCTCTCTAAAACACCTCCTTCCTCCTCAGCAGACTGGATGGACCGTGCAGGTCTTTTTCTGCCGTCATCTACTATGTTACTATGTTACTGAGAACAGGATTTAGCAGTTAAGAAGAATTGTTTTTGATTTGATTTAGATTACTTTGCCAGGAAAAGTGCACGAACCACATGACTCCACTTTTGAAACAGCCACATTGACTTCCAGTAAAATACAGAATATGATTCAAAGTTATGACACGTGGAGGGGCATTTTCAATATAATGTCTAAATCCGACTTTGAACGTTTTGTGTAAAATGTCCAAAAATCTAGTAGCAAACGTAGCTATTTCCAAAAATGGCTGTTTGCTAGATGTTGTTGTATTCAGTGCATCCATCTTTTTGGACCATTTTTGAAAAAAAATGTCCAAGTGGAAAACACACAAAATCAAACCATTGGGGTGTAGGAGGAGCCAGCATTCTTAGTAGACTGGTCGCATAGACATCCCAGTAGAGCAGTGGACTTCACATAAAAGGTCCCAGGTACACATCTCACCCTTACCTCCTTATATTGTATGGTGAACCCTCCTAAACCCACCAAAACCCTACTGTACCCAACTGTACACTACTACAAAATAGCCCTTATGCCTGCAAGGGGAGGAATGGCCTTGTGGTTAGAGTGATGGACTTTGGTCCTGGGGAACTGGGTTCAATTCCCCACTAAAGGCACAGGCAGCTTCTTGTGACTCTGGGCAAGTCACTTAACCCTCCATTGCCCCAGGTACAAATACGTACCTGTATATAATATGTAAGCTGCATTGAACCTGCTATGAGTGGGAAAGTGCAGGGTACAAATGTAACAAAAAAAATGTAGGTACAGTAGGTTTTTGGTGGGTTTTGGAGGGCTCACACTTTCCACCACAATTGTAATAGAGTGGGTTATGGGCCTGGGTCCCCTTAGCTACAGTGCACTGCTCTGACCAGTAGGCTACTCCAGGGACCTGCTTGCTTCTCTAATAGGACTGACCATAACATTTGAAGCTGCCGTAGAGCATGGAATCTCCTGTTCCTAGTACATCTATGGGGGCGGGAGGGGGTCAGTGACCACTGGGGGAGTAAAGGGGTTATGCCTTAATCCCTCCAATGGTCATTTTGGGCACCTTTATTGGGACTTAGTTGTTATTAAAACAGGTCTAGCCCAAAATATCTAGGTTTTAGCCCTGGAAGTTTTTGCTTTGTCCATTATTGCAGAAAGACGTCCAAGTGATAGGTACACCCAAATCCCACCGCCAACATGCCTTCTTGTGATTTGGATGCACTTCTGATGAACTGCATAGAAAAATGTCTTAAAATGGGTTTTGAAAATAGTGATTTGGACATTTTTGGGGAAAAACAATCCAAATGCTGCTTTGTGCTGCTTTTGTACATTTTTCTGTTTTTAAAAATGAGCCCAGTAAAGTTGTACATCAGGGTGTTCCATCATATCTTCCTTATATTCTAACATAAACTTTATGGTACTTGAATGATAATAGACTTGTTCTGCCCGCTCCAGCTTGCATGACATTGGAATCCACAAGGAACAGCACCCTATTTTTTTTTTAGCTCTAGCACTGTGGAATTCTTTGCCCCCGATATTGAAAAACATTTAACTGGCCAGGAAAGGCACCTGGCTGGTTAAATGGCACTTAACCAGCTCTCCAATGATATTCAGCGGGGGATAACCAGTTATCCCCCACAGAATATTCCCAGTTAGTGGCTAGGAGATAACCAGCAATACTGCATGATATAGCTGGCTATCCCTGAATATTCACCACATAGCTGGCTATTATAAGCGGACACATCAGGTCACTTAAATAGCTGGAATGTCTTTGACTGGTTTAAAACCGGCTATCTCTGAATATCAGCTTAGCCAGTTAAGTTTAAATCAACCAAAAATTAACTGGATATTCAATGCCAGTCACCAGAAACGGCCTGGCACTGAATATCTGGAGTAACCGCCAACTGTGGGAGTTAGCCGGGCTCCCTCCTGTGGTCTGAATATTGTCCCCATTAGGCTTGAAAACTCATATACACAGAAACAGAGAAACATGACAGTAGATAAAGGCCATATGACACATCCAATCTGCCCATCCTTTGTAACCTCTAACTCTTCCTTTTCCTAAGCGATCCCGCATGCTTATCCCATGCCTTTTTAAATCCTGGAACAGTCCTCGACTCCACAACCTCCACAGGGAGGCCATTCCATGCGACTTTGTGTATCTTACTAAAGGCCTATCTGTTTCAAATGGCTTTTGATAGTTATTGAGCAGCGATGGTACATAATTTTAGGATGAACAGATTGGTTCAATAGAGAATAAGGATGGATGACTGGATCTCTTATGTGGATGATTGTTTCTTTCCTCTCACAGAACGGAGTTCCCTTGTCCTGTGCTCTGTTTTTATATATTTTATGTTTTTAGTTGTTTTCATTTATGGAAACTACTTCAATTTGCTTTGATTCACGTTGCCAAGATCCTTACTGTTTTTGAGTGTCATTGAGGGCCCTGTTTACTAAGGTGTGCTAGCATTTTTAGCGCATGCTCAAAATTAGTGCGCGCTGTGTAGGCGCCCATAGGAATATTGTGGTTGCCTACACAGCATATGCTAATGGTTAGCGCGCACTAAAAGCACTAACATAGTAACATAGTAGATGACGGCAGAAAAAGACCTGCATGGTCCATCCAGTCTGCCCAACAAGATAACTCATATTTGCTGCTTTTTGTGTATACCCTACTTTGATTTGTACCTGTGCTCTTCAGGGCACTATCCCCGCCTCCCAACCACCAGCCCCTCCTCCCAACCACCGGCTCTGGCACAGATCGTATAAGTCTGCCCAGCACTATCCTCACCTCCCAACCACCAGTCCCGCTGCCCACCACCGGCTCTGGCACAGACCGTATAAGTCTGCCCAGCACTATCCCCGCCTCCCAACCACCGGCTCTGGCACAGATCGTATAAGTCTGCCCAGCACTATCCCCGCCTCCCAACCACCAGCCCCGCCTCCCGATCTTGACTAATGCGCCTCTAGCACGGCTTAGTAAACAGGGTCCTTAATGTTATTGTGTATGTTTGCCTGTATTCCCGCCTTGGAAAAAAGGCAGTTTAGAAATAAAAAATTCTAATTCTGAAAATAGAATAGCAGAGAAGAACAACTCCTTAAAACAATATAGCGATATAATTCTTTGTTATCAGAATGTTCTATAAAAAGTGATGCTTATTATACATGTTCTGAATATTCTTAGGAGGTTGATAAGAATAACTTTATTTATTTATTTATCATTTCCCCATAAGTTACATTACTTTTTGCTTGGATCCTGAAAGAGATCTATTTCTCGGATGTCATATTACCTGCACAAATAGTACTTCTTTCCTTACCACCGTTTTTTTATGTTATGTCATTGTTTTAAACATTACTGTTTATCAATGTCTCTTTAGCATCATTGTTGATTTATAAACTATTTTCAAAATACTAAACATATTTGACCTAAAAAAAATTCTAATTCTAATGGTATATCAAGTGCAATAAATGATAAACGATAAATGTTGCTTTTTGACTTAAACTGCTGTTGGATCCTAAAGACTAGAGGGAACCTTCAGCCTCCAAGTGCCACCATAATAAGAACCACTATGAAACACACCTACACAGTCTACAGAGCAGAGTCATAGTCACAGGTGGGTCTAGGCTCATCAATTTTTGGCACCATTCGTTAGTTTACAAAATAAGTGTCATGATTCAGACTAATGGTAAGCTAGTTACTATGTACAGACTGTACATTTAGAAGCATGTATGTCTTATATTTATAGACCAGATAATAGTTTTTTTTAAGTTTAAAATATATATATGCTAGCAAAAAAGGCCCGTTTCTGGAGCAAATGAAACGGGTGCTAGCAAGGTTTTCCTCCCCAACCCCCCCTCCCTACCCCTTCGTCGTTGTGAAGCCACTGACACCATTGCTCCGCACCTCGTCAACGCACCTTCATCACCTTCTTCGTTCTGAAGCCACTGACGCCATTGCTCCGCCCTCGACGTCATCACATTTGATGCGAGGGCGGGGCCCAGAGACTTGGTGATTTCGGTGGCTTCACCACTACGAACCCTTCATGAAGGAAGTGACGTCAGTTGCTTGGCTTCAGTGACGTCAGTGTCTTCAGAACGTTGAGGGTGAGTTTATATATATATATATATATGTGTGTGTGTGTTAGTTTAAGCTTTTATTGTTTGGATTAAATGCTTTTATGTAATTATTTAGTATAGATGGTCTTTTTTTAATAAATATATTTTCAAATCTGTCAACAGAATTTGTTCATTTTATTGTTGTTTGGCTTTATTACAGCTGCGATGTTGTCAATTTATGTTTTTAACTTCAAGTCATGCTTTTGTTTTAATACATAAAGATTAGATCTATTTTTGTTAATGAATAGATATAATTTCTTGTGGTTTCATTAATTATTATTAATTGCACCACTATTTGTGGATTTATTATTTTTTTGTTTTGCTTAGTTTTTTTAACAGTGTCTGTTGATCTTTTATGAATGTGTTTGTACATTTTTATACATATTTCTTTCTTATATGTTTGCAAGTAGATTATATGACTCCTGAAACAGGCAGTTCCACACTGAAACACAACTCTGTTTCGAGTCTTGTTATTGTAGTCATTTAAATAAATATTGTGACTGTTGCTTCACCTCTGGGGACTTGTTGTGCTCTTCATTGGAAGGCCATTAGTCCATCTCTACTCTGTGTGTGGTTTTTGTGACAACAGCAGCCCACCATAACTCCTCTCAGACAACCTTGCTAGTCATGACAGTGCTCCTGAGCCTCTGATGCTGGCACCCTGCATTCTTAGTTCTTGTGCATGCTCAGTTCAGCACCAGAACTTTCAGCATTCTACCAGAATACAAGCAGTTGTGACCTTTCACTAACAAACTCTAAAACTTCTAGAACAGGGGCCACATCTCTCTGCCAGACTAAAAGGATGGAAGAGAAATTTGGCTCCCATAAATACTGAGTCAAGGAGAATATTTGTCATTGGCTTCAGTCCCCAGCTATTATACCAGGATACTGTTAAAAGTCCAGGCATGGCTCTTACCTCACACCAAGATCCATCAAATAGAGAGAGGATCCCTGGCCACCCAGGCCAGCACACCTGGAGAAGGGAGACATTTGGAAAGCAAACTCCAGAGCCTACAAAGCTGCTGCACTTGCTGAAGGAGGAAGCTGGATCAGGAGCCAGCTTTCAATCCCCCATTCCCAGGGCAGGTGTTAGACATTCATGGGCCCAGGGAAGAAACCAGGGAGAGGACCCAAAAACTGACCATCAGCCTATGCCTCCTTTAGCCTGAGTCAGGTTTGGGACCCCCTATGGTATGGGGGGCAGAGCAATTGCCCTGTGTGACACCCCTAACACCTGCCCTGCCATTCCTATAAGGAAAAGGAGGAGGAGAGAAAAAAAGATCAAGCCTTAATCAACTTATCTGTATATGCTAGCAGACCCAGGAGCTACTTTCCAGGGGAGAAGGAACATATACCCAGGACTCTATTAGTAGAAGCTCAAGAAACCTACAATGCATATAAAAATGAGAGAGATACTCATAGAGGAGTTGCACCCAGAGAATAAGTGGAGGTGAAGGAGTCTAATAACCAGTTCAGTAGAAAAGAGTGTACCTAAAGCACTGCATTGCATGTACACGTTTTGGTGTTCATACTATCTGTATTCCTGAAGAGATGCATCGAATGTACATAGTTGCTCTGAAGCTTTGTTTTGCATAAAATTCCAAGCTGAAGTAAACTCAGGTTGGTTTGGAATATGTTGAGCTAGGACTGTTTCACTGAATGTGTGAAGTGTGCTGAGCAAGTAGATTAAAGGGCCAGCCCACCTTCTGGCTTTGCTAGCCCCAGCACTGACTCCAGTCTAAACATTATACTGATAACCTGCCTGATGTTCTTCTGGGCAAACAAGGACTAAACTGGTTTTATTTCATACTTTTTTTCTCTTGGAGGACTCAAAAATGTCCAACCTTCTTAGCGAGAACTTTTATATTTACTCTTGAAGGATGAGACACATGTTCCAAATGGGAGTAGAAGTTGATGCTTTTAGCAATTACCTAGATGAAAAAAACAAAACAATGCTCAAATTAACAAGCTAATGTGATGTGAATACAAGTTTGCAGAGATAATCTGTCCCATCAGTGGGCCTGGAAGAAGCATCACAGCCCCTTTGGGGAAAAATGTCTCATGCACTCGGATTGTGTGTATTATACCTATTTTTTGTTTGTTTGGTCTAACATTTCCTCCTCTCTCTTTGAGCTTTCAGGTAAATTCAAACTGGTATCAACTGGTAAATCAGGTGCTTATATTCAGCAGCACTTAACTGGGTCCTATCTAGCTTGGATAGCTATCTGGATACTGTCACTGAATATCAACTGTGCCTGGATAACGTCTGGGAGCCACGAGAGGTCCAGATATTCAAGGGGTCTTTTACTAATGCACGCTCATGTTTTTGACGCGCGCTAAACGTTAGAGATGCCAATGCATTCCTAATGTTTAGCACACCCACAATTGCGCTAAAAACGTGAGTGCGCCTTAGTAAAAGACGCCCTCATTGCTGGAATCAGGAGCCCTGACCTTGGCCACTTTTAAAAACGCTGATTGCTGTTGGCCAAAAATTGACCCTTAGACTATGAGGTAATTGTGTAACACTGTGCTTATATATATAGGTGCCTAGAGGGTACTTGATAAGAGCATATTCTAGAAAGTAAAGTAGGCACCTACTTTCTTTACAGGTTACTAGTATAACCAGATATATATGCATATTTATTGATTTGCACTGGTTGCCAGTTGAGGCTCCAATATATATGTCAAACTTAGTAGAGCTGCCTTGTAGCAGGAATAGGTTGTGAGATGCTATGATAAACTTGCCACTAGGAGTAGCCTACTACTACTACTACTTATCATTTCTATAGCGCTACTAGACATACGCAGCGCTGTACACTTGAATATGAAGAGACAGTCCCTGCTCGACAGAGCTTACAATCTAATTAGGACAAACAGAACAAACAAGAGATAAGGGAATATTAAAGTGAGGATGATAAAATAAGGGTTCTGAACAAGTGAATAAGGGTTAGAAGTTAAAAGCAGCATCAAAAAGGTGGGCTTTTAGCTTAGATTTGAAGACGGGCAGAGATGTACTGGCTCAGGAAGTCTATTCCAGGCATATGGTGCAGCAAGATAAAAGGAACAGAGTCTGGAGTTAGCGGTGGAGGAGAAGAGTGCAGATAAGAGAGATTTACCCAGTGAACGGAGTTCCCGGGGAGGAATGTAGGGAGAGATGAGAGTGGAGAGGTACTGAGGAGCTGCAGAGTGAATGCACTTATAGGAGGAGTTTGAACTGTATGCAGAAACGGATAGGAAGCCAGTGAAGTGACTTGAGGAGAGGGCTAATATGAGCATAACGACACTGGCGGAATATTAGTCGTGCAGAATTTTGAAGAGGAGAGAGATGACTAAGTGGTTAGAGCACCAGTCTTGACACCCAGCAGTGGCCAGGTCACATCCCACTGCTGCACCTTGTGATCTTGGGCAAGTCACTTAGGGGGTCTTTTACTAAGGCGCGTTCACGGTTTTAGCGCACGCTAAAATTGGGTGCATGCTAAACATTAGAGATGCCCATAGGATTGCATTGGCATCTCTAACATTTAGTGCACACCTAATTTTAGTGCATGCTAAAAATGTGAGCGTGCCTTAGTAAAAGGGGGTCTTAACCCTCCATTCCCTTAGGTACAAAGACAGAAAAATACCCAGTGCACATGAATGTAATTCACTTTGAGCTACTACTGAAAAAGGGGTGAGCAAAATCCAAATTAATAAAATATTCCACTTTACTTCACCGAAGAGGTTGAAATATAAATCTTTTTTTCTTCTAGTCTGTTTTATCAAGCACTTGCTATTTGGAATTTTATTTCTAGACAAATTTGAATTATGCATAACCACTATGTAATGGTTTTTGTATAATTTGTATAATGCGGGTCCTATTGGTGTATATTCCCAGTGATTGTCTGACTTTCTTAAATGTAATCTGCATAGAACTTGTAAAGTGTTTGAGGAATACACTGAAATCTTCTGCCCAGTGTGCGATGGTGGCCAAAAAAGCAAACAGGATGCTAGCAATTATTAGGAAAGGGATGGTAAATAAGACCGAGAATATAATAATGCTTCTGTATTGCTCCATGGTGCGACCTCACCTTGAGTATTGCATTCAGTTCTGGTTATCGTATCTCAAAAAAGATATAGCAGAATTAGAAAAGGCTCAAAGAGTGACCAAAATAATAGAGGATGGAACTCCTCTCATATGAGGAAAGGCTAAAGAGGTTAAGGCTCTTCAGCTTGGAAAAGACGGCTGAGGACAGATATGATTGAGGTCTACAAAATCCTGAGTGGTGTAGAACGAATAAAAGTGAATCAATTTTTTACTCTTTCAAAAAGTATAAAGACTAAGGGACACTAAATGAAATTACATGGAAATACTTTTAAAACAAATAGGAGGAAATATTTTTTTTCACTCAATGAGTGGGTAAGCTTTGCCAGAGGATGTATTAACAGTGGTTAACGTATCTGGGTTTAAAAAAAGTTTGGACAAGTCCCAAGAGGAAAAGTCCATAGTGTGCTATTGAGACAGACATGGGGGAGCCACTGCTTGCGCTGGGATTGGTAGCATGGAATGTTGCTACTATTTGGGTTTCTGCCAGGTACTTATGACCTGCATTGGCCACTGATGGAAACCAGGTACTGGGCTAGATGGACCATTGGTCTGACCCAGTATGGCTATTCTTATGATCTTATGAATAGAAGAATATCTGTAATGTAATATAATATAACATATGAAGTTAAGTGAGAGCACTTTCACCAGCTATAGAGCTCATGTAAGTGATCAAGCCTAACTGCTAGAGATATGCATATAGAACTAGATTCTATATATCACGCCTCGATTTCCACGTGGAAATCGAAGCGCATTCTATAAAGTGTACTTTAATTTAGGCAAACGTTATAGAATACACCAAGGGCTTGTCCACTTGACTAAATTTAGTCACAGTCGATTACGCCAACTAAAACCTGGTGTAAATCCTGTTGCCTAAATTAGGCACAGAGCGGTTGTATTCTATAACAGTGCACATAGATTGTTGAAATGCTCATGACCCGCCCATAACCACGCCCACTTTTCAACTATGCAACTTAGAATTTACATGCACGACATTACAAAATGTGCTTAGCAAGTACTGCACATAAATTCTAATTGCCAATTAGTGCTGATATTTGCTTATTAACATCCAATTATCAGTGCTGATTAGCTTGTTAACTAATTAAGTTATAAGTATTGTTATAGAATACACTTTGATATCTGCGTGGAAATTGAAGCGTGATATATAGAATCCCGGGAATAATTTATAATATTCTATCAGTTAATACGTGGGAGCCTCATCCATTCTCTGTCTACACTCCACCTGTCAAATACACTCTTGGGCTCATTTTCAAAAGAGAAGGGCGCCCATCTTTTGACACAAATCGGGAGATGGGCGTCCTTCTCCCAGGGTCGCCCAAATTGGCATAATCGAAAGCTGAATTTGGGCGCCCTCAACTGCTTTCCGTCGCGGGGATGACCAAAGTTCCCAGGGGCGTGTCAGAAGCATACCGAAGGCGAGACTGGGGCATGCTTAACACATGGGCGTCCTAGGCTGATAATGGAAAAAAGAAGGGCGTCCCTGACGAACACTTGGCCGACTTTACTTGGTCCTTTTGTTTTACGACCAAGCCTCAAAAATGTGCCCTAAATGACCAGATGATCACCGGAGGGAATCGGGGATGACCTCCCCCTACTCCCCCAGTGGTCACTAACCTAACTAACTTTAAAAATATTTTTTCCAGCCTCTCTGCCAGCCTCAAATATCATACCCAGCTCCATGACAGCAGTATGCAGGTCCCTGGAGCAGTTTTAGTGGGTATTGCAGTTCACTTCAGGCAGGCGGACCCAGGCCCATCCCCCCCCCCACCTGTTAAACTTGTGGTGGTAAATTGTTTCGATAACATGGGTTTCCCTGCCCCTTCGCGGGGACGTCCTGCGAGGACACCCTCAGGAAAACTTGTGCGCCCCGTTCAATTATGCCCCTCCACATGTAAGATATGCACATATTAACAGAATAGCACTTGGGCAGTTTTTCATCACTTATCCATGTATGTGCAAACATATGCGCTATTATTATTATTATGCCACTATTCTAATTTACACACATAATTGAGGAGTAAGTGTTACTGCCTACTTAATACAATTCCCCCCTTAGGGATAAATTCTTAAAAGGTCACTGAAATTTAGGCATCAGAATAATGTATGTTAAGCACAAATTCTATAATGGCAGTTCCACATGAAATTGCCATTGTATAAGCACTTATGCCAGACAAATAGCTGGTGTAAATGCTTGTTGTCAGTATGACATTGTGCTGTTCAGGCCCTAACCTGAAAGTTAGCCTAACTAAGGATTCCAGGCCTACCCAGAGAGTTAGGCAAAGGCCTCTGGGAGATTATGCAGGCAGTTCTGAAACCATCCCCCCCCCCCCCCCCCGTCTGACTCCTGGTGATGTCAATCAGTGGCGTACCAAGAGGGGGGTGTTGGGGGGCGGTCCACCCCGGGTGCACGCTGCTGGGGGGGGGTGCCGTGCGCCGGTCAGCTTCGTTCGTTTCCATGCTCCCTCTGCCCCGGAACAGGAAGTAACCTGTTCCGGGGCAGAGGGAGCATGAAAAACGAACAAAGCTGACCGGTGCACGGCACCCTCCCAGCGGCGTGCACCCGGGGGGGGGGGGTCCTTTTGCCGGGGAGGGGGGTCGCGCTACACCGGGGGGGGGGTGCTGCACCCGGGGGGCGGGGCGCATCAGCGATCCGCCCCGGGTGTCTGCCCCCCTAGGAACGCCACTGATGTCAATGTAGACAGACAAGATGTCTCCCTTCCTGAAATTGAAATTGAACCAGGGTGGGGTACAAAAGAAACATATATAATTAATAAAAACTGAACATACATATAAAATAAAAAAATATCACTACACAGTTCCCACAAGGAGTTTAGTACTTGTCCAGCATTTTACCTCTCAAGTATAGTCATGATAAGCTTGATATAACAAAAAATCCTTCAATCCTTTCTTAAAGCTGGATAGGGAAGTTTCACTTTGAGCCACACTTTTAAGTCTGTTTCTTTCAATCGGTCCATGCACAGAGAAAGTAACATACCATATAATTTCCAATTGGATATGTTGAAGTGATTGGATTAGTTGGGCTTGATGGGATTAGGTGGCTTGATGGAATTAGTTTACATAGGACTAATGCCCTAATGATCAGAAGCAAATGCAGGCGCTAGAGGCTATTAGCTCTGTACTAGCACCTGCGTTTGCTCCTGCCCCATGATCAGAGCTGGCGAGCACGTGAAACAACGATCAGCTCTGACTGAAAGTAAAATGCAAATGCATGGTAAACAGGGCATTAACTATTCCTCCCCAATGCTCAGTGGGCAGCACGCCAAACAAGTGCTCAAGGGTAGCTAATCAGGCTATCTCTGAGAACTGAGCCTTCAAAGGAATTCACAACTCCTTAGTAATCAGGAAACATCAGATCATCATCAAACAAACCAAATTAAAACACAGAAACATGGCGGCAGATAAAGGCCAAATGGCCCATCCAGTCTGCCCTTCCACAGTAACCACTAACTCCTCCTTTTCCTAAGGGATCCCACGTGTCTATCCCACACTTTCTTAAATTTCAACACAGCCTTCGTTTCCACAACCTCCACCGGGAGGCCATTCCACCACCCTTTCAGTGAAAGAATATTTTCTTAGATTCTTCCTAAGTCTATTTCCTCTTAACTTCATCCTATGCCCTCTCATTCCAGAGTTTTCCTCCATTTGAAAACGACTCACCTCCTGTACATAAATGTCACTGAGGTATTTAAATGTCTCTATCATAGCTCCTCTCTCCCGCCTCTCTTCCAGCATATACGTGTTGAGGTTCATGAGCCTATCACTATAAGTTTTATGACCAAGACCGCTTACCAGTTTGGTAGCCGCCCTCTGGACAAACTCCATCCTGTTTATATCTTTCCATAAGTGTGGTCTCCAGAATTGCACGCAGTACTCTAAATGGGGCCTCACGAGAGACTTATACAAGGGCATTATCACCTCTTTTTTCCTGCTGGTCATCCCTCTCCTTATGTACCCAAGCATCACCTTTTCTATCTGTTTGGCTACCGTAAGGTAATCAGAAACAATTACCTCCAAGTCCCATTCTCCTTTTGTACACAGGAGCACTTCACTCCCTATATTGTATTGTACCTTGGATTCTTGTAGCCCACGTGCATGACCCTGCATTTCTTAGCATTAAATCTTAAGTGCCAATTTTTGGACCAAGCTTCACTAGATCCTTCTTCATTCCATCCACTCCCTCTGGGGTGTCCACCCAATTACAGAATTTGGTATCATCTGCAAAGAGACAAAATTTATAATCCCTTCTGCAATATCACTCACAAAGATTGTTAAAAAGAGCCGGCCCTAGGACCGATCCCTGCGGTACACTACTGATAAAATCCCTTTCCTCAGAGCAAGCTCCATTTACCATTACCCTCTGTTTCCTCCCACTTAACCAGTTTTTCAACCAGTCAGTCACTTTAGGTCCCATACCCAGGGCATTCAGTTTATTAATCAGTCACCTGTGTGGAACCATGTCAAAGGCTTTGCTAAAATCCAAGTACACCACATCTAGTGTCCCTCCCATGTCCAATTGTTTGGTCACCTAGTCAAAGAAGCTAATCAGATTCATCTGACATGACCTACCTCTAGTGAAGTCATGCTAGCTTGGGTCCTGAGGGTCATTTGATTCGAGAAACCTCACGATCCTCCACTTTAGAAGCGTTTCTATTAGTTGGCTTACCATCAAGATCAGACTGACAGGTCTGTAATTCCCAACCTCCTCCTTACTTCTGCTCTTGTAGAGGGGCAACATCCACCCTCCTCCAGTCCTCTGGGACCACTCCAGACTATAAGGAAGCATTGAAGAGGTCTGACAATGGAGCCAACAGAACAGCTCCGAGTTCCTTGAGCACCCTCAGATATATCCCATCAGGCCCCATCGCTTTGTCTACTTTTAGTTTAGCTAGTTCTTCATGAACACAGTCTTCTGAGGATTGGTCCCAGTATATTATACATCCATCTACATTAGCATTTGTTTTCCGCGGTACTACTCCAAGCCTTTCATCCATGAGCACAGAACAGAAGTAATTGTTAAGCAGTTCAGCTTTATCCTTATCAGCTTTGAAGCTCACAATACTATAGTGGTACTTCCTCCTGTCACTTATATACCTGAAAAACATTTTTTTTCTCCAATTTTACTGTGTCAGCTATCGTTTCTTCCATTTGCCTCTTCGCTTTCCTAGCAGCTTTTCCTGCTTCTCTCAGCTTTTCCAGGTATCTCTGTCTGTTTTCCTCTTTCTGAGTCCTCTTGTAATGCATGAAGGCTAATCTTCTTTTCCTTTTCAGCTACTACATTGGAGAACCAGAACGGTCTTCTTTTCCTCTTAGTTTTATGTAGTTTACTAACATAAAGGTTTGTCACCTTTACAATGGCTCCTTTCAGTTTTGCCCACTGCTGTTCTACTTCTTTCAGCTGTTCCCATTCAACTAACTTTTCCTTGAGAAATTCCCCCTTCTCAGCAAAGTTAGTTCTTTGGGAAATCTAGGACCTTCAGTCTTGAATATGCCCTCTCCTCCTTTGTCTTAATATTGAACCACACCATTCGGTAATCACTAGATGCCAAATGATCTCCCACCATAACATCAGAAACTTACAGGCTTATTTTTGAAAGAGAAGGGCGCCCATCTTTCGACACAAATCAGAAGATGTGCGTCTTTCTCCCAGGGTCACCAAAATCGGCATAATCGAAAGCCGATTTTGGGCATCCCCAACTGCTTTCCGTCGCGGCGATGACCAAAGTTCACGGGGGCGTGTCGGAGGTGTAGCGAAGGCAGGACTTGGGCGTGCCTAACACATGGGCGTCCTTGACCCATAAAGGAAAAAAGAAGGGCGTTCCTGACGAGCACTTGGACGACTTTACTTGATCCCTTTATTCTTATGTAAGCTCTATTGAGCAGGGACTATCTCTCTATGTCAGGTGTTCAGCGCTGCGTGCGTCTGGTAGCGCTATACAAATGTTAATAATAATAATGACCATGCCTCAAAAAGGTGCCTGAACTGACCAGATGACCACTGGAGGGAATCAGGGATGACTTCCCCTTACTCCCCCAATGGTCACTAACCCCCTCCCACCCTCAAAAAACAAATTTAAAAATATTTTGTGCCAGCCTCTATGCCAGCTTCAAATGTCATACTCAGCTCCATCGCAGCAGTATGCAGGTCCCTGGAGCAGTTTTAGTGGGTACTGCAGTGCACTTCAGGCAGGTGGACCCAGGCCCATCCCCCCTACCTGTTACACTTGTGGTGGTAAATGTGAGCCCTCCAAAACCCACCAGAAACCCACTGTACCCACATCTAGGTGCCCCCCTTCACCCATAAGGGCTATGGTAGTGATGTACAGTTGTGGGGGGTGGATTTTGGGGAGGTTTTGGGGGGCTCAGCACACAAGGTAAGGGAGCTATGCACTTGGGAGCAATTTGTGAAGTCCACTGCAGTGCCCCCTAGGGTGCCCAGTTGATGTTCTGGCATGTCAGGGGGACCAGTGCACTACGAATGCTGTCTCCTCCTATGACCAAATGGCTTGGATTTGGTAATTTCTGAGATGGGTGTCCTCAGTTTCCTTTATCACCAAAGATCAGAAACGACCAAGTCTAAAGACAACCATCTCTAAGATCGTCCTAAATTTCAAGATTTGGGCGTTCCCAACCATATTATCGAAACGAAAGATGGACGCCCATCTTGTTTCGATAATACGGGTTTCCCCACCCCTTCAAGGGGCCATCCTGCGAGGACGTCCCCGGGAGAACTTGGGCGTCCCTTTCAATTATGCCCCTCACAGTTTCCGTTTCTAAGCACTAAGTCTAGAATAGCTCCATGTGAGGCCCCCCCAAGAATTCTGTTGTGTAGGTGCAACAACTCAAACCCTGTTGTTAGTAGTCGTGGCAGGTAAGAGTCTTGCACCCCAGAACTCAGGGAGGTCCAGAGAAACTAACCTCGCTGTACACTCTCAAAGAGATGTACAGGGAAAAAAACTAATCACTGTTCCTGAATTTGAGAGAACAAAATCACAATTTTATTATCAATAAAATAACATTTATTTTCTTTCTTTAACAATCCAAGAACAAATATTCAATTCTATTTTCAATTGTACATTTAATGTTTCTGTTTCTTTTAGGTCTACTCCGGAGCACCTCCCTGCATAAACATCAGATAAGTATTTTCCCCTCTAACACCAAAAATTATACCCTTAAGTTTAAATAAGTTTCAAAAGGTCTCTATTAAAAAAATTTGATACTTTGTGTGCAATTTTTTGTATTTTTCAGGTCACATGACAGCTGCAGCCCAAGGTAAGTTTAATGTTGTATGTTTGTTTGTCTGTTGGTTATATTCACCACAGCCGCCACTGCTTTGCTGGATATCTGTCTTGCGCTGGGGCCCGAAGTTCCAGATTTTCTGTGCACGTCTTTTCTTTACCTAAACCTAACACTTAACAACTAAAATGGAATAAAAACCCTAACTCCTTAATAAATTCCTTATCCCCACACTAAATGACTTTAACAATGTTACATTTGGACGTTCTAACTATATAAAAAGAAAATAACCAAACAACCCTTACCTAATTTTCCTAAATTCAAACTGTATTCCCTATTCTATAGAGCTTTCTCATATATACAACACCTCTCCCATCAATCATAAATGTACTTTCACTATAAACTAAATTCATTCATAAAATTACTTCAAATTTTCCAAAATCACTCTTAATGCACAAATCTCACCAGCTCACATAAAACACCTCCTCTCTCACCCACCGTCTTCCACGCTCTCACAACACTCTGCTTTTCACTCAACTCCAAACTTCACCCACTTTCAATCTCCACCAACTCTCCAAATCCTCTATCTCAGTCACACACCAAAAACACGTCCTCTCCTCTCCTCAGTCAGAAATGCTCTGCCAACTGCCAGCTTGCCCGTTACCTGGGAGACGGACCCTTGGCTTAGGATTCCGCAACCCCTCCAGCCAATCCTGAGTCCTGCTCAACATTCCGTATCCTTCTGCTGACCAGCGGAATGTTGAGCAGCACTACTCAAGCCCCATTTTAATTAACAATTTCCCATAGGGATCAATGGGAAAAACTTCAATTAATTTAAAACCCCTGAAAATTTTAATCAAATTACCCCAAATTTCCCATACTAATTAAACCTCCCATTCTCTATTAACCTATATCTTTAAAATTTAAAAATCCCAAAATTTAATATCCGCCCGGAAAAAAACTTCCTAAAATCCCGGAAAAATTCCCAAAAAATATAAAACCCCCCTCAAAAATTCTAAAACCACCTCCCGGACACACCACGTCGAAATTTTAAAATTAACCCTTTCCTAACCTCATAAAATAGCACCCTTCCCAAAAGACCCCCTAAAAATATTAAAATTCAAAATCTAAAATGACAGAAAAATTCTAAAAAATTCCCCGACCCCAAATCCAAAAACCAAATTTAAAAAACTCAAAACCCTAATTTTTTAAAAATAAAAGTCCCTATTTCCACAATTTAAAAATTAACCAATTAAAATTTTGGGTTAAAAACCCCTTACCTGTTTTCCTGATTTTCTCCTTACACGATCCAAACCACCGGATCCAGTCCCGGACGTCTCCCCACCGAAACGGAGCAAAAATAAAAAAACTTCCGAAGCCAACCCAAAATTTAGGCCCCGGCTTCGGCCTAGCCGCGAAGACGCTCGTTCGCGATTCGTGCATGAGGCGCGCGCCGCCTCATGCACACGCTGCTCCACTCCCTCGACGCCTTCTCCGCTCCCGACTCCAGGCCTAAAAACAGGCCTTGCCCGCTTCTTCGGCGCCTCTGCGCCCACCACCGAACCCGACCTCATCTCTTCCGGTCCGGGGACGTCCCCAATCATCCCCGGACATGCAAACTGCGGCGCCTCTGCGCCCACAACCCTGTGCCCCGAACTCCGACGCGAAACGGCCCTAAAACAGGGCCCGAAGACCCACCAAGTCGCGCTGCCTTCTGCAGCTGATTCGGGGCCCCGAATCGGGCCGAAAAAACCTCCCCAACTTCCATAACGGGCCTGAAATCGGCCCCGACATCCAATCCCTCCCCGGACAAACTTACAATGCTGCTTTTCGCAGCACCTCTCCTCGGGCCCAACTCAGTCCCGAATCGTCCGGACCCCGGGTAAGTATTATTTATTATTTTTTTAATTTAAACCCCGGGTTACATTCGTCCGGTGTTAAAATCAAACATTGTCCCTAATGTTCATAACTCATCCCGTTTTCAAAACATTCCACCACCATAACTCACTACAACCTCCAAGCTAACGCACCCACCACTCAAACCTTAACCATCTTCCTTCCATTCTCAACTACACACCCGCTCTCACCTTTATTTGTACACCATTCAACCTCAACACTTCTTCCAACTTACGCATTTTACACCTCCTTACACGCCAACCCCTAAACATACCCAGCTAACATCTCTATTTTCATTTTTCAAAATTTTTAGAATTTTTAAATTCTTTCTTTCAGAATAATCTGGTAATATTCTTTCCATTTAACATACATCTAATGTAGTATGAACATTTAACCAAAAAGAACATTTCAGCAACAATAATAATACATCTTTGCAGTTAACTTTACATTCCTCAAAATAACATTTCAAAGATCCCCAAAATATAACTACTTTAGAAAATAGTTCTCTTTTAAATAGGAAGAACAGACCCCCTTATTACTTCTGGACGAGCTTCTGACTTGTTCTGAACTCTCTTGCACAGTGCATACCTTATCCGAATCTATCAAAATTTCAGTAAAAATCACATAATCACATGTGTCTTCCAGAAAATTTCTACCAGAATTTGAAACCCTCCCCTTGTCCAAATTCTGTGCAATTGGTGTTGCTATTGGTTCAGGTTCTACCATACTCAAATTATATTTTTTTAACAAGTCTCAGTGAACCACTTTAACTCCATGAGTCGTGTTCTGGATTTTAATTACATTATTAAATTTCCCCAGAATTTGCACCACTTCATATGGTTGCTCTTCCCAAAAATCCTGAATTTTGTGCCTCCTACGAAACCCCCGCTCCCGGAGCAGCACCCAATCTCCCTCCTGAAGTTGTTCTGCTTCGATTTTTTTCCTCTCATATTGCCCTTTCATCTTCTCGAACTGAGTTTCCGCGGTTCTTCTGGCTAATGCTCCTGCTAAATCCAACTTCGCTTTATGATCAGCCAACCAGTCCTCCAGGCTATTAACATTTTCATTATATTTTTCTTCATTCTTGTTCACTAATTCGGTGTAAGGTAACAAATTTTCTTTACCCAAGAACAGGAATGCTGGAGTGTATCCGGTAGCATGATGTATTGAACTATTGTATATTTGATTAAGTTCAGGCAGGAACCTGGACCAGCTTCTCTTCTTCTCCGGAAGCAGTGTACGGAGGATCTGATGCAGTGTACGATTATACCGCTCACAACGTCCATTCCCTTGTGGGTGATATGGAGAAGTACGGGTCTTCTGGATGCCATAATATTTGCACACCTCTTTAATTAATTGAGACTCAAAGGCAGGGCCTTGATCGGAAAGTAGTCTCTCTGGCACGCCATATACCGTGAACCATCTATTAATCAGAATCTTAGCGGTAGTCCTTGCCGTTTGGTTTTTTGTTAGCACCGCGACAGTGAAACGTGAAAACATGTCCATTAAGACCAATACGTTTTCATATCCCCCTCCATCTCTCTCCAGGACCGTGTAATCAACCGCCAGGACTTCATGCGGCCGGACTACTTTAAAGCATCCCAACTCGGCTCTCTCTCTCGGGAACAGCTCTTTAGCAAAACAACATCTCCTGCAGTTGTTGATCCAGCTGATAACATCCTTCTTCATGTTGACCCAAAAGTGAGTCTTTCTCAGGTTTTTAAAAGTCGTCTCCACAGCATAATGTCCCATTCTGTCATGAAATATCTCCAGTACCTGCTTCCTCCAGGCTGTTGGCACCACCACCTGCATCTCGTCCCGACCAGTCCGGCAATCCTCATATTTCCGGAACAGGACCTCCTCTTCTATCAGCAACCTGGCTCTATGTTTCCATAAGGCTCTCTTTTCTGTGCAGTCTAACTCTTCTTCGGTAGGAACATGGTTTTCTTTAATCCAAGAGGCAACACTTCCAAGTACACTATCCTCTTTTTGAGCCCTTTCAATCTCCGAATTCCGGTATTCTGTAAAAATTCCCCAACATTTCCTGTTTTCTCTTTTCTTCTTCCAAGTCTTCTTGGGTCTGGCCGTTATCCTGGCACAAGAGAATCTCAGGAAATCCTTGTCCGTATCTTCTTCCTCTAACTCTGGTTCTTCACTCTCCGGTAACCAGGATAAGGCATCAGCCACAACGTTACTCTTCCCATTCTTATACTCCACTGAAAAATTCAACTCTGCTAATTGAGCAAGCCAGCATTGCTCCACTGCATGGATTTTGGCGGAATCTAGATATTTAAGTGGGTTATGATCAGTCCTCAAGAGAAACTTCTGGTAGATCAGGTATTCCCTGAATTTCTCTGTTGCGGCCCACTTGAGCGCTAGTAGCTCCAACTTAAACGCCGAATAATTATTGGCGTTTCTCTCGGACTTCCTAAGATCTCTGCTCGCAAAAGCTATGACCCTCTCTTCTCCATTTTGAATCTGACTGAGCACCGCTCCTAAACCACGATGGCTAGCATCAGTCGTTAAAATAAAAGGTTCGGAGAAAACGGGATAAGATAAAATCGGAGCCGAGGACATCTTCCGCTTCAGAATCTCAAATGCCTCCTGGCACTCCTTGGTCCACATAAGTTTTGCCTTTTCAGGAATGGTCTTCCCGGTCAGAGCATGCAGGGGTGCCGCCACTTGTGCGAAATTCTGCACAAATCTTCTATAAAAACTTGCTAAGCCTAAAAAACTGCGCACTTCAGTTTTTGTCGTAGGAACTTTCCACTCCCTCAAAGCCTTCACCTTCTCCACATCAGTAGACACTCCCTGGGCCGACACTATGTAGCCCAAGAACCTGACTTCTCTGCACAATAGTCGGCACTTGGACGGTTTCAGTTTCAGTCCATGCTTCCTCATTCTTAAAAACACCTGCTCCATTCTCTCAAGGTGCGTTTCAAATGATGGTGCAAAAATCAGGATGTCATCCAGATAGAGGAGGAGGATATCAAAAACGTATCCATCTAGGACTGTTTCCATAAGTCGCTGAAAGCTGGCCGGTGCATTACATAAACCAAACGGCATTCGGGTCCACTCAAATAACCCCATAGGTGTGGTGACTGCCGTCTTCTCCATATCACCTCTACTCATACCCATCTGGAAATACCCAGAGGTCATGTCAAGAGACGAGAACCACTGGGACGCTCCCAAAGCATCCAAAGACTCGTCTATTCTAGGGAGTGGGTAAGCATCTCTAATTGTAACTGCGTTGAGCCTCCTATAATCGCAACAGAATCTAATACTTCCATCTTTTTTTTTTATGACGACAGCTGGAGACCAGGGACTTTGACTCTTCCTCAGAATCCCTTGTTGTAATAAGTCATTCACATGCTCCTTAAACTGTTCGAAAATGTGAGGTGACACTCTTCTATACGGCTGTCGAATAGGTTTGGCATCTCCGGTATTTATTCTATGAGTGACCAGCTCCGAGTATCCAATATCAGTATCACAC
The DNA here is from genome assembly GCF_901765095.1 of Microcaecilia unicolor. NCBI lineage: Eukaryota > Metazoa > Chordata > Amphibia > Gymnophiona > Siphonopidae > Microcaecilia > Microcaecilia unicolor. The sequence goes on from NC_044041.1 coordinate 163,989,890, forward strand.
ACTGAAAACACTTCCCGGTGTCTCCATAACAATTGCTTCAACCGACTCGCTTGTTCTGTCGTCAGCTGACTCCAGTCCACCTTCACAGCTGGAATCTCTTGTTCCCAACCCACTCTCTCTTTCTGCTCCGGTAGGTCTACTTCCGGTATTACTTGCACTTCATGCAGCTCCGCTATCTGTGTCCTTCCTGGTATCACCACATCTCGTACTCCAATATTTATCATACGGACGAACACATTACCCCGATTTTGAGTAACCAGGGTATTGGCCACCATAATTTTATCCGGGAGATTTATCCTACGAGAAGCTGAAACAAGCAAACCTCCTGATGTCCCACGGATTTGCTGGCACTTGCCCATAATAATTCGCTCAGACATTACGGGTATAAGCTGTCCAACATTTCCCTGCACATTAACCAATCCATCCCCATTCTTCACCCTGGTGGTACGATTCTCAGTGATCTTGGTTAAAATTCCAGAAATCTGCACATTAACCAATCCATCCCCATTCTTCACCCTGGTGGTACGATTCTCAGTGATCTTGGTTAAAATTCCAGAAATCTTAGCCGGCTCCAGCACGAACACTGAAAGATCTTTAAATAAACCCTCCAGATGTTGGAGCACATTCATGCCCACTATTCCCTGAGCATGATTTTTCTCAATCTGTCCTTCTTGAAAATTATCTTTCACAATAAAAATGCATCGCTGCGGTACAATTTGTCCCAGACACTTAACATCCGCGTCGATGTAGCCCAAAACTGGTAACTCCGACCCATTCACTGCTACCAGTGTAAGCCGACTCGCATCCATCAGCTTTTCCGGGTGAGGGAAATTCTTATAAAAGAAGCTGGCAAGGAGGGTTGATACGTTTGACCCAGTGTCTACTGTGCATAAAGTTTCCACTCCCTCAATGGAGACCTTTAAAAGCGGGCTTGCTCCAATAGCTTTCTCTCCCATCAATTTTTCCTCAGATGTCTCTTCGGTTTCCACGAACTTCTGAACTCTCACTACAGACTTTTTAGCATCGGCTGTGGAAATGGTTTCCTCTTGTTTTCGCTCTCCTCTCGGTGGTACTCCACTAGGACCAGGCTTCTCAGAAACTTCATAAGCTCTTCCAGAATAAGAACGATCAACCCTTTCGCTATAACAATCCCGGGCAAAATGTCCCGGCTCATGGCACCGGAAACATATAATCTCCCCTGTGCTTGTTCTGGACGGTCTGCTCGGATTTGAACTCGTGTTCGGGATAAAACCCCGATAGCCTTCTCTGCGTTCCCTTCTTTGTCGGGCCCACTCTTCTTCTTGCCTCTCACAAAGTTTAGAAAACATTCGAGTTACTTGCTGCATCATAATTTCAGCAGATGAAACTTCTGGTCTCCGAAAATCTCCTGCATCTTCCCGTCCCCTCTGTAGGATTTTCCTCGGGGAGAACTCCACTGGTGCTAGACCTCGTTCTTCTCCGGCCCAACGTATTGCGGCCTGCATAAGCTCAACAAAGGGTATCGCCGGATTATCCTCCATTCTTTTCATCACCTCCCTCTTCAATGACTCATCCTGTAAACCTATTACGAATTGCTCTTTCAGTGTCTCGTCGGGATTGTTCACTCTCCTCCTGTCCCTTTTCATAATCGCCTCAAGCTTCTCCTGAAGCTTGTAAGCGAAAACACGAATGGATTCATTTTCTTTCTGACTCAGATTATAAAACTCCTGAATTCTCAAACCAAGCGCCACTTTATCCCCGTACACCTGCCTCAGCAGTTCAAACACTTCCTCCACTGAGCAGTCCCGAGGCAGAGAATACTTCACAGTATCCAAGGCTATTCCTTTCAGATGGTCTCTCACCATCTCCACCTGGTCTTCCGGAAGGACCCGCAATACTCTCATCCTTGACCTCATCTTATCAATCCATTCTTCCACAGTCAGGTCCTCCGGAGTTTTAGGAAATCCTTGGAATTCTGGCAATTTTCGATCTTGTGGAAAAATGACGGTGTGAGTAATGATCTGTGGAGCAGCCCGACTTCCTGAAGCTTCACTACCCTCCATCTTCAATTGAGTGCCGCCCCAGGAACAGAAGACCTCCCAAGAGACACAAACCCAAGACACACTTTTTTATTTTTTTTATTTTATTAAAACTGCAACCACCTTCCCAGGTCTCTGCACCTGAAATAAACAGTTAAGGTCAAGCTCACCAACACCAAAATCTACAGTTTCTCCCTAAGAACCACCCAAATTCAGGAAAAAATCCTGCCGACTACGCCAAAACTCTGTAAGGCCCCCCCAAGAATTCTGTTGTGTAGGTGCAACAACTCAAACCCTGTTGTTAGTGGTCGTGGCAGGTAAGAGTCTTGCACCCCAGAACTCAGGGAGGTCCAGAGAAACTAACCTCGCTGTACACTCTCAAAGAGATGTACAGGGAAAAAAACTAATCACTGTTCCTGAATTTGAGAGAACAAAATCACAATTTTATTATCAATAAAATAACATTTATTTTCTTTCTTTAACAATCCAAGAACAAATATTCAATTCTATTTTCAATTGTACATTTAATGTTTCTGTTTCTTTTAGGTCTACTCCGGAGCACCTCCCTGCATAAACATCAGATAAGTATTTTCCCCTCTAACACCAAAAATTATACCCTTAAGTTTAAATAAGTTTCAAAAGGTCTCTATTAAAAAAATTTGAGACTTTGTGTGCAATTTTTTGTATTTTTCAGGTCATGTGACAGCTGCAGCCCAAGGTAAGTTTAATGTTGTATGTTTGTTTGTCTGTTGGTTATATTCACCACAGCTGCCACTGCTTTGCTGGATATCTGTCTTACGCTGGGGCCCGAAGTTCCAGATTTTCTGTGCACGTCTTTTCTTTACCTAAACCTAACACTTAACAACTAAAATGGAATAAAAACCCTAACTCCTTAATAAATTCCTTATCCCCACACTAAATGACTTTAACAATGTTACATTTGGACGTTCTAACTATATAAAAAGAAAATAACCAAACAACCCTTACCTAATTTTCCTAAATTCAAACTGTATTCCCTATTCTATAGAGCTTTCTCATATATACAACACCTCTCCCATCAATCATAAATGTACTTTCACTATAAACTAAATTCATTCATAAAATTACTTCAAATTTTCCAAAATCACTCTTAATGCACAAATCTCACCAGCTCACATAAAACACCTCCTCTCTCACCCACCGTCTTCCACGCTCTCACAACACTCTGCTTTTCACTCAACTCCAAACTTCACCCACTTTCAATCTCCACCAACTCTCCAAATCCTCTATCTCAGTCACACACCAAAAACTCGTCCTCTCCTCTCCTCAGTCAGAAATGCTCTGCCAACTGCCAGCTTGCCCGTTACCTGGGAGACGGACCCTTGGCTTAGGATTCCGCAACCCCTCCAGCCAATCCTGAGTCCTGCTCAACATTCCGTATCCTTCTGCTGACCAGCGGAATGTTGAGCAGCACTACTCAAGCCCCATTTTAATTAACAATTTCCCATAGGGATCAATGGGAAAAACTTCAATTAATTTAAAACCCCTGAAAATTTTAATCAAATTACCCCAAATTTCCCATACTAATTAAACCTCCCATTCTCTATTAACCTATATCTTTAAAATTTAAAAATCCCAAAATTTAATATCCGCCCGGAAAAAAACTTCCTAAAATCCCGGAAAAATTCCCAAAAAATATAAAAACCCCCTCAAAAATTCTAAAACCACCTCCCGGACACACCACGTCGAAATTTAAATTTAACCCTTTCCTAACCTCATAAAATAGCACCCTTCCCAAAAGACCCCCTAAAAATATTAAAATTCAAAATCTAAAATGACAGAAAAATTCTACAAAATTCCCCGACCCCAAATCCAAAAACCAAATTTAAAAAACTCAAAACCCTGATTTTTTAAAAATAAAAGTCCCTATTTCCACAATTTAAAAATTAACCAATTAAAATTTTGGGTTAAAAACCCCTTATCTGTTTTCCTGATTTTCTCCTTACACGATCCAAACCACCGGATCCGGTCCCGGACGTCTCCCCACCGAAACGGAGCAAAAATAAAAAAACTTCCGAAGCCAGCCCAAAATTTAGGCCCCGGCTTCGGCCTAGCCGCGAAGACGCTCGTTCGCGATTCGTGCATGAGGCGCGCGCCGCCTCATGCACACGCTGCTCCACTCCCTCGACGCCTTCTCCGCTCCCGACTCCAGGCCTAAAAACAGGCCTCGCCCGCTTCTTCGGCGCCTCTGCGCCCACCACCGAACCCGACCTCATCTCTTCCGGTCCGGGGACGTCCCCAATCGTCCCCGGACATGCAAACTGCGGCGCCTCTGCGCCCACAACCCTGTGCCCCGAACTCCGATGCGAAACGGCCCTAAAACAGGGCCCGAAGACCCACCAAGTCGCGCTGCCTTCTGCAGCTGATTCGGGGCCCCGAATCGGGCCGAAAAACCTCCCCAACTTCCATAACGGGCCTGAAATCGGCCCCGACATCCAATCCCTCCCCGGACAAACTTACAATGCTGCTTTTCGCAGCACCTCTCCTCGGGCCCAACTCAGTCCCGAATCGTCCGGACCCCGGGTAAGTATTATTTATTATGTTTTTAATTTAAACCCCGGGTTACATTCATCTCGTGTCAGTTTTGTCACCCATTGCTGAAACAATTCTTCCTGTAGAGAATCCAAGATCCCTTTGCTTCTAGAAGATCCCACAGCAAGGGGATTATGCAGTTAAGGGCTGAATATTGACTTAACAGCTATGTGTTAGCCAGCTCAACCCCCCCCCCCACCCCCCCGATATTCAATGTCAAACCCCCCAAACACGGCCCAAGATTGAAAAACATGAAATAACACCAGTGGTGGTCAGCAAAGCAGTCACTGCTGCTGTCTGAATATCTGGGGGAGAATCTTTAGATTATATTTACAAGTCCATATAATTTCCATATTAGGAGTTCCCATTACAGTAAAGGATCCAGTCATTAGTGTGGACATGTGTTCACATAATTGCTTATTTTTTTGTGTTAGATTGTTACAATTTTTTAAAACTTTACATGTAGCTTTGATTTTTATTGTAAAATCCACTTTGATACAGCTTTTGTTGAGGAAGATGATATATCAACTTTAATAAATCAAAACAAACCCTCAGCTCAGTATATGTCAGCGGTCAAAACAGCAAATGGAATATTAAGAATTATTTGTAAAGGAATGAACAATAAAACTGAAAATATAATAACGTCCCTATATAGGCCTATGTGAGACAGTGGCATATCTATTCAAGGTGCGTGTGTTGTATACAAATGCACTCCCTGTCAGTTTATCTGCATTCACCCTCCTGCTTTCTGCTGAGGAGGGCAGGAGAGAAAATGCAGATAAACTGTTTGATATCTCTCACTTTCCTTCCCGGCAAAGCTCTGCAAGCCCCCCCCCCCCCCCCCCTCCCCGTGCATGGGTTCAAATCACCTCTGATCAAGTCTTCACTCAGGCAGCGGCACTCATAGACTGCCTGCGCCTGCACCGGGACTTTCACTGTGAACCGTCCTGCCCCTTCTGATGCAACTTCCTGTTTTGTGAAGGGTGGGACGGTTCAGAGTGAGAGATAGGCCCAATGCAGGTGCAGGCAGCCTATGAGTACCACTGCCCAGATGAAGACTTGAGTGGAACTGATTTGAAGGTATGGATGGGGGAGGGGTGTGGGGAGCAGGAGACGTGCGTCTCCTTCTTCCCACACCCTTTCCCCGTTGCTGTGGTGAAACTATGTACTGTGTGAAGTTATGGTCATCCAATCTCAAAAAATATCAGGGAACTAGAAAAAGTTCAGAGATGGGCAACCAAAATAATAAAGATGATGGGAACAACTCCCTTTATGAAGATGGGCTAAAGCAGTTAGGGTTCTTTAGCATGGAGAAGAGATGACCAAGTGGATATGACAGCAGTTTATTAAATCATGAGTTTTAGTTCTAGGAGAAACTCCATGAAATAACAGATTTAAAACAAATGTAAGAAAGCACTTTTTTTTAAAGTCAATACACAATTAAACTGTCAAATTTGTTGGCAGAAGATGAAGCCAAGGTTCATAATACAACTGAGTTTGAAAAAAGGTTTGGACACATTTCTGGAGGACAGATCCATTAACAGTTATTAGCCAGACAAATTTTAGGATTGACATTTCATACTTCAGGGAATGAGCAAGAGCCAAAATGCTGCTGAGTGCATAAACCTCAGAGAGCATTACACCCATCTTAAAAACCATGTACTGGCTGCCAATAATTCATCAAGCTAAGTTTAACATATTGACTCTGGCCTTTAACGACTAGAACATCATTGTCCCAGTCTACTTGAATTACCATCTGAAACACTACATGCCATCCTGCTCTCTGAGGTCACTACCACAAATGTGCAAATGGTGCCACCTCTTAATGACCAGACTAGTACCAGAGAGAGGAGCTTTCTAAGGGGCAGTTCCAAAACTGTGGCCCTCCTTACAAGTTATCCATTTAATGCTATGCAGCATGTGAGTCATTTTAGATATTAACCCCGAGATTCTATATATTGTGCCTTAATTTCGGCACGGAAATCAAAGCATATTCTATAACAGTGTATGTAACTTAATTGGTTAACTAGCTAATCAGTGCTGTCAATTGGATGTTAACAAGCAATTATCAGCACTAATTGGCATTGATTAAGATTTACGCGCACAACTTGCTAAGTGTATTCTGTAACGTGGTGTGCTTAAATTCTAAATCACATAGTTGAAAAGGGGGTGTGGCCATGGACAGGGTGTAGGAGTTTCTAAAATCTATGTGCTTTGTTATAGAATATACCCGCTCTGCGCTTAATTTAGGCATTGGGATTTACGCCAAGTGTGGAGAGGCGCTCGGTGTATTCTATATACCACGCAGATAATTAAGCCTATTCTGTAAAATATAGGCGTGCTTTAGAGAATACGCCTGGGCATACTTATTTTCCGTACAGAATTTTCAGGTACTATGTATCGTATCTAGCCCTAAGAGCCGAATTCAGTAATTGGTGTTTAAACAGTAGGCACGTCATAATAATACATGCAATCCACATCTTACTCTAGTGGTTTATAGAATAGCTCATAGGCTGGGAGACTGCATGTATATTTAGGCATGGTGTAAATACCTGCACCTAAATATATGCGCATTCCCTTCAATTCTATAACAATTAATGTAAATTTCATTAACGCCCCTGACATGCCTACACTCCTCTCATGGTCGTGCCCCCTTTTCAGCTACACACGTTGGAATTTATATGTGCCTTTTTTAGAATACACCTTAAAAAAGCCTCTCTGGGAGGCAGAAACTAGGTTGTGGTGTTCCTCAAGGATCCATTCTTTCCCCTTTACTCTTTAATCTCTTGCTCAGTTCTCTTGCCTCCCTGATTCAATCTTTTGGAATTTCAGTTCACATATATGCAGATAATATCCGTCTACTGTTTCCAATGTTGCCTTTATCACCTTCTTTGGGATCCCTACAAACATGTCTAGACTCAGACATGGTCTGGTTAAATAGCTGGTTAAATAGCATTTAGCTGGCTAATCGCTAATAACTGGTTAATGCTGAATATCAGCTTAATGGGTTAAGTTCCAAGAGCCACAAATGAAACTGGATATTCAATGTCAGTCACTGGAAACAGCCCGGCATTGAATATCCAGGGTCAGCACCGACCATGGAACTTACGTGGGCTGCCTTCCACTGGCTGAATATCAGGCCCTTGATCTCTGATATCACATTGCTTCCTTTATTTTGAGTTTTAAAAAAATCTCCTCTAGAAGAATGCAAGTATATCTTACATGACATTTCAATGCCATTTGCCCAATTTATTTGAACTCCTATGATTTAGTAAAAGTATACCAGAAGTGCCAAGGGTGGTCTCTAACCAGAGTGAGATTAACCACCACAAGAAGTAGGTTTTCTATTAATGCCTCCAGGGATTACATTTGGAAAGATGTGCATGTTGTTTTGCTTTCTAAATGCTGCTGATATTCTTAACCTTTTTTTTTTTTTTTTGGGGGGGGGGGGGGGGTGGTCAGGATGCACCAGATGGTGATGCTTTCATATGTGACACATTGCATACATGATCCTCATGGACCTTTGGTCTGGCACAGTATTGCAGTTCTTATGCGTTAAATCTAAATATGTTCTGCATCCATAAAAATCCAATCTTCCACTAACAACAGGTGCAAATCAGAATTAGGACATTAATGGAAGAACTATTCAAAAAATATTCTGATTCCCATGTCATATGAACAATAGTAAAATAAATCTTTCCACTACCAGGCACATTTTGAAATAATACAAAACCTGAAAAACTTCTAATTCAGCAAACATGTCATTCAACAATAATATTAATCCTATGGTTCAAACTGCTGAATAGAGAGCTGCACGGCTTCCGTCCCCGCGGGAATCCCGCGGAACCCGCGGGATTCCCGCAGGGACGGAGGCAGTTCCTGCGGGGTTCCCGCGGGGATGGAAGCAGTTCTGCGGGGTTCCCGCGGGGACGGAGGCAGTTCCTGCAGGGGTTCCCGCGGGGATGGAACCAGTTCTGTGGGCTTCCTGTGGAAGTGTAAGCTGCACCTGCACCAGCCTCTCATCTACCGAATACCAATTTATTTGAGTGCTCTCCTCCTCCTCCTCCTCTTCTTCCTTGCTTTAACAGCATAAATGTGGAAAGTCTTCCATTAAGGAGGTGGTAGAGTCACAAATGATGACGGAATTCAAAAAGGTGTGGGATGAACACAGAGGATCTCTAATTAGAAAATGGAAGTTATATAAAAGCTAACCTTAAATGGCTGCATGTGTGTGGATGTGTCAAGTGACGCTTAGATGGCGACTCTGGCTGTGATGAACTAGGGCTGATACCTGGCAGACTTGTATGGTCTGTGTCTCATACATGGCAATCTGGTGTAGGATGGGCTGGAAAGGGCTTAGACAGCAACTTCAGTGGCTGGAACATGAGGACAGTGCTGGACAGACTTTTACGGTCTGTGTCCCACAAATGAGAACATGAATAGGCTGGAGTGGGCTTCGATGGTAACTCCAGCAGTTGGAACATAAGGATGGGGCCAGATAGACTTCTGTGGTCTTTGTTCCAGAAACACGAAAGAAAGACCATAATCAAGTATATAATATCACACTCGTTGATTTAATGATGAATTGATCATGAGTGTGACTATTGGGCAGAGTGGATGGACCGTTCAGGTCTATTTGCTGTCACTTACTATGTTACTATTAATCCTCTTTGCTCCCAGGCCTCAGCTCTGACACAGGCACGAGAATCAGATGTCACCTGACCTACTGGCGCATGCATGTGGCGGCCTCTCAGCACCCACTGCCAATGGATCAGAGACAAATCTTACATGTGCACACCAGAGTGTTCCAAGTTCCAACTTCCGTTCCTTCCTTGCCTACAGTGCTGTGGCTCAAATCCAGAAAGAGACTGAGGGAGCTGACTGGAACTTTCTTTTATGCACTTTTAAATTCTTACGGGGATGGGTGGGGATGGGTTAAATTCTTACGGGGACGGGTGGGGACGGGTTGGGATGGTTTAAATTTTTGCGGGGATGGGCGGGGACGGGTAAGATTCCAGTGGGGATGGGTGGGGACGGGTAAGATTCCAGCAGGGACGGGCGGGGATGGGTAAGATTTCTGTCCCCGTGCAACTCTCTACTGCTGAACCACAAGGGGCCCTAGAACACCAATACACTTACTACTGTTAAAGGAGAACAAATGAGTAGAGGTGGAGAAGCGGTGCTCCTGTAGTTCAACTTAGCGACATCCTTTGATGCCATAGATCATTCATTGATGACTAATAGGTTGAGTGTGTTGGACATTACAGGCAAAGTGCTCAAATGGTTTAAGGAATTTCTGAGAAAAAGATCTTATAAGGTACAGAAGAATAGGTGTGTCTCAACAACTTGGTAGCCAGGCTGTGGTGTTCCTTAGGTGTCACCGCTCTCCCCCCCCTTCTATTTAATGTATGTATCAGACTGCTAGATGACCTGATAACTTCTTTAGGTATATTAATTATGTCATATGCTAATGACATATTTCTTCTTTGTCCAGTATTGGACACTTTTGAAAATATTGGAAAAATGTTGATCAAAAATATTTCTCTGGTAAAGTCTTGGGCTTATAAACATTTCTCAGACTTAACAGACAGAAGACCAAGGTGGTTTGGTTTGGGGCTTTTGATTCTTTACCTCCCAAATTTTTCAAGCTTGCTAAATTCTAAACTTACTTTGAAAGATCATGTCAATTCCTTTGTTAAAAAGTTTAATTTTCGGCTTCGACAGTTTAGAGCTATTCATTCTATTTTCAGTACTCAAGCTTTAGAAGCATTACCCAATCAGTTTTGTTGCCATACCTGGACTATTGCAATTCTTTATAAGGAGGTATAACTGGAAAGCTGTTGAAGAGATTGCAGCTGCTCCAAAACACAGCCGTGAGGTTAATTTTTAGAAAGAGCATATTTGAGAGAGTATCTCCTTTGCTTAGAGAACTCAATTGGCTTTCAGTTTCCTCTCATACATATATTAAGATTGCATGTTTTGCTTTTAAATCCGTTGTTGGCCAAAATGCGGTTGGAATAACAAATCATTGTCTTTTAGTAAGATCTAGCTAGTCCTTTCAATTGGCTCAAGCTTTCAATATGTCATTTCCAAGCTGCAGAGGGGTTAAACTAAAAAATTATTTGGATTCTTCTTTCAAATATTTAGCTGCTAAGGTTTGGAATGGGCTGCCAAATTTTGTAAGATCGACTTTGTCATATCTCTTATTTAGGAAATGCCTGAAAGCTTATATGTTTCCTGCCATTAGTATTGATTAATTTACATATGATTTTTGTTGTCTGATTCTTTAGGTCTGATGTTTGTCTGCTATGTTTTCTGCTTTTTTATGTAATGTAATTCCACCTGACTAGGGTGCTTCTTTTCCTTGATGGTAATTCACAGTGAATCCAAATGGAGATATCATGGACTATATGTCACTCACAGCATAGCATAGCACTGCTACAGATCTCTACACAGAACTACATACAAAGACTACCACACCTCAGCCACATGCAAAACACAGAGGGACCCTCACCAATACAGAACAAAAGATTAGAAATATAAATAGGAAGACAAAAATTGAATTGAAACCCCAAGTAGTCAACCTCAGCATGTGCTGCAACACTGGAGAAACAAAAATAGAAATGCATTTTCTCTTGTACAGAACTCAATACAAAGACATCTGTGATACACATTTCCAAAAGCTAACATGGAGGAGCATAATCAAATGGGGGCGCCCATCTATAAGGGCGGCCATCTCTAATGACGGCCCCATAAAGCGGCATACCCAACCGTATTATCAAAACAAGATGAGCGGCCATCTTTCGTTTCGATTATACTGTCGGGGCCGGCCAAATCTCAACATTTGGGCCGCCCTTAGAGATGGCCAACATTGGTTTTCACCGATAATGGAAACTAATGGCGGCCATCTCAAAACCGGCCAAATCCAAGCCATTTGGTTGTGGGAGGAACCAGAATTTGTAGTGCACTGGTCCCCCTCACATGCCAGGACACCAACCGGGCAACCTAGTGGGCTCTGCAGTGGACTTCAGAAATTGCTCCAAGGTGCATAACTGTCTTACCTTGTGTGCTGAGCCCCCAAAACCCACTCCCCACAACTGTACACCACTACCATAGCCCTTAAAGGGTAAAGGGGGGCACCTAGATGTGGGTACTGTGGGTTTTAGAGGGCTCCCATTTACCACCACAAGTGTAACAGGTAGGGGGATGGGCCTAGGTCCGCCCGCCTGAAGTGCACTGCAGTACCCACTAAAAACTGCTCCAGGGACCTACATACTGCTATGATGGAGCTGGGTATGACATTTGAGGCTGGCAAAGAGGCTGGCAAAAAAATGTTTTTAAATTTTTTTGGGGGTGGGAGGGGGTTGGTGACCACTAGGGGAGTAAGAGGAGGTTATCCCCAATTCCCTCCGGTGGTCATCTGGTCAGTTCGGGCACCTTTTCAAGGCTTGGTCATGAACAAAAAGGGACCAAGTAAAGTCGGCCAAATGCTCGTCAGGGCCAGCCTTCTTTTTTCCATTATCGGCCGAGGACAGCCATCTCTTAACCATGCCCCCGTCCCGCCTTCGGTACACTGCCGACACGCCCCCTTGAACTTTGGCCGGCCCTGCAACAGAAAGCAGTTGAAGCCGGCCAAAATTGGCTTTTGATTATACCAATTTGGCCGGCCTTCTTGTGTCGGAAGATGGCCGCCCTTCTCCTTTGAAAATAAGCAGGATAGTAACATTGTAGATGATAGCAGATAAAGACCTGTACAGTCTTTCCAGTCTGCCCAACCAGATAAACTCATAGTATATGGTTTGATACGTATACTTGATCTTGATTTGTCCTTGTCATTTTCAGGGCACAGATCATAGAAGTTTGCCCAGCACTGGCTTCACTTTCCAATTACTGTTGTTGCTGTCTAATCACCGCTAAGCTTGTTTAGTTCCACACCTTCTATATAGGATTCCTTTGTGTTTAACCCACCCATTTTTGAATTCCCTCTAACCCTTCAGCAATGTCTCTCATAAATATATTATAAACAAACCTAAGGAAAATCTCCTTCTAACTATCTTCAGCCATAAACAATGAAAAATGGAGGAGATATATTATGAAAAATGTCGTCAACTGAACTTATATCTGACATATATTAGTTAATGAGAGTGTTGTTACCTCAAGAAGCCCTCGGCTCTATTTAAACTTGAGCTCACGGGGGCTGGATAGCTTCATCATTGGTAGCAACACTGGAGATGTAGCTTAAAATTGTATAATTCTTTTTTATCTTTTTCTAGTTTTTCTTATATACAATTTTCAACAGTAGTGAATTATCTATCATTCGTCAAATAGCATCTAACAGCTACTTAGCTTTCTATTGCAGACGGTAGATCCTTTAACGAAGCTGCACGCAGACCACCAGACCCTGATGCAGGCAACGAAACGCTGGCCACTGTTGGTCGAGGTCGCGTCATTTATGCAGCAAGTTATAAGAAGGATCAGACTATAGAAAGCTAAGTAGCTGTTAGATGCTATTTGACGAATGATAGATAATTCACTACTGTTGAAAATTGTATAAACAGTGGGGGAAATAAGTATTTGATCCCTTGCTGATTTTGTAAGTTTGCCCACTGACAAAGACATGAGCAGCCCATAATTGAAGGGTAGGTTATTGGTAACAGTGAGAGATAGCACATCACAAATTAAATCCGGAAAATCACATTGTGGAAAGTATATGAATTTATTTGCATTCTGCAGAGGGAAATAAGTATTTGATCCCCCACCAACCAGTAAGAGATCTGGCCCCTACAGACCAGGTAGATGCTCCAAATCAACTCGTTACCTGCATGACAGACAGCTGTCGGCAATGGTCACCTGTATGAAAGACACCTGTCCACAGACTCAGTGAATCAGTCAGACTCTAACCTCTACAAAATGGCCAAGAGCAAGGAGCTGTCTAAGGATGTCAGGGACAAGATCATACACCTGCACAAGGCTGGAATGGGCTACAAAACCATCAGTAAGACGCTGGGCGAGAAGGAGACAACTGTTGGTGCCATAGTAAGAAAATGGAAGAAGTACAAAATGACTGTCAATCGACAAAGATCTGGGGCTCCACGCAAAATCTCACCTCGTGGGGTATCCTTGATCATGAGGAAGGTTAGAAATCAGCCTACAACTACAAGGGGGGAACTTGTCAATGATCTCAAGGCAGCCGGGACCACTGTCACCACGAAAACCATTGGTAACACATTACGACATAACGGATTGCAATCCTGCAGTGCCCGCAAGGTCCCCCTGCTCCGGAAGGTGTTGGAATTTATTGTATTTTACATGCATTGCCTGTCACCTATTATTTCTCTGTGATTACTCTGTGACCTCTGATGTGAATTACTTAGAGAGGTCACACAGCTATGCAACTTCCTGTGGGGGATAGATGCAGCACATGCAGCACATGGAGCACATGGAGCTCATGATCTCTCCTAACCTGAGAGGATCTATGGTGGTGTGAGCATCCATTACCATCTAAGCACATGGAAGGAGCTGATAAGACAAATGTATAGTAATATGTAAATATAAGCCTGTCTGATTATAATCTAACTACAAACTGTGAGTAAACAGATGTTTTGTTACTTCAACTTTAAAGTGACTCAGCAGTGAATTATTCAGGGGTGAATGAGAGAGAGATGAAGAAAGAAATTAACATTTCTAAAGCTGAAGCTGTGTGTACTAAAATCTGCTAATTATTTACTACAAATAATCCAACAAAAGGGTTATGGGCCCAGGGTCCAGGAATTGAAAAAGAAGAGAAATATTACCAGGCAGAAAAAAAGGCCACATTTTTTCTCTTAAGTTTTAAAGGAAAGATTCAGTCTGTCTCTCTCTCCCCCCACACAGCAGACAGAAGGCTAAGAAAATGGCTGAGGGAAGAAATTCACTATTGTTCTATTCTCTCAAGGTGCCTAAATTAACTGAGTTTAATTATCAGCAGTGGGAACTAAGATTCATATGTCTCCTTCGAGCAAAAAGATTAAATATATGCTTAGACCAAGACAGAACAGCTGAAAATATGGCTGAATGGGACAATGCAAACTATTATGTGAAGTGCATGCTTTTGGAAGCTCTCTCAGAGAAACAAGCCATATTAGTGGAGGGAAAAGATACACCAAAGGACATTTTATATAAACTGAGAACTATGTATGCAACTACATATGCAAAGCAGCAACCAATTTGGCTGGCAGAGTTGAATGAAACCAAATTAAGGGATAAAAGTAAATGTAATGATCACATTATGCATCTTATGTCTTCATTTCAAAAGTTAGAACTTTCTGGAATTCCCATGTGTGATGCATTGAAAAGAGCATTTCTTTTTACCTCACTATCAAAGAAGTTTGATGTTTTTAGGTCTGTAAATGAGGCCATTGAAGGGCAATCTTTTGAACAGGCAACATCAAAACTAAGGCAGGAATGCATAATAAATGATTCTGAGGAGATGTGTTCTCAAAGTCAGTCAGAGAGAAATGAAACAAATTTCTTGGCAAAGAACAGAGGAAGGCGGAGCTATGGGAAAACTCCACCCAAGGGCAAGCTGATTTGCTACTCATGTGGAAAGGAGGGACATGTATCTAAATGGTGTAAGGAAACACAAAACACTCCCTCTAGCTCACCTAAGCCAATGGAACTAAAGAATTTTCAAACCAGGAAATGTATGAAGGACAAAGATAAACACAAGGGTTTTCTAATGGCAGAAAAATCTTTGACTATGGTAAATAATAATTCAAATGAAAGTACTTGGATTTTGGATTCAGGGAGCACATGCCATTTAACCAATTCTAAGAATTTCTTTCAGGAAATGTGTCCAGAGGAAGGTATTCTTAAAACTGCAAACGCAGGGACTGCTAAGATCCAAGCAAAAGGTATTGGATTCTTAAAATGCAAAGTGTCTAATGAAGTTAAAGAAATTCCTGTAAGTGATGTTTTGTATATTCCCCAAGCAGTTTGCAATATGCTTAGTGTATCTACATTAGATAAGAAGGGATTTGCGATTCATTTTGAAAACAGTAAGTGCACAATCTCTAAAAATGATGAAGTGTATGCTGAAGCTTTTATGCATAATGATGTTTATAAGCTGAACATTTCAGGTGAAGCCTCACATATGGCGCAAGTAAGGAAGAATGATGGTAAATGTAGTCCGGAAATCTGGCACCGCCGCCTGGGACATCGTGATTCTAAGGTGATCCAGGATCTTTACAGTAAGCAACTGGCCACCGGCATTCAGATAAGTGCAGATGCTGGTAAAATGGAGAAATGCATAGACTGTGTTACTCAAAAAGGTGTGAGACCCTCATTTCCTGCATACACAGGAAATAGGAGTAATAAAGTGCTGGACTTAATACACAGTGACTTATGTGGACCGTTTAATATCCCATCATTGGGAAATAACAGATTTGTGCTAATATTCTTGGATGATTTCTCTAGATACTGTGTGGCCTATTTGCTGAAAGAAAAAGGTCAAGTCACAGACATGCTGAAGAAATACGTAGCCATGGTGAGCAATAAATTTGAAAGAAAACCAAAGGTTCTTCAGACCGACAATGGTGGTGAGTTCACTTCACAAAGCATGCGCACATTTCTAGAACAAGAAGGCATTCAGCATATCACAACAGTAGCTTATACACCAGAGCAAAATTCTGTTGCAGAGAGAAAATTTAGGTCACTTGTGGAAATGACCAGATGTATGCTGTCAGATAGCAATCTCCCTAAAAGACTATGGGGGGAAGCCATTCTCACAGCAGTGTACCTACAAAACAGAATGCCAACTAAAGGCGCTGAGCGCACACCACATGAGACATGGCATGGTAGGAAGCCAAACCTGTCACACATAAGAACATTTGGAAGTACAGCATATGCTCATGTACCAAAGCAAAGAAGGCATAAGCTGGATTCCACAACAGAAAGGGGCATTTTAGTTGGCTATGCTCCAGGACACAAAGGATATAGAATTTTGAATCTGAAAACTGGCATTGTTGGCATAAGACATGTTACATGTTTTGATGAAAACAAAAGGGTTGATAAAGGCTGGATTATCCCAGATGAGCCTTATCATCCAGAATATGAAACTAGAACCATAATAGACATGCCAGTGTATATAAATGCCATACCAAGGCAGATGTCTGAAAGCAACTCATCTGTATCTAACGAGGAACAGGCAGAGGAAGCAGACACAGAAAGGATCATTGAAGAAGACAGTACAGTTGGAGAAGGGGAATCAATTGGAGAAGAACTCTCAGATTTAGAGGATGCGGAAAGGTCAGACCAACCTGTTGTCAGACGCTCATCCAGGGAAAACAAAGGTGTTCCACCCCCAAGACTGTCTTACCTAACAAAGTCAGCAGAAGCTCAAGAGCCCTTAACATGGGATGAGATTGAGAAAATGCCAGCAGAAGAAGCTGCTGAATGGCATAAAGCTGCACAAGAAGAAATTGATGCATTGGATAAAAATAATACTTGGATTCTTACAAAATTACCTCCTGGCAAGAAAGCTATAGGATGCAAATGGGTATTCAAGTTAAAAAGGAATGCACAAGGAAAAGTGGAAAGGTATAAAGCCAGATTAGTGGCAAAGGGATATCTTCAAAAATATGGAGAAGATTTTGATGAAGTGTTTGCACCTGTAGTGAAACACACGACAATAAGAACACTTCTGAGCATTGCAGTCTCAAAAGGCATGCAAGTCAACCACATTGATGTGAAAACAGCGTTTCTTCACGGAGATATAACTGAAGACTTGTACATGGAACAGCCAACAGGTTTCATAAATACAAAACAAAGACAGCTAGTGTGTAAATTAAACAAAGGTCTTTATGGATTAAAGCAAAGTGCAGAATGTTGGAATGATAAATTGCATGAAATATTGACAAATTTAGGATTTAAGCAAGGTGAAGCAGATAAATGTTTATACACTAGGTGCAGAAATGGACAATATGCATACATTTTAGCTTTTGTTGATGATCTGCTCATTGCAAGCAAAAGTGAGCAAGAGTACAAGGACATTGTAAAGTGTTTAAACCACAATGTTGAGATAAAAGAACTTGGTAATGTGTCATACTATCTTGGTATAGAAATTGAGAAACAAAATGATGGTTCTTATCTTCTAAGCCAGAAGCAGAAAATAAATGAGCTTATTGAAAGTTTAGGTATGCAAGATGCCCAAGTTGTAAGCACTCCCATGATCACTGATTTTCTGAAGGATGAAACAGTAAGAGAACCTTTACCAGATAACATCCAATATAGATCAGCCATAGGTAAGCTTTTATATCTAGCTACCACATATAGGGCTGATATAGCAAATGCAGTAGGAATTTTGAGCAGAAGGGTCAGCTCACCTACCAAATCAGATTGGACTGCAGTTAAAAGGATGGTAAGGTATTTAAAGGGTACCATTGATTGTAAATTAAAGATTTCAGCCAATAGTAATCCAAAACTAATATGTTACTGTGATTCAGATTGGGCAGGGGATCATTCTGATTATAAATCCACAAGTGGATATGTGTTTATGTATGGAAATGTACAAATTTCATGGGCCAGTCATAAACAAAGTATTGTGAGTTTGTCTTCTACAGAAGCTGAATATGTGGCTGTATCGGAAGCGTGCAGAGAACTGATGTGGATTGAAAAACTTTTGCTGGATTTCGGAATAGCTGAAAAGAGACCAATCCAGATAATGGAAGATAATCAGAGCTGCATCCGACTGTCACAGAATGACAAGGTTCAGTCACGCACCAAGCACATCGCAACGAAATACCACAACGTGCGAGAGTTGGCAAAAGAAGGGGTCATCAGTCTACACTATTGTCACAACAGTGAGATGACAGCTGACATCATGACCAAACCGTTACCCAGAGAACATTTTGTGAATCTGCGTATAAAGCTTGGACTTTGTATGAATAAATAATTGCATGACAGTTATGCATGAGAAGGGGTTTGTTGGAATTTATTGTATTTTACATGCATTGCCTGTCACCTATTATTTCTCTGTGATTACTCTGTGACCTCTGATGTGAATTACTTAGAGAGGTCACACAGCTATGCAACTTCCTGTGGGGGATAGATGCAGCACATGCAGCACATGGAGCACATGGAGCTCATGATCTCTCCTAACCTGAGAGGATCTATGGTGGTGTGAGCATCCATTACCATCTAAGCACATGGAAGGAGCTGATAAGACAAATGTATAGTAATATGTAAATATAAGCCTGTCTGATTATAATCTAACTACAAACTGTGAGTAAACAGATGTTTTGTTACTTCAACTTTAAAGTGACTCAGCAGTGAATTATTCAGGGGTGAATGAGAGAGAGATGAAGAAAGAAATTAACATTTCTAAAGCTGAAGCTGTGTGTACTAAAATCTGCTAATTATTTACTACAAATAATCCAACAGAAGGCACATGTGACGGCCCGTCTGAAGTTTGCCAGTGAACACCTGGATGATGCCGAGAGTGATTGGGAGAAGGTGCTGTGGTCAGATGAGACAAAAATTGAGCTCTTTGGCATAAACTCAACTCGCCGTGTTTGGAGGAAGAGAAATGCTGCCTATGACCCAAAGAACACCGTCCCCACTGTCAAGCATGGAGGTGGAAATGTTATGTTTTGGGGGTGTTTCTCTGCTAAGGGCACAGGACTACTTCACCGCATCAATGGGAGAATGGATGGGGCCATGTACCATACAATTCTGAGTGACAACCTCCTTCCCTCCGCAAGGGCCTTAAAAATGGGTCGTGGCTGGGTCTTCCAGCACGACAATGACCCAAAACATACAGCCAAGGCAACAAAGGAGTGGCTCAGGAAGAAGCACATTAGGGTCATGGAGTGGCCTAGCCAGTCACCAGACCTTAATCCCATTGAAAACTTATGGAGGGAGCTGAAGCTGCGAGTTGCCAAGCGACAGCCCAGAACTCTTAATGATTTAGAGATGATCTGCAAAGAGGAGTGGACCAAAATTCCTCCTGACATGTGTGCAAACCTCATCATCAACTACAGAAGACGTCTGACCGCTGTGCTTGCCAACAAGGGTTTTGCCACCAAGTATTAGGTCTTGTTTGCCAGAGGGATTAAATACTTATTTCCCTCTGCAGAATGCAAATAAATTCATATACTTTCCACAATGTGATTTTCCGGATTTAATTTGTGATGTGCTATCTCTCACTGTTACCAATAACCTACCCTTCAATTATGGGCTGCTCATGTCTTTGTCAGTGGGCAAACTTACAAAATCAGTAAGGGATCAAATACTTATTTCCCCCACTGTAAGAAAAACTAGAAAAAGATAAAAAAGAATTATACAATTTTAAGCTACATCTCCAGTGTTGCTACCAATGATGAAGCTATCCAGCCCCCGTGAGCTCAAGTTTAAATAGAGCCGAGGGCTTCTTGAGGTAACAACACTCTCATTAACTAATATATGTCAGATATAAGTTCAGTTGACGACATTTTTCATAATATATCTCCTCCATTTTTCATTGTTTATGTCTCATAAATATATTAAACAGAATCGGCCCCAGTACTGACCACTGAGGCACTCCACTACTCACCTTCCTTTTCTCCATGTGGATTCCATTTATCACCACCCTCTGTCAGTCAACCAGTTTCCAATCCAGTTCACTACTTTGGGTCCTACATTGAGCCCTCTCAGCTTAATCAAAGGCTTTGCTGAAATCCAAATAGTTTACAACACATGCCAGTTAATAAATAAATACTTTTTTGTTGCCTTTGTTGTCTGGACATTTTAGTTTTTAATAATGTTGGTCCCAGTTTTTTTCTGCTTTCCTGTCTGCCATCTGCTAACCCTCTTTCTACTGGCTGCTGTCCATTTGTCATTTTTGCTCCCTCCTCCTGTCTTTTTCCATTCCCTCACCACATCTGTCTTGGACATGTTGATCTTTCCCTTTTAGCTATTTTGTCTCTTTCTTTCTTTCTTTCTTTCTTTCTTTTCTGTCTTTCTGATCACTCAGAATTCACATTCTTTTCATGCCCTCAAGTCCTCTATCTCCTTCTTTTTACCTATCCGTTGTTTCCTACACAATGGGTCAGGATGGAACTCAGAAGAGAAAGGAGGATAAAGACTGCCCCCCTTGAAACTCTAGTGAGCCCCAAACTCTAAAGAAAAATGCAGGAGAAACTGATTAAAAAAAACTAACACTGATTGGAATGTGGGAGATCCTGTTTTGGGAGAGGCAATGTTGTCATCTTCGGTCTGATCCTTGGGGAAGGGGTGAAGTAATGCAGTCTTGAGAAGTTGGATCAGGAAGGAGTCAAAGAAAGGGTAAAAGCCTTCTGTGAGATGTAATGTTTTGCCTATCTCTCAGTCATGTGAGCTGGAGAGCTCATCAGCTGTCCCAGCAACTGAGGAGAAGGGCAGGTTGAGAACTATCCTTAGCTAGACAAGCACTATATCAGAGAGCAGCCACACCTTGAATGTTTATGTTTATTAAAAACTTGATATACCGCCTTTACATAACAATAGGTCAAAGCAGTTGACAATAAAATATCAACATAAAATCATTATCATGAAAGGAATGCCATTTCAATAGGAAAGAAAACAGTCATTCATACACAAGTTAAAAGGCGCACTAATACATAAAAAAAATTACAGATACACACTTAAACAGTAACAGGTACGGTGTGTGCAACCCAAATCAGGAAGAATTAGTTTGAAAAGCCAATTGATAAAAATGAGTCTTTAAAAGTTTTCTAAACTTTGGAAGGGAAAGTTTCAATCGGATATTGACTAGTAAATTATTCCATAGATAAAAAGTGAAAAGCAGAATGCCAAGTCTACTCATATCGTGCTAGTTTAGGGGATGGAAGCACAAGACGATTAGCATCAAACGAATGAAGAGAATGGTGTATAGGGAATAATTAGACATGACATATATGCAGGACTACCAGAATAGACAGTCTTAAAGTTCAAAAGCAACATCTTAAACCAGATAGGGTAAAAAAAAACTGGTAACCAATGAAGTTCATGGAATAAAGGTGTAATGTGATCTAGAAACAGATCTTCAAAAAATCATTAAAAGCCCACCTATTCAAAAAAGCGTATCCCACCGATCCAACATAAATGCTCACACCCAGCAACACAACATAATCAATGTTCGTACTGGACAATTTACTTTCCTCTTTCCCCTCAACCCCATGACGCCTGATTCACTTCTATCTCATCTGACCTCAAAACAATCTTGTATTTGTTATCAACCGAAATGGCAAATGCCTTTAAGGTACTTTGTAAGCCACATTGAGCCTGCAAATAGGTGGGAAAATGTGGGATATAAATGTAACAAATAAATAAATAACCCTTTTTTTTTCTTAAGCAGTCTTCTTGGGGGTTGAGAGAGGAAAACCCCAGATAGTAAGGTGGGCAGATAGCAAGGAAGGAGTTTTATCTGATAACCCTATTTTTGTTAAATATAAATCCGAAAGCCCCAAACAGCTGGGGGGGGGGGGCGGTGGGGGGGGGGGTTGTTTAACCTTTTGTATGAAGGATGTCTGTATGGAGTTTAAATTAAAATCTCAGCAGCCCAGGGAAGGCAAGCTGTGCCAAGGAGGGGCAATAGGAAAAAGTATTACCTTGCATGCTTGGGAAAGGGGTGAGGTGACAAGGATTCAGTAGTACTGAGTAGACTTGTTTTGCTTGCTAATAATGTTGGCACTTCTATTTGTTTCTTTTGGTTAATGGGTTTGAGGAAACAAAGCCACCTGCAAGAAAACAGCAGGGGTTTAATTGACTGAGAATGAGAAACTCTCCTAGTTTCAAAGGCTCAGAAGAAACATGCCCTAAAAGAATTGTGCTTTGGAATAAGGGCCCCCCATGCTCAAACTCTGGCGCTGTTCCAAATAGCGCTGTAAAAATACCGTCCGAACAGCACAGAACAACGTCTTAATGCTCAGTGCTAATGAGATGCAAATAAAGGCATACCCATAGTGTTCAGCATTAGGGAGTTTGGCTGGAGGATTGTGCGGTGGCGCAGGAAGATTGTGCTGGCGCATGCGCAAAGAGTTCTGTGGTAAGCTCGGCTTCTGTGCGCATGCACCTGGTAAAACCCAAATGTGAAGCACACATTGGTGTCTGTTTTCTGTGACCTAAATATAAGCATTAAATTTTTTTTTTTATCTTGGACACATATTTCAACGCAGGAAACAGATGCCAATGTGTGCTTTCACTGGGTGTTTTTATTATTTTTTTCTTTTTTTCGCATGGTTGCTTTAAATTTAGATGCAAGAAACAGATGCCAATGTATGTTTTCACTTGGGTTCTGTTTCTCATGACCAGCACTCAAGGGCTTGCACGGGCTTCCTTGTGCTTCCAAAAGCAATCAAAACATCAGAGAAGCATGAGAATCATGAGAAATCGTCTTTTCCAACACGATAACGCCTGCTCCAATCTTACCGCTATTTTTAGCAGGGTAAGGCAGTTTTGATTCGCGGACTATTTTCTGAGCATTGGGGAGGAATACAAAATGATCTCATTTACATGAGCTTGACTACATTTGCATACTATCTGTGCTAGTGCCTGGTACACTCGTTGTTTCCCGCACCAGGTAAATGCGTCTGAACATTCTGCGCAGGTAAATGCAGGTGCTAGTATCACTTCCTCCATCTCCTCTTTCTGTTATTAGTTCACAATCTATGGCACATGAACTTGCAGATTTCTTTTATAATAAAATTGAATTGATCCGGGAGAAACTTATAAAAGATCAATCTCAACTATCTTTAAGACAACAAACAGAGAACCATGATAGTTTGGGCTTTGGTATTTTTGTCAATCAAGTATGGAGTGTTTTAATGTTATTACTGAGGAAGATATCTGTTCTTTATTGCCCAAGCTAACTAATTGTCATGGAGGGGCATAATTGAACGAAAACGTCTATCTCCATGGGCGTTTAACTCCAAGAACGGGTCCGTGAAGGGGCGGACCGAACCGTATTCTCGAAAAAAATAGATGTCCATGTTTTATTCGACAATTTGTGAGCTGGGCGTTTTTGTTTTTCAGTGATAATGGAAAATGAAAGCGCCCAGCTCAAAAATGAATAAATCTAAGGCATTTGTTCGTGGGAGGGGCCAGGAGTCGTAGTGCACTGGTCCCCCTCACATGCCAGGACACCAACCGGGCACCCTAGGGGGCACTTTTACAAAAACAAAAAAAAAGGTAAAAGAGCTCCCAGGTGCATAGCACCATTCCCTTGTGTGTTGAGCCCCCCAAATCCCCCTCAAAACCCACTGCCCACAAGTCTACACCATTACTATAGCCCTAAGGGGTGAAGGGGGGCACCTACATGTGGGTACAGTGGGTTTGGGGGGGTTGGACGACTAAGCATTAAGCAGCACAATTGTAACAGGTAGGGGGGGGATGGGCCTGGGTCCACCTGCCTGAAGTCCACTGCACCCCCTAACAACTGCTCCAGGGATCTGCATACTGCTGCCAGGGAGGTGGGTATGACATTTGAGGGTGAAAATAAAAAGTTGTGAAACATCATTTTTTGTGGTGGGAGGGGGTTAGTGACCACTGGGGGAGTCAGGGGAGGTCATCCCCGATTCCCTCTGGTGGTAATCTGGTCATTTAGGGCACTTTTTGAGGCCTTATTCGTGAAAAAACAGGGTCCAGGAAAAGTGCCCTAAATTCTAGCTACAAACGCATACTTTTTTTCCATTATCGGCGAAAGGCGCCCATCTCTGTTCGGGTCATAACCATGCCCCAGTCCCGCCTTCACCACGCCTCCGACACGCCCCCGTCAACTTTGTACGCTTCCGCGATGGAGTGCAGTTGAAAACGTCCAAGTTCGGCTTTCGATTATACCGCGTTATTCGTTTTTGGGAGATAAACACCTAACTCCCGATTTAGGTCGCAATGTAGGCGTTTTTGTCTTTCGATTATAAGCTGGATTGTGGTTTAGACATATGTCCTTATCTTTTACCTATGCCTCCATCTAATATAATTCTATAGCTTGTAGGTTTTTTTTTTAACAGTCTTTTGGTTGTAGAGGTCATATAGCGCCTGTCCCCATTCCTAAATCACAGGATTTGGATCTGTCTCTTTCTTCCAGCTTTAGACCAATTGCAACGATACCTCTGTTCTTACCAAATTTGCTGGAGACCTTTATTAGTAAGCAATTATCACACTATGTAGATTTATATTCATGTCTTCATTTTTCACAATTTGGGTTTGAAAACAACATAGAACTGAGTCTCTTTTGTTGACTGACGACTGATATTAGGCAGGCAATGGCTGTGATATACTTTATGGTACTATATGAATTATGTATTTTTAATGATTTTATTGTTGTATTTTTTATTGCTTTGTGTGTTTTCTTGTAAACTGCTTTGATTTAAGTGGTATTAAATTGTACAAAATAAATATGGCTGAGTAATCCGTGCTGAGTCTTTGGAGAGCTGTCTCTAGTGCATGGTAGCTGAGTGCCAAGTGGGAAATGATGGAGTCTTTGAGTTGCATAAGACCAAAGCAGGTTCCAGCTGTGAACATTACTGTGGAGAGTGATGTGGTTGTGAAACTATCAACTTTCTATTTCCCTCCCTCACTCCCTAGCTCTCCTTTTCCCCTGTCTCGCACTTTCCCCACCCTCATTTTCCCATTTATTTTCATCTATTATCACATTTCTACCCTCTATACTCACTATTTTCCTCTCATTCATCTCCTTGGCAGTCTCTGTAGCCTCTCCCACATAGTTCAACCATTCCTAGCTTCTCCCCTCCCACTCCCTCTCCCCACCTTTGTAGCCTAGCATCTCCTCCTTCTCTTCCCCCATCCTTGTAGCCTGGCATCTCCCTGTTCCTTCCCTTACAACCCCCAGCATCTCTCTGTCCCATCTCTTTTTCTCCTCCCCACTGTTGTCCAGTATCTCACTCCACCCTCTCATTGTCATCTTCCCTTCTTTCTCCTTTGCTCCTGGATCCAACATCTTTGTCTCTCTTTTTTCCTCCCTCCCTCTCTGCCTCCTGCTGTCCAGAATATTTCCCTCTCACTTCTCCACCCTTGGGTCTAACATCTCTCCCTCTCTTCCCTCCTTGCCATTGTCCAGCATCCCTTTCTCTTCTTTCCTCTATTTCTAGGTTCAGCATCTATCCCTTCCACTCTCCTTCCCTCTACCCACCATCCAGCATCTCTCACTCTCTCTGCCACTCTCCACATGTGTGGCCCAGATGTCTCCTTCTACTTCCCATTCCCTGCCCATGATCTAGCATCTCCCTGTCTCTCTCAACCTCCCTTCTTTTCGGTCTACTTTAAAACTTGTCTTTATTTCTAGAGGTCACCAGAGACAGCAGCGATTCACTCACACTGCCTGTAGCAGACACTGGAGCCTTCAATGTGATGCAACACACTCTCTTCTGATGCACTTGCTGTTTCTGGCAGGATGGAATCCATCAGAGGGAAGGCTCTGAGGCTAGCCGCAGGCAGTGTGTGTGAACTGCTGGCACTGTTGGTGACAGGTAGGGGGAGGGAGTTGAAGGACAGATGCTAGATTGTTGGGGCAGGGGACAGTGCAAGAGATAGGGAGAGATGCAGGACCACAGGAGGCACACTTCTGAATGTGTAGGAAGAGGGGTGCTTGGCATGTGTGTGTGTGTGTGAGCAGCTAAATGCTTAAGTCACATGCTTAATGCGTGTGACTTGATATCTTTGGTATATGTGGATTATCTGCTTATTAATTATAGACAGGGGCCTATCTGCGTGGGGCCACAGGGGCCTGGGCCCCCGCAGATTTCGCCCTGGACCCCCCTACCGCCGTTAACCCTCCCCCGCCTACCGCTGTCACCTACCCCCAAGGTCCGCTTCCTCCTGCCGGTTTTTTTAAATATTATTTCAGCTGGTGGGGGACCCCAACCCCCGCCAGCCCAGCCGAGGTCTTCTTTAACTTCTTCATCCTCGTGCTGTGAAAGCTGCATCCTTCTAGTTGGACGGAGTCTGACGTCGCAGGATGAAGAAGTTAAAGAAGACCTCGGCTGGGCTGGAGGGGGTTGGGGTCCCCCGCCAGCTGAAATAATATTTAAAAAAAAAACGGCAGGAGGAAGCGGACCTCAGGGGTAGGTGACGGCGGTAGGCGGGGAAAGGGTTGACAGCGGTAGGGGGGGAGGGTTCACAGCGGTAGGGGGGAGGTGGCCGGGGGAGGGGGCTATAATGTGCCCCCTCACTCTAGCCCCTGCCCCCCCTACCGCCGAACCTCAGATACACCCCTGAATAGTGCTTTAAGACAATGCCTTGTATTATCTTTCCGCGGCACTGAAGATTTATCAGCTACTTCAGTTGTTACAATCAAATCGATCATGCTTACTGACTATTCCTGCTTTGAGAAATCTATTTTGAAGACACCGGGAACTATGCATTTTCAATAGCAGGACTGAGGGAATGGAATGTACTCTCTATACAGATCAGACTGCAAGTGGAAAATGTCACCTTATAAGACTGAAAAGATTTTCACTTACAACTGCCAATGGGAACGAATAGGCTGGATATGTAGAGAGTTTTGGTGTAGATTGCTGGAGTTGGGAGGGGGTCTGAGTGCATTATTAAAAATATATTTTTAAATTTTGCATTTATTGGCAGTGACCTGTCTATGGTATGATGGATGATATTATGTTTTTTTATTACTGTTTGGAATGCGGGAAATGTAGTAATGTCTTTGTGCAGTAGTTGATATTGTAAGCTGATATTATATTGATATTATAAGTTTTGAAGTACCTATTATTGTCTGTTTTTATATCACTATTATGTAGGTTTAGTTGTAATCCGCCATGGTGTCTGGTGGAACATAAATAAATAAGAAAAAACTATAAATGTGCACACTTCAAAAGATAGTGAGGAGACTGGCAGGGCTCAAGAGATATGGGGACAGGGCAGGATTAAGACATAGGCAAACTAGTCATGTGCCTAGCACCCAAACATTTAGGGAGGGCTCTGTTAAGTGTGCTGATTCAGCAATTTCCAAGGCATAAAGTTTGCCTGGTAGGTTGGCTGGTGGCAAAAAGAGCAGAGGTAGGATAAAGACAGTGCAGCCTGCAGTAGTCTAGCCTTTCCACCCCCCTATGAACTGCCCTCCAGTGGACAGGAGGAATAAGTGCTCAGCTACCACCATCTGTGCTAATTTTCCTCTGCAGTCAGAACCAGGTGAGACCCAACAGCCCCATTTGCAGAGAAACAGGCAACAGTGCACAGGATGCACTGTTCACTGCTTGCTTGGAGTGAAAAAAATAGCATAGTGGTTAGTGCAGTGGACTTTGATCCTGGGGAACTGGGTTTGATTCCCACTTTAGCCCTTTGTGACTCTGGGCAAGTCACTTAACCCTCCACTGCCCCAGGTACAAATAACTACCTGTATATACTATGTAAACTGCTTTGAATGTAGTTGCAAAAAGCCACAGAAAGGTGGTATATCAAGTCTCATTCCCTTTCCCTTCCCCTTGCTGACTCCTGCTGGCTGCAGAGGATCAGGTTGGGGATAGTGGTTTGATGTGATTATGCCAGGGAGTGGTGTAGCAGCTAATGTATTGGTATGTGCATGTTTGTAGGGATTAAAAATATGTCTATATTACATTGAAGAGTCCAACAGGCTTATTTGCTTAAGGCCCAGCAAAAGATTAATCCTGCCTTAGTGGAGGAGACAGAAGGCAGGCAGTTGTTGGGGAAGAGGGAAATATAGCTATGTGGGAGTGAAAGATAGAAGGGAAAAAAGCCTGGATGTAAGAATGGAAGGGCAAGAGAATGAGAGGCTTGAGGTACTGTGGATGGAAAATAAGAGGAGAGAAGGGGAAAAGTAACAGAGATGAGAAAATTTCAGCAAGAGAAGTGGGGAAAGGCAAGCTAGAAAAAGAAGGAAAAGTGACATGGAAGAAAAGAGGGAAAGGAGCATCCAGAAGATAAACAGAGAGGAGAGAGAGTAATGAGATGTAGAATAAAGACTTTTATTTTCAATTTACATAGTTGATTGTGAGACTTTGGAATTTCTTAATTATTTTAAACTAGTAAAAGAGGTCCATTTCTGAGCAAATGAAATGGGCGCTAGCAAGGTTTTCGTCGCCAACACCCCCCCCCCTCCCTGCCCAACCCCTTCGTTGTTCTGCCATTGCTCTGCCCTCAACGTCATGACGTTTTACGCGAGGGTGGGGCCCGGAGCGATTTCGCAACCCCTCCCCACCTCCCTCCCTGTGAACCCCTTCGTTGTACTGCCATCAAGGTTTTCGTCGGCAACACCCCCCTCCCTGCCTCCCTCCCTCGCTGCCAACCCCTTCGTTGTTCTGGCATTGCTCCGCCCTCAACGTCATGACGTTTGACGCAAGGGCGGGGCCCGGAGCGATTTCCCACCCCCCACCTCCCTGCCTCCCTCCCTGCCAACCCCTTCGTTGTTCTGCCATTGCTCCGCCCTCGAGGACGGGGCCTGGAGCGATTTTGGTGGCTTCACCACCATGAACCTTTGAACCTTTTTGAAGGAAGTCAGGGCTTGGCTTCACTGACGTCACTGTCTTCAGAATGTTGAGGGTGAGTTTTATATATATAGATAGGTTGCTAAAATTCTAACTGTTAGAATATGCATTGTAAAGTTTTTCTCAGTGGCATGACCCAGGTAACAAACTGCAAGGAGTGACAAATCACCCTCTGCTGCTACCAGGGCTGCCCATTGCAATTGAGGGGCCCTGTACAGACCAGTTTGGTGAGGTATCCAAGTGTCAGGGTTTTAATTATTTATTTAAGCTAGCGTTACTGCAGGGCCCACCCACATAATGTTTGTTAGTTTAGTTAGAAGGTGAAGCTGAAAAGGCAATAAAATGGTGCTATCCTTTTGAGAAGCGCAAAACCAAAGGGTGAGGGCAACTGAGATGGAGGAGACATGAGGGCTGGCTGGTGGTGCGGTGGGAGGACTGTAGAGCATCAGTGTTGAGGAGCACGAGTACCAAGGTGGAGAGGGAGGGAGAAAAAGAGATGGAGCAGGAGATTGAGATGGGAAAAGAAAAGAAGCTGTAACTAGGCCCAATTACAAAGTAAAAGAAGGAAACAGGGCCAGGTGGCAGCTCACTCTCTTTAGTTTCAGACACTAGAATTCCAGAGCGTGGATGCTATTCCAAAGAAGGCTCACTTGTAGGTATCACATTGTGTAATATCCTTTGGAGAGGGTGTGGTTAGGGATACTGCTTGGGAGGACCTTAGTGTCCTTGGAGGTGTGTAGAGGGTGATCGTGTTCTTCAAGTACTTGGGGTCATTTCCTTTAAGGGCCTTGAAGATCAGACATAGAGCGCCAACATTTAGGTGTGGCCACTTACGCCATGTCAATGGCAGGTGAAAATGATCATAACTAAATGTTGCAGTTGCGTGTGTAACTGACATGCTTCTAGAAGCTTAATGCATACATTTTTGACACACCCTTGACCCACCCATGCCCCTCCCATGTGCACACCCCTTTGCAGTTATACATTATAGGCCTGGCCATGTCCAGGCATTAACACTGAATTTCCAGGTTTCTGGAGCTGGCTAATGCATAGCTGATTAAATGCAATATTCAGTACTTAACTGGCCAACTGCCGCCGACTACTACTACGACTTATCATTACTACTACTATCATGTAGTAATTACAGCATGTTTGAAGGCATCAGGAACAGTTGCAGTGGAAAGTGAAAGACAAAAGGGATGACAGTAGGAGAGACAGTGCTGAGTAGATGGGTAGGAATAGGATCAGAGGAAGGAACAGATAGTCAGTTTGGGGAAGGAAAGAAAATACACAATTTCCTCTTCAGTGATTTCAGAAGAGGAAGAAAAGGTAGCAGGGTTGAAGGAGTGTTGACGGGATGGCCTGGGGGAAGAAGAGGTGGAGGTGAATTGGTTGACAACTCAAAGTTAATCTTGTGAACCTTGTCATGGAAGTATTCTGGGGAGAAAGCGAAGGTGGAGTTGGAGGTGAAGGCACTTTGAGGAGAGAGATCAGCGTGGCAAAGAGACATTGAGGGTTTGGGCCAAGAGAGTTTGTCAAATGGATGTATGTAGTGGTCTTGTTTGGCGAGTGACAGAGCAGACTAGAAGGAGGTCAGCAAGAATTTGAAATGTATGAAGTTAGCATGGGCACAGGATTTTAGCCAAATGCGGTCAGCAGAATGCCCCCAAAATAGCTGGTTGTCAGTTCAATTTTAACCGGTTATTTTCAGCAGCACTAACTGGTTAAGTGCCACTGAAAATTTGCAGTTAGCCCCAAACAGGTGATTTAACCAGACAGGAGCCATTTCTAGCTGGTTAAATCACTTGAATATCGACCCCCCCCCCCCCCCCACACCTTAGATTTTCAGAGCTAAGTTTATAGAATCGCAACAAAGTGCAGTTACTTTGGTAACTACTTATTAGTGTAACATGGTAACATAGTAGATGACGGCAGAAAAAGACCTGCATGGTCCATCCAGTCTGCCCAAGAAGATAAATTCATATGTGCTACTTTTTTATTTGTACTGTCCTCTTTAGTGCACAGACCGTATAAGTCTGGCCAGCCCTATCCCCGCCTCCCAACCACCAACCCAGCCTCCCAACCACCAGCTCTGGCACAGACCGTATAAGTCTGCCCAGCACTATCCCTGCCTCCCACCATTGGCTCTGGCACAGACCGTATAAGTCTGCCCAGCACTATCCCTGCCGCCCAACCACCAGCCCCGGCACAGACCGTATAAGTCTGCCCAGCACTAGTCCCGCCTCCCAACCACCAGCCCCAGCACAGACCGTATATGTCTGCCCAGCACTAGCCCCGCCTCCCAACCACCAGCTCTGCCACCCATTCTAGGCTAAGCTCCTGAGGATCCCTTCCTTCTGCACAGGATTCCTTTATGTTTATCCCACGCATGTTTGAATTCCGTTACTGTTTTCATCTCCACCACCTCCCGCGGGAGGGCATTCCAAGCATCCACCACCCTCTCCGTGAAAAAATACTTCCTGACATTCTTCTTGAGTCTGCCCCCCTTCAATCTCATTTCATGCCCTCTCGTTCTACCGCCTTCCCATCTCTGGAAAAGGTTCGTTTGCGGATTAATACCTTTCAAATATTTGAACGTCTGTATCATATCACCCCTGTTCCTCCTTTCCTCCAGGGTATACATGTTCAGGTCTGCAAGTCTCTCCTCATACGTCTTGTAACGCAAATCCCATACCATCCTCATAGCTTTTCTTTGCACCGCTTCAATTCTTTTTACATCCTTAGCAAGATATGGCCTCCAAAACTGAACACAATACTCCAGGTGGGGCCTCACCAATGACTTGTACAGGGGCATCAACACCTCTTTTCTTCTGCTGGTAACACCTCTCTCTATACAGCCTAGTAACCTTCTAGCTACGGCCACCGCCTTGTCACACTGTTTCATCGCCTTCAGATCCTCAGATACTATCACCCCAAGATCCCTCTCCCCATCCGTACCTAGCAGACTCTCACCGCCTAACACATACACCTCTCTTGGATTTCTACTCCCTAAGTGCATCACTTTGCATTTCTTCGCATTGAATTTTAATTGCCAAACCTTAGACCATTCTTCTAGCTTTTTCAGATCCTTTTTCATGTTTTCCACTCCCTCCGGGGTGTCCACTGTGTTACAAATCTTAGTATCATCTGCAAATAGGCAAACTTTACCTTCTAACCCTTCGGCAATGTCACTCACAAATATATTAAACAGAATCGGCCCCAGCACCGATCCCTGAGGTACTCCACTACTCACCTTTCCCTCCTCCGAGCGAACTCCATTCACCACCACCCTCTGGCGCCTGTCCGTCAACCAGTTCCTAATCCAGTTCACCACTTTGGGTCCTATCTTCAGCCCATCCAGTTTATTTAAGAGCCTCCTGTGGGGAACCGTGTCAAAAGCCTTGCTGAAATCTAAGTAGATTACGTCTATAGCACGTCCATGGTTCAATTCTCTGGTCACCCAATCAAAGAATTCAATGAGATTCGTTTGGCACGATTTCCCTTTGGTAAAACCATGTTGTCTCGGATCTTGCAACTCATTTTCTTCCAGGAAATTCACTATCCTTTCCTTCAGCATCGCTTCCATTACTTTTCCAATAATCGAAGTGAGGCTTACCGGCCTGTAGTTTCCAGCTTCTTCCCTATCACCACTTTTGTGAAGAGGGACCACCTCCGCCGTTCTCCAATCCCTTGGAACCTCTCCCATTTCTAAGGATTTATTAAACAAATCTTTAAGAGGACCCGCCAGAACCTCTCTGAGCTCCCTCAAATATCCTGGGGTGGATCCCATCCGGTCCCATGGCTTTGTCCACCTTTAGTTTTTCTAGTTGTTGATACACACTCTCTTCCGTGAACGGTGCTATATCCATTCCATTCTCAAATGAACTTTTGCCAGTCCATCGTGGTCCTTCTCCCGGATTTTCTTCAGTAAAAACAGAACAAAAGTATCTATTTAGCAAATTTGCCTTTTCTTCATCATTATCTACATAGCGGTTTGCAGTATCTTTTAGTCTCACAATTCCCTTTTTAGTCATTCTCCTTTCACTAATATACCTGAAGAAATTTTTGTCACCCCTCCTTACCTTTCTAGCCATTTGTTCTTCCGCTTGCGCTTTCGCCAGACGTACCTCTCTCTTGGCTTCTTTCAGTTTCCTCCGGTATTCCTCCCCGTGTTCCTCGTCTTGAGTTTTTTTGTTTTTTTGGTGCAACACCAATTATTACCAATTATTTGGTGATAGTGCCAATTAGCACCTAATTTACCAATTGCTACTCAAATCACCAGTATTCTATAATCTATGTGTGCAATTTTGCACACTAACCCCATAATTCTATAAAAGTTGCCAATAATTGTGCACACAAATTTGGGCAAACACAATTCAATTGAATAATTATCTAATTAGCGCCAATAATTGGCTCTTTAACAAGCAAATATTGGCATTAATTAGATTTAATTAGAATTTACATGTGTAAATTTAGGTGCAGGATCCATGCCTAAATTTTACACATAAGTAAAAAAAAAAGGGGTGTGGAAATGGGAGGATAATGGGTGGAACAGGCGCGTGTCTAGCATCTACGTGCATTGTTATAGAATTCTAGTGGAACCATGCCCTTTTCCTCAACAATGAAACGGGCCCTAGGAAGGCTGTCATGTAAGCTTTTTTTCTCTCTCCCCTGCCCTCCCTTCCATGTCCAGCAATTCTTCCCTCCCCTCCCCTCCATGTCCAGCGATTCTCCTCTTCCCTGCCCTCCCATCCATGTCCCGCGATTCTCTCCTCTACTCTTCTCCCATCCCATACATGTCCATCAATTCTCCTCTGCCCTGCCCTCCCCTTCCTCCCTTCCGCCTCTCGATGTCTCGTGATTCTCTCCTCCCCTCGATTTGTACCTGAACGTTCTATGGCTGGTTAGCGCTGGCTTCCATTTCGTTCGTAACATACCTCCTGACGTCAGCTCGCCTCCAGCATTCCCTTCCCTCTCACTGTTCCGCCCTTTGACATCATTATGTCTTGACGCGAGGGCGGGACAGTGAGGGGGAATGGAACGCTGGAGGCTGGCTGATGTCAGGAGATGTTACAAACCCAGGCAGCCAGACATGGAACGTTGGAGGTGCAAATTATTATATAGGATGGGGATGCACGGCCAAGTTAGCCACGTACAATTGCAAATTACCATGCCTAAAGTTAGGTGCGATCCCACAGCATAAGCGCTATTCTGTAAACCATGCCTAACTTTAAGCGTGGCTTATAGAATAGTGCTTTCTTCAGTGTCACATATAGAATTCACTCCTAAGCGCAGAAATGTGCACACAAGATTATAGAATTAGAGGGCACCCTACTTCCATTATAGAATACAAGTGTAATCCCACATTGGCACACCTACATTTAGGAATGGCCATTTATGCCAGGTTTATGGCTAGTCTAAATGGGTGTTCCCAAGATTGCCATGCAATGTGTGTAACTTATAGTGTTCTGTAAATTGCATGTTAAAGTTGGAGGAAGTCCCATGACTGTTCCATGTACACCCACTTCCAGTTACACAATAGAACACACATTTCTTATAGAATAGCACTTTTTTGTGCACTGAGGGGCCCTTTTACAAAGCAACGGTAAGCCCAACACGGGCTTATCACATGCTAATCTGGAGCTGTCACTGTCCCAACATGGGCGTCAGCGGTAGTTCTAGCCCCAGTGTGCACCATTTCCTGTGATGGGGAAAATAGGGCTGTAATTTTTAGCATGGCACTAACCCGGTGGTAATCGGGCCGGGGTAGTGCAGGAGCCCTTACTGCCACCTCATTGGGTGGGGTAAATGCTCCCCCTCTCATGGCCACGCGGTAAGAGCAATCTTACCGCATGGCCATGGTTATTTTCAGCCTTTTTTTACCCACTGCGGTAAAAAGGGCCGCAGCGAGTCGCAAAAATGGCCCCTTCTGCTAGTGCAGGGACCTTTTTACTGCAGCTTGGTAAAAGGACTCCTTATTGTGCAAGGCACACATAACTACACACGCTCAGTAAAAGAATTTCCTTTTTAGATTGTAAGCACTTTGGGCCATAGATGTGCCTGAAAACATATCACTACTGTACAGCCCTGTGTACATTCAACAGAACCATAAATATGATAAGTATTACTATTGATTTTGCCTAGGGCAGCTACATATCTTCCACCAGCCCTGCAGGGTATAAAAGCAATGCATCTAAATGACGTGTTCAAAAGAGTATGCACTATTTGATGCTCCTCGACCACATTTACAAATCACAGATGAAAAGGACACAGATTCTTTCTAGCAGCTTTACTAGATTTTATAACACTACATTTCAAGGAGAAATCACCTATGTAGTTTCTCTTTCTAAAATTCGTCTCAAAGTCTGCGTGGGAATAGCACCCACATAATTTGTAGCTACACGAACTATTTACAAATTGCATCCTTTATGTCAGTTTTCAAACTGTAGAGATTTGTTTGAGAAATGTAAAAGAAATCCAGATGAGGGGGAAGATGTGACATACAGATAAAAGAAATGCAAAGCAAAGGCTTAAAGGTTTTACTGGGTCCCTGAAGGATCTGTGGAGAGATCTTCATTTGATAAGGCACGAATCATAGGCTGCGCAAGTGATATTCTTGGTTAATACATTTTAGTTTTCTCTCTGCCCTCATTTTTTGGGGCTTGCTCTCCTATTTTCTTTTCTCTCCCTCCCTTCTCTCCTCCCTTCTCTTTCCTTCCTTATTTCTATATTCCCCATCTCGTTCTCATTGTCTTTGTGTCTCTCTCCCTTTTGCACTTGTCCTTCTCTCTCTCTCCCTCCCCCCTCACTCTCTCTCTCTCTGCTCTTTGTTATTTTTCTTATACTTTGCTCTATTTCTCTGGTTTCTTTTTCATTGTCACTCTCCTTCACTTTTCCTTCTTGCTTTCTTACTGTTTTCTTTCTCTTTTACTGTATCTATCCTTCTCTATATCTTTCCTTTTCTCCTTTCCTAAGTCTTCCTGATCTTTTTCTGTCACTCTCCCTTCTACACTTGCCTTTCTCTTTCTCTCTCACCTTGCTTCCCTTCTGTTTTTTCTTTCTTTTACTCTTTCTTTCCTTCTATTTTCCTGGTGAATTTCTCATTTTCTTTCTCCCTTCTGCCCTTTTTCTTCTCTTTCCTCACCCCTCTATGTTCTCTTTAACTTTTTCTTCCTTTCTTTTCTCTCTCTTCTTTCTCTCACCCTCTCTTCTTTGTTTCTCTTTTACTCCTTTCGTCTATCTTTCTGGCTTCTTTCTCATTGGCTGTCTCTCTTCTTCCCTTTTTCTTTTCTCTCCCTGAGCCCTCACTCCCTCTCAATTCTGTCTTTGTCATTCTTTCACTCCTTTCCATCTATTTCTCTGTCTTTCTTTTACATTTCTTTTTCTCTTTCTTCTTTCCTCTACCTTCCTGGTCTCTCTTTCAATGTCTTTGTCCCTTCTGCACTTCTTCCCTTCTCTCCCCCTCTGCTCTCTTTTACTCTTTTCTTTCCGTTTCTATATCTCCCCTCGTTCTCTGTTCTCCCCTTCCTTACCCCTCCCTCTCTTTTTCTCAATTTATTTTCTATATTTCCTTCTGTGTCTGTCTGTTTCTTTCCTTTTCTCTCTAATCTTGTGTGCCTCTCTCTTTTTGTCCATCTCCTCCAGTCATGTGGTGTGGGATTGTATCATCTTTAAGAGGCTTTATAAGTTAAGCTTGCACAAACAGTAAATTATTATTGTGTGTTTGGCATCTGTGATATGTTAGTCAATCTAATAACATTGCCTGATGTACAGATTTATTTAGCAGTGGAGAATAAGCAGCTGCCATTCTTGCTATCAGTCAGGCAAAGAAGGTAATCACATAAGTGGTACAGGCCAATCGTCAGTGACAATATGGATGATGTAAACTGCTGACTGTCTTAAGCCTAGTATATTTCTAAAGTGTCAGCTTTTTGTTAAGGAGGATGTTGTAGATCAAGGAAAGATGTGTAAATTAGCCAAGCTGTTTGTAAAAGAAAGCAGGACAGTGTAATTGCTGCATTCTACTGTGCATGAAAAGGAAGGGAAACATGGAGAATGTATATTGTAGATAACATATTCTAAACCTACACTTTAGATTCATATTTGTGGTCATTTTGTATTTGATGGTATTGAGATGACATTACTGGCAATCCGTTTGAAGCAGAACTTCAGTAGGTAATAATGTATATGTCTCAAGTTCCGGTTTTATGGCTCCCAGTTTTCTTGGCAAGGACAAAGGCATTTTGTTTCTGCCGTATTCCCTATCTTATTGATGATTACTGTTCTTTTCCTAATTTTTTGCTTAGAATCTTGCAAGTCATGAAAGGTGGTATAGCAAGTGAGAATAAAGCTAAAGATAAAACTCCTGCATTATAAAGGTGAGAATATTGAACAGTCTTTCTGCCTATTGGCTGTATCATATGTGGATTTTTCTAGACGTATATGTTTGTATGTAAGCATCAGACTTTCAGTTTCCTGTCTAATTCACTAGCTATGCAAATATCTATGGTCATGTGTGGCAGAGTGGCTCTGTGGAATGCAGCCACACACAGTAGTTGTAAGCAAATTATAGCTGTACTAAATTCATAGTAAGGACTTTCCAAATCTATTCTCTCCACAGGCTGGATACTCTAAACCAGGGGCGTAGCTACATGGGGCCACAGGGGCCTGGGCCTGCCAAGATTTAGCTCTGGCCCCCACCAACCCTTTCGACTCCCCATTCCTGCCACCGCTAACCCTCCCCTGCCACCATCGGGTACTTGTGCTGGTGGGGGTCCCCAACCCCCGCCAACACAGGTACCTGACGGCGACAGCGGGGGACTCGGGGGAGGGTTGGCAGCAGCGGGAAGGGGGGTCAAAAGGTGAGGGGCGCCGGGAGGTCAAAGGTGGTGGGGGGGGTCCACGGCGGGGCTAAAATGTGCCCCCTCACCTCGGGCTCTGGCCCCCCCTCCCACTGAAGTCTGGCTACACCCCTGCTCTAAACAATCACTTGGATCTTTACTATAGTTCCTTCTGAGACTTGTCCTTGACAAGCTCTACAATTCAGTGAATGTTACTTTTCTCTTTTGCTTCAGTGTCCCTGCAGCCAGCCCCAGACATGGCTTCCACAGGTTCAACACACTGTCACTTCTTCTTGACTCCATGGTTCTTGTAGTCTCTCCATAAAGCAGCTTCACAGGTTTATTCAACACTCTCTTAACCTAAGGTTCTATGGAAACTTGTCCTACCTCACTGAAGCCTCTGCTTCTGGCAAACACAGTGGGGTTGATATTCAGACCATAGGAGGCAGCTTGGCTAACTTATGCAGTCTACGATGACACTAGATATTCAATTCCAGGCTGTTTCTGGTGACCGGCTTTGAATATCCGGTTTGATTTTGGCTAGTTTAAACTTAACCATCCAAGCCAATATTAAGTGCTGGCTGGTTGAATTTAAACCAGCCAAAGATAGGTCTACTATTTCGGTGGCTCGATTTGGCTGCCAAACTTAGCTGGCAATGTGTTGAATATTAGCAGATAGTCAGTTAAATCATGCGATATAACCAGTTAGCCACTAAGTGCTGATCGGGAATATTCATCAGGAGATAATCAGCTATTTCCCACTCAGTGGCATACCTAGCATGCTTGCCACCCAGGGCAGGTCACCGCTGCACCCTTCTCCGAGGCATGTCACACACCCTTCCTGAAGCGCATCACCCCCACCCCCCGAAGCGCATCACCTCCACCACCCTTCCTCCTAGCAAGGGGGTGCATGGAGCAGTTGTGTGGCTGTCGGATCTGCCGGTCTCCTGTCCCAGAATAAGAAGTAACATCAGGAGACCAGTGGAGCTGACATCCACATGACTGCTCCATGCACCCTCTTACTGCCTATACCTGGAGCAGACTGCCCCCACTGCCCCACCCTTGGTATGCTACTGCCCCTATTGAATATTCGCAGATAGTAGGTTAAGTGCTATTTAACCAACCAGGAGCTGTTCCTGGCTAGTTAAATAGCACTGAGTATTGGGGGAGTGTAGCAATCTTTGCTGAGGGCTGCTTCTCTTCCTCAGGCTCTCCCCAAGTACTGCAGCCAATGGGAACACCCTGGGAAAATTCCTTCACTGGAGCCCTCCTGGAACTGTTCTATCCCAGGGCATTTAAACACCTCCCTGCTTGAGAACCTGTTCCTCTAACTCAGCAGTTTAATGCCACCTGCTGTAAGGTGGCTTAATTTCAACACCAGTGGAGGGAGTGTTCTTAGGGAGTTTCCCAGATGCCACTGTGCTTCTATAAGACAGGTCACTTGCTGAAGGGGATGCTGTGGTGATCTATCAGGATGGCTGCTCTTTCCAACATTCTCTAAGTCTAATCTCCCTCTTTGAATAATTTACTCTTTATCATGCAGTATATAAAAATGAGCACATGCTATGCCAGGAGGATTGTGGAACACTAATCCCTATGTGCAGGGTTGCTGCTCAGGAAGAAAGCGCAAGCAAAGTGTGCAGTGTGTATAAGACTCTTGACTTCATTTTCAGAGTTCACCATACATGTGAAACTTCTCTAACTCCTGTGCAATATTCCATATTACCTCCTTCTACATATGAAATACTTTTCATACCAAAAATGAAATCTATTTCCCCACTCTTTGAACCACATTACTTTTCATCATATTTAATTGAAGCTGTGTAACAGTGACTGAACTGTCAGCAAGTGTTTTGGGCTTTCTGCTCTCAGCTCATTAATATGCTAATGACATCAAGTTAATAACTGCATATTGACAAAGGAATAATGAAGCTCAGTCATATGGTAATGAAGCTACAATTTGAAATATATGGGGGAGGGGTCTAAAAAGGTGTACAGAGAGGGTTTACTGATATTAATTTAATATAATTTAATTTAAAATGAGCATTTGTATTCTGTTTTACCAAAACAGTTCAAGGCAGATTCCAGATTTATAATAATGCATTTAATAGATCAATGTTTGTTTTTTTTAAACCACAATCATTTATAAAATGCACAAACCAATGAAAAGGTGACAAGAGAAGCAAGGGTCCACCCAATACCACAATCAAAAACAGCAGACCTCGTGGGTAAACCACCAATCCAGGAAAAGTTCAAGAATAAATTTTAGGGTGGTGTAGGATTCATCTTATATACGTTGTTAGCAAACCCCTGATGCAGTTTTTATTTTATGTTTTTGTCACCCCTGTTAGGTGATAAAGGAATAAAATACATCTTCAAAGCTGCAGTAAGTGTTAATGCATGCATTGGGCTAGATTCAATATACGACATCAAATAATCAGCGCTGAAAAGGCACTATTCAATAAGCCACGCTTAAAGTTAGGTGCAGTGTAGACAGGGCCGGTCTTAGCAAGTGCAGGGCCCTGAGCAGACCAATTTGATGTGGCCCCACCCTAGCCCCGCCCCACCCCGTTCTAGCCCCGCCCCCACCCTAGCTCCAGAGCCGGCCACCGCTCCCTCTGAGCTCCCTCCGAGCTCCTGGGCCATCCCCTCCGAGCTCCAGGACCATCCCCTCTCCCTCCAGGGCCCCCCTCCCAGCTCCAAGGCCCCCCTCCTTCCGAGGTCTCCCTCCCTCCGAGGCCTCCCTCCGAGCTCCAGTCCCCCTCCCTCTGAATTTTAAAAGTTACCTCGTCTGGTTACAGGCAGCGGCAGGTAGCAGCAGTGAAAAGCTTGCGAGCTCGGCGCTTCAGGAGCCTTCCTTTCTCTCTCTCAGCTCTGGTCCTGCCCTCATTTCCTGTTTCCACGAGGGTGGGACCAGAGCTGAGAGAGGGAAGGGAAGGCTCCTGAAGCGCCAAGCAGCTCGCACGCTTTTCACTGCTGCCGTCTGCCGCTGCCTGTAACCCAAAGTAACTTTTAAAATTCAGAGGGAGGGGAACTGGAACTCGGGCGGTCGGGGCAGAGGCGCGCTGCGCGGGGCCCCCTTGAGCGCGAGGCCCTATGTGGTCACCTCGGTCACCTTGCCCTAAGAACGGCCCTCAGTGTAGAGAATAGTACTTATGCCCAGGAATCGCACCTAACTTTAGATGCGGCCATTGCACCAAGTGAAACATGGTGCAAATATACATGCCTACATTAGGCGTGTAACCCTGTTATTCTATAACAATGCAGGTTAATTTTAGGAATGTCCTTGTTCTGCCCATGACCTACCCGTTTCCACGCCCCCTTCTTCATATTGTGTGTAAATCTATGCATGCAAATTCCAATTAAATCTAGGTAGCGCTGATACCTACTTGTTAAAAAGCCAATTATTGGCGCTAATTGTAATTCAATTAAATTGTGCATGCAAATTGAGCATTTGCCCAAATTTGCACACACAATTTTGGGTGACTTTTAAAGAATTATGCTAGCACGACTGGCAGAAACAGGTATCAGTTGAACAATATTTGGCTGGTTCAGATCCTATCTATCAGACAGGCAACAGTCCATAGTGTTCGGCAGCACCTCATCGCCACCATGGGCACTGGCTTGTAGGGTACCATAAGGATCGATACTGTCAACTGTTCTTTTCAGTATCTACCTCAAGCCAGTAGCCAAGCTGATTTGGTCAATGAACACAATTCTACATCTATGCGGATGACGTGCAGCTACTCATACCCACTGAACCTGACTTATCCGTAGCACTGAATAAACTGACTACCTGTCAACATCAATTCAAGAATGGGCTAAAAACAACAAATTTTGCCTGAAACCAAGTAAAACCAAGCTTCTATGGGTCCCTAACACAAGAGGGCACATACCTGACATCAAAATCTTTTGGGGGAAATATAAACGCCCCCTCAAATCACCTTGGAATACAGCTCAATTCGACACTTACTCTGATCCCCAAATCCAAGAAACTTTCAGGAGCAGCTTCTATCACTTGCGACGACTACGCTGCCTGACTCCTTACATTAGGAAGGCAAGTCTTGTCCCAGTTGTTAATACCATGATAACATTAAGACTGGGTTACAGTAATGCACTCTACACTGGTCTGACTACAAAGCATTTGCACCAGTTCCAATTGATTCAGAATGCTCCAGCAAGACTAATAGAAGGTTGTAAGCGACGTGAACATATCACACCAGTACAATACAGGGCCAAATTTAAATCTCTATGTTTAACCTTGAAGACCCTTAACAGAAATGGCCCAGAGTACTTGAAGAACAGGATCTCCCTCTACACACCTCCAGAGTCACTAAGGTCCTTCCAAGGAGTATCCCTAACCACACCCTCTCCAAAGGACATCACACGATGTGATACCTGCAAGCAAGCTTTCTCTGGAGTAGCCCCCGCACTCTGGAATGCACTCCCTGAAAGGCTTTGCTTACCATAAGGCTATCTGTACTTCAGGAAGCAGGTGAAAGCTTGGTTCTTCAACCAGGCATTTAATGGAAGGAGTAACTAACTTGCTAGTCACACACACACACACACACACACACACACACACAAGGAATGACATCGGCTGCACATTCTATAGCGGGATATGTTTATCCACTCCTACCCTAGCTAAGATAGGGCACCTTTTACCAAGCTGCGGCAAAAGGGGGTCTGTGCTGGCATCGGCATGTGTTTTTCACGCACACCAAGGCCCCCTTTTACCACAGCGGGTAAAAGGGAAGTCTCTCTTTCCTGTTGGAAATGGCCATGCAGAAAGTAAAGCACTTGACATGTGGCCATTTTGGGGGGAACCCTTACCACCACCCATTGAGGTGGCGGTAAGGGCTCCCATGCTAACCCAGCGGTAACTGGGCAGCATGCACCACTGTCCGATTACCACTGGGTACACTCTTGCGCTACAAAAATAAATATATTTTTGAAGCGCTGGATATGAAAGTGACCTAGGGGTGGGAAGTACTGCCAGGCTGCTGCGGTAGCTCAGCGGTACTTCCTGTTTACCGAGCAGTAAGCCCACGTTGGGCTTACCACCACTTAGTAAAAGAAGCCCAAAATGTTCAAGCACCTTTCTGACCTGATTTGCAACTTCTTTAAATTAGTCCCTTATTTTATTTTACTCCTGTTATCTCTGTTTTACCTATCTATATATTCCATCTTTGCTTACACCCTATACTGTCTATTAAAATGTTTTATTGTGCATTGTATTGAAATTGTAATGTAGCATCTTATGCCATACTTTGTATTGTTGTTTGAATATTTTTACTGCTGCAATTCTCTATAGCTTATGTTTGACTTACTCTTGCTGTACACCACATTGAGTGAATTCCATCAAAAAGGCAGTAAATAAATGATAATCAATCAATCAATGAACTGAGTTCGATTCCCACTTCAGGCACAGGCAGCTCCTTGTGACTCTGGACAAGTCACTTAACTTTCCATTGCCCCAGGTACAAATAAGTACCTGTATACAATATGTAAGCCGCATTGAGCCTGCCATGAGTGGGAAAGCGCGGGGTACAAATGTAACATAAATAAATAAATAAAATGTGTCTGGCTTTTTTGTGCTATTTTTTG
Organism: Microcaecilia unicolor; assembly: GCF_901765095.1. Lineage (NCBI taxonomy): Eukaryota > Metazoa > Chordata > Amphibia > Gymnophiona > Siphonopidae > Microcaecilia > Microcaecilia unicolor. The sequence continues at coordinate 164,033,393 of NC_044041.1, forward strand.
TATCCTAAATACATGACTTGTTTATTGGCATTGAGGACTGCCTTTGAATAGCACTCCATCAGAGGTAAACTGGAACCAGTCAAGCCTGTCCCTGATGACATACCGGCTGATATTCAGCACTATTTAACTGGTCAGAACAGATGCTGATTGGTTAAATAGCACTTAACCAGCTAACTGCCAATATTCAGTGGGGGATAACCGGCTATACTATGCTGAATATTCGTGGTTAGTGGCTGGCGGATAATCGGTTATATCACACAATATAACCGGCTATCTGCCGATTTTTAAACTGTGGTATATCTTTGGATGGTTTAAAGATAACCGGTTATGTCACATAGCCAGTTCTCTTCAAACCAACCGAAAAAACCCCAGATATTCAATGCCAGTCACCAGAATCACCCAGCATTGAATATCCGGATTCAGTGCGGACCGCAGGAGATAGCTGGGCTGTCTCCCACGGACTGAATATCGAGGTCATAGTCATCTAGAAACACAACTGTAGATGCAAGAAGTAAAAAGCAAAGAAGGCCAGGGGAATGATGATGTCACTGAAGCCATACTCAGGTTAACCAGCCAGAAAAGGCTCCTGGCCAGTTAAATCGCCTGTTTGGGGGTAACTACTAATTTTTCACAGTACTTAACTGATTAGTGCTGCTGAAAATAACTAGTTAGTGCTGAACTGGAAACCGGTTATTTTGGGAGGGTTTTGGGGGCAGAATTGGCACTTGGCCAGTTAAGGGCCGATATTCCAGGTTAACCGCATAAATGGGATTGCCTAAAAGGCTGTCCTATCTTTGTGCAGTGCCCCATAGCCAATTAAATGCAGAATATGAAACTTAACTATCAGTAGCGGCCCTACCATTAGGCCAACTGAAGCGGGGGCCTCAGATGCATTGCCCCCCCCCCCCCCCCATGGCCTTCCTTCTCCAACCCCCTTCCCTAATTTACCTTTTATTTTCTTGTTTTTCAAAATGTGGCAGCGAGAGCGATTCCCATAAGTTGCCCTGCCATCGATCCTGGACCTTTCTGTCTACTGTGGCCTGCCTCTCTGATGTAACTTCCTGTTTCCTCGGAGGCAGGCCGGAATAGAGAAGGGGCTGGGACCAGCAGCAGGGTTACCTACGGGAATCGCTGCTGCCACCTTTTGAAAAACAAGAAAATAAAAGGTAAATTCGGGGAAGGGGGTTGAGGAAGGAAGGGGGAGATGTCAGACTGTGGCAGGTGGCGGAGGGTGGCAGCTGAGGAGTTGGGGTGGCAGCTCATTGCATGCCTCAGGCAGCAGATTGTCTTGGGCTGCTCCACAAAAACAGATATTCAATGCTGAAGACAAGAGCAAGGCCTGGAACTGAATATCCAGGAATAATGCCGGCAGTAGTCAGCAAAACGCTGAGCACCGCTGGCTGAATATCAGCTCCAGTATGTTTTCGTAAACCTTAAGCCTCTCACATAATCATTGATCCAACAAAGATATTGCTACACCATTCAAAGCAGTGTTGAAAGTCGTCATAAGCTCAAACAATCGTGGTCACTATGAAGTAAAATCCATGTCGGGTCATCAATAAATTGTTAACCTGAGTGTGCCTCCAGTGACATCATTATGCCGCTGGCTGTCTCCACTTTTTGCTGCTCCTTAAGTTTGTACACAAGGAATTCTTGGGCATCCTCTTCCTTCACACACTCTGCATCTGGTGAAAATGAGCTCAGTTCATTAAAAGGAAATCAAAGAGAGGGAGAAAGAGAGCAGATAATTAAAAATGGATTTATAGTTTTTACAGAAAACAAGCTTAGGTTTATCAGCTCAAAACAGGTCGGCAAGAGATGTTGACTCAGCAAACAATCCCACACTCAACACTCCCATAATTCAGAGAGCTCATCCGTGCGCTCATACCACGTAAGTTTAAACCCAGTTCTTTCCTGAAGAGGACAAGGGATGGGCTTGGAACAACTTTAAATAAATTCTACAACTGTACTCACTTATTTTGAAACAAGACATTTTTAAGAGGCTGATTCGCATCAATAATGAATGCTTTGACAGTTTATTAAGCAGTTTAATAAGAGAGATTTATGAGAAATGAACAGTAAGTAAACATGCTTGACAAGCTGATGTATTTTTCTTTTCTTTTTGCCAGTTCGGCTGCAAATTCATTTGTGAAAACAGGCAAAAACATTCAGTTTATTCTCAGAAATAAAGCGAGGAGGAGACTGAGCCTACCTCACTATCTTCTCTCTTTTAAGGCTATGATTATTATAATTTTCTCTCCTAAAGGTTCTTTTTTGCCCTAGTGTATTTGGGCAAGAATCTCCCTTTCTCGATTCCAAGTCTCCCAGGAGCTTTGAACCTTTAAGAATGGCTGTCACAAGGCAAGGGAAAAGATTGGAGTCGAAGTGGGCAACGTTTCATGCAGGGCTGGCAACTTGGAGCTGCCCCATATGTGCTGATCCTAGAGACTTCATGAAAGTTTAAGTGCATGCAACCAAGTGTCCCAAAGCCTCTAGGAGCTCAGTTAGTAGCCATTTCAACCATATGAGCGGCCAGATCCTGGAAAAAGCCCATTCGAGAGGAAAATTGCACAAGTAATATGACTTGTCTCAAGAGGTTTCAGGATTTAAGGCAGTGTATAAGCGTCATCCACACTCTTATTACCTCTCGCTTAGACTATTGCAACTTGCTTCTCACAGGTCTTCCACTTAGCCATCTTTCTCCTCTTCAATCTATTCAAAATTCTGCTGCACGACTAATATTCCACCAGTGTCATTATGCTCATATTAGCCCTCTCCTCAAGTCACTTCACTGGCTTCCTATCCGTTTCCACATACAGTTCAAACTCCTCTTATTGACCTATAAGTGCATTCACTCTGCAGCTCCTCAGTACCTCCCCACTCTCACCTCTCCCTACATTCCTCTCCGGGAACTCCGTTCACTGGGTAAATCTCTCTTATCTGCACCCTTCTCCTCCACTGCTAACTCCAGACTCCGTTCCTTTTATCTTACTGCACCATATGCCTGGAATAGACTTCCTGAGCCGGTACGTCAAGCTCCATATCTGGCCGTCTTCAAATCTAAGCTAAAAGCCCATCTTTTTGATGCTGCTTTTAACTCCTAACCCTTATTCACTTGTTCAGAACCCTTATTTTATCATCCTGACTTTAATATTCCCTTATCTCTTGTTTGTCCTGTTTGTCTGTCCTAATTAGATTGTAAGCTCTGTCGAGCAGGGACTGTCTCTTCATGTTCAAGTGTACAGCGCTGCGTACGTCTAGTAGCACTTTAGAATTGATAAGTAGTAGTAGTAGTAGTAAATAAATGGGATCAATGGAATGGCACATGGTGAGCCTGACCAAAGCATTCAGCACTGAACTGGGTAACCACAATTCTGACTATATTCAACCTCTCTTTAACAAATATTAAATTAGCAGGCAGTTAAACTAGAAAAATATTAAAGTTAATTTAATCTCTAAAATTAGCCAGGTTAGAACACACAGGAGCCTATGAGGATGCTGTGCCTGCCTATCCTGTGTATGAGGAAGTGGTGGCATAGCAAGAAATCTTTTTTGAATCAGTCCAATTTGGTTAAAATTGTTCATGCACTTGTAACTAGTAGACTTGATTATCACAACTCATTGTTCCACAGACTCACAAAAACTAGTCTTAAAAATTCAGTTAATTCAATACAGAGCATAACGTTTGGTAAGTGGTAGTGGTGCATTTGAATATATTGAACCCTTAAACTTCATGCAGCAGCAATTCTTCGCTTGGTGAAAGAATACTATCATATAACAGCTGGGAAGGAAGCTGGACTGTCAATTGGGGAGGTGGAAACCCAATTCTCCATGGATAATCTGAACCTTACTAAAAAGCATGAGTTATCACAAGAACTGGAAGACGTATCAGCATCACTTTTGATTACTATTGCATCTGAAATGGAGAAAGACATTTCGTCAGGATGAAGGAGGTCATATTTCCTGGACTGAAAACCAGAGCGAGTGTAGAGTTCCGGAGGTTAGGGAGAAGAAGAATTATTGCTTATGTTCAGAAGTCATAGTTGTGAGGGCAGTTTAAAAAAAATCCATGCACTTGTTAAATTATATATTTTCTGGGTCCCTGACGAACTTGTGAAATTTGTAAAGTGTAGAGTGATTTGATGATCTGTTCTTCCCAAGTCATCACTTGCAGGTTAGGAGTTTTGGGATGTGTACTTCTTGGCTGTGGCATAGCCATGGGGGAGAGGGGGAGAGGGGGCTAGGGGGCCTGCCCCCCCGGTTCAGACCCCACATTGTGGCAGTCAATATATGGATGGGGCAGGGTGCTCAGGCCTCTCCAGCTGAAGAGTTTCCCTGCTGGAACCCAGCCTGGGCTGCCTAAGCAACAGGAAGTTGGCAGGATGATCTAGTGGCTGATGCTGGCACTTCAACACATGCTCAGAAGTGACGCTGGAGCAGTCTGTCTACTTCCTCGATTCTTGGATAGTACCTGCAGGGTTCCAGCGGCAAAACTTTGGTGGGTGGGGTTTAAGAGGGCCTCCAATAAGTGCTCCAAGAAGCACTTATTGGACCGGACCAGGATTGGACTCTTGGGAAGTACCAAAGCAGTAATCTTTGAAACTGTGGCTGCGAGGGGAAGGGGAGGAAATGCTTGCCCTTCCCCAGTCTAACCCTGCCCCTCCCCCCCCCCCAAAAAAAAATCAATTTATGGCTACACTCCTGCTTCTTGGAGCACTTATTGGAGGCCCATCCTCCTGGGAAAGATCAAAACAATTTTCTGGGATGGATGGAGAATGTTCAAATTCATCCCCTTTAAATTGTGGGTAGTTCTATTTATTTATTTATTTATTGCATTTGTATCCCACATTTTCCCACCTGTTTGCGGGTTCAGTGTGGCTTACAATACATTGTGAATGATGGAAATACAGTTTGTTACAATGCGATTATAGGTTACATTGTGAAGAGTTATGGAAGACAAAGTTACATTGTGAAGAGTTATGGAAGACAAAGTCAAGTCAAAACAACTTTGGGCATAGAAATTATGGAATGTGGCATTGGGGAAATGATAGGATTTTCATCTTTGTTGTTTAGTATCTTTTCGAGTTCAGTTATCACAGTGGTGGATAAATTTGAGCTTAAATATCTCTTTTTCACAGATATCATCCAGATTAGATCATGCACGATTAGACTATTAAAAATTAGATAATATGAATAATTGCCTCACAATAAAATCACATAAAATAGAACAAAAATATCAAACAAGAAGCATTAAAACAAAAACAGTACAAATACCATTGTTTTGAGCAATAGGGATTTCAATTGCAGCAGGAAAGAGTAGGTTGGAGTTTGATTTCAGAGAGATGGCAATAGGAGAGACTATCAACTCCTGTGTGTCCAGCCGCAAGATTTGAACTTCCACCAAGCTCAAATCCAAGGAATCGATATTTGCTTGCAACTACAGAAAAGCTCTTCTGAACTCAGAGTTGAGCTCAACTTCCCACCATAAAGCCAGATGGAATCTTGGAGGGACTTTGCAAAGGAGCTCATTCTCAGCAACCTGAGGTAACCGTGTAAACTGTGATTTCCATTCCAAGTCATAAAGTGACCGTAACTGCTAATAAACTAATTTAAAAGAAGGCCTGGGTTAATACTGAAGTGCTCCAGAAACTGCCCAGCACAAAGCTACACCACTATTAAACTACTTGGTTCAAATTGAACAGTGTACATCCACTTAAAAGAGTTTTACTCAGGGGTAAAGTTTTAACAATGGGCTCTCTCTCCAGGTGTAGCCAGCCCTGCAATTTGTGCTGTACAAGAGCTCTGCTATCCATCTGTGTTCCTACTGCTTCTGACCAATAGAGGAGCCTTGCTGTCCAGCTGTACTTCCTCCCAAGCCTCTGACCAAAACAAAAGCTCTACTGACCACCTATGCACCTTCTCACTGTTCCAGAGGAGCCCTGCTGTTCATCTGTGTTCCTCCCACAGTATCTGACCTGCCCACCTCTACTCTTCTTCACAAGTCTCTGACCAATATGAGAGCTCTGCTGTCCAACTGTTTCTGACCAGGGTTGCCAGGTGGAAATTTTTTTTCCCACCCAAACGAGCCCAAAACCAGCCCAAAACCCGCCCAAAGTCAAACCCCGCCCCTGACACCCCACCCCCGCCATCATCAACCCCGCCCCCGCCGTCATCAACCCCGCCCACGCCGTCATCAGCCCCACCTCTTCCGTCACCGCCCCCGCCTCCCCGTCATCGGCCCCGCCCAGAACGTCATTAACCCCGCCCAAAATGTCACTAACCCCGCCCAAAACGCCACTAACCCCGCGGCACGAAAAACCGCAAAAAAACCCGCCGAAAGACCCCAAAACAAGCCCAAAAAACCGAAACCCGCCACGGGCAAAAATTTCCCGCGGCGGGTCGTGGAAAACCGCCCAATTGGGCGGGAAAACCGCCCGCCTGGCAACACTGCTTCTGACCAAAAGAGGAATCCTACTGCCCTCCTGTGCTCCCTCCCACAGCCTCTGCCCAATGAAAGAGCTTTGCTTTCCACCTGTGATCCCTCCCATAACTTCTGACCAATACAAGAGGTCTGCTTCCCCCCCCCACCCCGTGCTCCCTCTTACTGCTTCTGACCAATAGAATACAGAAACATTGTCATGACGCAGCAACACTTGTGATCACATCCTCCTGAGTAAATTGTACATTTTTTTTAACCACATTATACACAGGGCTGCATCTTGCTTCCAAGGGCCCTCATAACTGCGACACAGCTACAAAGCATCTTGGTTCCCTTTTGAAAACTTATATTCCTAAACTGCAAGAGAACACAGAGCCTCCACTGCCCTGAGCTTATTAATAAACGATGAAGCTAGCTCTCTCTTGATCTTTGGAGTCCGAGCGTGTTACGAGTTTTCCCAGTTTGCTGTTTGTACTCACAAAATAAATTTTTTAAAAGCTGCTGCTGTTAATGTTTAAAACCATTAAGCTGTGTTCATAAAAGAACAATCTCCTTCCTGTTAAAGAAACTTAAAAAGAAAGCATGGCAAGTACTTAAGATATAAATAGGTCATGTTTGCTTTGTTTGTTAAGGAGTACAGTTTTAGATTTGGATTTCATGGTGTGTTACATTCAGGTACAGTACGTATTTTCCTGCACCCCCGCCATGCTAACCTCCAAATTCTATATATAGCTCCTTAAGTTGAATGCGTTAATTTGGCCGCACACATCTGTTGTGCACAACTTAATTGATTAACGAGCCAATTAGCGTTGATTGTTACTTAACCAATTAACAGCACTAATTGACAAGTTAGAATTTATGCGCGTAACGATCTAGGTTTATTCTCAATGCGGTGAGTGTAAATTCTAATGCACACAGCCAAAAAGGGGGCATGGCTATGGGCATGGAATGGGAGGGTCGTGGGCATTTCAAAAAACTATGCGCACTATTATAGAATATAGCTGATCTGTGCTTAACTTAGTCGCAGGAATTTAGGCCTGATTTTCGGTGGCTTGAATGGGTATGCCTACATTTTAGGTGCAAACACGGCATGTGAGAATATTCTGTAAACTATATTTAAGTCTAGGCTTACGTTATAGAATCTCGCTAAGCATGTGGTTTTTCAACACTGATTTTTAAGGCGCCATTTATAGAATTTGGCCCTAAGTGCGTAATGTACAGTATTATATAGGTTATGGGGAACAGTGTACCGGGGTTTCGTTTCAGAGACATGTGGGAGCCGTTATGGCTCATGAACATTGAACTGTGTCAGGGTGGGGAATGGGGGGAGGGGAGTTGGGGGAAGGGTATTATGAAAAAGGTTAATTACGTTATAGCTGGTTTTCGATTAGACTCTGCATGTTATAAGACTTGGATGTACTGACTGCATAAATGTATGAGTCAATTTTTGCCAATAATAAAAATTATTTAAACATATAGGTTATGGGGGCATTCTAGAAATGGTGCTGAGATTTCAGCACTGAAAAAAATCAGCATGGAGCATCAAAATATATAAAAGGCGAGTGTCGTACTCACTCGCAAATGCGCAGTAGAGACCTTCTCTGCCCCGCCCCCGCGTCAATACGTGATGACGGGGATGGAACAGAGAGGGTCTGTACTGCTTATTTCTGAGGGAGGGACACCGCCGTCTAACGCTCCCCCCACCCGAGTCACCACCACCACCCACCTTCTACCCGGTCGGGCCCTCGCTCCACTATTGAAACAGCGAGGGTCCGGGAATGCAGCACTGAGCTGTGCTGAGCTGCCGACATCGCCCTTCCTTCTTCTTCTCTGCCTCTGTCCCACCCTCGACGACGTTACATCACACGAGGGCGGGACAGGCAGAGAAGAAGAAGGAAGGCCGACGTCGGCAGCTCAGCAGAGCTCAGTGCTGCGTTCCCGGACCCTCGCTGTTTCAATAGCGGAGCGAGGGCCTGGCCGGGTGGAAGGTGGGTGGTGACGGCTCGGGGGGGGGGGGCGTGAATTCGGAGGGGGAGGGGCAGCGGCGAATTCGGCGGCGGGGGCGGGCCTTTCAACCCCCCTTCCTAAAGGCTAGTTATTCTATAAATGGCACTCTGGGTTGAGTGCCATATAATACAATAGTGCTTAGAGCCCATTTCCATTGGGCACCAGTATTTACAAGTTTATTGTTACCAACAACAAAGGAACTTTCCACTCCACTACAAATGTTCATGACATGAAGAACTGGCCAGTCAAAGTACTTGACACAGCCGTGTTTTGGCAATGATGTCTGTGTCAGGAGTCACTCAGTCTAAAAAGAAGATATTTACCTCATGAATACATTTGCATGAATTGGATGGATGAAAAACATCTAGAAAGTAAAAGCACAACTAGGTAACCAATAACAACATCAGAACATTAAGACTAACATTAAGACGTTACTTAGTTTCTTTCTTATCTGTTCAGCAAAATGTATGGACCCTTTTATTATCTTTGTTGTCTTAGACGATACGTTTATGATTATTTTTTTTTTTACTATGAGATTGTTTAATGATATTATACTGAACTGTAGCCTACCCATGTTATTGTGTAAGCCACATTGAGCCTGCAACTAGTGGGAAAATGTGGGGTAGAAATGTGTTAAATAAATACATAAAAGCTTAAATAGTAAAAACATCATATAAGAATATTGTAAAAGTAAAACTAAACATTAAAACAATTTTAATCATTAAAAAGTTAACATAAGCAATGACAAAGTGCATACAATGCAATTCTCTGTATGTAGGACATCAACACGATGGTATATCAATGGTTTGGAAAGTCAGCCCTTCCAGGGGACAAGCAGATAACAAACTTGAAATGCATTTCCAGCTGTAATTAAAACTACAGCTATATATTCTATTGTGAGCAGATTTGCAAGTATGATAGGAATACCTACTATGTATTGTGTTATAAGTAGATAGCTTTCCTCTGCTCCAGCAGTGTGGACGTCCGCTGCAACATTGGCCTCGAGTTCTGCTTTGTGGCATGGGCGGCCACCATGTCATTTAACTCCTCCTTCTCCTCTTCCTCGGCAGCGACCGCTGTCCCGGGGTCCCACATGGTGGTGCGGATGGCTGCCGCAACTTTAGCTGCACTGGCTCCTCCTCTGCTAGCTCTTCCAGGATGGGGGCATCCTGCTGACATCAGACTCCCTCACCTTTTAAGGAGGAGCCAGACTGGGACTCGGGGCCTCAGCTACTTCTTCTTGTTGGAGCTAGTGCATTCCTGAGGTGCTTTCGCCTTTTGTTTTCCTGCTAGCCGCCTGCCTTGACCAGAAGCTTGGACCTAACGCTGCCTTCCTGCTAGCTGTCTGCCTTGACCAGAAGTACAGACCTAATGTTGCCTTCCTGTTGGCCACCTGCCTTGACCAGAAGCTCAGACCTGACGCTGCCTTCCTTCTAGCCGCCTGCCTTGACCAGAAGCTCGAAACCTGACATTGCCTTCTGCTAGCCGCCTGCCTTGACCAGAAGCTTGGACCTGACATTGCCTTCCTGCTTGCCGCCTGCCTTGATCAGAAGCCTGTACCCTGACATTGACTTTCAGTCAGTCCGCCCCTGACTCCTGTGTCTGCTTTAGTCAAGTCTGTTCCCGGTTCCCATTTCTGCCAAGCTGACTTTGTTCCTGATTCCTGTTCCTGCCTAGCCTACTCTGTTCCTAATTCCTGTTCCTGCCTAGCCCGGCCTGTCTTAGTCTCCTGTTCTGACTTTTCCAAGTCCTGTCGGCTGCCTACATCCAGGGGCTCAACCGCTGGGGAACGGCGGTCATCTCAGGTGAAGATTCTAGTTTTTTGCCAACTGTTTTTCCTGGAACAGAGGTCCCCAAATCTGCTCTGGAGAAGCAAAGGGCTCACCATACCTGAATCCGTGACAGAAGGGAGGAAAGTTGTTGCCCCTACAAAGATCAGAGAACACATGACGGTCTATAAGGAGTAATGTAACAAGCGGATAAAGGGGGTACCATGATGGAGGGTCTTGAAAGCAATGTAAACATTTGTGGTCTATGCAGAACTAATAGGAAGCCATGGTGTTGTTTCAGAAGGGGGAATACATGATTGTAGTGATGAGCATGAGTAAGCAAGCATACCACAATATTCTGGACTGTTTGGAGTGTTTATGAGCAATTGATGGAAGGCCAGCAAGCATGGAGAAGAGTTGCACAGCTGCTATCAAGAAAGGCCCACAAGTGGGTGAACAAGTGAGTACACAAATGGGCATTCTCAACTGTTGTCTTCTAGTTCTACTGTTTCCCAGCAGGAGGGGATTTTGGGCTGATGTATCCTTTTAAGGGTGAAACTGTCCTGGAAACAACATAATGATTACAGTATCCAGGATTGTTTCTACCTGGGTTCCCCAAATGGGATATACCCAAGGAGGACTAAGGAGCTCCTTGTGTTATTTAAGGCTCTTCTTTTGAGGGAAAATGGTCTTTCGTTTCGTTTTCTTCCATCTAGCAATAAGCTCAAACAGCAGCTATCAGTCTCAGGTTTTCTTAAGACAGAGCCCTGAAAGTACCATCAAAGTCTCAGGGCACAGGAAAGAAAAGCACACTAAAGAGGAAGTTTTTTTTGTCTTTTGTCTCTTTTCTGCCAGCCAGCAATGAGCTCAGACCACCAGCTAGCAGCCTAAGGCCTTCTTGGGACTAAGCCTTAGGGAAATCGAACATCCTAAGCAGTGTTTGTAAAAGTACATACCGTTGTTGCACTCTGCACATAGTTTAATCCACATACAGGGTGGGCAATTCAAGTGGATAACAAACGTTTTACTCAAGCAAATCACTTTGAAAATAAGAACTTAAGAAATAGCCATACTAGCTCAGACCAATGGTCTGTCTAGCCCAGTATCTCTGCTTCCAGCAGTGGTTAACCCAGATCACAAGTACCTGGAAGAACTCCAAAGAGTAGCAAGTTTTCATGCTACTGATCCCAGGGATAAACAGTGGCTTTCTCCAGATCTACCTTAACAGCAGTTTATGGCGTTTTCCTCCAGGAACTTATGCAGGCCTTTTTAAAATCCAGTACAAAAAATAGATGAAAACAACTGAGGCTCTAAAATTCCAATAGATACACTAATAAGGTAAATGAAGAGTCCAGTAATCATACAAAGCTATGTGGTATTACTTAAAGTAAAACGAGGAAAAGACCTCAAAACACCCAAACGCCTTCTACAATTTTGGCGTCTTTCACTGGGGTTGTGGTAGTCATCACAGGTCTAAAAAACCTCGTTATTTTTTATTTTTTAAATTTTATTGATTATTTTATTCCATAGTATACTTGTCCTTTGTTAAAATAATTTTAATTCTTTATTTTCTTGTTTTTTTGTTTTTTGTTCTTTTAACAGAAAAATCACTCTCCTTAGCAATAGGACTATGTACTCGTATTCAAAAATAGCACAAAAACCGAGCATTAAACTGACACCCGATGGCAGCCAGACCCGTTTCACTCTAACAGATTCTTCAGGGGCTGTGCATCGATATTGGGTTAATAAAGGAGCGTGTCATTCATCACGCTATTATTAAGAATAAATTGCAGAGCATATACAAAAACATGGACTGATGAGACAAAGTCAGCACGGATTTAGTGAAGGGAAGTCTTGCCTCACCAATCTAATGCATTTTTTTGAGGGGGTAAGCAAACATGTGGACAATGGGGAGCCGGTTGATATTGTATATCTGGATTTTCAGAAGGCGTTTGACAAAGTGCCGCACGAAGACTCCTGAAGAAATTGCAGAGTCATGGAATCGGAGGTAGGGTATTATTATGGATTAAGAACTGGTTGAAAGATAGGAAGCAGAGAGTAGGATTGCGTGGCCAGTATTCTCAGTGGAGGAGGGTAGTTAGTGGGGTCCGCAGGGGTCTGTGCTGGGTCCGTTGCTTTTTAATGTATTTATAAATGACCTAGAGATGGGAAATAACTAGTGAGGTAATTAAATTCGCCGATGACACAAAATTATTCAGGGACGTCAAGTCGCAGGAGGAATGTGAACGATTACAGGAGGACCTTGCGAGACTGGGAGAATGGGCGTGCAAGTGGCAGATGAAGTTCAATGTTGACAAGTGCAAAGTGATGCATGTGGGTAAGAGGAACCCGAATTATAGCTCCGTCTTGCAAGGTTCCACGTTAGGAGTTACGGATCAAGAAGGGATCTGGGTGTCGTCGTCGATGATACGCTGAAACCTTCTGCTCAGTGTGCTGCTGCGGCTAGGAAATGCGAATAGAATGTTGGTGTTATAGGAAGGGTATGGAGTCCAGGTGTGCGGATGTTATAATGCCGTTGTATCGCTCCATGGTGCGACCGCACCTGGAGTATTGTGTTCAGTACTGGTCTCCGTATCTCAAAAAAGATATAGTAGAAATGGAAAAGGTACAGCGAAGGGCGACGAAAATGATAGTGGGGATGGGACGACTTTCCTATGAAGAGAGGCTGAGAAGGCTAGGGCTTTTCAGCTTGGAGAAGAGACGGCTGAGGGGAGATATGATAGAAGTGTATAAAATAATGAGTGGAATGGATCGGGTGGATGTGAAGTGACTGTTCATGCTATCCAAAATACTAGGACTAGAGGGCATGAGTTGAAGCTACAGTGTGGTAAATTTAAAACTAATCAGAGAAAATTTTTCTTCACCCAACGTGTAATTAGACCTCTGGAATTCGTTGCCGGAGAACGTGGTACGGGCGGTTAGCTTGACGGAGTTTAAAAAGGGGTTAGATAGATTCCTAAGGACAAGTCCATAGACCGCTATTAAATGGACTTGGAAAAAATTCCGCATTTTTAGGTATAACTTGTCTGGAATGTTTTTACGTTTGGGGAGCATGCCAGGTGCCCTTGACCTGGATTGGCCACTGTCGGTGACAGGATGCTGGGCTAGATGGACCTTTGGTCTTTCCCAGTATGGCACTACTTATGTACTTATGTAACTCATTACCTGGAAAACCATATATCTTTCATTAATCTTTCAAAAAGGAAAGCATAGATAATGACTTCTACTATATATTTTCTAATTAAATTACATTATCATAGTAGTTTTTAACCCATTTTAGAAAAGAGTTTCTTCAACTCACATTTTGTTTCACTGACTGCTTATTTCACAGGATGTCAGAGGTTGAAAGGGAAGGAAAACCCACCCATTTAAATCACATGTACACTTCAACCATTAGCCAATCATCAGAAAACATCTTCAATTTCAAAAGCATTCATGGTAATTGTTTTTTTCACATTCTATCATGTTGAATGCCAATCACTCAATATCCATGTTTCAAAAATAAATCTGATTGGACACCTCCCGGTCCCTTAGATACAACTATTATGGTTTTCGTCAAGTAGTTTTGAATGAAATATCTAGAGAATCTTTCACTTATAGAAATAATAACTTAATCATATTGAAAGAGAAACCATCAAGTCTTTACAAAATGACAATTCAATAATAATAAAAAGACCGACAAGGGAGGAGCAATTGTGATTCTTAACAAAGTGGACTATATTAATGAAGCAGACGACAACTCAATGATCAAAAGGTATATTTAAAACTGAAACTAGATCCAACTATTAAACTTCAAAAGAAATTAATGTTATCACCCAAGAAGGTGTTCATAAAGGTTTTCTCTCTAAAGGGGAGTTTAAGTTCTGAATAACATTCATCCAATTACCACCTGTTTTTTATTTACTCCCTAAAATCCATAAAAATGCCGAGAAACCACCCGGTCATCCATATTGTCATCACGTGGCAGAGCCATTGTCAATATTTGTGGATTTGAGAAGCACCACACATACATCAAGATACAACACATTTTCCTTAACGCTCTTAAGAATACTGTTATCACAAATAAAAAATATCTAATGGTAACAATTAGATTTTGTTTCATTATATACATCTGTGCCTCAGGACGATGCACTCATTGTTCTAAAAATGACTCTTGACCAACGAGAAAGACCACATAAAGTTCTTACAGAAGTTTTAATAACTCTAACACAACTAGCAATGAAAGAAACATTTTTTTCTCTTTAGCAGACAGCTGTATCATCAGATTTCTGGGGTAGCTAGGGGCGCAACCTTTGCCCGTCAATAGCAGTCTGTTCATGAATGACTTTGAGAACCAATGGATTTTCATTCACCATTTCTGGAATATATTTATTCATGGCATCGTTATATTGATGATGTTTTTTTTATTATGGACTGGTAATATTCACAAACTTGCATCCTTGTTAGTGGTTGAATTCATGTAAATCAGAGATTCAATTTACTTACAATTATTGTTTGGATGTAGATAGCCAAAGGTTTCTGCATGGATTTATTACTAAAGTTAATCAAAAACATCAAACGAAACACACTACATTCTACAAGTTGCCATCCAAACACTGGAAAGAAGCATTTACCTATTCACCATATTACGTTATCGTCAAATATGTACTGACAAGAAAAATTTTAAAACCACAATCTAAAACACTAATGCAAGATCTTAAAGAGCGTGGTTATGGGGAGGAAATGACGTCAGCGTCGGAGTTGGATGCCTGACCTCCAGAGCTCCGTAGAGCGGCGGTGAATCAGCGATTTCCCATTTTCCCCACCTCCATATGACGTACAATTGCCGCCAAGAAAGGATAATTGATGGTGACTGTGAAAACGATTGTAGAAATTAAATATACAGTGGAACAGCGAGGGAAAGCGAGGCAAGCTTGCGCGAACTCTGCACAAGACGCGCACCCAAAATGGCCGCCGTTGACTTGAGGTCGGGAACGGAGGGCCAGCGGAATAACAAGAAAGCAATACTGAGCTCACCAACAGGAGGTACGAGATGGGTTTAAAGCTTAAAAGCTGAAATGTCAGCAGTAAGAAGACATTAAGAGGCTGTCACTGATATCCAGGAAAGAGATGAGAGAGATTGCTCACAGAGTTGAGCAGGCAGAAGAAATGCTGGAGCACGTGGAGGGAGAGTGCAGGAGCTCAAATCTGAGTATTGCTGGTACCTGGATAAGTGCTGGCTGCTGCCGAATACCCCAATTAGTCGTGCTAGTATCCAGGTATGGCCTGGCATCAAATATCTGGGTATAAAACGCCTGTGGTGGCCAGCGCTTAAAAAATGCTGACCACAGTGGCCTAAAATATTAACCCCTTAGTTACTCCCAGTCCCTCTCTTCTCCAAGAGAGCAGGTTCTCCTCCGGGGAGGGGGGGGGGGGGGGGAAGACATTTCATTTCAAGGCCCTGACACAGAAATCCTTCAAAACAGTGACTCAGAAACAGATATGGGTTGCTCCAACTCACAAGTACAACCAACACTGTGGTCCTTCACACACATTCATTTACCTACGTCTGTGATCCCTTTCAATAATCACTAGTCCCAAGTTGGGACTCAAGGCAAACCTATCCCTTCTGACAAAGTCTCAGTCTCTCTCCTCTGAGATCCCTTTCCCTGCAGATCTCTCCAAACTTGAATGATCTTGCATACAATTCCTCCTTCAGTTGTCCAGTTGCCACGTGTGGCTTCTTTCTCTTAGTCCCTTCAGCTTTGAATGATCAGACTGCTGCTTCACTCCTTAATCCAATAACAGGCGGAAGGGGGGTAAACTCTGGGGCTGATATTCAGCTGGAGATAAACAGGCAGGAGAGTCTCGTTCCTAGTTATCTTCACTGACCAGGTGATCTCTGGAATAGTTCTGCTGAAAATCCGAGGACATTGCTGCGACACTGCCCAATTATTTCTGGGGTGGCTTGTGGGCAGAGCTGGGAGTTACAGCAGCTACGAAATCTCTCTCCATATATGAAAAGACAAGTCGACCACAGTGGTCCATGCCATGATAACGCTGGCCAAACCAAAAAGAGTTTGTATGAGCCTCCAACTAATTCAGAATGCTACAGCATAACTAATAGAATGGCTGCAATTGTGTGACCACAACACCCCCATCTTGCACAAGCTACACTGGCTACCAGTACCATACAGTGCTAATTTAAAAATTCCTATGTTTGATTTTCAGGTCCTCAGACAAATGGGCCAGAGTACTTAAAGAATATGTTACCCTTTACACACCTTTAAGACCTCTAAGGTCCTCTCAAGGATCATCACCCTCATCAAAAGAAATTCTACAATGTGATACCCGCCAGCGAGCCTTTCAGGAGTAGCCCCCACACTTGGAATAACTCCCAGAGAGGCTACATATAACTCAAGACTCAGGACGACAGGTGACAAGCCTGTGGCTCTTCTCCCAAGCCTTAGTACGTAGGGTGATTGACTATACACCCATTCTGCACCGGGACTAGTTTGCTACACATACGTAAAGTAGATCAGTTCCTTATCTCTGCTTAACTATACAAAGAACGTGCCTTGATTTAGGTAACCATCATTTATTCCAACTGACTCTGTACCACGCATCGTGTACCCATCATATATCTGTTCTTGGTCCCTCAGCTATATGGTAAGCTGTACCTGTAGAAACTAGTTAGCATCATATCTATGTTAGTTGAATGTTTTAATGCATGCTTATCAGGGTGTCTCAGTAGTATGTATGCTAACATTGTATTATATCTCTGAGTATTTGAATTCCACTGCTGTTAAATTGCATATATTTATAATACTGTTCATGGTATTCATTATTAGCGTTTCAATTTACTATTTCAAGTTTACCTTCATTTATGTATTTATATTTATTCTTGTTATTTGACTATGTTATACTGTTAACAAGATGTAATTTTATGTTAAACTGTAACTGCTGTACACCGCCTTGGGTGAATCTCTACATAAAGGCATGTAATAAATCCCAATAAATAAATATATATTCAGCAGCAGATTGTAAGCTCTTTGAGCAGGGACTGTCTTTCTTCTACGTTTGTGCAGCGCTGCGTATGCCTTGTAGCGCTATAGAAATGATAAATAGTAGTAGTAGCAGTGCCCATGTAACTATCCGGTTAACTTAGGATGGCAGTAGTTTGTGTGGAGCTGGCACTAAGGGAGAAAAACTGTTTTCAAATCAAGTCATGTATCCTGGGAAAGAATTGCATTCTGAACCATTGGGTATTGAATCACCCTCCCTCCTTTTGGTATTGTAGGAACAAGCTCCACGAACTTACGGTTTGGGAGTCTCAGGGAGCACACTTATCTCCTAAGAGGCAACAAAGATTCCTTGTGATATGGAAGGCCTACCTGAACAAGATGTCACCATTGGCATGTAGCCAGATTTTGAATAGATTTTCACCGAAGGCGACTTGAGTGGATGGGCATCAGGCATTGCACATCAGGGATGGGGGGAAGGGACAGCTGGGGGCAGGGATTTGTACTCGGCATTAGGTGGGTAAGGTTCCAAAGGATGGTGGTCCTGCCTACAATTAAGAATTATACTGCAATAGTTTCTTTTTCTTGGGTCTGTTTTGGTTGACTTAAGGTAGGGAGGGGGGAGAAGCCCACATAGGTACAGCTCTTTTAGACTTTTAATAACCAATGTAGTCTAATCTGATGAAGAAAAGGCAAATTTGCTAAATAGATACTTTTGTTCTGTTTTTACTGAAGAAAATCCGGGAGATTGTAAGCTCTTTGAGCAGGGACTGTCCTTCTATGTTTAAATTGTACAGCGCTGCATAACCCTAGTAGCGCTTTAGAAATGTTAGTTAATAGTTAGTACTAGAAGGACCACGATGGACTGGCAAAAGTTCATTTGAGAATGGACTGGATATAGCACCATTCACAGAACAGAGTGTGTATCAACAACTAGAAAAACTAAAGGTGGACAAAGCCATGGGACCAGATGGGATCCACCCCAGGATATTGAGGGAGCTCAGAGAGGTTCTGGCGGGTCCTCTTAAAGATTTGTTTAATAAATCCTTAGAAATGGGAGAGGTTCCGAGGGATTGGAGAACAGCGGAGGTGGTCCCTCTTCACAAAAGTGGTGATAGGGAAGAAGCTGGAAACTACAGGCTGGTAAGTCTCACTTCGATTATTGGAAAAGTAATGGAAGCGATGCTGAAGGAAAGGATAGTGAATTTCCTGGAAGAAAATGAGTTGCAAGATCAGAGACAACATGGTTTTACCAAAGGGAAATCATGCTAAGTGAATCTCATTGAATTTTTTGATTGGGTGACCAGAGAATTGAACCGTGGACGTGCTATAGACGTAATCTACTTAGATTTCAGCAAGGCTTTTGACACGGTTCCCCACAGGAGGCTCTTAAATAAACTGGATGGGCTGAAGATAGGACCCAAAGTGGTGAACTGGATTAGGAACTGGTTGACGGACAGGCGCCAGAGGGTGGTGGTGAATGGAGTTCGCTCGGAGGAGGGAAAGGTGAGTAGTGGAGTGCCTCAGGGATCGGTGCTGGGGCTGATTCTGTTCAATATATTTGTCAGTGACATTGCCGAAGGGTTAGAAGGTAAAGTTTGCCTATTTGCAGATGATACTAAGATTTGTAACACAGTGGACACCCTGGAGGGAGTGGAAAACATGAAAAAGGATCTGAAAAAGCTAGAAGAATGGTCTAAGGTTTGGCAATTAAAATTCAATGCGAAGAAATGCAAAGTGATGCACTTAGGGAGTAGAAATCCAAAAGAGGCGTATGTGTTAGGCAGTGAGAGTCTGCTAGGTACGGATGTGGAGAGGGATCTTGGGGTGATAGTATCTGAGGATCTGAAGGCGATGAAACAGTGTGACAAGGCGGTGGCCGTAGCTAGAAGGTTACTAGGCTGTATAGAGAGAGGTGTGATCAGCAGAAGAAAAGAGGTGATGCCCCTGTACAAGTCGTTGGTGAGGCCCCACCTGGACTATTATGTTCAGTTTTGGAGGCCGTATCTTGCTAAGGATGTAAAATGAATTGAAGCAGTGCAAAGAAAAGCTATGAGGATGGTATGGGATTTGCGTTACAAGACGTATCAGGAGAGACTTGCGGACCTGAACATGTATACCCTGGAGGAAAGAAGAAATAGGGGTGATATGATACAGATGTTCAAATATTTGAAAGGTATTAATCCGCAAACAAACCTTTTCCAGAGATGGGAAGGCGGTAGAACAAGAGGGCATGAAATGAGATTGAAGGGGGGCAGACTCAAGAAGAATGTCAGGAAGTATTTTTTCACGGAGAGAGTGGTGGATGCTTGGAATGCCCTCCCGCGGGAGGTGGTGGAGATGAAAACGGTAACAGAATTCAAACATGCGTGGGATAAACATAAAGGAATCCTGTGCAGAAGGAAGGGATCCTCAGGAGCTTAGCCTAGAATGGGTGGCAGAGCTGGTGGTTGGGAGGCGGGGCTAGTGCTGGGCAGACTTATACGGTCTGTGCTGGGGCTGGTGGTTGGGAGGCGGGACTAGTGCTGGGCAGACTTATACGGTCTGTGCCGAGGCTGGTGGTTGGGTGGTGGGGATAGTGCTGGGCAGACTTATACGGTCTGTGCCAGAGCCGGTGGTGGGAGGCAGGGATAGTGCTGGGCAGACTTATACGGTCTGTGCTAGAGCTGGTGGTGGGAGGCGGGACTGGTAGTTGGGAGGCGGGGATAGTGCTGGGCAGACTTATACGGTCTGTGCCAGAGCCGGTGGTGGGAGGCAGGGATAGTGCTGGGCAGACTTATACTGTCTGTGCCAGAGCTGGTGGTTGGGAGGCGGGGTTGGTGGTTGGGAGGCAGGGATAGGGCTGGCCAGACTTATACGGTCTGTGCACTGAAGAGGACAGTACAAATAAAAAAGTAGCACATATGAATTTATCTTCTTGGGCAGACTGGATGGATCGTGCAGGTCTTTTTCTGCCGTCATCTACTATGTTTACTATGTTTAATCTCATTTGTGGCATCTTATATAGCAATATGTTGGATATAAAACTGAGGACAGAAGGGGTAGGGGAGGGGCAGGGGTTGAGGGGAGTACTTAGGAAAAGCTTGATGACTGTTTCTATCTTGATGGTCTTATTATGTACATTTCAATTTTGTATACTATACAGTCTGATATAATACTTTTGTTATGTCATCAATAAAAAAACTGTTGAATGTTAACTTAGGATGGCACACAAACTGTCCTAGGTTAACCAGGTAGCTGAGTAGTGCTATTGAATATCGGTGGTACCCAGGTAACTCTTGATGACCACCAAGTGCCTGAATATTCAGTGCAGGTACCTGGATAGGTGCCGGCAGTGAATATCTGGACACAATTCAGAGTGGCCAGTACTTTAAAAAGAATGAACACCGCCATCTCTGTGTTTTACACTTGTGTCTCACTGCAGCCTTCTGGGGGTGCTGTAAGCAAATGGTACACAACTTTTCTGGGACTGTATGGTCCTAAATGCAGAAACATACTGGCTAATGAGTATGCTGAAAGGATCTTTCTACATAACTCATTTAAAAGTTTGGATGGTTGACCAGAAGTGGGAGCTTTAGAGAAATTATTGGTAGCCATTCTTGGCCAAAGCATGGTGGGAAATGTAGTTTTAAGAGAAGCTTAACTTGGATAGCTCAGTGGAAGTAATTATTAATGGTGTCTTTTACCAAAGCTTAGCTCGATTTATCTGCAGCAGAACCCATAGGAATAAAATGGGCCCTGCTGCAGATAGCTTGAGCTAAGCTTTAGTAAAAGACCCCCTAAGTGATTGAGAAAAGAACAGAGAAAGAACATGTGAAGAAGTTGAGTATTCAGAGAGAAACAGGGGTTGTAAAGCCTTCAGGATGATGTAGGGGTTATTTTCTTGCTCCATGAAACTGTGCTGACAGATGTCTTGATGTGTTAGACTCTAGAACTGAGTTGTGACCTGTAAATAATGGGACTGTTTCAGGGAAAATAAAAAGAGAAACACTGACCGTTTCACACGCCTTCATCTTGGGAAGGGAAGATTGACTAACTCTATGAAAGAAGTTACTAAAGATAGCTGTGGCACAATGTGCTGTATCACATTCACCGGTCCAATAAAAGGATTTCTAGAGTCTGAAAACAAAGACTTATCTTCCCTTTCAGTCATCATTAAGGTAGCAGAGGCTGCCTAGGAGCTTATCTGCAGACAAGAGAGAATGAATGTGAGTTTGAGTTTGTTCACTTTGGTCTGGTTTGACAGTTTCATTGCCAACAGCATATGGGGAGCTGAGTTGCTTTGGCACCAAACTGAGTTCTTGGAAGTTACTGATTATTTTATAACAACATAAAGACATAAGAATTGCCTTAGTGGGTCAGCCCAAGGGTCCATTTAGCCAAGTATCTTGCATGGGTAGAATCTGAAAACATGCACAGGGCTCATTCCCAGGACTAGATCTGGCTACTTGGAGGGGGAAAGACCTAGGTGTTGCTTATTAGTAATGTTGTGACAGACTAAGGATCATACTTGTGTTGTGTATTTAGAGAAGATGCTGTTCATTCCTGCTGACTGGAAGACTGTCATTCTGACTTCAGGACAGAAGCTGACAGAGGTTAAATGCTTAATTACTCATCATGAATGAAGATCTCTAGTGCCTCTACTTTGACTCCTCCCTCTTACCAATATTTTGCAGACCTGGCCATGGCTACAGAGCCTGGTTCCTGGAGAAGTCAAGCACTGTGGAAAACCTCACCAAGATTATAGGGCAACCTACATTGTGCGCCATTGTACTGGAATACCTTGTGACTGCCATGGCAAGATATAAGATTAAAAAAAAAAAAAAAACAACAACAACAATATACACCTCTGTAACTTTTTGTCCTATTCTGTTGACCTTCACATGATCTATCTATATTATATTTGGCTCAATGTCTTTTTCAGCTGAGCTCAAATGGCGGTTGCATTCAGGTACTGTAGGATTACATGAAATCGTAGGCGACAGTTAGCTAGTGCCAGACATTTTACAAGTGAACCAAGCTTAACTGAATTGAAAATGAATTTTCAACCGAGCAAAGGGTAAGGCAGGACATGATTCCATTTGCATAAATCTGCAAGACTAAATTAGCATGAACATGGAACATTTTGCTTCCCTCCAGCCTAGGAAATGAGATGCAGGCAAAGTGGCAGATATTCATGGGCCTGCTGCAACCTGCTTCCAAGGACCTCAGAACTTAGGCCACATTGATAAATGAGTGTTCCAGGAGACCAAGAAGAGTATGTGAGTATTTTATCAAAACGTAGAGAGGACCGTCCAGTTTCCATGAAGGCAGGAGATTGTATGCCTGTGAAACAGTATTAGGTAGAGCATAGGGGTGTGGTGCAACTAGGAAAAGAATATTATTGGGGTAATTTTCAAATCTAACTGCATTGGTGCAAATCCATGGATATTCTTCCCTACAGGCTTTGCCCCAGCTCTAAAAGGGACAGTATGTACACATTTTTTCCTTTGAAACTGCTGCAGCAAGACGTACTTGCAGAGATTACACCTTTGTGTCTGGGGTAATTTTTCTAGCAAAAGCAACAAGCGTAGTTTTGAAAATGCAAAACTATATATGTTGTTTCTTTTTCCAATCTAGCCCTGCCTGAGAAATGTCTCAGAGAAAATACAGGTCAAAGTAGAAGGGATATGATATACCATGCATACTTTTAGCTGCATATGTGGTGAGCAGATTCCAAAAACCCCTTTTACTTGGGTAAATGTGAGCTTTTTGAAAATTATTTTCTCTAATATTTTCTCATCAGTGCTGTTTGTCTCTAATATCTGTCCAACTAATGCATCTTTCTTCTTTTTTTTTTTTTTGTAAATAAGTCTTATTAAGGATCACAGACGTACAAAACATTATAGAGAATACGCTCACGCACTTAATGTTATCAAACATAATCCAGTGCAAATGTAGATGTATATAGAAACATGTAGTGGCAGAGTGCAATAACAGCAATCCAAGGTTATACAAAGCCACGGTAGTTTACCACGGCAATGGCGTGCAGCAAATTGGCCCTACCACTGGGCCACTGCAGGAGCCCGGAAGTAGTGCCGGTGTGTGCCATGAGCCTTTCCTGTGCTCAGAAAATTAGTTTATTTTTCAGCACTGGGGACAGTGGTAATCTGCCTGGTTACCGCTGGGTTAGTGTGGGAGCCCTTAAGGGCTCCTCCAGGAAATGGCTGCACAGCTAATACTTAACTTTACTGCAGGCCATGTCTGGTTTTTTTTTTTTTTTTTAAATCCTTTTACCTCACTGTGTGTAAATGGGGCCTCCACCGCAGGGATCCTTTTACTGCAGCTTGGTAAAAGGGCCTCTTAATTTCCAGATCAAGTAACAATATAATTCCAACTGTGCAAAATGTACAGAGCACACGAGAATAATGAAAACGAGTTATTTATTTATTTATTAGGATTTAGTTACCCGCCTTTTGAAGGCATTCACTCAAGGCGGTGTACATAAGAATAGATCAACATGAGCAATAGGCAGTTACAGCAGTAAAATATTCAAATAACACTATAAAGTATGGTGTGGTATACTACTTCACAAACATCTAGAAGTTTGAAAATATCTTTGTATCTCACCCTCCTGTGACCTTCAGATTTCAACCAGGAAATCCCTAGATGGATTTTAAACAAATGCAACCTCAAAAAACCTCCCGATAGGGAAAATACCAACAGTATACAATATCCGCTATCAATATCGGGAGTGAGGTACTATCATAGGTCCCTACCTGGAAAAAAGGGAAAAAAATCATCTGCAAAAACTCACACATTAGAGAAAATCAGATGATTTAAAAAACCTTTTTTCCAAAGAAGGACAGGTGAGTGATGATACAAAACATAAAGACAGAGAATGTGAGCCCAATACAACACTACAAAAATTAACAAATAACAGAAAAAAACCACCAAAAAATGGCGTTGGTCCTTAGAGACCTGGAGCAAAAGGATTTCCATAAGTAAAACAAACCCCTTTAAAAAGGCATGCACTTATATTAGGCCAAAAAAATCAATGAGCCTGAAAATATAGTAATACTTATAGTTGAGGTTCAGGTTGAGCCTGGCAGGCCCACAATCACATCTTTTGGGGTGGGTGCCGCACAAGTTTTCAATTGCTTCTTAAAGTCTCCGCCATCCAGTATATTCGAGAATTCCAAGATGAAGAAATTTCCAATATAAAGCAAGTATCTCCTTCAACAAGAGCACCTTGTTTCACCCATCTGTTGGCTGCTTCAGGAAAGGAATTACTCCTGGATACCGCCACACGTTCACTACAATATCTGATATCAAAGATGGCGCTGGAAGAATCTCACACACTGAGAAATTTAAAGTCGTCTGCATCAATGACTGGCCAATCAAAAGGTAGTTAGCGTCTCCAATGAAAGGGCACGCCAGACACCCCTAAGCACAAGCTGGCTGCCAATCAAAAATAGGCATTCCAATCAATGTTTCTATTTAAACCATACGGTTCTACTGTTTTAAGCATAAAGATCCAATGTTGCTCCTTCCGCCAATGAATGTTTTTTAATATCCCCTCCTCTCTTACCCATTTCACTTGGTCAATCACCATACATCGGAGTTGATCAAACTGATGTTGAACTTGTACGCAATGACGTACCATAGGAGCTTCCAACTTAGAATGAGTTATACAGTGCCGATGTTCGATCACTCTGGTTTTGAATTGACGTGTGGTATGCCCAATGTATAGAATGTCACAAGGGCAATGAAATAAATATACCACATTTGTAGAATCACAAGTAGTATTGCATCTCATGCTAAATTTCTTACCCTTAGAAGAAATGAAACAAGAGCCTTCAGTGGACACCGGACAAATAGAACAATGTCCACATTTAGAATTCCATCCATCACACTGCTGGTGACTCGACCATACACCTGAGTAACTTAATTGGTCTTGGAGATTGTTATTCCGAACATAGGATAACATAAGGTGATGGTCTCTAAAGGCTTGATGAGTGAGCATAATGTTCTAATGTTTTCTTAAAATGGCAGCAATTTGCGGAGATCTGTTAGAATATTTCAAAACACAAGGAATCACCCCAGACTTTCATTTGTCTTTATTCTGATCATTCTGTTGTAGCAACACCTCTCGATGATTTTACAATGCTTGTTTGAAAGATTGTTTAATAAGTTTGTCCGGATATCCTCGTTCTTTAAATTTACTTTTTAGCTTAACAGCAGATTCTTGATATTGATCCAATGTGTCACAGATCCTACGATACTGAAGGAACTTGGAAAAGGGAAGCTACGTTTCAAATGGTGAGGATGCATGCTGTCGTACATCAACAGGAAATTTCTGTCTGTGGGTTTAGTGAAAACATCAGTTCTTAAAATCCCTCATTTCTTTTTTCACCAATACATCCAAAAAATGATGTGGAATGAATGATATTTACATTCGAACTTAATATTCGCATGGCAACTATTCAACAATGGACAAAACCCCCAAAGTTCATCTTCCGTGCCTTGCCATAATGCGAAAACATCATTGATGTACCGACCCCAATATAGCACCTTACCAAAATCAGGAGAAGTGTAGACATGCTGGTCTTCATAACGCCCCATGAAGATGTTTGCAATTGAAGGGGCGAAAGAAGCCCCCATAGCTATTATTCACCATCTGAAATGAAAAGATTGTTGCTTGATGCTATCTGAATCAGCTTAATCAAGAAATCCGTAAGGACTACATGAGGATGTGGCCGTGTTTCAAGACCCCCTTCTATAGCTTCTAACGCTTCTAATTGAGGGATAGATGTGTATAATGAAAGAACATCTAGTGTAAGTAGTAAAGTTTTCTCCTCGATACACAGTCCGGCCAATATTTGTAAAAAATGTGAAGTATCCTTAATATATGCAGGATTACCTTGAACCAGTGGTCGCAAGAAGAAATCTGTGTATTTACAGATTCTTTCAAGTAACGAATTTCTGGATGAGAATATTGGCCTATCAGGAGGGGCATCCAATTTTTTGTGAATTATGGGAACAGTATATAATATAGGCGTAACTGGGTGTGGAAAGCACAAAAATTGACATTCTCTTTTAGTTAAAAAACCAGACTGAACAGCAGGTTTGGTCAATTCCTGAATCCTTTTCAATAGGCCAAAAGTAGGATCTTCCGTTAATTTACAATATGTGTTCACATCAGCCAGCTGTTGATATATTTCTTTGAGATAATACGTTCTATTGAGCACCATAATGGCACCCCCTTTATCAGCCTTCCTGATTACAATAAATGTTTCATTCTTAAGTTTCTGTATTGCCAAAAATTCTTTTTTTGACATATTAGATCTAACTCTGTATTGACTGACCTCCAACTGTTCCACATCCTGTAGAACCATTTGAAAATCACTAAAGCAGGATTTAGTGGACCCGGAGGTAACCACATGCTTTTGGCAACACAATCAGAAAAGATATTTTCAAACTACATAGGTGTTTTGCGATAATATTTATTTCAAGTTTGAAATTCCCTTTTCAAGTTTGTATACTACTTACAATGTCAACACAATACGTAATAGAACATTATAATTGATAGTGAAGAGTAAGGCAAAGTTGTAACATATACCCCCCTGTTTACTAAAGCTTAGCTTGAGTTATCTGCAGCAGGGCCCATTTTATTCCTATGGGCCCCGCTGCAGATAACGCGAGCTAAGCTTTAGTAAACAACCCACATAGATAGGTAAGAAAGTAGGAAGAGTTACAAAGTAAGGTGACTGATTTAAAGAAAGTTGCACATGAGGTCAGAGAGATGGTTATGTCCCACCAGAGTAAAACACAGTGGAGGAAAAAACAGCAGTTCAAACATTCCCAACTTAACACACACATCACTCTGGAATAAGCATCTTCTGTCTATCTGATTAATAGAAAGTCTGTTTTCTCCTGATATTCTGTGCTATTTATCCAGCCAGGAATGACTCCTGGCTGGTTAAATAGTGCTTAACTAGCTATTCGCAAATATTCAGCGGGAGATAGCCAGTTATCTCCAGTTGAATATTCCTGGTCAGTGCTTAGCAGCTAACCAGTTATATTGAGTGATATAACTGGCTATCCATTAATGTTCAGCATATTACTAGCTAAGTTTGGTGGCCAAATTGGGCCACCGAAATAGCAGGCCTATCTTTGACTGGTTTAAATTTAACCGGCCAGCACTGAATATTGGCTTGGTCAGTTAAGTTTAAACTGGCCAAAAATAAAATGGGTAGTCAATGCCAGTCACCAGAAACAGCTTGGCATTGAATATCTGGTCTGATTGCCGACTGTGGGAGTTAGCCAGGCTGCCTCCCGTGGTCTGAATATTAGCCTCTTTGTGTTTTTAATCAGTACACAATGGGGGAAATTTCCAAAGCTATTGCCCCAGATAAAATGGCTTAGCATAATGTTGCCCTTCTCTAGATGGTTAAAAATAGTGGGGCTGATATTCAGACCATGGGAGTTAGATCTGTTAACTCCCGCGGTTGGTGCTGAGCCTGGATATTCAATGCCAGACCATTTCCAGTGACCAGCATTGAATATTCATTTTATTTTTGGGTGGTTTAAAAGTAACCGGCTAAGCGGATATTCAGACTTAGCCACTTTTCTTTAAACTGGCCAAAGATATCCCATGTTTTCACACAGCCAAGTATGACCACTAAACCAGCTTTAAAAATCAGTGGATAGGCAGTTATATTGGGGGGGGGGGGGGGGGGGAATGGAGCTTGCATATTGTAGCCAGACTGCAAGGAAGATCTTGCAAAGGCCAGTTCTGACTGGGAAGGAAAAGCACAAGTGTGCATGACATTTTCTCAGACACCCGAAAAAAGGAGTAGGTATATGTTATTTTTAGTTCTTACTAATTTCTCTTTGAAAACCAGTGTAGCTAAATACATGCACTGAAAAGTATCCACAAGCTTTGCAAGCAGGCAGCCTATTTAAACTTTGTCTCCAGTGTTTAATTAATCAACAACATTGGGTAGCAATAACAGAGGAGTGTGTAGCAGGGAGGTTTTTAAGTAGAAAATTAAAATACAGAATTTCCAGTGTAGAATTCTCAGAAATGCTCCCAGCTTCATGTGCAGGATTCAAGAAACAGGCAGAGTTCCAGAGTCACAATGTATGGATAAGATGATGGTGCAGGGACAAATGATTTAGATTTCTTAGGAACTGGGTAACATTCTGGGGAAGGGAGATCTTTTTCCAAAAAGATGGTTCCACCTAAGTAGGGTGGAGTAAGGCTGCTGGAGATAGAACAACTTTTATTCTAGAGCCTGGGGAAAAGCTGACAGTCAATCTAGATCACATGGTTCAGAAGGGCCGATGCAGAAAACCACAAATTAGAACCATGGACCACACAGCTTCTAAAACAGTTCCCACAAAATAATTTCTGCAGGATGCAGTAATCAAAGAGCATGCAAGTTACTGTCATGTTAAAACTGTGGCAGCAAGCCACAGCTCATTGTGAAATGTCAACCATCCTATCAGTGTGTGATTAGTGATCAGCTTATGCATTAACAGGAAGGGTGACTTTTAGAAAGAAAAAGATGTGGGTCTATATCAGCCCCATTCTTGGAGGCCTCTCACCCCTAACTTGACCCAACCTGACCAACGACCATCTCGACATAGCCCAACCTGAAGGTAGCTAGCCCAACCCCCTGGACAAGGTAGTTTAGTGGCCCATGACCCTGACAAAAAAAAATACCCTTGTAGTCTAATGTACCCCCTCCTCACCCTGAACTGCCCCCCAAAACTGTCCGACGCACCTCAAGACTTGACAGGCAGGCGTGATGCCCACTTGTTCCTGCCTCTGGTGCTGCCATGACTCAAACTGGTGGCACCTGACCTCTAGCAGTGCATCATGACAGACTGCTAGGGGGTCAGTCTACCAAATAAGGCATTGCATTAAATGTTATGCCTTAATCAGTAGACTGACCCCTAGCTGTGTACTGCAATGCATTATTAAGAGTCAGAAATTCAATGTCAGTGCCCAGTCATGGCCCAGCAAAACACTAATTGCTGCCGGATGAATATTGGGTCCTTTTTGTTTTAGCTAGCTCTTAAATGAAGGATTAAAAGGGTAATTTTATAAACTGGTGCCTAATATTAAGCTGAATCTTCTAACACTAGACACTCGTATACTGATATGTTCTCAAAAGCAGTGTTTACTGAACAGATAGTGCTTGAGCCAGTGACAAGTGATTACTAAGACGACTTTTAAACTTGACATTGATTCTATCTCAGAAGAGTTCAACAGACCCCTGAAGCAGGCTTTTATGCTGAAACATGGTCCCTTGTCTGGTCCTTGCTGTCTGTTCAATAAACACTGCTTTTGAGAACATATCAGTGTATGAGTGTCTACTGTTGGAAGATTCATCCTTCAGCCTTACTTTTCCTGTTGGCTGTGAGACTTTACTTATGGACATTTGTTCCTCCATCTTAGTGGTTATCTTCTTTTGTCTAATATTAGGTGACAAATACATGTTTAGGTTATAGAATATTAGCACTTGCGTGTGTCATTGATGCCAATAGTTGGCATTTACACATGTAAGTTCTAGGCAGTGTTCTATAAAGTATGCACGGAATTTGCTTAGCATGTATCTGCAAGGGGTGGGGGGTGAGGTTAAGTTGGATAGAGCATGGGTATACCATGGGCATGTAGCCATGCAATGCATGCAACTTATGGAATACTGCCAGTTGTAAATGTTGCATGGTGCACTTAGGTGCGTTAACTTAAACTAGCTATTCACCTGCCATATGTGGGTGTGCTAAGGTTTTGGGGTACCATAGAGCTTTTATTCTAATATTTTATAATGGGCTGGACACACCCACAGGCCATTAGAGAATTGGTGCTAAGCCTCCCCATTGTGGTACCAAGTTACAGACTTGCCCTATAAGTGACTAAGGAGTTCTTTTATTAAAGTGTGCTATATTTTTGCATTTACCCCACCTTATTTGCAAAATTTGCTAAATGCAGAGGGTGAGACCAGCATCTGCCTTGCATTTAGTGGACAGGGAAGACACTTATTGCATGGGCAACAGCAATACCGGGGTACAAATTATATCGTAGTGATAGGATGGACCGAATTGGTGGAGGGGTAGCATTGTATATTAACGAGAGCCTTGAATCAAATAGATTGAAAATTCTGCAGGAAACAAAACACTTCTTGGAATCACTATGGATTGAAATTCTACGTGTAAAGGAGAAAAGGATAGTGATAGGAGTGTACTACCGTCTGCCTGACCAGGATGAACAGACGGATGCAGAAATGTTAAAGGAAATTAGGGATGCAAACAAACTGGGCAACACAATAATAATGGGTGATTTCAATTACCCTGATATTGACTGGGTAAATGTAACATCGAGGCACGCTAGGGAGGTAAAATTCCTCGATGAAATCAAGGACTGCTTTATGGAGCAGCTGGTACAGGAGCCGATGAGAGAAGGAAAAATTCTAGACCTAGTCCTTAGTGGGGTGCATGATATGGTGTGTGATAACAGTGATCATAATATGATTGGATTTGATATTAGCTTTGAAGTAAGTATACATAGGAAATCAAATACGTTAGCGTTTAACTTTAAAAAAGGAGACTATGAGAAAGAGAAGAATGGTGAAAAAAAAAACTTAGCGGAGCAGCTGCGAGGGTCAAAAATTTAGATCAGGCATGGATGCTGTTCAAAAACACCATCCTGGAAGCCCAAGCCAAATATATTCCACTTATTAAAAAAGGAGGACGGAAGACCAAACAACAGCCGGCAAGGTTAAAAAGTGAGGTGAAGGGAGCTAAAAGAAAATCCTTGAGTAAATGGAAGAAGGAACTGACTGAAAATAATAAGAAACAGCGTAAGGAATGTCAAGTCAAATGCAAAGCGCTGATAGGGAAGGCTAAGAGGGACTTCAAAAAAAAGATTGCGTTGGAGGCCAAAACACATAGTAAAAATATTTTTAGGTATATTAAAAGCAGGAAGCTGGCTAAAGAATCAGTTGGACTTTTAGATGATCGAGGAGTAAAAGGGGCGATCAGGGAAGCCCATCTGATCCTGGCAGTGCAAGCATCACTCCTCCTGATTCCCCCAATGCAACTCTCCCCCAACTTTCCCCTCATCTGTTTCTCAACTGGTACAAGTACTCCCTTCTGATCCCCCCCCCCCCCC
The DNA here is from genome assembly GCF_901765095.1 of Microcaecilia unicolor. Lineage (NCBI taxonomy): Eukaryota > Metazoa > Chordata > Amphibia > Gymnophiona > Siphonopidae > Microcaecilia > Microcaecilia unicolor. The sequence continues at coordinate 164,064,791 of NC_044041.1, forward strand.
CGCTGCCATTAACAACCCCAACATTAACCCTCCAAATATCAAGCTTGCCCCAGCATACTCTACTCCTATAGACCCCACCCCCAGTAGACCCTAGCCTCATAATTACATAAGTACTGCCACACTGGGACAGAGCAAAGGTCCATCAAGCCCAGTATCCTGTTTCCAACAGTGGCCAATCCAGGTCACAAATACCTGGCAAGATCCCAGAAAAGCTCAATACATTTTATGATGCTTATCCCAGAAATAAGCAGTGGATTTTCCCAAGTCAATTTAATAATGGTCTAATGACTTTTCCTTTAGGAAGTCGTCCAGACTCTTTATAAACCCCGCTAAGGTAACCACCTTTACCACATTCTCTGGCAACGAATTCCAGAGTTTAATTACACATTGAGTGAAGAAACATTTTCTCCGATTCATATTAAATTTACTACTTTGTAGCTTCATCGCATGCCCCCTAGTCCTAGTTTTTTGGAAAGAGTAAACAAACGATTCACGTCTACCCGTTCCACTCCACTCATTATTTTATAGACCTCTATCATATCTCCCCTCAGCCGTCTCTTCTCCTAGCTGAAGAGCCCTAGACACTTTAGCTTTTCCTTATATGGAAGTCATCCCATCCCCTTTAGTATTTTCGTCGCCCTTCTCTGTACCTTTTCTAATTCCACTATATCTTTTTTGAGATGCGGCAACCAGAATTGAACACAATATTCGAGGTGCGGTGCCAACATGGAACGATACAAAGGCATTATAACGTCCTCTCTTTTGTTTTCCATTCCTTTCCTAATAATACCTAACATTCTATTTGCTTTCTTAGCCGCCGCAGCACACTGAGCAGAGCATTTCAACGTATCATCAACAACAACACCAAGATCCCTTTCTTGGTCGATGACTCCTAACATAGAACCTTGCATTACGTAGCTATTGTTCGGGTTCCTCTTTCCCACATGCATCACTTTGCACTTGCTCATATTAAATGTCATCTGACATTTAGGTGCCCAGTCTCCCAGTCTCATAAGGTCCTCTTGTAATTTTTCTGTAAAGGAGTGAATGATGGGAGCGGGGGGGGGGGGGGGTCAGAAGACAGAAAATGGGCACTGCTGCTGTGGTGGTTGATAATGGGAGGGCACAGAGAAAGAGATGAGGTGAGGTGATGCTGGATAGTGAGGTGAGGGGAAGAGAAATGAGGCAATACTGGATAGTAGAGGATTGGAGGAAAGAGACCAGATGATGGTGGGAGAGGAGAGAGACAGGGATGATGCTGGATGCAGGGGTGGGGGAGGAGAGAGTTGGGGCTGTATATTTTGGCAGATAATTCTCTTGAGTGTGTTCAGCTTGCATATTACAATTATTAATGGAGATACGGAGGGGAAGGGCAGAGAGACATGATGAAGGGGTTCTTCCCTGCTGTTTTCAGAAGTGCTGACACAGGTGTTGCCACCCCAAGGATTTAAATTTGCTGTGCCACCTCTATCCCACCCTGCCCTAGCTCCTCCCCAGACCCACCCCACTTTAGCTGCTCCAAACATCTGAGTCAGCGTCTGCCTATGGGCTATTCCTCTGCTCCACCTTTACCATGTTAAGCAGGTGGGAATTTTATTGTGCAGGCTAGTTTTAACATACACTAACAGCTAGTGTATGTAATTGGAAAAGTAATGGAGGCGATGCTGAAGGAAAGTATAGTGAATTTCCTGGAAGCCAATAAGTTGCAAGATCTGAGACAACATGGTTTTACCAAAGGGAAATCGTGCCAAACGAATCTCATTGAATTCTTTGATTGGGTGACAGGAGAATTGATTCAGGGACGAGCTATGGACGTAATCTACTTAGATTTCAGCAAAGCTTTTGACACGGTTCCCCACAAGAGGCTCTTAAATAAACTGGATGGGCTGAAGATAGGACCCGAAGTGGTGAACTGGATTAGGAACTGGTTGACGGACAGACGCCAGAGGGTGGTGGTGAATGGAATTCGCTCGGAGGAGCGAAAGGTGAGTAGTGGAGTGCCTCAAGGATCGGTGCTGGGGCCGATTCTGTTCAATATATTTGTGAGTGACATTGCCGAAGAGTTAGAAGGTAAAGTTTGTCTATTTGCGGATGATACTAAGATCTGTAACAGAGTGGACACCCCGGAGGGAGTGGAAAACATAAAAAAGGACCTACGGAAGCTAGAAGAATGGTCTAAGGTTTGGCAATTAAAATTCAATGTGAAGAAATGCAAAGTGATGCACTTAGGGAGTAGAAATCCACGGGAGACGTATGTGTTAGGCGGGGAGAGTCTGATAGGGAGAGGGATCTTGGGGTGATAGTATCTGAGGATTTGAAGGCGACGAAACAGTGTGACAAGGCGGTGGCCCTAGCTAGAAGGTTGTTAGGCTGTATAGAGAGAGTTGCGACCAGCAGAAGAAAGGGGGTGTTGATGCCCCTGTATAAGTCATTGGTGAGGCCCCACCTGGAGTATTGTGTTCAGTTCTGGAGGCCGTATCTTGTTAAGGATGTAAAAAGAATTGAAGCGGTGCAAAGAAAAGCTACGAGAATTGTATGGGATTTGCGTTACAAGACGTATGAGGAGAGACTTGCGGACCTGAACATGTATACTCTGGAGGAAAGGAGAAACAGGGGTGATATAATACAGACGTTCAAATATTTGAAAGGTATTAATCTGCAAACTAACCTTTTCCGGAGATGCGAAGGCAGTAGAACGAGAGGACATGAAATGAGATTGAAGGGGGGCAGACTCAAGAAAAATGTCAGGAAGTATTTTTTCATGGAGAGAGTAGTGGATGCTTGGAATGCCCTTCCACGGGAGGTGGTGGAAACGAAAACGGTAACGGAATTCAAACACGCGTGGGATAAACATAAAGGAATCCTGCTCAGAAGGAATGGATCCTAAAGAGTTTAGACGAGATTGGGTGGCAAAGCCGGTGGCGGGAGACGGAGATGGTGCTGGGCAGACTTATACGGTCTGTGCCAGAACCGGTGGTGGGAGGCGGGGCTGGTGGTTGGGAGGCGGGGATAGTGCTGGGCAGACTTATACGGTCTGTGCCCTGAAAAGGACAGGTACAAATCAAGGTAAGGTATACACAAAAAGTAGCACATGTGAGTTTATCTTGTTGGGCAGACTGGATGGACCGTGCAGGTCTTTTTCTGCCGTCATCTACTATGTTACTACGTTACTAACAGCTAGTGTAGGCTAGCTTTAACATCTACTGCATGGTGAAACCCATGCTAGCTTCTTATTGTAACTTAGTATAAGTGCCCCTAATTCTCCTTAATCCTCCATTGTTTATTTCCAGCTCACTACTTAATTGGCAGCACTTACACCTCTAAGTTTGCAAAATTGGACAGCTGCACATGGAAAGTTTCACTTACACATGGAAGTTGTGAAATTATCACATCAATGTGGAAGCTGCTGGGTTCATGACACTTATTTTCTTTTCCAGGTGTATATTTGTTAAATAGCTGCTCTTGCTGTGTGTGCTGGTAGATACACATGCACTTCTGCGTCTCTTTATAGGAATTATAAGAAAGGCTCCACGATCAGTAGAACCTTTTGTACAATACGCCTTGAGTGAAGTACAAATCTTAATAAGTAAATAAAATACTGCCAGAATTGAGCATGTCCTGGCCTGGACATCTGAATTCCAATCTCAATGTTCTTTGTAAAGTGGCCCTTCTCATCAACTGGCTCACCTTTTTCCACTTGTTAATTTATGATTTCAAAAAACATAGCAGTTTGGTAAGGTAAGGCTTCCCTTTGCTAAATCCATGCTGACTGTGTCTCATTAAACTATGTGTAAGAGGACATCCCTTGGGATGTCCAGAGACTGTATGGGGGACCTCTTACATAATGAATTTTTTTTATTTGGGACCAGGGCCGGGACTGACAGACACAAGCAGGCTGTAGGCAAGTAATCCATATATGCTACATTCTTCACACGGAAAATAATTCAGCCTACTACAGGAATTGTAAACAATAGTAATAATGGAGGAGAATAACAATAGCAAAGGCAGTAAACTAAAGAATGGGCCCGATATTCAGACTGCGGGAATTAGCCTGGCTAACTCCTGCAGTCGGCGCTGAGCCCAGATATTCAATGCTGGGCTGTTTCCAATGACTGGCACTAAATATCCAGTTTATTTTTGCCCGGTTCCAACTTGACCGGGCAATATAACTGGCTATCCACTATCCGCAAATTTTCAGCGGGTCATGGCTGGCCATGTCCCACTGAAAATTCGTGGATAGCCAGTTATGTGGCATTTAACTCGCCAAGTGTTGATCCTGGTCGGTTAAATGCTTTTGAATATCGGGGGTGTATCTGCAAAGTCTTTCTATGTCCCTTGCATCCTTTCCTCCTCCTTGTAAGATCACGTGAATATCCGCTCTTTGTTTCTCCTTAATAAAGGTGTAGCAAATAGTATAGCTTAGTATGAAAAGTGACAGTCACTTACATTATCTGTAGTTTAAAATGCTGGGAGAAATTTTGAGGCTGTTGTGGAGGGCGTTAGGTGCTTGGTCCTGGTTGGGGGACTCATGATCCCCAGGAGATTTTGGGGCTCATTTTCAAAAGAGAAAAATGTCCAAAAAGTGTCATAAATCTGCATTTGGACATTTTTCTCACAAAAATGTCCAAATTGGTATTTTCGAAACCAATTTTTAGACGGTTTTCTATGGAGTTTGTCAGAATTGCATTCAAATCACAGGGGGGGGGGGGGTGTCAGTGGCATGTTAAAGGTGGGATCTGGGCACGTTCTTATGTTCTCTTATTTCTAACACTTGGACGTTTCGGAACAAAACAAAAACATCCAGGTCTATAAGTTGGATGTTTTGGTCTAGACCTGTTTTATTAACAAATAAACCACAAAAAAGTACCCTAAATGACCAGATGACCACTGAAGGGAATCGGGGATGACCTCCCCTAACTTCCCCAGAGGTGACTAACCTCCTCCCACCCCCCAAAAATGTAATTACAAACATTACTTACCAGCCTCTATGCCACCCTCAGATGTTTTACTCAGGTGGCATAGAGGCTGGTTTACATTATAGCAGCATGCAGATCCCTGGAGTAGTCTAGTGGTGGGTGCAGTGCACTGCAGACAGGTGGGCCAAGGTCCATACCTCCCTCTACATGTTACACTTATGGTGGAAACTGTGAGCCTTTCAAAACTCAACAGAAACCCACTGTACCCACATATTGGTGGCCCCTTCACCCATAAGGGCTACTGCAGTGATGTGCAGTTGGGGATAGTGGATGTTGGGGGGTTCAACAAGCAAGATAAGGGAGCAATGGTGAGATGTGCACCTGGGAGCGTTTATTGGAAGTCCACTGCAGTGTCTCCTAGGATGCCCCATTGCTCTCCTGGGATGTCTGTGTGGCCAGTCTACTAAGAATGCTGGCTCCACCTACATCCCACTGGCTTGATTTTGTGTGTTTTTCACTTGGACATTTCTCTTTTTGAAAATGGACCAAAAAGGTAAACGCACAGAGCACAAAAACACCTAGCAAACAGCCATGTTGAAAAAACAAGATAGACATTTTTCTGTATTGAAAATGGCTATATATTCCCTACTTGAATTTTGGATGTTTTTAGCAAAACATTCCAAAGTTGGACTTAGACGTCATATTGAAAATGCCCCTCCATGTGCTGTAAGTGTAGCTTATTCTTGAACCTATGTAGCTGTTTCAGGAGCCAAAGACAAGGATTTGAACTGAGCACAGGCAGCTCTGGATTCACTACTAAGCAAAATAAGCATGTGCTGAGGGCACCAAGGGAAAGGGGGGCAGCACGGAGGGTTTTTTTTCTCCTAGCTATCATATCCTTAACTCTTTCACTGCCATCTGCCACACCCATTATCCAACATGAATTTCAGAGTTTTTCTAATCATTATAAATATATATGATATTTGTTTCATACGATAATATTATTTCTCAGCACTTATTGAGTCTTGATGGCTTTCCAGTTAAGCAATGAAAGGGCTGAAGGGTACCACTGTTGGACTGTGCTCAGTGCATTAGCTGGACTTAATCCAGCCCTGAGCACAGGATTCTATACCCCTTGAAAGTTCCCTTCAAGACTAATTGCCTCCCCTCATAACAGTACTGGTCATTATAGCTGTTCCTTCTCTCCAGCATAGTTGGGTAAAAGTATTTTATTTTAATAAAGGTTCTAGGTGTCACAACTTCCACCCCTCTATACATCTATATGCTCAGCAATTGTATTCTTTATAACAGTTTCTACCATTTTGCCTGGCACTGATGCCAGGCTCATTTTTTTGTAGTTTCTTGAATCACCCTACAACCCTTTAAAAAAAGCTAGTATTAGTTTGCTCTCCCCACCCTCCTCCAATCTTCAGGTGCAATAAACAATTGTAATAATGCAAAGGTTGAAAATAAGCCAGCAGATCAGTATAACATCAAAAGTATTTTATTAAAGATACCGATATGAGACAATTTTTGATGTTATACTGATCTGCTGGCTCATTCTCCACGTTGGATTTAGCAGATTGTTTGCCTTGCTGTTTTCTGGGACCCTCATAATGCAAAGGTTGGGCAGTTTTCAAACAGCCCTTTCATCCAGGTAAATGGCTTTTAAGAACTGTCCTGTGAAAATATTTGTCAGACTACAGTCACCTCTCCTTGGCAAGCTCAGTCAAAATAGTGCCAGACCATAGCTTAGTCATCTCTTCCCACCCACAGTAAAAAGTTACAATCAATATGCAGAAAAACTATGATCAACCATTCATACCCCTGGTTAGGCAAAGTACGGTAAAATGCAATGGCGTGGCGATAACATTCTATGCCACCTTCTGCTCTTCCTGAGTAATAATTATGAACATTATGTCATCCAGATTTCACTGAATGCGTACACTGGTATGATTTAAAATTATACATATTATACTGTTCACAAGAAAGGAGCATGGTGGGGGAATTAAGTGGGTTTTTAGAGCAGGTTGTGTTGCAGAGGTTGCTATGGTAAATGTACTTTTATTGTGAATAAGGAAATAGAGAGCTGGAAACCGAACATTACTTTTTGGCACATAATTCTGCCTTCTGCAGCATATTATGAGCCCACACTCTGCCAGATTTCAGAGGTTTATCTTTTGTGAGCTCCACATGAAGAGGTGGTATCTAACTCGATGCCATAAATCAAGTGAGGCAGGAGAAATGTTACTCAAATGTGTGTGAAAGGGCCACTATCACAACATGCTTGTTTGCGGGGGGGGGGGGGGGGGGGGGAATGATCACCATGACAAAGCATGACAGGCATTTGCTCATAGCTGCTGCTTTCTGCAAGCAAACATAACCTATTCTAGTTCCTCATGGGGGTTTTCCCCCACGCCTCCTGGATTTCTGCAAATATTGATGTGAAGGATAATGGCTTGCAGCGTATGAAGCCAATATACTGATGCCAAGTTGAAAGCAGGCAATGACCTCTGGGTGTTTTTGGAAGGATTTTGCTGTTCCAATAGTTCAGGCACACTTAGATATGTCAGCACAGCTCTTGCTGTATTCAGAGTACTTGGACAGCGAGTTAATTTCCTTGGCTTCCTCTGGACTTGTGCAGATTTGCCACAGAAGGACCTAAGTCCCTGAAAGGGAATTTCCAGATTGATTATCTAAGCAGGCACATTATTTTTAAATTTATAGTGTGCTGAATCAGAGGCTAAGATGTATATCTTCTTTACAAAGAAGCTGTAGGTAATATAATTCTGTACTTTGTGCTATTGTGTTATGGTTTGCTTATTAACTATTGTACGCCACACTGAGCCTGCCCATGGGCGGGAATATTGTGGGATATAAATGTTATAAATAAATAAATACATAAATAATTCTGGTCAAAATTCTAATTCAGATCTTCCAGAAGGCAAAATACATTTTCACAATGGGCTGTCAAGTTTCCCCACACTGTACCACTGGAAGTTCCCCAAAACCTGAGAAGGCAGTTGAGTCCTGATATAAAAACAAAATCTAAGCACCTTTTTTTTTTTGGCCAAACTTAAGAGCCTAACAAGTCAGTATCTAAACACCTTGGAGAGTTGTTTGTTGAAAATGCCATGTATTTATTTATTTATTTATTTATTTATTTATTGTTTGCATTTGTATCCCACATTTTCCCACCTCTTTGCGGGCTCAGTGTGGCTTACAATAAGATATGAATAATGAGAATATTGTTGTTACAACTTGGTTATGGGTTACATTGTACAAGTTATGCGAGATAATCAAATTATCATTAGGAATATCACAATGGGATATAAATGGGGTATAAATTGGTTAATGCAAGAGCAATATTATAAGTTTTTGTTATGGGCATACATTGATGCTAACAGGGGAGCAAGGATGAACATCACCATGTCAATACTCAGCATGCAGTGGTAAATGGTTTGCAAGCCACTTCCAGCTGCATATTGTCCTAACTCTGAATATTCAATGCCGGGGCCAACTACAGACCGATTTCAGTTTTGCAGGCTGTGACGAAAACAGTGGGTTTCTGAGCCTATGAACTGTATTGTTTTGCTGATGGCATGTATTTCTCCTGGTTGTTTTGCTGAGATATGTGTTTCTCCTGGTTGACCAGCAGATGGTGATTGTTTGTTTTTTTTTTAAAGCTGTTCCAGAAGTGACAGTTTTCTTTTTCCCGCCTAACTGTGAGGTAATTTGTTAGTCTAAGTTTGGACATAGAGGGAGAAAGACCTTTCTATTGAGACCCTGTGATCAGTTATATTCTGTAACGTGAGTAGTTATATTTCCTGTACTTTCCAGGCACTATTCAGGTAGTGATAAGGTAGTTTTATAATTGATTCATATTCAGTTACCTGTTATTATGTGCTGTTTTTGTTCCATCTGTTTTATGGTTCACTGTTCAGTATTTTTCATGACAATAAACCTTCTTTAGTTTATTGCCTCTGCTTGTCTGGACTGACTAAGAATCCTGGTGGTTTGTGTGTTGAGTCTATGAGTGCTTTCTAGGAACTGTAGGACCCCTGGGAGTGTGCCCCAGTGTCCTAGAAATTACTGGGGAACAACTTGAGAGCGGGAGACTCGCCCAGTCGGTGGTTGGGACCCAGTCAGTGGGAGGAAGTTGCTAGTGTAGAGCACAAGCAGCAGGTGCAGGTGAACATGAGTTGTGCTGGGGACAGACCCTCCAGGTGGCTGCTGGGTTAGCCCAGGCAGGTGACTAGGCATTTCATCACAGACCCTTGTCCTTCTTTTTTTAGTGGCAGCATGGGAGGATTGTCAGGATCAGTGTGTGGGGTATCACCATCTACTGAGTGGTTCAGAGTTTTCTTTTAAATCTGTAACCTCCAGATAGAGCACAGTGAACGAGTACAGCAATAACAGGGTCCCTTCCCTATTCAGTTTGTTTTTGTAGTGTTAGCAGATTAGCAGCATGCTGATGGTAATTGACAGCGGCTGTCAGACATCAGATATGACCGTCCTAACACCAGAGTGACCAGATGACCTCAGTGAGGAGGAGCTGCAGGATCTGCCTGCGCAGAGTTCTCCTAGGTGGAGACTAGACTTCTTGTGGGCAGAAGCCCATGAATTGGCAGGGCAGGATGCCACACCAGCTGAAATCTGGCAGATCTACATTTTAGAACGCCAGCGGGGACAGGAACCAGAAGAGCGACGGTGACGAGATGAAATCCAGCTGCAGCATGAAGAGTAGGAATTCCAGCTGGAAATGGCTCATATCCAAAGCTCCAGCCCATTTTCTGTGCCAAGACCAGATGTAGGATCTACAGCCCGGATTGGGCCCAACTTGTTGCATAGTTTGATGATACTCGAGGTGACACTGATGGATATCTAACTGCCTTTGAAAAAAATTGCTGCCTTAATGAGATTCCTCAGAAAGACTGGGTGTGTTATATTCCCTCAAATGCTCTAACAGTGAGGAAAGCTCACTGGTAGAGCATTTGAGGTATTCCAAAGACTGTCTATGGAGACATGCTTCCAGTTTGAGGAGGTGCACAAAGCTTTGTTGAACCATTATGCCATTACCCCATGAGACCTACAGACTAAGGTTCTGGACTTTGCAAAAGGGGGCGGATGATACAGTGAGTTTGTAATTCAGCTAAGATACCGGCACCAGCAGCGGCTCAATGGAGCCTAAGTTAAAACCCTGGAGGACTGCCAAAACCTAATGTTCCTGGAGCAGTTTCTTCAGCATTGTTGTCAGAGGTGAGGGAACATGTTCAATATCACCAGCCCTGTACTCCAGAGAAAGTGGCTGAGTTAGCTGACATTTTTGTGGCTAACTGTCCCTGGTTGGCAAAGAGAATCCATCTGTATCCGCAGCAGCCAGGATCTTAGGGTAGCTAGGGTCCTAAACCAAATATCCCTGTAACCTCAGAGACTGTCATCAACCCCTCCAGTGTTCTCCAAAAACCTGAAGACTTTAAGCATGAATGTCCTTGTTACCAGTGTGGGCATGCTGGACATTTCAAAGCAGATTGCCCAGATAATCCTAAACCTGCACTAAAAAGCATTTCAGATCCTGGACCTGCACCAAAGCTGACAGCTTTTGTGGGTGGCTCCAGTTCCTCAAAAGAGGCTCACATAACCACTGGTACTGATGAAGACTGTTTTGTTTAGTTCTTAGACTTTAGCTTGGTGATTTTGATGCAGATTTACTGTTTTCACAGAATCTATCACACATGATTGTTGTCATTTTAGAAGCACTCTTCACAATATACAACTGTAAATACTGGCATTTATATATTTATATCCAATACAAGTAGAAAACCAATTTTAGAAAGCCAGTATTTACATGTGTTAATCTATGTACATATGACAAGGGAGAGTGGTTTGAGCTGGACTTGGACAGAACCAAAATCATAAGAACATAAGTATTGCCATACTGGGACAGACCAAAGTTCCATCAAGCCAAGCATCCTGTTTCCAATAGTGGCCAACAAATACCTTGGCAAGATCCCAAAACAATACAATACATTTTATGCTGCTTATCCAAGATTTTCCCCAAGTCCATTTTAATAGTGGCTTATGGACTTTTCTTTTAGGAAGCTAGCCAAACCTTTTTTAAACCCTGATAAGCTAACTGCTTTTACTACATTATTTGGCAACGAATTCCAGAGTTTAATTACATGTTGAGTGAAGAAATAGTTTCTCTGATTCGTTTTAAATGTACTACTTTGTAGCTTCATTGTGTGCCCCATAGTCCTAGTATTTTTGGAAAGAATAAACAGGTGATTCATGTCTACCCATTCCAATCCACTCATTATTTTATAGACCTCTATTATATCTCCCCTCAGCCGTCTCTTCTCCAAGCTGAAGAGCCCTAGCCGCTTTAGCCTTTCCTCATAGGGAAGTTGTCCCATCCCCTTTATCATTTTCCTTGCCTTTCTCTGTACCTTTTTTAATTCACTATATCTTTTTTGAGATGCGGCAACCAGGATTGCACACAATATTCAAGGTGCGGTCACACCAAGGAGCGATACAATGTTTTTTGTTACTATATATTGCCCTTTAGCTCCTCGTTGTTTCCTTCCAATGTTTCAACGTTCTTTTCCATTGATATATTCCTTAACGATACTTTGATTTTGTCTCGTATAACTCTTCACAATGTAATCCATAACCGAATTGTAACAAAATGTATTTCCATCATTCATAATGTATTGTAAGCCACACTGAGCCTGCAAAAAGGTGGGAAAATTTGGGATACAAATGCAATAAAATAAAATAATAAATAAAATAAATTACAACATCCTCATTTTTGTTTTTTATTCCTTTCCTAATAATACCTAAGGGCTCCTTTTACTAAGTGAACCCTCCATTGCCCCATGTAAGCCACATTGAGCCTGCCATGAGTGGGAAAGCGCGGGGTACAAATGTAACAAAAAAAAGTGGCGGTAAGCCCAACGCGGGCTTACCACTCACTATAGCGGAAGTACCGCTAGGGTCCCGCAGCAGCCTGGTGGTACTTCCCACCCCTACCGCGCCATCATTTTTGTTGCTACAAAAATTTATTTATTTTTGTAGTGATGGACAGTACCTGGCAGTAATCGGGCAGTGCCATGCACTGCCCTGTTACCACTGGGTTATCATGGGAGCCCTTACTGCCACATCAATGGGTGGCGGTAAAGGCTCCCCTCAAAATGGCCACGTAGCAAGTGTTTTACCTGCCACCCAGCCATTTCCTGCAGGAAAGCGAGACCTTCCCTTTTACCAGCTGCGGTAAAAGGGTGCCTCGGCACACGTGTAAAACACACGCCGATGCCAGCGCAGGCCACCTTTTGCTGCAGCTTGGTAAAAGTGGACCTAACATTCTACTTGCTTTCTTAGCTGCTGCTGCACTCTGAGCAGAGGGTTTCAGTGTATCATCAACGATGATACCTAGATCCCTTTCCTGGTCAGTGACTCTTAACGTGAAACCTTGCATGACGTAGCTATAATTCAGGTTCCTCTTTCCCACATGCATCACTTTGCACTTGCTTACATTAAATGTCATCTGCCATTTGGATGCCCAATCTCCCAGTCTCATAAGTTCCTCTTGTAATTTTTCACAATTCTCTTGAGATTTAACAACTTTGAATAACTTCGTGTCATCAGCAAATTTAATTACCTCACTAGTTAGTCTCATCTCTAGATCATTTATAAATATGTTAAAAAGCAGTGGTCCCAGCACAGACCCCTGGGGAACCCCACTATCTACCCTTCTCCATTGAGAATACTGACCATTTAACCCTACTCTCTGTTTTCTATCTTTTAAAAAGTTTTTAATCCACAATAGAACACTAACTCCTATCCCATGACCCTCCAATTTCCTCTGGAGTCTTTCAGGAGGTACTTTGTCAAACGTCTTTTGAAAATCCAGATACACAATATCAACTGGCTCACCTTTATCCACATGTTTGTTCACCCCTTCAAAGAAATATAACAGATTGGTGAGGCAAGATTTCCCTTCACTAAATCTAGGTTGCCTTTTTTTTGTTACATTTGTACCCTGTGCTTTCCCACTCATGGCAGGTTCAATGCGGCTTACATATTGTATACAGGTACTTATTTGTACCTGGGGCAATGGAGAGTTAAGTGACTTGCTCAGAGTCACAAGGAGCTGCCTGTGCCTGAAGTGGGAATTGAACTCAGTTCCCCAGTACCAGAGTCCACCACCCTAACCACTAGGCCACTCCTCCACTTTTTCTCATTAATCCATGCTTTTGAATATGCTTTGTAATTTTGTTCTTTATAATAGTCTCTACCATTTTGCCCAGGACCGACATCAGCCTCACCGGTCTATAATTTCCTGGATCACCTCTGGAACCCTTTAAAAAAATCGGCGTTACATTGGCCACCCTCCAATCTGCCGGTACCATGCTTGATTTTAAAGGTAAATTCCATATTACGTTAGTAACATAGTAAGTGATGGCAGATAAAAACCTGAACGGTCCATCCAGTCTGCCCAATAGTCACACTCATTATCAATTCATAATTAAATCAACCATTTGTGTCTCTACCACCTCCTTAATGGAGACTTTCTGTATCTGTGCTGTTAAAGCAAGGAGGAGGAGACAGAACTCAAAGAACTTCGTACTCGGTACTAACAATAGTTCTGCAAGTTCATTTTTCAATTCTATCAGTACTCTGGGATGAATACCCTATGATCCAGGCGATTTGCTACTCTTCAATTTGTCAAATTGCACCATTACATCTTCCAGGTTTATAGAGATTTCATTCAGTTTCTCTGACTCGTCAGCTTTAAATATCATTTCTGGCACCGGTATCTTTCCCAAATCTTCCTCGGTGAAGACCAAAGCATGGAATTCTTTGTCTTCCCTGAGTGCCCCTTTTACCTCCAGTCATCTAGTGGGCCAACTGATTCTTTTGCAGGCTTCTTGCCTTTAATACACCTTAACAAACATTTACTATTGGGCTCCCGTTACTCCCCCACTGGTCACTAATCCCCTGCCACCCTCAAATGTCATACTCAGGTCCATCAAAAAAGTAGCGAGATCAACACAACACTCTCAAGTGTCATGTTCTCAAAGCAGAAACTAGGTTTGTGAGCCCTTGGGCCACTGCCGAGGAGCGGCAGCGGCAGGCAAATCACCCAAGCAGAAAGCAGTGCTGAACACAACAGGCAGGAACCACAGAATATAACTAGCAGAGGCTTTAATAGTAGACAGTAAACATTATCCAGTAGCACATCCAGGCAAAGTCTCTGAGCAGGCGGCTAACAAAAGCAATAATCAGGTCCAGGCAAAGTCTCTAGGCAGGCGGCAAACAAGGGTAATCCATAAACTAACCAGAGTCTTTAGGCAGGCAGAAATCAACAGATGTCCAGGAACAGGCAGGGTCAAACACACAGGAAACTTTCAGAGCAGGGGAAGACCTTTGATACCAAGGCAAGGCAAAGCAAGCAAGGCTCACAGAAGCTAATAAGCCCCTCAGCAGCTGACACTCAGCTGCAGCAATCACCAGCCAAGTAAGGTTGCTGTTCAAGGACAATCCAGCAGAGCAAATCTGGCAACCTGGAAAATCCGGACCGGACTCTCTGAAGTCTGGAACATGGAAGACAGCAGAAAACAGTCCATAGCAGCCACCAGTTCTGGCCACCAGAGGGCAAGGAGAGCACCCACATGGAAAGCAGTCACAAACGTGACACCAAGACACCGTGGGTATGAGTAATAAAATGTTTTATTAAATGAAAATTTAAAAAGTCTTTTTTAATTTTCATTTAATAAAACATTTTATTACTCATACCCATGGTGTCTTGGAAGTGTCGTGTTGATCTCGCTACTTTTTTGCTGTTCTATTTTTATCCACGTAGATCCAGTTTCTCCATTCTTTGTTGGTTTTTGTATACTCAGGTCCATGACAGCAGTTTTAGTGGGTGCAGTGCACTTCAGGCAGGCTGACCCAGGCCCATACCCCCCCTACCTGTTATGTTTGTGGAGGAAACAATGAGCCCTCCTAAACCCACCAGAAACCCACTGTACCCACATCTAGGTGCCCCCCTTCACCCTTAGGGCTATGGTAGTGGTGTACAGTTGTGAGTAGTAGGGTTTGGGGGTCTCAGCACACAAGGTAAGGGAGCTATGTACCTGGGAGCAATTTATGAAGTCCACTGCAGTGCCCCCTAGAGTGCCCGATTGGTGTCCTGGCATGTCAGGGGGACCAGGGCACTACAAATGCTGGCTGCTTCCACGACCAAATGGCTTGCATTTGGTCATTTCTGAGATTGATGTCCTTGGTTTCGATTATCGACGAAAATCAGAAACGACCAAATCTAGGGACGACCAAATTTAAGGATTTGGACATCCCTGATGGTATTTTCGAAATGAAAGATGGACATATTGGATTTCCTGTATTCCTTATTTCTGAAGAAGAATGCACATATATGCCTCAGAAATGAGTTGACATCTCTTGTGATATGTAACTGTTTGTCCTTCCTATCTCTCTCACACTGGACTCAAAGAGGTTGTTCCAATGATATGTCCAAAACCATTTACCCAATTGATCCTACAAGTATAGTCTAGTGTTCTTTGCTGGGACTGTATGATGCAAGCATTGTATCATCTACAAAGGATCATGGACTTGATATTCGGTCTTTCTGTGGGTACAACCAAAGCAGTTTACATATATTATATGAAAGTACTTTTTTTTTTTGTCCCTTTTGAGCTCACAATCTAAGTTTTCGTACTTGGAGCAAAGGAGGGCTAAGTGACTTTCCCAGAGTTACAAGGAGCTGAAGTAGGAAGTAAACCCAGTTCCCCAGGTTCTCAGCTCACTGCACGAACCATTAGGCTACTCCTCTACTACCCTAAGCTCCACTCTTCCTCTTTCACTAGCTAGGAGGGCAGATCTAGGTCATATGAAAATCTTCATTTTCATTAGGCCTCATCCTGGTATTTGTGCATGCAGGTGCGAACAAGTGTATGCTGTTAATGAAAATGCTTGGCTTTCTGTGGGGCTTGCTTTATCCTGCCCAAGGTTATCCAAGGCTAATATCTTAAGATCTAAGAGACTGGTCAGCCTGATAGTGAAGACACAAAAGTGAATGTTTTCAAGGTAACTAAAATGCATTGCAGATGTGTGAGCCAGCTACAGTAATAAAATATTTATTAAAAAAAAGCTTCTATTTAAAGCCTTCCTGTGGATTAAATTTGCCCTTTTGTAAGTTAGACTATCTCCATTAGTGTTGGGTTTACATGAAAAGGCATAGCACTCTCTTTTTCTTTACAGGAATAAAGTGATGTGGTAGCCATGTTAGCCTATTTTTAAAGGTAATAAATAAAAATAAAAGAAAACATAGAAAAGAAAATAAGATGATACCTATTTTTATTGGACTAACTTAATACATTTTTTTTATTATCTCTTGAAGGTAACCCTTCTTCTTCAGATTAGGAATAAGCAAATGTTGGCAAACAGTATATTAAATGGGTTAGGTGAGAAACATGGGGAGCTGGGTGGATGAGAGTCAGGGAGAGATGGATGGTAGATAAGAGGGTGAAAAAGCAGTAGAATTTTATGGTTTATAATGGGTTAGAAAACCTAGATCTTTGTTAAGTCCTGTCTGATGGGTGGCAAAATGTTTAATCATTTTGACTTCAAAGGTCTCAGGTTCCTGGATTGTCTTAAAGTTTCAATTTAGTATTCTCACCATAAAATCATTGATGCAATTTTATGGTTTTGTAAAGTGCTGTCACACCAAAGTGGCAGGAGCAATCCAGCTTCTTCCCTATGCATTGCAAGATGTGCTAAAGTGATCACTGTGTATTTCTTTAAAGTTGAGACATCTGCTAAATTGGTGCACAATTTTGAAAAGTTTTTTTTTTTTCAAAATATGGCATGTTTAAATGGTGTAAGTTCAAAATTTTGCAGAGGTTTCAACACAGTGGCAGGGGTCATTCCTCTCAAATCTGGGAGTGGGATGAGGGGGAGGACCCCCTTCTCACCCCCCTCCCCTTCCTCCCTTCCTCACATTTTCATCTTCTTTTCCACTCTTCATGCCAGGTAAGCCGCTGTTGAGGCTAGCAGGAAATGAGTGCAGCAAACACTGAGCTTGCCTTTTTTGAATATTGATCTCTTAATACTATTTCAGCACTTCTACAAGTAAACATTTCAATATATAAGTGCAGATACAAGGACTCATGGGTCTTCACCAGATCCACTCAGCTTGTCTTCCAGCCCCTTAGATCACTGAGAAATAGTGAGGTATTTCAGAGTTCCTTCGTAAAGCCCTGCAGAATAATCAGACTCTATGCCAGTGGTAGACCATTCTGGATCTCAACTACCACAAGTCACTCAGGTTTTGACATACCTAAACTGAAAATGCATTTGTATGACCTTGTCTCCATTGTGTGTGACATCATCTCATCTATACTCATTATGAAAAGCCAAAAACCTGACTGGCTTGTGGCATTGGAGAGCTGGAGTCCTCCATTTGTCCTTCTTTGCACTCAACTGCATATGCTCTGTTCATCTAATTCCACCTGCTACCATATTGCATCCCCTCATTCTGGCTCTGGTCATCTCCCACCTAGAGTACTGTAATGGTCTCTATGCCGGTCTTCCCCCACACTCTTTGAAACGCTTGCAATTAGTACAATCAACTGCAGTTAAACTCTTATTTGATACCCATAGATTTGACCACATCACCCCCCTACTCTGTTCAGAACACTGGCTCCAAATCTCGGCACATATCAAGTTCAAAATCCTCACATTGGTCTACAAACCCAGATCATCATCTGCACCCTCCTACCTCTATAATCTCCTCATCCTCTACACCTGTTTAGAAGGAATGGATCTACAGAATCTTAGTGAACATTGGGTGGCAATGCCGGTAATTGAATAGATATGGATGAGCTGGAGTGTAAATTTAAAGGGCTTCGACATTAGCTTCAGAACTTTTAGTATAAGAACAGTGCTAGGCAGACTTCTACGGTCTGTGCCCTGAGAACGGCAAGGACAAATCAAACTCGGGTATACATATAAAGTATCACATACCATGTAAAATGAGTTTATCTTGTTGGGCAGATTGCATGGACCGTTCAGGTCTTTATCTGCCATCATTTACTATATTACTATCAGGCTTATTTTCAAAAGAGAAGGGCGCCCATCTTTCGACACAAATCAGGAGATGGGTGTCCTTCTCGCAGGGTCGCCCAAATCGGCATAATCGAAAGCCGATTTTGGGCGTCCCCAACTGCTTTCTATCGCGGGGATGACCAAAGTTCCTGGGGGTGTGTCGGAGGCATGGCGAAGGTGGGACTGGGGCATGCCTAACAGATGGGCATCCTAGAGCGATAATGGAAAAAAGAAGGATGTCCCTGACAAGCACTTGGCTAACTTTACTTGATCCATTTTTTCTTACGACCAAGCCTCAAAAAGGTGCCCGAACTGACTAGATGACCACCGGAGGGAATCGAGGATGACCTCTCCTGACTCCCCCAGGGCGGCGGGCCTTTAAGAGGGACGTCCTTCGGCAGTTCTGTGAGAAACACGTCCTTGTTACTGTACTTTACACTTATGAATGTTCCTTATATTTCCCCGTACCTGGATGTCCGCAACTACATGTACTGTACTTGCGGAACATACAGCTATGGGAAATATAAGGAACATACATATTTTATTGTGTATATATGAAGAGGTTCGCACACTTGATAATGATCTATATAAGGAAAGCTGCACACGTGTCAACACGTACTCATCCAAATAAGGCCTCGCACACGTGACGACGGTCTATGCACGTCATGGTCGTCCATGTGTGGACCCATCATATATGGGGCCAGGATGTCCATGTGTTAACTCGTGTGTATATGGGATGGTTGTCCATATATGGAACTGTGCATGTAAGAACATCCATCACTCATGGACGTCTATATAAGGCAATGGACGTTTTCTAACGGTTATTCACTGAGAAACATGTCTTTCCACCAGGAGCCAAATTTCAGCGTCGCTGAAAATCTGAAGCTAATCGAGCTGCGCCTGAGGCACCGTCGTGCCATTTTCATACACCACCTGCCTCCCAGGACTGTCTCAATATGAGCCTGGAGTCGTATAAGAGACCAGTTGGAAAGACAACTGTTTGTTTCCCCCCCCCTCCCCTGTCCTGGCCTATCAGGTCCCCCTCCTGTAGCTACACATATAAGAGCTCCCTCAGTAATGTAAGCACTAACTGTAGTCTGCATTCAAGGGTAATCAGTATGTATACACGCACATTCATTAATAGAATCAATTTACTAGAAAGGAAAAACATTCTCACTTTCCAACAATACTGCACACAAATGGTACTCTCTGTCCTCATGTCCACCTCAATGACATCACCCGTACCAATGTCATGTCCCCCCATATCAGTAGTGTTGTATGTCTCTACAATTTGGCTGCTAAATGATGTTATGTTGTGAAGGCAAGAAAGGCCATCCCCTGACTCCTGGTGTACAAACTTGTATCTTACAGACGTTTTGGCATATGTCGGGACCTCCAGTCCCTACGGTGAAGGTTCCGTTGCGTACGGCGGGACCACCCCGACATCATTCTGAGCGTGTGACGGCGCCTCAGGCTCGACGTAAGTATTATAAACTGGCCACCTGTAATCCTTTGTAAATGTATTTATTTAATAATGCAAATTTCATGTTCAGTTTCCATGTGGCTAATAGGCAACTAGTAAGTCACACCTCTGTCCCAGATCAAGGCCTGACGTTGCAGCTACCCTCCCATGAGTGTGGCTGTAACTTCCAACTAACCTCCTCTGAGATGAATGAGATGACATGCCTCACTTCTGTATCCCCCTTTCTGGGGTGGATACTGTTTCATGGTATTCTTGCCTGATGTCCTGCTCTTAGTGGATATCATTGCATGATTTGAAAGTAATGTAAAGAAATAGTGCTTCCACCCCTTCCTCCTCCTCCCCCCCCCCCCCCAAAAAAATGGTCATTCTACCATAGTCAAAACTCAAAATGCTAACATGCTACTGAGGAATGAGTGTTCTCTGCCTACACATCTTATGGTATACTCCTTTTTCAGACCAGCTTCCAGGGTTCCCTGTCATGTCATCTCATGCATCTCACACCCCATGTATCTAGCCCAGGGCTCACCACTGACCCCACCTTTCCCCATTCCTGCCTCATGCCAGCCAGCTAGCTCCTGCATTATGCAAGCCATGTTGATTGTGCCGATCTCAAGGACAATCCTTTTACATACACAGGGCACCAGCAGCAGGAGGATGAGCAGGAGGCAGGACTGCCTGCTCCGGTGGTGGAGGAGGAGGAGGCAGGACCACTTTACAAATTAACAAATAGAAATAAAACAAATACAGAAAATAAAACACTACCATTTTATTGGACTAATACATTTAGCTTCCAGAGGCCAAAATCTCCTTCCTCAGGTCAATACAGTATAGTGCTGTTACAGTATCCTATCCTGACCTGAAGAAGGGGGTTTTGTTCTCTGAAAGTCAAAATGTATTAAAATTAGTCCAATAAAAAGATGACCTTATTTACATGTTCTATTTATAAACATTTATTAACACAGCTACAATACTATATCCTAAAGCAAAAAAATAAAAATATATATTTTATTTACAGTTTGTTGTCTCTGGTTTCTGCTTTCCTCATCTTCTTTTCACTGTCTTCCTTCCATCCAGCATCTGTCTTCGCTCTTTCTCTGCCATCCAGTGTCTGCCCTCTCTAATGTCCCTTCCATCCACTGTCTGCCCTCTCTCTCTCTCTCTCTGCCCCTTCCATCCACTGTCTGCCCTCTCTCTCTCTTCCATCCACATCTGCCCTCTATTTCTGCCTCTTCCATCCACCATCTGTCCCAGTCTGCCATCTCTATCTCCCCCTTCCATCAACATCTGCCCTCTCTCTCTCCCTTTCATCCACATCTGCCCTCTATCTCTGCCCCTTACATCCACCATTTGCCCCAGTCTGCCCTCTTTCTCTCTCTCCCTTCCACCCACCATCTGCCCTTTCTCTCCGCCCCTTCAATCCGTCTGCCCTCCCTCTCCCATCCATCCAGGGTCTGCCCTCCCTCTCCATCCATTCAGGGTCTGCCCTCCCTCATGCTTCCCCCTTTCATCCAGGGTCTGTCCCCTCTCTCTCTCTGCCCCCTCTTTTCAGCCCCCAGTTCCAGCCCCCTTATTCCACCTGCCCCTAGTTCCAGCCCCAGCCCACATCTCCCACCTGCCCCCTTTTCAGCCCCACTATCCCACCAGTCCCCAGCCCTTTTCTCCCATCAGTCCCGAGCTTCAGCTCCCAGCCACTTCTCCCTGTCCCCTTTTCAGCCCCTAATTTCAACCCCAGCTCTTTTCTCTCACCAGTCCTGAGCTTCAGCCCCAGCCAGTTCTCCCTGTCCCCTTTAAAGCCCACAGTCCCCACAGTTTCAGCCCCTGCCCCTTTATAGCCCCCAGTTCCAGTACTGCCCCCTTATCCCAACTACCCTCCTTTTTAGCCCCCAGTTCCAGCCCCCTTCATCCACCACATGCCTTGCATCCCCCTTTTCAGCCCCAGACCCATTCTCCCACCTGCCCCAGGTATGGACCCATTTTCCCTCCTGCCCCCTTGTCAGACCCCAGTTCCGCTTCAGACCCCTTCTCCCATCTGAGCACTCCCCTCCCCAATCCTCTTCTCCCCTCTGAGCACCCCTCTGAACTCCCCCACCCCTCCCCAATCCCCTTCTCCCCTCTGAGCACCCCTCTGAGCTCCCCCACCCTCCCCAATCCCCTTCTCCCCTCTGAGCTCCCCCACCCCTCCCCAATCCCCTTCTCCCCTCTGAGCTCCCCCTCTCCCATCTGAGGCCCCCCCGACCCGGTCCCGTCCCCCCTCCATCGAGAGCCGACAGAGCCCTCTTCTCCTGCCACCACCCTGCCTTTTTTTTAAAAATCCATGCAGCGGTGCATGCAGTGCCTCGCGTCTGCCCTGTGTGTGCTGTGAAAGGAAAAAATCACCTCGCTGGCATCGGGCCTTCCCTCGCTGTGTCCCACCCTCGAGGAAATAGGAAGTTACCTCAGAAGAGGGCGGGACACAGCGAGGGAAGGCCCGATGCCAGCAAGGTGATTTTCTCCTTTCACAGCACACACAGGGCAGACGCGAGGCGCTGCCTGCGTCGCTGCATGGATTAAAAAAAAAAAGCAGGATGGTGGCAGGAGACGAGAGCTGTCGGCTCTCGACGGAGCACCCCCCCCCCCCACCCGCTGACACCCAGGGTGGACCGCCTCCACCACCCCGCCCTTGCTACTCCACTGCTCCAGCCGTTGGAGCTGCTGTACCACTTCACTTTGGGCCTGTACCGCTTCCCGTTGCAGCTCGAATTTCTGACACTGGTAATCTTCCATGTGCACATTCTGGCCCCGCAATTGTGTGCTGAGGCGCAGCAGCTGCCTCCTCGGGCTGGATGGCCTCTGGTGAGGAGGTGCCCCCTCTTCTGCATCTTCTTCTTCTTTAGTGTCACCATTGGCAAAGGCTGTGGGTGGTGGAGGGAGAGCCTCTGCTGTAGGTGGTAGACGGAGAGCCTTTGCTGCAGGTGGTGGACGGAGAGCAGGCGCTGCTGCTGCTGGGTCCTGTGGTTCCACCCCATAGACCTGTGTGCTTTCTTGTGCAGGCCCACTGGTTTGCTGCTCTGTGTGCTGGGGCTGGTGGCCACTAGGGCCAGCTTCTTCTTCTCACTGGCTGTCATCACCTGAATAGCAAAAGGGGAGGAAGTTTGTTGGTCAAAATAACCCACTTTTGTTTTTCAGCATTCATATACATAGCCCCACACGCAAAGACCCAGCAAAGAGATGGTGAGGAATGGGATTGGCAGGCATGCCACAGATGTCATTGTACATGGTACAGAGCTGGAGACGAGGAGCGCAGTGTACTACAGAGACTGATGTGGAAGCAGCGGCATTCCTAGGGGGGGCGGTCCGCCCCGGGTGCACGCCTGTCCTTCCTTCATTCTATGCTCCCTCTGCCCCGGAACAGGAAGTAAGGCATGACCCCTCTTACTCCCTCAGTGGTCATTGACTCCTTCCCACCCCCGAACAGTACATACCAGCTCTATGACAGCTTCAGATGTTATGGTCTTTCCTATTAGAGCATCAAATAGGGTCCCTGGAGTAGCCTTGTAGTCGTTTCAGTACACTATGAAGAGAGACCCAGGCCCATAACTCACTCTAACTGTTACACATGTGGTGGGAAGTGTGAGCCCTCCAAAACCCACCAAAAGCCTACTGTACAGACATTTAGGTGACACCTGCAGCCATATGAGCTATTGTAGTGATGTATAGTTGGGTACAGTAGGTTTATGGTGAGTTTTGGATGGCTCCCCATACAATATAAGAGGATAACGGTAAGATGTGTACCTGGGACCTTGTATGTGAAGTCCACTGCAGTGCCCCCTAGGGTGCCCCACAGCTCTGCTGGGATGTCTGTGTGGCCTTTCTACTAAGAATTCTGGCTTCTCCTACATCCCAATATCTTGATTTTCTGCATTTTTTTCACTTGAACTTTTTTTTTAATGGTCCAAAAAGATAGACATGGTGAGCACAATAACGTTTAGCAAATGACCATTTTTTTTTTTTAAAGGATGGACTTTTTCAGGTTCGAAAATGGCTAGGTTCGCTACTGGATTTTTGGACAATTTCTTCAAAACGTCCAAGTCAGATTTAGGTGTCATATCAAAATGCTCCCCGACGTGTCCATACATATGCAGTGTGTTCTCTGCATGGTAATTTAACTTTCTATCCTGCTGCCTCCAGGCAGAAAGCTAAGGGTTCTTCATGTTGATATTTGCTCAATTTCTGCATAATTAGGAGTGCACTACTGTAACCTAAGGGTTAATGGAAAAAAATAAATAAATACTTACCTGGGTTTTCTGGGGTGTGTCTGGGCCCCAGAGATGATGAACTGGCAGTGCTGGGTAGTTGTGGCTGATTCTGGCCATTCAGAAGGAGTCCTGCGGGTTAGGGAAGCAGGACAGGCTGGGGCAGGTATTAATAATAGGGATGTAGTAGGGCTGGCCACA
This sequence comes from Microcaecilia unicolor, assembly GCF_901765095.1. Classification (NCBI taxonomy): domain Eukaryota; kingdom Metazoa; phylum Chordata; class Amphibia; order Gymnophiona; family Siphonopidae; genus Microcaecilia; species Microcaecilia unicolor. The sequence goes on from NC_044041.1 coordinate 164,088,748, forward strand.
TTCCGTTGGTCAGCAGGAAGGTTTGGAATTCTGAAAAAGGCTTGGGATTGTCTGGGGAGTGCTCGGAATGGCAAGCCAAGACTGGGTTTCCTAGGAAACGGGTGTTAGTGGCAGTTTAGAGGAGTTTGCTGCTTTGATGGGGAAAGGTGATGTCTGATTGAGCTCTGAGTGCTGGTGAAAAACTGAGAATAAATGAGGGTAAAATAGGATTCTCAGAACTGAGGTTGTGTGAATGAGTATGGTAGAGGTGTGGTAATAAGGGAAAGTACAGGAGAATCTGTTTGAGATAAAGTAAAGGGAGTTGATGGTTGACAGAGAATGAAAGCCAAATGGTGATTGGATTTGAGTGAGCAGAAGGGGGGATTGAATGAGGTTGGATGTGAAAAGGGAGAAAAACATTTATTTAAAATTTTAAAAAGGAGTTAAATGGTTTATGAGGGTTTTTTGTATCCAATGTACCAAGAGAGAGCAGAATAGAATGTTCACTGCCTGAATGAAAATGGAACCTGGTGTAGAGTGAGTGACAACCAAAGCAGTGCAGCGCCTCAGATTAGGGAGTTTCAGTACAGTATAGGTGTTTAGAAGGGAATATTTAATTAAATTTATTTTAATTAGAAAAGCTGACCACAGTATTTAAGTCCTGATTAAAATTCCCACTGAGGTTGCTGAGAACTGATAGGAAGATAAGGTTTTGCTTCCAGTTATTTTTTTTAAAGAGTGTGAGGTTTAGGAAGAAGAATACGGAAGGGAAGGAGAATATTACAGCGATCGTATGGGCCCCCACGCAAGAAAGCAATTGCTCCATCTGAAGCTTGCCGTGCAGCTAAGTGACTGAAAAAGGAAGAGAACCCCCCCCCCCCCCCCCCCCCCACAAAGAATCATTTCTTGCAGGGTGATTTTACATGTTATAGTTTGAAAAAGGGAAGGAAAGGGAGATTTGAATATTTTAAGTGTTTTAATGATATATGTACTAGCTGGTTGTGGGTGGGACACAGTTCTGTAATGAAGTAAAATCATACAAGTGTTCACATGGTTATGTATAGTTGAAATATTTTGCAAAGAAAAGAAATTTATGCAGAGTGATAGTACTTAAATGGTTATTTTAATACATGCAAATAAATGCTGCATTGTTAAACAAAGATTTGAATTTGTGCTTACTAAAACAGGAAAAATCTAACTTTAGTTTATTTTCCCCACACACTCTTTGAGAGTATGTGGCGAGGTTAGTGATTTGTAAGTCCCTCCGGTTTCAGTGGTGAGCCTGAATATTGGTCACGACTACTCACAACAGATATTCTGATGCATCACCTTTGCTGAAACTCAGGGGGGGTCTTTTACATTTGGCGTAGTCGGCAGGATTTTTCCTGGTTTTGGGGTACCAAATTTCATAATTGTGGGGTTCAAGTGAGTAATTTTGAGTCCTGAAAGTCTGGTGTAGTTGGAGTAACGTTTATTTCCCTTTAGAATGTCTGTTACTACAATAAAGCTGTTACAATTTAAAAAAATGAAGTAGTGATGTGCCTTAGTTTTTTGGATGTGCCTTAGCTTGGGTGGGGTAGAAGAAAGCAGGGGGAAGCAAGCTCTATTTCCAGATGACCACTACCCTGAAGGAAGTCTATAGTCTAAGAGAAAAAAAATTGATTTGGGAGAGTTTGAGCTCAGACATTAGACCTGAGCAAGGATGGAACATGAAGCATATTTTGCTTTGGAGGGTACCTTGGAAGAATTTCGGAATTGGAATCGGAACACCAATGACTACAATTCCTACTTTATTACATTCGAAAGGTATCTGAAGTATTTGCAGTGGAGGAAAAAGAAGTTTGGTGAAAAAAAGGAAAAAACTTCAAAGGAAACCATTTATTTAAGTGGAAAGTTGGATGAGGAAGGAGAGCCTGTGATTTTCACGAAGAGTGTGCCCGAATGGCCAAAGGAAAATGTTCCACGTACCATGTCCACTGAACTTCTCGGTGAGAAGTCGAACACACAGTATCCGACCAGAGAAATTGGTGGAGAGGAGGTTTCTACACCAGCACTGATAATCCAGTGTTGCAACAAGGTCCAAGGGGCATGTCTACAGTGAGAGGGTCCTGGAGACCAAATAGACCTGTGACTTGTTTCCGGTGCGGGCAACGTGGACATAAGAGTTGGCATTGCAACGCTTTTCTAGATCCAGGAGAAGTGAAGGGACAGAAAATAGAAAATGCATACTCTCAAGACCTGAGGCAGCTGAATGAGGAAACATCCTAAGAAGGTATGGCAAGAATTTGCTGAAACCTCTTGGAGAGACAAGCTGAATATGGAAGAGAATGTTGTGCCTAAGGATTCTCAGAAACCAGAGTTGCACAGTGGTTGTGCAAAGGCATCTCTATGTCAAGGATACTTGTTGATGCAGTATCAGGACTGTCTTGGAACCAGGTGCCGATAATGTGAACAGTGTGAAAAGCCTAATGGTGACACCTCTTCGGTGTTGGATTCGGTTGGACACAGTTGGAACAAGTTGCAGGAAATACACAAGAAATCTTGAGCCAAGGGTTGGAGTCAGCTAAAGAAATGGAGACTCGGATTCAGGCTGAGGAGACAGCTTTGGAGAATATCTCTATGCCCAGTATGGAGAGAAAAGTTTCTGCAGAAGAAGGAATAAAAGAGGTGTTTGAGAATAAGGAGACTGGCGTTCCAACAGAAGAGACTCAGTGTAAGGAGGAGAGGAAGGAGGAGAATGCAGATATGGATACCTTGGGTCAGGCTGAAGAGTTGCAGGAGGAACTGTACGTAACAAATGTGGAACAGAACAAAATGAATCTTGACTTCCAAAAAATAAAAGAAGCAGGTCCCTTTGAAGTAACTGAGGAGAAATCTGGGTTGATGGCTGCTGTAAGTGAAGTATATTCTGGGGAAGTGAAAGAAGAGAAAGCAGATGTGCTCCAAATATCGAGTCCCAGTGAGAGAAAAGTATTGAAAGTGGAAAGAAGTGATATAAATTTTATGGCAGAGAATAAAATGTGTGAAGTCGAGTGTGAAAAAGCTGGTGAGGATGGAGCGGGGTCTGAAAAATTGGTAAAGTTAGTACAAGTGTGGAATACTAATGGAATAAGGAAGAAAATTCCTAGGAACAAAGGGAAGAAGCAGATCGGAAGTGACTACTACAGGTCAAAAACAAGGTCAGAAGTAATGTACGACCAGATAAGAGGAGTGAGTATAAAGAATGCATTTTCTCTGAGGGGAACGTCTATAGGAAGGGTAATAAAATTGCTGAAAAGAGAATTGGATCGGTGTGGTTGGAATTTTAAGAAAAGAAAGAAGGAACCAGCAGTTGGTACAGAAGCCAGTTACCCACAACATTTACCACAATTGGCTGTGAGAGATGAAGCTCTCAACTGAAGAAAAAATAAAGAATTAAGACTGCTGTTTACCAAGGAAAAAAAAGGGTTTCATTCCAGATGGGAAGTGGGTCATCTGGAGGTGAGTTTGGTTCCCTTTGCTTTTTTTTTGAGACAAATGTATTAAAAAAAAAAAAATTTGAAATGGAAAATACGAGGAGAAAACAGCTCACAGGAGCCTGGTGAAAAAAATATAATCTGGAAGTGGGGGGACCTGAAATGACATCTACTCAGGGAAAGAATATTACAAAAAAATGTTGAATTATCAGTTCCTGAAAAGGAAACTGACAATGTGTTCTCAATCAAGGGAATACTGTTTGAAAAAAAATGATGATTACTGTTTTGTTGTAAAGTTAAAAGTTGTTTATGAAGTGAAAAGTTTAGTTAAAATATATTTAAAGTGGCCCTGTTAGCTGGTTTGGGGGGTGATTGTATGAGAATAATAAAGAGGGTTTGTTTTTCTTAGGGAGAGTTGGAAGTTAAAGGGGTTGTGTAAGCTAAATGGGGGTTGTATGTTTTTTTTTAAGAAGTGGATGTGAATGATTGGGATGTGCATGAATAAAGGAGGGGAGTTGTTGTTTGGAATTCATGATTGTTGCAATGTTAGAGAGAATATTGGGGACAATATTCATTTTCAGCATGGGTGAATGTAACCTAAGGGTTAATGGAAAAAAATAAATAAATACTTACCTGGGTTTTCTGGGGTGTGTCTGGGCCCCAGAAGATGATGAACTGGCAGTGCTGGGTAGTTGTGGCTGATTCTGGCCATTCAGAAGGAGTCCTGCGGGTTAGGGAAGCAGGACAGGCTGGGGCAGGTATTAATAATAGGGATTTAGTAGGGCTGGCCAACATTCCGTTGGTCAGCAGGAAGGTTTGGAATTCTGAAAAAGGCTTGGGATTGTCTGGGGAGTGCTCGGAATGGCAAGCCAAGACTGGGTTTCCTAGGAAACGGGTGTTAGTGGCAGTTTAGAGGAGTTTGCTGCTTTGATGGGGAAAGGTGATGTCTGATTGAGCTCTGAGTGCTGGTGAAAAACTGAGAATAAATTGAGGGTAAAAATAGGATTCTCAGAACTGAGGTGTGTGAATGAGTATGGTAGAGGTGTGGTAATAAGGGAAAGTACAGGAGAATCTGTTTGAGATAAAGTAAAGGGAGTTGATGGTTGACAGAGAATGAAAGCCAAATGGTGATTGGATTTGAGTGAGCAGAAGGGGGGATTGAATGAGGTTGGATGTGAAAAGGGAGAAAAACATTTATTTAAAATTTTAAAAAGGAGTTAAATGGTTTATGAGGGTTTTTTGTATCCAATGTACCAAGAGAGAGCAGAATAGAATGTTCACTGCCTGAATGAAAATGGAACCTGGTGTAGAGTGAGTGACAACCAAAGCAGTGCAGCGCCTCAGATTAGGGAGTTTCAGTACAGTATAGGTGTTTAGAAGGGAATATTTAATTAAATTTATTTTAATTAGAAAAGCTGACCACAGTATTTAAGTCCTGATTAAAATTCCCACTGAGGTTGCTGAGAACTGATAGGAAGATAAGGTTTTGCTTCCAGTTATTTTTTTTAAAGAGTGTGAGGTTTAGGAAGAAGAATACGGAAGGGAAGGAGAATATTACAGCGATCGTATGGGCCCCCACGCAAGAAAGCAATTGCTCCATCTGAAGCTTGCCGTGCAGCTAAGTGACTGAAAAAGGAAGAGAACCCCCCCCCCCCCCCCCCCCACAAAGAATCATTTTCTTGCAGGGTGATTTTACATGTTATAGTTTGAAAAAGGGAAGGAAAGGGAGATTTGAATATTTTAAGTGTTTTAATGATATATGTACTAGCTGGTTGTGGGTGGGACACAGTTCTGTAATGAAGTAAAATCATACAAGTGTTCACATGGTTATGTATAGTTGAAATATTTTGCAAAGAAAAGAAATTTTATGCAGAGTGATAGTACTTAAATGGTTATTTTAATACATGCAAATAAATGCTGCATTTGTTAAACCAAAGATTTGAATTTGTGCTTACTAAAACAGGAAAAATCTAACTTTAGTTTATTTTCCCCACACACTCTTTGAGAGTATGTGGCGAGGTTAGTGATTTGTAAGTCCCTCCGGTTTCAGTGGTGAGCCTGAATATTGGTCACGACTACTCACAACAGATATTCTGATGCATCACCTTTGCTGAAACTCAGGGGGGGTCTTTTACACTACTACTACTACTACTAACTAACATTTCTAAAGCGCTACTAGGGTTACGCAGCGCTGTACAATTTAAACATAGAAGGACAGTCCCTGCTCAAAGAGCTTACAATCTAAAAGACAAGAGAACAATCTAAAGACAAGTGTACAATCTAGAGGACGAGTTAATCTGATAGGGTGGATAGATTGGGGCATTCTATATTTCTCAAGCGGTTAGGCGCCGAAGGCAGCATTAAAGAGGTGAGTTTTAAGCAGAGATTTGAAGATGGGTAGGGAGGGGGCAAGGCGTATGGGTAAAGGAAGATTGTTCCAGGCATAGGGTGAGGCAAGGCAGAATGAGCGGAGCCTGGAGTTGGCAGTGGTGGAGAAGGGTACTGAGAGAAGGGCTTTGTCCTGTGAGCGGAGGTTACGGGCGGGAACATAGGGGGAGATGAGGGTGGAGAGGTAGTGAGGAGCCGCAGACTGAGTGCATTTGTAGGTAAGGAGGAGGAGCTTGAATTGTATGCGATATCTGATCGGAAGCCAATGAAGTGATTTGAGGAGAAGGGTGATATGAGTATATCGGTTCTGGCGGAATATAAGACGTGCAGCAGCGTTCTGAACGGATTGAAGGGGGGATAGATGGCTGAGTGGGAGGCCAGTGAGGAGTAAGTTGCAGTAATCAAGGCGAGAGGTAATGAGAGCGTGGACGAGAGTTCTGGTGGTATGCTCAGAGAGGAAAGGGCGAATTTTGCTGATGTTGAAGAGGAAGAAGCGACAGGTCTTGGCAGTCTGTTGGATATGCGCAGCGAAGGAGAGGGAGGAGTCGAAGATGACTCCGAGGTTGCGGGCAGATGGGACGGGGAGGATGAGGGTGTTATCAACTGAGATAGAGAGTGGAGGAAGAGGAGAAGTGGGTTTAGAAGGAAAGACGAGGAGCTCGGTCTTGGACATGTTCAGCTTCAGGTGGCGGTTGGGCATCCATGCCGCAATGTCGGATAAACAGGCCGATACCTTGGCCTGGGTCTCCGCGGTGGTCAGGTGTAGAGAGGTATAGCTGAGTGTCATCAGCATAAAGATGATACTGAAAACCATGAGACGAGATCAGCAAGTTCACAGTCATTCTTGTGAAATTATGCTTTGAAGTATGTAATATCTCTGGCACTCAGTAACAGCAGGGCTCAGATCATACATAGTGTAGTAACTACAGATGTGCTGAATATTTGATTGAAATTCATATTTGGCCAAATAATAACACAATTCAAATACTGATATTAAAAAAAAATTCAAATTGTAAAATTTCAAATATTTAATTTTTTCCCAGGATTGCTCAACATTGTCACCAAAGTAATCATGTTGTGCGTGAACTGGTAATAGACCCAACTGGAAATTGGAATGCTTATAAGTGGTTCAGTTTGTAATAATTTATTTATTTATTGCATTTGTATCCCACATTTTCCCACCTTTTTGCAGGCTCAATGTGGCTTACAATAATCATGAATAGTGGAAATACATTAGAAAATAGACATTTAGTGTAACAGAAGGATCTTGGATAACATAGAGGGGCATAATCGAACTGCGCCGGCGAAATACATGGCCTGCGATGTATTTTGGCGGCGCCGCAAACAGCTGGCCAGACTTGTATTTTCAAAAAAGATGGCCGGCCATCTTTTGGTTCGACAATACGGTTCCAGCCAGCCAAATGCCTTGGATTTGGCCGGGGTTTGAGATGGCCGGCTTCGTTTTTTAGCGATAATGGAAAGTTATGTCGGCCATCTCAAACCCCGGCCAAATCCAAGGCATTTGGCCGTGGGAGGAGCCAGCATTTTTAGTGCACTGGCCCCCCTGACATGCCAGGACACCAACCAGCCACCCTAGGGGTCACTACAGTGGACTTCAGAAAAGCTCCCTCGTGCATAGCTCCCTTACTTTGGGAGCTGAGCCCCCCAACCCCCCCCCCCAAACCCACAAATGTACTGCACCCACTAAAATTGCTCCAGGGACCTGGATACAGCCTCTAGAACTTATTGCTGCTGTATAACTTTGGCACACCAGTTCACACCTGAAGACTAATCTCTCTGAAAAAGTCCTTTCTTGAAATAAGCACGTTTACTCACAGTTAACTGCAGATCAGAGGTTGTGCCCCACTGGCAAAGAGTCCCCTGGTACTAAGATTAGCAGTAGGTCAGAGCTGGCACAATGGCACCATTCAAGGTAAGAACTACGTTCTCTAACGTGGGTAACACAGGAAAGGGAACTAAAACTGGCTTACAAAAATGGCCACTACCGCATGGACTACAACAGGAAACAAAACAGGGCACACTCTGACCTGGTTGGCAGGGGGGAAAAGCATCATGGGAGTAGAGCCCAGTACCCTACACCCAACACAATGCATTGGTAATGTGACTTTGCAGGGCACCTAACAGAAAAGGTGTCACACTCACCCGAGAGCCACATCGCAACCAGGGAAAGGCTGTCGGAGGATACAACACATTCTGCTGTCATGAAGGTGGGTACGGCATTTGAGGCTGGCATACAGGCTGGCAAAAAAGGTTTTTAGTTTTATTTTTTTAGTTTGGAAGGGGGCTGGTGACCACTGGGGGAGTATGGGGAGGTCATCTCCCATTCTCTCCAGTGGCCATCTGGTCAGTTGGGGCACCTTTTTGAGGCTTGGTCGTGAAAATAAAAGGACCAAGTAAAGCCAGCGAAATACTGCTTAACGCCGCTTTTTTTTTTCATTATCTGCGAAAGCCGGCCATCTGGTAGCCACGCCCATGCCCGCCCATATCCCGCCTTCGCTAATCTACCGACACACCCCCTTGAACTTTCGCTGGTGAAGCGACGGGAAAGTGGCAATGCTGTCAAAAAAGCAGCTTTCCATTATACCGATTTCGCCGCTTTTCCGAAATCGCTGGCCATCTCCCGATTTATGTCAGGAAATGGCCGGCGATCACTTTTTCGAAAATAAGCTGGATAACGTTACATAGTTAAAGTTTACAGTAGTTGAATTACATTTAAGATGATCATTTATGGCTTGACATTCAGCCAGCAGTGGTCAGTAACTTTGAAGGTTGAATCTGACCTGATTATTCAATGATGGGCCTAATTTGGGCATCAGCATTGAATACCTGGCTCATGCCCAGCTGTAGGAAGTTATCCAGGATAACACTACAGGCAAGTTAGGACTGTTATTTGTGTGGCACTGATTAATCTCAGTGCTCGGATAACTTTGGGGTCTCCTCTGACTCCTCCCCCAGACCACCCTGGCACTAACTGGATAGTTCAATCTCCAAAAAATATCATGTGAAAAGAAGTCAATCAGATATAACATATTAACAGGAAGAAAAGCTTCAGACACCACAATCTGTACTATTTTATGCTTGGGTGCCATATAATCGGCATAAAAACATCCTGTATAAAAATTTTGTTTCATATATCGTTTTCTTATTCATCAGTTAGTGGCTTCAATGTAAACTTATCTTAGAACAGTCCACCATTTGTGTTCAAAGGATTCAACTGACAGTGGCTAGTGTTTCACAGTGAACATATTACTGCCTCAGGGACTATTAAGGACCTTTTCTCTTCTTTGTGCAGAAAACTATGTCAAATCTTCCGTATAAACACTAAAACGCTGGCCACCATCTGTTGGACCCTTTGAACACGAATGGTGGAACATCACTAACACAAGTTTGCATTGAAGTCACTAACATGAATAAGAAAATGATGTATGAAACATAAGAGGAAGTTTTTAGTGTATATTTATTGTATAGGCCATAAAGAAATATGTAAAAATGCAGTGAAGTTTGGAAGTTTTTTTAAAGTTTCTCATTTGGACAAATTGAAGGCCAAATTCTGTCTCTATGACATGTTGATCTGAGCAAAGGCAAAACTGTAGAATACATCGCCACATTTCAACCATCTATAAAAAATTAAAAGAGCTTAATGAATTTCACATTGCAAAAATAAACCATTAAAGTCAAGAAGCAATGAGTTATGGTAATCCCGTTAGTACAATTTTGTCATCAGCATTATCAATTACTAGACAACTGTCACTGATATAGTAAAAAAATAAAAATAAAAACAAGGCATGGGAAATCAACAGCATTGAAGCTCCAAAGGTTCAGGAAGCTATAGACTGTATGATATGTATCACTTTATAGGCAATTTGTTGAGCATGCAGGACTTAAGAATTTAATCGCTGCCCTTGAGCCCTGCTATAAAATACCATCTTGCTAATTTTTTGCTGAAAAACGTCTTCCAGAAATGTATGTCAGATAATGAAAACTGGTTTACATGGTGTGAAGGGTATGTCTTTCACTATGGACACATGGATGTCTCAATGCATTACACGGGTCTTTATCATCTTAACTGTGCACTGAAGAGATGGCATGTTTATCAGAAAATTTGTTGTATTCCACTGAGTGGTAGACATACTGATGAAATACTGCAAATGTCATTTTTACAATGAAAGAATGATGAGAAATACAAGAAGATCAAGTACATGTTTTCATCAGAGACCATGCTAGGAACATGGAGAAGGCTATGCAAGATGCAAACCAACAAAGTATAGATCGCTTTGTTCATACTATTCAACTTTGTATTCATGATTCCTTGTTTCTCCAGAATTCTGTACATAGGAGCCTGCTCTGTGGGTGCTGTGGGGGCTTGAGCACCCCCAATAGTGAACAAATTCCTTTACTGTGTCCAGAAAGAAAGAATTTGCGTTGGGTTTAGCACCTCCATTCATTTTGAACAGTTGACTATCATGATTCTGCAAGCCATCTCATTTCCTTGTCAAGAAAAATTGTTGGCCTGATCATAAACTTCTACAAGATGTTGTCTTTTGATGGAATTTGTCATATTACATGTTTCAAAGATTGTTAGAAGGGTGGAATTATTTTCTATGTGAGGAAAACTCAGGTAAGAACTTATCATCCTTTACCCCATGTCAGTGGCATTTAATGCTAATGATCGTAAATGTTTTACAGCCATTTGGAGAATTAACAAGGGATGTATTAAGTAAAAAAGCTTGCTTTTCTATAGTAATTCCTGCTTTTAAAGCCCTCGCTTACTGCTTGAAAAACCAGGTAACCACTAATGGAGTAAATGAAATGGTATAAGAACTTTTTAATGTTTATAGATGAAAGATTCAAATATGTCGAAGGTAATCCACTCTACATTGTTTGAACAGTACTGCACGCGCAATTCAAACTCAAAATGTTTCAAATCAGAAATTAAAGCAGCTGAAGCAAAAAAAATGTGTCTTGCATGATGTGTGGGAAAAAATGGTTAACTTGTAATGATAGTGAACGAAAATAATGAACTTGAGACACCATAATCTGTTGTTAAAAAAAAAAAAGGAAAAGAAAAACCACCCCCACCCCCCAAAAAAAAAAAAAAAAACCTAACTAAAAACTGATATGGGAGTATGGTTGTACTGGTATTGCCTGGATGAAATCAGCACAATAACAGAAAAAAAAGAGATCTAGGCACTCATTTTCAAAACAGAAAAACGTCCAAAAATGACAATATGGGGCAGATAAAAGTATTTCATGCAGAAAACATCTAACGTGAATTGTCAAACCTACCCATTCCCAAAAAACAACCAAGTCTGCAAGCCGCCAAAAAGAAGGTATTTCCAGAGGGGGCATTTCATGGGCCTGACATGGGCAGTGTTAGGTGATAAACATTTATTGCCGATAATGGATAGCAAAATGACTTCCTGGGGGGGGGGGGGGGGGGGGAGAAAAACCCCTGGAATTAGACCTGCTTTAAAAATGTCTAGGGTAAGGCCAAACCTGTCTTTAGACCCATTTGTGATTTTGCTGAGTTGGATAGTGGAGAGGAGGAAGTTGTCATTTGTGAGAAATAGTGGAGAGTTGCTGAGTGCTTTATTACCTTTGTGTGTTTGGTCCAGTCTGAACCTTTTGACCCTTACATTTCCTGACTTGCCTATTCTGTGTCTCACCTTCTCAACTCCTTGCCCACACCTGCTAGCTCAACCCCCTAGCCACACCCATCCCTTTCTCTGTATCTGGCCCCCTTCCCTCACCAAACCCTCACTGTCCCCAAATCCCCACACTTCCCATTCTATATTCTTGCTTGCCTCATGTCTCTTATTGTTCCTCTGTTTGTACATTCCCAGTTTGTCACTGTGCTGTGTGCTGCTGCAGTTTGTGTGAGGGCTGTGTGCTGTTCCTGGGACAGTAAGTGCTTTGTGTTGCTGCTGTATCTGTATGGATTGTTAGTTTGCGGTGGAAAGTGGTGGTGGGAGACTCAGTGTTTTGGGCAGCTGGTGTGTGTATCACAACTGTGTGCTGGCGAGGGTGCTGGTGCCAGATCTCACGAAGTGCAGTAGGTGGAGGTGTGCACAGTGGTGTTTCTGGGGTCTGTGGGTTGCACCTATGGTGTTACATGACAATCATAGATGTGCTGAATGCTTTGGTGGCTAACACTTTGCTGGAGGTGGATGAGAGTTTGGAGGGGAGGCCCAAGAGGAGATATTCCTATCAGAGAGCCTTCAGGCCATGCACCTGCTTCCTGGACCTCACTGACCAGGAATCCCTTACTAGGTTCCGCTTTGACAGTGCCACCATACAGCACCTCTGTGACCAGCTACAATCCCTCCTCCAGCCCACTAATCTCACTAGTCTTTTCCACTTAGTTTTAAAAACGTTGCACCACAGCATTAACAGATAGAACCTAGCAGGCACTGCAGGATCTAGTTTAGTTGTTCTGGTTGCATGCTATACCAAAATTTTTACCAAGATATTAAAACGCTCCATTATCAATCGATACACAACTGAGCACTCATCGATTGATCCCTGAGGAAGGCTGTTATAGCCGAAACACGGGCCGTGTTGGGTCCAAATAAAATTTTCATTGGAGCATCTTATCCTGGTGTGGTGACTGATCACTTGAAATTGGTTCCTTTCCACCCTATTACTGCTGTAATTATCTGGGCTGCCATAAAATTTTGACAGCAACTTCTTGTAGTCTAATATACAGTGCTTTTTTTGTAGAAAAAAAGGTGCCGGTACTCACTGTGGGCGGAGTCACCACATATGACCCCACCCCTATTATAGCCATGCCCACATTAGCCACACACCTTATACCAGCCATGGCACATATAAACAGACATCATTGAAAATATTATACTAGTAGTAGTTTAGGAGAAAAAAATAACATGGTTTTTGTTCATTATAAATAATTTCTGTAAGCTCCAGTATACCCAGTGCAAAATAAGACAGCAGATGTAAATTCTCAAATTGGACATATTCCAGACACTAAAATGAAAATAAAATGATTTTTTTCTACCTTTGTTGTCTGGTGACTTTCTTTTTCTGATCATGCTGGCCCAGTATCTGATTCTGCTACTATCTGTCCTCTTAACTCCGTTTCCAGGGCTTCCTTTCCATTTATTTCTTTACTTTCCTCCTTTCTTCTTCATTTCTTGCTCTATATCCATAAGTAAAAGCTGGGTCCTCCACAGACTTGACTGTCCAGTGGCTCCAGCTTCTGCCTATTTTCTCCATCCATGTGCAGTTTTTCTCCTCTCTTCCTTTTCCCTCATCTCATCTCCTTCCTCTCTTTTCCTTCCTCTCCATCCATGCCCAGCATTTCTTCTCTCTGCTCCATCCACCCATGTCTAGCAGCCCTCCTCTCCCCTGCCCTCCCCTCCATCCACCCATGTCCAGCAACCCTTCTCTCTCCCCTGCCCTCCATCCACCCATGTCCAGCATTTCTTCTCTCTCCCTTTCCTCTCCTCCATCCACCCATGTCCAGCAACCCTCCTCTCCCCCCTGCCCTTCCCTCCATCCACCTATGTCCAGAAACCCCCCTCCCCTTCATCCACCCATGTCCAGTGACCCTCCTGTCCCCCCTGCCCTCCCCTGCCATCCACCTATGTTCAGAAACCCCCTCCCCTGCCATCCACCCATGTCCAGCGACCCTCTTGTCCTCCCTGCCCTCCCCTGCCATCCACCTATGTCCAGAAACCCCCTCCCCTCCACCCACCCATGTCCAGTGACCCTCCTGCCCCCCTGCCCTCCCCTGCCATCCACCTATGTCCAGAAACCCCCTCCTCTGCCATCCACCCATGTCCAGCGACCCTCCTGTCCCCCTGCCCTCCACCCATGTCCAGCAACTCTCCTCGTTCCCCTGCTTCCCCTCCCTCCAGCCACCTGAGCCATCTGAGCCCCCCTCCCGTCTGAGCCCCCCCCTCCCCGACCCAGTCCCCACCTGCTGCCAGTCGACCCTCTTCTGCCACCTGACCCGGCCGGCACCTGACCCAGCATTTTAAAAAAAACTACGAAGCGACGGCCGGGTCGGGTGGCAGAAGGGTTGTCTGGCGGCACGGAGGGACTCCAGGCTAGTTCAGGGGAGGGAGGAGAGCCGGCTCCAGCACAACGTTGGAGAGCCGGCTCCAGCACAACTTCCGACCTAAAAAAAAGGTGCCGGTACGCCATACCGTCTCGTACCGGCACAAAAAAAGCACTGCTAATATACATCATGCATAGAAATCACCAGACCATACCAATTCAATAAGTGCAATGTCACAACACATGCAACATCACAGAGGAATGCACACTTGGAGGGGCATAATGGAATGGGGCGCCCAAGTTTTCCTGGGGCCGCCCTCACAGGACAGCTCCGTAAAGAGGCGGGAAAACCCGTATTATCGAAACAAGATGGGCGTCCATCTTTCGTTTCGATAATATGGTCGGGGATGCTCAAATCTCAACATTTAGGTCGACCTTAGAGATGGTTGACATAAATGTTGAGATAGTCGACCTTAGAGATGGTCGTCCCCGGTTTTCGGCGATAATGGAAACAGAGGACACCCATCTCAAAAACGACCAAATCCAACGCATTTGATCGTGGGAGGAGCCAGCATTCGTAGTGCACTGGTCCCCCTGACATGCCAGGATACCAACCAGACACCCTAGGGGGCACTGCAGTGGACTAACTGATGCACTAACTGAACTGAAAAAGCCCTTCCCTTACCGATCCCTTAGCAATTTGAAAAGGAACGGGCATGCATGAAGGAAATTGCATGCAAATGAGCTGCTCGCTGTTAGCTCATTTGCAAATGATTTCCTTTTTAAGGAGGGGAAGCCAGTGCAGAACAGCCAAGCGTTATGCATGGCTGCTCTGCGCATGCCAAAGACGGCTTCATACATGCAGACAAGCTGCGTGTATAATAGCCGTCTACAACCTTAAAAAAACACAAGTCCAGGTGAAAACGTCCAAGTGCTTGTCAGGGATGTGTTAGGTGCCTTCCAAAATGTGAATGTTCTTGTGAGAAGGATGTCCATGCCTTTGCTATGCCTCCACCCCCCCCTTTATTTATTTAGATTTTGGATCACAAGTAGCAACAGTGGGATTTGAACTGGTCACCTCTGGATTGCAAGACCAGTGCTCTAACCACTAGGCCACTCCTCCACTCCACGCCCTTGAAATTTGGCCATCCCTGTATGGGGGGGGGGGGCAGTTCAGGATGTCCAAAACGTTTCAAAGAAGGACGTCCACGCCTTCGCTATGCCTCCACTGACACACACACACACACACAAACCTCTCCCCCCCCCCCCCCCCCCAGGGACCTTTATACTGCTACGATGGACCTGAGTATGATATTTGAGGTTGGCAAAAAAAGTTTTTAAAGTTGTTTTTTTCAGGGTGGGAGGGGGTTAGTCACCACTGGGGGAGTCAGGGGAGGTCATCCCCGATTCCCTCCGGTGGTCATCTGGTCAGTTCGGGCATCTTTTTGAGGCTTGGTCGTAAAAAAAAATGGACCAAGTAAAGTCAGCCAAGTGCTCGTCAGGGACGCCCTTCTTTTTTCCATTATCGCTCGAGGACACCCATCTGTTAGGCACACCCCAGTCCCGCCTTTGCTACACCTCCAACATGCCCCCCGGGAACTTTGGTCGTCCCCGCGACGGGAAGCAGTTGGGGACGCCCAAAATCAGCTTTCAATTATGCCAATTTGGGCGACCCTGAGAGAAGGATGCCCATCTCCCGATTTGTGTCAAAAGATGGGCGCCCTTCTGTCTCGAAAATAAGCCTGTTAGGCACCTAAATGTATCACTCTATCACCTATCATCAAGAAACGGATCACCAATACCAGCTGAGACAGAACACTAATAGAAAGTACTGATGCCAGCAGGAAAAATTGCATTAAAGAACAGTGCTACAAATTGCTCTTTTTCTTTTTAGGTATAATCTAACTGTATGGAAATCAAACCAATAAAATACCACTATACTTCAAACCAAACTAGTATCATTGTGGAAGCAGCCAAAGAAGTTATTTGGTTGTGAAAATGCTGCATGTAGGCATACTCAGAGGGCATAGGGTGTGCGGAGTTGTGATGGGCGTGTGTATTTTCTAAAATACACAAGTATGCGTGGAGGGGCATAGTCGAACGCGATTATGGGCATCTATGTCCGAGAACGTGTACGTGAAGGGGTGGGACAGACCATATTTTCCAAAAAAATGGGCGTCCATCTTCCGCTTCGAAAATACGGTTTGTATAGACCAAAATGCCATGGATTTAGTTGTTTCCGGGCTGGGCGTTTGGTTTTTTTAGCGATAATGGAAACTAAAAACGCCCAGCTCAAAAACGTCTCAATCCAAGCCATTTGGTCATGGGAGGGGCCAGGATTTGTAGTACACTTACCCCCCTGACATGCCAGGACACCAACTGGACACCCTAAAGGTCAGTGCGGTGGATTTCAGACAACGCTCCCACATGCATAGGTCCCTTACCACTGGTGCTGAGCCCCCAACCCCCCTCTCCCAAAACCCACTACCCACAAATGTACAACACTACCATAGCTCTTAGGGGTGAAGGGGGCACCTACATGTGGGTACAGTGGGTTTTGGAGGCCTCCCATTTACCAGCACAAGTGTTACAGGTAGGGGGGATAGGACTGGGTCCGCCTGCCTGAAGTGCACTGCGGTACCCACTAAAAGTGCTCCAGGGACCTGCATACATGCAGGCCTCTAGGACTTGTTGCTGCTGTATAATCTTGGCACACCAGTTGACACCTGAAGACTAATGTCTCCGAAAACATCCTTTATTGGAATAAGCAAGTTTACTCACAGTTAACTGTAGATCAGAGGTTGTGCCCCACTGGCAACGAGTCTCCCATGTACTGAGATTAGCAGTAGGTCAGAGCTGGCAGAATGGTGTACAATGCCCTCTTTCAGCAACATTCAAGGTAAGAACTAAGTTCTGTAACGTGGCTAACACATGAAAGGGATCTAAAACTGTCTTACAAAAATGGCCACTACCTCATGGACTACCGGAATCAAAATAGGACACACTCTGACCCAGTAAGCAGAGGAAAAAGCACCATCGGAGTAGAGCCTACCAACTACTAACATCGTGAGCAGTGGCGTAGCAAGGGGGGGCGGGAGGGGCGGTCTGCCCCGGGTGTCTGCTCGGGGGGGGGGGGGTGCTCCCTGCCAGCTCCCCCCCCCCCCGGGTGCAGCATGATGACACCCCCCCCGACCCAGTGCCTACCCTCCTCAGCTCCCTCCAACCAGCTCCCGCACCCTACCTTTAAAGAAATTTCGGAAGCCGTGGAGAGGCGAGGCGCAGCGCCTCGCGCCTGCATGTAAAAGAAGCATGGATCGTCATCGGGCCTTCCCTCACACTGTCTGTCCCGCCCTCCGCTGACGCAACTTCCTATTTCCGCAAGGGTGAGACAGACAACGTGAGGGAAGGCCCGATGACGATCCACGCTTTTTTTACATGCAGTCGCGAGGCGCTGCGCCTCGCCTCTCCACGGCTTCCGAAATTTCTTTAAAGGTAGGGTGCGGGAGCTGGTTGGAGGGAGCTGAGGAGGGTAGGCACTGGGTCGAGGGGGGGGCGTGTTGATGCACCGAGAGGGGGTGTTATCGTGCTGCACCCGGGGGGGGGGGGGGGTGCAACGGCGAACCACCCCGGGTGGCAGCCCTCCTTGCTACGCCACTGATCGTGAGCATGTAACACAAGCCAGTTGAATCACGGATCCCAATACCCTACACCCACCACAATGCATTGCTGATGTGACTCTGCAGTGCCCTTAACAGAAAAGGTGTCACACTCACCCGAGACCCGCATCAGAACCAGGGAAAGGCTGTCAGAGGATAGAACACATTCTACTATCATGGAGGTGGGTATGGCATTTGAGGCTGGCATACAGGCTGGGAAAAAAAGTTTGTAAAGTGGGTTTTTTTTTGGTGGGAGGGGGTTAGTGACCACTGGGGGAGTCAGGGGAGGTCATCCCCAATTCCCTCCGGTGGTCATCTGGTCAGTTGGGGCACTTTTTGGGGACTTGGACCTGAAAAAAAAGGGTCCAAATAAAGCGGACCAAATTCTCGTCAAAAACGCCCTTCTTGTTTCGATTATCAGCTAAAGACGCCCATCTCTCCTCGGCCGATAACCACACCCCAGTCCCGCCTTCGCCACGCCCCCATCAACTTTGTTCGTTCCTGTGACGGAGTGCAGTTGAAGACGACCAAAATTGGCTTTTGATTATACCGATTTGTTCGCCCACGGGAGAAAGACGCCCATCTCCTGATTTGGGTCAAAATATGGCCGTCTTTCTCTTTCGAAAATAAGCTGGATAGGGTATGCACATACTTTTACACGTGCCTCAGAATAGGTATAAATGTGTGCATCACAGTTTGTGTACTGTAGGGTTGATTCTGGGAGCCTATTTTATATGTTGCTTTTATAAAATAAGTATACAATAGAGCCCTTATGGACTTCTCACATAGACACTCTGTTAAAAAATCAGGCCCTTCTTGTTTATGTTCACTTCCTATGGAAGAGGTTTCCTTCTTCTCTCATTAACAAACAACCCTAGCACTCTGTGGAGTTTCACTGTCCCAGTATTCAACTTATTGTGGGATGAAACACTGTCATTAGAATTCCCTGCTATTCACAGGGTCTGTGATGCCACACTGACATCAGAATCCCCTGCTAATCCTGCCACACTGTCAGCAGGATTCTCTGCTGCTCTGATGTCACACTACTTTTCAGATTCCATGCTATTTTCAAACTTTGTGTTGTCACACCATCACTAGGATTCCCTGCCAATCATACTCAGTGATGTCACACTACTTCTCAGGTTCCATGCTATTTTCAAGCTCTATGATGTCACATTATCACTAGGATTCCCTGCTGCTCTGGTGTCACACTATTTCTCAGATTCCATACTATTTTCAAGCTCTGTGATGTTACACTATCACTAGGATTCTCTGCTGCTCTGATATCACACTATTTCTCAGGTTCCATGCTATTTTCAGACTCCATGATGCCACACTGTCACCAGGATTCCCTGCTGCTCTGATGTCACACTACTTCTCAGGTTCCATGCTATTTTCAAACTTTGTGTTGTCACACTATCACCAGGATTCCCTGCCAATCATACTCAATGATGTTACACTACTTCTCAGGTTCCATGCTATTTTCAAGCTCTGTGATGTCACACTTTCACCAGAATTCCTTGCTGTTCACAGGTTCTGTAATGCCACACTGTCATCAGGATTCTCTGTTATTCACAGACTTAGTAATGTCACACTACTTCTCAGGTTCCATGCTATTTTCAAGCTCTGTGATGTCACATTATCACCAGCATTCCCTGCTGTTCACAGGCTCTGTGATGCCACTCTATCATTGGTTAAGTGCCGCAGAACATTGTCTGCTGGGCAGGGTTTAACCGGGCAGGGGGTGTGGTCTAAGCAAAAGATTGGAAGCCAGAGCTACCGATAAGACTGGGTAGAGGTACAACATGGTGAACGGTGTTTGGCTCTGGAATGTGTATTATTACATATGTTCAATAAAGGTGCAACTTTGTATGCCAGAGTATTTGGTGTGATTAATGAGGTGTGGGGCATGAAAGGGAGCATACATCTACCACGGTTAACCCTAAGGAGCTAGAAAATCTTGCTTGATAGATTATTTTCTACCTCCACTCCAATCTCCTCTGCCTACTGTGTACAATGCAGTATATCCTATCTACCTTTCTCCTCTGATCCTTGCAGTCCAAAATCACACCGAAAGATTTGTGTTTTCATGTCTAGACATCCTTAAGAGAAATTCAATTTCCTTCTGGCAAAAATTACTAGTCAGTTGGAAAATGTCCCAATCTACTGCAGGCAAAGATTTCAAAGTTATTTGCACAGACATTTGGAAGAAAATGAGCTAGGATGGAGAATTTATTATCTCCTGTGTTCTCTGTTGGGCAGACATTGACCTATGTAAGAAAATTGCAATTTTCCAAAATTAAGTGTAATAATTTTTATGTGAAAATTGAACAGAGCACCAAAAGGCCTCAGAATATTGTCTATTAGGAATATCAATAAGATGATATGTGTTCTTAGTACAGTATGACTTGGGTATTATGGACAGAAATAGAGACTCCATATATTTTATTCTTAATGAAAAGACTGGTAATGCGTCCGGGGCTAGGATTGTCAACTGGATTCAGATTCCCTTGATGAGGGTGATTCAGTCTTTGGTTTATTCCATTACATTCAGAGCTCTTATAGTTTATTTATTTATTGGGATTTGTTAACTGCCTTTATGAAGAGATTCACCCAAAGCAGTATAAAGCAGATACAGCCCAACATAAAAATTACAATTTTGTTAACAGCATAGCAATAGTAAAATGACCAAGTATAAGCATAAATACAATAACGGGTTCTTTTACTAAGGCATGTAGGTGCCTACGCGTGTACAATGCATGTCAAATTGGAACTACCTTCCGGTTACTGCATGCCCTGGGCAGTAATTCCATTTTTGACGTGCAGCCAAAGCACACAGTAGAACTTTTCTACCTTGTGGTGCTTACCTGGCATTAATTGGCAGTGTACGCATGCTGATGATTACTGCCTGGTTAATGCGTAAGACCTTACCGCTTCGGTCTGATGCCGAAAATGGACGCGTGCTGGTTTTAATTTTGCCGCACATCCATTTTCGGCCACAAAAAAGGCCTTTTTTGCAGGCGCACTGAAAAATGGACCTGCGTGTGTCCAAAACACTCGCCTACACAAACACAGGCCATTTTTTGCCGCACCTTAGTAGAAAGACCCTGAAATGAGGTAAACTTGAAAACAGCAAATTGAAACCTAATAATAGGACTGCCATGAAACAGGATTAAAAATATACACATTTGTCAGCATTGAAATTCAAATAACAAAGACATAATACGTCAGCATAATACTAATGAAACAACTAATAAGCACACATTAGAACATTCAAATAATGTAACTATGATACTAATGCTTTTCTACAATACAGCTTACCATATAGCTGAGAGGCCAAGTGCAGATATATGAATGGGGACAGTGGTACAGGGTCAGTTGGGATAAATAGATGAGTGGCTAAACTCAAGGCAAGTTCTTTGTACAGGTAAACAAGATATAAAGAACTGATCTATGTTACAGAATGTGTAGCAAGCTAGTCAAGCTGCAGAGTGCATGTATAGTCAGTCATCCTATGTATTAAAGTCTTGGTTCTGATTTCCTCTTTGCATTCCCTAAGAAAAACAAGACTACAAGGCATCTGGTATATATATATATATATATATATTTTTTTTTTTTTTTTATCAGAAGCCTAGGGAACTGTATAATCACATCAGAATGTCTTGTTCAGACAACAAATTGGAAAACTGTTTTAAAAGGGAACAAAGAAGAATTCAGTATAGGCTGTAACTACAGCTGAGCTTAATCTCAGTGAGTTTAGCTGAAGGTTCATCTCACTTAAAAAGCTCTATATATCATTAATACTCCTAATTTTGATTTCCCTTAATTTTAATTTTTTTTAATATCAAACATCCTATATAATAATTTGCACCTCCAACGTTCTACGTCTGGATGCCTGGGTTCGTAACACACTTCCCATTGGTCTGCCCTCGCGATGATGTCAGAGGGCCGATCAGTGAAAGGGAAGGGAAGCCAGCACCAGCCAGCCACAGAACGTTGGAGGTGAGTAGAGAATCACGGGCAAATTGCGCCTCTCCCTCCCCCATGTTCTCCCTCCGAGTTCCAGCCCCCCTCCCATGCCCCCTACCTCCCTCTCCTCCGAGTTCCAGGCCCCCTCCCCTTCGAGTTCCAGGACCACCCGCCCCCTCCCTCCCTCTCTCTCTCTCCCCTCCAAGCATGACCTGTCTCCCGCCTGCCCTTCAACTTCCTGCGTGCCAGCCAGAATTTAAAAATTCTTACCTCGGGGTCCAGCGTCAGCAGTGAAGGCGAGCGGCGCTTCAGCCTGCGTTCCCTTCTGTCTCAGCTCTGCCTCTGGTCCCATCCTTCCAGAAACAGGAAATGAGGGCAGGACCAGAGGCAGAGCTGAAACAGAAGGGAAGGCAGTGTGAAGCGCCATGCCTGCTCCACTGAGGTAACAAGTTTTAAATTACAGCCGGCACTTAGGAAGGCGAGGGGCAGGCAGACAGGTTGTGCTTGCACTCGGAGGGGAGAGAGAGAGACAGGAAGGGAGGCAAGGGGGTCTGGAACTCGGATGAGAGGGGGGGCATGGAACAGGGAGGGAGGGAGTCCTGGATCTTGAAGGGGGGAAGGAGGAGGGTCCTGGAACTCGACTGGGGGGGGAGGGTGTCCTGGAACTCGGAGGAGAGGGAGGGAGGGAGGTAGGGGGGCATGGAACTCAGAGGGGAGGGGTTTGGAACTTGGAGGAGAGAGAGGGAGGTAGGGAGGGGGCAGGGAACCTTGCTAGCGCCTTTTTCATTTCTATCAGAAACGGGCCTCTTTTACTAGTGTATTTTATATTTTGTATAGATTTTTTAAATTTTTTTAAATATATTTTTATATTTTTTATCAAACAAAGAAAGTAAAAATATTTTTTGTCTAAAAGATATCCACCTAAGGCAATGCGTCAAGCCTACCGTCATGCACACTATGCCAACCCAGAATTATTGTTGAATTATACTCAAAAAGAACCTTGTCCCATTCAGGTAAATCAGCTGCCATTGCTTGCAATATTTATAAACATTGTCATAGTCTCCAGCTACGTGTTCCATCATGGTCCCTGTGTAGCATTTTCTAGAGGAAGAAATTTGTCTAACCATCTGATGTCCTCTACTTATGTTTTGGAATTTAAGGACAAAAACATTGAATTAATGGGTCACAAACCTTGTGAACATTGTAAAGCCTGTCCTATGTCTTTGACTTGTTTTATTTAGCAACATCCCAGGATTCAAAAATGCTACAAGTTGAGAACCATTACAGACTGTTCTTCAGCTAGTGTCATCTATGTTGTTATTTGCCCCTGTTTAAAATTATATGTGGGGCAAACCATTAGGACAATCAGACAAAGACTGAACAAACATCGCAGTAGATTGAAGAACAAAGTTTTAACTGCACCTATGGTAAGTCATTGCACTGAATTTAATCATAATTTTGTTGATATGCAGTGGTTTATCATAGAACGAGTGTCTCAGCATTTTACAAGGGGATTATGACGCTTATTTAGCTTTGCAAGAACAGTACTGGATTTTTTGAATTAGATTCTGTAGTTCCCACAGGATTGAATGATTATATTGAATGGAATGCTACCATTTGATTTGTTCATAAAGCTATGTGAATTCAGTGATGTCATTAGTCTTACGGAAGTTTGTTCCTATTAGGATAACCCTGTCATGCTGTGCACTTTCAAGATGGAAGATCCGTTGTTAATGTAGCACTTGTGTCCCTGATGAAGGATTTTTGAAACAGGGATCTCTGTTGGACATCTTGAACAGTTAGTGAAACAGCGACGGAACATAAAGCTGAGATAAGTTCACTCCTATCTGTTTTTGGAACTACTGGTGCTGTTATTTTGTGTAGTGTATGGACATATATTTAGATTTTTTGACAACTTTTTTTTACTCAACAGATATCGCGTTATTTTGCATATACAGATTCCTAGTGAACTTCTTTGTTTGATAAAAAATATAAAATACACGTTTGATATTTAAAAAAAAAAGAAATAAAATTAAGGGAAACAAAAATTAAGAGTATTAATGATGTATAGAGCTTTTTAAGTGAACCGAATCTTAAGCTCAGTTGTGGTTACAGCCTATACTGAATTCTCCATTGCTCCCTTTTAAAACAAATAGCACTAAAAAAATTAATGGATATGATTGATAGCATTTAAATCCCCATAAGCACTGAGAGGGGATATTTGAACATGGGCTACTGTTAAGTTGGGTTATTTTACCACAAGTCGAGTTATTTTAGCACAGGGGATGGGCAGGGATGGAGAAGATTCCAATGGGGATGGGCAAGGATGGGTAAAATTTCTTTTCCCCTGCAATTCTCTAAGACACTGGTTTTATGGAAGTCCTTGGGTCAGAGTGCCCAGGAAGGCAAGTACAACCAGGTTTCATTGACCCTCCCCAGATGGAAGGGGAGTGAATTTCTCTCCCATTTCCCTTTTGGATGGCAGTCATAGGCCACTGGGTCACACAGACCAAAGGGGAAGATTGTGGGTGGGAATAGACTGATCAAGAGGTGGGCTGAAAGTACAAGCTAAAATGGGGCGAGACAGGTTGCTCAGTCTTTTTTCCATTCCAGAACTCATCCACCACTGTATGAACAAGTCAAGACAGGACAAGCTGGGAAGGAATGGGGTGTTGTAGCTTGGGAGGTAGGCTCTTGAGCCAGTAAGTTCGATCCCAGAGGGGCATACTTCAAGGCATGCAGTTGGAGGACTATGCTGCCTGAAAGGGTTGGGTGGAGGAACGACCGGAGGGATGCGGGCCGGCTCCCAACAGCTGCACCAACCATGAACTCAGCCTGGCTGTCCCTGGACAACAGGCTGAGAGCTGTGAATGGGAAGAGACACAGAAAAGTGGGGGAATGGCTCAGACATTACTGTTTGTACATGCAATAACGCTACAACCGTTTATTGCCAGAGTGGTATTGGTGTGGCTGTTAGGAGAGGGGAGGGGCATTTGGCTGCATGCATTACCATTCTGTGGTAGGCCAGTACATGTGTGTTACTCTGTGTGTGTGAAGAAAGCTTGCCTGGATACAATACTGGAAAGGAAACTGTATCTCACAGTAGAGATGTTTAAATTCAGCATAATTTGACCTGCTAATAAGATTCCAATCACACTTAATATCTTTGCTACAATATGCAATCCAATCTGAGCCGTGTGAGCCACTTTTTTTTTTGTATTTGGATTGATTCTTTTGCCTGGTACCTAATCATTCAGCCCAGGACTTCTTGTTTTAATGAAACCCTGATGCCTCTTGTCCTTTGTAAATCATAGCCTGCTTTACCTTTCTGAGGCTTGTAATATTACTCTCTCTACAGCTGGCTCTGATGCTATCTTCCAATAACATTTAATATCCTGTGATACAGTTAATCTTTTCTCCCAGTGCTGGATCTGCCTGGAGTTAAAACGGAAGTTTTTAACAGTTGAGGGTCTGACCTGACATGGGATAAAGAAAAATGTCCTAGTGAAACATTCCAACTTTGGATTATCTTTTTGAGACAACCATAAATTCATTGGATACCCTTGTGTCCTGCCCCTTCTCCACAAAATCAGACAGGTCAGCATTCAGCAAAGGAAGTTACCTTCTTTTTTATTCTTTTTTCTTTTTTTTAATGCCAGCTGCCATGACTGAAATAAATCCAGATAGTCAGTGCAGGTTGAAATTAATAGTGGGAAAATTCTTTCTAGCGGGGATATCTGAAATACCACAAATAACCACAATCTCCTACACAAGCATCAATGGTATAGTCAGATCATCAGAAGATGCGCTAAACTGAACATATCAGATCGTCATCACCAAATATTTCTTTATAGACCAAATTTCCCCCCCCCCCCCCCAATTTTTATAATAGAAAAAAATGTTTTAGAACTTATCTTAATTTTGATCTAGCGATCAGGTAACCACCCGACATGACTCATGTTTCGCAAAGCTGCATCAGAGGACAGTTCCTGAAAGGCAAAAAAAAAATTATTAAAGACCGACTATTATAGATACAAACAAGATTCTCTTACTGGCACAAGAACATACCTGTACTGACAGAGTTTACTTCAGTCAAATTTCAATCCATTTCAAAATGGCACCCATATATTACCAAACAATATAGGAAGTCAGCTGACATCAACTACCAATGGGCTACATTAACGTCATTCAGTCAAGCTCTTCATTCAACTAATAAGGGGCAAACGTGTTTAAAGAAAAAATCCACTGTTCATTAAAGTTGAGATAGCATTCAAAAATACTGGATCTATGATAACTATCTGGTATGTTCAATTTAGCACACCTTCTGATGATCCGGCTATACCTTTGATGCTTGTGTAATAAGGAGGGGCATTTTCGATATGTCTAAATCTGACTTTGGACATTTTGCAAAAAATGTCCAAAATCAGAGTAGGAAAGAAGGTCATTTAAAAAAAAGAGAAACGTCGATTTAATGACTTTGAATAACTTTGTGTCATCAGCAAATTTAATTATTTCACTAGTTACTCCCATCTCTAGGTCATTTATGGACTTGTCCTTTAGGGGTTGGACAGATTCCTAAAGGACAAGTCCATAAACCGCTACTAAACGGACTTGGAAAAATCCAAAATTCCAGGAATAACATGTATAGAATGTTTGTACATTTGGGAAGCTTGCCAGGTGCCCTTGGCCTGGATTGGCCGCTGTCGTGGACAGGATGCTGGGCTCGATGGACCCTTGGTCTTTTCCCAGTATGGCATTACTTATGTACTTATGTTAAAATATTGTAATAATTCATTGGTAGAAGCATTAGATACTGTTGCTCCTTATAGGGAAAATAGAAAGGTTAGGGATCACAGAGTTTCAAGGTTTACAGAAGAATTGAGACTAGCGAAGCAAGACCTTCAAAGATTAGAGAGAGAATGGAGATTAGCTCCCAGTAGTATAATACAACAGATATACAAAACTTAATGATTATCAGAATAAAGTAGAAAGTACTAAATGCGATTTTTTTGAATAAGCAGATTGAGGAAGCTCCTTCGAGTTCAAAAGAATTATTTCATACTGTCTCTAATCTGATTGAATGTCAACTAAAAAGAAAAATTGATGAAATAAGAATTTCTAGCAATGAGTTTGAAATTGGGTTTTCAAAAAAGATTACAGACATGACTAATTATTTTGATCATGAAAAATTACTGATAGAATTATCTTGTATGATGGATGATATAAAACAATGGTTCATATTTCAACCTGTTACAATAGTGCATATCATGAAAATGTTTGCAAGAAGAATAGTTATTGTAGCTTGGATCCATGTATACCGAATGTAGTAAAATATTTGAAAGATCTTGCTGCTCCAGTTTGAATTGTTTAATTGTTGTTTTACAGATGGGAAGATTCTGGTAGATACGAAAAAAAGCAGAAGTTAAAACATTATTGAAGATTGTTGACTCTGATCCGTATGAAATGAGTAATTATAGGCCTATATCGTCATTGCTGCTCATGACAAAAGTTATGGAAAAGATGGTGTATGAAGATTTGCTTGACTTTTTGGAAAATTTTGAAATCAATTTGGGTTTAGAAAACAACATGATACTGAGACGCTATAACTTTCATTGGTGGATATAATGAGATCTGGATTTGATAAAGGTACTCATCTATTGGTTACACTAGATATATCAGTTGTGTTTGATACAATTGACCATTGTATTCCATTGAATAGATTAATAATCAAATGAATGATAACTCTGAATTTGTTCATTTGAAAACAGGATCATGTCTGTCAAAGGTTTTGTTCAATAATTTTTAATTGCCTCTTTATAGATATTGAATGACTTGAATATTGATTTCAAGATATGCGCATATGATATCCAATTTTTAGTACCTTTTGAAATTACAATGGATGCTACCTTTATCAAGTGAAGATTATATTTACAATCCATTCAGATGTGGATGAAGGCAAATCACTTAAAATTAAATATAGCAAAACCTCAGATTCTCTTTTTATCTAGCATTGAAGATTTTCATGTGCCTTCAGAATTTGTGTTTTGTTCTACTACAATTAAGATTTGAAATGTAGGGGGGATAATAGACTCTGCTTTGAACTTAAAATAGCATGTGCAGAAAGTGATTAAAGATGTTTTCAGGAAATTATGTGTATTGAGAAGATTAAAAACTTTTCTCAGTTGCTAGGGTGTTAGTAAGAAAATCTAAATTTCAACATATTACTATAGTTTCAAGAGAGCTACATTGCTTACCAATTGAGCAAAGAATTAAATGTAAGGTTAAGTACATAAGTAATGCCATACTGGGAAAAGACCAAGGGTCCATCGAGCCCAGCATCTTGTCCACGACAGCGGCCAATCCAGGCCAAGGGCACCTGGCAAGCTTGTTCAAAGTCTTGCACAAACTAGTGCCCTTTGCACTAGAATCAAAATTGTACCAGCCAAAAAGATCATTAAGATCTGGAGAACAATGCTTGTTTGAAGTAGCATCTTATCATATGATTAAAATGGAAGAATATAGAAGTAGAATCTTCTATGTTATAGGTCCGACATTATGGAATAAAATCCCAAAATGACTCAAAGAAATTACAACCTTGACAGATTTTAAGAAAGACGTTAAGACATTACTATTTATTGAAGCTTATGGGTAATTTTTGACAGTTTACACGTGAAAACACTGTTTACAGAGATTTTTGAATAGTAGAATATCATGTATATATTATAAAGCTGATTGTGTCTGTTTATAATCTGTGTGTGATCCATGATTTGTAGAATTTGATTTTTATGCACATAAAACTGTATTATCTGTATAATGTCAGGTGCTGAATATCTGAATACTGCTGTCAGTACCACCACTATCCAAATAGCAGAGATATTCAGATGCTATCTAGATAGTTAAATGGATAAAATTAGGGTAGACTTTTTGCTGTCCTAAGTTTATGCAGATAGTTACCTGATTAACTGACTGAATCTTGACACTAACCAGCTAACTTCAAGGACAGCTCCTGTCTGCCCATGGGCTGTCCTGGTGCTATCCAGATAGTGCGGAGGGGGGTGGCGTGGGGTAGAGGGGTCTGTAGCAATTTTCTGGGTAATGCCACTGAAAACATAGTCAGTTGGATTTTAAGAGTAACACAGCAAATTACTGTATTACTCTTGAGGAAAGAAATAATTTTTATTGTTATGTTTTATTGTATTGTGTATTTGGTTTGTTCCCCACTTAGATTTTTATAGATATAGCAGTCTATAAATAAAGTTTTATTATTATTACTAGTAAAAAAAGGCCCGTTTCTGACACAAATGAAATGGACGCTAGCAAGGTTTTCCTCGGAGTGTGTATGTTTGAGAGAGTGTATGTGAGAGTGTCTGTGTGTGAGAGAGAGAGTGAATGTGCGAGTGTGTGTGTGAGAGAGAGAGTGAGTCTGGGTGCGAGTGTGTCTGTGAGAGAGAGAGTGTGTGTGTGAGAATGAGAGTGTGTGCAAGTGCGTATGTGAGACACAGTGTGAGAGAGAGAGTGTGTGTTTCACACAGATACAGTGTGTGCGAGAGAGAGAGTGTGTGTGAGTCACAGACTCTCTGTAAGACTGAGTGTATGAGACCAAGAGAGTGTGAGAGAGAGTGTGTGAGTGACTGTGTGACACATAGAGAGTGAATGTGATACAGTGTGAGACATAGAGTGTGTGACAGTGTGTGAGAGTGAGAGAGAGAAAGACATTGACTGTGAGAGAGAGAGAGTGTGTGTGTGTGTGTGACAGAGATACCCCCCTCTCTGGTGTCAGGCCCCCCCTCCCTCCCTCCTTCTCTCTGGTGTCAGCCCCCCCCCCCCCCACCCTCTCTCTCTGGTGTCTGAGCGTTACTGTGCAGGACGCTGAGCTCTGGCTGTGCTTCAAGGAACTGACCAATCCTATTTAATATAATGCACCTCCAACATTCTGAAGCCGAGAAACCTTGTGTAGTTGGTCACTTCTGCTTGTGACGAACCCGGAAGTACGTGATGTCAATTCAGGAGATGGATACAGAGAGCAGGAATGCCTCAGCCATGCAGTCAGCTTCAGAATGTTGGAGGTGCGTTTTATTATATAGGATTATTATTATTATCTGGATAGCAGGTGCTGCTACCAGGATGAGTGCTTTCGAATATTGTATCAAGAGTATTCAGACATGCCAAGTCACACACATTTGGCGTGTGACGCATGCATCTAGGCCCCTTCTCCAGATCACATGCAACCAAGGGGAAGGAGGGGTAGAAATCACCCTATAATCTGATCTCTAACTTCAGATTCAACAGGAGCAAATTTCTGATTTAAATAAGACATACTGCACTGCATAAAATTAATTGCACAGCAAACATCCCCACCCCAAGGAACTGTAAGCAGAGGAAGGTGAGAGATTTTATTGATGGTCATATAGTGAGGTTAAGTTGCTGTCCTGAAAGACATATACCCCCAAATATGCCCAGGTATAGAACAGGGTCAGTTATGCGCATAATGTAATTAGCTAATTAGCACTAAATTGGCACTTAATTGGGAATAAGTACTAATAATTGGTGTTAACAAGCACTAATTGGCACTAATTCACAGTTGCACGTTGTGAAGGGGTGGAGCAGATGGAAGTGGAGGAAGGAGTGAGGAGGCTCAAGAGCAAAAGGAGACAGAACAGAGCCTTGCCTTTACTACTTCCCCAGAGAGAGAGAAGAGAAAGGTTAGTGCCCCCTGAAAAATGGAGGAGAGAAAAAGACTACACTACCCAGCAGCCCCGGCGCAAGCCCTGGTATAGAAACTACCTTCCCCAACAGGTCACGGGGAGAACTCTGACAAGGCAAGAGCGGGGACCCTGGAGGGTAATCAGGTGAATGAGAACCAGCTGAAAAGTGGGTGGGACGAGGAACCCATGGAATGGCAAGAGGCCGAGGAGAGGGAGAGAGAGGAGAACCCAGAGGAGCCGATGGACCTCTCAGCATGGGCTCATTCCTTAGGAAAAAAGCTGAAAAAATAGGTGAACTCGTGGTATGGCAGCTGGGTTTCAAAGGGGAAAGAGAAAGGGTCATGAGGAAGGAGAGTCAGTGCATTGATAGAGTGACCCAGGAAGGGTGGGATCTTTTCCTTTTCCCCAACAAGAGTTCAGTCTGTGTTTGAACGATGTGTAAAGAAGTGCTAGGGTGTGGAGGAGGGGAGTGTTCCCTCCCCCGAAGTGACCTGCTCCCAGACTAAAGGAAACTGGGTGCTTGGAACTGAGTGCTAAGGCATGAAGAAGTGTTTATTTGAACTTTTCAAAAGCCAGGAGGGAGCAAGTTGTAGTTTTTTGTTTGTTTGTTTTTTTGAAGCTGGGGACTGGACGCTCACCTCCTCCCAAAGAGAGGGAAGGTGGTGAGCAGGAGAGCTGGCCTGTTGGGACTGTTTAAGGAGGCTCCCCCCCTGGTTCTAAAAACAGCAGGGCTTGAGTTGTTTTTTTTTGCTTTTTACCCCTGCCGGGCGTGTGGCCTGGGAAGAAACAGGGGAAGACTGTTTTGAAGGGCCGCTGTATTTCTTTTGAACTTGCTGGACGGTGAATCCCTGAAAATAAAAGGAACTTATTGGTTTTTATTTTTTTGGAGTTTGATTTCTTTAAGCCTGCCCTGAGCACTCCCGTGGACTACAAGCTTGGGACAGGAATCCTGTGGGGCGTAACAGCTGGTCCCAGGCAGGCAAGATCCTCTGGATCCGAGAGGCCGGGGGGACCTTTTCACAACGTGTATTCTGTAAACTGACCACCTAACTTCTCTTGTGCACAATTGCAAATGGGCATGGCCATGGGAGGGGCATGGGTAGGTCAGGGGTGTTCCCAGGATTTAGGTGTGATGTTATAGAATAGTGTCATTTAGGTGTCCAACTACCATTAGTCAGGTGCCAGCATTTACACAAACTTTTGGCAAGCGTACATACATGTGCCCAAAGTTAGGTGTGAGATGCTAAGCCAGTATTTTGTAAAGGTCATTCTGCGCAGAGCACCCTTTGCAGAATATTGGCTTAGTATGGAGCTTCCCAGTGCCTAACTTTGGAGTCCATTTGCTGAATGTTATCTTACTGCCCTGAAGGTCACAGAGTGGGCACGTGAATATGGGAATGGGATCAGCTTATCACACTCATACTCTATGGGATGAGACCAAGACTAGTTCAACTGACTCCGGTGACCTGACAGCATCTTCTATAATTTTCACAGCCACAAACTCATACAGGGAAAAGGTATCCTACACACCAAGTCCCCCTAAGGGGCTGAAATGAACCATTTTTTTTGCAGTCAAATTCTTTCCCTGGGTTCTAGAATCTTACTTTTAAGAGGTGTGAAGTTACTGTAGAGGAATTACATGTCCTGAAATGGACATGTTTATTGTATTTAGTGCCTTTGAGGAACAAAAGAATCACCAGGACTTGTCCACCAAGATGGATGATTTTCTTTCCTAGCACATATCGTTTCAGGGGATAGAGAGACAGCTTGCTGAAGGGTTACGCGTAGATGATTGCTCTGGCTCGGCAGGGTACAGAAATGTAGCTATAAAGATAATATATGAAAAGCAGCCAGTTGTAATGTCTATACTAGCTAACGTTTCATTTATTCAGTGTCAGAATTTAAACATGAAAATGGTCCAGTAATTTACAGGGAAGAAAGGCGACATTGCATTAGCATTGCTTAAAAAGTAAAATGAAGAATGGACAAGCCCAGGGAAGCGAAGGATGGAGACTTACTCTAACACAGAGACACACTGAGCTTTGCCAGTACACCTCAGTCCTTCCCTGAAGTACCCCCTGCTCCAGTTTCAAGACCACACATATTTCTGCCAGTGCACCACTGTCCTGCTCAACAGCCTTCAATGCTGTTGGAGTACTGAGGCTCCCCTGCACTTAGTTCTGTCAATATACCTCACTCCTGCCTTGCACCACTCCCCACGGCTCCAGTATTGAGTTCACACACATAAGATCTGCCAACACACCTCAGTCCTCCTTGCAGCACCCTCTGCTATTCCAGTAGTGAGACCTCTGCATGGTGGTTTGAAAGAATTTAAAAAGGAGGAAATGAGGCACAGCTGGCTTACAAAAAAGTAAAGGGAGAGTGACAGGGCTAAGGCACAATCAGATAAAGTGACCTTTCTGAGGTCACACACAGAGAATTAGAGAACTGGGGATTAGAACTGAAGTGCTGAGAGATAAACAGAGCAATTGTATAAAATGGAGTCTAGACATATGCTACATATATTTTATTTATTTTCCACATTTATAACCCACTTTAAACCAAAGCAGTGTACAATCAGTGCTAAATGTATTCTATAATCGGTTCCTAGATTTAGTTGCTGATTATAGAATATGCTTAATTAATATTTCAGCACCGATATCTACGTGCATCCATTTATGCCAATGAAACCCTGGTGTAAATCTCAGTGCATATATCTAGGCACACTGAGCCATATTCTATAACTAGGTGCCTAAATTTAGGAACATCCATTTCCCTGCCCCTTTTTGCCTCTGCATCTTAGTTCAGCGCATATCATTACAGAATATGCTTAGCAAGTTGTGCGCCTAAATTCTAATCAGTGTCAATTTGTGCTCATTATTTCTTGTTAAGTGCTGTTATCTGTGCTCATTAGCTTGTTAAGCCAATTAAGTTACACACGGTGTTATAGAATCCACACCAATTTTGGCACCTAAATCTAAGCCCACTATATAGAATCTGGGGGTATATGTGTCAGATGTGCCAATAATTGGCAGTTATGTGTGTATGTGCACTAGGCACCAGTGGCGAGGCCAGGAATTTTTTACAGGGGGTGCGTCTCACACGCACCATCCATCTCCCATGCATCCCTGTGACCCCCTCTGGGACCTTAAAATCATCTCTGCTGCAGTCTCACCTGGGCAGTGGGAGCGGCACTCATAGGCTGCCTGCAACCTGCAGCGGGACTTCCTCTCTGAACCCTTTCACCAATTCTGTCACAATTTCCTGTTTTGTGAAGGGCAGGACAGTTCAGAAAGGAAGTCCCAGTGCAGGCCGTAGTCAGTCTATGAGTGCCGCTGCTGCTGCCTGGACCGGGCAAAGACTGCAGCAGAGATGATTTTAAGGTACTGGCAGGGAGGTGGGAAGCCGGATCTGACAGGGGGTCCATATGCAACACACGCATCTTGTAGAAATACATTACTGCTAGGCACTAGTCTATAAGGTAGCTTCTAGGTGTTATAGGCACTAGTCTATAAGGTAGCTTCTAGGTGTTATTGTGCATAACTGCTACTACTACTATTACTATTACTACCATAGGTGTGTTGCCAAGTAACCATACAACATACAGAATTCTATCAGCACTGTTCCCTCTTAACTGAGGAGGAGTCCTCCAACTGCATTGCTGCCAGTAGGGGGAGGTGCTTCAACATTGTGCTTTCAGTCGCTAGGGACAGGCAGGTTCCTGGAGTCCTGCAGAGCTTGCCTCTCCCTCACTATTGAAAATGTGATAGTGAAACTGGCAGAACTGTAGGTGGAGGACTCCTGCTCAGCTTAGAGGGAACAGTGACTATCAGTAATGCATGTTTCATGGTGCACTTAGGCGCCAGCTTACACCAGCCATTGACCTGCTGTAAGTGGGTGCGCCTAAATTTTAGCATGCCAAAGTGGCAGTTCATGTTAGTATTCTATAACAGCTTAGCAGTGGTGTACCAAGGGCAGGGTGGTGGAAGCAATATGCCCAGGGTGCATGCAATAAGGGAGTGTATGAACTGAGCATATACGGAAAATGCCGGCATCAGCATCTGGAAGTGTGCTGCTGATTTCCCTACTACTCAGATGGTACAGGTGGCTTGAGCAAAGGATCTCTCCTGCTTGCAGGGCTTGGACATCCCCACCAGCCAAGATATTTAATGCAGGGGGGGGGGGGTGGCAAAAGAAATCTTTTGTCAGTCTAAGGAATGTGTTAAAAAATGATTTGTTCTGACTGTGAGTTATGCTAGATACACCACTGCAGCTTAGACCAAGGACTGCCAATAGACCAAGCCTGGCCCAAGGCAAACAAACAATCTTGAGGGTACCCCCATGGGCCCCCACCTACCTAGCAGTAGCTTACTGCTCGCTCGGTCTGGCTCCTGCTCCTATGTGCCAGGCTATCACATTAACTCTGCTCTGTCAGCCACGGGTCCTTCTTTCTGCCGCATCACCTCCAGCCTATGAGGAAATAGGAAGCACTTCACATAAGAGGTGGGACATGACCAGTAGAGCAGAGTTAGCATGATAATGCCATAAACTGGTACACAAGAGCAGGACACCATTCTAGCCTTCTGCCTGTGCCTTCCACCAGAAGAAAGCAACTTTTCTATTGCTAGTGCCGGGCCTCCTTTGGAGGTCAGGCCCGGGGGAATTTTGCCCTTCCCTCCCTCTTGGTGTCTCTGGCTTAGGCACACCTAAGTATTGTTATAGAATTTGTGTTAACTGCACCTCCTTGTGGCACCTTTATCAAGATGCCAAATTATAGAATTGCCTCCGTGTGACATATCCCAAGGTCAGGCTTGATTTTATAGCAGGATGCCTATGTGAGAAGTCCAGAAATGCACCACGGGCATAGTTTGGTCATTTCATTTAGGGGACAAAGGGTGTAGCTTAGTTTATTAGCATATTCATTTGCATGCATACATCTCATACATATACATTATTGTAACCCCTAGGGGTTAAAATAAAATTACTTGAGGCTGCTGGGGCAGTGACCCGGAAAGCAAGTGGGCTGCAGGTAGGCGTGCAGTTAGTTGGCATGTGCTGCAGGGGTGCCTCAAGGAGGGAAAGATAGCTGACAGCATGAGCCAGATGCTGGCTCATGGCAAAGCTGTGCAGCGGGCACGTGCTGGAAAGAAAACTGAAAATAAAGCACTCTAGGACTTTAAAAAGGTATGAAAAATATGTTTAAATTTTATTTAAATGCTGTGTAATGTTAGAATGTTATGATTTATTGTAAAATTTGTGTTTTGAAGCTGTTTAGTGGACTGTATGTTAGTGCAGGGGCTCGTGCTGGGCTCGTGCCATGCTATGACATAGTAAAGGTTCTAAACTGTGTGTTAAGGCAGTTGGGAGGTAGGTTTGATGCTGAATAGACCTGTGTTGTTAGTCTCTAATCAGCTGTGAGGAAAAGTCTGTTTTAAAATGGATTAAGTGAATTTTAGGAATTTATTGTGTGTTGAGAAGTGTGACTGAATTAATTAATTAATTTTAAAAGCCTCCCGCGTCTTTTAAGGCTTCTAGAGTTGTGGCTGAGAGCTGTGTGGTAAAGCTACTGTTTTAATAATAAAATAATTTAATTTATCAAACAATATTATTAATCGTTTGATAAGCTGGTGAAGCTTGTTTAGCTAAAAATATGTCACACTGAGTACTTATGACAAATGTGTTTTCTGCTGTCCACATTTAAGTTTGTTATTCTGAAGTGGGTTCTGAGAGAAATTATTAATTGGAAAACCTCCGCTGAACCTTAGAATAAATTACTTTGTAAAGAAAAAGTAATTAAATTGATTTTAAAAATACAGTGGACTTTAGAACAGCTGTGGGCTCTTCTGTTGGAGAAGACTTTAAAGTCTCTGAATTGTATACCAATCTCAGTAGTTCTGTGAGTGAAAGAGTTATACTGAGACTTTTAAAAATCCTTAACAAAAATATTTGTGGGAGGGATAGAATAGGGTTAAACAATTAGACATTTTTTTTTTTTTACTGGGGAAAGCTAGATAGAGAAGTAATTCTACAGTTTTCTAATAAGATTTCTTTAATAATTGAATTAGTTAGGGTTTAGGGTTTTTTCAGTTTTTTAAGTTCAGTGTAGTAGGTACTCCGGACCTGGTTCCTGTTGTCATCACGAATAAGGTACCCAACGATAAAAGAAAGGTGAAGACCCAAAGAAATACAAGAAAGCTGGAAGAAATAGCTAAGTTATGTGATTTCACTATACAAGTACATAAAGGACTGACACACAAGAGCCTAACTAAAGTGACAAAAACAAACAAACAAAAAACATATATTTAATACTTACCTGCTCGTTTGATGAAGAACCTGAAAAGTAAACAAACACAAAGAATCAATTCTTAAAAATTAGAAGGATTTTAAAATAAACTTTTGATGTTAAATGCATGTTTAAATATAAATTTTTGCTGGTTTTAAAATTGATACTTATCTGATAGGTTCCTATTTGTGTTCACAACTGTTATGGTTTGGTAGCCCATGGTGGAAAGACATTGTCAAACATAGTAGAAATTTTCTGTTAAATTAATAGTTTTAAATAAATTTATTTAACTTTAAAGGTAAAACATCTGCCTGACTGAGTTACTTATTTTAGATTTATTCCCCTCCTATTTTAGAAATAGGAAGGCGAGGTTAGTGACAATATTTGGAGCTTTACCTCCGTTTTGATGGAGTATATCTGAGGTAAACACCTGGGTACAGTAGGATATACTTTTATCCTTGAAGGTGAGGTCACATTATGGTTCTTCAAAAAACACACACACCAGACTAAAACACTGAATATGAAGCCAGTATATTTATTTATTTATTGCATTTGTATCCCACATTTTCCCACCTATTTGCAGGCTCAATGTGGCTTACATAGTATTGTTAACATAGTTATTCCAGTATATCAGGTACAGTTAGTATTGCGTAGAGATTAATTAAGGGAAGAAAGAATAAGAAAGGGATTTATTAGGGTAATTATAGAAGGTGGGCTTTCATAACTGAATGGGTTGGTGAAGTGGATTAGTGAGGCTATAGGTTCTCATTGGAGGCCTTGTTGAAGAAATATGTCTTCAGATATTTGCGAAAGATAGTTGTTTCGTTGATTGTTTTCAGGTCTGTGGGTAATGCATTCCATAACTGTGTGCTCATGTCAGAGAAAGTGGTGGCGTGTATCAGCTTGTATTTTAGTCCTTTACAGCTGGGGAAGTGCAGGTTGAGAAATTTGCAAGATGATCTTGTGGCGTTTCTGGGAGGTAGGTCCAAGAAGTTTAGCATGTAGGTTGGGGCGCCTGCGTGAATGATTTTGTGTACAATCGTTCAGATCTTGAATGCAATGCGTTCCTTAAGTGGGAGCCAGTGAAGTTTCTCTCTTAAGGGTTTTGCACTTTCATATTTAGTTTTTCCAAATATGAGTCTGGCAGCAGTATTCTGGGCAGTTTGGAGTTTTTTGATAGTCTGTTCTTTGCAGCCAGCGTACAGTGCGTTGCAGTAGTCCAGATGACTTATTACTATTGACTGTACCAGGGTACGGAAGATGTATCTCGGGAAGAAAGGTTTTACTCTTTTGAGTTTCCACATGGAGTAAAACATCTTTTTCATACTGTTTTTCACGTGGGCATCAAGAGTGAGGTTTCGATCAATGGTGACTCCAAGAATCTTCAAGTTTTGTGAGACAGGAAGAGAACAGTATGGTGTGATTATGGTGGAGAAGTTTTTTGTGTTATATTGTGAGGTAAGTACAAGACATTGTGTTTTTTCTGCATTAAGTTTTAGTTGGAATGCATCTGCCGAGGTGTGCATTATTTGGAGGCTTTGGTTGATCTCGTGGTGATTTCATTTAGATCATGTTTGAACGGGATGTAAATTGTGATGTCATCTGCATAGCACCATCTCTGTTCACTTTCTCCAAATCCCAGCACTTTCTTACCTTATCAGCAATTCTCCATACTATGCCACATAGATAGAAAAAATACCCCCTCCCCCCATCAAACAGGCAGCACTTTTCCATCCTCTACCCCCACCCCTTACCGGCAGTACTTTTTTCCTAACCTGCCTTCCCCAGAGGCAGCACTTACCCTGCGCCCCTCTTCCTTTGGCATAACTTTTTTTCCTCTTGGCCCCCTCCAGTGACAGCACTTACCCCTGGGGCAGCTCACAGCAGTCTGCAGCCTGAGTCAAGGGATGAGGTGGTACCTCCTCAAAGCATCCAAAAGAGAGAATCCTTTGAAAAATTATGATTAGGAAGGAGGATGAGTAGGTCCCTTCATTCTAAACACTAGTCAGGCAGTTGCCCCAGGAAAAATAGAATGTAATTTATATTCCCAAGCTACACAACACAAAACAAAAAGAACTGCCAACATTAGCTATACTCAACCCAATTATTTGAATTAAATTGTTGCCTGGAACTGTAACATAAAAAATTACTGACCTCTGACTCTTCATTGTCACAGTGTTGAATGAAAGCATATATTCTGCATCCACAAGAGCCTTCCTCATGCAACAGTGTGTGTAGAATTGAGCTACAGCATTTCTCCATAGAATTCATTATACAAAATAAAATCTGATTCTGTATGAGCAATATAACCTCTCTCTAGCAGACATAATGGACCCGATATTCAGCTGACGGCAGTTAGTGTTTTGCTGACCACTCCCGGCTTTATTCCCGGGTATTCAATGCCAAGCCATGTCCATGTTCCGGCATTGAATATCCAGGCATTTGCGGCTGGATAAAACATAACTTGTATGATACTCAGCACTTAACTGGCTAGGATGAACTGCATTAAGATAGTACTGTGTTTGATATGGTTATCCTAGCCGCTTAAGTGCTTTATCCCCCTTACAACTCATCACACAAAAATATTAAAATTGTGATCACCACCTCAGGAACAGCACAAGCTTAAAGTAGAGGTTTTTGTTTGACCCAAAGCCTGCTTTCAAATAGGGCCAGAGACAGACACTTTATGAAATAACACAAAACCCTGAAAAAAAGGCACTCAAAACCTATACAGAAAATGTAACACACCATAACAGTCCTAACCTACCTAGGAAAGGATAGTTCTATAAGCCCTAGAGCACCAGTATACCTGCTACTGGGAAACTGGAACAATCTGGGCTGTTACACATTCCTACACAGACACTATATGCTAGCAGAATCCTTCACCTAAGTTGCACATGCAGAACATGGACAGACCCTCACATTATACAAAATAGGGAAAAGAGGGAGAGTAG
Source organism: Microcaecilia unicolor (assembly GCF_901765095.1). Lineage (NCBI taxonomy): Eukaryota > Metazoa > Chordata > Amphibia > Gymnophiona > Siphonopidae > Microcaecilia > Microcaecilia unicolor. The sequence goes on from NC_044041.1 coordinate 164,128,177, forward strand.
TGGAAGGATCTTCCAACATAGGACATTATCATGAAGGTAATTGCCAATAAAGCCTCTTGAACAATTTCACTACTCTCCCTCTTTTCCCTTCTTAACTGTTCATAGTTGTCATCTGTTCCTCCACCTCGGTGAGTTTTATCACTATACAAAACAGGGAACCACAGAAAAACTGAAATAGAGATCTCCCTCAAGAAAGCCAGACTCTGTAAGCAGTGCAAACACTGGTAAAAGAGAAACAGAATGTATTTTCTCCTGCATGCTACAAAATACAAAAATAGAAAAGATGTACATTTCACAAAGCAGGCACTTCTCAGTCCTTAAAAAGTATTAATTTTTTTTTCTTTTCTACCTTTGTTGTCTGAGCACTTTATTTTTCTTATTGGGCTGGTTCTGGTCTCTTTTCCACTTTCCACGTGTCAGTCTTCTCTAAATTCTTTTCCACATGGGCTTTTCCATTTCTTCTCTCTCCTCTTGGCTTCTTCCTTTCATCCTCTACATTTGTCTGACAGTGACCTTTCATTTCTTCTCTGCGTTTATCCTCCTTTCTCTCACCGTAGTCTCTGTTTCAGTTCTCATCTACCTACTAGCTTTTACCATCACCCTCTCATTCTCTCTCCAGCACTCCCATTGTTCCCTCTGTCTCTCACTTATCCAGTCTCCTAAACCCCTATCTTTCCCCATCTTTCACCCACTTCCTTAGCCCCCATTCCCATCTTCTTAGCCCTCATCTACCCTCCACTGGATCTTATTACTCTATCAGTCCCCAGCTCCATCCCCATCTCTCCTTCATTTCCTTGCTTCCAAGGCCATTCTTATATCTCTTACCCTATACCCCATGCCCAATAGCATCTCTTTCACCATTTTTAACCCCATTTCCATCATCACTCAACCCCTTCAGAGAGCCATATCCCTCTCCAATACCCCCATTCCTTTTCAGTGTCTCTAATCCTCTCTCCAGTCTTCTATGTCTTTCACATTATGTCTCAACCTTTCCCCACATCACCCCTTTTTTTGCCTCCCTTCTCATAACCCTCATTTCTCACACTCACTCATTTTCCCATCAATACACTCCCACTCATATCTAAAATTGCCAAGTATTCACTATTTCCTCAAATTCCCACTCCATCTCTCCTATCCATAATTCTCTGCTCTGTTCCTCTTCCCCTCTCTCCCATCCACCCACTCCCCTAGCCCCATCCATCTTCTGCTCTGATCCCCTCCCCCATCCACCCAAACCCCCTTGCCCCATCTCCTATTCTGTTCCCCCTTAAGAATATAAGAGTAGCCATACTGGGTCAGATCAATGGTCCATCTAGCCTAGTATCCAGTATTCCAAACAGTGGCCAAGTGTACTAGGCTGCATTTGGTTGCTATTCTCTAAAGATATTACAACATATTACAGAAAAATTGAACAGGAATTAGAGAAAAAAAAGTATTTTATTACTCACCAGCACAGTATCAGATATCAGTTACAAGTTGTGGAAAAATACTAACAAATTTACAAAATCCAGCATCAGTACCTCTGGTAATTATAAGTAATCAGACTAATTATATAAAGAAGAGAAAAAGGAGGAAAGAAAGATTCTTAGCTATAGAGAACGACGGGGAGGGGAAGAGTACCCCCACCTTCGGGAAAAATAGGCCATGGAGAGTATGAAACTCCAGCATGGCTAGTTTTCAGAGTTTCTTTGTCTGCAGCTCACTTTTATAGGCTGTGGTGAGCTTTCACTACCCTGGACCAATCATAGGTGCTGCATATGTGCTAGAGACTTGTAATTGGGTCTTTCATATGTGCTGGAGGCTTGTAATTGGTGTCCTTGCCACACCTCTTCTCAGTAAATTACATTTGTAACAAGTTATACCAGGTAGCTGAGTTGCCCTAGCAACAGGAGGCCCCATCAGAGTCTGTGACCAGCCAGAAATTCCTTCATGAGGCTGATAGTAAAGAAAGATGGTGGATGGGAAATAGTGCAGCATACCTGAAGTAGAACATTATAGCTAAAAATTATAGACACAAGCCAGGTCACAAGTACATGGTAGAAACCCAAATCGTGACAAATCCCAGGGCAAGTAGTTGCTTCCCATGTCTGCCTCAATAGCAGACTATGGACTTTTCCTCCAGGAATTTGCCCAAACCTTTTTTAAACCCAGATATGCTAACCACTGTTACCACTTCCTCTGTCAAAGAGTTCCAGAGCTTAACTATTCATTGAGGAAACACATCTTAGCCTCATCTTCTACTCTATTCCCCTCCCCTCTACCCTTACCTCTAGCCCCATCCATCTTCTCCTGCTCCTTCCCCCTCCCCATCTATCTTTTGCTCCTTCCCTCATCCCCCACACCCCCTTCCCATCTGCTCCTTCTCCCTTCCTCCACCCCTCCATCTGCTCCTTCCTTCAACTCTTACCCCCACACCCCCATCCATCTGCTCCTTCCTTCCTCCCTTCCTCCACCCCCATCCATCTTCTGCTCCTTCCTTCCTCCCCTAGTCCCATCCATCTTCTGTTTTCCAGTATCTCCTGTCTATTTGACTTGTCCACTGTCCATGTCCACTGTCATTCTCTCTCTGTCCTGTCCAGCATCTCCTCTCTGTATCCCTGTACTTATTCCCATGTTCAGTATCGGCCATCTTTATACTCATCCCTCTCCCTGTCCCACTTCTCCTCCTTCCTTCTTTCTCCCTCCTTCCCCTCCCATGATACAGCATCTTTCCCAATCTGCCCCTTCACACATCCCATATTTCTTTCCTACCCCCTCACCCCAACATCTATCTCTCTCCTCTTCCCAGCAAGTCCAGTTTCTTGCCCCCTCTCTTCCCCAGCTCTTCATCCAAGCTCTTGCTTCTCTCTCTCCCTTCCCCATGGTCTGGCATTTCTCTCCCTATCCCCTGTGATATGGCATCTTTTCAACCTTTTCCCTCCCTATCCACAGGTATGGCATCTCTCTCTCTCTCTCTCTCTCTCTCTCTCTCCTTCTACCTCCCCCCAGCATGATCCAGTATTGCTTCCCCCCAGCAAGATCCGGTGTCACTCTCCCTCCCTCCTTTTCTCCCTTCCTTCCTCTGCTCCCTGCAAAGTCCAGTGTTGCTCCCCCTTCCTCCCTCCAAGGTATGGTGTCCCCTCCCCCTCCCTACAAGGTACAGCATCACTCTCCCTCCCTCTCCCCCCTTCCCTACAAGGTCCAGTGTCACTTTCCTTCCCTCCCCCTCCCAAGGTCCAGTGTTGCTTTCCCTCCCTCACCCCTCCCCACAATGTCCGGTGTCACTTTCCCTCCCTCTCCCCTCCCCCCACGTCTGGTGTTGCTTTCCCATTCTTCTTCCCTCCCTCCCTCCCCCCCCCCCCCCCCCAACAAGGTTGGTGTCACTCTCCCTCCCGGATAAAGAAAATGAAGAGGGAGATACTGGATAAAGAAAATGAAGAGGCAAGCCGGTTGGAGGGGCAATGCCCCCCTCGCCCCCACACTACGCCCATGAAATGCATCCATTTTAATCCTATTTATAAAAGCAGCATAATAACTTGTGTCCCTTTATGAAATACAGTTCCAGAATCCGCTCCATAGCACACAAATGCTGCAACAAATTTACATCTCATCTGAAAAAGATTGAAATGTATGCATATACTCTATGCATGGTCCTAAACAACAGATGGGCAAGCAGTCCACTATTGCTTGAGGGTACATAACCACTATTGCTTGAGGGTACATAACAACACCATTACTGGCTTCCAAGACACTTTACATATATTTATTTAGATTTTGTTCACACCTTTTCAGTAGTAGCTCAAAGTGAGTTATAATTCAAGGTACACTGAGTGTTTCCCTGTCTCTGGAGAGCTCACAATCTAATTTTATACCTGAGGTAATATAGGGTTAAGTGACTTGCCCAAGATCATAAGGAGCAGTAGTGGGATTTGAACCTGCCACTTCTGGGTATCAAGACCAGTGCTCTAACCACTAGACCACTCCTGTGTAAGGCACCCTTGTACCTACTCTCTACAATAAAGGCTTTTAATCCATTTTTCATCATGTTTGCTTTTTCGTTTTCAATACTCTATACATGTACACACTATTTTATAACTAAACACACACATATCGCAAATCCAACTTCACTCAAAACTGCACTGCAGAGAACAGCTACACATAGATCATGTAAAAGTAGTCACACATTTTCCATATGTGTACTTTTTACATATGCGTTTATTAAAAGAAGTCATTTTTCCAAATGTATAACAGGCTTTGCATGCGGGCAAAACTTCAGAAAATTAGCCCCAAAGAGTTGGTGACCGAGCTCGGAGTAAGAACCATGAGACAGGAGACAAAAAGGGACTCACAGAGTATGTTGCAGAGGGTGACTTTGATTTGAACTTCACAGACTAAAACTTCTGACTTGCAAGAAGCCGAGACCTTGTTTGAATGCAGCACCTATGAGTGCAAGTCAGGGTGGTCCTGCTCTTTCTTTTCAGTGGGGATACGCTTTCCATTTTTCTGTTTGTTTTCTGTAGTGCTAATTATGTTTAAAGCCTCCAGTCAATAAGGCAGCTTGAGCTTCTTAAAACAAGCAAAGCCCAAAACAAATTTGAGGATCTGGTAAATCCCACGAAACAGGCAGGGAATGAGAGCCCCTCTAATTTGGCACAGACAGAGAAAGTGAGGATGCCATTTTGATGTATGCTTAAGGATCCCTTAGGAAAGGGAAAAGGACTTGATATACCCATTTCTGTGGTTTTTGCAACTACATTAAATGTGGTTTGCATATATACAGTACTTATTTGTACCTGGGGCAATGGAGGGTTAAGTGACTTGCCCAGAGTCACAAGGAGCTGCAGTGGGAATCAAACCCAGGTCCCCAGGATCAAAGTCTACTACACTAAAGACTAGAAACATTCCACGGAGTATCTCAATAGTAGCAACACTCTATGTAGAATCTGAAATAGGGAAAGGGAAATGGGACTTGATATACCACCTTTCTGTGGTTTTTGTAGCCACATTCAAAGCAGTTTACATAGTATAGACAGATACTTCTTTGTACCTGGGGCAATGGAGGGTTAAGTGACTTGCTCAGTCACAAGCAGCTGCAGTGGGAACTGAACCCAGTTCCCCAGGATCAAAGTCTGGTGGTGCACTAACCACTACCTAAGGGATGTCAGAGAGTGTCTCAGGATGAGATGAACCATTGTGAGTGTCTGGAGGCTCCATTCTGTTTGAGGCAGAGATTTCAGAGCCAGGACTGACAGTTCACATTTCTTTATCCTTTCACTTCTAGCCCACATTCTTCCAGTTTTTAATCATTTTCAGCCTGCATGCTCTCTGCATTCTGCCAGAGACTTTCCTCCTTTTTTAGCCCCTACACTCCGCATTTTGCTGGAGTCTTCTCTGGTATTTTCAATCCCTGTGCTGTATACATTTTGCCAGAGTCTCACCTGGTATTTTCAGCCTCTGCGTTCTCTGCATTTCCACAATAAATGTTCATGTATAACTTAGTAACAAAAGTTGAACCAATGAGATTCCTAACACGAAACGCGATGGGAGGCAGGCTAAATTCTGGGATGTTTCTGCATTCCATTTTGTTTGATATGGAGATAAAATGGAAATTGATTTCATCAATAATAAGACATGACATGATTATATCATGGGAAACCTGGTTAGCAAAGGTTTGACTACATACTGTCCTGCAGGTGTCCTACAATTAATTACTAATATAAAACAGAAAAGAAACGTGAGAAATTGTTATTGCCTGGTATAGAAAAATTAGTCGAATTACAACTATTAAATCATTTGTCATGTAGTGGAGTCTACTACTACTACTACTACTATTTAGCATTTCTATAGCGCTACAAGGCATACGCAGCGCTGCACAAACATAGAAGAAAGACAGTCCCTGCTCAAAGAGCTTACAATCTAATAGACAAAAAATAAATGAAGTAAGCAAATCAAATCAATTAATGTGAACGGGAAGGAAGAGAGGAGGGTAGGTGAAGGCGAGTGGTTACAAGTGGTTACGAGTCAAAAGCAATGTTAAAGAGGTGGGCTTTCAGTCTAGATTTAAAGGTGGCCAAGGATGGGGCAAGACGTAGGGGCTCAGGAAGTTTATTCCAGGCGTAGGGTGCAGCAAGATAGAAGGCACGAAGTCTGGAGTTGGCAGTAGTGGAGAAGGGAACAGATAAGAAGGATTTATCCATGGAGCGGAGTGCACGGGAAGGGGTGTAGGGAAGGACGAGTGTGGAGAGATACTGGGGAGCAGCAGAGTGAATACATTTATAGGTTAGTAGAAGAAGTTTGAACAGGATGCGAAAACGGATAGGGAGCCAGTGAAGGGTCTTGATGAGAGGGGTAGTATGAGTAAAGCGACCCTGGCGGAAGATGAGACGGGCAGCAGAGTTTTGAACCGACTGGAGAGGGGAGAGGTGACTAAGTGGGAGGCCAGCAAGAAGCAGATTGCAGTAGTCTAAACGAGAGGTGACAAGGGTGTGGATGAGGGTTTTGGTAGAGTGCTCAGAAAGAAAGGGGCGGATTTTACGGATGTTGTAAGGAAAGAAACGACAGGTCTTGGCGGTCTGCTGGATATGAGCAGAGAAGGAGAGAGAAGAGTCAAAGATGACCCCAAGGTTCCGAGCTGAGGAGACAGGGAGAATGAGAGAGCCATCAACAGAAATAGAAAATGGGGGGAGCGGGGAGGTGGGTTTGGGGGGAAAAATGAGAAGCTCGGTTTTGGTCATATTTAATTTCAGGTGGCGTTGAGACATCCAGGCAGCAATGTCAGATAAGCACACTGAAACTTTGGTTTGGATGCAAGGTGAGATATCAGGGGTAGAAAGGTAGATTTGGGAGTCATCAGCATAGAGATGGTAGGAAAAGCCATGGGATGAGATTAATGAACCAAGGGAAGAAGTGTAGATAGAAAAGAGGAGGAGACCAAGAACAGAACCCTGAGGTACGCCGACAGGCAGAGGGATAGAAGTAGAAGAGGATCCACCAGAGTGAACACTAAAGGTGCGGAGGGAGAGGTAGGAAGAGAACCAGGAAAGGACAGAGCCCTGGAATCCAAGTGAGGACAGGGTATCGAGAAGTATGCTGTGATCGACAGTGTCAAAAGCAGCGGAAAGATCAAGAAGAATGAGGATGGAATATTGACCTCTGGATTTAGCCAGTAATAGGTCATTGGAGACTTTAGTAAGCGTAGTTTCGGTTGAGTGGAGAGGGCGAAAACCAGATTGTAATGGGTCAAGAATAGCATGTGAGGAGAGAAAATCAAGGCAGCGGCAGTGAACAGCACGCTCAAGTAATTTGGAGAGAAAAGGAAGGCGGGAGATGGGTCGGTAATTAGAGGGACAAGTAGGGTCAAGTGAAGGCTTCTTAAGGAGAGGTGTGACCACAGCATGTTTAAATGCAGCAGGGACAGTCGCAGTGGAAGTGAGAGGTTGAGAATGTGACAGATAAAGGAATAAGAGTAGGAGAGATGGCATTAAGAAGGTGGGTGGGAATGGGATCAGAGGAACAGGTGGTACATTTTGAGGAAGAAAGGAGAAGTGTAGTTTCCTCAATAGTAACTTCAGGAAAGGAGGAAAGGGAATGAGGGGAAGGAGAGAGAGGGGAACGGACTAGTGGAGGGAGAGCTGGTGAGGTAGAGAAAGCAAGGTTTATCTTTTGAACCTTGTTGTGAAAGAATTCAGCAAGGGTCTGAGGAGATAATGAAGGGGGAGTTGGGGGAGGGGGCACCTTGAGGAGAGAGTTCAATGTGGTGAAGAGAAGTCGAGGATTAGAGCCAAGAGAGTTGGTCAGTTGGATATAATAATCCTGTTTGGCACGTAAAAGAGCAGATTGGAAGGAGGTCAGCATGAACTTAAAGTGTAAGAAATCAGCAAGGGCCCGAGATTTCCGCCAGAGGCGTTCGGCGGAGCGGGTACAGGAACGTAGGTAGCGGATATTAGAAGTCAGCCAAGGTTGAGGTTTTGTACGCCTTACAGGGCGGGTCATCAAAGGTGCAAGAGTGTCTAAGGGAGAGGATAGAGTATTGTTGTAAGAAGAAACAGCCTCGTTGACAGATAATTCCCCCTCACTACTAAGGGCCACAGAGATTTCATAGTCTCTGTGAGTGATGGATCCATAATGAGAGGTATGAATGTTGATGATACTCCAGCCAATATTCAGGCCGTGGGAGGAAGGATGGCTAAATGCCGGGACAGGTACTGAGCTCATACATTTATTTATTTTATTTATTTAATTGCATTTGTATCCCACATTTTCCCACCTATTTGCGGGCTCAGTGTGGCTTACAATACATTGTAAATGGTGGAAATACAGTTTGTTACATTACGATTATGGGTTACATTGTGAATAGTTAAGGAAGACAGAGTCAGATCAATCACCTTTGGGGCGTAGAAACTAAAGGATATGACGTTGGGGAATTACTACGCTGATCTAGTAATAGCAAGAGAGCGATGGGGTAGACAATTTTTATCTGTGGGTAGATTGTTGAATGGGAGAGAGTACGGGGAAGTGGAGTACATGGGGTAATATCTTGAGGCATTGTTATGGTGTATATGGGATTTATATGTTTTGATCCTTGCGGTATGTTTTGTCAAAGAGATAGGTCTTCAATCGTTTGCGGAAGTCTGTCAACTCATATACTGCTCTCAGGCCGTGTGGTAGTGCGTTCCAGAGTTGCGTGCTCTTGTAGGAGAAGGTTGATGCATGTAGTGCTTTATACTTTATGCCTTTGCACTTAGGGTGCCATTCAATGGCATTCAATGCCAAAGATAGAACTGCTATTTTGGTGGTTCTATTTGGCCTCTAAACTTAGCCAGTAATGTCCTGAATATTCATGCCTAGCCAGTTATATCTTGCAATATAGCCAGATAGCTGCTATCCCCCAGATTCTACATATGAAAAGCTGTGAAAACAACGTATGACCATCTTAACTGCCGAAAATCACTAAAGACCCACCTGTTCAAAAAAGCATACCCCACCGACCCAACTTAAGTGCCTAAAACCCCTGCAACACAACGTAACCAAACTTCGTAATGAACACTATATATCCCTCCTTCTTGACTACTCCCAATTGTGTCTGTAACTATGAAACTACTATACTATAACATCACTCTGTGTTTCTCTACCGGAGTTGGCGAATGCCTTCACAGTGCTATGTAAGCCACATTGAGCCTGCAAATAGGTGGGAAAATGTGGGATATAAATGTAACAAACAAACAAATAAATAAATAAATATCGTGCCTAGTGTTCCACGCCAAAATCCAAGCATGTTCTATAACAATGCATGTAACTTAATTGACTTAACAAGCCAATCAGCGTTGTCAACAGCATTTAACAAGCAATAATGAGCACGAATTAGCAATAATTAGAATTAACACGCACAACTCCCTAAGTGTATTCTGTAATGTACTGCGCCTAAATTTTAATGCGCGCAGGCAAAAGGGGTGTGGTTATGGGGAAATGGGCATTTTGTGGGCATTCCAAAATTTACACACATTGTTGTAGAATATGGCCCTCTGTGCCTAAATCTACGTGCTAGGATTTACGTCACAATTTTGTTGGTGTAAATGGATGCGTATAGTTTTAGGCACTAGGAAATTGACTAAGCGTATTCTATATACTGGTAACATTGTCGTTGCATTTGACTCCTTTACCATCAAGTCCAGTTTTCTTGCATCAAGCTTTTTATCTGTGGGAACAGGAATAACAAAACGTTAGATAAACCATGCTAAGTCAGATCCACTGCATGCAAATCTCTCTCATGAATATCCATTGTGGACATCCTGAAAACCTGACTGACTGGAGAGCCCCCAGGACAAGTTTAGGAACCACTGTGATGGTTATTAGTTTCATGGAGTGTCCTCTGTGTTTTCTTATGGCTGCAGGCAGCACAGAGAAAGAGTAGTCTACAATACTGGATAGTGTGAGAACATATGCTGATTATAGTTACAGCTAGATCTGAAATCAGCTTTGATACTGTTGATCAAAAAAAAGGCTTTGTATCCATCTGGATGAATTGGGAATGCAGAGAGAGCCATTATAGTGGTATAAAACAATGCTGATTTTTCCATTTCAGACATTAGTGAAAATGGTTTTTTTTATTTATGCAATTATAACATTATACAAGCAATAATCTTGTTACATGCAATACAGGATTCAAAAGAAATCAAATATATTAAATCAACATTTACTCTTACAGAGAGATTAACCAACAGGTAAACAAAATAATTCACTTTTGTCCCTTCCTTAGACCACAAAAATGAGGGAGAGTGGAAGATAAATCAGAGAGATCAGAAAAGGAAAAAAAAAAAGAAAAAAAAAGAAAGGCTTTATGCCCACCCACCTATTATTTCCTATGCCTTACTGATACTATGGCTCAGATACCCTTTTCAGATCTATGAAAACTTTTAGTTGATCTGGTATAAAGAAAAGATACTTGATTCCCAGATATTTTACTATACATTTACATGGATATGCAAGCAAAAATGTTGCTCCCAAGGACCTCGTCTCTTCTCTCATTTCTAGGAATTTCTTTCTTCTCTCTTGAGTAACTTTAGTAACGTCAGGAAAAATCCATAGTTTTTGACCACAGAACTTTTGGTACATATCTTTAAAATATAACTTTAGTATTGCGTTAAAGTCCTGCTCAAATACAAATGAAATCAGAAGCGTAGCCCTACTAGTTACTTCAGTCAATGAGTCCTCCAAAATCAATGAGATATCTTTCAATTCCTCAGATTTCTCTTGTTCTAATACTTCAGGAATCCCCTCTTGACTCTTTTTTACCGGAAGAAGAAAATATCTTATTTATTGGAGGAATATTTTGAGGAGAAATCTTCAAAATTTCAACAAGGTATTTTTTGAATAATTCCAAGGGGAGGATTCCTATCGGTTTTGGAAAGTTCAAGATCCTCATGTTCAAGCGTCTATTGTAATTTTCTATTTGTTCAATTTTTTGACGTATACTTGAATTATCTTTAATAACCACTGAGACATTTTCTTTGATTTTAACAGTATCATTTTGAGAGTACCTGATCATTAAAATCTTGTTTCAGGCTGTTCATCGATTTTGAGAGCTGGTCCACCGTGGAAACCAGGTTCATCGTTTCTTGAGTTGATTTTGTAATCAAAGCTTTCATATTTTCCATAGCCTGCCAAAGAGTATCGAGCGTTACCACCATGGGGGGATTCAGCAATCTTTCCCTTCCCGAGTTCACATTGACTGCTGATAACTGTTCCGAGAGAGAGCCCCCTCCGCGGGCCCCAATATCCACGTCTTCCGTGTCTTGCAGGCCCGCTTTCTCCTCTCGCGTTACGGTAGGACATGGTGGGATTCCAGCCTGTGGAGGAGAAAGCGTGATCTCATGTTCCAGAAACGTCGGATTCCCCTCCCCAACGTCTAAAGGAAGCTCAACTCTGGACTCTATCGGTGGGCGCCTGACTGCAAAACTGTCCAACATTCACTGCTTCGGGGAAGATGCACGAGCTGGAGAAGATAAAGTTCTAATAATCCCCTTTCTTTTAGTATGGGGCATATCGAATAAGGAAAAAGTTTAGGTGCAGCAAGCATTCGATCAGTCTCGCTCCTCTCGGCGTGTCGGCGCCATCTTAGCCACTCCTCCATTATTACTGAAAATTATGCCTATTTTTGGAACAAACATTTTTCACATTTGGTTTGTGTGTTTATTCTGTCAGATTATTGTAACACTTTGTACTGTGCCTTTTCCTAGTTAGCCTTCAGAGACTATAGATCTCAGGGCAAGTCCAAGGCTATCCAACTCCTAGGGCCAGCCATGCATCTCCCACAACCCCAGCTCAAGGCCTCCTCCCTCTTCCATGGGTCAATACCTTCCCTTCCCTACTCCCCATGCTTTAGAAATGTCAAGTAGTAGTAGTAGTAATTCAGCATTTTCCCTTACTAACCCAATAGTACAGCACCTCCCTTCCCTTTCCCCTCCCTATCACCCCACTCCAGTGTCCACTATATCTCTGTAAAGTGCTATATATGCCTTTACATTAATAATAATATCCACTTTACCACCCTGGCCTGGGAAAATAGGTAAGCAGGTCACTACTCAGACAGACTCTTGTATACAGAGTCAAGCATCTCTCTCTTCCCTTCCTACTCCCCCCCCCCCCCGCCCCCCAGGCAGGGGCAGACTGACAGTGCTTTGGGCCCCCGGGCAGTAAAGGTTATTGGGCCTCCCCGGGTGCTGCCTATACCCTCTATCCATACACCGTTCCCCCCGCTCCCCTGCACATTGCTGTCCTGCTCCCAGGTGCTCTAGTGGCCTCTTCAAAGGCAGGGAAGAGCCTTACTCTTTCCTGCGCGTTGCTACTGCTCTGCCTGGCATCATCGTGTTTTCAAAATGGCTGCTGAGACTTCCTGCGGTAGTCTTGCGTGTCTCGGCAGTCTCTCAAGACTGCTGCAGGGAAGTCTCATTAGCCATTTTGAAAATGTGGTGGCACCAGGCAGAGCAGTGGCAGCTGGCAGAAAAGAGTGGGGTTCCTTCCTGCCCCTGAAGTCTCAGGGGGGGGGGGAGCCTGTGGGGCCCCCAGAGCCTCTGGGCCCTCAGGCACTGCCCGGTTGCCCACATGGTCAGTCTGCCCCAGATCAGCATCCGTCTCCTCCCCCACCTCCCTTGTATCCAGCGTTCATCAACTCACCCTCTTTCCTTCCTCCTACCAGAAATAAAAAACAAAAACAAGAGGCACTGATAGGCCTACTGAGATACGAACAAAGCAAAGTAAAAGCAGATCACATTTAAAAAAAAACCCAAAACAAGTAAATAAAAAGAAGTGGTTTATTGAACAGTTACTCAACGTGGCTATGTGTCACCCTCAGGCTACGTCAGGGGTAAAAGAACTAAGAGGGGTAAAAATATAGTATACCCCTAATAGTACGTGCTATCTCGTTGGTCCTAATATATAAAGGACCAATCAGATAGCACGTACTAATGCTGCCAGTTCATTGAGACAAGCGAATCTGATTGTGTGAAGAAGTAGAAAAGGTGGTTTGATTTTTACTATTAGGGGTATACTGTGTTTTTACCCCTCTTAGTTCTTTTACCCCTGATGCAGCCTGAGGGCAAAACGTGGCCACATCGGGTAACTGTTCAGTAAACCACTTCTTTGTATTTACTTGTTTTGATATTTTTATGTGATCTCCTTCCTCCTACCAGGCCTGATGCTGCTGGTGCCACTGCTGCTTTCCCAGAGTCAAAGAGGCAAGCTAATTTAGTGCTGGCATAGGGCCTTGCAGCACAGGCCTACACTCAAGTGCTGCTGCCTCCAGTTCCCCTCCATTGCAGGGCTTCCTTTCAAGGAATAATTTTATAGGTATAATTATTGATCCAACATTATCTTTGGAGCCACAGATCAATAGTTTAATAAGGAAATCATTTCCAGTGTTAAGGGAGCTCAGAAGGATTAAACACCTATTCTTGTTTGAATAGTTTAGGATTCTTTGTCAGGCTTTATTGATGACATAATTGGATTATTGTAATGTTATTTATACTGGCTGCTCTGATTTTCTGATTAAGAAACTTTAAATATTAAAAACTACTGCTGCATGATTACTTTATTCAGTAACAAGATATGAAAGAGCCACACTGTTGTTATATCAATTACATTGGCTCCCAATTAAGGAACAAGTAGTGTATGATGGTCTTTAAATCTCTGTATGGACGAGCACCACACTATCCCCCAGATTCTATAAAGGTCACCCAAATTTGGACATGATCCTGAGGTGCACGAGCAACTAAATTAGTTAATAAAACATTAACATTCAATAATTGACTGCTAACAATTAGCTATTGGCATTAATTTGGAGTTGTGCACGCAATGCCTATGAGCAATTCTATAAAGAACCACACCTAAATTCTCTTTTACAATCCAAAAGGGGGTGTGGCCATGGGAGGGACACTACAGGTAATGACCATTTCCAAAGGTTATGCATAGTGTTACAGAATTGGGGGGATGTGCACCCAACTTGCACTCCAGGATTTACACCTAGTTTCAGCAGACAGTCCTGGTGCCAATTTTTAGTCATGGGAATTGGAATGTGAGACCCCAAGCAAGGGTTGAGAGTGGGCCGAAAAAATAATGCAGCCAAACAAAAAGGATGAACACAAAATAAGTATTTATTTAAAGAACTACCCAGGTCTGTTCGTTCACAGGGCCCGAGACATAGTGTGGGTAAACCTCTGCAATTTAGGAAGCACTGTTATTAAGCAGGTCCGGGGTTGCCACACCCAAACACAGCCTATAGTTCTTGTTTTCCTTCAGAGGTCCAGGTCCCTCAGAAAAGCTTGCGAGTCTTATCAAAAGCACATGGGTGGCTTTCCTCAGCCAGGTCACTGCAGCTAGACATATTCAGTCAGGGCATAGAATGGGACTTCAGTTCTTCCTTCCCTGAGCTTCCTTAGCCTCAGTCACACACAGAAGGAAAAAACTTCACAGATAGGATGCACCAGGCAAAAAACAGTGGAGGAACAGAAAGGAAAACCTCTCACAGATCGTGTCCAAAAACCTTCTTTATTTCAGTAAACTTCAAGTTCAATAAAAGAGACCTGACACGACTCATGTTTCGGTCCTACTGGCCTGCATCAGGGGTCTAGGAATTTGTCATAACTTACATATCCCCTGAACGATCACTGGAAAAAGTCTCCGCTGCCTGTCATAACCCTTACCTTCACCTGGACGGGACCAGAGCACTGGGCACCGGACAGCAAAAGCCTCACTTGGCACCCTCATGGCGTAGGATCAGAACGCGGGGAGACTCACAATGGTGGTAGCTTCGGGCAGCGCTTCTGGGGTGGCATGGCACGAGGTGGCACAGGACGTTCCTTTGCGCAGTGGCGCAACCTCCTCCCAATGCCTTCAGCCTTGCGGAGCTGCTTCCTCCCGACGTTCTCTGATCTCTCTCCTCTCTCCTTTGGGCCGTTTGAAGACACTTCCGGCTCTGCCTCCCTGACATCAGACGCCACCAATATCTAAACTGGGCTGTTCCATTTCTCGCTGCTTCGGCTACAACCTTGGTTGTTCTCTGGCCTTCCAGTCTGCTCTCTTTCATGCCTTCTGATTGCCGCCTGCCAAGATCTTTGCCTGGACCTGGACAACAGATTGCTGCCTGCCAAGACCTTCGCCTGGACACAGACATTGCCTTCTGATTGCCTCCTGCCAAGATCTTCGCCTGGACCTGGACAATGCCTTCTGGTTGCCGCCTGCCAAGACTTTTGCCTGGACCTGGACCTGGACAAATCCTTCTGATTGCCACCTGCCAAAGGCCTTCGCCTGGACCCAGACATCACCTTCTGACTGCCGCCTGCTTCTACCTTCACCTGGACCCGGACACTATCTTCTTATTGCCGCCTACCAAGACCTTTGCCTGGACCTGGACAATGCCTTCTGATTGCCACCTGCCAAGACCTTCGCCTGCAGCTGGACAATGCCTTATGATTGCTGCCTGCCAAACAACTTTGCCTGGACCCGGACATCGCCGTCTGACTGCCGCCTACTTCTACCTTCGCCTGGACCCGGACATTGTCTTCTGATTGTCGCCTGCCAAGACCTTCGCCTGGATCTGAACAATGCCTTCTGATTGCTGCCTGCCAAAGAAGTTCGCCTGGACCTGGACATCGTCTTCTGACTGCCGCCTGCTTCTAACTTTGCCTGGACCTGGACACCGTCTTCTGACTGCCACCTGCCAAGACCTTCACCTGGACCAGGACATCACCTCCTGACTGACACCTGTTTGGACTCTCGCCTGACTCCAGATGTGACCTCCTGCGAGCCCAGCTGGTTTTGTTCCTCCTGCCTGTTCCAGCACTGTCCCTTGTTCCCCGGCACCCAGATTATCCAAGTCCTGTCTGCCGCCCACACTCAGTGGCTCAACCACTGGGGAACAGTGGTCACCACAGGTGAAGCACCAGTGAAGCACCAGGGTTGACCGACAGATGCTCTTGGAACAGTGCTTTCTGCTTCAAGGACAGCACAGGGACTCACCAATCCTAACAGCACCAGTGCTACAAAAATAGAAAATATTTTTGTAGCGCCAGAAATGGTGTGCGCTGGGGGGGTGGGAACTACCACAGTGCTCCTGAGGTAGCCCGGCAGTAGTTCCGGATTGGCATGCAGCAAGCCTGTTGTTGTACCAACCCTTTAGTAAAAGGGCCCCTAAGTACCTAAAGTGTCCCATCTGCAACCCAAAAAGGGGCATGGCCTGTCCTTCTCTATCTCTCTTTCTTTCTTGCTATAGCTCATCTCGAGTTTTTATTGTAAACTGCCTTGCTGCCATTTTGGCGATAGGTGGTATATCAAATAAAGGAAATAAAGAAATCAATGAGCAGGTCAAGGATGTTCTATATATTTGGGTGCAGTGTTATAGAATATTGGGGTTATGTGCCCATCTTGGGCGCCAGGATTTACACAGGTTTCAACTGATGCAAGTTCAAATCCACTCTACGTGCTATTCTCTAGAGGGTGCCCAGCCCAGAAGGCCCTTTATTGAATAGCACTTAGAATGATTTTTTCCCAGCACCTAAATTTGTGCACTGTTTACTGAATCTGGCCTTATATTTGTAATCCACTTTGCTGTAGTTTTTGCTGTGAAAAGAGGAATATAAAAATGACAATAAATCAAATCGAGTACTACCTTGCAACTGCTCCACCACCCCACAAAATACCCCTACCAATCCACAAATTTCCCCAACCCCTACAAACTACCCCTCACAACTGTCTCACTACCCTGCAACTGCTCCCACCCCGAAAACTATTTCCTGGAATTTACCTACCACCCCACATCTTCCCTACCTGAATAACTAATCATAACTTCTCTATCACCCTGTAGCTCCCTATCCTCCCAAACTATCTGAGACATCTGACAACTCCAAAACTACTACCCTGTAACTGTCCCCACCACCCCACAAACTGCTCACACTCCTAAAATATACCCCCTACCTCCAGCAATTGCCTCAACACTTGGCATGGTGATTAAGGAACAGCAGCTTGTAAACTGCTTTCCCCTCTCATCTGTCAATCAGACACCCAAAAAGCCAGAACACATAAACATACAAACACACCCATGCATGTGCATGCACATACCAATACACATGTAAGTATGTATTCATACACGTGCAAACACATACCCACCCCTCACAGAAAACAAAACAGATAAACATACAAAACAGAGATGCACACACAAACCAGCATTCAACATACAGACACAGAGGCGACATACAAACTGATGTGTGATTGTGTGCACACACACTCACACAAGTACGCAGAGGAGTTGGAATGAACTGCATGAGCCATGCTCTGCATGCTTTCCCCATTTGTTGTTTTATGAGTAGAAGCAGAATAACTCAGAGAATATAGTGTTTTTACTAACTCTCCCTTCTTTTGGGGCTCTAGTGGGTTTCCTTGTTATCATGTAGGAGTTAGGATGGAGTCCAATTGGGTTGTAGAATGTGGAGTGTGGAGACCAGGGTTTTTATGGCTTTGTTCCACTGGGCAGCTGCAGACAGCAGAGGTGAGAGGATCTGCTGTAATACAGTCTCAGAGTGCTAGTCTTTCCATCCTATCCACTCACCAACTGCGTGGCCGTGAGAAAGTTAATTCCCTGTTATGCATAGGGACAGGCGAGCTTAGAAGTTCATTATTCCCCTTACCTGAATAATCATTATGTGTTTAATTTGTTTTTGAGCCACATGGCATCAGAAAATTTTCTAGCATACCACTAACCTAAGCAGTCACGCCCACGCTTATGGCAACAGCTACCTTTGTTTTCATTCTTGGCCAGTTTCCCCTCCTCCTTCCTTTTCAGTTAAAAATGCACAACTATTTCAAGGACATGGCTTTCTCCTCTTGGGTATTTAGCAGAAACAAGTGGGATAAGTCCGGAGTCCCTGCTGTGCATCAGCACAAGCCCTTTAGCTCTTCCAGGGAAACTGATGGCAAAGCTCCAGTTAAACAGCACACAATAGGAGTGCAGTGACAATATAATTTTCAGTTGTACCTATTAAGCGGTTTAATACTGTTCAGAGATTCTCAAATGACAGCCTGAAAACAGAAATCTTTCATTTGCTCACAGAATACACAGGTAGCAGATTCAACACACACACACACACACACACACACACACACACACACACACACACACACACACACACACACACACACACATACTTTAGGTATATAGCACATATTAAGCTTGTTCCACTCCCATCACATGCACACATACACTAACTCAATGCAGACAAGTAGCAGATGTATAAGCTTCACTTTGCCCCAGTGTCATCCCAAGGTCTTTGCAAGCAGTGTGGCTCCATAGGGAGATGCGGGTGCAAAAATCGCTCCCTTCCCATTAACTCCCCTATTTAGCTGCAGCGTAGTAGGAGAGGTGTGGTTGCTGGGGGAGGGGGTGTTGCACAAGGCATGATACCAACTCGGAATGCTCCAGAGAACAAGTACAAGACATCTTCTACTTTAGCCAGGTTTATAAGGAGTCTGGATATATTCCTAGAGAACAAATCTGTCAACAATTATTAACCCAAGTAGATCTCAGAAAGGTAATGCCCATGCTTGAGAAAGAGCTATAAGAAATGGATTTATTGAGATTGGCCAGGTACTCCCTAGTGACCTGGATTGGCCATTTTCGGAGACAGCATGCTGGCCTTGATGGAACTTTAGTCTAACACAATGTGGCGTATCTTAAGCAACTCCCCATCTCCTTTGCCTTTCACACACACTGTCCCAACAGTGACTTTGTGGTCTTATGGACAGGCATAACTCAAGCTCCTCCCCCCAACACACAAAACCCCCAACTATGAACATAGCCAGCTCAGGCAATGGCTAATCAAGCTCCACCTTCTGTCATTTCCCTCACCGTGCAATATTCCAACACTGAACAGACAGAGACCAGCCAGTGGCAGTGCAAGCTTCTAGTGATGTAGGTTGGCTGTAGGCTGTCAGGTAGGAAGGACTGCCTATCCCAGGCCACAGCTGATTCTACTCAGTCTCTTACTGTCTTTATCACCATATTTTCCTCCTAATCCAGGTTTTGCACAGTTCATAGGTTGGTTTATTCAGAGATTATGCTGCATATTCAGTGCAGGGATGTTTGTATTTGAACCTAATCCACATCTGCTTGGATATCTGTGATCCAGGACTTGCCAGCTCCATTTACTCTCCTGGCTGCACTTGATGTGCATGGACTTTTAACAGCTTGGAGGATTTATTGTAAAGCTGTTGGCTGTTAAAAGTAGAGAGAGCTGCCACAAGAATAGACCTGCTGGAGCTCTGCTGATATTTGCAGAGTTTATACCAGCAATACAGACCAAGAAAATTGTATTTTATGCTTGGGAAAGGCACTATTCAAAAGCTATTTATCCAAATAAATACTGTATTAACTTGGCCAGTTAAGTTTAAGCCAGCAAAAAAAAAAAGGATATTCAATGCTGGCCACCGGAAACGGCCCGACATTGAGTATCTGGGCTCAGTGCCAATTGCTGCAATTAGCCAGCCTGCCTCCTGCGGACTGATCTTCCGCAAACAACTAAAATCTTTCTTCTTCAAAAAATTCTTCTACAAGGACTCAGGGAATCCCCAGTCTAAATATTTCAACTAGGAAGTTCCTTGTCAACCTAATCTTTGCTGCCAACCTGAACACAATCCTTCTTTCCACGGATTAGCACATAACTACTACTACTATTTAACATTTCTATAGCGCTACAAGGCATATGCAGCACTGTACACTATGCACAAAAAAGACAGTCCCTGCTCAAAGAGCTTACAATCTGGATAAGACAGGTAAACAGACAGAACAATTAAGGGTAAGGGAATAAATAGGTGAGGATAAAGGACAGGGCAAGTGAGTAGAGGTTAGGAGTGAAAAGCAGTGTTAAAGAGGTGGGCTTTAAGTTTGGACTTGAAGACGGCCAAAGATGGGGCTAGACGCACAGGCTCTGGAAGTCTATTCCAGGTGTGAGGTGCAGCAAGACAAAAGGAACGGAGTCTAGAGTTAGCAGTAGAGGAGAAGGGGATGGATAAGAGAGATTTATCTACAGAACGGAGTACCCGAGGGGGGGGGGGGCGTAGGGATAGACGAGAGTGGAGAGGTACTGGGGAGTAGCAGAGTGAATACACTTATAGGTCAATAAGAGAAGCTTAAACTGAATACGGAAACGGATAGGGAGCCAGTGAAGTGACTTAAGGAGGGGGTTAATGTGCGCATAGCGACTTTGGCGGAAAATGAGTTGCGCAGCAGAGTTTTGGACTGATTGAAGAGGAGAGAGATGGCTGAGGGGGAGGCCGGTGAGAAGCAGGTTACAATAATCAAGACGAGAGGTGATAAGAGTGTGGATAAGGGTTCTGGCAGAATGCTCAGAGATGAAGGGACGGATTTTGCTAATGTTATAGAGAAAGAAATGACAGGTTTTGGCAATCTGCTGAATATGAGTAGAGAAGGAGAGAGAGGAGTCAAAGATGACCCCAAGGTTTCCAGCAGATGAGACAGGGAGAATGAGAGTGCCATCCACAGAAAAATACTCAACCTCACTGAAAATCTTCGACATACCCAAGTTCCTTGTTAACTTGATCTTTGCCATTAATCTGAACTCAACCTTTTATCTACGGACAGGCTACCAGCAGCCAACTAAAACACTCTACCTTCACTGATAATTCCTGACATACCCAGCCACCGAATAATCACAGATGACCCAATACCAGTGATACAGATCAGCTTATCGAATGTAACTACCCTAATTATGTTTGTAGGCCACATTGAAACAATGTTAATTGGAAAATGTGGGATAAAAATGCCAAAATAAATAAATAAAATATTGGCCGACTAGGTTCCATTATAGAATCCAAGCGTTACCTGGTATTGATATACCTAACATCTAGGTGCCCGTACTCACACCACCCCTAGAATTGGCAAAAGTTCAAGCACCTAAGTGCAGCAGGGACGCTTATAACATTCAATATGTTATAATTTACCTGCCTAAGTGGGAGCCCCACCCATTCTATGCCTCTGTGTATGCCCTCCCTTGCAAATAAGCACTTTGGGGTCCTTTTACAAAGTGGCAGTAGGGCTACTGTGAGTGTAGCATACGCCAAATCAACATTACTGCCTGGTTAGTGTGCCCACCCGGCGGTAATTTTGAAGTTGCGTGTGCTGTTTCCAGCGGTATAAAATATTTTTCTATTTTCTACCACGGGGCATTCCCGGTAGTAATCAGCAGCGTGGCCACATTGGCGTGCTGCATGAGTACCGCACGTGTAGCGTGTGAGCCCTTACCACTAGGTCAATGAGTGGCGGTAAGGGCTCAAGCAGTAAATAACCGCAAACTACTGTTAATTTTAGTGCACAGACATTTACTGTCTCCATTAAAAAGAGCCTTTTCCCCAGCCATGGTAAAAATGGCCCAGTGCATGCCAAAAACACACGCCCACACCACCGCAGACCAGAAGGTCCCAATTCTCTTTCATCGGTCTTAAAATACATCCAGTCTAATCTTGTTTAATTTCAGAGATGCTGGTGATCAAGTGGTAAATGATTAAAAAACTCAAAAGGGCTGAATTAAAATGTGTGCATATATTTTATACTTCACAAAAAACAAAACAGTAAACGTGTACTTATCTTTTCTGATGAAACGGGGCCTCCGTTTCATCCTGTCACTAACTTCTTCAGGGGCTTAGCATGTTTGTCAATGAGCATTAAGCTCAAAATTACCACAGAGAATTTATGTTAATTTCATGCTCTCATGAGCTCAACAATTTTTATCTGTAATAAAGAACAGAAAATAAAATTCTCTCACATCTAGTCATTGCTCATGTGTCATCTTGTTTTTTAGGCTTATCACACACACTAATTTGTTGTTCCTTTTGATGAGAGTTATATACTGATGATACTCACCCACATGGTTATCAGTCCATGAATACCTTTTCCAGTTACACCTTTTGAACAGTTCGCATATCAGTTCTTTTATACACTTATATATATATACATATGCATTGATATAATCACAGATAGTGACACACCTTTTTTTATTCTCTTAGTTCTTATTGTATGTATTCATATTTATAGATATTTTACTTCTATTCTGATTTGTGTACAGCAGGGGCGTAACTAGGTGGGGCCACAGGGGCATGGGCCCCCACAGATTAAGCCCTGGCCCCCTCTACTTTGGACCCTCCTCCCGCCGCCGACCCTCCCCCATCGCCGCCACTGCCAGGTACCAATGCTGGTGGGGGTCCCCAACCCCCGCCAGCCGAAGTCTTCTTCAGCACCGGTCGACTCCAGCGCCTTCGCTGATGATCTGTTTCTGACTCCTGATGTCCTGCGTGCATGTCCTGCACAGGGCTACATACAGGACGTACACAGAGGACGTCAGGAGTCAGACAAAGATCAACAGTGAAGGTGCCGGAGTCGACCATCGCTGAAGAAGACTTCGGCTGGCGGGGGTCGGGGACCCCTGTCAGCAAAGGTACCTGGCGGCAGCGGCGGTGGTGGGGGAGGGTCGGCGGCAGTAAGGGAGGGTCGGCGGCTGGGGGAGGCGGCCTAAACTCTGCCCCCCCCCACCTACGCCCCTGGTGTACAGTCCACACATTGAATTTGCTGAATGTACAGGTATGAACTATACATACATAATTCTTGTGGTCAAAAAGGTGCCTGTCACGTTTTCAACAGCTCGCACTAGGTTTGTGAGCCCTTGGGCCACTGCCGAGGAGCGGCAGGGGCAGGCAAAACCACCCCACA